>NC_079314.1:77137878-79637878 GCF_029931775.1 Euleptes europaea | reverse complement strand
TGCGGTGAGGGAGAGGAACCTGTGCTGTCCGTGCTGGCTTGTCCACAGGTCGGATGTAAAGTACACAGTTATCCCAGCAGTGCAGGACAGCTGTGCGTTCACATTCGCTCTGGCGGCCCTGTACAATGAGGGCACAATGGTCTGTGCCATTGTGGAGCGAGCTGGGAACTTGTGCCAGGGTGCCAGATAGTGGATCAGCCTCCGGAAGGCAACCTTCTCCACTAGATGATAGGGTAAATCGTCCATGGCGATCACCTCTTTGAGGAGATGAGTGACCGTTCTCGTTGCTGCCCTAACCCCACCTCTTGGTGCCCTACTGACGCCACCCTGACCAAACATCTCAGAAAGAGTCGCTTGGCATCCCTTCTCTACAGGAGGTGCTGCACAGTGTGCACCTGGGAGAGTACGAGGCTAGGGCGGTGATAGCCTCTCCCCTGGGCTGGTCCCTTGGCCACCGGAGCACCGGCCTCTCTCCTCCCCTGAAGAAGCACCACATTGTGGTGCTTCCTCAGATGCCTCTGGAGTGCGGAGGTCGCGAGATGATGGAGGTCTCTCTCTCGACTGATCCGCAACCAAAATGATTAGGGGACTAGAGCAACTGTCCTATGGGGAGTGGTTAAGACGCTTAGGGCTGTTTAGCTTGGAAAGAAGGCGGCTGAGGGGAGACATGATAGAGGTCTATAAAATTATGCATGATTTGGAGAGAGTGGATAGGGAGACGTTTTTCTCCCTCTCCCATAATACTAGAACACGGGGTCATCTGCTAAAGCTGGAGGGTGAGAGATTCAAAACAGATAAAAGGAAGTATTTTTTCACACAACACATAGTTAAATTGTGGAACTCCCTGCCCCAGGATGTGGTGATGGCTGCCAGCTTGGAGGGCTTTAACAGGGGAGTGGACATATTCATGGAGGAGAGGGGTATTCATGGCTATTAGTTAGACTGGATACTAGTCATCTGCATACCTATTCTCTCTAGTATCAGAGGAGCATGCCTATTATTTTGGGTGCGGTGGAACAGAGGCAGGATGGTGCTACTGCACTCGTCTTGTTTGTGGCTTCCTAGAGGCACCTGGTTGGCCACTGTGTGAACAGACTGCTGGACTTGATGGGCCTTGGTCTGATCTAGCAGGGCCTTTCTTATGTTCTTATGTTCAAACACAGGCCTGGCAGAGAGACAAACCTCACTCCAGGCACAGTTGGCAACCTGCTAAAGCAGCAGAAATCTGTCCCAAACAAAGGGAACACAAACACAATCCAATGGCAAGGCCGCCCCCAGCAGAACAGGTAAACTTCCCCCTCCTTGGCCTCCCCCACACACACAGAATCTGCTCCCCCCACACACATACACACAGGAAAAAAGTTTTAGAAAAAGCCCCAAAATGGGTCAAACTGTAGATGTCTTCTCTTCCAGCAGACAGGAGCAGGCAGTCAGGTCAGGACAGGGTGGGAGACAGTGTTCAAGATTCCAGTACAATTCCAGCCAGGAGCAGCGGGCAGCAGGTCACCTCAAGTCAGGAGCCAAAGGTTCAGCAGCACAACAGCAGCAGCAGTAAATGGAAGGAGAGTAGTAGCAGCCAGGGGTTTTCTCTCTTCTAGCAAATTCAGAGAAGAGGTTCAAATGTGAGAATCCCTTCTTTGATAGGCAGAAGAAGACCCAGTTTGGCCACCTATTGGCCACCGCTTGCTGGGTTTGTTAGGTTGTCTCTCTGGAAGGCAAGTTTGCTTGCCTTCGGAGAGCTCTTTAAAGGCGGGAAAAGGCAGGTTCGGGGGACACTGAACTTGCCGGATTTCTTCTGCGGTCCCCTGAACTTGCTGAGTTTGGCACCGCGTTTCCTGCCTTTTTTCAGTTCGGCTCCATCCGAGCCGGAAACTGCCGAACCAGGGGAAATTTGGCCGGTTTCCAGTTCAGATGGAACCGAACCGACAGCCCTAGTATATATTTCTTCCCTCATACTCATTATTACTCCAACCATTCATAATCTTGAGTCTTTTTACTAGTATATAACAAATTTAGTTAACAGTACAAGAATAATATAGTGGTTGTAGTTTTGAACTAGGCCTAGGGAGGCTTGGGTTCAAATCCCCACTCTGCTGTGAAATTCTGTATGTGATCTTTGTTCAATCACTGTCTCACAAGACTGAGGATAAAATGTGGGAAGATGTATCCTGCCTTAAGTTATTTGGAAGAAGGAAGGTATATAATATCTATATCCTGTCCCTCTTTTATCATGGAATCCAGGGTTCTCGGGAGATGACCTAGTGAGGCAATGACCCAACCCTGGCCACCCTGAGCTCCTTTAAAGAAAGGAAAGATAAAAATGTAATAAACAATCCATATTAGTGAGTGGGGTTGCTGTGAAATGTGCCACCTAGTCATAGCCTAGAATATGTACAGTGCAATCCTGTGCAGAATTACTCCAGTCTAAGATCACTGAAATCAGTGGTTTAACTCTGCACCGGATTGTACTGGAAGCTCATTTTCTGGCTGCCTAGTCCTAAATACTTAATGATTACATATGTCTTTGCCTCTCAACTGCTACCTCTATGTAACTCTTGGTTTTCTATGAAGATTCATAATGCATTTAAATCAAAGTACTTGAACAATTTTCTTGTGGTTGAAGTATTTCTGTGCATGTACTTGGTAATTCTATTTAAAACAGCAGGACTTGCTTCCCAATAAATGTGCAGGATTGCAGTGAAGGAGTACTTTGACCAACTCCTCTACTAAGTGATTTGTGCTTGTTCTTTGTTCAGAAAGGGTTTGGTTGAGCGACTGCATTTTCCCGGGTAAGTCATATTGAATTCTCAAAGCGCAAACATGTCAAATTCCTTTAGTGACTGCCCATATAGTAAACTAAAATGGAGTATGCTCCATTAAAGGTCAGTGCTTTGTTCAAACTTGTTCCTTTCATGCCAGCTATGTTTTCAAGCTCTACTTCAAAACTCACTAATAAGACTTTGGGCCATATCTTCTGTGCTGCAATAGTGGAGCCTGACTCATTTATGATTTCTCTGGTTCATTATTTGTTTCTATGACACACACACACCCCTTTCGACCACTTCAATATCCCACTCACTCAGCCCGGCCGTATATGCTGAGGGAAAAGCGTTGGCCTGAGTATATTTGCGAGGAGATTATTGTCCTTCTCCTCCAGTCCCACACCAGTATTTACCTCAGAGAGAAATATGACACAAGAGGCTTTGTAACTTAAACAGACAAGACAAGGGAAGTTTATTGAACAGAACCCACAGAGATTGATTTTCATGGAAAAGGCAGAAATTGGAGGGAAAACTCAAAGTCAGGTTTATCTACATAAGATTACTTCAGAGATAGCTTAGATGTTTTCTTCACTCAAGTTCCTTCAGTTCTTAGTTTCATGCTTAGTTCTGTCCCTCAGAACTGTTACTCAGATTCAGACTCTCAGACTCTGTCCCCAGCCTAGCTCACAGGAGCAAACGAAGCCTGAGTTCCTTTCCCTCCTCAGAGAACTCACAGAAGTTTGGTCTGTCAGATTAACCCCTTATCCGTCACAGTTTCCTTAGTCTTCTTACCGACCATGCTTCTTTCTGTATCTCATGAGACAGCAGGTTACACTGTTGGTGGGCAGCCCATTCTTGAAGTGGGTGGGGTGGATGCGGCTGCCGCAGAGAAAATGAAACAATTTAAAATGTAAAATGGGGAAAATGCCCCCATAGAAAACAGCGAAGCTAGGCCACCAAGAAAGGTGGTGTAGCAACGCTGCAACTCAAAGGGCAGTTTCTGGGGCGAAAAGGGATAGGATGATGCCTAAAGGCAGCTCTGCCCCCTGGAACACCCCTCCACATGCCGGTGCGGGCTCCCACTTCTGGGATTTTGCTCCAGATGGGGCTGTGCTGGTGGCGGAGCCCCGCACAATGGAATGGCTTACTGGTGACGGCATGAATGCCCCCTGTGCCAGCATAAGTGCCTCTTATCTCAGGATAATTGGGCATTTACATCAGTGTGGGGTCACACAGGCTCCTATGCTGATTCACCCCCCCCTTCAGGATTGTACTCAACGTTTAAGAACCATTTGGTTATTCAGAAAAGGAGACATATGAACTAGGCAGATTACAAAAAATCACAAGGTTGGAGCCCAGTTAAGTACTTATTTCCACAGAAATGCATTTTTGGCCTACAAGTCCAAAATTCAGTACCTGTAATGGAACTGCAGGTGGTGTTCGATCTTGGTAGCTGAAATCAGTCTTCATGAGATGGAATCTATTTCATCCCATCCTCTCCACCTTCAGGTGCCTAAAATGAGTTTGACAACCCTGTCATATCAATCTTTCCTCCATTTTTATTAATCCACATGGACTGAGGGCAGACAGTAAAATAAGTGTATGTTTTTACTTGCAGTTCCATCAGATTTGTCAATGTGGATGTTTATACCTAGAGCATGAAAAAATGTTTGAAAATGCAATAAAAATGCCAAGTATCCTTAGGCTTTATCCAGCACTGTATCATAAGTGTGGCACTGAAGGTGTTTGAATTTCCAATGAAACTTAGTCATAACTTGAACAGTTCTGCCCAAGGGCTTTTGATAAATCCATGTTTATTTACATTTTAAAAAAACAAGAAGGAAAGGGAAGGGGGGACTCCAA
The DNA here is from genome assembly GCF_029931775.1 of Euleptes europaea. Taxonomy (NCBI): domain Eukaryota; kingdom Metazoa; phylum Chordata; class Lepidosauria; order Squamata; family Sphaerodactylidae; genus Euleptes; species Euleptes europaea. The sequence continues at coordinate 79,633,253 of NC_079314.1, read as the reverse complement.
AAGGATATCCTTACTTGAATATGCCTTTGATTTTCATCAGTAGCAAATAATAATGATTGCATTTTAAGAAACTTGTTTTTAAACTGCATTTTAGTGCCGCCTGTATGTCTAAAAAAAACTAATGAGGTTGCAGCCTGTCTACAAGCTGAATCTTCTAATCTGATAGTTATATTTCCTAATTCTGGGTCTATTGATACTGCCTATGGCTACTCACTGCTGAGGGAAAGACTCCAGTAGCTATTTTGTTTCACTTCATTATGAGTAGTCATAGGCAAACTCCCCCAGGCTCAATTTGGTATGGGGCTGGCAATTATGACTGACACCAGAGAACACTCAAGGAAAAAAAGTTCTTGTTTTTCTTCCAGAGAGATTCTAAATTTGTTCATGCTTACTGACCCTGCTGTGAGTCTCAACACCCCTGACATATGTTCTCAATTAAAATTTGAGCCAGAGAAGAACTTACAGGGCCATAATGTAATGATTTTCTTGAATTGCATGTAATGATTTTCTTGAATGGTAGTATTACAAATTGCTGAAATTTGTATTGAACCTGGGAATTAGATTTACCATTCATATGTTCCAAAATGGAAGCCAACATGGTGGGCCTTGTCAACTCTTGTTTCAGCACATATAAAAGTAGTACTGCAGGGAGCAGCCTAGGCAAGAATAGTCCCCCCTGCCCCAAATGTGCTAATTTTTGATGTGGAGATATTACAGTATATTGGAAATCCATTTACATGGGAATGCATGCAATTCTTTCACAGCGTTTGATATATATTAATTGCTCCTTTGACACTGTGGTTGTCTTTTTGAAAGCAGAGTGTTAGCTGAAACAGCTCTTTAAGGTATTGATAACACTGGTTCTAATGGGGATTGCAATATCACCTTTTCTTACATACCAGTGGTGTAAGAGGTGGCAAATAGAGGAAATGGCAACCAGACAAGAGGGCAACCAACAACTGACTGCCTTTGTAAGGTTTCTGTGCTGGAATATCCCTCATACCGTCCAATTAGCCTGATCTCAGCTGTGGCAAATGTATAAGTGCTGTACTTACACGGGAAGCTGTTAGACTGGGTTATAGAAAACAACATCTTGGGCCCAGGGCAGGCTAGTTTTTGTAAAGGCCATTCAACAATTGACTGGTGTGTAATACTCTCCCCTTTAATATATAAATATGTTTCAGGGAGTCATGGAAGTTATTGATCTGTGTGGGGCTTTTGTTATGATATCCTACACACGTCTTTGGGGAAAATTATCTCAATGTGGGTAAGTTGTCCCTTTGCCCCTTTATTGTTTTTATATAAGCAATTTACCAGCTTGACTGCAAACAATTAGCTCTCAACATCATCCCATATTGGCCAATAATAAGATCTCAGTTCTTTTGTATGCAGATGGTATGGCACTATCGTCGTGGACAGCAAGTGTGTTACGCAATTTAATCTCTAATTTAGAGGAATCTTGTGAATTATAATTATAAATCACAGTGGAAACAAATGATAGATAAAAGGGCTAATCAGCTAGGATTCTCGGATACTATAAAACAACTTGGAGAAAGGAGAGGGTGGTGACTCAGATTTTTAAAAGCTTGATTTTATTAGATTGCAGTAGTGTGCACAATAGAGCATGGAGAGTTTGCTCTACCTTCTTTTGGGGTATTTTCCCACAAAGTATGCTGGAGTATTTAAATCTGCTAACCCTTCCCAGTTGTAGGACAGCCTATGCAATGGCCTGATTGAATTCTCTGCCATCACATGAGTTGAAGGCAGATTTAATAAAGTTTAATGATTTACTTTTGGCCCAGCTGTATTTACTTCCAGTTAGTCGTTCTGCTGTGGGGTTGCTATCCAGCCTTCTTCTACGGTGTTTTCTAAAATAAGTACACCCAGGACAAAGGGTGCTATAATGAAACAGCTTTATAGGTGGTATGGATCCAGGATCTGTTCTGCTTCCGGTTTCTGAACATTTTATTCTTAAATTGGTTCCTAAAGAATGATAAACAGTTTCTTTCTGAATGGCATGAGGTAACTCCATGATAATCGCTTTAATTTTAGAAGATTAGTTTTTGGACAAAGGAAAAATGTTTGTGCTGTTAAATAGTTACTGACAAGCAGAGGCTTGGCTCAGAGCATCCTTGTTGGGATATTGGCAGGATTAGAGGTAATTAAGGAATTATGATGCAATTTGCCTGAAAGGACAATATGATATTAGAATTTATTGGCTTAATCTTTTGAAATGTGAGATGACAAAGAACAGATGTTTGAGATATTACAGTTGTATGGTGCTGCCTAATGAGCTGGGAATTCATAACTTGCTTTAGATGAAGGAAATTATAAAGCAAACCAAATGACAATTAATATATATAGTGACTGATAGCACAGGCCTATCCTGGATATGAGAGGATCATTTGTAAACACCTCACTCTGGCATGGCACAACATTATGTTTGCTGGGGGGAAAGTATACCAATACATGAATGTTGGGGCTCTTCGTTTCATTTGTACCCCTCTTTTCTCCTCATTGGGGACTCAAAGCAGCTTACAACAGTCTTCTCTCCTTCATTTTATCCTCACAACTGCCCTGTGAGGTCAGTTTAGGCTGAGAGTCTGGCCCAGTGTCACCCACCAAGTTTCCATGCCTAATGGAAGACTCCTGCAGTACTGCCATGCTCCTGCAGTACTGCCATGCTCTTGGGGAGGGGAAGGGAAGGTGATTGTAAGCTGGTCTGAGTCTCCCTTAAATGGTAGAGAAAGTCAGCCTATAAAAACCAACTCTTCTTCTTCTTGCAAAATACCAGTGCTGCTCCGCACCAGTTAATGGGCAGAAGTAACTGGGTAAAATTGATAGCACAGTGTGGGAGGACTTGAAATTAGTAAAAATTCAATGTTTTCTGCGGCAGGCATCCTACCACAAATGTTGGCATGATGTTTCCGCAACAAAAAATATAGCTAAGTTAAAATGTTCCATTGACGTTAATGAAGAGCCTCAGATAAATGCCTGCTTCTTCTCTCTTTGCCACCCTGTCACAATAGCGGACAACATTCCTATTTACAATAAATTGGAGCCCCTTGATTTTTCTCCTATTGAGTGGAGGCTGGGGGAATGATTCAGTGGAATGAAAAACGGCATAATGACAAGCATCCTGGTGTATGAGTGAGTCTCTTTGTCCATCATGTGCCAGTCCCTATGGATAGCTGTCACACTGCATCATTGAGTGTTCATTATTTTCCCCATCTGTTCCTTGAAATTCATAGTCAGGGATTTAAAATAGAACTCCATTGGTGTTACACATGTTGTTAGATGTCTTGGTGGCCCTTATGAGGGATGAAAATTAGGAAATATTTTTTTCAGTAATAAATATATAAAAGCCTTCGCTGCTCCACTGAGCTGTGGGTCCACACTGAAACCCTTTAACTTGGTTCATATGGTAGTCTGTTTGAGTCTAGAGGGGTGGGAAGATAATTAATAGGCTTGGTCCTGGGGGGGGGAAGGATCCAATTAGGGGAAGATGCACCTGTGTGCCTACCTTCCTCCATTTGGGGACCTCAATAAGGGGTATTGGGATGGAGTCCTATCATTGATGCCCAGCTCGGGGTTGTTGGTAGCTCTACTCCCAGGTGACGTTGGAACCACTCAGATATTTATGTCCTAGTGGAACCACTGGTATGCCACTCCAGTTGCTATCACAACAGACGGGTTGGGGGATCATTTTATTGGGTGACAGGGTGGTCATCCGATGTCTGGATCTGTTTCCCTATACCTCACCAATGCTCCAGCTGTTCTAATCAATAAAGCTGTGGCCTTTGTTATCCCAATAAATCATTGTTTGATGGTGGGGTTACAAAGGAAAGAATGTATTGTGCCATTTTGGAGGCTACGTTAGTACTTCTTAGCAGTGGCACTCAAACCTCACAGCTGTCCTAGTGCCTTGTTCTTTCCCACTGAACAACCAGGCAGCTCATGGTTTTGGCTGCAATAAGCTTGAAATTGTAGCTTCCCTTTTCCCTTCTCCATGTGGTTTCTATCTCTATTCCTTGACAAGAGCACATCACCCTCCCATAATTCCCAACACTCATGAGATGTATGCTGTGTGTTCAAAATCCATTCTGGGGCAACAGAAAACAACTCGGCACCATCCTCTATATGACAGCCCTTCAAGTACTTGAAGATGGTTATCATATGACCTCTTAGTCTTCTCCTTTTCAGGCTAAACATACCCAGCTCCTTCAAGCTTTCCTCATAGGACAATCTTCAGACCCCTCTCCATCTTTGTTGCCCTCCTCTGGGCACAGTCCAGCTTCTCTACTTCCTTCTTAAATTGTGGTGCCCAAAACAGAACACAGTACTCTAAGTGAGGTCTAACCAGAGCAGAGTAAAGCGATACCATCATTTTGTTGATCTGGACACTATACTAGGGCTGTTGAAAAAAAATTCGGTAAAATTCGGATTCGGCAAAATTCAGCCCGTTTTTATTCAGGAAATGCCAAAGTCTGAACACCCCCGCTTTGGGTCCGTGCAATTTGGCGTGAGATCCGGAGTTCGGGGAAAAATTCGGCCGAATAAAGCCATTAAAAACACAATTGCGCCTTTCCACAACTCCGGGGGGGGCATTTTTGGGGGTAGAGGTCCCAAACTTTCAGCGTAGCTTGAGGGGACCCTTCTTGCAAGAACCCCCAAGTTTTGTAAAGATTGGGTCAGGGGGAGCTGAGATATGGGCCCCGAAACAGGTCCCCCTTCCTTAATGTGCATCTCTGACAATGGGGGTTTGCAATTAGCAGAGCTTGCCGCCCACTCCCAAAGCTCCCAGCCCAGACAAACAGCTGAGCTGCCGGGAGCAAGGGCGGGGCAGGTGCAAAGAAGTTTGCAAACCATGCAAAGCAACACATTTGCAGCCATGCAAACCATGCAAAGCAACACATTTGCAACCATACAAACCATGCAAAGCAACATGTTTGCAACCATGCAAACCATGCAAAGCAACACGTTTGCAACCATGCAAAGCAACACCTGACACCTGGGAGTTTGCAAACCATGGAAAGGGACAGAGGCAGCTAGCTATGCATAAGGAGTAGGAGGGGTGGAATTTACTCTTTTGCATCGGACTCAGGACCAGGCAAATGCATTCTTTAAGTCACAATTTGAAAACCAGTTTTGAGCAAGCATCAAAATAGACCTAACCAATCTTATGAATGAGGGAAAATCTGAGGACACACAACTGAAGCCCCCCCCTCAAACCAGGGAGAGAGAGACTCGAGGGGGCACACGCCCCCAGGCAGAATGGGCGAAAGCCCCCTTTGGCTTCCCCCCCACCCACAGAAACTGCTCCCTCCCCACTCACACACAGACTCTGCTTCCCCCCCCCCACACACACAGGAGAAAAATTATAGAGAAAAGCCCCAAAATGGGTCTTACTGTGGATGTCTTCTGTTCCATCTTCTTCGCACCTGCCCCGCCCTTGCTCCCCGCAGCTCAGCTGTTTGTCGGGGCTGGGAGCTTTGGGCGTGAGCGGAAAGCTCTGCTAATTGCAAACCCCCATTGTCAGAGATGCACATTAAGGGTGGGGAAGAAGACCCAGCTTGGCCACCGATTGGCCGCAGGAGAATGCTGCTTACTAACTGATGGTTATGCTGCTGCGCCAAACCCCGAATTTGTTGAATTTATTCGCCGAACATCCCAAACTCACTGAATTTGGCTCCCCGTTTTCCCGCCTTTTTTGAGTTTGGTTCCATCCGAACTAAAAACTGCCGAATCAGGGGAAATTCGGCTGTTTTTCGGTTTGGACAAACCGAATTGACAGCCCTACACTATACTTCTGTTTATACAACCCCAGATACAGCATTTGCCTTTTTAGCTACCGCATCACACTGCTGACTCATGTTCAGTGTTTGGTCTACTAAGACCCCAAGATCCTTTTCGCACACACTACTGCTAAGACAAGTCTCCCTCTTCCTATAATTATGCATTTGATTTTTCCTACCTAAATGCAGAACTTTACATTTATCTTTGTTGAAGTGGATTTTATGAGTTTTAGCCCAATTCTCCAGCCTGTCAAGATCATCCTGTATCCTGGCTCTGTCTTCTACCTTATATAGGATCTAAACCACATTTCCCCTATTTGTCAACAAGAATATTATGTGGAACCTTATCAAAAGCCTTACTGTGGAACCTTATCAAAAGCCTTACTGAAATTAAGATAAACTATGTCTACTGTATTTGCTACCCCTCCCAATTTAGTATCATCTGCAAATTTAATAAGCATCCCCTCTATTCCTTCATCCAAATCCTTTATATAGTTGAACAACACAGGGCCCATGACAGATCCCTGAGGCACTCCACTAGTTACAGTTGACCAATCACACTCTTTAGGTGCGATCTGTCAACCGGTTACAGATCCACCTAACAGTAATAGGTAGAATGATAATGTAGTAATTATAGTAGGGACTCATGGAATATCACTGTAGAAACATACATTTTTGTTACATTTTTCTTTTCAAAGCTCTGCACAAACTTTGCTCAGTTTCCTTTCGAATTGCTGTGTATTAGAAAATACATGCCAAATAATGTCAGGATTGGTTTATTCCTGAAACATGTTTGCATGTTGATTCTGAGAACTGTGAAAAACCTATTTCTCGTCAAGAAGTAGTAGAATGAAAAGCCACTTTCAAAAGAGATGCCTGCATTGTGATTTAAAAATTTCTGGCCATAGTGAGCATCACATATATCTGTGGTAGGCATATTCAATAGTTTTGTATTGCTGGAAGTGCCATCTTTTCTCTGACAACAAAACAGTTATAAATAACAATAATATAGGCTTGGCACTAGATAATTGATTCATTCGTAAATGCCAAGACTTGGAGGAAAAGCATAAAAACAACAATATTGTGAGACTGGGAACATTCTTGCTCTCACCCACACTCCCATATTGTAGAAGTATAACAAGAGAAAATACAATTTGTGCATTTTGTACTTTATGTAAATTGAGAAAGATCCTGAGGTGAGGGGCTCTTTAAAATTCACCTTAGCTGCATGAGAGACATTCCTCTGTTAAGTGGATCTTGCATCTTTTTAGGCATGAACCTGAACAACAGAATCAGCAACAGGATCATTTAAATGGTATCCAGCCATGTGAGAGTCACTCGCAGAAAAGTGAATTCCTGAGGGTAATATCTCAAAGGCTCCCCAGTTATAAATGCCCTGGAATTTCAAATCCAGATTTAAATACCAACTTCCCTTACAATTGACCAAATTAGCTGTTATTATATACTTTATTCCTGAGAGAGATGCAAGCCTGCTTCTGGAGAACTACTGTTCTTATCTTGCTGTCTGATAAACAAGGTCAGCTATTTCTCTGAATGTTCTTGTATAATCTTCCATTTACATTGTGCAGGCTGAGAGCGTAGGAGACTCTCAGTTCTGGAGTGTCAGCCCTTATTAGTGAATATTCTAAACCTCCCTGTCTGCAGGGACAGACCTTGGCCATTGTCTAGCACAATTAATAATTTGTACAGTAATCATATTTAGCATTTGTTTCACACTGTTGTTATGACAGATTGAGAGGAAGGATGGCTGGGAGATAGTGGTTTGCCTCAGTGCAGCCAGGAAGCTCATAAAGCTGAGAGCTGAACATACAACTTCAGTTTGGAGGTTATGTTTTTTAATTAGAACATAATGGCGGCATAGGCAGTGTTCTCTTTTTCTGTCTCTGTGGATTTACCGTATATACCCGTGCATAAGCCGACCCGCGTATAAGCCGAGGTGCCTAATTTCTCCCGAAAAATGGGGAAAAATTAGACACCCGCGTATAAGCCGAGGGTTGGCTTATAATCCCTCCCCCCCAACAGGCTTACCTGGTGCACAGGCAGGAGGCGGCAGCCCCCCCCCCCCGCGGCCCAAGAGGCTCTGCAGGCTGCTCCTAGGCCGCTCCAGGCCCAGCAAAGGCAGCAGCGGTGGGCCCCCCCTGCGGCCCAGGAGGCCCACCCAGGCCGGTCCTGGCCGGGGGGAGCCGCACGCGCCCGGCGGGAGTGGCGGCACGGCCTTGCAGCGGCTGCAGGAGGTCCTCCCAGGCCAGAGGGAACCGCGCGCACCCGCCGTGGGCGGCGGGGTGGTCCTGCAGCAGCTGCAGGAGGCCCTCCCAGGCCGGGGGGAACCACGCGCGCCCGGCAGGGGTGGCAGCGCAGCCTTGCAGTGGCTGCAGGAGGCCCTCCCAGGCTGGGGGGAACCACGCGCGCCCGGCGGGGGCGGCAGCGTGGCCCTGCAGTGGCCACAGGAGGCCCTCCCAGGCTGGTGCCGGCTAGGAGGAGCCGGGCGCGCCCAGCGGTGATGGCGGCGCAGCCCTGCAGGAGGCCCTCCCAGGCCGGGGAAAACCGTGCGTTCCTGGTGGGGGCGGCGGCGCGGCTTTGCAGCGGCCGCAGGAGGCCCTCCCAGGCCGGTGCCAGCTGGGAAGAGCCGGGCGCACCCGGCGGCGATGGCAGCGCAGCTCTGCAGCGGCTGCAGGAGGCCCCCCAGGGCGCTCCTGGCCGGGGGGAACCGCGCGGGCCTGGCAGCAATGGCGGCGGCAGCGGTAAGTTCCCCCCTCTCTCCTCCTCCCTCCCTCCCCCCCTACCCTACCATATTGACCCGCGTATAAGCCGAGGCCGGCTTTTTCAGCCCTTTTTTTGGGCTGAAAAACTCGGCTTATACGCTAGTATATACGGTAATTTGAACAGTTTAGTATTGCTTTGTGAGTCCTATATTCTTTAACTTGGTTTTCTTTATGAAATTTAAAAGTTAAGACAAAGGACAACTGAAGTAAATCATGGTGGAAATCCATGCTTATTTAGGATCTGCTGCTTTGGGATAGCATGTAATCATAGAATTGTAAGCTTGGAAGGGACTAGTGAATAAACTGGCTCAAACCTCTGCCCTGAAGCAGGACATCCTCTGTATAAAGATGTGTGCCCATCTCTTGCTTGGCTATTTCCATTGAAAGAGATTCCACAACATTTCTACGTAGTTGATTCTGTTTTTCTTCAGAACAGTTTATGAAAAGCTATTTAAGAATTCCACATGCACACTCATCTTTAAAAACATGACACACTGCAAAGTGAAACCTGTCAATATAAGAGCTACTGTGCTTGTACAGAGAGGATGATACTTGCTTCTGTCTCATAATTGACTGTTATTTTCATTCACTATTTTTATCCGTTGCCTCACTCACTTGTTTATATAGAAGTAGCCATTATTGATGTGTTACTAAAGTTCACTACTAATGCGTGTTACTGAATTTTCACTTCGAGATATTTCAAAGTCCAAGGAATTCTGTGAGCAAAATTAAGAGCTGGAACAGTTATGCATACTGTTGTGTTGTTTGATTTGCTAGACTTGTGAGAGTATACGTTTTGAATTTTTATTATACACATTGGTTTATTGTTTGAATATTTAAATGTAGCTTATAAATACAGTTAATAAATTGAAGTTAGAGAAAGGGTTCCTTATTCATAGGGTTGCCAGGTCCCTCTTCACTGCCGGTGAGAGGTTTTTGGTGTGGAGCCTGAGGAGGGCGGGGTTTGTGGAGGGGAGGGACTTCAATGCTATAGAGTCCAATTGCCAAAGCAGCCATTTTCTCCAGGTGAACTGATCTCTGTCGGCTGGAGATCAGTTGTAATAGCAGGAGATATCCAGCTAGTACCTGGAGGTTGGCAACCCATCCTATTCATGTGCCTTTTGGATTTTGTATAGTATTATCTTTTTCAGTGAATTGATTTAAGCTTGGAAAAAGTAGTGTGTGCCAAGTTAATTAAGACGTTCAGTTAATTTAAGGCCTTAAGTTAGTTTAGACGTTTTAAAATGCTCTTTTTGATTAATATTAATATAGTGTTTTTTTTTTGGGGGGGGGTTCAGAATAAAAATGCTAAATAAATTGAAAAACTTATTTCCTCTATAGCTGAAAAATACTGGGGTGGGCCTTAACCATCTGTCCTATCACTCCCCTGAGCAAACTTTGAATCCTTCCTCCCACTTAAGTAGCTGGAAGAGCCACTTATTTGAGAGGAAGCCTCCTTAGGCTTGAAGAAGGCCCCTTGGAGGATGATTAGATCCACCCCATTGAAGATTTTAAAATGCTGCTATTTAGAGAAACCTACATGCATCTACAAAGGTTTCCAGTACCAATGTGGTGGCTTGCACTACAGCCTTAATTCAAAAGTGGCATAAGGCCATGTGCATATGTTGGAAGAGCTCTGCTGGATCAGAACAATGGGCTGTCTTTTCCAGTATCCTGTTTTCCAACCAAATGGTACAGATACTCACAAGCAGGGACATTGAGGCCAAAACCTGTTCTTACATAAGAACATAAGAAGAGCCATGCTGGATCAGACCAAGGCCCATCAAGTCCAGCAGTCTGTTCACACAGTGGCCAACCAGGTGCCTCTAGGAATAGAGTTGGCAGGTCCCTCTTCATTACCAGTGGGAGGTTTTGGGGCAGAGCTGTGGATGGCTGGGTTTGGGGAGGTGCCGTACAGTCCAATTGCCAAAGCGGCCATTTTCTCCAGGTGAACTGATCTCTGTTGGCTGGAGATCAGTCGTAATCTATCTAGGAAGCCCACAAACAAGACAACTGCAGCAGCATCCTGCCTGTGTTCCATAGCACCTCCAGCAGCTGGTGTTCAACAACTGGTAACATGGAATTTCTGTTTAGCCATCACAAAGAATAGCCACTGATAACTCTGTTCTCCACACAATTGTTTAATCTACTTTAAAAGTCACCTCGTTGGAGGCCATCACTACCTCTTATAGCAGTATAAGGATGTAAGGAAAGCTCTGCAAAAACGTTGATTTTCCTTTCTGTCACAGCATGGGAATACCTGCTGTCCTTCTGGAATTAGAATGTGGAGGTCACATTTGAATAACAGGGCTAGGGGAAAAAAGGATTTCTCAGTGGCACTTAACTCAACAGAGCTGGTGCTGGATATTTTTTGGCAGACTATTCCTTTTAATTTTTATCGGCACCTGGCATATTTCCATGTAAAACTTTTGGTTGAACTTGATAACAATTATGTTAGTGTCTATGATTCAAATAGATTTCTTTGCTTTTTATTGTAGACATAAATTATTTTAGCATCTTTGATAATGCTTGGTTCCAGTGTGGGTGTTCATGCTGCTACTTAAAACAAACATGCAGTTCAGGGTTTGTTGACATTTTATTGCTGACCTCTGTTGCAATCTTCTGTTCATTACTTTAGCTTTAACTGCCAGTTATAGTTAAGAATTCCATTCCAGTTCACCTCTGGTACTATGTAAACTGAAAGGTGCCAGATATTTACTTTGTATCCAGTAACACATTATGAAGAAATACCATCTGATCTGGCCTTACTTTGAGTATTTGTCCCTACCCATGTTTGGAATTCGTGCTCATAAATTGATCAAGTTTCTTGGCTGTATTATACTGTTTTATTTCATTATGTAATCCAGTTTGGTTGCATTGTTTAGTGTATACATCCTGCTGGTCTTTAATTACATTTTTTTAAAAAATTTCACCCGCCTGCAGTCTCAGTAAGAAAGACAGATGATCATAGAATCATAGAGTTGGAAGGGACCACGAGGGTCATCTAGTCCAAACTCCTGCACAATGCAAGAAATTCACAACTACCTCCCTCCCACGCCCCCAGTGACCCATACTCCATGGCCAGAAGATGGCCAAGATGCCCTCCCTCTCATTATCTGAGTAAGGTCATAGAATCAGCATTGCTGATAGTGTCCATCTAGCCTCTGCTTAAAAACCTCCAGGGAAGGAGATTTACTACCTCCCAAGGAAGCCTGTTCCATTGAGGAACCACTGTAACTGTTAGAAAATTCTCCCTAATGTCTAGACAGAAACTCTTTTGGTTTAATTTCAATCTGTTGGTTCTGGTCTGACCTTCTGGGGCAACAGAAAACAACAGCACCATCCTCTCTATGACAGCCCTTCAAGTACTTGAAGATGTACCTCTCAGTCTTCTCCTCTTCAGGCTAAACATACGCAGATCCTTCAACATTTCCTCATAAGACTTAGTCTTCAGATCTCTCACCATCTTTGTTACACTCCTCTGGACACATTCCAGGTTGTCTACATCCTTCTTAAATTGTGGTGCCCAAAACTGAACATAATACTCTAGGTGAAGTCTAACCAGAGCAGAGTAAAGTGATACCATCACTTTGCATGATCTAGACACTGTACTTCTGTTGATACAGCCCAAGATACAGCATTTGCCTTTTTAGCTACCGCATCACACTGCTGACTCATGTTCAATGTTTAATCTACTAAGACCCCAAGATCCTTTTTGCACACACTACAGCTAGGACAAGTCTCCCCATCCTATAATTATGCATTTGATTTTTCCTACCGAGACTGAACTTTTTATTTCAATTTCTGCCGATTAGTATATCAGACAGAACAATAGAAAATTGGCAAAAACAAATAAATCGATTTGTGTGGGCTGCGAAAAAACCAAGAATTAGATTTAAAGTCTTACGAGATGAGAAGAAAAGAGGAGGTTTGGCATTACCCAATCTTAAATTATATTATCATGCAGCCTGCCTAACCTGGATTGCAGAATGGATAAAACGTCTGAATTACAGACATGTGATTTTAGAACGAGCGGATCTTGGGCAAGGATTTCATAAAATTTTGTGGGACCCTGCAGCAATAACCCATAAGGATAAAACACCAGAGGACTGCGACATCAAGACGGCGATACTAAAAGTATGGAAGAAGTACAAGAAAAGAATAAGTCCAACTCCACCATCTATAATGTCTCCGACGGAAGCATACCACGACAACGTTAAATTGAAACCAGCTGTTCAATTCACTTATAATGACATGATAGAGCCAACAGGTGAAATTAAAAGTTTAACTGAACTTCAAAAAAAATTTCAAAAATTAAACTGGCTAACTTAACTTTAACTGAGGTCCAACCTGAAGAAAGACTGTTTATATCCTCGGCCATTTCGTGAACTGACAGAGTTTGAACTGCTAATAACCAAGAATGACTCTCACTTATTAGGAAAAATCTATAAACTTCTGCTAAAATATGACACAGAAGAAGAACAAGTAAAAACGAATATGATTAAATGGATTCAAAACTTCGGTGAAATGATCAGCATGGAATCCTGGGAAAGACTTTGTACCTCTGAATTAAAAAATACTGTGTGCCAAGAAGTTAAAGAAAACTGGTACAAAACATTTTACAGATGGTATCTGACCCCAAACATGCTCTCTCATATGACATCCTCTGGAAAAAAAGGCGTTTGCTGGAAATGTCAAAATACAGACGGGTCTTACTTCCATGTTTGGTGGACATGTCCTAAAATTCAACTTTATTGGAAACAGATTCACCGAGAACTTCAGACGATATTAAAAATGAAGATATTACAAGATCCTAAATATTACTTACTCAGTATCGTGCCACCAAACCTGCCTTTGAAACTTCATGATATTTTTAAATATGCCACAACAGCTGCAAGAACGGTTCTGGCAAGGACTTGGAAACAAACGTCTATTCCCGAAATTGAAGAATGGAAAGAAAAGCTTTAAGATTAGGGCTGTCAAAAAAAAAAATTCGGTACAGTTCGGATTCGGCCGAATTTGACCCTTGTGGGTTCGGTACGTGCCGAAGTCCGAACTCCCCCGCTTCGGATCCCCGGTAATTCGGGGGGATCCGGAGTTCGGGGGAAAATTCGGCCCCCGCGCGCCTTCAGAGGGATTCCCTGAAGGCGCGCGGGGGCCCTTTAAACTGATCTGCGCCTCCCAGCTGGGAGGCGCAGGTCAGTTTAAAGGGCAGCCCGCCCCCCTTCAGCGGGCTCCGCTGGAGAGGCTCGGGCTGCCCTTTAAACTGATCTGAGCCTCCCAGCTCCCGGCCGGGAGGCTCAGATCAGTTTAAAGGGCAGCCCGCGCCTCTCCAGCGGAGCCCGCTGAAGGGGGGCGGGCTGCCCTTTAAACTCATCTGAGCCTCCCAGCTGGGAGGCGCAGATGAGTTTAAAGGGCAGCCCGCGCCTCTCCAGCGGAGCCCGCTGAAGGGGGGTGGGCTGCCCTTTAAACTCATCTGCGCCCCCCAGCCGGGAGGCTCAGATGAGTTTAAAGGGCAGCCCACCCCCCTTCAGCGGGCTCCGCTGGAGAGGCGCGGGCTGCCCTTTAAACTCATCTGCGCCTCCCGGCCGGGAGGCACAGATGAGTTTAAATGACAGCCCGCCTCCCTTCAGCGGGCTCCCCTGAAGGGGGGCGGGCTGTCATTTAAACTCATCTGTGCCTCCCGGCACTCATCTGTGCCTCCCGAATTCAGCGAGTTCGGGAGTTCGCGAATAAATTCGGCCAATTCGCGGGAGGCGCAGATGAGTTTAAATGACAGCCCGCCTCCCTTCAGCGGGCTCCCCTGAAGGGGGGCGGGCTGTCATTTAAACTCATCTGCGCCTCCCAGCCGGGAGGCACAGATGAGTTTAAATGACAGCCCGCCTCCCTTCAGCAGGCTCCCCTGAAGGGAGGCGGGCTGTCATTTAAACTCATCTGCGCCTCCCGCGAATTGGCCGAATTTATTCGCGAACTCCCGAACTCGCTGAATTCGGCCCCCCCGGTTGCCCGCCAGATTTGAGTTCGGATCCGTCCGAACTGAAAATCACCGAATCAGGGGAAATTTGGTTGATTTTCAGTTCGGACCGAACCGAATTGACAGCCCTATTTTAGATTATGCCAGCATGGCAAAAATGACTTTTACTTTAAATCCAAAGATTAATGAATCCATGGAACAATTCAATGAAAAATGGGAGTCACTTTATACTTATATGTCTTTTAGTTAAGTAATTGACCAGCTAATATTTCTTTTAATTGATAAACGAATGACATTTTTTTACTTTTACAGTACTATTTTATTAGGAAAACTGTACAATATCCATTCGATACTTTGTTGTATTCTATTGAGCTTATTTTTTAACTGAAATTGTAACGATGTTTTTATATATTCATGATTTATCTTTTCCCTTTCCTTTTTTTTCCTTTTTGTATCCCTTAAAACAAAATCAATAAAAAAAAGATTTTTCCTACCTAAATGCAGAACTTTACATTTATCTTTGTTGAAGTGCATTTTACTAGTTTTAGCCCAATTCTCCAGCCTGTCAAGATACATGAAGTAAAATAAATAAATACCTATGGGGGGAGGGGTTAAATCATGTAATATTTTTAGAATTGGAAATATTTCAGTCTAAATGGAACCATGTGTTGCAAAAACGTTGGTCACCTTCACCTCAGTTCATCCACACAATGATCCCATGATTATCAGGCTTATAGGAATTAGCTGCATATTACTGGTGTGTGTGTCAGTTAGAGACTGAGAGATAGACAGCTATCATCTTTACACACAGAAAAAATCCATGGTAGCATTTAGCACAGGCAACCGTCTTGCCCATACTGATGCCCAAAAGGTTCTTTTCTCTGTTTGCTGGTATATGTGCATTTGAATAACAGTGTGCAGAAATACCTTGTAAATATGGTCCATAAACTTGTGCTATGTCCTGAAACTTTTTTGAAATATGAATTTGTACTTTGCTTTTGGTTCAAAAGTTTCTGTGGTTTGTCATATATAGAAAGGTATAAGGTATGCATGTGCAGAGGGACAAAGAACTTATAGGGCATACTTTTCCCCTACAAAATTGTAACATGAAGTCAAAGTATTTCAATTAAGCAGTAAATCCTATGCATTCAGTAGATATTTTTTCCTATGTAAGAAATAAACTAGAATACCCTAGACCAAAATAAGGACTGATTGAAAAAGAAGAACACAAAGGTATTCTTGTTGGCTACCTATTCAAATTGTAATCAGTTTTCCCTGAAGACCCACCAAAGTCTGAGTCGATGTATCTTCCAGAAGCTGTGCATGACACCTTTATCCAGACTGACTTTTGGTACCCATCAGAAGTGTAGAATAGCATGGAATATATACAACGCAATCCAAACCATGCCTATTCAGAAGTTAGTCCCATGGAGTTTAGTGTGATTTACTTCTTAGTAAGTGTGCTTAGTATTATATTCATCATATATTATTACCCTCCATGAGTCCTTGGGATGGAGCCACCAGTTTAGGATTGCAGCCTTAGTCCTGTTGCAGATCCTGGGACTGAATTAAATCTAAACACTCCGCCTTGATTTTTTCCCCAGTTGCTTTCCCTTCTGAAATCAAAGCTTGCTATAGTATGTTGGGTAAACCTAGATATGAATATGTGAGAACTTGTCTCAAATGCCTACTATCTACAGATTCACTGGGCAAGTCAATGTGGTTCTTGTCTGCCAAACCATATGTGGAGTTGCAAAGTACAGAATACTTTGCATATTTGAAAAAGTTCAGTCATGAACACATGATGCTGTCTTGTCCTGAGTCAGACCATTGGTCTATCGAGGCCAGTATTGTCTGCTCTAACTGGAAGCCGTTCTCTGGGGTCTCAGGTGAAGGTTCATCAAATCACTCCCTACCTGATCCCTACCTGGAGTTTCTGGGGATTAGTGTTGAGATCCAAAGCAAAGGCTGTTCCATCAATCCATGGCCTTTCCCAAGCCATAATAAATCGTCTCTCTTCCAGACGCTGATGCTACCAATGTGTAGCAGGCAATATGTCTTTGAGTGATGGAAGAGATGAGGGAAAAGTTCCATTTCTCAACTGGAAATAAGCTGTAGCACAGTGGAAGAATATATGCTTCACATCCATGGAAGCACTGAAGAGGCAAGTGTTGTTGCTGGTCTATGTGGATAAATGTTCTGACACTGTACAAGCTTTATATTTCCAGCAAGCTAGTTGGAATCTTCACATTGGATAGTGAACAGGGAATCACATATGATGTGAAAACCTGTGATGGCGTGCAGAATTGGTGGGAGGAGGGTGATGTATAAGTACACATTGTGATATTTTTGGGGTCCCAATTGCATTTTGTGTGCAGGAGTGGGGGTAAGTTGGAAGGGCAACTGTGCTTCTGCATGTCTAAGCTGATGCTTGTGCCAGCCTCACAGGTGTTATAGTCCAACAGTTTTTCCCCAACACTAATAAGGAAAATAAATATAATCGTTCAGTGACGACTGTGAAAGGTTTTCCCAAGATGCAAGAAGCCCTCCTCTTTTCACAACAAGAAGAGCAGAAAACCTTAGACCATAAGAGCATAAGAAAGGCCCTACTGGATCAGACCAAGGCCCATCAGGTCCAGCAGTCTGTTCACACACAGTGGCAACTAGAGACAGACTAGTATCAGGTAGATTACCAACTATAAAAACTAGGGAGGAGGTCTTGATTCAGACAGCACCAACAGTTTTTGTGCCAGTGGCCACCGCAGCATGTGTGGGAATGCAGTAAAAAAGACAAGATTTGAGAACTCAAACAAGAGCAGGTCTTATGTCATAAGGTCACTATACAATTGTAACTCGAAAGGGATTATTTATATTTTAAGATGTTCTTGTGATCTTATGTACGTGGGTATGACAGCTAGAAATGTTAGAGTAAGAATTTGTGAACATAAATATGCCATCAGAACAAAGACTCAGATTCCACTTGAAATGGAAAGTTCCCATTGCAGCTACTTCCACAGAGATGCAAGTATTAATGTGATGGAAAGTGAATCATAAACTCAAGAACCTCCTCAGCACAAAGTGCTGGTTCTTACTTTTAAAGGGCTTGGGACCAAGATGCTTGAAGGACTGTTTCTTCCCTGCTCTGGGCTCCCATCTGCAGGGGTTAGGTGGGTGGCAACCAGGCAGGGCTTTTTCAGGGGTGGCACTTTACCGATGGATCACCCATCCCCTGAAGGTTCACCTGGTGCTCTTTCAGCCATCAGACCAAAACATCTCATTTCCTCAGGCTTTTAATTATTATTTAATTATTTTTAAATTGTTGCTATTTTAAAATGGTTTTTACAGTCTGCTTCAAGTCTAAGGGCAGTTTTGTAAGAATCATTTTAGGCTTCTAAATGTTTTATGATGTTTCTGGCTTGTTTTCTTTAAGGTTGTATTTTAATAGTTTGGTAATATGTAATGACTTTAAACTCTTTTATGATTTTACCATGTTTTACTTTCTAAGCCACTTCAATAAATTTCTCTGGAGAGGTGGCATATACATTTTCTAAAGAATAAAGGAATGCTCCTATTTGAGCCAGAGTGACTCTGGGGACAATGAAGAACATTCTCCATACTTTATACATGGAGAGTGCATTCCTGGGGGGAGGGGTGAAGCTCCATAGGAGCCAGTGTGACCTCGTGCCGGCATTGTGCCTGTTTAACCTGGGACAATGGGCACTTACACAATCCCGGGTGGCACGCATGCTGGCTCTTGGACCTAAATCCCAGAACCAGCAGGCCGCATGAGCATTAGGCTATGTGTTCCAAGGGGTGGAGGTGACATATGTCAGCTTCCAGACCCCTTTTGCCCTGGGAACACCCCCTTGTGCTTCGGCATGGCTGCACTACTTTTTTGGGTTGCACAGACTCGCTGTTTGCAATGGGGCATGCTCCCCTGTTTTTCTTTTTTTTCTTTTAAATTAAAATAAGGGTTTCCCCCCCTCCTCAGTGGCTGAGAAGTTTCTGAGGAGCCAACATGGCTGCACTGCTTCCAGCCACTGCAGATCATCCCCCCACCCCAGGAATGGGCTGTAATTGTTTTGACACCACTGTTCTCCAGCAAATGCACCATGTGAATGACAGCTGTGCCGTAAATGCTGTGTATGTGTATTGGGGAGATTTGGCCCAGTCAACACATGCTCATGGGTGATTCAAAGATCTTCATCTGGCACCCTGTTCTGTGTATGTATTGTGGTGAACATCAGTGTGCCTGCAGTAAATGCAATTCATATGAAGTGAGGAGGTACCTGAAAATGACCTATTTATAAGCAGCTTGTAACAGTGGGAGTTATGGGGTGGATCTTACAATTGTCTTCTAATAATCCGTGTGTGCGTTCCTTTGATCAGAAGAAGCCACCTTCTACTAGAGCAAGGGTGCTTCTTCTGGAGCAAGGTTTTTCAAAAGGGGTGTGGTTGGATGCAACAAAATAACTACATGCATAACAAAGGTTCCTTGCTTGCATTTAGTTCTGCAAGAGATGCACAAAGAAAATTGGCTAACACATTTGAGTTTTATTATTTTCTGCACCAGAAGTACCTTTGTTTAACTCTTTATTGAAGTGGGGTGGGAGGTAGAGAGAAAGTGTTTAACTGGAAAACTTGGATCTGTAACAGTATTATGACTTTGTGCCATTTCTTGAACTCCCAGCTTGATCTTTGCATTTTCAGTAAGTGCAATCAAAATAAGACCCCAGTAATAACCTCTGGAAATACACTCAGTCACACAATTTATTCACAACCACCTGTATATTTGCTCAGTTTCAGTGGAGCCTGTTATTGGAAAGAATAGCTTTTTGGAGATGCTTAAAACCATCCCTAAAATTATTTGATATAGCTACTTCATGAAAGAGAGCATTACGTCTAGGTTCTTCAAGGTGCAAGAGGAGCTTACTGTACCTGTGCAACTGAATTTCAGCAAAGGTAGCAGCTCAAAACGAGCAAGTGAGGCATATAACATTGTAAGTGATGGTTGATTTGCTGGGGATTATGTGATTTTTTAATAGTGTAGAAAGAGGCTGTTATCAAGACTTTTAAAAATCAATCCTTTATAAAGTAATAGGTAAAGCAAGTATAAATGCTGTAAGGATAGCTATTTATTTATTTATAAATGTCATTTTCATCCTATTCTTTCTCCAAAGGCGAAGGGAATGTTCTCCCCTCTCAGTCTAAGGCCTTTGAGAAGGGTGCCTTTCTGGCAAGGATCCGTCAGACGTAGCCAGGTCTTCCACGCATTACATTTAACTTAACGAATCTGTAAAATGTGCCATGTTTTCCCTTGACTGCACCTGGTACATATTATGGCATTTACTCCTGGATACTTTTTTCTCTAGTGCCTTCCATCTCTTTACTGTATGCTCATGGCAGGTTGCAGTTACTATCTGGCAGGTAAATTCTAAATGCCAAGTACAATTCCTCAGGCATCTACAAAGAAGTTACTTCTACCTGGAGTTTCTTCTTGTAACTTGATATAAAGATAAACATTAATGGGCATGCATTCCAGTACAGTCATAAACGGTTTTTGAACTCATTCACTATTTTTCTTATTATTGTTGTCTTAAGTTGGGAGGAGATCAACCTGTCAAATACCACAAATGAATATCAATGTCATAGAGATGCAATTCATCTATAATCTTTTCTTTTTTTAAATTCTAGATCTCCGGTGAAAGACATGGGCTCTGGTGAGCGAGAAATCACAGTGTGGGTCTGCCAGGAAGAGAAAATTGTAAGTGGATTGACAAAGCGTACCACTTGCACTGATGTAATTGAAGCTTTGCTTGAAGAACACCAAACTACTTTTTCAGAAAAGAGGTTTCTCTTTGGACAACCCAAGGATTACTGCATAATAGAGAAATGGAGAGGTTCAGAACGGGTCCTTCCGCCGCTCACAAAAATGCTGAGACTCTGGAAAGCCTGGGGGGAAGAACAAACAAATTTGCAGTTTGTGTTGGTGAAGTCGGATGCCTTCCTCCCCTTTCCACTGTGGAGGACAGCTGAAGCTAAGATGGTACCCAGTCTAGAAAGACAATGGGACCTTAGTCCAGCAAATTACATGAAGATGTTGCCAGTGGACAAGCAAAAGAGGATTGTCAGAAAAACATTCCGGAAACTGGCGAAACTTAAACAGGAAGGAGCTCTGCAAGAGAGGGATAATATTGAAACACTCATACACCTGATCCTGTCTCAGGATCACACAATTCACCAGCAAATCAGCAGAATGCAGGAACTGGATTTGGAAATTGAAAAGTGTGAAACCAAGTGCCACCTCCATTGGGTTGAAAGTGAGGGAGAAAACTATGTTCAGAAGTCTTACTTAATGGCTTCGTCTAGTAATCTTGAACAGCAAATGGATCTTCCTCACAGCCATCAGCAAGTGCAGGAAAGTCTATGCAAAAGTGAGGGGATTTTACAGGTGGAAGAAGGACTAAAACATCACAAGTTTTTGATTGAAAAACTCTCTGCTGCAATTGAACAAGAGCTTCAGGGGATTAAAACAAATGGAGATTCCTGGACAGACGAAGCCTCTAAGGGTGAAATGGAACATTCTGATTTAGACAGTGTCAAGAATGAATTGGAAGACAGCATGCAAGATGCCTTGAGGGTCCATTCTCAACTGAACTGCATACAGCAGGAGCTAAAATACAGAGACTTGATGCTTCAAAAGAAGGACAAAGAATATCAACTTCTTGCGGAAGAGCTTAATACACTGTACGCGAAAGGGAAAACTGAGGGCAGGTGCCCCCCCAGTGAGGAGCAAGCAAATGGCAGTGAACTTGCCCCAAAGACTTTCACAGGGACAGACCTTCTTCTTAAGGTGACTAATTTAGACATAAATGACACAGACTCTGATACTGGAATCAGCTCCACACACAGTCAGGACTCAGAGACAGCATTAGGGGACCTGATATTGTTGGCCACATAGCTGAAAACAGCTAAGCTTCAACTAAGGAAACTGTAATATCCCTAGAGAGAAGGTGATAAGGTAGTATCTTTTATTGGCCATACTCCTGGTAGTGTGTCATCAACTTTCAGGTTAAAGAGACCTCCATCAGACAATAGGAAACAGTAGCTCAAGCTATGACAACAGAAAGATGCAGGAAAGAAATACTGATATGACTAATGTAGCATCTTCAGTCTTATCAAAGTTTATATTGAACATTTCGAATGTACTTAATTTTTTTTAAAAAGTAAGGTTCTCTAGGCCCGTGAACCAGTCAAAGTGGCCACTCTATTATTTTTTAAATGCACACTGAGTTCCCTGAGGCAACATTGCTTCCTTTATTTTACATACTTATCAACTGACAAATGCCAATGCAATGTATTTTTACACCGCCAGGAAGGATGCCCTGTCACTGTGCCATCCCAAGGATCAGTGTGGCTATTAAACAGATATAACACAAGTTTTGACCCTTGTGCAAAATGAAGCTGTGTTGGGCCGGGCTTTGCAGTGGTGTAGCTGTTCCTTTTTGAACCACGGGCCTTTTAAATGCCAAGGAGCTTGTTACTCCTCAAACACAGTTTGGGAGTTACTATAGTTTTGAGCTGTAGTAGCACAATTGCACCGTTTTCCAGAGCTTCAGTCAAACTGTGACCTCCTGATAGTCCATCTGTCTAAATCTGATGTATGATGATAAGAAAGAGTTTCTCTGCAAAACATAGCATTACTTGAGAGTATGAAGCATTACAACAGTCAATGGGTTTTACAGTGCCAGAGCACCGAATAAGTACATAATACCTTTTTTGCATATCTATTTCTTACTGTTACCACAAGCAAAAGCAATATATGTATTCTGTGTGTATGTAAATGTGTGTGTGTATAATATAAAAAACTAGGCAAAATATTTTTGAGAAATTCATTTTTTAAAAAAACAGGGCCTGTCAAATCTATAGCCCCCAGACTTGATGTAGCACACCTCAGCCATCAAGAACCTGGTGGACTTCAGTAAATGGCTGCCATGATGTCAGTATTTTCAGGAGACTCACCTAAGAGAGGCCCTGTTTCCAATGACGAATAAAAAAGCAGTATTTAAAATGGGTAAATCAGAGCATCAAATGTGTTTTTAAAGATGTCTTCTTCCTTTGCATGTTGACTTGGTGTTTTTATTTCACCCAAACATCAACTTAAAAAAAAAAATCTGAAAAAAAGACTTACTCTATGAACTTATTCATATGACTTGGAATTTTTTCCTGCACTGTGCAGGCTATAAATTCTGGATGTTATAAAGAGATTTTTGTATACAGATGTCTCGGTTGTCTGCCTAATTTTTTAAAAAAGTGTGGCTGCATCTGATATTTTATTGAATGCTTGAAGAGAACATTATTCAGTTGCAGACTGTCTGCTTGTAGTGGAAACATAAACTAATATCTGACCAGCTGTTTTAGCTTTGTAATGATTTATTAATGCTTCTAAACATCTCAAGTCTTTAATATTGAAAGTAATGTGCTTGATTCATTATTTGAAAAAAAATCCTACTTTTATTTGGTTTAATTACCTGTGTCACTTCCATTGTGGATGAGAATTAAAGGTAGATTAGACTTGTGAGAGAACAAAGTGAATTTCTATTATCCTGCTGGCTTAATTTAGAACCCAAGCCAATACAGTAGGGTTGCCAGCTCCTGATTGGGATATAACTGGAGATTTTGGGGGTGAAGTCTAAGGAGGGTGGGGTTTGGAGATGGGAGGGACTTCAATGTCATAGAGTCCAATCGCCAAAGCAGCCATTTTCTCCAGAAGAACTGATTTCTATCGCTTGGAGATCAGGTGTAATAGCCGGAGATCTCCAGCCACTACGTGGAAGTTGGCAACCCTACTATACAGGCTTACTTAGAAGTAAGTTTCACTATGATTAAGTGGCCTTCCTTCAAGGTAACTCTGCATGTAGAATTGCATGCCTGCTTTCCATGTGTTTGCCCACCTTCCATACCTTCCTGTATAGCATGTCGAGTTTATAGTTTCTGCCTTCTTGGCTCACAAGGGACCAGAACACTGGGGTGTTCTCCACTGCAAGTCCCACTGAACCATATGGAACTTGTCTGCATGGAAATGCTCTTCTGTCACTCCCATTCACAGTATATCATGTGCCGATGTGTATCCACTTGGAAGACCCCCCTACTTTGAAAGATGTTGGGCTATATCTCATGTTTAATGTCATCTTTTTATAATTTACTCTTCTTATGAAGTTATATATTTTGTCTCTACTTCTTGAATAAGGAATATTCGTGAAGCAGATCAATGACCACTGTGCAGGGAGAAAAACTCCCAAAACCATAACCAGATATTGCTGTGGTATGTTTTGTTTAGGTGAAGTGTCAGACTAGACTAAAAAGGACATCTTTTGTTTGTATGAAGAAGATAATTTGCACCTGCTTGACAGCAGCTGTCTCTAAAGCTATTGTCTGTAATCCCACAAGATCAAGTTAAGTTTGCTTTGTACTTTCCATGGAAGAGGCAACAAAATAGGCATGAATGACTTGTGCTCCTTCCTGTTGCAAGGTCTCATTTAGGGGAAGAGCATGTCCTTGCTGCCACACAGTTCTTGCCTTCTATTAGATCCAAAAAATGGCAGGTGCGTGGGAGGGGGCATGAATAATCGATGCTTTTTCCATTATCCAGTGTACAAATTATCCTGTGTTCATGACAAAGTCCTATTAAATCTAATGGAGTATGTATCCCAATCCAAAGCATACTGATTCATAAGTAAGTTATGCTGAGTAAGTTACACTGAGTAAAGGGGCTTTCTCCCAAGTTTCTGAGTAAAGGATTATAAACATCATATTGTTTTATGTCGATAGAATTTCGTGAAATGAACAGGCATGATCAATTTTTAGGAAACATTCTGAATTTTCTTAAGTAGTTTGTCCTTTTCTTCAGTACAGTACAGTGAAGGAGGGGGGAGACCAGTAGTAAGTACCTTCTTTTCCCTGATGTGATTTTGTAATCAGGCACCAGTTTACTGCATAAAGGAAAGGAAACAATCCTGGTCCTTCTGTTATGAAAAGCATGGACAATCTGGTCAAAGGACATATAGGGATGCATAGTGTGATGCTTGGAAAGGTTCAGACTTTCCATATTCTTATTACACCTTGCCTTTGATCTGAAAGTAAATTCCACATAAAATTGGTTGGATTTAGTAATGTATAGTAATAGTCCTGTAGTTCAGATACATACCAAGTGGTCACAAGTACAAAACAGTCACAGATCTTTGGGTGAAGGCATATATATTCAAGAGGAAGGATAGTGTGGTTAAAAAATTGATGTTACAGGACAAAGAACAGTGTGGGAGAGTCTTTATTAGAGCTATTAAACTCGGTAGAGAGACATAGAGGCTCCAACTAAAGTGAGTTGTGATTCAGTACTATTGAAAAAACCCAGTGAGGCTTAATTTCGTCAAGCTCAACATATTCCATTAAATTTAACAGGAATTAAGTGCAAATGTCTTTGCAGCATTTGTAACCAGAGGTCAAAACCTGTTCATAAATCATTACTTCCTGCATCTGCATTCTCCTCCTGGAACATATACAAAATTCCTTAATTTCTCTTTCCAGACTAAAGAGGCATTTAATTTAAAATATTTATGATCACTGACAGGTATCCTAAGGGCTTTTTTTAAATCTACAGTACTGCCTCTGAACTTAATATTCAGTCACATAGAAATGTACATGGACATGTAACTAGAGTTTATATGATATGTATTTTTCAAAATAAAGTGCCTTAAAAAACCAGGTTTTGGAAATTTATTTTTTGTCAGTGTTTTTACTTCTTTAACTCTCCTCCTACTTTGTTATAAGAGAGAAAGAGTGAATGCTAAAATCTGTTGATAGAGATGCTCTGCATTTATCTGCCTCCATAATGAGCCAATACATTCCCATCTATTGCCACACCCCTTGAAGGATTGCTGTGGGAGGTTGACGATTTCTTCCAACAAGCAACTGTCCCATTACGCAGGCTTAGCACATATTTGGTGATGATATTCATAGGCAAAAGTTATGAACATAAAGTACCATTGATTCCAATATACATTTAACTGTATCAGTAGAATCAGTTACAATATTGGTAATAGTTACAATATTGGTACAGTTACAATATTGGTAATGGACTGGATCATGCCCACATTTTATGGTTGCTTCTCCTTACTCTCTAACTATTTCTATGGAGCTATGGTGAAGGAAATCTAGATGCCCAGATGGCTCTTGGTTTACAGCATTTTATTTGCCATTCCCCCCCTAATTAATTATTTCAGATTTTTCTACAAACTTGAGAAGTGCCCCAGGTTTGGAGAAAGTTCTCCTTTCTGTTAGTGTGGGCCCGATCTGTGCATCTGCAGATTGGATCATACCTGACTATTAGAAATATTGATTTATCTATCAAGACCCTTAATTAAATCAGAGTGTGATGGGAGGAACAAGTACATTTTATAAAGGTCAGCAGTTGAATTGAATTGACCCCATAAAATTGGACCCCTGACCCAATCTTCACCAAACTTTGGGGTTCATGCAAGGAGAGACCTTCAAGTTACCCTGAAAATTTGGGAACTCTACCTCCAAAAATGCCCTCACAGGAGCTTCGAAAAAATCCCTATAGACTAAAATGGGCCTGAATTTTTTTGGTAAACCCAGAAATAAATCTAAATACCCCTTTACTAGTATGGGTATTCGGCTTATTTCGGGTTTACCAGGGGGAAAAACGGGCCCAATAAATCCGAACCCAAAATTTACCTTTTTTTTTTTGCATAACCCTAGTCTTTATTTATCTCTTGCCTTTAAAACCCCATGACAGGTTGCCATAACTTGGTTGTGACTTGGCAGCTTTCAATTATTATATCAGAGGTTTGGAACCAGTAGTAAGTCTCAAAGAACATCAGGCATTTGTTGAATAGGACTCCTCACCTTTGCTCTGCTGCCTTAACTTCATCCTGAAATGCTACTTCTAGTGATGGGGGCTGCTCAGGAACAACATGAAGGGCCAAATTATCGGAATTGACAGCAATTGTTTCCTTCAGTAGTTAAAATGTCATTTGGAATCCAAACCTTAATCTGATCAATAGCTGAATGGTGGGTAGGGGTGTGATCCAATTTTTTTCCAATATTTTTCGGGCTTATTAAACCCGAATGTGGAAAATACCCCCCCCAAAAAAAATCGACAAAGGAGGGGGGCCATTCCTAGACCCACTGTCTGTGCACTCCATGGAGTCGGAGCGTCCAGGCGGTGGAGCTAGGAGGAACTCTTCTGCCTCCCTCTCCAAGCTGCATGCCAGATCCACATGGAGTCCTTATCTGGCAAGCAGCTTGGAGAGGGAGACAGGGTATTCCTATCTATGCCGCCTGCCTTCTCTGGAGTGCAGAGAAGACTGGTGGCATGGATCTGAGTCAGCAAACAGGTAAGTATGGGGGGAGGGAAGGGGGAATTGCAACAGGGTGGAAGCGGCCTAAATAATGCTGAACAAATTTGGCGTTATTTGGGTCCACTTTTTCGGCCCCCACTTTTTTTGGGCCCCCATTTTTGCCGGTTAAAAAAAATCCTGAAAAATAACAAAAAGGTGTTTTTTGGTGTGTGTTTTTTAATGTGGCATATTGATATACCACATTAAAAAAATACCTTTTCAATATTTTTCAGGGTTTTTTTTAAACCAGCAAAAATAACAGCAAAAAAAATTAATTACATATTGTATTTTTAAATTTTATTTATTATATTTGTTTTTTTCCTGTTATTATTATGCTAGTCTTTGACCATAATAAAGTAAAAGTATCAGTAAAGGCATATCGATATGCACAGCCCTAATAGTGGAATTTAAGGATGCAGTGAGAGTCAGCACATCTCAGAAATGATTTTTGAAATTCTTCAAAAAATAACCCCTAACTGTTAGCATGGCCAGTCTTTTAATGTCACCAGTGCAAAAAAAGAAAAGAAAAAAAATCAAGCCCTTGTAGTAGAGAAATTAAATGCCTTTAGTTGGCATAAATGCACTTTAACAGAATACAATCAGCATGGCTGCTGATGTCTAATGCCCTTAGATTTCATCAGGGTTACACTGGAATAACTGCAAAGGATTGCACTGATATTGTTCACAAATACTGATCTTTACAAGAGCCTTGCAAAGTAAGTGTGAGCTAGTGCTCAATTTCTTGTTCTGCATATGGGTTCAATTTATATATACAGACATGTGTGTGTTGTGTGTGAATAAAATATTGGTATAATTCATATGAACTAGCATTTTACTGGGTCAGCAATTGCTCCTTTCCCCCCTCACAGTGTGCTCTTGCAGTGCTGAGTGAACCAGTGTTTTTTAATTTGAGTCCCCTTAAGGTATCTGATTGTGAGTCTGGTCGCATACCCATGACCTTTCACATGTTGGGCACATTATGTAGCTAGGCCCTAAGTCATAATCCAACTAGAGTTTTTTTACACACACACACACACACACACACACACACACACACACACATACACACACAGGAAGCAATAAATAGCCCCAGGCCTCATGCCTGCCTCTCATTAACTTCAGTGGCTGGCTGCACACTGTAAAGAAAATTAAATCTGTAAAAGAGAATCATAGCACTACAACATTCTGTGCCGTGTTGCGAAATGCTCAAAAGCGTGCATGAGAATGTTAAAAATTGGTTAGCTGGCTTAGGACAATTTAAACCATTTAGCCACTCTTATGAATACCACCATTGCCTTAAGAAGAAGCAATATCAAGATCTGTCCAAAGCTGTACAAGTTTAGTCAAATTGATTCCAGTTCAGATATTTAAACCTATGCTTTCCCACTGAAATAAAATTGGACTGAAATACGTTTAAGAATTGGCTAGGTTCTAGACTGGGTGTGTTTCAAAAGCATAATGTCTAAGGATTTCTTTCTTACAATTCCATTTACAGTTTTCTTGTCTTTGACAATATCAATATAATTTTGTTCCTAGCATCCAGCCTGGTTACTCTTGTGACTCATTTCACTTGAACATTCACTAGTTTGGGCTAAGGAGATTTCTTAATGTAGTAATTAAAGTATTATTAACGATGAAAATTGCACATGCGCTGATTTTTTAAAGTGTTTTGTTTATGTTTCAGCACAGGACAAACTGGTTCTTTTACAATGCTTGCCGATGTCGTGGTAGCAAATAATTGGCTGAGAAGAAGGCTGAGTCATAAGCTATAAAAGGCACATCAACAGATCTTCATATCAGACCAAAATTAGTATGAATATTTCCAGGGAAAAACAAGGGAGGGCATGAAAGCATATACAAGGAAGATGAGAGAGATAGGACACAGATAAAAATAGAGTACAGAAAGAAGGCTCAACATTAAGTGCTTTTATAAAAGGAAATTCAGCCAGGTAGAAATCATGGGTGTGCTTCAAAGAATTTGATCATTATCTGAATCCAAATAGTTCTTCATGCCCAATAAGACTTTGGGCATGTGATCCTTGAATAGTATGCCACTGTGCCTCACTGCAAATTGCTCTGAAAATGAGACTTCCAAAAGCAGGTTGTGATGATAGGGGTCTGTTCTTTAAAGGGAAAAAACTTTCAAAGCAGAACTGGCATACTGTCCAGTTCACCTGAAGCCTGACTTTATCCTTAGATCATGGGTTCATTGTAGATCTGATCAATTTACTGGAGGCAAACTGATCATTCTTTACGGAATGCTGCAGTTCAGCTACTATGCACATGGCATGGGTGAGGCCTCTTGTGCCAGCTGAGAACTTCACTCACAGTGCAATGGAAAGCTGGATGGATGCACAGTTCAGTACAGATCTGAGCCCACCATAGTTCACAGGCACATTACCCTCTGCAGTCAGGGAGAAGCATATACCTTATACAGGTCTCCATCTGAATGTGGCCCCCTTTCCACTTCACTTGAATCCACAGCAAAATGTACATATAAGGAAGAAATCTCAGTTGAGCTGCTGGCTTTATTTCTACACCCAGTTTAAAAGCTACCCCCAGTCTGTTATAAACAGCTATAAAGGGATTTGCTGACAGATTGGCTGTACGTCGGAAGGAGGAATCTGGATAGGGTACAGTGAAACATTTACTGGGAATAGTAATGTCATAGTGAT
The DNA here is from genome assembly GCF_029931775.1 of Euleptes europaea. Classification (NCBI taxonomy): domain Eukaryota; kingdom Metazoa; phylum Chordata; class Lepidosauria; order Squamata; family Sphaerodactylidae; genus Euleptes; species Euleptes europaea. The sequence continues at coordinate 79,603,607 of NC_079314.1, read as the reverse complement.
TGGGATATGAAGGAGTTCTTTGTTAATTTCCCTCTTGAAAATGATCCAAAAGATTGTCTGTAAGTAAGCTTTGGACCCTGCTTATATCTGGTACCAGCCATTATAGAAATATTTTCAGTTTTCTGTTTTTATATCTTTTGCCACTTTTGTTTCTTGCTTTCTTCCTTTTTGAAAGCCAAATATATATATATATATATATATATATATATATATTCAGTCTACCTACTCATGAGTCAGCTGTCTCAATCACACTATCAATATAGTTCCTTGATAATGCTGAAATTTTGTTTTATCCTTCCTTAGGGGGGCTTAGCTACCCAGTATGAGCAATTTGGGGGCAGCTAATAGTAAAAGATTGTTTGTAAGTTTTTCGGAAAGAGGGGTCAGCCAAGCTATGGGTAAAGGAAAGCACACTGAGCAGTTCTAGAGGCCTGGTCACCCTTTTTCGGTGCAAGTTTTGTCCCCTTATAACAAAGTGATGAAAAAATAAGCATCCAAAAGTGTCAGGGATGTAATGACCATTAAGGCTGAGCTGAACCGTTACGTGCATACTGGTTGCAGTGTATTTCGATTATACTAGGGAATGTATTTAGCTAGTCTGGAGTGTTTATGTTTATATTTCTCTTTGCCTTTTATGTTTTGCCAGAGTCAATTGACTCCCCAATTTAGACTCCACTTATTCCTAATTTCACCCATGCTTTTACACTTTTGTGTGAAATCAACTCCTTTTTCTATTATCTGGAATAAGTTGTTGCTATATTTATATAATAATGATGATGATGATGATAGTAATAATCTTTAATTTATATTCTTCCTTCCCCCAGCAAAGTCGGGCTCAGGGCAGCTCACATTATAATTAAAATACAATGTAATCATACCAGTATAATAAAATCCATATTTCAATATAAAAAATTAATACAATATAAAAATTAATTACACATGCTGAAAATTTGCACAGGTTGCTTAATTCATGGCACCATAATAACTCCCTGCAGGGAGGGATGTTTCCATGTCACCAGTAATAGATCTCACACCACAGGGAGGACAGGTGGACCTCAGATTGGACTTAATTTGGAACAAAGAGAAAATAATCATAACAACCAATAGGGAGTGGAAAGGGAACAGAGAAAGGGGAAAAGGAAAAAGGGGGAGGGGAAGGCTGGCCAGCATCTAGATATTATCATCGCTGCCCTCGACCATAGGCCTGGCAGAACATCTCCATCTTGCATGCCTTGCGGAACTCTGCTAGATCCCACAGAGCCAAGGTCTCACTAGACAGAGAGTTCCACCAGGCCAGGGCTGAAAAGGCCTAGCCTTGGTCAAGGACTGCCAGACACTCTTGGGGCCAGGGACCTCTAATAGATTAGCATTCACCAATTGTGGGGGTCTCAGGGGGTTATACAGGGAGAGACGGTTCTGATGATAAGTGTTGTCCCAGACCATTAAGGGTTTTAAGGGTTAAAACCAGAACCTTGAACTTGATCTGGAATTCAATCTGGAGCCAGCGCAGCTGGCAGAGCACCAGTTGTATCTGTGCTGTCCAAGATGTTCCCATTAGGACCTGCACTGCCACATTCTGGACCAGTTGCAGTCTCAAGGGCAGCCCTATGTAGAGCAAATTACAATAGTCTAGCCTAGAGGTGACCATCATATGGATCACTGTGGCAAGGTTGGTATAAGACAGGCAGGGGGCCAGCTGCCAGGCCTAGCGAAGATGGAAGAATGCTGCCTTGGCAGTCTGTGTTACTTGGGCCTCCATAGATAAAGAGGCATCCAAAGTTACCCCCATTCTCTTGACAGAGGCAACCAGTTTCACCTGGACCCCGTCAAGAGTGGAAAGTTAGAATCTTTCATCCATGACTCCCCAACCTAGCCACAGGACTTCCATCAATACCTCCATCAATAATTATAATAATAAATTAATAATAATCTCATTCTTTAATGATCAGGCATAAACAAAAGATTAATTTAACCATGCAGGTGAATCTTTCTTCGAAGTAATTGTGAGTGCATACATGATTTTAAAAATGGACTCTTTGAATTGAATAGGTTAATAAAAATAATAATAAAAAAATAGTTGTGAACCACCCTGAAGTTGACTTCTCACCGATTGCAGGCCATTCCCTTAACCTGTCTATAGTGTGTAGTGTCTGTTTCAGAATTAGTTGTGTCAAGCTAGAAGCTGGTTGTTTCCAGAACTTGATGTATAATCCCTCTGGAAAATACAAAGGCCTTCTTTCTGTCTGATGAAGACTTGACTCTGGATGATATTTCTGTGGTCATTTATGCATGGGCACTTGGACTCACATTCAGTCCTGGTCTGACTCTATTGTTCCTTGGAGCTCTGCACAAGTTCTCCATCCATTCGAAATGACTTCACTGCCAGCTTTCGCAATGTCTGGGTCTACCCATTCCTCTGTTAATCTGCCTTTTCCCTCTAACCTGAGCTCAGCCCGGCTGAAATCTCCGTGTAGATGGCAAAACCCAGACACAAAAAGATTGGCTTCTCTCACAGCCAATCACAAAGCAGTGTGTAAAGAGGTGGAGATTCAAATACTTCCTGCTTCCTTGGAGCTCTTTCTGAGCAAAAGAAAGGCGTTTTAAAATGGGAGTTTGGATTCTCCCCCCCCTTCTTTCAGATTGCTCCGTTTTTTGTTTATTGCTCTTAAAATGCTTTTTTATGTGGCAGTTGGGTTTTGGGGGGGAATCTTCTCTCACAGCGAGCACTGCAATTACAAAGCAGCATTTAAAGGGGTGGGGCTTGATTTGAGCTTGGAGGCTGCTGGTGCAGAGATTCCCAACAGGAAAGTGTGGGTCCAGCCAGCAATGAACCTCAGGCAAAACTCGCATACATAAATGACCTGTATTTTATCCCTTTCGCAAAGATTTTTACAACCATTTTGCCTTTTCACTCACCCTTTCACTTTCTGTCTACAGAACCATAGAAGATGTAGCAAAGTTGTATAGCACTGTGAACTGTGTTCTGCAGTTTATGTGTGTGATTTACTACTGGTCAGCAGGAACATCTTGTACTTCTGGAAATTATTAATTACAATCTTGGCTCCAACCAGTCTCATCCCAGTACAGGAAAACCTCTTTTCCCCCTCAGGCTGCACAGTGAATACAGTATTCTGTAAAGATGACTGGATTTCTCCAGACTCATCCTGTATGAGATTTAATACTACTCTTCTGATGATCTTTCATTGAATATAGTGACAACAGTAAGATCTTGCAAGCTCCATAGCATTGGATGTTCTTTGGTGCAAAACTGTGATTAGCATGCAGTCATAGCCAAACTAGTTCTAACCAAATGAAACAAAATGAATGATAAATTTATGAGGCAGCCTACCTGTAATTTAATGGTGATGTGCATCAAAAAGGGGAGGGTGTTGGGTTCTGGTATATTAGAGCTGAAAAAATCAGTATTCCCAAATACTCATACTGGTATGATTTTTTATTTTTGCAGATTTTTCGGGAATCCGAATATATTCAGCTCCCTTATGCCATATGGGGAATTTTTCTGGAGGTCGGGGTGGGGGATGGGGACTGTTTTGGTAAAATAGAGGCACTCAATTTGCAGCACAGCTGCTGGTGCCTCTCCTAAGAGTAACCCCTAGGTTTGGTCCAGATTGGGTGAGGGGGTCCAATTTTATGGGTTCCCAAAGAAGGGGCCCTCCAACCATCCTACATTGTTTCCAATGGAGAAAAATGGCCTTTTTTACTCCAGGGAAAAAGCAAAGAGATATGCCTGTACAAGTCAGTACCTCCCAACCCAAGAACCAATACAGGCCCAACAGAACCAAACCAGAACCCTGGAATCCAGCAGAACAGCAAGCCCAAGTGGCAAAGTCTAACAGAACCAATACCAAACCAGAGAATCACAGCAAACAAAAAATCAAGCAGGGGGCACCAATAAAACCCAGGTCAATGTGCAGATGCCCAGCAGAATGCAGGCATAATCTGGTAGTGAAAGCCCAACAAAACTATTGTCAAAACACAGAATGCCAGCATTTGGGCAGGGGGTGTTGTTTCTTTTTCACAAACAAGGGCAATCCATAGAAGCCCAGCATAGCAATTGTAATCATGGGGGGGGGCACTTTTGCAAGCCCAGCAGAATCCATTGTTATGTATAGAAGCCCAGCAGAGCCCAGGCCCACTCTGGTAGTGAAAGCCCAGCAGAACCTATATCACACCACAGAATTGTTTCACTTTTGAGTTTTTTCCCCCCTACATTCATGGGCAATCCACAGAAGCCCAGCACAGCAACCTAAAGCAAATAGGGGGGGGGGCACTTTTGAAAGCCCAGCAGAAACAAGGCCCACAGGCAGCACAAGCCCAATTGAACCTTAATTGAAGTTCACTGGTTCTTTCCTTGGAACATGACTGCAAGAGGTAAAGTCCAATAGGAGCCTCATTCCATGAGGCAAAATAAATTTTGACTGGGTTATACTATTCTCTGGTGAAATATTGCCACTGTATCAACAGTTCTTTCAGTTGTTTTATAACAACTGTTAACTACACTAGGGAGGGATAGGTTATTGATAAAGTATTTCTTTGTTATAGTTCTAATAAATTAATACAGAACAATCCTAAGCAGCTCTACTCAGAATCCTACTCAGGTCTAGTCAATATGGCCTACTCCCAGGAAGTGATTATTAGACTTGCACAAACGGCCATCCCATTTCCACCACTTTTGCTTCCTGCTCTCTCCCCTACCCCTTTCCACCCACCCCTTTTCTCGCTTTTTGTCTCTCTCCCTCTTGTTATGTCCTCATAAACCCTGCTGTCATTTTTTTCTTTCACAAAAAAGTACAACTTAAGCTGTAAAGCAAATCTGGACATGCATACAGTTGGTAGATATTAATGCAGTTTATTTTGTTTTTATAACAACTTATCTAATTATAGTTGGCCTTTGTGCTGTGTTTTTGGATTCCAGTCATTCTTTCTTTCGGCATCCCCAATGCCTCCTGAAACACACACATACTCTGTTTGTTAATTTCTCTTTCCTTCTGTGTCCCTCTGGTCACTCACACACAAGCATACACACACACTATTCTGAATTTCTCTTTCTCCATTCCTATACCTTGCTGCTCAAACACCCATATTCTCACAAACTGCTACCAATTTCTTTCTTTCTCAATCCCTCCAGTCTCTCTCTCTCTGGGAGAAAATGCATGGTCGTTTTATCCTCCTTTAATCCCTGTTTTAGCCAGGATCAAATGTACATTAGGTGAAACGCATGTGTTCGATCCTGGCTGAATCCTGGCTGAAACAGGGATTAAAGGAGGATAAAGCGACCGTGTGTTTTTGCCCCCCTCTCTCTCCCTCACACACACACACACACACACAATTTTTTCTTGCATCCTTCCCATCTTACATACACTCAATACCTTCTCTTCCCCCACCCCCAATGAGTCACCCACTCACTGGCTCCCACTGTTCCTGCTTCTGCAGCTCAGCGAGGGGTGGGGAGCAGTTCTGAATTCTTCTTCCCTGCCCACTGGGAGTGCAGCCATGCTTCAGCCTCCCCCCCACTCTTCCTCCATTTCTCTCTCCTTCAGCATACAGCCTCCGCCTGGCTAGCTCAAACTCCAGACTCCCTCTTTTAGTTTCCCACCCTTGCTGATGTTGGGGCCACCACTGCTCCTGCCCCCCCCCCCATTGCCTCCAGACACAGTGTGGGTCCTAAACTCTGCCACCAGGCACACTGCAGCTCCCCCCCAATTACCCTTGCTGGGACTGCTGAAACTTGCAGCCACCCCCCCATCACCTCTGGCCCCAGTGTGGCTTTTTTTTTTGTCTTGGATGCCACAGGTGAGCCCAAAGCAGCTCCCAGCCTCCTCCACTGCTGGGCTCACTGGCGCTCCTTCCCCCACTCCCCATACATTATTGTTGCTGATGATGATGCCTGGAGCAGGATGAAGTATGTGTGTTATCTGCACAGGCACATACAATGTTTTTTTTTGGGGGGGGGTTGATTTAACCACCCAGTGTATTTTTATATATAATTTTATTGTTTTATGCAACAAACTCTACATACACACCACAAACATACAGCAGTTCCCCTCTTGCCCAATGTATTTTTTAACATTTAAGTGTTAGTGGGTTTTTTTTTTGTTTTTTTTTTGCAAACCTGGGGAGTCCCTCAAGTTTGAAGAAGTATCTCTTTGGGGTAAGTGTGGCCCCAATCCACAGATTTAGATATCCACACGTAGGGTGTATACTTGGAAATTGATATATAGGTTGCTAGTATTTGATTATTATTTGTCAACATTAACTAAACTATTGACCAAGTGTTTTTGACTAATCAAATGCCCAGCACTAAGCTAATCATTACTGAACAGATAGTTTTCATTAAAAAACGGAACTGCTTGTGGAGAAATAGTTATTGCTGAAGCACATTTCAGAGCTTCTCGCTTAGTCAAAACACAATGTAGAAACTTCTGATGGGACTACATGTGACATCCTGTGAGCGCCTGTCTTCCATGGTTATTGCAGGAAATAGTAATTTATGAAGTGTCTGACTACATAAACTGTTGGTGAAAAAGTCATCTTTTGACAGTAGCCCCTCGAAGTAATTCACCAGTAATCTTGTCCATAAAGTAACCATAAAGTAACTTCAATTCTTTTTCTTAATGAATAGTATTGCTCTGCATACTCTTTTTTCTTTTTTAACTGTTTCAGAATAGTGAAAGAAAGGAACAGAAGAATCTGCAAGGTTAAGTTCCTTAATATAAAGATAAAGATACATTATTTGCCTTGACAAACTGTGAAAAGTTGTTAAGAACAAGCATTTAAATCAACACTGGGCCAGTCATTCTCTGATTTTTGTGATGATAAAATGGAGGAGGGAGGAATGATGTACACCGCCAGGGTAAAAACATGCTAAAAATAAAACAGCTTGGGAAAAAGTGATTTTGAGTGAAAAATGGCTGGCCAAGAAAGGGTTAAGCATCCCTGTTTTGCAGGTCTTCATTAAATGTTGTCACATTAGGCAAACTGAGAGGAAAGAATCATGGAACTACATGCAAGGTGTAGTATTTTAAAAAACAAACAAACCATATGAAATTGAATGTTCTTAAATGTGTAAGAGTTCTTCCCACATAGATCTGTGATATTTTTATGCTTATAAATCTGGCATGGGTTTTTAAAAAGGTAAAGGTCCCCTGTGCAAGCACTGAGTCATTTCTGACCCATGGGGTGACGTCATATCCCGACATTTACTAGGCAGACTTTTGTTTACGGGGTGGTTTGCCAGCGCCTTCCCCAGTCATCTTCCCTTTACCCCACAAGCTGGGTACTCATTTTACCGACCTCGGAAGGATGGAAGGCTGAGTCAACCTTGAGCCAGTTACCTGAAACCGACTTCTGTCGGGATCGAACTCAGGTCGTGAGCAGAGCTTGGTCTGCAGTACTGCAGCTTACCACTCTGCGCCACGGGGATTTTTAGAGGAGTTTAAAATCCAAGGAAGTTAATAAGGACAAAAAAACCCCCACTTTTATTGCCTGCAGCTCACTGGAAGGGGCCTTTGTGAGAGAAGACGTATGCAGATTGTTTGCAGGGAAACATTCTTAGTGATAAGAATAAAGGATCTCCATCCCTGCTGACTCTTGATTTTTTCTTGATGCAAGCACCTAAGAAGTAATCAATAGCTGCAAGCTAAAAGGGCCTGCATCAATACTACACCCCCATGGCACCTTGCTCTGAAGCTTTTGACATTTACTGTAGACACATTTAAACAAACTTCTCTAACAAAGTCCTCAAAAATACCTTCCTGGGCCTCCACTAAACAACATCACCGGGCTTGAATGTGTGGTTCCTCCATAAGAAAACTGGCATTCTTTAGAGTCCACTTTGTATAGGGGTACAGTGACCTAATCAGAAGTAGAAGGGACACATTTATCAGAGACTGCAGCAGCAAAACCATAAACACTTTAAATAGTTCATCTGCCCTCTTCTGCTCATGAATGCCTTAAATGATGTGCTATTACATTTTCCCCAATGCATAGCTGTTTGCTGTTAACTTCTTATCTAACAACAGAGCATCTGTTAACATTGCCAAGAGCAGTGCTGGAGACAAGCCGGCAGACCTATATCTTTGCTTTAATTTGGTATTCCTTCCACCAGAAACTAATGTTTGCAGCGAATTTTTCTTCTGCTCAGTGTTGTTGAAAGTCCTACTACAATTGCTGTCTTCAGGACTATTGTTCACTAGGCGCTATAAGAATGGCATAGAGAAAAAAATTCTGTCATATTGATTGTTATGACATTAATTTACAAACTGAACTTTTCTAGTGGCTGAAAATCAAAGGATTTCTATCAGCATCCAGTAAATGTTTAATAGCTCACAATATAGCAACAAAAGAGGTCCCCTCTCACCCCTCTCTAACTTTCAATGCACTTTGAAGGTAGATTTTACTGTGTGAACTGGCAAAATCCACTTGCAAATGATCATTAAGGTGCAGTGAAAGTGGATTGAAAGTGCATTATTTGGGCTGTGTGAAAGTGCCCTAAATGTATACTTGGATGAAAAATAACAAGCGGGCCATGGTTGAATTTTCCAACATCGTTTCTTGGTTTTATGCATAGTGTTGTCTGTGAGTTCCTTATCTAACTACAAATACTATGGTTGAATTAGCAGCTTAAATGACTTTATATCTATCCAAGCATTCTACATGCTTGCACACACACACATCAAAAGAACATACATTTCTTTATCTCATCAATATCTGAGTCTCTTGGCAAAGACTGTAGCAGACCTTCAGTTGGCTTAAAAAAAAAAAAGAACCTAAAATTTCCCTTCCTTACTTAGCAGCATGTTCTCTTCCTTTGCCCTTCTGTGCTTCATGAAGCCTGTGAGTAGGGCTTCATATCCTTTTATTCCACAAAGCAGTCATATAAAATCTTCCCTCACTTGACTGCTAACTGCAATTGCACAAGGTCATGGTTATTTCTAACCTAGTTATGATGTTGCTGCCACATGAGCAGTATTGTAGAGTATACAGAAGCTAGGTTGTGATGTTACTTCTGACTAGCCTGGGGTTACTTCTGACTAGCCTGTGTACTTACGGCCAACACAAACTAGACATGAATATGACATGACCTAGTGTACGAAAAGACAAATCTTTACTAAGCAGGGTAGGGGAGAAGAAGCTTGAAGTGCAGCATTGGTAGAAAAGGGAGAGGAAGAGAATTTGTGCCTTTTACTCTTAAACAGCTTTTACAAAGCTCTTGGCCACAGTTACTTTTTGCACATGAAGCTTCACCAGGAGAAAATACAGGCAGCAAAGTGGCTGGTGGGTTAGGCCAGTCTATCCACTCTTCTCTTTAAACTCTCTCCTGCTTTTCCTAGAGATTCACTGCAGTTCATTAGTGATACATGAATCTTCTGCCAGCATTTCTGTGTTGGTCTTCAAAGCTATCACTGTTGTGTGTGTCCCCCCTCCCCCCCCCCCAGCAGTAATGATTTATGGCCAAATGCCTTTTTCCAGCTTCAGAAGTTTACCAGAGTTTTTCAGCACCTGGATTCTGGATAGTTATGTTGCTTTCAGGCACTTGCTCAAATATCTTCTTATGGCCTCAGGAATCTATGCTAGATCAAGGGCAAGTATATGTGGAGACAAGGGGCTCTGGTATCATAAGGATGACTGCTCTGTATCTTTCTGGCATTGTATCTTTGAAGTGTGTATCTTCATTACTGCTTGAGACCAGATTCATAATACACACACATTACAATAATGCTTTCCAAGGGTGCATATATAAATGATGAAATTAACAGTACACTCCTAAGAACTCTTTCCTAGGAGTAAGTCTTTCCAGAAAACTTCAGTAGGATTCTGAGTAGACCCGATTAGGATTGCATGGTTAGTATCCTATTTTAGCTGTGGTCAGTTTGACTTGCTGTAACCAGCTACTGGGGGAAAAGAAACCTGGTGAAATTGTCAGGTTTATTTTTTTTCAGAAGGAGCTCCTGAGGTTCTCATAAGCTGAATAGTCACTTTATAATTAAATGGGAAATTTTTAAAAAAGAAAAAAATGTCATAAATCATTGAGGAAACAAAATACAAAAAATGTACACAAGTTGAAAAAAATGACAGCAGGAAGTAATGAACAGGCTGTAGTTAACTTCTACCCTCAGCCATTCCATCTTTTTTAAAGAGTCCTGTTGCCTGCCAGTTCAATCTTATTTTTCCTTTTATTTTAATTAATTAATTTTCTTTATGTGAAGTGTTTTATTTATTTGTTTGTTTGTTTGTTTATTGGTCTGCATCAGAAAAAAATAAATCTTTTAAGTAAGAATTTTTGGTCTGTTAAGAAGATGATAAAAGAAAGTTAGAATTACAAAATCAGAAAAGCATCGTTTTTATTGTACAATATCACTTCTTCTCTCCCCCAAAGTTAATAGAAAGGAAATTAAAAGGAGAGGAAGAGGAAAGGAAGGAACATGCCCAATGTAAAGGTTAATGAACTGAAAACAAAATAGAAAGTTGAACAATAGGGTTCAATGGGCCACCAGATATGCCTTTCTGAGGTAAGTGGAAGAAAAAGGCTGAAGATCAAAGGGTTAGTAAGTTAAGGTGAAAATTATGGAAAATATTAAATAATAGACATGACATCAAAAGAAGTCTACAATAGTGCAATGGTCAGCAAAGAATGACTGTTGTGCCCCTTCCTCAAATTTCAATGTGGTTGTCATGGTATTCCTGTGCAGAAACAAAAATTGTATAATAGCCACTTTATCCAAATAATCTGTTATTTTAGTATCCATTAAGGAAATTCTTGTTCTTTTTAATATTCAAGTTAGATTTCAACACCTAACTTCCTTCTTGATTAAAGTCACCATTTTGAACAACCATTACCTCCAACCATTTCCTATTGTTAGTGAAGTTTAAATATACTTATACACGCTGGAGATGCATTAGGACTTGTGGGGAGGAGCATCTCATTTTCCCTTGTATTTGCTATTTTTACTACATTTATATTCCACAATGGGGACCCAAAGCAGTTTACAACGTTCTTTTCCATTTTATCACCACAACAACCCTATGTGACAGGTTATTCTCAGAATTTGTGACTGGCTCAGTGTCACCCAGTACACTTCCACAGCAGAGTAAGGATTTGAACTTGGTTAGCCAAGATCCTAGTCTGATACTCTAACCACTACACCACACTGGCTTTTATGTGGTGGTTGTTGTTGAATAATAGCATTCAGCTAATCCTGTCTGAGTTTTGCCGGCTATGTGGTATTGAATCACACAAGTCTGGCCCAAATGAGTCCTCCCTCAAAGGCCAAAATAGTCCTGGAAAAGGGTCTACCCTTCCCCCTGTCTTTTACTGACAGAAACGAAGGCTTCAGCTTGTAATATTGTTCTAGGTGTCTAGCAATAGTCACAGGGGTCATTTGTTTCTTAAAGTTATTATTCTATTTTTTTTGGTTGCGGGGGTTAACCTCCAAGTTATTTTTTTTTAAGATTTCAGATTTTTCTGCAAACCTTAGACTCTTCTCAGGATTGTAGAAAAATCTAGCTTGTCTGTTTATGGCTGAATTTTCAAGATTTCATGTAACACTGAAAAATATTTGCAGTTTTGTTTCTAGCAAAACATGAAGAATTCCTTACCTGTGTCTCTTGTCATTCAGCTTGATCGTGGCAATGATTATTTATCATCTGAATCAGCTTTTCAAGAGATAGTTTAGTGGCATTGTGTCAAAATAAGGAGCTGATTAGACTGGAGGGGAGATAAAACCTGGAGCCTAATTCTGAACTCAGCAGAGCTGGCTATACAAAAGACATCATAGTTGTGTCCCTGTGAAATCTGTGTATGCAAGATAAGGCTAAAGCACATAAGGATGCTTAGAGCTAACACCCAGCTCTGTTTTTGTTGATACCAATATTACACAAAGGCACAGAGCAACTATCCTAACATCTAAGTATTGAAGCCAACAAGAAATAATCTTTAACAATGCTTTAGAATGCTTTTTAAAAGCCTAATAATAGCAACCCTGGTGTTTTAGATGAACACCTAATTTCCTTGTGCTGATATTTGTACATCTATCCTATCTTAAAATAACATTTGTAACTTGAATCCAGCATCCTTACTAGAGAGACATAACTTACCTCTTGTCTTTGTGATCCTTCTGTATAGACACATACACAAAGATGTTCTGTTCCCTCTCATGACAGTCATTTACTGCAAAGAACAGATATGGTTTCCATTTTCTCTCCTCACATCTGTGTATATGTGTGAATGCACTCACACACAGTGAGCTCTAAACAGAAATAAAACCTAAGTACATGTGATAGTATTTATGCCTTGTTACTCTGCCCTCACCCATTCCTTCCCATTTTCAACTGTTTTCCTTCTCTCTTTCCTCCCTCCATTGCCTAAATTTGCATCATAAGATCTTAAGGGCTTGCCTTCTGCTTACATTTCTTTGAAAATGTGTTGTATTAAGTAACTAAAGTATTACCATCACAATTATGCTCAGCACAAGTCTGACTTAAAATATGCTGCTTACATGTTCTCCTCTTTTTAAACCAAACTATGCTGCATAGAAACAATATATTTGAAGAAGGACTTAAAATATGACTCCATATTTTGGCCTTGAGCCTACATACGTTTGAGTAGAGAAACTCATGCCATCAGCAATCCTATATCTAGGGCAGTTTACATAAGTTTTTTTCCCAGATCTTTGGAGATGTCTCCGGAGGGGATTTATTCTTAATAATGCTTTAATCTTAATTTTGAAGGGAGTGCCATTGGCTAATATCCAGTTGACGTGCAGGAAATCAATCCTGCAGTTTAAGCATTAAAGGAGTCTTCAGTATGATGGAACTATAATGATGGTTCAGTGTGATGGTCCAGATAATGTTTGGCAAATGATAATGAGGCATTGCTTATAACAGTGCTGCTGTGAGCTCTCATGGTACTATGGGATGCAATTCGCCATGTGCTCTGGTGCAAGTCATATCAATGTTGACTGAAATTATGGAGCATTTGGGCTTCATGTTTTTTTGTCATTCAGTTTATGTCGAAATTCCAGACCTGCTACAAAAATGGATTCTGAATTTTAACCCACCATTTTCTTATTCACCATGGCACCAGGGCTGACTAGAAGGGCTGTGCATATCGATACACCCAAACAGAAAATTAACTCGAAATTAGCCTTTTTGACAATATTCAGGTTTATTTTTGACCGAATACCAACACATGGGAATCTATCCAAAGCCGAATAGGTGATTCCCAAAAAGCTGAATAGACCCCTACTGCCACCCCTACTGACTAGTGTATAGGATGTTGAGGATATCTTTAAAGTAATATAGCATAAATATTGGGACAAGCTAATGGGATTAAGAAAGCCACTCAGCAGCTTTTTGTTACTACTCAACACCTGAATTAGAACTCTAACATCTTTTCTATTAGCTCCCAAAGCTATTTAAGCTCCTTGCAGAGAGCAATGTGGTAGGTTGAAATAAAAACCAAGAAATGAATAAAAGTAAGCTAAGCTGTGGGAGAATGAGGTGGAAGAAAACTATGTGGATCAGTGGTGCTGTTACCATGAGCAAATATGACATAAATCTAATAATTTAGTTTCCAACTGCAGAAAGAAGAAATTATAACAAGGCCAAATAGAATGCAAATTTCTTCTTGAGTTCTGAACTATTTTTGTAAACTGGTCCACAAAAATACTTGTGCAATGGCAACGTAGTATGTGCTGATGGTCTGAGGTTCCATTCCCAGCATCTCCAATTAAAGGGATCAGGAAGTAGCTGATGTAAAAGACCTACCTGAGTCTGCAAATCTGCTGATAGTCAAAATAGACAGACGTTGATGGGTCAGTGGTCTGATTCAGTATAAGGCAGCTTCATGCGCTCATATGTACATTTATACTTGTACTTAAAATGAAATGTAAATGAAACAAAGAATTATTTGGGTCCCAGGTACTATGAACATATTCAAGTTAAACTAAATGCCTCAAATTACAAACACTTGTTGGTGAAACTGGGGCTGTTACAAAAGCCAGTAAATGTTAACAGTATTCCCATATTTACTGTATATAATTAATGCCACTAAAAACCCAGCTGTCAGTAGACTACTATATTCCATTGGTGCTTTCCAACACTTAATCTAGAAATTAAGTAAAAGAAAATTCTGTATGTATCACTTTTTCAAAAAGCAATATTGATGTGATAGTATCATATCTTCCTTTCCCTTTTGATATGATATTAATCATTTTTATGATATAGTGGCATGCATTTTTATTCTTATAAACTTTTTATATTCTGCCTTCCCACCCATCAGGGTCTTCTAAATGACAACAAATTCGCAACAAGCTGTAAAGAGGAGAAAGAGGCATTTTCAATTGCAAATAATCTTTAAATTGAAATAAACTTTTTTGAAGCAATAGCTGTTAGACTACAATATTTGATATTATTTTAGTGCTGAGAGAAAGCAGCTAAGAACATTCTTGTTCTGCTAAGATGTAAATCACATAGTAAAGTCTGATCTTGCAGCTTGATGTAATAAACTTTTTTTGCAAATGCTATATTCACAGCAGTCTAGCTAACTCTTGCTATACCTAGTACTATGTGTTTTTTATTCATTTGTTTACTGATACTTTATGTGAGCTCATTAGTGCATCTTCAGTTGTATGAAACCCCATTTCATTTTATATTTGGTGTCACTGTTTTTGCAGCCCCGTGTTAATATGAGCCCCGGCCGCCCAGTCTTTAAGGTGCTACTGGACTCTTGCTCTATTCTACTGTTACAAACTAATGTGGCTACCCATAGTGATCTATCTTGCCTTCCCATGTTCATTACTGATGACCACATGCACATTTATAATGTTCTGCAAAAAGCCATCCTGATTTGATGCAAGTATGACTGTATCAAGGTTCTTTTTGTCAAGTATTTGAGATGCACATAAAATCCCACACAAAAAAGAATCTTGATACATATAAATGAATATCAATGATGCAGAAATGAAGGAAAGACATTTGAATGGAAGGAACTGAAAGATATGGCAGACTGTGCATGCACAGTGCCCTGTGCAAATTTGGGATTTTTTTTAAAATGGGAAAATGGGGAAATTCTCATTCATAAATTTTAAGACCAGCTAATTCAGAACTCCAGAAACTGGATAGAGATTTACATCATTTTTTTGGTATCATCTGTGTTATTGGTCTTCATAAACATTTGTGAATATTGACCGAACACAGCACAAAAGTAAAATTAATGTGTTGATCTACTCCCATCCTCATAGAGTCTGTGATTTATCAATGTGCATTATGGGTTTTTTTGTTTGTTTTTTATTTGCATGGTGACAAAGTGGGGGAGAGCTGAAAACAAACAGAAGGGAATTAAATACATGGGACATTCCCCATTCCAGAATCAATGTAGAAGTTATGAAACCAGAAAAAAAAGGCCAAATCATTCATGCAATAATGTGGAAGAAGTTAAGTCTTGTAATCTCTGCTATGTGATAGCGTAAAATCTCCTGGTGCTGGCCAATCTGGGGAGATCCTTTTGGAAGAAACCTGCCCACACAACCATCAAAAATCTAGGTTTGCTTGCCCCAGCATCCCCAAATGAAGTCCTGAGAAACCAAGCATGGGTTCAACTAACTTACATAAATGGCTGCTTTAAGTCACTGCTTATTTCAACAAGTTGAGGGTGGGCTGTGCTTGGCATCTGCATACACTGCCTTCTGGACAGATCCACCCTGGCTCCACACTGGGTTGGCATTTCCACAGGCCTTGCTTATCACTGCATGCACATCCCTATGTGCAGAGAGATGCCCAGCTTTATCCCTCTCCTCTGATGTGCTGCAAGGCTACTACCAGGTTCAAAATATGCCTCCCAAACTCAAGGCAGGGTTACCACATCCCTCTTTGCCACCGGCAGGAGGTTTTTGGGATGGAGCCTGAGGAGGGCGGGGTTTGGGGAGGGAAGGGACTACAATGCCATAGATTCCAATTGCCAAAGTGGCCATTTTCTCCAGGCGATCAGTTGTAATAGCAGGAGATCTCCAGCTAGTACCTGGAGGTTGGCAACCCCAGCTCAAGGGCACTCTTTCACAGTGCACTCAGCCATAAGGCATGTGAGGGCCTGTTCCAGACACATCCTGTATCGTGCAGATGTCTCAGGGTGCTTGCCAATTAATCCTACCTAGCCAAAGTAACCCACCCTATTCCTGCCAACTAGTTATGGCCTAACCAGTTGTAACAACCAGGCTCATTTAGTGTGAAAAAATCCACCCCACAGAAACAGCACAGAGCAAGCGAAAAAGAGGCTCCTGACAGCCAATTTCAAGAAACCTCAAAAAATTCTTGCTTGCCCCTATATAGTGTCCAGTTAACCTCATGCTTCCCCCCAGGGAGGGTGGGTGGGTCAGCCACAGCAAAAAAACTGAAGATGAGATGGAGTAACAGGGTGAACTGCCCGCTGCCCTCACCTGATTGGCTGCTCTGCTTTCCCCACAGCCAATGGAACCTTGTGCTTCATTTGAATTTAGTTGGGGGGCTACTACAGCAATAGGGTTGCCAGGTCCCTCTTCACCACCAGCAGGAGGTTTTTGGGGCAGAGCCTGATGAGGGCAGGATTTGGGGAGGGGGGAACTTCAATGCCATAGAGTCCAATTGCCACAGTGGCCATTTTCTCCAGGTGAACTGATCTCTATCAGCTGGAGATCAGTTGTAATAGCAGGAGATCGCCAGCTAGTACCTGGAGGTTGGCAACCCTATACAGCAAGTAATATGTTTGTGAAAACTTTAGTGTAAATAGTATCAAAATTCTTAATACATGCATCACAGTTCTTAGTACATGTTCATGCACACGCACACATGCACAAGCATGCATTGTGTTACATTAAAATATAATATTGTACAGTTTTCCTTTCACAAGACAAAGGAATGTAAACACAAATGCTAGTGAAAGGAAAGGAAATACTACTGTTTTGAAGAGAGCCACCATTACATTCAAACTTTAAAAGGATTCCAAAATGTGTGAGGATATCACGGCTGCTGTTAATGAAGCAGGTAGTCTTTTGCAAATGTTGCAGGCTGTTCACACCACTTCATATAGAATATCCAATATCCGGTTGCAGCTCCTCGGTAGAGATACAATGTATCTCTTTAAAGTCCGGCTCCTCCATTGAGATACATGGTAAAGTTCCCTCTAAAGAATCTGAATACAGTCAGCCACTTCACTATTTTCTATGGAGAAGGATGGGGCCAACTTCTTCCAAAACCCATAAAATCAGACCCCCTGACCCAATCTTTGCCAAACTTGGGGGTTCTTGCAAGGAGAGCCCCTTGCACCTATGCTGCAAATTTGGAGGCTCTACCCACAAAAATACCCCCAGGAGCCACGGAAAATCAAAAAGCAAATTTGGCTTTGCCTTTCTCTCCAGGTTTTGCCATTCGGTAAACCCAAACCAGAAATTTACCCGAATGGGTTTTTTTAAAATATATTTTTTCGGTTCAGGTTTATTGATATGCACACCCCTAATGAATGCATGAAGCTGCCTTATACTGATTCAGACCTTTGGTCCATCAAAGTCAGTACTATCTACTCAGACCAGCATTGGCTCTCCAGGGTCTCAGGCAGGGGGGTCTTTCACATCACCTACCTGCCTAGTCTCTTTAACTGGAGATGCTGGGGATTGAACCTGGGACCTTCTGCATGCCAAGCAGATGCTCTACCACTGAGCCACAGTCCCTACCTTTAATCCTGAGGTAGCAGCATTTGTCCCCCTATGGTGCAACCTCATGACATCATAGGAAAAGAATGGGCGGACTTATGACTTCCCAACTGTTAAGGCCAGGACTAAAAAAGCAGAGGACAGGAAATACAAATCAAGTACCAGGAGGTGAACCACACCAAGGAAAAAGCCAATACTAGAGCCATTGAGGAATCCTCTTCACCACTGTGTGATCTCAGTTTGTTGCTCTGCTTTTCAGATTGCATGTCAAGAGAGGCAAGAGGTGTGTTCCCTTGCTCTCTACATATGGTCATTAGTAGCAGGCCTTTCCAAGTAGAAGCAAAAGAAATATGGTGCCTCAATAGGAGCTTGTGATCTAGCAGATTAGGGGCCCATGACTCACCTGAGGGTCCTGATCCAATTATTGAAGACCACCAGTTTAGATAATCTTTCTCACCAGTGATTCAGTGGAGTTAGTGCAAGATCAGATACCTAGAGCTGGAACCCCCTGGGATGAAACTATAATGGGAGATTAGGAGGTAAAACTCCAATGGGAACTTTGCCTTTGTGTTTAATAGGGTAAGATGTCATTCAAGGTCAACAACTTTTGATCCTTGGCCAAAAAAAGAACACCCAGGAATCCTTACCTAAAATGATTGCCTCAGCATTAGCAACTGAGCTTTTAAAGATCAGACAAGATTATTAATGTAGAATTAATGTAATTTGCCATAAACCTTTGTTGCCTTAAATCTCTCCTAAGAAGCTTTGTTTTCTAATCTTTAATTTGGCCCTCAGGGTTTTCTTAGCTGTTTTTCTGAGGGAATGCTATAGTTGATAAAAGCAGAATTATAACAGCCGTAATGGGGAAACCAAAGTGCATATTGAAAAAAACACAAGCCTGAATGGCTAATTAAAAAAAAAAAAAAAAAACAGCACTCCAGAGAATAGAAGATTAAAATCAAACCAGAAATTAATCTGCAAATCCATAACTTTGTGGGTTCCTTGTCCTCCCATTATAAGTAGCTCCATTTTGTTTATTTTATTTTAGTTTATTCACCCTTATCCTGTCCATTACTGATTCCAGCCCACACTAGGAGATTATACTGCTATCCATCAATCTCATGAAATGTAGAACTCGGTGCCATCAATATGCTGGAGCCACCACTCTAAGGTGTTTTATTCATGGTCACTTTAACCTCCTTTATTCCCCATTTTAGCCAGGATCAAATTTTTCAGTATGCACAATATCTAATTCCTTGGAAGCTCAACTCTGTTTCGACGCAAAATGAACCCGGCTTTTCCCATTCCTCTTCTTGCCCGAATTAAACCATTCTTCCTGGGTAATTCCAGAGTCACAGAGCGTGCATACTCTGTTCTCTGGTTGAGCTTCCCCGTGCCATCACGCCCCACCCTTTTCCAACCCCCTCTTCAAAGCATCATGCAGGGGAAAACAGAAGATTGGCTTCTCTCACAGCCAATCACAAAGCAGTGTGTAAAGAGGCAGGGATTCAAGTGCTTCGGGTTTCCTTGGAGCTCTTTCTGATCAAAAGAAGGCTTTTTCAAAAATGAGGCTTGGATTTCTCCCCCCCCCCTTTCAGATTGCTCTGTTTTGTTTTTTTGTTTTTTGTTTTTTGTTTTTGTTCTTAAAATGCTTTTTTATGCAGCAGTTGGGTTTGGGGGGAAGGAAATCTTCTCTCACAGGGAGCACTGCAAGGTAAGCCAAATACAGAGCAGCATTTAAAGGGGTGGGACTTGATTTGAGCTTTGGGAGACTGCTCTTCTGTATTCATGGTTCGATTAGCACACAGTTTTGTCCCTGACCATTCAAGCCAATGCATACAGTATCCACCAAACTGGGTTACTTTAAGGTGCAATGAACCCAGGTCCAAGCAGGGAGATCCAACCCATGCATAAAAGACCTAGATCTCTGGATGAACTCTCCCAATTATTTCTTCCAATCATTACCACAAGAGTGCAGAGAGATGTGGTGGAAAGTGCTGTTGAAGTTGCAGTTGTTTTATGATAATCCCTTAGGGTTTTCAAGGCAAGAGAGTTTCAGAGTTAGTTCATAGTTGCCTGCTCTGATTAGCAATCCTGGACATCCTTGATGCCCTCACATCCAAGTAATAATGGAGGCTGATCCTGCTTAGCTTCCAAGGTCTGACAACAGTGAGCTAGCTTGGGCCATCCCAGTCAGGTCACAGAGGGATACCTTGTTTCATTTATGAGCTCAACCTCTCTGATGATCTTTGCCTTATCTTGCATTCCTTTAAATTAAAAAACAACAACACCATATTGACTATGAAAAAACTCTTGTATAAAGAGACAATAAATTATTTCATTTGAGTAGATGTGGATATACCAAAAATTAGCATAAGTAGTTAACTACACAAGTTGTCATTCTACACAATGCAGAAGTACTTTATTGGTAAGAAGACATCAAATAAACTACAGCTGATTGAGAAAACATACCTTTACTTCTCTATCCAGAAACTTCTCTGTCCCAGCAAACAGTTGCTATATGCCTTCTCTTTAGGGTTGCCAGGTACCTCTTCACTACCAGTGGGAGGTTTTTGGGGTGGAGCCTGAGGAGGGCACTTGCTGCACTATGTGATGTACTTTGCTGACATCTGATTGAAACAAATTGTACTTACCCTGCATGGGAAGGAATTATGAATGTATAACAGCACTTTCTTGAAGGACTGAAGAAAGATTTCCACTGCTGTGTATCTGAAACGGCCGTATCCATTGATGATTGTGGCTTTATATGGACTTTATACACAAAGATTACAATACTAATACTTACCTGGTACTCTGTTGAGACCTTTGAAATCATTTCTGCTTTATGCGGATTGTATATATTGTATATATTTGTGCTTTGTATGTGTTATGCGTTATGTATATGGTCCTTGTTTCATCTCAGTAGCTCATAAAATTTGCACTTTGTGTATATATATTATCCTGTACTAACCTTTCAGTTCACCTGGAGAAAATGGCCGCTTTGGCAACTGGAATCTATGGCATTGAAGCCCCTCCCCAACCCCCGCCCTCCTCAGGCTCCATCCCCAAAACCTCCCACCAGTGGCGAAGAGGGACCTGGCAACCCTAGGAGGGGAGGGACTTCAGTGCCATACAGCCCAATTGCCAAAGTGGCCATTTTCTCCAGGTGAACTGATCTCTATCGACTGGAGACCAGTTGTAATAGCAGGTGATCTCCTGCTATTACCTCGAGGTTCTCTTGGTTTTGTTAGGTGTTAAGATCTTTGTACCAGGAAAACCCTTTTGTGCTTCTTTGTTGCAAATAACTACTTGTGTGGTTTCTTGCTGTGTAAAACACACAGAGACATTGAAAGCAATACCAGATAGACCAATATCTGTTTCATTTGTTTGCTTATCAAGCTTGTTTATTTTTAAATAGTTATGGCTGACACATGAGTAGTGGCAGCTGATGTTGAGTGCCACGACACTGAGTACCAAAGTTCTTCCAACCTGATAATATCTAGTGGTATTTGGGATTAAGTATAAGCCTAGAGCATTTCAGTATATAAAATGAGGTTAATTGAGCTCAAGTCTATTGAAAAGTAATGAATTGAAACCTCAAACATATGAGATCAGTGTGTGTGTTTTTTAAAGCATATAGACTCACTGACTGCTTATAAAATCAGTAGCTCCTGTTCATTGCCTCTCTTGTTGGAAGTAGTTTGGGGACATATTCTCCTAGTAACCTGTAATTGTACAATTGGCTCTTTCCCTCACTTTCAACACTAAACTAAACACATGGGTATTCCAAACAGTGTATTAATATTATCAAGTTCCCAGTCTTCATTTGTGTGTGAAGTCAAATCTTACCCTTCCCCTTATAGCATAAAGAGACTTCAGTAGTATGAGGCAAATTGTTATTTTTAGCACTTTTTGCCCACTTGATGTATCAATGTAGCAATTTAGGACTGGATGAGTTGAAGAGTATCATTAAACTTTATCTAGCAGGTGCAGTTCAGGTCCACAATAACTGAATCTGGGACCAAAGACATTGATTGGTAGTTCACACCTCAAGAGTTTCATAAAATCCATCCTCAGACTAGTGAAGAGCTAATGTTCCCTTTTTGAGCTCTTTTTATATTCGCTTATATTTTTGGAAATTGTTTCAGTTCTCCATTTTTGCTGTTGGTTGTGTAGATCCTTGTGAATTCTGTATGCATGTTGTGTGGGCTTCATACATCAGTTGTATAGTATTTATATAGCATTTACACTAACTCCAGAGCTTTGCTCTGGTAGAATAAACCTGCCCTGGAGGAAAACTTCAGAGTTAAATAACTTGATGTGAGGCAGTTAGGGCTGCCAGGCCTCTAGCAGCCGTCCATGCCTGGTCCAAGCAACAATGGGAGAGAGAAAAGGATTAGTGTCCTGTGAGCCCCTATGCCACGTTTAGGAAAAAAAATCTGGAAGTGGCAAAGGGTAGTTTTAAGAATTGCCGTTAATGCCATGTTCCCCCCCCCCAAAGGGAACATTGTGGTACATAGGACACACACCCATCTCCCTCTCCCCAAATCTCCCTTCAATTGCCAGTACAAATCTTTGGTGTCATTGAGGTCTTAAGGTTTAATAGAAATCATTCATTAACATCTTGCCTCAGTTGTTAAATGATAAATTAAGCAGCTCTTCATCAGAAGTAAATAAAAGATACAGTTTAACTGCATTTTTTGAAGGGGAGATACATAAAGTTTGGGATAGGATTAAAGAAGTGAAAGAGGTTGCTTATATAGAGAGAAACAAGGTTTTACAATAAGGATTTGAACCAGGTGAATAAAAAGATTCTTTGAAGAAAGAGTGAGATGTCCGATCTGCACCTATCTAAAGTATATGTTTATAGGCTTCTTCATCTTATAATTAATGGGAAGAACTCAGTTTATTGTGCTATACAGATTTTAAGATGGCAAACTACATTTAGGTTGGTAGAAGTACACTGCTGCACAGAAACTACCGTTCAAAAACCTGCATAGGTCTTTTATTGTAATGATACTCAAAATTGCTTCTAGAAGGTAGCTTCCCAGGCTCTCTCAGGCCATTTATGTATGGGAGGTTTTGCCTTGGATTTGCCGCTCTCCAGATGCACATTTTCTCCATCTGAATTCTCAAAACTCAAAAATAAGCCCCCATACAGAGTTTTGAGATTTCGGATGGGGAAACTGTGCATCTAAGAAGCGGCAAATCCCATGCATAAATAGCCTGGTTTATGACCACGAAGACTCTGCCTCATCATATGCTGTATAATAAAAATACAGAATAACATTACTCTCCTCTTCTTTATGCATTTTTTACTGACAGAGAACTATATCCTTTGAGTTTCTTGTCTACAACACAGGAATGAAATCTATATGCTGCTAAACTGCACATGTAACTTTGATGTAAAGTCAAATGTTAACTGGAAAATAGCCTAGGGTCCTTCATTTATGACTGGAAATCAAAGTTGAGTTCATGAGCACTCTAGTGTGACACTTTCCCACTTGTGAAGGAAGCGTTTTCCTCTCTGTGATTTCAAAAGCCAGATTGTAAATGGAACAAAAGAGTCCATTCGTTAATGGAGAAATCACATGTCATCTTGGCATTACAATGAATTACCATGGTAGAAGCTTTATCATAAGTGCCTTTTAATATGGGGATCTTAATATATAGGACATCATTTCCACTAGCATATCATGTTCCCCAAATGGTCACTTCAGCCAACAAAGCAACACTGGTTACCTGATCACTAGTAGGGAATAAAATGAATAAAACTTGGCTCTAACTGAAAGAGATTACTTGTGTTTATTCACTAAAAGGTGTTTACGATAAGATCTTAACTGGAAGTTTTCAGACCCATTGGTGAACTATGTAGCTACAAGCAACTTTCTTTTCTTTTATCCCAAGTTTCACTGCAATTTCACATAAGAACGTATAAGAACATAAGAACTTTTTCTTTTACATAAGTTTTCTTTTTCTTTTACAGATGTTTTCGCATAACTTCTTTTTCTTTTCTTGTCCATCGATGCTTTGTAATCATAAATGATTATATGGTCCCAGAACAAGGGGATTTATAGTTTGCAAAGCATATAAGGAAAGTTGTTTGAGCTCAGATAATTATAGCCTATCTCACCTTGCAAAGCACATAAGCATTTTTTTGTGATCATGTATATGAGTCCGAATAATATATTTCTTGTTAAGTGATGGTGCATTGAAGGATGTAGTTAAAGGCCACAATAACTTCAATAGAATCAAGATGATTCTGTATATGTTTCGTACATCAATGGAAGAACGTGCTGCTCTTCAGAATTCAATTTGGTATCAGATTGCAAGCTCTCTTATCCACTTCTTAATTACTCAAAATTATTTTAAATTGTATTAGAAATATTTTGGAACGGGTTTTTTTGTCCCTATACTACTTTACTGTGGCTGTTCCTCTCTCTCTCTCCCAAATTGGGTAACCTGTTTGACAGAAAAACAATATTAATTTACAATAATTGTGCTTTGCTTGGTTTTCTCCAGCCTGATGAGCTCTGCAGGGATGGGGTGGCATGACTGTTCTCCCTGGTCTTTCAGTGTGACACATTCTGTTTGCCATGTGTGTTATATTAAGTGTCCTACTCAAAATCTGATCTCTGTAGTTGGAAGACCTGTTGTGATTCCAGAAGACTTCCAGGCCACATTTGGATGATGGCAACCCTAGAAGGAGAGAAGGAAGTAGGAAAAGGGGAGAGACTGTAGGGACTTTGAGGAAAAAGAAAGAGGAAATAGTGGGGGGAGGGGAAAATGAGAGGCCACCTACAAGTCCTTGATGGTTCCCACTTGTATAAACTATTTGGCATGTTATGGTCCAAAACCAGAGCTTTTGAATCCATTTATTTCTCAGTTGGTAAAAAAGTGTTTGATTCGTCAGATACAGTTTAAAAGCAGGCAGTTCTAAAAATTCTTTTTTGACAGATGAGACAAAGCAATTGATATTTGAATTTGGTTTACATTGCCCACTTTCACAGAACTTTTCAATACTAACAAGAAACCATCTCCTGCTGTAGCTAATGAAATAAAATTTAAACATGCTGTTTTTGCAAATCTTTCACAAAGCTTGGTGCATTATGTATAAATGAGTTCAAAGACCTAGAATAACTGTGATTCAGGCAAGGTTTCATCACAGTTACATATGTGAATTTTCTGAATCTCTTTGCATACTTTATTGGCATTTCATAAATACCTATCATTAGCTGTAAGCTCTTTCAACCGTAGCCTGAATCTCTGGCCCCATGTCTTGATGTCACTCAAATTTTCGAATTCAGCACTTGTCTGAGGTACTTAATCTGTCCATCAAGTTTCAGCTTGAAATTTTCTGCATATAAATTGGGAATTTTTATACCAGAAAATGTAAGAACACATCTTAGATACAGCTTGGACATGCCCAATGAAACTGCTTTATGACTATAATTCTGTTGTATTAAAAAAATCCCCTTTTATGGAACAGTTTTT
This sequence comes from Euleptes europaea, assembly GCF_029931775.1. Taxonomy (NCBI): domain Eukaryota; kingdom Metazoa; phylum Chordata; class Lepidosauria; order Squamata; family Sphaerodactylidae; genus Euleptes; species Euleptes europaea. Next base: position 79,578,411 of record NC_079314.1, on the reverse strand, counting down.
ACTCCATCCATTTTTTTCATCACAAGATTGGTGACACAGATGTTACAGATAGCAAAGCTAGGAAGTTCAGAGTTTGAAGTTTTCCATTTTAGAATTTTTGAGCTTATTATGAACTGATCCTAAACTTTTTTTTAAGGTTTTCAAAGTTTGGGATCAGTTTGTAATTACCTTTGCACTAGCCATAGTATTCTCTGCTACTACGGCTGTAGCCTTCCATTTCCCACTGAATTTTACCTGTAACAACAATAGAGAGGATGTTGGTGCAACTTTTATTAGGACCTGCAGCAGAATTATAAATAACAATAGAAAATGTACTTATCCAGGGCTTATGGCCACAATGCTCTTCCTAATGTATCCTATAGCCTAATCAAGACTGTAGCAACATCCTTCTTTGTTACCTCTGCTTTTGCTAGATAAATTTTGGAGAAAGGTACAAGGGCAGCATTGTACTTAAGAAAGAGTTACTTCATTGTCAGTAGATTGGGGATAGAGATGGCATCCTCAGGAGCACAATTACACCTGGAGTTCATATCTTAAAATCAGAAAATTTGGGCCTAATCAGAATCAAGGTCACATTGGCTCATTTTATTTGATACCATTCTGAACAGAGTCGAAGAAGAAGAAGAAGAAGAAGAAGAAGAAGAAGAAGAAGAAGAAGAAGAAGAAGAAGAAGAAGAAGAAGAAGAAGAAGAGTTGGTTTTTATATGCTGACTTTCTCTACTACTTAAGGAAGAATCAAATCACCTTCCCTTCCCCTCCCCACAACAGACACCCTGTGAGGTAGGTGGGGCTGAGAGAGCTCTAAGAGCTGTGACTAGCCCAAGGTCACCCAGCTGGCTTCATATGGAGTAGTGGGGAATCAAACCTGGTTCTCCAGATCAGAGTCCAGATCAGAGTCTAGAGTCCTTTTAAATGGACTCTTGAATCTTGTTATCCAAATGGTCTACACATGAATAGTCCTTGACTTTTGGAATGTCCCCCTTGTTGTGTCAAGCACGCATGCATGTGTTCTGGGCAAAATGATATTAAGAGACCACTTCTTGAGGTCTACCGGAATCCCAAATTTGGACAGCATTTTGTTATGGGAAAATTCCCATATATAAAAAGGTAGACAATAGTAACATTCAAATCTTTCTTTTGAAATATAGTAGATAGAAAAGCTTGAGGCACACAGAGAATCATATGCTTACTCAAACACAGACACAAAGAGTAAATGCTAACACCTAAGCAGTAAACAATTGAAGGAACAAAGGAAGGTAGCAAAAAAAAAAAAAAAAAAAAAAACCATGAAAGCCTGTCCTGAAGAAGCTGGAAGTTATGGAAGGTCTGGTGACAAGGAGAAGAAAGGCACAGAGCAGCATTTGTACCATGAGGTCCAAAGCAGAGATAAAATAAATTGAAAATGGGGCAGAGGTTAAGATCAGCCAAAATCTCTGAGAGTCCTGTGTGGTGACAGGAGCAGAAGGTGGATGATCCAAAAAACAGCTGCAGTGAAAATGCTGGAAGTGTGGTAGCCAGCGTGCACCAAGGCTGGGCTTGGACTGGAGCCAAAAAAGTTTGAATTTTAGTGGTTAATTAGGATTCTAACTTCTAGGTGGGAAAACCTGTTACAGGAAAGTGACACACTCAGAAAAATGGGTTCCGGACTGGAACATGTCACCCAATGGTCTAGAGGGTGGACAAAAGATTGGGAAAGTCTGATGGCTGTGTCCATGGGGAATAATGGACATATGATAAGTATGATTGCCAGTTGGATCCTCCCATGCATTAGGGTTTGTTATTGGATTTAATCATTGAGACATCACTGGAATTTTAGTTGAGGAAATGGCTGATTTAATTATCTTCAGATGGACCCATTTAGACTGTTTTCCTTTTGTCATGCTAGAAGTGCCTATGAGCTAAGTGGAATTTACTTGGGCCCCATCTTTGTTATACTATGTGCAATATCACAAACCCTGGGGAAGCCCAAAGTAGGATATAAGCATGGGGCTGAATTAGAGGGCCCCCTTAGAGGCGTCTTTCTGTATCACATCTATCTCCCTTACTAGTAACAGTTAATTCAGAAATATCTAATCAACTTAACCTGCTGCTATCACCAAACAATCAAATTCAGCTGGGAATGTTGCTTTTAGATGTATATTCATGTTGATCAATTAGGTTGATTTATCTCACGGACACTGCAATAAATGTACATAATCTCATTAATTTATTGAATGGTATTCTTAAAGTGATTCTGATTTAGTTTTATATGAATCAATTCATGCTGCTTCCAAGATGCTAATTAGTTCACCATCTATGTGACAGATTTGCTCATCAGAATAGATACACCTTTGTCGTTGTCTGCTATCAAGTAATTCTCTTGTTAACTATGTGTCTATTTCCAAGTCTGCTCTGCGCTTGCTGACAATCTGACAGGAGTTAAAACTTAACTGATCTATGCTGTCAAAACTGAAACTAAGCAGAGTAAAACTTGATTGCTGTAGTCAAAGGAAGCTCAAAGGGAAATGTTTGTTTTCTTTTTCCACACTTCAGCCTTCCCTCCCAGGCGATTCATATAAGCTGCCTTTTTTATTCTTCATGATGTTGTCTTGGGACTTGAATAAAGTACCTTAAGGTCAAGAATCAACATGAAACATGGGACTAATATTGGTGTAAGAAATCTTATGATATATAATAAATTTAATACAAACATAAATAAACAACACATACAGCCCTGTTCAAGCCTCTGTGTATCTATTGTAAATATTTAACATTCAAAACAAATAAACACAAAAATCCTACCAAACAATACCAAAGCTAAGACCAAATGCGTTTTGGCTGTTAAGCCTTCAGTGGTCAAAATACAGACAGACAGACAAACAAACAAACAAAATGAGTCTGGGATTCCTGTCTGATTACCAATGAGATCCGTCTCATTACTAATGATATCTGGGATTCCTGTCTCATTGCCAATACTGATTTCTCCACACCTACTACCCTCTGCATATCATACCTAATCCAATCACGCCTGCTAATGTCATTTACTTGCTTTTGACATTTACATGCTATTGCCATTGGGCGTCTAATTCACTCTTCTCTACTGAAGGATAGATGGACTCACATTCTAGAGGTATCTGAAAAAGTGAGCTGTGACTCACGAAAGCTTATACCCTGCCAGAAATTTTGTTAGTCTTTAAGGTGCTACTGGACTTTTGCTCTTTTCTATGACTTACTAATGATAGTCTTATTTATTTCACGGTTATTACAGCTTCACAGGGATTGAAATCAGATCAAGAAACCTGAAATCCCCAAGCAGAAATATACAGATAGAAAAATAATGCTAATTTCGGAGACTTTATAGTTTGTCACTACATCTCATAGAACTACTAATTATTCTGATATTTCATTTACTAGTTTGTTCATTTTCCATGACAGTTTTCATTTGGTTCATATGATCTTAATTAATCTTGTTAACTGAACATTATTAACCTGATTGAAGGAGGCATTAAGATCATTATCATAATCACTGTCATCATCATCATCATCCCAGTCTAGGAGAAATCACATGCATAAAGCACACTTCCTTTGCCAATGCACATCTAGATGTTCATATTAATTAATTACTCAATGCTTGTCCCTCTTTTCATACACATTTCAAGAGTGTGTATTAAAAATAAAGTAATAAAATAATTATATCCAGACTATAAAATATAGAAAAACCAAAAATGAAACAACAAAAACTGGTCCTAAAACATGACACCAGCATCACAGCCAGTGTACAATTTTTTTCAGAAAACACCTTTGGATAACACTGGCTCCATTCAGTGGGTGTAATGTTTGAAGGGGACTTGCCCTTTACATCAGTCCACTTGCATGAAGAGTCTCAGCACCAGCACCAGCTGCACTATGCTGGTACCAAAATTTCCCATGGATCTCTGCAATGGATTGACCCATAGAGTAAGTGGCTTTCAGTGAAATAGGTGTGGTGTGGAAACACTGCCATTAATTTCCTGTAGCTAGGGTTGCCAGCTCCGAGTTGGGCAATACCTGGAAATTCTGGGGGGTGGAGCCTAAGGAGGGCAGGGCTTGGGGAGGGGAGGGACTTCAATGGGGTATAATGCTAAAGAGTCCACTATCTAAAGTGGCCATTTTCCCCATGTGAACTGATCTCTGTCACCTGGAGATCAGTTGTAATCCCTGGAGAACTTCTGCCACCACCTGGAGGTTGGTAACCCTAAAATAAAGTAAATAAATAATAAAGTGCCTCCATTAAAAACTTGGGTACCTAAAGAAATCTAGCATGTCAGGGCATCTGAGGAGTATTCTACCATGAGAGTCCCCACCTGGACTCTGGTGTGGTACAGCCCAATCACATGTTTAATGCCTCAATGAGAATAACTCTGAGGGCCTATACCTCATGATCACATGTAGTTTATCCCCAAAGTCTCCGTTTTCTGTAACTGCCACAGGGGGAGAAGAACCAAGAAACCTTCCCCACCCACAGGTCTTCTGCTTTAAAATGAAGCTCTCATTGGGAGGAAGAGACTGTAAGGAGGAAGGGGCTTCTTAATCCTTGCAGAGGTTTTAAAATATAAAACCACATTTCCAAGCCCTTCTATGAGTGGGAAACATGTAGAGTGACATGTCTGCTCCATGATGTTATACAGCTATTGCTTCGTAACACCCACATTACACATACTGCTTACCTAAGTCAAGATGTTTTTAATCGTTGTAGGCAGTAATAATAACACGGCTGGAAGTGAATCAAAATCCTTTGGGAGATGTAAGGGGTCAAAACAGCCCTAGCCTTATTCTTGCCCGTGAGAATATATTATTTTAACAATATAAAGGAACAAATGTTTTATAAAATATATTAGGGAGAAGAAGAGAGTCCTTTGTAATAAATTAGGCTTTGATTCTACTGGGCAGCGGGCTCTTATTGTATAAGTAGCAGATGGTAACATTATCATTTGTGCTCAATTGCTAGTTATAATTTTATAATCTCACAACAATTCAGTTTATTATCTTTCCTTGCTCCATGTCTCCATGTTTCTCCTTTCCCCATTTTATTCTCCCAACTAGGGCTGTTGAATTAAAAAAAATTCGGTATAGTTCAGATTCGGCCGAATTCAGCCCGTTTAGATTCAGGATATGCCGAAGTCCGAACTCCCCCACTTCGGATCCGTTCAATTCGGTGGGAATTCAAAGTTTGGAAAAAAATTCGGCCGAATAAAGCCATTAAAAACACAATAGTGCCTTTCCGCGGCTCTGGGGGGGGCATTTTTGGGGTTAGAGGTCCCAAACTTTCAGCAGAGCTTCAAAGGACGTTTATTGAAAGACTCCCCAAGTTTTGTAAAGATTGGGTCGGGGGGGCTGAGATATGGGCCCTGAAAGGGGTCCCCCACCCTTAATGTGCATCTCTCAGCAGAGCTTGCCGCCCACGCACAAAGCTCCCAGCCCCGACAACAGCTGAGAAAGCAACTGCAAAACAACTGCAAAACAACACAACCTTGTAAAACAACACCTTTGCAACACACAACTGAAACCTCCCCCCTCAAACCAGGGAGCGAGAGACTCGAGGGGGAACACACTCCCCAGGCAGAACCGACGAAAGCCCCCTTTGGCTTCCCCCCCACCCACAGAAACTGCTCCCTCCCCACACACACACAGACTCTGCTTTCCCCCCCACACACACACACATACACAGGAGAAAAATTATAGATTAAAGCCCCCAAAGGGGTCTTACTGTGGCTGTCTTCTGTTCCATCAAGAGGGGCTGGGGAGGACTTGTAATCCAAGATGATTCCAATTAGGCACGGGACGTTTTGCTCTGGAGAAGATGCACAGGATCGGCTGATCCATTCATCCCAATAGGGAAAAGGGGAAAGGGGAAAGCCCATATCTCGGGACCCCCTGACCCAATGTTCACAAAACTTGGGGGGTATCTTAAGAACACTGGTCTGAAACTCCGCTCAAAGTTTGGGATATGCACCCCCAAAAATGCGCCCCCTGCAGCCATGGAAAGAGAAAAGGGGGGAGGCGATATTTCTGCCCCCACTGAACCCATCTTTACAAAACTTGGGTAGTATCTTAAGAATAATTGTCTGAAGCTATGCTGAACATTTGGGGGCTATATCCCCAAAAAAGCGCCCCCTGCAGCCACATAAATGGAAAAAGGGGGGAGGGAAAAGGGGGAGAGCCCATATCTCGAGACCCCCTGACCCAATGTTTACAAAACTTGGGGGGTATCTTAAGAAGCTTCATCTGAAGCTCCACTAAAGGTTTGGGGTCTGTACCCCCAAAAATGCACCCCCTGCAGCCATGGAAAGAAAAAGGGGGGAGCCCATATCTCGGGACCCCCTGACCCAATGTTTACAAAACTTGGGGGGCATCTTAAGAAGCTTCATCTGAAGCTCCAGTGAAAGCTTTGTGCCTGTACCCCAAAAAATACGCCCCCTGCAGCCACAGAAAGGAGCGAATGTGCACAAGCACCCCCACACACACACACGAGGATTTCGCTCTCTCTCTCTTTCTCCCTGGCCGGGCCGCACATCAGCTGATTCCTCCAGTACTCAATCCTGACTGATTGGCCAGAAGAAGACCCAGCTTGGCCACCGATTGGCCGGGGGAGGAGAATGCTGCTTACTGACGGTTATGCTGCTTACTGACGGCCCTGAATTTGCCGAATTTATTCGCAAACTCCCGAACTCGCTGAATTCGGCCCCCCAGGTTGCCCGCCAGTTTTGAGTTCGGTTCCTCCCGAACTAAAAACCACCGAATCAGGGGAAATTCGGCTGATTTTCAGTTCGGGCAGAACCGAATCAACAGCCCTACTCCCAACAACCCTGTAAAATAGATAAATAGGTAAAATAGATAAAAGTCCCCTGTCCAAGCACCGGGTCATTCCTGACCAATGGGGTGATGTCAAATCCCGACATTTACGAGGCAGATTTTGTTTATGGGGTGGTTTGCCAGTGCCTTCCCCAGTCATCTTCCCTTTACCCCCAGCGAACTGGGTACTCATTTTACCGACCTCGGAAGGATGGAAGGCTGAGTCAACCTTGAGCCGGCTACCTGAAACCAACTTTTGTCAGGATCGAACTCAGGTCGTGAGCAGAGCTTGGACTGCAGTGCTGCAGCTTACCACTCTGCACCACGGGGCTCCTTAAAATAGATTGGACACAGAAAGAAACTGGTCACCCATGCAGGCACCTAGTGAGCTTCCTGAAAGAGTGGGAATTTGAACCTCTGTCTTCCTAGTCCCAGTTCAGCATTCTAACCATTACATTACACTGACTCAGAACTGGAAAAACTAAAAGGAACCATCACATAAACAGAAAAACTTTGAATCACCCTTTCTTATTTCTCCCCTTTAGGCTTTCAAGATATTTAGTGCTTCTTATGCAGTTGTCAACAACCAACACTCCCATGTAATCATAGCCATTGGGGGTCATAAATGCTTTGCTATTTCCTAATAGCAACATTGTGGACCTTTCCACATTGCTTAGAGGGAGGAATAAGGATGCCCAACATAGGAATCTGTGGAGCTAGACTATTACTGCATTGTTTTCAAATTATGTTATCTGCTTTGAGTCTCAATGAGAAAGGCAGGCTATAAGTGAAGTAAATAAATACCATTCATGATCCCCTGACAATTGCATGCACAAACCATCTTACTTCTTTTTTCCATCAGTCAGGGCCAGATCTGTGGGGGGGGTGAGGAGGGAAGCTGCCCCAGGCAGTAGGCAGAGGGGGCATTACCATGGGCAGCCAGAGGCTGTGGGCACAGCTGCCCACCTGGCTGCTGCAAGTACCTCTTTTCCTTGCCAGCCCATGCAACTGCTGCTGGGAGGGAGAAAACAAAGAAGCATGTGGAGCTGAGGCCAACTCCAAGGCTGAGCACTGCGTGCACACACACAAACGTTCTGCGAGGTGGTGGGTGCAGTCTTTGTCAAGATTACAAGTCTGTCAGATAGTTTGACAGGTGCAGGATAGATCAGTGAGATCTAAGGATGATGTAATCAGCCTGGAAAGTACCTGGGGAGCTAGAGAAAGCTGGCCTGATCCAGTTAGAGCCAGGTGGCTGATGCAATGCAGTAGCAATACCAGGATAATTGGATATCTACTGTGATTGGTGGCTGCGTCCACCAGGTGTATATAATGAAGTGAAACCGCAGTTCTATGCGGGATGTTATGAGCGGAGAGTGTGAAAGGAGTATCTGTATATATTTCTGCACTGTACAAATAATCTACACTTTTTCTATGTGGCCGTGGACTTTCTGATGGGTATCCTGGACAAGACTGCTAATCCGCTTGGCTTCCGCGTCAGGGTTATGGGCCCAGCTCCTCTACGTTACAGGAGTGTTTCTGCTACACTGCGCAGGTTTTATGTGTGGTGGTAGTTAAGCAGAGTCCAGGATTTTCAGAAGCTACTGGAGAAGTGACGGCTGTGTGTGAGTAATAATGGCACAACGTTCTTTTATCCCAGTGGATAAACTCACCTCAGAGAATTACCATGTTTGGTCTGTGAGGTTGGAGCAATATCTGAAAAGGGAGGATTTATGGGATGCTGTGGAAAGACTCCCTACTACAGCAGCCGAGATTGCCAAGGACATAAAAGCCCTTGCCAATATCACCTTGACGGTGGGAGATGACCAGCTTATTTTTGTTGTGGGCAAAGAGCATGCAAAGTTGGCATGGGATAGTCTGCAAGCAGTGTATCTCCGGGACTCAGCTGGCACGCTGCTAGCACTAATGACGCGGCTTTATAGATGCCATAAATCACTGCACACGCCGGCCGCAGCCCACTTGAAGACCCTAGCAGAGTTGTTTAGACAGCTGGAGTTGAGGGGAAAAGTTATATCTGCGGAGGACCGGGTGTATTTGTTTTTGAGTTCTCTGGATGCGAGCTTTGATGTTTTAGTAACCTCGCTGGAGAGCCTGGCAGCAGGGCAATTAACCTATGAATACTTGACTGGATGAATTCTGGAAGAAGAGGAACGACGGGAGGAAGGACGTAAGCAGAAGACAGCAGCCCAGCTGAGATACACCCCCGAGGTTAAATCAACGAATCGCCCATCTGCCGAGACCTCAGCCCCCCAGCGCGTTTTTCATCCCAGGCAGAGAGACTGGATAGAGTCTACGCTGAGGACTGCAGCCAAGCTGTTTAGACAACCCCGAGACGGGCAAGAGGTCTACTCAGCGCAGAGCCAGTGGCAGCAGCAGAGGGGAGGCGACGGAAGGCAGAGTAGGAGCTACAAGCAAGATGAGGAATGCGTGATGTTTGTCAGAAAGTGTTTTCTTTGTGGGTCCTCACAACATTTGAAAAGAAATTGTCCCCAGTTGGCCAGGAAAAAGCAACCAAAGAGACAGTCAGTGAATGGAACTTACACTGCTGTTGTGCTGGCAGAGGCTGGAGACAAAGAGAACATTTGGCTCTTGGACAGTGGGGCAAGTACATGTTTTGTTAACAAAGCTTCCATGTTAGTTAACCAAAAGCAGTCTGCTAAGTCTTATGTAAGTCTAGCAGATGGGAGACACTTAAAGGTACACTCTAAAGGGGAGGTGTTTTTCCCAGAGTTAAAGCATAAGTTTCAAAATGTACTTTGTGTGCCTGAGTTACAGCATAGTTTGCTAAGTGTTTCTGTGCTGGCTAAGACTGGTTTTAAGGTGCAGTTTGAAGGAAACACCTGCCAGATAAGCCAGGGAGAGGTTGTAATGTTAGAAGGGCACTTGCAAAAGGATGTCTATGTGGTGCATAGAAGGACAGGAGAAACTTCTATGGTAGTGGAGTCTGTGAATAAAAATCCACATAATGAGTGCATACACCTTCTACATAGGCGTTTTGGGCACGCCTCCTTTTCCATTCTAAAAAAGACCCTGAGTGTGTTAGGGAAGGATGACATTAAGTTGAATGGGTGTAATTCTTTCCTAGATTGCACTGTCTGAAAATCTGTTAAGAGCAGACGTAGTCCAGTGGCTAAGGTAAGCCAAAGGGTGGCAACCAGACCTCTGCAAATTGCTCATTTAGATCTCTGTGGTCCATTTCCTGAGAGTGTGTCTAAGAACCGGTACGCTTTATGTATTGTGGATGATTTTACTTGTTATGGCTGGGTGTATCTGCTGAAGCAGAAAAGAGAGGTATGTCAAACCATCAAGTATTGGATTAAAAGGGTGGAAAGGCAGCTAGACCTCAAGGTATCCAGTATACAATCTGACAGAGGCGGTGAATTTGTCTCTAGTGCATTTACCCAGTGGTTAGAGAGCAAGGGAATTGAGCACAGATTGGCTAATCCCTGTGTTCCTCAGGAGAACGGTGTGGCTGAGAGGAGGATTGGTTATCTAAAGTCAATGTTGCAAGCTTTGATAGAGGATGCTAATCTAAAACCCAGGTTCTGGGGGGAAGGCATCAAGGTGGCTTGTTATTTGATTAATAGACTTTGGACCTCCAGCATCAACAATATTCCCTACAAGGCATTGTACAAAAGAAATCCCTCTTTAAAGCATTTAAGAGTGTTTGGTACTAAGGCTTGGGTGAATATACCTTTAAAGAACCGCAGAGCAGGTGGCAAGAAATCCAAACCGCTGATTTTTCTGGGATATCAGAATGCAGCAAAATCTTATCGCTTTGCTAATGATCAGAACCAGGTGTCTTTTAGCAAATCTGCGAATTTCGGAGAATCTTTTAATTGGCCACGCTTACATGGTACTGAGAAGGTTTCTGAAGAAGTTTTATTGCCGGCTAATGGACAGCCAGAGGCAGATGAAAGTGTTTTTCCTGAAGTTGTTGCAAGCAGGGAAACAGTAAAGGTTGAGACTCTAGAAGGAGGGGAGTCTAGTGGCACGGTAGTCAGACGGTCAGACAGAAGTAATAAAGGAGTACCTCCACAAAGATATGGTTTTGAAGATTGTGATCATGTTTACAGTATGGATTATGGTGAACCTGGCAGCTATGAAAGAATAGTAGCTGATAATGAAAGAGAAAAGCTATTGTGGTTCAGAGCAAGGAAGGCTGAAATGGAAGAATGCCAATAGCTCAAGGTTTCTCACTCTAATCTAACAGGTGGCAGTTTGTAAATTGGCTGCACCTGGATGTGATTCCAGGGGTAAAAATAAACAGAGACAGTAAAGGTGTCTCAAACAGAAAAAATAAAACAGTTGCTGGAAAGGTTTAGCATGCTTGATGCTAATGCAGCTGAAACCCCAATGGTCACAGGTTATTTATGTGAAGAGTCTCAGGAACAAGAAGAGTGTGACAAATCTCTGTATCAGTCCCTGATAGGAAGTTTGTTATATCTTGCTTGTTGGACTCGCCCAGACATATATCAGGCGGTACATTGCCTGAGCAGGAAAAATATGTCACCAAAGCAGAGTGACTGGAAAGCAGCTAAGCGTGTACTCAGATACCTGAAGGGATCTGTAAACAACCAGTTATGCTTGAATGCATGTGATGGGGAACTGACTGCGTATGCAGATGCATCATGGTCAGATCAGGGGAACGCAAAATCAACGACCGGGTATGTGTTGTATTTTGGTAAAGCACCCATACATTGGAAATCTGTAAAACAGTCATTTGTAGCCATGAGTTCATGTGAAGCAGAATATAGTGCTGTGAGTGAATGTATAAATCAGGTGGAATGGTTTGTCTATCTCATGAAGGAACTCAATGTGTCTGTACAATTACCAGTAAAGGTGTATACTGACAGTCAATCAGCGCTACAACTTGCGACTGAGCAATGTGGCAGATCTATTTACAAAAATTGTGGATTGCAATAGATTCATGAAACTAATCAAACTAATCTGAAATCCTTGAGAAGGAGTGTCAAGATTACAAGTCTGTCAGATAGTTTGACAGGTGCAGGATAGATCAGTGAGATCTAAGGATGATGTAATCAGCCTGGAAAGTACCTGGGGAGCTAGAGAAAGCTGGCCTGATCCAGTTAGAGCCAGATGGCTGATGCAATGCAGTAGCAATACCAGGATAATTGGATATCTACTGTGATTGGTGGCTGCGTCCACCAGGTGTATATAATGAAGTGAAACCGCAGTTCTATGCGGGATGTTATGAGCGGAGAGTGTGAAAGGAGTATCTGTATATATTTCTGCACTGTACAAATAATCTACACTTTTTCTATGTGGCCGTGGACTTTCTGATGGGTATCCTGGACAAGACTGCTAATCCGCTTGGCTTCCATGTCAGTCTTGTGGCATGGCCCCCAGGCAGGCCCCAGCACACTGAAGTGAGGAACATCCCCAGCCATGTGGCTGTCCTCCACGCATGTCACTAGCCCTTCCGCCTCCAACAGCTGCAGAAGCGGGTCCCTCCTCCCAGGCAGTGAGTAGTTGATCAGGACTGGAGGGGGGGAAGCAGGGGTGAGGGGCAAGCCCAGGTATCCCTGGGGTGGCGGGGGAGAAGAGAGGCAAGCCTGATATGGGGGGGGAGGAAGAGGAGCGAGCCTGATGCAAGAGGAGGGGGAAGAGAGGTGATCCTGGTGTTGTGTGTGTGTGCATTATGTGCAGTCAAGTCACTTCCAACTTATGGCAACACTAGGAGTTAATGACTTCCGAAATGTCCTGCCGTTAACAGCCTTGCTCAGGTCTTGCAAACAGAGAGCAGCAAATTCCACATTTTAGTCACTCACTGTGTACAGAAATATTTATTTTTGCGTATCTTGAATCTAGTGCTCATCAGCTTTATGGGATGCACTCAAGACCTATTATTTTGGGAGAGGCAGAAAAAATTCTCTTTGTAAACTCTCTCCACACTGTGCATATCTTTATAAACCTCTATCATGTCCTCCTTAGTTGTCTCTTTTCTAAACTGAAACAAGGCTGCACATGGTGCCGCACAACACTGGATATGCCTATCCTTCATAATGGTTATTGGTTATATGGAAATGTACTGGTCTCTATGTCACTGTCATGTCAGAATTTCTATAATTACCTGAATTGTGCTTTGAATCTTTGCAACTGTTGTGGATACTTTTGGGTTACTGAGTTTAAATTTCCCCCATCATAGTGAATTCTCTACCACATTTCCATCTTACTGGAAAACTGATGGCTTGAGCTTGCAAGAGCTCCTGTTTCAGGACAGCCCCCCCCTCACTTGCTCCACTCCTTTCCAGCATTCTTGCCATGGAATGACTCTCATCATGCCTCTGCGTCCATTAAAGTCTGTCTTCCTAACATCTAAGATACATGTCTGGCTGTGAACTCCCTTGGCTCCTGACAACAAAAGGAATTCTAGGAGGAATTCATAGATAATAGATGGATAAGATAATGTAAAAGTGTAATTATTCATCAACAATTCATAGAAGTCAACACAATGTATTCTACCATTTAAAAGAGTTGGTAATTATATATGTATGTTATATATGCTATTGCTAGCTATATACGTATACACAAAGAAAAATATGTATTTAATGTATGGGGGCAATATTGTGTCCTCTTGCCCCCTTCAAAAAATGTAGATCTGTATCCCCATGTAGATCTGTATCCCCCAAAAAAATGTAAATCCAGCCCAGCCATCAGTCAATTGCATAGATGAATGACTACATGGAGACAGCCAGTGTGGTGTAGTGGTTAAGGTGTCAGTCTAAGACCTGGGAAACCCAGGTTCAAATCCCCACTTACTCTATGGAAGCTTGCTGGGTGACCTTGGGCCAGTCACACACTCTCAGGTCTGACCCTGGCTAGTATTTGAATGTGAGACATTCAATTAATGCTAGGGTCATAACACGGAGGCAGGCAATGGCAAATCTCCTCCAAGAAACTCTTGCCTTGAAAACTCTACGGGGTCGCTATAAGTCAGCTTTCACTTGATTTTTAAAAAAAATTACCACATGGAGAAATGTTAACAGGAACTATAGGTGGCTGACAGACATTTATTTGATTTCAGTATTCATTTCTCCAACCATTATGATCATAAGAATTTCAATGTCTGTCAACTGCTTGTTTTACACTCATCTTTTTCATGTGGTTGTGCTCTCAGATCATGTGTGTGTGTTGCAGGGGGGAAGAGTAAAGTGTGAAAAAATGTTACAAAAACCCAAACCCTGAATTATAATATGCTTCATGCAAAAGAAAGGTAGAATTCTGAAATAACTTAGCATTATTCTGATAGTAACATTAATGAAAACTATAGTTAGAGCTTATGATGATAGCTGAGTTACATTGAAGATGTGCAGATAACTATCATTGTGACCAAAACATGCTTTTGGCAGCTTGCAGAGAAATGTGCACGGTTCTTATGCAAAACAACCAGTGGGTGTATTATGGTGTTATCTACCTTCATACTGGCCTGAAAGTATAGAGCATGCTGGGTAATTGGTGTAATTAAGTTCAGTATAGTTTCTGTGCACTGTGCTTGTAGACTAGTGACATAATTGGGACATATTTAACTGCTGGAAGTATACCTGAATCAAGGGAGCCATCCTTAAAATTGTAATGCTAGCTTTTCACAGTGGGCAGAATTACTTTAGTGTGTTGGGGGATGATTACAGGGTTGCTGGAGTCACATTTAAAATGGGGAAAGAAAAGTTGTAATGTGTTTATAGAACAAAGTTCTTTCACCAAAACATTATAGGCTGACTTTTGCTATTTGTGTGTGTAAAGTGCCATCAAGTCGCAGCCGACATATTGACCCCTTTTGGGGTTTTCATGGCAAGAGACTACAGAAGTGGTTTGCCAGTGCCTTCCTCTGCACAGCAACCCTGGTATTCCTTGGTGGTCTCCCATCCAAATACTAACCAGGGCTGACCCTGCTTAGCTTCTGAGATCTGATGGCTAGCCTGGGCCATCCAGGTCAGGGCTTTTGCTGTTTAGGGGTAACTATAATAAATTAGTACCAACTCTCAGGAAAATCTTGCATGATTCATTCTATAAATGTTATTCAGACATTCATTTTCTCTTTTTATTATAGCAATTAATTAGTCACTAGGAAAATGAAATAACTAGTTGAGAATTCATAAAGATTTATGATCAAGGTGTTGGTAGACATGTTGGTCTCACAAAAATGAAGAACAGAGGAGAGAATGGGGGCCAGTTGAGAAATCGAGATGCCTTCTTCAGGTTTGAGGGGAACGAATGTTGACAATATCATGAGAATGCAGATATCATGACACTAAACAATAGCTGCTCATGCCTCATTAGACTATACCATATAATTCATAAGGAGATTTGTTGAAATGATAGCAGGTTTCTCTGCTGTCATATACTCCGTAAGGGAAGCAGATATTGTCAAATAGTTATCAGATAGCTCACTGAATCAGTCTGAGTGACTCCAGAACTGTGTGCACCACTCTGGAGGGAGGAGCCCAGCACATCATCCGTCCATGAACAAGTCTGAGCTTAGATCAGGTTGTCTTGGCTTTAATTAATTGGAGAAAAATTTATGGTGCCTCTCCAAGGGATCTACCCTATTTAAGACCAGTCACAGGCTGTGGTTTATGTAACCCAGGATATTTTTGCCCTCTTACTTGCTCCTTTCCTGGAGCTGTCATCCCAGCTCCCAGTCTGCCTCTGCCTCCTCCTGGTTGGAGCTCTTAAGCTGTTTAGATGTTTCAGACCTTTCTACCCGCTCTGCTCCCTGTCACTGTTTCTGACCTCCTGTTGCCCTTTCCAGCTCCCTACATTTCTGCCTCCCTTATTCTGCCCCAGCTGTTCTTTATACCCACCCTCACCTTGGCTCGCCTTGGCTCCACCCCCTGCTTCTCCCACACTGCTTTCTCCCTTCCCCTTAGCCCCTCTCCCCTCTGTGCCATCAAGGCCCCTTACCTGGTTGCCAGACCTGCTCCGCCTAGGTCCAGCAAAGGTTCCATCTTTCCACTAGCATGTTCAGACAGGAACACACACATGCCTGTGGTCCAACATCCAGTACAGTTCACAAAGCTACAGCAAGTGGAAGTTTCCAGTTCATTAAATTATGTATCTGTGCGCTTTTATGTGTGAAGGACTGAGACTCCAAAATAGTTATTGTCACCATGCTCTGGCTGAGCATAAAAAAAAAAAAAAAACTACTCAGTGTCTTAAATACTGAGTCTAACCATTGCTCCCCTCTTATTGTCCTTTCATCAGCTGTCCAACATCTCAGGCATCGGTCTTTCTGCAGATACCAGAGATATTCTAACTGGACAGTTGGGTTTAGAATCCTCAGCTTGCAAATAATCAGTTCTGCCACTAGGCCTCTGGCCACATTTGGCAAACATGTTGAGCCAGAAGAACATTTTCTTGAACTCTCATGGAAATATGTGTGCAGCCTGATACCTAGAGGATTAGTAATTCTTAAGTATTTCTCCCTGGTACTTGCCTGACACTGCACTATCCAGAAACATGTACAGTCTCAGTCTGGCGTAGTTGGTGGGTTTGTGTTTCCTAATGGTGGTGAATGGTGCAGAATAAAAAGACCAGAGCTGCCAGCAGAGGAGTCAGTATCAGAGACAGCAGCAGCAGTGCCCACAGCTGCAAGCAGCCAAGCATCTGAATGCTCTGAGCACCCATATTGGACACTGGAAGCAATCGTAGCAGCCACTGGGAAAGGACTGTAGTGTGAACCACCCCAAATACTGAAGCCTACCCTATTCATCATATTTTATTGTAGTGTGAAATGTTAGTCGATTTACGCACCAAACTTTTAATGTCATTAGTTGTAAACAGGAATTCTTCTCCTCATTCCCTTTTTAGATTCCTAATGAATGGTTACGATTCAGAAATTACAGAAACAGTAGTCATGTTTTTGAAGTACGCCTCAATGATTAAGATCAAATCAAAAATACAATAGCTGATATCATCATTTGTCTATTTTAGATACCTGTTTTATATGTATTCCAAATTCATCTTATTTTGGCATACTCCATTTTATCTATGTCTATTGATATTTTATTATCTGATTAAGCATGGAATGTCCTGAATGACTCGCTATGCCAATAAAGGTTTTGAATTTGAATTTACTGAAGCCTACCAAAGAGCTACCAAAGGCTCTGTGCAGCCATGGGAATCTGAAATGAGACTTCCGATGAAAGAACTTGGGGCTCTTTACCTTCTCAACCCCCATAAGTAGAGCAGAGGGATTAACCCACTACAAAGCCTTGGATATCTGACAAGTAGACTTTTGTGATGCCTCAACCCACCGGGAGCTGACAGAAAACTCATCTTCATGGGCTGAACCAAGCCTGTAGCTGCTTACAGGCAAATACTATATGGAAGTTGCTACAAAACAGGATGGGTACTGTGAAGGACAGCTGCATAATGATGAGTTGCCTTTGTCATGAAACCTTGAGTGACAGGAGGCTTGAAAAGGGGAAAAAACAGAATTCTACAGTTGGCAGTTGAGAGAGACCGTTGACAGTTTAAATTGATAGTTGATAACTGATTGTTGAAGCTGACAGTTGAGATTGGCAGCTGAAGTGAGAGGAACACAGTTGTTTAGGATCAAGAAGGATGCTGTGTGTTATTTGAGTGTCCTTCCCTAAGGGAAATAGCTCCAAAGTGAATAGGGTGACCCCTAGCTGGAAGAATACTGGGAAATTGGTGTGTTTCGTTCCTAACTCCACCAACATTGAAATATTGTTTCAAGGTGCTTAAGTCTGTTAGACCAAGCAATGACTGCCAAGGGTACTACTTTATTTCAGTATATCTCAAAAATATCAACACCTGTCTGTGAAATACTTCACATACATCCTGGTAACACAATATCTATTGTTTATAAATATCCTGTTTCCTCATTCCAGTTGTTATTGTTTTGCCTTCCAAGTTTATTTTCTGAGACCACCCTGCAAACCTGACTTTACCATTTCCCCAAAAAATGACAAATAAAACAATTTTTAATTTTTATTTCACTAAACCTGTCTTGTGCTAAATGTCTAACTTATATATAAAGAAAGAGCTTTGGCAGATCCCTCAACCATCTTAAGTGTGGGACAGAAAAAAAAGAAAACAAGAGACAATCCAGAAGTCTCAGGAGTGATAGTGGTGATTGGTGAGGAAAAATAAATCAATAAAACAAGAGGCGTTCCATCATAGGTACCATCTGTTTCAATATCCAGTGACATGGTTTAAATAGTTTTTAAGGAAGCAATAATACAAGGATTAGAAAGAACCAATGCAGAATATTGTGGGTCTCCGGTCGAAGAGTTTTTATACATGAACTGAGATAAAAGCTAACTGAAAACACTCAACTTGATTGATAAGTCACATCAAAGAATCTCCAACTGTATTCAGCATGTGAATGCTAGTTTTTTCATGTTACAAAAGACAGGTGCACAATTACATGTCATCACACATTAAAAAAATCCATATTAATTACATAAGGAAGGTGACCTACAAAAGCAGATGCATTATAAGTAATTAAGAAATAGGTTGCAATACAACACATATGCTGTTGTATAAAAGTGCTATGATGTGCTCACTTCGGTTCATTACAGCCTGTGTCACAAAGAACTATATGCACGGGTTCCCGCCTTTTCGGGAGCCTTTGTTGCTGCCCCGGGGAAGGAGGAACGGCCGCAGGCGAAGGGGTGGGGGATCGGGGCCAGCCAACCGACACGTGCGTGTGGAGCCTGGCCCGCTCTGCCCGGTTACAGCCCCCTCATTGGTCAGATCTGGGAGGATCTTGACCAGTGAGGGCGGAGGGCGGGAGCTGGGTGGAGGCGTGGCTAGCCCCCCCAAGTGTATATAAAGGGGGAAGGGGCCCGCCCACAGCTCACTCCGTTTTCTTGCGAAAGATGGAACGGGCTGGTTGAGTGGAGCATTGGTCGTGGATACTGAGTGGACAAGGTATAGAGAGAGGGTTTATTGTGAGCGTGAACGGAGTCAATGTCAGAGCGGACAAGCACAGAGAGAAGGTTTTATCGGAGCGGACAAGTCTAGAGAGATAAGAGAGAGAAGAATACGGAGGGGTGGGGATTTGCTAGTTGTCATGTTAGAGCGTTGACAGGGGAAGAGGGGGGATGGCTTGCAGCCAGGTGGCCCACAGGGTTCTTGTTGTGACTCAGCCGCGTGGGTGCTAACAGTGCTGGGCAAGCCGCTAACTGCGCTAGGCAGGCCGCCCTGACAGCCTTGTCCGGCCTTTCCCTCTTCCCAACCCCTCCATCAGCAATATTTCTGGGGGTTGTTTGTTTTAGCTGCGCTGGACAGGGCGCTAACTGCGCTGGGCAAGCCGCCCGGACGGCCTTGTCCGGCCTTTTCCCTGTTCCCAACCCCTCCGTCAGCAATTTTTCTGGGGGTTGCTTGTTTTCCTCACTAACCTCCATTGGATAATGCAGCTTTTTTCATGGCAACAATTTTCCCTCCCTTTTTTATTGAGCTTTGGGCAGGGAATTTGTAATCTGTCTGCTCCTCCTATTGGAGGCAGCTAAGCGTTACCGCTCCTCCTATTGGAGGCGGATGGAGTTCTTCACCCCCCCCTTTTTTCACATGTTGGTGCGTGTGTGCTGCGCAAAAAGAAAAAAAATTAGCAGTGCAGGGGAATTTTACTCTGTCTGCTCCTCCTATTGGAGGCTGCTAAGGGTTACAGCTCCTCCTATTGGAGTTCTTCACTCCCCCCCTTTTTTCATATACTGGGTCATGGGTGCTGCGCAAATAACTAGCAGTGCAATACAAAAGCAATTACAACGTCTGAAGTTATTGCTTGCCAGTGAGTCAAAGCACATTGGCTCTTGTGGTCAACTCACACATAGCTGCCTATCACAGCTGGGTTCTTTTCGCTTTAATTGATTTGCCAGGAAATACCAGGGGGCATAAGCTCGTATTTAAACCTTATCTACTTCACAGATTTGGCACTCTGGGATAGTCATCTGCAATCAATGCTTATCTGGCAGGCACCATAGGATCTTTAGTACTAGCTTGCCAGTGTTATCGCATATCTCCTTGCTATTCCCGCTAACCGCTCCTAGGGGACATATGTATACATATTCATTATCAGCATGCCCCCAAAACGCAAGGATGCTTCTCAGAGTTCTGCCCCGCAGTTCTGCCCCGCAGATCAGGGTTCGGGCTGGGGCTCAGAGATGCTCCAGGGCTACATGGGCCCCTGCTGGGCGGCAAACCCGACTGTTAACGAACAAACGTGGCTTCATCTAACACATCAGCTGGGCACACAAGCCGTGGGGTCGGGGGTGCTGGAACCAACAGGGCTGGACGGGCTGCTTCTGATGCCGCCCAGGCGACTCATACTGGAAGGACAAAATCGTAAAGGCCATTAGGGCTGTCAAAAAAAAAATTCGGTACAGTTCGGATTCGGCCGAATTTGACCCTTGTGGGGTCGGTACGTGCCGAAGTCCGAACTCCCCCGCTTCTGATCCCCGGTAATTCAGGGGGATCCGGAGTTCGGGGGAAAATTCGGCTGAAGCGCGCCTTCAGGGATTCCCTGAAGGCGCGCGGGGGCCCTTTAAACTGATCTGAGCCTCCCAGCTGGGAGGCGCAGGTCAGTTTAAAGGGCAGCCCGCCCCCTCCCAGCTGGGAGGCGCAGATGAGTTTAAATGACAGCCGCGTTTCTCCAGCGGGCTCCGCTGAAGGGGGGCGGGCTGTCATTGAAACTCATCTGCGCCTCCCGGCCGGGAGGCACAGATGAATTTCAATGACAGCCCGCCTCCCTTCAGGGGAGCCCGCTGAAGGGAGGCGGGCTGCCCTTTAAATTGATCTGAGCCTCCCAGCTGGGAGGCGCAGATCAGATTAAAGGGCAGCCCGCGCCTTTCAGCGGGCTCCCCTGAAGGGGGGGCCGAATTGGCCAAATTTATTCGCGAACTCCCGAACTCGCTGAATTCGGCCCCCCCGGTTGCCCGCCAGATTTGAGTTCGGATCCGTCCGAACTGAAAATCACCGAATCAGGGGAAATTCGGTTGATTTTCAGTTCGGACCGAACCGAATTGACAGCCCTAAAGGCCATGGCCACAGGCCGTTTGGCCATGCATAAAGCAAAGGTTAACTCACGTGCTGCCGGGTTGAAGGACATTACTTAAGCTGTCCAGCAGCTCTCTGATAAGATTAATGAGTGGAATGCCCAGCAGCTAGACAGCGATGCTATCCCTGGCCCCAACGGGCTAACCACTTATTGAGGCCGCCCTACAAACGCGCAAGGGAGGGCAGGGATTTTCCCTCTCCTGACCACTTTAGCTCATCTCGGAGCAGTATGACCGGAGGTGACCCAGACGTGGTGGCAAAGCTGTTAAGAAAAAGAGCGGAAGAGGTTGGAGAAGCGGAGGCGAGCCACAGACTCATCGTCCTCTTCATCTGACAATGAGATATCCGACTCCAGCGTTTCACATGAAGGGGTAGATTATTACTGGCTCTCAGCAGCATATGTGCCCAGTCTATCTTCTTGGGCACTTTGGGGGCCTGAAGAGGCAACCAAAAACAGTCAGGCCATGGGGAGGCTAAGGAGATGTGGGAACCGACACCAATTGACAGAGGTTTCCTTCTCCCTCACGCATGTAAGGATGGTGAAGATCTTCCTGGTACTCACCTTCCCAGGAGGTTGAGGGAGGATATAATCAACGGCTAGTACGTAGATGACTTTACCCTCATAAAGCCTGAGGTGGAGGAAGGTGGGAAGTCCAGGCCTTTCTCAAAGGATAGATGGAAAGAAAAGTGGGTGTGGGTTGACAGCCCCCCCCTTGCGATAAGTGACTAGCAGGTTTTGCCATATTCACCAGCATGGTTGCCTCTTCCTACCCAGAGGGAGCCTGGCACCTCCTTAATCGCCAGGGCAATGCGCTTAAGGCTAGGATGGAGCCTGGCACCTCCTTAATCACCAGGGCAATGTGATTAAGGCTGGGACCTTGGCTGGCGATGCTGTTGCCATAGTTTACGACTGGGCCTTCCGAATGCGGGCTTCAAAAAATGAGAGGTCCCGCTGGGACCTCATTGATGGCAATTTATGGCTGTTAAGGGTCGACCTGCATATGATGAAGCCCAGGACTGAGGTTACCCAGCCTTTATGGACTAACAAACTTCGTAGGGATCCTGACAGATGTTTCTGCCGGAATTATGGTGTGGGAAAACTGCCAACGTAAAACCTGCAAATATGATCACTGCTGCGAAGTTTGTTTTGGCCCCCATCCCCGTTCTACATACCTGATGTGGTAGCTCAAAATTAAGAAGGTATTAGAGCTAGGCAGAATTTCAGGTCCCTTTACCTACCACCTAGCCCCTATCTGAGGGTATCCCCGTAGCGGGCGGTGCCTAAAAAGGCCCCTGGGGAGGTCAGGTCGATATACCACCTTTCATACCCGAGGGGCTTTCCGTCAACGATGGGATTCCAAAAGACTTGTTAACAGTAAATATTCCTCATTCGACCATGCACTGTGTTTAGTAAGGTCCTACGGACCCTCCACTTTGCTAGCAAAAGGTGGCATTCAGTCAACCTTCAGGTCACTTCCAGTACACCCGGAAGATTGTTTGCAGGGTCTTCATTTGGGGGTTCCAGAAAAGCAGAGGGTCCCCCCCCCCAATCCTTACATTTCGGGCATTCAGATTGATACCGTCAGTGAGACTTCCAGGTTAGACTTCCAGGTTACTGGAAGTGAAACTCCTGGCCCACGGGCTTTGTTATCTTTGGTCTCTATTAAAGAAAAATGCACCTTGAAAGAGAGGCAGTCTCTAATCTGTCACTTAATTTTTGCCATGAGGGGTGTAAAAGCCCCACACCATGGCATCAGGGAATCCAAAGGTGTAAAAGAGGACATTAAAACTTGGCTTCAGTTCCTTGAGCAGTATCCCCCTGGCAACACAATCTTAATGTGGGACTGGATTTACAGGTCCAATCTGTTGCTGCTGGCAGCATCGGTTGGGGTTTATTTTAATGGGCAATGGTTTGCACAGTGATGGCCTGGTTGTTGGCATATGGCAGTGCTGCGCACTACATTGAGCGTTTTATGTTTAACACCGGCAAGGCCAGCACATGACCAGTAACAGAAGCAATGGCACTTCGTTACTTAGCTCATTTAAAAGACTATGGTTACGCTGCCAGGACTATCGGAGTTCACATGGCAGCCATTTCCTTTTTTCAAAGCTTATGGTTTCAATGACCAATGCGCATCCTTTCGAGCCAAGAGGGCTGTCAAGGGCTAGCAATGTGAGGCCCCATCCATCAGATAGCCAGTTACGTTGAATATGTTGGCCGGAATGGTTCACCTGCTGCCTTTTGTTTACAATTCTCTCTACGAATCCATCTTATCTTTGGGGTGTTTAGGATCAGGGACCCCTGTGCTCAATCCCATCACGATTTGGCTGGCAGGGCTTTGCCATTGGGGGATATACACCTTCACAGGTTGGCACTGGCAATGGTCATTAGACGGTTTAAGACTGACCAGTCTGTAAAAGGGATGTGCGTCCGGCTAAACGCTGCAACCACTGTAAGGCCATGCCCGGGCAAGGCAGTGAAGAGATTTCTAGTTGTTAGGCCGCACACAGAAGGGTACTTTCTGATACATGCTGACCGCACGCTGCTGACTCGTTACCAGTTCATCTGTGTCTTTGAGGCTACAATCAGCTCTCTGCATTTTGCCCCGTCAGAATTTAGCGGTCACTCCTTTCGTATAGGAGCGGCCATGCAAGCGGCCTGAGAGGGCATCATTCCTTGTCAGATACAAGCTATCGGACGATGCCGTTCTGCGTCATATAAATCATTTGTCAGGCCTGACCATGTTTTCTTTTAACTGTGCTCCGAGTTTCAGGACCATGGCGGACAGTGTGGATCGTGGGCTCCGAGTTTCAGGACCATGGCGGACAGTGTGGATCGTGGGCCACAGCATCGTTTTTGAATGGACGTTATGCCACAGCATCTGGTTGGGGACAGCGTTTGGGCCTGGAGCAAGCTGTCCGTGTGCTGTCCATGTTCAATGGTTCGGCCTGGAACAATGCTGTCCGCCTGGAGCAAGCTGCCTGGAGCAAGCGGTCCGCCTGGAGCAAGCTGTCTGTGTGCTGTCTGTGTGCAATTGTTTGACAACGGGGCATGCACTGGTGTTCGCTGATGCCGGTCCTTCAACAATTGTTGCAAAGGTTTGGAGCTTCTCACACACAGGTTCTCCAGATGGAAGAAAACAATCTAGTACATTTTAGAGGCAAGGATCTCGTTATGGAGATTTGCCGTGAGCTGTCAGCGCTGGCATCGTTATGCCCGGCAATGGTGATCTGCTGGTCAGATCTTATGGAGAGGAGGTGCTGGAGAGGCGCCCGCAATGTGCGGCGGGTTGACGTGGCTAGGAGGAAGGTCACCAATGCTGTTGGGAGGGCAGTGACCAGACTAGGTGGAATGATCATACGCCAACGGGACATTTCCTTCCAGATGGCTTCTTTATACCGTGGGATAGCGTGCACCTCACCAGCTGGGGCATGGATTTCTGGCTACAGAAAGTTCGGGGGGGCCTAAGGAATTGGCTTCAACTGTGAAGTGTGGCGGAAGCTGCGAGGGTCCGAGAGTTGAGTACGCGTCCGAGAGTTGAGTTTGGTCCGAGAGTTGAGTTCAGGTCCGAGAGTTGAGTTCGGTCTCCCTGCGGCTGCAGGGGCCCGTGAGTGAGTTCGGTCTCCTCGCAGCTTGTTGGCGGTTTGGCATGGGGATGTGTCACGTTGGGGGAAGCGCATGGTAATGGGGTCGCTTCCCAGGTTTTAGGAACCCCAGTTATGGGGTTTTGGGAGAGGCTTCAGGGACATGCCCTGATGGCAGGGCAGGTTGTCCGCCTCTTCCCATGTGGTGGGGGATAACACCTAGTGGCGTTCGTCCTGGTGTTATCCTGGTACTGCCATCCTAGTTGCCCACAGCGGCGGCGCTGTGGGCAGATGCTATTATGGCCGTGATGGCATGGCCTGGGCACCTGACACATCACACATGCTGCGCCACAAGGGTCGCAGCTGTTGCCAATTCAAGTTGTGGCCCAATTTATTCCAACTTATTCCAATTCTTATTAGTTAAATGTTAATAATGTTAAATATTAATAAAGTTGTTGTTTAATAATGTTTGTTGTAATAAAACTGTTAACTTTAAAGTGTGTCTGTTACTGAGCATCAGCGTTCCTTTTAATTAACCCTGGGTCAGCAAGCACGGGTTCCCGCCTTTTCGGGAGCCTTTGTTGCTGCCCCGGGGAAGGAGGAACGGCCGCAGGCGAAGGGGTGGGGGATCGGGGCCAGCCAACCGACACGTGCGTGCGGAGCCTGGCCCGCTCTGCCCGGTTACAACCCCCTCATTGGTCAGATCTGGGAGGATCTTGACCAGTGAGGGCGGAGGGCGGGAGCTGGGTGGAGGCGTGGCTAGCCCCCCCAAGTGTATATAAAGGGGGAAGGGGCCCGCCCACAGCTCACTCCGTTTTCTTGCGAACCCACCCTCCCTCCCTATAAGTTTAATTTATTCACTGTCACAACTTGGGGCGGTTTGGCATGGGGATGTGTCACGTTGGGGGAAGCGCATGGTAATGGGGTCGCTTCCCAGGTTTTGGGAACCCCAGTTATGGGGTTTTGGGAGAGGCTTCAGGGACATGCCCTGATGGCAGGGCAGGTTGTCCGCCTCTTCCCATGTGGTGGGGGATAACACCTAGTGGCGTTCGTCCTGGTGTTATCCTGGTACTGCCATCCTAGTTGCCCACAGCGGCGGCGCTGTGGGCAGATGCTATTATGGCCGTGATGGCATGGCCTGGGCACCTGACACATCACACATGCTGCGCCACAAGGGTCGCAGCTGTTGCCAATTCAAGTTGTGGCCCAATTTATTCCAACTTATTCCAATTCTTATTAGTTAAATGTTAATAATGTTAAATATTAATAAAGTTGTTGTTTAATAATGTTTGTTGTAATAAAACTGTTAACTTTAAAGTGTGTCTGTTACTGAGCATCAGCGTTCCTTTTAATTAACCCTGGGTCAGCAAGCACGGGTTCCCGCCTTTTCGGGAGCCTTTGTTGCTGCCCCGGGGAAGGAGGAACGGCCGCAGGCGAAGGGGTGGGGGATCGGGGCCAGCCAACCGACACGTGCGTGCGGAGCCTGGCCCGCTCTGCCCGGTTACAACCCCCTCATTGGTCAGATCTGGGAGGATCTTGACCAGTGAGGGCGGAGGGCGGGAGCTGGGTGGAGGCATGGCTAGCCCCCCCAAGTGTATATAAAGGGGGAAGGGGCCCGCCCACAGCTCACTCCGTTTTCTTGCGAACCCACCCTCCCTCCCTATAAGTTTAATTTATTCACTGTCACAACTTGGGGCGGTTTGGCATGGGGATGTGTCACGTTGGGGGAAGCGCATGGTAATGGGGTCGCTTCCCAGGTTTTGGGAACCCCAGTTATGGGGTTTTGGGAGAGGCTTCAGGGACATGCCCTGATGGCAGGGCAGGTTGTCCGCCTCTTCCCATGTGGTGGGGGATAACACCTAGTGGCGTTCGTCCTGGTGTCATCCTGGTACTGCCATCCCAGTTGCCCACAGTGGCGGCGCTGTGGGCAGATGCTATTATGGCCGTGATGGCACGGCCTGGGCACCTGACACATCACACATGCTGCGCCACAAGGGTCACAGCTGTTGCCAATTCAAGTTGTGGCCCAATTTATTCCAACTTATTCCAATTCTTATTAGTTAAATATTAATAATGTTAAATATTAATAAAGTTGTTGTTTAATAATGTTTGTTGTAATAAAACTGTTAACTTTAAAGTGTGTCTGTTACTGAGCATCGGTGTTCCTTTTAATTAACCCTGGGTCAGCAATCTAGATTTCTGTATTCTTACTTTGAACTTGTACAATAGAAAGAGATGCTTGTAGGCATGCTGCATCTCAAAAGCTTGTTCAAATGTTAAAAGAAGGTGAATAACAAAGACTGCTTTATGTATACAGTGAACAATAGAAATGCACCTTGATATCGAACAGTGACATCGCTTCTGAAGTGCTGAAGGCCATGGCCATAAAGATGAATCCCTTCAGAAGTACATATAAAAGAAATCAGGATTCCCTATCCAGGATCCTCACAATGCTTGTTGGGTTGTTTAATTTTATCTTAGAAACTTTCCTCAATGTTCTTCACAATGGACACTGTGGAAAATTTGAAATGTTGCTGTGGATCAAATCAAATCCCTGTCCAGTGCATTCATTCAGTGCAGCAATAGGCCGGTCTTGGCATATTGCCCTGGCTGCCTCATCACTGTGGATTACCTGGTTATCAATCCAGTCCTAATGGGGGTGATTAAGGAGCACCTGGGGATGGTGCAGCTGTGCGGCCTCTAGAGTGCCTCGCTGCTGAGAAAAAGTAAACCTGTAGAAAACGCCGTGGAACTCTCCATAGAGTTCCATGGGCCTATGCCTGCCTTTTTGCAGGCATAACCTGGCACCTGCAAAAAGGGCTGTACTTGGCCCAAAAGGGGTTAGGGAGCTGCCCCCGGGAACAGCCCCTTCGACACCGTCCTGAGCCTCTGTGCTGGGAAAATGCTGCTGGCAAGGTTGCACTGGTGCCTGAAACTCACACTGCTGTGTGGCTTCCCCAGCGCCAGCATAAGTACCCCAGCACCAGCTTTAGTAAGTAGTAAGTACCCCAGCACTAACACCAATGCTGGGGTCATGCTGACTCTTAATGTGGTTGCCCCCCCCCACTTAGGTTTTGGTTGTTTGTCAGACAAGCTCTTACTTCTTTGTCTTTTAACAACTTTGTAGAACAGAACTTTAAATAGGACTTCTGAAGGTACTTGAGGGTTTTGATGCTAGTTATGATATTGTGATTTGGGGTTTTAGCCTTCTTTTGTATGCCATCTAGAATCCCATTCAGGAGAAAGCTGGGATAAGGGCTTCTTAAAAAAAATAAACAGTGATAACATCTAGTATATTATAGTATATAATTATAGTATATAATTTCATTATTTGATTAATGTTCTCAATTCAGACATACACATTCAGATTTATATTCTTGCTAAGAAAGATGGAGGTAGATATTATAAACCATGCCTGAAATTTAGGTAGATGCATTAGAAAAAGTGGGGGGGGGGGAACTAGTATTAGAATTCTGTACTTCGATTGTTCACTGGTGCTGAACCAAACAAATCCTAAACCTATTACAAATTTGAGAAATGCATAGGAATAAATAGAAAAAGGATGTTATTTCAAAGTAAATCTTCTTAGAATCTGGGTATAAAAGAATCCCCCCCATCATCTCTTAGAAAGAATTTGTCTCATTCCTAGTTCCTAGTCTTTGCCATTCTCACTTTCATCACCTAGAATGCATTAACCTAGACACAAAGCTGAGGAAATTCTAGTTAGGCCTTGAGTGTGACAGTTCATATTGGTAGAACTGTCAGCAATCATAAATGTGTCAGACCTGTTCTGTGCTTCCCAAAACTGACACCCCATACTGAAATTCATCATAATCAGTACACAGTGCCATCCTAAAAAGTGTTACTCCAGTTTAAGCCGATTGAAAGGAATGGGCTTAGACTGGAGTAACTCTGTTTAGGATTGCACTGACAGAGTGTCAGATGCTAAAGAAAGAAATGATATCCACACATTTTAGCACCTCACTGTGGCATTCACCCATGAGTAATTTAAGACATTTAAAAATTGATACCATGGGTGACTGTATTCATTTTTGTAAAATGGAAACACAGTTTCCTATATGATTTATTAACATATCAGACACATTCCAGCCAAAATAATTAGTGAAGTCCCATTCATTTCAGCACTAAAAAGAACTCAAAATTCATTGGATTGTAATCTCAAATAATTTTTCTGTGTAGTCAATTTCGCGTTAAACAGATGGAATAATAAATCATAGGCTAACACTGTCTGTAAAGACCTCATTTTAAAAATCCTGTATATTTGAAGCATCTCCCACCTGTAGCTATAACATTTTACAGGTTACATTTCTGACAACCATCCACTGCCTTAAGAACACTGAAGCTTAATAGGCAATCAGGAATATTTATTTATTTAAAGTAATTGCTGTTTTTATGTTTTGTATGTATTCCAACTCTTTTTAAAATTGTTTTAATAATGTGTGTTTGGAGGGGTTGATTTTAATCATTTTAATATATGATTTTTTTAGTCATGTATGTTTTAAATTGTTAGCTGTCTTGGTGGCCCTTGTAAGGGCAGAATGGCAGGATATATATATAAATAAATTAAGTACCTGCAACAGGAGAGAAACAAAAGCTCATCTTACACAGCTGGTAACCATTTTCCCCCAACCCCCCTCTCTTGTTTAAATAGCCTAAATACATAAATGAAATAATAGATCTATTTTAAGAAAAAACTTTCTAGATTTTATTCCTGTCATTCCTACAGATGTGTGAGATTTTGAATACCTTTACATCTCTTGTATCTTTACTTCAATAAGAGATAGGTAAAGTAGAATAACACAACTTACGTCTATATAGTGCCCCCACCCCAACCCATATATTTCTTATAAGGAGTGGTCACTCTTGATGACCAAATAATGAAGGGAAAGAATAGCAGCAGATGAAGATTACTAAATACCTTGATCCCTGTATTAAAATTTGTATCCCTTGCATGTACTTTACCACATAGGGAGTATGTAGGGGGAGGTCGCTTGTTTCAGTAAAATTTACTGGATGTTTTCTGTCTGCATATTTTTTCCTCATTATTGTACTGTATTATATGGTTGAATTCTTAAGGCTGTATTGTCGTATTCTCAACACATGCATATTTTGCTCACAAGAAGGACTAATATCACAGCAATATAGATGGCATGTCTCTTACACATGTATTTCCCAAAACTGACACCCCATACTGAAATTCATCATAATCAGTACACAGTGCCATCCTAAAAAGAGTTACTCCAATTTAAGCCGATTGAAAGGAATGGGCTTAGACTGAGTTACTCCAATACTTAGACTGAGTTACTCCAATGAAGATCATTTGTTATCAAAGAACTAAACCATTATGTGAAGGCAGATTGGGAGACATTAAAGGTTTAAATATACAAAGATGCATTTGGCACATTCATGTAAATATGACCTGTAAGTGTGACAGATCTCATAATGGCCACAAGTTACTTTAAGATCAAGTTTCAGAAGTGATGCAACTGCACTATTCAGTGTGCATTTTTCTGAACTGAACCAGGAAAATTTATTTTTTTTAACCCCAGTTTTGATAGTTAAGTTCAGAAAAGGCAAATGGTCAATATACATAGTAAATATATCAGACATATGGAAAGTTGCTAACCTTTGCATCAAGCAAGGACAGTACCAATTCTACCAGATGTTTCAACGCCGAAGGCAAGTTGCTCTAGTTCTAATTGCCTTTTATTGGTACTTCCTCAAACTGGGATTTTCTAAAACCATTGATGAAAGGTCTGTTGCTATTATGGCTATAATTACACTCCATGCTTTAAAATTTCATTCATAGCTCCATCAGCATGAACTAGAAGTGACCAGATCAAGTCCAACAGGAAATAGGATTTAGGAATAAGTCTGACTAGTCTGCTTATTTACCTGTCAAACTGTTTAGCAGTCATTATCCACCTTGCGTGTACCAGGTAGGTAGCTTCTGCAGACAAGATTATTCAGTATATGATTAGTACATTTGAACTCCAACCACCTTAGCTTGGAGAAAATAGCAATGCTATTCAATATGGAATTTCAGGAGGTCTAATGTAAACACCATGAAAAACTGCTCCAGTGGAATCTTTTTTAAAGAACTCTGAAAGAGATTTGGCGTTCACAGGTTTCCAAGGAAAGTGTGAGAAAGATCAACTGCAGAGTCTCCCTAAATGCCCTCATACCTTGGCACCCAGATGGTGTTTGTAGCTCAGGCCTGGAGGAAGGTTTTGCCCTCTTTACAGCAGGTGGATACCATTGTGCCCACCCTGTGTTTCCATAGAGCAAGGGGCTCCTACTGGTCCTGGAGCTAGGGCTGTTAATAATTGTGTATCTCAAACAACTGAGTTTGGAGGGGCATACATGCTAGGCCCACCTCACCAAAGTAAACATTGAATAAGTGACCCCTCCCATATTTTCCATAATGTGAGATCTTGATACATTGTATCGCTATGGAGGCACCGGGCAAACTTTCCCACCGTTTAAGGCCCAGCTTCTCCATTGAGATACAGTGCAAAGATCACACTAAAGCATCTGAACACAGCCACTTTGCCAATGCATTTCAATGGAGGAGGATGGGGGTGACCCTTTCCAGACCCCATAACTCCAGACCCCCTGACCCAATCTTTACCAAACCTGGAGGTTCTTGCAAGGAGAGTCCCTTCTAGCTACCCTGAACATTTGGGACCCCTACCTGCAAAAATGCCCTCCCCAGGAGCCACAAAAAGAAATCCCCAAAAAAGCCGGATTTTTATCTGGCTTTTTGAGGAATGGCAAATTTAGATTTGCCAACCTCCCGTATTTTGCGGACTCAGTAAACCCGAACCCAAATTTTACTGAATTTGCACTTATTCAGTATTTTTCTGGTTCGGTTTTTACCAAATTAACAGCCCTACTAGCAAGGGCTAGATGTGTACTTGGATCTTTGTTTTTCTGTTTTGTAAGGTTTAAAATGCATCGTTTATTCTAATGTCTGTAGCTTTTTAAATGATTTTAACCTTCCTTCACTGTGGTTTTTTTTCTTTTCTTTTATGACATGAGTAGTGATCCCCTGCTGGGTGTTTCATCTGTGGTAATGAATTTTATTTGTCTTTGTTCAGCAGCTTAGAACCAATTTCCCTTGTAGTCTGCTATTCTATATTATTGTCTTGTAATGTAGACAGTGGGTTCACAAAAGAAAGCATTTTATTTTTGTTCATAAGGCTTCTACTACCACAAAGCGGGCAATTTAAAAATGAGATTATTGAGTTTTCCATATATGTGATACTTTCCTGTCAGTGACCAATGGCATTCACTTTTGCTGAAACACAAAATATGCTGCTTTGTTTGTTGAGCTATTATTCTATAATAAGTAGGATTTTCAGAGGGGTTTAAAGCAAATCAACAAAAATCAATACAAACTGGCAAGCACAAGAAAACCATTAAAACAACATAGCAATGCTGCTGCTGCAAAATCAGTTCAGTCTGTATCTGATCAAAAATTCCTCAAACAACAACACTCTATCTGTCACAATTTTCAGAGAAAATAACATTAAACAATAGCTGGCTACAGAGTCAATTCCAATGGACTTATTTCACAGGACTTAACAATGCTGGACCTATGAGGACAGTACTACCTGCCCAGTGACAGAAACAGGGCTGGAAAGCCCATCTGTTCCTTTGGCAATGAAAGTGGGCTGATTTTTAGCAGAGGAGTAATGGATGGGAAGAGTGAAGCACCCCCTCCTACATTTTGCTTCTCTTCTGCAAATTGAGCCACTGTGTCTCCTTGTAGCAGAGAAGTGGCAGTTCTGTGTTTAAAATATTGTTGAAGGCTTTCACGGTCAGAGTTCATTGTTTCTTGTAGGTTATCCGGGCTGTGTAACCGTGGTCTTGGAATTTTCTTTCCTGACGTTTGGCCGGAAGCTGTGGCAGGCATCTTCAGAGTAGTAACACTGAAGGACAGTCTATTTTGAAGTCTATCTTTAACTTTCTCTGTATATATCCAAATGCCAATTTCCATTTATTTTTCAAAATCTTCATTACTTTTACCTTGTATCCCATTAGTCAATTTGGCCATCTGTATATAATCAATATATAATGCATAAAGATTTTAGAAGTCTGGAACTACCAGAAAGAATGGAAGCATAGCATAAATATTCACATTACACATTAAACGGTACAGAAATTACATAAATAGGATCCTACTTACAATAAGATAAACACACCTGTACAGACCCCCGGTCGTTTATCCAAGCAATTTTGTAAAACCATTTTGTGCAGTGCGACCCTATTACCTGTGAAGAAAAGCCTTCTTAAATAGTTCGGTTTTTCATAATATGTGGAGGCCAGGAGAGGAGGAGCTTTCCTGACCTCCTTGGGCAGGCCATTCCAAAAGGTGGGAGCCACAATGGAGAAAGCACGTGTATGGGCACTTGTTGATTTTGCCCATTTGCAGGTTGGCACCTGCAAAAGCCCCTGCTGACATGAATAAAGTTCTGGTGGAGCATAGGGAGACAGGCAGTCCCATAAATAAGAGGGGGCAAGGCCATGAAGATAATACCTTAAGCTAATACCTTAAACTGAGCATGGCAACTGATGGACAGCCAATGGGTTGTCTACAGAATGAGAATAATATGTATGAACATAAGAACATTAGAAAGGCCATGCTGGATCAGACCAAGGTCCATCAAGTCCAGCTGTTTGTTCACACAGTGATCAACCAGGTGCCTCTACAAAGCCCACAAGACGACTACAGCAGCATTATCTTGCCTGTGTTCCAAAGCACCTAATATAACAGGCATGCTCCTCTGATACTGGAGAGAATAGGTATGCATCATGATTACTATCCATTTTGACTAGTAGCCATGAATACCCCACTCCTCCATGAACATGTCCACTCCCTTCTTAAAGCCTTCCAAGTTGGCAGCCATCACCCCATCCTGGAGCAGAGAGTTCCACAATTTATGCATTGTGTGAATACTTCCTTTTATCTGTTTTGAATCTCTCACCCTCCAGCTTCAGCAGATGACCCCACATTCTAGTATTATGAGAGAGGGAGAAAAGCTTCTACCTGTCCACTTTCTCAATACCATGCATAATTTCATAGACCTCTATCATGTCTCCCCTTAACCCTGATCATGCTCCAGCTAGCATCTGCTAATAGCTAATAGCCAATCATGGCATTCTGGGCCCGTTGAGGTTTTTGAGGGGAGACCAATGTACAATGCATTATAGTAGTCTAGTCTTAATGTTACTGTACCACAGATCCAGGTGGCCAGGTCAGCTATATCAAAGTACAGGGCCATCCTACGAGCTAAACTAAGTTGGTAGAAAGTAGGGCTGTTGATTCAGTTCGTCCTGAACCGAAAAACAGCTGAATTTCCCCCGATTCGGCGGTTTTTAGTTCAGGATGAACTGAACTCAAAAAAAGGCGGCAAACGGGGGAGCCGAATTCACCGACTTCGGGGTGTTCGGTGAACAAATTCAGCAGATTCAGGGTCCCCCCCTGCGCACCTTCACGGGGCTTCCATAAAGGCCCGCGGGGGGCTCTTTAAACAGATGTGTGCCTCCCGGCCGGGAGGCACAGATCTGTCCCCCCCCCCCGCGCACCTTCACGGGGCTTCCATGAAGGCGTGAGGAGGGCTCTTTAAACAGATCTGCACCTCTGGGAGGCGCAGATCTGTTTAAAGAGCCCCCTCGCACGCCTTCGTGGAAGCCCCGTGAAGGCCCGCGGGGCCAAATTTTTCCCCGAACTCCGGATCTCACGCCAAATTTCGCAGATCCGAAGCGGGGGAGTTCGGACTTCAGCATGTCCCGAATTAAAAAGGGCCAAATTTTGCTGAAGCTGAACTTTACCGAATTTTTTTTCAACAGCCCTAGTAGAAAGCCTTTTTTGTAGCTGCACTGAGTTGCTTGTCCAGTAATAAATCTGGATTCAGTGTGACCCCAAGGCTTTTATCTGAGTCAGCCAGTTGAACTCCATCAAACTTGGGGAGAAAAATGTCCTTTAAGACCTCCTCCTTCCCGACCAGCATTGTCTCTGTCTTTTCAGGGTTTAATTTCAATTTGTTCAGTGGCTATTCTCCTATAACCCATTGCTTTGCACTGGTGTTGGGATCTGAACCTAGTAGTGGTGCATGCAGAGTACCAATGGCTATCAGAGCTCTGATGCCCATTCTTCTCCCAACCTATTTGGGGTTCAACTGAAACTTACAACATAGTACCCCTTGGTACTATGTCTGCCTTGCTTTTAATGAATTAATAATTTCATTCACTGTCAAGAAGCAGAATACAGCATGAGTCCAGTAGCACCTTAAAGGCTAAAAAAATGTCTGGCAGGGTATGAGCTTTCATGAGTCAACAGCTCACTTCTTCAGATACAGCTAGAATGACACAAGCTAGAAGACAAGTAACATTCTGAGAATATGTGCTGAACACAACTATTTCTCTCAACCTCAAAAAACTCAGAAAATCATTTATTTAACTATGTTTCCTAAATCAAGAGATATGCATTATAGATTATTTCTGTCAGTACTGTGAAAAATAAGCATTTCCTAAATTCACAGTAAATGTGTTGCTCAATAGTAAGCACTGTTTGAAGTGTGATTAAAATTCCACTCTAGTTCAAAAATGATCCAATTAATCACATAAATCAGTTGATTGATGTGCTTAACCATATTTATAGAAAACTGAAATACAAAATAGTTAAAGGTTCCCTTGTCCAAATGTCTGAATGACATGCCATATTCATTTTAAAAATATATATATATCCAAAATATGTTATGAGTTCATAAGCAGGAATCTATGCATGGAAAGCACCTGTCTTCTCCGAAGACAGATCTTTCTAACTCAGATGTACAGTAATCCATCAGCTAATGTCATTCCTTCCAATGTTGACCTGACATTTTATATGTCAGACCACACTTGACCGGGAACACATAAAGACTGCAGCTTGCGTAAACGGAGCTGTGGCATGGATTCTGCTACAAACCACATAGACTCGAGGGATTTCTACCACCCTTTAAAAAGTATAATCAAGTATTTTTAGAAAGCATTACTTATAAAATAATGATGATGTTAATCTCCAGGGATTCATGTTAGCAGGGGCTCGGCCAATAACCCTTTCAGAGAGAGATTTTTTTTAGAATGTTAGATGGTGTCCTGCTAAATGAAATATTTAACGAGATAAGGAATTCATCTCTCACCCCAACAGATTCATGGTGTTGGAGGTTGTTGCCGTTACTATTAGCATAAGACTTGACTCGTTTGCTTAAATCCTTGGGCACTGTTGGCTCTGCAAGCAGCCTGCTGAAGGGCCCCAAGATCCTTTTTCTCTGAATGCCTTAGGGTGGCACCCACAAAGAAACAAACACAGAACTTTGGTTCTTGTAGGTTATCCGGGCTGTGTAACCGTGGTCTTGGAATTTTCTTTCCTGGCATTTCGCCAGCAGCTGTGGCAGGCATCTTCAGAGTAGTAACACTGAAGGACAGTGTCTCTCAGTGTCAAGTGTGTAGGAAGAATCAGAGAGGGGTTGGGTTTGAGCTGAGTACTGTCCTGCAGAAGTAATGTGCTAATCATTGTCCTGTAAGTATCAAGATAATGTACTAATGAGGGTGTGGTATGTTAATATGGAACCATTGTATCCTGAAGTGATCTGTTAATGTGTGAAATCCAAAGCTAATCTGCATGGCTATTGTTGACTGCAGCCTTTGTTAGTCTGGAGGTTTTTCAGGGCAGGAAGCCAAGCCTTATTCATTCTTAAACTCTCCTCTTTTCTGTTAAAGTTGTGCTGATGTTTATGAATTTCAATGGCTTCTCTGTGCAATCTGACAAAATAGTTGGTAGAATTGTCCAGTCTTTCAGTGTCTTGGAATAAGACCGTGTCCTGTTTGTGTCAGTTTATGTTCAGCCACTGCTGATTTCTCAGGTTGGCCAAGTCTGCAGTATCTTTCATGTTCTTTTATCCTTGTTTGTATGCTGTCTTTTACTGACCGTAACATTTGTTGTATTTTCTTGGTGGGTTTAAACACTGTTTGTAGGTTGTGTTTTTTCAAAAGTTTATCCATCCTATCACTGAAAGTTTGTTTTACGGATGACAAGGAGTCACTGATAGGATGGATAAACTTTTGAAAAAACACAACCTACAAACAGTGTTTAAACCCACCAAGAAAATACAACAAATGTTACGGTCAGTAAAAGACAGCATACAAACAAGGATAAAAGAACATGAAAGATACTGCAGACTTGGCCAACCTGAGAAATCAGCAGTGGCTGAACATGAACTGACACAAACAGGACACGGTCTTATTCCAAGACACTGAAAGACTGGACAATTCTACCAACTATTTTGTCAGATTGCACAGAGAAGCCATTGAAATTCATAAACATCAGCACAACTTTAACAGAAAAGAGGAGAGTTTAAGAATGAATAAGGCTTGGCTTCCTGCCCTGAAAAACCTCCAGACTAACAAAGGCTGCAGTCAACAATAGCCATGCAGATTAGCTTTGGATTTCACACATTAACAGATCACTTCAGGATACAATGGTTCCATATTAACATACCACACCCTCATTAGTACATTATCTTGATACTTACAGGACAATGATTAGCACATTACTTCTGCAGGACAGTACTCAGCTCAAACCCAACCCCTCTCTGATTCTTCCTACACACTTGACACTGAGAGACACTGTCCTTCAGTGTTACTACTCTGAAGATGCCTGCCACAGCTGCTGGCGAAATGCCAGGAAAGAAAATTCCAAGACCACGGTTACACAGCCCGGATAACCTACAAGAACCAAAGTTCTGTGTTTGTTTCTTTGTGGGTGCCACCCTAAGGCATTCAGAGAAAAAGGATCTTGGGGCCCTTCAGCAGGCTGCTTGCAGAGCCAACAGTGCCCAAGGATTTAAGCAAACGAGTCAAGTCTTATGCTAATAGT
The DNA here is from genome assembly GCF_029931775.1 of Euleptes europaea. NCBI lineage: Eukaryota > Metazoa > Chordata > Lepidosauria > Squamata > Sphaerodactylidae > Euleptes > Euleptes europaea. The sequence continues at coordinate 79,541,009 of NC_079314.1, read as the reverse complement.
AACGGCAACAACCTCCAACACCATGAATCTGTTGGGGTGAGAGATGAATTCCTTATCTCGTTAAATATTTCATTTAGCAGGACACCATCTAACATTCTAAAAAAAATCTCTCTCTGAAAGGGTTATTGGCCGAGCCCCTGCTAACATGAATCCCTGGAGATTAACATCATCATTATTTTATAAGTAATGCTTTCTAAAAATACTTGATTATACTTTTTAAAGGGTGGTAGAAATCCCTCGAGTCTATGTGGTTTGTAGCAGAATCCATGCCACAGCTCCGTTTACGCAAGCTGCAGTCTTTATGTGTTCCCGGTCAAGTGTGGTCTGACATATAAAATGTCAGGTCAACATTGGAAGGAATGACATTAGCTGATGGATTACTGTACATCTGAGTTAGAAAGATCTGTCTTCGGAGAAGACAGGTGCTTTCCATGCATAGATTCCTGCTTATGAACTCATAACATATTTTGGATATATATATATTTTTAAAATGAATATGGCATGTCATTCAGACATTTGGACAAGGGAACCTTTAACTATTTTGTATTTCAGTTTTCTATAAATATGGTTAAGCACATCAATCAACTGATTTATGTGATTAATTGGATCATTTTTGAACTAGAGTGGAATTTTAATCACACTTCAAACAGTGCTTACTATTGAGCAACACATTTACTGTGAATTTAGGAAATGCTTATTTTTCACAGTACTGACAGAAATAATCTATAATGCATATCTCTTGATTTAGGAAACATAGTTAAATAAATGATTTTCTGAGTTTTTGAGGTTGAGAGAAATAGTTGTGTTCAGCACATATTCTCAGAATGTTACTTGTCTTCTAGCTTGTGTCATTCTAGCTGTATCTGAAGAAGTGAGCTGTTGACTCATGAAAGCTCATACCCTGCCAGACATTTTTTTAGCCTTTAAGGTGCTACTGGACTCATGCTGTATTCTGCTTCTTGACAGTGAATGAAATTATTAATTCATTAAAAGCAAGGCAGACATAGTACCAAGGGGTACTATGTTGTAAGTTTCAGTTGAACCCCAAATAGGTTGGGAGAAGAATGGGCATCAGAGCTCTGATAGCCATTGGTACTCTGCATGCACCACTACTAGGTTCAGATCCCAACACCAGTGCAAAGCAATGGGTTATAGGAGAATAGCCACTGAACAAATTGAAATTAAACCCTGAAAAGACAGAGACAATGCTGGTCGGGAAGGAGGAGGTCTTAAAGGACATTTTTCTCCCCAAGTTTGATGGAGTTCAACTGGCTGACTCAGATAAAAGCCTTGGGGTCACACTGAATCCAGATTTATTACTGGACAAGCAACTCAGTGCAGCTACAAAAAAGGCTTTCTACTAGGGCTGTTGAAAAAAAATTCGGTAAAGTTCAGCTTCAGCAAAATTCGGCCCGTTTTAATTCGGGACATGCTGAAGTCTGAACTCCCCCGCTTCGGATCTGCGAAATTTGGCGTGAGATCCGGAGTTCGGGGAAAAATTTGGCCCCGCGCGCCTTCACGGGGCTTCCACGAAGGCGTGCGAGGGGGCTCTTTAAACAGATCTGCGCCTCCCAGAGGTGCAGATCTGTTTAAAGAGCCCCCTGCGTGACTTCACGGAAGCCCCGTGAAGGCGCGTGGGGGGGGGAGATCTGCGCCTCCCGGCCAGAAGGCACAGATCTGTTTAAAGAGCCCTCCTCGCGCCTTCATGGAAGCCCCGTGAAGGTGCGCAGGGGGGGGGGACAGATCTGTGCCTCCCGGCCGGGAGGCACACATCTGTTTAAAGAGCCCCCCGCGGGCCTTCATGGAAGCCCCGTGAAGGTGCGCAGGGGGGGACCCTGAATCTGCTGAATTTGTTCACCGAACACCCCGAAGTCGGTGAATTCGGCTCCCCCGTTTGCCGCCTTTTTTTGAGTTCAGTTCATCCTGAACTAAAAACCGCCGAATCGGGGGAAATTCAGCTGTTTTTCGGTTCAGGACGAACTGAATCAACAGCCCTACTTTCTACCAACTTAGTTTAGCTCGTAGGATGGCCCTGTACTTTGATATAGCTGACCTGGCCACCTGGATCTGTGGTACAGTAACATTAAGACTAGACTACTATAATGCATTGTACATTGGTCTCCCCTCAAAAACCTCAACGGGCCCAGAATGCCATGATTGGCTATTAGCTATTAGCAGATGCTAGCTGGAGCATGATCAGGGTTAAGGGGAGACATGATAGAGGTCTATGAAATTATGCATGGTATTGAGAAAGTGGACAGGTAGAAGCTTTTCTCCCTCTCTCATAATACTAGAATGTGGGGTCATGTGCTGAAGCTGGAGGGTGAGAGATTCAAAACAGATAAAAGGAAGTATTCACACAATGCATAAATTGTGGAACTCTCTGCTCCAGGATGGGGTGATGGCTGCCAACTTGGAAGGCTTTAAGAAGGGAGTGGACATGTTCATGGAGGAGTGGGGTATTCATGGCTACTAGTCAAAATGGATAGTAATCATGATGCATACCTATTCTCTCCAGTATCAGAGGAGCATGCCTGTTATATTAGGTGCTTTGGAACACAGGCAAGATAATGCTGCTGTAGTCGTCTTGTTTGTGGGCTTTGTAGAGGCACCTGGTTGATCACTGTGTGAACAAACAGCTGGACTTGATGGACCTTGGTCTGATCCAGCATGGCCTTTCTAATGTTCTTATGTTCATACATATTATTCTCATTCTGTAGACAACCCATTGGCTGTCCATCAGTTGCCATGCTCAGTTTAAGGTATTAGCTTAAGGTATTATCTTCATGGCCTTGCCCCCTCTTATTTATGGGACTGCCTGTCTCCCTATGCTCCACCAGAACTTTATTCATGTCAGCAGGGGCTTTTGCAGGTGCCAACCTGCAAATGGGCAAAATCAACAAGTGCCCATACACGTGCTTTCTCCATTGTGGCTCCCACCTTTTGGAATGGCCTGCCCAAGGAGGTCAGGAAAGCTCCTCCTCTCCTGGCCTCCACATATTATGAAAAACCGAACTATTTAAGAAGGCTTTTCTTCACAGGTAATAGGGTCGCACTGCACAAAATGGTTTTACAAAATTGCTTGGATAAACGACCGGGGGTCTGTACAGGTGTGTTTATCTTATTGTAAGTAGGATCCTATTTATGTAATTTCTGTACCGTTTAATGTGTAATGTGAATATTTATGCTATGCTTCCATTCTTTCTGGTAGTTCCAGACTTCTAAAATCTTTATGCATTATATATTGATTATATACAGATGGCCAAATTGACTAATGGGATACAAGGTAAAAGTAATGAAGATTTTGAAAAATAAATGGAAATTGGCATTTGGATATATACAGAGAAAGTTAAAGATAGACTTCAAAATAGCAGCAATGGGAGTATATTGTGTAAAAGACAACATAGGTAATCAAAGATAGACGAAGAAAGCCAGAAAGTACATCACGGAAGTCACACAGGGGTGAAGGAGGGGGAGACACATGGGTAAGAAAAAGGGAACTTTATTTTCTTTTTTTGGGGGGGGGTGTGTCTTGATTTGATTGATATGTTTTTTGTTGTGTTTGTAGTTATTATTCTGTAAATATTTGAAAAAATAAAAAATACACAAAAATAATAAAAAAAAATCTTAATGCATTGGTTATTGAATATCCCATTTTTTCTGATTGTACTGGCTCACTATGTGCAATAAGCTTCAGTCCCTATGAGAAAGGGGGACTATAAATGAATGAATGAATGAATGAATGAGTGTGAATTAGTGGTTATCAACATAAAGAATTTTGGTACAGAAAATTTGGAGAGGTACAGGCGGAAATCTTCCTTTGGTTGTCTGCTGTGGGCCACCATTATTATTATTATTTTTAATAAAGTGTGCCCTCTCTAATGGAATCTTAGTTGTCGTAGTATACAAAATTCCTGGGAATTTTTGCTTATTTAAAATGGAATCCGATGTGGAGTTACTTCAGTCTACCACCAGGGCTCTTTTTGTGGGTGTGTGGTGGTGGTCCTCACCAATGCTGAGTTAACACTTTTTGGAGGGCTTTCCCAAATTCTGGTAGGGGAAACTGGTGGAAAAATAAATTGGTTAGTCTGAGCTAAACTCACATGACATTAATAAACTGAAGCCATATTGGGTATTGTTGCATACAGGTAGAAGTCAGGTAATAGTTAGCCTGCATGTGTGTTAAGTGCCATCAAGTCACTTCTGACTCATGGCGACCCTATGAATCAAAGTCCTCCAAAATGTCCTATCTTTGACATTCTTGCTCAGATCTTGCAAATTGAGGGCTGTAGCTTCCTTTATTGAGTCAATCCATCTCTTGTTGGGTCTTCCTCTTTTCTTGCAGCCCTCAACTTTTCCTAGCATGACTGTCTTTTCCAGTGACTCTTGTTTTCTCATAATGTGACCAAAATACGATAGCCTCAGTTTAGTCATTTTAGTTTCTAGGGTCAGTTCAGGCTTGATTTGATCTATAACCCACTTATTTGTTGTTTTGGCAGTCCATGGTATCCATAACACTCTCCTCCAACACCACATTTCAAAGGAATCTACTTTCTTCCTATCAGATTTCGTCAATGTCCAGCTTTCACACCCATACATAGTAATATAGCCTACAGGGCTGTAAAACACTGTATAGGATCTGATGGCTCAGGTATTTTAATATTTTATTACTCAAAGAAAGAGTAAAGATTTTATTACACAAAGAAAGAGTAAAACCCAGTGCATGAATGCTTTCCACCATGCATACCCCATCAAGTAATTTCCTTATGCAGTGCAGTGCAATTTAATCTGTAAATATACTCAAATTCTTTAGGGCAGAAGACATGAACACATGAAGCTGCCTTATACTGAATCAGACTCTTGGGTCCATCAAGGTCAGTATTTTCTACTCAAATTGGCAGCAGCTCTCCAAAGTCTCATGCAGGGAAAGATCTTTCATATCACCTGCTATCTGATCATTTTAGAATGATGTCAAATACATCAAAACCATCTGGGATTAAGGTGGGTCTGGAAAATCTGTCTGTGGATGTCAATATCCATAATAGGAGGATTAGAAAGTAATGCGAAGATAATTGGAGCATCATCTGTGGGAAATTCAATTAGGATAAATCCAAAAGTGATGGGAAAGAGATGAAAAACAATAGCTGAACCACAAATATTAATTAGACATCAACCCACTCCCTCCCCAGTGCAGAAGATATCCTGAGAGATGAGTCAGGCATCTGGAAGGAAAAGAAATTAGTATGGGCAAGACTCTGTCTTTGCAATAAGTATTTTGTCAGCAACGTAAAACAGCGCTTTCAAGTCATAACATGAAAGGGTATGTAGAAATTCTGGGAAAATGAGGTCAGAAGGGAAAATAAGAACAATGGGATCATTTGAACCCACTTTCCTAGGAAACATTGATGTGCCCAAGCTGATCATGTAGTTTGGTATTTCTAGTTGCAGAGTCTTTGCTTCTAGTCCTGCTGAGATTAGCTAGTGGTAGTTGAAAGATCCTTGTGAAAGGCACCACAAGGGGAATCACTGAATGAAATTGGATGGCTGATTGTTTGGAATCAAACAAATTACCACATGGTAGAGTATCACTAGGCCCTGCCAGTTTACACTCAATGTCTAGTTTTGTTCTGCTGTCCTCACTCTACCCTCTTTTTGCTTACTAGTTTGTCACTTTCCCTCCTGCTTGTTTGCAGTCTTCTCACATTTGGCTATAATGTCTATAGTCCATGTAGGGTTGCCAACCTCCAAGTAGTAACTGGATATCTCCTGCTATTACAACTGATCTCCAGCTGATAGAGATCAGTTCCCCTGGAGAAAACAGCTGTTTTGGCAATTGGACTCTTTGGCATTGAAGTCCCTCTCCTCCCCAAACCCCGCCCTCCTCAGGTTCTGCCCCAAAAACCTCCCACCTGTGGCAAAGAGGGACCTGGCAAACCTAAGTCCATGTCTTACAAGGGAAGGTCTTTCCTCTCAGAACGGTTTTCTTTTTTTTCCCCCAGGGTGAAATTACTCAGCCCATTTGCTTAGGAGGTTGATTCAAGATAAAAAATAATAATCCCTTCCTTCCTTCTTTCTACATTTAACTTCCTTCCAGGTTCATGGCATTCTTTTCAGCTATACAAAAGGTAGTTGTTGACCAGGGGAAAAACACTTCAGTAGTTGCTTTAAGAAAGTAAGAGGTGAACACAATTTATTTCTTCATGCTGGGAGCTTCTAGTGTTAAGATTGTGAAAATTCAGTCTTACTGGAGAAAATTGCTACATGTTCCACATTCTTTTTCTCTGACTTGAAATACTTAAGGTAATGTGATAGACATATGTTCCCATTAGGCAATGCCTATTAATTTACAGTTCATAAGCCACAATCCTTCGGGAATTGTCCCAAATGCATAACACAGTACAATGACTTATATTTGCTTAGCTTAATTATCGAGATAGCACTTTTTTTAAAGAGTCCTAGATTGTCACATCTATATACCAAATGGAACCTGAGAGCTGATCATTAGTCACATTCAGCTCTGGCCTTCACAAGTTTTCGCAATTAAAACAAATATAGGTATTAATGTTGAGTAGACCATGCCTACCAAGTTTAAGTTGTACTGAACCTCTGTTCAGTACTTCCCTTTCTGTTTCTTCTTTAAATCCATTCGTTACATTCTACTCTTCAAATAGAGCTTGATATTTTAAAGAAGACTCAGCTGAGAAAAGAATGCTTTTAAAAAATTCTTTTCAAAACCTCAAGTAGGTGAGATCTTTCTCTCTCTTCAAAGTGCTGACTTTAAAAAAAATAGAACTCTTGCAAAGTCTCATTCTTTGCCTGCAACTTTCATTATAATGATTCATGAAAGGATGTTCCCAGTAACAAAGACCACCATCACCAGTGCCTTCTGTTCAAAATAGTTGGCTCTTAGCTACCAGTTCCAACTATTTTTTTTTGTTTTTGCCATCAAGTCACATCTGACTTATGGCAACCCTGGAGAGTTTTCAATGCAAGAGACGTTCAGAGGTGGTTTGCCATTGCCTGCCTCCATATCATACCTCTGGTATTTCTTGGAGGTCTCCCATCCAAATACTTGCCTTACTTGAGGCTGAGAATGTGTGACTTGCCCAAGGTCACCCAGCAAGTTTCCATGGAAGAATGGAGATTCAAACCTGGGTTTCCCAGATCCTTGTCGGACACCTTAACTATTATACCACACTGGCTCTTGAGTTCCAACTATGGAGGTTTCCAAATTTAATCACAACGTTGGTTTGATATCTATTATGGTTTCTCTTCATTTGGTATGTAACTATCCTTTTTCCTGACCATAGTAACAAAATCCAATATTTCTTTCATTTATACACAGCCTTTCTCCCTAAAGGAGACCTCTGGCTCAGAGTGGTAAGCTGCAGTAGTGCAGCCCAAGTTCTGCTCATGACTTGAGTTTATTCCCGATGGAAGTCAGTTTTAGGTATCCGGCTCAAGGTTGGCTCAGCCTTCCATTCTTGCAAGGTCAGTAAAATGAGTACCTAGCTTGCAGAAGGTAAAGTGCAGACGACTGAGGAAGGCAATAACAAACCACCTTGTAAACATAGTCTGCCTAGTAAACATCGGGATGTGACATCACCCCATGAGTTTGTAATGACCCAGTGCTTGCACAGGGGACTACCATTACCTTTTACCTTTCTCCCTAGTGGTGACCCAAAGTGGTATTGTGTATCAGTATATCTTATCCTGAACAATGGTCCAGGGGCTGAATAAAAAAGAATGTGATTTTTCTCAAGCCTTGAATATGCAGAAAACTATGAAATATTTGTGAGTGTGTTTGTGTGAAAAAGTGTGAAAGAAGGAAAGGGGAGGACCTACAAGAAGGACAATAGAAGATGGGAGACAAAGAAAGAGGTATGTGTGGGCTAGCGATGCCAGGTCTCCTGCTTTGGGTAGACCCCCAGCTGGCTCAGCTGGGTGGCAAGGGGGAAATACTGGGGAAAATAAGGGGGGTAATCAGCATCATGTTGACACCACAATGTCACTTCCATCATAACTAAGAAATTATGACGTTGAGCCAGATGATGCTCTAGCATTTGCTCAAAACTCTATGGTATGCTCTATACAAGCGGGTCACCCCTATGCAATGACATCACTTCTGGGTTGCACTAGAAGTGATATCGGGATGTTGCTAGTGACATTATGACATCATTGGCAGGGGCCCCTCTCTGGGTCAGTCTCTTACTGGTTGAGAGCCTCCGGCAGATGCTGCAGGGACAGCAGAAAAGAGAAAGAGAGGGAATGGGGAAATCAAATCTCCCCATGAGTCCTCTTGGGTCCCTCATGTCTATTATCCATTGTTCTTGCAGAAACTTTGAAATTTCATAAATATGCCAAACTGTGCAATTTCATATGCTAAGTTATAAGTGATGCATTCTACGTAGTTGAAGTAATAAAATAGGTTTAGGCTGATAAGAAAGTAACTATTGCATATATTTCACTTTGCTCTAACACTTTGGTTTTTTAAAAGCCTGGGGAGAGAACAAACAGCTTTTTATATGGCCTAAATATTTCCAGAAATTTTTGATATCTAACCAGCACATATCATTCATGAATTTCTCAAAGTCCCTTTTATAGTCTCAACTAAACTAGTGGCTATCATTACATCCCATGGCACTGAACTGCGGGCCCAGGGGCAAGAGCTTGTGCTCAGAGAGGGTGAAACACATGTGGCTGCCTGGCTAAGCAAGGGAGCAGCAGAGTGGACCTGGACGACAATCCTTCTCATCAGGTCCACCCAACACTTCCCTCCTCCCAGCCCCTGGAAGTGCAAGAAGCCAAGCTGCTGGCATGGGGCCAGCCCAACAGTGTCCCCCCTCAAACTCCTGGCCACTTCCACAAGTTAATTGATCTTTGAAGAATTTTCTCTGTCTGACTTTTCTCTGTCTGGTTGTTCACCCATCAAATTCATTAGGTACCCATGAGTTCTAATATTGTGGAAGATGGAGCAAAGGTTCTTTCCACTGGCTCTCTGCACTCTCTTTTATGATGTTCTGTCACATTCCTTCTTAAGTCATCTTTTCTCTAAACTCCCTGAACTTTACAGCTTTATGTTGTACAGAAGATGGCCCCTTGATCCTTCTCTGCACCTTCTTCAGTACTACAATGTCCTTTTTGAAAGATAACCAGTAGAACTGAACATAGTATTCCAAATGTGGCTTTACTACAGATCTTCACAAGGGGATTGCAATACTGACTGTTTTGTTTTCAAGTCTCTTTCTAATAATACCTGACTTGGAGCTTGCCATTTTCACTGCTGCTGCACACTGAGTTGACATATTCATCAAGCTATCCACAACACACCCTAAATACCTTTCCTGGTCAATCTGTGCCAGTTCAATTTATAGACAGAGTTAGGATTTTTTTGCACCAAGGAGTATCACTTTATATTTATATTGAATTGTAGCTTCTTTAGCATAATCATATTGCGAATGGGAGCAAAGCCTACACTGAACACATGAAGCTGACATATACTGAATCAGACCATTGGTCAATGAAGGTCAGTATTGTCTACTCAGACTGCTAGTGGCTATCCAGGGTCTCAGAGGCCTTTCACATTGCCTAATACTGGATCCTTTTATGATTATAATTAAGAGAAGTGCTCTGGATTGGTTTAAATCATTCCTTATGTACAAGACTCAAGGCCAAACTAGATGTTACATTTTGGGGGCAAGTTGTGTCTGAGTTTCCCCAATCCAAAATCTTATTTCCTGCAGTCACACAGGAGCAGCAGGGAATGTTATTTTAAATATATGGGGAAACTATGGTGTGGGGTGAGGAGGGGCTCCTGCCTCTCCCCCCTGACATTTTGAGGAGCTGAAATGACTCCCAGCAGGGTCAGCCCTGGTTAGTATTTGGATGGGAGACCACCAAGAAATACCAGGGTTGCTGTGCAGAGGAAGGCTCTGGAAAACCACCTCTGTTAGGGGAATTTTTCACGGAGATTTGCTGCGCTTTCAAATCTGATTTGTGTCGGTGCAAATTTTTGGTTATTCATTGCAGGTCCGCATTTTCCCAGAATGAGCAATTAAAGCCGCGTTATAACTGCGGCAACTGAAACCACTTTTGAGCCGTCCTTTCCTGTTGGCGCATTTTTTTGGCTCAGAGGCACATGAAGAATTGTTTGCTTCTGTTCTGCTGCCCCTGCCCGTGACGTCTACTTTCTCCTCCCCCAAGAACGGTGATTGGCTGGGGGAGTTTCGAGCTCAGACAAGAATACCACCCCTTTTGCTGCCTGCCTGCCTGCCTAGAGTCCTGGCACTTCTCTCCCTCCGTCCCGGAGGCTGGCGGGTGGGCAGGCGGCATACCTTCCCTGCCCCTCGCCCAGGATTGGCCTTGGAGCTGGGACCACACCTCCAAGCCCAGGGGGACGTCGGATGGACAGCTCCAGGGGGAGACCGGCGGGGCCACGCCATGTGCACCTTGCACGCTGGGGGTGGTGGTGGTGGCAGCTCGGTCTAGGGCAGCTGGACCCGTGGGGGGGTGTTCAAGGGAAGGGGCTGTTGGCCCCTCTCCCCCAGCAGGGAGGGGGGATTTTTGAGAATTCGGATGGGAAAAATGTGCATCCTGAGAGTGGAAAACCCAAGACAAAACTCCCTCCTATCACTCTTCTGAAGAGGGGCAGCCAGTCTGCTCTGGGTCTCCCTCCTCTCTCTCAATGCACTGGAACCGGATCAGGGCCGACACGCAAACCAGGGGCCTTCTTTCCTCTCCCCCCCGCCATGCACACTGGCTGGATTGGGGCTGGCGTGCAAGCCAGGAGCCCTCTCTCTCACGATGCACTAGGCCGGATCAGGGCCGGCGCGCAAGCCAGGGGCCTTCTTTCCTCTCCCTCCCCTCCATGCACACTGGCTGGATCTGGGCCGGCAAGCAAGCCAGGAGCCCTCCTCTCTCTCACGATGCACTAGGCCAGATCAGGGCCTGCGCGCAAGTCAGGGGCCTTCTTTCCTCTCCCCCCCCCTGCCATGCACACTGGCTGGATTGGGGCTGGCAAGCAAGCCAGGAGCCCTCCTCTCTCTCACGATGCATTGGGGCCAGATCAGGGCCGGTGCGCAAGCCAGGGGCCTTCTTTCCTCTTCCCCCCCACCATGCACACTGGCGGATTGGGGCTGGCACACAAGCCAGGAGCCCTCCTTTCTCTCACGATGCACTGGCTTTAATGCAAGAGGTTTATAGTGGCCATTTATGCACGAGAGGTTTTTCCTTGGATTTGCTGCTCTCTAGATGCACCCTTTCCCCATCCAAATTCTCAAAACTCAACAATCAGCCCCCAAGAAGAGTTTTGAGAATTAGGATTGGGAAAATATGTATCTAGAGAGCAGCAAATCCAAGGCACACCTTGGATCCAAGGCACACCTCTTGGCACATGGATGCAATTCCTGCCCCCCCCCCAATCCTGTCTGTCATTAAAGGGCAATGGGTTCCACACCTATAGAAAATAGAGGGAAGCTTTGAGGAAAGCGCTGCCTTGCCCCGCCCCCAATTTGGAATCTGACTGTTCCAAAAGCAGAACAGAACGAGGGTGGAAGAAAAATGGAGGAGACCAGAGGGACTGGTGGTTATTTTTTGCACTGGGGCTGGTGAACCGCACAAGGTAATCTGCTGGGCGGAGTTGGGGCGGAGTTGGGGGCAGGCATAAACAATGAGCTTGTTGGAAGGGGAGGCTTCCTGCAAAAGGGACAGACCAAACTGTTGTCAAATACAGCATGCTTTGTTCCCATGAAAAACCAAAACTACAGATAATTGACGGGGATAAATCGCCGCCATGAAAAAAAACATTTAAATCGGGGGGGTTTTTTGGTCCGGGGCAAAAGAGAAGCAAAATCTAGGGCTGTTGAAATTTTTTTTTGGTATAGTTCGGCTTCGGCAAAATTCGGCCCGTTTTTATTCGGGCCGTGCCGAAGTCTGAACTCCCCCGCTTCAGATCCCTGGAAATTCGGGGGGATCCGGAGTTCGAGGGAAAATTCGCCCCCCCCCCCGCGCGCCTTCAGGGTGCTTCCCTGAAGGTGCTCGGGGGCCCTTTAAACAGATCTGCGCCTCCCAGCCAGGAGGCACAGATCTCTTTAAAGGGCACCCCGCCCCCCTTCAGGGGGCTCCCCTGGAGAGGCGCGGGGTGCCCTTTAAATAGATCTGTGCCTCCCGGCCAGGAGGCACATATCTCTTTAAAGGGCACCCCGCCCCCTTCAGGGGGCTCTCCTGGAGAGGCGCGGGGTGCCCTTTAAACAGATCTGTGCCTCCCAGCCGGGAGGCGCAGATCTGTTTAAAGGGCCCCCCACGCGCCTTCAGGGAAGCACCCTGAAGGCGTGTGGGGGGCCCTTTAAACAAGCCCCTCTGCGCTGTCTGCGCAGGCAGTGCAGAGAGGTTTAAAGACCCCCCTCCCCCCCTTCCGGGACTCCCGGGAAGGCAGGCGGGGGGCTGTCAAGCACCTCTGCGCTCTCTGCGCAAAGAGCGCAGAGGGTTTCCAGACACCCCCCCAGCCCTGCCTGGACTCCTGGCAGGGCTGGCGGGGGGCTGGCAAGACCGTCTGCGCTGTCTGCGCAGGCAGCACAGAGGGTTTCCAGACCCCCCCAGCCCTGCCGGGACTCCTGGCAGGACTGGGGGGGGGCTTTAAATAGATCTGTGCCTCCCGGCCAGGAGGCGCAGATCTGTTTAAAGGGCACCCCGCCCCCCTTCAGTGGGCTTCCCTGGAGAGGTGCGGGGTGCCCTTTAAACAGATCTGCGCCTCCCAGCCAGGAGGCACAGATCTCTTTAAAGGGCACCCCGCCCCCCTTCAGGGGGCTCCCCTGGAGAGGTGCGGGGTGCCCTTTAAATAGATCTGTGCCTCCCGGCCAGGAGGCACATATCTCTTTAAAGGGCACCCCGCCCCCTTCAGGGGGCTTCCCTGGAGAGGCACGGGGTGCCCTTTAAAGAGATCTGCGCCTCCCAGCCGGGAGGCGCAGATCTGTTTAAAGGGCACCCCGCGCGTCTCCAGGGAAGCTCCCTGAAGGCGTGTGGGGTGGGGGAAAGGGCCCGAATCGGCCAAATTTATTCAAGAACTCGGCCAATTCCGCTCCCCGGTTCCCCCCCCTTTTTGAGTTCAGTTTGTCCGAACCGAAAAACCACTGAATCGAGAGCAATTTGGCTGTTTTTCTGTTCGGGCCGAACCGAATCAACAACCCTAGCAAAATCTACCGTGAAAAATGCCCCTTAGTCTCTTGCCATGAAAACCCCAAAAGGGGTCACCATAAGTTGGCTGCGACATGCTGGCACTTTATACACAGACACACAGGGAATTATTTACGTAACTTAAAAGCAGCATGTGTATTCTCAGCACTTGCTGAGAATAACTTCCTGCCCTACCATTTCAGCTTCTCAAAATGTTGCGCGGAGGGGAGCCTCTCCTCCCTCCATGATGCAGTTTCAAGCACAAGAGGGCTCTCTCCGATCTTTAAAATGTCATTTCCTGCAGCTGGACACAACTCACCAAAAAAACATAAAGTCTTATGTGGCTCTCAGAGGGTTGTTAGAGACATGTTATCAGTGTGGGACTTGTCCTGTGCTGGACCCAGCATTGTTACTGGAGAAGCAAGTTAATGCACCTTCAAAAACATTATTTCTTCCATTTTCAGTTAGCCTGGAAGCTGGCTCCTTCTATCTTGACCCAGCCGATTTGGTCACATGGATCCACCACATGTTCACATTGAGGCTAGACTATTGTAATGCACTGCAGACAGATCTGCCATTAAAGTCAATCCAGAAAATCCATTTGCTACAGAACACCACCACTCAGTTATTACCCAGAGCTAAACAGAGTGTACATATCACATTCAATCTACAGTCACTTCATTAGTTACTGATGACCCTACAGGATCAGGAATACCTGCAGGTCCACCTGTCCTGCTATGTTCACCCATGACGGCTTCACTGATCAGAGCAAAACCTTCTGAGAGTGCCACCCTGAAAATGTGTAAGACCAGCAACTCCCATATGTGAATCTCTGTGGTGACTCCCACCTTGTGAAATGCTGTACCTGAGGACATCAGGAAGGCAGCCATATTTCTATCATACTGCAGAATGTGCAGAACAGAAATGTTCAGGAAGGTATAAAGAGAACAGAATTGTGGCATGATGGGACAGTCCAGGAGGGTGCTTTAAAAGGGAATAGGATTGTAGTCTCTTGCAATGTTTATTGAATGTATCATTTCCTTTTATGGTGCTACGGTCTCCCTATGTAACCCATTCTGTATTCTTGGGAAAGCCACGCTTTAGACAGCTTGCTGTAATTCGACTTCTGTTGTGTTGTTTACTGGGTGTTTTATACCACCATCTGATTTAAGTGCTGTTTTTATTTTGTAATCCTCCTTGAGTACCTGTGAGAAAGGGATGTCAGGATGGAACCGAGGGTTAGCCAGTGTGGTATAGTGGTAAAGAGTGCTGAACTAGTATCTGGGAGAACTGGGTTCAAATTCCCACTCATGGCATGGGAGCTCGCTGGATGACCTTGGGCCAATCATACTCTCTTGCCCTATCCTTCCTCACAGGGTTGTTCTGAGGATAAAATGGAGGAAAGGAGTAAGATGCTTTGAGTTCCCATTGGGGAGAAAGGTAGGGTACAAATGAATAAAATAAATGAATAAAATAAACAGCTGCATGCAAAGCAGATGCATTATCATGAAGCCACAGCCCCTCCTTATTGCAACAATATAACTTACGACTACATTAATTCAATGTTGCAACATTGCTTCAGGTCCTTGTATGTCATCCTTTCCATGACAATATTTTGGCCAAACTACATTGCAGATTACCCAGAATTTCTATAAGAATTTTATAATTGTTGGTATCTGTTCTCATCATGTTTCTATTGGGAAGCCATGGGGGGGGTGGTACTGCTGCATTCACATTTCCCCATGTATTCTCACAGGAGTATTCATTTCAACCTTGAATCCCCAAGCATAGACTGCTTGTCAACAGCTGCCAGTATACTGTCTTTCTTAATACAATGCCAGTTGGCATTGCAGTGAAGTTGCTTCATTATGAATGGGGTAAATTAATAATCTCCCTATCACAAGTGGAAAGGTGCTCAGAGCTTTTTTTAAACTTCCTCTCCCCTTCTACACAACTCAGCTCAGATGCCTGGACTATTCAGGTTTCCAGGTTTAGTTCTGATTGATCCTGGAAACTGTAGACAACATACATGTGTTTTGTCCTCTGGTCTTCCTTCAGGCAAAATTCCCCATCGATTTCCTGCAGTTTCTTGACAATTTCTTGTCAATTCAAAGTCAAGCAGCTGAGCACAATCCTCAAAGTCTTCTTCTTGCTGTGGGTTTGTGAACAACACCTGTGCGAGATGAAATGAATGTAGCTGATGCAAAAGTTGGGTAGATTTCAACTGCAGCATTGGAACGAGATCAGAAATAATGCCATCCTAAGTGGAGTTCCGCCCTTCTAAGCCCACTGATTTCAATGGATTTAGAAAGGTAGGGATAATAGTACTTGGAATAACACCATAATCCTTCTAAAAAGTGGGATGCCAACACTGTGGGTCGTGACTATATTTTTGCAAATTCTCAATATATTGTAAAAATATTAGATATTGACTCTACCAAATCTTTCAAAAAATTAATACTCAAATGAAGGAGATTTCTCTCATTTCCACCTTGCTGCAGTTTTTCATTCTGTTCTCTGTGTTTTTTTCCAGTAAGAAGCATCTCTACTCTAGAGCAAAGTTCTGCCGATGGCCATCATTAGCATTAACAAGTGCAAATCTTCCGTCAACTGGAATATCAGTCCTCATTTATTTTGTGTTCACCAAGGGCATGCACTTTCAGGAAGAGAGCCTGAGGAGAACAACACCCTCAGAACTGGAATTTTTAAAAATATACTAATTTCAGACTGTCTGCCAAAGTTACCAATCAACTTTTAGCACTTCCTTAGCAAGATAAAATTTAAAAATATCTTAGGCAATTTTATCAAGTATGCTTTTGTAGCTTTTGAGAATTCTCTCCCCTCCACAAATAACCAAAGATATACAAGGAAATGTCTATTTATTTCAGCTATATTAGGATTTGAAAGACATAGATGAGATTTACGGTGTATTCAGTAAAAACAGTAAAACAGTAAAAACAAACAAACCACCTTTGTTGGGTAGAGATCAGAAGCTGACTCCCAGATGATCCCTCATCAGCTGGGAGTCAGTTACTCATGGCTACAAGGAGCCTGTAGGGTTGTGCATATCAAAATTCCCAAGCCAAAGATATGCACAGAAATCAAGAGAGCTCCAGCAAGTAATCTCTGAAGCATATATTTCACCATTAGTCTAACAGACCGCATATGGTCAAGCAACTATAATAAAATTCTTCAACTCTATAGTTTGCCAGATGCTGTTCGTGGGGCTGTCCAGGGACCAAATATATCGACATGATGCAGTTTTTGAAAGGCAAGTCATATTAGAATCAAAATTTTCAACTAATTAAAGTAGATCTTGTCTAAGATCACATTCTTTAAACTATGTTCAGCCTTCATATCCGTGTGTTTCAAACCATGCTGACTGCTATGCTTGAAGGACACTATATTCAGCAACCAGTTGCTCAGCTTCTAGGTATCTGTAGAGATTCAGTTCCGGAAGATCTGTGCCATTATATGCTGAATTGCCCATTATATCTTGCTCCAAGAGGAAAAAAATTAGAGACAATTTTGGTCAATTTAGGACAATGTACTGTTATGGAGAAAGTTGTATTTCTCTTTGCAGATATGGAGCCAGCTGTCTCTCTGAAAGTTGCCCTCTTTGCTTTAGCAGCAAAGAAAATATGTTCCAGACTGGCCCAATCCATTAATTCCGAACAGAATTGAGTTAATCATTTCAATTACAATCAGCTGATGCAAAGCTGATTTTCCTAATTGTGAACGCTATCTGGCAGTCTCTTATTGCCCAGGGCTAAAACCTTATTGGGCCTAAGATCTCACTTTTGGGGCTTCCTTCATCTTACTGAGTCAATTTTTGGCTTGAGTAGCTTTGTTGTTTATTTTATGTTATATAAGCCCAAGATAACTCTGAATGCTAGGTATTTAATAATGTTTCATGTGCTATATTTTGATAAGATCTGGAGGGTTAGAGAAACATACCCATAAAGCTTTTAATTTGTTACTTAAATGTAACTTTTATTAACGATTGCCATCTGGTTTTATAGTGTTTTATTTTTTTGTAATAGCCATTGACTATTTGCAATAAAAACTGAACTGAACATAGAAATGTCTGGTTCAGGTTGTTACAGTGATTTCCTAAAGGAGGAATACAAACCTAGGATTCTTGGGGATTATGAACCTCTACACCCCACCCCGCAAAATCCCCATTGTTTCCTATTGTGAGAATTTTTCAGTCAGCTGACTTTTGCTACAAAGAGGCAATCCTGTGGAAGTTGGCTGATTGAAAAGTTCTCAGAATAGGAAACAAAGGGGATTTTTTGCGAAGCTCCTGTGGGAGCATTTTTGGGGGTAGAGTCACCAAATGTTCAGCGTAGCTTTGATGGACTCTCCTTGTACAAACCCCAAAGTTTGGTGTAGAGTGGGTCAGGAGGTCCAGTGTTATGGGCTCTGGAGAGGTCATCCCTCCCCCCTCCATAGGCAAGCATTAGCCGATTAGCGAAAGAAGAGAGAATCTGACTCTTACCTTTCTGCTTGTGTATGGAGGTGGGAGGGGGAGACCTCTTCCAGACCCCATAACTTTGGACCCCTGAACCAATCTTCACCAAACTTGGGGGTTCTTGCAAAAAAACCCCACAGGAGCTTCACTAAAAAGCTACCCTGCAAGTTTGGGGGCTCTACCTCAAAAAATGCCCCCCCAGGAGCTTCACAAAGCCTGGGGAGAACTTGAAAAAGTTGGGAAATAACTTGTTTTTTTCCGGTAATGGCTAATTCGGCTTTGGCTTTCCCCCCAGTTTTTGGAATTCGGTAAACCCGAATCCAAAATTTACCAAAATGGCTTTTTGGGGCTTTTTTTCGATTTGGGTATATCGATATGCACGGCGCTAGTGCTTTCAAGCAATACAACATGCACATTTTTTTTTAATTATTATTATTCTGGTGATTTCCTGGGCAATGACATTTCTCCTTTCTAACAGGATCCTTGCAAGGAGGAGCACAGAGCACTCCTATCCTGCAGAGATTGGTCCAATTCACTTGAATCAAAAAACAGCCTCCCAGAGCCCTGTAAAGATTCCCCAAGAGAGAGCAATTAAGCCACTTTAGACCAGAGAATCTAGCTGAGACAAATTTTCCCACCATTCTCACAATGGTGGGAACATTTTTCATCAACATTGCACTCTTTGGGGAGTTTAGATGACATAAAAATGGATTAGACATATTCATGCAGGGCATCAAAAGTTATTAACAATTATGACTGAATAAAACCTCTGAATAACAGTACAGGTAGCAGGAAGGCTTTGGACTCTCTGCCCTGCTTGTAGGCCTCCCAGGGGCATCTGGCTGGCCCCCCTGTGAAGCAGGAAATTAAACTTGATGTACCATTGGTCTGGTCCAGTTTGGCTACTTTTATACTGATTCCCAAAAATGCAGAAATGCTGCTGTTCATCTAATTTCCATTTTATCATCAGTTCGGTTGCCTATTAAAGGGTTGTACTGTAGTTCATGTTAGCAAGCATAGCCATTTTCTTTGTGCTCATATAATCCTCTGGCATGGATCCAATGGTGCTGTGGTTGGTTTGTAATTTTCTTTTTAAATGCCCCATGTTTGCCCTCTGTTCCTGCTTAGAAGTGAAATATTAATCAATCAGCAAACATAATAAAAATAGAACTAAAAGAATAGTTTAAGTACCAATGAGAGCAGCTGAGATAGAGGCAATGAAGCCTAAATATCCATTTGTACATAGCTACAAAGCTAAAAGATAACACAATAGAAACCTAAATAGGCCAGTGATGTGATACTGCATGTTGCTCAGAAACCCATGAAACTCACAGTTGGAAGCACTTAAAGAAAGCAATCATAACTCCAAAGGGTCACTTTGTACAGTGTTGGAGGCTGTTCATTACCGTTCATCTTCTAAAGGTTCTGCTTTGCTTTGTTTCTAAACATCTCTCAGTAACCCTTTAAGGTTAGATTTTCCAATAAAGAAATGTCATTTTCAATCAAAGTGATTGTTTTTAATTTTTACAGGTGAGCATTTCAACTGGGCTCCATAATAGTCTCATTATTCTGCTCAATTTCACTTCTCTAGTCAGGCCAGGGATGGGAGCTGCTCAGCAGAAGGCTGTTGGCACTCATTTTAAAAACCATTCTAGACACTTGCATGAAATGTATTGTGCTTTTGAGTTTCAGTCCTGTGTCCAGTTGTGACTTATTGTAATTATGGAGGAATCTTTCCAGGATTAACACAGCTGGTGATGGGCTAATAAAAGACAGCTTCAGATGTGTTTATTATACCAAACTCTGAAAGTTTTGTATACATGGTGTTTCCTGCCATACAAGTAGAAGAAATGAAGACAAAATAAGATGAAGCTGTATCAAAAAGTTTCTCTTAATAAGGGCATGTTTTCACACTGATGTTATCATACTCATGTTTGTCATGTTAAAGAGAATTTTTCTACCAGCTAAAAGGGATGAATACTTTCATATTTGTTCCCTCCTTCCACTACATTTTTAACGGTACAATTAAAAGGTACAATCTGCCTAAGTACACCTTAAAGATAAAGGTAGTCCACTGTGCAAGCACCAGGTCATTACTGACCCATGGGGTGACATCACATCTTGACATTTACTAGGCAGACTTTGTTTATGTGGTGGTTTGCCATTGCCTTCCCCAGACATCTAATTTTTATCCCCAGAAAGCTGGGTACTCATTTTACTGGCCTCAGAAGGATGGAAGGCTGAGTCAACCTTGAGCCAGCTACTTGGACTTCAGTTGGAATCAAACTCAGGTTGAGGACAGAGGTTTTGACTGCAGTACTGTGCCACGGGGCTCCTTAAGTCCACCTTGGTCTTGCTTAATTCTGCTTGGGACACATTCTAATCTGGATAGTCTATATTGCTCTATTGTGACTGTTAAATAATTTTGTCCAAACCAGATTTAGTAAACCAAAGTAAAGTTTTGCTGTCTTCTGCCACATGTTAACGGACTACCTAACTTAGACCTGATTTAAATGTAATGCTCACAGGACAAAAGAACATCTTTGAGCATATCCAGCAAATTGGGCTGGGGGCTGCTGGGCTGAAGTCTTTTGCATGGATGCTACAAACTCAGCTAACACCGTAGCTGTTCCTCAGAGCAGCAGTTGGCCTTCAGTTGCAGTTTGTCTGCTATTCTTTCTCACCAAGCCCTATTCTGGCCTAGGGAATAACACTGGCATGTATTGACTGATTTATGTTATTTATAGTCCACCTTTCTCACAGAGACACAAGTCGGATTGTGTGTATAAAGAGCTGTCAAGTTGCAGCCAACTTATGGCAACACCAGCAAGAGGATTTCAAGGCAAGTGAGAAGCGGAGGTAGTTTGACATTACCTTCTTTTGAAGAGTCTTCCTTGGTGGTCTCCTTTTCAAGTACTGACCCTGTTTAGCTTTCCAGTTTGTTCCTTTGCTTTAGGCTTCTCATTTGATATTACTACTGTTTGCATTGTCAGAAATGTATATTTCTACTTGGCACCCAAGTAGCGGCTGGAGATCTTCCACTATTACAACTGATCTCCAGGCGACAGAGATCAATTTGCCTGGAGAAAAAGGCCATTTTGGCAATTGGATTCTATGGCATTGAAGTCCCTCTCCTCTCCAAACCTCACCTTCTTCAGGCTCCACCCCCAAATTCTCCAGGTATTTCTCAACCCGGAGCTGGCAACCCTAACAGGAAGAGGCCGTAGGCACAAAGAAGAACTGAAGGCACAACAGCAGTCTGCAGCAGGATTTGGTTCATACATCAATGGGAAACAGCAGTGGTTGAAAACAGGAGCCGGGCAGAGTGTATGTGTGTGTTGTGTCTTTCTGAATGACTTCCACAAACTAGCTCTAGAACCCAAACCTCCCACTCCACAGAGCTAGCCGAGGAACAGATAGCAGCGTAGACTGGACCTCCAGAATTGTTCTTGACACACCCCTTTCCCTCCAACTCTCAAAGGATCCAGGTACACAATCTGGATACAGAGCTGCAATCCAGTGGAACGATACCAGTTTCGTACACAGGAAAGCCCAGGTCCATTTACTGACTTTACACACCATCTCTTTTGCTGATATAATAAAAACCAAGCAGGGAAGCAGCACTGGCCTCCGAGAACTGGATTCCAACTAAACTCCCTCCCCTCAGCAAGCCCCACATTCCACTCACTTTTGCTCCTTGTTATAATGATGAAACAGTTACAGCCGTGTAATAGAGCACTGGTGCAATTATATTGTAATATGGCTTTAAATTAACTCTGTGGGTGGGTGGGTGCATCTGTGTTTTGCCAGCATCAGGACTGTAGTCAGAATGGCCCAGTGAGTCACCTTGGAGCACTGTTTTACTCCACTTTGAAAAATCTTTAATTTGTGACATGATATTTTCCATTTAATAAACAGGAGCTTAGTTTTAGAGCAGGAAACTTTCCATGATAAAATAATTCCCCTTGACTACCAAGACTGGGGATATGGACAAAGTGCATGGAGAAAGGTACATGGGATCAAGGCTTTTTTTTGTGACTGTACTTAAAAAGGTAAAGGTCCCCTGTGCAAGCACCGGGTCATTCCTGATCCATGGGGTGACGTCACATCCCGACGTTTCCAAGGCAGACTTTGTTTATGGGGTGGTTTGCCAGTGCCTTCCCCAGTCAACTTCCCTTTACCCCCAGCAAGCTGGGTACTCATTTTACCGACCTCGGAAGGATGGAAGGCTGAGTCAACCTCGAGCCGGCTACCTGAAACCAACTTCCATTGGGATCGAACTCAGGTCGTGAGCAGAGTTTGGACTGCAGTACTGCAGCTTACCACTCTGCGCCACGGGGCTCTTAGTTACTGGCACCTTTTGTTGGGGTTCTCCCAAGCCCAGCTCCTCGCGTGCCACCCTGCCCCATTCAGCTATAGAAAGATAGAGTAGACCCTCAGAAACAGGGATCTGAAGAGGGAAGGGGGAATTGGTGGAAATTAGAGCAACTTTATTTATGAGTATTAGCACCTTTTAAAACAAAAAAGCACTGTATGGGGTTAATTTAAAGAGGAATTTGTGGTTTTTTGCAACTTGCAAGAATTTACCACACACACACACACAAATGCAGATTTTCTAAGAAGAATTTGGCCTCTTCTGAAAATGAAGTTATCCACTTATTGGGGAAATCTGGCATGGTTGTGGGAAGTACACGTAGAATTAGTGGTGATAATATCCTTATCCAGAAGGCATGCCTGGAAGACTGTTCTACTAATGAATGCTTTCTGAGATATCATGTATGAAATGGCTTGGAGGCAAAAGAAGGTAAACTAATGAGTAACTGAAGGGTGCCAGTAGCTTACAACATATTTTGCATTTCCTTTAATTGGTGGGTTTTTGTGAATATAAGATTAACCTGTATTGAAGAAGGCTTATGTGACTGCTCTTCATCTGATCATGTCACATTGAGTAACTTCTCTCTTGGCATTTCATGATCCCCTATCTATCAAAAATAAAAGTATAATTCTGAAAATAAAATGCAAAGTTTTAATGATAGGAAGATTCCATAAAGGGTTTTTTCCCCATATAATTATTTGTTCTAGAAATGTAGAAAACGTCTGTTACCTCTCTAGAGAATCTGTTTGAGGTGGCTTACAAAGGTAAAAATGATAAAAACATAAGACACTATAAAAGTTGTTAACATTAATTTAACTATTAAAATAGTCAGGCCATAAAAACAGCATAAAACTTCAAACAGCTTAAAACAAACTTCAAAACAGCATAAAACAGTTCCCACACTAGAAACAGACTATCAAATTATGTTATAGGTTTAAAAGCCTTACTTAAAGTCCTGGTTAAAAAGCCTGAAGGGGAGGGCCATAGGTGAGGTGCCACCACTCAAAACACCTAATTACTCCTAATTACTAGGATTACCAGGTCCCTCTTCGTCACTGGCGGGAGGTTTGGGGGCGGAGCCTGAAGAGGGTGGGAGATGGAAGGGACTTCAGTGCCGTAGAGTCCAATTGCCAAAGCGGCCATTTCCTCCAGGTGAACTGATCTCTGGCGGCTGGAGATCTGTTGTAATAGCAGAGGATCTCCAGCTAGTACCTGGAGGCTGGCAACCCTACTAATTACCAGTAGGCAAAGAGAGAACACAGTTTTAAAAAGAATCCACATATCCTCATGGACAATTTTACCCTTCACAAATAGAACAACATTCAAGCTGGGTTTATTCAACCAAGAGGAGTGAGGATCAAAGTAGGAAAATGTAAGTATATACGTTCAAGCTTAGGCAACACAATTAGATGGAACCAGAGAGATGAAAGCCCCCCCCCCATCTTTTCCATCTTAGGCCTTGCAAAAATCTTTCCCAGTCTTTTCTACAGCTTTTCTGGCTTGTTGTGGTCCTGCTGCCTGCCCTTGGGGCTCCTGTAAATTTCCAGAGGATACAGCTCTCTTTTAGGCTGCTCAGCAGGCTATGCTGTTCACATCTCTGACTCTTCAGGTAGCTTTGTTCTCCCTTCCTCTTTAGAAGTCTCTTTTCCTCGGAAATCTCCCTCCTTCTCCCCACCCCTAGCAATGTCCTCTAGTTTCCCCTTGGAGACAAAAAACATTTCCCTTCACAAACTCCACTAAGGGGCCAAGGCTGAAAGGTTACATAAATCTAGCCAGATTTTAAACCTGGGTGTTTTTCAGACAATAAATGTGCTGGCAAATATCCCTAATATTACCTGATTCAAACCTTGTCCTCACATTTGTTTCTCTTGCACAGATTTCCCACAAGACCCATAGCTTCTCTGTACAGTCTGTGCACTACACTGATACTTTTAGATATGCTTGCTAACCTCCAGATGGGGTCTGGAAAACTCTTGGAATTACAAATGATGTCAAGACTACAGGTTCCCCTGAAAAAAAATGGCAGGCTTGAAGTCTATGGCATTATACTCTGTTGGGGTCCCTTAACTTCTCTAATCATACCCTTCTCAGGTTCCACCCCCAAATCTCCAGGAATTTTCCACCTGGAGTTGGTAACTTCCTTTCAAAGAATCACAGTTGTGCAGTACATTTTCCAACTAACTAAGTAGAACCCTGGCTACATAGATCCCTCTCCTAAATTACTTTTTCCAGTTGGAGAGATGGCGGGGGATTCAAATTAATAAATGACAGGGCCCTGGTGGCTTGGCAAGCAAATGTCAAATCACTTCAAAAAGAAAAAACATTCAAGGTGTTATGGTTTTCAAGGTAACAAACATTTATCATTAACCCAACAACTTTACAATGACAGGTAAAACTATCATAATGACTATGAACTAGAAGTGTGCATTTGGCAAAGCTGAATTAACCCCCCCCCCTTAAATGCTGGTTTCTACTAGACCAGATGCTGAAATTTAAACAAAAGCCACACACAGTACTGCCATTTGTTCTTGTGTTCATCAACTTCAGTGCTCATGTTGAACTTAGCCTATGTTCTACAATACCAAGAAATGATTTAAACATAGGATGGATTGTAGAGTCTATCTTTCCTTCAGAAGACAGTAAGGTCACCAAGTCCCTCTTTGCCACCAGTGGGAGGTTTTGGGGGCAAGAGCCTGAGGAGGATGGGGTTTGGAGAGAGGAGGGACTTCAATGCCATAGAGTCCAATTGCCAGAGTGGCCATTTTCTCCAGGTGAATAAGTTGTAATAGCAGGCGATCTCCAGCTAGTACCTGGAGGTTGGCAACCCTAGAAGACAGGCCCTTCTAAAGTTGCTCGGTGACTTTGTGAATCTGTGAACATCACATTTATGAAAGGTATGGGAGTAGAACAAGATTAAATTTTCCATGAATACAGTGTACTCCTTCCTCCCACTTCCACGGGAGCCCACAGATCTCCATGAAACATTGTTCCTGGGAGTTAGGGAACTTTGAAAAACAACAGGGGGGAGGGTCTGCAGCAGGAAGGGTGAACTGGAAGAAATTACCCCTCTTCTTCTGTCACTGGAAAATTTTAGTTTGCCTCCAACCTATAGTCTTAAAAAATTATTAGAAGTACGTTCCGGAGTGCCACCACTTTCCTATTATTCTGTTTAGAGCTTAAGGCTATGTATTGAAATCTTTTTACAGAGACCAATTGGGAATGGATGATCTCAGAAGACCACACAAACAGTACATGCATTCAAAATCAAAGCTTTTATTTCATCTGTTGTTTGTTTTGAATATGTCTTTTCTTCTCCCAGAGCTAAAAATGGCATCAATTGCATCGTTTGCTGAATTTCATTTTAAACACTTTAAAAGTTCACTCTAACCTTTCAAGCTAATGCTCTTTGCTGCCAAATGTAAACTTCTCTACCAGTAAGGGTGTATGTACAGCAAGAATTTCTGTGCGAAAAAGGGTGGTGTGGCAAAATAACTTTTGAAAACCCGCAATTCTCCAATAGAAAAGAAGAATGCAACCTTAGGCAAAAAAGGAGCCACAGTGTTACGACTAGCATTAAGTTGTGTCAGACTGATAACATTTTAACGGTGGAACAAGACTTTATCTTTGAAAACATGTGGTTCCAACTGTGTGGTTGCCAAGATAATGGGAATGTGTGGGTGGTGATGCTTATTAGAAAGCATCACTAGGCAGAGTGGATCGTGCATACTGCCAGTTCTATCATGAAAATCCACCTCCTTGATAAGCCATTTCTCCCAAATCTCATTCCATCTTCAGTTCTAAATCTAGCTAAAGAAAAGAAAATTCAAAAAAATTGTCAGGGTGTGTGTGACTGTGGGTGGCTTTTTAGAGGAGAATAACAGAGCATTCCTGAGAGGAATGCCTGCGCCGGTCATTGGAGGCAACGCGGCTGCGCTGCCTCCCTCGCACCATTAAAAATCCGTGCAACTCTTCATAGGGTTGCATGGGAGATATGCCACCTCAAAAGGTGGTGTATCTCGCCAAAAAAAGAGGAGCGTTCCTGGCCCAAAAGGGCTTAGGAGGCCACCTAACATCAACTCCTCCCCCAGCCTGGCGCCGGGTTGCCCCGGGAATGCCTCCTGGGATGCCAGATCACCCCAGGAATGCCTCCCAGGATGCCTGCGCGGGCTTTGACGCCATTCGGACACTGGCGTAAGTTGCCTGGATGCCTGCGTAGGGGCCCAGACACAGTCGCAGCACCTTTCTGGCCTCCTAAGGGCTTTTGCCCTTAGAGCTCAGGAATATGCTGTAAGTGGGCAGAAGAAGGATTGGACAACAGACCCAATTCCACATACTGATTTTCCTCTATAAATGTCCCCAATCTATGCATTAGCATTATGAGGATATTTTGCATTCCTTCTGTTTTTACTATTGTAGTAACTGTGAAATCTGCAACTAACTTTGTCTGAAAATGCACTGTTGACATAATAAACAAGGCAATGATAGAATGTGTGTGTGTGTAAAGTGCCGTCAAGTCGCAGCCGACTTATGGTAACCCCTTTTGGGGGTTTTCATGGCAAGAGACTAACAGAGGTGGTTTGCCAGTGCCTTCCTCTGCACAGCAACCCTGGTATTCCTTGGTGGTCTCCCACCCAAATACTAACCGGGGCTGACCCTGCTTAGCTTCTGAGATCTGATGAGATCAGGCTAGCCTGGGCCATCCAGGTCAGGGCAATGATAGAATACCAACATTATATTAAATTGTTACACATTTTGACTTCCCAAGAAATAAAAAGAAGCATTAGTAATATACTTATCTGCATGTGCATATTGCTCACATTGTCTATCCTCTCAAATTTTGCATCGTTATGTACAGTGTGTTACAGTTCTAAATGCCTAAGTTTTAAAAAGGTTATTTATTGTAAAACAACGATCTTTTGTTCTATTTGTTCTAACACAAGTTTTGAAAACAAGGAGCTTTACAATACCTTAAAAAGCAGCTTTGGGGAGTTTTAATATCCAGGTATTTCAGAGTGTTGAGGTATGATGGATAACGTTGGACTTATATCTGGGAGACCTTGGCATGTGGCCACCTTCCTAGGAAGCTTATTGGGTGACCTGGAACAAGTCACTATCTCATGCCATGGGTTAATGGGGAGGGGAATGTAATCAGCATCTTGAGTGCAACCCTCACCTTCTTGCAGAAGGGTGGAGATGCAAACATGATAAAATGTTAAGAAAGGAAGTGCTTACCATGAGGATCAAGCAAACCGTGGTCTTTGGCAATCCTTAGCTACTTGAGATCTGTTTATTAGAGATATCAAGGGCTGAATTTGGATGTACTGTGCTGAGTTCAAAGCTTGTGCTCTGCCGCTGACATGACCCTCTTCTACTTCAAGAAAGAAATATAAAATAAACTGAGCTTTTAAAACAAATTAAAAGGGGGAAAGGCTGTGATTATGAAGGAGAAGGGTTGTGGTAAAGGCTGGGATTTAGGGCATTACAATATATTTGTTAAACAGTGTAGCATGTTAAAACTTTACTGAGTCGCTAACTTTCACATAAAGCAAACAGAAAGTCACTCACTAGTAGAGTTGCCAGATGCCTGTTAATGGTGGGCAATTGCCCGCCAATAAACAGGCCTGCCCGTCACCCCTTAGCTGACTGGAGGGCGGAAGCAGGCCAGCTAAAGGGAGGGATGATGTGCAGGAGCGTGTGGCCACACACTGCACAAAAATGTCTCTTGTGGGGTAAATTAGGAAGCAATGGGGCTGCTCTAGCACATCTTTAAAAAAACTGTATGGTTTCCTTAGAGTTTTTTGAGGGACGTGCTAGAACATCCCTATCACTCCCAGGTCTACTCCAGAAGAGACATTATTGTGCACACACGCTGCCCACTCGTGAATCCCCCCCTCACTGAAGCTCCTGCTGGTGGCAAGGGGCAACCTAGCAGCCCTACTCATTAGAAACATATCATGGTGCACCATCTCCTTGTGTTTGATGAGGTGGGGTGGGGTTAGACAGTAAGAAGTCATGTGGTAGTGGCTTATAAACTTGTAGTTTGGGGAAGTAGTTGCTGTGGTCTCACACGATTCTGCTAAGTCAATATCACTCCTCTTAGCATGAAAGCAGAGTAGTAGTGAAGGGCTGAATTGGATTGCCAGAAGTTTAAGATGGCACCTTGTCTTACTGCTATGCAATAAACGAACCATTCCCAACCTTTCTGAGACAGCGGGCACTTTTGGTATTTTGAAAAATGGTACTGGATGTCAACATAAAATGGCTGCTATAAGACGTGGAAGACATCACAAAATGGCTACTGATGGGAGATTTACCTATTTGCTATTGTAGAAGCTGTTTTGTTTCAGTTTCCAAGGAAAGGAGAAGGGACCTTGAACTACATGAAAAGTTGCCAAGCCAGATACATAAAGAAGTCAGTGTCTTATGGTAATGCTGATGGTATACACTTGTGACCTGCCTGTCTATAATGAATTGTATACTTCTCTAGTCAGTGAGCTGGGAATGAGTGACCCAAGATTGTCTTGTTTCTGCTTCATTCAAGATACTTTCAGTTTTATCCCAAAGACTCAAGAAGAAAGTGAGACCAGGAAATGCATAGGCAGTTGCCATGAATAGGGTTGCCAGGTCCCTCTTCACCACCGGCAGGAGGTTTTTGGGGCAGAGCCTGAGGAGGGCAGGTTTTGGGGAGGGGAGGGATTTTAATGCCAAAGAGTCCAATTGCCAAAGTGGCTATTTTCTATCGGCTGGAGATCAGTTGTAATAGCAGAAGATCTCCAGCTAGTACCTGGAGGTTGGCAACCCTAGCCATGAAACCTTTTGTTGATCACTTTAGTGGTAGCTGCAGTGACCTTCAGTTGTTTCTCAGCTGCCAAACATCTGAATCCACCCTGATACATTCTGGGAAATTAACCTCCTGAAGGCATATTCCATACTTCTTGACAGACAAGTCTCTTCCCAATATAAGGGACCCAAGGTAAAGGCAAGTGATTGGAATCAATTTTGTAAAGCATTTTTGTGTTTTCGGTCCTCCATCTATAATATGCAGCTGTTGTTTCCTTGTATCATAGGTCATCATAATGGGTAGGGAACTACCTGGTGAGATAAAGTGGTTTTTGTAATTGAGCCAACACAGTCCACTTTTGTACAGCTGCTGGATATTGGCTTACTTCATGGGTTAGCAAAACCTAAATTACATCTTTTGCTCTGAAACAAAATGTAAGTGATAATACTTAATGAAAACAGCATGCGGTTTGCCTACAGATTGTTTCCCTTACCACTCTGTAGCTGAAAAATGATTCATCTATATTAATACACATATGATAGCATATAATTAGGTTAGTCTGAAAGCCAGTATTGGGACCTATTGAGCCTCTGATTTAGTTTTGGCTGGGATATATCTCCCTCAAAGTAAGCATATGAAGTAAGGGAATGTCATGTTGTCTGTACTATATAATTTCAGAATTAGTCTGATTTTGTAATTTAATATATATAAAGTGGGCTGCTATGGCAATAGGCTGCTGAAATTATGAATAAAATGTTTATCCATTTCAAAAAGCCTGGAGGGCCTTAGAGAGAGAAGGTAGGGACTAGGCCTGAGAGGAACCTGTGGGGACCTTCCCCACAATTGAGGCTAGAGATCTGTTTTGAGGCCTTCCAAATGAATAGGGTGCCAGGTTCCTCTTCGCCACCGGCAAGAGGTTTTCGGAGTGGAGCCTGAGGGACTCAGGGGTGGAGCCTCAGGGGTGGAGCCTGAGGGTTTGGGGAGGGACTTCAATGCCAAAGAGTCCAATTGCCAAAGTGGCCATTTTCTCCAGATGAACTGCTCTCTATTGGCTGCAGATTGGTTGTAACAGCAGGAGATCTCCAGCTAGTACTTGCAGCTAGTACTGGCAACCTTACAAATGAATGTTGCCAGATTAGGGCTTCATTAACAGAGCAAAGACAGTGATTTACTGTCAAGGTATGTGAAAAGTAAAAAAAAAAATCAGTTTTGCTTCAGAAGTTGAAGTGGGTTAAAGAGCCCCATATGAAAGAGCCCTCAGAATGAAACTCACTCAAAATAATCCCACTGATTGCATTATAATGTATTACAGAATGAAAAACTGTTTTATGATACCAGTAATGCATCATGGAATTATTGCAGTACATCATCAATTGCTTTTTACAGAGAAGGACAAAAGATCTTTGCAACCAAATAATAGATAAATATGAACTGGACATATAATTTACCCTTCACAATTGTTTAAACAATGTCATGTAAGTCATAAGAGAGGTGATGATGAGAGACTAGAGATTTCTTCCCTAAACATCATCATTCACATTCTGCTCACTGTTTCAAGAACAAAGAAGTTTTATTTCTTTAACATGACCTTTCAATTAAATCTTTTCTCTGCTGAAAAGTCTTCCCAAGATAAAGTATGATCCTGAATCTTCCTTTGCATGTCAATACTGGATTTCATAAAGCCCCTTATATGCCAAAGCGACAACACTGACCCCTCTGCTCCAGCCTGTAAATAACAGCCAAGAAGTCTTAAAAACATCAGGAGTGCAGAGACTTAAATAGAGCAAACATGAGTATGTTCTATACAACTCCATTTGCTGTAAGAGAACAAAAAAACATTTTTAAAGCCTGTTTACCAGTCAAGTGGAGAGCATGAAATGCATGCAGAAGTAACATGCATGCCCTTGTGAGTATTCACTCAATTTTTACCCATTTTGCAATGAGATTTGTAAAAATGCAATACACATACAAAAACAAGATGAAATTTATGTGGTGATTTTGTTTTTCTCTAGTGGAAAATAAGATTGATTGGTTGGTTTAAAATATTGGTTAACCGCTTTCCCCCCTTATGAAACTCAAGGCAGCTTGTGTGTATGTAAAATACCATCAAATTGCAGCAATATATGGCAACTCAGCAGGGTTTTTATGGCAAGAGACTAACAGAGGTGGTTTGCCAGGGCCTTCCTCTGCAAAACAACCTTGGTATTCCTTGGTGGTCTCCCATCCAAGTCCTAACCATGGCCGACCCTGCTTAGATTCTGAGATCTGATGAGATTGTAAAGATTACAATAGTTTCCTATGGAGGATGGAGATGACCACCCATAAAATTGGACTCCCTGACCCAAACTTTATCATACTATCGTGTCCATCTAAGGGGAGTCCCTTACAGCTACCCTGCAAATTTGGTGACTCTACCTCAAAAAATGTCCTCCCCCCAGCACCTCGGAAAAAATCTCCATAGGATATAATGGACCCAAATTATTTCAGGAAGGCTGGGGAAAAGCTGAATACCCATTTACTAGTATGGGTATTTGGCTTATTTCGGTTTTCCTGGGAAAAAATAGGGACCAATAAACCCAATTTGTTTACATAGCCCTAGTGGTGGGAATATGAGAGTCCAGAGTTATTGGAACATTGTTCATAAAGTCATAGTTAAGTTTATAGGCTGTTATTTCCACTCAACTCCAATGATTTTTTAAATACTGGGTGAAGCTCCTTCTATTTTTTTTTTTAATGTGACTTTGGCAAAACATTTGATCCTCACAACCAGAATTACTATAGCACAATTCTGGAGCCAGCAAACAACTCCAGCCAAATGACAATGGCTGGAAAAGGTCTGGTTTGCTATGATAATGAATAAAATTATAGTTTATGAGCCTGTGTGGTCACATAAACAGGAGCATTTTGGACAGTGAGTATTGGCGGAAGAATGTAGTAATCACTCAGAATATTCCTATGATGGTTAATCCCACTTTGATCTCAGCAAAGCTGAAAGCAAACACGCACCACGATCCTACTTGGAAGGAGTTCTCATCACCTCCAAGGAGACCTATGCCCAGCACATGTAGAAATGCAGACTTGTCTTAGCTACTGATCCTAAACATAAATTTCCATTGAATTTACTTCTAAGTCAATAAGCTTAGAATTGTAACCATAAAAGAGAGTCTGGTGTACTGCTCCAGAAAAATGTAATTGATTGGACCACTAACAGTGCAATCCCAAGCAGAGTTACTCCTTTCTAAGCCCACTAAGTCAATGGACAAGGCAAAGAAAGGTGTAACTCTGTTTAGGACTAGGACTGTGCATTCGGTAAAACCCAAACCAAAAAAATACCGGGAAAAAGCCATTTCAGTAAATTTCAGGTTCAGGTTTACTGAGTCCCTAAAGCTGGGGAGGATGGCAAAGCTGAATTTGCCATCCCCGAAGAAGCCGGATAAATATCTGACTTTTTCAGGATTGGTTTTTCGTGGCTCCTGGGGGTATTTTTGCAGGTAGAGCCCCCAAATTTGCAGCGTGGCTGCATGAGACTTTCCTTGCAAGAACCCCCACGTTTGGTGAAGATTGGATCATGGGGTCCAATTTTATGGGGTCTGGAAGGGGTTGCCCCCATTCGATTCTCCTCCATAGAAATGTTAAGCAATAAGGAAGTTGCTGACTGACTGTAGTCAAACTCTATTGTGAACGCTGCTAATATTTTCAGTGGAGGAGCCGGGGAAATCCACTGCTTTAAACTGCTTTAAAGCGGCAATTGCTTTAAATGGCCCATTGTTTAAAGTGGGTTTCCCGGCTCCTCCATAGCAAAATACAAGCAGCGTTCACAATAGAGAATCTGACAACAGCCAGTCAGCCACTTCACTATTGCTTAAATTTCTATGGAGAATCAGATGAGGTGACCCCTTCCAGACCCCATAAAAGTGGACCCCCTGACCCAATTGTCACCAAACTTGGGGGTCTTGCAAGGAGAGTCCCTTGCAGCCTCGCTGCAAATTTGGGGGCTTTACTTGCAAAAATGCCCCCCAGGAGCCATAGAAAGCCCCATAGGCTTTACTAGAAGTGAATTTTTTGAGAAACCCGGAAAAAGCCGAATCCCCGTATTTATTGGTATGGGAATTCAGCTTATTTCAGGTTTACCAGAAAAAATTGGGGTTGGATATTCTATGTATTATTGTCTGTGCTGCAATCTAAGCATAAGATGAGGAGCATGAGGAGACTGTGCTGTCCAGATGGAATATATTTCAATAACAAGTGGGAGTATTTATATCTGCCTGAAATCCGTCTGCCTCTTCCTTTCTAGGACAGAGACTGTGTCTTTCTTTAGTTTGCATAATGTTATTTAAAATTATTTCCATAAGGAAAAGCTTAAAAGTTAATTTAGAAATGCACATTATGACTTTTGTTCACTGATACCAAATGTTGATTTTGGTGGTCCCTATTATCAGTAGAAACAATAGAGAAAATGAAGATAAGAAGTCAAATTATGTGAAAGGCAAGCAAGAGCCAATTAAACGTCAAATGAAAAGCTATTTGGTATGAATGAATAAGTAAGGAAATAGATTGGAATCAAACAGCTATGTAATAGTATAGTTCCTTATGAAAGTTTAAGACTGAGGGAAGTCTGAGAAATATATCAATTCAGACTATTTTATAGACAAAACATGGCCCTTTGGAAAGACAGCATTCCGAATTTCCCAAATCATAGGGACAAAGGTGCAGCAGGCCTTTCCAATATTCCAATGTATAGTGATATAGGGCTGAATTTGCCATTGGGGTTAGGGTATGGTCCACTGGAGGTTTCCTTCCACTGCCTCAGCAGCAGCAGAGAGCCTCATTGTGGCAGTAAGGAGCTTTCTAAGTGGGGCCCAACAGCAGTTCTGGCCAGCCAATCTCTGGCTGCCTGCGTCAGCCGGGAAAGGCCGGTCCTTAGAGGACCTGGGAAGTGAAGTCTTCCTTCTGCTGATGCTGCCACTGGGCCCACAGCCAGCTCCAGCTGAACCTCCCTCCCTCCCTCCCTCAGCGTGCCTGCCTACCCTGTTTTGGGGACCCTCTTGGGGACTTTGGGGCAGAGTCAAGCAGCATCATGCCCAGCTTGGGGATTATTGCCTTGCTCCACTCTCAGGTGGCAGGTGAACCACACGAAAGTTAGGACCACAGAGCTTCCCACTCCAGGTTTCCCCCCAGTCAATGGGCTGGGGAGGAGTTCCATCAGCTTACAGGTGGTTGCCCAATGTTCCCCTCTTTTCCTACAAGTCCTCCCCTGCTCTTAGGACCACAAATAATCTCTGCCTTTGATGCCACGATTTGTACTGGATATAGGATGTAACTAACACTGGCATCTTGAAGGGATTTTCAGTTTTCAGAGTAATGGATGTTGGCCAGACCTGTTCGTTGGCAGGGATATGAAAGCATGGCAACTTTTGCTCCCTGACAGCAAGAATATATTTATGTCTTTCAATTTGGATCCCTTGTTAAGGTATAATTATCTTGTACTATTCCAATGTAATGCTTTTTTTTTTCATGGTTCCCTGATCTCATCCTCTTTACCAGAACCCTTTCAAACGCCTCACATTTCAAAACATGGGGCGAGTGATAGGTGAGTGACGGCTGTGCCCCAGCTGTGAGAAATTTGAAATATCAATGAGTTATCATGCTTATTATGCATGATGAACATAATGGTGGTTTTGTATCTAAGTGACCATGTGCAAATATGTTCTGGAAATGCTTGAGTTTCATATTTGGGGAGACAATAAAAAACATGCAGCTGGGATCTGGAGCATGTAACCTGTCCTAATATATCTTAGCTAATATATTAGGAACATCTGGATGTTTTCTAAAGATTCAATTATGAGAAAATGCTTCCGCGGATAATTACTAGGCACACAATATTCACTTACTAATGCCAATTGTCAGATGCTAGCTGACCTGTTGATTTCAATCATGTTTGTATTTGATTAATGTTTTGCATAGTACTGTTCATTTTCCAGTTTCTGCTCATACCTAGCAGATCTACAGGTCAATGCTGTCATAAATGCATACACTTCAATTCAATACATATTTTGGGCTCATTCTCTTCTATAAATATTGGCCTTATATCCTAGACCAGTGATTTAGGAAACCAACATGACTTCTGTAGGTTTATTTGATATAATGGAGCTGTGTCCCAAAATTACAAATCGTATAAATTATCTAGCTCTTGGTCACCAGTAACATATGCTTACATTTCATGGCTTCCCTTCTTATTCTCAATCTCCTTCTGATTTCTTAGTTGCAGTCTCCCTTTTGGTTGATGATGGAGCCAAGGAATGGAAAATCTTTAACATTTTCAGCTTCTTCATTGTCAGCCTTGAAGCTGTGTAATTCCTTAGTAGTCATTACTTTTGTCTTCTTGATGTTCAGCTGTAATCCTGCTTTGCCACTTTCTGCTTTAACGTTCGGCAGTAATTGTTTCAAGTCTTCAATATTTTCTCTCAATAATGTGGTTTCATCTGCATATCTGAAATGATTAATGATCCTTCCATCAGTTTTTACTTCACTTTCTTCTACATCTAATCCAGTTTCCTGATGATGTGTTCTGCATATAGATTGAAAAGACAGGGAGATGAAATATATCCTTGTCTGACATCTTTGCCAATTGGAACCAGTAGCTTCTTTTCCAGAGTACCGGTTGCGCATCAAAACAATCAGATGTTGTGGCACATCTCTTCTTTTAAAATCAACCTTAAGTTTCAGTGATCCACACAGTCAAAAGCTTTGCTGTAATCTATGAAACACAAGCTCTCGTATGCTCCAAAAACCAACATAAATTTGCAGCATCATCTCTAGTGCTGCGTCCTTTTCTGAATCCAGTTTGAATATCTGGCATTTCTCTTTTCAGATTTTGTGTATTGCTGTAAGATTTTGAGCATCACTGTACTTGCATGAGAAATTAATGTGATGATCTGATAGTTGCTGCAGTCTTTGATATCTCCTTTTTCAGAATTGGAATGTAGATTGTTTTTCCAGTCTGTAGACCATTGTTTTGTTTTCCATATATGTTGGCATATTCTTGCTAAGATAGATGCCATTTCTGTGGCTTGGAATACTTCTATTGATATCATAGAATCATTGAGTTGGAACTGTGTCATTAAGAATAGTGTTATTTATAGTTGTCCTCAGCTCTTCCCCAATAGCTGATTGACTGTCATATGACCTGGAGGTTCTGTCTTCCAGCACCATATGTTTAGTTTTTGTTTAAGATTGTCTTGTCATAGGATTTTTAGGGTAAGAGAAAATCAGAAATGGTTTACCATTGCCTTTTTCTGCGCAGTGTGCAGTACTAACCGGGGTTAGCTGCAGTGGTACTGCCATTGCCTACAAAATATCTTCAGCCAATGTCACCTTTCACTACTACTGCTGCCCCGTAGCTACTTTTCAAGGATTCCTCTGCCCCATCATCATTGGAACTGTCAGTTGTCTTCTGCTAATGTGGCCATTGATTTATTGTATTTAGCCTTGTTTATAACTTGATGGTAAAGAGCCCAGTGGCACAGAGAGGTAAGCTGCCGTACTGCAGTCCAAGCTCTGCTCACGACCTGAGTTCGATCCCACCAGAAGTTGGTTTCAGGTAGCCGGCTCAAGGTTGACTCAGCCTTCCATCCTTCTGAGGTCGGTCAAATGAGTACCCAGCTTGCTGGGGGTAAAGGGAAGATGACTGGGGAAGGCTCTGGCAAACCACCCCATAAACAAAGTCTGCCTAGAAAACGTCGGGATGTGATATCACCCCATGGGTCAGGAATGACCCGGTGCTTGAACAGGGGACCTTTACCTTTTATAACTTGAATCCAGATACTTTGATTTAACTACTTATGAACCATAATCTTAATTCATCAAGGAAATGAATAACTGAACATACAACCCATTCACCCCAGATTAATCATGGAGTATTTTATCCCTTCAAATGTTTATGTGATTCCACCAACAAACTATGATCATTTGGTTACTACTGTATTGATCAGTTTCATTGTTGGAAAAATGAGAACAGTTCTTTTAGAATTTTCCCAGGTCTTTTAGAATTCCCCCCCACACACACATACACACACACAAACCCAATATGTTTTTATTAGCTACCTGCTTGCATGACATCATTTCACAGACCTTCTTTTCTCTTCTTAGTTTCTATATCAGCTATTCAGTGCCATTGTAAGGACAGCTCTTGCAATCCTAAGGACACCTTCTTGGAACAAACTCACTTCTATTAACCTGGGACTTAATTCTGAACAGACTGGCTTAAGATTGGTCACACAATCTCTATTTTTAAGATGTATTTTTAAAATTAACTTTTTTCTTACACAGATGCTGGCATTAATGGTTTTATTTTAAAAAATTGTTTGTTTTTTTGCTGTTTTGAGTCTCTGTAAGCTGCTTCCTAGGTATTTATTTGGAGAAGTGGGGTAGCAACATTTTACATCATCAAGAAATCAGGGAGGAGATGGTGACAAGCTCTAGGGGCCCATTCGTCTCATCTTCGTTCATGTTCAACAGCTTATGTTGTACTCTGTGAAGTGCAGCATGATAGATCAGTACCCAACTTTTGACATCTCACATCATTTTGCTTTCCCCTATTTCCTGAGTATCTTGGCAAACATTTTTAGTAGGAATAATCATTTTTTAAAAAAAACAAAGCGTCATGAAAGAGAAGGAACACAAAACAGACTTTTTTTTTTAAGTTAGACCTTCTGTTTCTGTATCATACGAACATCATTCCCAGGGACTTTTACCAAAACTATTAAGCTACTATAAAGCTGTACTGATTCTGCTCCCCCCCCCACTTCATTATTCCATCATGAAGTAATTCTTTGCTTATTCAGTGTTCATTTTGCAAACTGTAAATAGATCATTGTCTGTCTTGCTTATCTGCCTTTTGGTTCCAGTTTACTTTGCCTTATAAAATTATTGCAGTTGCTTGCATCTGTCTGAGAGTTTATCTACTTGTTCAGAAAAAAAATCCAATATTGTACCATTTCAGACTTCAGGTGGTTTGTTTCCCAAATGAACAGCAGCAGAGATCTGAGGTATAGCTTCACTTCTCTAAATAATGCCAAATGCCTGATGAAATGAACATTTTTATTGCCTTCAAAAATCAATGGAGTGGCCCATATGTGCCTGCCCATCAGTTAAGATCTTCTGGAGAGAACCTGCTCTGCGGGCCTCCACCTCCAGAAATTCAGTGGGAGGCTACCAAGGATGGAGCCTTCTCTGTCATCTTTTAAATTCTCTCCCCACAGAAATTTGCCTGGCTTGCCCAGTTTAAGATCAGTCTAAGAAACGTATTGTCCCAGGCATGTGCCAATGAAGACACAAGACAACAGCATTGGGTTTAATTAGATTGTTTAATTAATTAATTATGCAGACCTACATTATATCTACTTAAATGAAACTACTTGTTTGACCCAATGGCCTTGAGCAGTATCACATTAACATCTACATCATATCATAAATATGCTAACATATTTAAATGAGCTTGCTGTGCTAAGCAACCTGGCAATGGCTGCCTTTGTTGGGCAGACCACCCTGACTCCAAACCCAGCCTGTGTCTTCAGCTGGCCTCATTTATCATTCCCTGCACACAATGTGCTCAGAGGTGCTCAGCATCCCCTTCTCCTGATGCTCCACACAGCCACTTACCAGATTCAGAAAGATGTTGCTCAGCATCAAGGGCAACAAGACAGCCAACGTGGTGTAGTGGTTAAGAGTGGTGGATTGTAATCTGGAGAACCGGGTTTGATTCCTTACTCCTCCACATGAAGCCTGCTGGGTGACCTTGGGCTAGTCACAGTTCTCTCCAAACTCTTTCAGCCCACCTGCCTCATAAGGTGCCTGTTAGGGGGGAAGGGAGAGAGGGGAAGGCAATTGTAAACTGCTTTGTGGCTCCTTAAAGGTAACGCAAGGTATAAAAACCAACTCTTCTTCTTCTCCTTCCCAACCATATCCAGTTGCATGGCCAGTGATGTGCTGTTCTGGACCCAACACCCATCACAGCTAATGCTTCAGGGTGCTTGCTGATCATCCTACCCATATCCTTGCCAAACTAGTGATGGCCTAAACAGTGCAAGGACCAGGCCTTTTTAACCGTCTCCACCCCAACATCATGAAGCAGGTGAAAAAAGGCCCCCTCGATAGCCAGATAACCCCCCCCAAAATTCCTGCTTGGGCCCAAAGGTGACCTGCTAATCCTATGATGTTAAAGGGAGGATAGGTGGGTCAGCAGCCAGCAGAAAAGCTTGCCTGAAGAAGGCACAGTCAAAATATATATATACCAAAAACACACCTCCTGATTATCTACTTCAAATGTGGCTAACAAATCAAGCCTTGTGCCTTCCTTATCTCTAGGGAGCCGAGGCAAATCAATCTCTGGCATTAATGCCATGAATTCCACTTTCCAAAATGCAAGGCCTGATAAAAATTGCTTCCATTTGCTTGCTCAGAATAACATAAAGTATCTTAGAAATAATACCACAGAGTGAAACATCTTTTATTTTCCATTTATGTCTTGCAGTCTCTCTCTCTGTTGCCAGTCATTCTTGAATAGCTAAGGGGACAGGAACTTCTTCAGCATATACTAATGGGCAGAATAGAGCAGAAGCTTTCAGCAACTTATGTGTTATCGGTAATAGTGATATCCTGTTGGAATCAAAGGATACATCCCTAGATTTAATAAGATCTTTTTTTATATATAAGTGAATGACAGCTGTCAATTAGGTCTTCCCAGGTAAGGCATGCCATTTTCATTTTTTTTATTGCTGTGAGTATCAGCTTTTCAGCATATCTTATCGACAATTTTCATGAGACCTATTTCTGCCCATCCTTTTTTGGATGTATAGGTTACATTCCACCTAATTTAAGGATTCACAAGAGGGACTGGACAATTCATCTGAGTTCTCCTTTAACTTTCTGCAAAGATTACTACAGTTAACCAAGAACATAAAAAGGTGAACATAAACCTCCTCTCAAACCAATACGGCACTTATTCTAGCATAAGATTGACAGCCCTTTCCTGAGCTGAGGCGTACTGTGACTGTGGGGAAGAGGCGCAGTGGCGCCTCTTCCTAAGCCACTCCCCGTACGCCGTTAAACAAACAAACAAAAAAGCCATTTTGCGGCTTTTGTTTATTTAACTGGGGCCTTTCGCCCCATAGGGAATAGCAAGGCTGCACCTGCTCAAAAGCAGGTGCAGCACCGCCATTCCCAGCACCGGTGGAAGTGGCCGAAAGGGGATAGGGAGCCACCTAACCGGCGGCTCCTTCCCCGGCCCGGCCCCAGAACACCCCCCTGCACTGGCGTGGCCTCTCCACGGCATTGCCGGTGCCACGGACAGGCCGTGCCGACGGAGGGGGGAGGCGCTGTCCCACAGTGCTCAGCCGCCGCCAGGACTGGCCTCGCCGCTGGCGTGAACGCGTGTAAACATGTGTTTACACACATTTATGCCGGTGGCAAGGTCACGCTGCCTCCAAAAAACTTTTGGCCCCATTCTCAGGAATGGGCTGTAATTGTACTGAACATGTTTTTGAAGGTGTAGAAAAACTGTTTATGCAAATGTATTTCCTATCTGAGATACATTAACTAGTGAAAATAGTCTTTTAAATTCCCTGAGTAACATCTGTGCCCTGTGTTCTGTGCTCTGAAAATACACTTGTCTGGGGTGGAGGAGAGATATTGTGAAAAATCCTTATTCAGTGCTTAGGGTTACAGTATATGGTGTAGTCTTGTTTTCATCGTTCGACGGTGTCTCTGGACAGAATCCATGAACTATCACAATAAATGCCATGTAAATGCAGTGTTATGGCAGTTTGTCATAACTGCTGCATAATTTTCATTGAAACTATCTTCTTTGACCACACTGAAAGGGGTCATTTTTTATGGTAAAATTCATGGGCTTTTTGTAGGGTTATGGCTCAGTGGAAGAGCACATGCTTTGTATGCAGAAGGTTTCAGGTTTACTTCTCATCTCCAGTTTAAAGGAGTTTAAAGACAGTGCAAAGGAACTGAAACTAAAAGCAGAGTGAAGCAATGGACACTATGGTGCAGCCAGAAGTACCCTAATTGGTTCAGGTCCCAAAGTAGGGTTGCCAACCTCCAGGTACTATCTGGAGATCATCTGCTATTCCAGCTGATAGGTGGTGGCTGGAGATCTTCTACTAGTACAACTGATCTCCAGATTATAGAAATCAGTTCCTGTGGAGAAAATGGCTGCTTTGGCAATTGGACTCTATGGCATTGAGGTCCCTCCCTTCTCCAAACCCCACCCTCCCCAGGCTCCACCACAAAATTTTCAGGTA
The DNA here is from genome assembly GCF_029931775.1 of Euleptes europaea. Taxonomy (NCBI): domain Eukaryota; kingdom Metazoa; phylum Chordata; class Lepidosauria; order Squamata; family Sphaerodactylidae; genus Euleptes; species Euleptes europaea. The sequence continues at coordinate 79,499,898 of NC_079314.1, read as the reverse complement.
TTTCCTAACCTGGAGCTAGCAACCCTATCAGTGAGTCCCTGTATCTGACCATCTGCGTCTGCAATTTCAGCATGTCTGTGAATCTGATCTTAGAAGAATTCAGACTTTACACGGTCATTTTAGGAGACATTTAAAATTTGCAACTGCAACTGCTAAGTTGCTCTTTCGATGGGGACAATGGTGCAGCAGGTCCTTCCTCCCCTGCCTTTTTCTCCTGAAAAAAGCCACCCCCAGATCTGCTTCCAGTCCTCCTGAGGGAAAATTCTCTGCTCTGAAAAAACCCCAAAAACAAACCAGGCTGAGTTAACAGCATTTTTAAAATGATATCAGAAGGAAACATAACATGTAGTTAGAACCCAAGACATCGTATAGATGTTTCAGAAGCACTCTTCAGATGGGGTGGGAAAGATGTGTGGAAAAGTGGGAGCAGAAGCAAGCATGCTGGCCCCACTGCTGCCTACGCGCAACTGCTGGTATGTGAGCATGACTCCCACATGCATGCACAGTGTATGTACAGAAGTGCCACCCCTTCTTTGGGGAATGCTCAAAAAAGCAACATTCCTGATCATTAGGGTTGCCAGGTCCCTCTTTGCCACCGGCAGGAGGTTTTTGGGGTGGAGCCTGAGGGGGCCAGGGTTTGGGAAGGGGAGGGACTTCAATGCCATAGAGTCCAATTGCCAAAGTGGCCATTTTCGCCAGGAGAACTGATCTCTATCGGCTGGAGATCAGTTGAAATAGCAGGAGATCTCCAGCTAGTACCTGGAGGTTGGTAACCCTACTGATCATGAGGATGGAGCCTGTGCATGTGCATATCCTGGTGATCTTGCGTAGACAGGAGGCAGGGTCAGTGTGCTCATGCCTGTTCCTCCTCTGAACACATTGTTTCCAGCTGGAATACACCTGTCCTAATTTTGAGTCCAAACTCAACACTGATGACATTTTGCTGCAGAGAGTCCAGCAGCAGCTGGCTGCTTGTAGCCGTGATCTATTCTTAGTCTGTCTCTTCCTGGAGGCTTACTGAGCTTCAACTATCTCATTCGAGCTCATCATGATCTGATCAGGGTCTTTTTTTAAAAAGCCAGGCTTTTAATATTAAAGGGCCTGGACAATTTCAGCAGGAGTGCTCAAAGCATGGGAAATGAGTAAGTCTTGCTTTTTAAGAAGGCTAATACACACTCCTTTGCTTCAAGAAGAGCTACATGTGGTGCTGAGGACTTTGTCAGTGCATCACAGAGGTTGTCAGCACTTTGCAAGTTGGCTTCTTTCAATAGTCCTTGCTTAGCTGAAGAAAAGAGTTCTGACGTTGCTCAGCTAAAATCTGCACCGCTGAGCCTTCTGCTCTTTTCTGTTTTCAAAAGACAGATTTTCTGGGCTCATCACATTAGGCAGGCTGTTGTAAGCTACTAACTTTCCTGTAATAAAAGATGTCAGGATAGGCAAAAAAAACGGAAGCGGGAACAAAAATCTCCTATTACTGTAGCACATGCCGGGAAGCAATTAAAGGTAACATAGCGAGAAGAGGGGGGGGGACCCTAGAGTACTGGGCTTCTTTCATTTTAATACAACCTGATTTTAGCCATGACTAATCTCTTCCATTGATAATCTGTTTAGTGATACAAATGTCACTGAATGGATCAACTTTATACTCAACTTTAAACCTGGGACTAGCAATTCCAATTATTTTTTTGCAGATCTCTTTGAGGTCATTGCACATTTAAAAACAAATTCACTCTACTCTTTCTATGGTTGCAATTTTTGTTCTGGCACAGGTTCTGTGCTTTTAACAGCTGCATGGGGGAGATTTAGCAGGTAAAAGGAGAGAGAACAGGACGGATAAACACCCATGCTTTTCCCCTATCACTGTCTAACTGGGAGCTGCTGCTGCTTCAGTCTCTCTTCTTCTACCTCTTAAAAAAATCTCCCATCATCACTTATTTCCTGCTTTCCTTTCCCAATCTTTCTGTTTATAAGTAGGGTTGCCAGGTCCCTCTTCGCCAATGGTGGAAGATTTTTTGGGCGGAGCCTGAGGAGGGCTTTGTTTGGGGAGGGGAGGGACTTCAATGCCATAGAGTTCAATGGCCAAAGCGGCCATTTTCCCCAGGGGAACTGATCTCTATCAGCTGGAGGTCAATTGTAATAGCAGGAGACCTCCAGCTGATACCAGGAGGTTGTAAGGAAGCAAACACAAGAGCGAAAGTATATCACAAAGTGCTAAATATAATATGATACAAGCTACATAACATAAACAACAGGACCAATGACAGTGCAGCTATATATCTGTCCTCATAGCTATAAATAGCCAAGTAAATAACACAAGATTACTATCCCCAAATGGGCTTGCATGTGTTATAAAAGTCCAATATTGGTACAAAAGCCTGTAAGAGTATATGCAGTAGTGAATCTTCTTATTTTCAGATGTTCTTCAGCCAGGTACCTGAAGGACAGATATATAGCTATGAGGACAGATATATAGTTGCACTGTCATTGGTCCTGTTGTTTATGTTATGTAGCTTGTATCATATTATATTTACCACTTTGTGATATACATTTGCTCCTGTGTTTGCTTCCTTACATTCTGTACTTACATGGTGGTGTCCCTTTTGGGTACCAGGAGGTTGGCAATCCTATTCATAAGCACAACTCCAGAATAGGCCTTTACTCTCCAATAGCCCTTCAGTGGCCAAATTTGTAGGCAAAAGGGCTTCTAGCTTCTGGTTGACTGCCAGACTTCCTCTGACTTCTTTCCCCGGAAGTGACCATCCCTTCATGTCCCAGGGTCTCCCAGCAGTAAAGGTAGCTCCCGATCCCCCAATGTTATTTAGGAAATACATGTACTATTACAGCATGTCAAGGCCAGGAGACATTTTAACAACAAACATGAGAAACTGAGAAGCTATGGAGATACATGATCTCTGAAGAGGGAAGGAGCTTTAATGTATGGCTTCACTGTTAAGATGTAAATTTTATATTTAAGGGATTTTTTTATTACAGGAGAAATTGCAATACCTGCAATTTATTCTGGCTTCTATGTCCCTTGTGGTTAACCAGCTGCATTTTTCCCACGTATGCCTGGAAAATTTCCCAGTGTGCAAAATCTACTGAGGGATATTTTAATTTGCATGAGACAGCCTCATGGCACCACTTGCTCATTCAAACTCTGATAAGCAGATTACCCATGAAGTAAATTTAGGGCTGAGCCCATCAAGTGTAATCAAGCAAGGAGAATTCAGGAAAAATCGCTCTTAATAAAATTTGGACAAAAAATTGCATGTACTTGTAAAAGAAAATATTGTAGTTAATTATGCATTTTCTCCAAAACAAATGTTTGGCATTCACTGACCTGTGAAGTAGGACAAACCAGAAGCTTAATTTGGGATGGCTTTCTAAGGAGAATTCTTTATTAAATGCATCAATCAGGCCTTTTTTTGTTTCTTCGGGGGTGGGGAATGATGAATACTGTTGAATGATAACAAAATCAAAAAAAGTATGGCTTACCATACCAACAGGGATTATACATAGCAGTGGTGAGGCAATTACCACAGAGGTTTAGATCCTAAATTTGTTAAGGTTTTCCACTGCCAGTCAGATATTTTCACATGGAAGGCCAAGACAAGGCCCAGTGATTAGGGTTGCCAGGTCCCTCTTCGCCACCGGCAGGAGGTTTTTGGAGCAGAGCCTGAGGAAGGCAGGGTTTGGGAAGGGGAGGGACTTCAATGCCATAGAGTCCAATTGCCAAAGTGGCCATTTTCCCCAGGGGAACTGATCTCTGTCGACTGGAGATAAGTTGTAATAGCAGGACATCTCCAGCTAGTACCTGGAGGTTGGCAACCCTACCAGTGATGCAGAATACAATTAGAACACAAGGATTGCCTTACTTCATTAAACCCGAGCTAGATTCTAGAGCAGGGGTGTCCAAACTTTTTTCAAAGAGAGCCAGATTTGATGAAGTGAACATGCGTGAGGGCCGACCATTTTGCCTGACATTCTTAATTAAATTAATTAAATGCAAAATAACTATTTTATGCAAAGCTTATTGCAAACGGCATACTTATTATGCCCATAACCACAGACTGCACCACAAAAACCAAGGCTACATTCCTTCCTTTCCCCAAAGCCCCTTTCAGCTCACCGGACACCCCCCAGCTTCTAAATCTCCAACCTTCCTTCTGTAGGGAGGGAGCAGGAGCTCTTCCTCCCCCCCCCCCACTCATGTGCCTCTCTGGGACTGTCGACTCTCTCCCTTCAACCATGCCGGGGTATTCTGTCCTCCCCTCATCTGAGCCAGGAAATAAACTGGTTTTCATTCTCATGGAGTCCAAGATTCAAACACTCTGACATCTCCCGTGCAGGGAGGAATGTGGAGTTTTTCTCCCCATGAGAGCCAGCGTGGTGTAGTGGTTAAGAGCGATGGTTTGGAGCGGTGGAGTCTGATCTGGAGAACCGGGTCTGATTCCCCCACTCCTCCACATGAGCAGTGGAGGCTAATCTGGTGAGCTGGATTTGTTTCCCCACTCCTCCAGACGAAGCCAGCTGGGTGACCTTGGGCTAGTCACAGCTCTCTTAGCCTTACCTACCTCACAGGGTATCTGTTGTGGGGAGGGGAAGGGGAGGGCGATTGTAAGCCACCCTTAAGTGGTAGAGAAACTGGGCATATAAAAACCAACTCTTCTCTTCTTCTTTCCTTCTGACCTCTTTGCTCTATGCTCGGGGCTTTGACCTCCGGAATGAACACGGGTATCCTCTGCAGACTCGGCCCCGTCTGAACGCGCCTCATTTCCAAACACGATACATGCCAGGAATCATTTATTTCCGCCACCCCATCCCTTCTTTCTAAGCAGCCACTTGCCTTGGAGAGAACCTGCTGGGGGGTCTGACTCCAAACACTCCCTGCCCCCAAATCCAGCCCCCTCTCCCCCCTGCCTTTCCTTGACTCACAATCCCCCCACCCAAGACCCATCCAGTCTCTCCCCTCCTCCCTCCCACCCACCCTGCAAATCTGGATCCCTCGTGAGGCCTCCGCAATGCAGGGAAGGGGCTGCATCTTCCCCACCCCACCCCAGCCTTCTGCAGAGAGGAAGGAGGAAAGAGGAGAGCCAGACGGAGCAGCCCCCCCACCCTCAGGCTTTTCAGTGTTTGTGTGTGGGGGGGTGTCTTTCCTCTCCCAGATTGGGGCCAGCCTCTGACCTCCCTTGCATTTCCCTACCCCACCGCCACCTTTCCCACCCTCGAGTCCCCCCCAACCCATCCTCAGGATCCCCCTTGACCCACTTGGGAGGAGCTGCTGCTGCTTTTCCACGTGTCAGAACAACAAAGGCCGCGTCCCCATGCGTGGGCTCTGGTTAAGAAGGAAGTGGCCTCTCTAGGGTTTCAGACTCGCTGGCCTTCATTCCGGGGGGTGGGGCTGAGACAGCCAATCAAGGCAACCCTCCGCCCAAGCGTCGCCCCCTCGGTCGGGGATGCAAAGCACAGGCGCAGCCCGCACACGCCCCCTTTTCTCTCTCTGCAAAACGGGCTGGGGGGCCATATTAAACCAGCCCAGGGGCCGCAATTGGCCCCCGGGCTGGACTTTGGACATGACTGTTCTAGAGTTTAAGTAATACAAAATGGGACACAATTCAAAGGACTATTCATAAATTACAATATGGGAAGAGAGATCATGGGTAGTGGGGATGAGATTGCATCCGTTGGGCCATCCTTACATGCACTCAATATAACTTGTCTCTGCTGTTTGGCAGGAAGGATTCCTTGTGTATGATCCCCCAAAAGGTCATCTGAGATGTGTACATGAGGGGAGCTACAGAGCTGAAAATTGAATGAAACTAATCTATACAATTACTGAATCGATCAGTAATGCAAACACATAGCATAATGAGATCCAAAAAAACCCCTCAAAAACCGAACAATGTTTTAAATGAGCAAATGAGCCCAGAGTTTCTCTCTGTGTGTGTGTTAAGTGCCGTTAAGTCGCTTCCGACTCATGGCGACCCTATGAATGAAAGTCCTCTAAAATGTCCTATCTTTGACAGCCTTGCTCAGATCTTGCAAATTGAAGGCTGTGGCTTCCTTTATTGAGTAAATCCATTGTGCCCTTGCTGACATCCATATCTTGTTGGGTCTTCCTCTTTTCCTGCTGCCCTCAACTTTTCCTAGCACGACTGTCTTTTCCAGTGACTCTTGTCGTCTCATGACGTGACCAAAATACGATAGCTTCAGTTTAGTCATTTTAGCTTCTAAAGTTTCTAGAGTTTCTGTGCACATTATTAAAAGGGGATTGTTACCATGATAAAAATTCATTCAGTTACTCAGTAAAGAGATTAAGGTTACATATAGTTTGAGGTCTAACTGAAATAAATATATGCTTTTGCAAGGCTGGTTCATTATCTTTGATGGACATGATCTTTGCCCTGAATGAAGGGGAAACCTTGTGTCAGGCTGCTATCTCGGTTTCGTTATTGCCTCTGTCTCTGCGCTGTATTGTCTGCCCCCCAAGGTCGCATACCTAGGCCTGGGAACTCAGCTCCTGGGAAACTGTATTCAGCCTATGCGTGTAATCTCCCGCCTTTCCTGCCTTATAATATCTCCCAGCTAGTGAGTCTCTCATAGCTGTCATTTTATTCGTTTGCACTGTATGCCTATTTGACCAGTAAAAGCCATCTGTTTGGACTCTATATGACTTTGTGGTGATTTCTGGTTCTGTGGGCCAAGGGCTGACATTATGACAGCTATCCCTCTTCACCATTCTACTAGCCAGGCTGGAGCCCAGGGGGGTTCGCCTGCCACTTGGATGGGAGCTGTGCAGCTCTCCAGGTGATCTACTACCCTGGAGCCCTTCTCTGAGGATCCTACTCTGTTACAAGACTTAATCGCTGAACTTTTCCGGACGACCCGAGAGGTTTGCCGCTTGAAGGGACTGGTACAGGAACAGTGGCAATCTCTTACAGGACGTCTCTGGATGTTAACGTCGGAGGATACTGATGCTCGTTTGGATCTTCAGGACTTGGATCAATTACTGGACGATGCCCGATTGGCGACTGAGGATTTACAAATATTAACTGGACTTTTGGATAATCTTATTTCTCGAGAAACTCTTTCTACCATGGCGGGAGCCCCGCCGGAGGGTTTTTCCCTGATCCCGGATGCAGCCAGCTGTCAGGCTGAGGCCAAGCGAGTCGCTATTAGCACCGCTCTTCTCCTTGTGGAATGTACAAAGGACACCCCGGTAGCCACCTTGGCTCAAGTTTTGACCTCGACTTTTGGAGCCGAGGCACCCGCACTGGCGGTTCGAGTACAACCTCTGCTGGGCGGGGAACCCGACCCCATACTCTCACTCCTGGAGACAGAACTTTTGCCGCGCATTACGGCAGAGACTGCCCTAAGACTTGAGAACGCCAAAGTTCTTGCGGATCAGCAAGCCGCCGAAGCGGCTAAGGTCGCAAGAGAGAGAGAGGCTGCGGAAGCAGCCAGGGCGGCTGCAGCAAGGATTAGGAATCAGGCGAACGTGGACACGCGCCCCAAGGACAATGTACTAGGGCTATCAGGTCTGTCTTTTTCCCCGGCGTTTGTCCCGTCGCGCGCGACCCAACGCGCACGCCGTTTGGCTGACCGACGTCGAGACTCAGGAGAGTCTGAAGACGAGGATTTATATGGGGATAGCTCTCAATGGGCCACAAGCTTCCGGACCAGTAAGCCTCATCTTACTGGTGGCCCAAGTGAGGAGGTTCATCTCTTACGAGCCCAGAATCGGGAGCTCTCCGACCGTGTTGATCAACTCCAGGAAGTAATGGAACGTATGCTTCAGGAGAACAGGCAATTACAACAAACCCTGATAGCTCACAGACAGCCCGTTCCGATACCGGGTCAGGGGGTACCCGTACAGTCACCCGCTAATGTGCCTGCTCCACCCTTGCCTCCTGGAGCTCCTGTTGCTCCTCCGCCCGGACCACCCGTGCAACCACCCGCTAATGTGCCTGCTCCACCCTTGCCTCCTGGAGCTCCTGTTGTCCCTCCGCCCGGCCCTTGGAAGCAACTCAAATTGAGGACTACGTAGGACGGATCTCTCGAGACTTTGCCTTGTTTCTTGCATCAAGTGGACAGTTATATGCGAGAACAAGGACAACTTTTCCCCACGGAAGATAGCCGGGTGCGTTACGTAGCTTCCCTTCTGACAGGTAAAGCGGCTGACTGGATGGTCCTCCAGTTTGACACCCGCTCTCGTGCTATTCATTCCCTCAACAACTTCATGACTGCCCTGAGAAGGAGGTTTGAGGACCCCTTCCTGGGGGAAAGAGCCAAAACGGAACTCTTACAATTAAAACAAGGCTCTGCTACAGTACGAGAATTTGCCGATGAATTTCAACGACTGGCAAGTAAAATTGTAGGTTGGCCCGAGACCACCCTGATCCATCATTTCAGGGAAGCCTTGCATCCTGACATTGTGAACTGGTCTTACATGCGGGGCGATCCCGATACCCTCGAAGACTGGATCCTATTAGCCGAGGAAGTGGAAAGCCGCCGACGCTTTATTTCTCTCGTCCGTCAAAAGCACAAGGAAAAAGGCACCCAAAAGCCTCAACCCAAGGCACCACTGCTCGTCCCACGAAATCCCCCACGTCCGCCCCAGGAACGTGAAGCCCGATTTCAGAGGGGTGCCTGTCTTACTTGCGGAGAAATGGGCCACTTTGCAGCCGTTTGCCCGCGCCGCCAGGAATTATTTCGTCCCAGCACGACAACCCGCGCCCGAGGTCGTCCACCACGCAGAGGCACCGCGGCCACCCGCAGCGCAGCTCCGGGAAGACCCACACCCTCTGCACTCCATGCCGGGGACCCAGCCTCCCTGCCTACTACCAACGACCCCGCCGGGTCTCGGATAACAAGTGCCCCATTGGGGGACAACTTTCCCTCTTCGGATGAGGAAAATCCTTGGATTTCTCCAGCCTTAAACCTGGAATCTCCCCTCGACTTGTCAAAAAACGGCTCCGGTCTGTGGTGAATGGAGCGTCTCCACAGACCTCTCAGGATCTTCCTATCAAACCGAATGCTCCTACCAAAATCAAAGAAGTGGACTCCACCGTCTACGTGGATGCAATTTTACAACAACTTAACGGTGGCCCACAAATCCCCGTCAAAGCACTCATTGACTCCGGTTGCTGTCGCACTCTCATAAGCGAAGCCACTTTTGCTGCACTCAGAGCCGACTCTGAGGCTTTACCCGCCCCCGTCCAATTTGCCCAAATGGACGGAAGCCATTTCCAGGGGGGTCCAGTTGATCACCGCACCATAGGGGTGGCAATGGGAATTGGTTCCCACTGGGAACAAATAGACTTCACTATAGCCCCTATCCGATTTGAAGTGGTCTTGGGAATTAACTGGATTAAAGGACATAGTCCCAGTATTGATTGGGAAACAAACACTATCTCCTTCGCTAGTCCCACCTGCGACCAGCATCGGCAAAACTTTGCTCTGCTATATCCGCCCGTTCCAGCATTAACCTCTACTGCCCCAACACCACCGGCTCTACCCGCTGTATACCGGGACTTTGAAGATGTCTTCGACCTTAGGGAATGTGATGCCTTACCCCCCACCGGGCCTCAGACTGTGCGATTGAAGTGGTAAAGGACTGCACATTAACCAAGAGTAAGATTTACCCTATGAGCGCTTCCGAGCGCACTGTCCTCCGGGACTTTTTGGACAAAAACCTCGCCAGAGGGTTCATTCGCCCTTCGAATGCCCCAAACTCGGCCCCCGCGTTTTTCGTCCGGAAAAAAGAGGGCGACCTTCGCCTGTGCATTGACTTCAGAAAGCTCAATGCGGTTACCCAGACCAACGCCTATCCTATCCCATTAATATCAGATATTTTGGGACAATTACAGGAAGGCCGTGTGTTCTCTAAATTAGACTTGGTGGAAGCTTACTACCGAGTCCGTATCCTCGAAGGGGATGAGCACCTCACTGCCTTCTCTAGCTGTTTCGGAATGTATGAATTCCTTGTGATGCCGTTCGGATTAAAAGGGGCCCCGGGGGTCTTCATGCAACTCATCAATGAAATCCTACATGACCTTCTATATCGTGGGGTGGTGGTCTACTTAGATGACATTCTCATTTATTCGAAAACTATGGACGAGCATGTGGCTCTGGTCAGGGAAGTTCTGCAACGCCTGCGTAACCATCAACTTTTCTCAAAACTAGCTAAGTGCGAATTTCACCAAAGCAAACTCACGTTTTTGGGATACATCATCTCCCACCAAGGTCTTCGCATGGACCCCGCCAAAGTCCAAGCCGTCCTCGATTGGACTCCCCCCACCAACCGTAAGCAAGTACAGTAATTTCTGGGATTTGCAAACTTCTATCGAGGATTCATCCCTAACTTCGCCCAGGTAGCTCTACCCATTACAGACCTACTGAAAACTAAGGGAAAAGTAAGCTCGGCTGCCTTGCCCTCCGCAAAAATCCTATGGACTGAGCAATGCCAAGCCGCCTTTCTGGCCCTCAAACGCCTCTTCACTTCGGAGCCGGTGCTACAGCACCCAGACCCAAATCAAATGTTCATTGTGCAAGTCGATGCTTCCGATGTAGCCATGGGAGGGGCTCTCCTCCAGCAAGGACCGGATGGTCTTCTTCACCCTTGCGCTTACTTTTCGAAAAAATTTGCGCACGCTCAATTAAACTGGCCCATCTGGGAGAAAGAGGCCTCAGCAGTTCATCATGCACTGACTCTATGGTGACAATTCTTGGAAGGGTCTAAAGTCCCCTTTGAGGTTTGGACCGATCACAAAAATCTAGCTGCCCTCACGGGGTCCCATAAGCTATCGGCGAAACAACAACGGTGGGCGGAGTTCTTTGCTCAGTTCCGTTTCACCCTGAAGCACGTCCCTGGGAAGCAGAACGTTCTCGCGGATGCCCTCTCCCGTTTACCACAATATCCGGTAAAACTCGAGAGACCCACCAACTCTCTGTTCACCCCTATGCAACGTGGGGCCCTACCTATGCTGGCTGTGCAAACTCGATCCCAGCATCAGCACACCTTACCCAACTTACAAGCTCCGCCAGCCCAACCGGCTGCCCAGCCGCCACCGCAACAAACCGGAGTTCCCGCCCTTCCTACCCCTCCGACCGCCCAGCCGCCTGCAGTCTGCGCGCCGCCGCACGTAAGCACTAGCCCCATAACTGTTTCTAAGATCTCCATGACCGACGGGGGGGCCCCCTCCAAAATCCCCATCTCCGAGTCCTTTTTAACTGTCCTTCGGGACCAGTGCCTTTTAGAACGTTCCGCTCATACCCTACCTCCTGGTGTTTTGGAACAAGGAGGATCCTGGTACAAGGACTCGAAATTGTATGTACCCAAAGCTCTCCGGAAGGACGTTTTACATTTAGCTCATGGAGCCAAAACAGCTGGGCACTTTGGGTTTCTGAAAACCCTTCACTTATTGCGCAGACAGTTCTGGTGGGGGGGGATGCGTTCCGACATTGACTCCTTCATCCGCAGCTGTCCCGTTTGTGCCGCTGCGAAACGATCGCAGGGCAAACCCCCGGGACTGCTACAACCTCTTGAAACGCCCAGCAAACCTTGGGAAGTGATTGCTATGGACTTCATGACTGATCTCCCTCTCAGTGGGGGTAAAACTGTGTTGTGGGTTGTTACTGATTTGTTTTCTAAGCAAATACATTTGATTCCATGCGCAGGGATCCCCTCTGCTCAGAAACTGGCCCGCCTCTTCGTGACGCATATCTTTCGTTTACATTCGTTTCCGCGTAAGATAATTTGTGACCGCGGAAGTGGTTTCGTTTCTAAGTTTTGGAAAGCTTTCCTCAAGTTGGTGGGAGTGGAACAAGGGTTGTCTAGTGCATACCATCCTCAAACTGATGGTCAAACTGAACGTGTCAATGCTGTACTTGAATGTTATTTACGCTGTTATGTTAACTACCACCAGGATAACTGGGTGGAACTGTTACCTTTAGCAGAATATGCCTACAATAATGCCATGCATCAATCCACAGGTTTTAGCCCATTTTTTGCTGTGTATGGGCAAGATTTCAGTCCCATCGCTCCTGCAGATGATGTGGAGGGGGAGGGGAACCCCGACATTGCCTCCTGGGCACACGCCCTCCGTACCACTTGGCCCTGGCTCGTTAGCAACCTCGACCGGGCCAAACGTAAATACAAAGCGCAAGCTGACAAACATCGCTCCCCCGGGGGTGATCTGCAAGTGGGTGCTTTGGTTTACCTTTCCACCAAAAATCTCCGTTCCACCCAACCGTGCCATAAGCTCAGTGCTAAATTCATTGGCCCTTTCCCCATCACCCGGGTCATAAACCCTGTCACGGTGGAACTGGCTCTCCCCAAATCCTTGAGGCGTGTGCATCCTGTTTTCCACATTAGCCTCCTCAAACCCCATGTTGCTTCTCCACAGTGGCATCCGGACCCACCTCCTGCGCAACCCATCATGGTGGGGGGGGAGGAACACTTCGAAGTCTCCAAGATCCTTGACTCCCGTGTTCACCATGGCAACCTGCAATATTTAGTCCGTTGGAAACATTTCCCCCCTGCCTATGACGAATGGGTGCGCGCACGGGATGTCTCCGCCCCCGACCTCGTCGACGCCTTTCACATTGCTTACCCGGATAGGCCAGCCCCCTTGCGAACTGGGAGGGGGCCTTGAGGGGAGCAGAATGTCAGGCTGCTATCTCGGTTTCGTTATTGCCTCTGTCTCTGCGCTGTATTGTCTGCCCCCCAAGGTCGCATACCTAGGCCTGGGAACTCAGCTCCTGGGAAACTGTATTCAGCCTATGCGTGTAATCTCCCGCCTTTCCTGCCTTATAATATCTCCCAGCTAGTGAGTCTCTCATAGCTGTCATTTTATTCGTTTGCACTGTATGCCTATTTGACCAGTAAAAGCCATCTGTTTGGACTCTATATGACTTTGTGGTGATTTCTGGTTCTGTGGGCCAAGGGCTGACACCTTGATGGTAATCTTTAGGTTGTTTGCTAAGTATGGTTAAATGTGAAATGTAAGTCTGCTTGATGTTAGCTTTTGTATAGTCTATCTTCAGAAGCTGCCTCACTGAAAAGCCTTGAACTTCAAAAGGAAAACAATGTCCATGTACAGACAGGCTTTTGCTGAAGAAGGTGACTCAAAATGGTTTCTGAGAGAGTAGGCTTCCCTCCAAATATTCAAATATATGCATTTGATTTGATTTTTGTGTTTATAAATTTCACTACAGTTTTACATGTGGCTTTATCTCTAAATTCATTCATTAAGTGGGACAGCAATAACTATTACAGTATGTTTCTGGCTTTATATATTCAGATCTTACCTCCACATGCAGATGAGGTCGACTTCTCTTAGGGAATTGCATTGACAACCAGCATAATTTTTGCCTTACCTATGGAATTGCTCTCTTCTGACTATTTATTTTCCAAAGAATCTCTACTACTATATTAATTTTCAATATTGGTCGACTAAATGATGGCTTATTTTTGTATTGGAGATTCATCTGTAGTGCACACATGTGTTGTTCCATCTAGACAAATTTGTCAGGTTCAAATTTGAATACAGATATTGTTGGCTGCCAATTATTCCTCATGTGGAAAACTATAATATGTGGAAAACAGGTCCGCCTCTTCTGGTATGCTCCCCAGAGAGCATTACACTCCTCTAATAACAGCTTGCTGGTGGTCCTTGGCCCAAAGATTGTCTGGCTGTCCTCAGCTAGGGCCAGGGCCTTTTCAGCCCTGGCCCCAGCCTGGTGGAAGTCCCTTGCCGATGAGACCAGGGCTCTGCAAGACCTTAAAGAGTTCTGCAGGGCCTGCAAAACTGAGTTATTCCACCAGGCCTATGGTTGAGGACAGCCACGGTTTCCATCAGTGCTGGCCTCTCTACCCTCTCTAGTGATGAGTGCCATCTTTGGAGTTTTTAACTATTGTTGTTTTTAGAATTGTTAATGTATATTTATTGGATTGTATTTATGGTTTTACTGTATTTGTAGATTGACTTGTTGGTAGCCACCCTGAGCACTAGGAGGGGGAGCGGGAATGAGTATCAGAATAGGCATTCAAATACAGACATCTGTCAGCACTGCATTGCTTACAATAGAATGTAAATTGTAAGAATGTAAAGTCAGCAGCTATGATCGGCTAGGACATTATACTAGATTGGGGCATAATTTTACAAAGCTCAATGTGTAATAAGCAAACAAAAATTGTACTTTTGAATCTGTACCAAGTTCCTTCCAGGATGGTCTGTGTTCATGTGCTCGCATATACAGGTTTGAGCTTCTTTCCTTGTGCATGCCCATAGATATCAAGACATGGCAGGAAAATGCAATGGAAATGGGGCACAATCTGCAACACTGATGTATTTGTGCAGGCAAAATGTAAATGTGCATGTGCTGACTAGGGTTGTGCATATCAATACACCTGAACCCAAAATAAACCCCAAATTAGCCATTTCAGTAATTTTCGGGTTTACCAAATGCCAAAACCTGGGGATCTGCCTGAAGCCAAATAGGCAATTTCAGGCTCGGTTATTCATCTTTGCTCAGATGCATGGCTCTGTGCTTTCTCCCATTTTTCTATCTTTTTGTGACTGGTTTTGTTAGGGCCCCATAGTTGGGGCTCTTTTGAGGTAGGGATCGTGTAATTGGAGCCAACTTGGTCTGACCAACCATCCAACCACACAACCATCTGTCCATCACCATTCAGTGAGTTAAATTGGATAAAGCATAAGAGTTTTTTTTTAAGATGAAACTCACCAAGTCCCATCCAGAGGGATATACCCTCCAACTAAAAAGAACCGGCTTCAACAGCTTCTCACACCACCATGCTTCTGAAGGAGACTCCTTCACCTGCATGGATGAGCAATCTCCTTCAGACAGCCCCTGTGGTCAAGACTTTGGCTGGGTATGATATCACACCCCCATGAAAATCTGCTGTCATACTGAAGGTTGCCCCAAGAAGAGGTTTCCTTTCCCCCGCAACGAGACCATCTCTTGAAATCAGATGACCACAATAAAGAATTATTCACAGGATGTCATTTGCCACCAAAAGAAATGTTTCACATGCCTTATTTTTCTTGCATTTAAGCCATTTTCCTCAGTTTGGAAGCTAATTTGCATGGACATCATGCTATGTGCCCCAGATACGAACGGAGCCCCCTGACTTTGAGGCGCCAGCCTGCCAATCAGCTCTTTCTGCCATTCCTTGGCAAAGCTGAACTTCTGAACCTGAAAACTGATGGACAGCTCGGCTTCCAAATGCCTGGAGGATGGGGGTGACCCCTTTGCTGGTCCATAAAGTTGGACTCCCTGTCCCAACATTCACCAAACTTTGGTGACCGTCTAAGGAGAGTCCCTTGCAAATACCCCCCCCCCAATGACCCCATAGGAGCTTCATAAAAAATCCCCATAGACTATAATTGGCCTGAATTTTTTGGTAAACCCGGAAACAAAGCCGAAATACAAATTTACTAGTATGGGGTATTCATCTTATTCCAGGTTTACCAGAAAAAAATCGGGCCCAACCCTAGTGCTGACCCTGCTACGGTATTGTGAGTCAGCATTTTCAGGGAAATCTCCCCTACAAATCCTCACATGCCCAGAAGTTGCAAAAGAAAAGATATCAAAAATGCTTGATGAAGGTTCCTAGGAATGGAAAGAGGAAAACACAGTAGAAATAATGCAGTTTCTGCATACCCCAAGTCCCATTTAACATATTGACAACTGGATGCAGTCCTATATTGTGAATATGTCTTAATTAAGGGGAACAGTTCAGTATTCAATTCAAAATAACCAGGAAGATTACCTTTCCGGGATCAATTTGTCAGCAATTTGTTTTTAACTTCTATAGTACATTGATTTGCATCAAAGTTCCAGCAATCAAAACAAGTCACTGACAAATACTTCATTTTCGGGACAGAAGTACAGCCCACACCCAGAAACAATTGCCAAGGCGATGATCAACAAACAGACTTGCTTGATTTCCTTATGATGCTATTTTCTCTTAAAATAATCTGTTTCAAAAGATGTCATGTGGCTTGGATGGCTGACAGCATACTGATACAGAATGATAATTTTGGAATGCATATGCACATTATGCCTGAAAGACTGCTGGCAGAAGTATAAAGAAAAAGTGATATGTCTTTCTTGCAGCATTTTAACAAAATTGAATTTTGTTAGATTATTAACACACGTGATATTCATGCTGCGTTGTTATAATCCTATAAAATAATAATTTCATATTAACAGAAATCTTTGCATTTCAATTGCTATATGTGTGTGTGTGTGTTTTCTCTGCTAAATGGGCAAAAGTATTCTATAGTGCATGTAAAACCTTTTCTGCTAAACTGTGCAAGAACATTTTATGCTAGAGAAAAAATGTAGTAACCCCATCATATTGCAGTGTATACATGTTACAGCGTTTGGAGTGGTTTGCAAGGCTTCCAGTAATGCTGATATTTATATAAAATGTTCAAAGTGCTTAATGCATATCACTGTAACCATTAAAACAATGCTGTAAGTTTTGCCAAGATAATTAATCCGATATTGAAGATAAAGCAGAATGGGCCAAGGGAAAGCCATGTAGCCCCACCACAGCTGCTTAACTTAGACTGAACTTAGACAGAACTGGTGGCAGCATTAGAGTTGGTAGTGGGACAGACTATACTTGTCATTACTTCTTATGGGTAGGTATGACTCCACAGGTCCTTTCAATGCTGCCTGCACCTCTGGGGCTTTACTTGCTCCTAGACACTAGTAGCCTTCCAGGGCTTTGACCTATTGGGTGTCCCGGGAGAGGCTCCCACCCCCATCTCCCGGGCCTGGGCTCTGCCCCCTCACTCACCTCCATTCCCTCCAGGGCCAATCCGATGAGTCTTTCTCTCTCTCCAGCGGCCCGGGGAGACAGACGGGAAGGAGGGGACCCGACTGCCACTGCCGTGGGAGCAGCGCGCCGCCGGCACGCGAGAGTTGCCGCGGGAACAGCATGCCCCTGCGCCGCTGCCAACGGGGCGTTGGCTGTAGCGGCCCTCTCCACGATCCCAGCTGAGGAGCGGGTGAGCCAGGGCAGGGAACAGGAGCGGACAGCACCCGGCGTCTTGGGGCTGGGAAGGGGCGTCTTCCGGCCCTTATATGGACTTCCGGGGGAGGGCTAGGGGCGGAGTTAGGGGAGGTGCTTTTCTGGCCTGGAGGATATATAGGGCCAGAGAAGTCTGACTGCCGGGGAGGAAAGAAGCCAGAGGCTGCCTGCAAGTTGTGTCCTGCGGCAACCTGGCGACATCTGAGGGAGAGTCGAGCTCTGACTCCCCCTCGGACTGATCTGAGGTGGAAGAGACTGTCTTAACCCCAACCTCCTCCCGGGCAGAGACCCTCCCAGCGCCTGGGCCGAAGCCCCCTCACGACATTGGGTCCTTACCTGGTAAATTAAAGGGCCAATCAGCCCTTGGTTGTAGATTGGGACAATGGCTGCGAATGACTTGTCAAAAATGATACACTGAGATCACAAGAAACAATTGAACTCGGGAGCTCCCAGATCATTCTCTTAGCCATTGTATTCTACCAGTTTTGGCAGGATCAGGCGTCTGTCCCTACCATCCCATAAGCAAACTCATCCAGGCACGTAGCTCTAAAGCAGTAAGACTTTATTAGGAGCAAAAAGACAGATTAAAGGACTGACTGCCTACAGGCAGGTGAGGCTGGTAATGGCGAAACATAGGTAGGTTACATGTTTAAAAGCACTACAGGCTGTGAAGGTAAACATGGCTAAGCAACCCTGAGATAAGCGATTCCCAGGAAGGAAGACTAAACAATAGAATGCAGCTGTGGAAAACAGGACGAGCGAAACTGTACACAGAGTTTACAGGCATGAGAACCAAGGACTTGACATGTAGCCAGAAACTGGCCTACTCATGTCAAGAGCCTTTACTCCTGCTAACAGCAAAGGCCTGACAGTTCATGGTTTTGTAAACAGAATATCATACATTATAAGTGATCATCATGTTGTGCTGTTGGAATTTCACTGTAGAAGATGAAAGACAAAGAACAGACATCTATGGTTATGCTCAAGTAGCTTTCTCTTAGATGAAATGCTTCTTTCTACTTTGTCTTCTTTTGTGCCTTCCTTGCCAAGCTGCTTCTGAGTCATGCAAAAAGTTTCCATGATGCATCTATTCCATATGTATAGCTGCCCTGCATGACATCCTATATTGGCACTCAAGACAATATTTGCAATAGGCTTTGTGGTCTCACTCCAAGTTGCTCACATTGCTCTTTGAGAAAACAAGAAAACAAAGTACCCAGAGGGTTCTGAACTTAGAACCTGCACCAGGAACCACAAGGTGTGAGGCAGGAACCTGCCCTAATGATGTAGTCAGGCCTCCAAACAACGCTGTTCAGACACCTGAAGGAACAGGAGGATGCAGCCTCAGCCATTATCAGTATAATGAAGCATTTATTTTGGCATGCTTATTATGAATGTAAGGAGTCTTGTACCAAGGGTATCAACCTCCAGGCACTGGCTGGAGATCTCCTGCTATTACAACTCTTCTCCAGCTGATACAGATCAGTTCACTTGGAGAAAATGGCTGCTTTGGCAATTGGACTCTATGGCACTGAAGTCCTTCCCCTCCTCAAACCCCACCCTCCTCAGGCTCCACCCACAAAAACCTCCCACCGGTGGTGATGAGGGACCTGGCAACCCTATTTGTACTTTTTGTCTTCTGTATTTCTTTCCCTCAGGGAACTTTAATAGAAGACATTTCACAGGTCTGCTTTTGAGAATGGCCATGGTTTTGCTCTTTAACCTCCAAATATTACCCTGCTCCTCATTGCGGTCACTGTTGTCATAGAAATTTGCTGTGGCCTAGAGCAACTCAAGCTACAGATGTTCAAAAACCTACTAGTTCCGCTCATATTCTGCTCACCAGTCATGATCACAGAACCGGTTTTTGTTGAGCAGTTTGGTTGTGCATGAGCAGTTTGAATCTGTTCAATGGGTTACCTTCCACCTAGTCAAACAGTACTGTGCAGGACAACCAGCTGCATTTCATGTATGCATGTTCTCATATTACCTATAGTCCTACTCCCACCCCTATCCAAGTTGCTTGAATCAGACAGTGGTGAAGAGACCCAGTGCTCAGTTGAGTTATTGTGACTGTCAAAAATGGTATGTTCACCTGCTGAACATGTTTGCCATGAAGTTCATAGCACCTTTACAACTATCTATTTATTTCTATCCCATCCTTCTGTTCAAAAACAGTATCCAGGGCATCTAACAGATATAAAACATCCTATTATAATACACACATCAAACTGGTAACAAGAAAGTACCAGGTGTCAGCTTCTTTTGCTGGTAGACAGCTGTGGGGGGGATGGATGCTGTGAGCAGATGGAAAAGCTCAGCCATCCATGGCAATTTCTCCCCAGGCCTGCATAGATATAATTCTGTTGTATTGGAAATCTTGGAGGTGGGTTTTTTTAAATACGATTACCTCAAAACTTGGAAGGGTCACAGCAAAGATCCATTACAAAATCATGAATACTTTTAAAGTCATGACATTATTGACACCTAATATTACATGTACCTGAAATGGGGGAAAGCTGGGACATGTTACAGAGGCATACTATGCAAGGCATGTGGTATACTGCTATGCTACGTATCTAGTTCAGCACCATTTTATATAGGCTTCTATAGAATAGTTTTTGTTCACTTGCTCTGATATTCATGCCTTTATACGGCCAAAATGCTTTTTCCAGCTGTCATGAGTCCTGACTTTGCTATGTCATTTTTGGGACCTTTCCTCAGTTTTGTACAATGCCTCTACAATACATTTAATATATATGTGTGTGTGTTTTTCTGGTACTGTGCTCTTGAGTATAACTATTCCAGGTTGGCTAGTGTACTACTATTTGACAGCAGACAGTGAGCTAGATGTGATACAGGATACACAGATGCTACACAGAAGTAGCAGATTCTATAGCCAGAAGTTCTCCATTTCCAAACTAGAAGGACAAGATAGCGAAGGGGAGAGGGAGATGTTTGAGCACGACATATTGTTAGTGGGAAAAGGGTCAGAAATACAGTTTATCTTTTTATTTGTTGATGCATGTATGCATGGGTGGAGAGATAGATGCATAGATAATATGCCTGAATGGATTAAAGAATGGTAGCCATACATTACTAATAATGATGCTAATGAAGTAAACGTAGAGTCATTGTGCTAAACATTTATAGGATGGTGGCATTTGACCATAGCTTTCCCCTGTGTTTATTCCCCTTCCTATTTTTGGTTTTCGAACTACAGAGAAAAGATTTCTAATGCTTATGTGGGTTTTTGATTTAATTATGTTGGTGTCTGGTTACACGTCTTTATTTTTTATTTTTTTTGCTAGGCAGTATCTATACGGGTTTCTTTCCCTCCTCCTCATTATTTCCTGGATTTGGTTTAATGAATAAAAACACTGTCTGTCCTTGCTCAGACACCAGACTCAAGATGAGTGCAGTCATCAGTGGCACTAAGTGTATTTTAACAGAGTTTGAAGTAGAATAAAACAGCTGCCAGCATAATGAGGAAAGTGAGACCATTTGAAGTTGGTATCTCATCACTGAAAGTGGTGTCAAAGGGGAGCAGAGTGTGGTGTGCCTCCAGTATTTTTGGCAGATGAGGTCTGCCTCATAGACTTGAGATAGAAAACATGAAATCTATAATCTGGTTAGGCAATGTCTTAAAGGTTGGGCTAGAAATGGAGTTCAAATAAGGTAATTTGTTTCTCTCATAGGCCAGCTGCCTGAGATAAATGGCCATTTGAACTTGTAAGAAACAAAGATGCTGCTAAACCTACAGCAAGAAATTCCATTTGTAGAAGCCATCAAAGCAATCATTTTTAAATATATATATATATAACACACACACACATGGTTGTGATGTGTATACAGTCAATATAAATTGGCAGCCTAAGAGCAAAAATACAGCAAAGTGCAATGTTAATCTTGCATTTTAGTATGTTGGGTTAAGAAAACCGATTTTTTCCCATGTTAAAATCTGTATATAACTTTAATTAAGGAAGTAGAGGGAACTGAGTAATTTCCCCCTGCAAAACAAGGAGATAAAATATGTGCCTTAAGAATCCAACCACTTGTTTACAGAACTATTCTAATCTTGATTTCTCAGAGTTACACTAGACAAGAAACAGTGAGACTGGATCTCCCATTGGGTTTTTCTTATTTTGGTTAACAGCTGCCTGTGAAGCCCCCCAGAGCCAGGGGCTGCTTCTCCACCAGGCCATTCCATCAGTCTCAAGATTCTCCAATAATAGGTTTATACTGGGGTGGGTGGGGGTGGCGCCGTAGATTAGGCTGTTGTTTTCCAAGATAACAGTGTTCCAGGTTTCAATACCTGATTACAGCCTGGAGATCTGCCTGTCCCCTTATCTTCTCCACCTGTTTACTTCAAGACACTGCTTGCCTCCCAGGCCTGGGTTCCTGCCTAGGGTTCCTTCACTGGGGCCTCTAACTACTGCAATCTCTCTACATCATTGGCTCTCAAGGTGATCAGGTTTCCTGAGAGTAACCTGCTGCTCTCCTGATTAAGAATACCACATCCCTGGTCCCTCCTGAGCTTCCAGACTTTCCAAGCTATTTATCTTCCTGCATTTCCAACCAGCTGCCTTTTCTCCACCCCCTTCCTCCTGCTCTGACCTTGTATTCTCTTTTCTCCTGCCATGCCCACTCCCTAGCTCTCTTGGCCAGCACCTGGGTGGGGTTTTACAACCTCGGACGTCTCTACTTCCAAGGCCTCCTTTACTCCTGAGGGGGATAATAAGGTTGCCAGGTGTTGGGTATTGACCCAGACAGTCCAGTATTTTCATGGACTGTCTGAGGGGGGAATCGGGTTGCCAACCTCCAGGTAATAGATGGAGATCTCCTGCTATTACATTTGATCTCCAGCCGATAGAGATCAGCTGACCTGGAGAAAATCAGTATTCAAAATCGGGCTCCAAGTACAAAATAGGAGAATGAGGAATCAAAGTTATGCACTTTTTGAAAGCTCAATAAAGCACATATAAGCAATACACAAACAATTGTATTCAGAGGAAAAAGAACCTCACTGCAAAGGTATCCAAAGGATATAAATACTGAGCAAGGTAAGTTAATACACAATGAGAATACAAAAAAGTGTGTACAAGAATAAGTCAAGTTTACAATAATAGACTATCCAGAATGGTAAAGTCCAAAAGAGCACGGAATAAATATTGCGTCTGATATTTATTCCGTGCTCTTTTGGACTTTACCATTCTGGATAGTCTATTATTGTAAACTTGACTTATTCTTGTACACACTTTTTTGTATGACCTGGAGAAAATGGCTGCTTTGGCAATTGAACTCTGTCATTTTTCATTTGGTACATCAATAAGTCCTTCCAGCATTTTTGTTTTCATGGGTAATGTCAAACATCACATCAATAGGAGCTCAGAACTCAGCTCCATGAACTTCTGTGAAATCACTGAGCATTTGGGAATGTCAGAGATGGAGATGCCTGCATCTCACCTACTTTCTGTTGATGCCCATTTCACAGTAGCTTCATCTGATGGAATGACAATGTAAAACTTTACATAGCATAGAACACAATATTATCACCTGCTGATTCCTACAGGTCCTGTTACTGTGGAAGGAACAGCTATGGAAGCTGGTTAAAAATAGAATAACCCAAGTCAGAAGTCAAAGGAATCACTACATTTTGAATCTGTGAACTCAGTTTTGCACATTGCAGCAGTTCTCAAAATACAGATCATATAAAGATTTTTCTGAGTGCAAAAAAAAAGAAAAGAAAAGAAAGCTACCTCAATACAACTTCTGAACCTTAGGTTGCTGACATCGACAGTTGACAATCAGTTGATCAGCAGCTTTGCTTTCAGGGCTTAGAAGCCACCTCCAACAAGCCTGGATCATCTACTTCTGTTGAGAAAAGAAACAGAGTAACGTTTCAGCCAGAGGGACAGGCGCTGATTTTCACAGGACTATTTTTTTTAAACAACACAACAAGGCTAACAAAGCTGTCTTTGTACCCAGTGTTATATTTCTCTGGGAAAAGAAACTGAATCTTTTAAAGAAGCCTCGTCCTTTGAATGACACCTTGCACATTACCCCACAGAAAATCAGATAATGGAAGGGGTAAGGAAAGATTTTTGTTGTGAGCTGACTAGATAAAAAAAAAGTCTGATAAATATTGACTGGAGATAAAATAATCTCTCTCTCTCACACACACACACACACACATATACACACACAGAGAGAGAGAGCATTTTAAAAAGATCATATCAATGGCAGTTCAATGGGGGGGGGTGTCTCCCGAGGCCACTGCCCCAAGCTACCACCGCTTTTTTTCTCTGCCCATTCTTCTCTACTGAACTGTACTGCATCACCCAGGAGCCATCTCCTGTGCTCTACTCATCCTTGTGGCACCTTAAAACACAGTGTGGATAGGGTTATCACCTACAAGGTGGGGCCAGGAGATCTAGAATTAACACTGATTTCCAGAGTACAGAGGAAATTTCCTGGAGGAAATGGCTATGGTAGCTTCAGCTGGACTGTATGGCATCACATCCTTTCTGAGCTCCCTCCCCTCCCCAAACTCTACCCCATGCACTGCCTTCACTACCCCAAATCTCTTGGAATTTCCCATGCTAGAGTTGGCAACTCTTAAGTGCAGCAAGCCTTGCATACCCAACCAGTACGACTTCTTAAACAGTTATGCATTTTGGAAGCCATATTGGGTATATATGTATGTTTAAAGATGCATGGGAAATTCAGAGAGAAAGAGTGTCAGCTGCTTCATGTCTGAAGTCAGATATGGAGGTGGTGGGGCAAAGGTGAGGTGGTGGCACCCATGGAGGTGGATATCCTCTAAAATCTGTCACCTGAGGACACTGCCTCATCTTACCACAGTGTAGAGCCAGCTATGTAGAGCTAGCTACAGCAATGAAAATGTGTTGGGAAAATGATTGTATTTTATGTACAAATTGAATCATTAACATTTGGACATATTCCCCAAGGTGACATAAATGGACAATATCAAGGTTTATTTAACAATATGTTGTTTCTGCAGGTTACACTTCTTTATAATTATGAAGTTTCAGCTCCGAGCCCCAGTAAAGCTTTACATTATTGGGAAGGGAGGTCATTGCAAACTCAGATGAAGGCTTAGAGCCAATCCTTAAATACTGATACCACCATAAAGATGGGCCTTGGCTATCAAGGTATCTGTCAACACAATGTTTAATTGAAGTTGGCTGGAATTTTTTTCAGTGACTAAGAAAGCAGACTGCTTCACAGCCAAATAAACTCTGACTAGGCTTAAGATATCAGAGTTTCAAGGGATGTAGACTTAGAGCATCCTTGCTTCTAATGATGATTAAATGTTTAGCATAGATTTTTCTCTACAGCAACCCTGAGATTCGAAGCTGTACACACCTCCTCAGAGATCAGCCATTTTTTTCCTCCTAATGATAGCCCCAAAGACAAAGCAACTAGTCATTCCTTGTTAAATGAAAGATTGTATTAATATGAACAAATTTTTAAAAGCAGTAGATACTCCTACAGGGGTTTTTCATATATTTGTTTGTGGACCCACGGGAGAGCGGCTCCAAGGAAAGGGGAAGGGGAAGTAACATCAAATAAACACACATACACTGTACTCTTTGGGAAATAAACAGCCACAGTTTTTATTGATCACAACAGAATGGAGCACTGGCGGAAAACCATGGGGGCAGATCCAAGATATCGGGTCACCACCCTGTAACCCGATATATATTGAAATCATCGATAAACAGCCCAATCACCTGTGGGCACAGCACCGGAGTAGGGCTTAGGTGGCCCCACCAGGACGGGCATCTCTGTGTGGAGCCAGGGCCACCTGGGATTGGAGCACCCAATACAGGCCCCCGAGCTGGGCAACACTGTTGTACTCCATCCCAAGACCCCTTATGGGGGTCCCCACAAATGGGAAGGAAAAGCACATCTTCCCTTCTTGGATCAGATCCCATGCAAAAACCACCAGAACAAACTGTGACAAAAGGAAATCAAACAACATAACCACAGAACATAGGGATAGTGGGCGGGTAACCTCGCCGTCCTGCACCAAAAAGGGACGGCTGCTGGGCTGCGCTGGCTTTAAATAGGTGCGGGGAGGGGTGATGTCAGGTGCCCTGCCCGACCACTGGGAAGGTAGGAAGAGAAACTGCGAGGCAAGCGTGGCCTCATGAGATGGCGATGGGCGGCAGTCCAGCCCGGTGGAGACCTCTCCCTCTTTCTTGCATCCTGCCCTGGTAAGTCCACAACTGAGGGACCTGTTTAGTCAACTTCCCCTTTTTTGTGGACCCACGGGCAAGCGGCTCCAAGGAAAGGGGAAGGGGAAGTAACATCAAATAAACACACATACACTGTACTCTTTGGGAAATAAACGGCCCCAGTTTTATTGATCACAACAGAATGGAGCATTGGCGGAAAACCATGGGGGTGGATCCAAGATATCGGGTCACCACCTTGTATCCCGATATATATCGAAAGCATCGATAAACAGCCCAATCACCTGTGGGCACAGCACCGGAGTAGCGCTTAGGTGGCCCCACCAGGACGGGCATCTCTGTGTGGAGCCAGCGCCACCTGGGATTGGAGCACCCAATACAGGCCCCCGAGCTGGGCAACGCTGTTGTACTCCATCCCAAGACCCCTTATGGGGGTCCCACAAACGGGAAGGAAAAGCACATCTTCCCTTCTTAGATCAGACCCCATGCAAAAACCCGCCAAAGAGCAGGGCTGCCGCCCTGCTCCCACCAACACTCCTACTGCTGTGACCAACAAAGTAATGAGCCCCAAATATCGTGCAGCTACAGATCCTGGCCCCAGTCAGACAGGTGCACTCCATCAGGGCGATACAGCTCCTGTGACCTGAATGATATCTCTGTGTGGGGAATCATGATACCCCCAAGCGACTCAATGAAATGGCCCATGGCACGGCACACCTTCTTCCTGGCAAAGTCTACCCTGTCTGGCTCTGCCGTGCCACACCCTCCGCCCACTCTTGCTCTGTCAGTTCTTGCTGCTGGTTAACCCTTTATCCGTCACAGCTTCCTAAGGGCTTTCACTCTCGAGGCTCAGGAATGCGCTGTTACAGTGCCGTACTAGGCAGAATTACAGCTTTCCAAGGTTGAGTTAGAACGGTTTAACTCTACTTAGGATAGAGTTGCCAAGTCCCTCTTCACCACTAGTGGGAGGGACTTCAAAGCCATAGAGTCCAATTGCCAAAGCAGCCATTTTCTCCAGGTGAACCTATCTATATTGCCTGGAGATCAGTCGTAATAGCAGGAGCTCTCCAGCTAGTACCTGGAGGTTGGCAACCCTAGCTTAGGATGGCATCGTGAGTGTCCTAAGGTGGGAAACTTGTGCCTTCTAATATTCTTTTGGGGAAAATGGACTTCATCTGCACTTAATTCTTAAATTTGTATGTGTATGTGTGTAGCTCAGTTTTAGTTGGGGAGTTCTACGTACAACAATCTCTACCATATGAAATGAAAGTTTACTACATCAATGAAGTCATTGGTTTGTAAAATGAGCTCTGAGGACTGTACCATTCCTCACACTAATATAATATGTGCAGAGGCAGTGTTGTACAGGGGTTTGCATAATGAGACATGGGTTCAAATTGTCAATCTGATGTGAAGTGGGATGGCCTGATCACACTCAGCCTAACCTGCTTCACAGGAGCTGTTTAGAAAATGAAATGGAGAAGTGGAGAATCATTTATGCCATCCAGAGCTCTTTGCTGGATGGATGGCATAAAAATGAAGCAGACTGACAGATGAAACTGCATGTTCTGAGACGTGGGTTCTCTACCCTGCAATTTTCTTCATAGCAACAATGAACGGGGAAAATTTGCAAGGGTAGATGGTGAATGGGAGTTGACGCCTAGTCCTTTCTTTGCAAATATCCCTTGGCTATATTTAAGACAATATTTTCCCAGCTGGGCTCTGGAACTACAAATAAGTCTGCCTGGGGGAAAAAGGATGTGGGGGAGGGAGGAAGAAGAATCCAAAAGCACAGGGAGGGTTCAGCTATGCTTTCTTCCTGTAAATTCTTCTCAACAAATGCTCCCTGTGCCTGTGTTCACATTATCTGTGCAAATGTGGTTTGTTCTTTTGCCAAGATAATAATAACTCCTCTCGAAGAACCAGCCCTTAGAAAAGTAAAATCAAGGAACTTGACTGGGCAACCGGAGTCATGTGACCCCATTTGTTGTGGGTGCCTTAGAAACCATCTTTGCTTCACTGAAGCTGCAGGACTAATTTGCTGTTATTTTAACATGCCAAAGAAAGATACAGTGGAGTTTACTCATGAGTTAAAATGAAAAGGGAGGGAAATTTTGAGAACTTGCCGTAATAGGAGACTATATATCAGTCCAGTAGTTAGAACATCAAACAAGCTTGTATGTTCCAGCAGAAGATCTCGTAATTTCTAAATATCAGTGATGAAAGATTTCTTCATGGAAGGCTGCACAAGTTATTTTAATAGAATCACTCTCATATAAACAGGGAACATTTACCCTTTCAGCAAGCTTCTTTCTATGGATGAAGAGCTCTTCAAATATCACTGAGTAGTAGCCAAGCCACAAGGACTTGCCACATGAATAGAGTCTGAATATTTCATGACCCCCAATTTTCAAAATGGGTGTTTAGTGGCATTGGAGACATATTTCACCCATGGAGATGACACTTGGTGATAAGAGGAAAACATTAAGGCAAACAAGGTTAAAGTCTTAAGTAATGTCATGTGTGCTCTCCTTTTACTATTCCTTAATTCACAACCTTAATGGTTAGTGATCCAGTCAAAAGAGAATGGCTTTGCTCTTTTGGGCTTATTAACATATTTACTATGTCAAAGGTAAGCATCTTTCATAAGAAATTTTTTTCTTTGTTTCCATTCTCTTGAGGACAGAAGCTGTCCTTCACATCTCTTTTGTTCCCCTTTGTGGAGGTAGTAGTGTGATTCTACAGTAAGGAAACAAGGTATGAGCTACATCTACATGAAAGGATATCCCAAGATTAATTTTGCTGGTTAAACAGTGATTTTAGTGAGCTTTGAATTGTGGTTTAATGGTTTTAAATAGACACAGAAAAGTAGTCCGAGTAGAAGATTATACTTGAGTGACACATCAAAATGCTACCTTAATTGATGATATTCTGGTTTTGCCATATTTTATCCCTTAGATTTATGATTTTAGAGTTGGGGACTATTATGGAGGTGATCATTTTCCCTTGCAGTTTGCTAGTGCACTATCGCCAGATTATTTGTTGCTATGTAGTCCCTCAACTGATTTACTACAAGGAAGAAGAAACCTCAAGACCATTTAGTTGTCAGAGCTGATTCCTGTAGTGATTAATATTATGCATTCTAGAGATTATAGGCTTCTGTTCATGGGATTTTTGACACAGAGGGAATAATATAGAAGAAATAGAATCATAGAGCAATGAGTGGGAAGACTACCCTACCGTGGAACCACCAAGAATGAAAAGTCATGGTAAGTGACAAAAGGAGGAGAAGCCCTTTTAAAATCTGAAGAATCCCACTAATGTTCTTTAGGAAATTTTAGGTAGGGAGAAAGAAGGCAAAACAATCTTCTCAGATCTGTGGAACAAGAAGTTTACCTTAGGGATGAATGTCATGTAAATTTGGAGAACTGCTCTATCATTTTGAAAATGCAAAGGTCCTTGCTAAAAGAAATAAAACTCTGAAATCCTACATGCCAAAGTAATACCTATTAAATAACACATAATAAGGATCAAATAAATGGGTGAACATTAGCTTTACCTCCAGCACTACATTCTGGGCTCTCCTGTGAATCAGCAGGGGCAAAACTAAGGGAGGGAAGGCAGTGCACTGTACAGTGACATCACTTCTGGAGGCATACCCAGAAGTGATGTCACAGCATTGTGCAACACTCTAGGTTTTTACTATAGAGATTTGGGGAATTTCTAAAGCATCAAGTGATATCACCAGGTCACTTCCAGGTATGCAACTGGAATTGTAATGAACATGTATGTGGCCACGGTCTTACTCAAAACTGAAAGAACAAATTTAAGCTACATATAAGGAATCTATGCATTGCTGATGTATTTAAGTGTTAAAGCACCTATAGGAAAATGTTCCATGTTGAGTGTATTGCAAGAATTGTTGCCTCCCTAGCAATGGCTGAAATAGCTGCCACTTAACATTTCAATTTACTCATGAAATGTCCCTTATTAAAACTACCTGGTAAGATTGCCAAGAACTTGCCCACTTCTAACCTTTTTGAATTTAGGTACCTGGAAGATGAAGAACACCATGCCATGAACACTTGTCAAGTTTTATTGTATACCCTATTGGTAAAGGGCCAATGGGAAGCAGTTAATGTTTCAATTAACTTCTGTGGAGTACCCCAACTTGCCCAATTGGTGCTTCTCAATCTCCAGGCTATTAGTTGTAGCATTTCTGGCGGAGGGACAATCATCAGTTCCTGTGCCAGCACATCTTGATAGGTTGGGAGCCATCAGGGAGGTCCTGAGGATTTAGGTTTGATGAGGCCCTAAGCTACTGAAGGTAATGGGGCCCTTTATATGTCCAGCTGTCCTTTGTCAACAACAAATTGTCACTGTTTTTTGTGTTGAATACATGTTATATGGTAATTTATGGACCTAATAGGTATCTAAAGCCATTTGCACATAACAAAATATGTATTTTATCAAAGTAATTTTTGAACCGAAATACAATTAAGAAGAAGTATATTAATAGTGAAATAATTATTATTTCCTTTAAAAACTTTTGGGGCCCTCAAGAGAGTGGGGCTCTAAGCTATAGCTTGTTTAGCTTATACGTAAATCCGGCACTGCCTGAGGACCACTGCAGCAGATCTTGGAATCATAATTTCCATGGCCAATGTGGGACCATTAGAATCACATCTTTTTACAAGTCCAGAATTCTCTGTAGGACTCTCAGGATGAGCTTCATGAGAGGGAAGGTGTCCCATACAAGGATGTTGCCTTACTAGCCTTGTAACAATCTATTAAATCATCATCAAAATATTCAATAATAATCAATATACATTAAGCGGTACAGGAAGGCCCGATCTCCTATGCTCGAGGCACAGAAATATTTTGTCTATATGTTAGAGGGGTTTTTCTCCTTTTGCATGGAGAGTTTCTAAAGTGTTCCCTTGGGGAGATTTGGAAGTTAGATATGGCCGGTTACAGTCGTTACTGGGGAAAGGCAGGAATCTTCCTCTCTGGTCTTTGAGATATGAAGGAAATTGCTGGAATTGCCCATTGCTTATAGGTTTAGAGATCTGGGTCATTTAGTTAGTATCAAATTTGACTATTTGATCTTTGTCTTTGAGGGTAGCCCCATAAAGAGCATGTTACAATAGTCATCTCAACAGTATCATAGAAATGCCATCCATTGTCTGTCTCTACCAAAACTTCTCTATAACTATACCTATATTTCAGTGTATTTTAAAAGAGGTGTTTATACTTTGGAAATAAAACATAGTTCCAAAGAATAACCAGTACTTTACAACATCTTTCCAAGAATTGTATTACTCAAGGTCCTGGGTGTTGTCATCCATTGTAAATGCCATATTTAAATACTATCAAATACATAGAGAACTAATACTAATTATGCAAGGGTTTTTTAAATGGAGAATATTGTTTATCTGCATAATGGAAGTAATTCTTTTTTATATGACTCATAAGCCCACTCACAGAGATGCTACATCACTGTTTCCTTCTGTAAGAGTTTATCCTTTCAGTGAGCTGTTAATTAATGAGTTGGCATAACTACATTTAAACTACTGACTTAATTACCAGAAATATAACATTGCCATTTTGGTTTTCTTCGCAGGAGGTCCCCTTTGATAGCTACTCAACTATCTATTTTGCTGAGGGCAAAAACATGTTTCAGGAGACTTTCACAGGGGGAAAAACCCTTGACAATATTATGTGATGGATTAGACATTAAGATTCAAAGGAGGTACAGACTTGCTATTTTGTCCTTAAAGTAATGGAACTTAGGAAACATTTCTGTATTCCATCTTCCAAATCAGGCTCCAGTTGGCCCATCTTGGGGGCAAATTTACCATCAGTTCAATTACCCATTTCTTGTTTTACCATCTACTGTTATTCTGCTCCTAAATATATATACCAATAACTCAGCCTTAGAATACTTCATGGTACCAGTTTCACTCATATCTGAAAACTATAACAGGGGTGTCAAACATAAGGCCCAAGGGCCGTATCTGGCCCCTTGAGAGCTTTTATCCAGCCCACGAGCCACTTGAGGCAGCCAAACTTCCCCCAACAGATCTGGGGCGAGCCTGCTCCAGGCTTGCCAGCTGAGGCAGCCACACCCCTTCTCCCGAGGTTTCAATTATCAAAGACTGTTAAATCAAAGAAAATACTGCAAGAATGTCATTGTTTTAAGCATGTTTGTATTTCAAGTTATATATATATGTATATGTGTGTGTGTGTGTGTATATATATATATATATATATATATATATAATTGGCTTTTCCTCTGTCTTCCATAAAGTTTATATTTCTGGTACCCAGCATTAAATTTTATGGTATGCATGGCCCGGCCAAGTGATATTTATTTCATGTCTGGCCCTTATAACAAATGAGTTTCACATCCCTGCTCTAGAGTTTCTAAAAGATTTCAGATTGGAGTTGCCACATCTACCCCTTGCCCTCCACCTGTTTTCAGATAAAGAACATTGGGCCAGATCAATTTTAAGAAAGCCAATAAAACCCATGCTACATTTATCATGCAGGCTTACTCTACCTAGACCAAGTAATTGTGCAGAGTTACTCTAGGCAAAATCAGCTGAAGTCAGTGGGCTAAGGCTGGAGTAACTCTGCATAATGTTGCACTGTCAGTGTTAGGAAAATGCTGCACAGACTTCCACAGCAACCACATCCAGTTGTTGTTTCAGGACAGCTGTCTCTTACATTCTCAAGCTTGATTACACATAATGCAAATCTTGTGATTTCTCCACCCTTGATTACTGTATATGTGACGTGTAATCTAGCTTCAGTGAACAGCATTTAACATTATGTGAGGTGTTACGAAAGATCTATCTGTGTAAATGGGGAGACCTTCCAGGAATTTCCCCCAGTCCTCACCCCTGTTTTACAGGATGGCACAGGGAGAATGGATGATATTCCAGCTCACAATGTCACTTCTGGTACAAAGCTGAAAGTGACATCAATATGTGGGGAGGACACTGAAGGATTTGCCCAAACTTCTGTGGTTCAACCATAGTGCTTGGGGCGAATCCTAGAGTGTTTGTCCCAATGTGATAATGTCTCTTCTGGTTTTTCACCTGTCCCTGCCTCCCATTTCCTCCCGTGTGTTTGCCTGCTGAGGCTGGCAACCCTAATCGGTGATGTTATCATTGCCATCCACAAATGTAACTTATTACTTGATGATGCACCCAACAAGTAATGAACATGCATGTGTGAATCAGCCCTACAAACTATTGACACTGGGGGGGGGGAGTCAAAACTGCAGAAACCTCTCCTCTCACCTCCTTCTACAAGACGCGACCATATTGAGAATTAGATATATTGACAAGCAGGGTACCTGCAATGTCTTGCTGGGGGGCATCTCATTTCCCCTCCACCACTATTTTCTCTTTTCATTCCTGAAAGCCCCCCTTTCTCCTTCCTTCTCTCCTTTATATGTAACAGCAAACTTAATTTAATCTCCCCCCATCTTCAGTTTTTTTTCCTTCCCTCCCTCTGACAACCTCAATTTTGGCCCTGTTGCAGCCTGGTGCTGCCACCAGGCTGGGCCAAGTTGTACAGTGGTAATCCCTCAAGGACTTGGGGGGGTCATCTCATCTTCCCCTGTATCCCACACCCATATTTTTCTTCTTTTCCCTCAAAGGAAAATACAGCCTTGAAAACATCCTTGCCCCTCCCTCCCTGTTTTTCACTGACAGAAACCAAGGCTTGAAGACTGGCAATATTGTGTGATTGCCTAGCAATAACCAATGAGGGCATTCATTTCTTAAAACTACAGTCACTGCTTCTATTATTTGGGGGGTTAACCCCTGTGTGTGTATGCCTATGTGTGTGTTTTGTTTCAGATATTTATGGAAACCTTGTGGAAAGATCTATCTTGTCTGTCCATGGCTCTGGATTTCAGTACCCACAGATTTCACCATGCTGAGAATTAGATATATTGATTAGATTTTTTAATTAATATATTTAACAGAGCATCAAGCTAACATTGGTACTGAGCCTGTTTCCATTTGCTTGCATTTCACACCACAATTGCAAGCAGTACCCTTCTAAATCCAGTGAAGTCAATGAGCTTAGAAGGGTGTAATTCTGTTTACGATTGCACTGTTAATGGCATAGTTCAGTCAGGGGTCAGACCATTACCTCAGACCATTACCTCTATGATTATGGGTCCTTTTGGTGTGTTTTGCACCTGTGTGGCAGGGATTTGTCTTTTTTGTTTGTCTTGCCTTACTAGCTGAAATCGCTCTGCTCTTCTATAATTATAAGATTATAGTGATGTAGGTGAAACTTGGAAAGACTTTGGGGTTCCAGAGAGGTGCATGAGGCCACAGAAGGATTGCTGAGTAAGGTGGCCTAGTAGCAGGGCAGTATTAGAGAGCAAGAGTATGAAACGGTAAAGATTTCAATATACTGAGGCTGTTAAACTGCACCTCAGTTGAACAGAGTGAAGGCTGACAACTTGCTACACATTAGAGAATCCCAATATTCTTATGGATAAAAATGAAGCAGTGTTATTTGTTTTCAGCTACATAAGTATCTTCACAGGGCATTAATTTTTATTTATTTGGTAAAATTTTAATAAAGGAAGCCCACAGCCTTCAATTTACAAGATCTGAGCAAGGCTGTCAAAGATAGGACATTTTGGAGGACTTTCATTCATAGGGTCGCCATGAGTCGGAAGCGACTTGACAGCACTTAACACACAAATTTTTTTTTAATACATGCTTCCTTCAAGGAGCTTAGGGTGTCATACATGGATATCTCCTCCTCCATTTCTATCCACACAACAGCCCTGTGAGATAAGTTAGACAGAGGATGACCTTGCCTAAGAACACCAGTAAATTTCACAGCAAATGAGGATTTATACTTGGGTCTCCCCAGGCCATTTATTACTTTTTAAAAAACAAATCTGTGCCACTTTTCCAGAGAACCTGGTGGAGGCATCTTACAAAATAAAATGTAATTTTTAAAATCACAATAAAATTGTTAAAAAGTTAACACACTATGAAAAACCCAGTCAGAACATAAAAAGAGCATACCGTATATACTCGCGTATAAGCCGAGTTTTTCAGCCCCAAAAAATGGGCTGAAAAAGCCGGCCTCGGCTTATACGCGGGTCAATACGGGGGGAGGGAGGGAGGAGGGAGGGGGGAAACTTACCGCCGCCGCTGCCGCCGGGCCCGTGCCTTTTCCTGCCGCTGGGAGCGGCCTGGGGCAGCCTCCTGCAGCCGCAGGATGGCTGCCCAAGGCCCCCCCGGGCCCCCGCCACCATTTTTCCCGGGCGGGAGGGGCCATGGGAAGCCTCCTGCAGCCGCAGGATGGCTGCCCAAGGCCCCCGCCGCCCCCGCCGCCATTTTTCCCAGGCGGGAGGGGCCTTGGGCAGCCTCCTGCAGCCGCAGGAAGGCTGCCCCGGCCCTTCCCGCCCCCCCCCCGCAATTTTTTCGGGTGGGAGGGGCCTTGGGCAGCCTCCTGCAGCCGCAGGATGGCTGCCCAAGGCCCCCCCGCCCCCACCACCATTTTTTCGGGCAGGAGGGGCCTTGGGCAGCCTCCTGCAGCCGCAGGATGGCTGCCCAAGGCCCCCCCGCCCCCACCGCCATTTTTTTCGGGTGGAAGGGGCTTTGGGCAGCCTCCTGCAGCCGCAGGAAGGCTGCCCCGGCCCCCCCTGGGCCTCGCCACCATTTTTCCCGGGCGGCAGGGGCCATGGGAAGCCTCCTGCAGCCGCAGGAAGGCTGCCCCGGCCCTTCCCGCCCCTCCACCATTTTTTTCGGGTGGGAGGGGCCTTGGGAAGCCTCCTGCAGCCGCAGGATGGCTGCCCAAGGCCCCCCCGCCCCCGCTGCCATTTTTCGGGCGGGAGGGGCCATGGGAAGCCTCCTGGAAGGCTGCCCCGGCCCTTCCCGCCCCCCTGCCATTTTTTCCGGGCGGGAGGGGCCTTGGGCAGCCTCCTGCAGCCGCAGGAAGGCTGCCCAGGCCCCCCCGGGCCGCGCCGCCGCCGGACCCTCGCCGCTGGAGAGCCCTGTCAGGTAAGCCTGTGGGGGGGGAGGGGTTATAAGCCGACCCTCGGCTTATACGCGGGTGCCTAATTTTTCCCCATTTTTGGGGAGAAATTAGGCACCTCGGCTTATACGCGGGTCGGCTTATACATGGGTATATACGGTAAATCAATTAGCAGTTTAACAGCTGCAAAAAATAGTCCTAAACTAGAAGCAAACTGGAAAAAAAGATTTTAAATGATCAGCCCCTTCATTAAGAGCCTGGATTAAATGAACTATTTTGGTCTGGTGCCTAAAAAGAGTGCCAGTTGAGCCTCAAGACGGAGGGCATTCCACAGGTGAGGGGCACAACTGGAAACCCCAGTTTCTAGTCACCACCTGCCTCACCTCTGAAGGTGGGACACAGAGTTTGTGAGGAAAATCTTAGTTGAGGGTCTGGACAGAATAGGAAGAGACAGTCTTTTAAATATCCTAGCCCCAGACTCTTTAGGGCCTAAAAGAAAAGAACCAGCTCTTTGTGCCCAGAAACATGCTACCCACACCCTCACATAGGCTGAATAGCTTCTAGTGTCTTGATATGTCTCCTCTGATGGGGCCGAATATCTGAGAAAAATATTCAAGAAGGCATGATTCTACAAGTAGTTTCAGCCTTTGGACGAAAGGCCTTTTAATCAATGATCTGGTTTTAAACACCCAGAGCTGCCACAATCCCACACAGTTTGACCTTTATTTGAACATGCTCTACTATCACCTTGCTATGCTATTGCTTCGTTGGTCTAAAACGCCTGGTCACTTAGCCCAGTTCCATCCCCGTTCCACCCAGGATCAAATGAACCCCACCTGGAATGAGCAGGGACTCAACTATGTGCAAATGGATCCACGTAAACAGAAAATGCGGGTTACTGCTGAGTAAGCCCTCCCCCCCCCCCAGCTCCTGGTGATTGGTCCTTTCGAATTGACTAATGGAGCCCCCCCCCCCCCCGCCGCTTGTAATTTTAAAAGCATTTTAAGAACTAAAAAACAAAAAATGGAGCTACCTGAAAGAAGGGGAGGGGGAATCTAAGCCTCGTTTTAAAAAAGACTTTATTTTTCTCAGAAAAAGCTCCCAAGTAGCAGCAGGCAGGAAGCATTTGAATTCCTGCCTCTTCACAAACTGCCTCGTGATTGGCTGTGAGTGATGCCAATCATCTGTGTTTCCCCTATTTCTGTTTCTCCCAGAAGAGGAATGAGAAAAGGTGGGTTCATTTAGCTACCATACAGGGCTGAAAGAAGAGTAAATAAGGTACTGGCTGTTTGCGACGATTTGATCCTGGGTGAAACTGGGCTGGAACTGGGCTAACTGACCATGCGTTTTAGACCATTAAGCTATTTGTTGTAACTAGGGTTGCCAGGTCCCTCTTTGTCACTGGTGGGAGGTTTTGGGGGCAGAGCCTGAGGAAGGCGGGGTTTGGGGAGGGGCTTCAATGCCTTAGAGTCCAATTGCCAAAGCGGCCATTTTCTCCAGGTGATTTGACCTCTATCAGCTGAAGATCAGTTGTAATAGCAGGAGATCTCCAGCTAGTACCTGAAGATTGGCAACCCTAGTTGTAACTCCCATTTCAGCAACCAAGCCACATGCTTCTTGTTAAAGGTCTGAATGCTCCTAAATATTTCATTATGAAATTCAATATATGCGTATAATAAGATTAAAGTGTTCTGCATAAATTAAGAACAAGAAAGAAAAGCTGTAATTTTGATGCCATAAATATATTTTCCGAAAGCAGAGGGGTTTAATTAGACATGGGTCTGTTTATGTAAACATTGTGTTCAGGACTTCACGTAAAGGAAAGAGACAGTGTTAATTTGGCTTTCATCTTACTTTAATATTTATGATTGATATGTCTGTGTCTAATTAGGTGTTATTACTCTGTAGTATTTTTAACTCACAATAATAGTTTAATTTTTGTGCAGAAGAGGAAAAAATTAAATGTTCACAGAGCTATAGGTTTTCAAAGCCCCTATTGTGGTCTTCTGGATTACAGTAACTTCACAGTAAAGTTAATTCTTAATTCAGGTCACAGAATGTGTCGACTTGCGTGAGATTTCATGGGTGTAACTGCAAACAGGAAGCATGGGCATGTAACATTGGACTCATAAAATGGGTAGGCCTGGCAAAGATATTCTTGGCTGATATTATTATTATTTCCTTTTAAATACATTTTGTTCATTAATTTTGTTCTTGAAGAGTGTGGGGTTGATTTAATTATAGCGTAATTACAGTCCTTGCCTTGGCAATACAGTCCTCTTCTATCTCAGATTTGATGTGCTTGTTGATTTAATATTCTAATTTGGCCTTAAATTTCACACACTTTTTAATTCTCTTCCATGTGGTTTATATTCTTCTGTCTTGCTTCATTTGCTGTGCTGTTTGTGAAGGCTTTATATTTTCTGTTCATGAACAGTTCCCTACCTTTTTTTTTTTTTAATTCCCCATCTCAGGTTGGACATAATTAGAGATGTCTGAATCTGCTTTAAAAAAAAAATTCTTGTTGGTTTTGTTTCTTTTGAGCCATTTCATTTTGCCCCCTTTTTATTGCTGGCATATTTCTGTAATGTCATTTTAATGTTATATTCCAAATATACACCATTTCAATGCAACTAACTTTACAAACTGAATACATTTAATGAAGAAAAATATCACAAAAAAACCAGAAGAAGGCATGAAAATGAAGACTTGAGCCACACAAAATAAAAAAATGAAAATAACTGCAGGAAGTAGGAGTGTGAAACTGGGTAGCTTTCCTATTTTAATTCTAACCACTCAACAGCCTATCAATTTGTAGAGTTGCAGGTGACTGATCCAGAGGTTTCCAGTAACCAACATTCACAAGCACACATTTGTATAGCAAGAGAGTTCTACTATGCATGCATCTAACTATGAGTAGGGTTGCCAACTGGGGGGAGGGAATACCTGAAGCACTCCACTTGTCTCTCCTCTCCAAGAGGATGAGGCACCATTAACAAGCACTCTTTGGGTGTGATCTGTCAATGGTTCCTCATTCTCTTGGAGAGGCATGACAATTTGCAGATGATACTAAATTGGGAGGGGTAGCAAATATGGTAGAAGACAGAGTCAGGGCACAGGATGATCTTGACAGGCTGGGAAACTGGATCTCCATTGGGGAGGAAAGGGAGGTATAAATAAAGACTTCTTATAATGAAATTCTTATGCTCTGTGCCTGCTAATGAAATATATAGGTCTAGAGTGCTGAAAGAAAGGGCTGAAATATGTTGTTTATCCGTTCTTATAAAAAGTGCAAGTATACCAGTTATTGCTAGTAAAAAATCCAAAACAAACCAGTAAACAATCCCCATAAATTATTAAGTTTGGGAACTTAATTATCAGCTCGTTAATTGGCATAAGTAATAGCTTAGTCATAGACATTTTAAAATGCTTGATCATTAGAAATTTGCTTGGGCAGCTTCCTATCTAATTTGACTAGCAATTTCTCCATGGTCCTGACTGGAATTCATAAATGCATAATCAGCTCTTGGAAGCATAAACCTCACACCACTATAATGGATGTTTGATTATGCAATTTCACTAAGATTGTTTTTAAGATATAAACACTGAGAGAAGCTCAGATGAGGACATGTGTAGGCATGTATCTACACATTGCTAGGCACACCACTAATGTGTTCAACTTGGGTCATGCCCTAATTGTTCAAAGTTTTGCATTCTATTCAGCACTAAGTAGAAGAGAAAGGAACAATATAGCAGGATTAATAGAACTCATTGTGAACTTTGGCTCCCCATGAATTTTATGCTGGCTCCGCAAAACCAAAGTAAGTGACTAAGATGACTTACTCACACTCTTCTGGCAACTGAGTTTTGCACAGACAGATCCTTCAACAAGGTATAAGAACGACTACAAACTATTCAAGGTGAAAGAGGGTGGGCTAGATTAAATCTGCTTCTCTGTTCCACCCTCCTAACTGAATAGCTGGTTGCTATTTTTAAAGGATTTTGCAGATGTGGAGGCTTTTATTGAGTACACCCAACTGGATAGAGGCTTTTTTGCCTGGAAATAGATGCTCACACAGGTATATCCTAATTCTTCAACCAAAACCCAATCAGTTATCAAAGAGAGATGTCTGTACCATGTCTGTACATCAGTTGAGCCCTCTAACTGATAATTTTCATTAGGAAAAATACCCATCAATTCATAAATGATACAGGCAGCCAAGATAACCTACTTAATAAAGTTTGTCTAGCAATAACTAGCCAGCAAGTAAATTCTTATGACCTCCAGTCTTGAAAGTAGCAATCAGAAAAAAAACCCTACTAGCAACAATCCAAGTATTCCTTGATGTCCACTGTACTTCACACAAAACATCTTTATGGAGATGGTCCAGGGAAAAAGTTTAGAAATAAGTAGTTGATCCAGTTAGTAATTTAACTTCTCTGGATTTGGGAATTAGAAATCTTAGGTAGACAAAATAATAGCAGATATTTAATAACATTAAATACTAGAAGCATACAGAAAGCATCTGAACATTTTGCAAGTTACTCAACTAAGGGGAAGCAGGAGGCCTAAAAGCATGGTAGGCATAGATTGCTGTAGCTACTGTTTTGTGCAGATACGCACAGAACTCTGAGTTCCAAGGCAAAAGTCCAAGTGTCTGGAAGGTAAATACAAAGTAGAAGAAGCAGAAGCACGTAACAGGTTCCAGCGCTTGTTCCATGTCTCACAAGCCAGAGATAATCCTGAGCATCAATAGGGTCAGGTTCTGACCCCAGTTATAAGACAAATGGTCACATCCAGAAATCAATGATTATTTTCTCTCCAGGCTTTGAAAGAGGTGTGGGAGCAACATTGGTAACCAGGTGTTCTGCCCAACTCCTGAATGGATGGGGTCAGCATTCTAGAGTCCTGGGGAAATGTCCCAAATAAAAGAGGGTAGGTTTTGTTGGGGGGAAAGGAGTATGTTTGGGGGCAATTAACCCCAAACTAGACTCTAAACCTTTCAGTGCATTATGCTAATGTGCTGAAGCTCTCTCTTCATCTACTGCTAATGTCACATGTTGCTTTTGTGGCAAATGACATACTGAGTAATTTCTGTGAAGTCTTAATTAAATTATCTAATGGCCAGATAGTGGCCAAAGTGAAACATCTCAGGACAGACATTCTACTTGCATTAAGATGAGGACGGTCTGCTCCCATATGACCTTATCCAACCACTATGTCACCTTTGGAGGCCCTGCTTCAGGTGCCATGCCATCTGAGTCTAGATTGGTGGCAACCTGGGAAAGGAGCTTCTCAGACATAGTACTCAAATTATGGATCTTCCTTTCCAGGGAGATTTGTTGGACCTATCATTGTCTTCTGCCAGCAGGTGAAGTTGTCTTTGTTTGTTTTGTTTTGTCTGGGGTTCCCTCAATGATTCTCATTGGCTCTTTCTCACATTCATGCCTTTATTTGTTTATGAGTATATGAAAAATCACACCTTCCTATGCCCAATACTTAGTCAATGAAATTAGCATAGTATAACCTTGATATTTCACAAATTTTCTGTATTCAGCACATACACACATACACTATAACACCAGTGTTTATCCATAAGAACATAAGAAAGGCCCTGCTGGATCATACCAAGGCCCATCAAGTCCAGCAGTCTGTTCACACAGTGGCCAACCAGGTGCCTTTAGGAAGACACAAACAAGACGAGTGCAGCAGCACCATCCTGCCTGTGTTCCACCGCACCCAATATAATAGGCATGCTCCTCTGATACTAGAGAGAATAGGTATGCAGCATAACTAGTATCCATTCTAACTAACAGCCATGAATACCCCTTTCCTCCATGAATATGTCCACTCCCCTCTTAAAGCCCTCCAAGCTCTAGCCATCACCACATCCTGGGGCAGGGAGTTCCACAA
Source organism: Euleptes europaea (assembly GCF_029931775.1). Taxonomy (NCBI): domain Eukaryota; kingdom Metazoa; phylum Chordata; class Lepidosauria; order Squamata; family Sphaerodactylidae; genus Euleptes; species Euleptes europaea. The sequence continues at coordinate 79,458,671 of NC_079314.1, read as the reverse complement.
TTTAACTATGCGTTGTGCGAAAAAAAATACTTCCTTTTATCTGTTTTGAATCTCTCACCCTCCAGCTTCAGCAGATAACCCCACGTTCTAGTATTATGGGAGAGGGAGCAAAACGTCTCCCTGTCCACTCTCTCCAAACCATGCATAATTTTATAGACCTCTATCATGTCTCCCCTTAGCCGCCTTCTTTCCAAGCTAAACAGCCCTAAGTGTCTTAACCGCTCCCCATAGGACAGTTGCTCTAGCCCCTAATCATTTTGGTTGATCTTTTCTGCACCTTCTCAAGCTCTGTAATATCCTTTTTTAGGTGTAGTGACCAGAACTGTACCCAGTATTCCAAGTGTGGTCTCACCATAGATTTGTACAAGGGCAGTATGATATCAGCAGTTTTATTCTCTATTCCTCATCTAATTATAGCCAGCATGGAATTTGCCTTTTTTACAGCAGCCCCACACGGGGTTGACCACCCCAAGGGATCCCTTTCTTGGTCTGTCGCTGCCAGCACAGATCCCATCAGTGTATATGTGAAGTTGGGATTTTTTGCCCCAATATGCATCACTTTACACTTACTGATATTGAATCTCATTTGCCATTTTAATGCCCATTCTTCCAGTATGTAGAGATCCTTCTGAAGCTCTTCACAGTCTGATTTTGTTTTAACCACCCTAAATAATTTGGTGTCATCTGCAAACTTGGCTACTTCACTGTTTAACCCCAACTCCAGGTCATTGATGAACAGGTTGAAAAGCACCAGTCTCAACACAGATCCCTGAGGCACCCCACTGCTCACATCCCGCCATTGTGAGAACTGACCATTGATTCCTACTCTCTGCTTCCTATTTTTCAGCCAGCTCTCAATCCATAATGTCCTCTTATCCCATGACTATGAAGTTTGCTTAGCAGTCTCTGGTGGGGACCTTGTCAAAAGCTTTTTGGAAATCCAAATACACAATTTCTACAGGCTCATTCCTGTCCACATGCTTATTGACTCTTTCAAAAAACTCTAATAGGTTAGTGAGACAGGACCTACCCTTACAGAAGCCATGATGAGTTTTGCCCAGCAGAACTTGCCCTTCTATATGCTTGACAATTCTATCTTTAATAATGCTTTCCACCAATTTACCCGAAACAGACGTTAATCTACCTAGCCTGTAATTTCCTGGGTCCCCCCGGAAACTTTTTTTTATAAATGGGTGTTACATTGGCCATTCTCCACTCCTCTGGTACAGAGGCTGATCGAAGGGACAGATTACATATTTTTGTTAGAAAATATTTGTTATCCCTTCATCATATAACTACCTCACTATATCTATATCACTAACAGTTAAAATTCAACCATTTTGCTCTTATACAGCTTACAGCTTATTCCATAATTCAAACATGGTTTTCATTCATGGCTGTATAGCCTATATGTAATTGTTGCTGTTCCAATATTGCACAAGTCAGTCCCAAATTAGGAGTCCATGGATGTAAAAAGCAATTCCAATATTGCCTGAGTCAGTCCCATATTAGGAGTCCATTGATGTAAAAGGCAAGACTGACACTCTTCTCCAGAGGCTCATTAAGCCATTTTGTATTGATAACTTCTTCAGTTGTTTTGTTAATTTCTTGACTCGCAATTCTATGATGCAGGGATTTCCTGTTGTAAGAGGAAGGAATCTCCTGAGCATTTGGGAAGCTCTGTTAGTGGGTTGTATAGCTTGTCATGTTGCTTTTACAGAGGTCTGTGGAGAATGAAGATGAACAGCATAAGAATACATGCATCTGAGAATTGCAAGTCAAGAAATTAACAAAACAACTGAAGAAGTTATCAATATGAAACGGCTTAATGAGCCTCTGGAGGAGAGTGTCCGTCTTGCTTTTTACATCAATGGACTCCTAATTTGGGACTGACTTAGGCAATATTGGAATTTCTTTTTACATCCATGGACTCCTAATTTGGGACAGAATTGTGCAATATTGGAACCGCAACAATTACATATAGGCTATACAGCCATGAATGAAAACCATGTTTGAATTATAGAATAAGCTGTAAGCTATATAAGAGCAAAATGGTTGATTTTTATTTGTTTATGCACATGAACACATAAAGCTGCCTTATACTGAATCAGACCCTTGGTCCATCACAGTCAGTATTGTCTACTCAGACCAGCAGCGGCTCTCCAGGGTCTCGGGCACAGGTCTTTCACATCACCTACTTGGCTGGACCTTTTTAACTGGAGATGCCAGGGATTGAACCTGGGACCTTCTGCATACCAAGCAGATGCTCTACCACTGAGCCACAGCCCCTCCCCATTCTGTTTTAATAGGTTTTTTATTTTTTTTAATGTGTGTGTGTGTTTTAAATCTTGTTTTAATGTTTTTATTGTTTGCTGCCTTGGAAGACCTAAATTGGGGGGGAAAGGCAGCTTTAAAATATTTTAAAATAAATAACTAAATAAGGTTATGATTTTGGGCAAGCTTACTTCTCTGCTGCGTCTCTTGTCTTTTGTTGAGTCAATACCAGAAATTATTTACTTATGATGCAAGGACCGAATAAAGAGAAGCTGCTCCCAACACCATGGTAGAACAGAGAAGAGAATGGTGAATAAATGAAGAAACTTGGCAACTCCTCTCTGACCTCGGGGAGTTCTACTTGTTGGAACCAACATCTCTCTTGATAAGGAAAAGAGAAAATGTTTCCAGCTTTCTCAACTGTTGGGACATTCTTCTCCCGCTCCTGCCTTTTTCTGAGCAACTGTACCACAGGCATAGCTGTTGAAAGACACAGAAGTTACCTCTCAAAGGATGACAGCTTTTTTAAAATAACAGATTTTTGTTTATGTATATAAAACACACACACACATAGGTATATACATTTTTCCTCTCATTGTGCCTCTTTTCTTATAATGGTTTGCTTCATACAGTTTGCGATCAAAAACAGACAAGGAATTTGAAAGATGAGGCACAAGTGTTTTACATAATTCCCTGCCTCCCTTTGGTAACTTGCTTTCTGGCACAAACATTCTTTTCAGGGAGAGCAGGAAGCATGGTCCTTGCTTTCTCGCTATTGTGTATAGTAATCTGTCCTCTGGGAATGCTCAGAACAGCTGTGTACCGGAATCAGTGCAAAGTGACCTCTATTACCTTTATTCTAAGAACAATAGGGAGTGAAAACAGAACAGAGCCAAGCTGTAGCAGATAACTAAGGGGGAATACTGACAAGGGACCACCTTTGGCCAAAGTAATTTCCCACCCTGGATTCATCAGTAATGAAATGGCTAATATTTTCCATTAGGGATTGTCACATAGTATATGGAAAATGACATCAAAGCCAGGGCATGGATTAGGTGTGTCTAGATGTAATTGCTATTTATCAAGGAAGTGTCACATATCTATGTGTATTACAGCAATCGCAGGAAAGCACTTTGCAGAGTGTGAATTAAAACTCATTTTGAAAAAATGCTAGGGTTTTCTAGTTCAGACGGCGCTGATACATTCTAGACAGGGAATGTCTCTTAGCAACAGTACTGACTTTCTATCAAGTAGTCAGACTGGTATGTTTATAGGTAAAAGGCAATGTCTTGAATTTACTTGTTAAGTAGTTTCGTGATATCCCTTGCATTTTTTTTTTGAAAAGACAACATTCCCCTCCAAAACCCAAAAGTACAGGAATGAAACATTTTGTAACATTTATAGCATGCAGGAGCTAAGCATTTTCACTTTCCCTGTTTGTCACCTTAGATTTGTACAAGGGCAGTATGACAGCAGCAGTTTTATTCTCTATTCCTCCTCTAATTATGGCCAGCATGGAATTTGCCTTTGTCACAGCAGCCGCATACTGGGTTGACGTCTTAATCGAGCTACCCACTACCACCCCAAGATCACTTTCTTGGTCTGTTGCTGCCAGCACAGATCCCACCAGTATATATGTGAAGTTGGGATTTTTTGCCCCAAAATACATCACTTTACACTTGCTCACATTGAATCTCATTTGCCATTTGGCAAATGAGATTCAATGTGAGCAAGTGTAAAGTGATGCATTTTGGGGCAAAAAATCCCAACTTCACATATATACTGGTGGGATCTGTGCTGGCAGTTTGTAGAGTTTGTAGAGATCCAGTTTGTAGAGATCCTTTTGGAGCTCTTCACAGTTTGATTTTGTTCTAACCACCCTAAATAATTTGTTGTCATCTGTAAACTAGGCCACCTCGCTGTTCACCCCCAACTCCAGGTCATTGATGAACAGGTTGAAAAGCACTGGTCCCAACACAGATCCCTGAGGCACCCCACTGCAGACATCCCTCTGTTGTGAGAACTGACCATTGATTCCTACTCTGCTTCCTATTTTTCAGCCAGCTCTCAATCCATAAGAGGACTTGTCCTTTTATTTCATGACTATGAAGTCTGCTTAGCAGTCCTGTTTGGGGGACTTTGTCAAAAGCCTTTTGGAAATCCAAATACACAATGTCCACAGCCTCATTCCTGTCCACATGCTTATTGACACATAAAAAAAAACAACTCTAAAAGATTAGTGAGACAAGACTACCTTTGGTTTTGCTCAGCAGGGCTTGCCCTTCTATACACTTGACAATTTTATGTTTAATAATGCTTTCCATTAATTTACCTGGAACAGATGTTAAGCTAACTGGCCTGTAATTTCCTGGGTCCCCCCTGGAACCTCTTTTATAAATGGATGTTACATTGGCCATTCTCCAGTCCTCTGGTACAGAGGCTGATCTAAGGGACATGTTACATATCATTGTTAGAGTTCAGTAGATGACGTGACTGAAAAACCAATGGTTTCTAATGCACATTTTAAAATCAGCCTTTTAAACTTGCAAAAGAGTATAAAGAGAGTAGTAGTTGCAATTTGTCATCATTCACAGCCAAGAAAGATTTTGATCATTGGAAGGACAGATGTAGATAAGGCTGTTGGTACAGATGCAGTTTGGGATGTAGCAGGATTGAAGACATCAAGTAGTAACATGCAGAAATATATCTTAAATAGACCTCAGACCTTGAATGAGCTGGTGATTGGAAGCCAATCATGGGGCTGGAATAAAGGATGATACCACTATCATCCATGCCTAACGTTACCTTCAGATTAGGCTACTGCAATGTTCTGTAATTGGGCCAATCTTGGACACCGTCCAGAAAGTTCAGTTGGTTCAAAATGCAGCCACTTATCTGTTGTTGGGGGAAAGAGGCAGGAATATGTATCATGGGTGCTGCAACAATCTCATTAGTTATCTATTTGTTTCTAGGTACAGTTCAAAAAGGTGAAGTCTCACCTAGTTTGCCTAAGGAGTAGAATATCGTGTGTGATTAGAACAGATATTGTGCTAGAGATGCTGGGACTTCCTTTTTTCTTTTTCTTTTTTTTTTACTGTTAATATCTATGGTGGTGGAACTAATAATTGTATTAGTTTTGGGATTTAATATAGACACATAGAGCTGGAAGGGATCTCAAGGGTCTGCACAATGCAGAAAATTCACAACTCCCTCCCCACTCCCCAGTGACCCCAGTGATTTGGAATATTTATTTGGAATTGATTATTGCAGAATTCATTTTAAAGTGATATTTCAATAAGAAATTATTGATCTGGACCCTGAGCATCTGCTGATGGGGGATTTTGGCCATCAGATTCCTCTGCATTAGACGTCACTATCCTAACTGCAAAATTATAGTATAATACTGATTACCTCAACCTCCTTACTCTATTATAGCATGTTTAAGATATGAATCAATCATCCGCACCATCCTATAAGTCTCTGGAAATCTTCCAAGTACTTCATAAGGTGCAGAATTAAAAATTACATAAATCACTAATATATGCAATCTTCATGGTACCCAATGAAAACCTTGCAGCTCATTGACAATATGGTTGCTTAACCATTTCATTGTTTATGAAAGTGGCTTAAATAAATTCAGGGTACCCCACTGTTAGAGATCACAAGGATTTTCACTTATGTTTTAGATACCGCATAACGGCAAACCCTGTGAACATCCCTTCAGCAGCAGTCCATACTGCAGTTTCTTCTTTTTTAAAATAAATTAAGTTAGGGGATTTTTAGTCATAGTTGACAGCCTTCATCTTATTTAGACTGATTAGAAGGTAATGAAGATCTATTTGGTATTTCTTCACTTGTGCTGAATGAAAATCACTGGAAGCTAATTACTAATAATACAAACAGTAACTTTCCTTAGACATTCATCATAACAAATGCATCATATGATTTTAGAGGCATACTAAGCGTGAGCATTAACATATTAAAAATGAGCTTGGTGCTGATATTTTGATTACTGAATCCTCATTTTCCCACCTCAAAATTAGCAAACCAGATAATAAAGATATATCTTTCATGGAGACAAGAATGTTCCTTTTTGATGTATTAACGCCATTAAAGTATAAGGAAGAAATTACCTATTCAATTTAATAGAGTGCTTATCTCTAAATATGTGCTGATAGCTTTGTCTGTTTACTTTTAATAGGTATTGTCTGCTTTCAGTGTTAGCATATAATTTTATGTTGCTTTAGAGACAAAGATTAACTATAAAGTTAACTTTAAGCCAGTAATGTGGTACTTTAAAGACTAACATGTTTATTGTAGAATAAGCTTTTGTGTACATACAAAAACAAAATTGTTCATGGAATGGATCTGTACTTATTCCCCTCTGGCTATGCACCCTCCAGTTTCCCTTTAAAAACCCTAATGAAGTTTGGCAAAATTCTTTAGAAGATTGCACTCAAGGGCCATATAGAGTTGCCATCTCCAGGTTGGGAAATTCTTAGAAATTTTGGGGTGGAGCCTGGAAAGGGTGGGGTTTGTAGAGTACAGGGGCCTCAGTATAGTATAATGCATACAGCCCATCCTCCAAAGCAGCCGCTTTCTTCAGGTGAACTGATCCCTGTAGCATGGAGAATAGTTTTGATTCTGGGGAATCTCCAGACCCTACCTGGAGATTTGCAGCTGTGTGTTGGGTTGAAATTCTTCGTGAAATCCATGAAGCCTTTTGACTGACCTTGGGTATTCACTATCTCTCACCCTAACTTCCCTCACCAGGTTCTCTCAAGATGAAATAGGAATGCCTAGAGCTCTGCTCTGAGCTCCTTGAAGAACAGAGTCATCAAGGTATCATAGATACTTTTAATTTTTGAAATATGATAGCATAGCTAGTTATTTCCTAAAGTAAAGTCAGCAAATAACCATCATAGGCTAAGTATTATCAATATAATGTACAAAATGTACATAAACATTATATACATTACACTTTGGTTTCATGGGGGCAAATGTAACAAGTGATTTATTTGCCTTATTTTGTGGGAGTGTTAATTGATTATCATTGTTCCCCCCAAAAATGATTGGGGATGTAACCAAAATTATTTATGAAATGATTGTATGTTCGTCTACATAGCTAGTTCTCAAGTGTGGGCCAACTTGCATATATCTAAGTCTGTGGATTGGGCCCACATTGACAGAAAGGAGATTTTTCTCCAAACTTGGAGAGGCCCCCAGGTTTGCAAAAAAAAAAAGAGAGAGAGAGAGAGAGAACTGTAACAAACATTACATGGGGACATTTAAATCCCCCCAAAACAAAAATGTTGTCTGTGCATAAGTAGAGTAGTTATCAGACAATGCTACTGGGGCCCCTGTGACTGGTGCAGTGGATCCTGGGGGACTGCAGCTAGTGCAGCAGCTCCTTGGGGGGGGGGGATGTCACAGCCCCAAGAACCAGGCCACTGCCATGGTTCTTGGAGGACTTGCAGCTGACACATTGGCCCGTGGGGGGCCCTATAGCTAGTGTGGCAGCTCTCAGCAGCCCTGTCACCAGCCCTGTTGACAGGGTTCCCAACAACCATGCTGCCAGGGGCCCTGCCACAGCCACCAAGGTGGGAAGAAAGAAGGGGGAGATTGAGAAGGGGTGGGGGAGAGAGAGAGGGACATTGTCTGAGAAGGGCTGGGGGTAAGTAAGGGGAAATATTGACATACAATGGATGAGGGGAGAAATGGAAGGTGAGAGAGGACCGCCCGAGAAGGGGGTGAGGGGGAAAAAGAGGGGGGAAGACTGACATAGAAGGGGTGAGGGTTGAAAGGGATGAGGGGAGATTGGCAGAAAAAGAAAGGGAAACATTGACAGAGAGTGGGGACTGGGAAGGAAGCAAAGGAGGGGGAATGCCACCTCCCTGCAAGTTTCTTGTGGGTTCTCACTTGTCTGCATTCTAGTAGCAAAGACAGCCAAATCTGAGGGAATACTTTAATCTGGAGATTGGACCTGTGAAGCCCAGCCAAGCCCCACACAAAGCAATGCCCAGCCAACCACAAAGTGAGGTAGAAGGCAGTACCCAGCCAAGTCCAGCATGAAACAAGGCAGACAGAGGTGCCGGGCCAAACCCCACACATATCAACATAGATGGCAGCGCCCAGCTGAGCACAAGGTAGGAGTCTCCCTCCTACCCTGATTCCCATTGACTGTCCCAGATCAGGTAGCGAATGGTCCAGGCAGAATGGATAGTGTTTCTATACTTTATTCACAATCAGGACAGTTACAAAGCAGCCCTCCAGCCCTCATGTACTGAGAACAAGATTGGTATGTATTGTTCATCTTCCGTCTTCGGTGCAGCCCCACATGTGGGACTGCGCCTGCGCGCAGGCCTGCCGCTGGAAAACTTTTACTAGCCTTAGACCTCGAATTGGGGATGCCCCTCCCCTTAGCAGGCGGGGCCGGTGTTCGCGCCGAAATCCCCTGCGTGCTCCCGGGCAGAGCATCCCCTCCCTCCTCAGTTCCTTTTTTGCCGCCACCAAGGTCGGAGCGATTACTTGCCTTTCCTCAAAATCTTCAAGATTTTACTTCAACTGTGAGTCATTCCTATCGGAGCTGTCGCTTAGGTCCGCCTAGCCAGCCCGCTTCAGTATCAACATTTAACAAGGATAAGCCTAGAGAGAAGATATCCTCCGCAGCCCGGTCCCCTCGGCCGCGAGCTGAGGGCTGTGATGGCCCCAAAGACCCCCTTCAAGTTATGCCCTAAATGCTCTACTAAGATCCCACATACGGATCAACACGAGCTCTGCCTAATCTGCCTGGGTGAAGGGCATAAGGTCTCAAAATGTTCCATCTGCCAAGGCTTCTCCACTCGAGCCCGAAACGCGAGAGCCAACCGCCTGAACGCGGAACTATGAAGAAAGGCCCTGACGGCTCCTTCCCCGTCAGCCGGCTCCAGAACACTGGGGGATCCGTGATCCGTCCGCTTGGAACCAGCCCCCGGATCCAGCTCGGATCCGAGATCCTCGGATCCGACCTCTCAGTCGGATCCTACCCATGCACCAAAAAAGCACAAGCATAAAACCAAGCACAAGGAGAAGCATGCCGGATCAGGCTCCTCTACCAAGACAAGCACCTCAGCTAGGAAATCCTGGGATCCAACACCATCCCGCCCGTTTCCTCCACAAGTTCCAAGGATGCCCTCTTTCCACTCGGGCTCCCCACTGCAGTGCTTCTCTGACATCGAGCTGGAACCGTTAGAAGACCCGCTCATTATCGGATCCGACCCCTATGGATCCGAATCCTCCGGATCTGATCCTCTCAGATCCGACTCCTCCAGATCCGAGGAAGAATCCCCAGCCATCCACTTCCTCAACTCAGCCTATCATCTCACCGGAGCTGGTTAAAGACTGGATAGAATTTTGCAGATTTCGCCAACTCAACATCCAAGGCAGACCTGTGGTTCTACAGACACCACAACTCCCCCCACCTTTCACCCCTCTAACTCAAGGGAGCCCCAGAGTCGACTCTGACCAAGAGGAAGCCGAGACTAGAGAGTCTGCGGATAGCTCCGAAGGGGTCTCTGAACCATCCCCAGACGACCTGGTAGGAGACATGGAATCAGTATCTCCTTCGGAAGATCTGAAATTAAGAACCGAACAAATGATCAGAATGGCTGAGGCTCTCGACATCATCATCTCTACCTTAGACAACAAGCCTAAGGATAAGATTCTGAGCTGCCTTTACCCTGACTCTCCAGGTATCGCTGCCTTTCCAATCCTAGAAGGCCTTGCCGACATCTCTAAGTCTGTCTGGAAAAAAACGACTTCCATCCCGCCATCATCCAAGAAGATTGAGACCCTTTACCGAATTAAACCTGAGTCTGCTGAGTTCTTAATAGTACATCCACCCCCTTCCTCAATTGTTACGGGAGAAATGCAAACCAGAATGAGACAAGGTCAGCATTCCACCCCTGCAGACAAGGAAAGTAGGCGTCTGGACCTATTGGGCAGAAGAATCTACACCTCTGCCGCCTTGAATTTTAGAATTGCCCAACTACCAGACGATTATGGGGGGCTATCAACTATTCCTATGGGAAAAGTCCGGACCCCATATTGAATTACTTCCTGATGAATCAAAATCAGCTTTAAAATTGCTGCAATCAGAAGCTACTCGCTTCTCCAAACAGGAGATCAATGCAGGGAAGCATTCAGCTGAAATTGCAGCCAGGACCATGGCAGCCGCCATAACTTTATGCCATCACACCTGGTTATGCACCACGGCGCTACCTTTGGACACCAGATCTTAGGTAGAAGACCTCCCATTCAAAGGAGATCTATTGTTTGCAGCCAACACCACGGAATTTCTTACCAATATCAAGAAAGACCGCCAGACGGCAAAACCATCCTTTCAACTGCAACGTCAACAAGGTTTCAATCCACAATTCCAGAGATCCAACCGCTACCAAAGATACCAACCGTATCCTCCTCAAGGAAGGTTCTACCAGCAAGGTCAGCAAGGCCAACGAAAACCTTCCTTCAAACAGAGGCCCTCCTTGGGCCCTCAACAGAAGGAACAGAGACAACAGAGTCAAACGTTCTGACTATTACCTCCAGCTAGCCAAGGGAACCTACCCTTTTTAGATAGCCTAGCACAGTTTGCAGAGGCTTGGAGCCTTATTTGTTCGGACTCTTGGGTCCTAAACGTTATCACACAAGGTTACCGCCTAGAGTTTAAGTTCATTCCAGTTTGCTCTCCTGCCAGTTCCGCAAGAGACAACCCGTTCCCTGAATTCACCCCACAGTTGGAGGAGCTCCTCCTAAAGGGTGCCATTCAAAGAGTCTCACCTCATTGCTCTGGTTTTTTCTCCAGATTTTTTATGGTGGACAAGAAGGACGGAGGATCCAGACCCATCATTGATCTCCGAATCCTTAATAAAAGTTTACGAGTTTCAAAGTTCCGAATGGTCTCTCTGACTTCTGTTATGGAACTAATCTCCCAGAATATGTGGTTTGCTGTGCTAGATCTTAAAGATGCATACTTCCACGTGTCTATTCACCCTGACCATAGAAAGTTCTTAATGTTCAGGTATGGAACAGAGGTCTACCACTATACAGTCCTTCCCTTTGGCCTTGCTACAGCCCCTAGGGTCTTCACAAAGTGCATGGCCGTGGTCATGTCTTACCTCAGGGACCAGGGATGTAGCATATACCCTTATCTTGATTATTGGCTTCTCACTGCAGTCAATCCCGAGACACTTTCAGACCACCTAAAACTAGTCCTCTCGACTTGCGACAAGTTGGGCTTAATGGTCAATTTGAAAAAATCTTAACTGATCCTCTCCACTAAGGCTCAGTTCATAGGCGCTGTACTGGACTCTTCATATGGGAAAGCCTTCCTACCCCAAGATAGGGTCATAACTATACAACGTATGATTCAACACTTTAAGCATTGTAGACATCAACCAATAGTCTCCATACAGAGACTTTTGGGACTGATGTCTTTTGGTTATTGGAGTCCAGACTTTACTCTCACCACTGATGCCTCCTTGGAAGGCTGGGGAGGCCATTGTGGTACCCATTCTGTCCAGGGGAGATGGAGCACCTTCGAAGTTTTTTTACATATTAATATGCTAGAATTAAGAGCAACTCGTTATACACTTACCTCCTTTGCAGATATCCTTCGGGGCTCCAGGACCCTTCTCCAGTCAGACAATACCTGTACCGTGTTTTACATCAACAAACAGGGAAGGACAGGCTCTGTTCCTCTATGCAAGGAGTCTCAGAGGGTCTGGCAAGTGGCCATCTCGAACGAGATCCAGTTAAAGGCTAGCCACATAGCGGGGGTCCACAACTTCTGGGAAGATTCCCTCAGCAGGGAATTTATCACAAACCACGAGTGGGAGATTCAGGACGGGTTCCTACTACCCATATTCAGGGAGTGGTGGTTCCCCCAGATAGATTTGTTCGCCACCAGGTTCAACAAAAAAGCAGCCAATTTCTGCTCTCTAGCAGGGAACGATCAGATGTCCCTAGGGGATGCATTTCAGATCAGATGGTCAGACAACCTGTTTTATGCCTTTCCCCCCTTTCCCCTCTTGGCGAGAGTGTTGGTGAAGATCAGATCAGACAACACTTCATGCATCCTGATCGCCCCCAGGTGGCCACGCCAGATTTGGTTTTCAAAGCTGGTACCCCTAGCCCAGGGAGTACACGTTACCCTCCCAGATTACCCGGGCCTGCTACATTGGGGAGACCTAGCACATCACGACATGAGCAGATTGCATCTCACAGCGTGGAGGATCCTTCCATTCCAAAGATAGGGCTTTCCTCCCCTGTGCGAGAAGTTATTCTCCAGGCTAGGAGAACCTCTACACACTATTCCTATGACAGAAAATGGAGTAGATTTGAGGCATGGGCTAGATCCAAGTACTTATCCCCTTTTGTTTGCCCACTTCCTAGAATCTTAGACTATCTCCTTGAACTCACTAAGATGGGTCTCTCAGTTGCCTCAGTGCGGGTTCATTTAGCTGCCCTTTCCGCTTTCCATGACAAAATTGAGGGCTACTCTATTTTTCTCACCCACTTTCTAAGCATTTTCTGAAGGGACTCAGTAATCTGTTCCCTCCTACTCCTCGGCTGACACCACAGTAGTCTCCATGGTTCTAGCAAAGCTAATGCTACACCCGTTTGAACCTATGGCCCATGTTCAGTTACCTTTACTCTCTGCGAAGGTAGCTTTCCTTGTTGCAGTAACCTCTACTAGGCGCGTAGGAGAGCTGGCGGCGTTGAGAATTGATAGCCCCTTTCTCAGGGTATTTAATTAAAAGGTAGTGTTACACCCCAGTTTTAGTTTCAAGCCCAAGGTGATTTCTAGTTTTCACATGGCCCAAGACTTGGTCTGACCAGTCTTTTTTCCGAACCCGTCTTCTCGAGTGGAGAAGACCCTCCACACTTTGGATCTTAGAAGAGCATTGCTTTATTATATTGATAGGACCAAGCTCTTTAGGAAATCCAACTCACTCTTTATTTGTTATCACGGTCCCAAGAAGGATAAAGCTGCATCAGCCCAGTCCATAGCACGCTGGGTAGTTTCAGCAATAAAGATCGCCAACAAGCAGGCAGGGAAGACATGTCCATTAGAGGTTAGAGCCCATTCTACTAGGGCACAGGGTTCCTCTGCTGCGTTCCACAGACGGTTCCCGATCGCTGACATCTGAAAAGCAGCAACTTGGGCCTGCGAGGACACGTTTGTCAAGCATTACGAGCTGGATCTGCAAGCAAGAAGAGATGCAGATGTGGGCAGAGCGGTGCTGTAGACATTGTTCTCCTAGATCGACACCCACCTCCCAGGGGTAAGCTTGCTAATATCCCACATGTGGGGCTGCACCGAAGACGGAAGATGAAAACAGAGTTGCACTTACCTGTAACTGCTGTTCACTGACGTCTTCGGTGCAGACACACATCCCTCCCTCCGACCCCGCTGTCAACCTAAAAAAAAAAGTAAAAGTAAAAGGAAATTATACAAGAAGGTGCAAACAGCACTAATTTATGGTGGTTGTTACCCCTGGGTCCTGACTACCTGTTATTCTCGCTTATGTTTTGGTCGGCGGCGGGCAAGGAACTGAGGCGGGAGGGGATGCCCCACCCAGGAGCACGCGGGGGATTTTGGCGCGAACGCCGGCCCCGCCTGCTAAGGGGAGGGGCATCCCCAATTCGAGGTCTAAGGCTAGTAAAAGTTTTCCGGCTGCAGGCCTGCTTGCAGGCGCAGTCCCACATGTGTGTCTGCACCGAAGACGTCAATGAACAGCAGTTACAGGTAAGTGCAACTCTGTTTGTTAGTTTCTTCTTAAATTTGATTCATTGCCGTGTCCATGTGACCCCATCACTTTCAGCAGCTGCTTTTGTGCTGTGGTTTGTATGACTCATTTTGTCACAAGCAGAAGATGGAATTTTTTACTGCCACCTCTCTACCCAGCAGAGGAGATTTGCCCTGCTGGGCAAAAATTCAACTTGTGTTCAGTAGGAACAAGTCTGATGCCCAATTGGCATGAGAAGGCAGCTGCCACAGGTGCAGAATCGGACTGCCACCCATCCATTATGTTTATGAATTGTTCATCATCCAAGAGCACTTACAGAACAACAAATTCCCACAGATGTTTGCCCCTATAATGCCTCATATGTCTTTAGGACTTGCTAACTATGTTGGTAATTATTGTCTTTGTGTGTGTGTGTGGGGGGGGGGATTTGTCCCAGTTCATTCTTGATAGAACATATTTGGAAAAGTAACTTCCAACACCAAAAAGAAAACAAAAAGATGACCATGTTTCACAACATTATTTCATAGGATATATACTGCATGAAAACATAAGCTAGGACAGCATTTCCTTGATCCCTCCTGTTCTCTCTCTACCACTACTTGATCCCCTCTGGCAATCAGAGATAATGAGAAACTGTACCCTCTGGAGATGAAGCATGGATCACAAAGGGACCTAGAACTCATTTGCAAATGTATATTCATTACTTGATTACTTTTCTATGTGTATGTTTATTTGGGGATCCAATGCCGCAGACATAAATTTGATATCACTCTGCCTTACTTCAAACACAATACTTTACCAAGGAATCAGGTCACTTACTCATCTGTGAATAATCAAGTGAATAGGAAAATCATGTGAAGCTTGCATATGTTTTTGGATTCATTTTATGTTGATTTGCACCTGCCTTGGGAATTTGTAATGAAAAAATAGTTAAGCTTTATAGATAAAAATGAGAAAGTGAGGCACGTATATGTATATGTGAACTAGCCACCAGAGGCATTCTTGAGATATCATATCCAGCTCTGGAATTTCCTCCCACTTTCATAAAAGAACCAAGAAAGTTTTTCAAATGCAATTAAAGAGTTTGATGGTCACAGATAAGCAAAGGCTCATTTTAAACTAGAGATGATCTTTATTTCACTGTTTTCTGTTCCCTTGCCCCCCTTTTTAGTAAATGTATACATTTGCAGCATTTGTGCACTGATAAATTAGTATTATACATATAAATACTGTATAAATCGTGTATTAAAAACAATTTAACATTCATGCACAATGTAAACAAACTTGCAAATCCAGCAGCCAAGGCTGGAGAGCCAAACTCATTACCAAAATATAAATATAAATTCATTAACATTAATCCTTTTTTATTTTTCCAGGACCTCTCTAAGCAATACATGTTAACCCCATCGATCCAGCCCACTTTAGGAAGGTTGTTTTGTGATGTGCAAACCTGATTGACAGCTTTCAAAACTGGGCTCACCACTTTGATCTGAGATTGATTATGCGACTTACTTCCCGGTACAGAATTGTTGGGTTAAAGAAACCTAGCCAAACACCGTGATTCTTATCAGGAAAAAAAAATCATTTAAAGCCTTTGATCCATCATACAGTTTTCCTTTTAGTTGATATTTAGCTGGCAGTACCATCCTGCACAATCTGTTGTGCCAGGGGTTTGAACCATTTGTGTTGACACACTTTTGCTTTCACTTCAGTCACTCTGTGGCAGTGTGATGTGAATTTATTGGCTCTTTAAAGATTAAGGCCTGGTAATAGAGCCTCAGTAATGAGAGTTCTTTTCCTGTATATTCACTACAGCTAAGCTCTTAACAACCTCATAATAGTGCAGAGGCTAGCTGGTGATATTTACTTAACTTTTTTTGTTTGTTTTCTGGAAGTAGCAGTTGTCCTTTTCTGAGAAAAAATAAATATTTGGTAGATCTGAATGATGGACGCTATGGATGAATTGAACTTTTAAGTGACAGGAATGTTTGCTTGTAGTAAGTGAGAAGGAAGTAAGGGGATCAGATGTAAGGTACTTCATGTGCCATTTGTTCTCCAAAGCGATTAAGGACTAGCACTGTGTACGATGAGATGTTGTACATAGTAACCCATGATCAAATGCAATCTATATATGGTCAGCTGGCTGGGCATATTAGGTACGAAGGCTTGCTACTATAAGGAGCTAAAGTTTCACAGTAATAGGTATTGGAATAAACCACACTGAGCTTTTCTTTGGTAAACCATAGGTAGTTGTACTAACCTTATTTCAGAAGGCTACTCGTTATCTACTCAAGTGAACTAAGTTAATACAAGTAGAATATATGTACACAAGCAGGCAAATGGCAAGTCTAAATCAGTAAGATCCTCCACAACTTTTACTTGTGCCTTCTCAGTTGCAGTTCCATTACTCCAGAATGGCTTGCATGAACAAGTCAGGAAAGAAAATTTCCAAAGCGTTGTGAAAAACTGACTTATTTTACATTTGAATTTGCAATTTGACAGTATTCGATCATAGATTAGCCAGCTGATATTTGGTGCTTCTTTGGCTAGTGTGGTGTAGTGGTTAAGAGCGGTGGTTTGGAGCAGTGGACCCTGATCTGGAGAACCAGGTTCAATTCCCCACTCCTTCACATGAGCGGCAGACGCTAATCTGGTGACCGGGTTGGTTTTCCCACTCCTCCACATGAAGCCAGCTGGGTGACCTCGGGCTAGTCACAGTTCTATTAAGAGATCTCTCAGCCCCACCTATCTCACAGGGTGTCTGTTGTGGGAGGGGAAGGTGATTGTAAGCCAGTTTGATTCTGCTTTAAGTGGCAGAGAAAGTTGGCATATAAAAACCAACTCCTCTTCTTCTGTTATCAGTTTATCTTTGAATAGGATATCATAATGGTGTATTGACTGGCGTATTGGTGTATTGACTTTTAGCCAGTTACTCAGGTATTTTGTTAGTTGCCTTGAGACAGTTTTCAGTGTCTCATTTCTCCTTAAATTTCAGGGAACTGTCTTAGTTATGTAAGGGTAAAATGCATAGCAAAATATGGAAGAGGTTCATGTTTTCCAGCATGAACGTTAGAAATTGCTTATAAGGCTCCAGGGAAAAATGCAAATTACCATCTGCTGTATCAGATGGTAGGGTCCTACCATATGATTGAAAGGAAAATTGATGCAGATAACAGGTCTGGGTCTTGTCAGTGCTTCACTGGGAGATCTTCAGAATACCACCTTGTGTTCAGTGACCAAAGGAAGGCAAGATGCAAATACACTTAATAATAAACGTGTTACAGCGTGAAAATCAATTTAGTGTTCATAAGCTTTTAGTGCATAATAAACTGAGGAGAATTCTACCCTACATTTTACAATTGATACTTATTTCAACCTGTTTGAAAAGGTTGAAAATTGCAGTCTTTGGCAGCGTTCCCATCATACTGCTTCTACAATAAACATAATGCTAAAAGTTGTAGAGAACCATCAGACGCATACGCTTGACCAAGCTGCTCTGAATCTGGGGTTTTGAAAGCGAGAGTGTTGCACTTCTTTCAGCTCAGTGCTATTGTTTGACATTACAGTTAGTCATGAGGAATTATTTTGCCTCTTTTTCCCCCCCAATAGGAGTCATTTTCAAGATTGCTGAGCTGACCTTTGGCCTGAGAGTGCTTGCAGTTCAACCAACTTCACCTTTGAACATTCTACCCTTGAGTTGACCATTCTCTGTAGTCCTTTTTGATGTTGTCCAATCCATCGTTTGATTCAACACTTATATAGAAGTAGCAGGCTGAGTAATATGGGTAAAATCAGCAGTGTTACCAGGCTTATGCTCCTGATCCTTCAGTGTACCCACACTATGCTTGAGGCACATGGTGGTCCAGATTGTCTAGACTGATCAGTGGAGTGTTGGACAGCCAATTACATCAAATAGCCTATTGGTCCCTTCCAGCTTGCTAATTACATAAGGTATAAGCAAAGCAAACCTTGTTAGACCCTGGCAATTTTTTCCAGTTTGGACAGCAGTCCAAATAGCTGAACCTAAGGGTCTCAGCACAGATGTCAACAACTCTTGTTGGTGCCAAGATATAACTACAGCACAGAACCACCCAGGAATTGACTTGACAGGGACTGTAAGTGTAAATGATGCATAGTATTTTTTTTTTTTTTTTTTGCAAAGTGCTTGCAATATCGGTTCTTGTAGGCTATCCGGGCTGTGTGACCGTAGTCTTGGTATTTTCTTTCCTGACGTTTCGCCAGCAGCTGTGGCAGGCATCTTCAGAGGAGTAACACTGAAGGACAGTGTCTCTCAGTGTCAAGTGTGCAGGAAGAGTAATATATAGTCAGAAGGGGATTGGGTTTGAGCTGAGTCATTTGCAGGACAATGACTCAGCTCAAACCCAACCCCCTTCTGACTATATATTACTCTTCCTACACATTTGACACTGAGAGACACTGTCCTTCAGTGTTACTCCTCTGAAGATGCTACCAAGACCATGGTCACACAGCCTGGATAGCCTACAAGAACCGATGAACTCTGACCGTGAAAGCCTTCGACAATATTTTGAACGCTTGCAATATGTTTTACAGTGATATAAACTGTAGTTGTCATTTTTTTTAACATAGAAGAGCATACTTGGACTGTCCCATGTTATTTCCACAACAAACTCAGAATCTGCCAGTATGGGGTGGTTCCTTAGTGTGCTTTGGACATGCTTCTGCCTCAATTGGAAACTAGGATTCCAGCCTAGATTCTAGATGTGGCAGAACTCTACCACATTTGTGACCAGTTTGTCAAAAATCTATGTTAATGAGGAGTATGCTTGTTTTGCTATTCCTTCATTCTAGTGGCTGGCAAAAAGCCTTTCTGCAAATATTTACTAATGCGTTAAAATCATTCTCAGGTTCATGGAACCCATGGAGAGCCAGCATGGTGCAGTTAAGAGTGGTGGACTCTAATCTGGAGAATCGGGTTTGATTCCCCAGTCCTCCACAGGAATGGCAGACTCTAATGTGGCGAACCGGGTTGGCTTCCCCACTCTTACACATGAAGCCAACTGGGTGACCTTGGGCTAGCCACAGTTCTCTCAGAACTCTCTCAGCGCCACCTACCTCACAAGGTGATTGTTGTGAGCAGGGGAAGGGAAGACAGTTGTAAGCCTCTTTGAGACTCATTAAAGGTAGAGAAAAGTTGAGTATGAAATCCAACTCTTCTTCTTCCATGTGGAGGCATAGCCATGCAGGTTGATGGGGTAGGGCTACCAGCCTCAAGGCCTTGAGTTCTTCTTGAATTAAAGCTGATATCCAGAGTACAGAAATCAGTTCCTCTGAATAAAAATGCAACTTCAGAGGGTAGACTCTATGGCACCACATCACTTTCAAGCTCCACCCCCTCCTCAAACTCTGCCTTTTCTAGGCACTACCACCCCATCTCCAGGAATTTCCTAAGCTGCAACCCAAGGGGAGGGACTAGAATGAGAGATACAAAGGACTGAAATAGCTTCCTTCCCGCAGAGTAGATTCATTTGTGGAAGGAGGAAGATGGCCAGTTTCAACCCTTGTTCCTTCTCACACCAGTCCCCTGGCCCCGACTCCACCTGTGTCCCATGACCCTTGGAATGATCTTTCTGGGGGTTGTGTGGGGCTGTACAAATGGAAACAAACACAGGAAAACTCCATATTCCAGGTATGAATATTCAGATCCAGGCCTGTACTCCTGGGAAAGCGTGAAATTCATCTGATTGGTTTGGCTAATCTCTCGTTAAATAATATTTAAACATTCATTAGCATGATAGCATAGTTGCAGTACTGGACAATACCACCCAAGGCAGCATGGGCATTTACTGCTTTCAAAACCTTGTCCTTCACCACTGTATGGGGAAAAAAATGGTCCATCTTGAGTGATTCACAACTTTTATTCCAGAGTTACATAAAAAGAAATGTGTGAAACAGGGAACTCTTATAAAATGAAGATGAGGACGGTATGCCTAATAACTGCAGAAAGCACAAACACTTTAATCCTTTTTTTCATATTTGTGGAGCTGTCGATATTTTTCTACCTAATGCCTTCAAGCAGAGTTAATGAAGCTTATGTAGCAATTTATGTTAGAATTACTCAAAACTGCATTTTTCTGATTTCCTAGCATTTTGAGAGAACACATTTACTTTCTTCTTCATTAGCCCTATTTTGCCTATTAAAATTTAGAAGTCAATACAGACTAGATAATCTAATGAACTCTTTCGGGTTTCGTTACAGTTATTTGTTACAAGGATAGAAAGTTTCACTTCTGTGTCAGCAGCCTTGTGACACCAGGTTAAGAAACTGATTTGTAGTTTGACCTTGTAATTGCTCCCCATTATTGTGAAGGCCCAGGTTTGTTTCCTGCTGAGACATGGTGTCATCTGATCTGATCAGAGTTTGAAAAATCATTTTCAGGGCAGAGCCCCAGTTTCTAAAGTCAAATATCATCAAGGTATAGAACACCATAGTAAAAGATCAATCCAAGGATATTGTGAGAACAGGGAAGAGGCTAAAGAGGGTATTGTAGGCTAGGTAGGCAGAAATGAAAGAGCCAATGGAAGAACAACCTCAAATCATCAAACGTGATGTAAATATACATAAAATCCAAAAATAATGGTTCTTTATGGAAAGAGCAACATTTAAGTGTAGATAATGGTAACGTGCTAAAGTAAAAGTGGGGTGATTTTCATTTCTGGGCAATCTGCCAAGTAGGGGAGTTCCTGAGTAGATACTGTAACCAAGGAAATGGTTCTCTGTGGAAGTTTATAGGAGTACATCTTATTTTTATATAGGATGGGAAAATACAAATGGATCACATACATTGGTCAGTTAGTGGACAGTTTGTCCATTCTCATTGGTCAATAGCTAAGAATCAATGAGTTGGTGGTTTGAGACACCTAGGCCAGTGGCTGGTCTGAGAAATCTGGCTAAACTAGGCTTGCCAACCTCCAGGTGGTAGCTGGAGATCTTCCACTATTACGACTGACCTCCAGGTGACAGAGATCAGTTCACCTGGAGAAAATGGGTGCTTTGGAAGGTGGAATCTATAGCATTATAGCCCAATGAAGTCCCTCCCCTCCCCAAACCACACCCTCCTCAGGCTCCACCCCCAAAGTCTCAAGGTATTTCCCAGCCCAGAACTGGCAACCCTAGGCCAAACAGAATAAAAGGCCAGGCACAATCAAGTTTACAGATAGTACAGAGGCAGTAAGTTGACACTAACTGTTGGTAGTTGCAGCTTTTTTAAAAAATGGAAGAAAGCAGCAGAAGAAGACAGGATTTTAGAAAAGAAACATGGTTATTTATTGAGGAGTTTATGGCAGCAAGATTACTTTTAGAAAAGAGTTGGAAACAAACATCAATGCCATTGGTGGAAATTTGGCTTAGAAAATGTTGGTTTATCATGTTAATCATCAAGATTTCCCTTCCTTGAAGGTCCCCGCAGCCTCTCCCTCTGAAGCTCTTACCATTGTTCTACACTGGCTTTCATAGAGTGGCTGCTCTTGAACAGTGGCAAGCAGCTGGGCCTAGTTGAGTCATACAAGTCAGGTGGTATCAAGTTACTTTGTGGTGGCTGCCAGGCCTGGTCCCCGTTGCATCTTGAAAGTCCAAAATAGGCCCGGAAAGGACCCTGCCCCTCCCCCTTCCTTTTACTCACACAAACCAAGTCAAGAATGCTGTGGTTGCCTAGCTGAGCTTACAATCACCTTCTCATCCCCTTCCCACAACAGACACCTTGTAAGGTAGGTGGGACTGAGAGAGTTCTGAGAGAACTGTGTGTAGCCCAAAGCCACCAAGCAGGCTTCATGGGTAGGAGCGGAGAAACAAACCCGGTTGACCAGATTAGAGTCTTCCGCTCATGTAGAGGAGTGGGGAATCAAACCCAGTTCTGAAGATTAGAGCCTGCCACTCTTAACCACTACACCATGCCACTCTTAACCACTATGCCAATTTATTTATTTATTTAGTTTCAGATTTTTCTGCAAAGCTGGGGGTCCCTCCAAGTTTGCAGAAATATATTTTGTTTCTGTGTGGCCCTGATCTAAAGATTTAGATACCCGCAGACGGGGCCACATTTGAGAAATTGATGATTATGATGACGACAACAATGGCAACGACAATTATAATGATGACAATTATATGTTCCCCACAGCTATTCCCTATCAATGGTTGGGCTGGCTTGTTTTGAACCAATTTCAGTTTGTCTACAAGTCATTCCAGGGCTAACAGATTTTATTCATTCTTCATTTAAACCCCTGAGAATGGAGTGCAGCAAGGTTAGTGGGAGAATTAACATGCACTCTGTATGAATGTCTGCATGTGTGGAAAGTAATCTGGGGAACAGGTTCAAGTTACTTATGACAACCTGAACTGCCCATTGAACAAGTGATAATGAGCAAGCAGTGTGTAAGCTGAACCAGCAAGTCCTCAACCCCCTCTAATCATTGCAAGAATAAATTCAGTTTCAGCAAAGGAATTACATTTGTCATTAGCTATATCACAGCAGTCATAGGTATTACTGAGGACAAAACATGAACTCACTGACTTTACCAAACCTATATATTTATCCATAGAAATGCAATGAGAATGTGAAGTACTTTGTCAGTAGGCATCATGCTTTTACGCCTTCCTTTTCCTTTCAACTTGTACATTTAGGAGAGGAACAGAACTACCATATATTCTTATTGTTTCATAACAATACTTTCCCCCTGTGTACTTATGTAGTAAAAGTTGCTAAGAGTAATGCCTTAGATTCAGAAGCAAACACATTGTACATATGTTAAGTGCCATTAAGTTAGGGTTGTCAGGTCCCCCTTAGCCACTGGTGAGAGATTTTTGGGGCAGAGCCTGAGGAGAGCGGGGTTTGAAAAAGGAGGGACTTCAATGCCATAGAGTCCAATTGCCAAAGCAGCCATTTTCTCCAGGGGAACTGATCGTTATTGGCTGGAATAACATGAAACCTCCAGCTACTTCCTGGAGGTTGGCAACCCTACATCAAGTCGCAACCACTTTATGTCGACCCCAGCAAGGGGCTTTCAAGGCAAGTGAGAAGCAGAAGTGGTTTGCTATTGCCTTCCTCTCCAAAACCTCCCATCCAACTACAGAACCTGCTTAGCTTCCAAGATGTGGCAAGATTGGGCTATATCGTGCCACCTTCTTTCCCCAAATGTCTGATTCAGGCAAAGCCTTGTAGATGCTGGAAAACTGATGATGGACAGCAATGAATTTGAGAATGACAGGCCATGTTATTATAACCCCTCCTTTAAAATGTTCATTATGACCTTCTAAATACCCTACCCTGCCTTCATCTTAAGACATCTTCATGGTCTTTAACAGAATTTTGCCTTCCTAAATGCTGCAATATATATATAGTTACTAGGCAACATGCTGTTCTTCAACAACAACTAGCATAAAAGCCTGTTTATATACATAGAACAAATGCCTAGATGGTGAATGGAACATATTCATGATTTTAATTGTAGGTAGAAGTCTATATTCATCCTGACACTTGACACAAAGGTATACCAAAACCTGGTGAAGTCAATGGAAATGTGAAGAGTAATTTAAGATCCTTTTAAATCTTGCAGCACTAGAAGCATACAGTATGCAGTTGTGCAAGACATAGGCAAATGTTTGTTTTTAATGTCCATGCCCAAATATTTTTTGATCATTGGAATCATAATGGCTGACAGGGTTCCAGTCAGAGAAATCTGGTACCTAGTGAATCAGATCAATCAAAACAAAACATTCACAACAAACACAGATTTGAAACCTTTGAAATCTGAACTACAGCACTCTAGTGCCCAGCAAATCAAAGCAATCAAAACACAGCCTTCATAACATGTACCCAGCTTATTTATTTTCTTAGTTCCATGTTCTGTCAACAATGGAAACAGCTGAAAGAAGAGGGAGCCTACTTTATCTGGTGTGTATGATCCTTCCGAATCCTAGAAGAATTGTTCAGTTGGTTTGGAGAGATATAATTACATTTGTTATGAATTCTCAAAGTATATTTCAGCATTAAGTTTGATTGAATGGCCCTGTTGATTTGGCTGCAAACCTTTTATACACTTTCAGGTGGGTAGCTGTCTTGTTCTGCAGTAGAAAAGCAAGATTCAAGTCCATTAGCACCCTAAAGACCGAGAAGATTTCCAGGGTATAAGCTTTTTGTCAGATCTGATAAAGGGAGCTGTAATTCTCGAAAGCTTATACACTGCACATCTTGTTGGTGTTTAAGGCGGACCTGGATCTCAATGAGTTTTCAAAAGGAAATTGGTGGGGATGACTATTAAAATTCCTTTGCCTTGCCCTTCTTTACCTGCAGTGCTGATACAAAGAGACCGCTGGAAGGAAGTAGGCTTAGAAAAAAATCATTCTAAGCATAGTACATAGCATAGTTATAAGCATAGTTCACACAACGCATATATTCCTTGGAATATAGCAGCTGCAAAACGGTCCAGTTTAGTCTTGAATAGTAGTTCTTGCACCAGGAAAATGTAACGAAGATCTGGTTACAGATCCCTAGTTGGCTCATGTGACCCTAATGTGTGAACTGTGTTTTCCTACTTAAGTATATTTTCCTTGGAGGTATAATACTTTAATGCTGCATGGGTTTTGTTGTTGTTGTTGTTGTTATTGTTGTTTTGGAGCTACAGTAGTCTGGAGCTGCATTTTGAGTCTAAAATGGCTAGCAGGGGGAGTTTTTGCAGCACTATTCCAGTATAGATGGTGCAGTGACCATGGCTGGACTTTCAACATCTGACATTCATGATCAAACCAAGGAAAAGATTCACCAGCATTTGTTCTACCCTTATGAACTCAAGGTTGAGTCTGAAGAATGGAATTAATATTGGCAACAAGATTATTACAAACAGAAAGTGCTTGAGTCTCATTGGAAACTTTGGATAATTGCTGATTAAGATCAATCAAAGCTTTGGAATTAAGAAGCCTAGAGATACATTCAATCATTTCTCCATTCCATTTGACCCTTCTAAAATGGGAAACAGAACTCAGAATCGGAGAAGGGGAGGATTGTAAAGAAATGGGGGACTTTTATTCTAGAATAGCAATTAATGGAAAGTGATCACCATCTACATAATCGCCCACATATAGAAGTCCTGAATAGACCTCCTCATTTGAGAGGAGACAATATATAATCAATAACACTACTCCTCCACAGGCAATAGAATGTAAATTCACCTGGGCTATCATAATACTGGTAGCTGCCTAGCCAGTGGGCATGGGGTTGTTCTCTAGGGGTGCAAACTGTAGTATGTTTATTTATACCTTTCATGTTTTTTTTTCTGTGCAGGTGTGGGGACCAATATACAGGAACTCTGTGTTTCATTTCACCTGGTATATCTGGTAACATAAATTAGAGTTGCTAACCTCCGGAGGGGGGATGGGACTGGAGATCTGGAATTACAGCTAATCTCCAGACATAGATACCAGTTCCTCTGAAGAAATTGGCTGCTTTGGAGGATGGACTTTATGGCATTATACCCTGATGAAGTGCCTCCCCTCCCCAACCCCCCTCCAGGCTCCATGCCCAAATATCTGTAAATTTTCCAATCCAGAGTTGACAATCTTAGAATAAATGTATGGTGACACAACAGTAGCTGGTTGCTCAGTAGCAAGCATTTTTAAATTTATCCTGCTAAAGCATTTCTGAGAATCTAATACATGAATTAGAAGAGAAATTCCCACATGTCAAATAATTTTTTTTAAATGTAATTTTGAATACTGGATTTTAACTATGACCACAAAACGTTTTAGATTGAAATAATAGTTGCCACATTTTATTATCTTTGGGGAAAAGAAAAAGACTTCTGAATGAAAACTGTACTGCGTTTTTAAAAAATAAAGCTCAAAATCTGTATGCAAACAAACCTGCCAACAGGATTTAAATGACACTGCACTGATATCTGTTCTTCAGGGGAACTGATCAGGGGAACTGATCTCTATAGTCTATAGATTAGGGAGAGTTCCAGATCCCACCTGGAAGTCGACAACCCTAACAAAGACAAAGTTCTACTACTGAAACTCCAGCAGCTGTGAAGGAAAGATATGGATCAGGGTTGTAGCACTGGAGAAGAGGAGTTAACTCATTTCCTCTATCCTGTTTTTCCAACTGAAAATGCCCCCATTCACATTTTAAGTGCTGGGAGGGGAAAGATACATGATATAGTTTCCATTGGTACCCCTGGCATTTTTAACTGGGTTTTTTTCTGTCATAGAACAACCATGCCGTATGTAATTTGGCCCTCAGTACCCAGCTTGCTGGTGGTAAAGGAAAGATGACTGGGGAAGGCACTGGCAAACCACCCCGTAAACGAAGTCTGCCGAGGAAACGTCGGGATGTGACGTCACCCCATGGGTCAGAAATGACCCGGTGCTTGCACAGGGGACCTTTACCTTTAAGGCTGATTCCCCCGAGTCTTCCTTAATTGTGAAGTATGTGAGTAAAACACACCCTTCTGGTTATTTACCATTTGCTTTTTCTATTGATTATGAATTCCAAACTTTTTTAGTTGGATACTTTTCTGCCTCATTACTTCTGTAAAGACTTTGGCTGGCTGCCTTGGGAAGGATGTACAATGTAATTAGTTAGTTCTAGGAACTGATTTTTTTCCAGGGAAGGAACTGAGTTTGAAAATGTTTCAATATTCTATTTTATGTGGGTTCCCCGTTCCCCCTCCTTGCTATTTCTGGATAATTGTGCATGGGAACTTGAAGCTGTGATTCTTCTCATGCAGAAACCTTTACCCAATTAATTATTTACTATCTAAATTCCTTACATATTTCTCACACTGCCAGTTACCTGTGATGAAAAGCAGAGTCTCTTTAGATACTAGGTTGGTGTCAATATGCCGTTAAAAATGTGGTGGTAAAGTGAGAGAATATTATATAAATGCTGTTGGAAAGTTAATCAGAAGGAAAGAAATTATTAGGACTGGAGGTCAGAGTAATTGTTAGTAAATTCCAATGTACACACTTTCCTCATTAATGGGCAGTAGGAAAATCTCTCTTCCTATTCCCCCAATGCAAGATCTCCCCTCCCCAGCTCTTGCCCATCTCTTCTAGGGTTGCCAACCTCCAGGTGGGGTTTGGAAATGCTCTGGAATTACAAATTATCTCTGGGCTACAGAGATCAGTCCCCCGTAGGAAACTGCTGCTTTGGAGGGTGAGCGCCCTTCCCTTCCCGAACTCTGCCTTCCCAGGCTCCACCCCCCAACCTCCAGGAATTTCCCAACTTGATTGGGCAACCATAATATCTTCCAAAGCTCTCAGGTCCATGGGCTGCCAACAGTGGTTCTCTCATAGTAAAGAAGCACATGTGTGTCATTCCTCTGCATCATGCATCTCAAAGCATGAGCATGGCACACCATGACAATGGTTGATGACATGGAGTTTTTGCATGATTTCTTCTCCCAGAAATTGCATCACTCAAGTGTGTCATAGTAGTGGAACACCCAGCTGACACATTCTTCGAAGGGGAAGATGCGTGATGGGAGGCAGCGCAATTGCTACCAATATAGGAAGCAGGCTTATTCTCCCACTCCTTCAATATACATTTTCCTCCAGTAACTTTTATTCTTCCCTGACACATGAGCTGTTCAATGAGAGGCTTCATCACCACAAGCACAATACAATAACTATATAATGTGGTTGCTTCTTATTTCCATTCTGTTACCACCATTCTGGAGAACATTATTATGCTTTACTCGCTCAATAAATATTCCCATCATGCCTTCAATCTGTCCCTTTCCTCTCAGTTCATTGTTTTGCTCATCCTCTTTCCCTACCTCTCTTCTGTTTCCAATTGTAAATTCCTTTAGCAAATAATGTATAATAAGTGACACAAGCTGTTTTCTTTGAAGTCTCTTTCCAATTCTGTTCGGCACCGTTTTCAGCCCTTATATTCTGTTTGAAAAACCCTCACAAGAATCATGAATGGTGACTTTCTTTTGGGATCGTATAGGCAGCCTTAGGCATTGTTGATCACACCATTCTCTTGCAGCTCCTTTTAGGGGTTTCCTCTGAGCTTCTTCCCCATCCGAATTGCATGTTTCATTAAGGGTACTGGTTTAGTAGTTCATTATCATACTGGTATTTCTGAAGGTTCTGTAATAGGTTTCCTTCTTTCCATTTTTCTTGGTAATATTGTTAGGTATGGTCTTATCTATCACCAACATGTTGATTATATTCAATATTATCTTACTTTCCTCACATTTATGGTGTGTGTATGTTTGATAGTATTACTAACAGGTCGGAAGATGTGAGAGGTTGGATGACCCACCTGGACACTATTTCCAAATTTAGTAGGGTAAAGGGAAGCAAGGAACCCTGTGGCGCAGAGTGTTAAGCCGCTTGCTGGGGGTAAAGGGAAGATGACTGGGGAAGGCACTGGCAAACCACCCCGTAAACAAAGTCTGCCTAGTAAACATCGGGATGTGATGTCACCCCATGGGTCAGGAATGACCTGGTGCTTGCACATGGGACCTTAACCTTTTTAAAGGGAAGCAAGATTTTTCGTAAGTTCAAAGACTTGCTGACAGCTACATTTAAGATTCAAATGGCTTTTAATTTTAAAAACAGTATGTTTAAAAAGCATTGAAGATTTTTTAAAGGCCATAGTAATTATGGTAAGTTATCAACACAGAATCTCCCTCTCTTTGAAGCAAAATAATTTGTAACTTTTATGCCCATAACTGTTGATGTTATCTGAGACAGAGGGAGTGAGGCAACAACTAGGCTCTCCTCCATATACCATGTTCAATGGCTATTACCACATGTGAGCTAAATGTCTGATTTGTTTGCCCATCCATTGACCACATTGACAGCTGTTGAATAGCTTTGCAGTGGCATATTAGCTGTGGTGGTAGAGTTTTGTTTCCTTGCAGTGGTGGAATTTCATTTCCTTGCGTTATGAGGGCATTTCACATGGAGGCAATAGGTCAGATTGATTGAATCGGAGGTCACGGGTGGTCAAGTCAAACAATGTAAGGGGAGAACTATCCTTCCCACAAGGCTGTGTAAAAATGCACACATATGAAATCATGCTAATGACACAGATTTAAAATGAACAGCAAATGGTAAGATATATTTTTAATGGACTGTTTACTTATATTTGTTGACTGACTGAGTTACACACTGTTTATTTATAGGATGGGCTGCCAAGCAGTGGGTGACAACAATAGATTGAGGGTGGGGAGGAAACTAAAGACTGGCATTGGTCTTTGTGAGAAAGTGCTTGCTTGAAACACTGCCAATTGCTCTGTGAGGTGCTGTCTGAATACATGAAAAATAAGCAGATGAACAGGCTCGACTTGCTTATGAACAGTGAACTGATTGACAATCTGTTTCCTATTTGCAACAAGTGAATAGACTGTGAGTCAAACAAGTGAGTGTTTGAGCATCCCATCTCCATCATGGCTGTAGACAACTCCACCTAAGTATCTCCCCTCTCCAGCTTTTTGAACAGGTATATGGATGTGGTTAATGAACAATCACACAGGCCCTGAAACAAATGGCAGGGTGGCAGCTCCTTCCTTCACCAAGACCAAATTCACATTTACTTTCTGAACTCAAACTACCTATTCTGTCTTCTTCTCAGACTGAAATCCCTAGGGTGACTCTTGTGAATTTGAAGGGCTCAAAATAGTCCATGTTTCCTGGAGCAGGCCATATATTTTTTAGAAATATTTGCTGTTGAAGAAAAAAAAATTAACTTGCATTTTCTTTCAAAGAACATGATGTATTTGAAAATAACTGTATTAATACAAATCATTTGTTGTCAGTAGCCACGTGTCCTTTCCCCCCCACCCCTGTGTGCAACTTGAGAACTAGGGTGGAAGGAAAAGACACACATACACTTATAGAAAGACCAAAATAGGGAAGATGCCCACTGGCTGCAACTTGAGTATCGCCAGATGTTGTTTCTATTTCTGGGAATTTTAATGGAAACCAGAAGCATTTTTTTCAGTTTTAAAGGATAACTTTGTCTGGGCAACCTCAAGATGGCAAATATTATCTTCATTTTTCCCAGTACTGGTTTTGCTTCTTGTGCAGGAAAAAAATAATAATCTGAAAAGTGGCTCTCTGTTTCAGATCTTTGATTTCTGACTCAGTTATTTCAGTGGACCTATAAAGGACTTGCAAACATATAAAGGACTTGTAAATTTCAGTGCTGAACCCAGTATGCCAAATAATTAGTAGACAAAATCTCCAGACCTTGCAATATGTCAAAAGCTTAATAATGTTTCTGTTTCACCTTATGCTACCTGAAAAGGGCTACATTCCTTGTAAATACAGCAACATTAAACAAAATGGAAGAAAGACACTTTATTATTAACCAACCCATATTATAACTGAAACTGGTACAGGGAAGGGCTTGTGATACTTTCTAAACTGCCTACAAGTTAATAGTGGGATACTATTAGAATCTTTGCAGCAAATACTGTGGAATAGAAGTCAGCAATGATGTGTACTCAGGGCTGGTTCTATAAGAAAGCAAAAGGAGTGGTAACTCAGGTAGCGTAGTTAGGAGGGCAGCAACCTCTGTCTCTGTTGCAACCCCTGCCTCAACCACAGTGTTTTGTCTCCCCTTGTCCCTGATTCTCTCCCCCCCACCCCAGTACCTGGAACAGCTAATTTTCCTTTCCTCTTTCCTGTCTCAGACATCTTTAACCATAGCAGACAGAACAGCACATTCAGTCAGGGCTTCCTAAACTCACAAGTTTCTTTTTAAACATAAAAAAGTTTATTTATGAAGAACTACAGTACCACCCCAATATTTAAAAAGTTACTGAAACTATGTAAGCACAAACTAAAATTGACTTAATTATTTTTTCTCTTCTTAGATCCTGAAGCACAGTTTGGAATTGACAGGATTAACCACATACTTCCTTCCATATATTTAAAGATTAACATCATAATCAGAAAACAGAGGATAGCAGTTTCTAGTTAGAAACACTTTGTAGAAGAGTAATATTGTCTCCCTTTAACATGATTTGATCCAGCTGTTTCTTTGATTTTGGCTTGGAATGGATCTCCTTAGCATCATCCAGCTCCAGGTTCATGTATTCATCAAATCCAATAATACCCCCTTCTATCCACATGTTCACCTGTTCATACAGCCACACTTGAATTCTGGACCTATTCTGTAGATATCTGAAGATGAGGTTGATGGGCTGCACCATCACCTTCTGGACCTTTTGGCCTTGCCTGTGGTACGCCATGGCTGAGAACGCAACAAAACACACTGGAGCCACTGGCCGTTCACCTCCTTCTCCCACACTCAACCACCCACATGCTCACAACATCCAAACTCTGACAAATTTCTAGAGAGAGTCCAGGAAGCCCTACCAGGCATGCATGACTTACTACACTGTATTGAAACACACCTGAGGAATGAGGCGGGAAGAAGCCTATGGAGGCAGAGGATGAGAGTTGGTGGGAAGGAGAGGGCGAAGGAGGTGCAACAGGGAACAAGAGGCCCAGGAGTAGCAAGTCTTGCAACCAGAGGAAGGGGGTTTCAAATGGTATCCCTTGCTAAATTGCCACTTTGTGATTTTACCATGCACTTCAAGTGATTTACCATGTATAAAGAAGAAGCACTGAGGTTATTGTTGCTTCATCTCTTTTCCGACATACTGAAGTGTATTTACATAATCATAGCAATGGTCATTTGATTTCTTTAGGATTCCTTCAGGATTAATAGGTGGCATACGAAGACACAAAATCCTTTGAAATACAAACAGCCAATGTCATACATTTTTGTGTCCAATCGGTTTTACAATTACACTTTTTAGAGGTGAGTCGGCAACAATGGCCAATTAAATTCTTGACCACATGGCAGGATAGATTTCATCCAGTTAAAGCATTCATTTGTCACATTACATGCCAGAGAAGCCTCAGCTGTTCTTTCCTGACATTCTCTATTGCTTGCCCTGACTGCTTATGGCAATTAAGGCAATTGTGATCATCATGGTGGTAATTACACCGGACTATCTATCTCACCGATCAGGCTCCCTTGCAGTGAAATCTTAATCAGGGTTACGCCCATCTAAAGCCATTGACTTCAATGGATTTAGAAGACTGGCTAAGACTCCACTGTTAATAGAATTGCTGGGCCCACATAACTTTAGTAAATGTCTGATGGCTTGCTAGAAAAACTTGATCCACAACCTTGTGTCTATCTGTGTGTATGGCTTTAGTTTAAGCTAAATGCAAACAGACAATACTTGTTAAAGGGCTACTTACTCATCAGCAACAGCATGAAACATGATCAGCAGTTTTAGTTAGGGATGTTCAAGCACCTGCCATTTCAGCTCATGATCACTAATCATGGTCAGGGAGCTGGTTTATCAATAGGCTGCTCAGCTGTACATGACATATCTGAACAGGAAATTTATATCTGTGCCCCAGCCTTGCATTAATACTTCCAGGCTGAGCTCACATCAGATCATGACAGCAGAAACTGGTATGTTTGGCTGGTAAGCGCTACTGCTGCAAAGTTCTCAACTTCTCATTTCAATGAGTGGTATGCTACATTTTCTTATCACCACTGGAGTAATATGGGACAAACACTAATCCTGCTGGAATGCAGGATTTGTTTTGGAATTCCTAAATAAAAAATAATAATAATTTACAAATAGGGTCACGGAAAGTTCCAGAGGGTAGATGTGTTGGTAAGCAGTAGTGCTACTGGGCTCAAATCTAGGTCCCAAAAAGTATTACTTTGGAAGTAGTTGCATTGCTGGCTTTCTGCATTGTAAAAATATCACTTTTACACTACTACAATATGAATGCTAAAATAAATTTGAGATTACAGATTAGCATAATTATGGCTATTAAAGTATCAGTAATAACCATGACACCTTTTGAAGATTTAATCAGCTGATAAACTTATTTTTTTTCTGTAGGCAGTTTGGTCTTGGATTCTGCCACTATCTATTATAGGGAGTAGTTTTCTGCTCCACAGGTATGTGGGATGCCTCAGATCATCTATACAAAGTAATCTTTGTATGGATAAGGCTTTAAGTCTGTCCCTGGGGGTGACTCTAGGGATTGCTGGAGGTGCACAGGTTCTATAAGGATTCCTGGTCAGCTTGTTGCATTGGCTCTTGAATGAAAGTCTGCTGTGTTAGATAAGGCAGGGGTCCTTTCAGGAAGCCTTTGGTGTAGCGGGGACCATAGGAGCCACTCAGTGTTGAGGAGCTTTCCTCTTCTTCTGAGGGATCTTCCTCCTAAATGATGGCTCAACCAGGGAAGGTGCTGAAACTTGTCAGAATAAGAAGGATTCTTCTACAAAGCCATCATCTGAAATTCAGAAAGGAACCTATCAGATTAATTAAAAAGGGTGGATACTGTGCACAGATTTGAAGAGCAGTTATGTAGTTATCACTAAAAGTCTTTTCTTCCACAGAACCAATATTGCATTCTGCTGACGCTGCTCCTGAACTGTTACACAATAAACAAGCAAGTGGCTGCTTGATTTATGAGTGAGAAACAGAATAAGCTTCAAATTAATCCTAAAGAATATCTATTATTCCATCTTAGGTGTTGACATAAATATGGATATTGATATCATATTATATAAAAGATCCTATTTACACAGTTATCTAACTTGGTCTAATTTTTGGAATTATCGTTTTTTAAGAACTGGAGATAGGGCTTAATCTTATTTTACAAATTACGGGTCTGACGTCTCTCCGTTAAAATAGATATTTGAAAATATTTCAGTAACCTTTTTCTAAGGCAGACATGGAAGTAACCTCACATTTCTGTGGATCCAGCAGGCATTTCTAACTTATTTTGCTGTCCTGGGATTGAGAAAGGTAGAACCAAAAAAAGTGGTTTAAAAGGGGGGCAATGAGAGGATTTTTGCCCTCTGTTGCCCCATAGGTAGGGTTGCCAGCTCCAAGTTGGGACTTTGATCTTTGTCACCTGGAGATCAGTTGTAATTCCAGAGATTTCCAGCCACCACCTGGAGGTCGGCAACCCTACCCTTAGGTCTCCCTGCTATTGCTCCATGTAGGGTTGCCAGCTCCAGATTGGGAAACACCTGAGTATTTTGCAAATGGAGCCTGAGGAGGGTGGAATTTTGGGAATGGAGGGACTTCAGTGGGGTATAATGCCATAGAGTCCATCTTCTAAAGCAGCCATTTTCTCCAAGTGAAGTGATCTTGGTTGCCTAAAGATCAGTTGTAATAGTGGGAGATCTCCAGCCACCACCTGGAGGTTGGCAACCCTTGCTCCCTGGGACTAACCTCACCCACACTGAAGATCTGTTTAAGTTATATTCAATGTTTAAACCTGTATATTATGAGGAAATATTACTCGGGCACCATTTTAAATTCAATTTTTACTTAACCTAGAGTTTTAATGTTAATTATTGATGGTGGGTACATATTATGTTTTATGTTTCATGTCTTAAGTGATACATGATGTAAATTATAGATTGTTAGCTGCCCTGAGCCAAGCTTAGGCCAGGGAAGGTTGGGATTAAAACAAAATCTATCAACCATTAAGAAAAATTAAGGGATACTAGCTGGGTAGAATACCACACTGAAACTTCAAGCTTTGATGTATAGCACTGGTATCTATACAAATAACCTGTGTGTGTGTGTTAAGTGCGGTCAAGTCACTTCCAACTCATGACGACCCTATGAATCAATGTCCTCCAAAATGTCCAATCTTTGACAGCCTTGCTCAGTTCTTGCAAATTGCGGGCTGTGGCTTCCTTTATTGAATCACTCCATCTCTTGTTGGGTCTTCCTCTTTTCTTGCTGCCCTCAACTTTTCCTATCATGATTGTCTTCTCCAGTGACTCTTGTTTTCTCATAGTGTGACCAAAATACGATAGCCTCAGTTTAGTCATTTTAGCTTCCAGGGTCAGTTCAGGCTTGATTTGATCTATAACCCACTGATTTGTTTTTTTGACCGTCCATGGTATCCGTAACATTTTCCTCCAACACCACATTTCAAAGGAATCTATTTTCTTCCTATCAGCTTTCTTCAATGTCCAGCTTTCACACCCATACATAGTGATAGGGAGTACGATGGCATGAATTAACCTGATCCTGGTGGCCAATGACACATCCTTACACTTAAGAATCATTTCTAGTTCTTCCCAATCTCAATCTCCTTCTGATTTCTTGGCTGCAGTTTCCTTTTGGTTGATGATGGAGCCAAGGAATAGAAAGTCTTCAACAATTTCAATTTACTCATTGTCAATCTTAAAGTTGTGTAAGTCTCCTGTAGTCATTACTACAAATAACCTATAGTACACCAAATATTGGCAGGTGTAAAAGAGATCTTTACTTGTAATGCATTGGGGTTGTGTGAGCTTAGAAAATACAGTTTGAACACAGGATCCTGATTTATTCCATTGTTTGCTGTATGTGTCATCTAGGGCTGTCAATTCGGTTCGGTCCGAACTGAAAATCAACTGAATTTCCCCTGATTCGTTGCTTTTCTGTTCGGACGGATCCGAACTCAAAACTGGCGGGCAACCGGGGGGGCCGAATTCAGCGAGTTCGGGAGTTCGCGAATAAATTCGGCCAATTCGGCCGTCAGTAAGCAGCATAACCGTCAGTAAGCAGCATTCTCCTTTCCCGGCCAATCGGTGGGCAAGCTGGGTCTTCTTCTGGCCAATCAGTCAGGATTGAGTACTGGAGGAATCAGCTGATGTGCGGCCCGGCCAGGGAGAGAGAGAGAGAGAGCGAAATCCTCGTGTGTGTTTGTGGGGTGCTTGTGCACATTAGCTCCTTTCTGTGGCTGCAGGGGGTGCATTTTTGGGGGTGCACACACAAAACTTTCACTGGAACTTCAGATGAAGCTTCTTAAGGTACCCCCCATGTTTTGTAAACATTGGGTCAGGGGGTCCCGAGATATGGGCTCCCCCCTTTTTTCTTTCCATGGCTGCAGGGGGCGCATTTTGGGGGGTACAAATCCCAAACTTTGAGCGGAGTTTCAGACCAGTGTTCTTAAGATACCCTCCAAGTTTTGTAAACATTGGGTCAGGGGGTCTCAAGATATGGGCTCTCCCCCTTTTCCCTCCCCCCCTTTTCCATTTATGTGGCTGCAGGGGGCGCTTTTTTGGGGATATAGCCCCCAAACTTTTAGCATAGCTTCAGTGAATTATTCTTAAGATACTACCCAAGTTTTGTAAAGATGGGTTCAGTGGGGGCAGAAATATCGCCTTCCCCCCTTTTCTCTTTCCATGGCTGCAGGGGGCGCATTTTTGGGGGTGCAGACACAAAACTTTCACTGGAACTTTAGATTAAGCTTCTTAAGGAACCCCCCAAGTTTTGTGAACATTGGGTCAGGGGGTCCTGAGATATGGGCTTTCCCCTTTCCCCTTTCCCCTATTGGGATGAATGGGGCAGCCGATCCGATCCTGTGTGCATCTCTCCAGAGCAAAACGTTCCGTGCCTAATTGGAATCATCTTGGATTACAGCCCGTCCTGATGGAACAGAAGACAGCCACAGTAAGACCCCTTTGGGGGCTTTAATCTATAATTTTTCTCCTGTGTATGTGTGTGTGTGTGGGGGAAAGCAGAGTCTCTGTGTGTGTGGGGAGGGAGCAGTTTCTGTGGGTGGGGGGGAAGCCAAAGGGGGCTTTCGTCGGTTCTGCCTGGGGTGTGTGTTCCCCCTCAAGTCTCTCGCTCCCTGGTTTGAGGGGGGAGGTTTCAGTTGTGTGTTGCAAAGGTGTTGTTTAACAAGGTTGTGTTTGCAGTTGTTTTGCTAATTTCTCCGCTGTTGTCGGGCTGGGAGCTTTGTGCGTGGGCGGCAAGCTCTGCTGAGAGATGCACAACATTAAGGGTGGGGGGGACCCCTTTCAGGGCCCATATCTCAGCCCCCCCTGACCCAATCTTTATAAAACTTGGGGAGTCTTTCAATAAACGTCCTTTGAAGCCCAAAAATGCCCCCCCCAGAGCCGCGGAAAGGCGCGGTTGTGTTTTTAATGGCTTTATTCGGCCGAATTTGTTTCCGAACTTTGAATTCCCGCCGAATTGAACGGATCCGAAGTGGGGGAGTTCGGACTTCAGCACGTACCGAACCCACAAGGGCCAAATTCGGCCGAATCCGAACTGTACCGAATTTTTTTTTGACAGCCCTAGTGTCATCTTGCTTTTACTGCACTCTTTTTTCCATTGTTTAGAAGTATAATGTTTGATACTTTTTTCTTTTTGCATTTTTCTAAATTCTTTTAATCCTAGTCTTAGCTCATTGTTTATTGGATGTCTCCCATTATCTGATTGCATTGGTTTACACTGTGTAATCCGCCTCGAGTCTAAGTGAGAATGGTGGGCTAGAAATATTTATTTATTTCATTTATACCCCCCTTTTGTCCCCACAGGGACCTTAAAAAGGTTAAACCCAGACAGTCTTAAATCAAAGTCAGACAAAATATATTATAGCACCATAGCAAGTAAAGAGGCAAAAAATGTCAATGTGAATCTGAAATACTTGAATATACAGAAAGAACTTGCAGAAAGGACTTCCAAATCCAATTGAGACACAAACTGTACATTACATTGAAGATCTTTAATTACTTCTCTTGCTGTTTACATTATATAGGAGTTACAGGAGGAGGAGTGGTATGATTTGGATTGAGACTTTAGTGGTAGAGGAGGATTACTTAGCACTTGCTTCTTATGCTGTTTCCTTAGTAGAAACTGCCTTTCACTCAAGCTGCTGTTGACTATTGGGAGTGAAAAGTCAGTCCCACATTATACTTGTCTTTTTAAAAAATGCACCACCACTAATAGCACTTCTGGGAAGGGGTTTTATCAAGAAATGGCACACAGGAGGGGAAAGTTGACCCCTTCTCCCAGTGCTATAGCTGTGATCCAATTTATTCTGAATGCACTGCTTTTTTGATGTTCAAGTAAACGTCAGGAGATGCAATCACATATCCTTCATTTTGAATCACTTCCACATGGTGAAATCACAAACTCTATAGATCTGATCTATGAATATTTGTCTGTGTGAAAATATGAATTATTTTCTAGACCTGTAATCCCATATTCTTGCATAAAAGTGCCCAAATGTATTTATTTATTTCATGCCTTTATTCCCAGTCGGGACTCCTCCCCTCCACTTTATCATTACAGCTACCATTGAGATAAGCTAGGCCGAGAGTGGCATGGCAGAGTGGACATCTAAACCTGGGTCTCCCCAATCCTAGCCCAACGCTCTAACCACTATACCATGCTGCCTCTTGAAAGTCTTCAACCCATTTCAAATGCTTAGCAGGAGAATAGCCTTAGTCCCCTTTTTCATAAACTTAATTTAAATCATTCACACAAAAACATGCAGCGGAAATCATAATCATTATTTGTTTCCTGATGCTGTCTTCCTTGCATCATCAAGATGAACACACTAAAACCTGCTTCAAACGCATTCCATCACGTTCATTAAGAAAGAGGAGATAAAAACAGCTGCTGCACATTCCTACTAAAGCGGTGGGCTTAATCAATATAAAACCAGAATGAAAGCATTTTCCCTGTTTGGAGTGATTTGCAAGCTTTTATAAATGTGAAGAAAGAAGCACATGTCTATTTAGTTGTGTGTCTGGACATAATATGTTCAGTGGAGACATGCTTGTAGTAAAAGTGACTTTTACATTTTATTGCAGCAATATGTACAGGCTGTAACTGGGACCATTATGCTAGGTAATGGGCTCATGTGATATGCCCAAATCATTTTGTTGCTCCTAAGGTTGTTGTAAATGCCGGATCTTGCATGTTTATACTACTTCCCTCTTGAGAGAATTTTTTACACTAATGCATTTTTAAAGCTACTCATTTTCTTTCACTGTCGGCTTTGTACAAAGGCCCAACGGGATTCTGTCACTCCCACTCATTTCAGTGGAGCTTGGGCAGGAAAATTTCAGAATGGATTTATGCCCACTTAATGCACTTAACTCTATTAGATGCCAAGGAAGCCGTCAAATCAGGTATGCTTGAACTCTGCCAGTTCGACTCATGTCCTGTTTACCAGTCACAAACTGGGATCTGTGTTTGTTTGCATGTTTGTTTAGTTGGTGATCAGTTTGATAGTTCATTGATCTGTTTGTCAGTGTCTGATAGGTTGTTTCACTGTATTCCTTCATCCTTTTCCTTCCAAACTATTCAGTACAGAGCAATTGGCTTTTTGTGCATGCATGTTCTCACACAGCCCAATAGAATTCTACTACCCTCCCCTTTGCTGCATAACTGCTCCACTCAGCAGGCAATTGTTTAAATGGACAATCAGGTCACTCATAAATTGGTCATAAATAAATTTGTGTTTCAATAAAATTGTTTTTTTTTTAAAGTATTCCTTCATGATGCTAATGGACACCATTTGCTATTTGTATCTGATGAAATGAGCTTTGCTCATGAAAGATTATACCCTGGCAATTTATATTAGTCTTTATGGTACTACTAGACTCAAATTTTGTTTTACTAGTTCAAGCTAACATCACTACTCACCTGAAAGAAATCGGCTGTTTGGAGTGATCATGTGGTGAGTTTGACTATCAAACACATTCATGTCAAAATGTGGAGCATCCCTGCTCCAAATGTGTACCTCCATAGGGATATACCCACATGAGAGCCAGTGTGATGTAGTGGTTAAGAGCAGTGGTTTGGAGCGGTAGAGTCTGATCTGGAGAACTGGGTTTGATTCCCCACTCCTCCACACGAGCGGCAGAAGCTACTCTGGTGATCTGGATTTGTTTTCCCACTCCTACACACGAAGCCAGCTGGGTGACCTTGGGCTAGTCACACACTCTCAGCCCCACCCACCTCACAGGGTCTCTTTTGTGGGGAGGGGAAGGGAAGGTGATTGTAAGCCGGTTTGATTCTCCCTTAAGTGGTAGAGATAGTCGGCATATAAGAACCAACTTTTCTCCTCTTCCTTCTTCTACCTCCTCCTCCCTCCTCCTCCTCCCTTTTCTTCTTCTTCTTCCTCTTCTTCTTCCAGGCCCATTGCAAACATTCATACGAAACTGAGTTTTCCCACAATGTGGAAGTTCAAATTTACACCACATACAGTCAGTAGTGCAACCCAGGTATTGCATTACTTTCGTTAACTATCTGTGTGTGGGTATCTAGAAAGCAATCTTTTTTCATCATTTTTAATTGGGAATACAAGTCATGCCACCCTGTTTTCTCAGTTTTAGATTTAGATCACGATGGGTAGCCATGTTAGTCTGTCCGTAGCAGTAGAAAAGAGCAAGAGTCCAGTAGCACCTTCAAGATTAACAACATTTCTGGCAGGGTATGAGCTTTTGTGAGTCACAGCTCACTTGAGAGGTGTTTTACCAGACCCCCAAAAGTAGCTCATTTCTGTTCCTACACACTACTGCATAAAGGGCAATAGAAGGTGTTTCTTAATATAATTTAAGCAAAAGTTATGGAATTGTAAAGATGACTAAGTGAGGGGAGTCTGGGCCACCTTTCTCCCTTCTCCAAGTCTCTCTCTCTTTCAACCCCCCTAACCGTTCTGTCCCACCTTACTTACCAGCCCCGGATAAGACCCATAACACAGATGTACATTAATTCCACAGTTCAGGTTTATTATTGGTATTTTTCTGGTTCGGGTTTATTAACCTGAAAATTTTCCCCCAAAAAATTAGAATTTTCCAGATTCTTTTTTGAAATTTTTCGGTTTTTATAAATTCGAACCCGAAAAATGCCGGTAATATATTTTTTCTACAACCCTATAAATGAAAAAAAAAAAGTCTCTACAATAGCATCAAGAGCAGCTAAACTTTGGTGGCATAGAAGAACACAGCCAGCCAAAGCCCATGAGCAGTGACCTAAGATGTTCCATGGAGATGGTTGTAACGGGCTGCAGCTGGCCAGACTAGGGCTGTTGGAAAAAAAATGGGAAAAGTTTGGGTTCGGGTTTAATTATCCCCCTCCCCCCCAGGAAAATCTGAATGCCGAATTCCCCTATACTGGTAAAAGTGGGAATTCAGCTTCAAATTCAGGATTCCTGAAAAATTCAGCCATTTAAACCCATTCGCCGCTTTCTGAGACTCTGGGGGGCATTTTTGCAGGTAGAGGTCCCAAATTTTCAGGGTAGCAGGAAGGGACTGCCCTTGCAAAAAACCCCAAGATTGGTAAAGATTGGGTCAGGGGGTCTGATGTTATGGGGTCTAGAAGGGGTCGCCCCCTTCCTCCATTGGAATGAATTGAAACAGATTTCTATTCATTCCTACTGTTTTCCAGTTGCTGCCTACCCTGCTGCAGTTGATGATGTGGAAATACAGAGCTTGTCACCTTGTTGCCAAACCTCTTGGATTTTGTGGACTCAATAAACCTGTAAAGAGTCTGACAAAACCCAAACCAGAAATTTACTGAATTTGCATTTATTCGGTATTTTTCCACTTCGTTTTTTACCGAATCAACAGCCCTAGGTCAGACTGCACAGCCAGTGCCCAAAGTCCAAGCCACTGGCTGAAACAAGAGAACAGTGATGTCATGTAGAACTTGATTTGGCAACCTTGGAGGGAGGGGAGAAAACAGCACAGTTCCTCATCTTTCATGTTATATGCATTTGATTCCCCTTTTTAGCCCCCTCCCTTTTTCCAGATGGCTTCTGATTGCAAATTCAAACATGAAAAATTGGAAGCAAATCACTATTCTCTTGAAAATTAATTGAATTAGATGGAAACAGAAATAAATACAAAAGGATACACATAAAGTAATTTGATCTTATTGTATAATTTTCTTGTTTCATTTTTTAACTTACTTTGTAAAGGCCTTTGGCTTCCAACAAATAAATATTTGCTTACTTAACGTAAAGTAATTAGTAGTTATTAATATTAAAAACTCCATCTCGACCCAGGTAGTACTACCTGAAAACAAGGTGACAAGCTCTGTATCTCCACATCATCAACTGCAGCAGGGTAGGCAGCAACCGGAAAACGTTAAGCACCAAGCCAACACAGCCACTTTGAAAAGTCTGTCTCTGCAGCTTGTTATCAAAGGTGATTGGCTGGAAGTGCTCTGTGCTGCTCCCTTCCCAGGATTGGCTGGGAGTGCTAGACCCTTGCCAGGATCTGATTGGAAGGAAGGATTCCATTGCTCAGGAAACCAGCACATCAAAGAACAACAGGGGTGCACACATGCTGTGGATTCCCTCTCTGCAGCTGGTCTGCAAAGGTGATTGGCTGGGATTCATAGATGGTACTCTTCCCTTGTCCGAATCTGATTGGAATGAATGATGCTGTTGCCTGGGAAAACAAGCAGCATCAAAGAACAATACAGCAAGTGCATTTATATGGTCCTGCTGGTTTGGTAAGCACCTGAACTTGAAAACAACACATTTTTTTTTAAGAGGGTAATTTCATTTCAGTAAGAATCCCAGATTTCTAATACTGTTCCAGGCAGCCACTGCAATGACCTGAAACAGCAATTTGCATGCATATTTTTGGCTCAGGATTTCCATTACGCACACCCCTAGTAAAAACAAATGAACAACATTTAAGCAATCAGTGGTTACCAAATGTTATCCAGAGCAGATCAGTTTTAATAGACTTCTAGAAGGCCATGAGTGAAGGGGCATGCCAAGTTTTCTAGAAGTGAATGCCAAAGCTTACAGCTACAATAAAAAGCCTATCATTTATGTCTGTCACTCTAACCTTGGCTAGCATGTGCACCATTCTATTTCTGTATTGCTGCTTGTTGCCTGTGGGTTATGAAGATTCACCTCACAGAGAAATTCTTTCCTGCACCTCCAATTCAATGATAATCTGATATGATATTATTTATCATAAAGGTACAAACAGTGTTGGCGTTATTGAGTATTTAATGTGCTAGAAGAAAAAAATCTTACTTGGACAGCTTAACAATTGTTTAAATGTGCTCTGTGGCTTTCATTTTAATAGCTATGGGTTATGGTGAAATAGCTTGTATTTCTATTTAATTGCCTTCAGTTCCTCAGACTTTCCTATATCTAGTGAGCTTAACCCCAGTGTCAAACTGTGCTTTGGTCTGGAGAACAATGATGAGAAAAATAAGTTATGATACTTAAATACTCCTTAGCAGTAGATCTATAGGTACGTGGCCAATTGCAAAGACTCCAGAATCAATACTTTGATATGCCTTTTTTCCAGCATAGCTGCACTGCACAAACACAGCTTCTGAAAAACCTTTGATAGGGTCAAGTACAAAGAAGCATAGTGAACAATGTAATGTTTTAACATAGTATAACTTAAAAGCACTCAAAACTTACACTTTCTAAAAAGCAGGGGAAAGAGAAACGGAGAGAAGTTTAAATTGCTTCTAATGAGCACACTCAATTCTTTCAAAAAGATACCCCCCCCCCAAACAGGGTGGCCACCTCATGTTGTCTGAGCTTTTAAAGATTTCTAGAACAAGAGTAAGGAGCTCAGTGGTAATTAGGGTGGATCCCAGGTTCTGGGGGCCCTTGGCAAGATATTTTCCAGCTGACCTCATTCCAG
Source organism: Euleptes europaea (assembly GCF_029931775.1). Lineage (NCBI taxonomy): Eukaryota > Metazoa > Chordata > Lepidosauria > Squamata > Sphaerodactylidae > Euleptes > Euleptes europaea. Next base: position 79,415,134 of record NC_079314.1, on the reverse strand, counting down.
ATAAGCACATGCCAGAGATATATAGGCAGGCAAATGAATGGTGGACATTTTCCCTGGGCCACTAGCTAACCTCAACCGCTAGTTAACCTTGCTCCTCAGAGCTAGCATTAAGGAGCAGGGTTTGTAGGGAAACTAACAGCTTTCTGGAAGGTGGGAACCCTTTCTTTATGTCATTTGTGAAAAAGTCACACTGTAACCCTAAAAAAGAATTACTCCCTTGACCATTGACTACTGTGCAATTAGAACAGTGCAACTCTGTTTAGGATTGGACTGTCAGGTACAATTGTTGTACTGAAACCTCTGTTAAAACTCATATGCTGTGCCTAGGGTTCCCAGAAGCCTCGTAATGGCAGGCATTAGCCCGCCAATTAACAGGCCTGCCCACTGCCCCTCAGCTGGCCAATGGGCACAAGCAGGCCAGCTGAAGGGGGTGATCTGCATGTGGGGGGGTGGCGTGTCATGATAATGTCACTTTGGGGTTTATCCTGGAAGTGACAGGGACACTCTAGCACGTTTCTAAAAAAAAAAAAAACTGTATGAAAACCATACCCGTTACTTCCAGATCCCCCCTCCCACTCCACCACACCACAATGAAGCTCTCACCAGTGGCTATGGGGCACCTGGCAATCCTAGTTGTGCCACATGTGACATCAAAAAGTCAGTTTACAGGATTTTTTTCTTTAAGTAAGCAAATACAGGAAGAAAATTTCTCCGTTCAGGTAGCAACGATTAAGCTAATGGAATAAACAGAGCCGGGTTCTAAAGAGAATAGCTGGAATTTAAGCAAATGAATAAATCAGTTTTCTCTGGATACTAGTTCAAGATAGTCAGTGGCTTAAGGCAGATAATATTCAAACTCACAATGCATTTTCCAACAGTCCTCTCAAAGTTTAATTACTAGGGTCATTGTGCCCAAAGCCAATATTTCTGACAAAGGAATTTAAAAGGGGGCAATGTCAAAGAAGACATCAAAAAAGATTTCTACTGCAATTGCATATGCTTACTCAGTCATTTAACTTGCTTTTCTCTGTGAAGGTCTAAATTTAGATGTTATAACAGAGAGAGGAAGGCAGCATAAAGGGAAAGGGAGCTGAGAGGCAGAACAATTTGTTCAAGGTTGTCAAATGTCTGCGATAGTACCACATTTAAAAGTCCAAAGGCACTAGGTGCGGTCCAAGTTTGTGGTGTCATATGCATCATACCATTCAAAGAGTTGCTGTGAGTTTGGCATCACAGGCCAGATAGCAGATTATCTTCCTATATTCATGGAATAGAACCATTTTGGTTCTTCCTCCAGTATCACATAAGGCTGCCAAAAGGCCTGGAGAAAAATGTCCTGTCACTTTAATAGAGGTATACTGGATGTTATTTACCCCCATGCCTGGAAAAGCTTCAACTGCCAGTGTCCACACATTAAGCCTCTATTAAAGGGACAGGACATTTGTTCTCATGGTGTATTAGCAACCCTAGTATCACACTTAAAGTTTCTAGACAGTATTCTTCAACTTGCTTTCCTAGATAAAAGTTTAGCAGCTCCCCCTAAAGGCTCAACTTCTCCTGGTTACTTGTAAGCCAAGCTTTTCTACTTCTTACCAGGATGTTTACCTATCCATGCTTCAAGTCAAGTATTTAAATTTTTGTAGTGTTGCTATTACATTTTACCCTTCCTGATTTGATGGCTTCTCCCCTGTGCAAACTGATCCCACAAGACTTTATTTTCACACCATTTTCTCTCATCTCATGTAGAACTGTTTCCATAGTACACATTTTCCAACATTATTGGAGCATCAAGGCATATAAAGGGTGCAAATGGAGTAAATGAAGCAAGAATCATCAGCAACAAAAATAAGTGGAATCAGAATACCACAACAATGAATTCTTAAGATATTGAGATCAGATTCCTAAAGGTATCTCAGTGGCAAAGATCTAAACGCTACACACACTTTAAAGAAAGCCGTATTAAATTTAATGGAATTTATTTCTAAGAAAATGAATGGGGCTGCCTGCATGAATCCTTGGCTCACCATATTTCTCTGCTTCCAGATTTTTTGTAAATTAGTCGGCTGCGACTTGATGGCACTTTACACACACACACATTCCCCGCCACCACCAAAATGAAGATTGTATCTTGGCCAATCAAGGCTTATATAATAGTTGACCTGCACCCTAGTCTGTATTTGCATGTGATTGGTTTGTTTGTTTGACCTGCACCCTAGTTAACTCCACCCTCCCCTTTAGTGGGTGGGTTGCCCCTACCTACTAGGCAGCTTAATAGGTGACAGCATTGTGGAAAATTCCAACTTGACTCAAAGCTCTAAATGGCTTGGATTTACATGCCAAAAGGTATGCTAGGAGGAGCTGAATGCCACTGTCAGTGGAAGGTCCAGCACCATAGGGGTCCCTTCCCACATTCCCCTGAAACCCCTCCCCCATTATTTGATGTCTTTGAGTACTCAACAGATCTCCTTACCTTCATGTACTAATTTGCACTATTCCTGCCAAAAACTAGTTGCCTACCTACAATTCTAATGAGTACATTTAATAACTGACCAACCCAAACCTGGCAATGTGAAGCAGACAAAAGGGTCCCTCTTTCAGATAATCTGAGAAGGGCTCCCAAAATTCCTGTTTAGCCTCACAGAGGCTAATTCCAAATTACATTGGATGAGGAGGAGAAAAGGAAGTAGTAGTAGTAGTAGGTTTTTATATGCCGACTTTCTCTACCACTTAAGGAAGAATAAAACCGGCTTACAATCACCTTCCCTTCCCCTCCCCACAACAGACACCCTGTGAGGTAGGTGGGGCTGAGAGAGTGTGACTAGCCCAATGGAGGGTGGGGGGGGGAGGAACTCAATATCAAGTGGCTCACCGCCATTATCCATTGGCCTGGAAACACAAATCATGCTGGACAGACTCTTGTTCCTAAGCCGTCCTTCAGGGAGGCAGTGCCCAATTCACTTGAAATGTTGGGAGTCTTTAGTAGAGAGAAAGAGGACTAGATGCTGAAATTCTGATGCTGCTAAAGAGAACCTGCCATTTCCCCCCGTAGGAAATGATAGGCAGATATCTAATACTACTTTGATGAAAACAGAAATTGCTTCCAACATGATTTCAGATACAATGAGCACACTCCTGAAATGATAATCCTGCCCTTTCTGAAATTATGATACAGAATTAAAATGATAATTTTTCAAGTGCACACCCCTAGACCAAAGTTCAGATGATTCTGCAATCCCATGATCTGAACTCCTTAGAAAAAGACTCTTTAAAAACTGAGTCTAAGAATAGGTTGCCTGATATGGGCTGGCACTGGGAAATGTGGGCCTGAGTACTTTTGATTTAATTGCTTCTCCAAGGAGAAAGGAAATTTGGCATATTGCTTACTTAAACAAAATACATGAAGTTTTCTTTGGCTGTGGTCCTAATATTTTATTTCAACAGTGTTTTATTACATGCAAATAGCTGCATAGAGTTCGTTAGTTAAGATAGCAATGTTAGCGCTAGAACTCTCTATGTGGGACTATTACTCTCACAGCCTAGGTGGAGACATCTAGTTTAACATGATCTCTTGCCAGCATTGGGATATTCACATGTAAAGGTCATACATGTGTATCCCCCACCTCACTTCCCCAGTAAAAGGAGTTCACTATATTGACCCTGTATTATGTTTGAAGGAATATCCCATATTGCAGATAAGATGTGTTTTGAGCGAGACCGAGTGTAGAATGACTAAGGCTAGTAATATGTCAGATGGAGAAGAGAATTGAACAGATGACTTTCCAGCTAACACTCTTATTACACTACTCCTATTAAACATAAGAAGAATGCTGACTCCTACCCAAACAGTAGGAAAGAATGATGAACATTTTCAGTTCTTTCCATATAATCCTTATAGCTTTGTACAAGGCATGTATAGTTAACAAGAGCCAGCACTAAAGCTAGAGAGATCAGTGGGCAAAATTGCAAAAGCCAGCCATAAGGAAGAGTTAAACTTTATTCTACCTGTGCCATAGCCCTTAAATCATCTCTGTCTTTCCCCATTACAGCAATTTTTAAAAAGAGAGAAGTCTGTTCAGAGATTTCCTGTCATTAATCTAGTGAAGTTGTAAAAAAGAAAAGTGGAAGAAATTACCATTGTGCATGTAAGATTTCATCATGGTCAGAGGAAGATGCTGTATTCAGGGTGAACAAGATTTGATTTTACTAAAATAGCTCTGAAACAAATGGAATGTAGCAATAAGCCTACCAGAACTTTTCATGACTTCCCAGCAAAGTGCACCTTATGGAGAAATGGAAAAACAAAGGAGGAATGGGTTGGAAGAGCTCCAGATCCTGGACTATACAAAACACGGATTGAGTTTCTAAACATTACAGGGCATTGCCCCTCCCAAGGTGTCATATGCTAAAGGAAGAATTTGTGTTTCCACTTCTTTTGTTTGCTGCACCAAAATAGAATGTAAACCTAGTTACCTATGTCATATGTTAAAGTTCAGCGTAATATCACAGTATATTTTAGAGAACATTTAAATTGGCTTTTATATGGCTAGTAATATCACCTTATTGTATTGACTGGAAGGCTACCAATTTCCAAGTGGGTCAAAAGATCTCCTGGAGTTATGACTGATCCTCAAACTACAAAGGTCCTTCTCCCTGAATGAGCTGCTGTTATGTTATGCCTTGGGATGATGGGTTCTATGGTCTCACATCCCTATTGATCTATCTCCCTTCTTCGGGCACTGATCTCCATAATTCTCAAACCAGAGTTGGCAATCCTAACTTGCCTGCCAGAAGACAAGTATGAACAGGTGTGGTGTAGCAGTTAGGATGTCAGAACCAAACTTGGGAGAGCATGTTCAAATGTTCAAATACTTGTTTAGCCATAAATCTCAGAGCATGACCTTTTCCCATTGACACTCTTTTAGCCTGCTTTGTAAGATTGTTGTGAAGGTGAAATGAGGAAAGAGTAGGGTTAACAACCTTCTGGTTGGATTTCTTCTGGGATTACAACTCAACTCCAGGAAATAGAGATCAGTTCACCTGGAGAAAATGGCAGCTTTGGAAGGTGGACTATGGTATTATACCCCATTGAAATCCCTCCCCTCCACAAACCTTGTCCTCCTCAGGCTCTACCCCAAAAATCTCCACTTATTTCCCAAGCTGGAGCTGACAACCCTAGGAAAGAAAGAATCATAAATGCTACTGTGACCTTCTTGGACATGGCTAGTATAAACGTGTTATAAAGATAAATTTATTTCATACGGTGTGGAAAGATAAAAAGAACAAGGAACTCTGTCTTTTGAAATGATACGGCCTTGACTTCATGAGATTCAAAAGACTATCCACTCTCAAAAATCCTACTCTTCTCTCAAAGGAGTTCAGAGCAGTATACATGGTTTCCCCTTACTTATTCCATCCTCACAACAACCCTGTAAATTAGGTCAGGTTGAGAGAAGATCAACTGGCCCAACATCACCCAGTGAGCTTCATGGCACAATGGCGTTTGAACCCAGGTCTCCCACATCCTAGTCCAGCACTCTAACAACTACACCTATCTTACCCTCTGACCTCCATTACTGCTGAAAGTCTTGGTATCTCTCTCAGTTCTTTCCCACACATTCTACTTTTGGTAAAGCATAACAGCAGCTCCAGTTAGGGGAAATAACAGGTATGACTTTGAATGGTTTTAAAGATATATATATAAAACCAAAGTGCTGTTGAGACAAGCTGCTGAACCTAAACTTGATGTATATGAAAAGAAAGGAGCTTATTAAGAAAGATAATAAAACTGCATAAAGGGTATTAATGTCAGAAAATGTTTCCTAGTCTACAATGAATTTCCCTAGCAACCAATAAAGTGACTGCTAAACATTGTGCTTCATGTTTGTTTGTTTTTCCCTCAGGCAAAGTATTCATAGAGGTGGTTCATGCCATTATCATGTAACAGCAAGCAAGGATATAATCTAAATGTGGAAACAATAAACCCCTACAACCCACATCCTGGCTGAGGTACAGGTCAGTAAAGGCTATCTTTTTGTAAGTGGTCCGGGTACCAAGCCAGAGCATTTAACTGTTACCCAAGAAACAACATATTTTCCCACAGAAATTATATAATATTTTAGATTCTGCAGAAAGGCTTGCAGATATTCCATGCTACAACAGTCTCAAGCAATCAGGACAAGATCTTTCTGAAAGCCCTGTGAATTATAATTAAACGAACGTGAAGGTTCTTGGGAATTAAAAGAGTGGTAGTTTCATCTAAATAGAAATTCATTTTCAGAACATCAGATCTACACATGTATGCACAAGTCTGATTGCTCCCTCTCGCATACACACCACTTCATTTCATAGCACTATGCCTGTTACATTATGTGCATGTTGACTGCACACATGGCAGGAGCAGCAGGATCACACCTGTTGACTATGTCGTAGTCTACTTACATTGGGCACAGACCCTATGCATATACAAAATGTATACACATATGTGCTTACAAAATTAGGAACCCCACAACATTTTTACATCAGATTTTTGATGTGCACCTGTTCTGTTTACAAATTATGCTGCATGCAAGTTGGCTAGGGACAGATGTAGGGTTTTCCACTCGCACGGACAGAGCCTATACATATGTAATCCATATATTTGTAAGTGTGCTCACAAGTTATGTGGAATGAGCATACACAGGAAAATGTGGTGAACAGACAAAACCAATTCCACTCCACTCACATTTCCCAAAATCCACTTGTAACAACTCACAGCTCTACACTGATCCCATTATATAGTTCCTTTCATTCTGTATTTCCTGTGTCTTGACAGCACTTTCCACCACTGTGTTCAACACACAATCTAAAATCTTTCTGTGAACCTCATACAAATGAAGGCAGACCCACCATGGCTCCAAACTTGGCCTTTACTTTCTCTGGCCTTGTTTATTTTTCCTGCTCAGCCATATGTGCAGAGAGGTTCTAAGCTTCATTCCTCTCCCCAATGTGTGTTGCAAGCGTTCTACCTAGGGTTGTGCATATCGATATACCCAGACCGAAAATAAACCTGAAATTAGCATTTTAGGCAATATTCAGGTATTGTGTAGACTGAATACCAAAACCTGGGAATCTACCTGAAGTTGAAAAGGCAATTCCCCAAAAAAGGTTTTCAGGTTTAGCTATTCACCTTTGCTCAGATGCATGGCTCTGTGCTTTCTCCCATTTTTCTATCTTTGATTGGTTTTGTTAGGCCCCCATAGTTGGCCTAGCCAGTTTGCAACCCAGCTTATCTAGTTGACAGCCCTACTCCAGTAATAGCATGGAACGGGGTGTGTGTGCTTTGCACCTAGGGTTGCCAGGTCCCCCCTCTCCTCCAGTGGGAAGTTGTTGGGGTGGAGCTGGGGTGGGAATTTCGTGCATGGCCACACATGATTATGTCATTTGGATGTGTGATTATGTCACTTGGATGGCCATCTGTTGGGAGTGCTTTGATTGTGGGATCCTGCATGGCAGGGGGTTGGACTGGATGGCCCTTGTGGTCTCTTCCAACCTTGTGTGATTTTGTGATTTTTGTGACTTCCAGTGTACACCTTGCATTTGGGGAGTTGAGTGTAAAGCTGCCCTTCATGATGTGGGTGTAAACCGGAAGTGCCGTAATCGCATTGGTGCGGCTGTGAACATGCGCGATCCCCACTCATGAGACTGCCAATGGGTTGGCGGCCAATCCAACCCTATTTGCACCAGGCCAATCAGGTGATACCCACCAAATTCCTGCGCAGCTCTGCAATAGCAACCAGCTAATTCATCCCAGTCAAATGGATAACACAGGTGTTGTTTCTGCTTACCTCTGTGTGTTTCCCACTGAAATGTTTTTCATTGAAATAATGGGAAAAGATGGGGAAAGAATGAATATAATGGCAAATTAATATTTTAAAAATAAGATTTAAAAAAAACAGCCATAGACTTCATCAACTCCCCAGTGGCTGACTGGGAAAAAGGTCCCATATGGCAAACAGAGGACATGGGTTCAGATCTTACTAACGGGTGTGCTGACAAAAAGGCTCTTTCAGCAGTACAGCATGTACACTGAGAAGGTCTCTGGTTCTCTTTCCTATTAGAAAGGCCAGGTAGTACATGATGTGAAAGACCTTTCCATGAGACACCTAAAAGTTGTTAGTCAGAGTAGGTGATACTGACCTTGGTATACCAATGGTCTGACTTCATAGAAGTCAGCGCCGTGTGATATGATTGTAGTGATGGTTCAGAGATACACTGTTTAATACACCTGGTAAACCTCTGGAAGTGTCATATTTAGATATGGGCAAGTGGGACCCATAAGGAACTTGCAGGGAGGGGGCATCCCATTCCCCATGCCTTTGCTTCTACCCTCTCCCCACCTTTTCTTTCGGTCACTCTTTCTCTTTCTCTTTCTTTGTTACTTTCTCACTCTCTCTTTCTCCCTCCCCACAACACTTCTCTGTCACTCTCCCCACAGCTTCTCTGTCACCCCTTCTCTTTCTCCCCCCCTTCTCTGTCACTCTCTTCCCCACCACTTTTCTGTCACGCCTTCTCTTTCTTCCCCATCCCTTCTCAAGCACCTGTTCTCTGTCACGCTTTCTCCCCCCACTCCTTCTGGCACCACTTCTTTGTCACTCTTTCTTCCCACCCCTTCTCTGTCGCTCTTTCTGACTCTCCCCCACCCCTTCTCTATTACCCCTTTGTCATTTTTTTCTCCCCCACCCTTTCTCACTCTTTCACTCTCTCTTTCTCCCTCCCTACAAGACTCACAGGGGGTTGTCTCACTTGCCTGCCCCATCCTGCTGCTGTGCTCCCCCCATTCTAGGCCCTCAGTTGCAGGCCTTCCCTCTACTCAGTAGCTCTGCCGTCTGGCTCACATTGTAGTTGCAGTATCCACAGATGGGGGCCATGTTGAGAACCAGTTATATTGATTCTTATTGCGTAACTTGCAAGTTCTACCAAGATCATGTAATGTGATGTGCCTTGATTTTTATTATTTATTTTGCCTAGATTAACAGGAAGACTTGCAAGAATTATAATTCGAGTGGTCCATGCTGCATGAAATGACATGGATGTTCTTGAGGTTAACACAGCAATAATTACACTTAGAGCCATAATGAAGTTTTAATCTGAAAAAAGTGTTTTTTTTTAAAAAAAGTTAATTTAAAAATGAGCTCTAAACCAGACAGCACTTCATTCTCTCAGCTCATTCATGAAATGCACATGTATGAGTCTCAGCTATTAGAAAGAAAGAGATGTTTGTATTTATTCAGATTACAAACTGTTCAGATATCCCCCTTTTGCTTAAATCTACATAGCTCTTTAAGTTACTAGTCAATGAATTGAAATCCAGAAATAATTTGCATCAAATAGATATTCTTCTCTCCTCCTAACACAATGCTTATCCAGGAGAATAATACAGATTAAATCCACTTTACGGCTTTCAACCAGCTGCCTGAAAGCTGTTACTTTATGATGAAGAAGTGAGTGGGGGTTTCTGACAGGTTCTTCTGAATGTATTACTTCATTTACATGATTCAAGCAAAGACTACTTGGACAGCCTCGGAAGTGCCTTTCAGATTCAGTTTTTGTTTTGGGGGGTGTTTTTTTGCCGTCAAGTTCCAGCCGATATATGGCGACCCCGTTGGGTTTTCAAGGTGAGAGGCGTTCAGAGGTGGTTTGCCTACATCTGCATATAAACCCATGACTTTCTTGTTGGTGTCCCATCCAGGTACTAGCCAAGGCCAACCCTGCTTACCTTCTGAGATCTGACAAGATCGGGCTAGCCTGAGCTATCCATAGGGTTGACAACCTCCAGGTCCTAGCTGTAGGTCTCCTGCTGTTACAACAGATCTCCAGCCGATAAAGATCAGTTCACCTGAAGAAAACAGCTACCTTGGCAATTGGACTCTATGGCATTGAAGGTCCTCCCCTCCCCAAACCCCATCCTCCTCAGGCTCTTTAGATTACTCTTTAGATTAGGTTTCTATCTATGAATTTAGGGTTGCCAACCTCCAGGAACTAGCTGAGATCTCCTGCTATCACAACTGCTCCAGCCAATAGAGATCAGTTCACCTGGAGAAAATGGCCACTTTGGCAATTGGACTCTATGGCATTGAAGTCCCTCCCCTCTCGAAACCCCGCCCTCCTCAGGCTCCATCCCAGAAACCTCCCGCTGGTGGCGAACAGGGACCTGGCAACTCTATATCAACTGGACCTTGAATGTGAACAGAATCTACTTTAATAAATGTAAGTTTTACTTTTTGCAGTTAACTCCTTGAGAGGATTGATTTACTGCATTCAATATTATGCTTCCATGACTGGGCAAAACTCTGCTATATTAACCAAATATACCCAATAGTCTCGCCTTTCATCTTTCTGTTTTCTCCACCCAATATCATGCCATATACTGGTGTGCCCATAGCAGGCTCTGCTGCCCATTTGGTAGCTGCATGTCTGCACAGTGCTGCACTCATGGTCCCTGCATTTCTGTCTGAACCTCTTAGCACTCTAGGGTTTCCAACTGCCAGGTAGTAGCAGGAGATCTCCTGCTAATTAAACTGATCTCCAGCCGATAGAGATCAGATCACCTGGAGACAAATGGCTGCTTTGGCAATGGAACTCAATGGCATTGAAGTTACATTCCCCAACAGAAAGAAGAGCAGGAGAAGGTAGTCAGCAGCAAAGCAAGCTGTCCAATGGGTCAGCATGATTGCATGCTCCAACACCACATACATTAAAAACAGAGCACAAAGCACATTCACAGAGCTGTGAAACTCTTTTAAATGTAGTCTTTTTTCAGCCATTGTTTATGAGTACTATTCCAGATTCTTCTTCTCTATCCCCTGGAATGAGTAGCTTCATCAGAGGGTATTGTTCTGTAAGCACAAGTTGTGGTGTACAACTCATGGCACAGTATGGCCAGAGTTTATAGAGTTGGAAGGGACCTCCAGAGTCATCTAGTCCAACCCCCTGCACAATGCAGGAAATTCACAACTACCTCCCCCCCACCCACCCCCCACACACAATGACCCTTCCTCCGTGCTCAGAAGATGGCAAAAAAAAACCCTTCAAACTGGCCTGGAGGAAAATGGTTCCTGACACCCTGTAGCCAAACAGTTCCCATCTCCTGGACTGTGCTATCTGGCACCCACCTATGCACGTGTCGCCACCATTTCAGGCATGTGACAAATCCCCAAGCGCAAAGAGAAGGGCTCATGCACAGCACCGCGAAACAGGCATGAAGGAACCATGGGCAGGACGACCCCTCCGAGTGAACCAGAGGGAATCCATCTTCCTGTAACCCTGGTCAAGTGTCCAGTAGAAGCCATTTCACAAGGAACAACCAGACAGATAGCCAGCATTCCCCCCCTCCATCTGCATGACTAACGACTCATCGGAAGCCTCTGGATGCAACATTGAGCAAACTTTTGTTTTAGACCAGATGGCCCATCTACTGAAGCCTCCCGATCCTCCTGGAATGTGCTCAGTCAATGGTTCAGATTAGTCCGTCTAAATTGCCCATCGTCACACCCTAATAGCCGACCATTAAGGTTTTGCAAGCCTTTTGTTCACAGTGGGAACCATGAGGGAGTAATCCCATCATCCCCCACCCCCAGAAGGGTATATCTGGGAATGCCAGTTTACATGCCACTCTGCCTGTTTGAGTGGAGCAATGCTCTGCCACGCTTTTCCTCCAGCCTTGCTGGTTAAGCCCCGGGAACCCCCGTCCCCATTTTTCTCTTACTTTTAGCTGCATGGAACCTTGGATATCCCCACTACAGGATAAGGTGCAGTATCACCCCTCTTCAAAGGGAAAACTGCCACATTGGCGAACGTCTCTGTACTACTACCTTTATTTCTTAGGCTCTGACTGTGTGCTGTGTATGTGTTATTGGACTGCTTGTGCACATATTATTAAGTAAAACCTTTTTGAACTTAAAATTCCATTGCTTCTGCCTCATATTATGGTTACGGTACGGACTCTGTTAGCCACAGGCTTAGATCCTGCAGTTATGCCCATTGCCAGTTATTGATTTGCTAATTCCCCATATAAATATTTATAACTGAGCAATTTGGCTAACAACCCAAGTGGTGATCGGCATTTCCCTGGGCATGTAAGAAAGGGTCATGAGAGCCAAGCACTGATGCAACTAACCCTAGTTGTGTAGGCAGATTCCAGAGGAGGATGGAAACAGGTGGATGGACTCTGTTTTTGAGCAGAGGCTTGAACAAGGTAGCCCTTTGTTCATTCGAACACTAGGATTTTACAATGACACGCCATTTTAAAAGAGACAACGCTGAGAGACTTACTCTATTTGCTATCAGACAGAGTAATGTATCTTGAGCACTGCTACTCCAAGACCAAAAAACAATATGTTTTAGGAATATAAAATCAATTATAAAAAATGCATTTTCTGCATTCATGATTTTGTTAGTTATGTTAATTGTATACAAAACCTAATAACAAGCTGTGGAAGGAATTCAGTAGCATTCTCCTGGTAATATTATGAGAAGGATTGGTACTATGTAGACAAAAAACAATTATCATCTGCAGTTAATAAAGAAATATATGTCTACCCTGGGTACTTTGCAAGATATGACAATAAAAATCATTTTTTACAAAGCTCAGAACCATGTATATTTCACATTATCTCAGATTTTCTTACATCTCCTTTTATCGTTATAAATTTCCAACAGAGAAGTTGAAGCAGGCAAATTGTGCAACACAGGAGGGCAGTTCAGTAAGGATAGTTTCATACCTTGATGCAAAAAGTGAGGTAATGTGGATTTACTAAGGGTGCATGCTCAATAAGTCTACTCAAAAGTAAATTGAATTTTCTTCAATGGGGCTTACTCCCTGAAAAGTGTTCTTAGGATTACAACCTAACATTGCACATTTATTACACCAATCAATATATCTAGTTCCCAACATGGCCAAATCTGTGGATACTTATATTTGGAGACTGAAGCCATGATAATAAAAGACAGATCTTTCTACAAATCTGAAAATCACTCCAGATTTTTGGAAAAATCTGAAATAAATAATAAAAATTGGGAGGTTAATCCCCCTCCAATAACAGAAGCAGCACCTGTAGCTTTAAGAAACTAATGCCCTCAGTGGCTGTTGCTAGATAATCACGAGTATTGCCAGCCAGTGCTCTAGTACTCCCCTCCAAAAACTCTATGGTTTCTATAGTTTTTGGAGGAATGTGCTAGAGCATCCTGCATGATGCCAGTGTTTCCAAAGTGAACCTGGAAGTGACCTCAGCGCACTGTACGCACTGCTCTCGCGGGACACCACCCACCACCCCACACCCACAAAGCTCCTGCCAGCAGCGAGGGGGAACTTGGCTAGCTCAAGGCTGATGCTGTCCAGTTACACAAAATGAGCACAGAGTTTCCCAGATCTTCACAGCTTAACGATCTCTACAGAAGGTCAGTCTATTAACAACCATTGGAAAAGCTTTTTAGTCATAAGGTATTTAAACATCATAACGCATCATACTGAAATGACTGGAATTTGTGCAATGCCTCAAGGTTATCTCAGCCTTGCTGTACAGCAGCTATGATGCTTAAATAACTCATGACTAAGAAGCTTTTCGAAACTGGCATTAGTGAACTGGCCTTCCGTAGATAAGGTTCAGCTGTGAAGATTTTGGAACTTATTTGGAGCATTTGGAGCCAGCAATATCTTTGAGTCAGATATGGATTTCTGGAGTTAATTTTGACTCTCACTGTGACAGCTAGTCACACCCTGAATTTCTAGCTATCACTGCAGATACATTTCAAGCATTGGGGGGGGGGGGATTTGTCCAGGACCTCAGCATCACAAAAGAATGAGATTATTTTCATCTTTATGTGTTTTGTAGTATTCAAAAGATAGGCTTTATCATAAACATTTCATATTTTATTAGCTAGTATTCTTGTAGGACATGTTTAGAGGGTCAACATATATTCTGTATTACTCAGCTAGATTTGTATCCTCATTTTTCATACGTTGCACAGGATGCAGCTGTCTTCTCTACCAGAAGAGTTTCGGTGCATGATATCTCATTTCCCCCGACACTTAAAAAGCAATATGTTATCACTGGGAAAATAAAATTTCCCTCTCAGCCTTCACTTTCATTGTTATTCTGAGGAAGTAGGTCTACTCAGGTGTATGTCTCCTCCATTTTATTCAGGAAAATGTTCTTAGTACTAAAGTATCAGTGATACATAGTTCCTGTACCATCACCAGTACTTCCCGCCATTTAGTTCTCAAAATCTGATCAGTGAAAGGAATGATAAAAAGTTTTTATCCTGTTCTCAGGTAAAGATTTGTAGTAACCCTGAAAGAAGGCTTCTTTCCTGTTCTATTTGAAGACAGCTTGGCTGATTTGACAGTTGCATTATATTAGTTCTTGTGGAGGAGTATGTGAGATTTACAGAGCCAGTGTGGTGCAGTGGTTAAGACTGGCGGACTGTAATCTAGAGAATCGGGTTCGATTCTCCACTCCTCTACATAAAGCCTGCTGGGTGACCTTGGGCCAGTCACAGTTCTCTCAGAACATTCTCAGCCCACGCAGGAGCAGCAATGTCAAACCACCCCTGAATGTCTCTTGCTTTGAAAACCCTATAGGGTCGCCATAAATCAGCTGTGACATGACAGCAAAAACACACACATGTGAGATTTGGGGCATGCCTTTTGCTTCCTTTCTGGTTCTATAACTTCATGAGCTGGTTCACGCCTAGAAAGCGTGGACTAAGTGTAGAAATTTAAGCAGGAACAGCAAGGAAAAGTTCACAGAGACTGCAGCGGACATTTCTATAACCAAAGATCACATAAAGGGTCATCTGTAAGCCCATACTCAGCTGACAGCTAACAATAATGTTCAGTTGAGACCCTGCACATGTGGGGGGGGGTGGCCCCATGTGTGTGTGAACTGGCCCCAAGATCCAGTTCAATACAAAGGAAACTTGGCTTTCCTTTAGAAACCAAGCTAAATCATTTCTCCCCCCCCCCAAGGCTTTTAACTTAGGGGTTCCCTCATTTAAAAAAAATTATGATCTGATTCTAGCTTAGAATTATGCTTTTAAGGGGATCAATGGCTTATGTAGTTTTCTTGTATTGTTCTAGTTGGGAGTTGCCTCAACCAGGTCTTTCAGACATTTTTATCCTGCTTCTCTCCTATGAAGGATTCAGAGTAGGGCTGCCAACTCTGAGTTGCAAAATGGCATATACATTTTTTTTAAATAAAGAAGATCTGCAGGTGTCTTTTTGTAGCTATAGCTGCAATATGGACCTTCAAAAGCTTACAGACATTGAAAATATGGCAAACATTTGCCATTATTAATATCATAATTTATTATTTGGCTAGTAAATATGAAAGAACTCCTAAGTAATATACTTTCAGTGAAGCCTCCATATGCATAAATATGTATGGGGTATACAGTGATAATAGTTCATTTATTAAATCTAATGCTTATGTAGCAAGGCTGTAATAAAAATGTGTACCTGAAACCAGAGGGGAAAAAGACTTGTATAATTTTTGTCATTCTGTCTAAGCAAATGTAGGCCAGTGCCTTATTACAGCAATTTTTTCCCTATCCAAAAGTGATGCAACATTTTAGCTTCTACAAAAATGTCGTTGTTGGGTTTTTTTTTTTTTTTTTTACAATATTTATAAAAAGTTGAATATTGTAATGAACAAGACATGGGACCGATTTTATTTGTATGAAGAACATCCATTAAACTGCTACAGTTATTGCACTGAATTTAATCTTTCTGTGAGGAAAAACAAACTGTTCAGCATATTCACCAGAGGGAAAATGCAGCTTTGTGGCCAACTATTCCTTAAAAATTGAGACATTTTTAAAAACTTTCTATAGTTCCCACATGGCTGAGTTTTCAGCTTACTCTTCACAGTATGGCTCAGTGCATACATCTGGTGGCCCCAACACAACCACTTCTGAAAATTGCCTTTGGGCTCACAAGAAAGCATCATTTGTATAAACCGGTGGTTTCCACATGGGAATTATTTGTGCAGTGGCCAAAATTGCACCAGTGCAAAAAATAATAATCATAATGGACATGTGCAAGTCCCCCTGTGAAGGTACTCATTCATACCAGCAGCACCTCCTTGTGATTTTGGATAGGCCACAGGAGATGAGAGTAACTGCATCTAATTTATTCACACTAGCTGGGAATGCTCTAGATTTCATCTGACTGCTGCCACAAGAGTTTTGTTTATTGAAATGTATATATATTTTCTCCTAAGATTGGAAGCAGCTTACAATAATATACCAAGGCAAAAAACAAAGTAAAAGGTATCATCGATGAAACTTCTAAAACTTTTAAATTTTAGTTTAAAGTATTTAAGACATTTTAATCCTGCTTCTCTCCTATGAAGGACTCAGAGTAGGGCTGTCAACTCTGAGTTGCAAAATTCCTGCAGATTTTGGGGTGGAGCCTGGGGACGACAGGGTTTGGGGAGGAGAGGGACTTTGACAGGATATAACGCCAAAGAATCTACCCTCCAAAGCAGCCATTTTCTCTAGGGGAACTGATCTCAGTAGTCTAGAGATCAATTGTAATTACAGGAGATTTCCAGGTCTCACCTGGAGGTTGGCTACCTTGACTCAGAGCTATCAAAAGCACTGATTAGCCAAACTAAATAGAAATACGACACAACCAGTCCATAAAACGTAGCCCAAATCAAGCTTTCCCATTAAGAGGGAATCCTCCATACTTCTTTGGACAAACTCTGCCGAAGTGGGTCCTGCAACTGCAAAACAGCAGCTAGGCAAACTATTGTGAGGGGGGGGGGCACTGAAAAGGCTCTGACCAGATGATCATAACTGTGTTGATGAGATTTAATTTTCTATCTTAATGGCTTCTGGCTAGAACAGCATTAACCAGAGAATAAAATATCTGAGGTTCTTTCACGAATAAGATACATATCTTGTCAACTAAATAAGGCGCACTCCTGCAGCAAAGAGATATTCCTACAACAAACATAATAACGTAACTATGGGTTGAATCCAGATACTTCCCTTTTCAATGCAGCAACCCCCTCCCAAAAAAAAACCCAAGGCCAGTAGCAATTTTATAGGGTTGCCAATTCTGGAGTGGGCAATTCTTGGAGATTTGGGGGGACTTGAAACCCCCCACCAGGGGTCACCTTGAAAGACCCCACAAGGGGTCGCTTTGTCAGCTATGATTTGACAGCACTTTACACACACACACATGTATCGTTTAAACCTGGGGACTGAACTTTGTAAATATTTATTAGTTTGGTACTTTAAAAAAAAATTGCCCATGAGCTTTGGCACACAGGCACTTCAATGTCGGAACAGGTATTTTAATAATCAAGTGTGCCCTGATCCACAGATACTTAAATCTGCAGATATGGGCCACTTACACAGAAGAAAAATTTATCTACAAACTTGGGGGACCTTAGGCTTGCAGAAATATCTGAAACATATAATGGTGGGGTGCTGCAAAACCTCCAAATAGAGAACTTTTGTTGGTGCTTGTGCAGAAATGCCACTCATGCAACTCTGTGTTTGGAGAGCTGGTGGAGGTGCTGAGGACAGGTGAAATGGAGGAAACACCACTGCTAGCCTTGTCTTTGCTTACTCTCAAGTGGCGGCACTGCAGGCAGGGGGAGGAGGAGGAACAATGGTGGGAGAATGGGATGGCTGCCCTCCCCCCCCCCAAGTTTCTTATGGGTTCCTGCTGGTGCATAGTCTAAAAACAATTTAAAACAACATTTGAACAAAACACATATACAGAACGCACACACAGAAAGGAGGATCGGTGAGAGAAAACCAAAGCAAACAAAGAAGTCTTCATCCGGTGGCAGAAGACATTGCTAGAGTGAGACAGATAAATCTACCTGGGGAGATAATTCCGCTATTTGAGTGCCATGATCACATAGACCCTTTCACAGGTTGGAATCCATCTAGCCTCAGATGGGAAGGGCACCCAAAGAAGAGCCCCTGAAGATGACTGCAGTGGTTGGGTAGGTTTATAAGGGAGTAAGTAGTCCTTAAAGTATGTTGGTCCCAATCCATACAAGGATTTAAAGGACAGTGACAGCATTCTGAAATGGGTCTTTCAATAAGTCAAACAACTAGAACAAAGAGAATGAGCAACTAACTAGAGAGATGGGATAGACTGCCTGATTTCAGTAGACAGCAGAGGATGGGATTATTCTGCCCAGGCTTCCCTGGCCGCTACCATCCATAGGCCCATTCCCACAGGTTGTTTCCTGAGTCCCTTTGATCTGTGAAGTGAAGGCAGCATTGCTGTGGCTTTGGCTCAGATTGTTCTGCAACAGTTACAGGGTCAAGAGATTCTGGACCATCACATGGAGAATTCACAACACCATCATGGGACCCTGATCCAGATGAAGTTATGATGGCTGTGGAAAAGTCCACTTCAGATACATCTTTCCCCCCCACTGGCATGCTTTGGGTGCCGTGTTGGATGTCTTTCGCTTCTTGGTCCATGGACTCCATTGCACAGGTTGTTTCTAAAACTGCCTTTAAGGTCAAGTCTGGCACAGCTGAAAGTAGGGTTGCCAACCTCCAGGTGGTGGCTGGAGATCTCCTGGGATTACAACTGATCTCCAGGCAACAGAGATCAGTTCTCCTGGAGAAAAGGGCCATTTTGGAAGATGGACTGCATAGTGTTATATCCCATTGAAGTCCTTCCCCTCCCTAAACCCCACTCTTCTCAGGCTCCACTATCAAAATCTACAGGTGTTTCTCAACCCAGAGCTGGTAATCCTAGCTGAAAGGCAGCATTCAATAGCTAAATCTCCTATGCCCCGCACACAATGGTCATGCAGCATGTTCTCCAACATTGTGCCAAATGAACAACTGGATACAAGGTTATTAAGATTTGCCACAGAACAGTTATGGTTTTCCCTTAGGCTTTGGCACATGACTTAAATTAAAAATGTTACATAATTACAGAAGGCTTTGGCTCCTAGTGAATAGCCATCATCTCTAAAATTTCAACATAGGATCCTTTATCAAGATCCTTTGGAGCCAGAAGGTCCCTGATAAGCCCATAAGTGGAAGAGCCACAGACACTCAGTAGAAATAGTACTCTTTTTTTCATCATCTCTCACAGTACTAGCCTTGAAGAAAAAAACCAGGCATCCACATACGTGCTCCAAGGTTCCTGGCTTTAAGTCATCCAACATACGTGCTCCAAGGTTCCTGGCTTTAAGTCAAAGGGTCCATCTTCCCAAAATGTGTCATGGTAGGCAGATATTGGTAATGCTCCCCCCTTCTTTTCTTTATATAAAATGATCTGTAATTTTATTTCTTGTTCTGGGGTGAGAGCTCACCAGTTGTAGGAAGATTTCAGGCAAGGCCCTAAACTGAGTAGCTGCTTTACTGAGTATTCAAAGTAGGAAACTCCAGTGTTCTGCTCTTCTTGCTTTGTATGGATTGATGTGGTCCCTACAACCCACTCCAGTCAGCATTCTGGCTGCAGCATTCTGTACTTTCCAAACACTCTTCAAAGGCAGTACCATATACAGCGCATTGCAATATTTATACTTTTAACATGCTTTTCTCCATACCATATAGACCCAAAGTGGCTTCCAATGTAAAACACACACACACATTTTCAAAGATATGCAAAATAAGCAAATCTCACAATTAGTACTTGCCATTAACAAACTAGTTTGTAAAGCAGATTTTCCCAGAGAGTAGTGTTGCCAACCTCCAGGTGGCAGCTGGAGCTCTCCTGCTATTACAGGATTTCTCTTGGAAATAAAGAAATTATACTTCTCATAGTGCATTAGTGTATTTCTCCAGAAACAGGTGTAATGCAAGAGTGTAGCAATTTATCCATTCTTTCTGAAATGTGTAGGGTGCTAAATAAGGTTGCTGTGATAACAAGAAAGCTAAAATCTAAAGTCTAATTGATTAAAACAGAATGCTAGTGTGCTTTACTTTTTCTGGAACACATCTAGTGCTTTTGACTCAACTATGCATACCTGTTCTCTCCAGGATCAGAGGAGCATTCCTAATATATTGGGTGCGGTGGAACACAGGCAGAATAATGCTGCTGCATTTGTCTTGTTTGTGGGCTTCCTAGAGGCACCTGGTTGGCCACTGTGTGAACAGACTGCTGGACTTGATGGACCTCAGTCTGATCCAGCATGGCCTTTTGTATGTTCTTATGTTCCGTTGATGAAACAATCTCTACCCAGGCAGGTAGGCACTTCTTGTATAATGATATCAACCATTTTTCCTCTTTACCCCATGTCACTGATCAACTGTGGCAGTACAGCGAGGGTTGGTTCTTCTACCAAGCCATCCAAGCATGGCTCACTCACAGCAATACACACTGCTGCATCGGCGTTATCTCATGTGTCTTTGCTGCCACTGTCTGGGTCTGAGCTGAGCCCCTGCAGCAGTGATGAAGAAGCTCAGCTTGGAACAAGCCAGCAGCATAGGGTTGCCAAACTCAAGGTGCTGCCTGGAGTTCTACCAGAATTACAACTGATCTCCAGGCTACAGGGCTGTCATGGTGTTGAGTTTTCTGTTGCCGCAGAAGCTCGGACCAGAACTAATGGGTTGAAATTAAATCAAAAGATATTCCGGCTAAACATTAGGAAGAACTTTCTAACAGTTAGAGCAGTTCCTCAGTAGAATGGGCTTCCTCGGAACGTGGTGGCCTCTCCTTCCCTGAAACTTTCTAAGCAGAGGCTAGATGGCCATCTGTCAGCAATGCTGATTCTATGACCTTAGGCAGATCATGAAAGGGAGGGCAGGAAGGTTTGCATCAGTGTTTGGCTCACTTTCCTGGCATGGCCAGGGTAATGACAATCACCACTTAGGGTCAGGAAGCAATTTTCCTCCAGGCCAGATTGGTCATGGATCCTGTAGGGTTTTTTTTTTCATCTTCTGGGCGTGGAGTAGGGGTCACTGGGGGTGTGGGGGGAAGGTAGTTGTGAATTTCCCGCATTGTGCAGGGAGTTGGACTAGATGACCCTAGTGGTCCCTTCCAACTTTATCATTCTATACAGAGATCCTCTAGAGCAGTGGTTCCCAGTGGGCAGTACCACCCCCCGGGGGGCGGTGGGATTACCTAGTGGGGCACTAAAAGGCAAGGGGGCAGCAGGGGGTGCTAGAAGTGGGCCCCTTCAACTGTGTTATTGGATAGGGTAGGGGGAGCTGGGGTTGAGTTTGTGGAACCAAGGGGGCGGTGGCCCAAAAAGGTTGGAAACCACTGCTCTAGAAGAAATGGCAGCATGCCAAGATTCTAGGTGAACGCGAACCCCACATTCTCCCCTCCACAGGCACTGTCCTGAAATCCACAGGAATTTCCAAGGTAGGTGTTGGCAACCCTATGAGCAGCAGCATTTCTTTGAAAAGTAACTTGGAGTTTATGCTTAAGTTCTTTGCAGTGTATTAAACCATTCACTACATGAAGTCCATCTTTAAAAATTAATGAATTTATTTCTTTCCTACGCTTTCCTACACAGGTTAGTGTTTGTTATTTTAGGTGATAATCCTAAAAAGATTCAAAAGATTCAATAAAGTCAATGGCATGAAAGCTTTCATATATATATATATATATATTAGAAAAATGTAAACTTGTGGTAATTACAAGACTTGTGAATTCTTGTCAGAAATGCTATGGTTATAAATTAGATAAATATTTTTAGTGTCAAAGTGATCTTGGAAACCATGAAGCACTGCAAATTTAAGTAAGGACAGCTGGTCCTTGAGGATGTGTTAGAAGACAGATGAAACAAAAATGTGAATTAATTAACAGAACTCTGTTTCTCCTTTTTCAAGTTGAGTCTGTGAAATAAATTGTAGGCAATCATGGGGAGAACACTCTCAAGAACAAGATATTGCTACTTTGTAGATGTATCTTCATTATATTTTCCTCTTTTTATGGAAAAAAACTGAAGCACTGAATAAAGATTTCATTTAACCTGCTATAAAGAGTTTTTTATTATATATATATACATGGCATACTCAATGCATATTAACAGAACATCTAACATTTTAGACAATTGACCCTTGGAATTAAATTGCCCAAGCATGATGAGGAAATTAAAGAATATAATTATTCAAGTTCTATTGAGTATTCTGAATAAACTGGTACTCACAAAATGACCAGATTTCTGGGATGGTTTCTGGGGTATATAGGAAGTAAATGTCCTTCAAGAAGAAACAAAGACACTTTGAAGGCTTCCTGGAAAGGCCTCTTACCTATATACTTGCTAAAAGTCAGTGCACAATAATCTGTAACACACGTTCTCTATATCTATTGTGATGAAATGCCTTGTGTGTGTGTGTAAAGTGCCGTCAAGTCACAGCCGACTTATGGCGACCCCTTTTTGGGGTTTTCATGGCAAGAGACTAACAGAGGTGATTTGCCAGTGCCTTCCTCTGCATAGCAACCCTGGTATTCCTTGGTGGTCTCCTATCCAAATGCTAACCACGGCTGACCCTACTTAGCTTCTGAGATCTGACGAGATCAGGCTAGCCTGGGCCATCCAGGTCAGGGCGAAGAAATGCCTTACACCCTACAATTTTCACACCCCAACATGGGTATCAAGATCTGTTATAACTGTGTCTGCAATCTGTAGGGGCTCAGAGGTCACTAACTATACAATCCAAAGGGGGGTATAGTTCTGGTGCAGCCGGGGATGGTGCAGACATGGCGCAGCTGGGCCACCTTCTGAGCCACACAGAAAAATTCCCTAAAGCCCCGTGGAACTGCTGTATACAGTTCTATAAGACTATGCCACCATTTTTGGTGGCTTAAGTTCATGTTGGCAAAAGGGGGTGTTCTCGGGGGGAAAGGGCTTAGTGAGCTAACTAAAGTCAGCTCTGCCCCCAGGAAAGCCCCCTTTGAAGCCGGCATGAGCCCTTGTGCCAGAAGAATGCCATCGCCATGGCTGCACCAGTGCTTTTGTGTGGTGCTGCCACTCCACTCCCTGGCACCAGCATAAATGGCCCTGCATAGGCATTACTGTCAATTTGGATGGTGCAAGTGACATCAGTGCAGAAGTCATGGTGCCTCCAAATTCCTCCCCCCTTAGGATTGCACTGTTAGTGCCTTCTGCTGGCTTGCAGGAGGGAATGAGAAAAAGGAGTGGGTACAACTTGTTGGAAAATTTGCCCTTCCTAACGGTGTCACTTGCCTACACATTAAGAGGGGGGGACTGACCACAGAGAGTCAGATAGATAGACAGGACTCGGGAGGTATCTGTAGTTACAGCTCACCCTCATTTCCTGTCCTCTTTGATGTTTAGAGGATGCATTGTCAGGGAAACTTCCCCTCTTTCTCTCTCTTGCCTTTGCCCATCACCCAAGCAAGACCTAGGAGCCGGGTGCTCCGCGCGTCCAGGCCTTCCCACCCCAAGATGGAGTGGAAGGCAGATACCCTTTTATACCTAGAGAATTAGCAAGGTAGATCAGGATAGAGAACCCTTGTTTGTCCTTTCCTATCCAATGTGTATTTCAACAATAAATGTACTTTAGTTTGATTAGAGCAAACGACTGATGCTCCTTTTATTTTCACACATGCACACACGTGTAGCTTCTGCTGCTGCTAAGCTTAAGGCACTCTGCTAAATACAGGAATATCTCCACGACAGATATTCCAACACAACTAACCTCCCAAGCATACAGTCCCATAGAAATGTAAATGGCCCTAACCAAGATAAGTACAATAGGTAGGTCCCACTTAAGGTCTAGTCCCACTTTAACTATAGAGCTTTAAGGGGCCAAAAGGAAAGAATGAAACTTTATTTTTGGACAGGAAGAGACAAAGCATCTGCGGTGGGGGGACAAAAGGGGAAGGATACAACGAAGAAACTCTCAGTCAGTTTCCATTTTACTACAAATCATCCTAAGCAGTCTCCATACTACTGTGGAGACTATTGTGAGCACATGTTGCTGAGACCATTGGGGGAGAGTCCCAACTACTGGAACAGAGTAATCGATGTTTTGTAAAAACCAGAGATGGAGTCAGCCACAAAGGCTGGTGGGCCCATTTCCCCATACCAATCAATTACATTTTTCTCCTGTCATTCCTTCAAGGAACTCAAGGGAGCATCTATGATTTGCTTTCCCTCAATTTTACCCTCACAACTCTGTGAGGTAGGTTATGCTAAAAAACAAAATAAACCAAAAAAACCAAAAAACAAAACAAAAACAGATTGGCCCAAAATTACCCAGCGAGGTTTATAGCAGAACAGGGATCTGAACTCTGGTCTCTCCCGCGTAACATTCTACCCAGTATACCACACACACTCTGTAGTGAGATTATGAAACCATGAATAACAGGGTTCTGAAGAAAGCAGGAGGCATTATTTTTAATTAAAGGAATAAATGGGACTCATTAACTACAATGAACATATTTAGCCCCCATTCTAATGCTGTCCCCAAGTGTACTCTTCACTTTCTCATATATATAAGAGAATGGCTGCCATTTATTTCTATGAGAAAGCAAAGGACTGGTACAATAAGGATAAAACCTGCTCTCCCCATCTGATAATGGTTACTTGGTGTTGACTGACAAGGATCCTGCGGGGAAGGGCACTACATAGGCAGAATACAACCCATACATATATCCTGCCTGTCATAATGAAGGGCAATTACTACTACAAGTGAGGAATCCACAGAGACTTGCAGGGGACATCCCACTATTTCCTTTGTCCTTCTCTGAAAGCTATCATAGTCTTTTCCTTCTTCCCTTTTCCTTCTCCTTTCCCTCCCTGCCACTCACCACTCAATTATTTTAATCTGCCCCTGTCTTCAGCCTTTGCCCTGACCTGGATGGCCCAGGCTAGCCTGATCTCGTCAGATCTCAGAAGCTAAGCAGGGTCAGCCCTGGTTAGTATTTGGATGGGAGATCACCAAGGAATACCAGGGTTGCTGCGCAGAGGAAGGCATTGGCAAACCACCTCTGTTAAGACTCTTGCCATGAAAACCCCCAAAAGGGGTCGCCATAAGTTGGCTGCGACTTGACGGCACTTCACACACACACACACACACACACACACACACACACATCTTCAGCCTTTACCCAGAAAAACTATGGCCAAGTTGTGTGCTGACAGTCATTCAGCTGGGCCAGGCCCAGTTTGTTTGACATGGTACCAGTGACATGATAGGGAACCTGCAAGGATGTCAGGGGGCACATCACTTTCCTATAAATCTCCCTCCCCACACTGTTTCCTCTTTCCTTCCAACTGGCAGGCTCCATATCCTCAAATGTTCCCTCTTCTTTCTCTCCCTGCCACCCACATTTTATCTGGAGTTTTATCTGGACTTTGTATCTTTAGTCTGGCCAGGATTGGAGGACTAAAGCATAAGTATGGATAGTTATTTAGATTTATTATTTTCTGTTTTGCACAGCTTCTATATTTGTATACTTTTGCACATTTATTTTAATGAACCTTATTAATTCTCTTCCTGTGGTGTTATTTGGGTTTGGGGGCCTTAATCTAAACCCACTACCTTGGCATATTTTGGCTACAGCTACCAAAGTAATTGTTTTTGGAACTCAACTTACAAGTGTCCCATCCTGCAGGGCTGACTTTTTGATTAACACCCAGTAGGGCTGGAGTCTTGGGCCCTCAGTCTCTCAGTTGAGGGTTAGCTTAGAGGGGCTGGTGGTGGCTTGTTGCCCTGGGCAGTGAGGATTCCCTCCCCAGTCTTATGTGTTTTGCTCTTGACCTTCACCCCAAAGCCTTCTTGTGGGACAGGGGGCTTTGACACACAGCACCTGTGCCCAGTTATGTTTTCCAGCCAGGCAAAATGTAGACCTAATAATGTCACTGGGACCTTTACTCCAAATCCTGCTATTAGTGTCTGCTAGCCCACAGTGGGTTATGTAACTAAGCAACTAAATAAATGATACCGGGGATCTATGTATTCCTTAATAGGCATTTTACCTCAAAAACCAGCAACAGAGACTAGGGTTGCCATCCTCTAGGTGAGGCCTTGAGATATCCCAGAATTATGACAGATCTCCAGACTACAGAGAACAGCTCCCATGGAGAAAATGGCTGCTTTGGAGGGTGGTCTCTATGGCATTATACCCCACAGAGTTCTCTCCCTTCCATCAACCCAGTCTTCCCTATGTTCCCCCACCCCAAATCTCTCAACCCAAAGTTGACAACCCTAGCCGAGACCCTGATGTGGAGTAGTGCCACAGCACAATTCTCTTCTGTTTCAAGGTCTGATTGACTCTTAACAACTGGAAATATTCCATACTAGTTTCACCTCTCCTTTCTGAAACTGACCCCCTTTCTCTCTGAAGCTCTCAGTATTGTGCCTTTCTTCTCCCCTACAGGGACTTAAGGGAACCCAAGGGGCATTTTGATCAAGGAAATGACACATGAAAAGAGTAATCCCATCTGTTCCCAATGCTGCAACCACTATCAATATCTGGCTATATTACAGAATCTGATCACGTATCCCCAGGAATAGTTTAGCCTTAAGATGCCAATAACTGAATGGTGTTGTTATTTATCACTTTCAAACGGTTAATAGGAAAACCACAGTGAGAAAGTCAATGTAATACTAACCTCTTAATTCCATGTTCCTCACACACCAGAGAGAAGATGGCACTGCAAATTCTGCACTAATCATCTGAATTTAAGCATTAATCCTATTAACTAACTTCATGCATTAGTAGTTTATGGTGTTAAGTTATAATAATGTAAGATAAGTGAAAGGACAGAATCTTACCACATTTGAGTAAATATGCTATTTTATGGTTCTTTCCCTTCAGCACATAATATCTGCAAAAGAGGACATTATTTTCATAGGCATTTAATTGTAGCCTAAAATTAAATTATGTATTTTATGCCTCTCCTAGGATTTATATCTTTTCTACAGAAAATTGCAAACAAGTATAGACTCAATTTATAATGTTGCCAAAATTAGAACACTTACAAGAGTCTCTTGGATTACTGCCAACAAAAAGGTTGTGATAGTATGATCTTTGGCTCAGAAACATATGTGACAATATTTATCATTTTTCTGTTGTCTCCTTAATTGAGATGTATAGACTTAGTAGTTTAAAAGCGATATTACCTTACTAGTGATTGCTAAAAGTAGAATTGTATAAGATGGCAAATTCCCTTATAATCAATTACTGATGCACTAAACATTAATGGCAAACATTTAGCAGATTTCAGATGCAAATGGGAGAAGTATCATTTTTATAAGAAGTAAGCCATAGTTAAATCAATTCCTAGCAGCCCGATTAGCCCAGTTTCGTTCAAGCTTGTCAGGGCTTAAACAGGGTGAGCCACACTCAGTGTTTGGAAGGGACACATCCAAGGAAAACTGGGGTTGCTATGTGGAGGAAGGCAATGGCAAACCACCTCTGCTCATTTCAAATAGGGAATGCCCCATGGAAGGGACCACTATGAGTTGGCTGCAACTTGACATCGCATTCTTCTTCTTAAATAAATTCTCACTTTCCCCAACATGATGATGATGATGATGATGATGACAATGATGATGATGATGACAGTTTTGCGTAGGGTTGCCAGCTCCAGGTTGGGAAATACCTGGAGATTCTGAGGGTGGAACCTGAGGAGGGTGGGGTTTGGGGAGGAGAGGGATTTCAGTATTGTATAATGCCATAGAGTCCACCTTCCAAAGTAGCCATTTTCTCCAGGTGAACTGATCTGTTTCACCTGGAGATCAGCTGTAATAGCAGGAGATCTCTAGCCACCACTTGGAGGCTGGCAGTCCTAGTTTAGTGTCTTGTTGCTATGAAAGGGTCTGTCCTGTGGGCTTGGTTTAAAGTGGCATGCCTTGATGAGCCAGAACTTTTCACCACTTGGGTAAGTGGGGAGTGATGAACAATATAAATAGTTCTGATTTTCTATCTACTAATTCTTTTATTGGGAGAATGAGAAAGGTGTTACAGAAGACACAGATGTTTGTCGTCATAACATCCCAGTACTATCCAGTCCTCATAAAGTCTTGTGAAATTCTTCATGTGACATGATATCACTCTGGGATTTTTCCCATTCCCCATTTCACTTCATTAACTGCTGCTTTCAGAGGTGGTGAAACTCTTATAATTCACTTGACCCTGAATCAAGAGAAAACTCCCAACAGGATAGGGGGTTTTTTTTCATGTCAGTTTCCCATTTTTTTGTAATTCCTTGTTCTGCTCTTAGGCCAGTTTATGTTGAAACAGGAGAGAGGGAAAGAAATGTGAGTGTTTCAACCTGTGAGTGCTTATTTCTTCACTGGTGTAGAATTTACAGTTCTGGCCTATGGCCTGTGCTTTCCAGAAACTGTATGTGACGGGTTCGTCTCACAGCAAGTTCTTTTCCCAACATTGTAGAAGAAGGATGGAAAGAAGTTGCACAAGTTGGCCACACAATTTTTCCCATCTGTGTAATCTATGAGCACTCCATTAGAAGAGTATGAAGGAAAAAAATAGCCACCTCAGTCATTACCCATTGACACTTCCTTGAGTGAGACAGTTCCACTTTTTATTATACTCTAGTAAACCCCTTCTGGCTGTAGAATATTATTATCCCTGCAAGAATGAGCAGATGGTGATGAAATTTTCACCTACTCTTCACAGACAACTATAGAGATCTGTCTTCAAGGAATGAAAGGAAAATACCTAATAACCTCTCAGACTGAAGAAGTCATTCCAAAATCCAGTTAGTCACAAGACAAGTCACAGCAGTCATGCGCCTCCCATGCAGGAACCCATGGACTATCATTCTTGGAGGTAAAATCTCTCCACTAGGTGGACTGATGAGGTATAAACACAAAATGTGGTATAACATACAACCTGAAAATATGATTTGATTGCCTAGCTTCAATCATCTCCATACTCCTAAATCATATGCACAAATACAATTCTTTTCTTGGATCACATTTTGCTAAGTAAGGCCTTCTGATCGATTTTCTGGCTATCATCCATACATGGGCCTGAGGGGTAGGGTTGCCAGGTCTCTCTTTGCCACCGGCAAGAGGTTTTCGGAATGAAGTCTGAGAAGGGTGGGGTTTGGGGAGGGGAGGGACTTCAATGCCATAGAGTCCAATTGGCAAAGCAGCCATTTTCTCCATGGGAACTGATCTCTATCACCTGGAGATCAGTTGTAATAGCAGGAGATCTTTAGCTAGTACCTGGAGGTTGCTGATCCTACTGAGAGGGAGCATTCCTTGATGTTACATTGATCTAAACTGGTGTGTTTAAAGACATTCATTTTCTCTAGCGATGACTTGTTGAATTCTCAAGCAACAAAGCACTCGCACAGAATTAGGAAGCACTAAAGGTGAGAAGCAGTTGAAGTGGTATGCGTTTGTTCACTTTCATGTGTATTAGCTTCATTATCTGACATAAATGCCACCCACAGAAGCATACAAATTAAAACAACATCTTTTAAAAAACCAGCCTAGAGTTCATTAAAGAATAAAAATACTATGTCAATACAAATGCTGAAAAAGAACTCAGCAACTGAAAGCAAGACACTGTAGGTAATAAAACTGTACACTGACACAATCTTAAGAAGATTTGGGAGGAAATATGGGAAAGAGAGGAAGAGACAACCTATAGTTCAATTATATTTTATCTTTATTGGCTATTGGGATAGATAGAGAGACAAAGACAAATCTGTTTACAGAAATACAATACAGTAAAATACAATTCAGGGAATTAAATGAAAATGTAATTAAACAACAAATATGAGGATCCAATGGAGATCAATTTTGATTAAAGCCTAGTGGTAATGGCTTTTTTAAACTAGATGTCCAAGCAGAGCCAACCTGTGGATCTATGTATATATGTGTGGTGATTCCAAGAGACAAGCTGCAAAAGAGGAAGGTGGGGGGAGATATTGAGACTTTGGCCTTTTATGCACAGGTTGTTTCCATGGTGATCCCCCCCCCCGACTACTTCAGGGCTTCGTTTTCATTATGCATGTCTTTCCCGTCCTTTAGAAGTCACTTGGTTTTCTCCCTGCATTGTTCCCGCATTTTCTGGATGCCACCCGAAACAGCATCCAGAAAATGCAGGGAAAATGTGGGGAGAGAACAAAGTGACTTCTAAAGGTTGGGAAAGACATGCATAATGAAAATGAAGCCCCGAAGTAGTTGGGGGGGGGGTGATCGCCACGGAAACAACCCGTGCACAAAAGGCCTATGTGAGAGAAGAGGGTTAGGTTTAAAGAGGGATTGTCAGGGGAAAGAGATGAAAAGGCACAGAATGGAGTTTAGAGGGTGAGCTGCATGCAGTTAGAAATACTTGGGGGAATGGACAGAAGCTGAGATAGCCAGGAGAGCAGTGGGGAGCAGGGGCAGGCCCCCATAGCCATGGTGGTGCAAAAAGGGGCCCGGCCCCATCAATCATTTGTCCTGCCCCTCCAGTCAGCACTAGAGGTAGGTATGAAATCTGTCCCAGGTCTTTCAATTGTAAATTCTCTATGTAAAAAAGGAAGGACCGTGTTGCACAGTAGTCCTGTAGAACTCTTATTGCTGGGAAATTGTTTTCGACTGGACAGAAGACAAATAATAAGGGACCTAGGCCCAGAGGTAAGTGAGCACAAATCTTATTTTGCTAATATATGCTATCCCACAGGAATCTTATTCATGGCGGGGGGGGGGGTTGTGGTGTTTACTCTGAAGATGAAAAGTTGCTGGGAAAATATCCCTTACCTGTGAGCAGTTCAGGGACCATGCCACTGTTGCTTGATCCTATGCATGTTCGCTTAGAAAACAATTCTACTCGCAGCCTGATCCTATGGATATTATTTATTGATTTATTTTAATTACTATATTTAAAGTCCACATTTATCACTAAAACTCAAAACAGAGAACACGGTATAAGTCAATGCAATCAATCAGATGAGACATCTAATCAGCAATGCAATAGGAACAGGATTACAGCAATCTGAAATAGAGCAAAAAACAATGACATATGGTATGTCAAACACTGTAGAAAATGGTATTACAAAGGTAGAAAGCAATCCAGTAAGAGCAGGATAATACATACAGCAAACAAATAACACATCAAATATAGTGATATAGTCCTTTTATAAAAAGCTCCTTCCTGATTTTATTATCATATAGCCCTATTAAAAGGTAAAGGTCCCCTGTGCAAGCACCAAGTCATTCCTGACCCATGGGGTGATGTCACATCCCGACGTTTACTGGGCAGACTTTGTTTACGGGGTGGTTTGCCAGTGCCTTCCCCAGTCATCTTCCCATTACCCCCAGCAAGCTGGGTACTCATTTTACCGATCTCGGAAGGATGGAAGGCTGAGTCAACCTTGAGCCGGCTACCTGAAACCAACTTCCGTAGGGATCTAACTCAGGTCGTGAGAAGAGCATTTGACTGCAGTACTGCGGCTTACCCTCTTGGACCATTCTGTTTTACATGCTTTGCAGAGTGACAGAAGTGTGGGAGCTTTCCTCGGAAAGGCCATTCGACAGGATAGGAGCCACAACAGAAAATGCATGTGTATGAGCAGTTGTTGATCTTACCCATTTGTTGGGTGATATCATTAGAAGCCTTGAGCTTCTACGTGTGAATGTTTGGAAAGTTTGTCCTTTTTTCGAACCACCTATGCCATTTTCGAACCCCTATGCCATTAATGTATTCCTCTCATATCTGTAATTGTAAAATATACAAGAATAAGTATCAAATATTAAGCCCTCGATCAATAATGATTCAACTGTAGTTATGTGTTGTGGTTTTCTTTTTCATTTTGTTTGATGGCAGTTGGTGTTGTGATGATGTTATTTTGTGTTTATTTTGTTAATAAAAATTTAAATAAAAAAAAGTTTGTCCTTTAAAATTACTGCAATAAAGAAATTCAAATAAGTAAGAAGGCACACTGGGCCTGTGGACTGCAAACCAATAGTTATTCACTGGCATGTCACTCAAAGGTACAGTTTTGGGAGCAGGACGGAATGGACTACTTTCAAAGAAGTAGCTCCATCTAGTGGTTTAAAAAATAATCTTTAATCCCAACACATTTTCTTCACAGGACTGTGGAACGTTCCTTATATAAATATGAAGCTGTTAGGACAAGCTGAAACAATGCAGAATCAATGTAAAAATCTCCAGTGATGCACTCTTTAGAACTGTGTGATTTTCTGTGCCTTCTCTTCTTGGAAGCTTTTGAAGCAATGAGACAACATGAAACATTCTGTTAAGAAGAAAAAGAAGAAGAGTTGGTTTTTACATGCTGACTTTCTCTACCACTTAAGGAAGAATCAAACTGCCTTACAATCACCTTCCCTTCCCCCCCCCATAACAACCTCCCCTGTGAGGTATGTGGGGCTGATAGAATTCTGAGAGATGTGACTAGCCCAAGGTCATCCAGCTGGCTTCATGTGTAGGAGTGGGGAAACAAATCCAGTTCACCAGATTAGCATCCACCACTCATTTGGAGGAGTAGGGAATCAAACCTGGTTCTCCAGATCAGATCCATCAATCCAAGCCATCACTCTTAACCACTACACCTCACTGGCTCTTAATGCTTTGTTTCATCAACTCGTTTCCCCATCTATGGTAATGCTGACATGCATTGTAGGGACAATTGTAGGGACAATCTCGATGTAGAAAACTGCCGGACCCAGACTTGCTGGAAAAGAATCAGAATAGTAAAGTTGCTAGATGTGCATTCTTTATACCAGGCTCACAAGTTGTCCCCCTATTTATCCTCATAAGACCTTGCCAGGCTGATCTATGCCACTTTGAAGTCTATACTAGACTACTGTACCACATTCTACATGTGGATGTCCTCGGAGATAGTCCAGAAAATGCAATTAATGCAAAATGCTACTCTAATCTTTTATTGGAAGCTAGCCTGACCAGTAACTTTATTGGTTACCTAAAATCCTTCATGACTAGGACCAATATATGTGAAACACTACATCTCCCAGTATTAATTACTTACTTAGAAAATGTTTCTGCCACCTTTCAAGATGACTTCCAAAGTAAAGCATGATAAAATCATAAAGCAAGCATCAAATAGTTTAAAAGACGCAAATTTTAAAAGTCCAGCATTAAAAACCCACGTGCACCAGCTGCATTCATTGGAACAATACCTAGTCTGTGTTGCCTCCCGTGGATTGGAACATTCTTCTACTATGTTGAGGCTGGTCTTCCTTAGAAACCAGCCTGACATTTTGGAATAGCTTTTCTGTACATGGGCACAGGGCTCGTTCTTTGTTAAGTTTTAGAATGCTGGGTAAGATGAAACTCACTAGGGCTTTTAAAATGAGCAAGTATCCAAATGTATGTTCTTCCTTTTTATATGCCAATAAAGGCTTGTGTATTTGAAATACACAATGAAATGAGCAAGCAGGGTTTGTATGTACATATTCTCCAGCTTGTTCTGTGGAAGGCAGCACATTTGTAATATAATAAATATCAGTGGCTGTCTAGGATCTTCAGTAGAGAGAGGACTTTCCCAAGATCTGCCTACATGAGTATTTTTAAATAATAAAAAATTACATACTACCTTTTCCCATGGCTCTAGGTGGCTTATGATACATACATACATAAAAGCCCAATTCACTCCTAATCTAATAAAATACCTACAATTTACACTCCATTGAAAGCTCTGGCAAATAATGCAGCCTTAGTGAGCCTTGTGAAAGTTTCCAAAGAGCACCCACACACACACACCTCATTGTGGGGCCCATTCCATGAACTGGGAGCAATCACAGCGAAAGCATGAGCCCTAGTTGATTCCAGACTGGCTAAATTCAGAGCAGGACCCACAGAAGTTGAAAAGCTGAAGATCATATCTGGCACATGGGAACATAGATAGTTTAATTGGAGCTGCCAGTAACTGAAACTGGGATCTTCTGTAAGCCATGTGTCCTGGGGGTAGTGGTTAAGAGTGTGGTTTGGAGCAGTGGACTTTAATCTGGAGAATCAGGTTTAATTCCCTACTCCACATGAGTGGTGGACGCTAATCTGGTGAAGTGGGTTGGTTTCCCCACTCCTACACATGAGGTCAGCTGGGTGACCTTGGGCTAGTCACAGCCCTCTTAGAGCTCTTTCAGCCCCACTTACCTCACAGGGTGTCTGTTGTGGGGAGGGGAAGGGAAGGTGATTGTAAACTGGTAGAGAAAGTCAGCATATAAAAACCAACTCTTCTTCCTATCACTGAGCAACGTTAATCTTCCATTTAGTTTGGTGAAGTATTACATGCATATGTGAAAATGCTAGCATAGTTCAAGACAATAAGAACAGTCCTGCTGGATCTGACCAATGGCCCATCCAGTTCAGCATCCTGTCTCACACAGTGGCTAACCAGTTACTCCAGAGGGACAATAACAGGTCATAGAGGCCAAGGCTTTCCTCTGCTTTTACCTCCTGGCACTGGTACGCCAATGCCTCTGAATATGGAGGTACCCTTTAGACACCATGGCTAGTAGCCACTGATAGACCTATCCTCCATAAACCTGTCTAATCCCCTTTTAAAGCTATCTATGCCTGTGACCATCACTATATCAAATGCCACAGACAAGAGTGTTCAGATGAAGTTAGGGATTCCAGCCTCCAGGTGGGACCTGAGAACGCCCCCAGAATTACAGCTCATCTCCACACTACAGAGGTCAGTTCCCATGGAGAAAATGGATGCTTTGATGGGTGGATTCTATGGCATTGTACCCCACTGAGGTCCCTGTCCTCCCCAGGCTTCACCCCCAAATCTCCAGGAGTTTCCCAACCTAGATCTGGAAACCCTACCCCCATCCCCCACCAGTGGCCAAAGGGGACCTGGCAATCCTAGATGAAGTCCATACATTTTTGGAGTAGGTAATATATCTAGTGCTTGCACAGTTACCTTTAATATATGGGAACCTGGAGGGAAGAACATTATTACATCCCCCTTCCATGCAGCCCCACACCATTCTTTGGGCACATAGAAAGCAAATGCATGATTTCAAGGTTGTGTTCCTGTTTAAAAGTAAAAGGGAAATTAATAACTTAAGTATTTTTTTTATGATACATTAAATACTATGTACCAAATGGAACATCATAGCTTACCCCTTGGTAGGTAGCTGAGGCCCTCTTGCAGCCCAGATTACCTCTTATACCTTATCTGGGACCTAGGCTTCTAGACAGATTTTAGGACTGGGTGTTATCATCTGCTGGAATCATTCTGCCATGCCTAGCTGTTGCTGTTCTTTGTGTTTCTACTCATGCAGCCAGGCGAGGACACAGAGCTCTACAGGACAGGCATATGCTCACTACAGAGACTTGTGCTTCTCCAGTCAGGGAGGGAGTTATGCTAATAAACCAAGCACTACAGTGGCAGACAGCAAATACGTGAAGCAATCACCCCACACACATAGGAATAGCCCTCTCCCCAGCTTTGGAGTAACTTCTCCACCATGCCCTATAGGCACCATGCCTTGGATTGAGCTGTGAATTAATACTGAGAGATCCATTAATATACATCTGGGAAAGATTTGGTCTTTTACCTTGCAAAGTGAGTAACAAATGTGCTCACATAAGTACCACTGAAGACATTAATAAACTTTATGAAACTTTGCTTTTGCTTTCTTTAGCAATTAACCAATGTCACTGTTAAAGGTTACTCTCTTTTAGTCCATTACTGCTGTATTGTTTATGTTACTTTTGCCATAAATTAATTAATGATAGAGTAAATCGGTTTATCTTATAGTAGTTTTGTAAATGAGAAAGACTTCCTTATATTTCTTGAAATATTAATGAGCTAAGTAATTGCTTCTCATTAGCAAGAATATCAACATTGTAATATGGATGAAACATTAACTGGTAGGTTGCACAACAAAATGGAAAAGGAAATCTCTAGTGAATTGTCAGAAGTATTAACTTAAAACCCAATCTAATTTAATGCCTCCATTAATTATTTGCAAAAGGGATAAATAGAATATTAATTAGATTTACAAATTAACTAGATTAGAAGGCACAGGAAGCATCCGAGAGGAGAACCAAATACCATGCAAAAAAAGCAAAGAACGGAAAGAATTAAAATTGTCACTGAAAACCTTCACTAATAATTAAATCAGTTGACACAATCTGATGTGCAATAGGAGAACAAATTTGTGAGCAGTAATATTGATGTATTGGGATTGCCAGGTCAATCAGATTGTTTAAAAAAGTCAAACTTGAAGACAGTAATACTGGAATGTTATGTACATCCCCCTCTTGGATGCAACCCTTAACATGGTGAAGGGATTTGTGTATACCAGCAAAGCTGAGAGCAATACCATAAGGAGTTTAGACTCTGCCAAGAGACTAAACTCCTAACAGAGTCACTCAAGGCAGAGTCTGAGCTGAGACATCAGACTAAGATGCATCCTCCCCCTTCAGGAATCAATTGCCACATCCAATGCTGATGGGGCTAGAGGAATCCTTGACGGGTGGCTATTGGGCAACAGCAGTAGAGGAAGGTGAAACTGGTGGATGATCTTTCATAGACAATTGGCAATGCCACTTCAGCTTATTTCTGAAATAAACATCAGCCGCGGCGATGCCAGGGATCCTGGAGGGTATGTTTGCCATCTTCTGGGCATGGAGTAGGTGTTGCTGGGTATGTGTCAGTGGAGAGGTAGTTGTGAATTTCCTGCATTGTGCAGAGGGTTGGACTTAGGGTTGCCAGCCCTCCCCCAGTCAGCAGAAAGTTTTAGGGGGAGGGGCTGGGGTGGCTGCAGGTGGATGCTGGTGCACTTACTTGATGACGGTGCTTCTGTTTTTATTTCTGGAAGCACTGCATCCCCATGGCTGATTTAGCACTCAAAATCCCAAGTTTCATTAACTATCACCTTGCACAGGCCCATTGCAAGCATTCATGGGAAACAGGGTTTTCCCACGACTCTTAGGTACAGATGCGGCCATTACAGATTGTGAAAAGTGAGTCTTACTTTTAAAATTCTCCCGGGGGGGCATTTTTTGAGGTCACCAAATTTGCATTTTAACTTCAAGGGACACTCCTTGCATGAACCCCAAAGTTTGGGGCAAGGGGTCCAATTTTATGAGATCCGGAAGGGGTCACCCCACTCCTCCATAGAGAAGTATGGTAAAGTTTACAGTGCTTCTCTATGGAGGAGGGGTGACCCCTTCTGGACCCCATAAAATTGGACTCCCTGACCCAATCTTCACCAAACTCTGGGGTTCATGCAAGGAGAGTTGCTTAAAGCTACCCTGAGAATTTGGGAACTCTACCTCCAGAGCCTTGAGAAAGCCAAAAAAAAAGCCTATTCAGCTGATTCGGCAAACGGCTATTTGGCTTCAGCTTTTTGGTATCCCAGGTTTTGGTATCCCAGGTTTTGGTATCCAGTAAAACTGGATACCTGAAAGTTGCTGAAACGGCTATTTTCAGGTTTATTTTCAGTTTGAGTTTATCGATATGCACAACCCTAGTTGAATGCTGCCTTCTGTGAGTTCAGAGTGAGTATTGCTGGTTTGGATGGTATATGAAAATCTTAGTCATGTGATGTAAGAGGTCTAAACACTGCATTCAATGAAAAACTACACTTCAGTGATTTTTTAGACTTTCTCAGAATAATAAATATTAGGGCTGTTGATTCGGTTCGGCCCGAACTGAAAATCAGGCGAATTTCCCCTGATTCGGTGGTTTTTAGTTTGGGAGGAACCGAACTCAAAACTGGCGGGCAACCGGGGGGGCCGAATTCAGCGAGTTCGGGAGTTCGTGAATAAATTCGGCAAATTCGGGGCCGTCAGTAAGCAGCATAACCGTCAGTAAGCAGCATTCTCCTCCCCCGGCCAATCGGTGGCCAAGCTGGGTCTTCTTCTGGCCAATCAGTCAGGATTGAGTACTGGAGGAATCAGCTGATGTGCGGCCTGGTCAGGGAGAGAGAGAGAGAGAGTGAAATCCTCGTGTGTGTGTGTGTGGGAGGGTGCTTGTGCACATTCGCTCCTTTCTGTGGCTGCAGGGGGCGTATTTTTGGGATACAGACACAAAACTTTCACTGGAGCTTCAGATGAAGCTTCTTAAGATACCCCCCAGGTTTTGTAAACATTGGGTCAGGGGGTCCCGAGATATGGGCTCCCCCCTTTTTCTTTCCATGGCTGCAGGGGGTGCATTTTTGGGGGTACAGATCCCAAACTTTGTGCGGAGTTTCAGACCAGTGTTCTTAAGATACCCCCCAAGTTTTGTAAACATTGGGTCAGGGGGTCTCGAGATATGGGCTCTCCCCCCTTTTCCCTCCCCCCTTTTTCCATTTATGTGGCTGCAGGGGGCGCTTTTTTGGGGATATAGCCCCCAAACCTTTAGCATAGCTTCAGTCAATTATTCTTAAGATACTACCCAAGTTTTGTAAAGATGGGTTCAGTGGAGGCAGAAATATCGCCTCCCCCCTTTTCTCTTTCCATGGCTGCAGGGGGCGCATTTTTGGGGGTGCAGATCCCAAACTTTGAGCGGAGTTTCAGACCAGTGTTCTTAAGAGACCACCCAAGTTTTGTGAACATTTGGTCAGGGGGTCCCGAGATATGGGCTTTCCCCTTTCCCCTTTCCCCTTTTCCCTATTGGGATGAATGGATCAGCCGATCCTGTGCATCTCCAGAGCAAAACGTCCCGTGCCTAATTGGAATCATCTTGGATTACAAGTCCTCTTCAGCCCCTCTTGATGGAACAGAAGACAGCCACAGTAAGACCCCTTTGGGGGCTTTAATCTATAATTTTTCTCCTGTGTATGTGTGTGTGTGTGGGGGGGGGGAAGCAGAGTCTGTGTGTGTGTGGGGAGGGAGCAGTTTCTGTGGGTGGGGGGAAGCCAAAGGGGGCTTTCGTCGGTTCTGCCTGGGGTGTGTGTTCCCCCTCGAGTCTCTCGCTCCCTGGTTTGAGGGGGGAGGTTTCAGTTGTGTGTTGCAAAGGTGTTGTTTAACAAGGTTGTGTTGTTTTGCAGTTGCTTTCTCAGCTGTTGTCGGGTCTGGGAGCTTTGTGCGTGGGTGGCAAGCTCTGCTGAGAGATGCACATTAAGGGTGGGGGACCCCTTTTAGGGCCCATATCTCAGCCCCCCCTGACCCAATCTTTACAAAACTTGGGGAGTCTTTCAATAAACGTCCTTTGAAGCTCTGCCGAACGTTTGGGACCTCTAACCCCAAAAATGCCCCCCCCAGAGCCGCGGAAAGGCACGATTGTGTTTTTAATGGCTTTATTCGGCCAATTTTTTTTCCAAACTTTGAATTCCCGCCGAATTGAACGGATCCGAAGTGGGGGAGTTCGGACTTCGGCATATCCCGAATCTAAACGGGCTGAATTAAGCCGAATCCGAACTATACCGAATTTTTTTTAATTCAACAGCCCTAAGAAATATCATGTTGATCTCTGCCATGCGACTTCCCAATAGGGTGGCAAACTCCTCATTGGGAAATTAGGGTTGTGCATATCGATAAACCTGAACCAAAAATAAACCTGAAATTAGCCATTTCAGTAAATATCAGGTTTCGGGTTTACCGAATGTGAAAACCTGGGGATAAAGTTGATGCCGAATAGGCTTTTTGGGTTTGGCTATTCGCCTTTGCTCAGAGCCATGGCTCTGTGCTTTCTCCTCTTTTCTTTCTTTTTTTGACTGGTTTTGTTAGGGCCCCATAGTTGGGGCACTTTTGAGATGGGGATCGTGTAATCGGAGCCAGCTTGGTCCTACCAACTTTCCAAATATATCACCCAACAGAAGACTCATCTGCAGGCAGAAGAGTCATTAAAAGAGGGGGCTCACCCAGATCCGTTCAGAGGGATGGGATATACCGTCCAAATAAAAAGAGCCAGCTTCAACAGCTGACACCACCAAGTTTCCAAAGGAGATTTCTTCATCCACGTGGATGAGCAATCTCCTTCAGACAGCCCCGTGGTCAAGACTTTGGCTGGCTCCAATCTTACCCCCCCCCCTGAAAACCTGCTGTCAAACTGAAGGTCACCCTGAGTACAGGCTTTGTTTCTCCCACACAGTGACCATCTCTTTGAATCAGATTTTTCATGACCACAATAAAAGACTGTTCACAGGATGTCATTTGCCACCAAAAGGAATGTTTTCTGTGCCTTATTTCTCTTACATTTAAGCCTTTTTCCTCCGTTTCGATGCTCATTTGCATGGACATCATGCAAAGCGACCCAGAAATGAAGGCAGACCCAGACTTTGAGGCACCAGCCTGGAATCACTTCTTTCCCCCAGTCCTCTGCAACACTGAACTTTTGAACCTAGTGGACAGCTCAGCTTGTGCAATTTAAATGCCTGCAGGATGGAGTGACCCTTTGGGGGCCCATAAAATTGGACCCCCTGTCCCAAAGTTCACCAAACTTTGATGACTGTCGAATGAGAGTCCCTTGCAGCCATGCTGCAAATTTGGGGACTCTACCTCCCAAAATGCCTCCCAGGAGCTTCCAAAAAAATCCCCATTGACTATAATTTTTCAGGAAATTCAAAACGAAGCTGAATATCCATATTTAGTGGTATGAGTATTCGGCTTATTTCGGGTTTACTGAAAACAACGGGCTGAAAAAACCTGAACCTGAAATTTACTGAAAAAAATATTTTTTGCACAACCCTATGGGAAATTCCTGGAGATTTGGGAGGTGGAGCCCAGTGAGGGGGAGTCTGCAGAGTCTATCCTCCAAAGCAGCCATTTTCTCCAGGAAGACTGACCTCAGTAGTCTGCAGATCAGCTATAATTCCAGGAGATCACCAGGCCCCACCTACAGGTTGGCAACTCTGCTTCCCAAAATTACATTGTAGTGCTGGAAGAGCAATAAAAATCACCCTGAAAAAAATAACAGCTGCTGATGTTGATTCTGCATGACCTAGAGGAAGAACCCAAACAGATAGGACCAGGAACAGGGCTACATGTATAATATAGTGTTTGTCTTCAAGATTTGATTTATAGGTACAGAAAGTTGAGAATTCTGACTGAGAATAGGCCAGTCTCAGACGAAGAAGCTTGAGGAAATACCCATGAGTTTGTAATATACACAACATGGTAACATATTTTAATATCTATGCAGGATATCTCTGGGGAACTAAAGACTCTGTGAATAGATTTGCCCATTTAGTTTTGTTAATTATCACATTAAGAAATTATATCCACAGCATCCCACAGTATATTATTCTGGGGTAAGTAATCCAACCAACCTAGATATTGACAGGTACCACTGGGTTTATGTCAACTGAGCGCATTTTCCTAGACAAAACTTACACATAGATTTAGAACAATTAGATTACTGTTTTATAGTTCATATCTTTTAATGGATATGGAAAAACACAATGTAAATGTCTGCCTTTTCTGTGCCACATGGACAGTGGGCAGAGGCTAGCTAAAATGATGCTTTTAGCTGTTGTGAACACTCCTGTATTTTAATGGCTGTGGAACAAGCCCATAAAAGATATGCATGTTTCCATTAAGTATAGATGAAGTGCCTCATGAATCAACTGTGCAAACAGCTTATGGAAAGGAAACCCCTCAAGTAAGGGAAGTGATAATAATAAATAGAAAGGCTATGGTTTATTGAATGTAGTGCTCCTGGTTACAGTTTCAAGTTTCTTTTCAAGTGGCAATTGCCAAGATAAAAGGCAGCTAGTCTACCTCCTAGTTTTATGATTTAATTAATGGCTAAGACAACAACTTTCTTGATGGTCGAGTTGCTTTAATAGCAAGTTCTAGCTTAGATTACTAACTCGTTCTCCTAGGCTAGAGGGACCACCCTATTTGTGATTCAAAAGCTGAATTTCCCACTGTTCAGACTTGTTTTTCATCAATGGCATGTTTCAGATGACTCAGTCATATGGTTATTGGTTCTTTTTTAAATGGCCACTTTTTGTTCCCTGCCCATTTGCCCAATGACATTCTCCAAATGTACTCCATGCAGTTGCATGTGATTCTGTGTTTCCTTAAGCCAAATTTTATCTCTTCTTATGCTCAAGAATCCATAATATTTGCCTCTCAGCAAAAACTTCAATGCTCAGCCTGCCCATTTAAATAGGTTAGTATATTTAATTTATGATGCAGATTAGTTTAGTTAATCAAATAAATTACATCCAAGCTGTTGTCTCATGTTGTCTTTGAAGATAGGCTGGAGCGTGTGTGTGTGTGTGTGTGTAACAGTGCAATCCTGAAGGGGGGGTGAGTCGGCTTAGGAGCCGACGTGACCCCATGGTGGCAGGCTTGGTTATACTGGGATAACAGGCACTTATTCCACCATGGAGTGCATCCCCAATGGCCCTGGTATGCCACACCTTTTAATAGTTAAAACAGTATGAGTCATCAGTATCTTTAGGATTAAAAGTTTTAATGAAACCGTTAATAATATGATGCTTGCAATGGAAGATTTGGATTTCTCTTTATGTCTTTTGAATAAGTGCTGAAATTGAATTCAAGCTATTTCTAAAACCTACCGAGGGACTTCAGGACACATAGAACATGTTTAAATTATACCGAAAAGAATCCTTCAAGTAAATTTATGTAGGAGGAAGTTTTTGACTTTTTCTTTCATAAAATTCTTAGTTCTTACTAAAGATTGGTTCACTGAATAAACGGCTACATGTTTTTCACTGCTGCATGTGTTTTTCCACAGACATCAGAGAATAGCTGTTCCATTCCTTATTGCTGAAGCGCCCTATTCCTGTGTGACAGATGAAGGTGAAAAACCTTTCTCATGCAAAAATCTGCTTTACCGTCATCATTGTTCCACTGTCTGTGATGTGAGCAATGCATAATGAGCCATCACTAATAACTTCACTAGGGACCAGAAGCATACGCTGATTGCTGAGAAACAGCAGGTTTGATGAAAAACAATTGTCACAGTGATTCAGAGTTGTGGAACAAATTGAGTATTCTTTATATAACTCAATACCTCCTTGAGTTGGCAGCATCTTCTGGATATTCTGCAACCCATTCTATTATGTAATAAGAATATCCATTTGTTATATAATAAACTTCTCTCTTCCTCAAAATATTACCAGTCGATATGATCCAACTTGCATATCGCTCACTGCTTTGCTCAGTAAAGCAGCTTCCTTTTTTTATTTTTTTGCAGACATTTCAGGATTCATATCAGATTCTTAGATTTTGTTTTCTACAACAATAGAACCATAAATTAACTTGAAAGATGTAATTATTACTGGTGACTTCAACTACAATGAGGTGTAATACTAGAAGAGTTATTTAGACTATAAGTGCTTCTGTGTACTACACATACATCCACCAATGAATAAAAACATGTTTATGTCAGAGATATAAAATATCTGTAATATTTGTATAATAATATTATGACGTGATGCTTTAAAGTCTAGCCTGCAGTCGTAGTGGTTCCCTACATCATTTCTCTAGCCCACTCCCCCATTCAGGAAAAAAAAAGATGTTAAGGGGATGAGAAAGCAATAGTTACACATTATAAACACATGATTATATTATATATGCTACTCTTAGGAGCAGTCAGTTGCTGATGATCACAATAAAAAGTGTGGTGTACAGGGATCTTGTCGCTTTGTATGGTTAAGGGTGCCAGCTGTTTTGC
Organism: Euleptes europaea; assembly: GCF_029931775.1. Classification (NCBI taxonomy): domain Eukaryota; kingdom Metazoa; phylum Chordata; class Lepidosauria; order Squamata; family Sphaerodactylidae; genus Euleptes; species Euleptes europaea. Next base: position 79,371,641 of record NC_079314.1, on the reverse strand, counting down.
CCACCCCTGATCTTGTCCCGGTGTGTTATTCAGATTTATGTACATTTGTCAGCTTGTATATTTATTGAAATATTTATTCCTTGCATTTTCTTCATGGCTCAAGGTGGATTCCAATTCCAAGTTTTAAAATACACAAAACAGAATAAAATCCTAAGTATCTCCCCTCAGAATGCTTGCAACCTCGCCCAACCTCCTAAAAACTTCTAACAATGGTTCTCCCCTCACCTCCCTGGGGATCTTGTTCCATAGGGTGGGAGCTAGTAAGTTTGTTTGTTTGCCTGCTTGTTTTAAAAAAAATTCTATACCATCTTTCCACCCAATTCACTCAGCAAATATTAAAACAAACCTTCAAAACTTTAAGAGAATCATCAGATTGTTTCTGACAACAATAGGGCTGACATATTCTGAACCACTCTGCCTAGTCTGCTTACTTGGAGTTAAGATTATTTCATCCCATTGATTTAAACCCAAGGAGTCAGGCTTGACTGGTTTGTGGGTCAGTTAGTAGGTGCCAATTTCTTTCAGAAAAACAAACAAACACAAGGAATTAAGGGTTAACTGAAAGCTTGGAACACCTTTCTCATTCCATTACTCTGTAACATGAAAGAACAAAAATCCCCTCTGATTTTGGCAAGATTTAAGACCCCCTCCTGGTTTCCAAGCAAAGTACATCTGTGTATTATTAAGTCTGTGCCCAGCAATTTAGTTCTGGCACTGCTTATATAGGTATGTTTGAGTCGTGAAGTATATACAGTGGCTAGAGATTACTTTGGAGACAAAGTTTCTTTCCAAATCATTATTTGTATATTTTACTCTCTCTCACTCACTCTCACTCTCTCTCACTCTCCCCCTCTCTCCCTCTCTCTGTCTTTATAGTTAGGAAACTAGTATAAAATCTCCTATGTTTGGGTTCATAGCTGTGCTGGAATCTCTGATTTATAACCTGTGAGAAAGGAGGAAAGATTCTAGATTTTATTTCTCTACAGCACCTGTATCCTACCACAAAGCCTCCCTCCATCCTAAGGGCCTTCCATCCTAAGGACCTTCAACTTTAAGTGACTATTCTAGGGTTGCCAAACTCCAGGTAGTAGCTGGAGATCTCCCACTATTACAACTGATCTCCAGCCGATAGAGATCAGTTCACCTGGAGAAAATGGCTGCTCTGGCAATTGGACTCTATGACATTGAAGTCCCTCTTCTCCCCAAACCCTGCCCTCCTCAGGCTCCACCCCAAAACCTCCCGCTGGTGGTGAAGAGGGACCTGGCAACCCTAGACTATTCTGAGACGTAGAATGCAGGCTGCTATTTCCTGTTAAACTAAACCTTCCACACATTTCTCTGCCATTTTGGAAAAATTCTGTAAGGACTTAAGGCTGTAATCCTAAGCATACATACTAGGAAGGAAGTCCCATTTACATCAGTGTTACTGTACTTCTTAGTATATGTGCTTCAGGTTGCACTGCAAGAGGCTGCATCTGTTTTCATATATTCATCAGGGTGTATCCACCTAGTTCAGGGGTCTGCAAACTGCAGCTCCCGAGCCGCATGCGGCTCTTTGGCCCGTTGAGTGCAGCTCTCCGAACTTGGTTCGGAGCCCCTGCTCTCGCGCCCTCTCGCGCTGGCAGCCGGGCTGCGGAGCTGGTGTGCCTGAGAGAGGGGGGGGAGAGCGAGAGAGCGAGAGAGCGAGAGCGAGAGAGAGAGAGAGAGAGAGAGCAAGAGAGCAGGCAAGCAGGCGCGCTGTCTCTCCCCCCCCACCGTGGAGAATGGCCAGGTCCCCCTTTCCCTTGCCCTCAATGGTTGGGAGGCTAAAGCCTCCCCTCCCCTCTAGCCACGCGATTGCTGGGCGGGCGGCTCAACAGTTCCTGCTGCCCGCCCACCTATCAGCTGTTGGGCGGGGTGGGCTTCCTTTGGTAGACCTTGCCTCTGGCTGAGTCCCATTGGGAGGTCATGTCTACCCACTGGCTTTCTTGGCGGTAGACCTGGACTCCGAGGAGGGGAAAAACAGAGGCCAGGTCTACCAATTGGCTTCTATGGGCCTCCGGAGGCCAGGTCTACTGCCAAGAAAGCCAATGGGTAGACCTGGCCTCCCAATGGGACTCAGCTGGAGGCCAGGTCTACCAATAGGCTTTTATGGCGGTAGACCAGGCCTCCAGACAAGGACTCCAGACGGGGAAGGGGAAATGGCAGGGACTTACAATTTAATTTTTATCAATAAATAAGATCACTATTAAGTATGATATCAAGTTTTATTCAGTGTACCTATAGTTTAATTAAGACTTAAAACTTCAATTAAAGTTTATTAAGTTAATAAACAGTGTACCTACCTATATAGTTTAAGTTTAAGAAATTTGGCTCTCAAAAGAAATCTCAAGCGTTGTACTGTTGATATTTGGCTCTTTTGACTAATGAGTTTGCCGACCCCTGACCTAGTTCAATTGTCTACCTCTCCTCCTCCTCCTTCTTCTGTTGTCTTTCCATGTTCAGCTGCAAGGCCTTAGGGACAGGGGCTTTCCTTTCTGCATATTACTCAGCTTATTTTGATATCAATAAACACAAATACGACAACATTAATATGAATTATTAGCCTTATTATATTGACAACTTAGACTATGGCAATCATGTCAGGGATAACATGCAAGTTACAGCAAGTAAGGAGCAGGTAAGAAGAACCAACCCTGTCAGAAAAGTTATTATCATAGGGCTGGTTCATACATGTGTGTTCATCATCAATTGATAATTGCAATAGTGATTGTTAACTTGCATGTGTTTTTGAACCCCCAGAAAATGAACTTTTATGTTTCCTAAAATGCAATTGCTTTTGGTTATTTCACACATTCAGCAGCAAATTCACAAGTGCAAAACAAACGAGTCGCAATAAATTAACAGAATCATGTTTTACTTGTATGTGTATTGACCTGCCAATGGCAAAACATTCTGTATCAGATATACAGTAAAGATGGTAGATGCCCATGGATTAACGTGCAGTGGAAAATATTAAGATGTACATGTGAGGCCTAAATACAGCAGAAAGACAAAACATACCAAGATTTACAGCGCATTCCTGAAAGGAATGCGTGCACCGGGCTTAGGAGGCAGCCCTGCTGCGTTGCCTCCTAAGGAGGTTTCAGCACAGCCAAAACCTCCACCGGGCGCAAAAAAAAGTGCAACCCTCATACGTGCTGGCCTATCTCAGGAAAATTAAAAAGGGCGTTCCTGAGCCGAAACCGCTCGGGAGGCCGACTAACGTTGGCCCCGCCACCCAGCCAGCACTGGAACGCCCTGGGAATGCCTCCTGGGGCATTGCCATGCCTCCTAGCTCACCGCTGCAGCCTGTGCCAGCGGCCGGAGGCCAGTGGGAGGCTGCGGCAACGTCTGGCCCCAGCGCCGCCATGGCAGCGGCTAGGGACCGGCACCCAGACCTGCACACTGGCACTGTGGCCACTCAAGCCAGCGTGCACCTTCTGGGTGCTGGTGGTGTGGGGCTCTGCACCGGCGGAGGCCGGTGGAGGCCTTCTAAGGCCTTTCAGCCCAAATTTCAGGAATGGGCTGGAACGACTGAACAATAATGTCCATGTTTGTTATCCTTACATAGTCCAGGTCAGTAAATGTTTTTGTTAAGAGGCCATTGTGAGAAAAGAATGTCATTATTGGCAAGGCACCATACTCACCTGAGTATTAGCGTAGATCCCATGGTAAATCCCCACCAACAGAGGGTGCTTAGACTTCCTAGACTTCCCATCGTTATGCAGCTTGGAATGTGCCCCAAAATGCTGGGCTTGGGAGACTGAGGGATGTTGGGAAAAGCATAACCAGTGAATCAGAGGGCTGCAATAGGTGGCAGCAAAAGTCATCCCCGTCTGTTAGTATAAATTTACCATGGGATACAGCTCACTGTCAATATAATGCCATTGCCAGTTCGAATGGGCATGGTACCCCACATATCTGAATATATGTGAAATGCTTAACTTTTGTCTAGACCAGTGGTTCCCAAACTTTTCGGGCCTCTGCTCCCTTGGTTCCACAGACTCAACCCCAGCGCCCCTACCCTATCCAACAACACAGTTGAAAGGGCCCACTTCTAGTGCCCCCCGGCTGCCCCCTTGCCTCTTAGTGCCCCCCAAGGTAATCCCCCCCAGGGGGTAGTACTGCCCACTTTGGGAACCACTGGTCTAGATATGCAAACCTGAATTATTCAAGAGGGTTTTTCTATGCAGGGAATAGGGTAGCACTGTACAAAAGGCTTCACAAAATTATTTGGATAAATTATTGGGCCTGGGGTCTGTACTACTGCATATAGGTTGTTGTGGGCTGGATCCCACTGTGTAATTTTGTATCATGGGTAAATGTGTCATGTTAACACTTATACTTTGCTTCAGTTCTGTTTTTTAGGCTTCTGGTTGGAGCTACAATCCAAATCCTATTTCATAGTTTATTGAATGTCCCATCTGGTTAATTGTATTGACCGAGTCTGTGTAATCCTCCTTGAGTCCCAGTGAGAAAGGAGGACTATAAATAATGTAAATAAATAAATAAATCAGAACATGCCAATGAGCACAAAGCTGTAATATCTTTCAGCACCTCAAACAATGTAACATTTTTATTCTGGATTCGATATAGAAAATTGCAATGATCTTAACTGCACATTTGTGTTAGCTCTGCTTTAAATGATGAATATACTTTGCTTTTGCAAAGACTGGATTTCGCTAAGCAGAAAAATGATGAAAAATTATCGGTCTGCCAGAGAGATGCTTGCAGTGTGCATTCATCTTGAAACCACAGAGCATAGATTAATTGAAATATGAGAAGTTTAATTTCCTCCTAATTTGATAGAAAGGTGTTTTGGAAACTCCAACCATGACAGATTTTTTAGCCTGTTAATGGGTAGAAGTTAAAACAAATCTGAACAGTCAATTTAACTTTGATATTCAGCTACTCCAAAGGGCCAGCTCAAACATTACAAAGTCTTCCTCAGCACTAGGGCTGTTGAATTTAAAAAAATTCAGTATAGTTCGGATTCGGACGAATTCGGCCCGTTTACATTTGGGATATGCCGAAGTCCGAACTCCCCCACTTCGGGTCCGTTCAATTCGGCGGGAATTCAAAGTTCGGGAAAAAAATTCGGCCGAATAAAGCCATTAAAAACACAATAGCGCCTTTCCACGGCTCTGGGGGGGCATTTTTGGGGTTAGAGGTCCCAAACTTTCAGCAGAGCTTCAAAGGATGTTTATTGAAAGACTCCCCAAGTTTTGTAAAGATTGGGTCAGGGGGGGCTGAGATATGGGCCCTGAAAGGGGTCCCCCCACCCTTAATGTGCATCTCTCAGCAGAGCTTGCCGCCCACGCACAAAGCTCCCAGCCCCGACAACAGCTGAAAAGATTGCAAAGCAACTGCAAAGTAAAACAACACCTTTGCAACAGGGAAAACCAGAAGACACACAACTGAAACCTCCCCCCTCAAACCAGGGAGCGAGAGACTCGAGGGGGAACACACACCCCAGGCAGAACCGATGAAAGCCCCCTTTGGCTTCCCCCCACCCACAGAAACTGCTCCCTCCCCACACACACACAGACTCTGCTTTCCCCACGCACACACACACACACACACACAGGAGAAAAATTATAGATTAAATCCCCCAAAGGGGTCTTACTGTGGCTGTCTTCTGTTCCATCAGGAGGGGCTGGGGAGGACTTGTAATCCAAGATGATTCCAATTAGGCACGGGACGTTTTGCTCTGGAGATGCACAGGATCGGCTGATCCATTCATCCCAATAGGGGAAAGGGGAATAGGGAAAGCCCATATCTCGGGACCCCCTGACCCAATGTTAACAAAACTTGGGTGGTCTTCTAAGAACACTTGTCTGAAACTCCGCTCAAAGTTTGGGATATGCACCCCAAAAAATGTGCCCCCTGCAGCCACGGAAAGAGAAAAGGGGGAGGCGATATTTCTGCCCCCACTGAACCCATCTTTACAAAACTTAGGTGGTATCTTAAGAATGATTGTCTGAAGCTATGCTGAAAGTTTGGGGGCTATATCCCCAAAAAAGCGCCCCCTGCAGCCACATAAATGGAAAGGGGGGGAGGGAAAAGGGGGAGAGCCCATATCTCGAGACCCCCCGACCCAATGTTTACAAAACTTGGGGGGTTTCTTAAGAAGCTTCATCTGAAGCTCCAGTGAAAGTTTTGTGTCTGTACCCAAAAAAATACACCCCCTGCAGCCACAGAAAGGAGCGAATGTGCACAAGCACCCCCCCACACACACACACGAGGATTTCGCTCTCTCGCTCTCTCTCCCTGGCCGGGCCGCACATCAGCTGATTCCTCCAGTACTCAATCCTGACTGATTGGCCAGAAGAAGACCCAGCTTGGCCACCGATTGGCCGGTGGAGGAGAATGCTGCTTACTGACGGTTATGCTGCTTACTGACGGCCCCGAATTTGCCGGATTTATTCGCGAACTCCCGAACTCGCTGAATTCGGCTCCCCGGTTGCCCGCCAGTTTTGAGTTCGGTTACCTCCAAACTAAAAACCACCGAATCAGGGGAAATTCGGCTGATTTTCAGTTTGGGCCGAACCGAATCAACAGCCCTACTCAGCACCATGAGTATTTGGGATCACATGTTGAGCAGGGATTTCAGTTCTCCCTAGGTGCATAAAGGCCTGGATTGGTTCAGAACCATGGTGATTGTAGCAAAGGGTTTCAGCCTTCCCCCGAGCATCTTTTTTTAAACCTGAAATGACCCCAGGACACCACTGTTTGGGAAACTTACCTATAATGATGGCCAAATATAAGGGGACCATTTCAGGTCAAGAAGGTGGTGTGGCGGGAAGCCAAAAGCCTTGCCTATGTGTGCCACAGTTCTGATCCAAATTAGGCTCACACAGAACTCCCAGTGCACTGCACATGTGATTCAAAGTCCTTGTGGAATTCACAGAGAGTTTTTAATGTGTAAGATCAGCCCTAATTCTAGTTTCTGGATCCACAAAAACCCATGTTCTTCTTTCAGTACTATCATAACAGATAAGGTCATATATGAAATTATTATCCAAGACAGTGATCACAGGTTGTAGATCATGGCAATGTTCTGATTAGAGAATCTGTCTGCATATCTAAAAGGTATAAGCCTATTCCATAGCCATGCAGTGGCCTTTACCTGGGCTCTTACCTCTAACATTTGAAGGCTATTACAAGATTAGTAATTAACAATACCACTAGGGTTGCCAAGTCCCTCTTCACCACTGGTGGGAGGTTTTTGGAGCAGAGGAGGGTGGGGTTTGGGGAGGGGGGACTTCAATGTCACAGAATCCAATGGCCAAAGTGGCCATTTTCTCCAGGCAAACTGATCACTATCGTCTGGAGATCAGTTGTAGCAGGAGATCGCCAGCTAGTACCTGGAGGTTGGAACTGGAGAAAACAATAGCATGTAGGCTCCAATAATTTTAAATGGAACTAGGCATTCCAATAAACACCCATAAGTAAAGAAGATAAAAAGGAATCAGTTTTTTTGTTACTTGCAGAACCTGGAGGTTGGCATCCCTAAGAACCATCTTAAGCTGAGTTACATGTTTCTATGTCCATTGAAGTACGTCTGCTTAAGATGGCACAGTGAATCAGTAAACTCCCAGTTCATATCTGAACATAGTACGTGGCCTTGAAATCGCTGTCTCTCAGTTTATGGCCCCACCCTTTCCATCTGAAATATAAGGATACTAATGCCAATACATCTTACAGAAATGTTTTATGGATCAATGTGATAATACACTACACCAAGTGTGTCAAACTCAATTGTTATGAAAGCTGGATATGACATGAATGTCACTTGGTAACGCCTCGCCATGCCTTGCCAGCCCAGATCGAGAGGGGGGGGGTGGCTGCCTTGGCTGGCTCATGGGCTGGATAAGAGCTCTCAAGGGGCCGGATCTGGCCCTCAGGCCTTATGTCTGACACCTCTGTACTACACCTTTTACACTATGATATTATATGAATGCTGAATATTAGGGGTGTAGGTCAAGAAAAATTTCATTATAACTTTGGACCCCAGGCTTCAGGGGAATTTTTACCATGATTGCTTATTTCTGGGTAGAGCATTATCATTTCAAGATTCATATCGGTGTTGTTTTGGAATTAGGTACTATTATTTTCAATGGGGACAGTATATGACATCTACAGCAGCTGTTTTTAAAGGTAATATCACCAAATATGTCGCAGAACATACTCCTCCCACTAATCTAAAGACCCCCCCAGTTTTAAGTGAGTTGGACCAACAGGCTCAGTTTTACAGACCCCTGAAGTAGATGCCTCTTGGCACAGACTCTCCACTGATTCCTAAAATGGCAGCCAAGCAGCTTCTGAGCAGGAGAGCTCCAGCCGGTCATGGCATTTTAAAAAACCAAACCTGTTTGATTTCTCTTGCTTTTCAGAAACTGACAACAAAAAATTCTTATCTTCCCACTGAAAACACTGCATTTGCCACCCTTTCTTGTCATGGTCTGTTTGTTTCCTTTCACAAAGTAAAGTGACTTCCTTTGCAGAACCCCTATCCCTTTTTTTCGGTCTGCAATTAGGTGAATGTACTAAAACGAAAGACAGGAATGCCTGTTAGGAACAATGGGAGAGCCCTGAAGGCTTGTTGGATGTAATGGGAGCCAGGAATGCCTATTGACTTTCATGGGCTCCTCTGAAATATGCTGGCACACAACAGTTGCAATGAAAATGTGGAATGGTTTACAAGAAATCTTACAAGAAACCTGTCCTGGGCCTGGAATGACAGCCTCCAGGGTGGAATAATGATCTCTGGGAGTAGAATGACAGCGTCTGTGGCTGTCATTCTAGTTCCAGACTACTGATGACAGCCCTGGGGCTGTCATTCCACTCTGGGAGCTGTTATTCCAGGCCCAAGGCAGTATATCTGGGCCCAGATGCCATCATTCTGCTCTGGAGGCTCAGATTCCAGGCCCAGGGCAGGTCTCTCTTAAGCTGTTCTGCATTTTTGATGCAACTTTTGTGTGCTGTAATGTATTTCAATGGAGCCCATGCAAGTCAATTGACATTCCTGGCTACCATCATATTCAATGGTCCTTCTGGCATTTCCCATTGTTCTCAGTAGGCATTCTTCTCATTCATTTTACTACATCCTGCCTCAACTCTCTATTTATCCCGCCAGAGAAGAACAAAAGAACTCTGTCCCTGTCCCCAAAGGAGGTAGGGCAAGAGACTGCATCTCTTTGAAGCTTGTCTCCAAAGGTGATTGGCTAGAAGAACTCTGGGTGTGTCCCTTGCAAGATTCCGAATGGAAGGGAGAAATGCCATTGTTCAAGGAATCAGTTGGGATAAGCACATGCTGCCTGTTAGCACTAAAGCACCCCAAGTTGAAAACAACACAAATTTCTTTGGGAAGGGTAGTTTCTTTTCACTAAGGATCCTAGATTCCTAATACCATTCCAGAACATTGCAGTAGGGTTGCCAGGTCCCTTTTTGCTACCAGCAGGAGGTTTTGGGGGCAGAGCGTGACGAGGAAGGGTTGGGGAAGGGAGGGACTTCAGTGCCATAGAGTCCAGTTGCCAAAGCAGCCATTTTCTCCAGGTGAATTGATCTCTATCAGCTGGACAACAGTGGTAATAGCAGGAGATTTTCAGCTAGTACCTGGAGGTTTGGAAATCAGCACAGGAAACAGGGTACAAAATAGCAAATTTCTTATTAGTGATTAAAACAAGGTAGACAATAACAACTTACAATTGTGCAAACAACAATACACTGAATGAACTATCCTACTAAATATATGCATATATACACAAAGCATGTATGATGCAGTCTCTATGCAAAGTATGCAGTCTCTATGCAAAGTACAAAATGGGTGTTCTTCCAGATAGCAGAAAAGTGCAGATCATGTAGAATATCCAATAAATGGTATATAATCCACAAAAATGAAATGGGGGACGGCCATTTCAGTCTTTTCTTCAGCCCCATATTCAATCACGATTCAATTGTAAATCAATTACATAATAAAGTCATCATATAATTCAATGTATCATCATATAATTCTCAGTTAAATGAAAGAATTGGAAATGAAAGTTACTGTCACGCTTAAAAGTATCCTTGGAGGAACAGATGAACTACCTTGATGCAATGCTACATTGAATTATATGATGACTTTATTACGTAATTGATTTACAATTGAATTGTGATTGAATATGGGGCTGAAGAAAAGACTGTGAAACTTCCGTCCCCCATTTCATTTTTGTGGATTATATACCATTTATTGGATATTCTACATGATCTGCACTTTTCTACTATCTGGAAGAACACCCATTTTGTACTTTGCATAGAGACTGCATACTTTGCATAGAGACTGCATCATACATGCTTTGTGTATATATGTATATATTTAGTAGGATAGTTAATTCAGTATATTGTTGTTTGTACAATTGTAAGTTGTTATTGTCTATAGTCACCAATAAGAAATTTGCTATTTTGTACCCTGTTTCCTGTGCCGATTTCCAAACCTATGTGGTATAAGTACAATGGTGCCTTTTTGTTTGATTTACTAGTACCTGGAGGTTGGCAACCCTACATTGCAGTAATGACTCAAAACAGCAATTTCTATGTATATCTTTGGCTTGGGTACTTTGTTATGCACACCTCTACCCTACTGAATATTATTATTACACAATGGAATATGTGTGTGCAGATATATTAGATGTCTAGATGTGGGATCAGATGTGTTAGGTCTCTGGATGAGAGATCATTTGTGTGGTAGCTCCCTGCACATGTAAATCATGAGGGTTAGAATAAGTGCACATAATTCACCCAATATGCAGGCTTCTACATTAATTCTACTGGATTATTATTATTATTTAAAAAAACTAGCTTAATGCATTGGACAAGTTTTCATGCATCACTCAGCCTGTTGCCAAGTGTGGTTGTTGGCTTATCCTGTTTGTCACTTGCTCCATTTTTAGAGATGATTAAGTCATTTGGGTGGGGTAACTTTGGCAAAGGCACAGCTAAGGCTTTATACAGGCAGCCAACAATAGTAGCTGCCTTCCCATTTACCAGCCCTTGCTTAATGTTTATCATTTTGATAGGCAGTGAAGGGGCTACACCAAGACTTGAGTTACCATAGCAAAATCCCAAACAAGAACGTCTCTACAGTCCACATGATTAATGAGCACTCACAAAACACTCCATCAGATATGACTTGGTGGCCATTTCAGAATGGGCCTGTAGAAGAAAGCACGTCTTTTAAAAGAGCATTACTACTTTAAATCCAATGGAAAGCCAACACTTCTATCTTCAGATCTTGCATACTGATCACCTTCTCTTCTGGCATTTTTTTTTTTTTTTTTTTGTGGGCAAGCCTTTCTGATGTGGGAGCTTCAGTCTTGCGTTGGCATGTGGCCATAACCTAACCGGAGCCATAAAGGCTCAACCATACACATAGCTCCCTGGCCTGCTCATAGAGCAACAAGAGAGAATTCAATTGAACAAGCAGATATCCTTGTATTAACTTTCAGTGACTTTTGTTGATCTTTTTCCTCTTGTTTATCTCAGCTCCCTCCACAATGCTGTGCCACAATACAGCCTCTGTTATAGCTGGATGGAAACTAAGACAGACCTGGTGAAAGAGCTGATGCCAAGGAAATGGTTTCCCTGGCAACAGAAATGAGGCAAACACACATGCGCACACACAGACACACAAAACCCAGAGCCGGTCTGAGGATCTTGTATTGATCTATCTAACTTCTGTTGCCTACTGAGTGCTCAGAAGTGTTTTTGCAAGGTGTCACGAAGACAAATTGATCAACACTTCTAGTCAGGAAGGAATAATGATCAGTTAAGACTGAGCCCCCCTATATCTTCTTTTGAGATGGTTTCTGTTATAACAGGGAAGGACTATATCGAGCTACATGTGTGCATCTTTAAAATACTTCCATGTGTTTACACGAACTGCATGACATTAGAAAGCAGTTGCCTTCCGTAAAATATGAAGTAGGGGAGAGATCGAGTGGAACGAAGTGTGAGGTTTGCACCAGAAAAATTAGAACCAGTTGTTTATATTCCATACAGCTGGTACTTGATTGCTGAAATCCTTAATTTAACTATGACAACTCTGTGAAAAAACTTACAATTGTATTTGAGGTGTATTCACTATCCTAAGCCAAATTCCCGCTATCCTGGGGGAATAAAATACCCCCAATCTTTTTTTGTGTGTGGGGGGGTAAAGTCACTTTGTTTTGCAACTCCCATAGCCTGTTTCCCCAAGCTTTGAAAATACTTTTGCATGTGGTACATATTTAATAACTCCTGCTAGTTCTATGAAATGTTATCAGGTCATTTGTATGTGAAATGGGAGGCTGAATGTCACCAGAGCACTTAACAATGCTTTCTTGGTTTCACTGGATGACTGTTTTCTGGGTGGGGGGATATACATGGGGTGTTATTTTATGTCAATATTATCAATATGTTACATTGAGTAAAACAAAACAAAAAATCACAAAAAATAATTGATTTTTCTGCTATCCTATGCCAAGAAGTATCCAGCTGTCCTCAACCAGGGCAAGGGCTTTTTCATCCTTGGCCCTGGCCTGATGGCGCTCCCTCTCAGAGGTAGGGTTTCCAGGTCCCTCTTTGCCACTGGCAGGAGGTTTTTGGGGTGGAGCCTGAAGAGGGCAGGGTTTGGGGAGGGGAAGGACTTCAATGCCATAGAGTCCAATTGCCAAAGCAGCCATTTTCTCCAGGTGAACTGATCTCTATCGGCTGGAGATCATTTGTAATAGCCGGAGATCTCCAGCTAGTACCTGGAGGTTGGAAACCCTACTCAGAGGAGACCAGGGCCCTGCGGGACCTGTCGCAGTTCCGCAGGGCCTGTAAGATCGAGATGTTCCGCCAGGCCTATGGCCTCCCTACCTCCCCTACACTCCCCCACGTGGGGGAGCCTGACTGCCTTTAAGGTCACCCAAAGTCCTGCTGGTCAAAATTGAGTGCCACTGATGTTGTTTTTAACCTGGAATTACTGGTTTCAAATTAATTATTGTATCAAATTGATTGTTTTATTGATGTTAGCTGCCCTAAGCCCAGCTTCAGCCAGGATGCAGGGCAGGATAAAAATCTAAATACAAATAAAACAAAATAATTTTTTCCCAGGACAGGAAGGGACTGTTGGGGAGTTAGGTGTGTGGGAAAGGTCTGTAATTCTTATGCCAGTGGATCACTGGATCCAACTGAAGGTTATCTTTTAAAAGACATGATTAAACACAAACGTGGGGAAAGAATGTCGAGGATGCAGTATTATAGGATAACATCAGAAAGAAAAAGTAAGTAGCACAGATGAAATTAGTGACAGATATATGATGAATGGCTGAGTATGTGAAAGATCAATGTACAGCTGAGCCAATGGGTTGGAGTGGTTAGATCTAGGAATTAGACTAGGGGGGCCTGGGTTCAAATTCTCAGCCTAACCTGACCTTCAGGAAAAGGGAGGGGCATGTATGCTGCTGTGAACTTCTTGGAGCTGGTGTGGGATAAAACATAACCAGTACATCAAAGAAGAGTTTTATCAAAGAAAAATAGTTTGAAACAATTGGCGGTAGGCCTTGGGGCCAAGAAAATGAAGACACTGCAGTTGTGCATAGTCAGAAACAAGTTTTAAAATGAATAAATTAGCAAGGTGTATGAATTGTTGAAAGAAGGAGAGGAAAATTATGGGAAGTCTACACATGCAGAAAAATGGCATGGTAGAACAGAGTTGAATCAGTTCAGAGAGTTGTGGAGTATGGTACTTTTAAAATGTTCTTATCTGCATAAAATACTTCCTGAAAACAAAAATGTAGCCTGTGCTGGATTTCTACTTGGAAGAATGTTGAGCTATAGAAACATTTTAAAAAGTGGGTCTTCTATCTGTTCTCTGAAGTGGGAAAGTCCATTCTAACACCCCATTCGGAAGCACGTGTAAGCCAAGCTTTGCTTAACAGAGGGCAGGGGCAGGGGCTTGAAAAGACAAACACAGCTCACACATACAAGTACATATCTTGATTCCCATCATTTGCTTACTCAAATCATGGGTCAAGTTCAGGAGGCTGGCAGGGGGAAAGCAGTGCGGCTCGAAAGCGCTATAGCTAGTTATTTAAATGTGTGTGTATGGAGGTAATTCTACCAATGTGCTCTTATCCACTAGATGGTGCTCTTTTCACACATGCAAGGTAAGGAATGGAAATCAGAAAGGGGATTACTGAATCCTAATTTTTTATAATTTACATATGGGAGTTTAGCCCGTCCAAGGAATATTAAATGATTTAGAGGTGCTCAGTCCTGAGAATTTATTCTAACTAAGTACCCAAATGGACTATTAGGGGCTCGGTTCATGCATCATAACTCCAAATACTGGTCTAGATTTATATTGTATTCCTGATGGACAATTGGATAACAGTTTGGGCTACTTCACAAACTTCTTTTTAAAATGCTGGAACTGAAGAGATAATTCCTCCCCCTTAGCCACCGCTGACTATGTTAATTGCTGCCCTGTAGCAGCTCTTGCAGTGTTTACTTCTTGTGCTGCTCGTTGCTCTCATTAAATTTACTTTTCCACTGTTAAGTATACAAAGCTGTCATTTTTCTATTAGCCAAGGGAAGATAGAGATCTGAACAACATGAGCCAAAAACAACTTGACTTTCTTTGAGTACCGGAGTCACTGGAGTTTGGGGAAAAAATGCTTCTAGTCTATATGGAATGGACTTTGTGAGGAGTGGATTGTATTGGGGGCTTCACATATGTGATGAACACCAAAAAGATAGTCTGAATAATGTTTGATTTGTTTGAGTAATGTTTGATTGGTGTTGATCTACCAAAATTATAGTTTAACCCTGTCACTAGGAGCTTGGCGGATTAGTTAAAGAGTCCTTAGAATAGAATCCAGAAACAGCCAAGCTACAAAAGCCAGTGATTGTTTATTTACAGTGCATAAAATCCAACTTACACACTCCACCAACTATCTCCCGCACTGTTGGTACATTTCACATTACATTTATACTTTTTCACGTCTACAGGAACTAATCAGCACCCAGCTGACTCATTTAGCTTAGTCATTGCACCTTCTTGCATCAGATCAGGAGCAACACCTGCTCTCTCCAGCTGAACCCAGTTTCCACAGTGCAATGTGTTCCCAACCTCACAGTTCCTGATATGCAATGACTTGCTATCTTGACAGTTACAACCTTCTAAATCCATTAAAGTCAGTGGGTTTAGGAGGGTGCAACTCTGTTAACAATCTTATTCCAGAGAAAACTTGTTGGAGAGTAAATTGATTCACCAGATTTTACTGTGCTTGTTCTACTCCTCTCTGCTTGTTAATGGATGGCTCAGTGGTAGAGCATCTGCTTGGCATACAGAAGGTCCCAGGTTCAATCCCCAGCATCTCCAGTTAAAGGGACTAGGCAAGTAGGTGATGTGAAAGACCTCTGCCTGAGACCCTGGAGAGCCGCTGCTGGTCTGAGTAGACAATACTGACTTTGATGGACCAAGGGTCTGATTCAGTATAAGACAGGTTCATGTGTTGAATGTGTTTTCAGTTCTTGTGTGCTTTAAATTTGGTCTGCTTTTTGATTTGTAATTTGTGTATTTTAATCTGTGTTTTAATTCTGTTACTAGGACTATTGTAATTTATATGCTCACATCCTGTTTGCTACATTGTTAGCTGCCTTGAATCCAAAGAAATAAGGTAGGATAGAAATATTTTAAATAAATTAATTTGCATATGGCTAATTTGTTAAAGTAGCTCCTTGCTTTATCAAGTCATCTTCCATACATGAATGTGTTATGAGCAGTCACAAGGTTTCCATGTTTAGTGCAGGCAGCAAATGGCCAATTTCATTACCTCTGAAACTCATTACATCCTATTTGTGGAAGCTTAGACATTGCTAATATGAATGGAAACCAAGGTACAAGAGGAGTAAAGACTTCTGCTGCTTCAGGAGGCAAGAGTCAATGGCCCTTAAGTTGCAGGAGGGTGGATTTTAGTTGAACATTAAGAAAAACTCTGGAATCACGCAGAGATTTAGGGTGGGTTGTCATAAATAATGCCTGCCGAGACAGAAGTGTCATTGGTGAGCGAAAGGCCTGACCTGGGATTTAAGGTGTCACCCATTCTGAATGGGGGTTGCACTCCCCTTGAGTAGGGTTGTCAACCTCCAGGTACTAGCTGGAGATCTCCTGCTATTACAACTGATCTCCAGCTGATAGAGATTAATTTTGTTTCTGGGCACAATTCAAGGTCCTTTAAAGCCCTACATGGTTTGCAGCCAACATACCTGAAGGACTGCCTATTTCCAGGAAGAGGGCCTTCTTGGTCATGACATCAAAACTGTGGAACCCTCTCCCTAGGGATATTTATCTGTCCCCTTCTATTGCCATCCTCTGCCAGTGCATACAGACTTTTTTGTTTCATTTCACATTTCCTTGGTGAGCCCTTCTTCCTGCTCCAATGTTTTATTGTTTCATTGTTTTTTGTACATATTTTAGTTCTGGTTTTAATTGTTTTAATAATGTGCTTTGTTGGCTTAAATGGTTTTATTTTGTTGGTCGCCTTGGTAGCCCTTATGAGGACAGAAAGGTGGGGTATACATTTTGTAAAATAATAAATAAAATAAAAACAAATTAATCAGCAGTTAGTAGCATCACTAAGGACCCCCTAGAAAAACACCCAAGAGTAGGAATTTAAACAATAACCTGCTGAGTGGAGTTATGCAGAACTTAGCTCAATTCTGCAGGGCCTGCAAGACAGAGATGTTCCACCAGGCCTAGGGTTGAGGACAGCAACAGTTACCATCAAAACTGGTCTCCCTCCTCCTGTTCCATCTTGCCCACCCGTCTCCTTCTCCTTGTTAATGTGACTACCTGCACCTTGGATCTTAGAACGTATAAACTAGGGATTTTTTAGAGGTTTTATCGATAATTTGTGATGTATTATAATGTATTTTTTTACAATGGCATGAATTACGTTTGTATTATAATGGTTGTAAGCCGCCCTGAGCCCAGCCTTGGCCGGGGAGGGGAGGGATAAAAATCTAATAAATAAATAAATATGCAGCAAGGAGTGGGGCGGTAGTAGAATTCAATCAGAAGGTGTGAGAATGTGCTTGTATGAAAAGCCCACTGCAGTATACTGCATGGTTAGGAAGAAATACGGTGAAGCAATCTGCTGAATAGCCATAAATCGAGTAATGGACTATAGAATTGATCATGGCAAAACGAGGTCCTTGTTCATTACCAGTGAACAGGACATGAGCCAAACCAGTGAGTGTTCAAGTATCCCTTGTAGTGATTCTCTTCAGTGCAGAAACTTTCCACCACAAGGTCACTGTGGTGAGCTAAGTCACAGAAGACATACCTCACAAACTCACACCCAAGTGCTGATATCTATACATTGCCTAAAGATAGTCTGAAACATGTGAGTTCGTCTCTCTGTCTTTTCATTACAGGAATGGCCCTGTCGAACATTATTACCTTTACCACTGATTTCAACAGTAGAGACTTGCATAAATCTCTCCCATTGAAATCAGTGGTACTTCAAATGTTTACCTTTAATTCAAGCATTTCACACTGTATGAACTATAGGCCCACTTTCCTGTCTTCCTACCATGTCTTCCATTAAGTCCTTTTCTTTGGGTTTAGTATGTTTGCTCTGCCTGCCTCACTTCTGACCTGATAGGAACTGTAAGTGTGGCACAAGCCTTTTCAGTATTCATCCATAAGGAGACATAGTGAGTATTCTTGTTTTCTAATTTCACCATGAATTCTAAGGCATTCTTTGAATAACTAAGACTATAAGCATCAGTGATCTGGACCAGAGAGTTATGTTATCCAGCTGAAAGTCTTGTTCTGCCCTCCAGTGGTTGCATCCCTAATACATTATTGCTTACCTAATTTGTTACTAAAACAGAATAGACCACAAAGTTATTAGCAATTACAGTGTTTTAAAGCAAGGCTTTCTATATACGCCCATCAAGTGTTTGCAACAAGACAAGATTTGTAGAGATTGAGCCCTGTTCTAATGAAATCAGTAGAACATAAAGAGCAAAACATAGACTGGATCGTTTCTAATAGCATCTATGTGCAAATAGATGTCCTCACTCTGCTGCTCACTATTTCTGCCTCAAGGTTTAAAATGAACTATTTAAGTAGAGAGAGCCAGTAAGGTGTGGTGGTTAAGACCTTAATCTGGATAACCAGGTTCGATTCCCCCCCTCCTCCACATGAAGCCTGCTGGGTGACCTTGGGCCAGTCACAGTTCTCTCTGAACTCTCTCAGCCCACATGGAGGCAGGTAATGGAGAACCACTTCCCAATGTCTCTAGCCTTGAAAATCCTATGGAGTCACCATAAACCAGCTGTGACTTGATGGCACTTTCCACCACCACCACATTTAAGTAGAGAGATGAACATTCAGATGCACATGCAGATCTCCTTGTTGGGTGTTTTTTTGGGTGAGTTCCACCTGTGTCAGAGGGGGAGAAGATATTTTGCTTCCTTCCCCCTTCTCTTTGCAGTGCCCAACCCATGTGTCCATTGTAAGTCATTTATGTCGTGTTGATTGATGGACTGATTGATGTCATTTATAGTTTTCTTTTCTTACCATTTATAGTTTTCCTTTCTTAGCGAATTTCAGAAGAGAGGGCTTTTATTGAGCCATTTCTACTTTTCAGCTTTGTTCACTGTTCAATAGATGGATGCATTCAGATGGATGCACTCTCCAATAGATGGATGCATTCAGTTACCTGCACTGCATGACCAGAGATTCCATGGTGGGTATCCCCATGAGTACAGAGCTTTCCTGAAACGGGATGCCGTTCCTTCTTTGCTATATCTGTAGTGAGTGGAACATTTCAGTGTAGGAATTCTTAAAGGAACAGAGGGAGAGAATATGCTTAATCTCTGTCACAAGTAATAATACAAATAAAAGTACTAGTAGTCATCCCAGGTAAAGAGTTAGGACACTTCTAGGGTCTTTGAAAGTGCTGAGATAATTTAAGAAGTGTGCCATCTTTGGCTGCTGGAACAAAGGAAGGACCACCTAAATCTTCTACAGATTGAGACTTCTTGCTTAGAAATGCATTCAGCATACAAGCAGAGAGGGGTAAACTAAGATTTAAGAGACTGGAGGCCAGGGTCAAGTTGAGGACCTTTGGTGAAAGTATTAGATTTCTTGTAGCATTTTGTCCCTGCACATTTGCAGACGTTAAAGGAAAGCAGCTGAGGCCCATTCTCTGTCCGTTCCTATGAATGGACCTTAGGGATAAGATCATGTTACCTCCATAATGTGAACCTTATAAAGTTCATTCACCTCAAGTACAAATGGCAGCCAATTATAGGGTTATAATTGCTGCAGAGGGGATTTTAAATTAGGCTTGGATGAACTGGCTCAAATGATGTATAAAATGTATATGTGGACACATGACTTCAAAGAAGAGCTAAATAGAGATACATTAAGCCCCTGGATATGCAGTTTTAACTAGGCTCTCACTAGGATGTGGAGAAAAATTCTCCCTAAAAGTCTAGATTCACAGCCAGAGTTGACATGTTTTGACAAGCAGTTTGGTCTGACAGCTTGTAGTTTGACTTGGGAGAACAAACTAGATATAAAGATGCAGTGGGGTATACTAGGGCAAGTTGTTATATTTTCATCTCAATGGCCAGATTAAAAAAGAAGAGTAATAATCCTACAGTTGCTAGACATTATTATTAGGTAAAGCCATTCTTAAACTGAAAGAGATGAAATTATATTTTTTATAAATATTTATTATATACATAACTGAATAGACATTTTGAAGCTACCAAAATAAATCACTTTGCAAAAGTGTATTACAGTTTATTTCTGAGACCATCATCTCTTTCGACTTCCATATACCAAAATATTTCACATGCCATGTTCCAGTGCACTCCCAACATTTCCTGCCCTCCCGTTCTAGCACTGCCATTCTAAGGATGACTACTGAGAATCCTACACAGATCTGTTCAGTGGGGTTTACTCCTAGGAAGATGTTCTTAGATCTTACTGTAAACTTTGTTCTGCAGATATATTTTACTGCCCCAAAAGAAGCTGCTCATAGGGGCTATATCAGTGCTATTTACTCCACAGCTTTAAAAAAAGCCACATTTGTGATAGCCATCAGTCCAAGGAACCACATGGCTAAAGTATGTCGTTTGATACCCCAACACACACACAATAATATAACATATAAATATTAATATTAAATATACAAATATAATTTTTTTCAGATTACTATACAATTATAAGATTACTTCTGAGTAGGGTTGTGCAAAACAAATTTGGTAAATTTTGGTTTTGGGTGTATTGGGCTTGATTTTTTTCGGTAAACCTAGAATAAGCCGAATATTCATACCGGTAAATTTGTATTTCGGCTTTATTTCTGGGTTTATCAAAAAAATAGGGTACATTATAGTCTATGGGGATTTTTCGAAGCTCCTTTGGGGGCATTTTTGGAGGTAGAGTTCCCAAATTTTCAGTGTAGCTTCAAGGGACTCTCCTTACATAAACCCCAAAGTTTGGTGAAGATTGGGTTAGGATGTCCAATTTCATGGGGTCTGGAAGAGGTCACCTCCTCCTCCATAGAAAAGCATTGTAAACGTTACCATACTTCCCTATGGTTGAGGGAGCAACCACTTCCAGACCCCATAAAACCAGACCCCTGTCCCAAACTTTACCAAACTTTGGGGTTCATGCAAGGAGAGTCCCTTGAAGTTATGCTGCAAATTTGGTGACTCTACCTCCACAAATGCCCCCCAGAAGAATTTTTAAAAGATTTTTCACAGTCTGTAATGGCTGCTTCCTCTCCAAAGAGTTGTGGGAAAACTCAGTTTCCCATGAATGCTTGCAATGAGCCTGCCCCTCTGTGTTAAGTTTCTCCCCCCCCCCCGAGCCGGTGTGGTGTAGTAGTTAGGAGCGGTAGACTCTAATCTGGAGAACCAGGTTGGTTTCTAATCTGGTGAATTTTCACTTTCCCTGCCTCATTCTCTCCTTCTCAGCCATTCACCAACCTTTTTTTATTTGCCTCTCATTTTCAGCTATACTTAGTATTCATTTACTTCATTTATACCCCACCTTTTTCCACAGTGGGGACCAAACCAGCTTACTTTCATCTCCTCTCCTCCTTTTTATACACACAAGAACCCTGTGAGGTAGGTTAGAAAGTATGTCACCCAGTTAGCTTCCACAGCAAGAAGGGGATTTTAATCTGGGCCTAGAAGACCCTGCTCTGAAGCTTTAACCGCTACACCACACTGGCTTTCATAGGGTGGCTGCTGTTGAACACTAGCAAGCAGCCAGGCCTAATTGAGTCATGAAAGTCAGGTGGTATTAAGTCACCCAGAAGTTGCTTCCAGGCCTAGTGCTGCCAACCTCCAGGTGGGACCAGATCTCCTGGAATTACAACTGAACTCCAGACAACACAGATCTGTCCCTCTGGAGAAAAGGGCTGATTTGGAGGGTGGACTCTGTCACATTATATTCTGCTGAGGCCTCTTCCCTCCCCAAACCCTGCCCTCCTCAGACTCAATCACAAAATCAAGATTTGGCCAACTTTGCTATTAAAATATAAGATTGTGTCTGGCAACGTTTGATTTTGAGCCTAAGTAAAACTTTTAGATTTGTTAACTTTGTTTAGATATAAAATACCCTGTTTTATAAACTTGCTACTACAGGAACATTGGTTCAGAACTGGCTCCCAGATGTTTTTTTCATATATGAAAATTAAGTTCAAGGTATTTCTATGCAGTTGTTCTATGCAAGAAAAGACATTTCAGCCTTTCATAGGGCCCACTTAAATGCTCAATGCTTTTGTGTGCATCCAGGAACCTTTGGCATAATGTTTGTCAAACAACATGCCCTTCACCATGATGCATGGCAAGCCACATTTCAAACTACTTTCAAGAATCTTTTAATATGGCATGGTGCCGCTGTGAACAACCAAACTCTTGGAAACATCTGAAGTTATTATTTGAATCCCTGACAAAATGGACATGAAACGTGGGATTTTATTTACTGTCACCCATTTTATTATCTGAGCTTTAGCTTGGTCTAGGAATTTGTTATCCCTGTAATTCCCATTCTTGAGAATTTATATTTGGTTAGCGGGGTTTATGGGGGGGGGGATGACTGCTCCTCCAGGCCACCAGGGCACTATATCTTGTGATGAGCACCATTGCTTTAATTTATTAATTGACTAGAAGATAGAATCTGGTTTTAGGAATTTAAATTTTTTATTGTACATGGTTTTATTGTATGGTATGTGCTAATGTTTGTGAGCTGCCTTGAGCCCAGCTTGGTCAGGGATGAGGGCGGGATATAAATAGACTAAATAAATAAATAAAGTTCTATATTAGCAAAAGTTCAAAAAAATGACAAGTAGAGCTGATGTCAGCCAAATATATGTGTAGGTATCTGGGTAAACTGAATAAATTCATAGTACTTGGACATTTCACAAAGTTGCATTTCCATTATTTTCAGTCTGTATTGCATCTCTTTTCACTGGAAACAGGGGACTGAGACTGAGAGTCAACAGGCTATATAGGGCTATATTTGTACGTTCGTGCTAATGTGAAATTTAGACCTCTCTGATTACAGTTCATCCTCTTAGCCACTTCTCTTTCCTCAGATTAAGGGGCTAATCTAGTTGAACCAACATACTTATCCCACAGATCCAGATCTGGGATGACTTTTAACACTTATGACTTATGAGAGGCTATAGTGCTGGTTCAGAAGTTGGAGGTCCATAATATTTTGAACGCATTTACTCTGTGCATCAATTACTTTCAGTGAAAGATCTCTGTGGCAGCTCCAGTATGCACCAAAAACATACAATAGTGTGGATATGCTAGTGATAAGGACAGTTAAAATGGTAAGTGGCCTTCAGTTAAAAATTCTATTCTGCTTCGTACAAAGGAAATGCAGACAAGATGTGTGAATTGTTGGGTTCCCTTTCTGTGGCCAAGTGGCTCTGTTATGGCCACCTGACAGCCCTAGGCAATCTAGCACAACCAGGAGAGGTGCACAGGACTGGAGTGAACGCACACTAAGGGCACTGCTGTGCAGCCAGGAACAACATGGATGTCTTTTGGCACCCATTTTGGGATGGCTTTGGAAGCCGACCGGGTTTGCTCAGGCATGCCTGCCTGTCTCCCTCAGGTCCATGCCAGATGGAACCTGGAGAACAACAAGAACATACCAAGACCCTTTTAGCATATGTTTTAGTTCTCTCCTTGCAGCAGATATGCAGCCCCTTAATCCTCCCAGCAATCAAGTTCCATTCAGAGAACTTGGAATCCTCCCTTGTCCTGGACCAGATGTTCAGCTAAACTAATCAAAGAGCAAATCAGTTTGCCCAAACCCATCTGAGATATCCTACTCCTTCCTGGGAAACATCTTCCATGCCATCTTCCCTCATATGCTTTTCTACAGATAACATTTAAAGTTACTTAAATCTAAGTACCCAGCCATTCCTTCACACTGTTTCTTTCTTACTCAACTGTTAAATTCACCAAGAAGCAAGCAACCTTTTTACCCACTGGCAATGACTGCTATTGCCTGGTGAAGTGAACAATACTTCCAACTCCTCTTCGGGGTATAAATGGGAACACAGTCACAATACTATGGCGTGTTCATTTCTGGATCCAAGATGTGTAACCCATGCTCTGGTACAGCTTCTTTTCATGAAAACACAGGTCGTTGCTCACTCTCCACGCAGCTGCCATGAAGGACATCCTCCTCCTCTGATCGGTAACTATAATTTACCTCTATCCCTTTTATCCCTCAAGCCTTGTGAGTATTTGTACCATTTAGTCTCTCTGTGTGTGTATGCTTTAAAATTCCTTTTAATAAAACACCCTTTCTATTTGATACAAATGCTTTTTATTGATAGTGTTTCCACTGATGAGCTCATCCTCATAAAAATAGGCTTTAAAAGACCCTGGAGCCAACCCTCTCACAAAGTTCTACCAGTTCCCCTAAAAATAGCAGGAGACCCTTCTAATTTGGCTAACAGCTCCACATTTCCAATCTTTCTAATATATTATATGTAAGTCTTAAATTACTGGGTCCATTCTCACGAAGCTTGTTGCTTGGTCATCATCTGTAAATAAAACAAAAGGACTACATTCACCACAGTTTACTTTGATTTTGTTTAAAGTTGCATTTTTTACTTTCAATTTTGCATTAGCATCATCTGCAAATCACACATTCCAAGCTAAAAGTTCCTCTTGTAAAAAGAGTAATATGTTCCACTGGACTTCTTAGTTGATTCAACAGAGGGGGTTTAGATCGAACAGAGGACAGACAAGGTGTCATTAGTATGTGTTTCTCTTTTTCATCAGAACCAGATGAATCTTTTGCTGTTGTGTACAAGTGTCTGAGCATGGTAATAGATGGGAAGAAGGTGAATAAATTAGTCTGGGCAAGACAGAAGTGATATTAGTAGGCGTCACCAAGGATGGGAAATGTTTTTCATGGAAATGGCAATTCAAAATGTTCAAAATTTTGCTTTATATGTTACACCTTGCTTCCATTAATAAGATTTCTAGCCACATTTAAAGATGTTAGCTTTGAAAAACCTAAATGTTGGGTCCAAGATACCTGAAGGAAAACCAATACTCATATTAATCTTTTTGCTATTGAAAAACTACCTAGAAAGTCCTTATCAAAGTCCCATCTTAGGTCTATTCGAGTTTGTCATCCATCAAGAAATAAGTTCTTTATCCTCTCCCTTTTGTAATGCAGGGATAAAAAGCATTGCTTCAGTCCCTGCCCAGTTTGGAGGGAAAGGCTCCCTTCTGCAGCTTCACTGTGTAGCTATTTTTCTGGCCAGGAGGATAAGAACCAGAACCCCAGCTGATCTTCCTATCAGTGATGAGTCAGATTCCGATCAACAGGCAGCTGCCAACTTAGTGTTTGGCAGCTATTTAAGTTGTTGTATACAATCCAAGCATATCCATGATCAGTTCACAGTCTGATTCTTAGTGTTGAACAAGGTAAGCTTGTCTGCCAAACAGGCTCACTGAGAAATCTGTGGCATCCCTAATCAATAACAGCAGTGTAGAAAAGGTGAAATAAATTTCACATCTGATTTAAGTAGAAAAATACATTCATGGCCACAGCACCACCTGCTTCTCAAAATGCAAGGATCCAGGAGCACCCCTAAGATCTGTACATTATCAGGAAAAGTCAACTTTTTTACATCTAGCCTGTGTGTGTGTGTGTGTGTGTGTGTGTGTGTGTGTAAAGTGCCGTCAAGTCGCAGCCGACTTATGGCGACCCCATAGGGTTTCCAAGGCAAGAGACTAACAGAGGTGGTTTGCCAGTACCTTCCTCTGTATAATGATCCTGGTATTCCTTGGTGGTCTCCCATCCAATTACTAACCAAGGTCGACCCTGCTTAGCTTCTGAGATCTGACGAGATCAGGCTACCCTGGGCCGTCGAGGTCAGGGCACATCTAGCCTAGGTAGATCTATACCCTCAAAAAACTCTGCCAGAGCAACCAAGAGTACCTCCATCTTGTATGGATTCAACTTCACCTTGTTCATCGTTCTCTACTTGATCACAGACTCAGATTAAATCTGCATTGATTTTAAAAAAGAGAAAACTGGGTATCATCAGCATATTGATGGCAGCCTACTCTGAAATTCCAGATGATTTCAATTAAAGTTCTAACATAGAAGTTAAAGAAGTATAAGCAAAAGCACTGAACCTTGATGAATGCCAGAACTCACTTTTCAAGGTGTTGAACCAGCCTGTGTAAGAAAGCTGTAACCACAATTGAGATAGATACCAATTATTTCATGATGCCATCCTTAAACTAATCAAAAGATTTCCATTTCCCCTTCAAATAGTTTCTAAATTCAATGTTATTAGCTTATGCTGACACCTAGTGGGAAAAAATCATTTAATACATATAAATTTTCACTATTGTAAAATCTGAAATCTAATGACATGCTAAAGGTATAAAAGTTTTGTAAAGCACAAACCCAGACCTTCATCTCCAAACTCTTTCAAAAGTTCACTAATCTTCCAAATAATCTCAGGTAACACTTCCAAAAAAGAAGGAGGCTGCTTCCCATCCCTAAACATATCTAAATGACAATATAAGAACATAGGAATATAAGAGACCTGCTGGATCAGACCAGTGGTCTAACTAGTCCAACATCCTGTCTCACACAGTGGCCAACCAACAACAGGGAGGTCCAACAACAGGGAGGCTCAACAATTAACAAGGATCTACCTCTTCCCTACTGAGTGCAAAAACATCTACCAATCTCCTTTCTATGGAACTCCATGCCAGAGGCTGACATGAAGGGCATGCTAATAGTCCTTTAAACCTTGCAGATCTATGCCATATCAGTGGTCAAATTTTCCTCTAACCAATCTGGAAAAGGCTGCCATATTTCAGAGCTCTCATGGAATGGTAGACAGCAGTGGCATTATGATCAAATCACAATGTCTTCATTTGGACTTGGGAAGGGTTGACATTTTATGTGGTAGCAGTGGGCAAAATGCAGCCTGAAAGGAGATTTCCTGTGGGTGCACACATGTCTTGGGAGTTCTGTGATATACTGTGGGATCTATTAGACTATTTGAGAATCATCATGAAACATCCACCTGAAACATTTGGAAGCATCTATGGACCATATGCAGGAAATATTCCTGAATTCTTTGGAAATCTATCAGGCAATTGATAGATTTGTGCATTTATTTAGTTATTAACTATAATAATTGCCAAAATGAAGCGTATCATAATTAATATTAAAATGAAACAAATTCCCTGTCTAAACAGCTTATAACAATTAAAAATATATTTCTTTTGTTTCGTTCTGGTTTCTTTCATGATTCCTGTCTCTGCCTCTATTGGTTTCATTTTTACAAAACAGCCAGCATTTTTCTAATAAAGGCATAGAGAGAGCACTGTGTTCCTTAGAAGGAAGGGACTGTGGGCTTTCTTGATTGACTGTGAGCTATAGCCATTAGGATCATATACATGCATGAGGTATTCCAATGCTGAAGGATATGGGGTAGGATGTCCTCTCCATGCCTGCCATGCTCTGCCAAATTTTCCCTTGCAGTCTGTACTCCGCTGCTGGCCTGCTTTTCTCCAAATATTTTTCCCCATCCAAGCAAATCTACTTCAGGATCCTCCTCCTGCTGCCTGCCTGCCCAGTTGCTTTGTGTCACCAAATGCCCTTACCTTGTCAGTCTTTCTAATCCTACTATTCTTCAAGGTAAGCAGCTACAGTGCTGTCTATGCTACTGTTTAGAATCTTTCCAATCAATTCTTCCATAGACTGTAATGCAAAACACGGGTGCTTTTCGTTGCCTCAAAAGCCCCCTCCCAAAAAAAGGTAGTGTATCTTTCTGAAATTTGTCCGTGTGGGTGAATACTATAATCCTCTTAGGTTTTGTCTAATTTGGGTAGAAAAGCATGAGGATACAGACCTGAGGGGGGAGGGTCTTCCATTGAAGCTAATGGGAAATAATAATGAAACAGAATCTTGAAAATGAAAAAGCAATAACACAAAGAAATAATAATGAAACAACCCAATAGCAAAACTGTTCCTCATGTAATTAATAAAAATGAAAGAAATGAAAGAAGCTCCCATTCATAAGTCTAGCAACTGATTAAGTTCACAAGTACTCCAAAATAACTATTCATTATTTGATGGATATCCATAGTAACCTTACATAAGGTTAATCTGGAACCTCTTTCCCCTATATAGATATGTAAATCCCAGAGATTGTGAAAATGTTCCTCCTTTGTGGGAGGAGGTGTCATCTCAATGATTGACTCTATCTATCTATCTATCTATCTATCTATCTATCTATCTATCTATCTATCTATCTATCTATCTATCTATCATCTGTCTGTCTACAAACAATGTTTCTATCCCATCTTTCTGCACAGTTAGGATCACCATTCTAAGCAAGTGAGGGGAGAAGAAACTTCAGTCACTTCCGCTTCTTCCTGATGGTTTTGAATTGGTAAATGCATGCTCTGTGATGGACTGGCAACAGAAATCCAAAGGGTTTGTATGGAAAGCAATTCTTCAGCAGCTACTGCTTCCGCCACACTTTTCTTTGAATTTAAGCAAATATTAAGTTTTTAAAAAGGTGAGCCCAATAACTTGAGTCCATGAAACCCGTTTCATTTTCTTGCTATTTCATATTTAATATTCAACTGTCATTTTGTATCCTGCCTCTTGTTAACTACAATAATATCTGAAGCCAAGCTATGACTGTCCTGGACATTTTAAATAAAAGTTAAAATCTCCATGCTTTCTGGAACTATTCGGCCTTTTCCTGTTTTGGCATTTCCCACAATGTGGAGATCTCCACTATTTCCTATCACTAGGGGCTAACTCATCACTCCCATCACCAAAATAAACTAACATAAAGGGACTGGTTGAAGACTTCACAATTATGACAAGGTACCAGGACACAATACTTATCATCTCAGTCAACCTCAGACGTTATCAGTCGGCAGGAGAAATTTAATCCTGAACATAAATTGCATTTCCTAAAAAAACATAATCTTGCCTTAAGACACCAAACTCACTGATTAGAGGGAATGTCTGTGTTTACACATTTGTAGAGCGCATGCTGACTGTATTAGTGTCCTAGGAAACAAATCTTCCACAGCACACAGGCACAAAGTTAAAGAAGAGAAAGAAATTTTTGAAATCAGACCCTCCGATCTCTAAATCCTTTCAAATTCCTGAAGCACATTAGCTTTACTACTGCATGATGTGCGCGGTAGTATTTCCCCTAATGAAATCTGACTAGAAGTTTAAATGAGTTTAATGCATGAAATGTATAAATAAAATGTGGCCTTGATTAAATTTAGACTTGATACATAACTTAAATGGGTAGCACAAGAGCAGCTTCAGTATCATGTATCCAGCCTATTTTTGACCATGCACTGTTAAAAGGAACTTGGATTTTTACATTCCTCATACCTTCCAACAAGAAGACAACATAATGGAGAGGGCCCTGTCTGACACAGTAAGCTATCACTCTGTTTACAGTCACGTAGATGCCTTCTGTTATTTCCTCTTGCTTGGAGAAAGAATATCAAGTTCTAAATGTATATATCAAACTTTTTTTAAGGAAAAGAGAGGGTTTAAGAGAGGTTAGAAATACTTGACACATGGTCTCCAGAATGCCATCATTAAGGTACCGATAGAAGTAGCACCATTCCTTTGCCAGTTTTCTCATATTTCTTCACTTATATATCAGACCCCTGACCTAAGAGAACCATTTTGGAGGCTGAGTGTATTTCACTTTCCACATCCATTAAATTGGTGGCATGTTTCCAAATGTTGCAACTTGGAAGGAAGATTCTATGATACTGAGGATGAGAAGGGGACTAACCTTTATGTCTCATATGATAACACAGATCACCATGATTGATAATAATTGTGGGTACCACATGGCAACCTATGATACAAACTGTCCAACTTGCCACAGATATATGAACATATCAGTTTTCTCACAATAATCATTACTAAGCTTCCACACACAGTATTAAATGTTGCTGAAGACTGTGTTCCATTCTTGTATGCTGTATTCATTTACTTTTTGAGTAGGCATGCACTAATTTGAAAGATAGAGGGGAGTTTGTACTTTCGATTAATGATGTGGAAGAAAAACATTAGTGTCTTACAATAAGTTATTAACAGTTCAAAGCAAACTTCAGCAGTTGCAGTATGTGAAAGGACTGGATGTGTAAGCATGCGTATGCATTATAGCCAAATGCATCTATACCCTGCTCTATGATTTAACTAAAAAACAAAATGCTCACCGCAGTCATGATTAGGGGAAATAAGAAAGCTAATATAGCAGTAAGAACAGTACAGTGTGTAGGGTAGTGTATTTTCCCACTAGTTGTGATTAAAACCATGTAGCAACTTTGTCTTCCCAATGAAGCCATGAATTATTGTTCTCTTGTAAATTTGGTGGAAGGGATTTTTTAAAAATTCTATGTGGAATGTGCTGCCTCGGAGGGTGGTGGAGTCCCTGTCTTTAAAGGTCTTTAAACAGAGACTAGATGGCCATCTGTCAGGAGTGCTTTGATTGTGGGATTCTGCATGGCGGGGGGAGGGTTGGGGTCACTGGAGATGTGGGGGGAGGTAGTTGTTAGTTTCCTGTATTGTGCAGGGGGATGGACTAGATGTCCCTGGTGGTACCTTCCTACTCTATGATTCTATGAAATAGTTTCATGGGCTGAAAATATCCCTTCCCTTCTGAAAACAAGACCTCTTTTGTTGGTCACTTTATTGTCTATGGATGTGCTATCCCAAATAAACTCTTATATTTTCCTTTAACAATAAAATTATCACTACAGTGGTTTGTTAGAATTTGATGGCACAAAAGGAACAAATAGTAGTTGTTAAATAAAAAGATATAATGCCCACAATGGTCAGCAGTCACATTTCAAAGACATCCTCCCAGAATTATCCCACTTCTGAAAACACTGAAGACTGTAAAATTGGACTTGAAAATGCAACTTTCAGTGCTTCAAATATGATCCTTCTGTCAGGACCTGGAATAAATTAAACTGATGTACGTTATTCTTAAAGAAAGGAAAAAATATGTGAAGCATTTTTTAAAGCCTGAAGGCAGAGGACAAAACAAGTTAAGCAGGTGATACAAACCATCTTATTTTCATTCTTATAATGATTTTTCTGCTTCCATATGGGGACATGGACTGGAAATAATTCATAGAAATACAAACCGAATGAGACAAAATAAAACATTCTAAACCATTCTCTTCTTAAAATATCAGTGGAGCTGCTGTAGCTAAGAATTTTCTGGTTTTGCTTTACCTTTGCTTTGTAGAACAGACTTAAAAGCAACATACTCACCCACATCACATACACCTAGACTGCGAAAAAGCACTTACCAGACCCAGCATTCCATACAGTAAAGATAACCATTATTTATTTATTTTAGTTATGTACAGTACTTATCAGCCAATTTTAACAGTTTGCAAGATGGTTTAGAATAACTGAAAAATAGCATCCTATAAAGCTAAATTAATCAAAATAAAACTTAAAAACAATATAAAAACAGAATCTCTACTAATACCCAAACATTGGATGGAATAAAGTTATTTTCAAATGTTTGTGAAAAGGAAGGGAAGAATGGAGAAGACTTTCTGGGAGAAGCACCACACAATTCAAGAACCACTGTAGAAAAGGTTCCCCTCTTGGTGGGTCACAAATTTAAAAGACTACCCAAAGACTCATGAATAAGGTGATGGGGGGATTATGGGGGAAGGCACCTCTTGAGATATCTGGGACCCAGCTCAAATAGAGCTTTGAAAGCCTAAAGTACAATATGTTACGTCAAATAGAGGGGTCTCCTTTTATTGGGGGAAATTAACTGGAGACTGGTAGAGCTTTGCAAGAGGTTGGCATGGAGATATTTAAAACCAAATTTTATAGGGATGAGAGCACCAGTGGAAAAGGTTCCCAATAAAGAAGTTTTGTGAATTTTAAGCATTTTGAATTTTATTCAATTTTATTTGAATTTTATTCAAAATAGTCAAAGTTGTTTACACATTCACACAAATCCTAACACACACAGAGAAATAAGAAAGCAAAGGTATGAAAGGGTGGAAACAAGGATTGAAGGTTCCCTGGGGGAAATGTATTTACCATTACAGAAAGTGAGGGTCCAGATGGAGGCAACTGCATGGAGACAAGTAATGACCAGCTCTACTCACAAGGAAAAGGAAAGGACTGTACACGCAAGTACAGTGACTTGTGTCTTGTAAATGCCAATAAAGGTTCTGTTTACTGACTTGTGTCTTGAATCCAGGAAAAACACTAGCAATTTGCCATGGAAAATGGGGATATGTTTATACCCAGGAGTTGGAGCTGTGGCCTTGCGGCACCTGGCAATGGCTAGAAATGGCTTGTCTTTGCTATTGGACAAAAGGTTTGATTTCTCTAAATTGGATTAGGAGTAAGAAGGAGAATAGACAGGAGATGAGGCAGATCAGAAACAATACCTAGGTACTCTTGGCTAAGTACCCCAGTGCATTGGCTATAGAATTGGAGATGAAGGCGAGGTCTGGGAAACTATCTGCCTTGTTGAGTCAGAGGGCTTGGGTAGCTACTTGATGAGATTATATGTGTCCATCCTGCTTCTCTGAATGGAGTTCTGTTCCTGAGGAGATATAGCAAAGTGTGTCTTTTGTCCCCTGGTGTTCCAAGGAATACCAGATGTTCTCCCAAAGGGAAATGTGATAAGCAAGACTGAACTTTGCCCAGTCGGCTTCTGTAGCATGGTACAAACAAAATGGATGCCAGAAGACACCTGTTGTCTCTGACCATACAGCAGTGTTCCATCTTTGCACACTAGCTCCAGTCCTGAACACCTTGCCTGGTATACCAGGGTAGCCTAGGGCTGTCAGCATACCACAACACTTAAACTAATCGTTAACCCTTGTGAAATATATAATATGTATTTTTTGTTTGTTTGTTTTTCAGATCAGTTCTTGTGAATAGATAAGCAGTTGTACTCTGGACCAGATGTAGTTATTATTATTATTATCATTATTGTTGTTGTTATGTCACATTTATAATCCACCCTTCCTAACCAAGACAGGGTTCAGGGTGACTCACATAAAATAGATTATGACATAAAAACATGTTAAAACAAATTAAACCCAGAGTTAAAAACCAGCCCTTACAGTCACTAACCTAGTTAGTGAACTATCTGAACTAGTTTCTGAACTATCTTCAAGGTCATCCCTATGTAGAGAAACAGTGCGGTCCACTTTGTGGTAATCTAATCTAGAAATGACCAAGGCATAAATGGAGGCAATAGACTTCTATATTCCAGCTGTGAATGTAGCTAATCTGATAAAAGGCACTTCTGACAATGCAAAAAATCCAGCGCAATGCCAGTGTAATCCAGGAGAACCCCAAACAGCAACTCTACTTCCAATGGAAGACTGTGATTCCATCTATGAAAGCCAGTGTTATTTTCCCTGTTTGCCACTTCATTTTAGAGCCTAATTTCAAATGATTTACAAATACCACAGTCCTGAACAAGGGCCCGATCCTGATTAGGTCCACTGTACTGATTAGGTCTTGTTCTTACCCCCCCTCCCAACCTATTTTGGTACTTGAAAAGAACAAGAGCCCCTGCTCTCATCACATAATGGGACCAATCAGGATCAGGCTCTTGTGGAATTTTAAAATCAGCCCCATTAGGTTATAAAACTGTGGCAACTCTGGTCCAACCTGGGGATGCCATCACATCATGTTGTGCCCTGAGTACCGTACTATACTCAATTATATGTTGTCTGGGTCATTTGGAATGCAGGCCTATTGGAAAGCTCTAAAGCCATTGGAAGGTTCTAAAAACAGGGAAGTATTGCTTTTGTCAACTTCCAGGGGCAAATCACATGTGATATACTAATGCAATTACAGCTCTGTAACTAAGTCAAAACCACACTGAAAAGGACCAAGGAAAGTTCTGAAGGTCTAAAATTGATTTGGCCATCTTTGCATGGTGCCTTCTTCAATACATGTAATATCCTGCACTCCTCCAAAGGGCATTGATAACAAAAATCATTCCAGCTGCCCACAGGACACAGATGTCATTTGCACATGGTAGCCTTCAAACCATAAGCACTCCATCACCATCCTCGAGGAAACCTGCTGATGACATGCTTAGACATTAGAACATGCTTAGACATTAGAACATGACTTTTGCAGTTTTGCAGTGATAATGTGGAACATCACACATGGGGATGCTGCCATAATATTTGTATACAAAACAGAAACCTGTGCTGAATACAATAAACTATCAGAAATAACAGCATGTGTAGCTAAGCAGACATAATTAAAGAATATATATATATTGAGTTAGGAGCCCCGTGGTGCAGAGTGGTAAGCTGCAGTACTGCAGTCAAAAGCTCTGCTCTAGACCTGAGGTCGATCCTGACGGAAGTCGGTTTCAGGTAGCTGGCTCAAGGTTGACTCAGCCTTCCATCCTTCCGAGGTCAGTAAAATGAGTACCCAGCTTGCTGAGTACCCAGCTTGCTGGGGGTAAAGGGAAGATGACTGGGGAAGGCACTGGCAAACCACCCCGTAAATAAAGTCTGCCTAGTAAACGTCGGGATGTGACGTCACCCCATGGGTCAGGAATGACCCGGTGCTTGCACAGAGGACCTTTACCTTTAATATATATATTGATGTAAATGCCTACTAAACATATATTGAAAGTGCTAGCATACAAATTGTATGTCAATACATCAATCATCAAAAAGTCGATATGCATATCAGCAACAACTGAATCCAATAAATCAAGGTATTCAATCAGAGTCCAATATTGTTTGCGATGAGAACCATTCATGAACAGGAAATATATAAGCGGGAGACGGGATATCAGGATTGATGTTCAGCCTTTTTATCCAAGCAGATTTCCTCAGTCCTATGTGACTGTTGACACTACTAGTACTCAGTAAGCACAAACGTGGTTCTGCATTGCATAGAATTCAGAAATTCAGTTCCACGTTTGTGCTTACTGAGTGCTAGTAGTGGCATGCCAGCTGTGTGTGTGTGTGTCATGTCAGATGCTTAATTAGATGAGCAAGCACCCTAAGGTATCCAACATCTGTTGGTATCTACATATGGCCCTGCACCACTAAATTTTTCAGAATCACCCTTACTCTTAGCAAGTCTCATAGAATTCATGCAGAAAATGAAACCTAAAATATAATATGCAGAGTCTCAGGAATGAATACAATAAGGAGGTAAATCACCCTATTTTGCCAAAGCAATGGGATATGACCCTAAATGTTATACCTGTTGTTTCTATGGACCTTAAACTGCAACTCATTCCACAAAATATTATTTCAGTGGGTAGCCGTGTTAGTCTGTCTGCAGTAGTAGACAGATCTGAAGAAGTGAGCTGTGGCTCACGAAAGCTCATACCCTGCCAGAAAATATTTTTGTTAGTCTTTAAGGTGCTACTGGACTCTTGCTCTTTTCTATTACCACAAAAAAAATATGTTTAGGATATTCTGGATACCACAGCAACTTTTTAGTAAGAGGTTAATTACAATGTTTTATTATCGGCACTGTATTTTATAGGAATCATCTCTTAAACATATGATTTGGGGCTGTCCAATGATTCATTCTTCTTGGAAGGAAGTATCAATTACTCATATCATTTCTGTATTAGAATATTCATTAATCTTTGTGGGTCCCAGGCCATTAAGGGCTTTAAAGGTAACATCCAAGCCCTAACTGGGGATGGCAGGATTTCTGTGGGGTGATTATTGCTTAATTAGATTGGCAAGCACCCTAAGGCATCCAAGGATGGGTAGAGGCACCCAATCAGTCACTGAGGGCTATACAGTCCCAGAGGGTTTATGGGGGTTAATTCCTTAGTGCTGCACATCAGTGCTTGAACCTTTATAATGCATGGGAATGGGGGGATGGGGTTGATGGGCAACATCTCTCTGCACAAGTTTGATGCAAGCAAGGAAAAGCAGGCCATGTCAAACTCGGAGCCAGAGTTAGTTGCCCAAATGCTGGTGAACTCAGTGGGCAACTTCCTAGGGAATCTTCAAAATGGGGGGGGGTTGAATTTAATCCACTGTTCATATTCTAATTCATAAGCCCTAGTTTAACCCATCTATTTTGTCTGGTATCTTCATTTTGGGGTATGGGAGCAAACATAGCCAGCATGGTAGTGGTTAAGAGCGGAGGACTCTGATTTGGAGATCCGGGTTTGATTCCCCACTCCTCCACACGCAGCCTGCTGGGTGACCCTGGGCTAGGCACAGTTCTCTCAGAACTCTCTCAGCCTCACCTACCTCACAAGGTGCCTGTTGTGGAGGGGGGAGGGAATGTGATTGTAAGCCACATTGAAACTCCTTAAAGGTAGAGAAAAGCAGGGGATAAAACCCAACTCTTCTTCTTCTACTTGAAAATGTATTTTTAATATTATGGCAGCAGGCAACATACTGATCACAAAAGTGATATTTTTGGCATCATTCCAGGGCCAAATTATCATGGCTTCCAGCTCATGTCTTCATAAATAGAAAATGGGAATCTTTTGATTAATTTAAGGATGGCATCATGAAATAATTGGTATGTGATAACATGTATCTGTCTATCTGTCTATCGATCTATCCCTGACAAAAGACCTGTCAGTGAAACAATACCTTGTATTAGGACCAAGTACTGTTCACAATATAAATATGAACACTTTTGAAATATTCTTCTTCATGTTGGATTCTCTATGGAGTTAAAATTAAGAAGAAGAAGAAGAAGAAGAAGAAGAAGAAGAAGAAGAAGAAGAAGAAGAAGAAGAAGAAGAAGAGGAGGAGGAGGAGGAGGAGGAGGAGGAGGAGGAGGAGGAGTGGGTTTTTATATGCCAACTTTTTCTACCACTTAAGGAAGAATCAAACTGGCTTACAATCACCTTCCCTTCCCCTCCCCACAACAGACACCTTGATGTAGGTGGGGCTGAGAGAGTTCCAAGAGAACTGTGACTAACCCAAGATCACCCAGCTGGCTTCATGTGTAGGAGTGGGGAAACCAACCTAGTTCACCAGATTAGAGTGTGCCGCTCATGTGGAGGAATGGGGAATCAAGCCCAGTTCTCCAGATTAGAGTGCTAACCACCACTCTTAACTTGTGTCATGGTTTTATGAGTGAACATTTACAAAGATGTCATGGTCTGACCAACCTTCGGGACATATCTTTGACTACAAATAATATGATGACAGCTAGTATGCTTATGCCTAAAGCAACGAAGACTTTTGCAACGATAGCAACGCAAACTGATATTCTAGCACCACCATTTTATGATGTCCTGGACCTTAATATTGAAGAAGATTTGCTTTTGGACTATTTGCTTTTGGACTATTTGCTCATGGACAAATGGACTATTTGCTATTGGACTATTGCCTTATGGACTCACAAAAACTGAATGACTTTTATAGTTTGACTTTTATAGTTATGCTTTTTGATTTCTGTAACAGATGTTAAATGTTTTACATGAATGAATTCTACAATGTACAAGGAAAGGGTGTTACAGGCTTTGACATATTAGAGCACATGAACTATGGAATTGTGTTTACGTATGCAGAAAACATTCAATGTAAAAGCAAAATACACATATGAACTACAAAGAATACAGCAGAGGTTTTAATTTCCTTTTAAAAGGAAAGAATGCCTGGATATTTAAAGCCAGAAGCTTATGTCTTTGAATTATTATGGCAAATATTTCAGTGTCAATGCAGACTTGCTCCCTGCACTTTTCCTATTTTTTCCTGACCTTCCTCAGCCTTTTCAATGGAGAAGAGCAAAGCCCCCGCAGAACTTTTTATATTTTTTTAAGCTACAGAGCAGAATGTTCATCGCACTTCCTGCCCTTCCAATGACTTCAAGTGCAGAAAGGCTCTCCATTCCAAGGGTATTCAATGCGGACTAAGATGTAATAATGTAATGTAAACAGTATATTGTATTTATGATTTAAACATGAAAACAGGATGCTAGAAATTAATGAATTGTTTCAATCTCAACATATTTTTATGGAGATGAGAATGATGATAAAATTGATTATATAGAATATAACAAAAATCAAAACTGACTGTTTAGCCATAAATAGTATGTTTAGCCTAGAGGAAGTGGATGTCCAAATATGGTCATCTAAAATAGAGCAACTAAGCAGTAATATTCCTAAAACAGTGCAACAGTGTTACTCTAATGCATGGAGATTTTTTAAGACAGCCCCTTTTCAAGGTGATTGAAACAGTATAAATACAGGCAGGGAAAGGGCTAGAATTCAGACCTCTCTCAGAGGGTCTCAAAGATGGTGTTGGTATATATGGCTTTACAAATATATTATTCTAGAGTGTGAATTAGATACTTTGAACTAAATCAGACTTCTTTAACTGTTATATTTAAAGTGTTGGATTTTAAAACTGAATAGTATGTAGAACTTGCTAGCTTTACTGTATACATTGTTACTGAATTTTAAGACTTTGTAATACTTGCATATACACATATATATAAATATTTACTGGGAGCACATCAATAAAAAGACTTTTTAAAGTGAGTAAAGTAGTTGAGTCCTGCTTAGTAGGTGACTAACTGAATAAGATAACACACCACCTCTCAGGAAGGGGTCATTTCTAAGAGCATAGTCACTCGAAAGGCACTGACCCGCTTCAATTACACTACACTGGTAATGATAAAAAAGAGAAGCCTTCCCAACAGCTTCAAAAAGTCTGTTCCATCAAATAGGATCAACAGCTGAAAAACCCCATCCTTACTACCTTACAGGAAGGAATATTTAATAGATGTTGGTCTGAGGAACAGATCAGTCATACAGGTTAATAGTGAGATAGGAGGCACTGCAGGTACAAGTGTCCCAGGCCATGAAGGGCCTTAAAGGTAACATCCAGCACCTTGAAATGAACTTGAAAACAAATTGGCAGCCACAGCAGAGGTCTGAAAATAGGTGTAACGTGCCTCTGCTAGTAAGTGGACTGCTGTATTTTGCACCAGTAGAAGTTTCCAATTGTATTCAAGGGTAGCCATATGTTGAGCGTATTGCAGCAGTCCGGCCTTGAGGTTACTGTTGCATGGATCAGCATGGCCAGATTGTGCCTGCCAATGTGGGCTTTAGCTCATGAAAACTTTCATCATAATATTTTTGTTAATGTTTAAGGTGCCACAAGAGTCTTCAGTTATTTTGGCTGCAAACTAATTCAGACTGATTTGAGTGGACTTAGACCCGAATAGCGATACTTAGGATTGTACTGTAACACATCTATCCCTTCAGCATGTAGTGGTAATTACATTGCATAGCATTCTGATAAATGTGAGTGCTAATAATGGCAGCATTTGCTAATGATACACACACAAAGACAAATCTTTTGTAATCATCCATCTCTATTCTATGTTTATGAACTTGCTGTCATCAAGGTACCTACGCACATCTGCATAAAGTTGTGAGTTGGCTTTTCATGCCTATCTGCCTGTCAGCTTTTCAATCCAGATCTTTTATTGTATATCCATAGAAAGCCAATGGAAAAATGAC
The DNA here is from genome assembly GCF_029931775.1 of Euleptes europaea. NCBI lineage: Eukaryota > Metazoa > Chordata > Lepidosauria > Squamata > Sphaerodactylidae > Euleptes > Euleptes europaea. Next base: position 79,332,516 of record NC_079314.1, on the reverse strand, counting down.
GGGTCTTTATATATATTCATTCTGTCTTTATATATATTCATTCTGGCTTTGCAGTATATATACTATTTTGACTGATTTTGCCATCTGGAAGAAACAAAGATATATATATTCCAAATAAGCATGGAGGTTGTCTCCCCCAACCCATTTTAAATCAATGCAACACAGAACTCCAGTTAACAACTAATAGTTGTAGCAAGGAATGGTTCCTGTGGTAAACACTGTAAAAATATGCCTACATTTCATATACATTCCAGGAGAAACTTCCCAGACTGATTTGCCGCGCTGTCATGTGTCACATCTGATTACCTTTGTGACTTTGTGTTATGTTACATCAAGGATGTGACTAACATTAACCACATGTAATGTTGCACAGTACCATCTTGTCTGCCAAGGAAATTTGGAGCAGCATTCCTTTCAGAAAGCAGAGTTTCCATTAGAATTATAGGTTTTCGTCATCGTGTGCGAGAGGGAGATTAACTCATCAGTTCAGTCAGTTTCAAATCACTGGTTCACGTGTTTGAATATAAAACATTCACTTGCTGCTCTGTTAATTACCAGAGCACAAAGGAAAATCTGTGGGCCCGCCTTGATACTTTTATAGGACCGGATGTTTTTTGCAGGCATGCTGTGTTCACCAATACTAAAAATTTCTTCTAAATCCATCTCCATGATTGTAATCAATATTTAACCCTTTTCTGGAAAAAACAGAATATGAATTTTTTAAGGGTGGAAGTAAATATCAGTATCATTAAGGGAAATAGGGCAAAAAAAATTGTATTTTCATAGGCACTGCCTTCAATTCAGACATGATTAGTGCTATCCTACACAGCTATACCCTTCTCAGGGTGGATTTAGAAGGGGGTAATTTTGCTTAGGATGACATTGGATGCGTCTTTGTTTTGCGTTGTATTTTTAGAGTTATCCAGAGTTATCCAGAGTGGAGCATAAACCCTCTACATGGCTGAGATCCAGAGTCATCTTTGATTACGGAGCATTACAAACAGAGTTCTATAAACCTTGGTGCAATCCTAATCATGTGTCCACAGAAGTAAACCTTAGTACAGTAGAACTTACTCCCTAGTAAGGATTAATCTTGCAACGACTGTCTACTAGAGTACTGGGCCAAGTAATAACAAAAAAAAATTCCACAAATAACACTTCTATCATGAACATGACCCTCAGACCACTGTCTAGCTCATTTAGATTGTCCTCTTCATTTTTAGAGTCCTTCTAGATGGCTGTTTCCCCCAAGTGATAGTGCCAAACAGAAACTGGGAAGAAAACTGTCTCATGCCAGAGTGCAAGCTAAAATGCATGATTTGGCTGTACTATGGCATATTTTCCACTGTAGTTCCAACACCATGAGCAGTGATCCCAATAAGTCAAACATGATGATTCAGCATATCTGCCACATACAAAATCTGAAAGAACCTTTAACAAATACTCACATTTTCTCAGGCACAAAGATGCAGTAAGTAATTGGACCTATAATATGTATCACATACTGAGGATACATTCACACCATCCCACACTGGGAATGTTTTGAATGATTTGAATGTGCACATAGTTATTTGGCAAAATCAATTCAAACAACTAGCGAACTTCTAATGGGTCATATTACTGATCTTACACAGTCTAATCATGCCCTCATAGGTGATCCTCTCCAATAACAAGTTGAATTGAAATCAAACCCAATGTGGGAGTCATTTTAATAAGCTCAGAACCATTGCACTATTAAAAAGCCTCTGTAAATAAAAAAAGATGTCCATAAGCATCTGTTTTCCAGCCCAAGATGATCTGCCTGACCTTCTTATTAACCTCCATTTTCCAGGCTCATTATTTAATATCAAATTAAATTATCTGTCTAAAACTGAAGAGAGGCGGCTGTGAAATCTTACAAGCAAAATTAGTTAACTGAATTTTGTGTGGTTTCGTTCCCTTCACAGCTATTCCAGTATCACAACACACTATAAATGAAAGGGAACTATAGGAACAACCAAAATGAATTTGGGGAGACTGGCATCTCTGAGAAAGGAACTGACTGAAAAAACCTCAACCTGGTGAATTCTCACAATTCCCCTGTCCTTTTTGGGTAAAGTTTGGAGCCCCTTTTAGTCATTACAATGTTGGTGCTCAAGGCATGTTGTCAGAGGAGACAGTGCTACCTGCTGTCCTCCCGATATGTACTGTCACAATGTTGAGTCAGTTGAGCAATGTGCATATTTTTCAGCTTTGGTATGCACAATCAGATTTTTTTAGAGTATGCATTCACATGTACTGATCCCGGAAATACACATGTATTGCCCTATTTACACAAAAGGGCAACTGCACATATCAGAAGGGTAGCTCTGTCTCCCCTTATGAGTGGTTTGAGTGCCAAAATTGTAACAACTGGAAAGTGCTTGAATTAGTTTGGAACTCCTGACGACATTTTTCTTGGGTTCTCACATCACCCTTTGCCTTTTTTCATTTAGGAAACAGAGAAATTTTCAGCCCTTTGGAAGAACTTTCAACTCTGGAAGTAACAAGACCAAATTGGGAAAAACAGAACTGATATTTTCTTGTTGTGAAAACAATAAAATGCTGTTAAAGAGGCTGTTCCCCCCCCCCCTTTATGTTTGGCTGTTTTTAGGACAAACCAAATGTGGCTGCCATGAGAAGTGCAGTTTTTTTTTTTTAATGGGTGCTATTTCTTATAAAAACTACATCCTGTAAGTATTGCAAATGCAGGGATTTCCTACATTTAACTTAAAGACATTATTTAACTTACAGTTGCCTCGCCAGTATTTGTTTTATCGCTCTTTTGTTGAGATGGCGGAGTGCTAAAACAATGCATCTACCTGTTTTTTTATTTTAAAATAATACCGAGTTTTTAATGGTCTGTAAGCTGCTTCACATGTTTTTATTGAGAATAGGGACAACATATTTAAACAAAAATAAGAATAAACTATAAAGTTAAGGGTTGAATCCTACCAGCTGTTCTGCTGGTACTAGAGAGACAATGAGCCCTTTTTGAATCCTGAAAAGACTATGCCAGGAATTCTGAAACCCCTGGGAACAAAAAACTATGCAGAATGAAGCTGCAGCCACCTCCAGTTACAAGACCAACATTTTCTCATTTACATCTGAGGAAAAGGTAGCAGGATGTCACCCACTGTAGCCTCCATTTCCCCAAGTAATGCTAGATTTAGGAGCAGCACTTCTTTGGTCATCTGGAAAAACATCAGATACGTATGGCATCGATGTAATATTTGTTTCACTTACATTTATACAAGCAGAAACTATTGAAAACTGCTTAGGGTTTCCAAGTCCCTCTTCACCACTGGTGGGAGTTTTTTTGGGGTAGAGCCTGAGGAAGGTGGGGTTTAGGGATCCTCTCCCAAAACAAGATAATGGCTAAGATGATGCTTATTTTTGGGGTGTAAGGGAGGCACAGTGGATTTACTTTGATGAATTTCTAATGGGAAAATTTGTTTATGTATTGATCTAATCCCTTTATTATAGAATAATAGAATGTTATATAGAGACAATGATGATAATATTATAACTAGGTAGGACTTGAAATTGCTTATAGAAGTAGTATAGATAGCTTAAAGCAAGTCTGTATGAGAGAAAATAAGGATTAGAAATTAATTTGAAATGCAAAAGTGTTAACCATTAGAATTAGTGACTGAAGAAGATGCAGGGAAGTCATATATAGCAGATAGCATTGAATACTATAGATAACATATTCTCAGTAATAGCAATGAGCTTTTTTGTTACAAGTAGTTACAACTGAATATATTGTTGAGATATGTTTATTTTTGTTGAATTGTAGAAAATAACAAAAATAATTTTTTTTAAAAATACCACAAATCTATTTGTATGTCTCAAATACTTGCATCCTACCTGTCTCCCACAAGGCTCAATGCAGTTTACAAAATAATGTCTGGCAAGAATTAAAGAACAGATAACAAATAAACAGCTATAAAAGCACAGATAACAAATCCTAACGCTGACAAAAGAAACCTATCAATTGATTCATCCTGAAAACTAGATGATCTCACCTTTAAATACACACTCCAGCAACAACTCTCCAACAGTCTAACCAAAACATCACTGAAAACCCCTACCAAATAACACTTCCACAAGGTCTCTACCAAATAACACTGCACCCCTTTTGAAAGGACGACAAAGAAGGAGCCATTCTTACTGTTCTACAATGGTGCTGCAATCAATAAGGCATGGATTTAGGCAAAGGGGTATATCTCTTCCTTGAGTGTGGGAAGACCACAAGCAAGACAGTTAGAGGAGTGCATATATATGCATACACATACATATGTGTGCTGGTTTTGTGCTGCAGGACAAAATGTTCCAGTACATTACAGCAGACCATGAGGGATAGCATGCATTACAGGAAAATGCAGGAAGAAAACATCTGATCAAGACAGGAAGTGATCTGTCCAAGGACCTTTGCATGCAAAATGAAATCCCAACATCAAACCAGCATAGTATCCTTTGAATTCTGTATCTTTTGTTGGAGTGGTCACATTATTGTGCAGAACCTCCAAGTGAATATGGTCCTGTCAAAATTCATAACAAGAGAGATAGCTTATTCATTTTCCATACAGTTTAAGATTGCCCCCTACACCAGTGTGGTGTAGTGGTTAAGAGCGGTGGACTCTGATCTAGAGAACCGGGTTGGTTTTCCCACTCCTACACATGAAGCCAGCTGGGTGACCTTGGGCTAGTCACAATTCTCTCTGAACTCTCTCAGCCCCACCTACCTCACAAGGTGTCTGTTGCGGGGAGAGGAAGGGAAGGAGATAGTAAGTTGGTTTGATTCTTCCTTAAAAGGTAGAGAAAGTTGGCATATAAAAACCAACTCTTCTTCGTCATTGTGAGAGAGGAAAGAACTAACATGTTGATCAAATCTTGGTAATTGAAAGCAGGGACTGCTTCTAAGAAGGGACAAATTAAGAATTCAAATGAAGCAAAGGAAAAAATGCAGTTCTATGGCATGCGCTTTTATTTACACAACACTCCTTGAAATACGAAACTGACACCCTCAGTGTTATATTTCATTAGTTATCAGTTAAAACCAAATAGAGGATACATCAACATACTGGAAGTCCTTTCAGTTTGTAAGGCAAGCTCCTTAGGCTAATCCCTGTTTTAGAAAAACTCCAGCAAATGTAAAGCAGATTTTAAATCCCATAGAATTCAACAGGAGAGATCTGAGTGAGCATTCAAAATAGAACCTTTTTAACTGGAGTCACTAAGTTTGATCCTATTAAGTCATCATTTTTCAGACTTTGTAAAAATACTTCATAATTTATTTTTGAGTTTTGCTACTTTGATACATCATTGTCCTAGGGAAGACAGGCACAGTACCCTTAGTATCTGTCAAGTAAAAACAAATAACCCCAGAATGAGCTCCCTTTTTTTTTTCTGAGTGACCACCCTAGCTGACCCCACACATTGCCAACTAATGCTATATTGATCAGCCAGTGAGAGAGGCCTGAAAGTATCAGTGCAGCAAGCTATGAACCCAGCTGTGCACAGCCAGCCATGCTACTGTTTGAACACATGACATTCCTTCCCACCCCAACAGGCACAATAAAGCAGCACAACGATGGGTTACCAGTAGAGCTGCCAACCTCCAGGTGGTGGCTGGAGATCTCCCACTATTACAACTGATCTCCAGGTAACAGAGATCAGTTCCGCTGGAGAAAATGGCCACTTTGGCAATTGGACTCTATGGCATTGAAGTCCCTCCCCTTCCTAAATCCCACCCTCCTCAGGCTCTGCCCCCAAAATCTCCAGCTATTTCCCCACCCAGATCCGGCAACCCTAGTTACCAGCCATATCACAGGAAAGGAAACTCTACCTCCGGCCAGTGCTTCTTAATGTTTACTCAATTGCTACCATTAAGTATGCAACATCATCATCAAATGCCACAAGTTGGATATTAAAAAAGGATATAAAAAAGGATATAAAAACAGCATTCCAGACATGGCAACCTTTGTAGATGTATTTAGGGTATATGCATAAGATACACAGATTGGTCAAGCACAATAAAGTGGGGGGAGCAGGGTGATGAGACAAAATGAGCCATCCTAGGTGACAGGTATCTATGATAATTTACCCTTGAAAGCAACCGGCTAGGCAGAGTGCCAGTATTATATTATGGATCCAGAGACTGAGACCTTGCTGAAGCCATCCAGTCTGCCTCACTTCATTTTGAGCATCACTTCATCTTTTTCACACATAATACTCAATTCTATAATCAACTGTTTATGGCCAGCATATGAAACAAATGGAAGCACTCTTGAAGATGGCTGACAGTGCTTAAAGCTAATAGAATCATGGAATCATAGAGCTGGAAGAGGCCATACAGACCATCTAGTTCAGCCTGCAGCATCCCTGACATGTGTTTGTCCAGCCTCTGCTTAAAGACTGCCAATGAAGGGGAGCTCACCCCCTCCCTAGGTAGCTGATTCTGCAGATGAACAATTCTTACTGTAAAAATTTCTCCCCAATATCTAGCCGCTACTTCTTTGCCCGCAATTTCAACCCATTATTGCAAGTCTTATCCTCTGCTGCCAACAATAACAGCTCCCTGTCCTCCTCTGACAGCCCTTCAAATACTTAAAGAGAGCAATTATGTCCCCCCTCAACCTCCTCTTCTCCAGACTAAACATTCCCAAATCTCTCAGCCTTTCCTCATAGGGCTTGGTCTCCAGCCCCCTGACTCTCCTTGTCGCCCTCCTCTGCACCCGCTCCATGCTGTCCACATCATTTTGTATGTGAGGCCTCCAGAACTTCACACAGTACTCAAGGTGTGGCCTGACCAATGCAGTGTACAGCGGAACTATGACATCTTGCAATTTGGACATTATGCTAGGGCTGTTGAAAAAAAAAATTCAGTATAGTTCAGATTCGGCCGAATTCGGCCCATCTGGATTTGGGATATGCCGAAGTCCAAACTCCCCCACTTCGGGTCTGTGCAATTCGGAGCAAATTCAAAGTTTGGGGAAAAAATGCGGCCGAATAAAGCCATTAAAAACACAACCGCTCCTTTCCACGGCTCCGGGAAGGCATTTTGGGGGGGTAGAGGACCCAAACTTTCAGTGGAGCTTCAAAGGACCCTTCTTGAAAGACCCCCCAGGTTTTGTAAAGATTGGGTCAGGGGGGGCTGAGATATGGGCCCCGAAAGGGGCCTGCCCACCCTTAATGTGCATCTCTGAGCAGAGCTAGCCGCCCACGCACAAGCTCCCAGCCCCGACAAACAGCTGAGCTGCGGGGAGCAAGGGCGGGGCAGGTGTGAAGAAGTTTGCAAAGCAACACAACTGAAAACCAACACAACTGCAAAGCAACACAACCATGCAAAGCAACACATTTGCAACCATGCAAAGCAACACCTGACACCTGGGAGTTTGCAAACCATGGAAATGGACAGAGGCAGCTAGCTATGCATAATGAGCAGGAGGGGGTGGAATTTCCCCTTTTGCATCGGACTCGGGACCAGGCAAATGCATTCTTTAAGTCACCATTTGAAAACCAGTTTTGAGCAAGCATCAAAATAGACCTAACCGATCTTATGAATGAGGGAAAACCTGAGGACACACAACTGAAGCCCCCCCTCAAACCAGGGAGAGAGAGACTCGAGGGGGCACACACACCCCAGGCAGAACAGGTGAAAGCCCCCTTTGGCTCCCACCCACCCACAGAAACTGCTCCCTCCCCCACACACACACACTCTCTGCTTTCCCCCCCACACACACACAGAGGAGAAAAATTACAGATTAAAGCCCCCAAAGGGGTCCTACTGTGGCTGTCTTCTATTCCATCAGGAGGGGCTGTGAGGACTGGGTAATCCAATACAATTCTATTTAAGCAAGGGAGGTTTTGTCTTGGATATGCCGCTCTGGAGATGCATATAGGATCGGGTGATCCATTCATCCCAATAGGGAAAAGGGGAAAGCCCATATCTCAGGACCCCCTGACCCAATGTTTACAAAACTTGGGGGGTCTCTTAAGAAGGCTTGTCTGAAGCAATGCTGAAAGTTTGGGGGCTGCACCCCCAAAAAAGCGCCCCCTGCAGCCACAGAAATGGAAAAGGGGGGAGGGAAAAGGGGTGGAGCCCATATCTCGGGACCCCCTGACCCAATGTTTACAAAACTTGGGGGGTCTCTTAAGAAGGCTCGTCTGAAGCTCCACTGAAAGTTTGGGGTCTCTACCCCAAAAAATGCACCCCCTGCAGCCATGGAAAGGAGCAAATGTGCACACTCATCCCCCATGAGGATTTCTCTCTCTTTCTCTCCCTGGCCGGGCCGCGCAGCAGCTGATTCCTCCAGTACTCAATCCTGATTGATTGGCCAGAAGAAGACCCAGCTTGGCCACCAATTGGCCGGGGGAGAATGCTGCTTACTGACGGTTATGCTGCTGCGTCCCGAATTTGTGAATTTATTCATGAACTCCCGAACTCGCTGAATTCGGCTCCCCCGTTTTCCCGCCATTTTTGAGTTCGGTTCATCCCAAACTAAAAACCACCGAATCAGGGGAAATTCGGCTGTTTTTCGGTTCGGGCTGAACCAAATCGACAGCCCTACATTATGCCTCTGTTGATGCACCCCAAGATCACATTCACTTTTTTGTTGCCGCATCACACATATTTAGCTTACAGTCCACCCGTACCCCAAGATCTTGTTCACACACACTGTTACCCAGAAGTGTATCCCCCATCCAGTATGCATGTCCCATCCAGTATGCATGTCCCTCATTTTCTATTTAAAAAATTATTTTATATTTCAACACAATACAAAACACACACAAAAGTACACATAACATAACATAAAAACTTAAAGCTCCAGTTCTTAGACAAGACATTACTTTGTAAGTGAAGTGGGGCTACAATCTATCAGGCTTCAGTTATTCTGGAACCAAAAAATAACTATAAAAATTGGGTTATATAAATGGCTATTAAGTTATCATACTAGTTTTATATCCTTTACACATATAGTTCTCATAATAATTATGCTGTTACATCTGGAGGTAATCAGTTAATATGGGAACAGTTTACTTATACATCTAAGATTCTTTTACAGTCATATTATATCAGCATATTAAGAAAAAATCAATAAAAAGATATATCCTTATAACAAATATGTTATTTCCTAAAATATATATAGTTGATACATGTGGTTAATACAAGGTTACACAATTACTAATTACTGATTATAATCATCACTGTTATGACACTCACTAATATCTTATTTCTTTATTACTTAACTATATATTCAAAATACAGTTTCCAATTCTTTAAAAAATCTTCTCTGGGTCTTTTGTTGACAATGTTTGTAAGCTTGGCCATCACCGCATAGTCTGCGAATTTATCCAACCAGTTTCTTAGTAATGGGACACTTTCTTGCTTTCAAGTGTAAGCAATAACTATTCTTGTGGCTGTAATCATGTATCTAAACAGTTTGGACACATTTTTCTCAATATCAGGTGGCAAGATTCCTAATAATAGTATTCTCAGATCCAGTGGGAAACTTTTGTTTAGTATTATTTGCATTTCCTGATGTACTTCAATCCAAAACTTTCTTATTTGATTACAAGGCCACCAACAATGGGGGGGGGGGGGATCCACCAACCTCTCTGCATTTCAAACATAGTCCGTATTTTTGCTTATTCTACTGATGTCCTTCATTTTTGTTACCCAGATGTAGAACTCAGCACTTATCTTTGTTGAATTGCATCTTGTTCACAATCCGCCCACTTTTCTCGTGTGTTCAGATCTCATTGAATTCTATCTCTGTCTTCTGGTGTGTTCGCTGCTCCTCCCAATTTGGTGTCATCTGCAAATTTAATGAGCAGTCCCTCTACATCAGTGGTTCCCAACCTTTTTTTGACCAGGGACCACTAGGACTTTTTTGTTCAGTGCAGGGACCCCAAGGTTCAAAATAAAAATTCCGAGAATTTGAAAATAAACTTTAATCATAACTGTTAGTTAAACATTAAACTTAGAATAATTTTTGAATATATATTTTTATAATAAAGAACTTATAATTGAAAATATTAATTTATTATGGGTTTATAACTTTGTTTCACAGACCTTAATTTAGTTCTCTTGGACCCCTGGGGGTCCACGGACCCCTGGTTGGGAACCAGTGCTCTACACCCTCATCCAGATCATTTATAAAAACATTGAAAAGTAAGGGTCCCAGAACCAAACCCTGTGGCACCCCACTGGACCCCTCCCTCCACTGAGATGAAATGCTACTGACAACTAGTCTTTGAGTGTGGTTCTCCAACCAGTTCCCTATCTACCTAACTATCCTAGGGTCTAGTCCACAGCCCTCTAGTTTACTCATTCAAACATCATGGGGAACCCTGTCAAAAGCCTTACTGAAATCTAGGTAAACAACATCAACCACATTCCCTTGATCCAGTAAGCTTGTCACTCAATCAAAGAAGGAAACAAGGTTGGTCTGGCAGGACCTATTTGGGACAAATCCATGCTGACTTCCCCAGATGACCAAGTTGTCTTTCAGCTGCTCACAGATTGATTTCTTTAATATTGTCACTGTCTCTGACATAATTATGGTATTTTGTGTACATGTGCAGAATTAATTCCATGTAGAGCTTGAACACAACATACAAACTGAACCACAAACTGCAGAGGTTTGTGTAATGAAAAGCCTGGCAACAGCTTGCAAAATGCAAATGTCCTTAGAACAGGCTGACTGAATTCTCTCAAGGTCTGAATTCTTTCAAGAGCTAACTAACTTACCCTGGTCTTGTCCTTGAAGGGAGAAGAACAGAGTCATTCTTCACTATCTGCCAGAAAGATGTATCTGAAATTACCCTTCCTGATTCAGCTGCCAGCTCTCAGCTGCTCATATCTAAAGAGCAGAAAATTCCTGCTATCCTCAAACCTTAAGAAGGTCTATTCAAAGACCTCAAGGCTATAAGTGCAGTAAGCTTCTTGCTTTCTATAACCTTGCTGAAGGCTATGTTTCCTACTGACCAGATGGTTACATGTTACAATGTGAGCAATAATTGTGTTTTATGATTTATATAGTTATATATTGTATTGTAGATTTCTAAATAGTCTCATTTAATGTGTATTGTACTGAAGATGAGAATGGTATGAAAATTGAGTATATGGAGTGATCATGGAGCTCAGAAATGATTGTTTATACTTTAAGCAAAATAGACTGAAAGGAAAGGAAGCCCATATTTGGTCATGGGGAGAAGCTAATAACCTGAACAGTTGCAACTGTACATTATTGCACTGCTCGTGTTATCTGAAAGTGGGGAGGAAGATATCCCTCCTGATGGTAAAATCAACAATAAGTCTGAAACAGTATAAATAAAGCCACAGTAAGCCCAGAGAATGAGAACCTTCCAAAGGCTCTCAAGAAAAGGCTGACTGGTATGTATGGCTTAAATACATTACTCTAGACTTTATGAATTAGATACTTTGAACTGAATCAGAATAATTTGACTGTTATATTTTAGAAGTTGGATTTTGAAACTGAATAGTATGTAAGACTTGCTTGCTTTTACTTCATACATTGTAAATACATACATTTACTTTGACAAGAATTTTTATAGAAGTGTTAAAGACTTGATAATCTGCATTTACACATATTTTACTAGAAGTATGTCAATAAAAAGACTTGCTTTTTAAAAGTAGGTAAAGTTGTTGAGTCCTGCTTACTCGATGACTGGCTGAATAAGATAACTTCACTTTTCAGTAAGTGATACATTCTAAGAACCTGTCATCTGAACAGCATGACCTGCTTCAATATCTGCTCTAGTATCTTCCCTGGGAAAGAGGTCAAACTGACTGGACTGTAGTTTCCTGGGTCATCCCTCCTCCCTTTTTTGAAAATTGGGATAATGTTCGCCCTCCTCATTGGAGGTCTCCCATCCAAACACTTGCCAGACCCTTCTTAGCATTTGAGATCTGATGAGATCAAGCTAGCCTGGGATATCCCGGGTATTCATTTCTTGAGTGTGCATAAATGTAAGTGGTGATTTTATAGTCTAATAACATAGCAACATATAGGGATGTGCACCTTGAAAAATGGTATTTTTCTGATCTGATTACAAGGGTTCAGAAAAACATTGGTATTCCCTGTTATCCAGGTTCCAAATACCAGTTCAGTATTCAGAATCAAATTTCTTTGTGGGGGTTTCTGATCCTCATTCCATTTATTGTTATGGCCATTGGCCAGCATAAAATAAAGGTTTCTGATACTATTTTGCTCTATTATTCCTTATGGGAAATATTTCCAGATGTCAAGAAGGGCTGGGTTTTTGTTTGTTTTTTGAGCAAATGGCACCAATACGGCAGGTACTAATGCCTGTCTATTAAATAACGCCCACATTTCAAGTGAATTAAAAAAGATCCAATTCTATGGACCCTGAAAAAGGTGCTCCTAGTCATTCTCCATTGTTTCATTGGGGGGGAGGGGGTTTCATGCTTCCTTCAGCACAAAGAATAGCCAAAGACACCACAGCAAGCAAAGTAACCACTTGGCCAAAGGCCTCCCAAAGCAGACAGAACCAACAAGCCCAAAGAACCAATGCAGAACCAGAGAATCCCAGCATAAGCACAGTGCAATGTGGCAGGTAAGCCCAACATGACAAATGTCAAATCAGAGAATCTAAGCCAATCGGAGAATCTAAGCAAATCCTTCACACCCACAGATTTAACAAGGACTGCTGTTGAAAGCCCAAAAAATGTCAAATCAGAGAATCCAAACCAATGTACAACCTGAGAATCTAACACAAACCTCAAGCCCGATGTAAACTAACTTGAGCAAAAAACACAGTGTTGCAAGACAAACAAAACCAATTTCAAAGGAAAGAATCAAAGCCAAACCAACATGACAAACACATACCTAGCCTTGGCAAGATACACACATAATAAAATGAAAGAAAAAAAACCAGTCTCGGCAGCCTTAAAACTGTGGCTCCCAGTATTCCCAGTTACTCAAGAATATTTCCAAACACACATCTCTAGCAACATATAGCATACACAGAGCCAGGATTTTGCATCACATGTAATTTATTTGAATCTCTGCATTAATATGCACGCTAGCAGGAATCCAAAATATATGACTTTATGTTTTTATCACACTGATAATCCTTTGTCACTGACTACATAAGAAGGGTTTTGGTTATCTCTATGCCTCTGCAAGAATTATAGGTTGAATAAGACAGGAGGCCAAAGACTAACACAATTTATAAATTAAGGTGCCACTGGATGCTTGTTTTATTTTGCTGTTACAGGCTAACACAGCTAACCATCTGGAATTATCATCCTAGTTTGAATAAGATGTTTCACACCAAACCTTTTCTAAAAATATCTCCAACCAGCTCATATTTGAATATTTGATTTTAATCCAAGCCACATTGTATTTGCTCTCCTGTTCTCCAGAATTTCATAATATCCATATGTTTCATGGCAGTGATCACATTTATTAAAATGTTGAGTGAACTTGTGATTTTATAATCTCTTTTCCCTTCATTGTCAGTGTTTTACTAGCTGTGACAATGAACAAAAAGCCTACTTGCCCTGCATGGGTGCATGGGAAGAGCAGGCAAGCGAAGGATGGAATTCCAAGTGGCTTTTGACTCCACTTTGGAAAACATACATGTATACTTTGGGTTATTTCCTAGTGGCATAAAAACAGCCTGAGTAGGGCTGTTGAAAAAAAAAATCGGTAAAATTCGGATTTGGCAAAATTTGGCCCCATTTTTATTCAGGAAATGCCAAAGTCCGAACTCCCCCAATTCGGATCCGTGGAATTCGGCACTAAGTTTGGAGTTTGTGAATAAACTCGGCCATTTGAAGCCATTAAAAACACATTCACGGCTTTCCGCAGCTCCGGGGGTGGGCATGTTTGGAGGTAGAAGTCCAAAACTTTCAGTGTAGCTTGAGGGGGCCCTTCTTGCAAGAACCCCCAGGTTTTGTTAAGATTGGGTCAGTGGGTCCCCAGTTATGGGGCCCGGGGGTCCCCCATCTGCCCATTGCAATAAAGCCATTACAAACACATTCGCAGCTTTCCGCAGCTCCGGGTGGGGTATTTTTGGAGGTAGAGGTCCCACCCTTTCAGTGTAGCTTGAGGGGACCCTTCTTGCAAGAACCCCCAAGTTTTGTCAAGATTGGGTCAGGGGGTCCCAAATTATGGGTCCCAGAAGGGCCCCCCCCACCCGTCTGCCTGGCCGGGGGTCTGGCTCCTTGGCAGTTGGGCTGTACCATTACCCCAGCCCGGGGGTCCCCCCATCTGCCCATTGGAATAAAGCCATTAAAAGGGGTGTACTAAAACTAATGACAAGTCAGCCCATTGGAAGCAATGGGAGAGGCTGCCCAGCCCATTGAAGATAATGGGAGAGGGGAATTTCAGTTGACTTGCATTGACTCCATTGAAATACATTACAGGGGATGTACTAAAACGAATGACAGGCTAGCCCATTAGAAACAACAGAAGCAGCAGCACAGCCCATTGGAAACAATAGGAACCAGCCACAGAGAGACTCACTGACCCACAGTTAACTCCACATGAATTTGGCAACCGGTGAAAACAGCAGAAAGCACAGTCCCATACAGAGGCAATCAAGCCCACCCCCCAGCAGAACAGGTAAACCCACCCCCCTTTGGCTCCCCCCCCACACACACACACACACAGAGAGAGAGAGAGAGAGAGAGAGAGAGAGAGAGAGAGAGAGAGAGAGAGAGAGAGAGAGAGAGAGAGAGAGAGAGAGAGAGAGAGAGAGAGAGAGAGAATCTCCCCACACACACACACACATACACAGGAAAAAAATTATAGAGAAAAGCCCCCAAATGGGTCTAACTGTGGATGTCTTCTTCTCTTCCATCAGGAGCAGGGACTGGGAGTCAGGACTCAGGAGTAATCGCAGACTCACACACACTGCTGCTCTCTAGATGCACATTAAGGATTGCCTGCTCCCATTCATTCCAATGGGTGGATGGGGGGACCCCATAACTCGGGATTAATTGCCTTTTAGTCAGACCCCCGGGCCAGGGTAATGGTACGGCCCAAATGCCGAGGCAACCAGATCCCCGGGCCGGGGTAATGGTACGGCCCAACTGCCAAGGCAGCCAAACCCCCAGCCGGGCAGATGGGTGGGGGGACCCTTTCCAGGCCCCATAATTCAGGACCCCTGACCCAATCTTCACAAAACTTGGGTGTTCTTGCAAGAAGGGTCCCCTCAAGCTACACTGAAAGTGTGGGACCTTTATCTCCAAACATGCCCCCCCCGAAGCCGTGGAAAGCTGTGAATGTGTTTGTAACGGCTTTATTGCAATGGGCAGATGGGGGACCTCTTCCGGGCCCCATAACTTGGAACCCCCTGACCCAATCTTCACAAAACCTGGGGGTTCGTGCAAGAAGGGTCCCCTCAAACTACACTGAATGTTTGGGACCTCTACCTCCAAACATGCCCCCCAAGAGCTGCGGAAAGGAGCAAATGTGCACACACACCCCACCCCCCACGGGGATCTCTCTCACACACAAACAGACACTCTCTCTTTCTCTCCTCAGCCCGCGCAGTAGCTGGGCTCACGCACTCAACAGCAACTGATTGGCCAGAAGTAGACCCAGTTTGGCCACCGATTGGCCGCGGGAGAATGCTGCTTCAGGGGCGCCGAATTTGCCCGAATTAATTCAGTGTCCATCATCGTTTTCCCGCCTTTTTTTGAATTCAGTTCCATCCCAACTGAAAACCGCCGAATGGGGGAAAATTCAGCTGTTTTTCGATTCGGAACAAGCCAAATCGACAGCCCTAAGCCAGAGAAATTGATTCCCAGAGGGGCAACAGGGCAAAGGGAGTTTATATAGCCCTCTGCCCCCAAGATGATTTAATTCACAGTTTGAGAAATGTTCCCATTTAAATGCCTGCCCATATGCATGCTTCTCCTGCCAACTTAGTTTGGCAGATAAGTTTTGTTAGGAGGTTCATCTTGTTGCCAAGCTTGCTGGCCTTACTGAGGATTCAGTCCTTTACAATGATGGTTTCTACTGTTTGGAACAGCTCTGTAGTGGAGGTCCAACTCTTCCCCCACCTTTCTGTCAATCCTCTGAGGATGTAAAACAGTTCTATGCCAAAGGGTAGTCAAGTGAAAATATGGAGAACAAATTTTGGTTGTTGGCTGGAATTATGGTGGGGATATTATTGGTTTTTGCATGGACTGCAAAAAACAAAAACAAATCAGTGGGATATAGATCAAGTCAAGCCTGAACTGAACCTTGAAGCTAAAATGATTAAACAGAGGCTATCATATTATGGTCACATTATGAGAAGACAAGAGTCGCTGGAAAAGACAATCATGCTAGGAAAAGTTAAAGGCAGCAGGAAATGAGGAATACCTGACAAGAGATGGATTGACTCCATAAAGGAAGCCACAGCCCTCAATTTGCAAGACCTGAGTAAGGCTGTTAAAGATAGATTGTTATGGAGAAAATTGATTCATAGGGTCGCCATGAGTCGGAAGTGACTTGACTGCACTTAACACACATAACACATTATTGGTCTATTAATCTTAGATTATTGTTGTTTATTGTTAGCCACTTTGAACAACCCTGGAAGAGGGATATAAATTTTAAACAAGCAAACAAGTAAATCCTGGCCACTGGAGACATTGCATGAAATCACTATGAAGGATCACAGCACTATCCACTACATAATTCTGTCCTAAGACACAATGTTCTTTATCAAAGGAAAAGTTCAGACCAATTTTGTTTGAATACATATGCAGTGAGGGGAAAAAGTATTTGATCCCCTGCTAAATTTGCCCGTTTGCCCTCTGACGAAGAAATGACCAATCCATAATTTTAATGGTAGGTTTATTGTAGCTGTGAGAGACAGAATAACAACAGGAAAAACCCCAGAAACCCAGAAGACAAAAGTCAGAGATTGATGTGCATTATAATGAGTGAAATAAGTATTTGATCCCCTATCAACCAGCCAGATTGGGGTTAGGGTTAGGGTTCTGCTGTCAACAGAAGCAATCAATCCATCAGATTCCAAACTAGCCACCATGACCAAGACCAAAGAGCTGTCCAAGGATGTCAGGGACAAGATTGTAGACCTACACAAGGCTGGACTGGGCTACAAGACTATTGCCAAGCAGCTTGCTGAGAAGGTGACAACCCTAACCCTAACCCTAACTGTCAACCTCCCTCGGTCTGGGGCTCCATGCAAGATCTCATCTCGTGGAGTTGCAATGATCATGAGAACGGTGATGAAGCAGCCCAGAACTACACGGGGGGAACTTGTCAATGATCTCAGGGCAGCTGGGACCATAGTCACCATGAAAACAGTTGGTAACACACTACGCCGTGAAGGACTGAGATCTTGCCGAGACCGCATGGTCCCCTTGCTCAAGACAGCACATGTACAGGCCCGTCTGCAGTTTGCCAATGCACATCTGAATGACCCACAGGAGAAATGGGTGAAAGTGTTGTGGTCAGATGAGACCAAAATCGAGCTCTTTGGCATCAACTCAACTCGCCGTGTTTGGAGGAGGAGTAATGCTGCCTACGACCCCAAGAACACCATCTCCACCGTCAAACATGAAGGGGGACATATTATGCTTTGGGGGTGTTTTTCTGCTACGTTTTTCTGCTAAGGGGACAGGACACCTTCACCTCATTGAAGGGACGATGGACGGGACCATGTATCGTCAAATCTTGGGTGAGCACCTCCTTCCCTCAGCCAGGGCATTGAAAAGGGGTCAAGGATGGGTATTCCAGCATGACAATGACCCAAAACACATGGCCAAGGCAACAAAGGAGTGGCTCAAGAAGAAGCACATTAAGGTCCTGGAGTGGCCTAGCCAGCCTCCAGACCTTAATCCCATCGAAAATCTGTGGAGGGAGCTGAAGGTTCGAGTAGCTACACATCAGCCTCGAAATCTTACTGACTTGGAGAGGCTCTGCAAAGAGGAGTGGGACAAAATACCTCCTGAGATGTGTGCAAACCTGATGGCCACCTACAAGAAACGTCTGACCTCTGTAATTGCCAACAAGGATTTTGCCACCAAGTACTAAGTCATCTTTTGCAAAGGAATCAAATACTTATTTCACTCATTATAATGCACATCAATCTCTGACTTTTGTCTTCTGGGTTTCGGGGGGTTTTCCTGTTGTTATTCTGTCTCTCACAGCTACAATAAACCTACCATTAAAATTATGGACTGGTCATTTCTTCGTCAGAGGGCAAACAGGCAAATTTAGCAGGGGATCAAATACTTTTTTCCCTCAGTGTAACCGGCGCTCAATTCATGATTATATTAAATGTTCTAAGGACTGTATTTTTTAACACAATTTCATGTCTTTTCCCCCCATTCACTCTTGCTGGGAGGTCCCTTCTCCCACTTCCATTTTTCCAAAAAAAAATTTTAAATACATCAACCTAACAAAAGCTCCTTATTATGGGAGAGGTGTCATTTAGTTTAAATGTAATATCCGGATTAATAGCTCAACATGGGTTGCTTATTGTATCAACTAAGAGCCCAGGTTTCAAAATACGTTTAATTTGTTCAAAAATATGTAATAGCTTTTGTGGCTGGGCTCTGTTTAATTTAACCTCTTGGGTTTGTCACATCATTTTCCTTCTTTTGAAGCAACACGAGCGATGTGGGTTTTTTTTCCCCTTCCGTAACAGGGTGATTCATTGTAATAGAGTGAGTGCGATGGCCGTTGGACTGTTTCTTCCCTCAGTCCTGTCTGTCTTCACATCATCACATTTCCTGGAAGAAGGATGGCCTGGAAAATGGCTCTCCATCCCACTTAAGCTATTTCAATGTAGAACTTGAAAGTGACATTCTAGTGTCAGGCAGCTGCACTCCCCACCCCACCCCCGCTGCCTTCTTTCAGCCAGATGCAGAAGGCAATGATATGAAACTGAAAGAAACCACAACTCACTCGTCTACCTTCCACTTAATTTTTCATACAAATTTCAGGTCAGGCTGTGGCCCGGCAAGCCCTGAGGTGTGCGTTACATTAGAAGGGCTGCAAGCAGGTCTCCGAAAAGCAATCTGAACTGGAAGAAGAGCGAGAGAGAGAGGAAAATTGGGTGTGGGCTCTTTAAAAAGGACTGGTATCTATTCCGAGGGGTTTCATTAAAATCTGGCCAATGTATCCAGGTTGATGGATTACTAGATTAATCCATTCAAAGCAGAACATGTGACCAACCCATTTTTCAACCAATTAAAAAGCCACTGAAGAATGCTAGATTTGGAAACCTTTTTCAATGCATAGGTGACAGATTCATATTGTATTGATGATCATTATAAATGATTGAAATCATTATTCTGTTCAAGAATGGCAGTGTGAAAATCCATACATTTCTCTTGGGGGGGGGGGTTCTGCAGCCAAATATAACCCCCCTACACAAATGCAGTGTGCAGAATCATTGGTTCTCCTGAGCCTGGCCATGCTTTTCTGGTGGCTGTATTATCTGCTCTTGCCAATAATATTGCAGGAATGGGATGAGGTTTCATTGGAAGGAACATATTAAAAACGTGTGTGTCCCACTTTGTCACATCTGTGTAGAGCCCCCCCCCCAAAAAAATGCAATTGTTTTTACTTTCTTTTAATCTTGCTAAGAAATTTAAAAGTAGAAGAACTGACCCCCATGTTCAAAGTCATTGTCAGAGACCATGAAGTCATAGGCTTCTGGTTTTAATAATGTCTTGAAAAACACTCAGCATCATTAATCATATTCAGAAAATAAATGACACACAGATTTTCTAGTTTCAAGTCTTTGTGAAGAGCAGTTTAGAGTCTTGTAAATTCATAGACACACCTTTCCTCTGACTCTTTTCAGGAGTATAAAGTAGGCTGATAAGCCAATTTAAAAAAAAAATCTACACCGATATTCTGAAAAGATTTTGAAAGGGGTAATGTTTGGGTACAAATTCATTTTGAGATCTCATTTTTTTCCCTGACCGTTATTCTGAGAATCTGTATTTACTCTGACACTTTATTCACTTCCTAGGCAGATAAATGGAATTTTGGCAGTTTCTTCCCTCTCTCTTATGCATGTTTGTTAAGAGATTGATAGCAGAAAATCTTTATGGTTTTCTATAATGTTTTATTATTTTTCATTTGAGCATTATGAGAAAGTAGGATTAATGTAATAAAATACTGTAGATGAGCCTTATTAGAGGCAACAGCATGATATGAATTGTGACATTTTGTATTTGTTTGATGTAGCTTAACCTCCATTTTCAGTGCATCCACTTTTAAATAAGCACCTGATCTATCAGATGAGACAACAGCATGCAGACAGTCACTACTGTGCCATTTATTTCCTATGTCAGATGGTTGCCTTATCTTTTCTCAGTTCAGTCATTTACTGAAGTGTATGGTTGCCGATCCACATGAGGAAGTTTCTCTTTGTAAATGCTCTTCTACTCTTTTCTAAGAAAGCAATAGAGATACATAAGAATTTCTTCATACCTGCAAAACTTCTCCACAATTGAAATTACTTGATTAAGCTGAAGATCTGGCAGTCCATGTGATAGTTTAAATGGGGTCATAGATAAGACAACAAATGGCCTTACTCCTCCTCCTCCTCTTCCTCATCATCATCATCTTGCCATTTTCCTAAAATATGCTTGATGTCAAAAGTTTATTGGGCAAACTATCCTGAAACTCTTGGTTGATTCTGCCATTCATTCTTGAATTCTCTTTACCTGAATGTTTGTTCTGTTTACCCAAATTTGTTGTTAACCACAGTTTTAAAATATGTGCTGATTTTCTATATAAAAACATAATCCAGTTTTTCTTGCCCCTACAAAATTTGACTAATTTGGGTTATAGGTGTGAAAAAACTGAAAAGAATGGGGAGGGTTACAAAAAAGATCAGTTTTTTTCCCAGAGGACATTTTAACCATTTTCCAACAGAAAACAAATTAGGAAATATGATGTGTGTCTCCCACAAGTCCTTGAGTATTCCCTACCATGCAAGTGGGCCTGGCCCAGTGGCAGGCACCACATAACTGAGCCAGTTTTCCTAGGTATTTTCCTACTCTCTGCTGCCAACACTAACTGCTCCCTGCCCTCCTCTAAGTTCCCTCCTCTTCCACTCAGCCTTTGGAAGCCTTCTTTCCTTACTCCTTTGATGGAAGAGTTTCTTCTGTCACAAGAAGGTTTCAAACAGAGATGAGGGGAGTGGAAGGATGCATGCTGATGTCTCTAGATTTGGTATCAAATGTTCACTTTGTTCAGTGTGGCATTCCAAAGCCATGACGCTCTGTTCTTATGCTTACGTGGAAGAAAAACCCACATAAATGTATGTTCTTAAAGCCTAATCCAAACACTCATCCTTCTGAATTTAAAGCCCGGTACAGCTGATGTGCTGCATACGTCAATCAGTGCATAGGTAGTGGTGATCCAGTGGCTATCCTGATACAATATCCAAACATAATGTACCAATCTTTGCCTATGATTTTTGCTGATACATTCAGGCAAATGTTTCCCATAGGCACATTGATTGCCATCTTCATGTATGGCCATCTGCATCTCCAAATATATGATGAACCAACAAGTAATCAGATTTAATTCTTTCCTAGAAATAGACATGCACTTTAATATTTTACAAAATGTGCAAAAACACGCTCTCTTATCTAAAGGCAGTACTGAATCAAGAATAGGCATTCTTTATTACAACCATACTTCAGGCTCAAGTTGAACCCAACAATGAAATTAGAAGTCAAAATCCTTCTAAACAGTCACAGTGCCTCACTTTATATATAGCAGACGATAAGAATATGAGTTTCTGATGTTTCCATGGTGTTTGCTGTCTTTTTGAGGTCCGTTGCATTTCACTGTTTTCACAGATAAAGCAAGCCATGATTTTTTTAATAACCTGCAGGTTTGTTCATCTGATTCAACTAGGACTTGGTTAACTTTTTTTTCATCATTGGTTTCACTAAAAACATTTCAGCACTAGTTACTGATTTCCCTCTACCTGCACGATATAAATTGATGAATCCTATTTGAGAGCTGAAGCATTTAGCAATGCAGAACTAAACATCTGTCTTTAGAAAAACTGTAAATTAGTTTTATAAAGAGGCAATTCAGCAGAACGAATACAAATGATTTCACGCTTTTTCTATGGGCAGCTGGCTTTTGATTCCTCTGCCCAATGAATTAGCGACTTCTGGGATCCGTTTCATGAGAATAATTCTGCAAATCTAAAAGAGATGGTCACTGAACATTAAGGTATTCGACCATGCAGGATTGTAGGTCCCATCTGTAGAAACTGTTTGTTATTATAGCTACACTGAAGTGTACAAAGCAAAAGGCATTCTACAACTATGGAGACTCTGTCTCACTACCCAGTCCTAAAACTTGATTCACAAAAAACAAGATGCCTGCAAAAGAAAAATCAGTTCTTATGTCATGTTAAAAATGCTTGTTGGAGTTTGAATAGTGGAATGAAAGCTAGTTATATTAGGAAATTAATACAATAAGTTGTTTTCCTTAAGACATTTTTAAATATAAGCACAGCCATTAATTTAGCTTGCAGCCACTCATAATCACCTGGGTCAAATGTTTTCTGCACCATTAGTCTATGTCTGAACACCTCAGATGTATTCAATTATGGGGGAAATACTACAAATGCCAGAACAGCCTCCTACTCTCCCCCTGTTCCTCAGCCAATGTATCCTCTGCTACAGCCTTTAAGAGTTTAAAGGCACAAAGTTAAAATCAACTTTTTTCATAATTTGAGATGAACCTAACTTACCTCAGTGTTTGTTAATGGCTGGTGAGCTGCTGATATACATATAAATTTGCACATTCACATCCTTGCACTGCCTCATGGGAATTGTAGTGTTTTACTCTCTAAATCTATCCACATAAATCTTGTTTTCCAAACTATTAATCTAATTAAAGTGTGTCTTGGGGCTTTTTCTTTTTCTGCGGCAGCATTTCTGGTGCAGAGCTAAAAGGGAAGGCACAGCATCTAATTACAAAAGACACAGCATCTCATTACAAACTGCAAGTGATTCTGTTCAGTCAGAGTAAGCTTGACTAGTGGGCTCATTCACATCATGCTAATGTGCATAAATTATGGAAAAAATGAGGATTGATTTGAAAATAGCATGGAGGAGAACTATGTACACCTTCCTGATCACCTTGGAGGAAGGCAGGATAAAAATGTAATAGATATCAACAAAATGTAATATGCATGTATACACTGCAACTGTATTGGAGATAACACTAGCAAATTTATTGTGACATGAATTTGGTGAACAGAAGCTCCTTCTGTCTGAGATATAAAGGGAACAATCCTAAGCAGGTATACACAGAAGTAAGTCACATGTTATTCAGTGGAGTTTACTCTCAGGAAAGTCTTAGGATTACAGCCAAACTGAGCATTGGATAGACTAGGAATGGGGAAATTGAAGCTCAAACAAAAACCCAGGTTTATTGCATGGCCTTGGACTAGTCTCTCTCAATCTAAGCTGCCTCATGAGTCCGTGTGGTGTAGTGGTAATACTGTTGAACTACTAGCTGGTGCATATCCCTAGGTATGAATCACTTCATCATGGAATCTTGCTGTGTGACCTTGGGACAGTCATACTCTCTCAGTCTAACCTACCTCACAGGATTGTTGAGAGTATGAACTGGAGGAGAAGAGAACAATACAAGCTGCTTTGAGCCCCCATTGAAGAGTAAGGCAAGGAAGTAAATAAAGAAGTAAAATGCAAGCAATGGTGTATGCTGCCCTGAGTCCCTTGGAAACAGGCCATGATACCAGAGGAGATCGATACGTTTCAAGTCTTCCAGATGCCACAAGAGTTGTTGTTGCTTCGCCTGCAGCAGACTTACACAGCTAGCCACCTAGAAATTATCAATATGCATTGTTGTTTAGTCTCAAAGACTAGGATGGGTAATATTTGCAGATATGTGAATGGCCATGTTTAGAGCAGTAACTGGCCCATCAGAACTGCAAGAAGTTCAATCTGTATGGAGCAGCAGCTCGTAAGTGTTTTTGTCATGAAAACTAAATATTACTTTTTTCTATCACATTTAGCCAGACTCTGAAAAGTTTCCTTGGTGCTTAAAAAACAGTAGCATTTTAATGTTATGTGCCTTATTAGCGCACTTGTAGGGCCCCTCCCACCAATTTAAGCTGTCTAAATTAACAATTCAAGAGCCATACTATTAGCTTACAAGAGCCTCCAGGCAGTCCCAAAGTGATTTTGCTGGTCTGTTTTTCCTAGAGATCAACTGCCAATTAAACACATGCTAATGAGAATTAAAAACTGGATTAAACGCATTAGCACCTTCTTTCTCAAGTGGGAAGCCATGCTGGGTGCTCAGTGGAAGTCTTGGATTGGAAGAAGGTGTCAAAATAGTTGTTGGGTGAATAGTTGGACTCAGCATGCCTTAATATTCTTTCTAGGCGTTCTGGTGGGATTAGCTACAGCTACAGGCAGAAACTATCATTGCTCTTAATTCCCTAAGAAAACATATGAGATTTCTAATTGGCTCGGGGCAAAAGTAAAACTCCAGATGAGGTCTATAAGCTCTGTGGAGTATGGTTATTGGAAATGGAGGTGACATGTCTTTCCTAGTGGTAACCACATTGGTTTGTTGCAGCAACACTAAAAAAGAGCAGCAACTTAAATAGTTATTGTGGTTTAAGCTTCATAGGCTAGAGACAACATCATCCCATGTACCAAATGTGTCCTCAATTGACAGATAAACACGCCTACATTAGTAAAGAGGCAAAAAATTAAAACAGAGTGGTCAAAAGACAATGAAATGGAAGAGAAAGGTCTCTAACAACTCTATATAAGGCTCAGCTGTATACAAAATAAGGTCAGAAATAACTAAGAAATTATTTTTTTAACCAGTAATGGGAAAGGAATCCGTTGCCTTTATTGAGTCTTAATGAGATATTGTGAAGCTTCGAGCTGTTTTACACTGGAATTAGGAATGGTGAATTTCAGGTCAACAGCAGAATGTCCCAGTAGATCTAAATGCTCTCCTACTAGTTTTTAGAAATTGCCATTTTTTAATGTTGTGTATCCATTTATTCTTTTGTGTAGCAATTAACCTGTTTGTCCTATGTAGACAGTAAGGCACCATTGACATTTGATTGACTATTATAGGACCAGTAGGTGAATAAGCTCCTGTTGATATGACTGGTGTTTGGTGCTCCAATAGTGAGATTCATTACAAACCTCAGTAACTGCAAGTACCACACATAGTAGCACACAGGGCTCACAGCAGAAGCACAGTTTCAGAAAAAGAAAACTTAAAAATTGCCTGGGGGAAAGGCAGGCATCTAAATATTGTAAGAAAATAAATAAACAAAAATCCAATTCACTTGAATCTCAACCACATACAGGACTGCAACATAGGATTGGATCAATGTCCTCTAATTATCTGGCTGGCCAATGTATGGTAGTAATGGGTATTTTGTGGGAAGGGCCATGACTCAGTGGTAGAGCAAGTTCAAACTCAGGCAGCAGATCTAGGGAAAGGATCCTCCTTGGCGTAACTTGGAGAACCACTGCCAGTCATAGGGCTTGACACTGAGCTAGGTGGATCAGTACTGGTTTAACTTAGCATAAAGCCACTTTATATGTTTAGATATTAACAAATCAAATGATGAAACAAAAGGTATAGAATAGAATTTTTATTACAGTCAATGACCAGCACAAAACAAAAGGGATAATTACTAACTTATCAAAAAAAAAACCCCAAAAAACCAGTGTTCGTTAATATTTACTAATACTTATATATTTTCTTATTCTGGAATCTGGTGGTCAGGCTTAGACTTCACTAAAATCATAAAGACAAGGGAGAAAAGTAATTTTCCCCACTCCCACTTGCTACTGGACCCAGCAAGAGTCCACATAAACTGAAAATCCCTCCCCTCCACCCAAACACACACATACACACTGATGCTCGTTCTGACATGCCCAAAGTACTATGCCTCAGAGCCCCCTGGTAAATACAGTCTCAGAATTCATGAGACTCTGGAACTACATTCCCCATAGTGCACTGAGGCAGAGGAATTCCGGTACAAAATTATTAAAGGTGTTGCTGAAGATGCTGGAGTCACAGATTTTCAGCCTGTACTGACCACCTATCAGGGACCCAGTGTGAGTCTGAGCCACACAAGAAGTACACACATGAAGCTGCCTTATACTGAATCAGACCCTTGGTCGATTAAAGTCAGTATTGTCTACTCAGACCGGCAGCGGCTCTCCAGGGTCTCAGGTAGAGGTCTTTCACAACACCTACTTGCCTAATCCCTTTAACTGGAGATGTCAGGGATTGAAACTGGAGATGCCGGAGATTGAAACTGGAAACCACCATGAGAAGCCACTCACAAAAACAATAAACTGGCCATTGGCCACAGTACAGTAGTGGTGGAGGTTTTACTTTTGTTTCTCCACAGCCAGTATGTTTCCCTTTGGGAACCATGGCAATCTCATTCTCTTTCCTCAGCTGCTGTGCCACATGTTGAGGAGATAGCTAGTACACAGAGAGAGAAGCCATTACCGTCACTCCATATATCTGGTCAACAGTGGTGGGGAAAGACAACCTTGCATGCTCAGGAGTAATCTGATAATGTGAAAGATTATATTTTGCTTTTGAATCTTAACATTTATATCTTATTATTATGTGCGGGTGGCATTCAGGACACAGAGTAGTCATGTGGCTCCTTTGATGATGGTAATCTCAAATGTGGCTCTCCTGGTGCTGCAGAGTGAGCACCACTGAGTGTGATTATGCAAACATTAATGTGTGGGAGTTAAACACATTGCAAGTGAAAGAGGTTTTTTTTTCAGGGACTGATAAAATCAAACTGGTCCAGAAGGCAGCAGTAAGAGTCCTCACAGGGACTCTGCTGAGAGCACATGTTCGGCCTGAGCTCTGGCAACTGCACTGGCTTAAGGTGGAGTACCAGATTGGGTTCAAGGTGTTGGTGTTAACCTTTAATGCCCTACACAATCTGGGACCATCGTACCTTCGGGACCACCTCTCCCAGTGTGCCCCCAAGGAGCATTATGTTCAGCAAATAACAACTTGCTGGTAGTCTCTGGCCCAAGAAGGGTCCAGCTGGCCTCAACCAGGGCCAGGGTGACTGACTCAACAATCTTCAACGAGCTGAGGAAGGCTTCTTCGAAACGCAGCCAGGATCTAGAGGGCACATTCTCCTTGCTTGAACCTTCTAACTTGATATATGTAACCTACATTGTTGAACACAGGACTGTTTTTCCTGTTATCTGATTATGACTGTGGTGAATTTACACACTGGAATGAATATTGAACTGAATTTGAAAAACTGAATATTGAAAATTTACAAGTACTATTGATGTTTATGAAGGTAATAAACAAAACTATAGTATAGTAGCACTGTCCTTCAGTGTTACTCCTCTGAAGATGCCTGCCACAGCTGCTGGCGAAACATCAGGAAAGAAAATACCAAGACCACGGTCACACAGCCCGGATAGCCTACATGAACCAATAACTATAGTAGTTTGATAAATAATAATTGAGCTGGTGTGTTGCTTTAATTATCAGTTAATACTAAAGCAACACAGGTTTATTGTTGGA
Organism: Euleptes europaea; assembly: GCF_029931775.1. Taxonomy (NCBI): domain Eukaryota; kingdom Metazoa; phylum Chordata; class Lepidosauria; order Squamata; family Sphaerodactylidae; genus Euleptes; species Euleptes europaea. The sequence goes on along the minus strand of NC_079314.1, from coordinate 79,304,896 downwards.
TTGAACCTCCAAGTACTAGCTGGAAATCTCCTACTATTACAACTGATCTCCAGCTGATAGAGATCAGTTCACCTGGAGAAAATGGCTGCTTTGGCAATTGGACTCTATGGCATTGAAGACCCTCCCCAAACCCCGCCCTCCTCAGGCTCCACCCCAAAAACCTCCTACCGGTGGCAAAGAAGGACCTGGCAACCCTAGCCTGGTGGAACTCTCTGTCAAGTGAGACCAGGGCTCTACTGGATCTGGTGCAGTTCCACAGGGCCAGCAAGATGGAGATGTGCTGCCTGACCTATGGTTGAGGCAGCAACCGTTTCCATTGTAGCTGGCTTCCCTTCCCTTCCTAACTATTGGGTTAAATTGATCTGGGGACCCTGACCTTCCCCCACCCCAGGCTGGCTGCTGACCTCTGTGTGAAGAAATTGAATTTTGGTGCCAGTTCCAGACTTAGTTTTATGAATCATGGTTTTAGTTGTAGAATTATGCTTTGCATCTTAATGTGATATGGATTGTACTGTGAATGTTGTTTTGATGTGAGCCGCTCTGAGGCTGGGATAGGGCTAGCGCTGTCGGAAAAAAACATTTGGTACAGTTCGGATTCGGCCGAATTTGGCCCTTGTGGGTTCGGTACGTGCCGAAGTCCAAACTCCCCCACTTCGGATCCGTTCAATTCGGCGGGAATTCAAAGTTCGGGGAAAAAATTCGGCCGAATAAAGCCATTAAAAACACAATCGTGCCTTTCCGCGGCTCTGGGGTGGGGCATTTTTGGGGTTAGAGGTCCCAAACGTTCAGCAGAGCTTCAAAGGACGTTTATTGAAAGACTCCCCAAGTTTTGTAAAGATAGGGTCAGGGGGGGGGCTGAGATATGGGCCCTGAAAGGGGTCCCCCCACCCTTAATGTGCATCTCTCAGCAGAGCTTGCCGCCCACGCACAAAGCTCCCAGTCCCGACAACAGTTTGCAAAGCAACTCAACCTTGTAAAACAACACCTTTGCAACAGGGAAAAACCAGAAGACACACAACTGAAACCTCCCCCCTCAAACCAGGGAGCGAGAGACTCGAGGGGGAACACACACCCCAGGCAGAACTGATGACAGCCCCCTTTGGCTTCCCCCCCCCACCCACAGAAACTGCTCCCTCCCCACACACACACAGACTCTGCTTTCCCCCACACACACACACATACACAGGAGAAAAGTTATAGATTAAAGCCCCCAAAGGGGTCTTACTGTGGTTGTCTTCTGTTCCATCAGGAGGGGCTGGGGAGGATGATTCCAATTAGGCACGGGACGTTTTGCTCTGGAGAAGATGCACACAGGATCGGCTCGCTGATCCATTCATCCCAATAGAGAAAAGGGGAAAGGGGAAAGGGGAAAGGGGAAAGCCCATATCTCGGGACCCCCTGACCCAATGTTCACAAAACTTGGGGGGTCTCTTAAGAACACTAGTCTGAAACTCCGCTCAAAGTTTGGGATCTGCACCCCAAAAAATGCACCCCCTGCAGCCACGGAAAAAGAAAAGGGGGGGAGGAGATATTTCTGCCCCCACTGAACCCATCTTTACAAAACTTGGGTGGTATCTTAAGAATAACTGTCGAAGCTATGCTAAAAGTTTGGGGTCTATATCCCCAAAAAAGCGCCCCCTGCAGCCACATAAATGGAAAAAGGGGGGAGGGAAAAGGGGGAGAGCCCATATCTCGAGACCCCCTGACCCAATGTTTACAAAACTTTGGGGGTATCTTAAGAACCTTCATCTGAAGCTCCACTAAAAGTTTGGGGTCTGTACCCCCAAAAATGCGCCCCCTGCAGCCATGGAAAGAAAAAGGGGGGAACCAGGTTGGTTTCCCCACTCCTACACATGAAGCCAGCTGAGTGACCTTGGTCTAGTCACAGTTCTAGTAAGAGCTCTCTCAGCCCCACCTACCTCACAGGGTGTCTGTTGTGGGTGGGGGGGGGGAAGAGAAGGTGATTGTAAGCCGGTTTGATTCTTCCTTAAGTGGTAGAGAAAGTCAGCATTTAAAAACCAACACTTCTTCTTCTTCTAAAGTATCATGAGACTCTATACATATCTGCCCAACAGGACAGGTCCTTTTGAACAAGTCCTTCTTTGTGTACCCCTACCTGTAGAATTCAGGTAGGTAACACAAAACTTAGGGCATCCTCTGTGGAGGCATCTTGCTTCTGAAAGTTTCTCCCTTCAGAGATCCACTGAATTGCCTTAGTTTTAGGAGTCATATAAAAATATTTGTCTTGTTTTTCTCAAGTTCTTTAACTGATTATTGATTTATCTGATCCATTGCTTTCTTTCTGTTGTGATTGTATACTAGAATCCATCTCAAGAGCTTTCCAGACCTGTAGGGTATATAGTTTATGTGGGTTTTGTTCCAGAAATATAGCTAATTAAAATGCTCACACTAGATTGTACTTGGGCATTAGATACAGACATGGCATCACAAATGATAAGAACAAAAAGAAAGAAAGAAACTTGAGGCACTTTAAAAGCTACTGGATTTATTGTGGCACAAGTTTTCACAGCCTTAAAAACCCCTCCACCTGATGTCTTTAAGGTACCATAAATGTTCCTTTTTTCTGAAAAATGTTAATATGGTTAACCATCCTGAATTTATTCATAAATATTTGCCTCCAACAGTGTACACTAATGTACAGACAATGAACACACATGAAGCTGCCTTCTACTGAATCAGACCCTCAGTCCATCAAAGTCAGTATTGTCTACTCAGACCGGCAGTGGCTCTCCAGGGTCTCAGGCAGAGGTCTTTCACATCACCTACCTGCCTAGTCCTTTTAACTGGAGATGCTGGGGATTGATCCTGGACCTTCTGCATGCCAAGCAGAGGCGCTACCACTGAGCCACGGCCCCTCCCCAGTGCCATCAGTGTGTCATTTTGGGTACTTGGCTCACAGTCTTAGCGGGGGCTACCCTGAAGCAGGCTGTAGCTTTACAGCTCTTCTACTGCAGACCACCAACATGGCCACCCCTCCTGAAAGTATATAAAGGGAGTCTCCAATTAAATCCATAGTTGGAAATGTTATAATTGAACCACAGTGTACACATGATATATATAAAACATCATGTGTAAAGTTGTGCAGAAAGAAATGGAGAAAATGGATGCCTCAGGTATAAATTTTCTGGCAAAGGGGATGGAGATGTGGAGCATTGTGGAAGCACCAGGGGCGGGGTCAAAATACAGGGTGCCCTGTCACCCTGAGACACAAGGAAATGAGGCAAGACATGTGATTACTTTTATATAACATTTGAGTTGGGTCTATCTTATGTGAGGGAGAGCTGGTAGGAATATTCAAGGTGGTCATCGGTCCTGTACCAAAGAATGTGGAGATTCCCCCAAACTGATGCAAGACATAAGTTAATCAAGAAAGGAAATCTTCCCAGAAGCTGAAGAATCGGGTTTCTTTCTTCACTCCATACTAGTACTTTAGCAAGACAGAGAATGAAGAATCTGAAATACCATTTTGAAACCCCAAGAGAAATACTCATGCCAAATATATCAGCATGTTCCTGATGAAATGCATAAATGAAACAGGTTGCTTTCCACAGATGGAAATACCATTCCCAAGGAAACCCGAAATGAAAGATTTTGGAGTCAGGAGGCATAGAGCTGACCCTTTTCTCACTGCTTTCATTCTTTGCTTAGAGTTTAGACACCATTTGAAACAGTGCCCAGCCATATAATTTGTATCTCAGTAAAGCAAAGTTAGGATATGTTATTAAATAACAAATACAGAATAATGGTTTAATATTGTTACATTTCATATAACTGGGGCATTATGCCAAGGACTGATGTTAACTCCCAGCCCACAAAAAAGGATGATCTTTGTTATTATTTTAACCAATGCTTGCAGCATAGCTATTTGTCTTCAAAACATTTTTTGGCCTGTGTCCACATAAAACCTTTCTTCTTAACAGTAGCGCTGTATGGACCTTGGCATAATCTTTCACTTGTGATGGCTTTGGCAGCCACAGAAGACAGCTATTCCTACCAAATAATAAACTAACTGGTAGAGATGCTATTTTTAATACCAAATATTTTATTTTAATACCAAATATTTTATTCTCACATGGAAAGGCACAATATCATATCTCTCAAAATATTCACAACTATTACATTCACAGATTTCTCATTTGGATATAACTAATACACTCAGTTCATTGACCTAGTAGTGCATTGTGTGTGTGTGTGTGTGTGTGTGTGTAAAGTGCTGTCAAGTCGTAGTCAACTTATGGCGACCCCTTTTGGGGTATTCATGGCAAGAGACTAACAGAGGTGGTTTGCCAGTGCCTTCCTCTGCCCAGCAACCCTGGTATTCCTTGGTGGTCTCCCATCCAAATACTAACCAGGGCTGACCCTGCTTAGCTTCTGAGATCTAACAAGATCAGGCTAACCTGGGCCAGGTCAGGGCATTTAGTATATATACAATGTATTAATTTCCAAAATTTCATGGTTAGTTCAGAAACCATAATTAGTTTTCATCCTTTGCCTGCCTAAATTTTATTTGTTTGTTTGTTTGTTTGGTTGGTTGGTAGATTTTTTAGCCACCACTTACCCAGGAGATTTTGTGGCAACTTACATTTACACTTAAAACAACATCATAATAAATAAGTTAATAACCAACAAAATCAAATCATACATATGAAATATTAAAATATATGACTCAGCACCATGCCACTATCAAACCAGCCCAGAGCATCTGGTTAACCTCCTAAAGCCAACATGAACAATTCAGCCTTACAACCCCTGCAGAAACTAAGCAAGTCCCTCAGGGCATGGGTGTCATTGGAGAGTGCACCCCTCAGGGTATGGTCCTCTGGTAACAGCTAAGTGAACCATCTTGAGGCTGGGCACCTGCAGGAGTCCCTGAGAAGGTGACTGAAGGAGGCACGGGGGGTGGAGTGTAAGGGGAGATGCAGTCCCATAGGTATGAGGATCCCAAGCCATAGAGGGCTTTAAAAGTTAACACCAATGTTAGCCAAATTGCTCTTTAAATGGGGAAATTAGCTTGAGCAATCGGAAACTACAATATTTATAAAGCAGGAGCAACCTTTGTATACCAGAGCCAGTATTCTGTGACCTTTAAAATGACAACAGATACAATGGAATCCAAATTAAAAGAGTTTATGTTTTCAAGCATTCAGTGGTGCAACACAAGCATACAGAGATTCTAACAATTCAAAAGACAGTAGAGTAGAGACAGATGCCAATGTAGCAGGAGATCGTTGGTGGGATAATACTACACCTTATCTTGCAGAGGAGTTGTCCAAATTCCAGTAGGCTAAGACAGTAGAAAATATAAAGAAGGCAAGGGCAAGGGGTTCCCGTGGGCTCGGCCAGCGAGGTGGGAGGGAGCGTGGTCAGGCTGCACAAAACCTTAACCAACAGAGTAACGGCAAAGATGCCAGGAAAGACCTAAGGTAACATTATGGCAGTGGGCTACCCCAGATATACTGTTTCTCTGGGGGCAGGGTGATTGGATTACCCCTCAGAGGTTCCCAGGTGACAAAAAGGTGACAAAGGACTTAATGTCCGGCTACTGGGGTGTGGAGATTGGAATTTGGAAATCTATTCTAATTCCAGTGGCTTGTGCAACCCGGGCGGAACCTGGAGATTCTTGCTGATGGGCTTAAAGATCCTAGAACAAAAGGCGCAATCATAATAATGTCCAGAGATTGCGATCTCGCATAGCTGGCAGAACGAGTCATCATTATCTTAATGTCTCTGAATGGCTTAGCTTAAGCAGTTTGATGTTGCAAGGGAGGGGAAATGCAGATGCAGGCTACGTGCTTGTGTGCTTTCTCTGACATGGCTTCTGCTGGAATGGAGATGACCAGGAACATGGCGTCTCTCAGGCTCTCTGGAGGTTGCTCTGGCCTCGGTTTCTCAGCTGCCGGCTGCTCGGAACACTCAGGCGCAGTCTTGTCAGTTTCACTGGCGTGCGCGCTAACCTTCCCTGTAGCGTTATGGGCAGACGTGCAGCTGAAACAAGGGCGCACACGTAGCCTGTTTGCGGGTGCCATAACCAGTCCGGGAGAGTGGCACTCGTGGACTTACACCAATACCTTTAATTGGTTCTGGAAACTAATTGGTATCCAGGGCAGCTGCCACAAAACTAGGGTAGTATGAGCTGACCATGATGTTCTGGTCAGCAGCCTGCCATCCGCATTCTGAACCACTGGTAGTTTCTGAACTTTTCCGAACTATTCCACACTTTTTCATACTATCATACCTTCAGAACTATTCTGAACTATTTTAATACTATCATATGGTTTACAACCATTCAACTACTTTTCATATAATCATTCCTTCAACCATTTTTCATACCATCCAAACATTAACCTTGGTTACACAGTCCTCCTTCAACCCTGCACAACTGGCCAAGGAGGAGGTATGAAGGTCTCTGTGAGACCTTCAGCTTCTGCAGACTTCCAGTGCAAACCATCACTGGCATTGACTATATGCTTCTTACATTGGGGACTAAGGATAGATTGGGCATTCTTCTTGTCTATCCATCACCTAGTTCCCCAGTGAGTAATCTCTATGAGTTGGCAGAGGCATTGTCGGATGTGCTGCTGGAGACTCCTAGAGTCTCATCCTGGAGGGCTTCAACACTCGTGAAAGAGGTCACATCCTGGAATTAATCTTTTACACTGAGTCTTGAGGAAAGGCTTGGTGTCAGGGCTGGAGATTCATCCTGAACCATGGTCTGACCACTACCTATTTAAAGCCAAGGTCAATGTAGGTCCGACACCCCACATGAGAGTGGGCCAGGTTAAAATGTTCCGCCCATAGAGGCTCATGAATCCTGCTGAATTCCAGAATGCTCTTGGGGAGGGGGTTAGGATTCCAAACATGTGTTCTGTTGAGGCCTCAGTGAATACATGGAATGTGAAACTCCTTGAAGCTATCAACAAAGCTGCCCTCTTGTTGACCTCTCCTGCTCTTGGGACATAACCCAGCCCCTTGGTTTACCATGGATCTGGGTGATCTGAAAAGGGTTGGGATATGTCTAGAATGACACTGGCAGAGAAATCAAGCTGAATCTGACAGATCATGCAATAGAACTCATTGTAAGATCTAATTGGTGATGATAGCAGCAAAGAAAGGTTACTTCTCTACTATTATAGCATCAGCTAGTTCACATTCATCCCAATTGTTTAGGCATCTGCTGATGCCTAAATCTGAGCCTCTAATGTCCCAGGAACAATTAATTGTGATACTTTTGCCAAGTTTTAGCTGCAGCTCTGCTATTAGCAGGAGCTAGACAGATAATGCATATTACTCCCATTCTGCAAACACTCCATTGGCTGTACATTTGGTATCAGGCTTAGTTTAAGGTATTGACTATCACATACAAAACCCTTCATTTACGGGACTGCCTCTCCCCTTATACTCCACCACAAGGCAACTTCACTCATGTCAGCATGGGTTTCTGCAGGTACCGACCTGCAAATGGGCAAAATCAACAACTCCCTGTATACATGCCTTCTCTGTTGTAGCTCCCACCTCATGGAATGGCCAGCCCAAGGAGGTCAGGAAAGCTCCTATGTTCCTGGCTTTCCACAAATGAGGCAAAACTGTATTATTCAAGATGACTTTTCTCTGCAGGTAATAGGGTTACATTGTATGAAAGGGTCCATAACTCATTTGGATAAATTACTATACTGCCATGTATAGCTTATTGTAGGTAGGTTCCTATTATGTAATTTTTGTACCAATATTTATGCTATGCTTCAGTTTGTTTTGGTGGAAGGAAGGAAGGAAGGAAGGAAGGAAGGAAGGAAGGAAGGAAGGAAGGAAGGAAGGAAGGAAGGAAGGAAGGAAGGAAGGAAGGAAGGTGACAGAACAATGCAAACCAAAATATCATTTCACTTCAACAGCAATCAGTTGAATGTATGAATCATTTTCAGTGGCATCCATTCATACATTCAGCTGACAGTCATCAGGCACTGAATAATCCAATCACACGTGAACCGGCCCAGATATTCACTGAGGAGAAAAACTTTGTTTGCTCCTTTTGGAACAATGATGGTCATTTGACATTGCAAACAACCAAGCTGAGGATGGCTTAGAAAAGGTGAGGGGGATAGATTCCTATTCCCGGGACAGTACCCTCAGTAATGCCCCCTCCAGTAACTCCCCACACACACTCACATTTCAAGAGTATGCTTTTCCTTTCATCTTTTTCCTGGGTTGGCATACAAAAGGGGTTAAAAGAGTTGTGAATGTCCTGCATTGTGCAGGGGGTTGGACTAGATGACCCTAGTGGTCCCTTCCAACTCTATAATTCTAATTCTAGGAAACATAGGGATATTTTGTCATTCAGGCTTAGCGCACGTTTACCAATTGTTTATTCTTTTTAATTACCAATTATTTCTACATTATTTCTACATTTGAAAAACCTCAGCATTATCAGGGAACTCTGGATCTTAATGTCATGGACTTGGTTCACCTCTAATAGATAATTTTCAGTGAAAGGAGTATGAAATCATTCCATGGCTGAAAATGTAACCGTAGTAAGAAAGCCAGAATGGTGACCAAAAGATCACAGTGTTTGTAATTCACAGCCTGCTTTTATCTAATTGGGATGATAGAGTCTACCAGATCATTATCAACTATAATTCTGATAGAAAGAGGACATTTGGAACAAAAGGAGTTGAGTCAATGAGATCAAGATGTAATAGTCTGGCCATGGGGAATTGGCAGTCATGTGTTTCTAACCAGTGTTCAATCCCTTGTTATCATCAGTGGTTTGTAACTCAAGTTCAACAGCCAGCAAATAGCAGCAAAATGCCACTCATCATGGAGGTTTTCTTGAATGACAAGGATTTGGATTATTGGCTTATTGGCAGCCAGAAACCTGGCATTGTACAATTGTGGCATCTGTAATGTTATACAATTGAAGACAGGGGAAGCTCCAAAAGAGAAGCAATTATGATAAAGAAATGGTAGCCTATATTTGAATAGAACAGGCTATAATTTTGTGGGCTATTTTCATGCTAACACATTCTGCTAATCAAATAGAGCATGTTTTATTCATTATCGCTTACATGGAAAATTCAAAATATTCTGCAGCAAGCTGTGAATTCCAGCTCCAAAGAATGCACACATGATTATGATTATTAATCCCTAGTCAGAAGAAGGAAGAATTATCTCTATCTTTTAACATCAGGGTGAACACAGTACACTCTATCTTTGGAACCCTTTCGGACTTTTCCTGATGTGCTTTTGAACATTCTATTTTGAATTGGAGATCTGAGGAAAGGCAGGCAATCAAGAGACTACCTAAGATGACTACATAAATTCATATTTGATCAGCGATTGAGGTAACATTTAAATTTTATTCAAGTACACATTCTCTGAGCCCCGTGACATAGAGGGGTAAACTGCAGTACTGCAGTACAAGTTCTGCTCACGACCTGAGTTCAATCCCGACGAAAGTCAGTTTCAGGTAGCCGGCTCAAGGTCGACTCAGTTTTCCATCCTTCCAAGGTCAGTAACGTGAGTAACCAGCTTGCTGGGGGTACAGTTTAGATGACTGGGGAAGGCAATGGCAAACCACCCCACAAACTGCCTAGTAAACGTCAGGATGTGACATCACCCCATGGATCAGGAATGACCCAGTGCTTGCTCAGGGGACTACCTTTTACCTATACACATTCCAAATGGATACCTATTTGGATGAGGATCAGATTTAGGCTCCAGGTTCCTGATCCAACATATGATATGATGTTTCCATGCATAGCTCTCCTTAAGCGGACTGAATGAGGAAGCAAGGGGATTGAGAGAGCAAAATCAGGAGAAATGCCTAGCCTTTTTGCATTGCCTCTTTGTTTCCTGATGAGAATAGAATGTAACAAAGAGGAGGTAGAAGTAAAATACACAATCTGCAAAAAAAAAGAAGTGGATTTACTATTGTGAATTATTTTTTTCAAAACACAGCAAATGTTCTTAAACACTGTCACTATGGGGCACTTCACCCATCTCAGGTAGATTATTATGTTCAGCAGGGGGGAAATGAAAACTGCTGCACTCCAGCATTTCAAATGAATGGCCTTGTAAACAATGTTTTCTATAATCTTCTTGCATCAAGGGTGTTTTCCACTCCTGAATTGTTCCAATGAGATGTCAAACACAAGGCAGATGAAGTAGTTTCAACTTACCCAGTGCATGACTTGTTTATTTAAAATATTTATATTCCTTCTTATCTCCTTAGACTCAAGGCACCTAACAAAGCAACATTAAGTTACAAATACATAAAACACAATCCAACAATCAATCAGCAAGATTTTTTAAAAAGCACACAAGATATAAGAAGTATATCCATATCTGACAAAACAATTTACCCTTGTGAAAGAGGTTAATTCTTTTATCATGAATCTATCACTGCCGTACGCAACAAAGCATTTTCTGAATACTTCAAAGCTTCAGCTAAAGAGAAAGGTTCTTAAAGGGAAAAAATAATGACATGGATTCTGATGCACAACAATTTGTCAATCAAATGAAACATCATTCTGTAAGATAGTAACAAGGCTGAAAAAGGTACTCTTCTGAGTGGTAATGTTTAGAATTCCAATACTAGAGAGTCAAGGTGGAAAATGTGCATACTAATGTCAAGAACTAGCTCAGTCATTGCTTTTCTGAAAAGAAAAAAGGCTCATGCCATTCCAATGACCCACTATAGCCCTGTATAGAAAATCAATCCATGTGTTGACTGACTGCACAGGGAAGGAGAGTGGGCATGAAAATACTGGCTCTGCCTCCTGTTTATTTGCAATGGCATGGTGCAAACATGAGAGGAAGTGCCCGCACAGACACTGCCTCCCTGCGATCAGCGACATTCAGATCACAAGGATGCTTCAGATGCTCGTTCATCCTGTGCAGATGACTCAGCAATTCTGTGGAGGTAGGGGGGAGGCCAACAAAATTGTGCCCTCTGTCCCTCCTCAAATGATTAATCAATATGGGGACAGTTTGTCCATACAGGGCTTATGTTGCATACTGGTGCATGATCTCGCAAAAGGCATCTGGTCTTAAAAACCTTTGCTCCTGTGAGTGACAGATAGGCTTGGTTGGCATGGATTTTCAGATCAGGGCAGAACGTTTAGTGGACATGTATTCTTGTTACCAAAAAACACGAAGAAATGCTAATATAAAGCTAGGCTGACTATCGTCGCACATATTCCCTTCTGTAATTAGATACAGCAAAGCTCCAGCACAGCCATCAATCTAGCAAATGATGAAATCTTCAGCTTAGCGGTGGCTAAAGAGCCAAGCATTCTCTACCAAATGCCTTGGTAAAGCTGGCTTAGTGGATGATGCATGTTTCAGCTTCATGAATGAATGGATGGAACTCCTTGGTGACAAAGAATGCCATGATTAAGCATTTGTGAAACATAAAGCAGACATATCAAGGAGAGTCATTAAAAGCAAAGACAATTAGTCAGACTAGAAAAACAATGTACCGAGATATACATGTCTAGCCCAGATACACACAGTAGCTACAGTCTGGAACCATTTACTTGTGGATTACTTTTTATCTATTAATAACATTTGAAAAATGACTCCCGGCCCTAAGCCTTGTTTCATGAGACAAGTATAATGTACAATCTGGAATGCAATCTTGAGTATTTTTAATAGCCTTCCCATGATCACAGCTCTTTAAAGCCCGTCTAAGCCTCTCTGCTTAAATGAAAAAGGGCCCTTTAATTTTTTTTCATTCGGTTAGAAAAAGAAAAAGCATCAAATCCCATTTTTTTTCTGATAGGAAAGAACCGGTGGATTACTGGAAATTTTGTGCCCCTTCCTGTGTTTTTTGGTTTGTCTCAGATTAATTGATCAGTCTTCAGAATTCTTTCTTATACCCTCCTGTAACAGCAAATGACAGCCCAAGTGATAAACAAATATGGGAAAAGCAGAAAACACTGTCTATCTGGCCAGATTCTTACAGTATGGTATTTTCACATTATGGTTGACAATTCGCCTGTCCCAGAAGAATAATATACAGCTCCCTTTAGACATATCTCTTTTCCGCTGTGGCTGCTGTTGGCTCTGTGGTTGCTTTTACATTCGTCTGGTTATGACTTCTGCCCACCAGGTCTGGCTTCCAGGCTTGTATACAAATCACAAAAATGATGGACTTCCCAGAGGCTGAGCATCTTATGTGTGGTTTTATACATGCCAAGAGTCTTTACTCAGACCCAGCTGATATGCGCATCATGGGGATATCACTCAACCAGAGGAGCATTCCGGAAGGCAAAGCCACCAAGAAGAAACCACGCTATCAACACTTCTTGGAGCCAACCACTGTCACTAGCTTGGTTCTTCCCACATGACATCTATATTCTCAAGTGACTGAGGGTGCTGAACACTGGGCAAAAAGTCACAATGATGCTGAGGGTGGTAAAATGGGCTGTATCATGTCACACAGCATGAGCAGAGAGAGTCACATTTTTAACATCCCTCCATTAAAGAGAACTGTTATACCCTACTCCAGCAATCCCAACATAATGCTAGCAGCCACTATGATGTCCACTGATGTGTTTCCTGGTGTCTATTTTACCTTGAATCTTCGAGATGAAATCCTAAGGAACAGAATAAAAACAGCTTTGGGTCACTCTCTTCCAAATGCCTGACCAGCAATGCTCATCACAGGCAAATATGTCCTAGCCATGTTCTTCACTGCTTGCCCATAGCCACTGATATTCTTGGCAAAATCTCCCTCTGGCTGTGCCAGGAGCAACCACCCTCCCCCCGTTCTTTGGAAACTGAAACCAAACAGGGTGTCTTTCCTAAACATAAACAAAACAGTCCTCGATTTCCTCCACTTCAGAAGAGGCCATGAGGTATCATTCTTTGCAACTCTAGGAAGCATCCTTTCAAAAGCATTTGCCTCTGTCATAGGATGATGCTTAGCTTGAAACCACCCAACATTTTGTGGTACTTTCCCTATGGCAGCCATTTTGTGATGGAGCCCATTTGGCCTCTCTAATTTCTATAGGCACAACAAGTTTGGGGACTATGGTTGCCAACTCTGGTTTGGGAAATTCCTGGAGATTTATGGGTGGTGGCTATGGAGGGGGTAGTTTACGGAGGGATTTCACCTAGATTCTATGATATACCATACAGTCTGCCCTCTAAAGCTGTCATTTTCTACAGGAGAACTCATATATGTAGTCTGAAGATCCAAGCTCTACTTATGCAAGTTTTCCTCTTAAAGAGAATTGTTAATATGAGGTGAGGTGGTCACATTCTCGATTAGGCGAAGCTTCCATTTTTGTCTTCAACAGCATGCATATCAGATTGCAGTAGGCATGCCTGGAAGATAAAACTACATATCAAATGCATCTGGAAAAGCAACTGCTCCTTCCTGTTTTTTTGATAAAGCATGCTAGGGTCAGGGAATACTTCTAATCTAATTCAAAAACCTGCAATCCTACAGGTAAATCCCTTCCACCCAAATCAATTTCTAAAATGAAGTGAACCACCATATCTGAGAGGGCATGCTTTGTATTAATGTGTGTCCATTTGCATGCTTGTATATTTGAGACAAACTTTAACATCTAAAACTCTCAAGGGGGAGAAGAAGCAGGAAGACTTCAGGAACTCACATAAATAAGAGGGTATGAAATCAAACAGGGGATAGTGATGTGCCTACTAGCGTTGTTCATCCTTCCTCTCAAATGAACAGTCCAGAAAACAATTCTCTAGCCACAGTACAATTTTTGTGCACCTTCTCTAATCCCATACATCTCATGAGTCATGAAAGAAAAGCATCGATTTTATTTCTGAAATAACAATAGCAAATCATTTATTTGTTTGTTTGTCTGTTTGTTTAGATTTCTAGCCCACCCTCCCCAGCTAAGGCCAGGCTCAAAAACAATAAAAATATACAGGTTGGAGCCAGGGCCAAAAAAGCCCTGGCTCTTGTCAAGGACAGCCTAGGTTTGCCAGGTCCCTCTTCACCACTGGTGGGAGGTTTTTGGGGTGGAGCCTGAGGAGAGTGGGGTTTGGGGAGTGGAGGGACTTCAATGCCATAGAGTCCAATTGCCAAAGCGGCCATTTTCTCCAGGTGAACTGATCTCTATCAGCTGGAGATCAGTTGTAATAGCAGGAGATTTCCAGCTACTACCTAGAGGTTGGCAGCCCTAGGACAGCCGCACACTCCTAAGGCCAGGGACCACCAACAAGTTATTATCAGCAGAACCGTTATGTCCTTTGGGGGGTGTACCAGGAGAGGCGGTCCCAAACATACGAGGTTTCCAGACTGTGTAAATAGTATCATGGTCATAGGCTTGACGCCCAGGCTAGGCGTCCCAGGACCCCAGACCTCCAGTAGAGTGTATACACACTTCCTGACCACACCCTCTTGAAGAAGCTAGAAACATAAAGGCAACAAGATTGAAAGATGCAGCCATTCAAAGCAATGGGGGAATGAGTACGCCAATTTTATTTCCTTGCAAATGCGGACAGTTCTGCGTTATGCTGGCTGAAAGAGTTCAAGCCCACAAGAAGATGGGAGGACAGAAAAAAGGAAAAGTTAAAAGCAAAGTAGCTAACAGACTATCCAATTGCACAAGTCACATGCATTAAAAAACCAGGACCAAAGAAGGGAGCATAAATCAGCGAGCCCTCCCAATTTGTGCTTGAGACATTAACGTGGGTTTTATTGCAGCTCTTCTCTGTGGTTTTCAATAAAAACAGCATCTGCTGCACTTTCAGCACCATGTGATCCAGCCTCCATTTCCAAGGGCTGCAGAAGTTCGGAAAGAAATGTGCTCACTTTCAAGGAAGTTGAACCATTGAACCTGCTTCACCACATTTTAGAGCAGGGGGAGAAGGATATGTTTTCTGTAATCCAATCATCCCCAGCCCCATTTTTTAAAGTCAGGCCTCAAATTGTTATTGGTTTCTAAATCAAAAACATAACTCTCGCATTAGAAAAGGAAATCAGAGGAAGAGATGAGAGTTGAGACAGTAGCCAAAGACAAAATTCATAATATTTATATTAGTTGGCCAATTATAACCTTTTAGGATATAATCTGACTAAACACTTTCTTTAATGGAATAAGACTTTTTGAGAGAATTATTTCCCTAGACGTTGATAGTGAGGCATATGAAAATTTCAGATATACAGATGCGAAAGGATTGTCTGGCTTGAGAAACCTCTGAGCCAGAGCCCTGAAAAGGCAAAGGCATGCTTCTACAAAGAGAGATATGACAGCGTGGGCCGACTGGTTAAGAGGAAAAATTAGGGCTCATTTGAGTCCAGAAATTATTCCTTCCTGTTTGTACAGCTGGCAGAGGCAGATTGGCCTTTTAATTTACAGGGAACTTTCCTGGTGGGCCACGACTCTAGAGGGCCACTGGTGGCCAGGGGCAAGCCAAGTCAAGACACAGCAACTCTAGCTGAGTCTCGGGTGCTGTTTGGCTGCACCCCTCATCAGCCATGGCAGTTTGTGTCAACGTGCCCATCGCCTCCTCTAGGGTTGCCAACCTCCAGGTACCAGCTGGAGATCTCCCGCTATTACAACTGATCTCCAGGTGATAGATATCAGTTCACCTGGAGAAAATAGCA
Organism: Euleptes europaea; assembly: GCF_029931775.1. Taxonomy (NCBI): domain Eukaryota; kingdom Metazoa; phylum Chordata; class Lepidosauria; order Squamata; family Sphaerodactylidae; genus Euleptes; species Euleptes europaea. The sequence continues at coordinate 79,289,292 of NC_079314.1, read as the reverse complement.
GCTTTGGCAATTGGACTCTATGGCATTGAAGTCCCTCCCCTCCCCAAACCCTGCCTTTCTCAAGCTCTGCCCCAAAAACTTCCTGCCAGTGGCAACCCTACCTCTTCCTGTACTGCATTCAGTGATGCAGTGGGTGAGCTAATGCTGAGTGGCCCTGCAGTGCAGGCTTGTAGCTAGTAATTCTTTGCTAGTTTCACATGCATTTGCCTGAACAACAAACCTTCCATATTTTTAGTATGATTTTACCCCCTCCCAAAATGCCTATTCAATAGGATTGAAATGTCTATCGCTCACTTGTATCTTGTAAAATCAGCACTGCTGGAATGATTCTACTTTTCTAATGAGGGGTATTAAGCAAGAGCCAAAATACCTTTGACCTTAAGATCAAGTGTCTACTCTGGAGGGAGAACAATCAGTGTATGGGATTATGATTTGACAGGAGGCAGCTGGAAGAAAAGCTGAGAATTCATATGAAGTAATCCTTGAAAATTGACTTGTGGTAGAAGAATCATGTTCTCTGGTGAAAAGACTTACATAAAACATAATGAGAGGAACAGATCTGGTTTCCTAACTAGGGGTGTGCAACAACAAAAAAATCTGTATTTTTTAGATTTGGGTATATTGAACCCAAAAAATATCAGTTTTCCCAATATTCTCAAATACCAAATACTGGGATGGTATTCAGATTCAGGGTGGGTATTTTTTTAAGTTTCTGAATTGTTCAGATCCATTTTTCTTTATGGGGAAATTTTCTGGGTGGCTGGGGGGGTTGTTTTTAAAGATGCAGGCACCAAAACTGCAGTGGAATTCCCATGTTACAAGTTGATTGGACCAAGAGGTCTAATTCTATGGGCCCCTGAACAGGGTGCCACCAGCCATCCTCCATTATTTCCTATGGAGGGAGGGGGGGAACACTTCAAGCTGCTTCCCCGGCAAAAATCATGCCTGCAACCATTAATCACTGGTCAAATGGAATAACCAACAACAAGCCCAACAAAACTATCGCAGAATGCAGTAATCCCAGTAGAACCACAAGCCAATATGCCAAGACAAGCAGAACCAAAATCAAACCAGAGAATCTCTGCAGTACAAACTAAAGTTGGGGAGGGGCACTTTGCGAGCCCAAAAGAACCAATTGCAAAAGAACCCAGGGCCATGGGGGCAGTGCAAGCCCAACTGAAGTAAAGTCAAACTGGAGAATCTCGGCTGTGGAAACTGAAGGTGGGGAACAATTTTGCAAGCTCAACAGAACCAATAACAATGTCCAAATGCCCAGCATTGGCAGTGCAAGCTCAACAGGACTAATGTCAAACCAGAGAATCAGAGCAGAACAAATCCAAGCAAAGGGGATGGATTTTGAAAGTGCAACACCCAAGACTATACCTTTCCCAAGAATATACCCTTCTCCGTTTATCAGAATCAATGGACAATGAGCAACCTGGACTGAAGCAATTAATGAGATGGTAAATACAGCAGCCTAATGATGAAGGAAAAAGAACTGGAGACAGCAGTGGCATGGAAACCACATTGATGAGGTCAGAAGTGAATCAAGAAAGGTAGGATGGCAGAAATAGACCACAGCAACATCTGAATAGTGTTATAGGGAAAGTATGAAGGAATAACTGAGGATAGAAGCAACCCTTACCTGATTTCAATGTGATCTCCATGAATTGATATGGAGCAATAGCTTTTTCATATGTGAAAGATTGAGCATTCCTACCCTCTTCTCTCCCCCCCTCCCCAAATTTCAGCAATTTGAAAAACACAATCAGGTTTTTGTCTGGAATGATAAATGGCAATTGAAGCAAAGCAAACTGGTTTTGTGATAATCCTTAGAGATCAACGGTTGCCTTGTTGTCTAGCTTACATTGGCTGAAGAAACTGAAATGCAAACATACACTCCTCCCTTATTTATAATTGCTGTAAGGAAGGAGATCTTGACTCCCATTTGAAAGAATAAAATAAAGCTTTGCCTGGGACCATATTTGATGTACAGATGCAGCAATCACCGGGTTTGCAGTAAAATAAATCTGAGCAGCAGTGCAATTCTTCTGTTTATTGTAAACTGGAGGTTGCCTTGAAAAGCACTCCAGGGAAAATTCCTAGTCATCTGACGAGAAGAATGTTTTTGCCCATGAAATTTGGTCTCTTTACCTTTAAAAAAATGGGCATTATACAACTTGTATAGCCGTCTTCTGACTAACAATGGTGACTGCATGGATGAATTTCACAACAAAGGCTAATCTGTAAAGAAATGAGGGCAGAGCCAAATGTTCAGCTCATTTACTTGAACAGGAAAAATCACATCAAGAAGGCAAAAAGTTCTCCAAACAGTCCCCCACCCAATGCTTACCATTTGTTGTGCCAGGCTGCAACTCCAATGGGCCATTGAATCAGTGCAAGAATTGCCACCAGTGACATTTTCTCACAAACAGATCTTGTTGGCTTTGTGAGGGGGCTCACAGACAACTCATTCATCAACCAAAAGCAGATTTAGCCAGTTTTTGGTCAGGGAGAGCATGGTAATAAGTGGAAATAATAAATAATAAATAAATAAATTGTTACCTGTTTCCCACAAGCCATCAAGGCTGTCACCATATGATTTTCCCTTCTGAAGGAATTCTACAAACACTGTGCCACCAAAAAAAAGGGCCCTGCTCGTGTGCAACATCTACCTAAACTGAAGGGTAACCTGTTTTTGACAGACAATTTTTGGTTAAAAAGCAAGATAAAAATACAATAAAAATGAATATCCGAATAGTCAGTGTTTTCCATCCAATAATGTATATCTCACTTGCTGGCTGCCAGCCCTCACAAATCTCAGGATTTCCTGTTCCTCTGTTAACCCAATTTTCCCCTCTCCCCTGATCTCAGCCCGGGTGAAACCTCTATGCATAAGGCAAAGTGCAGGACACGCAAACTTGGTTTTTCCCCACTCTTACACATGAAGCCAGCTGGGTAACCTTGGGCTAGTCACACTCTCTCAGCCTCACCTACCTCACAAGGTGTCTGTTGTGAGGAGGGGAAGGGATTGTAAGCTGGTTTGATTCTTCATTAAGTGGTAGAGAAAGTCAGCATATAAAAACCAATTGCAGATGAAGCTTTAGGTTCGTTGGGTACACACTGATACCAGCTCAAAAAAGGAGACTGACAAGGAATGATATACATCACCAAAAAAACCTTTAAAAATGTGTGAATTGGCTTTCTTGTTGATTTAGATTATGTCATAGAAGATATAATGCCAACAGCAACATGTTCTGGTGAAGTTGGACATAGACATGTATGCACACATACGTTGGCTCTTGGCTCTTGCCCTAACTTGCCATGTATACATGGTCTAGTAGATTCCTTCCACTTAGATTTCTTAAATCATAGAATCATAGAGATGGAAGGGATCTCCAGGGTCATCTAGTCCAACCCTCTGCACAATGCAAGAAATTCACTACTACCTCCCCAAATTCACAACTACCTCCTCAAATGATATTTATAAAGCAGCTTTCCAAAACACATAATTTGTTTTCTCATTAGAGTTAGCAGTAATTCATTCCTGTTATATATTATTGTTGTTGTTGTTTTTAAGCAAAAGAATTGCCAGGGCATAGCCTGAATGCTTATAATGCAGAAACCTTTATTAACCTAAGTAGTTCTGGTCTAGTCTGGTCAGTGCCTGGATGGGAAATACCTGGGAACTCTATCCTAAATTCTATGATTGAAGAAAGGTGTACATGTAATAGTAAATATACTTTTTTTTGTCGAAGGCTTTCACGGTCAGAGTTTATTGGTTCTTGTAGGTTATCCGGGCTATGTAACCGTGGTCTTGGTATTTTCTTTCCTGACATTTCGCCAGCAGCTGTGTCAGGCATCTTCAGAGGAGTAACATCTTCAGAGGAGACACTGTCCTTCAGTGTTACTCCTTATGTAAATCTTAATCTCTGATTTCACTAAAGCCAGACAAGTCTGCAAAGCAGTGGTGTGTGTGGGGGGTGGGGGGATCAACTCTCTCCAATGGGGAAATAACCATTTTTTTGTCCAGGCACAAAAATGTGTGGCTGGCCTTTGGCTGGAGTTTTTGTGACTCCCTACCATTTTTTTTTTTTTTTGCACGCAATAACGATATCAGGCTAGTGTACGGGAACACAAAAGAAGATGCAACCCAGACTCCCTATCCAGGAGATAACCATTCACACACATGCTTCCATTCTCAGCGTTCATTTATTTCACATGCTTTTGCACCCATTCCAATCATATGTCAGAGATTTGATAAGGTGAGAAATCTCTTTGTCTCTTCCGTCTGTAGCAGCAACAGCCAGGAGGAGGTGGGGAACTGGGAAAGCAAAGGGCTTGATCATTGTGCGCGTTGCTAGGGAAGAGGAACGGGGAGTGTATCCCAAGATGATGACGACAATGTGGTGTTAGTTGTTACAGGAGTTAGAGCTTAGGATCAAAGGCACAGACGAAAGCACAATTTGACCAAGGGGGGGGGAATCAATCCATTGGGAGTGAGGGTCACTGAGCTCAGGATGAACAAAAGAATAAAGAACCCATTAAAACATCTGCAAGCCGTTCTGGGGAGAGGGGAGAATAAAGGAGGGAAAGGAAGGAAGCCTGCTCCCCCACATGCTAAATGACTCGTACGCAGAATGCTACATTCATATGGGTACCTCTTCCTCTTTGATTCTTCTCCACAGGCCACTGAATATTTTTTTTTTACTGCTTTCAAAACCAAGCATTTAAAACAAGGCGTTGTAGCCCTTCTGAGGTTCACAATAAATATCTAAAGTGATGCACACCAAATTCATTAAAGGAGCACAACTGGTGATTAAGTTTTTAATGCTTTTCTAAACACCGACTTCACAAAGTGCCCCCTCAAAGCACTAAATCAGATAGATATCTTTTAGGCATGAACTTGTGTGTGTGTGTGTGTGTAGATGCATTCGCATGCAACCTGTTCCTATATGCCTTGAGCTCAACCCACACAGGTGTTACCTATTTCTGCACAGCAAAGGGGAACCACCAGGGGGAGCATGTGCTAAACAGTCCATAGCACAGTGGACTAACACAGTACCCCACAAGGAGCAAAGGAATTTCCTGTGAAGACAAGGTTCACATCACAGAGTGGCTTCCAAGAATGGGTTGAACAATTTATTTTGTCATCTTTAAAACTGACAGTGAACCTTTATTCCTGTCTCTTAGTCACACTGGAGAGCTCCATTGAAAGCTAGCAGCAGTTTTGTTACTGACAGCACTCCCAAAAGACAGCCAAAAAGTAAGATAGTCATCTCTTAAACTGGCCCCTCTAGCTGCCCTTTTAATATTTGTTTGATCTGTAGCAATTATCAAATGATGCAATTTGGTTCCATGCCATAAAAAGCTTCAGCTGCATTTTTCCCCCTGTCCAGTTGGCAGCCTTGACAAGAAGAGATCCTTGTTAGAAGGTAAATGTTGTTCATGGTAGGGAAACATTAACTTTCAATATGTGCGTGTTTAGGAAAAGTCACCCCAAAACTATATGGTAATTGATTGCATTTGTATTCTGTCCTCAAAGATCCTTTGAACCACTCCTATGGTATATATTCCATTCCTCCCTGTCATGTGATACAAAGAGAATAAACTCCACCCACCCCTCATTGTTGTTCCTTCCATCTTGTATTATCATTGCTTGTGTCCTCGTTTCTTTATTTAGCTTGCTTAGTTATTCACAGTCGCCCCAATTCAGCAAGAGAAAACTACATACCAAAGCAGCCTTTTTCCCCACATGCACAGTTGATATAATTGCAGTTGCTGATCCAGATGCACTTACCCATGCTTACGGCTCATTCTCTTCCAGGCTTTATTGAACTGGCTGAATGGAGATGAGAATGCACATGTGTAATGGAACAAGTTACCTATGAAATCTGCAGCACTCTCCTTAGGGAAGATCTTGTATATTCCATCTTAAACATATGAGTCTGGAACGGGATCGTGCCTCAGAGTATTATCCGCTGCCACCAGTTCCTGAATATTGTCCTCTCAGGACAAAACTAGACGTTACATTTTTTTTAAAATGGGTCGGGATCTGTTTCCAGAGTGGAAGGAAGAGGAGGGACTCCTGTCACACACACACACACCCCATGCTGTTTTCCCTAGGCAAGTCTCCCAAATAGAAGCCATCAATGGAGCATTCAGTTGGGAAGCAATTCTCATTTTTGAGTGCAGAGGTCCTCCCAACCTTCCCTAAATTGTCGATCAATAACATAGTGAGCATTTTGATACACTACAGTGTGGGTCCAAGGTTCTTTCTTTCTTTCCCCCTGTTCTTAGACCAAGGTCTTGAACAATAAGAACATTTCGATACATGGACGGATTTGGGCTCGCAACATTACCTACCATTATAAAAAGGAGAAAGGAAGTGTGGATAAAAAGAACTTTTCCTCTTATAACTATAGCTTATAACCATTCAAAGTGCTTTCAGTGTCCAAATTATTTCACATACATTATGTCAGTAATCCTTAGGGTTGCCAGATGCCTCTTCACTACCAGTGGGAGTTTTTTGAGGCGGAGCCTGAGGAAGGCGGGGTTTGGGGAGGGGAGGGACTTCAATGCCATAGTGTCCAATTGCCAAAGCGGTCATTTTCTCCAGGTGAACTGATCTATATTGGCTGGAGATCATTTGTAATAGCAGGAGATCTCCAGCTAGTACCTGGAGGTTGGCAACCCTAGTAATCCTTACAAATGCCTTGCACTATGATTCCATATTGCAAGAAAGGGGAAGTGTGTGTTTCAATGGCTCATCCTAAATCCAACGAGTGGTCTTGTAACAGAAGATTTGAACCAGGGACCTCTGTGGTTACAGCTTGTTCTCTTAGCCTCTCTGCTGCACCAACTGCAATTAACCTAAAACTGGAATGCTGGACAAGATGGACTTTGAGTCAACTCAGTAGACCCATGCTTATGGAATAAATGTCAAAGTCGAAATATTTTGCCTTAAATCACCTAGCATAGCTTGGCAATGCATGATTCATAAGAGCAATGAAGAGTCATTAGAGGCCTTTTCCCCTTTTTCTTCCCTTAGCATGATAAGCTCTTGACAATTTGACCCATTAATGAATTAAAACATAAATCTGCTAAGGAACTGTAAACAGTTGTGGTGTGGTCCCATGTGACAGCTTGGGAAACTCTCTTTTGGTGGTGCTCCAGGCCTAACTGGCAATGGAGGGTCAATGGTCTTATCTTGTGGTTGCACAAGATTCCTGTCTCCCTTTCAGACTTTACAGATGGTATACTTTAATAGGGATCTTTCAGATATTATAAGTTATAGTCAGCTGTTTACTCACCATGTATCTCTAGCAGGGAGTGAAGGTCATTTCTTCTTACTCTCATCCTTGTTTTGTAAGATAACAATCTGTACATAAGTAATATTCTACTGGAACAACTGCAAGTTACATTCCTTCATCTAGATTCCAACAAATTGTTTTGTTTTCCATGGTAGTCCTGAATGTGGTACCCTTTGTAAGAGACGTATCTTACTTTAATTGTTCTCCACTTCTAAGATTTGCCTAGAGACTTGGGTTTGTGAAACATGAATGCAAGCTCATTCAGAGTCTCCATGTTTATCTATTAGATAACCGTGACCCTAAATGGTTGTTGCTATAGTAAACATGATGATGACCAAAAAGCAATAAGCCAATTAAAAACACCCAATTGTCATCAATAATAATTTGGGGTTTGTCTTTGGCAAGGATCAGTTGATGGCAAGCATTCATTACCTTAAGTGGCAGAAGAGATACTTAAGATAGGAAAAGTCTTCTTAGGCTTGAGAAAGGCTTCACACATTTATGAGTAGAGTGATAGGCTACATGCCAATATGGTTAAGGACATATTTTATATTTAAGTGAATCTCAGTTTCAGATGTGCTGGTCCAGCAGCTCTTAAAACAGAATATTTCTTTGCTCAGGTTCCTGTACCACACAGTATTTCAACAGGTGACATTTCTCCTGTTGTGGAGAGAAGGTGACGGGAAACTCTTCATATTTGGAACTTCTCCTACCATACTGCTGTTAAAGGCATAGGAAAGAAAAATTGCAATTGTTCTGTTATGTAAGGGTTTCAGTGCTGAAGAAGAAGAGTTGTGATTAGCCCAAGGTCACCTAGCAGGCATCATATGGAGGTGTGGGTAAACAAACCTGGTTCACCAGATTAGAGTTCGCCACTCATGTGGAGGAGAGGGGAATAAAACTGTCCTCCAGATTAGAGTCCACTTCTCTTAACCACTATACCATGCTGGCTCACAAGAATTATCTGTTGCTTTGCCATCTCTCACATGAGAACTTTTGAAGCTTCCTTACATTAAATCAGACCTTTGGTTCACTTAGCTTAGCACTATCTATTCGGACTGACAGGACAAGAAAGGACTTTGCCATCACTGCCCTCTGAGCTCCTTTTATGTGGAGATGCCAAGGACAAAACTTTGGACCTTCTGTATACCAAGCATGTGCTCTTCATCTGAGCCACAGCTCTTGGGAAAGGGGCATGGCTCAGTGGTAGAGGATCTGTTTGGCATGCAGAAGGTCCCAGGTTCAATCCCCGGCATCTCCAGTTAAAGGGACTAGGCAGGTAGGTGATGTGTAATACCCCTGCCTGAGACCCTGGAGAGCAGCTGCTGGTCTGAGTAGACAATACTGACTTTGATGTACCAAGGGTCTGATTCAGTATAAGGCAGCTTCATGTGTTCATGTGGGCCTAGCTCCAGATGCAACTGCTTCCCTTCAGTGCACTGCTTGCCTTCCAAGTTACTTGAAATTCACTTCACATATGTAGTGCTGGGTGCCATTCTGCAATATGTATTTCAGCTTCCACAATGATTGTGAAGTAGCCAAAGAAAAACAGCTAAAAGAAGGCTAACTCAGGGCTAAGTTGAAAGCACTCTCCCCCAAAGGAGTTTGTTTATAAATTGCTTTGGTCCACTTGACAAGGTCATATCCATTCCCTTAATGATGAATCTCATCTGCTCTGGTGCAGAAAGAAATGTTTTCTTTCACTTCTACGTGTTGTAAGAGCTCATTCATCTCTGTATGTTCTATGAGAGCATCTCGCTACATCAGAGGGAAAAGGAGTAACCAAAGGGCAACTGATGGCCAGGAAGATATATTGACTTCACTTTCCTGGGACAGACAGTCAAGTGGTAACAAGTGATAGAAAACAGCTCTGTATTTCAGCATGATGTGTGTGTTCTCTCCCTTATGATTAAACCCCTGCAGACCATCTGCTTTTCATGGGTCCAAACCACTTTGTAGCTGAAGGGTGGGGTTTTTTTTGTTTTGCTTCTGCTAGCCATATTTATAAGAGAGAAGGCCTATCAACACTTGGAAAGAAGCAGCTTGTAGAAATTACTGTTATAACAATGACAAAGTAAGAGCAAACGTATGAACTTGTAAAAGTATAAAAAAGGCATTTCAGTGGCTTTCTGTATCTCACCTTTATATTCCAGAGGGAAATCTGGCAAATTTGTTCATGATGGGCTCCAGGTCTGAGGTAGACTGAGGTGATATGTGGAATGGTTTGGAAACTCAAACTGATATGCATTTCTATCACTGGTCTTCCTTGAAAGAAACCCCTTTTACAACAAATTCACACTGGTAAATCTTGCCCACCACAATTAAAAACAAGGGTGTAAACTACTATAAATAATTAGGATATGAATGATAATTTAATAATATATTATCTTCAGAAAATGGCGGAAATAACCAGTTAGCACAGTGCCTGTCATGTGAATTAAATTAGGCCAAGCTAAGAGAATCTAGTTTAGTCATAATAAATATATTATTCACTTATCATAAAGCAAATTTCTCTAACAGTTGGAGCATATGGTTAAGACTAAGATGGCAAGCCAAATATTCCCCTGGAACATTTAAACTGAACCAGAATATGAGGCAGTATATATATATTAGTGCAATAAAAACATATAAACAAACATTACACCAAAAATCAAGGTGGGAGCCCATAAGAATTATTTGTGGTATGCCAAACAGAGCAAAAAAAAGTGCTCTGTGTTGAAAAAAATGTTTAAATGTTTTAATCTTAGATGTGTGCCACCTTGGGGATCCTATATGGTGAAATGTTTCAGATAAATACAAAAATAAAATATCACTGAATGGTTATCTCCTGACTCACAGATCTCTGCACTGGGGCTATGAACTGTATGCATTACCTGTGTTCCCTGGGGAAAGAGATGTCCAAAGCTAGGTTTAAGCATTTCCATGGTGCTACTGGAACAGCCAGCAGTAGATAATTTCTCATAGTAATATTTCACTGCCATTTTCAGTAAGATAAAGGAATCTTGGCTCAGCTACCATAAATTTAGTTCTCCTTACAGCATGATAATCAGATAGCACAAAAATAGTGAAAGCATTAGGGAGAGAGGTATTAGAGGTATTATTCACTCACTCCCTTCTGCAGATGGTACACACTTTCTACATTTCTTCCTTATTTGTGTAAATAGGCCACATTCTAAAAGGCAGTGCTCCAGTGTATCTATCTACCTCAATGTACAACTGCACATCCTATCAGAATACAGCCTATTACTGTATCGACCTTTTAACGGCTGAGATGGAATTGCATTTAGCTGAGATAGCATAAAAACTCTTCTGTAGCAAGGGACAGTTAAAAAAGTATTTATAGACAGGAGGGCCTTTCGGATACAAAAGACCCAAGTAAATAGGGGAATATACTGCCAAGCTTTCATGCATGAGCTGAATAGATCTAATTCAAAAAATTGTTTGGAGATTACAGAGGTATCAGTAACTTTTAAGTATAACGCAACTCCCAGCTCAAGTAAATGTTTGAGCTAGCAGGCTGGAGTGGGAAGAAATTGCAAGTCATACTTAGCAAATAAATAAACTTATCTGTTTGGTTATATAGGACTCCTGTGTTATTCTCAACCCAGATAACCCACTACATACTCTGTAGGATCCATGAAAAGGAGTCTGGATTTGAAACTGATGGTTTAAAAAATCCTGTGTATGTGTCAAAGTAAACATGCTAAATAACAGAACATGAGAAGAGCCATGCTGGATCAGACCAAAGGCCCATCAAGTCCAGCATTCTGTTCACATATTGGCCAACCAGCTACCTCCAGGAAACCCATAAACAGGAAGAGTGCAACAGCATTATCCTGCCTGTGTTCCCCAGCAAACGATTTAAAGATGCATACTGCCTCTGGTACTGGAGGGAGTAGATAATCATCATGATTAGTAGCCCCTGATAGTCTAGTCATCCATGAATTTGTCCACTACCCTTTTACAGCCTTCCAAGCTGGCAGCCATGACCACACCCTATGGCAGCAGGTTCCACAAATTAACTATACACTGTGTGAAAAAATACTTCCTTTTGTCTTTCCTGAATCTCCCACCCTTCAGCTTCAGTTGATGATCCCAGGTTTTAGTAGTATGGGAAAGGGTGAAGAGTTTATCCCTATCCACAATCTACTTCCCCTCATACACCTAAAGTTGACAGAGGGCCGTGTAAGAAAAAAATTAAAATGAAAGGAGGGTATGGGTGGTAAAGGTGGGTGCATCTGTTGCCTGAGGGACTTGTTATTGGTAAAGTAGTATAAAATATACAGTAACAAGAGAAAGGCCTGGATCAGGGGTTGTGGCAGACAGGCTTAAGACTACCAAGATATTGTGCCTAAACTCTCAGCCTTTTGACCTTCTGCAGTAAACTACTTCTTTTCTCTGTTGTGAAATGTTCTAGAGTTTTACCCTGCATTAGCAGTATGCCTCTTCAATTGTTCAGCCCAAGTACCTAATTTTGGAAGGAGGAGAGGTAGTAGTGGTTTTGTCATTGGTAAATAAAAGACATTCTGCAGATGCTCAGAAGTATGCATTCAATAAGGTGGTTTGATATTCATGATTAAAGCAAGATACCAGGCTGCATGAAATTGGGAGTACATTTTCTAGGTTCCTACTTCCTTCCCATAATTTCAGAGGTAAATTTCCCTCCATGAACAGAGGAATCAGCCCCAAAGAGTATAAATGTCATTTTCCCCTTGTACAGCCATTTTCCCCTTGTTCAGCCCTGCACTTAATGTGCAGCTTCTCTTCCCGCTTCCCTTCTAGCAGCTGCCATTCTGGACCTCATTCTGCAGGAAGATAACTATATACCTGTTTGGTAACTATAGACCTGCTCTTAAACCTTTACTTTCTTAGCTCTGTGTGTGTTGGGAATTGTTGGTTGTGTGTGTGTGTGTTTAACCTATTTGATTAACTTTTAATAAAATCCTCAGAATCCATAAACACCTCCTCGTTATTGGGTTGCTCTTTACTGGCTCACTGATCTGGAGCAGAATTGGTTAAAAGATTCCCACGCCAGCCTCTTGCATAGCTCTATCTAGTCTCCAGATAATGTCCCGCAATAAAGGAGACCCCTGTGCTTGGCGTTAACACCTGGATGAGGAATACCTGGAAATTTGGGGGGTAGAGCCTGGGGAGGGTGTGGTTTGGGAGGGAGAAAGACCTCCCTGGGGTATCATGCCATCGAGTCCACCCTCCAAAGCAGCCATTTTCTCCCAGGGAACTTATCTCTGTAGTCTGGAGATCAGTTATAATTCCAGGAGTTGTAATTCCAGGAGATCTCTAGGTCCCACCTGGAGGTTGGCAACCCTATCCAAAATGCCCTCCCATAGCTATAGGCCTGGGCAAGGAATTCCTAGGCTCCAGTAAAGTGTGTGCATTTCAACACCAACCCCTCGCGCTCGTGTTACTGCTGCACAACACTATTCAAGATTGACATGATAAACTAACAGAGCTTCAAGGAGGTGTCATGGGTGAATCATAAAAGGAGAAACTGAGAATCATCAATGATCACCGCAGATGAAGTAGATTAACAGTCCATCCTAACCCCCTTTACTTAGCCAGAAGCATATGAAGTTTATTTCAATGGGACTTATTTACCTGGAAGAAATTGAAATGAGTATGGATTAGGAATGCATAGTAATAGTGGCACAATATGGAAATTGTTTTCATATTTTATAAAAGTATGATTAGAGTGAAAGTTTATGTTTAGATTAACCACCCCGACTGCAACCAGCATGTTTAGTTAGAACAGTAACACTGGTACATATGCAAGCCTTAATAGTCCAGAAGAAAGAGATTTTTTGTCTTTTTCTACTTAATAGAAATAGATGTGTACCATTAAAATGGATTTTGTTATAACAATCATCTTCTAACATATGGCAGACAAATGGTTTGTGCATGCTATTGAGGAAGAGATAGGGTTTGGTTTTCAATTGGCAGCTACGACCCCCTTCACATCAATGCGATGATAGCCACTTAAAAATAAAACAATGGGGAGATTGTTCTACAATGCAGACTGGATGAAAGGGTTATAGAACTGTTTACCACACCACTTTGAGATTTTTAATTTTTTTGACAGTGGGCAGAAGTTGCTGGAACTGCTTGGAGATCTGCTTCACACAAATTGATGGTCCCATAGAACAAGTCTCCTTGGGGCTTCATTCCAAGAGTCCATTCTCAGTATTATGGATTGGACTGTATTATGGATTCAGATGGATGCACTGACATATCAAAAGCAGACTTTGTTCATATCAAGCGTGAACCTGGTTAATTGTTGGACTCAAGTGCTCCTTCCTTCCCTCCCTTGCATGGCATCTCTATTGAACAATGTTAGAATCCCAGTTACTACAAAAGTAAAAAGGTTTACTGTAGTGCACTTCTTCAAATGTTATGATAAACTGAAATTATTTGAAACTCTCCATGTTCAGACTCAGTGCACTTGAGTGGGAAGCAGAGGGAAAGCGCTTACAAGCCCCAAAATGAATCAGGTTTGTACTCATGACAAGAAAAACCCTTGTTCACTTGTGATGCCTGAACTAGTGAGAGATGAAGGCAAGAGAAAAAGGGCCCTTGGCCCTTTGGCCTGTGGCTTTGAGTAAGATGGAGCATAGCATTGAACTTAAGAAGAGCCTTGCTGGATCAGAAAGTGGTCAATCCAGTCTAGTACCCATTTCACACAGCAGCCAACCATTGGGCAGCCAACAGACAGGGCATAGAGGCAGAGGCCTTCTCCTGACATTGCTTTCTAGCACTGATATTCTGAGTTTTACTTTCTCTGGATGTGGAGGTTCTCTTTGAAACATCACATCAAATGTGTTTTTGTCTGTTTCTATTTTTTGCCTTTATTTTGTAAGCTGGTTTGAGTACCCAGCGGGGAGGCAAAGTGGCGTATAAATGCCTAAATAAATCAATAAAACCATAAACTTCATTTCCACATACCTCAGTTCCCTGGGCTGAAGATTAGGCTGTGTTGTTGACAACAAGTGAGATGTTGACACCAAACAGCAACCTGAGACCTCATCCAAAACTATGGTCCTTCTAGCTTCATGACTCAGTTGTAAGCCATAGAAAATGATAAAAGTTAACTCTTCTGTCCAGTGGCTCCAAACTGGCCTGGGTTATCTGCTTCCCTATTCATCATATAGCACGCTGCCTCAATAGACCCTCATTCATTGCAACTGAGCAGCTTTGTGCAAAGGCATGACAAGTTTAAGGCAGCGCCTGCATCTCGTCACAACTCTGCTTCAACGGGGTCTTGAATACTTGCTTGTCTAAATGGATCAGGACACGCCTGCAGTGTGTAATGAAAATAATTTCCACCATAATGCAGGGAGGAAAAGTTTAATTTAAACACAGCCTTGCCAATTAGTTATAAATGGCAGGAAATGTGCTTTTCCCACCCACTTTTCCTCCATTTGAGGTTTGTTTTAAAGTGTTTTGAAGCACAATGGATGACTTGCTACACACTCTCCACTCCCGCAGTCCATTTATGGGGACTGTGCTGTTCAAAAATATTACCTAAAATGCCTTGTTAAAAAAACACTGTATAGAGAATTTCTTGAGATGACCAGAAGAATTTATGGCATTACAATGTATGAGTAAATGGTAAGGAAAGCCATTACAAAAATAGCTGTGCTTGCCAAGCTGAGCCTGAGCCTCTTTCTCACTAATGAATCCCTAATAAAGATTATCTGGAAATTGCTTTGGCATGTTCCATATGCCACACCTTGAGCCTGATTATGTGGACATTTTCTAAGAGATTAAAAACACATTTTGCAATAAGAACCAGTTTAACTCTCTTAAATGTAAAATGCCGCTGATGTTTTCCTTCTCTCTTCTCCTCCTCCATGTGGCCGAAAGATCTCTCAAACGCCACTCTTACAGAAACTAATACAAACCGCTCTTTTTAAAAGGATCGTTACTGATTGTGTCTATTTCACTTGTTGAATGTAGAAAGCATTTCAGAGTGATGATCTCTTTCATCGTGATTCCAACATAACTGTATCATAACTTCAGCCTCAGATTTTACTGGGGTTTTTAAAACAAGGTCTCGTCTTTTACAAGCTGCTAATCCTGAGACTTCTTTTTTTTTTTCCTGAGTTAAATTGGGACTGGTTGGTTTTTTTAAGAGATGAGGTGGTAATTGGGAAATAATTTGAAAAGGAATTATCAATTTTGAGTTACAAGTTACTAGCTGATACCTAAGATCTGGAGCTGTGGACTCTGATCTGGAGAATCAGGTTTGATTCCCCGCTCCTCCAGATGAGTGGCGGGGGTTAATCTGGTGAACTGAATTTGTTTCCCCACTCCTACACATGAAGCCAGCTGGGTGACCTTGGGCTAGTCACACTCTCTCAGCTCCACCTACCTCACAGGGACTCTTTTGTCGGGAGGGGAAGGGAAGGTGATTGTAAGCCGGTTTGAGTCTGCCTTAAGTGGTAGAGAAAGTCAGCATATAAAAACTAACTCTTCTTCATCTTTCCATGCAAACAGAAGGCACATTGGCTTGGTTCAAAGGTGACATGAAACCATGGTTTATTTAACTATGATTAATATGTGAAACACAGATTTGGCTCACAGTTATGCAGATACTGATTTGCCCCAACCAATTCTTGTTTGATTGCCTTTGCTCTGCCTCCCCACAGGGTATCACACAATGCATTGTTCTGAGGGTTACATCAGGGAATAAACCAGGATTAAGCCACAATGTCGGTATCTGTACATCATATAAAACCATCATTAAGACTAACTGTGGATAATAACTTCACACCTTGCTTGACACACCCTATTTAGCTTCATGACCTACTTTGGGGTGCTCACACTGACCACAGTTTAATTAAACCACGGTTTCATTTTTATTGGTTCTCTCTCTTTCTTTCTTTCTCTCTCAACAAATGAGCTTTACTTACTGTATATTTTTAATGGGAAGAGCTCCAAGTTAGAAGTCAATGAGGAATAGCAAATCAATAGCACACTGGTCAGAAAGAAGTCAAGGAATAGTAAATTAGTAGCATGCTGGTCAGAGAGAAGAAGAGTTGGTTTTTATACCCTGCTTTTCTCTACCAAAAGGAGTCTTAAAGCAGCTTACAAATTCCTTCCCCTCCCCTTCCCCCCACAACAGGCACTTTGTGAGGTAGGTGAGGCTGAGAGAGTTCTGAGAGAACTGTGACTAACCCAAGGTCCCTTAGCAGGCTGCATGTGGAGGAGTGGGGAATCAAACCTGGTTCTCCAGATTAGAGTCCACCGCTCTTAAACATTATACCTTGCTGGCTCTCCTTCTCTTAATTGTCCATGCAAGTGCAGATAAACCCAACTTCTCAGGCCCTATTTTGAATAACTATGTATAGCTCAGGTAAAGGTAAGGGGCCTGAAGTGTCTATTATCAGTGATAGCTGCACAACTTCGATCTATGTTGCAGTCTTAAGGTCCATGATGTATCAGTCTTGCTCATGTGGCCTAAAGATCTCAATAGATCCAGGTCTGGTTAGTCAGTATCTGCATGGGAGGCTGCCTGAAAATCCAATGTATGCCATCTTGAGTTCCATGGAAGAAAGATGGGATATGAATATAACAAAATATAAAATAATGAAAAATGTGCATGCCATTGAAATTGATGCAGCTCAACCACTACAAGTGCAAATACATTTTCCTAGCACACTTACAACAAAGTTTGGTGAACATTGGGACAGGGGGTCCAATTTTGTGGACCTGCATCAAATCTTTTACACCTCATAGTTCTGCTGTTTGGATACAGTGGTTTTCTTACAAGGAGATTTGCATTTTCCTTTTTCAAGTTCAGAGGCTTGGAGAAAAGTAAGGTTTGACCAGAACACTATATCCTGCTCTACTCATATGCATTCTCAGCTCTTCCTTTATTTCAAGTTAAGTGTATGAACATGGGAGAATGACTGCTTCTTTCAAAGGGGCTAACATTTTGCTGATCTGAAAGAGCCTGGAATGTGACAGGGGAAAGGGAGGAGAAGTAAATCAAAGGAGATAGCAATTCGCCAGATGTAAAGTATTTTTCTTCATTCTCCCCTTTTACTCCCATTGCCCTTATGTGCACACACACACTCACACAAACACATTTTTTTTCTACCAGAAAGTTCAGAATGTTTACTGACTTTTTAATTTCTTCAACTACAGAAGGAGCTGACATGCCATTGAGGCTGAAATCAGTGGGAGTTTCTCCAGGGAATCAAATGAAACTCAGCCCATTCATGCATGTGTGTTTTAGTCAGCAGGGAATTTCATCTCATCTTTAACTGCAGTGCATTATTCAGAATTTGTAAATGTTTCAGATCAGGAACTACACTTGGAACTCCGTTGCTTGCTTTAGGGTGCAAAACCAGGAAGGTTATAAGTTTGGGATCCCATATGAATATTTTAACACCGACTCATTTCCAAGCACAAAATATATAAGAATTGTGTTAGTTATAACAAGAACCCACATGTGGAAATCATGGTTTTTATCCCCAAGATTTATGCAGTAAGGGCCCAGTTGTTTCCCACTTATCTCCATTTTATGTTCACGTGAGCGTTATTTATAATGCTATCTGAATGTAATTCACAGTGGGTAGCCGTGTTAGTCTGTCTGCAGTAGTAGAAAAGAGCAAGAGTCCAGTAGCACCTTAAAGACTAACAAAAATATTTTCTGGCAGGGTATGAGCTTTCCTGAGCCACAGCTCACTTCTTCAGATACCTGAATATGTTTGGCACTCAGGGATTTATCTCCCAAGAACAAAAAAAAAGATCAAATAAAATGCCACAAGAAAGCCAAATATTGATTAGTAGTTGGGTGAACAGCCCATTCCTGAGCCTCAAGGACGAAAGTCCTTAGGAGGCCAGGAAGATGCTGCGCCAGCATTTGTTCCCCCCTACACCGGCGCCTGCACCACTTACGCCATCCAGGGTGACAGGGATGCCGGTGGGGGGACACGGATGCCATTCTCCTAGCACTGCTGCGACAGCGCCGTTTAGGGACACTGTCTGGGCCTTCTGCCTGCGTCCCACCGGCACAAAGCCCCATGCCGGCATCCAGGGGGGGCATTCCTCGGGCATGCTGGGGGGAAGAGCTGCCAGTAGGCAGCTTCCTGACCCCTTTCGGCCCGGTACGCCACCAGAGAGGACACTGTTGCTGCGCCAGCTTTTTGCTGGCGCAGCCTCATTGTTTTCAATGAGGCAAAATGCTCCATTTAAAAAAATAAGAAACCTACAAAAGGCTTTTAAAAGCCTTTCAGCAACTGGGGAATGGCTTTGGAGGCACTGCAGCCACACCATCCTTGACCACCAAAGGCTCAGGAATGGACTGTCCAAGATTGAGCATAATTTGTCAGTAGGTTTGGGTGCCAGTCCCAGTACTATATTCATTCCTGAAGCACTGGCACAGAACTTCCAGGGAATTGTGCCCATTGCTTAGTTGCTATTGATAGCAAAGGAGTTGTCATGCTTTTCTATTCATTCCTCAAATCCTATGACCTCATTATTAATTTATTTTTTCCCAGGTTTCTATCCTCATACCTAATACTTTGGCAGCAATACTGAATAACACCTGTCAATGTGACTAAACATCAATTAAAGTGTAGGGTTTTTTTTGGTTAAGTATATCAAAATGAATTTAAATTCTTCATACCAGCTGAACTTCAGCTATCAAAATGCAGCCCAAGTAAGATGCACTTTTAAAAATCTAAGCCAGGATGTTCTTAAATCTCAGGAGGAGGACATTCCATAGCTGGCTTGCATCATCTGAGTACCATTTGAAGCAGTGGAATGTTTACCACCAAATCTACATGTGTGGCTGGCCAGGAGCCACTTTAACTAACAGGGGCTGAATTTGGTGGAAGGATTTTTTTCACCAGTGATTTTTCTTATGCAGGAGATGCTTAACTGAAAAATTATGGAAAACCCATTCTCAAGTTCTGTTATGCTCCTATTAATATTATCCTGAGTGTTTACACAATTGTCCCTTTAGACTGACTTGTCCCTTTGGACTGACTTGACCCAAACTGAAGGCTTCCCATCTCCTGTCAGCTCTTCCCCTGGGATTAGTTTAAAAGCTGCTCTGACACCCTTTTTGATATTAATCACCTGGTTCCCTTTTGGATCAAGTGAAGACCAGCTCTTTTGTACAGTTTCGGTTTAAGTTACCCAGTGCCTAACCAATCTAAACCCTTCCTCCTGGCGCCACTTTCTCATCCACCCATTGCAACTCCTGATGTATGCCTGTCCAGCTGGCCCTGCATGTGGAACCAGTAGCAATTATGAGAATGCTACCTTTGAAGTCCTGCCCTTTAACTTTCTGCATAGTAACCTAATTTTTCCTTCCAGGACCACATTATTATATTTCCCATTGTCATTGGTGCCAATGTGCAATACAACTGCTGACTCCTCCCCAGCACTATCAGCCTATGTAGACAGCACGTGATGTCTGCACCCTTTGCACCAGGAATGCAATTCATCATGCAGTCAAAATCACTGTCACAGACCCCTCTCTCTATGTTCCTAATAACTCATCCACTACCAAAAGCCCTCCTCCCCGCCCCAACCCCGGAGGAATATCCTCAGTACAAGAGCATATTGGTCCATTGTCCTCAGGCTGACATCCTCTGACCCTGAGACTCACACTCTCCACAACAGCAGAAGAGCTGTCATCCCAGGACTGTCTGGTAATTTTCTGAAGGTCTCAATGCCAAATCTCTCCCCCTGCCTCAGCTTTGCCAGGTTGGCAACTCTAGCCTCAAGGCAAAGACAGCCATTGTTGCATTGAACACACACCCATGATTTCTACCCAGTGGGTAGCTAATCATACATGTGACACTCCATGAAAAACACTGGATAGACCCCAGACCTCTGCTGGCTTTCTACCTTCATCAGAGGCAGATCTACTGTGAAACTAATGAAGCTTAAGCTTCAGAGCCCCTAATCCTGGAGGAACCCCCTGAAGTAACTTTTTTTTAATGAGTTAATTTCTCAACAAAATCGATGGAGCTTTTTAGTGATAGAATCATAAGCCAATGGGTGGAAGTACTTAATATTGACTTTAGAATATGCTCTAATACCCGTTTCATAAGGCCTGAAAATGTCCCTGTAATTGGTCAAATTTCAAAAAAAATTCGGGGGTTTGCAGCTCTCGAACCCCCCAGCTGTAAGGGCTCACTGAGCTTGCCGGAATCTATTCACAGCCTACATAGCAGCAGGATCCTCAAATCCTTTGTTGGTGCACAGCTTAATAGTTCTGTGGTTTTATTTCATCACTGTATGGCCCATTTTCAAGGACTCCACCCCACCACCCTGTTCTCCACCATTTCGGCCTCAAGGTCCTTGCAAAGGCAGCAAGGCCCTTTGGACCTTGTTGGATGTTGCCCTCTTGTTGCTGGTTGCGAAGGGGCCCCCATAACAGTTCAAGCTTCAGGGCCCCAAAAATGTAGGTCCGCCACTGACCTTCATAACTGGTTTAGTCATTTAAAGGTATTTTACAGTTAAATGGAGCACTTACCTGAATTTGTGTGGATTTCCATAGCAGGAAGGATACAGCAACACACCATCCTATATGGAGCTTATAGGTTCTTTCCCAGGAAACTCAGAATAGTTAGACTCCTATTAGGAATTTTCTATACCTGCCATATAGCCTGTTCCCAGGAAACCCACCTTTGCTACTTTAGAGTAACCCTTCAGTCTTTACCCTCTACAGAAACTATGCCTATGAACTTCCATGACATTTATGTAGATTCTTCCCATTACCCTGACAAAGACTGCTTAACTCTTGAAAGCTTATACCCTGGAAATCTTGTTGGCCTTTAAAGTGCTACTGGGTTTGAATCCTGCTCTTCTCATTACCCTTGTTCTCCCTCTGTTGCCTCCCCCTTCTACCAAAATTGAGACTGAGGCACTTTGGGGCTTATGCCACTTTATGTAAGGATTCTGTCAAGCATTTCATGTAGATCTATTTAGTCATCTAAAAGCATGAAATGTCATAACTGCATGCAATGAAAGCATACTCTTTTATAGCAAACTAGGAGTTAGAAGCAAGGCTGCCAAGAGCCACCATGGGCCTCCGGACAAAAATTCCACCTGGGCCCCCCATATGACCCTGATCCAAATCAAATATAATAACAAAAACAAACCACTTGGCTGGCTGTTACCATGCATCTGTAATAAAATAATTCATATGTCCATTCATATGTCCACTTGAGGCAGGCATAACTCATCAGAAAATAAAATTGGACACTGGATTCAGGATGATTGTGGGAGTTCCAGGGCCAAAAAATGAAAGCAATCAGAATATCCTGGCCCAGGTTATTTTCAGACACACACACACACCCATGCTATTTCAAAGGAAGCTAAACTAAGTTCTAACTTCTGTTCCTCAGTTATTACAGCTAAGGCTGATGCACATTCCATTACCTTGCATGTAAAGAGTGGAGGAGGGGAAGCATCCTTTTAGTACTTTGGTAGGTCATGGGGAAATATTAATTCCCTTCTTCATAATATAATGTTAATAAAGGTTTGCTGCTATACTACTATTAAACACGTTCTAAGTTGCAAACCAGGATAGATGGGAAGGAGTTGAGACCAAGACTGAAAAATAAGGAGAGAGAATAGAAGGATTATCTCTCAGATCCATGAAGCACAATATTAACCACAAAGTGTCTGAAAGTTTTAAAATTCTAGAAGCTCCCATTGTATCCACTGGAATTCACATAGCACCTTATGGGAAAAATTAGCTCATTGTGCCAAACTTTCCAGCATCTCACATTTATTAAAATGGAGGAACACTGCATTTATTTCGCATGCAGCTTGCTAAAAAGTTTCCCTTACAGCACTGACATAAGTGCATTTTCTTCTCTTGACTTCCTGTTTTATAGTGAATAAGGCATTCCTCTTGTACACAGTGTTGACATCCCGCAATACAGAGCAGATATACTAATGAACTGACTCTACAAGCTAAAATGACTAAACTGGGGCTATCGTATTTTGGTCACATTATGAGAAGACAAGAGTCACTAGAAAAGACAGTCATGCTAGGAAAAGTTGTGGGAAGCAGGAAAAGAGGAAGACCCAACAGGAGATGGATTGACTCAATAAAGGAAGCCACAGCCCTCAATTTGCAAGATCTGAGCAAGGCTGTCAAAGGTAGGACATTTTGGAGGACATTGATTCATAGGGTCTCCATGAGTAGGAAGCGACTTGATGGCACTTAACACGCACATACTTCTTAATAAGTTTATTATTTTTTTGAAGTTTTACAATCCTATTTCATCAACTGGTACAACAAAACACATTTGGCGAGTTTTAGGAGGGCTTCTGGACATGGTGGATCTATTGAGTCCTCATACATGTTTATGCTTAAATGTTATCGTTAAATAGCATATTAGGGATTTGCATAAGCAGTCATCATCCTGATCACTAGCAATTCTTCACACAGCAGCTTGTTCTTGAGTCCTTTAAATATGGGAAATTAGAATGGTGAGGGTTTGGTGTGACATTTAAATGGAAGGCTATTCTGTTTCATTACATAGCCCAGGAAATGTTGGCAGTATGTTCTTTAGCTTTCATTCGTAGAACCGCAATGCTGGATGACCTCCGTTCAAATTCCGGCTTGGTTTCAAATGCATGTCCGTTGGTCGTTCCAGACAGTAGAGAGTCAGTGAAAAAATTGTTGATGGGAACATGGCTGAATTGGCTCTGATGGTTGGAAAAACCTGAGTACCCAGAATCTGTCCGAGGTGAGTGGGAATAAGGGGTCATACAAGAGGAAGTGTCACGTGGAAGCATGCAGGAAGTCACCACGGAACTGCTAGCTGCATTTCCTGCCCACAAATTATTCTGGATCTGGAACATATAAAATAAAGAAGATTAAATGACCACTTTTGGTCTTCTCTACTTTTTCTGCTTTATTTGGTCTGTTTGCAGCAACCATGTGACCCACCTGCCATTCAAGCCATAGTCTAATACTATTTCTGTAGAAATGATAAGATGGATGTAAAGAGAAACCCAAGCTTCTTAAAAACATCTTGTGCTGTTTTTTTAAAAAAAGTTTCTTTTAAAAATCTAGTTGAGGTAGTCTTCCAGTGAAAGACCACTTGTCATCATCTGGCATAGAGGCAGCCAACTTTCTCCTTGATTCAGTGAGAGCAATGTATGCATAGAAGGTGATTTATATAAAGGATTGACTTCCAGATTAGGCCTCATGAGCTCAAAAAGGTGTTGTCTACAGGGTTTCTCTTACTACATCCATGATTCTAGCACCCAAGTGTGTGTTTGCTGTTCCCCTGAACTTCCACAAGTCTGTAGAGCCCATGCATCTCTTGCTGTGGAGAAAACGCACAAGTTCCCCTCTATGCTCAGAAGAACTGCCTTGCAAAATCAGGTTGTGTAATCATTCACTTTCTAATAGAGATCAACAAGATGCCTCCATGCCCACACAAATAAGACACGGCTATTGCTTTCCCCGGTCACTGGTCCCTGGCATTTGATATTCACAGGTATACTGCCTTTATGTAGAGAGGAGTTAAGGCTAGCAATCATGGCTACTAAGAGTAGATCAACCTATCCTCCATAGCCAAAACACCAAATCTAGAGCCAACAGCACATCTTGCAGTCCATAAGTGGATTAGGTGTTATATGAATAAGTACCTCCTTCCGTCTGTCCTGAACCTGCTGCCAGCCAAATTCTCTGGATGACTCCGAGTTCTAGTATTATGAGAGAGAAAAAGTTCTTTATGTCTATACCCTCTTTCCCATTCATAATTTTAGAAAGCTACACCATGTTATCAACTTTATTATGTATTGTACCTCCTTTGTATAGTCTGAGCCTACTAGTTGAGTCCCAGCTGCACAATGGGCATCAGAAAATCCCACAAGAATTGCTTATACCTCCTCTGCTGTAGCTTCTTCATCATGCAAAGACACCCTCAGTTCATATGAATGGATGACCTCACATCAGGATGAATCCCACTGGTCAGACCAGTGGTCCATTTAGGCCAGTTATCCTGCCACACAATAGCCCACCACAATGCCCCAATTAAGACTCAACAAGCAACAGCACAGCGTCCAAAGCTATTTCTTTCTAGCAACTGATATTCAGAGTACTATTTAGTTATCTTAGCCAATTGCCATTAACAGGTCTATGAATCTGTCTCATCCAATTTTAAAACCATGTAAGCCAGTGGTCATTACTATACCCTGTGGTCGTGAGTTCCACATGTTATGCATCGTGTGAAGACGTACATTTTTTCCCTGCCCTGAACCAACATGCAAGAATATTAATTGAATGAGTTGCATGCTCCCAAATAAGACATGACACCCAAGTTGGGTTGAACTAGTATGTTGAATGGCTGATCAACATCATCATGTGTGAGGACTCCACCCCCTCCTTCAGCCAAGACTCCTCAGATAGGGCAGGGACCTGCTCATGTTGACAGCAGAGGATAGGACACACAATAATGGGTTTAAATTGCTGGAGGAAAGGTAAAGGTCCCCTGTGCAAGCACCGGGTCATTCCTGACCCATGGGGTGACATCACATCTCGACGTTTCGAAGGCAGACTTTGTTTGTGGGTGGTTTGCCAGTGCCTTCCCCAGTCATCTTCCCTTTACCCCCAGCAAGCTGGGTACTCATTTCACCGACCTCGGAAGGATGGAAGGCTGAGTCAACCTTGAGCCAGCTACCTGAAACCGACTTCCGTTGGGATCGAACTCAGGTCGTGAGCAGAGCTTTTGACTGCAGTACTGCAGCTTAACACTCTGCACCATGGGGCTCTTGGAGGAAAGGTACCAGCTGGATATTCAAAACAGCAAATTACAGTAAGAGTTGGACAGTGGAATTGGCTACCTAGGGAAGTGGTGAGCTCCCCCTCACTGCAGTCTTTAAGCAGAGGCTGAACAAGCACTTGTCTGGAATGCTCTAGGCTGATCCTGCATTAAGTAGTGGGTTGGACTAGATGGCCTGTATGGCCCCTTCCAACTCTATCATTCTATGGTTCCCCTCTTATGTTGTTTTAATAGGCACCCCCTTTTATAGCTTGAGGGCCAGGGGATCTGAAACTTGGGGAGTCTCATAAGGCACTTGGGTTGAGCCATGACATTGGAAATTCCCAGGAATGAAGAGGAAAGGTGTTGCTGCAAGGAAAGCAGAACAAGTGCAATCTCCCACAGGTCAATGGCATATCCTTCTTAATAACAAAAGACTTTTCAGCACTGCAGACATCAAACAATATCCTCACACACTCCAGAGGTGTCTGCCTAACCCAAGGATGTTACTATTTCATTAACCAACTTCTGGTTCTTCCTCTTCCTTTTTTTTTTTTTTACTCAATCAAGAAGGGCACTCAAGTCATTAATTTGCACTCAGTCCTGTTTCAGGAGAAATGTGGACTCGCCCAGACTTTTGTGTCCATGCAGACACAACCATTAGGTCCATTCAATCTAATTAAAGTGTGTTAATCATGTTGTCTCACCCAGGCTCTTTGTGTCCATGCAGATTTGGCTCACAATAGTCTAATCAAGGTATTTTCCCTCCGTTTTCCCCACAAAAGTTTGACAGCCATTAATGTTCAACCAGCTAGTGAGATTCAAGCTTTTTTATCTGGATCCAGTCAAAAGCCAGGATGGCCAACCCCCCGCTGGGACACAGAACATTCTGTCCATAAAAGGAGGACACCCAGGCCCAGCAAATTGCTCCTCAGATCCTTGGTCCAGAACTCTGGTTTACTTCTGAGGACTTCTGCTGCACTTTGAAGGCTTTTTTCTCTTGCTTTGCTAGCTCCTCACTCTGCTCCTTGGATCTCTGCTGCACCTACCCCTGGACCTCTCCAGGACTCAAGCCCCAGATTTAAGGTTGTATGTCCCTTCCTTAAAACTTTGCAATTTCCTCCCTTCTACCTTTTATAAGTGTGCTCTCTTGTTGGTGTGTGTGTGTGGCTGCTTAGGGAATGAGTTCTCAGGTGCTTAGTGTAGGGTCATTTGTTTTATTCTTTTTATTCTGTATGCAATAAAGTTATTTGTTTGCGTTTACAATCTCTTCCTTTCTTTCTTCATAATTTTATTTTGGGGTACCCCTACTGGTATAAAGAGGCTGCAAGTTCTCATGGGATTCCTTTCTGGAACCCCATTTAAAGCTACTTTCCCCTTCTCTTCTATTTCCCTAATTTTAAGGGCAGACTGCACTTGGCTTTCCTGACTACCTTCATATCAAATGCTACCATCCTGGCTCCAAAGGTAGCCAGCAAGTTATTGCCAACTTTGTTTATCCTCACCTGCTCATTAACTATGGCAAGAGGTACCCAGTTTCATCACCCTTCCTCAACACAGAAAACAGAAGGGTTTGGTTGATGCTGCTTAGCACAAGGCATTCCTTCCTGATCCACCCCACTATAGAACAAATGATGGGCTGTTCAGGAATTCAGTATTATTCAATGAAGCTGAAGGGCAGTAGGTTCAGAAGAATGTGTGATAATAGCCCAGCCTTCAGGTACAGTAGTACGGGTCGGTATGATCTTGTGTTTAGGAAAGTTTCCTTTCCTTGCACAATGAAGCTGGAAGGAAACAGGCTTTAATCCTAAGGACACGTAAAGTCCTACTGAATAAAACTGAACTTACTTGTGAGAAGACCTGCTTAGGAGTGCTCTCCTAGTAACCTTGTTTTCTAATACACAGGCAGAATCCAATAAAACAATAAATGGTTGAGTCTATGCTGTTTCTACGCTATGCAATCCTACAGGAACAGCTCTCCACCAAATCTTGTGGGCAGGCATGGAAGCCAAAGCTGCACCCAGTTGTCCCTCTCCCAGTAACTTATCCAGAGATTCTCCGCCTCTGAACTTGGAGGTTCCATTGAGCCATCATTGCGAATGGTTATTGCTGGATCTATTCCCCTGGGAATTTGACAAGTTAATTTACTTTAAACTAGCAGCCAGCAGTATATCCTGTAGTAGTGGGTTCCCTCAGTCAGGCATTGTGTAAATAAGTACTTCTTTTTTGCTGGTCCTACATCAACTGACCAGTATTTTTACTGAATGCCCCTGAGTTCTAGAATAACAGGAGAGAGGGAGAGAGAGAGAGAGAGAGGCCACTTTCTCTACCCCATTCATAATTTTGTAATTTTGTTTCCCCTGCTGGTACTTTCCCCCCTAAACTGAAAAGCCCCAAACACTTTAGCCAATCATTACTTTACATTTCCAAGGTAATGCTCAAGTTGTTTTTTGTTTGTTTTTTCCGAGTATTTATACACCAGAGGAACTTTTGAAACATGGTGCAATCGTTTGAGGGAGTGGAGGAAAACTGGATAAGCATTCGGAATAAATTAGAAAGCAAGGTAGACAGGAACCTGACCCTTTAAACCAGACTTCTGATGCTTTATCTTGAATGTACCCCCTTAATTTGCTTGCAAATTGTAGGATTTACTCATATAGCTGTACCAAACAAACAAATTGAGAATCAGAAAAGCTGGCAAACAGTTTAAGATGACTTTCTTTGGAGGAAGAAAATGAAAACATGGTAGTGAAAGAACCCAAACAGCGGGTCTCCTCAAAACGCAGATTCATTTATAAAGTTTTAAAGTTGTGTTGCATAAGCCTACTTGTTCAGTGTTTTTGGAACTACCAGCCATTCCTTTTAAGTGGATGTATGCTTGATGCAGGATTGCTACTTAACAAGATACATACTATAAGTGTCTCAAAATAAAGCACTAAGAGTAAAAATATATCTTGGATTTAAAAATAAATACAGCCCTGTTTCACAATAAGTAGAAGCTATCAGTGCCTCTTCTGGTACGTAGAAGGGAAAGGAGACATTATGTACATGAATTTAAAGAAAATATTTTCCTTGTTTAAATCTTCTGTGATCTGTGTACTATATAAAAGGCAATTCAGGTAGATTCTGAATAAGCCTATACATAGATCTGATCTCTGGTTTCTGTTAACATCACAAGCATCTTGAGTTTTTCTCTTGTGGTTACCATGAAATCACCCAAGAACCCTGCAGTATACTTGCTTACTATAGTGTCTCTCTGTACGCTTGTGTGTATATATATATGCATGCACACATACACACAATGACTACAACCTTCACACTGCAATCCTAAGGAATTTCCCTGGAAGTAACCCTATTTGAATAACCTGGCACTTACTTCTAAGTAGACCTGCTTACTCTCATTCTATTAAAAGCAGTTCAACTTGTCTATTAATCAGTGCAGGCTTTAATTGATTATTTAACTGAGAGCATTTGCAAAACAGAATCTCAAGGGCCCATATTTATTTTGTGGAAATTATTTTGGCTCTAGTATGGTTCTGTACTAGGAAATGCAGAATAAAATGTTCAAGATGGCCTTTTCCTACAAGAACAGTAGCTTGTTTGAGTATTAAATATGTAGGCTCTGTTCCATTTTATATATATATATACGCAGCCGGTGACCTTAGAGCTGCCGGGGCTCTGCCCTGTATGATCAGGATGATCAAAGCAAGGACAGTGACTTTTTTCCATGACTGCACCCAGACTGTGGAATGTCCTTCGTTAAGATAATCATCTGATATTCTTCACCTTGCAATGTCACATTCAAACATTTCAGTATTGGAAAGCAGTTAGCAGTGAGATTTGCTGGTCTGAAACCTAATGGATTGTTTCCTTGTTTAAATGCTGTATTATTCGAGTCTGTGGTTTATGCCATTTGAAACAGTGTGGTTTCAGAGAATTGGTTTGTTGTTGTTGTTTTCATTATGCCATCCTTGCCCAGGAAACATCTGGATCAAATAGCAATAACCTCTTCCATTTTTCATGCCTCTGAAATATGACTTCGGTTTCTTTCGTTTCTGGCTGGACAAGGAAGATCCTGACAATAAGAAGCTGATTAGCAGCACAGCTGATTAGCTGGTTAGCATTTGGTCTGTTATCGTTTCATATCTGTGGCTAGCTAGACAAAAACACTTATGTCACAAGGGTTGATTGCTAAGTCAACAATGCTGCAGGCTGGGTGGATTGGGGAGGAGGAAATGGTCCTGGAAAAGAGCCCCCCCCATTCTGCCTTTGCCATCCCTCCCCCCAAGAAAGGAGGGTAGATTATGCTTGGCCAGCCACGAGCAAGCTGTACCTGGCCAAGCCGCTAGACCAGGCATACATCCCTCACCACCACAAGTACAGGGCCAGCTGGGTGTTTCTCTTGCCACAATAAGGCCAGGGTCTTCTCCATGCTGGGCTGGGTGAGTCTGAGCCTGGCTCCTCCTTTTTTGTGGCTCCAATTCACAGCAGTGGGGAATCACACCAACCCCACTCTTTGGGTAGGAGTGGGCTTAGGGTTGCCAATCTCCAGGTACTACTGGAGAAAAGAGGCACTTGGTACTAATGGAATTTGGGAGAAAATAAGTACCAACACAACGTAAATGCAACCTAAGTTAGGTTGCATTTACGTTGTGTTGGTACTTATTTTCTCCCCAATCTCCAGGTACTAGCTGGAGATCGCCTACTATTACAACTGATCTCCAGCCAATAGAGATGACTTCACCTGGAGAAAATGGCCACTTTGGCAATTGGACTCTATGGCATTGAAGTCCCTCCCCTTGTCAAACCCCACCCTCCTCAGGCTCCACTCCAAAAACCTCCCACCGGTGGTGAAGAGGGACCTGGCAACCCTAAGTGGGCTAGTGGCTCCCAGGCTGGAGTGGCCATGTGGGGGGGCAACTCCCCAGGTCATAAACCAACTGGGAATTTGCCTGGTCATCTTAAAGGCTAACCACCCCTGACTGTAGGATGTTTTAGGAGAACTCCTAAGTAGGTCTACTCAAAAGTAAATCATGAAAATGTTTTAGGATTGCAGCATATATCAGTCACTTATCAAGCATGCTAGATTAAAATCATGTTCAGTATAAATGTTCAGTTTAACGTTTACTGGTTGTCTTTCCTCTTCTCTTCACACTTTTTAAATGTAGTTTTTAATTGGCAAATCAGAAGAGAATTGTTCACCCAACATGAAGAAGAATTCTTGAGTAATATTTTTCCCCAGAAGGGAATCCAATGGTAATACTGTTATCAATAATTTAAAATATCTTCAGAATACAATCCGGAGAACCAAAATTTACAGTTTGCTGCAATCAAAGGGTTGAACAGAATTAAAATTCTTGAGCAACTTTCAGTCCTTGTGGAACTTTTTACAACAGCATTAGTACTTTTGCAGTTCTTTTTTCCTTCCTACTCTAATACACTGAAGCTACATTTTTCAGAAAGGTGAATGCTTAGGTCTGGAAGCCTGGTCACCACAATCGTTTTCAGTGGACAGGAAGACTTGGGCTCCTTCCTGGACCGCCACATGGCTACTGCTCTCCTGGCCAGGACAACTTGTCTTATCCAAAATGATAATGAACTTAGGAGGAGTTAACATCTCTGCATGACTCTATGTACTTTTCTGAAGTAACTTCTTTTGGGCAGCCCATTCCTAAAAGGGAGGCTGAATGTCCATAGGAGCCGGCATGACCCCTATGCTGGCATCCATGCCATTTGTACCAGGCAAACTGGCACTGATGCTGGCGTATGGGGACTTACACTGTCCCCCCTGGACCATGGAGGCAGCACGGTTCTCAGACGCCTGCACAGCCTCCCGCTGGCATTTCCTTGGCGTATCTCCCTGCAACAGCATCCTGGGGGGCATTCCAGGGGCATGCCCAGGGCGGAGCTGACTTTAGGCAGCTTCTGAACCCCTTTTGGGCTTAATATGCACCATTTTGCAGGTGTCAACTGTATGGGGAGTCCCACGGGGCTTTAAAAAAAATCTTTGTTTTACCTTTTTTACCACCTCCAACCACCACGGACCCACCTGCCCACTCAGGATTGCATGGCTACTTGTAAGGTATGTTAGGCACAACACGTGTGATGGCTGGGTATCAAAGACTACTAAGGCCCCTTTGGGAGGGAAAAGACGATGTTGAGCATTTAAATAAATGAAATAAGATGTGTTGATGTTCTGATTCAGTATAGTTCCGTATCATCTGTAAATAAATAATCGCTTCTTCATGAGGAGCCTACCTCGCAAGAATGCCGCGAAGATTATCTGAACTGAATAGAGTACATTTAACAGTAAATTATTTGAAACGATAATGCCACCACTGCTTCTGTATCTTGCACAGTTTAGCTCTGTACTAGTTAACCCACCCTATGATGTAGAGATGCACACACAAGCCGGGTGACCCTACCAAGACCAAAGAGTTGTGGTCAACAACTCAGAATTGTTGGCTGCAAGGAGGACTGGGAGCCTCCATGGTTCTCAGCTTTATACAAAACAAAAACATATTTTAATCAAATGCCATGTGGTGTGTAATGCATTCCATACGGAGTGTTTAATTTGAGCATGTAACTCTGATTATGGCTAATGGTAGTTCCCCATGTGCACTATGGGCAGAAAGGACTGTAATGTAAAATTAAGATGCAAAATGTTAATGAAGAGCATGTGCATATTTATATCGTTTCTCACACCCGTGGCTCACAAAATGAATTATGCATGCTAAAATTTCTCACTGCTGGGAAAGGTGCCACCAGCTAAACAGAGGGGGTTACCGCACTTTGTATTCCCAGCCATGTATTGAGAGTTTGAAAATGTTGTAAAAAACATCGCTTTAAAAAGGGTTTTGGATACCACGGCTTACAAATGGTTGGAAAACGTCTTCACAGCTAAAGGGGCCAAACAAAGTGCGAACAGTATTTTTTATAATGTTTTCAAACTCTTAATACATCGGTGGGAATACATAGAAAGTGCAAACAGTATTTTTTATAACATTTTCAAACTCTTAATACATCGCTGGGAATACAAGTGTGGTAACCTTGAGAGTTCCTCAACTGTACTTTGCTTACCTGACTTTGTTCACTGGTCTCTGGGACAAAGCCAATTATTTATTTTAAAAAAATATATTCTCTCTTCTTATATTTTTGGCCTCTTTCCACACACTTTTATTCAGCCTACAATTCTGAGCTAGTTTTCCTGAAGGGTTATATGAAAGAGAAAGAAAAGACAGCCAGCAGCAGTTTAACTCATACCTTCCTAAAGCAGCCTGCTGGTAAATTCTATTATCACAGATTCTGCTTTCCCCTCTAAGTTAGCATCTAGGAGATCAGATTTGTTTTAGGAAGTTCCAGTCATTGATACCTCCAGAAAGGTTGAAGAACAATGCTACTAATGAAAATGTACACAATTTATCAGCAATTCAGCACCTTCTTAGTAATGGAAGTATCTGGCCAACAATAATTTCCTGTATCAGCTTCAGTCATTAACAATAGCCTGTTGATGCTCTGTGGGAGCAATGTATGACCAGCTGCTCAAAATTTCAAGCAGCAACCCATCATCTAAGACAGTTTGGCTTGGGCTGGTGTCACCTGAACCCTATGAATAAGCAAATTTTCAGGGAAATTGTAGATTGTAGAATTACAAGTGAAGGACCACTGAGTACTGCTGGGTGAATCTTATCATCCTGGATGATCCTCCCCCCCTAGCCTGCTTCTACTTTCCCTCCTCTTGCAGCTCTTATATGTGGTCTCCTTTTCCTGCTTCCTTTCCTTTCCCTTCCTGTTTCTCTGTTTTTTTCCCCTACTTTCTTGCCTCCCTCCAACCTCCTTTTGTTCTTTTCTTTCCTCCCTCTCTCCCAGCCCAGTCTTCCTTCTCATCTTTCCTTCCTGTCCACTCTTCTTCCCTCAATATCAAAGTGAAGCTGCAGCCTGCAACTGCCATTCTGAGTTGCCAAGGCAATCCAAAATGACTGCTGAGATCTCCAGAGGAAATTTCAGGAGATGTCTGCATTTTCAGGCATGTTTATTTTCTTTTACTTCCTCTTTTTGGAATTTATTTTTCTCCTGTAAGCCCAGGTTGGCAGAAACACCTCTCCTTTCTGTCCCTAGCCCCATTGTGCAGATTTTTTAATCCCTATTCTTGGGCAAGGTTCAGAATCAGATACATCAATACAGTGTAATGCCAAATAGAGTTATACCCTTCTAAGTCCATTGAAGTAAATGGACTAAGAATGGTGTAACTCTTCTTAGGAGTAAACTGATATAATTCATTGACTATTGATTCAAAGGTTCCTTGGAGTGTGCCAATGTGTGAGCTTAAAATGTCAGACTAATTCAAGACAGGTCAGGGTTAAAATCTGCACAAAAGTACTTGGACCAGCCATTCTTTCTCAGCCTAACTTCCTCACAGGGTTGTTTGATGACAAAACTAAAGAAGGCTCTTAAAAGAAGGCTGGGATAAATATGTTCTCACTCCAAATAAGCCACTTTGTAACATGCAATACATTTGATGCACTTTAGACCCCAGTATTCTTTTAGGATTTCACACACAGGGACAATTGTCAGGAGATAAAATATTGTTTAAATGCACATATTCATTTTCTCACTGTGGAATCATTTGTAGCAAGTGCTCTAGAGTTGTGTTGTGTACTGGCTCAAATTGGTAGATTCTGTGATCTAATAAAGCAAGTTTCCAAAATTTCAAATGAAACAACAGCTCTGGAAATAAATGAGTGGCTGCGTCGATGGTGTCGCCAGGAAAGGTTTGGTTTTTTGGACCATGGCTTACGCTTCCTGGATAATGCTCTTCTGTCCGGAGATGGCTTGCACCTCGCAAAGGTAGGTAAAAATGTGTTTGGCCACAGCCTTGCAAGCCTGATAAGGAGGGCTTTAAACTAAATCTTCAGGGGAAGCGAGACGTCAATTTAAAGCCTCAAGTGAGGACAATAACTGCAAATATAGATATGAACGATCTGGAGAGGGTAGCACATACGCAAGGAAAGACCGTTCAAAAACTTAATAATGGGAGGGAAACAATCTTAAATAGGCTGCCAAGAAGAAGGACCTGTGGTCTAAGGTGTCTCTACACTAATGCTCAGAGCATGGGAAATAAACAAGATGAACTAGAACTTTTAATAGTACAAAGCAAATATGATATAATAGGCATTACGGAAACCTGGTGGGACGAGTCTCATGATTGGAATGTATTAATTGAAGGGTATAACCTATTTTGGAGAAATAGACCAAATCGGAAGGGGGGAGGAGTAGCATTATACGTTAGGGATGCGAGGGGATCCAGGACTTAAACACTGGAACCCAGCTTGAAATCATCTGGGTAAAAATTAAGGGAGAGAAAAACAGTAATGTCATTGTGGGGGTCTATTATAGACCCCCAAGCCAGACTGAAGAGTTAGATGATGCTTTCCTGGAACAGATGTCCAAACATTCAAAAAAGAAAGGCATAGTAGTAATGGGAGATTTCAATTATCCTGACATCTGTTGGAATGCTAACTCTGCCAAAACAACTAGGTCCGACAAATTCCTCACCTCCCTTGCAGACAATTTCATAGTCCAAAAAATGGAAGAAGCGACAAGGGGAACAACCATTTTGGATCTGATCTTAACCAGTAATGATTACTTGGTTTATGGGATAGAAGGAGTGGGATCTTTGGGTGGGAATGGCCATGATCTCCTGGAGTTTGTTATACAGCAGAAAGGAGAAGCAAGAAATTAGTCAAACATGTATTCTAGACTTTAAGAAAGCTGATTTCAATAAATTTAAGGAACTATGTGGGTGAGAATATTGAATGAGAAGGGAGTACATGAAGGATGGGAAATTCTAAAAAGGGAGATATTGAAGGCGCAATTTCAATCAATTCCCAAGAGGAGAAAAAAAGGTAGAGGTTTGAAGAAACCAGGGTGGATGTCTAAAGAACTTTTGGTTGAGATAGGATTTAAGAAGGGCATGTACAAGAAGTGAAAAAAGGGAGAAATCAACAAAGAGGAATTCAAACAAGTAGCTGGCACATGTAGGGAGAAAGTCAGGAAGGCAAAAGCGCAGAATGAGCTCCAGCTAGCCAGGGAAGTTAAAAACAAGGTTTTTTTGGTTATGTCCATAACAAAAGGAAGATCAAGGTAACGATCGGGTCATTGCAAGGAGAGGACGGTGAGTTATTAACAGGGGAGGGAGAAAAGGCAGAATTACTTAACTCCTTTTTTATATCAGTCTTCTCCCAAAAGGGGAATAGTGCTCAACCTGGGAATAATGGAGCAGAGGATGCAATAGGGGAATTACAGCATAGTATAGACACTGAGATAGTACGGGAATACCTGGCTACTCTCAATGAATTCAAGTCTCCAGGGACGGACGAACTGCATCCAAGGGTGTTAAAAGAACAGGCTGAAATGATTTCAGAACCACTGGCAATAATCTTTGAGAATTCATGGAGAACAGGAGACGTTCCAGCAGACTGGAGGAGGGCAAATGTGGTCCCCATCTTTAAAAAGGGGGGGGGGAAGAAATCCCAAACAATTATCGCCCAGTCAGCCTGACATTAATACCAGGTAAAATACTAGAGCAGATAATTAAACAGAGTCTGTAAGCACTTAGAAAGAAATGCCGTGATCACTGACAGTCAACATGGGTTTCTCAAAAACAGGTCATGCCAAACTAATCTCATATCTTTTTTTGAAAGAGTGACAAGTATGGTAGATGAAGGGACTGCTGTAGATGCAGATGTACCTTGATTTCAGTAAAGCCTTTGATAAAGTCCCCCATGATCTTCTTGAAACAAAGCTAGTAAAATGTGGGCTGGACACTGCTACTATTAGGTGGATTGGGAATTGGTTGACCAACCGAAGCCAAAGGGTGCTCATTAATGGCACAACTTCATCCTGGAGAGGAGTGACCAGTGGGGTACCACAGGGGTCTGTCCTGGGACCGGTACTATTTAATATTTTTATAAATGATTTGGATGATGGGATAGAGAGCATGCTAATCAAATTTGCAAATGACACCAAGTTAGGAGGGGTAGTTAATACCCCGGAGGATAGGGTCAGAGTTCAGAATGACCTTGATAGACTGGAGAGCTGGGCCATAAGTAATAAAATGGATTTCAATAGGGAGAAGAGTAAGGTACTTCACCTAGGAGGAAACAACATAAGGCATAGGTACAGGATGGGAGATAGTTGGCTTGACAACAGTACATGTGAAAGAGATCTGGACCACAAACTAAACATAAGTCAACAGTGTGATATGGTGGCTAAGAAGGCCAATGCAATTCTGGGCTGCATCAATAGGAGTATTGTGTCTAGATCAAGGGAAGTCATACTACCACTGTATTCTGCATTGGTCAGACCTCACTTGGTATACTGTGTCTAGTTTTGGGCTCCACAATTTAAGAAGGATGTTGACAAGTTGGAGCGTGTCCAGAGGAGGGCGACCAGAATGGTCAAAGGTCTGGAATCCATGCCCTATGAGGAGAGACTTGGAGAGTTGGGTTTGTTTAGTTTGGAGAAGAGAAGGTTGAGGGGAGACATGATAGCCATGTTTAAATATTTGAAGGGATGTCATGTTGATGAGGGAACTAGCTTGTTCTCTGTTGCTTCAGAGACTAGGACACGGAGTAATGGATTTAAACTAAGAGAAAAGTGATTCCACCTAAACTTTAGGAAGAACTTCCTGAATGTGAGGGCTGTTCGATGGTGGAATGCACTGCCGTGGAGGGTGGTGGAGTCCCCTTCTTTGGAGGTCTTTAAGCAGAGGCTGGATGGCCATCTGTCAGGAGTGCTTTGACTGTGGGATCCTGCATGGTGGGGGGAGGGTTGAGGTCACTGGGGACGTGGGGGGGAGGTAGTTGTTAATTTCCTGCATTGGGCAGGGGGTTGGACTAGATGACCCTGGTGGTCCATTCCAACTCTATGATTCTATGATTCCATGATTCTACTCTGGATGGGTGGAAGAGGAATTGATACTTATGTATGAAAACCTATTTTATTGATTTAAAAGATTTTTATCCATGAACTGTCCAAGAAAGCTAATGGCAGTCACTAAGATTCTCTTGTCTCAATAAAGGCCCAAGGTCACCCAGCAAGCTTCCATGACACTCTAATTCAGGTATGTTGAACTCATTTGTGATGAGGGCAGGATATGACATAAATGTCACTTGGCCGGGCCGGGCCATGCCTCGCCAGCCCAGGTCGGGATGGGGCAGTAGCTGCCATGGCTGGCTTGTGGGCCAGATAAGAGCTCTCAAGGGGTCAGATCTAGGCCCTGGGCCTTATGTTTGAAACCCCTGTTCTAACTGCTATGCCAGGCTGGTTCTCTCAGTATAACCTATCACACACGGTTATTGTTATGAACATAGATTAGGAGAGAGACCTGCTGTAAGCCACTTTGGGTCCCCATTCAGGAGAAGAGTATGGTATAAATATCTCTCCTCCTCCTCCGGCCCCTGTGCAAGCACTGGGTCATTCCTGACCCATAGGGTGATGTCATATCCCAACGTTTACTTGGCAGACTATGTTTACGAGATGGTTTGCCATTGCCTTCCCCAGTCATCTACATTTTACCCCAGCAAGCTGGGTACTCATTTGACCAACCTCAGAAGGATGGAAGACTGAGTCAACCTTGAGCCAACTACCTGAAACTGACTTCTGTCAGGATTGAACTCAGGTCATGAGCACAGCTTGGACTACAGTACTGCAGTTTACCACTCTGTGCCACAGGGGTCATAGAGATCTTAATAAATATATATTCAAGCACCAGATTCCCCCATGAAGAAGAGTGGTTCTTTTGTAAGAAGGTGGATCCTGAAGCATACATGGCCTTCTTTGGCTATTTGTATCACATTTCAGGGCTTTTGGGAGGACATTCTTTATTATCATTTGGACACTGAGTTGAGATAAGTAGTAATGAACAGTTTGCTTTGTTGATGTCACCTGTGCCACTAAAGTTCTTTCCAGGTGGAGCTCTTGCTCTGCACCCCTTCCTTTGGCTAAATCATGTTAGATTTCATTTCTCCTTCTACAAGATGGTGTTGTGCTTCTGTCATCTGTCTTGTTTTTTCTTTGCTCCACTGTGATTGTTCTCAGGCCTTCATTGGTATGATCTTTCCTGGAAAATTGTATCCCAAGCAGGTCTGAGAAAGTATGGATTTCTGTACCTCTTTACCCATATTCAGCATCACATCTGACACCATTACTCCTCCTGGCCGCCATTCCCACCACTGCTACTGATGGTCATTATGACAGTTTTTTAATATATATATATATATATATATATTGGTAGTAGATACATTCGATCCCATTCACTCCCAATATGAGTCAGTTGCATGTAGCTGGCTCAAGAGTGACTCAGCCTTCCAACCTTCTGAGGTTGGTAAAATGAGTACTCAGCTTGCTGGGGGTAAAGGGAAGATGACTGGGGAAGGCACTGGCAAACCACCCAGTAAACATAGTCTGCCTAGTAAACGTCGGGACGTGGCGTCACCCCATGGGTCAGGAATGACACGGAGCTTTGTCTCTTTAATAGAGGTTTAATAAGGTGTTATTTACCTCCATACCATGAAAAGCTTCAGCCTCCAATTTACATAGATTAAGCCTCTATTAAAGGGACAGGGCCCTGACCAGGATAGCACCAAGCTAGCATGATCTCATCAGATCTCAGAAGCTTAGCAGGGTTGTCCCTGGTTAGTATTTGGATGGGCAACATCCAAGAAATACCAGGAGTGTGACGTGGAGGCAGGCAATGGCAAACCACCTCTGATCTTGCCTTGAAAACCCTACAGGGTTGTTATAAATCATCTGTGACTTGGCAGGGCACACACACACACACATAAAGGAACAGGCCTGCTGGCAACCCATCCGTTGGTTATTGTCTCTGACCATGTAGGTTCCATTTAATCATTGGTGCACTGATAGACCTATCCTCCAGTAATGTATCTAATCCCCCTTTTAATCAAACTAAACTAGTATCCCTCACAATATCCCACAGTAGCAAATTCCACAGTCCAGTCACTGCTTCCTTCTGTGTGTGTGTGTTTGTCCTTGTGCAATCGGACATTATGATCTTGCTCTAAGTATACCGAAAGCAATAATGTGTATTACCAGGGCATAATGAAGACCACATTGCATAGTTTCAAGATGGCCTGATTTATTGTAAAATCCACTATACTAACTAGTGTGACTCATGCAGATCACCTCAAGTAGTGTTGTGTATAACAAGGAGATCACAGTATTTGCCTCTATGAATATCTTTTGCTCCGACTTGACTCTTAAAACTCCCATGGTGTTTTTCAGAGCGTCCACAGGATGTCATCCTCAAATCCCACTTTTCTGGATTTCCCCAGCTTTGCTCTGATCTTTCCCAAACCTTCTTTGCTACAATTGTTCCTGAAAGGTCACTGTCCCAGTGGTTTAGTATGCCATGTAGATGGGGAAAGTATGGATTTTTTGTTGAACCTCCCACCCACAGCAACACCATTTTCCTGCTGGTTAAGATTGGAGTAGCAGTGCTGGGCAGGGAGAATTTAAACAATTTTCCTCATGCCATTTTTCCAGTCAACCCCCACTCCACACACACACACATGCAGTGATTTAATGCACTTCAGAGGAGAGAGAAGACAGGCAAAGGCCAAGGGTCTGCTTTCTCTATTGGGGCTCTTTGCAGCTGTGGATGGTTGTAACCAGGAAAATGGCACGGGGTGAAATTTTTTACTCCACTTTTCCCAGCACCATGACCCTGATCCAAGTCAGGCCCCCCTCCAGTTCCTTGCTAGGATCAACAAACATGTTGGGAAAATCTATTCATAGATCTCCAATGTAATGCATGTGTGGGGTGAGGGGTGTATCCCTAAACTGGATTATCTCGACAATATTTGCTGTTTGACAAGCATTAGACAATCAACAATGTTTCAAAATCTCAAGCCTAAACTCTTTGACTTGGAAATATGTTTTACTTGTTTCCTGTTCCAGAGAACGAGGCTTAAAGCTGCAGCATTAGTAACCACAATCATTTTACGATGGCGTGAAATTGGCACTCAGAAGCTCTGTGCTCAGCATGTAGACAGCAAGCTTTTGGCTATTTTTATATGTAGAAAGACCGTAATTCACACGGGGGGGAAATGTCTTAATTAAAAATATCTGCCAGACAAAACTTTTTTTGACATTTTACTCAGAATTTGCTTTAATAACTTTGGGAAAGAGCTAGAAGAAGAATCTCTCTCCACCCCACCCCCTGGCAACTATCTTTTTATATACATTCTTCACACTCTATTCCAACACTAATTGTTTATCTTTGTAAACATTGTAGTTTCTGTGATTAAAATGCTTTCTGGCATTTATGAATGGCAAAAAAAAATCCAAAATGTGTTTGGGGGAAAATAAAATTATACAATTAACGGTTGAGCGCAGAATGGAATAAAAAGAAACCAGATGGTTGGCTGCAGTGACTGGTTTTATAGAGTTCTTATTCATGCAGGGCATGGATTGCCAAAAAAAAACGCCCCCAAAGTAGTGTCTTATCATACTACACAAGGTTAAATTTCTTCTAATAGTTAACAAATGCACTGACTCTAAAGAGAAAAAGTGTACAGTAGTTTGAACAAAAATGCAATACAATTTCCTTCTGGTTGGCTTTCAAGCTTTCACAAGGCTGAGAATCTAGAAATTTTGGATATATTAAAAAATATGTCGTAATTAAATAAATTGATACGGTAGGGAAAAATCATTCTGATTCTGCAGCTGTTTAGATCTGCTGGACCTTTGGGCTTGGGTGGACGCAGAGAGCTGCCTTGCCTTGAAGGGCTGTCCTCAATAGAGGAGACACATCTGATGAATGAAAGGCTGGTTCCCAGCCCCACAACAAGGAGAGAAAGGTCCATACACCACCCACCTACAGCAACAATTCATCCCAAATGAGGAAAAGAATTCACCAAAACAGGCTTTTTCATTTGCAATCTGATGCCTTCCCCCTTAAAAAAACAAAAAGGGTTCTTTTAGAAAAATAAAATTCTGTTTAAGATAAGCAACAAATGTGGTTAGCCCACCTTCCAGAATTAGTAATGTTCCAAGTTCTTCACAGATGTACCCTCCCAAGATTTCCCCAGGGCTGAGGGAAGTTTTTTTTTTTTTTAGAAGATCACAATCACACATAGATGACTTAAATAATCTGGGGAGGGGGGTCCCCCCTTTACCTGTTATGACTGTGAACATGAGGGTCAGGATAACTTACAGACATTTATTCATCACAGAGGATGTTCTTTTTATTCGGTGCTTCTGGAGATAAGTATTCCTTTGGTCTAAAATACGCTGAAAAACTTGGGATTGATGGGCAGGTAAAATGTTTTCCATCAAATATTTTTAAATTACCACTTCTCCCCCACCCCTCATTTCTTTGAACCTCATCTTGAAATGTGGTGGCTCCATCTAGCAAGAACAGCAGGCTTCAGCTCTGTATTTAGTTGTTCATGTGAAAGAAAGAAAAAAATCCTCCCGGATTCACTACATCAAATACCTGTGGGTAGCTATCAGTCCTTGGCAGAACAGATATGTCATAGGTTGCAGCAAAATGGCTTTTGGCTTGTTGGATTTGCCCATAACGCTCTCTCTTTCTCCACTTTGCTCTTCGGTTTTGGAACCAGACCTACATCAGAGAAGACAAGACAATTATTGAGGAGAATCTGTTGATTTTTTTTTCCCTCTAGGACCCTGACCAAGGGTACCTTCTTGAAATTGCCATCTGCGTGCCAGATGAGGACAGTCAGAGCATGCTGAGATTAATTCTCAGCAGCTTAACCACAGCTATGAAATTCTGCCTGGTTTATCCAAGAAAACCCACCAAATCTGAATGCTTCTCAAAAGCATTGCAAGTTGGACCTTTTCAGCTGGACCCAGTTGGAGAGCTGGAGAGAAGCCATCATGTAGCTAGCTTTCATGGCCTTTTAGGTATGAATTGCTTCAGTAGAACTTTTATAGAATATTTTACTTAAATATATATAAGTCATTATAATTCATATTAATGAGCCTGAGACTTTGGAATCACTGGTCTTTAAAGTCAAGAAAAGGC
This sequence comes from Euleptes europaea, assembly GCF_029931775.1. Classification (NCBI taxonomy): domain Eukaryota; kingdom Metazoa; phylum Chordata; class Lepidosauria; order Squamata; family Sphaerodactylidae; genus Euleptes; species Euleptes europaea. Next base: position 79,247,137 of record NC_079314.1, on the reverse strand, counting down.
AGCTATGACTCTAAAGGACACAACTGCACCACTCAGGGAGCTAGCCAAGCGGCTACCTCGGAGGCATCTTTGTTGCTTACAAGTTATTAGGACAGACTAACTGATGAAGATAAAAAGGACCACAGCAAAAAGAACAGAACCACAGGAAGTGGGCAGTACAAAGTCAAAGCCCCAGCCACACAGGCCTGTTTCCAGAGCAATAGTGATTAATCCATCAAAAGAAAGGCAGCCAAGAGGAAGGGCGCTATTTTCATGACTTTCAAATCTAAACTTTGGGGAGAGGCTGTGGCTCAGTGGTAGAGCATCTGCTTGGCATGCAGAAGGTCCCAGGTTCAATCCCTGGCATCTCCAGTTAAAGGGACTAGGCAAGTAGGTGATGTGAAAGACCTCTGCCTGAGACTCTGGAGAGTCACTGCCGGTCTGAGTAGACAATACTGACTTTGATGGACCAAGGGTCTGATTCAGTATAAGGCAGCTTCATGTGTTCAACCTCAGTCCCTTTCACCCCAGTCCTAAATATGGAGAGGTACATCCAGCCAAAATCAATACACCTCACTTACATACATTAACTGGGGTCACAGTCAAGCTGACTGGAAGCAGCTCTGTTGGTCATCTACCTGTCTAAACCCTTTATACCCCTTGCATAGATTTGAATGACTAGTAAAATCTCAGCAGCTTGTAAGGTTGGTCGGGATATAACTATACCTACTTCTTTAATGTGAGAGCCTATAGTGGTTAAGAGCAGCAGACTCTAATCTGGAGAACTGGGTTTGATTCCCCACTCCTCCACATGAACAGCAGACTCTAATCTGGTGAATCAAGTTTGTTTCCCCACTCCTACATATGAAGCCAGCTGGGTGACCTTGGGCCAGCCACAGTTCTCTCTGAACTCTCTCAGCCCCACCTCCCTCACAGGGTGCCTGTTGTTGGGAGGGAAAGAGAAGGTGACTGTAAGCCGCCCTGAGACTCCTTAAAGGTAGAGAAAAGCAGGGTATAAAAGCCAACTCTTCTTCTTCTAATAGTAAGTCTTCGAGATCTCGCAGCCAGAGTAAGTTTAGTAGCAACTTCTTGTAGTTCTTGCAGAGAACCCAATGACTTCCTCTACGTTGTGTCATTTGCACTAATTATTTCCTTACCCACAGAGGAACATTGTACTTAACCATATTTTGTAGGTGGAAACAAATGAGCTGAATGAGAACACATGTATTACAGGAAAACCATCCCTTGTTCAGCTACAGCAAAAAAGTTTGTTCTCAAAACAGACACCTTACTGTGGTCATTTAAATACCAGGAATGAAAGAGGATTAATGGCTTGCTAGAATTACAGAAAAGCTCCATATACATGGGTGTTTAAATATATGGCAACATGTATATTTTATTTCTACCCTTGCCATGTTTGCTGGGGAAACCACTGCTGTAATATTGATGTGCCTCACAACAATTGTAACATATAGAAATGTTTTCTTTCCTGTTGGAGTAATTTATTTATCTTGATATTTACACCTCACTTTTCTCTACCATTGAAAGTGTCATGGAGAAGCACACAGACTTTGCTTGTACAACGTCCTAGGTTTAGTCACTGGAATGAGAGATAGCTTCAGATTTATTGGTCTTTTATGCATGGCTGTTTCATTTGCCGTCACTCCTCCGACAACTTTGGGTCTTTGTTTGGATTATGCATGCCATTTCTGCCAGAGATTGCCTTGCTCTCCCCCTGTTTCCCAGTGTTTCACCCACGTTTTGAGATAAAATGGGTCCCTCAAAATGCAGGCAAACTGCGGGGGAACGCAGGGGGAGAGCGAGGCGACCTCTGACAGTTGGAAAGGGCATGCATAATCAAAACCAAGACCCAAAGTGGTCGGAGGGGTGACAGCGAGTGAAACTGCCATGCATAAGAGACCTATGTCTCTGCTTAAGGGAAAAAAATATCTACAGTGATCCCATCACGGCTTCCCCACAGAGCATTCTTCCCCACGGAGCACTCTTCAACTCATTCTGGGCCCTGTTTAGTCCAGTCTTCCTATTATGTCTCCTTTGTGTGAAAGCAGTGAGGGTGACCACTGAACCTTGGGGTTTGTTGTGAATACCAGCAGCTACTGGATCTTGACAAGTTCTGGCATTAACAATTAACAGGCAGTTATGGGATCCCAACTAGCAGAGTTGGGAAAGCTCTTCAGAAGATCTCGAAATTTGCTGCCAGATAGATCATCGGTCTAACTTGGTGTAACTGGTTATATTTTAAACTAAAACACAGCATCATTATAGTCCTCTGACACAACATGCTACGAAATCAAATGGAGGACCACTCTGAGATTGTGACTGAGGTGGTGAAGGCATTTAGGGACAGAAATCGGCTATCTTAAAAAATCTGCCATTTACAGACAGCTGTAAGATCATGACTCACTGCCTGCTAACCCATCTGTATTTCATATGTTTAGACAGCATGTGAGGAATCCCTGACTATAGCCCACCATGCACTTGTAATGCATCAAAATAATAAAATGATCATCATTTTCTTTTAGTTTCCTGTGGTTGCTTCACCATTTAAGCTTCACAGTGGTTGTCTGAATACTTTCTCATAGGATCTAACACGTGCTGATCATCTGTATTTATTTATAGCAAACTAGCCCTTGTAAAAGCACTTTAGATACCACCTAATTACGTTGTCATCTAAAGGTCAATTAACACTTCGTGGAGTATCGGCAGTTTAATTGGCCACGGCTTCCAGATGTACATCCACTTTATGTTTTCAGGCATACATCTCCTTTTCATATATTATGAATACCTGTGGCATACCAGTGGTAAATGCATATGTCACATGAAGTAGAAAATCAGTCTACAGATTTGGGGTATAATCCCATGCATGGTCACCCAGTGCCATTTGGACTGCTCATGTATGGAGTCCCTGACTTGCCAGAAGACCTCACCAGAAACACCAGGCAGGCAACACATGACATCCAAAAATGCTGACAGCATCCTTGATCTACTTTGTGTTATGGAAATGCCACTGATCCTATCAATCCTGACTGCTTTAGAGCATGAGCTGTCAGCGTTCACCCTCCAGTTATTACATTGGGTCTTATGGGGAACTCTGATGTCCGCCCCACTGGAATGAAACAAGAGTGCTCCATCTTGTCTGCCTAGCTGATTCAACCGCTCACATATTAGGATGTTTTTCTGAAATCATTTCCAGTGGTTAGAGGTTAATCTGCGGAGTTGTTTTGCCACTTTACTTCAGTCTTAAATAACTGACATCAAAGTAAGCCTACCAAATTCCATATCATTTTATCTCTCTCATTACTGTGATCTATGATTGTGTCATGATTTTGGAGCTTCTGTCCAGGTGGCGCTGCCCTTTTCACTTCACTGGGATGGCAGTTCCACCGGTGGCAAGGCACACATATTTCTTATGCGAAGGGCCAGGGAAGCTCCGTGCGCAATGAAGCTCCGGCATCCATAGCAAATCATTCCATCTAACAAATCATTCCATCCATAGCAAATCAAACCATCTAAACAAACTTCCTTAGAGCCTGAAGCTCAATCTTATCAATAGCCACACATTTACATATATCACTTTTAAAACAAAATCCGTATGAGTTACACATTATTTAGTTGCTTCATTTATAACCTGCCTACAGGTACCCTAAGAAGCTTACATCATTCCTCTGTCCTCTATGCTCACAACAGTTATAGGCTAGGCTCAGGGTGTGTGACTTGGTCACCCGACAAGCTTCCATGGCAGACTGGGAAATTGAACCTCAGACTCCCAGATCCTAATCTGACACTCTAACCCCTACAGCACCCTGGCTCTCATCATTCCTATTGGCTGTCCAAACCACTCCCATCCCCCCCTCCAAGAATTAAATGAATCATTAAATCAAAAGATATCCTAATGATATCTGATTGCAGCTGATTTTCTTCACTCAGTTCCATAGGCCTTAAAATAAACCGATGCATTAAACCCAGCACACACACACACAAATAATGTTGGTCTCCCCAGGTTGCGGTTAAAGACTAGCAACGAGGAAATAGGTAAAGCCCTTATAGCTATTCAAGGCTAATATCAGAGCAGGAACATAAATGACTATGTTTCTGAAACTGATTTGAGTGTTAATCATTTGCGGAGGTTATTGCTGTAGTCCTTTAGGAGTCAGAAACACCCCTAATGTTGCCTAAAGCAGCAGGGATAAACTTTAATTTCCATGGACCCGTTGCAAATTTAATATGGCAGTTTTGAAAAATGCCCCCAAACAATCAAAGCATAGCTGTGACTCAGACCTGTTGAGCATATTTTTTTAAGAACTCTGGCTGCAATCCGGCCCATAGCTATACATGCATTCATTCTACTGAAGTCAATGGAACTTGCCCAATGCATAACCAATTGCAGGATTGCACCCCTCGTTGGTAAATTTGTATTATCTTTTGTGCCGAAGGCTACAAGCAACCATTTTCCCCCCTGCTGTCTCCACAGGAGGCAGAGAGAACATGTTATGGGAATTTAGTAATGAGGCTCTTTTCATTGGAAAAAAGAAAGTCCTTGACAATCTCCTTAAGCTGGGTGCCAATTACTCCACTGACATGCGGCAGGAAAGAGAACAACTTCGATAAATTAGGTTCAGGCTAACTCTCTCGGCATGTATGCAGGACAAAACATAAATTGGATCTTGATGAAATGCGGAGGAAGGGAGACGTACTGAGTGTAACCAGCCAATCATTTGACTAAACTAAATAAAACAATTTACTTGAATTTAGAGGATCTGACAGAGAAGGAACCCACATTTTTTAATGCTGACACTCCCCCAAAATGTTTCTGTTTACATCAATTTACTCAAAACTGACTCTTGGCAAAGATAAAGTAACCATTGCCTGCACAAAACAAGGCAACAATCTGCTGCTTGTTATCCCTGCGTAGCCAGATGCGGGTCTCTAATGATGTAAGGCCTTTGAAAACTGCTTAATATTGTGGTGGAATACTGCTGCCACTCAGAGCAAGCTCAATCCCCATTTTTTGGGGGCAGGTTTTTCCTCCGTTGGCTGATCAGAAATGCGAAAATCCAGAGCATTTGGTTCAATATGCACGGAAATTACTGTGTACACAATGCATAAAACAAACATTCTCGGGAGGGGGGGAATTAAAACTGACTATTTTCTTCCAAAGAGAGCAAGTAACATATACAAACTGTAAATCCCCTCTCTCTTTATCATACCTCACACAAACTAACTTGATCTGAGTCTGCCACCCTTACCTAACCTGTGCAGTAGTGCTGTGCAAAACTGCCTGCGAGAGCCCATGTGGAATGCGATTGAAAAAGGAAGATGGGATTGCCCTGTATGTCAGTTATGCCCAGGCCCCTTAATTTTAAACGAGCTGCTTAAGGCAATTTTACTATGATCTGAAAACTCAAGTCACATCAGCTTCAACATGCAAAGGCAAAAGAATAATCAGACTTGGTGAATTTCATGTCAGAGACCATCTTAAGTAACTTATAGTTCTACCTCCCAAGAATATCCCTTTGTCCAAGAGCATGGATTATCCATTCCACAAAGGGTTACTACACATTCTGGAATTCCTTTAAAAAAAAAGTGTGATAGAGGGAACACAATTTATATCTTTCTCAGAATAGATAATTGGATGCTCATTTGTTTGCCAGATTAGAACAGGAAGAACAATATTTGGCTACATTTTGGTAAAAGGTCACCCCCTGATTGAGCCATAAACAGCTATCCCAGTTCAGCATCTGCTATTTCAAATTGCAAAATTGTCTCCAGTATCATTAATAACTTTTTCACCTTTACCTTCCAGAGCCAACAGGTATGTCCCATTTTGAAGATGGGAAAATATCACAGGGGAGAAAAATTCTATGTATTAATGTTGCTATTATTTTATTGGAATGTGAACCCTATTGATAATGAAATAAAATTTAATTGCAATTTATGGATTGGTTGCTGTGCAGATACCTATTCATTATTGTCAGTATTAGTCAGTGTCAAAGTCTTTTACCTTTTTATGCCGTTAATTTTAGTGATACTAGCCACACATCAAAGGATCCAAAGAACCATGAAAACAAAAAGCTTACGTTTTCTGGAAGGGTTGCCCCCCATCTCCCCCCACACATGTACACACTTCTTAGCAAACTAGTTTTGAAACCCAGGAGAATTTCAAATATAGCAGTTACAATAGGGCACAGTTGCTCAAAAAAGAAAAAAAATCAATTGGGCATGTCTCTGGTAAATATGTTCAGGTATTAGGCAGTGATCCAGACATCCTAGAGCTAAGTGAAATAAAGGGCAATGCCTCCCTCCCAAATTCTATGCAGAAGAAAAGGATGCCATCCAAATTTTCCCCTTCAGTGTTTTAGTGCAAATCTTTCTCTCACCCACACAATCCTCACCATGCTTTTGCAGAGGCAAATCTCATCATTTCAACACGATATACATTCATTAAAAATTGTTTCAAATTGCATCACTGAATAAACGGCTATTTCTTAAACTTTCACTGATTAGTTAGTGCAAGCATTTATGCTATTCTTCTCCTATTCTTGAAAAAAAATTAAAAACTGATGTTTTAATAGCAGTAGAAAAGAGCAAGAGTCCAGTAGCACCTTAAAGACTAACAAAAAATTCTGGAAGGTATGAGCTTTCATGAGTCACAGCTCACTTCTTCAGATACTAGAAGTTACCAGATATCTGAAGAAGTGAGCTGTTGACTCATGAAAGCTCATTCCCTGCCAGAAACTTTGTTAGTCTTTAAGGTGCTCCTGGACTATTGCTCTTTTCTACTGCTATTGCTACAGACAGTCTAACACAGCTACCCATTGTGATTTTTTTTAATAGAAAGAGATCTCATGGAACTTTATTTTTATTGGGGGGGGGGAGTCATAAATGAAGCCAGATACTACAGCTGTGCTGCTGAATCTGAACTGTAGCTGTGAGCTTGAATCACCAAGCATGGAAGGAAAGGGGTTTAGGATGGAGGCAAGAATATTAATTCTTTGGTCTGCTATATCTCATGTTTCAGTCTGTAAATCTCCACTTTTCATTAGCACACCCACAGTTAACACTGATACCTTCAGCAATTTTAGGTGTGTGCCTATAGCACTAAATAGTATGCCTAGTATCTACTGTGATTCCTCTACGTACACTGCAATCCTAAGAACACTTTCTTAGGAGGAGTAGGCCCCACTGAATAGACCTGAGTAGGATTCTGAGCAGACCTGCTTCGGGTGGCCGTCAATACATTCAAAACATTGCATAACCCTACATTTCTAGGGGCCCAACACTTCTACTGGTTTTAATGGCACTTGGCTTTTAAGAAAAATTCTGCTTAGAACCCTTTATAGTGCCATTCTAAGCAGATATACACCCTTCTAAATCCATTGAAGTCAATAGGCTTAAAAGTATGTAACTCCATTTAGGATTTACACTGTCCGGGGTTCATACGCTGCATAACATGTTAGCCTCTGAACATATGCTTAATAAATGACAGACTGACAATCTGACTCCTTAATATTTAATATACATATGCTTGTAAACATGTCTGACCCCACTTGCTTAAATGCCTTAGGTATAGACCTAACAAAAGGCAATGTGTGAAGCGCCTTAATTGCTCAAAGAAATCAACAATATTGATGCAACCAGTGAGTGGCTCTGTTCAATCAGCCCTGACTATGGGAAGGAGAGGATGCCTTCCCCATCTACACATGTTCAGCATAACCTGTGAACAATGCTTATGATTGCACACATTTTACATACGTCAGCCCTGCATATGTGATCCTGATAGATCACTTTTGTATTCCCTTTTTTATTCAAGGGAAATCCATCCACACATTATGACTAACATGTTAATTAGAAAGGCTAGGCTAGAGGCTCTGATCCTGGTCCCCACCCTCACCCCATAGCACATTCAGTCTACACACATGTAACTGAAGGGCTGAGCAGCTAATTAGGATCAGGGACCAACCAAATCCCCTGTACGATCTTTTCCCATCATAAGGTTAATGCACCAGACTCCATACATGTCGCTCAAATATTTATTCACTGATACGAGGGGTCGGATTGCAGCCTGTTTGAAATCTCTTGCTTTTGTTGATACATTTAACCCACACTCAGTAAAACAAATACCGCATGGAGATAGAATTCCAGTTCGCTGGAAGGATCTTGGAAACGTCCCAAATGTAAATGTATCCCTTCGAGCCCATATTGTGGGAAGCTCCTGGACATCAGTGTATGAAGGTAAAATGAAAAGCCTTATCAGCTGCTCCCAAGTGATGCTTATGTTTTAGTGTTTCCTAAGTCCTACACAAACTTGACTTTGCAGTTGATTTCAAAATGGCCGTCTTTCCCCTTCTGTACCCCTAATAACAATAACCTATAAACAGATGTGTCACAGGCAACCAAGATCAAGTTAATTCATGCCATCGTATTCCCTATTACTATGTATGGGTGTGAAAGCTGGACAATGAAGAAAGGAAGGTTCCTTTGAAATGTGGTGTTGGAGGAGAGTGTTACAGATACTGTGGACTGCCAAAAAAAAAAAAAATCAGTGGGTTATAGATCAAATCAAGCTTGAACTGACTCTAGAAGCTAAAATGACTAAACTGAGGTTGCCATACAGTGGTCACATTATGAGAAGACAAGAGTCACTGGAAAAGACCATAACACTAGGAAAAGTTGAAGGCAGCAGGGAAAGAGGAAGACCCAGCAAGAGATGGATTAACTCTTAAAGGCAGCCATGGCCCTCAATTTGCAAGATCTGAGCAAGGCTGTTGAGGATAGGACGTTTTGGAGGACATTTTTTCATAGGGTCGCCATGAGTCAGAAGCGACTTGACGGCACTTCACACACACACACACACACACACACACACAAGTAGTGCAACAGAACCTTAAGACACTGTCAGGGCAATATGTAAGGTTCAGAAACATTGGCTGTGAACTTGGACTGTAACTTCACCTTTGGTACTGCATGGCCTGTAAGATCTACATCCTCTGTTCATAACCCACGAATGTCCTTAAGCAATCCACCCTCCCCTGTATTTCAGTAAGGGTGACGATGACTGATCATCCTGTTGTAAGAACCGCTGGATAAAGGCTGTGAAGCATTTGAAATGCTTAAAAGAGATGGGAAATATTATTATTCCTGACACTCTCTAATGACCAACAGCACAGCAACCCAAACAGTCATGCAGTCAGCTGGCCAAGCTTTAACAGTAAACATAGTGTTGTCCTCTGTCTGAGGGATAGTTCATAAATGCTTGTGCAGGACCGAATGAGCTCCTAGCCTCCAGAGCGAGTGACTTGTTTTGGATGGAAGAGGGTCTCCTACCTGAACTCTGGCCTCCGTGAGTTCTGTTCTCAGAGCCAGCTGCTCCCTTACATAAACATCGGGGTAATGTGTCTTCTGGAACACTTTCTCCAATTCTTCCAGCTGTAAACTGGTAAAAGTGGTCCGGTGCCTCCTCTTCTTACTGCTAGAGACATTGCTGTCGCCCTTATCTCCGAGTTCATCCAGCTCGCCTTTCTCCTGCATCCCTTTCACCGGAGACATCCGCAGGCTGCCACAGTTTTCCAAGGGCCTGCCCAGCTCGCTGTGAAGCGGCTGCCCTTCCACTTTCGTAATTCCATAGTTCACTGTACACAAGAGGGAGACAGATTTGGGTTGTTTGTTTCTAAACTTAGGGTACTTAAAAAAAAATGAAACGGCTGCCACCGAAGAGGAGCCATCCACATCTGGAAGGAGCACATATTGCTTAAAATATATACATTCTTCCTAATACAGAACACCACATTCTCACGGAAGGAAGACTGTTGAGAGTTCAACAGGATTTATTCGCAGGGCATGCTCCAGTCTTTTTGCAATTAAAGTAAAGCAAAGGATAGACAATATGGACCACCAAGTCAAAAGAGAATCATTTTGGGCCATCCATTAATTGATATTTTTCATAGACCCTTGGGGGTTAAAATATGTGCTCTCCTGGCCCAATTCTGCCAAACATGAGCACTTTGGCTGTAACCCTAAGCCCCCTTACCTGGGTGTGAGCTGTACTGGACAAAATGGGACTTGCTTTTGAGTATACAGGTGAGTTTGGGCTGCACTGGTGCCACTGAAATGAATCATGCCCCCAGTTGTTGCATTTTGCTTTGCAGCTTGCCCAGCAGTTACAATGATTGGCAGGCAAAATGGATAAGGAAGAGACATTAAAATAGAACACTTGCCAATCAAGAATAACTGCTCAAAAATAAATTCAAAAAAATGTCCTTGCTTTAATGGATTGCCTTTGTTTCCAGTTAGGACATTTATTATATCAAATTGTAGGATTTCTTTTTTTAAAAAAATAACTCAATGAAACAGATTGTTTCCTTAATATTACAGGGGTATTGCAAGGTCCATTTATCTGCAAGAAAACACTCAGTGTTTAAGATACAGATTAAAGTCTTTTTCTTTAGCTTCTGAACAAGGAATAAAACACTTTCCCAGCTCTCTCCCCCCCCCCCCACGTCACATTATGGGGATAACCAATGCAGCATGTTACAAGATTTGAAAGAGCTTCACCTTTCCCCCCCTTTGTTTGACAGGTGGGGGAGTTAGGGAGGAATTCCATCCAGGGTAGTAAAATTTTACAAAGGATGGCACCTAATTTGCCCTTTTGAGCTTGTTTTAAAGGGTCTCTGCCACACTCGGTAATTTCATTATGTCTCCTTGTTCATTTGGTATAATTTTAACCAGACACAGAGAAGCACACTTACTTCAAATCAAGTGCCTTTGAAACCACTGGTGCTCAACCTCAAGCGAGCACATTTACTAGGAAGCCAGCCCCATTGATCTTAGTCTGCCGTTTAGATTTCAACTGTGAAGATGCCATCCTACGCACACTTGTTTGGAAATAAAGTCCTAGCGAAAGCACTGGGACTTACCTCTGAGTAAATGTGCATGGGATTTTGCTATACGTACATTTGTTAGGGTTTGTTTTTGTCATCAGTATGCAAAACAAGAAAGCAAGATGCACAACAGAAAGTCACACTAACAGTATTCTATTTTGTTATTTCCAGTTTTAGGAAATTAAGCTTCCCGCAGTGGGACTGACATCGACCTCCAATGAATGAGGATCCACATGCATGCAGATGATGGCAAACTATCACTGTTCTGTTGTGTCGCTAACACCAATCACAAATAACTTCCTTTTTCTATAACTATCAAGGTTTCTTCACTTCTACTGAAAATATGATTGGAGAACTTTTGAAGTTAAGCGATTTTACTGCTAAACCAGAACGGATCTAAGAAAAAGGACTATATTAAAATCAGAACGCTTCGAAACAGCGAAGAAATATATGGCACCAAACTCACAAGACCTTATCAGTTTTTGAAGACGTGATTGTTAAAAAAGGATGCCCTGAAAAGCTTTCTAAGGATTTAAAATAAGGGTATATCATTACACACGGAATACAGGGAAGCATAATTACTTTTATTTCTCACAGTGCGGTCTAAAAAACTGAACTAAAATAGAGCTAACGTTTGCTGATAATGTTTAGATGTTGTAGTTTACCAGTTCAAAGTGAAGATAGGAAAAGGAGTCGAGAATGTAAAAGGAAATTGCAGGGTTCTGAGATCTGTGCGCAAAAAACGATGCAAGCTATAAAATTAATGCAGCCTTAAAAGACAAATACTAGGCGGTTCCGCACAGGATTATTTTACTTGATTCTTCTGTTTAGTTTCATTTCCTTTTTTTTTTTTATCTGCCTGGTATATAATCGGCAAGATCTTCAGCCTCGTTAAACTAAACGACGTTGTAGTAAAGTTTTCACTTTTCATTGGTGTGTTGGCTTTAAAGGACACTGCAGTTCACAAGTTTCGACGAGGGGAAACCCTGCCGTTTGTCAGATTAAAAAGGATAGGAAAAATAGATTTTTCGTGTTGTAAATTCGGGGATCGGATGTGAGTTTCTCTCGGGCGATAGATTTTACTCTGATGCGTCCCATCTGTTTGCCTCTGAAGCAACGAAGACGTTCCACTGCAAAGGAATGAGATTTTTCTTGCAAACCGTATGGGGCCAAAACGCATGGGAGGTTTTGCCTCGGGTTTGCCGCTCTCTAGATGCACGTTTTCCCCACCTGAATTCCCAAAACTCTGCATGGGGGCTTATTTTTGAGTTTTGAGAATTTGGCTGGGGAAAATGTGCGTTCAGAGAGCAGCAAATCCAACGCAAACCTCCCATGTTTCCAGGGCCAGGCTGCAGAAATATGCTCGGGACAAGAGCCGGAAGCGTAATTGCATTTCTGAAAACGAAAATACTGACCTCGGCAACTGCAAGGCTAATAGAGGTATAATTTAGACAGTCTAGAACTGACCGGTATAATTCTCCAAGCGCAAGCTGTCACGACCGCACCGGAGAGGAGAGGAAAGAGGAATCCTCCCAAACTCCCGGGAGCCTTTTAAACCATTATAGATTAACAGTGGGTTTATGATTCCACGTTTACGGAGACATTATTTACTACTGGGCTCAGAGGGCTCCTCCACCAGATGTTGCTGCGAACTTCGCCAGCATTTCCGGTGAGAATAAAATGAAGCAAAAGGGTGGGTGGGTTTGGGGGAATACGACCTCCCCATATTTCCGCCCCTGTAGCTGCCTACGCTCTCCAGGCGAGCAAGCGGAGAAAGGGGCGGCTGGAGGGAGCGGGTCCCGAGGCTCGGCTTCCCCTTCAGGTCCTCTGGCTCGGGAATCGGAGTCGCTGGAAGACCTCGGGCGCAGCGTCGAAAGCCGATCAGAGAATCGCATGGAGCCCGCCCCGCTTTGGATCGCGGCAGAATGAGGTCCCTGGCCAGTATAGCCAAGGGACTGACAACGAGGCGGCCAGGTCCTAAGCTACACTTTAGGACTTACGCCGCTTGGTAGATCCAGAGAGAAGACGCACCCGCAAGATGCTCCGTTTTCGCCGCGTTCCTGGCCGGAGTCGGAAGCCGAAAGGGCTCGATCAGTATTTTTTTTCGCTTCGCTATTTGTAGCTGCTGGATTCTATTGTGTCTGATCCGGCAGTTGACAGATCTATTCCTAGTGTGCGTACATTCCAGCACCCTTCTGCATTGATAATACGCATCGGATTATACAGACGTAGGAAGGGCCATTTATGCATGGCAGGTTTTGCCTTGGATTCGCCGCTCTCTAGATGCACATTTCCCCCATCCGAATTCTCTGAACTCTGCAAGGGGGGCTGACTGTTGAGTTTTGAGAAGTTGGATGGGGGGAATGTGCATCTAAAGAGCGGCAAATCCAAGGCAAAACCTCCCATGCAGAAATGACCCTAAAGAAAAGTCAGGCTACCCGAGCACTGATCCGGAGCTCCAGGGAAGGAGAGAAATAGACAACAGCTGCTACCCTGAGCACATTTGACCAGGGAGTAAGCCCCTTTGATTTGCAAGACCTGAGCAAGGCTGTCAAAGAGGACATTTAGGAGGTCATTGATTCACAGGGTCGCCATGAGTCGGAAGCTACTTGACGGCACTTAACACACACAAAAGCCCCTTTGAAGACAGCCGGCCTTACTTCCGAGTAGGCACCCTCAGGATTGCTCTGTGACAGTGCATTCTCTGCAGAGCCGCTCCCGGTGAAAGCCACTGAAATCAACGAGCTTAGATCGGAGGAACTTTCTGTAAGATCGCACTAAAGGGGCGCAGATGGGACCCGGCCTGGCGGCTCGGTGGCTGGGATCGGCTCAGCTCTGCTGCCTGGCTGGCTTGGGGGGGGGGGGGGGGGTTCCAAGAGGCCGGCCGCAGTTTGAGGGAGCAGTCAGATGCAGATATACTGCATCGCCCCCGGGAGGCCTGGCCTGGCCAAGGATCCTGTACCTCCCCTGCTTTCCCCAGCAGGCCGAAACGGCTCCGCGTCCCTGCTCCCCAGGCTCTGGCTGCCAAGCCTTTCGGGAAAGAGGACGGCTATTATTTGGGAATGGCCATTTCTGCATGGGAGGCTTTGCCTTGAATTTGCAGCTCTCTAGGTCGCCATAAGTCGGCTGCGACTTGACGGCACTTTACACACAGAGACGCACATTTCCCTCATCCGAATTCTCAAAACTCAACAATAAGCCCCCCTTGCAGAGTTTTGAGAATTCAGATGGGGAAAATGCGCATGTAGAGAGCGGAAAATCCAGGGCAAAACCTCCCATGCAGAAATGGCCTTCGCGGGCGTTATTTTCTCCTTCTCGAGAAGAGACCATTGGGGAAAACTGGCCAGAGCAGCAGAGAAGTTCCGAAATCCGCCCCCACGGCGAGGGGACCGAGCTTTCGGAAGCCTGTCCCCCGCCCCCCGCCCCTGGAGAGCCCCGGAAGCCTCCCCTTCCCCGCCTCCCCCGGCGGGGGGCTTTGTCTCGGGCCCTCCAGACGCTTCCTGAAAGGAAAGGCCTCCGTGGACCTCGACGCCGGCCGGGCGCTTCAAATCGTACCGGGAGCTGGACTCGACTAATGCTAAGAAGAAGAGCGGCTGTGCATTTCCACCCGACGTGTTAGAAAGTGGTTATCTGCCTGGGAAAGAAAGAAAGAAAGAAAGAAAGAAAGAAAGAAAGAAAGAAAGAAAGAAAGAAAGAAAGAAAGAAAGAAAGAAAGAAAGAAAGAAAGAAAGAAAGAAAGAAAGAAAGAAACCACCATGTCCACATTTGAATGAATGGACGGTGGATCTGGCATGGGGGTGGGGGCTACAGCCCTACCAACTCGGACGCCAAGGTCATGGAGCCGAGGTTCGGTGGGAAGGTCAACCGTGCCGGGCTCCAAGTAAGGGGTAGAGGCGATTCCTCCCCGGCCATCCCAGGCTGCCACCCAAGCCCCGCTCATCGACCGTCGGCGGCCCAGGGCAGACACTCACCGGCGCCGACGTCCCTGCCCGGGGACGCCCTGTCGAGGCGGCCGTGGGGGTTGTAGGCGGCCTGCGCCACGCACTTGCCGCCCTTGCCGTAGAAGGCCTCCCCGCCGCCGCCCTCCAGCGCTTCCATGACGTGCTCCAGGGGGCCCCCGGCGGGCAGGTAGAACTCCCCGCCTTTGCCCGCCGCCGCCGGGGGGCTCTTGAGGGCGAACTTGTCGCTCAGGAAGTCCATAATCCTCGACGGAGCCGCGATCGCGCCGCGCCTGCCCGCCCGCCCGCCTGCCTGCCGCCCCGGAGAAGCCCCGACGGCTCTTTTATATCTTGAAGCTCGGCGGGGGCTTCTTGCGCAACCTCCCCTCGCCGCGGCCTCCGCTGGCTCCACCCCGACCCCCCCCCTCGGCCCACAGCGGATGGGCAGCCAGGCGGGGGGGGGCTCTGGGCAGGGTCCCTGGCCGACCGCAACCCACTCCCAGTTCGCCGGGGATTCTGCGCTGCCAGAGGATTCCTTCCTTCCCTCCCTCCCTCCTTCCCCGCAGACGCCAGATCGACCCGAAGGGACTTTGCTTTCCTGCCGTGCCGACGGGGCGGACGGAGCGGTGGGGGCGCGAGGAGCGGGGCAAGGACGTCAGCTGGGGGGGGTCTCACAGCTGCCCCCCCCCCTTTCCACCGCTCCTTGGAGCTCTGCCCAAGACGTCTTCGGAGTAAACGGCTGGCGAATTTCAGGTGGATCGGGCCCAAGGCTGCGGGGACGGGGTGGGTGACTTCTCAGGCGGGCTAACGCTGCTGGCGCCGGGACTTCCGCGCTCTTCTGCCCGGGCTCCCGGAGCAGCTCACACTAACCGCGCAAATGCAATCCTAAACAGACTCGCACGCTCCTGAGCCTATTGACTTAAATGGATTTAGAAGAGGTGAAGTCGGTTTAGGGTGGCGCTGGAAATCTCCTTGGGATGGCAGCTGCCCCGGGGGTGTTTCCAGCCGGTCTCTGGATCGGCCTTGGATCGTCTAACAAGAAAGAAAGAAAGAAAGAAAGAAAGAAAGAAAGAAAGAAAGAAAGAAAGAAAGAAAGAAAGAAAGAAAGAAAGAAAGAAAGAAAGACCCGAACTATATTTACTTTGAGTTAATCCGGCCCTGGACCGGTTGCTTGTGCCAGTCTTTTGGCACCGGTGTCCGAGTAAAGACGTTGGCGATCGGGGCGAACTTCGCCGCAGTTTTCCCAGCCTCCAGAATAGCCAGAATGGTACTTCAAGTAGTCCTTAGAGTAAAATCGTCCTTCGAGTCAGTAGTCGCCGTAGCAAAGTGAGGGGAGGGGGCCGCTGAGGTCATGACCGCCTGTGGACGCAGCATCCCTAAGGACGTTCGACGGGAACCCACCTCTGGGCTTGGAAGAGGCACGCCGGAGCAGGCTGGCACTGCAGAATCGCCTGGCAATGGGCAAGCCCAGGACGGCGTGGCCAAGCCTGAGACCCTGGCCGCGAAGAGGGCGGGAAGGGGGCTGCGGGGTCTCTTCGAGGCCGGCTCCAGGCGTCGCTCTCGAGGGTGCTGGCTGGGCTCGAAGGCGCCCCCGAGCTCTCCCTGGGGCATTGCTGCCACGCACCGAATGTCACAGCTGTCCCTTCTGTGCTTTCCTCGCAGCTCCTGCCTCATCTCGCAGCCAAGCTGGTCCGCCCTGCTCCCGACGGGGCTTCCCTGAAAACTGGCGAGCCAGGCCCTCCGGCCTCTCCGGCGGCGATCCCTTCATCTTTCACGGGCGACCGTCGAACTCCTTCGGGGATCCCTCCTTCGACCTCTGCAGCGAACGTTTCTGGCGGCGCAGCTTTCCCCCCCTGCCAAGACGCATCCTGAGGCTGAAGTACAACCGGGGAAGTCAGAATTCCGGAGGGGGGGTTCTTTTTTGGGCCCCCGGGGCCCAGAACGGTTCCTGCTATTCGCGCCACAAGAAGAAAGCTTGCCTGGCGGAAGCTCGTGTGGATGGAGGCCGAAGGAATTCCCAGGCCGACTGGGTTTTGCCAACCAGCGGGGTGGGGAGCCTAGGGTCGCCCTCTGGATGCTCTCCAAACGCTGGGGAGGTGGCCCCGAGAAACTGCGCCTGCCGCCACCTCTCGCTTCTCTCGGGAGCGGCGAATGAGTACCCGAGGCAATTCCAAGACACCGGCCTCTTAGGCCTTCCTGCAATGCAAAGTTAATCCAAAAATGTTTTCTTTTCGGGGCAGGGGTCTTTTTTTGGGGGGGGGCTCATTTGGGCTGGGGGTGTTTGCTGGGGCGCGGGTCTCGGGGCTAAGAGGGCACAGCCTTTGACAGGAGCGTCCTTACCACTCCTGCTCTTGCGCAGCGTGGCTACGATCCCCTCGAACTTCTGCGCGTTGCGAGGGAAGGACGTTTGCGCAGGAAAGCTTCTGGGTAAATCGTGCCCCCTGGCTGAGTGGTAATTTCCCCAAGCCGTGAAGGGATCCGTTGGCTGCTTCAACTAAAGTCAGCCTCCGTTTAAGATCCCAGGGGCTGCCCAGCAGGTTTCGAACTCGATCCCGAGAGTTTCAAGGCTCTGGGTAATATTGCCCTCGCCTTAGCCGGCCTGTGAAATGTCCGGTCGGGACGCCCGCTTGCGCTCTCTGGGCCATGATGGGTAGCAGGAGTCTGTTTGGTAACTTCTGTGGGCGAGACTCTGGGGTGGTAGCAGACATCCACATACCCTTCAGCTAAATCTTTGAAGACTGT
The DNA here is from genome assembly GCF_029931775.1 of Euleptes europaea. Classification (NCBI taxonomy): domain Eukaryota; kingdom Metazoa; phylum Chordata; class Lepidosauria; order Squamata; family Sphaerodactylidae; genus Euleptes; species Euleptes europaea. The sequence continues at coordinate 79,229,580 of NC_079314.1, read as the reverse complement.
AGGCATGCTTTGCCTCTATGGCTCCTGGATTCTGGGCAAATCTTGGACACCCTGCCCCCCCATCCGAGGTCAATAAACCAAGTCCCTCGAAAGTAGCCATTTCTTATTCTGACTTTCACTTTTTAGGTACAGCCATTGACTCCTCTTAAACTTTTTTTTTCTCTTTTAAGAGAGGGATTTCTGGTTCATTTCTCTTTGAAGAGAAATCAATGCAACCTTTTGTAACTTCAGTTCTTGTCGTTGTTTTGTTACACACCACAGGGCGGTGCTCTAGCAGGAGGGTAGCAAAGTTTGGGAAAGCACTGGCCATTTACGCATGGGAGGCTTTGCCTTGGATTTGCCACTCCCTAGATGCACATTTTCCCCATCCGAGTTCTCAAAACTCAACAATAAGCCCCCACTGCAGAGTTTTGAGAATTCGGATGGGGAAAATGTGCATCTAGAGAGCGGCAAATCCAAGGCAAAACCTCCCATGCTTAAGATTTCATTGCCTGTTTTCTGGATCCTGGCTAAACAGCATCCAGAAAATGCAGGGAGAATTAGGGGAGAGAGCGAGGTGACCTCTGAAGGTCGGAAAATATATGCACAGTCAAAACAAAGTCCCGAAGTAGTCGAGGGTGACTAGGAGGGAAACAGCCAGGCATAAAAGGCATCTGAATATCTTCAGAGTGAAATTCCGAGATTTTGCACAGCCTCTCTCCCCCTGCCCTGCCTCTCTTCATCCCCCCCCTTTGATTAAAATGCAATTGGATTAGAAATGGATTCAACATTTTTTTAAAAAAAAGGTGAAAGAAAAGGATGGCCGGATTTCGGGGAGAAACTGAGTAAAGAGAGATGAGGGGGATTTCTCTTAACAAGGATGGGAGGAGGTCCATCACAGATGCTTCCGAGTGACACCACTGCCTTCCTTCCAAGTCAGTCGGTTTCGGAATGGAGCCAGAGTCTATGTACACTAAGCAGCAGGCCTAAGCAGGTCTACTCGGAAGGAATTTTTGTTTGTTTCAGTGGGGCTTACTCCCAGGAAAATGCTCCTCGGGTCACAGCCTCAGACTCCTGCTCTTGCTCTGCGTGCTTTGCAGCCTGGCGCGGAAATGCCCCCAAGACACCAGGCCTTGCCAGCCACCCATTCTCGCCCCCACCCCAAACTGTGTCTGCAGCCTGGGAGACCCACGATTCACTTCCAGCCATCTGCCCAGGCAGCTCAGGTTCAGGGAGGCGATAAGAAGGCGTCCCTCTTCCAGGAGCCACCGGTCCTTGCCTGCCTTCTGCAGTCCGATCCTGGGAAGGGAAAGTTGGGGCTGCGCTGCCAGAAGCTCGCTTCGAACCAGGGCTGCCTGCTGGCCGGTGGCATCTCGAGAGGCCCTTTCTTCAAGAGCTCCTCGGCCCCGAGGAGCTCCGCGCTGCCTTCTCCGGCCAATGCCCGCCCCCGAAGTCGTTTCGCCATCTTCGGCATCCGCTGCCAGGGATGAAGGGATGGTCTCCCAGAGCGCAGGAGAGTTTCCTGGCCGCCTGGGAGTCTTTTAAATGAAAGCCACGTGCGGGGCTGCTGCAGGCCCCGAGCTCCCTTCATCCCCAGAAAAGGCAGCCAGCTAGTCAACTGCCAGGGAGGAAAGCGAGAGGGTGGAGGAGAAAGACGGGCGAGCGGGCCGGGCCTACCAGCACGGCTCTTTGCGCCGCCGAGTCTCTCCAAGGCGCCACGAGAGCCCCGGGACGATCCGGAGCGCAGCCGGGTGGTTTCAGAAGTCCCGGGCTCCAGAGATCCCATCTGACGCTTCTTTTGAACGCCCGACCTTGTTCAGTCCCGTTCAGGCACCTTTGCGGTTGTCAGATCGAGCGCCTCCTCTCTCTCTCCCCCCACACCCCACTTCGCAGATGCAATGGATAAAGCTGTGGTCAGTTTCACTGTGCCCTTCCCTTCGCGAAGGCGCAGGGTGTGGTTGAGTCTCGGCCGGGTTCAACCTTCGCCGGACAAGCTCAGTTGATTAATGGGCCTCGGGGCTGATAAGATCGGGCCGTGAGTGTACAGCGGGGCTGGGGGTGAAGGAGGTTTAGGAGAAACTGCATCTTCCACAAAGACCAAATAAACTATTTGAGTTTATTAAGTATACTATACTTAGTATACTTAATAAACTCAAATAGTTTGTATAAAAAAGTAACTATATATAGTTATAACTATAACTATAGTTATAGTGTGTGTGTATATATACACACACACTATATAGTATATATAATTATAACTATATATATATACTATATATATAGTTATAACTAGAGAGAGAGAGAGAGTTTTATACATATATATAATTCACAGTGGGTAGCCGTGTTAGTCTGTCTGCAGTAGTAGAAAAGGGCAAGAGTCCAGTAGTACCTTAAAGACTAACAAAAAAGTGAGCTGTGGCTCACGAAAGCTCATACCCTACCAGACAATATTTTTGTTAGTCTTTAAGGTGCTACTGGACTTTTGCCCTTTTCTACTAGATAGATAGATAGATAGATAGATAGATAGATAGATAGATAGATAGATAGATAGATAGATAGATAGATAGATAGATAGATATAGAGTTATATATAGAGTTATATATATATGGTGAGAGAGAGAGAGAGAGAGAGTTATATATATAGTTATATATAGTTATAAAGTAACTATATATAGTTAGTTATATAGGCGAGGGCAATGGGTTTTCTTCCAAGCCTCAGGATGCTCAAAGCGGACTCCGCCCGGCTTTGAAAGGAGCCTCGGGAGCCACGGTGCCAGTTTCTTGTTAAAGGGCGGCCAGAGGCGCGAACGCTCTGAAAAGCATCTTTCTTCAGGGCAGAGTCCCCGGCTGCGCAAGGCAAGCAGCCAGGCCTGTTATGCGGGCCGGCCTGCAGATGTGTTGCTGTGTTTGGAGAGATGGAGCCTTCCCTGAGCCGGCTGGGAGAGGGTGTCGGCTCGATCGAGAGACGGCTCTTGGCCGGGGGGATGAGAGCGAGGGGAGGGAAACCGTCCCCTGAGATAACCCCGGGAGCCTTCCCGGCCCGAGCGCCTCCCTGGTCCTGATGCCGACCCAACGTGCTGAAAAGGGCGCCTGGGGAGTTGCGTCAGCCTTCAGCAGGCAGCGCCGCGTCGATTAATCGCCCTCTTAGAGGCAGATCGGCGCCGCGAAAGGAGCCCAAGAATCAGGGCTGACGGAGCGGGAACTGCACACAAATCAGATTTTAAGAGGAAGAATGGAAACTTCTGTTCCCAAATATTACATAGACCTCGATATGCTGCCCTTCACGAAAGAAAGAAAGAAAGAAAGAAAGAAAGAAAGAAAGAAAGAAAGAAAGAAAGAAAGAAAGAAAGAAAGAAAGAGTTCCCAATTACAAGGGTGCTTTAAGGCTTGTGTCCTAGGGGAATGGGGGGGAGCTGATGCCAACATGCTCACCTTGAGTAAACAAGCGCTACTTGTAGTAGCTACGCAACTCCCTCAGGGTAGAAGGCGCTTTGTGGGTCTTTAAAGGGAGGGGGGAATTCCTGCCCCCAGGGATTTTGTGGGGGAAGAGAAGGGGAGCCACCTTCTCAGTAAGCGCCCCACTCAATTAATTTTACATCCAGCTGACTTTCAGGCTAAGCAGGTTCATTTGCAGTGCAGATTTAAAACGAGAATAAACGGATTCGTGTCCGCAGTAAAAGGTGTACAGAATTTATTTTTCATGTAAAGTGCCAAAATTAATACGACTTTTCTTTACAGTCAAGAAGTCTTTAGCAGAGTAGGATGAATGCGTAAGGAGTAGGATAAATGCGTAATTTTGTTAGAAAATATTTTTGTTAGTCTTTAAGGTGCTACTGGACTCTTGCTCTTTTCTACTACTGCAGACAGACAAACACGGCTACCCACTGTGCGTAAGGGGGGTATTGTTTTGTAGTTATGACGCCCCCCACCCAGAAAAAAAAAGTTCCTCCTGGTGCTCTTTCTCTGGCTGCCCACCTTTTTGGGAAGGCAACAGAGCACTTCTTAAATGACGTAGCCCTTTGGGAGGGATTCCTGAAAATCGTTTCAGTCCGTTTTCCTAGCTGTTAAGGGAATCTTCCTTGTGCGTTGTGGCAAACTGACCACTCGGCTTCTTCAAGGGCTCTTTTCTTTGCCAATTCCCAAGCACACAAATTATCCCAGTCGGATTCAGCCACGTCCCCCTCCCTGCAACCAAGTTATCACCAAGACAATGACTTGGCCTGCTTAGTATTCTCTTCCTATCGACTATTTCTTCCGAGGGGCCGACCTTATTGCCTGCGGGGTACTCCTCGCTATATTTAGGGAAGGAAAGCATGTGCGCCTTTCTTACGTTTCCAGGCGTCACGGGGAAACCGTGGTCTCCTTTGAGTGGATTTGTCTCTCTACCCGGAACATTCCTAGAACATAAGCCTATTATTATCCATTAAAAAGGGACAGCGGACAAGCTCGCAGGGGAACACTGACGGATATTTTAAATACTTATTTTTCCAGGAGGGAGGTGAAACAGGCCAGTGAGTGACGTAAAGAAGCGGAGGGAATTTACCAACTATAGATGAACTGGTTCGAGCTACGTAAAGACTAGCAACATGCTTATAAAATTGTGCAGTACGCTGGCTGTCAGATGGCTGCCAGATTCAGGTGGGTTTTCCCTCCCCAAATGCGTCCTTCTCCTTCCTGGGTGCCGATTCTGCCCCATAGCTCTCAGCCTCTCCACGCTACAAGATTAAATGGTTTCATATCGGCGCTTCTATTTGAACTGCATTCAAGACTCCACGGAAACCAAAGCACTGCTCTGGGAATGATGCCAGGCGGACTCCCGGCGCACAAACGAGTTTAGCCGAAATCTTTTGGGGGTAAAGCCCTTTAAGACTCAGGCGTGCACAGGCTAGGAGATTATTTCGGTTTACGAGAGTGAGGTTGTGAGGTTGTGAAGAAGAAATGATCAACCAGGATAATTTATGACAATGGCCATTTATGCATGAAAGGTTTTGCCTTGGATTTGCCACTCTCTAGATGCCCATTTTCCCCATCCAAATTCTCAAAACTCAACAATAAGCCCCTATGCAGAGTTTTGAGAATTGGGATGGGGAAAATGCGCATCAAGAGAGCGGCAAATCCAAGGCAAAACCTCCCGTGCACAAATGGCCAATATTTACTAAGATATGTGCCAACGCATTGTGGTAAAATGTATTCCAAAGGCGGTATAAGTTATTATTTGTACAAATATGTAGCAAATGCTCCTCTGCTCCGATTTCACAAATGCTCTCATTCTAGATCCATTGTGGGAATACCGAAGCGAGAGTGCTTCGGATCCCACTGCTTGACAGCAGGATGGTTCTCATTTGCTTGTGCCTTGCTCAGCACGCTCCGGCATACTCGACGTTACTCTCGAGTAAGGGAGCTGAGAATCTGGTCGAATTAATTCAGACGCTCCGTGCCGATCCTTCCCCTCTGGACAACGTTCCCGTTGAAATAAATCCAGCGGTTTTCGGGATTGTTCTTTGCGCTCCTGGCTGCCTTATTGTCGAGCGGTCCAGCCACAGATGGTTAGTTGTCAGAGGCGCTGGCTGCAGCCCCAAGATTTATTTCGGATTAATTTGTCGGGCGTGTGAGTTGCCTGCCCGAAACCATTAAAGCAGTCTTAGAGCCCGCCTTTCCTCCACTAACAGTCATCGGGTCTGGAATAGCCTACTGTTGCCATCCTACCCGTGAGCACGGAAAGGTGGTTCAAAAGGTCCCAGGGGCCAGCTAGGGCGCACGAAATGTTCTAGGAACATCCGGATCGGAAAGATTAAGGCGGGCTTAGAAACTCTCAATGCCTTAGAACTCCTCTCTGCGTCGGAGGTTTCAGGCCGCAAATGGGACAGCTGGGGGTAGGAGAGATCTTGCTCCTCGGTCCAGACTCCAGCCTGGCCCTGGGCGTCTTGTGGGAACGCTCCTCGCCCTCTTGGAAGGCGAAGGGGACCAAAAACTGAAACGTCACGCTTCACAAAGGACTTCCCAAGAAGGTCCCTTCTTCAAATAGCACCTGGAGCCTCCAGCTAGATGGCCGTAGGCAGCCGAGGAAAGTCTTCCAGAAGGGTCCCGTTCCGTTAGCGTGGTGTAGTGGTTAAGAGAGGTGGTTTGGAGCGGTGGACTCTGAACAGGGGAACCTCCCCGCTCCTCCACATGAGCGGCGGACACTGAGCTGGAGAACTGGGTTGGTTTCCCCACTGCTACCCATGAAACCAGCTGGGTGAACTTGGGCTAGTCACAGCTCTCTTAGAGCTCTCTGGGCCCCACCTGCCTCACAGGGTGTCTGTTGTGGGGAGGGAAAGGGAAGGTGACTGTAAGCCAATTTGAGACTGCTTGAAGGTAGAGAAAAGCAGTGTACAAAAATAGGGTTGCCTTAAGTGGTAGAGACAGTCGCCATATAAAAAACTAACTCTCATTCTGCGTTTTCACACATGCTGAATAATGCACTTTCAATCCACTTTCAATGTACTTTAACAATCGTTTGTAAGTGGATTTTGCCAGTTCACACAGTAAAATCCAGCTGCAACGTGCATTGAAAGTGGGTTGAAAGTGCATTATTTGGCATGTGTGAAAGCACCCGTTCTCTCTCTGTCGCTCGGGTTAGGGAAGGTCTGATCTGGTCCCGCGCTTAGGGCTGGCTGGCACTGCTCAAGGAAAGGTCGGGCCCTTCCTTCAGGAGCTCAAGGGCCCTGCCAGCGAGAAAGTGGGAGGCGAGCCCCCAGGCCCCCTCCTTGGCCGGCCCGAGAAGCGCTCGACGGCTTCCCGGGCCTGTTGTTGGGCTTGTGGGAGGGGAGGGGGAGGGAGAAGGGAGGCCGGCTGAGAAAGAGCAGGGCTGCCAAGCCTGGCGAGAGGGGAACGTGCTGTAGAAGGGCAGGACGCGCCGGTCCAAGGCACGCCACTGGGGGCCGGCGGGGAAGGAGAGCCTTGGCTCGCTGCCCGACCTGTCCCAAAGGCTCCGGTGGTTCTCTCGCAGCTCCGGGCCCGGCAAGAAATCCCACCCTGAGCCCCTCTCTCCACGTCTGATCATTAATAAAGTCCGAATGGGTCGCTTCAGTCCCTCCTTGGTCACGATCTTTCTTTTTCTTTCTTTCTTTTCAAGGGGTGGGGGAGCGCTTCGGTAGGATCCCCCGCGCCGATTGGGAAGACGGCGAGGCTGGCTGGGATCCCCGAAAAGGCAGCGATTTCTCGAAGCCAGCCGCTTCAAGAACTTCATTGGGGGGTTGAAATAGCCTCAATATGCACGGCACCGCGACCAAAGGGAAGGGCCATTTATTCATGGGAGGTTTGGCCTTGGATTTGCCGCTCTCTAGATGCCCGTTTTCCCCATCCAAACTCTCAAAACTCTGCAGGGCGGCTTATTGTTGAGTTTTGAGAATTCAGACGGGAAAAATGTGCACCTAGAGAGTGGCAAATCAGAGGCAAAACCTCCCATGCATAATTGGCCTTGGAGTAAGCTCTATTGAGTGCAGAGGGAGTTACTTACGAGTAAATATGCGAGGGAGCAATCGGTGTTCACTTATTCAGGACCGAGGACCGCTCGAATCAGAGGCCCTGGCTTCCGGATAAAATCTCCAGAGGTTGTAATCCTGCGCGCACCTAAGTGTCCTAAAATGAACTGGGACCTGAGCTAATCTGTGGACACAGAGGACAAACTGGATACGATCAGAGGTCCTTCATGTCCCCCATCCCCTTTGCAAAAGTGGCCAAGCAAAGGATTGTAGATGTGTCCAGACCCTTTCACACATGCCGAATAAATGCATTTTCAATCCTCTTTCAATGCACTTTAACGATTGTTTGCAAATGGATTTTGCCAATCCAGCTTCGAAGTGCACTGAAAGGGGATTGAATGTGTATCGTCTTCCCCTGCGCTTTAGTACTGTTCCCTAGGGGGTAGCTAGGGCAGGCAATAGGCGTCCCAGGGCGCTTTCACACATGCTGAATAATGCACTTTCAATGCACTTTAACAATCATTTGCAAGTGGATTTTATCATTTCACACAGTAAATTCCACTTGCAAAGTGCATTGAAAGTGGATTGAAAGTGCATTATTCGGCATGTGTGAAAGCGCCCTCTGTGAATTGGTCTAATCCTCTTTTCAGGGCACTTAAATGCGTGTGGCTATCCCTGGAGGCTGCCCTAGATTTATCATGTCAGGAGCTATCCCTTGGCGACAGGATACGTTGCTTAGTGAACGCAGAAGGTGGACGCCTAGAAAGCTCACTCGCAAAACACAGCCCTAAACACTTTGATCCGGAAGGAAGTTGCAAGTGTTTAGCTTAGGAGCGGCCAGAGGTATTTCTAGCAAGAGAGGAACCCTGGGAACTTCGTTGTATCAGCAAGAAGAGATGCGGCTAGAACTTTTGTCCCTCCGCTGTAGCAGGTGTGTCCCCTGCGTATGGCCCCGAGGCATCAGCCTCTGGGGCTGCAGAAGGGCGAGCGCCAAAGGGTTTTCCCCTATGGCCCCGAATGAGCCAGGACCAGCCTAGGAGAAGGAGGGGTGGGCTTTTCACACTTTCTGTAAACTCTTTTGTTGCTGTCAGTAAGCCACTTGGAGACCCCAGGGGGAGGAAAAGCAGAAAGCAATGCTTCAATCAAACGGCCATTCATTTAGGCGGACTGACTCGCTCCTGGAGGCCCTGGGCCCAACCCTGCAGCACGTGGCAATCCAGGCTATGCTTACTCAGGAGGAGGAAACGTCCACTCCCCGCAGCCTAAGTAGAGGGGTAGGGTCGGTATCTTGCAGCACAAAACCCCGCGGCCCTTCGTGCCTTGGAAGTGGGCTGCAGGAGGCCGGTAGACGAGGAAGACTGCAGACGCTCAGGTGGAAGGTCGGCTGCAGGATGACCCAAGACCGAAACCCGAGAGGCGGCAAAGGTGCGGCCGGATCTTGTGTCGGTTTATTTTCAAGTAAGCTCCGGCTGGATTGGATGAAGCCACAGAAGGAGGGAGAATTCAGAGGCGGCAGCCCCATTTCAGGCTGCAGATGCCCAGGTGGCGTTCTGAACGCCCTTCAGGCAAATACAAAGAAAAAATAGCACCCTAAAGAGAAAGGTCGTAGCCTAGCCCTGTCTACGCTGTGGTAGTTTTCCCGGGGGTTGGGTTGGGGGGGCAGGACCAGGTTTTTTGGGGGGAGGGTGCGGGAGATCGTAAGGCGGAGGAACACTCCTCTGGGAAATACCAGAAGGCTGCTGGCCTCCAGGGGGAAATTTCCATTCCTAGAATTTCCGTTCCCCCGGGAGGCCAGCAGCCTACCGGTATTTCCCAGAAGAGCATCTACACGAAGCCGCTTTATACTGAATCAGACCCTTGGTCCATCCAAGTCAGTATCGTCTACTCAGGCCGGCAGCGGCTCTCCAGGGTCTCAGGCAGAGGTCTTTCACATCCCCTACTCGCCTAGTCCCTCGAACTGGAGACGCCGGGGATTGAACCGGAGACCTTCTGCGTGCCAAGCGGATGCTCCGCCACGGAGCCACAGGGTACCGCCACCCTGAAGCGGTCCATTCAACTCCCCCGCCTCATCACTCTGCCGCCCCCTCCCCCCCCTCCCGCTGGTCCAGCTCTTCGGGTCTGAGACGGCAGGAGCGAAAGCCCAGCTCGTGTCATTGGGACGGAGCGAAGCGAAGCGAACCTCCCCGGTGCCGAGTTCGTCCCCGCCAGGCTGGAGGGCTGAGGTCGACGCGAGAGGCGCCGCGCGCTCTTTGTCCGACGGCGCCCGTCGGAAGCAAAGGGAGCGACCGTGACTCCGGGGAGCAGGCAGTAAATCCGAGGCGAGGCCGGTGCCGACGGCGATCCGGCCTGCCTCTGGCCCTTTGGCAGGGTGCGACGGGCTTTCGGCAGGCTCCGCACGGAGGGCCGTAAACCTGTCAAGGCGCTCCTGCTCGCCAAGCACGTTTGGCTCGGGGGGGGGGGTTTCCTTCCTCTCCCATTCCCGCAAGGGTCTCCGCCGCGGCTTTCCAAGCCCAGAGAGGCCGAGCGCGGAGGCCCCCGCCGCCCTCGAGGGGGCCGCTGCAGCTCCGGCGGGTGCCTGTCCGCAACCGCTTACACGTGTCCTGCGGAGCTACGGGAAGGGACCGGGAGCCCCTCTGGGAAACGGTTTAGGGTTGGCGCAGAGGAGCAAATAAAGCCGCTCGCTTCCCCTCTCTCCCCCCCCCCGGGTTCAGTCCGGTGGTGCTTCAGCCGTCCTGTGAGGCCAATGGAGACCCCCAGGGGCTGGGAAGTAGCGATATGCTTCTTACTGCAGGCCTACCCAGGTCAGCCACATTCACACGTGGCACGAAGCGTACAGGAATTCTGCCATCTTTTGAATGTGCACAGGGTGCTTGAGAGTTCCTGGGAACGGAGATTTCCCCCTGGAGGCCAGCAGCCGTCTGGTAGTTCCCAGAGGAGCATCTACAGCCCCGTTTGTCGCTCCTGCCTTGTTTCCAAAGGGGTGGGGGGCGCTGATTCACATTAATTCCTGGGAAACCATTCATGGAATGGTGCTCATCTCCAGCCCTCAGTCCAAGGCAGAGCAGCCACGAAGGACTGCAGAGGGAGGGGAGCGGGGTTAAACCTCCCATACTGGACATTTGGCCTTTCTTGCCAAGAACAACCTGAGTTGTAACTTTCCATCCGGGAAAAACAGGGTTGGACCAATGTTATTTTTGTTATTTGTAATGATAACAGTATGTCAGCTGTGGATGAGCCTAAATTCATGTACACATGAACACATGAAGTTGCCTTATACTGAATCAGACCCTTGGTCCGACCAAGTCAGTATTGTCTACTCAGACCAGCAGAGGAAGAGGTCTTTCACATCACCTACTTGCTTAGTCCCTTTAACTGGAGATGCCGGGGATTGAACCTGGGACCTTCTGCATGCCAAGCAGATGCTCTACCAACTGAGCCACAGCCCCCTCCCCTTTGAAGAAAGGCAGAGTGGGGGAGCAATAAAAATGTACTGGCCAGTTATGGCTGAGAGGGTACCTGGATGATGTTCTAAATCAGTGGCCTGTCTAGGGGCCTGAACAGATTCACAAAGGGTAAGATCCGATCCGTTTAACCACCATGCTTACTGAGGCTCTTCCCTTTCATAGCACATACTAAGTGCGTGGGTCAAAATCCAGAAGGATTTCCTGGTGAATGGGCTTGCTCTTTATAGGTTGGCAAGCGTGCTTTCTTGCATTGGTTCTTGTGGGTTATCTGGGCTGTGTAACCGTGGTCTTGGTATTTTCTTTCCTGACGTTTGGCCAGCAGCTGTGGCAGGCATCTTCAGAGGAGTAATACAGTGTCTCTCCAGTGTTACTCCTCTGAAGATGCCTGCCACAGCTGCTGGCGAAACATCAGGAAAGAAAATACCAAGACCACGGTTACACAGCCCGGATAACCCACAAGAACCAATGAACTCTGACTGTGAAAGCCTCCGACAGTGCTTTCTTGCCTTTCCCGACCCATGGAAAAATACATTCCCAAAAAGCTTTCCACCAGGATATTGGTGTCGATTGACACAACAACAGAAAGAGCCGCCCCGGAGCGTCTAGGATGAAAGACAAGGGAATGGAATGAACGCCTAGTGTTAGGGCCTGAGATCTCAGCAGGTCTGGAAACCCATGCGGGATGTAAAACGCAGCAAATCTGGAAGGCAAAAAAAAAAATGCCATTTATGCATGGGAGGTTTTGCCTTGCACTCTGCACGGGGGTTTATTTTTGAGTTTTGAGAACTCAGATGGGGAAATTGTGCATCTACAGAGCAGCAAATCCAAGGCAAAACCTCCCATGCCGAATTCGCATGTGCCAGGGGCTGCTCTTTTTAGCCCTTGTCCTTCTTCCCGATTGCGTTTCAACCCTTCCTACGCTCCAATGTGATATCGGCTATCCACTGATGAAGAAATCCGGCGCCAGCCCTCTTCTCTTCAGTACACGTGCGCACCAACAACGGGGGAAAAGGCTGACACGCGCTCCCAGTGGCACGTGTGAATTCTCTCGAACGTGCTTGAGGTTGCTGCAGAAGGCTAAGCTAAGGGAGGCATGGGCAAGTGACAAGGAAGAAGGCGCGCGAAGCTGGCAGATAGAAAGGAGATGCAACCGAGTCTGAAAACTTCTTGAAGGGTCTGAACCCCAATAGGACCTATACATAACCTGGGTGAAAACCACAGCACCTTGTTTTTATTTAATTCAGTAAATATCCCGCCTTTCTCCCCTCCCATTTTAATCTCACAATAACTTTGGGATGTAGATTAGGCGAAGAAATGGGGTGGGGGCACCCAGGAGCCTCCCGGTGGAATCTCCGGTCTCTTCCGCCCCAGGCCGACATTAACCATTGGCCTGCTTTGAGAGCTAAGCTATATCTTTTTACAGGATTACTCGGAAGTAAGTACCTTTCCAGTTAGTAGACCCCTTCTCCCCTAAAGCTGCAGCAGGAAGCCCACATCCTATTGAACAGCCACAAGCTGTATGTGTGAATGAAAATGTGGTTTATTTTTATTTTTCACTGAGGCGGGAAACCTGCACCTCCCCTTGCTGTCTGCAGATTATTGCCTGACATGCTAGCTTTCCATGCTCAGGAAAACGACCCTGACATGCTAGTTTTCTATGCACGTTAATGCCTTGTGTGGACAGGAACATCCACTCATGCCTCTGAACAGGCGCAGTCTGACGTAGCTTTACCAATTCAGTGGGATCTCGGCGCCTTTGGAGTCCAGTGGGGCTTTCAGTGGGGCTCTCGGAGTCGAAATGCTCAGGCTAAGGTCTATTCCAGAAGGGGGGGCATCTTAGTCTGTTGTCACAAAATGCAACGGAGGTCTAGGGTTAGTCTTAAAGACTAACATTTATTCCAGCTTAAATTATGGCTTCCTAAAATACATCGTATTTCCTATTACTATGTATGGGTGTGAAAGCTGGACATTGAAGAAAGCTGATAGGAAGAAAGTAGATTCCTTTGAAATGTGGTGTTGGAGGAGAGTGTTACAGATACCGTGGACGGCCAAAAAAAAAAAAAAGCCAGAAGTGACCCTAGAAGCTAAAATGATTGAGGCTATCGTATTTTGGTCACATTATGAGAAGACTGGAAAAGCCAATCATGCTAGGAAAAGTTGAGGGCAGAAGGAAAAGAGGAAGACCCAACAAGAGATGGGTTGACTCAATAAAGGAAGCCACATCCCTCAGTTTGCACGATCTGAGCAAGGCTGTCAGAGATAGGACATTTGATTCATAGGGTCGCCATGAGTCGAAGCGACTTGACGGCATTTAACGCACACATAAAATGCATCTGTCTTGACCCATTGAATTAGGTGGGTCTGTTGGACGTAAACATGCCTGCTTGGTTTAGATTGGTCTAGGTGCACCGACATGCATGGAATGAGCAAAATCTCACACTCCCCATGATGGTCAGAAGGGAGGGGGCATAAGCCAACCTCACTGCAAATCAATTTCTCCCTAAACACACAGAATAACTTAAATGCAGTACCGAACGGAGGTTCAAGAAATTTTGCAGGTCGAGTCTCGCCCACCATCCTAGTTCAAACCCTGAGATCTGCATCCTGTTTTGCAACAATTTCCCCGTGTCTCCAAATCTGCCTCGACTTCATCCACCCCTTCTAGCCTATGCACGTTTATTCGGAAACAGGTTCTATGGTTTTCGATCAGTTTTCTATCCCTTTCCTTTTAAGCGAGGTGGAAGGGAAACCCGCGCCACGTCAAGGGGGTATCGTGGGGATGCTGCCGGCCACTCTGGGATTTCACTTGACGTTCTGAAAAGGAGAGAATATTAGCAGACGATGCTGATCAGATCGCCACCCCTTGGGAGTTTTTCAGGCTTCCAGTAAATGTGGACGAGAAGAGCCCCCACCCCCCAATTCAGACCAAAGCCCGGTGGCGAGGGAGCAGGTTTGCTCTTCAAAAGGACCAGATCGAAGGTCTCCGCCCGTGGTGCGTAAAACAGCGCGCAGCTGCAGCAGTAACGTTCCCACCCGTTTCCTGCAGCTTTGATGGTTTTTAACTGAATCACAGCCTTTGGGGGGGGGAGGGAAAGGGGGGGGAAGGAGACCCTCCCAGGACTCAGTACCCGTCTGCTCTAAAAAGGAACCCTCTTAACTGGCCTGAATTGGTTCGCCCTCCACCCCACGCCGAGTAATGTTTGCTTTGGGGTACCGACCGACCTATGGGGGGAGGGGTTTTATTTGCCTCAAAGGAAATAGCCGAGGAGTGTGCGTGCGTGTGTTTAATCCCTAGAGTTTGCAAAGCATAGGGGGAGGAAGGGAGGAGGGGTTTTGGAAAAACTGTGTAGACTGGCTGCTTTGGTCGGCACGCTCTCTTGGAATAAATCCCATTGCAAAATATTATCTTCCCATTATCTTACATGGCAATTTTACCCACGTTTACTTGGAACTCAGCCTCACCGATTTCAAGAGGGCGATGTCTGAGGCCGAGAGCTTTGACTCTTGAAAGCTTACAACCTGGGAGGAGGGGCGGAAACCCTTGCTGGTTACTAAGGTGCTGCTGGACTTGAATCTAACTGTTTTACTGCAAACACGGCTACCCCTCAAAGTGTTTTCATGGAAGGTGAGAATAGGTTTCTCTCCCCACCCCCTCCCAGGAGCCCAGAGCACATCAAGCTTCGCAACAGTTTTATAAGGGAAGTTAGAGCGTGATTGGTCTTGACTGCAACTTTCGGAGAACAAAAATGAAGGAACAAGTCCTATGGAACTCAGTGGAAAAGAGCAGGAGTCCAGTGGCACTTTAAAGGAAGGGGAGCTTCCCTGAGTCTCAGCTCTCTTCTTCAGATACAGCTAGAATGCGAGTCTATATCTGTCCTTAAGCAGAGAAGATTGAATTAGACACCCAATGGCAATAGCATGTAAATGTTAAAAGCAAGTAAATAACATTCTGGCTGTATCTGAAGAAGAGAGCTGTGACTCAGGGAAGCTCCTACCTTGCCAGAAATTTTGTTAGTCTTTAAGGTGCCTCTGGACCCTTGCTCTTTTCTGCTGCGACAGACAAACACGCCTCCCCATGTGATCTATCCCTATGGGACTCAGGGAAATTGGCTTCTGGGGCATAGGAGTGAGCTGCGATTACGTCCCATTGAGCTCGATAGGACTGAAGCAAGTCTGGATCGGGCCTTACAGGCCCGGCCATTCAACCTGTTGGAAAATCTGCCCCTCAACATGATTGACGTCAGACTTCCAGACATTGCTTTTTCTTCCAGTGTCTCTTTCTTCTATGCTGTAGATCTCTCAATGCAAAGGGCGGGGGGGGGGAGTGGGGGAGGAGGGTCTCTTTTCCTCCCTGATTAAAAACAGAGAGTCCCGCTATGGAGTCAGGTGTCCGAAAGGTACACCTTGAGCCTAAACACACACCCTTGGAAGTCGGTTCAGCTGACATCAAAGATCTTCTCAGGGATGAAACGCAATTGCTTGATCGGGGCGCTTCCCTTTCCTCTTTCAGCTGAACCCTCAACCCCTAAAACCAGCCTCAAATTCCAGACAAACGTCGCTTTCCACTTGGAAACTGATCATTGATAAACACTGGCCAGGCCAAAGATATTCTCCCTGGAAAGGCGTGAAACCTTGAATCGCGACGACCCCGTTCAAATAAACCATTCGATTGCATCAAAACGGCGACCCCAGGAGAATGTGCCTGTTCCTACCAAAGAGTAAAAGGTTTAAAAAAAAAAAAGTGGTCCCCTGTGCAAGCAGCAGGTTATTTCTGACCCATGGGTTGACGTCATATCCCGACGTTTACTAGGCAGACTGTTATTGTTTGCCAGTGCCTTCCCCAGTCATCTATGGGTACTCATTTTACCGATCTCGGAAGGATGGAAGGCGGAGTCAACCTTGAGCCGGCTAACCAACTTCCGTTGGGATCGAACTCAGGTCGTGAGCTTGGACTGCAGGACTGCAGCTTACCACTCTGCGTCTCGGGGCTCTCCTACCAAAGAGAGAGGACATCAAATCCTTCACTTTGTCCCTTGCACCCCAACAGGCAATTTTGATTGAAAAACTGGTCCCGGTTGGTCACTCCACCATCAGGGCAGGATTTAGGTTCGATGAGGCCCTAAACTATTGAAGGTAATGGGGCCCTTTATATGTCCAGATAACAGGTACAACAGCTTGACCTACATTCAACTGTGCTGCACTGCAGTCTGCAGCTGCATGCTACATGTTGCCATGCATCCAGCCCATGAAGAATGTAGGCACCCTATATATAGAAATGAGCAAACCAGTGATATTTTTGGGAGCAGGCTAGCAGGTGGGGCCCATTACTTACATCATAGGAGCCTACACCACACAAAACACTGTTGCTGTATGTAGGTTTTATTTTATTTGTTTTTTATCTTATATTTTAGAAATGTACATTCAGGTTTTTTCCTTTAATTTTTTTTGGGGGGCCCAAGAGAGTGGGCCCCTAAGCTATAGCTTGTTTCGCTTATACGTAAATCCGGCACGTCTCCACGCTTCACATTGGGAATACAATACAATACAAATTGAACCTCATGAAAACTAAGAAGCAGCGTGCAACGCGCTACCTGCCTGCACTTCAGTTAAACTTCTTATTCTGGTGAAAAGGAACGCATTGGGTCGATTTACAGGCGGATTATTGCAGGATCAGCGGGAGGTTGAGTGCCCCAGGGCCGCACTCCCCCCACAGCAGTAGTAACTCCTGTTGAACTCCGAGACTTTACTTCTGAATAAACGCAGAGTTTTGCGGGCGTGTCTTATCGAGCACCGTTGCATCCAGGAGTTTAGGGTGGTGACACATAGCTTTTCCTTCCTCCAGTCTGTTCTCACAACAACCCTGTGAGGGCGTTTAGGCCGAGAGAGAATGGTCGGCCCGAGGACGCAGGGTGAGTTTCAAGCGAGCAAGGATCTCCTCAGGCCTAGACTGTTACTCCTACCACTAAACCACACTGCCTGCAGTTAAATCCCCACCTTTAAAATGGAGGCGAGCAGAACCGTGTAAGCTGCCTTGGGTTTTCAATGGCGAGAGAAGATATGATAAATAAATGCATTAAATTAAACGTTCACGACCCCCCCCCCCCGTCAAAAAGGGAGCGTCTGAAACAGGAAGCTGACCCGGGTGCCTGGAAGTTCACGTGTGCATCCCATCACTCGGTGTTGGCGGCAGGAATCAAAGCCAGCCTCACATTCTTCTCTCCTTCCCCTTTTTACTGCGGTCCGGGCAGCAATTAGACTTTTGTCAATTTCCAAGGACGGGAAAGATGCCCATGGGTCAATTTCAGCTCATTGGTGCAAAGGGGGCCCTGTCAGTTTCAAAGTGTAGGGAACAATGCTACACCGGTTTGCTTTATCCAATGAGGTCCATTTTATACCCCGAGGCTTGATCCCAGAAAGTCTTTTTAGGGTCGCAGCCTTAGTCTATTCAGGCATAGACAGATCAAGGATCTGAACCTCGAGCCCAGCACCACCGATTTCAGAGTTTGCTACAGGTGGCTGAAACACCTCCCGCCGCAATCGATGAGCCCTCTTACTAATCCGACCCTGTTTACCCGCGAGAAAGCAGATCCTCACCCTTGTAATGTCTTTCGAGCGGGAAAGCAAAACCTTTCCTTGAACTGCACGTGGGAATTCGCTCTAAAAGTCACGTGTAGATCGGACATGAAGGACGCTGGTCAATTGCCGATCATTTCAGCTGAACTCGTTTCCAAGCCATTGTAGCCTCACCGCGACATTCCCCACCATAGCAAATGCGAAATTAGAACATCGCGGCGGATTTCAACGGGATGCCAAATACTCCCTGGGTTCTCTGGCTCTGGAGGAAGAGAGAAGTCGTCGAGCTTTCTGCAGATTCTGATAACTTCTTTCGAGTGCCAGTAAGGAAGGAAGGAAGGAAGGAAAAAAGGAAAGAAGAAAGAACCCTGTCCTGCCTGTTTAATGGGATGTTATTTACCTCCATGCCATCCAAGGCTTCCCTTGCTCATTTCTACCCATTAGGCCTTTTATTATAGATATAGGACGGTCTGCCGGCATCTCCACTCGGGACAGGATTGATCCTGAAACAGTCCAACTGAAATTAGACTCTTATGCACGGGAGGTTTTGCCTTGGATTTGCCGCTCTCTAGATGCACAGTTTCCCCATCAGAGTCCTCACAACTCTGCAGGGGGCTTATTGTTGAGTCCTGAGAATTTGGGTGGAGAAAATGTGCATCTAGAAAGTGGAGAATCCAAGGCAAAACCTCCCATACATAAAAGACTATTAATGGCTCGAGGATAGTCCGCAAGACGGGTACTCGCCACACTGCCGTCCGCTAAGGAGGGAGTCACTGGTGTGAGTGGAGCGCTTTCTCGAGCGACGCCAGGTTAACGGTTTAAAGACGACAAGCAGAAGTCATTGGTAGTGTAGCATTCTTGTCTGTTGGCTGTGCCGGGCCGGGGTGTGTGTGTGTGTGTATGTGGAGAGGCTGTGGACTTTGAATTAGGTTTCCCTTCTTCCACAGATCTTAACGACAACAAACGAGAATAGCTGTTATTGCTTTCTTGTGTGTGTGTGTTAAGTGCCATCAAGTCGCTTCCGACTCATGGCGACCCTATGAATGAAAGTCCTCCAAAATGTCCTATCTTTGATAGTCTTGCTCAGATCTTGCAAACTGAAGGTTGTGGCTTCCTTTATTGAGCCAATCCATCTCTTGTTGCTTTCTTAGGGGATCATAAAAACCACAAGGCATCAGTAACCCGAGACTGGTCCCTCGGACTGGAGTGAATTCTGCCTCCCCACCCCCTTCCAAGTCCTGCTAAAACCAGTCCTGCGTGGGGGCGAAGGTCCCTTTTGGCCAGAACGGGGCGCCTCCAAAGCAGAAGCTTCCCAAGGAACTTTCTGGCTGGTGTCCCTCGGCGGGGCCCTTCCTCTGGTTCTTCTCAGCTCTTCTTGGCTGCCACTGTGGACTCTGGCGAGCAGCGAAGGAGTTCCCCTGGGGCTCTCTTGGGAGCAACCGGGCTGCAGGTTGTCTGAAGAGAAGGTCTACCTGCCACCCAGCCCAGGAGGGCTTCTGTGTAGCCACTATCAATCCATTCAAGAATTTTTGTCTGTGTGGTTCAGCATTTTAACAAATTGGGTGAATCTAACTCTATTTACCTGTCACCCAGCTTCTTTAAGGGGGAAAAAAATAGCCAAGCGTCTCTTTGAGATCTGAAAGGAAAAGACTATTTAGAAACGCAGAAATGAAATCTACTTCCCCCGTAGCTAAAGGGCTATTCCTATTATGCCTCCTTACCCAATCTATTATTGAGGTCCACTAGAGCCAGAATAGCATCCCCCCTTACCTCTGTTTCCTCTATTAAAATTAACCTCCAGGCTTCAGCTGATGAATCCAATCCTAGACAGTAGCTCTACTGAGAACAGACCTGGATCTTGTTCCCACAGACTATTTATTAGGGCCATATTTTAGCAACATTAGAGAACAGTTTTTTTTTAATACAGGCGGGTCACAGATTGAACCTGCTGGGGTCTGAACTTTTTAATGACATTCACCGGAAGCACACCTGAGAGTCTCAGGAAAGTTTAGAGCAGGAGTGTCGAACTCAATTGTTACGAGGGCCAGATATGACATAAATGCCACTTGGCCATGCCTTGCCAACCCAGATCGAGAGTGGGTGTGTGTGGCTGCCTCAGCTGGCTCACGGGCTGGATAAGAGCTCAGGCCTTACGTATGACACCCTTGGTTTAGAGGCTGCAGTCTCATGCCGCTGAAAAAAATTTCATTGGTTTGCATTGGACTTTTGAGCAGATTGAGCTGCTGCTGGTATCATGATTGGCAGTACAATCAGAAACAGAGTTACACTTAAATCCACTGATCTAGGATGCTGTGTAAATGTGCCAATTCGGAGCCTGAGACAACAAACCAGTTGCCACTGCTTTGATTAAATGGACCCAGGGCAGTCCTCTTCTGATTTCAAGGTTCAGGGTCTGCAACCTGAAGGAGATGTTTGAGCGAAAGGTCCTCCATCAAACTGCCGAGCCTCTGGACCCAAACAAAATTCTATTGATCTGACATAATTGTGGATAAGACCCAGAGGAAACCCAGCTTTGGGTATCTGGCATATTTCAGTCTTACCCTTCATATTAGGATATCAAGATGAGTATTTATAGCATTACCCAATTACACCAACCCAATCTAATCCAGTCCTACCCAATGTAATCACTGCATACATAGAACTAAACCCTGGGGTTTGGCCTCATTTGGATGTCAAAGGAAAACTGTTACTGCAGCACAGGAAAATTAATGTCAAGGTAGTGAGTTCAGAATGTATTCTGATGCTGCTGAAGTCAATGAGACCCTCTTCCTGATTTTAGGATTCAGGAGCCCCACCCCACCCCATCCCACCAGCTACACAACTCTAGGGAAGCAAATCCAAGTACTTTTGGGTGGGTAAGAGTGTAACAAAGGTTGAAGTCACCTCAAAGGAGTTTATTGGGAAGTTGCACCATTAAGAAGATTTCATTTCACACAATAGGAGTTTTCCCCCCATTACTGTATCAATTATTATTAATTATTAATTTATTAGGAATTATGTTTTGGGGAAAGAACTTAAGTTTCCTGACAGAGTCTAGCAATGACTACCAGGGTGAAGAAAAAGAGGCAGGGAACTGGAGAGAAGAGAGGAAAGGAGAGCTATAGGGGTAAAGAAATACATTCCAAAACTACCTTTGGAAAACCTACCTTCATTATCTCTGTCTTCCATTCAGTTACGCAGTTTCTATATTCACTTAAAATCTGGCACATGAGGGCTAGAGACTTATTTAAAAATAAAAAGAGGACCAAGTTGTTGGGCTCGAGTAGAATCAGCTGAGTTGGCCTGATAGCGCTACATGCAGTGGAGCCTATCATAACTGCACATTTCTGTGTTCTTTGTGCACACCCAAAGTGGCATTTTCTCTGTAGTTGTATGTTGAATTCATTTAACTCTTTGAATTGCATTGATATTTTAGCGACCAATGCAGACCAAGGAATCCACTTGATTGCCACGTATTATAGCACATAGGAATACATCTACTTGAAAATAACATTCACTACTTTTCAAGCAACACTTCAGTTGTAGAAATGTAGAATCCAACTTTCCCAAAAATGAGCTCATGGCTGAAGCCACTGCAGATTTGGAGGTAAAGTGTACCAGTATCCAGAAGTACGCAGAGTAGCCATTTCGCAATTACTTTTCTGCCTGTAAGAGGGACGATCATTTCTGCTCTGCTCTGACCCCTGTGGCCTAATCATGGAATCTATGGAGGGAATGCTTTGACTTCATCCCTTTCCATCTGCAGCCAAAAATTCACCACAACTTGTTTTCAACAGCATTTCGTTCCAAGCAAACGTGTGGAGGAGTTTGGCCTCCCATCCATGTAAGGGTTGGGCAGGTAAGTCAAAGCTGAGCCAGTTGGGGTAGCTGCCTTCCATCTGTTGTTATTTTCCCAAATGAATCGGGACATGATATTAACATGCAGATTGTAACTCAACCCCGGCCATCTTTGTGCACATTCAGCAGCTGGCAGGACAATTGTGCTGTTTGCTGCGTATCGCAGACCCAGGCATAAAACCTCTCAGATGTCTCCTTGGTATCCAAGCATTTGTGGCTTTCCCTGCAGTGGTCTCGAACAAAGGGAAACATTTTCAATCTGTATTAATGCAAAGACATTAATGAAAACAGACAACATGACAGGCACTTTAGTTTGTTGCAAGGAACACAAAGTTTGCTCAAAAGGCAGCCTCAACATAGGAACACATCTTTTCCTCATTGACTGAAAGCTTGAGTTATTTTCGCTTTCCCACCTCAATGATAGTTCTGAGGAGGCTGAGGCTCCAGGAGAATAGGATCAGACAAAAGCAAATCGGAGAATTAAAAAACAACAACACAAAGAACTGTTTCTCCAGATTCAGCCGGCAATTTGTGTCAGGCTAAGGAAAACATTGCTTCAGTTAGGAGAGCTGGTCTGAGTTGCAACACAAACAACATTTATTATCTGTAGTGGTGTGGATAAACCCTTTATGATGCTGTAACAAGTAGGCTCTAAGTCCTGCAGAGAAGCAATAGGCTATGCTGTGATTCACATTTATGCTTTAATACGGGGAGGGGGGGAGAGGTATCGGCCTGGAGACTGCCAGAGTACCACAGAGTAAATTACAACATAATTTAATATTATGAAACAAATCCTAATATAACACAACTGAATTTTAATATGCTTTGAATGTGTGTGTACATATTAAAATCATATTAAAATTCAGTTGTGTTATATTATAAATATGTATATTTATATTATATTTATATTATATTATATGTATATTTATACATGTATATTTATATTAAATTGTTAAGCAGAATCGAAGGTTTTTTTTTTAACGCAACATGTATTTACATCATTAATAAGATGAAAATTCAACAGATATTCAGTTTGCAATCCACAAATGTAGCTAAGCGATATATTGAGATCGGGCCAATTTGATTTCAACGGTGCAAATCAGTTTACGTTCAAGTATTTCAACTCAACTGTGGATTAGGGCATCACAATTGAAGACAACTGGAGAATCACACCCCGTTATTGCATAAATACAACCAAATTCATTCATTGGACTACCTAAATCATTTTAGAACAATTCCAGAAATGTTTGTGTACCAAACCACATAGCAAAGAAAAAAAATCAGATACAAATATTATTTTTCGGACATTCACAAAACTTCTTAATTAAAAAAAGTAAACCTTGGAAATCATATACAGTAAACTAAAGCGCAGCATACACAGCTCTCAAGCACTTTGCATCTGATTTAAAAACAGAATCCTTAAATGGGGGGATTACAGATCTTTTGAAAAGAAACAGTTCTCCATATGTTTTAAATGCCTGATGGTCCCACTACTATTTCAAAGGTTTTGCTTTCTTTTTGCCACTTCCCCATCCACCGCTGAGCTGAACCGGATGGTCTCGGAACGATATCCGCTCTTTACGTGAGGGGCCCAACTGCGATCGCTCGGGTGCAGGTGCATCCTTTTCTATACAAGCAGAAACTGCTATTAAAATACCATAATCCAACGTCTTGTACATTTAATAGAACAGCCATCAACATGCGTAATTTCCTCACTTTGAAAAGCTTTAGCAGAAATGCTGGTGCCATTTTAAAATGACTAACTGCTGAAAATGCTTTGATTTCAGTGATGATTTCACACATACGCACACACACATACATATGAAATGCAGCTACATAATGAATTGGTTGCAAATCCACATTAAACACATTGCCTGAATCAAGAGGTGATTTCACAGCGATGAGATCACCACTGCACACTCTTTCAAATAGGAGTAGCTCTGATTAAACATGCACATTTTAATGCATTCATAAATTGGATGGGTAATTTCTCAACATGTCCTTGCTGTCACTCTAGTGGCAATTAATTTGATGCTGATGTTAATGGAGCCAATTTCCAAAGAAGGCATGATATCATTCAAAATCGTAAGAATACTGAACTGATCAACTGAAAAATTAGTGTGGCGTAGTGGTGAAGAGCAGCGGACTCTAATCTGGAGAACCAGGTTTTATTCCCCACTCCTTCATATGAAGCCTGCTAGGTAATCATGGGCCAGTCACAGTTCTCTCAGAACTCTCTCAGCCCGCACACAGGCAGACAATGGCAAAGCACCTCTGAACATCTCTTGCCTTGAAAACTCTAGAGTCGCCATAAGTCAGCTGTCACTTGATGGCAAAAGCAACAACAAAAATACTATTTAGGTACTCAGTTTTTCCTATTGCTTTCAATTATATCTCCAGAATTTGCACTGTAATATATTACACGCACACACCAATGACACAGAGAGATCACTTCCATAGCTTCTGACATCTTTTAGCCACATGAAGAAAATTCCGGATGATTTATGGGTTCAACTGGTTACTATTTTAATTTCTCAGTCCAACATACGCTGGCCAGACTTCCACCTAGTGAAATCCAGAATGGGGGCAGCCATTTCTTTCAAAGATTAAGGAACAGGGAAAGCAGACCCAGATATGGAACTACACAATTTTATTCTAACCAAGTCTTCTGAGATAACTGCGAAGGCCCAGCCTTCAGCAGCACCTATTAAAGTGTCTTGACTATTGCAGCCCTTATGTCCAAGGGCCAGGTATACACCGAACAGCCACCATATGGAGGCTGCTGCAACATGCTGAGGGTGACATGGAGGAAATTCCCTGATCTGCAAGGGATGCAGGCAGTTTGCCACAGTGAGGAATCTGCCAAGGAGAGCAATTTCAAGCAGCCTCTGCAGGGCAGCTGTTTTGACTATATTAGCCCTTTAAGCATCTGCCTGAAACAAACGCAGCGCATTGATAGCATAGTCTGTGTAACGAATCTCATGCATCGGGCAACTGGTATTCAGTGCTCTGCCTCAAAGTGAATAGTAAAGAATTTCCTTCCTCCTTACACTGACTAGGCTTCCATTACACAACATATTCCTTGTGCTAGAAACATGGCTGTAGATTAGGAAACAGACTTTCTGGATATTTTAAACAAAACCAGTGCAGAAACAGGATGGAGGAACACGCTGAGAAATTCCAGATTGCGAAGGCTGAAGTACACATTGGATACCAAGCCATTTGCAGAAAGAAATGGGTTGTTTGTTTTTGCTTTCCCCAAAGTGATATTGGGAGGAGTATGATTTGATCCAAAAAATAGGTAGTGGAAGAATGATGGTGTGTGTGTGTGTGTGGGAAGGTAGTTGTGGATTTCCTGCATTGTGCAGGGGGTTGGATTAGATGACCCTGGTGGTCCCTTCCAACTCTATGATTCTATGATTTCATGTTTTATCTTGCAAAAACATGTATGGAACCTCTTGGGGAAAGAAACAATTTTAAGGAGAATTCCAGGGCCCGGATAGCAAGGGAAAGGATTAAGTTTCCCTTCCCCTTCATTGCTTCTCTGTTTTGAATTTCCACCTCCCAGTGCCATGTCGTAGAGAAGTGGGCTGTTGCAATTTTCTTACATGTGTTCAAGTGGAATCCACAAACAACAAAAGAGCTGTTGTCTAGCTGAAGTCCAATCCTGTACAAAAAATTCTCAGTCTATATGCATGTTTACATAGAATTGCACCTCTGACTTCAGTGGGGTTAACATCTGAGTAAGAGTACCTTGTATTGCAACTAAACATAGCAATGCATTATTCATTACAATGACATTAGCAACAGTGCTTAAGAAATCTCAAAAAATTGGATCAGGAGGTAAGATCAATGATCATGTTATCATATCTAATTCTGTGAGAACCAGAGTGGTGCAGTGGTTAAGAGTGGTGGTTTGGAGCGGTGGACTCTGATCTGGAGAACTGGGTTTGATTCCCCACTCCTCCACATGAGCGGCGGAGGCTAATCTGGTGAACTAGATTTGTTTCCCCGCTCCTACACATGAAGCCAGCTGGGTGACCTTGGGCTAGGTCTTAGAGCCCTCTCAGAGTGTCTGTTGTGGGGAGGGGAAGGGAAGGTGATTGTAAGCTGGTTTGATTCTTTAAGTGGTAGTGAAAGTTGGCATATAAAAAACCAACTCTTCTTATCTGTAAGCAGAATTGGGCAAGCAAATTCGACATCAGCAACAATAATTTTCATTTCCCCATTTAAGAAAGTCAATCCTTTTTTTCAGTAGACGGGAATAAAAATTATTTTAATAGTAGACAAATTAGATTCGAGTCCAGTTGTACCTTAGAGACCCACAAGATTTTTGGGGTATAAGCTTTCGAGAGTGACTCTTGAAAGCTTATACCCCCCAAATCTCGTTGGTCTCTAAAGTGCTACAGGACTCAAATCTAACTGTAAAAATCATTGCATACATTAATGCAGAGGAACAGCAGAAATATTTGCATGCTGGCTTGGAAGAGGATTGTATTGATTTTAATATAATTTTGCACATTATGTCAGGGAAGCATACACTTTCCCACATGGCTACATATCACAGGGAGTTCCAGTTAATTAAGAGCACCGAGTGTGCAAGTGTTTCGCTACATTTTCAGCACATACAATATTTGTGTGTTCTAAAAATGTTACGTATGAAATGGCATTTAGATACTTCTAAAGATCACAGCCCAAAGGGCATCTCAGAAAGTAATACCCTGGTTATGTACGCTTAGAGTGATACAGTATTAATTTTTTTTTAAAGAATGTCTGCTTCTGAAAAAGGAAGCCAAGTCAAGCTTTGAATACTTCTGACCCAATCCAACTAAATTCAGTCATGACTAGGTACACTGAAATCAATGAAAGGAGTTAAACTGTAAATTTAATCCCATTGCTTTCAATGAGACTGAAGCACCACTAGATGAGATGTGTGGAAATCTTTCATCAGGTATCAACATTTTTTTTAAGTTAAAAAAAAAGTGGTGGAGGCTTCCAATCTGGATCTATACCTGGAGCTAATCATTTTATCCTATACCGTTATTGATAAAATTGCTGCCTTGTCTGCCATTGTTAAACTGTTATCTACTGGAAAAATAGCATGGGGTAGAACATCCAGATCTTTCCTATGTACTATTATCCCAGTCCAAATTGGGATGAGGGTGGGGCAATGACTGTTTTTTAATCTTGAAAAATACATTGGGAGATGTAATTATGGATCTCCCACATCTTGTCTAGTGAGCTGTTAGTTACAACTAACTTCAACAGGATCAGAGTCTTTGGTTAAATTACATGTATGTGTGTAAACTGCATAAGCCTTCTTCTTGAATAGACTTTAGTGAAATCCAGATGCTAACAAGCTTCATAAAGTTACACCCAAGATCACAACCGTGGCATGAAAGAAACAAAAAGATCCAGTTGGATGTTCATCATTGCTACATTTTAATTACTAGTGTTAATGGGGAGAAATAACCCAGTGTGTACCTACAGGTTTTGTTAAACAGTACAAAGTAATCATATTTGATTAATTTGAATTAACTGAGGACTTGCAATGAACTTTTTTTTCACTGAAATCATAAAGAACCAGATAACAGGGAGTCACACTCCAATAAATTCAATTATGTCTTTGTTGAGGTTTCTAATTAAGCCAAGTGAGACAACAATATTATTGAGTTAGTCTGTTTCCTTAACTGAAGGCATAACTTTAAGGTTGGAAAACAGTCTTGAGAAATAAAGGGGGGGGCAATGAGGAACAGTATTAGAGTATTGGAAATTGCTGCTGTCTTGTGAAAGAATAGATTGCTTCTTTGTGTTTAGACTGAAAAAATTGCTCAGGGCTATTGTTGCCTAGTTAAAATGTTATGAATGTGTGTGAGTGGGAGATTAAATGCTTCTTCTTCTTTCTTTATGAAACTGATTTTCTTTCCTTTCTTGCTTCCTACATACCATCTATGCCTCCACAATTAGAACTGCAAAGAAATAGATTAACTCTCATACCTCAATCCTGTTAGTAACATCGTTGACACTTTCTGATAGTTTTCAAACTTGATGAAGAAGAGGGAGGATGGCAGTAATAGTAGCTGAAATTTTGGTCTGATCCTAAGAGTTTTCTCTGATGCTTTTGAAAAGTGAAATGGTTCCCAGTAGATGCAACCACTATACAGCCAGTGAAGAATGACCTACATTTTCCTTTGCTCTCTTGTCCAATAAACCATTGGACACTGGTGAAGTTAAGGCAGAATTCCTTTGGATCTATAAAAAGCCCAATTGAGGCTTTCCCCAGAATACTCTTGCTTAACCTTCACCTCAGTGAGGTTTGTGGCAGAGCACTGGAATTTCTGGAAGGTTCTAGCTTCAGTCTTCTCACTACTATTTTTTTTAAAGAGAAAACCAACCCCCCAACTGCAGTGTGTTTGTTAGGAGGACACAAAAGGAAGGAGAAAAGGCTATATTTGGCTCACCTTGTATGATATTTCTGCATTGGGGCCAAAATAGCCAGAGTTCTAGAGATGAAGTTTCATTCAAGATCTTATATTCATATATTTTTAAGTTAGTTTCATACATAATGTAAAGAATGCAGAATTACAGCCCATTCTTCATCTTGAGGGCTGAAAGTCTTTAGGAGGAACGCAGGGGCCCACGCTGGCGTCCATGCCCATTGTGCCAGCGCCCATGCCCCTTGCGCAGGAAAGACTGGCACAGACATCAGCATCGGGCCTTTCATGCTGCTCTTCCCGAGCTGCTGCAGCAGTGCAACCCTGGGACACCGGCCTCCTGCCGGTGTCCTGATGACGCACTTCTGTGCGCCATCTTCCCAGGGGGTGGTCCAAGGACCGTCCAGGGAAGAAGCCGCCTTTAGGCAGCCTCCTAAGCCCTTTCAGGCTGGGAACACCCCCTTTGCCCTCACCTCGATGTACACCACCTTTTTAGGTGGCGAATCCTCTCGGAATCCTATGGAGTGGTTCCATGGGGCTCAAGGGTGAGGGCAGCATTTTGACTCCGGTGGAGGGGGGATGAATCCTTCTTTGGAGGCAGTGCGGTGGCGCCACCTCCAGCCACCAGCTCAGCCCTTCCCCTCAGGATTTCTCTATTGTTTTAATCATGATTTTATTAAGAGCAGGTTTTATGTGGAACATGTGCTGTTAATTTAATATGACAATATTCCTACAAGAAGGTCCTATAAGGCATGGGATTTCATTACAATTTCAGAAAGTAATCAGCCCTCCTACCAAAATGGCTCTTGGCAGGTTTACACACACTTGGGCATTTCTTGTATGATGAGCAATCAGTGACCTCTTTGGGCATGCAACATGGAAAGGGAGCTACTAGAGACTGGGTGTTCCTCACGCAATCGTACCTCTAGCATGGTAAGAGTGATATCACCAATTCAGTTCCACAGCAGCAGCCTCGAAATACAAGAAGGGGCCTTGTGGATGTGTTCAGACTGCTATATAGCCTCATATGGCTTTGACTAAATTTTTACCACAACAGTGGTACTACTATCTGAGATTTGTGTTGGGGTAGATCACCACCACATTCCTAGTACCACCCCTCTGCTACAGTAGAAATTTTGGAGCACACAAGGTGGGTGTAAACATGCCTTCCCAGGTCCCCAGGCTGTTATATATTCTGCTTATAACTTATATTCTGTTTCTGGAACTAGCTGGGAATATCCGCCATGTCTTCCTAAAATATACGTTCACCATAATAGGGGTACAACTTCCTGGATTTGTTTGAAGATCACCAGTGCATCAATTTCTAGGACACTGGCAAAATGATTGATTATCAATACTCTTTGAGAGCCATGGGATTTATTTTCAGCAGGTGTGAGTTCATACTGGAACATAACATTGTGTGTCATTGGTAAAGGGTTTGTATGTCTTCCAGGTGATTGTTGGTATATGTTCCTGGTTACTGAAAGGTCCAACGATATTCTGAGAGAGAGTTGAAGAAAAAGAAGAGTTGGTTTTTATCTGCCAACTTTCTCTACCACTTAAGGAAGAATCAAACCGGCTTACAATCTCCTTCCCTTCCCCTCCCCACAACAGACACCTTGTGAGGTAGGTGGGTCTGAGAGAGCTCGAAGAGAGCTGTGACTACCCAAAGTCACCCAGCTGGCTTCATGAGTCGGAGTGGGGAAACCAACCCGGTTCACCAGATTAGCATCCGCTGCTCATGTGGAGGAGTGGGGAATCAAACCCAGTTCTCCAGATTAGAGCCCACCACTCCAAACTACTACTCTTAACCACTATACCACACTGGCTCTTTCTAAGGTGCTCACATGTATATAACAATCACCAAGTTCAAAGTGCTGATAACACATCCTAGATATAGATATAAATGCCCATGTTTCCAAAAAGTCAGGTCTTTTCTCAGCATTTTTGCTAATGATTTGTGCCTGTTTCCATTAATAGATGTCAGAGTTGACATATGCTCTGTTTTGATTTTTTTTTAAAGCATAGGAAATACTTCAAATCTTTTAAAAGAGAGGAAATCAGTGGATTGATATGCCTTAGAGGTATGTTAGGACCTCCTAGAGGTATGTTAGGACCTCCTAGAATTTTCACTGGCATATAATCGATACCAAAACCCTTTCCATATTGTATTACTTAACAAAAAACACAGCACAGAGACCAAAAAAATAAAATAAAAATAAATGTTTTAATGAAAGTGACCAGAACAAATCATTAGCAGCAAAGTGTTTATATCCATTGGAAATTATGTAAATTAAGTACAAGAGGTTTGGAGGAACACACATGTTAAATTTTTATTGCTTCTTACAACCAGAGAGGAATAATTCATTGAAACAAGTTTTTGTACCATTTTAATTATGTGATTAAAAAACAGTAAAAGGATTGAAAATGAAAGATGCCTAATTTACTACTCAGGGTTCCTTTAACAGAAGCTATATTTTACAGTTATAATTTAATTGGGGGTCTGTGAACATTTACAGGAAAAACAGTGTAAGACTTGTCTCAAAGGAAGCACGTATTTTCATCTCACCTCCTGATCCTTTAGCACTGAAATGGTGATTGCCCTTCACAGTCTAAGAAAATGTGTTATGTGGAGGTGGGCTGAGCTTGCAGGATAAGTTTTTTCCCCCTTAACACTGGATCTCATAAGATTTCTGTATATAATTTTAAGCTAAGGAGGGAGATTTTCGGTAGTCTGAATACAATGAATGATATTTTTAACTAGATTTATTTATCATTGCAATTATTTACCGTACATTGGCAAGGCAAAGATGAAAGTAATGCAACAATCTGTGTTCTTATATGGCTGTGTTTGCGAAGATAAATGTCTTCTAGCAATTTCAGAATGTCATCAATAGCCCAGATTCAGAAAAACAAAGAAAGCTTTGGACTTGCGTTTGCTGCCCCAGATTTGTTGAAAACATCAATGTTCTCATTCACATATACAGAAAAGTTTCACTAAGTATATACAAACACTTAAATGAAAAAAAGAGAGCTTGAAATAAAGTATGCCCCAATTCTAACTAAAATTAAATATTACAATAGTAACAGAACCAAATTGTCCCCTTTACCTAACAATAAGTATTATTTGAAACGGTGTGAAACCTCCCCCTTCATTTCTTAGTTTTGGAACATTAAGATTGTTTTTTCTATGTTGAAAACATCTTTTCCAAAGTACCATTTATTACGGAGCTTCTGTTCAACAGCTCTCTGGTTCCTGGATTCAGCATTTATATCATCACATCTAGATATTACTTCAAGGTGAAGATAGCTTAACATCAAGAACTGTGTTGCTACTTGGAATAGAGTTGGGTATCCCCTAGCTTCGTGATTCATGTGCTGGCACAGCAGATCTTACTATTCAACATGGCTAATTGCAATATGTGCCTTAGCAAGAGACTCAGTTCACATTTGCTTTTAGCTGCATTTACCCCCACTTTACATATAAAATATGTCCAGGCTATTCCTTATTAATTATTCATCACAATAATTAAAAACATAGAATAGTCACATTTCAAACCAGCCACTCTATTCCAAATGTGTGCAAAAAATATTATTTGTTTTGGTGAAACCTACCAACGAGCCTCTGTGTGTTCGGGATGGGATCTAAGAGCTAGACAAATATCTGGATTTAGTAAATAAAGCTTCAAAAGATTTGGCATCGCCTACAAGGATGAGTAATTATATTACAAGTTCTACTTAAACATCATCTCTGATTATTGTATTTTTTACTTAATTGAATATATACAGTGTGTGTATGTATATAAATAATGAATAACAAAACTGCAAATGTAATTTTTTTTGAAATGTTTTGGTATCCTTTCTTTGGTATCCTTGTCTATACACACACACAAATATATATATCACAAGCATGCATGCATTCACACAAGCATGCATGCATTCACACATACATATTTACATACTTTTCTGTAAATCTTTGCATTATGCATGTGTATAGTCGCACCTTTTACAGCCACATTGGAAAAAAAAACAGGTAAGGACTAAGCCAAAAGTCACTGTCTATAAGAATGCACTCTGATACTGAATCCTATTGAGGTCATTTGTGATCTCTCTGACTGATTATTAAAATGAAAGAGCTACTTACTTGGCGATCCCGCCGAGTGTCTGTGTGGCTGATTATTTTTTTCTCTGGTCGAAGTCAAAGTACTTCCACTGGTCACGGAAACAAGCTCTAAATCCGTGTCTTCTCTCCTTACAGGGCTTGTCTGGAAGCAGAGGGAGAGTATGTACACAATCAAGAAACAAAATATGACATTTTCTGAATGCAGCTCACATTACTCTCAAATAAACAAGTGGGCTCTGTCAAACATCCTTCTTCAGAATGATACCACAATCCTTTATTGCTGCCCAGTCTGAACAAATGCACTATGTCAAAGCACTTTTGTAAATAGGAGGCGATCTTAAAATTGTGGTTTGTGATCAGCATCAGTGCAGCGACAAAAGACAACATTTTAGTACAGTAATGTTGAAGAAAATAAATCTTGCAGACAACTGATGAAACCTTAAACAGCTTAAGATCATTTACTGAGCAGTCTATAATTTAAGTTGGAGTTGAATGCCAGAAATGCTATATTTGATTATTTTTGCAATATTTGTGCTGAATCCAGAGCAAGTATCAGTTCTATCATATCAACCATACAGTAAGTAATTTCATCTTACCTCTTTGCTACCTAACCAAGCCTCCATAAAAGGTTTTATATACAGCTTGCACAAGCTGATTATATTGAAATGTAACATATTGGTAGATTCAAAGAACAGAATAATGCTCTTTCATGTCAATAACATTAAGATTCAAAATGGAGGACAAGTAGTGAAACTAAATCAATGGCTTCAGTAACTGCACATATTTAAATGCGTACCTTATAGTTTTTGCTAATATTTGTGCATTTCAGAAGAGAGTTCTAATTAACAGCATCATTTCTGTTTAATCTTATTTCTAAGTAAGGAACGCAGCTGGTAAAACTGAACTATGTATGGTAGTATTAGTTTGTCATGAAATGTATTCAGAATATGTTACTTGTGAACTTAGTGCTTGATTAGTGTAAAAATCATGTATAAGTCAGTAAAATTCATAATGCATTAAAACATAGTTACCACACACTATTAGTTGTGCCAATAACATTAATAGAACACTATTAAGTGCTTACTGACTTCACTGATTTCAGCTGAAAATCTGTTCTTAAGTTTGGTATTGTGCCCTAAGTGACTGTTGCTAATGGCTTTCCTCTTAATATTAGGATAATGTTTTATTAGGTATCTTGATCAAGATAAATCACACTAAGTCAAAAGATAATGGAATATCAATACATTCTCTGGGTGGGTTTAGCTCATGTTATTGGCACAACCAGAGATGTGAGAGATCCATGACTGAACCTTCAAAACTTTAATTTTCTTTAAAAGCAGCCGGGGGCGGTGATATTTCGGTCAGGGTGGTGGTGCTAGTACTGGTAAGAGGAGGTAGGAATTTAACCTTTCCCTTTTGGTGCCATTTCAGATGTAAATTACTCCTCCTGGGCTTCTATTAGCTGCACTAAGGTAAAGAAAGCCAGTCTTCTTTTTTTAAAGAAACTAGCTGTGTCTTTGTGTGTGTCTATCTAGAAAGTGATGTGGGTAGAAAAACTATTAAAAAAAACCTGCCCCATTGCCTTGACCTGAGTCCAGATCACCTCCCCATCCCAGCTGATATTAGTAGACTTACACTGCATTCCTGAGGGGGGGACTCCTTTGGAGGCGCTGTGACCCCTAGCGCCTGCATCCGTGTCACTTGTGCAGTGCAAACTGGCATGGGTGCTGGTGTGGGGCCACTTATGCTGGCCCCCCTGGACTGGGGTGGCCGTGTGGCCTCCCGCCGGCATTTTCCTGGCACAAGTCCCCGCACCTGTGTCCTGGGAGGAATTCCTGGGGCATTCTGGGGAAAGAGCTGCCATTAGGCAGCTTCCTAACCCCTTTCACGTTGGGAACGCCTCCTAACGCAACGGCATTGCTGCACCATATTTTTTTGGTGGTGCAGCATCGCAGTTTTCAATGGGGTTTTCCCCACCATTTTTGTCCCCCCCCCTATTTTTTATATCTACAAAAGGTTCTTCATATATTTTGGAATAAATAATGTATCTCTGAGGAACCCAGTGATTATTACCAATAATGAAGCCCAAGGGCATGATGTTGTAGTGCATGGATCAATAAAAGATTGGAAGATTCAGTCTACCTTTTGTGGCCAGTCTAAATTTCAGGTTTTGTTTACTATAGTAGTAACATAACCCTATATAACATAGAAGCAGCTGGGGAGGCATAATTATCTTGCTTTGAGCAAGAAACTGTATCAGTGGTCTGATTCACAGGTAGGAAGTGAAGAACCATTATTTGACCCTATGTTTGTTGCGCAGTGTAGGTCAGAAATACTAGTTGTGATCACAGATAGGAAAGTTGCAAATTAAAGGGTATGATTTATTTGCTTAATGTAAGTTCTTGGGTTTAACTGCAGGTTGCTGGATAAATAGTAGAGGATAGATCCATCACCCCATAGTGAATAATCCCATCAATGGCTGCTTGCCATGGTGACTAAAGAGAACCTCCGCATTCAGAGGCAGAAAACCTCTGAATGCCAGTGCTAGGAGGCAACATCAGGGGAAGGCCTTGGCCTCTATGTCCTATTTGTTGGCCCTCCAGGGTACTGGACCAGGTGGACCACTGGTCGGATCCACCATTGTTCTTATGTTCTTAGTACTTCTTTTCCCATCTCACTTTCAGAAAAAGCAGAGACTCTGGTTAATCCAGGAAACTTCCTCCCAGAAGTGGGAAATTATACATATACACTAGCACATATTTAGTGTATAGTGTTTTATACTTGTAGTTGTTGCATGTTGCTTTAATATGCTGGTGATTTTATGACTGCTAAGACTGAGATGGTTTTGTTGTTGTTGGGGTAGTTTTACTGTGCTCTTAAATTAATTTCTTAAATTTATTTTTACTGCTTTATTGTTAGCTGCCTTGAACACCTCCAGAAAGCCAGCATACAGTTTTTCTAGATCAATAAAAAGCAGTCATAGAATCACGTCTTATCATAGGCCTTTTATGCATTGTGGTTTCCTTCCCAGCTACCCCTCCAATAACTTTGGATTTTTGTTTTGATTATGCATGCCATTTCTGACTGCCAAAGATTGCCTTACTCTCCCCCTGCATTTTGCCCATGTTTTCAGAGACCTGTTTTATCTCAAATGTGAAAACTCAGAAAAAATGCGGGGAAACACGAGGCGACCTCTGACGTTCAGAAATTGCATGCATAATCAAAACAAAGACCCAAAGTCGTTGGAGGAGTGAGCGCGAGGGAAACAGCCATGCATAAAAGACCATAGAGTTGGAAGGGGCCATACAGCCATCTTGTCCAGCCCCCTGCTCAATGCAGGATGAGCCTAAAGCATCCCTGACAAGAGTTTGTCCAACCGCTGCTTGAAGACTGCCACTGAGGGGGAGTTCACTACCTCCCTAGGCAGCAGATTCCACAGCTGTACTGTAAAAAAAAGATCCCCCTAATATCCAGCCGGTTTGTAAGCCAGTTACAAAAAATAAACAACAATTGAAACATAACTGACTAATCATCTATTACAGATCTTTTTATTATAAGGGAAATATCTTACCACAAGCTGAACTCTTCCTCCCTTGAGAACTTCAGGGTCTATCTCAGGCAAGAAATGCTTGCTGTGCATTGGTCAGAAAATAGTGAATACATCAGTAACATATTAAAATATCTATTCAAAACACAGAATGACAAAACTATTTTAAGCATGCCAAAGGCTCAGTCCTACTCAGTGGCATTTTGACTTTCCCCCCTTTAAATAGAAGTCTCCAAATGATATCAGAAGTGGCTTTTCTAAATTTTCTGTTTCAGATGTGGGTAGCCACACAGCTTGGTGGATGCACTGTTCCAGAAACAAAAGGCCAACATCTCCTAATGCATCCAGAATATATTGCATGGTCCTTTGTGGCCTGGCTCTAGGCTACAATCTTAAGCACAGTTGTAGGAAAACTGAACCAAAATCCATGGAATTACTTCTGAGTAAACATGTTTACAACTGCAAGATATCTACTGCTTGGAAATGGCTAGCTGGCAATTTTTTTTAGCTAAGAATCATTAAGAATTTGGGTTCTTATTTTCAGTAGGCTTAAGGAATATTATTTTTAAGAAGCTGGCTGGGACAGATAAGGTAATCAGTTACTGCCAGAAAGTTTAAGATAAAATTCTCGAAATGCAAGTTCCTTAATAGCTGGCAATTTATCAAATTTGCTCGTAACACTAAAGAAGTACAAATTACATATACATTTATCTGATCTTATTTGAGCAATAATCTTGGTTTTTGTTAGATAAATCTATAAGCCATTTGACCTTCATAATTCTGATTGTTCTCCCCATCAATGTTTTCCCATGAAGTTCAGGGAAAGTAGGATTAGACATAACATCTCAATGGTCTTAATAATGCACTGCTCACATTTACAGAAGTAAAAACATTTGAAAACAATTCTTGTTGAACAGAGGCCATCTCATCTTACTCTTGGAAACTATCGTGCTTCCCTTAAAAAAAGTTTTAACGAATATTAACCAACTGATATAATTGAGGATAAAGATTTTTTAAAAATTATCTTCTCACTGATTTTTTATACATTAAAGAATTCTGTTGGTGAACTTTCATCAAAGCTTTTCATTAAAACTAAAAGAATCAGTGAGAATGACAAGACTTTTCTGTTTTTAACTACCATGCTGCTAATGACAGTTTAAACGCTTATACTAGTAAATAGTAATTGAGTTTTTCCCATGTATTTTTCCTGCTGCTGTTCTATATATTTTGAAAATATATTATTAAGTTTCTTTAATAAATACTTTCAGAGATCCTTTGCAATGATGACTGTAGTCTTAAAGAATGTATTATAATGTCATTCTAAACATATTTACTTGGAATAAACAATTTTTTTTTGCAAGTAGATGTCTTCAGCATATTAGCTCTTGCACAGGCTTCCATCTGAAATTACCATAATTGTCTAACTTAAACAAATTGCATTTCGGTTGTATTCACTATTCCATGCCAAAATGTACTATGGGGTAGAAAACTGTCCCACAAAAAAACAAACAAGCATGTTTTTGGTGGTAGAAGTCATAATGCCATTCAACTCCCAGAGCCCTTTTCCAACTACCTGAACCTTGATACATATTTTAACATGAAGTAGAGTTTTTTTTGGTTTAAATTCCACTTTTTAGCATATTTAATTACTAGTTCTGTAGAATAAACGTAGCATGTTGTATGGCTATGGTGGGTTTTTTTTAATGTGAACATCTACTTGAGTGTTAAGGTTCTTCTGAATAGTTCTAGCATCAATGTGGAAAACAGAAAAAATACCGAAAATCAAACTTTGGATCGACAAAGCATATGAATTTATAACAATGGCACATCTAACAGAGCTACTACAGTCAGACACTCAAAAATCAAACAAAGACAAATGGCAAATTTTCTATGAATATATTAAAACTTAAAAATAATTAAAAAACCCTTTATTATGAAAATAACGCTTATGATTATATATAACCTATCAAAAAAACGAGAATATCTAACAGAAGTACTTCAACCACATATCCAAAACTTGAATAAAGATAAACAATCAATCTTTTTCTTTCTTTCTTTTTTTAAGGAATTTATTACGATTAGAAAACAGTAATAGATTCTTTTAAATGTTATGAAAATGATTTTGGTGTTTAAATACAATATGTTAAAAAAATGACTAAGCAAACTATGTTAGGGGTTAACAAACGTATTTTCTTTACACCTCCCTTACCCTTTTTCCTTTCCTGTATCCCCAGATAATTCTAAAAATCAATAAAAATATCTTAAAAAAAAAAAAAAGGTTCTTCTGATGTATCCACATTTTTCTGCAGTCTTGGTAAGTTATGAACATTTTGGTGTAGTGGTTGAATCATTGGATTGGGATCTGGGATACCCAAATCCAAATACTGACTGTGCCATGAAACTTGAAGGGTGATCTTGGACCAGTCACTCTCTGTCAGCCTAACCTACCTCACAGGGTTGTTGCGAGGGCAATTTTTGGAGA
The DNA here is from genome assembly GCF_029931775.1 of Euleptes europaea. NCBI lineage: Eukaryota > Metazoa > Chordata > Lepidosauria > Squamata > Sphaerodactylidae > Euleptes > Euleptes europaea. Next base: position 79,191,658 of record NC_079314.1, on the reverse strand, counting down.
CTAATGTGTGCCATCCTGAACTCCTTGGGAAAGAGCAAGATAAAAATATTCTAAACACATAAAATAAATTAAAACATTAAAATTGCCCATCTATCTTCCAACTCGCTTTCCTGGCATAAGATGAAGAGAACTCTGAGGGGGGAAAACATCCTTTTTATTGATGTGGGCCTGCAGAGGGCATCTGGCTCCTTCCACACTTGAGTTTCATATTCTTCCTCAATGGAATTTTAAAAACATTTTTGGCGTCTAATAGAAAATCTGTTTGATTAGATGGTGAAGAAATGACCAGCTAAGTAAAGAGAGATTTAATCCTTCTAGAAGTCAAAGGATAGAATTTTCTCAGGCACAAAAACTTGCAATGTTGTTAATTTTCTTACAATAAAAAACTTCATATTTTTTTGACCCTTGTATTTCCCCCTCAGTGCAATTCTCCCTCTGCTGCTCCTACTCTTGTCTGTTTCAAATATACCATTTGCCACAGCATATCAATGCATTATTTAGTATATCTGGTTAGCTATTAAATTACAATAATTTGAATACATTCTGTAACTTGAATAGTATATGAAAATATATGTTTCCCTGTATTTTTCATAAAGGCAGCCATTTGGGCTTCTGACAGAAAAATAATTATGGATATTATGAAGAGATATTGCATGCTGGCATGTCATAGCAATTCACTAAGGTTTGTGAAAGAACGATAGGCAGAATTTATTAAATTAATTCTCAACGGGAGTGTATTTGAAACTTGGCAATGTGGCTCTTGGATAAAATGGCATATTTGTTTTAGGACAATTAAGATGGTCTTCGTGTTACATGATGTATTATTACAATCCAAAAATCTAATTTAAAGGCAATGAGCTCACCATTTTTCATTTTTGGGACTAGGTCCTTCATAATCCCAGACTTGGGTATGAAGCCAGTGGTATGTACGTTCTTTGTTTCCTTCCATCCTTTCTGCTAATTTATCTGTGTAACCAGTGAAGTCTTCTTCCTTACCTGAGGATGAGAATAATTTTTGGGTTTCATAGTTCCATAAATACAATTGTCTCCACAAGAGACCAAATATACACCCTTGCAGCACAATCCTGTGTGTGTAAGGCATACTGAATTCAGATTCGTACTAACAAGAAAAGGAACATTGAGAAAATACCACTGACTAGTTGTCCTCACAGACTTGCTTTCACCTCAAAAACCTATGACTGGATTGACTACCGGTAATCTGTTTGTATGAAAAACAGCAAAGAATGTCTTAATCCCTCCCCCAACACTTGCAGTGGTGAAGGATAGGCTGCTTTACAATAGTCATTAGACGTATATATGTATGCATGTATGTATGTCTTGTCAGGTTGCAACCAATTTATGGTGATCCCAGAAAAGGACTTTCAAGGCAAATGAGAAGCAGAGGTAGTTTGCTATTGCCTTCCTCTGCAGAGTCTTCCTTGGTGGTCCCTGAACCAAGTACCAACCCTGCTTAGCTTTTGAGATCTGACAAGATCAGGCTATACTACACCATTCCACATTGTCAGTCATTAGACTTAGCCTAACAGAAAGAAAAAAAAACTCTCTTCTGAAGGCCAAATAAGCTTCATGTGACTTTGGAGTTCCATGAATGGACCTCCAGAAACATTACTGTCGGATGCACAGACAGGTAGCAGATCAGGCAGGATGAATAAGTTCGATATTAAGCTAAGGGTAAAGCTGCCAAAGGACCAGACAACGAGTCTGTAGGACATGCAGAAGCATGGTCAGTGTTAGGCCAACAAGTCAAGAATCCATAAGGCAATCCAGGGCAGACAGGGTAAAAATACTGCTCTTACTGTTTTACACCCTGGTAGGAAAAAAGGTAGGGAGGGAAGGCAGAATGGTACAGCCCGATCTCGTCAGATCTCGGAAGCTAAGTAGGGTCAGCCCTGGTTAGTATTTAGATGGGAGACCACCAAGGAATACCAGGGTTGCTATGCAGAGGAAGGCACTGGCAAATCACCTCTGTTAGTCTCTTGCCATGAAAACCCCATAAGGGGTCACCATAAGTCGGCTGCGACTTGTCGGCACTTTACACACACACACACACAGGAAAAAAGGCAGGCATGATATTTTTCACCTCAGCTATTTTACCTGATAGAAAAAAAAATACCGGTACCCATATTGTACAAGCCTTTTATCCCTACCAGGGTGTAAAGAAGGAAAGGCATTGTTGATCCAGCAAACAACAGAGGAACAAGAAAAGATTAACCTCTTCTGGGCTAGAAGAGGTTCACATCTAGAATTCAAGTCAAGGAAATCTAACATCGCATGAGTTTGTAAACAATAAGTTGAATTCATGTTCAGCGGAGAGTGATAACAAGCAGGATGCAAAAACCTGGTCAAACTGCTGAGATGTACAAAGGGTGGGATGTTGGGGTGGGCCCGGCGACCCCGCCTCCTGAGTGGCTTGCTGCCTCAGCACAGGAAGCCAAAAATTTAATTTTAAGAAAACCCCATGAAATTCCTCCACTGAGTTGCACGGGGCTCTGCCTCCCTTTCTGCAGGTGCAAGATCATGCCAGCAAAAGGGGGCGCTCCTGGGGCAAAAGGCCTCAGAAAGCTGAATAAATGCCCCGCTTCCAGGAATGCCCCGTTTGGAACTAGCACGAGCACTTGCGCCGGGAAAACACCGTCATGGTGGCTGAACTGGTGCCCATGCGTGGTAGTGCTGCAGATCCCTGGCACTGGTGCAGCAAGTCACCCTGCACTGGCAGTGCCAATTTAGCCAGCACAAGTGGCACTAAAACCGGCACAGGGGTCATGCTGGCTCCAATCCTCTTTTGGTATCACCTTCAGGATTGCTCTGCCCAACTGCTGCATTTATTAAAAGGCCCAGAAAACAGGAAAGTGTTCAGTTCCTGGAGGAATACCTGAAGAGATGGGACCAAGTGAACCTTTCAGTGTAACACATTCCAGGGCATGGGGGGAAACTATGGAGAAAGCCCTGCTTTTAATTAGGAGTTTCATCTTTCCAGCTGTTTTACGGTCTGTTCTGAGGTTTGTTTTATGGATAGTTTTATGCAACACATTTGAAAGGTGAGCCTCATTATACTAAAGAGAAAGTGCAAAAGATGCTTGTGGGAGAGGTAAGAGGAGGGCCCCACTGTTCCCCTTAGCGCGGAAGAGAGAAGGGACTAGACACTGTTATGGAGGGGCTTCTATACTTGCTTCTTTTTAGCAAATGATCACTCGAGATAGCCTTCCTGTTCCCTCTCAAGAATAGGATTACTGTTAAGACTCAAAGTCATTTAGCAGAGTAAATCCTCTTCTAATGCTGAGGCTTAATCTTGCCTTCAGCCCCAAGGGAGAGACCTTCTTCCAGTTTTCACTTAATCCACTTTCAAATATGATCAGCCACTTTACTGGCTCTCTGTGTCCCACTCGCCATTCATCCCTTCCCTGGCTGTGTTTCCTCCTCTTGTGTACATTCTTCTCACCCTCGAGTGGCAATGGATGACTCATAGTCCACTCTGGTTTTCCTATATTGGAATGCATTGTCAATTTCCTAGTCGGGAAAGGGTGGGATGAAAAGCTAATTAATAATAATAATAATAATAATAATAAGCAATTTTGGCATGTGTTTGGGCCATAGCCAAATCAGATATGCTCTACATCAATTTGGTGGTAGCAAAGTCTGTGGTAATATGGTAACTGTTTCAACCTGCAAGTGATGGCTTTCTCCAAAGAGGTTAAAAAAAATATGGGAAAACCGGGATGATTTATGAGATCAGAAACCAATAGCCCATTCCTTAAGGGAGGGTAGATCTGCGGAGGCTGGGAGTAGTGCTGCCGCACCACCTCCTCCTTGGTTTCCCAGCCACCGTAGAGGCTAAAAAAGCCTTTTATATAAGTTTAAAATTTTAAAAGGGGGGGAAATGCCCCATAGCGAGCAGTGAGGCTGCACCACCGAAAAAAATGGCGCAGCCCCGCCGCCAATCAAGGGGGCGTTCCTGAGGCGAAAGGATTGTGGAAGCTGCCTAAAGGCATCTCCACCCCGGGAATGCCCCTCCACGCCAGCACAGGCTTTGCCTTCTGGGAAAGCCCTGCCGGTGTGGCTGCGCTGGCGGCAGGGGCCAGCAGTGGCCAGACGCCGGTGTGTTTGCCCTCATGCCAGCATAGGTGTCACCTTATTCCATGATAAGGTGGCACTTACGCCGGCACAGGGTCATGCCAGCTCCTAAAGAGCTTCACACACACCCCTTCAGGAATGTAACATGGAAGAAACAGAAGGAAGACACAATGCGATCCACAATGAAATATGTGAACCAAACAATGAGACATGTGAACCAAACAGAGTGCCAAATGAAGTGAGGTAACCTCAGGTGCTGACAATGTTTCAGAAATGCAAGAGACAACAACTCACACCAGCTGAAAGGAGTCAACTAAAAATGAAGACATCCACAATGCAATATTACATGCCCCAAAGAGGGTGGCTCTTCGTCTTTTTGATCCAGAAATCCTGTATCTTCTGGTTAATTTTATATGTCAAAACATTTAATATAAAGTGTTGCTGTTTTTTTTAAAAATGCTTGCACAGTTGCAAGCTACTGAATCATACCCCAGCACGTGATTTCTAAATCCTGTCTCTGATCTACATGACATCTAATCCTTTCCCCTGATTATGTGACACAGAAAAAGTATCTTCTGTGATTATTTTATATTCTTCACTGTTAAGGACAAGAGACAAATTCAACTTATTTTTTGACATTTTCTCTAGTGGTTCGCAGCAAGTTCATAATAAATGTTGCTTCTCCTTTATTAAGATGTGTTGGGACGATAGCCAGTTATTCTTTTAACAGAAGAACAAAATACAGGACATCTAATTTCTAGATAACGTAACTGCCAAGTAAATAAATATAATGTATAAATGTGCATGCTTTAATTATGTCAATTATTTAACAATAAGACCCCATTTCATATAGTTTGTTTAACATACAGTAGTTCTGTATGAATGTATCCTAAAAAATAAAAGTCATCAAAGGTCAGCTCCTGGAACATTTGCTTTAATTTAGCATTTTAAAATATAACCACACTGAATGACAGTACAGAAAACCATCAAAACAGATCAAAACAATCTTTTAATTTTATTTTACATCTCAAAAAAAATTATTAAAAATGCTAGTAGTGATAGACAGGAAACACTGATTAATATTGATTAGTAATTATGGTCAATTATTTTACAAGAGGTTAATATTCAAAAGTCTTTTTCATGCACAAAATGGTACCAACATACGTGCACTGGATTTAGATGGATGTAATTATTTTCAAAATGAACAACACAGTCAGGTTACAGCAAGCTAGGCCTTTACAGAAAATTTTTAAAAATCTTGGATTTTTCCTTAGCAAAGAAGCTGGTTTAGCCACCAGCTTGACACCAGATCTCTACAAAAAGGATCAGAAACCAGAAAAGGTGGGTGGGTATTGCTATGCTGGGAAGGGAAAGTGAGCGCACAATATCTGAAGAACTAAATTTCAATAAAGCAAAGTAGATGGTTCATGAAATTAAATCATTTAATTCAAAGTGTTAGTTTGTAATGGCAGTCATTAGGTAATAGTCATACAACGGCAATCCTATGCAGAATTACCCCAGTCTAAATTTCAGTGAAATTAATAAGTATATACTGGAGTAACTAAATTGAATTACACTGTTTGTCTACATAAGTAATTTTTCGGTTAATAAATTCAGTGGAATCAGGATTTCATTTTTAAATGCACACATTTATCTTTACTCTTTTGTGTTGAATAAACAGAATTATTATTTAATGCTGTTCCCGTTGTCCTTATTTTACATTATTGTACTATGAAATATGGCTCTACAGTATGAATAATCTTCTCTGAAACTCAAATGGTTAATAAAACAACCAAATAATAAGTGCATAGGAGAAAGACTGGCTAAGTTAAAAAGGGCATAACTAATGAAAACTGCATAAGTTCTAGCATTTTAACCAGTGTTTAACTTTTCTGATTTATAGGAATAATTCACCTCCCACACAAAACACCAGTGCTACTGCAGCCAAAGTCAGATAGATAAAGAAAGCAGCCATTCAGTCCATGTAGTTTGGATGAATTTCAGATCTTTGTACCTCTGCCAACATTCAGATCTAACGCTTACGTTTTTTAAAACTGCCATGAGGTTGCATTAAGAAAAATGGAAGGCAGGTATTGCAGCAATCCTATTTGTGGTCTATAAGTAAAGCATAGGACTTGGGATTTTTACTTATAAAGGTAAGTGGCTTACACTTTGATCATGATGATTTGCACCAGGACGGAAACTTCAAATACACAGTTTACATTAAGGAAAATACTTTAAAAAAAGAATAGGAAAATCAAACCTAGCAAGTATTTCTTTTACTAGACCTTTGCTTTCTAAGCAAACACCCCAAACCAGAAAATGCTAATGTGTAATTAGAGCAAAAACTATGGCTATTTATTAAAGGGGAAAAAAAAGACTGCAACCAGTGGAATGTTTTATACTTTCAGAAGTCATTCCCATGTCTGAATAAACACAAATAATGCACTTAAGGATTGAGGACAACTATGATCTCTACTTTATTTTGAAACATTGAAGATCATGGATCTCCCCAAAGAGATTTATTTAATTTTTTGCATTTCCATTCCATTATATCCATTTGGGGACTCAAGCAGATCACAGATATGTCTTCAAACAGTTCAGGAAAATGGCACATGGGGGAAAACTTAAACCATACTTCCCCAGCACCACAGCCCCAATCCAGACTGGTCCGCTGTGCTCCTGCTAACTGAAACTTTTTAAAAATGATGGGAATTTTGGATACGGAACTCCAATTGTCCCACACACTTTGGTCCTGAAAGCCTTCCTCTAACAGAGGAAGTTGTAGTAGAAGGAAGTCAATCCCAAAGACTTCCACAGCTACAAAACCTGCTCAATCGTAAACGATGAGGTAAACACTGTTTGAAATATAACCATTTTATTAGGCAGTGTGTCTGTGACAGAGAAAGAGATGCATAGAAGAGACAGTGATACTTCAGACAGTACTGAGCTTCTGGAGATCTCACAACAGGACTCCCTTTCCCATCCCTTTGGTCCTCGATAAATGCTCCCTACAGCAACAATTTTTTGGGAGCAATGGGAGAGTGGAACCATCTGTACTTTCTTGTATGACATTCTAAAAGCCATCATAGAACACTGTATAGGAGGACCCTGTCATTATGGACTGAATACATGAAGCTGCCTTATACTGAATCATTGGTCCATCAAAGTCAGTATTGTTTACTCAGACCAGCAGCGGCTCTCCAGGGTCTCAGGCAGAGATCTTTCCCATCATCTATTTGCCTAGTCCTTTTAAGTGGAGATGCCGGGACTGAACCTGGGACCTTCTGCATGCCAAGCAGAAGCTCTACCACTGATTAAGAGCTCAACGGAGAGAATTACAAATAGATTGTGTATCCTTGAACAGATGCAAGACAATCATAGTGAAAGATAGATCGGCAAAAAAGAAGCTCTTAAGGTTGTCTTTCAGAGTTAAGACACTGGGTGAATGGCAAGGCACAATGGTAGAATGCTCTTCAGAACTGCTCAGATCTAGTGAGTGTCCAGGCTTTAAAGAGGACACCTGAATAAGCTGTACAATTTGAAAAACACTAAAGAGGACAGGAAAAAGGGCTAGCTGAAAAAGGGGCTCCAGGAACAAAGGATATTGGATCTGGAGTCAACTGAGCTACATGGATGAACTTAAGGGGCTTGCATTTTCTGCAGTCTTTGAGGGAAAAAAATTAAAATCTTAATGCCATCAATAAACTACACAGGAAACAGGCACCTAATGAAAAAGGCATTTGTTTCTGAATATTATATATTATTGTAAGTGATGTATTTCCATTTACAAAAGGCACATTAAAATACGTTTCAAAGAGTATACCAATCACAGAACTCCGTGACAGCTCAAGGAAATTTTCGCATATACTGCCTAGACTACCAAGAAAGCCTGACAAAAATCTAAGAAAGCAGACCTGGCTAAGAGTCAGGAGTCATGCTTATTATATAGAAGTCCCAGGGGTATCTTTCAATCAGAGGTCACAATCGAGGCAACAGAAGCAGTGTCACGATATCAGAGAAAGGGCCAATTCAGACCTGCTCCCTGACAGACAGTGAGGTCAGAGCTTGCGGCAAATCACTGTATTACAAGGGAATATTCCCTGTACACTTTTAGAGCTGTCATCTGAACAAACAAGGCTAGGTCATCTGTAGGTTAAATCAGAAACCTTTTGCTGACAATATAAACCACAGATTCTTCTTTAATTCCTTAATATGTTTCTTACCTATAGGGATGCATTTTCATGAACATTCTTCATTGTAATTTTGATAAAAGCTATTGACTTAGAACAAACAGATTCTTATGATACATGAATTCTATCCACTTTAATAAGAAATCTTCCTTACTATGCAGCAAACTGGCCTATTCGCCACTCTCCACAACTGCTAAACAACTCAGAAAAAGATACTTCTGCAGTTAGGCTCCTAGGGATGTCAAGGTAAAAGGACAATTGTTAAATTTCTCTTTATTTGGCACAGGAGTACTGATGGTTGGTCTGAGCTAGCATGACCTATCCACCAACACACAGAACCAGGGTTCAGCACATTTATTCCATTTCAAGGATTTGGTGCACCCACAAAATAAATAAATTCACAAAAGAATGCTAGAGCGGGTGCATCTGTAGTTAGGGAAATGTTCAAGATTATTCCTGCTGGACTAAGTCTATACATGCATCCTCCAACAGTGCTGATCACCACTAAAGGGGAGGAGGTACTAAGTCTAGTTCCCCAGTTCTCCAATTACCTTTGAATACTTTGGCCTTGGCTAGCCATGTATGAACATATGGAGACAGAGGCCAAAAGTGCTCAGGTATCTTTACTCAATGGGGTTTACTCCTAGGGAATCTGATCTTTTAAGGAGCACAGCTTTACTGACTGGCTAGATGATTTGCCATGATGAGCAAGATGATTGCAGATTTCAAATATTAATATTTTCAAATGAGAAGAATCAAACAGGACAGCATACTTTAGACACCACACATGCTCCAGTACTTATCACAAGAATGCTGAGAGGTTATGTTCCTGTACAGTTCCATTATTATCACTTGTATCAATTTCTGCAATTTTTCATAAAAAGTTTCTAAATCTAGAGTACTTACTTTCTATTTGTGCAGATTACCTGGAAAGTGTAAAAGATATATGGCTTTGTTCTTTGTATTTAATGGCACCACATTTTCAATATCTAGGTTTCAATTTTGCTGTCTTTTCACAGTGTTTTGTTTAAAGAAACATTTCATATCATCAAAAGAAGTTGTAATATATGGCTGATCCACAACTTTATTAGCAAAAAAAGATGGAAAAAGTCATGAACGTATGTTCGATATTAAAAATGTCATCACAAGGAAATGGTCTTTTTTGGAGTGCTGTAGATCTCTGACCTCATTAAGGACAATTAATCCTTCATAATACTATAGTTCCCATCCATGGATCAGGATTTTTTTTTTATAAGACCTTCCAGTCACCTTATGAAAGCAACAATCTGCCCTTGTAAGGGTCTTCTACCTTCCAATCTATTTAGTAGCTTAAAAAAACCCTAGGAGGATTTCCATTGTAGGACTCTCCTGTTTTTCTGTGGGGATATAAAAGAAAATCATCCCAATCTAGCAAAAGAGGTTCTGCATGCACAGAAAGCTGATGCATGGGGAAAACCTTCTTTCCGCACCTAAGGGTAGACTGAACATGATTTTTGCTGAATTGGGCCATACATGTATCACTTAACAGATGGCCGGCCAGGCTAGCTTTTACATAAGCAATCATCTGCTCTCACTCTTGATGAACTAGATCCACCCCACCATTGCCTCACTGAACAGATTACTGGCACTGCCAACACCGATAACACTTTTTCTTATAGGCAATGGAGACAGACTAGGTTTTCGGAGCACTGCATAGAGAAAAGTTGAGATGAAGCACAAACCACATATATTCAATGTAACTAGTGTACTAATCTCAGCAAGAAAGGTGGGCTATAAATAATGTAAATAAATACAGCAACAAGAAGGTCTCAAATTATACTTGAACTATTTGTCTTCATTCATAGCCGTCATTGTGAAATTTATTTTCATCACTAACAACCTGCCCACTTGCCGACATTCAACTACAAATGACATCAGGGTTTATACACAATTCTGAACAACCTCCAGTTCCTGGTTTCATAACGGAAATCAGTAATCCAGATTATTATTATAATTATTATTGGCAAAAGCTTCATTTTTAACCACTCTTCTCTACTGTGACTGCATGCATTCTAGGGTAATTAATCATGAATATGTTTCCTGTTCATGCAATAGGATGGGTACATCTTGTTTGAATATGCAGGAATACCAGCTTTCTAAGTGGAATGTATTTCCACAACTGGCCTGCGCAAAGAAGACATCAGAGGTCTAAACAAGGGCATGTCTTAGCCCTAATGATTTCGTAATGATTGAGACAATTAATCAATTGAAGAAAAAAAGACAGTACAATCCAGTCCATGGCCTTCTTCTTTTGTTCTGAACAAGAATTAAACTTCATTTAAGCTTTCTTGCGGAACACTCTCTCCTTCCTGATGTGTCCCCACCTCCTCCCCTTGGCCAAACCTATTTGAATTTAAGTTGTTGCTAAAATTATCTGTCTTTTGCTCTCTAAGACCTAGGTCACAACCTTATTTAAGGGCAGGAAATAGTTATCAGGTCACCGACTGGTCAGATGAAAAGGATTTGAAATGCTTTAGCATGCAGAGGTTTATTCCTTCAAATGACTGCTTTATGTAGTATAAAAGATTTGGGTTCTGGCTCAATGTTCTTCTTTTCCATCTATAAATATTATGGGGTATAAAAACACTACTGTGCATAAAATCATGAGGAAATTGGGGGAAAAGGAGAAATGAAATAGTTTGTCTGATTTACCTTATTTGACAGACTAAAATTACTCTCAGTAACTGCTCCAAAAATTCACTCTTACTGACATCAACAGCAGCTCAGTTGTTTATGGGAGAAGACAAATATATGGTTTAGTTTTTTAAAGTAAATTTTAGCCTCCCCTGTATAATGACTGCAGTTCTAAACATAATTATTAGTTCTCCTTGAACTCAGAGGGACTTGCTTCTATAACTTAAACAAGATTGGTAGCATACAGTGCAATCCTAAACAGAATTATACCCTTCTAAGTCCATGGAAGTCAATGGCCTTAGAAGTGTGTAACTCAACGTAGGGTTGCAGAGTTCTTTTAGCACAGTGGCATGTAGACCACAGTGAACCATCCTTTAGGTAACTTTACAATTATTGTCATTTAAGAACCTAACACTGCTTTCAGAGCAGAACCTACATTTTATTGTGTGCTGGGCTTTCGATACTTATAGAAGGGGACTCTATATTCCTTTGGGACTAGCCTCAGTGTGCCAAGACAAAAAGATCTTCTGGCCCTAAAGAATGAATCCCTTCATGGCGTGAGAAAGCCACTTACTGGGATTTTTCACGGCGGTAGAAAGGGTTGAAGTTAGGTCTGCCTAAACTCCAATAACAGCGTCCCTGGGAAAGGATGTTGAAATGAAGGAGTTAAACCATGTCCAGTCATTATAATTTTGGGTGCATTGTTTGTGATCCTCCTGATACACCCAGTAATCATTTTGTCTGAACAGGGCAATGTGGGTATTTTCCAGTTTCAGGATGCACACACGGTATCCTCAGAAATCTTGGTTTCTACGTATTGAAGTTGGAAAATATGCACCCTGCCCTATTTATACAATATGGTGACCATGTGTATCGGGAGGTTCACACCTCCTTACATCTTCCCTTACATGTGGCTAGCTCTCCACAATCAAATAATTGAACAAAGCTCCTAAAGGGTTGAAGGATATAGAATTAAAAAGCAGTTACTATTTGGTCTTCTTGGATTCTCTCTATTTACTACAAAAACCTTTGCTTCTATCACAATAACTACAGTGGGAGAAAAGATTGTGCAATCTGTAACATTTTAGCATATATTTTTGAAGTTGTCTCGAGGCGTGAAGGTCTGTGCACAGGGCTTAACCCCCCCCCCCCAATAAATAGATGATCAAATATATTTAATGACATCTTCAAAATCTTTTGTACCAACTGGACAACTGGTGCCATTGAGGACATATAAGTAAGTCCTTTTGCATGGGCATATTAACGAGTCACGAGAAGATAATTTGTTATTGCTGCAAGTACCCCTTAGCAAAGTTTTTGATTAAAAAGAATGATCCTTCACAGATTTACTTGGAAACAAGTCCTTTGGAGTGCCATGTAACTATGCCCAGGACTGCTGACCTCACTTTTACTTGAATAAATGAAAGATGGGTAATGCTTGCCAATATACCTGAATAATACGTGCCTTCTTGATATGAACCTACTCTTCTACTCTGGTCGTCTTTGGAGGCTCTGCTTCAGGAGTCCTTACCATTTGAGGCTAGTCAGGTGACAACTCAAGAAATGATCTTCTTGATTGTGGCACAAAAACTTTGGAACTCCCTCCCCAGGTAGACTCATCTGTCCCTCTCTATCATTGTCAATAAATGACAATGGTTCAAGCTATTTTTGGAATCTCTCATGCATAAATGTGTCTGCTACAGGAGAAAACTTTAGGTAGTGATTTTCAAGCATCTGAACATCAATCATTATAAATTAGTGGGCATTAGGAGTAAGTCAAGTGTTTGATCACATAATAGAAAAAAGGAGAACTTAAGAATTCAGTGGAACTAATTTCTGAGCAAACATGGATAGGATCGGGGCCTAACTTTTCACACATTTTTAGCCAGATGAAACTTTCACCAGCAGTCTCCTGCTGCCAAATTGTAACAGGAAGGAGCCAGGGGAGGTACATTTCTTCTGCAGTTGAATTTAATAGCAGAATATTATGAAATCGACAAGCAAGACTTCTACCAATTCATCTACCAATTACAGGACTTGCGTAATATCTCTTCATATGTCTACTCTTTTAGGGGGGAAAATGACCTAAATTTTGTTTTAAAGTGGAAAGGTCCTAGAAAGAGAGTAGGACACGTACTAGGGTTCATGACACAGCAATAATCTGCCCTGAGCTGGCTTGCTGGGGAGGGTGGACTACAAATATGAAAATAAATAAATAAATAAATAATGTGATAAAAGCATAAGGCAAATATTTAGAGTATTAGTTAAGATGGCTTTGACTCTATCTGACTATCACCACCAACACTTCATGAAGGTGTTTCATTAGTTGACTTTTAACCCTTTGTTTCAGCAACATGCCTGTTTTACCCTATAATATTAAAAAAAGAAAGACAGAAAACTATATAAATTACTTGTGGGCAGGAGATTAGACAATTAGTGGCAGATTGTATTTTAAAAATTATTCAAGACAATAGGAAGAGCAGACAATTTCGGCTATGTAATTGAAGCTCCAGCGCGTGCACCGTAAAGCCCCTGCAGTCTTTTACAACTTTTTCAGAGCACCGCTGTTGTGAACTGGGGTTGCACTCTGCCAGCAAAGCAGCTCTGACCCATGCAGAGCCCTCCTTCAGATCAACACTGCCTCAGGCTTTGCTGCCTTCTCCAAGAAGTCTTACGTTTCAGGCATCAAGTTGAATTTCTTCTGGAGATGATTAACCCAAACCCATGACAGATTTTTTCCAAGATATCCAACTCCTTATGTTTATTTTATCCTGGCTCTTTTTGGATGTACTGGACACAAGTAACCTACTCATTTTACATGTTAAAGGGCTGGTAGAGAGCCATTAATTCCTTAAAATGAGAAAATATTTCAATGTGCAGAGCTCTGTTGTGTGAGCTCACACTAGATAATAAGAAACAAAGCTATAGGACTATGATTCTTGAGGGGGGAAAGGTTCCCTTCTGTCTTGGAAGGGTTTTTAAAAAACATATTTTATCACATTTTATGGCAGATAACTTAAGAGTTTGGAAAAATGGATAACACAACTGATTAATCAATATGGTGCTACAAGGGCTAGTTGAATGTAATTTGGTATAGATATTTGGAAACAAAGAATGATTTTTTTGGGCAGTCTCCAGTAGCTAATTTTTGATTATATATTTTTGCGAACCATATGTAAGTAAAATTAGATTTTTGAAGAGTCATAAGCAAGATGAGCTTTATAGGAAATTGTGAATTTGATAGTTCAGGAAATCTATTTAAAGTCAATATCAATTGAGTAGCCATAATATCTTTATTGGCTCTTTGAAGTGATATAAACAACCCAATATGGCTAAATCTTAATTTCAAGTCATCCTAAACTCAGAAAATGTGCATGCAATAGTGGACTAACTCCTTTCAGATCATATAGAAGTATGCATGTAATATTTAGAAGGCTTAAAAGGACCCCTGTGCAATCCTTTCATCTGATTTTAAAAACCAGGGAAAATGAAATATTAACTAGCTCACAAAAAGTCTAGCATTCTATATCTAGAAGATACCATCATATGCCCCAATAAGTGCAACAGTTAGAAGTTTGGCTCTATTGACCACCCAAGGGCAGAAGTCCAGACTCCTAGTATTTACACCTGGCTTAACTACTGTAATCCAGAGGCCTCAAACTTCCTACCAACCACAAAGACTAATACTGAAGAGATCCAGTCACTTCTGTCCTGAAGAGGGCTCTGGAATCTATCACCCACTGCCCTGTAGCTCACTACGCTAGGTTCTAGCCTCAGAGCATGATTCACTGGATATACTCAAGGTAAAATCATTCTGTGTGGGTGAAGTACAAAACCTGCCTCCTCCTTTCAGTACTAGGCAACTATTCTGGAAATATGGACCACATGTAGTGCTTCTCTTTAAGGACCTGGAATTTTGCCTGCCGTCAAAGGATGACCTAGGTAGGGAGAAAAGAAATGCAGTGGTGCCACGGGTATTACATCAAATGTGATACATGAGAAAATTAGCAAAGTGCATTTTCAAGTAAAGTGCAGGCAGATGTTTGCAAAGTGCCATACAGAAGGTTGTTCATGTTAGCCATACAAACCAATCAGTGATTCACAGTCATAATCTGTCTTCTCACAGGCCTGGCATATGTGCTACAAAGGAGTGCCATCCTAGATATTTATTGCTGATGTCATTTCATTGATGATGCTTATGGGGCTGGTTTTTAGTTATTATAGGAATGGTTTTAGTGTGATTTTGTTGTAATTTGATGGTCATGCTATGCAATTTGTTGTAAGCAGCCCTGAGCTCGGCTCTGCCAGGGAGGGCAGGATAAATAATGAAATAAAATAATAAAAATAAATAAATAAATAAATAAATGATAAGTATTCTGCACTAACTTGCATGGATTCTGCACTAACTTGCATGGAGCTGAAGTACCAAATACAGCAGAAATTGCACTGGTGACCTGAGATTATTATGGCCTCTGTTCTGTGTGTACTTTGGGAAAAACCATAGAGTTTCTATAATTAACATGGATTAATACGGGCAATATTTTGCACCACATCCCATTGGACAGTTTAGATGGCTTACTGTACACAATGAAACATCTTCTGACTCAGTGTGAGATCAAAATGGTGAAAAGAACACTTGATCTCATAATCCACTTCATATAGCAGCCCACCATTCCAACAAATTTAGAAAAATATACAGTACATGGTGTATTTGGTGGGTATTTAATACTCACTGACACCAATGTTTCATTGTGTATATAATGCATACATACACTAAATGCTATCTAGTTGAAAAGTAGCACTCCTTGTATACAGCACTTAATAACTATTTAAAAATAACATCACGATAAAGCACCTGATCAATAAAGGTACCAAGTTACCTGTATATTGTGGTACAAACAAAAACAACCAAACTGCATGAAAATATGAACTATACAAAGTGAACAAGCCAATCAATTATTCAATGAAACTATAATCTATGGGTATTTATTTCTAGCACGAATAAGCATTTACCCGCTATAACCTGTACCATGCATCATTTTGACAATAGTTTTCTTCTTCTAAAGAAGAAATACATTATTTGACCTCGAACATAAGTGTTCAACTGTAATAAGAGAAATAAGTGGATGTCTTGTGGTAAGAGCTGAAATATGCTTTCCAAGACAATTATGGGAATGCAGCCTGATCTTTAAAAGCATGGAAGAAAAATGCACTTCACTTTTACCCTGCTTGCTTACTACAAACAGCTGCTTATGTTGGACCAAACCTTCTAACAATGTGCCAAAAATGGTAATGGCAAGAATTTATACCAGAGAAAAGGATTTCAAATGCATTCTTCAAAACAACAGAATTATACTGATGTTGATGCACTGATTTCCATGTTCAGCTTTCTGCATGTGCTTAAGGACCAGGTGGAAATTAGGGCCATAGACCTTCACTTTGCTCTCTTGTGCTTTTGTTGCAGAAATACAGCAAAACCATTTGTAGTTATGTGTGTGTAAAGAGCCGTCAAGTCACAGACAACTTATGGTGATCCCAGCAAGGGGCTATCAAGGCAAGTGAGAAGCAGATTTGGTTTTCCATTGCCTTCCTCTGCAGAGCCTTTCTTAGAGGTCTCCCTTCCAAGCACTGACCCTGCTTAGTTTCCAAGATGTGATGAGAGTGGGCTATACCATGTTGCCTTCCCTCCCATTTGCAGTTATACCATAGTCTGATTTTTGTGAAAAGTCCACAGAAAACTGCCTGTACACATTATTAATGGCCACACGTACAGCTCTAATGTGGCCCCAAGCCAACAGAAAGAAACCAGTGAAGCAAACACCACTTTACAGAAGCAAAGACAATTAATTCATTATGTTCTGATTTTTAACAAGACATCACCATCTATGTAGTTTGAAAATGCATAGATGACAGTACAAATATGTGGAAAAAATAATGAAGAATGAAGAATGAGGCTTTTATAGTTTATCATTTGAAAGCTTCTTGGAATGGAAAGAAAGTAAAATATAATCTTACGAACAGCACTTTTTTGCATACAATATGCAGTTTGTGCAATATGCAGTTGTACAATATGAATATTTCTGTATTCTCCCATAGAACTGTGAATATTTAAAATTAAAAGAGGGGCTTGACTGGATGTTAGAATAATTATCTGGCATATTACTGATATCAGTTAAGGTTAATTTTGCTCTAATCCATTCTGTTGACTTTTTAGTAATATTTATAAATCTATTTCCTCCTGAAGACACACTATATCTATTATTAAAATATTTAAACAAAAGCCCAAAATATGAAATATAAACAATGTGCAAGATTAATTTTAACCAAACACTTTCGTCATGTATGCCTCCCGATATCAAATGCCTCATATATATGGCTACCAGATACATTTTGTACTACATTATTCCTTTTAACACTGATAATACTGTATCATTCAATGGCAAGGAATAGTACAGAAACATGCCGCATATTTAGATGTCTTACTCCTTACAGTTTTTCACTACTGTGATATGTTCCAGTTTAACAAAACTTTTTAAAAAATCTTCTAATTGTTCCACTTCCTAGGGCATTCCCTTTCAAAACCAGCAACTCTTTTAACAGATAACATATGTGTGCTTGATGTTGATGTTAAAATCCTTCCATTTCCAACTTTAAAGAAAAGAAATCTTTTTTGAATGGAGATATCTACTTTTCAGAGATATTACTTTTGGTGGACTCTGAGAGGCAGCAAGGTTTACATTTCCCACCTGAACACTAAATATATAGATAGAGAGAGAGAGACAGAGAGAGAGAGAGAGAGAGAGAGAGAGAGAGAGAGAATGAGAGAAAGAGAGAGGGGGGGCACAGATACCAATAGATTTGGATGATTGCATGGAAGTTCTTTCGCTGCTAGAGCAAATTAAGTATTTTAAGGAAGTGATCCATTCCTTTGTATGATTTTCATAATTTGAGAAAATCTCAGCACAAAAATAAATGTACAGCACAACTCATGTGCATACCTTCAAAGTAACTCGTTTTTCCTGTCTGTGCCTTCTTTGGTGGTTTTGAAGGGGGATGTTTATTTTCATTGTTTTTGAACAACGCCAGGCGCACAGCTGGGTCTAGACGACAAGAACAAGTTAAAATCAAAAGGTCAGATCTTGCTCATTCATTCCTTAAAAGAAGTATTCGCCTTTTAGCCATTTATTAAAAGAAACAGAATATCTTCTGTAGGTTTTGCATTAGCAAGGAAAATATACTATTTCTAACATGAAATAGTTAAATTATAAAAAAAAAGCACTTTGATTTAAATGATACATTTAAAACCTTTTTCTGTGGGCCAATAACTAATGTCAGGGAAAATGACAATTACAATCTATGTATTTAAATAATATTTGAATCTTCTAGTTAGAAAATGAATTTCCTACTAACACGGGGGGACGGGGGGATGGGACGGGACCCAGAAACAGGGTACAAAATCTCTAATTCAACCAATATATCGAACATTTTGAGGCTGTTTAATAAGTGGCTGTCTCCAAATGAAAACTGCAGGTCTTTCCTTGAAATCAACTAAAAGTCTTTTTAGAATAATATGTAGTGTATAAAGCAGTTATCAGCCAAATCCAACAGTGGCAATCTGCCCATGAAAGCACATGTTTCTGTACATGATTGCTATTCTGCATTCTCCTTGCACATACGGAAGAGTGCAACAGAAGCCAACCTGCTACCCAAACGCTAAAACCTGGTGTGTATGTGTGTTGTGTATAGAGCACAAGCATCTGTTTGTAGACTGCCTGAGAGAAGAACATACTAATTCTACTTTTCCCTCCAATAGCTAGGTGATTCCAAATGAACAATCAGTGTTAGATACTTATGTGGAAGGGGAGACCCTTTTTCACAAAGCAGCATATAGGTAGCTTGCTGCTATTTCAACAGGACCCTTGGATAAGGCCCATGGTAGACATTCACTTAAGCATATTAAACACCTCGTCTCTATTCCTCAGATTCACACATATATAGAGAGAAGAATCAGCATTTACCCTTGGTGCAATCCCATGGTACTGGGGAAGGTATGTGCAACCACACAGGTGGGACCAATCATGTGAGTTTTCCCCAACAGATTAGCACCTGCAAGGAACTTTGTTTCACTGAAATCAGTGTAATAGTATTAACAAATCTAAGTAGTATGCCTTCATTTGTATATGGTTCACAGAAAGGTTTTAGATTGTGCATTGAATATAGTGGTGGTGCAAAGTGCTATCAAACCAAAACTGACTTATGGTGACCCCCGTAGGGTTTTCAAGGCAAAAGATGCTCAGAAGTGATTTGCCATTGCCTGCATCTGCATAGTAACTCTGGACTTCCTTGTTAGTCTACCATCCAAATACTAGCAGCAGCTGAATAGCTAAGGATGATGCATTTGCAATCAACCCTCAATAATGAACAAGTTGCCAAGCCACTCTTTTTAGCACAAGTTGTAGACGGCTCTGTGAAATCAAACTTTCCTGGATATTCATCAAGGTAAGTTTTTTTGACTAGCACAACCAGGATTATAAACCTATTAAGAAGCTGCTTTATAATGATGCAGAGCTATTGGTCCATCTAGTTCATAGTTTCCATTTTAACTCCCAGCACTTTCCCGATCTCTTTTCCAAGCTAGGGCTGTCGATTCGGTTCATCCCGAACTGAAAAACAGCCGAATTTCCCCCGATTTGGCGGTTTTCAGTTCGGATGGAACCAAATTCAAAAAAAGGTGGGAAAACGACAAGCCGAATTCAGCGAGTTCGGGGCGATCGCCGAATAAATTCGGCAAATTCGGGGGCGCCGAATCAGCAGCATAACCGTCAGTTAGTAAGCATTCTTAATAAGTTAGTAAGAATTCTCCCGTGGCCAATCGGTGGCCAAGCTGGGTCTTCTTCTGGCCAATCAGTAGCGGTTGAGTGTGTGAGCCCAGCTGCTGCACGGCCCAGGGAGAGAAAGAGAAAGTGTCTGTTTGTGTGTGAGAGAGATCCCCATGGGGCGGTGCATGTGCACATTCGTGGCTTTCCACGGCTCCGGGGGGGGGGCATTTTTGAAGGTAGAAGTCCCAAAATTTCAGTGCACCTTCAGGGGACCCTTCTTGCAAGAATCCCCAAGTTTTGTGAAGATTGGGTCAGGGGGTCTGACATTATGGGCCAGGAAGAGGTCCCCCCAAAATTGCCCATTGGAATAAAGCGAATAAGAACACATTTGCACCTTTCCACGGCTCCGGGGGGGGGCATTTTTGGAGATAGAGGTCCCAAAATTTCAGTGTACCTTCAGGGGACCCTTCTTGCAAGAACCCCCAAGTTTGGTGACAATTGGGGCAGGGGGTCCTGAATTATGCGGTCCACCCCCATCTACCCAATGCGATCCTGTGCATCTAGAGAGCGGCAAATCCAAGGCAAAACCTCCCGTGCATAAATGGAATCGTATTGGATTACTCCTGAGTCCTCCTGACTTCCAGTCCCTGCTCCTGATGGAACAGAAGAGTCAGAAGACATCCACAGTAAGACCCATTTTGGGGCTTTTCTCTGCAATTTTTTTTCCTGTGTGTGTGTGTGTATGGGGGGGGGGGAAGCAGAGTCTGTGTGTGTGTGGGGGAAGCGGTTTCTGTGGGTGGGTGGGGAAGCCAAAGGGGGCTTTCACTTGTTCTGCCGAGGGGTGTGTGCCTAAAGATTTACTTCTCCTCCGTGCTCCTGCTGGAAGACATTCATACAGTTTGATTTTGGGGTTTTTTCTCTATACCTTTTCTCCTGTGTGTGTGTGTGTGGGGAGAAGCAGAGTCTGCGTGTGTGTGGGGGGAGCAGTTTCTGTGGGTGGGGGGGAAGCTAAAGGGGACTTTCACCCGTTCTGCCGAGGGGTGTGTGCACGCTCGCCTCTGGGGAGTGTGTGTTCTGCTTTTAAAGTTGTAAAGTTGAGTCTGTGGCGGCTAGCGAGTCTCTCTCCACTTGGCACCCGGGCAGCGCCTCCTCCTCCTCCTCGGTTTTTTTCCCGTTTGGGGCCGAGCCGTACTGGTTTGAGAGAGGGTTTTTTGCCCATTCTGCCTGTATGTGTGTGTGCCCGCTCACATCTCTCTCTCCCTGGTTTGAAGGGGGGGGGGCTTCAGTTGTGTGTCCTCAGGTTTCCCCTCATTCATAAGATCGGTTAGGTCTATTTTGATGCTCGCTCAAAACTGGTTTTCAAATTGTGACTTAAACAATGCATTTGCCCGGTCCCAAGACTCCCGACTCCCGAGTCTGATGCAAAAGGGGAAATTCCACCCCACCTGCTCCTTATGCATAGCTAGAGCGCCTCTGTCCCTTTCCATGGTTTGCAAACTCCCAAGGTCGCGTCACGTGTTGCTTTGCATGGCTTTGCAAACTCCGAGTCCAAACGGTCTATTTATTTCTATTCATTCCAATGGGCTGATCATGGGGGACCCCTTCCGGGCCCCATATCTTGGGACCCCCTAACCCAATCTTCACAAAACTTGGGGGATGTTGCAAGAAGGGTCCCCTGAAGTGACACTGAATTTTTGGGACCTCTACCTCCAGAAATGCCCCCCCGGAGCCGCAGAAAGGCGCGAATGTGTTTTTAATGGCTTTATTTGGCCGGATTTTTTCCTGAACTCCGAACTTAGTGCTGAATTGCACGGATCTGAATTGGGGGAGTTCGGACTTTGGCATTTCTTGAATCAAAATGGGCCGAATTTTACCGAATCCCAATTTTACCCCCCAAAATTTTTTCAACAGCCCTATTCCAAACTTGCCAACAGAGATCCTGAATATACAAGGGATTGAAGCAGGGGTGCTTTGGGACCTTAAAGCAGTGCTGGTGCAAGCTAAGCCAAGTGGCCCTTGTGGTTCCAGCAGTGCTGCAAGGTTTGCCAGGCTTGGACTGGGACTGTGATGCCCTCAGCCTCCTGTTGGATAAACAGGTGGCAATGGTGGCCAGGGGTGCCTTTCAACAACTCTGGCTGGTGAGCCAGCTGATGTTCTTCCTGGGTGGGAAAAGTCTTGCCATGGTTGTGCACCCTGATAACATCTAGATGATTACTGCAATGTGTTACACATGGGGCTTCCCTTGAAGACTGTCTAGAAGCTGGAATGGTTCGTAGGAATCATATCACTCTACTCTTGTTCATCTATACTGATTCCCAATTTGCTTCTGGGCCCAATTCAAGGTGGTGGTGCTGACCTTTAAAACCCTATTTGGCTCAAGGCTTACCTTTACCCATATGAACCTACTTATAGACTCTGATAATCTTTGGAGACCCTGCTTTGGTTGCCCCTGCTATCTAAGGCTAGACAGCTGGCAACCTGAGAAAGTGTCCTTTCAGTCATGGAGCCCAAACTCCCTCCCCATGGAGATTCTTCTGTCTCCCTCTATTGCTGTCTTCTGTCAGCAGATGAAAACTTTTTTGTTTCCTTGGGCATAGCCCAGTAAACTCCTATTGACCCTCCTCCCTGGTTGTGTGTGTTTGTTGTTTGTATGTCTACATGTTCTTATTGTATTGTTAAATATTTATATGTACATTTTAAATGCTGTTTTACTGTTTTAAATGCTTTAATGCCTTGACGTTCACCATCTTGGGGACAATTTGGGTGGAAAGGCAGCATAGAAATGTTTTAAATAAAATAAATGAACCTGGACTCAAACTGAGTAGAATATGCAGAGTTGCCAGAACTGCAAGGACCACTGAGCTTGGTTTACTTCTGGCTGCCAGTGGCCCTCCAGGGCAGCTGCTCACTGAGAACATTCCTGGTATGTTAAAGGTCAATTCCAATCCTGGACTGAAGTAAGGACCATTTCTACCCGAAGCGTGTGCTTCATCACTAGGCAATGTGGATTGTCGTTATCATCTGACTGATAAACACTCTTAGGATACTCTCCTTGGAAAAACGTTACCACTTGATTAGGACTGTAGATGGTAGAACCACTCCTCTTCTGGCTTCAACTATGCTGTAATGAATTTAAAAAAATTGGGGGGAAACCCCACTGAAATTAACTGTAGTAGTGTCTTAGGGATTTAGGAAACTAACAATCAAATTCACAAAAACAAAAGAAAAATCAGAAATGTGGTTCATGTCTGCCAAGTTATGGCTAAATTCACTTTGCAATTTTAGGCTAACAGCCACATTCAACAAGTTGCATTATGGAATATAGTTTAATTAGAGCTATACATTCTTTATACTTGGGAATATACGTTGATGTTTTGCCAGTTCAACTTGGCTGCAAAGCCTTCTGATATCTTGCCCATGCTTTTCCTATTATCTCATACTAGAGAAAAGTAGTTGGTGTGGACACAGTAGATGAATAAATCACAGCACACATTTGGTATGGTTAAACTGTGGCCACATCTTATTTAACTGCTTGAGCAAACATTCATAACTGTAATGGATTAAAGCAGAACAGCCTTCTGAGCCATTACCTGACAACACTGGGCCAATACTCAGACACTGGCTGTCTACAGTACAGCCTATATGGAAAGCTAACCCCAAACCCAGTCTTCTGATAAAAAGCCACAAGACTTGGGTACTAGCCAGAAACTAATTTCCCTTCATGTGAGCTTTCAGACGCTGACAAAAATGGCCTTAGTAAAAGAATGCAGATCTGTGAGTGGCCTGGGGGCAGCCTTCTTGTAAGTCTGAACTGAGGTCTGTGTTAAACATATAGACTGGACAATTATTCCACAGCAGTGATCAATAAATTTCCTCCCCCCACCCCATGGAGAGATGCTTTACAGAGCAAAAGTCGGGAAGAAAATGCCAACACGTTTTGCCTTCCCTTCATGGACAGATTCGGAATAGGTGATTACCATGGCTATTATTTTTGCTGTTTGTTTTTGTATCGTGCTGCTCATTGTGTGTTATGAGGTTATATGGATGACAAATTTGTTGGACAGGGCATGGTAGGGTTGCCAGGTCCCACTGTGCCACCGGCGGGAAGTTTTTGGGGTGGAGCCTGAGGAGGGTGGGGTTTGGGGAGGGGAACGGACTTCAATGCTATAGAATCCAATTGCCAAAGCGGCCATTCTCTCCAGGTGAACTGATCTCTATCAGCTGGAGATCAGTTGTAATAGCAGGAGATCTCCAGCTAGTACATGGAGGTTTGCAACCCTAGGGCAGGGAGAGGAGAACACTTCCAGTTCCGGCACATCCAAATATCAGAACTCCTTCTACATGTCACATTCTAGAGCTGGGAATCAATGTCTGTCCCCACTGACTGCCGGCAGCAGCTTTTATGGCCACTTGCAACTCCCAGTGGCCACAGAACCTGCTGCAGCTGTGCTCTTCCATCTAACTGCACTCAGACTGCTGGACTCCTCCAGACTGGGCAGGCAGGAAGAGAACAGGGTTGCTGCATGGATTGCAAGGACACCATCTAACTTCTGGCTGTGTATGTGGTTCTGAGCATGGACCCAAAGTATAAACAGGATAGTGGAGAAGGGCATGGGGCTTAGAGGACAAAGTCACAGAGTTGCATTATTCCTCTCAAAGCAGTGGTTCTCATCCTTTTTTGCTCCATTCCCCCCTTTCCCCATTGTTCAGAATATAATTCCCCCCTTCCCAAGATAGTCTAACTAAAAAAAAACAAACTACAATTTTACAGATTGTACATAATCTACAGGACATCACACTTTGCTGAATAGTGGTCCCAATTCCTCCCCCCCTGGAATCCTAAAATTCCCCCCCCGGGGGGGATTCCCCTCTTGTTGAGAACCCATGTGTTAAAACATTTCCATCACTTCCACTATGTTGTACTGTGACAAAGAGAGGGAAGCCACGTGCATTTTAGGGGTGCATACCGATATTTTATTCTGTTATGGTTAATTTTGTTCTTTAATCCTTTTTCTTTTTGTATTTATTTACCCTTAGTTTTGATTGATTTCAATGTGAACTAAATTTTCAGCTGTGGTATTTTTCTTTCCTATCCAGATAGAATTCTTGTGGGAATATTTTACCCAAAGGCAACTCCTTGCCAAATTTCAGACAAAAAGGAGCAAGGGTCTCAATTTGATAGACAATTCATTTTTTTCCAATATACAGAGTTGGCACAGGAGCATGAATGTCATTCTTAAACAGTAAGCAGAAGAGTGGGCATTAACTGTCTCTCAGAGAAAGTGCTAGTCAGTGATATTATGGTGACAGTCCTGTTTGCAAAAGTCTTCCCCGTCAATGGAATAATTTGCAAAAATGGAGTGTGCAGAAACTATCAGTGCCATTCTCTTTGGTGGCAACATTAGTATACTCTGATAATTGCTGTGCACATTTCTAGTTGTCATGTGTTATGACACCTTACTGCATAAACTTGAGATTCCTTTATTATGGTAAAATTGTCATTCCCATACTCATACTAGTTAACAACATAGAAGTAGAATATATTCCAATATATTCCAATTGTCACATAGAATGGTCTTATGTACCCTTGTAGCTATTGAAGGTTTATCCACATGACAAAGCCTGCTGGGAAGATTCCGGGATGGTGGGGAAAAGGTAGCAACCTTCAAGCCTCATGGCTATGAGGGAATAGCTTTGTATTGCCCAAGGTCTCACACCGCCTCAAATTTATCTTTGGATCTCACAAGACTTGCAATGAGAAGAGAAAACAGATTCTGTATAGGACTGCTTCTCTGAGCACCTGTGTGGAAGCACATTTTGGGTGCAGGGGCCCGGAAACAGGGAGGTACATACACAACTAATGATATGTCCCATTGATCTCAGTGGGAACTAGGCATGGCTGGACACCTGTGAAAGAACTAAAGGCAGTGTTTGGAGGAGAATTTACACAGGAAACAAGTTGCCAGTCAACTGAAAATCGCTCTCTACTAAGGCTGGTTTTAATTCAAAGGTGTTTTAGGGACATGCCATCTTTTATAGAACAATTCTAAGCAGAAGTAAGTCATATTTTATTAAATGAAAGTGTTTTTAGGACTACACAATGGATTTATGCTGCCGGTAACATGCTTCTACTGCTTTTGAAAAAGGGTTTTTAAAAATAGACACACACAAATACTTAATAATATATTTAGTACTTTTAGTACTTTCCCTAGGCATTTAAAGCACATCTTATACATTACATCACTATATACATCATATGCTACAACCCCCTAATGGACAGCATGATAACCGTAAAGTGGGGAAAGGTCACTGAGGCTAAAAGACAGAAACTTTACCCCATAATGAATTTTGAGCAGGAGTGAAATTTGAAGGAGTAACTTCCAGCTCATAGCTGCTGTTCTCAACCATAATGTAACACCAGCTCTTGGGGTTTACTTTGCTTACATTCTCAATCAGTTTGCAAATGAACACATTTTAAATCAAGAGAAAAAACCCACTCGTTACCAAAGGAACAGCCTCAAGCCCTTCATAGGCAACAAAAACAGGACAAATGACTTTGATATGCTTTAACCAATCACCATTCATGACTGGATTAATAATTAGTAACGTAAAACAGACAACATATGGGGAAAAGATGATACACTCTAATGGGTTCCATTAATTACAATTGATATGTGGGCCACCAAGTTGTACACATGTGAAAAATTCAGCTGGATACCAGATATGTGTTTTTAGAATGGTGTGATAGAACAGGGTGGGAGGCCATCAGAGTCAATGACCTTATATGCACTCTTTTGGACTTCCTGCTATTGTCTTATTATTTGTCACATGGTTGTGACTTTAATTACTCTTTTTAAAGACACAGAAATCTGCCTTAAAAAGCTGAACAATGTTGATCCATCCTGATTGCATGACTCCCCTTCTTCCCTAAAACTTATTATATAATTCTTGTTCTTGAATAGAATACAGTATATAGAAAAGATAGCCCACTAATAATTAAACTAAAATGTAGTCGAAAATCATGGTTCGTTCATAAATTCAGACTGATATGCAAATCTTTTTGGTGGCATGTTTTTAATGGAATAACCCAAACTGTCATTACAGATAGAGGGGCTCAGATTATGAGGAGCCTCGAAACACCCTGCCCCTAAAAATTACTAAATGACCATGTTTTCTTGGTAATATTATGAGGCCTCTTAAATGTAGAACAGTTTAGGCCCTCCCTGTATCTTAATCTGGCCCTGATTACACACATTTAAATTTTTCCATTAAAAAATCAATACAAGAACTTCAAAATATAGAATTTTATAAGCAACTGTATTAATAAATTTTATTTTAAAATATTTTTATTATTAAAAAGAACATTTATACACAACTGACACAACAGATCTAATTCAACACAGATAGTATATATCCCTAGACCGTTTGAATTGAATGCACTTATGTTAGTAATAAGAACCGATCTCTAGATCACATTTTTATCGTGACTTTTTTCCAAGGAGCTAAGGGCAGCATACATGGTTTTACTTTTTCATTTTTTTCAATGAGAAAACTGTTTCCTAAACTTATGAAGATAATTATGGCTGATAACTATAAAGGGATATGTTAATCTGTATAGAGATACAAGATTCATCCTTACTGGAAATATCAGTTGTGAGCTGGAATACATTCCAAATAGTTTTTTTGGGGGAGATAATGATAGCCCTTGAGTATTTTCCCATGTCCATGAAACAACGATCCACTACCCCGGATGCCTTAAATAGCAATTGTGGAAATCAGCGAAAATGTATAATTACTACTTTGTCAATAGCTGTTCAAATGATGCAGAAATGGTCTGGGGACAGATTTTCCAGCAAAAAAACAAGGAACGAAACCATTTAAAGAATTCTGAATGATTAATATAAAATATCTTATATCTATATCCATAGATACACACACTAACAAAATAATGAAAACTCTCATGTGGCATTCATACCTAGAAAGTAAAATGATTTCGTTTTTAATGTTGGTTTTTTAAAATTATGATTTATGCTTTTAGTCTTTTTATTTTTTGTTGATTTTTGCATTTAATCAGCAAAGTAAAACAATCTACTGAATTGTTAATATTTGTACCACCTACATTTTTTTGGAAATTATCCTTTTTAAAGAGAAGTTACTTTTTTCAGAAAAATATAAATATAAGCTGCTTACTGCCAAGCATTCATACATTTTTGGGCATGGTATAATTAATGTTACTCAAAATAACAGTTAGGAGCTATAAGTAATTAGAAACGGGTTTTTCATGTTTAAGGCTTATTGATTGTATATTGTGTTTTTGTTGTATTATATTGTGTTGTTTTAATGTTAGCTGCCCTGAGCCAGGCCTCAGCTGGGAAAGAGGGCAGGATACAAGTTGAATACAATAATACTAATAATAGTGTTTCTAAAAAGGTGAGTGTGATATGATGCAAAGGGCTTTTACTGAAGGCCCACTGTACAGTCAGATTGCTCTGTATAATTCCGTGGATTGTAACAATTGGGTATAACTGTGAAACTTTGGTATCCTTTGAAATGAATGACATCTAAGCACATATTCCAGTAGCACCAATGGATTTAAACAACGCTCAGTGTTTATAAAGGGGAGATTTCCTCTTTTCAGATGCAGTGTTGAGACACTTAACACTGCAGTACTAAGAAGAATGACAGCCTTCAAAATTGGTTGAAATCAATGGGATTCAACTGGAGTAACTCTACCTAAGATTCCACAGTTAATGTTTTTCCAGACATACTTTGTACTGCATATTTTAACAGGAGTATTTACTTACCAAGTTTTTTACCCTTAGATTTCTTTGCTTTCATTTTATGTGCTCTCTTTAGCATGAGCTGTGCAGTAGAAAGGTCTTTAAATCCCCTAAAACAGAGATTATTTTAGAGACTGCAGATAGAAATTTGCAGCTGTTAAACATACTGGTTGGGATTGACAGAACCCTGCTGTGTAGCCCTTGTTGCTTTCTTAGACACACACAGGGATTGCCAGTTTCTCCTTCAGACTGCAGCCACGCTGAATATTGCTCCAGAGGGTCTTCTCAGGAGCAGTTTTTCAGGCAGTTCAAGGGAGTGAGTTGGAAAGGGGTCCTTTAAGAGCCCTAGTGGCATGCTGTACAGCTTTTTGGATTTCTGCCGTAATGCATTATATACACAGTTTTTCACATTGTGAAGAAAGAATAGCACATCATTTTTATGAAGTTTGTGTGCGGTATTTTGGTTGAGTGCAAACCTCCACATCATCTTACTGAAGTTTTCCCACTGAAATTAACACTATCCATGCATAACTATGAAACATTAACCCTTAAAATTGACTGAAAGAACAGTCTCTTCTGTTGCCTATTCAAATCTTGTCCTCCTATTTCATAAATGTTGAAATGGGAACCAACCCCATTATTCTTGCAGCAATGGAACATATGTTCTCTTATCAACTATGTCAATGCAATTGCATAAGCTAAGTGCTGTGTCCTGTATATTGTAGGGAGGTCACAGATCAGGCCTCATCAGCACAAATACTAAGGATAAATATATCAACAGCTAAAGTAGCTTGCACATAAACGTAAACTAGGGTTGCCAGGTGGGTGGCTTCGGTGGGCAGTTGCCCGCCAATCCACCCAGCTGCTCAAGGGTGGGGATCACGTGCGTGATACAATCATGTCACTTCCAGGTTTACCTCCAGAAACACTGCATCGCTGCAACAGCTTTAGCACTCAACCACCAAAACACTAGTGTTTCGGGGGTTTGAGTGCTAAAGCGGCCATGGCAATGTGGCACTTCCAGGGGTAAACCCGGAAGTGACGTGGCCATGTGTGCATGCGATCACCCAGCCCGCCCCCCAAAACCTCCTGCTGATGGAGAGGGGGGACCTGGCAACCCTAATGTAAACCTAAATATCTTGATTGGTGCTTGCATGTGTGTGTTACCATTTAAAGAGAGCCAACATGGTGTGGTGGTTAGAGTACACTAGGATCTGAGAGACCCAGGTCTGAAACCCTACTCGTGCCATGGACGTTTGCCGGGTAACCTTAGGCCAGTCACACCCTCTCGGCCTAACCTACCTCATAGGGTTGTTCTGAGGATAAAATGGAAGAGGGGAAAATGTTGTAAGCCACTTTGGGTACCCATTGGGGAGAAAGTGAGGTATAAATGAAGCAAAATAAAATAAATCCAATAATAAATCAAACTATAAAGCAAACATACCATTCTGCTGAAATTTGTTCCTCTTTTTCAGATTTTAGCAATGACTTTGGCGAAGGCTTCAAGTTGGAGAACTGTGAGAGAGTGCTCTTTTCTGACCTAAATATGGCAAGCAAATGTTCCTGAAAGCTATGCAGTAACAGAAATCAGCTTTTGGTGTGCTACAAGTATTTCTGCCTTCCAAAACTGAGAAATAAAATATTTAAATATTCCATGAAAAGTTATCTTGGAGAGTAATAAAAGTCAGACAACTACACAAAATGTTTACATTTCAATTACTTGAAGCATATTTCAAGATTTTTCTACAAAGGAATGCAAAGCTTTACGAAATCCTTTTACTCTTATCTATTACGGATATCTGGACTAAAGGCCTATTTCAGTTTTGGTGTTTTTGAAATTTTATGACTTGTGTTTTTAGTTCTTTTATCTTACGTTGATATTTTTTTTGTTCATTTAGTAAGCAAACCTTACTGAAGAACTACTATTCTGCATTTGATTTGTGCCCCTTTGGCAACAAGATATGTCCTTTAAACTTAATTAATCACATGAATTAAAACAGCAAAGCAGCAATGAGAAGTACTAATTACTCTTCCAGTGCTTCTTCTGGTTCTTTTCAGTGTGTGGTTAACTACCAACAAATACAATTTATTTTACTTACCTGGCACTATTCTGGCTGTTTTCCCACAAGAACGAATTTGGTCTTTCCATAAACTCCCAGGTTTTCTGCACTGGCCATTTCAAATGGTGTGATTGGTCTTCATGTTGAACAGGTTTGTTAGACTTGTAAACAGGGGTAGATAAATGTTCAAATAAATACATAATACTGCTACTGTTGTTTGAATATGAAATGCTAAGGGCTGGTGTACATGTTACTTCATTCCTATGGTGAGATGCTTCTGTGTGGTGGCTTTTCCAACTCTACCGGGAGAGGTGCCATGGCTTAATAGTAGACCACTTGCTTTTTAAGGTCCATGATACAACTGCTGGAATCTCCAGTTGAAAGATCACAGGTGATACATGTTGGGAAATACCAGTAGGGTAAAATTAGACAGCTGATTGTGATGGACCAATGGTCTGACTTTTTAAGGCAGCTTTTATATGTTCATTAGATGAGCAGCTTGCCATGTAAATCTTCTGGATCATATGGAGACATGCCATTGGGAACCTTGAGCACTGGCTAATCAACTCTTTACATGACCTTGTTGCCAGATGTGGCAAGTCAGGCTAGAGGTTTTTTGAGGGACAAGGGATTCAAAGCTGCCCATCTGCTATCCACAGAAGACAACATAGAGTCCAGCAGTTCTTACTTTATCCAGATGAGGCTCACGGCCAATGAAACTGTACCTCTTTACACAGGCAAGAGGCTGTAAGCAGGCATCAGGTTTTCACTTGCAAAGGCAAGATACGTTTTAAGATGAAAAGCCAGCCTTGCCTGCAGTGTGAGCAGCCATGGTGGAAACTTCAAAGAAATATCCCGCTGTTACATGAATGCCATTTTGTTGGATCACAGCCATGGGCTATAACAGGATGCAGTCATTTTGCAATAATATAGAATGCACACATCCATCCCAGTTTACCTAAAACATCAGTAGGTCATAATCTACCATTCCCCCCCACCCAATTCATATTAAGGCTACAGCATCCTCAATCCTCAGTACAATTACAAGGAATGAAATCCCGCTGAAATCAGTGAAATGTGAAGCGTGCTTAAGGTTTGGTTGCTAGGCTTTTCATTTAGCTACTCTCGTGAGAACCCCCCCCCCAAAAAAAAACCAAACAAAAAAATTGCATTAAGCACTACTGTCTGAAGTTTATGACCTACTTTTGTATTATTCTGAGCACAAATATTGTTGGGAACACACTGCATATAGCAAAGAGAATTAAACATAACATAAAGCCGAAACTTCAAAGTTTATCAAATAGCTAACAGACATTACAGTTCAATGATCTTTCGCTGCTCTGAAAATCTTCAGCTGTTACTTTATAATGCAGGCATCGGTATTTTTAAAGGACTGTGTCAACTAGCAATTTTTAATCCACTGCCAAATGTGCAGCTGAAGCACATCATCTCCCCCCACCCCTCCTTTTCGCTACTGTGAAGTAAAGTGTTGAAAGAATTCCAAAATAACGGGGGGAGAAATTAAGCAAATGAAAGCAAAGCTACATGAAAAATTACATCTGGGGATGAGGAGGAAGTCAGAGGCTTCTAAAAGTAATTATGTTTTTTCAGTCAATAAATTGCAATATTAATCAGCCCAAGATCCTCAAGGAATGAACAAAGGCCGAAGAGTAGGAAGGTTTCCGTGACATGTTACCTTTGGCGAGGGCAACTGGTCTGAGAATAGCAGTGTTTGTGAAAGGAAACGGGCGGAATCCAAAGCCGGCCATTCTTTTTGTATGACAGCCTGTTTAAAAAAAAAAATCAATGAAGTCAATTGTGCAGGGATAATATCAATTTTGTTTTGGTAAGCTGTGTAAAGTACCATTTCAACAGTTTGCATGCTGCTTTCTGTGTTTCTGTGCTATATATTAGAACTGACACCTGTAGCGCACCCACACCATGAGGAAAACTTTAGAATTAATGTATATGCTTTTTTTCATAATTTAGAAGTAATTAAATTGGGGGCAATATGGACTAAACTCAGTTTAGCTGCTATTTAGCCATCCACTTCAATAGAGCTAGGATTGTACCAGAAGCTGGTTCAATTAAAAAAAATTACTTTGGAATTTTGCAAATGACAGAACTAATCTCTGTTCTGACTGACAGGCCAACTCTATGTCTGTCTCCATAAGGTTCCTGCTGCATCTTTAGTGCTTCAGAAGAAAATGATTCCTTTCCAATCCCCCCTTCCTTTCGTTTCTCCTCTTCCTTCTGGTTTATTATTACTATTGCTTTTATTGTTCCATTTCTTCCCCAATATACACCATACTTACATCAAACAACACTACTGTGTTTAAAGTCAAGCATGGCAATTGGATTTAGAGATGTTGGGGAAGGATGAGCAGAAGTTAAATCTAAAATAGTGCAGTGACTCTATATTATACAAATGTAAAATATTTATATGGGAAAAAGAGATGTTTGTATGTCATTCATATTTATGTATTTGGTGTTGGAAAGGGAAAGAGCCACCCCAATTCTATGTACTTCATAAAGTATGGAGCAAGCTGTCCCTTGGTAAAAATTTGGTGCTTTATTTTGATTCAGTCCCTTTCCCCGCATACATAAAGGCTCTCTGTAACATAGTTATAACATCTTTCTCCTATTTACACATCATTGTTAGGTTATATTTATTTCTCTGAGATGGTTATCCCTGTTTTTGGATACCTTAAGATAGGTTTTCAGAAATTCTAGATGAGCTTACTAAAGAACAACTTATGTTCAGTGAAAAAGGCACTATCCATTATTTTCCCCCTTAATAAAATACATAAAGGCAAGGTCATATTACACCTATTTTGAAAGCACTATATTCTGGATGCTGATCAAGAACTAAATTGATTTTAGAATTTGCTACTTAGATAATCTCTCTTACTAGAACTCTTTTAAAATTTTTTGGCATCATTCTTATTTTTGAAATCAGGTCTTACTATATGAGATTTACAACAGTGAGATCTATCACAATGATTGGTTTTGAAAGTCACCTATGATTGATAAGAATGGAGAGAATTTTGAATTGATTTGCATTGTTAAAATCTACACAGAATTGGTTCATCTTATCCCTCAATTATTTGTGTCATTTTCCCTGTTCTCCATTTTCAATTTAATAATATGAAGAACAACATTTCCTTGGTATTTCTTGGCTAAACAATTTTTTTTTAAAAAGTTATGAATTTAAAATAAAAAAATTTAAAAGTGTTATGATGTGTGTGTATTTGTAGTTCTATGGACCAGCTTTCTCTAATATTCTAAGCCTAGCTCAGCACACATACTTGGCACAAGGATGTCCAAGTACTGTAGTAAGAAAATGACCCAAATTCCTTGACTCTTTAGTAGCAGCTAAAATAAAGCCTCCAGGCTCTATGCTGGAAAAGATTAACCAGATCCCAGTTTACCTCATCTTGTGTATAAAGACATCATAAACACCATGATATTTTTTTTAAAAAGTGTAGAGATTATGATGGATCTACAAGAGAGCTAAGTGCTCTGTAATTGATGGCAGACGACTGGATGGTGAAAGTTAACAAGAGAACATTATACTGGATAGAGATTCAGAGGCTGAAATCATAGATGTACAAAAAAGGGATAAACAATTCCAGAAACAACACTTCATAGTACTTAAAAATGTACTACTATCTTAGGTACTCATTAGCCATTACAGCAGTGGAAGTGCAGCAGTGTTTCCATGGGCTCATTCCATGGTGCACTGTAACATTCAAATGTCTGCCGCTATGCTGATGGGCCAGTTATGTCGCCTGTTCTTTGCTCCTGATCACATCTGGCCTCATCCAAACGGTGGTAGCCTTTCATCCATTACAGCAAGTCCATGGAAGGAACCTGTGGTAAAAAGTGGCTGTCAAGGCCATAACTGCCTGCAGGACACTAGGAAGATATTTTGAGGTAAGGCAAGAAGAGACATTCACTTAGTAATTGCTGTAGCATCAGCACTGGTAAACATACTTCTGAAATCTTACAAGTAAAATGCCCAAGTGAAGGGATCTGATAAAACGCCAGCTGTCCAATGCTTTTAATTCTTCTCCTGTATCTGGTTTTATGATAAAGAAGGGTCCTATCTAAGGAAAGGGCTTATTATCTTCTGCTTAAAAACAATTCTAGGAAGAAGATGGTTAAAAACTTAATACAACCTGGGCATTAAAAAAAAACACATACACATTCAAACAGGTAGTTTCCTCTGTCTTGGAAATTAATCAATTTATATATACGCATAAGAAACTCCCACAGTTCAAGCTGTGCAGTTACAACTGTTTCTCTTCATCTAAATGCCAGAAACCTTTCAATATCTGTTTTTCTTTTAAAAAAAGATGACCAATAAAAGTAATAAAGAATACTTAGCTGTAACAACATCTTCATTTTGTAAGCAATCATGGCTTTTGTATTCAATCATGGCGACTTTTTGGGAGGCTACTTTTTTGTACTTTCCACATAGTAATATTGAGGATAAGTATTTATTTACAAGTGAGGACCTGCAAGAAACTAACAGGAGCAGCTATCTCATTTCCCCCTTTGTTTCCTTCCCTCTTTCCCTACTTCTCCCAGTCTCTCACTCTTTCTCCACCCTGCCACCCCTTTTCTTACTCTCTCTCTCCTCCATGCCTTTCACTTTCTCTCTCTGCCTCCCACTCATCACTCGTTCTGCCCCTTACCCTATCACTCTCTCTCCCTTTCTGCCCCTCATTACCCTCTTGGCCTCCCACCTGCTTCCTCTTCCACTCCAAAGCAGCAGTGGTGGGGGTGGAACTCCCAGCCACCCACCTGCTTCCTCCCCCACACCCCACAACAGCAGTGGCTCTCCTGGTATCATAACAGATCTCCCAACTACAGTGATCAGTTCCCCTTAGGATTGCCAGCTCCAGGTTGCAACACTCCTGGAGATTTGGGGGTGGAGCATTGGGAGGGTGAGGTTTGGGGATGGAAGCAACCTCAGCAGGGTATAATGCCATGGACTCTACCCTCCAAAGCACTCATTTTCTCTAGAGGAACTGCTATCTGTCATCTGGAGATTAGTTGCAATTTTGGGTGATCGCCAGCCCTCACCTGGAGGTTGGCAACACTTACTTCCCTGGAGGAAATGGCAGCTTTGGAAGGGGGAGTCTATGGCATTATGCTCTTCTGAGGTCCCTCACATCCTCAAAGCCCACCTCCCAATGCGCTGCTGCCAAATCTGCCCCCAAATCTCCAGGAATTTCCCAACCTGAAGATGGCAACCCTAGGCCTGGCCCCAGTAAGTCCTCCCTCAAAGGCCAAAAGAGATGTGGAAAGGGCCCTGCCCCCTCACCCTTCCTTCTACTCACAGAAACTGAAGCCTGGAATGCTGTGGCTGCCTAGCAACAGCCACTGAGGGAATCTGTTGCTTAAAGCTGCAAGTGTTCCTTTTATCTTTTTTAATGCCCCAATGTTTTTTTGGGGGGTTAGATCTCATATTTTTCTGTATGCCTGGGGCCCTTTTCAAGTTTGTAGAAAGATCTGCCTTGTTCGTTCACAGCTCTAGTCACTGGATTTTTTAAAAAAATAAATGTTTGTTTTTCCATACATATAACACTATAAACATAAACACTATATGTTCACAATATATGCTATTACATCTCGGTCATAATCTTACATAATCTAGCATACATCACATTCTACTCAAAATATAGCTGCACTGTTCTACCTTCTTACCATATACACATTTTATCATATATAAAAAGAGAAAATGAGAAAAAACAGAGAAGATGGTTTACAGAGAAGAAAGTCACCGGATTTAAGTATCCAAAGATTTGGTCAACTGTACTATTAGAATATAAGATCAACTTAATTTACACCTTGCCTTTTCCCCAAAATTGGACCAAAAACAGCTTCCTGATCCCCATTTTATCCTCAACCCTGTGAGAAAGGCTAGGCTGAGAATGTGTGACTTGCGCAAGATCACCCATAACACTTTCATGGCAGAGTGGGGTCATTTTACATTGTGGGCAGAAGATCCAACAAGTGTTTTAGAACTGTAAGGCATCCTGGCTGAAGTTTTTGTAGGGTGGGGTGGGGGCTGCGACTGGGTGCTGGGAAAGGGGCTCGGCTGCCCCTGGGAATGGAGGTGATTGGTTGCACCCATAGTCAGCATTTGAGGTCATCCAGGCTCAGTGGGCATGGGCATGGCAGTGGGGGGCGGGGAGACTTGATTTTTCAGTTCAATTGGCACCTATGGGCTATGCCATGTTTTCTGTTGGCATAACTTTCCACCTTTGAGAGAACATTCCCAGGCAGAACAGTCTCAGTGATTCGATTAACTTCGGCCACACCCACAAAACAGCCTGCAACCACACCAGCACAGGGGCCTACTCTTTGGCTGTGCTGACGGGCAGTAGCAATGGGGCTGTGCAAGTGCCCGAGAGTAGAGGAGCGCTGCTGGGAGCCTCTGCCGGCGTAGCTGGCCCACATATAGATGTATCTTGGAAATACACCATCATAAGGGTCAGTCAGCTCCCTAAGAGTTTTCATCCCCCCCTTAGGATTGCACTGTAAATAATTAGCTATGGAAGTATTAGTTTGGCTACATGAGTGTATTTTGGTGGTTGTTTGTAAACAGCAGAATACCAGAGATGACATATTACATATAGGGTTGTGTATATCGTAAGAACATATGAAAGGCCATACTGGATCAGACCAAGGTCCATCAAGTCCAGCAGTCTGTTCACACAGTGGCCAATCAGGTGCCTCTAGGAAGCCCACTAACAAGACAACTGCAGCAGCATTGTCCTGCCTGTGTTCCAAAGCACCTAATATAATAGGCATGCTCATATTGATATACCTGAACTGAAAATAAACCCAAAATTAGCTGTTTCGACAATATTCGGGCTTCTGTTTTACCAAATGCCAAAACCTGGGGATCTTCTCGAAGTCAAATAGGCAATTGTTGAAAAAGCTGAAAAATTATTCAGCTTTTTCGGGTTCGGCTATTTGCCTTTAATCAGTTGCATGGCTGTGTGCTTTCTCCCATTTTTTCTATCTTTTCTTTTGACTGGTTTTGTTAGGGCCCCATAGTTGGGGCCCTTTTGAGGTCAGGGTCATGTAACTGGAGCCAACTTGGCCTGACCAAACTAGTCTGGAAGGGTCATTTTAAAAGAAACGGCTCACCCAGTCCCATCCAGAGGGATATAGCCTCCAACTAAAAAATGCCAGCTTCTTCAGCTGCTCATTGGGCTTTTGAAGAAGACAGTTTACCTGAGCGGATGAGCAATCCCCTTCACAAGAGCTGCTTTGGTCATGACTTCGGCTGGCTCCGATATCACCCCCCACCCCAAAAACCTGCTGTGAAACTGAAGGTCGCCCTGAGTAGAGGCTTCATTTCCATGCACAGTGACCATCTCTTGAAATCAGATTTTTGATGACCATAATAAAGGACTGTTCACAGGAAGTCATTTGCCACCAAAGAAACGTTTTCCGTGCCCAATTTTGCTTGCATTTAAGCCATTTTCCTCAGTTTGGAAGCTAATTTGCATGGACATCATGTTATGCACCCCAGATACGAAGGGAGCCCCCAGACTCTGAGGCACCAGTCTGGCAATCAGCTCTTTCTGCCAGTCCTCAGCCACACTGATCTTGTGAACCTGAAAACTGATGGACACCTCGGCTTGCAAATGCCTGGAGGATGGGGTGACCCCTTTGCAGGCCCATAAAATTCCCCCCTGTCCCAAACTTCACCAAACTTTGGTGACCATCTAACGAGAGTCCCTTCCAGCCACGCTGCAAATTTGGAGACTCTAAGTCCAAAAATGCTCCCATAGACTACAATGGACCTGATTTTTTCAGTAAACCTGGTAATAAGTCGAATACCGATATTTATTGGTATGGGTATTCGGCTTATTCTGGGTTTACCCAAAAAACTGGGCCCAATAAACCCGAACCCGAAATTTACCAAAAATGTTTTTCACAACCTTAATTACATACTTCTCCCTGATTCTGCACGGATGTAATTCATTGATCATATTTGGTCAGTGTAGATGTTGGTATTTGTCATAATTTGTACATTTGTATTTTTTATTTATGCTAAGCAATAATTGCACAATTATTTGTAAAAAGTAGCATTACTTTGAATAAGTAGTCTATTTGCATTAATCGTCTAATGATATTAATGTACAGCACATTATTGCATTAATAAAGCAATTCCCTAAACACCTCTCTTTGAAAAAAAACCCAATTTGAACTGCACTTATCTTCCATCAATTGTCAGAAACAATTTATAGCAATCTTAATCTATTCCAGCTGAGTCTCCCAGAGTACTTTTGGTTTGGACTGCATAAATATTCTTCAGCCTGTCCTTGTTGAATTCCATTCTCTCTTTCCCTAAACCAGAATTCAGATATGCACTGTCATTTCAAAAGTGATTGGGGAAAGAATAGCTGCTCAAAATTCTGCCCATTATTTGTTTTTGTTTTAGTGGAATTTATTAATTTTACTGTCCTTCCTTGACAATTACCTGTCAAACATTAACAACCTGCAATGTCTTTTCTGGACCCCCTTCTGACAATGGCTATACTATCCCAGCAATCCTGAAGGGGGGGCTGAACCAGCTCAGGAGCTGGCGTGACCTCTATGCCAGCATAAGTGCCACTTGCACCAACTAAGTGGGTGTGGATGCCGACACAGGGACACTTGCGCCAACTCCAGGGAGCTGCACAGTAGCGTGAGTCTTGGGTGCTGGTGCTGCCTCCTCATCAACGTTTTTCCAGTGCAAGGCCCTGCACCGGCATCGATGGGAACGTTCCTGGGAATGCCCCCTTTTGTAGGCAGTGGATTCTGGTAGTGTAGTCCTGTTGCTTTCAATGGGGGACTTCCCCTTTTTTATTTTTGAAACAGGTTTTATTTTCCGTTTGGTGACCGGGAAGCCTCTGAGGAGGTTGATGTGGCTGCACTGTTCCCAGCCACCGTGGATCTACCCCACCTTTAGGAATGGGCTGAAATTGCCTTTTCCTTAATTCAGCTCCTGGGATTCACTTTCCCAGATAGCTGGGATCTCCTACATGGCTGGCTGGGTAAAAAGGGGTTCTTTATTTTGAGAAGACATTTGGCAGAGGAGGGGGGCTCCGTTTTCCAAATGTGCATGTGCTCTTAGTTTGCCTTTTTTCAATGAATATTTGGAAACTCTGAAACCTCATAGTGTTATGAACACACAATGGATTTTCACCAAATCACCGAGATAAGTCCCTTAGAATATTTACAAATTTTAGGCAAAATGTGAACCAGCCAAAGCAGAAACTGCAGATATGTCTGGAGTATGCAAAAATCAACCACAAAAATCACAAAATCACACAAGGTTGGAAGAGACCACAAGGGCCATCCAGTCCAGCCCCCTGCCATGCAGGATCCCAAAATCAAAATGCTCCAATAACTTCTCTGAACTTCTATAATCAGAGATTTTTTTTTTTTTTTTTTTTATAATTCAGTCATTTTATGATTCTTATGAATTTAGGCCAGATTACACTGCTCCCCATATATATCCTCCATGCCAAATTTCATCTGGATTTTAAGATTCAGTTGTCATGATTATAATAACAGAATGTTGAGAAACCAGCTCACCTTAACTAAATAGTAACTCCTACAACTATGTAATAATATTATGTAATACAAACAGTTTTGGAAATATCCCAGATATAGAAGTCAATTTTTCCTCAATCTATATTGTTAAAAACTATATTAAAACTATATTGATTTTATAGGTATCCAACTAAAATAATGATAGAAAATTATTTCTATGCCAAGAATAACAGCTTTTTAGATTTACTTATTTCTGAACAGGTTTCATATCATGTTATGCTAAGAAATGCATGTAATACATAATATTAGCAAGAGGGGAAATAGCAAAGCTTACTGAATAGGAAACCATTAGTTATGGCACAGAATGCAAGTAGCAAAAAAGCAAACAACATCAGTAAAATTAAATTATCTTGACTATCCTGTTATTTAAGACATGAGACATAACTTTAAAACCAGTTGATTTTTACATTGTGCAGATGTTTAAAAACAATCTCGTTTACTTAGATGTCTATTCCTAATGCCCCCCACCGACCCAATAGAGACACAAAGCAGCTTACAGCATCAAGGATGGAAGTCTGTCAAGGACCCCCCAAAGATTATTGTCCTTGGAGCTTTCAATATACATGCTAAGGCTGCCTTACCAGGTTAAACTCAGGACTTCATGGCTGCCATGGCAATCACAGGACTGTCTCAGGTTGTGATGGGTCCAACACATGAACAAGGACATATGCTGGACCTTTTTTTCCTGTACTGAGCAACTTGCCAGTGTTATGATTAGAGGTTCTACCCCTGTCGTGGCCAGATCACTATCTTCTGAAAGCATGGTTGAGCCTGCTGCCTACTCCATAGAGGGGTAGTGAACCAATTTGGATAGTTCATCCTTGCAGATTAATTGATCCTGTTGATTTCCAGTGGCTCTGGGGGATTTTGAGAGTCTCCAGCACCATTGTAGAGGTACTTTTTGCTGCATGGAATGATGGGGGCATAAACTGGTTGAGAACAGATCTAGTATCGCAGAACATGTGGTGGTAGAACAGCTCCAGGGATTGTTGATTAATCCATATCTGCCCTTGACTCATTTCGGTCTGTCTTCAGACATAGGTTAGGGACTGAGACAACTTCAGTAGCAGTGGTGGACAATCTTCATTTAAAATTGGTCAGGGGACAGTCGTCTCTGTTGAAACTGTTCGATCTTTCCACAGCCCTTGATACACTTGACTATTCCATCCTTATTTATAGGGTGGAATATGGAGCTGGTGTTAAGAGAGAAGCTGTTCAGTGGTTTCAACCTTTTTTGTTTGATCAGACACAAACAGTTTCCACAGTAAATAAGCACACATGAGCTGCAGATGAGCAGGCCTTCTGACCACAGGGGACTGCCAAAAGGCATTTAATGACTTTAGCTGGCACATGGGAGCATATGGAGAAAGGCAGTCCACTAGATATACAGGTCCTTGGGTAGGAACATAGGGTATACATTTTGTAAATAAATAATAAAATAAAAAATCTAATGGATTGTCTCCTCCCATGTATTCCCATGTACCAACTGTGGTCCTCAGGCTGCCACCTACTAGTAGTTTCCTCACTTACCCATGCCATTGTTGTCCTTACTCTGTGGCATGGGCTCGATGAGGACATGAGGAGACCACTGTCTTTAGAAATGTTTACAAAGCACTGAATGGCTATTTTATTTTTCCGGACTTTCAATGGAATATAACTATAGGTATTTTTTTTGGGGGGGGGGGAGGGGATATTTGGAGGTTTTAGTCAGTTACTTTTAAATTATAGAGTTTCTAATTAGCATCTGTAGGCTACCTTGACCCATGAAAAAAGTAGGATATACATATTTAAATAATTAGCAAATATAAGTGAAAACATCATTGTCCTCCCTCCATTTTATGTTCACAATGTCAACCCTGTGAGGTAGGTTAGGGTGAAAGACAGTAACTGGCCCAAGTCAACTCAGCAAACTTCCATTGCCCAGTGGAAATTCAAAATTGGGCATCTCATATGTCCACTCATACGGCATATGCCATCTGACACTGTAACCACTATACCACCCTGGCTGTTGCATTTGATGAACTCACCTCTGAGTCACAAAACTTTATACCGAAATCTGAAGAAGTGAGCTGTGGCTCATGAAAGCTCATACCCTGCCAGAAATTGTGTTAGTCTTTAAGGTGCTACTGGACTCTTGCTCTTATACCAAAATGTTAGTCTTTGGCTGTTACCGCACTTGTATTCCCAGCAATGTATTAAGAGTTTGAAAATGTTATAAAAAATACTGATCGCACTTTGCTTGGCCCCTTTAGCTGTGAAGACATCTTCCAACCATTTATAAGCCATGGTATCCAAAAACCCTTTTAAAGCGATGTTTTTTACAACATTTTCAAACTCTTAATACATCGGGGATACAAAGTGCAGTAACCCCCTTTAAGGTGCCATTGGACTCCTGCTTAATTTTGCTTTGCTAATTAAAGAAGTTATTTTTAATGTTACATTTCGGTTCAGTGTGTAAGATTTAAAGTGCTTTACTTACATCATCAAACGTAAAGTCATTCACATTTACTTCTCGATAGTCATCCTCGAGTTCATCAGTTTTAACAGCTGCCAGGGCACTAGCCAGTTTCTTTCGCAGATGGAAACCTCTCCAAAGTGCCTAAACAAAAATGTAAAGCATGTTAGATGAGGCCATAGATCAAATCCAAATCCAGATTCTCTATGTTATCCCATTAGGAAGATAAAACATAGCAGACTTTTTTTTCTTTTTTTTGTAAAACCTCAATGATCTGTTTTTTGAACTTTATTTGACATTTAAAACTATAAGATTAAATATCAGCACATGTCTAGAGCTCAGAATACTCAGGAGATTTGGCTCAAGTAAGGAGAATGGAATCCTAAAACTCTCTCAACTGCAAACCAAGGTCAACTAATTAATTATTTGACAATTCCTTCAGGACCTACTATAAGCTTAAGGGAAGAAGATATATGAAAAAGAATTAAGTGCTAACTTTCAAATTACTAAGCACAAAAATACAAAACATGCTTAAAATTTTCCCACTGATTAAACCTGACAACATATGTAGCCGTATCAGCAATTAAACTTAGGCCAATCACTGTCACCTTCTCAATCAACCCTGGATATTTTTCCAAGGAAAAAATTATTATATGAGAGAGGCTTGCAGTAATAAAAACTTCACTTCTTTTTTTTATTTGCCCAAAATGCTGTTAGACCACTTGTTAGCTGAAAGTCACACTAAAGTTAGGGTTGTTATTTGAAGAAAATAAACAAAGCTAACATGAGCAGTATTGGACACTAACGATACTGCCCTTCCCAGCATTTCAACCAAGGCTTTAAACTAGTTTGAAACTCTGGTTTACACCTATCACTATTTAGCATGAACAAT
This sequence comes from Euleptes europaea, assembly GCF_029931775.1. Taxonomy (NCBI): domain Eukaryota; kingdom Metazoa; phylum Chordata; class Lepidosauria; order Squamata; family Sphaerodactylidae; genus Euleptes; species Euleptes europaea. Next base: position 79,148,067 of record NC_079314.1, on the reverse strand, counting down.
AGTTAAGGATGGTGCTGTCTTAAGGCTCAACCATGGTTGAATCTGGTGGAAAATGGTGAAAAAGTCGAAAAGGGAAAGGGGCAGTTGTGCTGCACTTTAGAGCCAGCGTGGTGTAGTAATTAACAGTGGTACACTCTAATCTGGAGAACCAGGTTTGATTCCCCACTCCTCCAAATGAGCAGCACACTTCGTCCGAACCGAAAAACCGCCGAATCTGGGGAAATTTGGCTGTTTTTCGGTTCGGACCGAATCGAATCAACAGCCCTACTACTGGCACAAGGTTCTTTTCACTGATGGAAGAGGCTGTACCAGTGCAAGAGTGAGGAGAGGTTTTCATCTGCTTCCCCTTCCTCAGTGGTACCATCTTTTGGCACTTACAGGTGGTCACAGGTGGCTGCTGGGAAAGGAAAGGGGAAGCATGGAAGGTCTGCCACCAAAAGTGACTGCCATTTGCGCAGCTATAGGATCTAACCCTTGGCTACCCAATAAAATAAATAATAAAATTCTATGCATCGTTACCATGTGGTTCTGTTTTTCAGAAACCTCTGTTGGAAGCAGATATTACAAATAAATGCCACAATTAATTTCTTGTTCACCAACATCAAAACATCTCTGAGGGCATATCTATCTTTAAGGCCAATGTAGTCTCTCTTATATTTCTGTTTACCTTTCTCCCATTCTTTTAACTCACATTCTGAATTTTAAGGCCAAAAGTAGAAGCGAGGGTAAGATACAGCAGTAACTGGTGAGGGGGACTGAAATAAGAGACATGATGCTTTTGCAATTAGCTATTTCATTAATAAAAAAATGTCCTCCCCCCAGCTACTGTTGTCCTATGGAAGGACAAAAAACTACTTACGGTATTTATTTTTATTATTTTTATCTTTAAAATATCTGCTGCTTTTGCACCCAATTAAGGTCCCCCAAGGTGGAGAACATCAGAACATTTCAACATTAAAACAGCATTTTAAAGAAGTATGTATAAAATAAACACTTCATTAAAGCATTAACAATTCATTCAGATAACATTTAAAACAAAGTACTGTATATACCCGTGTATAAGCCGACCCGCGTATAAGACGAGGTGCCTAATTTCTCCCCAAAAATGGGGAAAAATTAGGCACCCGCGTATAAGCCGAGGGTCGGCTTATAACCCCTCCCCCCCCCCCGGAGGCTTACCTGGGCTCCCGGCAGCAAGCAGCGCGGGCCTGGCGGCGGCGGCGACACAACCGGGCAAGGGCCAGGGCAGCCTCCCTGCAGCTGCAGAAGGCCGCCCCAGGCCGCCCTCGGCCGCAAGAAGCGGCGGCGCGGCCGGGCCAGGGCCAGGGCAGCCGCCCCAGGCCGCTCTTGGCCGCGAGCAGCGGCGGCGCGGCCGGGCCAGGGCAGGCACCCCAGGCTGCCCCAGGCCACTCTCGGCCACGAGCAGCGGCGGTGCGGCCGGGCGAGGGCCGGGGCAGCCGCCCCAGGCTGCCCCAGGCCACTCTCGGCCCGAGCAGTGGCGGCACGGTTGGGCGAGGGCCGGGGCAGCCTTCCTGCAGCTGCAGGAGGCCGCCCTAGGCCGCTCTGACCCGCGTATAAGCCGAGTTCGGCTTTTTCAGCCCTTTTTTGGGGCTGAAAAACTCGGCTTATACGCGAGTATATATGGTATATATAAAATAAAGCAATAAAAACATATAAATGGACAAACACACATAACAACACAACAAAAGAGGAGTTACTGGAGGTACACCAAACCAAACAAAAAAAGTCTTCACTCACTGGAGGAAGACAATGATAGAGGGAGCTGGACGAATCTCCCTGGGGAAGAGGTTCCAAAGTGTTAACACTATAGCCAGGAAGGCCCTTTTATTAGGTTGCCACGTCTAGCCTCAGATGGGGTACCCCAAGCTGGGCCTCTGAAGATGATTGGAGAGGATAGGTTAGGTTCATATGGGAGGGGATATAGAACTTTAAAGGTCAAGATCAGCACTTTGAGTTGAAACAGGAAGCAAAGTGGGAGCCAGTGGAGATGGAGCAGGGCTGGAATGATATGGTCCCACTCCAATCAACATTCTGGCCACAACCTTCTGTACCACTGTAGCTTCTGCAAGAGAAAGTCTGCATGGGTAAGCCCCACATAGAGTGCATTGCAGTAATCTAATATTGATGTAACCAGGACATGCATCGTAGTGGCAAGATCTTTCCCACCCAGGAAGGACAGCAGCTGGCTCACCAGCCAAAGCTATTCATCCAACAGAAGGCCGGGTCCAGGAGCACATTTGTAGATACTCTGCACTGAACGCATATCTGGAATACAAAGTTTTATATTATGACTTACCTGTGGGCTCAAATGAAGACTGGCTAAAAAGCATCCAACAGGAGACTTGCCTGAAATTTGGACAACTGGGTGGACAGCAGGACAGGCCTACCAACCATTTCTGCATGAATCATGTAAATGGCACACTGCAGAAGACCGATCCTTTCAGTATGTACCCATAAAGAATCAGTAACCCCCATGATATGTTTTGCTAGAAATCGTGGTTATATGGGGCCATCCTCACTACTTGCTTCTACATTCTCACCTCCATGCTATTTATCAGGTTACCGGGGTGGTGGTGGTGGTTCACAATGCATGTGACGGGGCAAGACTTGCATGAACAATAGTTTCAGACTGACCTGAAGTACAGCAGCAGCTTTATGCTTGTCCATGAAGTTATGACCTTTTTTGCAACTCACAGTCTTTTTTCTGACCCAGTAGCTTCGCCAAAAAGACTGGATTACAGTTGCTGCCATATGTAGCCTTGTATAGAAGTTGATCTCTTTTCGAACTTTGTAGCCTCGCCAGTATGACTGGATAATTGTGGCTGCCAAGCTATAAATATCAGAAAAAAAATAACATACTGAATTCAGGAATAATGTGTACCAATGACTGAGCATGGCTTTTCTTTGCAAGTAACAATATGCATATACACAGTGGATGGGGAAGTTCTGAAGACAGTTTTTTAATTTATTTGGGCCACCGTTTTTATGTTACCCAGTTTAGAGAAAAGCTATTGGACAAAATCCCAAAATACAGATCTATATGTATTCATAGGTTTAGGCAAGTGGGGACAGTATGATAATTGTTGAAGATGGTAAGATGATGAATAAAAAAATCTAGTGCTGTATTTAATTATTATTTTATATCCTGCCTTTCTGCCATCATAGAACTCAAGGTGGTTTCCATTGGATTCCCTGCAGATGTCCCATCCAGGGGTGTTGACCAGAACCAGACCTGTTTAGCTTCGATAAGGTCTATGTATCATGGGATCTCCAGCTACACCCTTAATATAAAGTATATAATATAAAGTCTGATACAAAATAGGGGCCTAATCCAGTCCATCCACTTTGTACTCCCTCCCATGAATACAACTCTCTTTGTGTCGTGGGGCTTTTGAAGGGGGAGTAGCTTGGCAGCAGAGGATCATTGTGCACAGAGCAATTAAATCTTAAAATTACATCCCAAGAACTGGAGATAAGCTTGAGACAGGGTTTTGGTGTAATATGATCAAAAATTATTCTGAAATGTGTTTGGTTAATGTATAATATGGACAGAATCAAGCGGGTGCAGAGGAGAGCGACAAGGATGATCAGGGGCCTGGAGACCAAGCCCTGTGAAGAAAGGATGAGGGAGCTGGGAATGTTCAGTCTGGAGAAGAGGTGGTTGAGGGGGGACATGATCAAAGGAGGGCAGGAAGCTGTTCCTGTTGGCAGTAGAGCATAGGAATCGCAATAATGGGTTTAAATTGCAGGCAGAAAGATACCAGTTGGATATTAGGAAAAACATTTTTTACTGTAAGAGTTGTTCGGCAGTGGAATCAGCTACCTAGGGAAGTGGTGAGCTTCCCCTCACAGGCAGTCTTTAAGCAGAGGCTGGACAAGCACTTGCCAGAGATGCTCTAGGCTGATCCTGCATTAAGCAGGGGGTTGGACTAGATGGTTTGTATGGTCCCTTCCAACTCTATAATTCTATTATTCTATAATTAGGCTGGAAATGTATATAGTATCAGGTACTGTAAACAGAAATGAATGATCGATTAAAAAAAGTGATTCTGCACCAAATGACTAGATTTGCATGTATATAACTGTGCGTTACCAGAAACATGAACATTTAATCCTCTTGAAGATATTCCAACTTTTGTGACAGGGAATATGCATAAGACTCCATTACATCAAAATGTACTTACATATACTGAATTACTTATACAGATTTCAGGGTAGAGCAATGAAAAGGGTTTTGCTGGCAGTATATCATGTACACTCTGAAGAACTTCAGGATTCGTTAGGACTACATCTAGTACTATCACAACTGATACAATATTGAAGCAGATCAACTGGAGCTGAGTTATTGTTCTTCTGCAGCCCTAATAGGTCTCAGAATATAACAGCAACCCTTAAGACGCTAAAATAAAGCTGGGTGAGATTATTTCACTTTGTCACAGGACTGCCAGCGAACTCCTGTACTTTTGAATTAGCCAGCCCAACAGACAAACAGAGATCACATCACTCACCATAGTGGCACACGGCATGAACACAACAGCAACAAAGAAGGCAGTCACAGAGACAAGCAGAGCCCTTAAGGCTGAGGAGGAGAAGAATGACTAATAGCAGTTCATTACAGTACTCACATTATACTACTTACATCTGGCTCAAAAGTAACGGCTTTTATAAAAACTGAGGTATTCATAGCAACAGCATATATTTACCATATGCAGGTTTACCTACACCACACTGGGCCTGATAATGTATACTTTAGTGAAAATCTGCTTTGAACTAGGCTTCAAATACACCAACTCAAGCTACTGAGAAGACATTCAATAGAATTTCTGCATTTTTCCTATTCTGTTGCTCATGGTTAAATTGGTAAAATTCCTCAAAAATATTTAAGCACAAAGTGACTCAGAGATTAATGCCATCGACTGCAGCAAATCAAAGAAATCAACACCCCCTCCCACACTTTGTTTAATGGGACTTGAGCTTAGGATCACAGCCTTGATCCTTATATGTCAATCCCTCCCCCCATACTAGTAAACACACTATCATGGGCAGAATATATAAGCACTGACCTTATTATACTTGTTAAAATGTTACCCAATCTGCCCATTTGACATAGAATAGAATATTAAATGTAAGCAATTCAGGTGGTTGATTTGAGACAGTTTGATGGACAAAGATGAACTTGGTTGTGAAGGTGGCTCCAAGTTCAGACTTTCAATCCACAAGGAACTTGATTCTACAGATAGGCATATCTGTTATCTAAAATGTGGCAGAGAATCACATGCAATAAGTGTTCTGAGATGAGTGTATGGCAAAAATCCATCTTATTCTTCTGCACGTTGGCTAAGGTTATAATCTCAGGCACACTGTGCGCATGGATCTAACACATCATTTCTGCAACAGGATAACACTCATATGTGATATCTTCAGTATTGACACATGCCATCATTTACAGTGCTATCGTAAGCACCTTTATACCCTTCTAAGTCTACTGAAGTCAGTGCTCTTAGAAGGGTACAACTCTGCTTAGGTTGCCTCTGGTACTTACCCAGCTTTGTGCAATGACATTATGCAGAGAAAGATACGTAACTAAATATTGTCAAAGGCTTTCACGGTCAGAGTTCATTGGTTCTTGTAGGTTATCCGGGCTGTGTGACAGTGGTCTTGGTATTTTCTTTCCTGACGTTTCGCCAGCAGCTGTGGCAGGCATCTTCAGAGGAGTAACACTGAAGGACAGTGTCTCTCGGTGTCAAGTGTGTAAGAAGAGTAATATATAGTCAGAAAGGGGTTGGGTTTGAGCTGAATCATTGTCCTGCAAAAAGTACAAAGGTAATGTGCGAATCATTGTCCTGTAAGTATCAAGATAATGTGCTAATGAGGGTGTGGTATGGTAATATGGAAACTTTGTACCCTGAAGTGATCTGTTAATGTGTGAAATCCAAAGCTAATCCTTCAGTGTTACTCCTCTGAAGATGCCTGCCACCGCTGCTGGTGAAACGTCAGGAAAGAAAATACCAAGACCACGGTCACACAGCCCAGATAACCTACAAGAACCAAGATACGTAACTGTTTCCATTGTAGAACCAAGGTCCATGATGTAACAACCTAATCCAGGGTCCTCATTTCTCTGCCTACAGATCATACTGTTGTGTTGATACAGTAGACATTAATACCTGTTCCTAAACATTTACTGGCTAGTGGGGCAAGTGGAATTGTGTTATCTATTAACTTTAACTTGAAAAAAGGAAATAGAAATAAATATTAATTTCAGTCTGATAGCCTATTGGATTATGATTATTTCTGAAAGACCATCTGTAAGTGCCTCCTTTATGTCCCTTTCTTCATTAAGATTGCACTGTGATAATGTTATGTTTTCATAATAAAGTGGTTTGACCTTTGGATCTTACTTTTGAGAACTGTCAAAATGTTGAAGATAATTTCCTCCATTACTTGCCATGATTTGCTTGCTAAACTTGTTTCTCTCAGGACTGATTAAAACGCTGTTATCTTTGCTTTCCTCATTGTGATTAAAGGCATAACGAATGCTCTTCTTCTTTTGCCTACATTCTTGATTCCTTCCCATTCCAAGGATCGTCGTGAAGGAATTAACAGACATGGGCTGAGTGTAGCCAGAAGCAATTGATCTTTCAGGCGTACTCAACAAGTTCTGCTTATTTTCTTTTGCACCAGTGACAAAGAAGTTATTTTTCTCTGCGATGTTAATGGTTTCTTGGTTCATATTATTTGTCTGCTTTTCTGGTTCCTCTTCTTCAGTGGCATTCAGAACACCATACTCATGTGCATAACGATGTTCACTACTGAGCTTCATCAGCTTCTTAAAATACCAACACTGGCGCTGCACAGCATCCACACAGAATTCACTGCTGGGGGAAAACATTGAAATGCATTTCTCAATTTTAGAATAATGAGTAATTCTACAAATTCTATTAAGTGTATGATTCAATCACATATTCAGAAAAAAACCTAACAGTAACATTTTAAGTACATTTTCATGATACTATCTATATAAAGTAAACCCATACACCATATGTTGCCATGTAAGAATCTGTAGAAGGATGGAGCCATTCGCACACACAGTTCATCTTGCAGCCTATGGTAAATTGTAACAATGCAGCCACATACCAAAATACTTATGTGACTAATAAGAATACCTTTCCCACATCCAAACACAGCCCCCCCGCCAAGTACAACATAAACCTCAGTCAGGACATCACGAGGTTCAGTAGGCCTCACAGACTCTGTCTCAGAGGTCTCTGCCATGCACACTTAGAGCGCACAGTGTTGCACTTCAGTGGCAGGAGGGGCATTGAGTGGGCCCTTAGCCCCACTGAGGGAGAGTTTATCATTAACACCGAAGGAGAGAGCAAAATCCATGCAGTGTAGCTAATATGTCTCATTTCAGAACAATGACAGGTGCCCCATCTCCGGAGGCTTAATCTGAAGGGGTGCCCATGAACTGACAGGTGAACAGGGGTGGGAATCCAGCTACAAATTACAATCAGATCTGGTTTTACTGGACCAGTCTGTTCCAGTGTTATCTCTATTTCTTACATTAGGTCACAAGTTCCATATACTTGCATGATGCAGGTAGACAGAGCTCAAGTGCCAAGTTGACTTGCAATACCCCATGAAAACACCAAGCTGATAAGACCTTGTGAGAAGAGTGGGAATAAGGCATAGAGTTCCATATCCTGACAGACAATGAAGGGGTGAAACCCATGGATCGCAAGGCTTCTGGCTAAGATATATTCATATAAACAAACAATTTGAACTGAATTTTCTTAACCAGCTACTGTCATGTCAACTTCTGATTATATTGTGCAATGTATTATAATAAAAGTAAATAGTTTCAGTCATCATTTGTTATATACAAACAAACCCAGTCTCACTTAAGAGTGACTCTAGACTTACAGGATCAATTATAAGTTTTTTAAACATTTCCCCTCATTTCAGAGCTGCAAATAGATTTCAGGAAATTTTGCCATGTGACATACTAATCTCAAGGGGCTGCAATACCATATAAGTACAAAATCTGAGATGATACAGTACTGTTTGATGTAATCTTCGTTTGAAGACAACACAATATAATTTCTCTTTTACATACAGATAAAATATTCTTAGGTGTCAATTAGATGATATTATTTTTAATCAATTTCTATTCATTTTTGTGTTAAATGAGAAGGGGAAGTTAAATGGGAAGTTAAATAGTGTTTAACTAAACTGAGTTTTTCATCTTGAAGATTGATAATCTTCTGTGCTGAATAAATGACAGACAATATTTTAGAACAATGCTTTCTTTTTTAAAAATAAGAATATACCGTATTTTCCGGCGTATAAGACGACTGGGCGTATAAGACGACCCCTAACTTTTCCAGTTAAAATATAGAGTTTGGGATATACTCGTCGTATAAGACTACCCCTCTTCCAATGCACTCCAAATAAAAATTAAAAATAACCTCCTGCTCCGCTTCCCCCTCCTCGGAAGGACGGGGGGTGGGAGGGGACGGGAAGGGCTCTCCCCGCGCGGCTGCTTGGACCGGGATGGGGGGGAGAGGCACAAAGACAGGCGCGGCGGCCGTCGTGGGGACGGAGGAGGGGGGTTCCTGCGGCGCCCATGCGGGGAGGGGGGATTCTCCTTCCTTTTCCTCCCTAGCTTCTGGGGCAGGGGTCCTCAAAGGGCTTTTTTCCAGCCAAGGAACTGAAAAAGCCAGTCCCCCCTTGCCCCCCTCCCCAGAGCTTTTCTGGGCTTCCTGGCCGCGTGCGCCCAGCCGGAAACCTTCCTCCCGCCCCAGTCGCCCCCTTCCCTGCTACCTCTCCAGCCCCAAACCCCCTTTTCTGGGCGAGCGAGGCATCTTGCCGCCTCGCATGCCACCCAGTCGCCTCCTTCGCCCTCTCCCTCCCACCCTCCCCGGCCCAAAACCCCCTTTCCTGGGCGCATGAGACGTCTTGCCGCCTTGCGCACCGCCCAGTCGCCCCCTTCGCCCTCTCCCTCCCAGGCCTGAAATCCCCTTTCCTGGGCCCGGTCGCCCCCTTCTCTTCCACAGCATGGACCACCGGGAGACTTCTCCCATTGCCTAGCTTTGTGGCCTGGCTGGGCCTGGCCTCCTCGAGCTCCATGCAGAGGCGCCTGGTCCTTGGGGCCCTCCACGATGCAGCCCAACATGGCCCTGGCGTTCCTGTTTTGGCTGCAGTCGGGCAGCGTTCTCACGGCTCGGGGCTCTCTGTCCTCCCGGGGGTATCCTTGTGGCCTGGAGGTAATTGTAAGGGCCCCTTGGGGGGGGGGGTGCTGGGCATATCTCCAGGGAGAAGAAAAAGACTTGTGGCCATTGATGCATGGGAGGTTTTGCCTTGGATTTGCCGCTCTCCAGATGAACGTTTTCCCCATCCGAATTCTCAGAACTCAAAAGTAAGCTCCCCCACCCCCGGGAAGTTTGGAGAATTTGGATGGGGAAAATGTACATCTGGAGAGCGGCAAATCCAAGGCAAAACCTCCCGTGCATAAATGGCCTTGGTTTTTACATGCCGACTTTCTCTACCACTAAAGGGAGACTCAAATTGCCTTACAATCCCCTTCCCATACCCTCCCACAACAGACGCCCTGTGAGGCAGGTGGGGCTGAGAGAGCTCTAACAGAGCTGTAACTTGCCCAAGGTCAGCCAGCTGGCTTCGTGTGTAGGGGTCAGCCAGCTGGCTTCGTGTGGAGGAGTGGGGAATCAAACCCGGTTCTCTAGATCAGAGTTCCTGCTCCAAACCGCCACTCTTAACCACTACATTTGTAAGGCACAGGCACTTGCCGCAGACTCCAGCCTCTTTATTCCCCATTAACTCGCCTCTGTGCGTGCGTGTGGAGAGGGCAAGGGAGGCTGGGGCAGGGGCGAGGCTGCATCTGCCGCAGAGCGAAGGGGGAAGGTCCGGGCTCGGGAGAAGGATGCTTTTCAGGAGAGCCCCCTCACGCCGCTTTCTCCTCCTCCTCTCCCGCACATACGGGGAATTTGTTCATATTTTTTTTCAAACTATAGTCCGGCCCCCAACAGTGTTTGAGGGACAGTGAACTGGCCCCGTTAAAAAAGTTTGAGGACCCCTGTTCTGGAGCCTTCAGGAGAAGCGCTTTGTGGTTTAACGGCCCCTTCCCCCCCCCACCCCGCTCTTGGGATCAAGCACATGGCAAATGGAGGAGAGGGAGAGAAAGCAGAATGCCCCTCTTCGCCATTCAAAGCAGCTTAGTGGCGGGGGACGGTCTGCTGATCACCAGGCTGGAGCATGGCACGGCTGCAGTTGTGACGCCGGAGCGGGTGGGAAGGAGCCAGGAGGCGGAGAAGGACGCGGGGAGAGCGGCCGCCCCAGCCAGCCGCCTGCCTGCCTTGCGCTGCCGACGGAGCGCTGCCGAGCACTTCCCTCTGTGCGCCCCGGCGCGCCTGGCTCCGACTCCCAGCCGGGCAGCGAGCGCCCTCGCTGGGCTCGCCTTTCCTCCCTCCTCCGGTGGACATGGACATTCTCCAGTCCGGCTCGGAATTCAGCACCCGCCCTTATATACCCGGCGTATAAGACGACCCCCGACTTTTGAGGAGATTTTCCTGGGTTAAAAAGTCGTCTTATACGCCAGAAAATACGGTAGTTTTTTAAACACCCTGAAGGTAAAATCTGTGACAAATAAACATTGTAACAGTATTATGTCATTTTATATAAGTAGATTTGTGCATTAATATCACTATTATTCCATTCTTGTTTTGCAAAAGACCTTTAAATGCCATAAAGAGGTTTATTGTTTATATTTCTTCAGTCATATTTCCTTTTATAAGCTTTTATGTCATTTTCATCTGTTTAAACTATGACTATTTAAAAGGGTTTCAACTTCCATTAGTGTCTTTTATTTCCAAGCATCTGTACAAGAGCCTGTTGAAAGCCAAAACACTGAAACGGAAGTGCATTTTTACACAGCTACTTACAGCTAAGTGTCAAAAGATTAACTGACAGACATTTACTAGAACAGAGTAATTAATTTTTTTTAAAGCACATAATTCTTAAACATGGTACACTCAGAGGATATGAAAGCAGGAACAACATAGGCAATTTAACCAAGCAGGCATGGTGTATGAAACATGGGTTAGGGAACCTAGCAGTGATTACCTTTGGCAGTTTACATACTTGAGGTCATATCTACAGGGCCTCATAACTTAGTGAGATGTCAAACAGACAAGGAGTTTGCTCAGGTTTATACTGCTCTTAGCAATGTTGCAGTTAAGGCTACAATCCTATGGACACTTGGGTGAAAGGCCCACTGAACTCAGTGGGTTTACTTCCAAGTAAGTATATATAGGATCAAGCTGTATGGAGGCTCAAGGCAATTAAGTCAAGAAATTACAAAAAATACTTACGTTAGCCTAGTGGTGGCTTTTTTGCAGACTAAATTAATCTCCTTAATCTGAGCTTGACAAAATGCTCCAAAACTTCCTAGATCTGGCTTCTTTTTCATTGTTTCACTTGAGATGTCGGCATCAGAAGTTATGTTTTCGCCATTAAGTGTTTTCAGATTGGGCAGCATTTTAAGTAAGGAACACCTTTAAAAATGAGAGGAAGAATATCAATGCTATAGTAGTTACTTCTTACTCTGAATTCTGGACATTCCTACTTTATTAATAGAATGACCTTTGTGTAGAGATTGAATATATGTTGTTTTTCTAAGCATCAGGTGTGCAGTCCAGCAGATTTAATGCATATGTGCAACCAGGTCTTTTCCCTTTAGCTGGCTATGAAGAAGAAAAAAGCTTATAGGCTTGCTTTTCTGCTTCTAGCCAAGCAATGCTCATGGTATTCTGGATTGCAGCCTAAACATTTATCTATTTTTCATTGTGTTTGCCTGTGAAATTGGAACATATGAACAAACAACCTGATCATGCAACTTCCTTACAATATGCACCTCATTTGTGATTGCACAGAGGCATCTGTGATACTTTTACTTGAACAACAAGCCCAGTCCAAACTCCCTATGAGACTACACCGCTCCATTCATTAGAATAGCACCGGATTAGCTGTGATCATGCAATGGAAATAGCATGTACATGTTGACCACATATGGAAATAAAACAAATAAGTCCTTGCATGTGTAGAAGGCGCTTGCCCACTATGGTAATTCCAGATCAGTCATTCTGGCATGCATATTTTTTTATTGGGAAGGGGAATATACAGCCCCTTCTCTAGGCCTACCTAAATTTAACCCCCAAATGCTGCATTCCATGGTGAAGTCCCAGTTTAGGCACAGTGTAGCCAAGACTATCGCCAATTATACAGGGTCAATTCTGCTCCTCGCTCAATGCTGATTTTTTAATTCTGACCTTTAAAATGAATATTCATGGTCCTGATGCAAGAGGAGAAAGTCAGACAAATTCCACCCCCCACACTTGCCTTCTCCATTTGCATAGCCATTAGCAATAGTCATTTGCATAGCTAAGCTGCGGCTGGGATTCTGCATGCTTCCTTCAGGGAATGCTTCGATGCAGGGGAGGAGCAAATACAAAAGGTCGCGTTAAAGGGACTCTTAAGAAATGCGAAGCAGGTATGCGTCGGCTTCGCAGAGATGTCTGGAATGATGGTTCAGGGTGAAGAAATCAAAAAAATATGTGGGGCATATTCAGCCCGTTCAGCCTGGAACGGGGTGCTAATTACCAAGCATAAATGGCCTATGTCTTTTACATCACATTCATTTCAGCAGAAAATGAACTGAAGTCAGTGAGACTACCAAGCATTCCTAAGCAGGTCTACTCAGACTACTACCCAGGTCTATTCAATGGGGTTTACTCCCAGGAAAGTGATCCTGGGATTGCACTGCACATCATTCAATTTTTGCTGGCTCATGGTCTTAGCTTCTGTAAATGTAATTACAGTTAGAAAGGCAACTGATACCAGAACAACAAAACAAATCCAATCTTGATAGTGTCGAAGGCTTTCACGGTCAGAGTTCATTGGTTCTTGTAGGTTATCCGGGCTGTGTAACCGTGGTCTTGGAATTTTCTTTCCTGACGTTTCGCCAGCAGCTGTGGCAGGCATCTTCAGAGTAGTAACAATCCAATCTTGGTTTATTTTACACAAGTGCAAAAGTGCTAGATGATATTATTAAACTTATAGCCCTGAATGTACACCGCACAATGATTAGAGACAGTGCTGAACAATGATATATTGGAAAGGTGTCCTATCAAGTTGAAGAATGCTGGAAAGTAGTTTCTTAGAGCCATGGGATCTTAGCACTAGTTTTTCCAGCTGGGTTTCTCCTGATGACGGCTGAGTCAATATTTCATTTAGTGAAAACTTCCTGGTGAATATTCTGTCACTTAAGAGGCTCTATTAATCATTACTGCAATGAAACACATTCCCCCAAGGAGTGCTCAAACTGATCCCTGGGTTTAATTTCTAAAAAGTGATTTCTTAGTACTTCAGCTTCTTCAGTGTTATCACTGGCTGAACATGAAAGTAGGAAGCCAACTGGGAAATTTTACAACTAATTCCTTTGTTGGTATCAAGGGGTTATGTAAAGTTCATTGGAACATATTGCCTGAAGTAATAGTCAATGCTGAATTCAGCAAATCCATACTTTATCCTAGCCCATTAGATAAATCAGTTTTTGGTCCAATCATGGAAGTTCTGTTGGGTCAAACAGTATAGAAGGAACTGGATAGTTCAGGAATTCCAAAGATTTATTTTAACCTGAATTTGCTTGAAGCAGCAATTCATTGTGTACAATATCAACCATTAAGAACAATATAATTTAGCTACAAACAGTAAGACTGTGAGGTTGTCATACAGTATGCAATATTTTAAGAGAAATTAATCTTTGACTTTTGCAGTCAGAATAAAAGCTATTTGCATCATGTAAGAACATAAGTACAGATTTACAACAATTTCTATGCTAGTCGAATAACAGCTTTCCAATATTCCCATTTCTCATTCATGATGAGACGGAGACCGGATCTCAGGGACATGAATCTCCTACCTCCTTCCCCTCCTGTTGTATGTATAACATTAACAGCTGAACTGATATTCAGAATGCAGGATCTCCCTGACCATGTGATCCAAAGCCTGTTCTCAAGAATGATCCAAAGTTCTATGGGGCCTGAATGTTTCACTAAATGGGAAAACTTATGAGTCCATGCAAGCTGTCTAACAGTATCAGTACTTCTGTGTGCACAAGCAGATGTTGGGTTAAACCAACTCAGTTTTGAAAAACTTGGTGGGCAGGTTCATTAACCAAGTTTGATAGGAAAATGAAATCTGGAAAAGCTGAAAGCACAAGTAGTAATCACGGGCAGAGAAGTAGACGTGGGAAAAATGACAAAACACCAATCCAGCTGCATTGTGATCTTTATCATAATTTGAAATGAGTAAAAGAATGAATCAGAGTAAAGGACTGCTAATCCAGGTTCAATCCCTCAGGTGTCTGAAGTCTCCCTGAGGAATCTGAGGTAGCAGGGGTTGGGAAAGGCCCTTCTCTGCCTGAGATACTGAAGAGCAGTAGACAATACTTGACTAGACAGACCAGTGGTGATTTATTATAATGCAACTATATATGTTCAAGAATGAATACCAGAATATAACATTATTATGGGTATAATAAACCCACCCCAGGTTTCTATGTCTGCAGGCATGTGTGCTCTTCTTCAGTGCCACCACCCCAAGCTAAATCCATCTTCCCATGTTTACCAGTGGCTTGGGGAACACAGTAAAGGATGTCTCCGAGCACTTACAAAGGGAAGAGTTCCCAAATTACTTCAGTCCTTCCCCTATGCATGTGTGAGTGCATGAGCATGGATCAGGCGCACAGTGAAGAATTTGAAATACAGTCTGCTCTCTTAAGCAGGGAAGACTTTATTAACTACAGGTTATTAAACTAGAGCACAAGCAAAAATGACTATCAAACCTACTAGCTACAGCTGATCTAAAGACAGAAACAGGAAACATCGCATCTCTAAGCTAACCATACAGAAGTTACCTTTGCATCTCCTTCCTTGGATGATTGTAGAGCAAATGCTGACCTGGACTCACACCTGATCCATGCAGGGGACTCCAATTCCTAGCATTTGAACAATGGTAACTGGATGTGCAAACCTTTTTAACCCTTCCTGCCATAGCTGGCTGGAAGTTTCTTACCCAATCCAGAGTTAGGGAGCCTGATCCCACGAGGGATGGTGAACCCCTATCTCCCAATATTTAAAGAGTACACATCCCACACACCTCAATACCCAGGTCATGTTTAACAACAGCTATCCACCTTGCCCTTCCTGGCAGTATTAGCAAATGGTTATCTCTTTGCAGAAATGAAACTCTGTTCTTGTTGACACTTTTGTGCATTTTATGTCGCTCTTCCTCAGGAAAGCAAGCTGTTCTCAGAGTCCCAGAAACACCCAGATGAGCCTCACAGCAACTTACATCTCAGCTATCATAACAATGTGTGCTTCCACATAAATGCAGGTGATCAGTACTCTCAACCAAAGTGACAACTGTCTGTTACTACTTATCCTATCACTGCTAGGCCCTATGAACTAGCAAGGGTGAAAGAGTAACATTGTAGCAAAGAAACAATGTCAGCTCCACACCAGCCCCCAACAGGAAATGCCTCTTTAAGAAAGCTGTTCTGGTGTATTCCTACTTTCCTCTTACCACCGATAAACCAGTGTGACACGTAGAAGCGCCCATAAACAAACGAAAAAGCAAAGGCAGAAAATGAATTGCCTTTAACAAAAGATACTGGAGAGGGGGAAAAAAGGAGAACTTAAAGGTACATAAAAAGTACCCTGCTAGATCAGTCCAGTGGTCCATCCAGTCGAGCATCTTGCTGCACATAGCAGACAACCAGTTGCCTTGGAGGGCAACAGGACACAGAGGACAAGGTCTTCCCTAAATTTGTCTCCTATGGTTTCAGAGGTTTACTGCCTCTGAATATGAAGGTTCCCTTTACTCACTATGGCTAATGGACTTATCCTCCATGGATCTGTCTAACCCCATTTTGAAGCCACCTATGCTTGTGGCTGTCACTACTTTAATGGCAGGTGATTCCACAATTCAATTACTTGTTGGGTAAGGAATTATTTCCTAGAAGTACACTAGAAGTAACAGGAAGATCAAGGTCACACAGGGGTGATCACTCTGTTCAGAAGGAAATTTGGTGACAGCACAAAGAGAAGGGCTACTCAATGCTCATTGAGCTCCATTCTACAACAGCTTAGTAATTTTAGCCTTTGACATTATACCTTGAGGGCAACAAAGACATGTAAAAGTTACCAATTCCTTCTGTATGGGGCAATTTCCCATCTTATTCTCATTTTGATAGTGTTTTAACACTACGGTGGTAGTAGTAGTAATAGTAGTAATAATAATAAATAACAACAAAAACAACAATAATAATAGCAGCAGAAAAAAGCCTGCTGGGGGGTGGTTGGCACAGGGGAAAATGGTGACAGATGTGGCACAGTGTGGGTGGAAATCTGTACTTTCCTATTCATACTTAAATTTTCTTGTTTAATTTGGGGAAACCTACAGCAGTGCCAGGGAAAATCCAGACAGTAGATAAAAGCATGATGATATCATGTAGAAACCAAAATAAAAAGAGTTGCAGTTGGGGTGAGGGGAGATGTGAAGCAAGCACTCCCTGTGGAAACAACCCAAGTAGTGTATCCATACAAAGCAGATTATGCCTTCAGTCTGAATCATAGGTAAAAGAAATACCAAAAGGGTAAATACTTCTTCATGGAAGAAGTGAAGAGAGAATTACATTCTTCCCTGCGCACACAGCTATGCACGTGAATATGCTAATGTTTGAGGAAAGAAAAGGTCAGGAAATAGTCTTAAATACGACAATAGATATGAAAGAATTAGTGAGAAAAATAGCCTTTATTTTCTAGGCTTTAAAATATTTTATGATGCCTTTTGACCCAACGTTGGGTCTTCAAGGAGGCAAACAATCAAAAACATCAGAACAAAATTATGCATATGCATACGTATATCCCTGTTATCGGGGGGCATGGGGGGCATGGGGGGTACAGCGGTGGGAGCAGGTGCATATGCATACGTATATCCCTGTTATCGGGGTACATGGGGGGCATGGGAGGTACAGCGGTGGGAGCAGGTGCTATCAGTGAAGGAATCAGAGATATTGATATGCTTGAACTCCTTACAACCTGCGGCCCATCCTGAGAGACAATTTTAGGGGGACTAGGAATTACCCATCTCCAACACTGTTGTTGTGCAATGCCAGGTCCATTAATAATAAGACCACCACCCTGCCAGAGGATGAGGTTGTTGCCCTGAAAGAACTGATTCCCCCGGGTTTCTCGATCCTTCACCAGTCTTGGAAAATGGGCGGGGGTGGGGGTGGCATTCTCCTGTTGTCTATCAGACTTGGAGATACCTGGCATTGATGGATGGCTATCTGGACTCTGCCCCAAACACACAGACCAGGTGCTTGGATGCTGTGACTGAGTGGTTGAAGAAACATCGCCTGAAGCTGAATCCAGTGAAGAGGGAGGTCCTATGGCTTGGTTGGGGCAGCTTGGGTCGGGGTCCGGCTCCTGACTCTCAACGGTACGCAACTGACATCTGCATCCACCGTCAAGATGGGTGTGATCCTTGATGCCTCCTTGTCTATGGAGGTTCAGGTCACAGCTGTGGTAAAGGCAGCTTTATTCCATTTCCGCCGGGGCCAACAGTTGGTACCTTACCTCTCCTGTCCTGATCTAGCCACGGTAATCCATGCGACAGTCACCTCTAGGCTGGATTACTGCAACTCTACGTAGGGCTGCCCTTGAGATTGCTCCGGATGCTCCAGCTGGTACAGAATGCTGTGGCAAGACTCCTTACTGGGACCTCAGTCCAGGAGCATATACAGCCAGTCCTTCACCAACTGCACTGGATCCAGCTGAGTATCGGATCAGGTTCAAGATGCTGTTTTTGACCTTTAAAGCCTTACATGGTCTGGGACCTTTGTACCTTCTCCTAGTACAACCCCCAAAGGACATTATGTTCTACTGACAATAACTTATTGGTGGTCCCTGGCCCTATGAATGTGCTGCTGTTCTCGACAAGAGTCAGGGCTTTCTTGGCCCTGACTCCAGCCTCATGGAACTCTCTCCCTAGTAACATCAGGGCCCCGCGGGACCTTAAAGAATTCTGCAGGGCCTGTAAGACAGAGCTATTCCACCAGACCTACAACTGAGGGCAGCTGCGGGTGTCATCTGTGCTGGCCTCCCTACCCCTTCCTTTTCTGTGTTTTATTCATTTTATGAACTAGAGGGGGTCCTGTCTGCTTGTTGTGCGCTCAGCAGGTACTGTATTCAATTGAGTGCCATCTGCTGATTTAATAGTTTGAGGATTGTTGTATGTTTTTAATATTTTTAGGTGTGATATTCTCTCTCTATATATATAATGGCTTATAAATTGATTTTAATGTTGTTACTCGCCCTGAGCCTGCCTCAGCTGGGGAGGGCAGGTTAGAAATTGAAATAAGAAATAAAAGAATTAAACACAAAGATAAATACATGGACACATGACTGAAAGGAGTTTCAGGGAGAGTTAGTGAGGGAAGACTTTACCCTTGGTGGAAGACAAAGATAAAAGGGGACAGACAAATCTCCCTGGGGATGCTTCCATCATTATTATATCTATACTGGCCATCTCCTTAAAATACCAAAGCACCAACCTAAATTTTTTTTCTGACATAAGAATTACTGCTGTAAACAAGAGACTGCTGTAAACGATTTCTTCTAGAAAAAAATGTTGCTCTGAGAGACAATAATCATTTCCCCCCTTCCCCTTACAATTTCTCCTTCGTCTGAAACTAAAGCCATTTACAGGGCTTGCAAGGGGAAGGGGAAGAAGC
Source organism: Euleptes europaea (assembly GCF_029931775.1). Taxonomy (NCBI): domain Eukaryota; kingdom Metazoa; phylum Chordata; class Lepidosauria; order Squamata; family Sphaerodactylidae; genus Euleptes; species Euleptes europaea. Next base: position 79,129,169 of record NC_079314.1, on the reverse strand, counting down.
GAGGAAAACGCAAACGCTCAGATAACCAACCCCTTGATTTGCTGCAGTTTAGTCAGGAAGAGCTATAACCTGCCTTATCACTACGACTAAAGAAGACTGAACCAATCTCTGCCATCCTTGTCACACCACTTTTATCTCATTTGCTTACCTCCAGTTCTCTTCTTGAAGAAGTGGATTTCGACACAGGGATAATTCTCTTAGATTGTCACAGCCAGTAAGCCACTGAATGACACTCGTAAGGTCTGCATATGATAAAGAAGGGAAATATAAATTGAGATAATTCTATTATTTAACATATGATTGCAACATTATGGCTGTTCTTTGTGTCATGTTACTGTATTGCATTGATTTTATCACAGTTTTTCATTTTGTATTACTTATTGCTACTGATGTTGGAAGCAGCTTTGGACAACATTTGATAAAGGGGAAAGATATGAATATATTAAATAAATAATAAATGCTAACATATTTTATGCGCTCATTTGGGGCAATTAATATGCTTGAAAGTAAGCATAAATGTTTGGGAACTATATTGAGTAAGACGTTTGTACTGGGAGATGCCTGAAAGATACCTGAACATACTTTTTTCTTGACTGAGAAATATTGTCCCTTATCAAGAACCATCCCCTTCCAACTACAGCTGTCAGGCAGCCACCTCTTAGCTATCCCACCACTTAGGGTAGACTCTCAGGCATTGTCCAGAGCCCAGGCCTTTCCCATTGTGGTTCCTGCTCGTGGAACAGGCTCCCTGAAGAGGTGAGGGGCCTCGGCCTGCCCATTTGCCAGGGCTTTGGAGAGGGTCTAAATGGCAGGCATCTTTTAAGGGGGCTGGGGGAGGGAGAGATTTGGAGTTTGCTATTTTGTTTTTGGCTTTAACTGCAAGTGTTTTTAACTGTTAATGCAAGCTGCCTTGGACCATGAGGAAAGGTACTCTATAAATGTTTAAATAAATAAATAAAAAGACCTAACCAATCTACTATGCTGAGTGGATGGACTTCCCATGTGCAACTGCACAGAGGCCACACTGATGAAAATACAAAAACAGCAGAAGCTATAAAATGTCTACAGTTCCTGAGCTACTATGTGTGATGCAGGCAGAAACATTTGCTAACTCTCAGATCTTAGGACTGTGAGTACACTTCTCCACCCCCTTCACCATTTTTCGCCAGACTTAACAATAATTGGTGTTTATGATGGCACCACCCTTAACTATGGCTCAGGCTAAATAGTGATTGCCATTAACCAGAAGTTTGAAGCCTGGGTTTAAATCTTGGTAAGAGTCATCTAGGACTTTTATTCAGGGACAGTTCCCCGCAGTCACCCCACTGACAGCTTCGGGGCTTCCTTTTGATTATGCATGCCTTTCCCTACTGTCAGAGGTCGTCTCGCTTTTCCCATGTGTTTTGCACGCATTTTCCAGGTTCTGGCTAAAACAGCATCCAGAAAAGATGGGCAAAACGTGCAGGGAGAGCGAGGCGACCTCTGACTGTCGGGAAAGGCATGCATAATCAAAAGGAAGCCCTGAAGCAGTCGGTGAGGGTAACTGCAGGGAAACGTCCCTGCATAAAAGTCACTCGTTAGTGTCTGATACTGTTCAGACACTAGCTTCAACCTTTATTAACAGTGGCAAGAGCATCATGCCATTAAAGGTGACTGAAACTATGAACAGTGGCAAGAATTTATCCTAGAGAAGAAGTCCACAGCAAAGGAAGACCCACACAAACCTGTAGCTTACGTTACAGGTTGGATCTACCCTAATGTTTCCACAAGAGCAACATTTTTATTCAGTGAGCATGATCCCCCCCCCATGGCAGCTGAAATGCCCCCCTGGAAATCTTGCTCCGGAAGGGGTTCCCTCTCTTCCAAGAACAGGATGGGGGGCTTTCAGGCTGCTGTGGACTCAGAAAAAAGGGAAAACCGTGCCCTGTGAGCAGAAATCCTTGCACTTGCAGAAACATCTAGTTTGGATCCAAGCCAATGGTTGGGGGGGGGTTTGTGTATGTCAGCTTTAACAATAGTATTCAAGAAATGCATGATGAACATTTAAAGCCTCATTTGGTATACATTCTAATAACTGAGCTCCCATCCATGCTACAGTCAGTTCAAAACCACTCACCTAACAAGCAGTTGTTGCTAACATCTAGCTTTTCCAATGACAGATATGAAAAAAGAGGTGTAAGATGTGTCAAACTAAAAGAATAAAAGAGAACAACATGTTTACAGAAGAATGCAGCAACAGCCCTCTTAACAACTGAGGCATAAATAGGAGACAAGTACTGCAGAACCATGCTACCAACATACAAGCATATATGTGCATTTTGGTATCAAACTGAGTGCCTGTTAGCTTTTTTTTTTTTTTGAAATTTTTTTTGGTTTTTATAATATAAATTTTCCATGTTAACAAACAACAATATACATAGTATTAAAAACTAAATCATAGATAATGTTGTTATAATTGTTTAAGTGCTAAATAAAAATAAAAAATAAAGGAAAATTTATTGACTTCCCCATCACCTCCGTCCGCCTCTTAATAAAGTATTCTATCCCATCGTGATATGATCTGATCTTAATTATTCTTATATCTCAATTAGATTTCAATCACATTATACTATCAATATAATTGATTACGTTTCTTTATGTTAACAATGTCATCTAGATCAGATTAAAAGGTACTTTTCCATTTTCCCCAGTCCTAGTTCATATTCACAATATTTCATCCAAGCCTCCCATTCCTCCATAAATTGAACATTGTCTTTTTGATTTGAAATAGCTGTAAGTTTTGCCATTTCCACCAGTTCAAACTAGTGTGCCTGTTAGCTATTGAAGGAGCTAAACATTGTTTTGAACTGGACAACAGTGATCAGGTTCCTACAATTTCGTAAGAGCAGTGGCTCTCAGAAGTAGTGAGGGCAAGCCTCCCTAGAAAGGAGTAGACTTCCATGGAAAGCATAGTTTCTCCATCCTCTTCCCTCAAAATTCTATATCCCAAAAGGCATCCAACAAGAGGAAAGCACTGTTAGCAAGTCAGAAGACAGGATTTGGGATGTTATTGATGATTCCTGTCTTACGCTTTTGCGGAAGACTACAAAAAAAAAAGTATTAGAGACCAACCTTCAAAAACAACAAAATGTACTCATCTACAAAGAGATATATCCAGAGAAAAGTGAAAAAATTCTTTGAATGAAAAGAATATCAAATTATCTGAGGAATCATTTGTGAAGTACACATTGAAGCTTGCTCTTCTTTTGTGGTTTTCAGCTCCTTCTGCTTGTTCCATTCCCTCACACACACTTCTGCTCTCATTCACAATAACATCTGTTCTCTAAGATTTACTAACACTGGCATTCTTAGTTGGATTGGTCAGATCATGAACATCTTTTAAAAGCAGTCCTTTAGTGGGAGTGTGTTTGTGTGTGTGTAGGTGTATTAGCTCAATAGTCTGATTATTAATTCATTGTTACAATTTTTACATGCTGTGTTTATTTGCTTCTAGAAAATATTACCAACTTCCCTCAGTGTTCAAGCTAGGACAGAAATTAAATGCCCCATCCTAAGCACTATCTCAAAAGAGTTTAGGATGAGGACCAACTTCTACACCGGTGTATCTCCAAGCTACATCAGCATAGGCTGAAAGATACAAAAAGCAATAAAATAAGTCCCAGGTAAATGTGCTTTGGACTGAAGTCTTTATGTTTTATACTACAGGAGATTGGATGTCTTATTTGCTTTTCAGAATTAAAAGTCTGGTCCTGTACACAAGACAGATTTTTTTTTTAAGTCTGTCATTCTATAGCTTTCATTTCACTGGCGGTCTTTGTCTTTAAAAAAAAAGAAAATTCAAACCAGAAAGACAAAGGACATTACAGAAAACTTAATACCACTTGACCTTGTCCTATAGCCCTGGGCATTAAAAGGATATGAATTACAAAGACGACACAAAAGTAGGAGATATTTTTTTAAAGTCCAATGGCTTCCTTTTCTGGTATCATTTAGAGCAGAAGCCGGACAAATATAGCAAGGGGAGTTCATATGAAGTAAAAATGAAACAAACTTGAAATGCAAAATGTATCCAGGGAAGGGGGAGCGAAGTAAGGTGCTGAAGTTTGCGCTCCAGAATATGCACACTAAATGCAGATTTAATACCCAACTATTTTTATTGTGTTTCACTCAGGCAGGCTTCTATGATGTTAGCAGATATTCTTTAGAGGAACTAAAACTAAAATTTAGATGTTACAACCGATACGTTACATGATTTATTATCCATAATAATGAAACAGCTATTTTCACAGTGTTAATACTGTGATATATGGCACTTTTTCCCACAGTGTTAATATTGTGATATATGGCACTTACAAAATCTGCTTTCATTTTACAAAAGTAATACAAATAAAATTACATTTTATTTTGTTCTTTGCATTGCACATCCGGCACTGTTTTGTACCAGTGCTACCTCTTCAGAATTCTCAACGGGCAGAGTTCTCACATTGGCCAGAGTAACACATAGCCAAACTCTGAATTTGTGTGTAAGAGAATGCAGTTAAAATGAGTGGTTAAAACACTTAGGGCTGTTTAGCTTGGAATGAGGGCAGTTAAGGGGAGACATGATAGAGGTCTATAAAATAATACATGGTATGAGAGAGTGGACAGGGAGAAGCTTTTCTCCCTCTCTCATAATACTAGAACAGATAAAAGGAAGTATTTCTTCACACATCGCATAGTTAAATTGTGGAACTCCCTGCCCCAGGATGTGGTGATGACTGCCAACTTGGAAGGCATTAAGAGGGGAGTGGGCATGTTCCTGAAGAAGAGGTGTATTCACAGTTACTAGTAAAAATGGATACTAGTCATGATGCATACCTATTCTCTCCAGGATCAGAGGAGCATGCATATTATATTAGAACACAGGCAGGATAATCTGTGTCTCAGCCCTCCAAGAGTATGGATCCAGGCTGTTGACTGGGTAACACAGGTTTTGGAACACAGGCAGGACAATGTTGCTGCAGTTGTCTTGTTTGTGGGCTTCCTAGAGGCACCTGGTTGGCCACTGTGTGAATAGACTGCTGGCCTGGATGGGCCTTGGTCTGATCCAGCATGGCCTTTGTTATGTTCAGTCCATAAAAAATTTGTTCGCCCGGCAGCTGTCAGTTCTTGGGACAAACTGTGGCTCATACCACCAATGGTACACACTGCATCATTAAGTCAGCAATTAGCACTGCTAAACAAGGAGAAGCAAGTCCTCCATTTTCTTGATGAGGAGAGAGAGCAAAGCAGCCCAGGACAGGAAGCATTGACTGCCATCTTGCCCCACTTGCCAACCCATTCTCTTGGCCACCCTCCCTCGTTCTCTTTTTGAGCTACAGCTCATAGTGGCTGATGTCACTTACTCACTGGATACAGCAACAGTGGCAGCAAACCGTTTGGTCACGCTGAGAGAAAAAGAAAACAAAGCCATCATTCCCAGCAGCCATTGCCGCTCATGGGCCAGGGCAAGGCAATGGCGGTGGTGAACAGAAGTAACTGCCATCACCCACCTGTCTCTGACAAAATGGGTTAGGAGATGGGGCCCACCAACATACATATTGCTATGGGCCCCCAAAAACCTGGACCAAGGCATCTCTGACAAATAGGGCAAGGCTATTGCCGGGTGTATGTGGGGAGGATTAGAGATACATCTTTTTGAGGCCTTTCTGCCATTTTATAGATAATCCCTAAGAATGGCTCACCGAGGCCTGAGGCGTTAGCAAAATGGGCAGTCCTGGAAAAAAGCTGTTATGTGCTGTTTCCAGGAACATGGTATGTGGAAAGTGGCTAAAGAAGTGTTTAATCAATTATTTGCACAGACAACCCTCTCTCCAACTGATAAGCTGTTTCTTGTGGAAATGGAAAGTCAATATCTTGCTTCTTGCCAGCAGAAAGAAACATGTGCAAGTTATGTAGAACAAAATGCATGGCCTTAACCGCAGTCCAGAAAATTAAGTTCTATAATTTATGGTACAGGCTTTGGATTGGAAACATACTCCTTGTGCTCCAATCTTTCTCTGCTGAAGTACAGAGATATCAAAACAAAGTCCTGGCTTTCTTGATCCTTGCACTGTACAGCTCAAGCTTCCTGTGCTTCAAGAAGCTTGCAACCATCAGAGGCTACCCAGTCAACAGCTTGGATCCATACTCTTGGAGGACTGAGACACACCATTTTTTTTGGCAAGAGATAACTAGGGCTGTTGGAAAAAAAAATTCGGTATAGTTCGGATTCGGCAGAATTCGGCCCGTCTCGATTCGGGATATGCTGAAGTCCGAACTCCCCTGATTTGGATCCGTGGAATTCAGCGCCTAGTTCGAGGGAAAATTCGGTCGAATAAAGTCATTAAAAATGCACTCACGCCTTTCTGCGGTTCCGGGGGGGGGGCATTTTTGTGGGTAGAGGTCTCAAACTTTCAGGGTAGCTTGAGGGGGCGCTTCTTGCAAGAACCCCCAAGTTTTGTAAAGATTGGGTCAGGGGGTCCCGAGATATGGGGCCCGGAAGAGGTTGCCCCTCCAAAAAATCGCCCACAGTGACAGGAATAAAGTCACTTAAAGCACTTTGGAGTTTTCCGTGGCTACAGGGGGGGCATTTTTGGGGGTGCAGCCCCCAAACTTTCAGCGTAGCTTCAGATGAGGCTTCTTGGAAGAACCCCCAAGTTTTGTAAAGATGGGATCAGGGGGTCCAGAGATATGGGTTCCCCCCTTTTTCCTATTGGGATGAATGGGATCAGCCGATCCTATGCATCTAGAGAGCAGCAAATCCAAGGCAAAACCTCCCGTGCTAACCATTGCAATGCAAAGCAACACACAAGCGACCATGGAAAGGAACAGAGGCGCACTAGGCTAGCTATAGCAAAAAGGAAAAAAGGAGCAGGTGACTTGGACTGTGAAAATGTATTGTGAAAGTCAGATTTTGCAAAAACATTTTTGAGCGAGCAGCAAAACAGACTGTGCAAAAAAACCCCCCAGAGTTTGTATTTTCTGCCCTGCTCCTTCTTCTCATGGTGGAGGGATGCTCCCCCCTTATGCAAACGACCCCACCAAACTCAAGCAAGTCTCACCAGCACCACCCCCACCTCTCCAACCAATACGGCACCGCGGTGCACCCCCCAAACGGGGGAAAAATCCAAGACGCAGGGGATCTCATGCAAGCCGCCCCGTTGCACTCAACCCCAGGCTAGAGGCAAAAACAGTGAAAAACACCAAGGAGGAGGCTCGACACCAAGGGTGCCGAGCGGAGAGAGACTCGCTAGCCGCCGCACAGACTCAACTTTAAACTTAACTTTAAAAGCAGTACACACACTCCCACAGAGGTGAGCGGTCACACACCCCTCGGCAGAATGGGCAAAAGCCTCCTTTGGCTTCCCCCCCCCAGAAACTGCCCCCCCACAGACTCTGCTCCCCCCCCACATTCACACGTGAAAAAAATTATAGATTAAAGCCCCAAAAGGGGTCTTACTGTGGATGTCTTCTGTTCCATCAGGAGGGACTGGGTAATCCAATACGATTCCATTTAAGCACGGGAGGTTTTGCCTTGGATTTGCCGCTCTCTAGCTGCATAGGCTCAGCTGATCCCATTCGTCCCAATAGGGAAAGGGGGGGACCCATATCTCTGGACCTCCTGAACCCATCTTTACAAAACTTGGGGATTCTTCCAAGAAGCCTCATCTGAAGCTACGCTGAAAGTTTGGGGGCTGCACCCCCAAAAATGCACCCCCTGCAGCCACGGAAAGGAGCGAATGTGCACACGCACCCCCACACGGGGATTTCTCTCTCACACATACAGATACTCTCTTTCTCTCCCCGGGCCACGCAGCAGCTGGGCTCACGTGCTCAATCGTGACTGATTGGCCAGAAGAAGACCCTGCTTGGCCACCGATTGGCTGCGGGAGAATGCTGCTTACTAACTGACGGTTATGCTGCTGTGCCGAAACCTGAATTTGCTGAATTTATTTGCTGAACACCCCGAACTCGCCAAATTCGGCTCCCCGGTTTCCAGCCTTTTTTGAGTTCGGTTCCATCCGAACTAAAAACCGCCGAATCGGGGGAAATTCGGGTTTTTTGGTTCGGGCCAAACCGAATCGACAGCCCTAGAGATAACAATAGTGTCTGCAGTACTGCACTTGGGATGGTGGGGGGGGGAAATGTAGGGGAAGCTCTTCCTGGGAACTGAAGGCAGGACTTCCAGGTTTGTCAGGGCCACTCAAATGTATTACAGAAACCTGGATGTACATTAAACATAAACATCCACATCACCAACTACTACTTTCCCGTAAATTCTGAAGGTGTGTGTTGGGGGTATGTGTATGCTGATGTGTGGAAAATATTGGTTGAGGATCTGGGAAACTTGTTTCCTGCATGTCAATTAGCCATCTTTATGGCTCAGCTTTGAGAATGTCCTGAAAAGATTTCAGAAAAAAAGAAAGGGAGAGGAGAGAGAAAATACACAAAAGAATGATTCCTTGCATAACTTTTTTGTAATTTGTAATATAGAGAGGATACACAATAGAAGGGGCAATAAGGAATGGTATAGTATAGCTTGATCTTATCAGATCTCAGAAGTTAAGAAGGGTCGTTCTTGGATGGGAAGAAAGATTTTGCAGAGGAAGGCAATGGCAAACCACCTCTGCTTAAGCACTTGCCTTGAAAACCCTAGGAAGTATAACTGTTGTTAATCTTTAAGGTGCCACCGAACTTCTGTTTTGTTGAGGAACTTGCAAGTGGGAGAAGTCTGGAAGGCTTTAAGAAGGGAGTGAACACGTTCATGGAGGATAGGGCTTTCCATGGCTATTAGTCAAAATGAATACTAGTCATGATGCATACCTATTCTCTCTAGTATCAGAGGAGCATGACTATTATGTTAGGTGCTGTGGAACATGGGCAGGATGCTGCTGCAGTCGTCTTGTTTGTGGGCTTCCTAGAGGCACCTGGTTGGCCACTGTGTAAACAGACTGCTGGACTTGATGGACATTGGTCTGATCCAGCATGGCTTTTCTTATGTTGAGAAGCACTCTTGACCTTTACCTTAACTGCTCCCAAATGTTGGTAAGTCCTCAAAATGGAAGAATAACTCTTAACAATTACAAGAAAAAAAAATTGTGTGTATATCATATATATTAGCTAAATATAGAGATCTGAAATATAAGTCTCTCTGATTTGGTGCAGATGTAACATTCCCAGCACTTTTACTGATAGCACCAAGCCATTCTCAAATTAACATTTATAATGTATACAGTGCTCTTTTTAAATTTGGAGTTATTCATGAATATGTTGTGAAGACTAAGACTAATGGGCATCCATGTTTACCTTCAAAAGTAAATTCTTCCTACTACAGCCAAACTGTTAGTATCTATTCCTTGTAAATTACGCTTGCCTGCTTGGAGCTTTACCCTTAAGGTATATGTATATTCACAATCCTAGCGTTCATAGGAGCCTCCCACAGTCAACACAGAGGAAGTGGCACTCAGTGCAAACTCAGAAGAAGAAATCACGCAACTATATCAGCTGAAGGATGAAAGCAAAGAAACAGCTTTTCTTCCAGCAGCTTATTTCATTACATTCAATCCTTCTCCATAGAACATCCCACCACGTATACCATAGCAAAGACATATGGAGCTGCTTAGAGCATGGGCATATTGGTAAAGAGACTACAAAAACCAACTACTGAAATACTAGGCTTCCTACTGCTTTAATCATCTATTTTGCTGATCTTTTCCATTGCAGCTATATTTATCATCATGGCTACCCACTTTGTCCTCGTTCTCAATTTTGTGCAAAGGATTTACATTCAGCTGTTGCCACAGGCAGCAGAGGTGTGTGAAGTTTTTCCTGCAAGAAATGTCAGCCAAATATCTGCTCAGTTATCATGATGAAGTACTTCCTTCCACACAACAGAAAGCACCTCACCAGCTGTCTTTTAGGGTATAAAAAAGGAAAAGACGACGAAGATCCCTGATAGTGTCCATAGTTTGGTGGTAGAGCACACAGAAGGTCTCATTTTAAACCCCTGCACCCCAAGTTTAGAAACACTGGAGTGTTTGGGAAATAGCTCTATTGGAGAATCAAACCAGGAAACACTAGGTTGTCTGGTTGGTTGGAATCAGTGGCTTGGATCCTGCTGCAAATCTCCTGGGATAAGAAGGCTTTCTGAAACACAGCACAGTTTTCTTACACCCCTTCCAAATGACCCCAGAGATGCTGCTCTTGAGGGGAAGGTAGAATTGGCACCCTCCTTCCCAGCGCATGATATTATCAGCAGGAACAAACTCATTAGGAGGTAGTTTAACCCCCCAAAAAATAATCTTGCAAACCAGAGAAGACAAAGAATGATGTAGAATGAAAAAAGCATATAGAAATAAAAAAAGATTAAGAAAATGTAAATATTGCTAATTAGAATTTACCAGAGCCGCCATCATTTTAAGTCCTAACTTTTTTTTAAAATATAGAAAGTTAATTCAGCTGTGATTGTGTTTTATCCATTTTGGAGTCTTCAAGACAGCAGAGAAAACCAAATAGCCTGTAAAATAATGTGATTTAGTAGTGTTCAATTTAATACGGGGTGAGTTGGCATTTATTATTTGTTCTGAACACACAGCACTTGAGAGTACACGGCTGAAGTTCTTCAGTGACAGAGAACTCTGAGATCACAAGGTAGTAAATGTCCAGATTAAGGAACTGAGAGAATTCAAGTTTCCATAAAAATATTGGTTGTGATACATACAATAATTTCAGTTGGGAAATGCACTGTAAAGAAGTTTCTATTAAATAAGTGAAAATTTTCCTCATGAAGTTCTAAAGTTTCAGCACTGTTCATTCAGCATAAACCTTGTTAATATAAGGCATAGTTCAATTCTGTGGGATTATCCATAAGCCTGCATGAGCTGTCCTCCTTTTTAAAAAAAGAATCCATTTACATGAATGAGATAATATTTCCAGACCAGAAATTTCTAACTATTCTTACTAAAAATGTGGGGTACCAAATAATCTAGATTTGTAACTGCTTCTTCACCTATCCATAGATGATATTCATAGGCTAATTCAATGATATTTGTGAAATCATGGTGTGGCAGCTTTGGAGCAAGAATCATGGAAACAGTAATGGTTATAACAACTTGTACTGATTCTTGGGAAATAGCACAAAGGGGACTTTCCCCACAATATTAAATGTTATGACAGTATGACATCAGCTTATCAGACATCGTTTTTAACTACCCCCCCCCACAAAAAACAACCTGTTTTAGCTTTACCTGTTTTGTGAGAAGGAAAGTACCTGAAGCAAAGGCAGCCAATAATTAGACAAATTTTCAAAGGTTGAGATGCTGTTGTCCTCCAAGTATAATTCTCTTAACAAAACATGATTTTCCAAGTTGGGGACCTAAATGAAAATTAGCAATGTTTTAGAAATATACAAGCAGGGGTCCTGAAAGGACTCATTTCCCTCTCACCCATTTTTTCCTGTTTCCTTTTCCTGAAAGCCACCATAGCCTCTCCTTTTCCCCTGCATCCTTTGCTCCATCCCGCCCACTAGCCCACCTGCCTTTACTTGCCCCCCCCATCTTCTGTTTTCCCTCCTTCCCTTCCACTGGCAGCTCTGCCTGGAACAATTATGGCCCATTTGCAGTGTTGGCCACCGAGCTGGGCCCAGTTGCATGGTGCTGGCTGCCAGGCTGTGCCAAGTTTCACAGTGGAGAACCCGCAAGGACTTGCAAGGGGCACCTCATTTCTCCTGTATCCCTTTCCCCACACTATTTCCTCTTTCCCTCCTCCTGGCAAACCACAGATTCTCACATTTTCCTGCTTGCATCTCTCCTTCATACCCACCAATCAATCTACATTTTATCGACCATCCTTTCTGCAGCTATATTTGTTATTTTTTTACTTCATTTACACTCTACCTTTCTCCACAATGGGGACCCAAAGCAGTTTACAGCATTCTCCTCTCCTCCATTTTTTCCTTACAACAGTTTTGCAAAGTAATTTAGGCTGAGAATGTGTAACTGGCCCAAGGACGCCCTGTAAGTTTTAATGGCAGAGTGGTGATTCGAACCTGAGTCTTCCAGATCCTAGTATGAAACTGTAACCATGACACCACACTGGCTTTCATGGGGTGGCTGCTGTTGAACAGCTGGAAACTGCCAGGCCTGGATTAGTCATGTAAGTCAGGTGGTAGTAAGTCATCTGGTGGTTGATCCCAGACATCACCCAGGTGAATGCTCCCTCAAAGGCCAAAACAGCCCTGGAAAGGGCCTCTTCCCTCCCCCTGCCTTCTACTGACAGAAACCAAGGCTTGAACGCTGGCAATACTGTTGTGGTTGCTTAGCAATGGCCGCTGAGGACATTTGTTTCTTAAAGCTACAGTTGTTTCCACTAATTTTGGGAGTTTAACCCCCATTATTATTATTTTAGACTTGATTTTTTTGGGATTTGTCTCAGGTTTGCAGAAATATTTGTCTTATCTGTTCATGTCTCCAGTCTCTGGATTTAAGTATTCACAGATTTGGCCATGATAAGAACTAGATACAGTGATTCTCAACGTGGTCCCATCTGTGTAGAGAGTGAAGCATGGACAGACAAGACAGATCTTTCTACAGAAGTGAAAAACACCCTAGGTTTGCAGAAATATCTGAAATCTAAAAAGAAACACATAGGGAGTTAACCCCCCCATGATAAAAGAAGCACCTGTAGCTTTAAGAAATGGATGCCCTCTGTGGCCATTCCTAGAGAAGTACACAGTATGGCCAGCCTTCCAGGCTCAGTTTCTGTCAGTAAAAGGCGGGGAAGAGGGGACAGAGCCCTTTCCAAGCCTTTGAGAGAGGATTTATTGGGGCCAAGCTTAAGAGTTGAATTTACAATACATCAATGTAGATCTAGTCTAGAAGCCTATAGCAAATGTTATGATGGGTATATGTGCTTCCTTCTTCTTTTGTGTGAGCACAGCAGTTTTCTTAGTGATCGGCTCCATTGAAAAAAAAGGAACTTATTCTCATGCCCTTGAGACTGATTCAGAGGCTCCAGCTGGTACAAAATGCCACGGTGAGGCTCCTCACGGGGAGTAGCTGATCAGGTTTAAGGTGCTGGTTTTGACCTTTAAAGCATTACACAGTCTGGGACCTTCGTACCTTCGGGACCACCTCTCCAGATACACCCCCCCCCCAAAAAAAAGAGCACTGTGCTCTACTAATAACAACTTGTTGGTGGTTCCCAGCCCAAGGAGAGTGCGGTTATCCTCAACAAAGGTCAGGGCCAAGAAAGCCCTGGCCTTTGTTGAGGATAACCGCACACTCCTTGGTGGAACTTCCTTCCTAGTAGCATCAGAGCCCTACGGGACCTTAAGGAGTTCCACAGGGTCTGCAGAACCGAGTTGTTCCACCAGGCCTACAATTGAGGGCAACTGCTGGTTGTTGTCTACGCTGGCCTCCCTACTCCTTCCGCACTCTCTCAGATACTATGATTATGTGGGGGCACTGACTGCTCCATCAGGTGTCCTGAATGAGTGTCATTTTGCTGCACTTATTAATTTTTGTTATGTGGTTTTAAAATTGTAATAGAAGATATACTATGGTTTAATGGTTTTATTGTATTTATGCTGTTAATTTATTGTTACCCGCCCTGAGCCGGGTCTTGGCTGGGGATTGAGGGCGAGATAGAAATTGAAATAAATAAACAAACAAACAAATATAACTGGACACAGAATCACACTCTCCCTCCTAACACTGATAGAAAAAGGAGGAAGCCACCGCTATATCCTCCTCTCTCAGCCAATTTGTACCTTACCTCCAGCAGTAGCCATCTTGACAGCAGCTGCTGCCAGAGGAAACAAGGAATGCTTATTTTAAAAAACACAGTGGCAATGGCTGAGGACTAGATTGATTCACTGGGGAAGAGTACAAAGGCAGCTTTTGCCCACTCAAGGGGAGTTTAGAGAGAAAGCAAGTGATTCTCTGCAGTTATACAGAAGTTAGCTTCACTGAATACAGTGGGAATTACATTCAGGTCACCAGTTGTAGGGCTGGGCTATCACAAATAGTGTAATCCTAAACTCAGTTACACCCTTCTAAACCCATTGACTTCATTGATTTAGAGGGGTGTCAAGTCTATTTAGAACTGCATTATTAATCTGCATCTTTTTCATACGTCATCTACATCTGACTCCCTATTGCTATAAAATATATGAAAAGCACCATTATATATTATGAACATGATTAAAAACTACCCAACCAATCACAAAACACCCAGTTTGGCATATTGGTTTCAAGAAGACTAGAATGTATAAAAATAACCTTTGTTGCACCTAAATCTGACAATCTTCCTAAAATATTCCATTCTGATCCATTGCACTTATTGTACTGGATATGGACTGCAAATGTAAAATAATCCATATAAAGTCAACATGTTTACCTCACTGAGGTTGTTCCCCTGTAACTTCAGAATTTGTAGAAGACCACAGTTTTCAATGCCTTCAATGTGGGTTAAATGATTAAAGGAGCAATCTATATATATTAGAGTTGGAGCATCAGAAAGACCTTTGGTGCTGATCAACTGATTGTGATTTACAGCCAGTCGCAGGAGATTTTGCAATGACTCCAAACCACCTAAAAACACAATATTTTAAAGCATAGCAAAATGCATGACTGAAAATATTTTTAAAAATACAATGGGTACACACCAACATCTTTAATACAACAGGAATTAATGTGTCTATGCTTCAGTATTTCTACCTTTTATAAAGTATTTCATGTCTTTCATTTCTATACATTTTTAAGACTCAGAAAGAATCAATGTACCTAGCTTATAGAATATAACATCAAATTCACAACCCTTCTGAAATCAGTAACAAACACTTCATATTCTACAGCATGTCAGTTGTGTGTACAGGGCATGGAAACAATAAAGTATCCCATGGTCTGGGCATAGGTTTAGAAGTATTTGCATACTTTTTCTACTGCCCCTGGTCATTTTCAGTCTAAACACCTAGAAACGCTTCACCAAGTCCACCATATTGATAAAGATAACTTGCCTCTTGCTACCTGTTAGCAGCACTTCTCCTCCGTTACATTTTAAGAGTCATGTTTATTAATCAGTTTAGGACACATTATGATCTCTGTTGCGCTGATTCATCACAGCAGACTATAATCACTGCAGTACATCTATTTTAAATTTAGTAATTTTTTCTAATACTAGAAATTGCTGAAATGGATTTGTACCAATATTTATTCAATAACCATGACTGTGTATACAAACACAGCTTTATTTTTACATATTACGCTAAATGAAAAAGAATCTCTTTTATGATATTTGTGCCTTCTGTGAATGAGGTTAACGTGAATTGAAATATAAAAAAGAAAACTGGAAATTCTCCTCAATTCAGGTTTTTGCATTTGTGTGATAGACCAATGTAAGAACAACCAATTCAGGCATGGAAACAGTTGTAAGAGTTCTTCTGCACTTGATTCAATTCCCTTCTGCTAAGTGAGGGAGCCTCTGTAAGAGGGAGACTCCTTATGTTTGAGAAATTATTCCCTTTCTTCAGTGAAAGAGTCTTCATTTAACCGAAGGGAATCACTGGATCCAAGCTACAGCCTTCCGCCAAGCCTGATTTTTGGAAACAAAATCCAGCAATCTTAAAAGGAATCTGAAAAGACTTGAAAAGAACAGTAGCTGCTTTAAACTTATTCCAGCAGAATATATTAGCTTGTCTAGGAAAAATAAAAATTAATCATGTTGCCAACCAAAGTAAATTTGTAAAGTAAATATCGTAAAGTTTGCATATTCAACTCTCTCTCTCTCTCTGTTCAAAAAGCAGTATCATAACTGGAACCATGGAAAAGAAAGGAACAGTGCATAATTTGTACTGAATATGCAATCCCCCTGCTAGAAGTTGGTATACGTGCATCAATGCAGTTAAACAGGCAGAATGTGTATAATTTTGTGACGGTTCTTTTGTAGGTCTGTCATCTAAAAAGACACACCAGCATACTGCAATCTGTCAGCCACTGGTGCATGGGTGCTTATCTAACAGATCTGCCAAATGTAAAATTATAGCATTTTGTCCCTTTCTAACACATGCAAACAGGAAGCATGATACTTTCCTAGCTGATAATGGTTTGAAAGAAAAAGCCAGGATTCATAACTGCTTGATTTTCTTTCTTTTTTTAAATGTACAGGCTGGCTTTCTAACATTTAAAGTGGATGCAACGTGTCCTGTTCTAAGCACCTGGGTATCAATTCCTGAATACAAAACTGTAACATATAAACCAGACCTTAAAGTTATGAAGCATATACTCAGTGTGGAGCAAGGATTTGGCAAGGTATAAACTTTGTGATGAATTAAATTCATCACAGAGCCCAGGTCAAGAAAAGGTGGTTTGCTTTTGAACACAATCTGTTGAACACGGGTGAAGAACAAAAATATATGTGGGAATGAGCCACTCGCACGTTCACTACTATTTCGCGTCTATTTCATGGACTGCAAAATCGATAGCACATGCTTCTAATATGCTCCTATGTAAATGCCACTACACAGTGCTCCCATTTACAAAACATCTGGTGACCCATACATTTCAGGTGACCATTCTTTGAACTGGTTTCCTTTGGTTAGAATTAGATCTAAAGAAGTGATTTGTAGAAGGGGAACTTTGTGCTCACGGAGGCCAGTTCCCATTTTAACGGCAACGTGCTGCCAAGGTGCAACGATGCTTTTTAAACTGAAATGACTCTTCTGTAGTGGAGAATGCTGCAATGAAAACTTTAAAAGAATGCGTCTTTAGACTGCGCCCCATATTTAAAGCTAAACATATATAATGGAGCTTTGAATCTAAGCCTATAAGACCCCTAGCCTGCATACAGCAAATATTTCTAACATTAACCCGCCAAACAGTAACAGATATTCTGCCAGCCACACTCTACATGCTTATAAATTATAACATGAGGCTTTCAGCTGCACTTACTTCCCAAGTAAGTGAATTCAGGAATAGACAAAGGTGAGCCACAAAGTTAATGCTATCAAATATCTTTTTTTCTTTAAACAAAGAACTAAGATATGAAATACACATCAGAATGCTTCACCAGAAAACACTGGGGTGCCACTCTTTAATTACTGCAAAAAGAATTTCAAATATGTTTCCAACTTTCAAAACACAAAATTGCAAACTGCTTGTTTGGATTTCTGTCTCAAATGAAATTACCGGAAAAGTTCACTACCACCATCTAGTGGTTTCACAACATTCTTACTCTAGCCACTAACTTGCACGTGCATATTTACCTTCTTCCTTGAAAACTCTTACTAATTTGTTCTGAAGTTCCAGCTTTAACAAAGAAATACCGTAACCAAGACAATAATATATATATAAGTGCAGACTGCAAGATCACTTGCATCTTCTTTGGGGACATAGAATGTTTTAAATACATATCTAGGAAATCACGTGAGAAAAAATAATTGAGAAAATTAATGGTGGTGTGAAATTAGCTGTACTTCCACAATAGATAAATGTACCTCCACAATAAATGTGCCTGTTTCTTTCAGACATGCTGACTGATCAACTAAATGTTTGGGTTGCTTTTCATCTGCCACAAAATCTAGAAAGTGTGCGGCTTCTCTTTTACTAGCTTAATTTTTATGGGTCTAAGAATATAACATGTTTTGTATTAAGTGTTCTGTGAAACTGAAAAGCCAGCAATCTTATATTAAAAGCTATTGTCTGCCAACTAAAATTGGGCAAAATAAGAGCTATCGCCTTACTTATTTTGAATGTCTGAAATATCCTAAGCATACTTACTTAGAAGGAAGTCCCATTAAAACCAGGACTTCCTTTTAAATGAACATGATTAGGATGGGACTGTTGGTGAGGAATTTCAGTTGCTCCAATAAGGAGCATGCTGCATTCCAAGTATTCAACAAAAGAGTTATGAGAAAAACACTAAATAACAAATTACTTAACAAATGTATTACTGTAGGCATTGTTTAAAAGAAACAGTATTTCCAAAGATTCATTTGAAACCAAATAAAGCGTCAACTGGAAAAAAGTTTGCAGCAACTGGAACTTCAAATCAACCAAAGGAAATTCTACAGGACTTAGAAATGGAAGGGGAGAGAAAAAAAATCTTCTAAAACACAAGGCTATCTCTGTGTGATTCTATAGGAAGCTTTTTTTAAAAAATAAAAAATATCAATATGTTATTGTGTAACATGAAATGCATGCTATGCAGCTTACTAACCAGACCTCCCCAAAGCAGTTGCTGAGGACAGAAAAGCAGGCTCCAAGTGGTTTTCTTGAACATCTACGTTCTCATTCAAACTCATCTCACTTACAAGTCAGCACAGTGCTCTCATTGTACATACAGACAGGACAGGAGGCTTTTAGCCCATTGGCTCTGTAGCCTCCATATCCAAGACTCATCAATTCACATTATGTCACTCTCCCATTAATCTTTCAGATACTCTACCTCAGGAAATCCATCTGAAACAAGTAATCCCTTACAGTACTACTGGCACTGAAGACAGATTGAACACAGATCCTAGCAGTTCTGCTACCAATCAGTCCACCTTGTTGGTTTACCTTGGATTACTGATCTTTGAGATTTGATGAACACCAACATTCACTGTTTCAAGCAGGGGTTTGTGCCTATGCAGTCTGCATCATTTAAAGACGGAGAATTTAAGTTTTACACATAGCTGGAAAGGTTGGTTGAGTAGCCATCAGAAATGCTCAAATTTAAAACTGCAATTTCTCAACTCTTGATATACTTACTAAACAGTGAAATGGCTACCTTAACTTTTACATTTCTGTAAAATTTTGGTAGCTTAGAACAATTTATGTGCCACCATTACAGGTCAGAAAGTTCAACCAGCTGCTTTGATACCATTTTGTGTGTTAGGGAAGCAATATAGAGATTCTGTGGAAACAGATACCAATGTGAACTATTCACAGCTCCTTTGGTTTATTCTGTAAGACCTTGTCATTTATCTGAGCCTGGGCTGCCACAGTGAAGCAGACAATGTAGTTTTTGCTTTTATTTACAGTGTATACTCGGCATTTTGTAAGTATCAGCACTTTGTTTATTCAGCATTTGATTCCACTGAGTTTCAGAATCAGTTTCCTAGTATTATGCTGGTAAAAAATTATATAAATTAAGTGAAGTATTATATCACAGTTATATACAGGACTCTGTTCCAGGGTTCTGAACCTCTGGCACACTCTAGTACAATTAAAATGGAGCCCTGGGAAGGGCTATGAAGATAGCAGCAGGTTCAGTTCTCAGTGGCCATTACTGAAATCTACATGACAGAGTAAACAAGATGCAGTTTACAACACTGAGGTCGGTTGTGCATGCAGTGGAGGGCAGGTCCTCTCAGTACTAGTCCCCCAGTGATTGCAACTTTTTTTTCTTTTCTTTTTTTTTGCTTAGTTTACATTGGCAAGACGGTATCTTGGATCCAGCAATCTGCCAATATAAAGTGCAGCTGGATGAAACTGCTCCCTTCTCCTTCTTCCATCAGCAAGGTTGCACTGATGGAGGAGACAGACCAGGAAATTCTGTCTCCTTCCCCTCCCCACTGCAGCCTTCTGACCCACATGGCTATTAGTCCACATGGGTCCTGTGAGCCTGAGAATAAACAGTCAGTAAGGACTGTGGGCCCTGACCTGGATGGCAAAGGCTAGCCTGATCTCGTCAGATCTCAGAAGCTAAGCAGGGTCGGCCCTGGTTAGTATTTGGATGGGAGACCACCAAGGAATACCAGGGTTGCTGTGCAGAGGAAGGCACTGGTAAACCACCTCTGTTAGTCTCTTGCCATGAAAACCCCAAAAGGGGTCGCCATAAGTCGGCTGCGACTTGATGGCACTTTACACACACACACACACACACAAGGATTGTGGGGGAAGAAGAAAGAAGGAAAGATCCACTATGCTTGCATCCACAGATGGCTGGATACAGCCCTGTGTTCAGTTATCCCACAAAACCATAGTTTCACTAAACTAACTATGGTCAGCGTGACTGTCTGAAGGCAAGCCACTCAATCAACTATGATTAGTAAAGATCCATCAAACCAGGAGTGGAGGTGAATTTGATCCTAACTACCGTTTGCTTGATGTCTGAATGCCGACATTCTGGCTTAATCTAGGCTTGTTCTCTAGCAACACTCTTGCAGTCAACAGAGAGAAGGAAATGAAACCAGTATTTGTCGAGCCAAACAAGGATTTGAATGATTGTTCATGAGCTAAATCCTGGTTTTGCAAACTCGCCATTGTTCAAATAAACCATGGTTTGGCATTTGTATGAAATGGGCCCGTTTGTGCCCATGTATGTGTTTCAGCACAAAACCCAGCCCTCACCACGGACATTGGGTTCCCCTGAGAAAGGAGTAAATGGAAGCCATTCACTTGGACAGAAGGGTAGCTTGGAGCCACCTGATCACTCACTCACAACCTGACTTCCCACTGCTGAGACATCACCCCAACATGAACATGGCTGACAGTGCCTGGATTTGGACTTCAGGTTAACCTGGAGGTGAGAAATGAGTTGAAGGACCCTGAGCTTGGGGTCAGGGAGAATGGCTGGCATGGCATGACACAGAAGAGAGGAAAGAATGGGGCCAGGAGTGACCAGGGATTTAGGTGTAATTGAGCCATGGAAAATAGACAGTTCCTTAACATTATAGCTTCCTCAGTTTTCAAAGGGAGACAGCAAAGTGCTGAGCCTGGCAAGAAACTAACAAAGTCACAGCGATGTAAGCTAAGTAAGCTCTTCCATTTGATGGCTCTATGGAAAAGGCAGGAAGGCAAGGTCTCCTGGATCATCGGGGGGGGGGGGGATACACTCCCAACTGAATAAAAAGGTATGTACTTGTTCATCTATCCACTGGCCTCCTTCATTTATTTAGATGGACTCCACTGAGCCAGATCTGATGCCAAATCAGGTGCAGATCCTACGCACAAAGAGAAGTGCTGCCTTGAAGATACTATTGTTGTAAAGTAGCAGTTTTCAGAATCTGAGGATTCTACGGAACGTTTTTAGGGAACCTGGCACCAGCCAGGTTTGGGGCTAACTACTCTATCTTATAACAAATACCAAGTCCTCTCTTAGAACTACAGACTGCAGAGGAGGAGTAATAGTAAGCTTAATGAGCCCTTGCTAAGTTTCCAGACAACCCTAGTATTGCCCCAGAACACTGTTTGTAAGAGAAAGACCTGTCTCTAAATGTAAGTCCCGCAAGATTGTTGTCAAGACCCTCCATTTCATTAATTCCCCTTTGATGCTGGGCCTGAGACCTGTTCATACAATAATGTTTACACATGTTGCCCTGAGCATATCTGCCAACAGAATGCAAATAATTTCCTCACCTTTCTCTGATGCCCCATCAAAATGAAGACATCCCCCCACACACACACTTATTTCACTTTTAAAGTTTATATTTTTAACCATTAAAAAGAGAGAAGAGACTGTACAGCCAATATATTGGGCAGGGGGAGGAATTTTTCATCACACCAAAAATCTATTTTTGAACATCAAATTTACTAACCTACTAACGGTTAGAAGCTCTACTGTTTTACCATTATAAACAGTTGCTGTTCCTTACCAATTCGAGTGATTTTATTGTAGGAAAATTCAAGACTCCAAAGATTACTGCAGCCATATAATCCATGAATGGATGAAATTCTGTTTTTGTTTAGAATTAGAATGCTGAGATTTTCTAGATTCTCACAATTGACTGTCTGAATATTGTTGTCCTGAAACAAAGCAAGAAAAGGTAGATTGACTAAAAATGTCAGATTACCAGTTTTAGGGTGGGGCCTGCAGTTCTCCTGGAATTACAAATGGTCAGACTACAGAAATCAGACTACAGAGATCGGAGAGAGACAACGTGGTGTAGTGGTTAAGAGCGGTGGAGCGGTGGACTCTGATCTGGAGAACCGGGTTTGATTCCCCACTCCTCCACATGAGAGGCGGAGGCTAATCTGGTCAACTGGATTTGTTTCCCCGCTCCTGCACTTGAAGCCAGCTGGGTGACCTTGGGCTCGTCACACTCTCTCAGCCCCATCTACGTCACAAGGTGTCTGTTGTGGGGAGGGGAAGGGAAGGTGATTGTAAGCCGGTTTGATTCTTCCTTATGTAGTAGAGAAAGTCGGCATATAAAAACCAACTCTTCTTCTTCTTCCCTTGGAGGACATGGTAGCTTCAGAGGGTGGACTCTATGGCATTCCATTCAAGCCCCCTATTGTCTGCAAACTCCAAACTTACCAACCACTGTCCCCAAATCCCCAGGAATTTCCCAAACTGGAGCTGACAAAAGAGAAAGGTAGTCCCCTGTCAAGCTTCAGGTAATTACTCACCCATGGGGTAACACATCATGAAGTTTACTAGGCAAACTATGTGTATGGGGTGGTTTGCCATTGCCTTCCTCAGTCATCTACACTTTACCCCCAGCAAGCTGGGTCCTCATTTTACCGACCTCGGAAGGATGGAAGGCTGAGTCAACCTCGAGCCAGCTACCTGAAACTGACTTCTGTTGGAATCAAACTCAGGTCGTGAGCAGAGCTTTGACTGCAGTACTGCCGTTTACCTACTAAAAATACTTCAGATAACTACTACCACCCTTCCAAAATTTAGCTGTTTCTCCAGTGTTACCATTATTTAACTAATACTTACAGTGGGAAACAGGACTAGCATCCAGAATGCCAGAGTGTTAAATGACTGCAAGAACCAGTGAAGCTGGCAACAACACAACAACACAAAGTCCCATTAACCAAGAGCAGCTGCTCATTTCACCTGAGCTTGCACAGCAGCTTGAATCTCCTGCTTCAAGCAGCACACATATGCACACACTTTGTTGTGATGCATGGGGACTGTTCAGAATAAGTCTTTGGAAATTCATTCTTAGTGTGTTGTGTTAGCCAGAGTCACAGGTTATTACATTATATTACATTTTTATCCTGCCCTTGCTCCAAGGAGCTCAAGGTAGCGAATGTAGTGACCCTCGTTATAGAATACAGAAGCACAATCTCTGTACTACAATCAAAGTTTATAAGCTTTAAATTAATGTCTTACCGCTATGTTTTTCTAACTCAGTTGGTATACCCTGGCAGTATAAGTGTAAACACAGAAAACGGCACCACTTTGGTACAGTTTGGATGCCTCTGGAACTCGGGTTTAGAGACTGGGAGTAGGACATTCAGTGTTTTCCTAGCCCCTGTCCTCGATCACACAAATGCCACTCATGAAAGTAGGTTTAGAAACATACCCAGGTTTACTATAAACCATGGTTAACAGTCACATGTCACACCAATCCCACTAGAAGGGAGTACAAGGACATGATCCAGAAACATATTCCCAATTTTCAAAACTTTTTGCCTGTGGTGTTCCTGAGGGAGGCCTTTGCACCCTTTATGTGGAGTAAAAATGTCATATTAAGCACACTCTCAGCCTAACTTACCTCACAGGGCTGTTGTAAGGATAAAATGGAAGAGAGCAAAATTATGTAAGTCACTTTTGGTCCCCACGGGGGAGAAAGGCAGGGTACGAATGAATTAAATCAATATACATATGCACCATCTGCAAATACTTAGTAAAAACACTGTAGAGGTGGATCAGGGCAGAATAGCTGAGGCAAGAGACACTACAATCCATTTAGAAATAGTTTTCCTTTCAAAAGGGAAAATAAAAGATTTGGTACCTCTACATCTATATACTTCAGATCTTTACAATTGCTAAGTCCTTCCAAAACAGTTAATCCACAGCGCCGGAGACTCAAGAACTGAAGTTTGGAACACTGTGACAAAGTGGAAAGGCTGCAGCCAGGAAGATCTTCAAATGTAACTGTGGTAACCTGTATACATTGAATAAAGCAAAAATATGTAGTTTAAATTATACATAGTATAAGCATTACAGTAACAAATTCCCCAACATATCGTTTCTGACTATTCAAGAAAAAGCTGGGAAAGAAATCCAAAATCACACCCCAAGAGAGAGGGGCTTGCTATTCCTGACACCCATGCAACATAATGGAAAAACACAATATAATCAAAGAGCTGCATTCTGCCAATAATTGTTCCATGCTAAACCAACTTTCTTCTTTTCCATCCACCAAAACAGAGCCTACTAGTGGCATCTAGCCTGCTGCAGTCTTGGAATCTAGTCACTCTTTCCCCCATGTCTAATATTTTAATAGTATGTTGCAGGGAACCTGCATTCAAATGTTACAATGATACTGGAGTGGTCAGTTGGTAGAATGGAGATCATGTAGTTTCAACTTCGTTCATGGAGACAGTAATAGTGCACAAGCCAACTATACAAGTATCAAGTGGAGGAAACCAAGGACTTGCGGGGAGCATCTCATTTTCCCTCCCCCACTATTTTCCTCTTTCCCTTCCCTGGCAGCCCCCATAGCTTGTCCCTTTTTCCTGTCCCAAGAAAATTCTGCACTATTTGAGCCACTGTGAGCTGCCGGCTGCCAGCCCAGTTGTGCAGTGGGGAACCTGCAAGAATGTGGGGTTACCTCACTTTCCCTTGAAACCAGCACCCCACAGTATTTTCTTCAGCTGAAGGGCAAAGGCTATGGCAGATACTCCGTTCCCCCATTCATCCTGTTCTGTTTTTTTTTTTTAATCTAGCAGAACAGCTTTCCCTCCATAATGGTTTTGGAAGGTCAAGAATTTCTCAGTTTGTTCGTGTTTCTCCTCAGACACGTGCCAGAAAAAGGACGCAAACTTGGACAGCACCACATCATTCCGGGTGAAATAATAACCCAAGGACAAATAGGCGTAGCTGGTGTGGAGGAGCTGGCTGACCAAGCGGTTCACACCAGCTTCGCTCTTGGAGGGATAGTTCTGGCAGACCTGGGAGCTTATGATGCAGGTGGAGGCGGGCTGGTTAGCTGGACTGGTAGAGAAGTGGAAGGTGGGGTGGTTGCGACCCTGCTCCATTCAAGCACTGTCGAAGCAAGAGCAGCAGGAAGACAGGCCCAAAGGGGGTCAATCTAGGCACACTATTTTCTCCTTCCTGGCATCCCCAATATCCTCACCTTTCCATGCTTCCTTTTTTTCCTTCCCATCTATCTACCCATCAACCTTTTATCTGCCCTTCTTCAGCTATATTATTTATTTACTTCATTTATACCCCACTTTTCTCCACACTGGGGGCCAAAAGCCACTTACAGCATTCTCCTCTTCTCCATTTTATCCTAACAACCCCATGAGGTAGGTTTGACTGAGAATCTGTAACTGGCCCAAAGTCAGTTGGTGAGCTTCCATAGTAGAATGGGGATTCAAAGCTGGGTTTCCCAGGTCCAAGTTCAAAACTTTAATCACGATACCACACTGGCTTTCATCAGGTAGCTGCTGTTGAACGCTAGCGAACAGCCAGGACTGGGTGAGTCATGCAAGCTGCCCAGTGGTTGCTACTGGGATTGGCCTCATGAGTCCTCCCTCAAAGGCCAGAACTGCCCCGGAAAGGGCCTACCTTCCCCCCCTCCCCGCCTTTTACTAACAGAAACTAAGGATGGAAGATGTGGCAATACTATTATGGTTACCTAGCAATGGCCACTGAGGTCTTTCGTTTTTTAAAGCTGAAGGCACTTCTTCTATTATTTTGGGCAGTTTTAACCCACAGTTATTTCTTTTTAAGATTTCAGATTTTTTTTTCCTGCAATCTTGGGGCTTTTCTCAGGTTTGTAGAAAGATCTGTATTGTCTGACAATGGCTTCAGCCTTCATATTTAAGTATCCACAGATGGAGCCCAGTTGAGAATGACATATACTGATATTTTCTATAATGGTCAGTGCTTCAACAGTAATGATAATTTCTTATTTGTTCCAAAAAGAACATTTAAAAAATGTAGTGTACGTATATTTACCTGTTGTAGAGCATTCCAGGGGCCAGCCTGAATTATCATGGAAGCGCTCAGCGGGGGCAATGAACTAGCTGAGCATTTCCGTGGTTTGCTTCTTTCAACTATTTTCTTTCTCTTGTTTTCCCTACAAATACTTGACCAGGATTTGCACGTCTCCATCCACTTTAATCTCTTCCCTTCAATAGAATCCAAAAGTAGGTTTGGTTTCTCAAAAGATTTGACTGGGATTTCATCTTTCACTTCACCCTGAATTTCTTTTTCTGCAGGTTCTCTCTTCATGTTTCCAGATACATACGATTTCTCTGTTTGTCCAGTGTTTACAGAACCTAACTGGACATCCATGTTAATGTGATTGCTGTGCACTCCACTTCCCTCATCAACTACTCTAATCTCTGCCGGAACAGTTTTGATATCAAGCATTGTTGTGTTACTACCCGTCTGACAGTCTGCAGTAGCTGAACCATGGTCTTCTACATAAAGTACGCCATTCTCTACTAAGTTGTTATTTATCTCATTAAGAAATTCTGTCTTTCCAGATGTTTGTTTTCCTCCTCCATTATCATGCCATGAACTGTCTGGTTTTTCTTCCTTTAATCTTGCTTCCAGTGTCAGTTTAATCTGTTGCTTTTGCAAAATTTGTTTTAGCTCTTCTGCCGTACCTTTCTCTTGTTCATTCACCTTTTCAATTTCTTCTTCCTCCTTTGCCATTTCCAAATCTTCCTCTGTGTTTGTGGCTGCCATCCCACTTTCCATCTTGAAAGTTTTATCTTCCTCCTTCTCCATTTTTTCTATTTCTTTTGC
Organism: Euleptes europaea; assembly: GCF_029931775.1. Lineage (NCBI taxonomy): Eukaryota > Metazoa > Chordata > Lepidosauria > Squamata > Sphaerodactylidae > Euleptes > Euleptes europaea. The sequence goes on along the minus strand of NC_079314.1, from coordinate 79,102,505 downwards.
TTTTTCTGTTATTTCCATATCTTGATCTATATTTTCATTCACTGTTCTCCCTGGAATTTCTTCACCTTTACTGTCCTCTTTTGCTTTTACAATTTCCTGCTCCTCCTTTGTCATTTTTATTTCTTTATCTGTATTTTCAGGTTCCATTATCCCTTCACTTAAGCCTGTTAGAACGTCTTTTTCTTTCTTTTTCTGTTCCAGCAACATTAGTTGTTCTCTTCTCTGAAGTCTCACCAATTCTTTCTTACTTTCATATTCTTCGCAGCTTTTCAACCTTTCTGCAATCTTTTCCCTTTCTTTTTTTTCTCGCTTTTTTCTCTCCTCTTCCTCTTTCTTCTTCTTCTCTAGAGCCCTCCTTCTCAATCTTTCCTCCTTTTCTCTACATTCCCTTTCTATTTTTTCCTGCAGGTCTCTTTTCCTTTTCAGTTCTGCTCTCCATTCTTTCAAGACAGGGGCATAAATTTTGTATACTCGGAATGCTCGAAAGTAAGCTTGGATTTTTTGAGCTGCCATATTCTGCTGTTCCATCATCTGTTGTCTTTCCTTTGATTTCTGTTCTTCAAAGGCCATTTGTTCTTCTTCTATTTGCATGTGTAAATTTTGAATAAATTTCTAAACCAGAAACAAGAGAGGAAATACTACGGTAATAAACTTATAGTGTGGGTATACATCCAAAAATGGCCATTAACAGTTGCATATCATTTATGACTGTCGTAGCAGTGTCCAAAAAGTAATTCACTTCCCTTTTCTGTTGAGTGTCACATTGATCACATGGGGGGGTATGTCACTCTCAGGCTACAGTACTATACCTTGTGGGTAGCCATGGCAACTAGACCTAGCTTCACCCTATCTGATAGTTACAGCTTCCAAAAAGGTCTATACTGAAGCAGATTGTTGGTGTGCTGTTCAAAAATTTAAAAATCTCTGTCTCCTTGCCCCTTCCCTGCTTAGCAAACTTTAGACCATTTCTTTGGATCTGCTGTATTAGTGTTCATCTCTGGCCCACCTTCACCATGCTTTGAACCACTTCTGGATTCTTTGCAGTTATTCCCTTTTGCTAGGCTCTGATCCAGCAAGGGCCACTGACACCAGCCCAGTAAGAGGGCATGGGGGAACTGTGATGAAATATATAAATTAATATTTTTGAAGCTGTAACCTAGATTTATGTAGGCTAACATGTAACATCTGTGCAACTAACAGTGGAATCCTATCCAGAGTTACTCCAGCCAAACTTGTTGGAATTACTGGACTTAGACTGGAGCAACTCAGTATAACGTTGTACTATACATCATTTGTTTGGTGTAATTTTTACAGAAAAAGTGGCAGGGGCTGGGCCTACAGATGAGCTCCTTCACATCTGACAAAAACTGCAGTGATGGCATACTAAGAAACTTTAACATATGCAAGCATAAGCTTAATACAGAACACTGCAGTCCTAAAAAGATGTACACAGACATAAGTCTCATTTAATTCAATGTGGCAGGAAGCCCATTGTTGAGGGGGGGGGGACAGTTAGGCAGCAGCCGAGAGCGGCTGCAAAAGGAATTTTTTTTAAAAAAAGTAAATAAAAAATAGTCAGAAATCCTCCATAGGGTTTAGAGAGGCTATCCACCTATTTTTGTGGTATAGCAATGCTGCAGCGCGCACATGCAAGGGGGCATTCCTGGGGCCAAAGGGGTCAGGAAGCTGACTAATGTCAGCTCCACCACTGGGAACGCCCTGAACACACACACACACACACACATTATGCCAGCATGGAATTTCCCTTCCAGTATTTCACTGCTGGCGTGGCAGCGATGGCGGCGGAGGCCGGCACAGTTCCATGGGTCTCCGGCTGCCCCCGCGTCAGCATCCATGTCACTTTGTGCCATGGTAAAGTGGCACGGATTCCACTGCTGGATCATGCTGGCTCCTATCAAGCTTTGCACCCACCCTTCAGGATTGCACAGTTACTCCCAGGACAGTGTCTTTAGGATTGCAGTCTCAGTCTTGGCTGAACACCTCTACTTCTTTCCCCATCAGATCTTAGGTCCCTTTGTAGGAAAAATGAGGGTAATTTAAAGACAACTAAAGATAGGTCCTTGATGTGATTTCATTTAGTCTCTAATTGAGTTTTCCTACAGTGCCAGCTTAAGCAGTTATATTCTTCCAACTCCACTGAAGTCAATGGACTTAGAAAGATGTAACTCTGTTTAGGATGACACTGCTAGTCAATCAGAGAAACTATTATGATACTGTTCCGATATAATTCATTTTTAAAAACACATCTTTTCATGGAACAGATGTATTTTCAAACACTTAAATACTAAACATAACACTATATCGTTTTATATATATAACTATAATACTAATGAAAGGGGATACTATTAGAATAAGTTTCAAATATTGAACTGTTATTCAAATTTATACAGACCACAAGCCTTTCATTTTAGAGCAGTTACATGCATTTATGAACCAAAAATGCAGATCACAGCCTTATTTTCTCACATAAAAACCACGCTGGCATTTCTCCTTAACTATCACTTCTTGTCAACATTCTTACATGTAAATTACCTTGTGCTGAATCAACTGTTCTTTCCAAGCCTCCTCTTCTTTTTGCCGTGCCTCATCCAAAATAGCTTGTTGTTGCTGCACAAAACAGAGAAGCTTGCTAGTATCACTTTAATGTACTTTAGTAGATAGATTGTTTATTTGCGGCCCTTGGCCAGATAAAACAAGATACATGGACTAAAATGGTCTTACCGACAAAGGTTTACAGTTGAGTCTTAAATCACTTAAACAAATAAAAATAATAAAATAAATAACATCCAAGTTACATCTGCCATTTGGACTAATGTACTTTAGTAATATTAATGATCATTGGAATCTGGAAGTCACTGTAAAGGTAAAGGTCCCCTGTGCAAGCACCAGGTCATTCCTGACCCATGGGGTGACGTCACATCCTGACATTCCCTAGGCAGACTTTGTTTATGGGGTGGTTTGCCATTGCCTTCCCCAGTCATCTTCCCTTTACCCCCAGCAAACTGGGTACTCATTTTACTGACCTCGGAAGGATGGAAGGCTGAGTCAACCTTGAGCTGGCTACCTGAAACCAACTTCTGTTGGGATCGAACTCAGGTCGTGAGCAGAGCTTGGACTGCAGTATTGCAACTTACCACTCTGCGCCATGGGGCTCTTGGAAGTCACTGTAGCACATTAATATGTCATAAATCCTGCCTCTTCTAACCACTTTGTGATCATTGTCCTCTACTTGGGGATCTGAGAGGAAGAAAGCTTTTATGCCTGCCCACCAAACAAAGAAGGGTAAGGTTTGGTCCCCCTCACTACAGTAATGGAAAAGCTGTTTCAAGGAAGGAAGCTCTGAGCATGCACTGGAGCTCCTGTGTCCAGAAGCTAGCCCAGGACACATGCATTTCCAAAGACAGACAATCATATAAGTACTTCATTCTTCATAGTTCCTTGAAGTATAGCTTGGAGAAGTTCAAGAGATTCATACTGGTACTCTCTCAGGGAGAGCTCTGATTTCTACAGTGCCCAACCAACATGTCACATCTCCATTTTAGCACATTTAAAGACTAAAATAATGGCTATGAATCTGCATATATATGTGTGAGTATGTGCAAAAGGGGGAAAAAAGCTGGAGAACTATAATACATAAAGTGACAAAATCCAACTGAAGACAAAGCTCTGGGTGTCACTCTGTAGAAACATTCTACTACTTTGGTTGTTGGTCCTTCACTGTTGTCAAAAAGAGAAGAAAAATATAAACATATTTTATGAACAATACTTAGGATTATCTGTGCTGTACCAAAACTAATATAATTTCATTTGTAGCTGGAAAAAGCTGATTGCTATAGCATGGCTCTCTTCCAGTGCAACGTTTTAAATCTATAACGTATGTTACTGGTAGCAAAGCATATAAAAATACCAGGAAGATAAACACATTGCAAAGATTTAGGTTACTTGCTTAAGTTGCATCTAGTTTATCAATCCATTGTAAGTTTATATTATGATACAAAATTTGATTTTACGCATGCTCGTCAACAGAGATTAAGATATTTTAAACTAGAAATGGAAACATTACCACATGCAACATCTCTAACTTCATCCGTTCTGCCTCCAATTCCTCTTGCCGCTTCCGTCTCTTGTCCATCTCAATCTCATTTTCCATTTCTTCCATCTCTCTCTCCTCTTTCATCTTCTTCATTTTGTCATCATCAACTTCTTTTTGCTGTTCCAGCCAAAGCTCATATTCTTGCTTGCATCTAGCCTCAACTTCTTGGAAACTAAAGCTAATGGCTATGTCATTCCCATCTAGAAAAAGTCATTTGTGTCAGTTTCATAGCACTGAAAACACTGATCGTAATGATAATGGGTTGGAACTCATGAGAATTTTAAGTCATATGCACCATGTAATCAAAGTGATTATTTCTGTCTATGGTAATTTCATCTAGTTTTCTCCTCCCTTTACAACACCACTAGCAGAATAACCCATATCATACAGGGTGAAGCACACCACAAACCCAGAAAGGAATTATAGGCCTGTGGCTAAACATTAGAAGACCTGAGCTCAAACCTCGTGTAAAACATAAACTCATTGTGTGGTTTTGGGTAAGTCACTGCCTCTTGATAAAGTACTTTGCTCTGTTATTATAGTAATGAGCAAACAGCAAGAAAATATACCACAATGGAGATGTTGGTAGGACTGTGTCTATTTCAATTTGTATATATTACTGTTTAAGATCTTGATGGGTAGCCATGTTAGTCTGTCTGAAGCAGTAGAAAAGAGCATGAGTCCAGTAGCAACTTAAAGACTAACAAAAATTCTGGCAGGGTATGAGCTTGCATGAGCCACAGCTTGCTTCTTCAGAAAGTTCATACCCTGCCAGAAATTGTGTTAGTCTTTCAGGTGCTACTGGACTCTTGCTTTTTTCTACTGTTTAAGATCTATAGATTATATATGTACATGGGAAATGAATTTAAACACACATGCTATTTTTTTAAAAAAATAAGAAGCTGAAATTTTACTCCGAAGGACATGGTGATCCTCTCCAGGAGAGACAACTGATTTTATTTTAATAGAACAATTACTGCAATCCATTTCCTAGTAACAGGTGGGAGAAGTTTTTTCCCTTTGAACAACAAGTCTACATATCCCTGGGGGTAATACATGGGAAAAATTTAGAGTCAGCTCACTCTCCCTCTGTGATCATGTCTGGATACAAAGCAGACACCAACCTAAAAAGATATAATAAGGTATGTAGAACCTGAGCCCTCCAATTTCTGATATATAGGCATAAGGCAGGAAGGTGAGGACCAAATAACTTGGGGAATGATTGCTGTCATCAAGTCAAAGCTGTTACCACCTGCTCTGCCCCCCTTCCTACCCTGTAGATATGTCAAATAACGGCAGACTTGTTGTGAAGCAACCTAGGTTTAAATATTTGTGGTATTTGATGGTTTTCACTTGTTGATTTTGTTGTTGTTGTAAGCCACTTGATACTGCACTGAGCAGAGTGAAGTGGGTGAAAGGTACACACATAAATAAACAAAATAAATATATTCTATTATGAAACTAATAGAATGGAACTGTGTTTCTGAGCAAATAAATCCTACTAAACATTTTCCCCCCACAGAAGTACATGCACAGAAACAAGAGTCCTCCTGCAGTTCGTCCTAAATGATGTTGACATTTAACTAAAGAGTTTTTTTAAAAAATGTAATTCATTAATTATGAATAAAGCTTTTTTTTAATGAAACAGCAATCAATTCTGCATCATCCCTTACAGCCCTTCCGTCTTACTTACAAGCCTCACTCATTTTAATGAGCCTTACTTCCAATAAATGTCCTTTAGATTAGGGCTAAATCAAATGTGCACCTAAGAACTGGTTTGGAGTAAATTGTTTCCCTCTGCTGGCCCCAACATTAAACATACCTTTTTTTCATTTCTGTCTGTGATGATTCACTGCCTTTGTTCCTTCTCTGCTGATGCTGTAGCATCATTTTAAAAGACTTCCCTCCTTCCCTTTGGTACATGATCCCAGCCCGACAAGGATCATGTAGTGAGAAGTGATAAGGTCATGACACTACACAGTCAATCCGATTTGGCTATTTTATGACATCCATGGAGAACAACAAAGTCAGAGTTCAGAATAAGGGAAATCTGATGCTGGAACCATTTCCCCCACTATAAACTGGTTTTCTTTCCCTTCAGTTATGTCCTCATATAGCACAACTTGATTAGATACGTAATGTAGTGACAAAATGGGTGGCTACTCATTCCCTTTTGTCTCAGTGTTTCTGAAATGGGAAGTGCTTTCTGAGCCTTAAGAAAAATTACCTGTCATGTAGGCTTAGCTTTATTACCACTGCACAACTTATGTCTGACTAAACATGGTTAGGACTAGGCTGCCATTCTGATTACCTGCCAAAAAACAAGGATAAGCTATTTCATTGGAAAGAATGCTTCCATCATTGTTGACCTCATCTACATTCTCTGTCTCCATGCTCATTCGTAATTCCTCATCTTCTATTTCAGAGAGTACCTGAAGATACAGCAAATATTTTCATAATAATTAGGTTTGGTTTGGAACTATTTAATGACAAAGCATAGAAACAATTTGCTGCATTTGCAGAATGGAGTTTAACAGAGTATGCAGTATCAAAAATATAGTTAAACAACAGGCTTTCTGTCCTGAGGAAAAGAAGCTTGGGAGCAGCTAGATTAGGTCCAGTGCAAGCAGTCCTATAAGAAAAGCAACCACCTTGCCAATGAAATGTTCAGAAGAGAAGGACTGCATCTAGTTTCATGCTATTCCCCACTACCTGCAGATTAATTTGCTAACATGGCTCAATATGTAAAACCCCAGTCTTCAAACAAGACTGCCCCAAAAATCCTTTAATGGTTTCCTATGAAATATGAGCTTGGTCAGGCTAAGGCCATAAAAGCCAGTGATACAGCTAGCTGGTGAAGAAACACACCAGGGTGAAGAGATTAGCCTAAGCCATAGACTATATAACAAATTGACATTGAATGAATACTTCCTTTAGGGTAAAGTTAACATCCCTGTTGAGAACTGCATTTTATTTTGATTTCTGGGCTTTGCAACAACCCCCCCCACACACACATCCTTGATTTAAAAAGGTATTCTCAGCAGACGATATGCAGGAAGGGGAAAATCAATTGCTTTCAAGCATTGCCCCTCTTGACAGTAGCTCAAGCAAGTACCAACCGTCCAAGTTTTATCAATTCAAATGGCCCTCCTGACAAAGAAATGGCCAGCTCACACTTTGGCTGGAATCTGACATCTAGAAGGGATACAGAAACTTGCAAAGGGCTAGATGGAATCTAGGAAAGCATTCTTTGGCCCACAAGGGGCTGCAAAACAGAGGAGATAAAATCCCTTGGCATGCAGGTAGAGGGGTCCATTTTGCCTGACTCCATTGGCAGGAAGGCTCTCTCACACTTGGACTCCCATCTTGGTGTCCCCCATTGTCATGTGGAGCAGACAAAGGGTGGCTGCCTGGACGAATATTCCAAGGTAATGGGAAGCTTTTAGAATGCTGTAACTTCTAAGCTTAAACAGCCTGCCCGAAACTAGCTAGGCTAGGGCATTAACAGACTTGAGAGACAGGGGATCGCATGTTTGCAACTTTCTTTTATCCTTTGCTTAATCCATTGCTCTGCAGAGTATATGCAAGGACTTTTCCTTTTAATAAATTCTTTACCATTTCAGCTGCCAGTAGTTGGTCTCTGTACCAAATAGACCACTGCCATGCTAACCTGCTATTCTAAAGAGGAACCAGGGGAAGGGAGGTGGGTGATTGCTAGATCACTAACTCCCCAAGGGTGCACAAGTGCAGTAAGTTGTCCCTGTGATAACCAGTCATTGGGTAGCAGGAAACATGGGCACTAGGTGGGGCCCTAATTGGCAATGTGGAAGGGAAGTTGGGAATGCTGGCCCTCTTGGTGGGTAATTCCAAAATTAACCAAGTGGCGCTAGTGTGCTGAAGGAGAAGTGTGAGAGAACCCCTCTGAGAGTCGGGTGAGTGACTCATCACTGGACAGAGACTTGGGATGGTTGCTGGTGCCTAGATGCTTCAGAGAGCCAAAATCGAGTGGGGCCCATGGGTCTGTACTGCTACTATCTCCTATCCCTAAAGATAGGGGTTCAAAGAGAGGAACTTGCAGGAACATAAGCCATGGGAAGAATAAGCCAATGACATAACCAGATCCTAACTATCAAAACTGTTGTAAAAGCCAAGAACATCCTTGTTCTGTGTGTGTGTGTTAAGTGCCGTCAAGTCGCTTCCGACTCATGGCGACCCTATGAATGAAAGTCCTCCAAAATGTCCTATCTTTGACAAATTGAAGGCTGTGGCTTCCTTTATTGAGTCAATCCACCTCTTGTTGGGCCTTCCTCTTTTCCTGCTGCCCTCAACTTTTCCTAGCATGACTGTCTTTTCCAGTGACTCTTGTCCTTTCATGACGTGATCAAAATACGATAGCCTCAGTTTAGTCATTTTAGCTTCTAGGGTCAGTTCAGGCTTGATTTGATCTATAACCCACTGATTTGTTTTTTGGGCAGTCCACGGAATCTGCAACACTCTCCTCCAACACCACATTTCAAAGGAATCTATTTTCTTCCTATCAGCTTTCTTCATGGTCCAGCTTTCACACCCATACATAGTAATAGGGAATACGATGGCATGAATTAATCTAGTCTTGGTGGCCAGTGACACATCCTTATACTTCAAAATCTTGTCTAGCTCCTTCATGGCTGCCCTTCCCAGTCTCAGTCTCCTTCTGATTTCTTGGCTGCAGTCTCCCTTTTGGTTGATGGTGGAGCCAAGGAATAGAAAGTCTTGAACAATTTCAATTTCCTCATTGTCAACCTTAAAGTTGTGTAATTCTCCTGTAGTCATTACTTTTGTTTTCTTGATGTTCAGCTGTAGTCCTGCTTTGGCACTTTCTCTTTTAACTTTCAGCAGTAGTTGTTTCAAATCTTCACTATTTTCTGCCAATAATGTAGGGTCATCAACATATCTCAAATTATTAATGTTCCTCCCTCCAATTTTCACTCCACCTTCATCTAAATCTAATCTTTCCTAATTATATGTTCTGCATACAGATTGAAGAGATAGGGAGATAAAATACATCCTTGTCTGACACCTTTGCCAATTGGAAACCATTCCATTTCTCCATATTCTGTTCTAACTGTGGCCTCTTGTCCAGAGTACAGGTTGCGCATCAAAACGATCAGATGTAGTGGCACACCCATTTCCTTTAAAACCAGCCATAGCTTTTCACGATCCACACAGTCAAAAGCTTTGCTGTAATCTATGAAAAACAAGCTGATTTTCTTCTGAAATTCTCTTGTATGCTCCAGTAACCAGCGTATATTGCAATATGATCTCTAGTGCCTCTTCCTTTTCTGAAACCAGCTTGAACATCGTGCATTTCTCATTCCATATGTGGCAACAGCCTTTGCTGTAACTTGTTCTAGTTATTCATTTTTCTGAGAGGAAGCTCGTTTCAATAATGAACTGTTTCTTTGATCCAACAAAGAGGACAGTAGAGAAAAATTTCCAAGAATCAGGACAGTATTGACAAATTTTATATTCGGTTGCAAGTTACAACCAACAATACTTTCTGTTAGTGCTGTTTCAGACAAAATGAATGGCTATTACACTAACAGTATTTATTGCCTGCATAGTTTGCTCCCACTAAAATTGGGGGGACTTTTCCCAACTTAAGAAGAAACAAAGTCCAGAAAGCATCTATCAAATCAAATATATGGAGTTAAAAAAAAACACACACAACAAAATAGTACCCTCTTCTTTAAGTCTTCTGGATCTTCATTATATTCAGAAGCCAACTCAGCCAAACAGTCTGAATCTCTGTTAGGGACTACACTGTAGATGTCATCTGCAATGAAGATGTATAATTTAGGAAACTGGGGAGTATTGCTTCAAATTTCAGAGCAGTGAAGTAAGATGAAATACTTTCCCTATGTACATTAACACAAAAGCGTTGTATTTCCAGATCTCATCATGTTATAACTGACACCAAATTACTCTTATAGAGCTTAAATGTTCCATAAAACAGGGAACATTTGTAAAGCTGGCCAGAATAATCACATAACTGATTTGTGGCAGGGCCAGCATCAAGGACTGGCATGGTGGTGCATCAGTTGAGGTCTGTCTCTCAATAGCAAGAATACCCAGCAGCAGCAGGAAAAAACAGAGTGCATGAAAGCAACACTCTGATTCCTCCTCCAGATGTAGGGTTGCCCACACCCTAGAGGAAAAGCACCCTGTAGCTTTAACAGAAGTGTAATGGGATGTTATTTTCCAGGTGATGCTTTTTACCTCCATGCCACAAAAAGTTTCACCTGGCCATGTCTACACATTATATCTCTATTAAAGGGATGGAACAGGGGTTTTTTTCTCTCTAGAATGTTGGCAATTCTAACCAGATGCCCTTCCCATCAGAATACAGAAGGTTGTCCCTCTGGCAGAGACATGACAGGGCTTAAAGGAAAGAAGGGAGCTACAAAATCAGAGGAAAGGAAAGAGGAAGGAACCTATATAACAGGGGAGGGGGAGAAACATGCTATGATAGGGGTTCCCCTATGTACAAGGGTCCACAAATATCTACGGCTACCTATGAACGATCCTGAGAAATACAGTGCTGCTGAACAATTATCTTGCTGATGTGGTTTGCTGAATCAGATCAAAACTTATCTAGTCCAGGGTACTTTGCAAGAATCGATGCAACCACCAGTCATCAGAAAGAAATTGGCCAGTAGTCTACAGCCTGCCTTCTACCTACTCAGTCATATGATACACTGCATAAGAATCTTCTGATAAAGCAGAATCGCAATCCAAGAAAAGAATGCAGTATTCACAGAATTTTGCATTTGAATATGCCTCCTCATGTAGTTGACAAACACCCAAAGAGAATTTAGGAAATAGGTGTGTACGTTATTGTAACTAACCTGACTAAATCACTACTTACTTAAAACGTCATTGTCATTATCCATCTCTTGCAAAAGTCTTTCCGCATTTTGAGTTCTGTTTCTCACAAAATCTAAATAACAGCAGACTGATCCTGGCAGTTCATCTGAAATCTAAATGTACATTTTAAATTCAATTATACAGTTTCAATTTTCATCATAATTATTTTCAAATTAGAATTGTCTTCAGAAAAGTCAGAAATACAGACAATTCAATCTGGCCCTTCCCCATAACAGTAAAATATTCTACTGATGAATACGTTTCTCAGGAGAGTGCAGAAGTAATTATAACTGCTTACCGCTTTAAATACTTACAGGTTCACTATCGCTTGAAACTTCAGCTGATAAATCTGTGTCGGGATCATCAACTTCAAGAGAAGAAACGCTGATTTTGCTTAATTCAATTTCTATTTCTTCTTCTAGTCTTTTATCATCATCATGATTGTCCTCCATTACTTTCACTGGGACATGGAAGAGGTAAAGGTAATAGATATTATTGAAGGCTATGTAAACTCAGGGGCACCCAGTGAAGTTGTGAAGTATATTTTATTTTAAATGTTCTAATGTTGAAATGTTTTAATGTTTCATATTTTCCACCTATTTTGGTGGAAAGGCAGCACATAAATGTTTTAAGTAAATTAACAAACTTCTTAATTAGAAATTAATTTGTGGAGTTTGCTGTCAGCTGGATATAGCAGTGACCACAAGCACCGATGACTTTAAAAGAGAATTACACAGATTCATAGAGGATAGGTTTATCAATGGTTACTAGCCATGGTGAGTACAGGGAATCTCGACATCAGGGGCAGCAAATCTCTGAACACCTTTATTGGGATAGTTGTGAGTGGACATACACAGAACACGTTACATACAATAGATATAACTTGGAGACGTACAAACAAAAGTCCTAATGAAACTACTTTCAAGGTCACCTCCATGAAAAAATAAGCGTTACAGCCTGTAAATTAACAGGCCACTCACCAGGGACCATTCATACAAATTAGTAGTATAAGTCAAAAAGATCACTCTAAAGTCACAAAAGTCAGTAACAGTGTCTAACTATATAAGTAACACTGCAGATCTGGAAGACAGAAAAATATGCTTGAATCCAATGTACCTAAAAGTAGCACTACCATTCCTCATTAATTAATGAATTAATTAAATTTATTTATGCCCTGCTTTTCTCCCTAATGAGGACCCAAAGCATTTACATTGTTTTCCTCTCCTTCATTTTATCCCTGCAACAACCTTCTGAGATTAGAGAGAATGACTGCCCCATGATCACCCAGCAAGTTTCCATGGCAAAGTGAGAATTCAAATCTGGGTTTCCCAGATCCTACTCTGACGCTTTAACCACTAGACTACACTGGCTCTCATTAACACCCACAGGCAAGGTTACAGAAGTGACAGAGGAAAATAACCAGTGATGGCAATATCAAGGAGGAAAGGGTCAAGTAAGCTGGAGCCAAGATTTCAGTAGTGGAGACCCAATGCCTTCCTCTGCTGTGCCTCTCATTGACCAGTCCTCTTAGCACTGCTCACTGGAGCATCTCTGTGCCTTTTAGTAATAGGGTTGCCAACCTCCAGATGAGCCCTGGAGTTTTTCCAGAATTACAACTGATCTCCACACTACAGCGATCAATTCCACTGGAGATAATGGCAGCTTCAGAGGGCAAACTCTATGGTAAACCAGAGATTCTAGGTGAAATTCCCTCCTCCACAGGCACCATCACTAAATCTCCAGGAATTTCCCTGGGTGGAGTTGGCCATCCTACTTGGCATTTTCACCATAACTCTTCAACTGCTGCTGGCCACTATTACGCTGAATGAATGTACATGGCAATTCTTTCGTGAACAGTGTGGTGCAAACATTGATCCCGGTGGGATGGGGGAGGCTGTAAACACCAAGGTATTCCAAAGGACTCAGAGGGACACACAATTAGTCAACATAAGAAAGGCCATGCAAGATAGGGTTGCCAGGTCCTTCTTTGCCATCGGAGGGAGGTTTTTGGGGCGGAGCCTGAGGAGGGCGGGTTTTGGGCAGGGAAGGGACTTCAATGCCATAGAGTCCAATTGCCAAAGCGGCCATTTTCTCCAGGCGAACTGATCTCTATCGACGGGAGATCAGTTGTAATAGCCGGAGATCTCCAGCTAGTACCTGAAAGTTGGCAACCCTAATACTAGAACAGACCAAAGTCCATCATGTCCAGCAGTCTGTTCACACAGTGGCCCAACCAGGTGCCTCCAGGAAGGCCACAAACAAGACGACTGCAGCAGCACCGTCCTGCCTGCGTTCCACAGCGCCTAATATAATAGGCATGCTCCTCTGATCCTGCTCCTCCAGCGGTGATCTGGAGAACTGGCCAGTGATCAGAGAATAGGTATGTATCTTGACTAGTAGCCATGAATACACCTCTCCTCCATGAACATGTCCACTCCCCTCTTAAAGCCTTCCAAGTTGGCAGCCATCACCACATCCTGAGGCAGGGAGTTCCACAATTTAACTACGCACACTAATTAAACGGTGGTCACAAAGAATCTCGACGAAGCTCTTGGTATTGACAGGGCAGCAGTGGCTGCTAATCCCCCGCCCCCGGAAATCGATTTTCAGAAACAAGAAGGTTCAGAATCGATCGGTGCTGCCTCTCTAGCATTTACGACGCGCACGAGGACTACAACTCCCAGAGTGCACCGGGGAAACCCCTTCCATAGATTCAGCAGCGCCCCGCTGCAGTGTAGGACTTGCGCTTTCTTTTTAGCTTTTTTGTTACCAGCCGTCTCCGCGGCTCGCATAAACACAAATTGGCATCCCCGTTGCTTCCTTACACGGAGCAAACACCCACCCTGTCTTCAGGACCGAACAACGACCTAACCACACCTCTCTATTTGCCGAGGCCGTGAAGCACTTACCTGCTTCAGAAGCCGCGAGTCTAGAGCAAGGCGCTAAATGTTACAGGAAGTGTCACCATGGCAACAACGAATCGGAAACGGAGGGCGGGGGGAAAGCTAGCTACGGAAGCCGACAAAGGTTAAAACTGGTTACGTTTTCCCGTTGGCTTTAATGAGAAGGAGAGGACAGGCAGGGGCGAGGTATAATCATTCCATGGGAGACGTGGAGTGATTGGTTCAGACTGGTTTGGTATCCTCTACCCCAGTGGTTCCCAACCTTTTTTTGACCAGGGACCACTAGGACTTTTTTGTTCGGTGCAGGGACCCCAAGGTTCAAAATAAAAATTCCGAGAGTTTGAAAATAAACTTTAATCATAACTGTTAGTTAAACATTAAACTTAGAATAATATTTGAATATATATTTTTATAATAGAGAATTTTTAATTGAAAATATTAATTTATTATGGGTTTATAACTTTGTTTTGCGGACCTTAATTTAGTTCTCGTGGACCCCTGGGGGTCCACGGACCCCTGGTTGGGAACCAGTGCTCTACCCAAACGCTGAAGGCTGGGCTTGAGAAGGAAGCTTAGGAGAAAGCTTTCCCCCCCCCCGACCTTTCCCATTGCTTCTCAAAAACCAAATATTGTTATTTTGCACGCTTTTAAACGCACGCAGATAAACATTTCCACAGCTGATACTTATTTAAATTCCCCCAACTCTGTTTTGTCTCTTGCCTTGCAAGCGCCAGGGGGGTCACCATGAATTGGCGACGGTGCTTCCCGCCATATTCGCATTGCCAGCACCCTAGATCAACGAGGGATGTGTTTGTTAGATCTCTTTTTAAATGCATGTTCTCCCTTTGGACAAAAGTGTCTACTTGCAACCATGAGAGTAAAAACCGACGACAAGTCAAAACCATGACAAAATCGACAAAGGACAAAACAGATTGCAAAAAAGACAAATTAAAAGTTTTCTGATAAATAGTGTTTTAGAAACCATCTTGAAAGCCTGTCGGCTATGGAGTGTGGAGTAAACAGTTTTAAAATAAAGAAAGCCAGACAATAACACTGAAAACGAAACAAACTTCCATAGCTGAGCACATAGTTACCTCTGTAACAAGGAAGTCTCCTGAAAACAACTATACATAGGTGATTGGAGCACTAAGGTGACACTCCTTAATATTAAAGTAGAACTTAGAGTAAATTGGCAGAGTGAAGAACTAAACTCTGGACTTGTGTCCTTACAGGTGAACCAAAGGTAATAAAGGTAAGGACAAAACTTTGGAGGAGTTGCACTTGGAAACAATGTTGACTAGTATTAGGGCTGTCAGATGTTTACATGAACTATGCTTCAGTACTATACGATCTCCGGATTTGCAATAGTTAGGTAGTCTTTTTAAATGCATTATTGTTGAGTTTCATGTAGTAACACCAAAACAATTACTGAACCATTGTCATTTTTACCATAAGTCAGCATTGCCAGCAGGTGCTGAAATGTCCCCCAGATATATGGAAGTGGATTTAAATTAAATAGTATAGCATGAACATTATTTTTTCCTATTGTTTTTATCCGGACAGTGAAATTAAAAAAAGAAGACCCAGTCAACCCCTGGGTACGTTTGTCTATGGGATTACATGGTCAAGTTTATGTTGAATTGATCATGTACAAAAGCAAAAAAAAAAAAAAAAGTTCATTTTATGAGGGCGTTCAATTTCAGTTTCCAAGATCTTTTGTCTCTACACTTCCGTAAAACTGCACATGTCTTCTGTTAGCTCAGAGGTACAGCATAAATCTAAACAGGACAGAGAATTGTGCAACAAACAGGACAGTTACACTTGAAAGCAGCCTCTTTTGGCTCAATATGGAATTCTGAGGCTTGATGCAGCCGTTGTATTTCCTTTGCAAGTGTCCATGTATATAACACAGTGTGGAACAATAACATCTGTCGTAACATAACCATGCTGAAAACTGCAGTTTCTTTGCCACAAGTCACAGGAAGGTGGTAGTGAGTGTGTGTGTGTGTGTGTGGGGGGAGTACATGTGAATTGCCATCAGGAAGTGGCACCTGTCAACAATATAGGCATGCAGGGTCCAACATTATTCATACCCCTGCATCAAACTGCCCACACCAGTGTGTCCATGGGAACATTGATGGCATCTGTCCTGGGGAGGGGCTGTTGCTCGTTGACAAAACATCTGCTTTGCATGTAGGTGGGGCCTAGATGTCTCTTGGAATGACAACTGATCTCCAGATTACAGAGATCAGTACCCCTGGAGAAAATGGCTGCATTGGAGAGTTGCCTCTGAGGTCCCTCCCTCCCTAAATCTTGTCCTTTTCTGTTTCTACACCAAAATCTTTTTAGTGGCATCTTTAATATTTTGAAGCTCATGTGGTCTAATTACTAACAAATAACCCCGTTTAATCTATTGGATAAACTTGTGCTACCTATGCACAGAAGCAGTTTGTTGTGCTGCAAATAAACAAATATTTGGGTTTTATAGAAGAATTGGAGGCAAAAAGAAGAAAGTATTAGGCTCTATTTGTAGGGTTGCCAGGTCCCTCTTCGCCACTGGCAGGAGATTTTTGGGGCAGAGCCTGGGGAGGGCAGGGTTTGGGGAGGGGAGGGACTTCAATGCCATAGAGTTCAATTGCCAAAGCGGCCATTTTTCTCCAGGTGAACTGATCTCTATCGGCTGGAGATCAGTTGAATTAGCATGAGATCTCCTGATACTACCTGGCAGTTGGCAACCCTATCTATTTGAGATGTTGGTAACAATTACTTAGGGTAAATTTTATGAATTCTAACACCAAAACATCTGGAAGTGCAAGGCTAAGAGGTCATAAAAACCTCTACTTTGCTGCTGATATCCTTCAAGTTATGCCTTAGCATTCTTTCTGTGTAAATGCAAAACATGTTGGAAGACCATGGGAATATTATTTTTAAAAGACCACACAAGACTGAAGTCAGCCTACATCTGTGTAGAGCATCTTGGATTTTAAAAAAATGGAAACGATTTACTAACATTTGATGATTCTGAACATGAATATTTATAAGATGGGACTGGATTTTTCAAATTAACATCATGTGCAACCTTTATTTCCAGATGCAATTTTAATAAAAACAACAATGAAAAAAAGAGACAAATTCTTTGTACTCGCTTACTTCTTAAATATTCTTAATGGAATTTTCTTGGTAAGACACTTATATTCTCACTGACAAATTTATTACTTATTCAGTACTATAGTAACATATGGAACTGAAGAAAAACATGTTTAATTACTTTCAGCTATTAGGTCTTATGCTTGTAGCATTTGGTCACTGGATTTTGCTTGATGGAAACAAATTTGTCACATTTTTATGTGAGTATAAATACTTTGCATGTGTTTTTGTTCTCTGTAACTTGGAAAATACAGTCCATTTAACAGTCAGTTTAACAGTCAGTTTCCCACATGGTGGCAGTATTGCATTGCAATATCTGTTTATACTGCAGGAACTGAAGTATCTAATTTGTTGACATGTCATGATGCCCTCCTTCATCATACAAACTTGTTTTCAGAATCAATGAAGGAAATATCAGGTTGATCTGTAGGGTTGTCATAGGAGGATTCTTGGCTTTATACCAGTTTGGCTCTGATACATACCAGCCAACATTCCAAATAGTTTGGGTTTCCAGTGTTTAGACGGAAATCAGTTTGATAATTCTAAAGAACTTCTTACTGGTGCACACTTTATGGGCACTCTGCGGCCCCCACTTTACCTAGCAAACCATTTCTGTTCTTTGGCTCATCTTAAACACTGGACAATTTTCTTCATGTCAGTGCAGATTATGATGGCCCTACATAGCAAGTATAGAGAATATGAGAACCAATATAGAGAATACCTTTATAGGATTTTAAAGGGATGAACAAGTATAGCACCATTTAATCACAGGGGACATAATGAATAGCAATGGAAAGTTACTTTGCCACATTGGTCATATTTTATTTATTTATTTATTTGCATCATTTATACCCACCTTTCTTCCCAATGGGGACCCAAAGTGCCTTACATCATTCTCCTCTCCTCCATTTTATCCCCACAACTCTGTGAGACAGATTAGACTGAGAATGTGTGACTGCCCAAGGTCACCCAACATGTTTCCATAGCACAGTGGGAATTCACACCAGGGTCTCCTGATACTAACCTGGTATACCACAAGGAACACTTGCCTTCTATACAATAACTTTATAATAACTATAAATGTTTGGAGCCTTTTCTATGAAAGTTTTGACACACTGTTTCCCTACTGAAACTAAGCCTGAACATGTGGAATTTAAATGAACACATATTCCTACCCTGGTTATCCCTACTTCTACCTTCTTCACCTCCTGATGTTATCACCCTTATGTCAAATTTTGCCTGTCAGGACCTATTCTTTTGTGCTCTGTACACATAACATTTTGGTACACAGAGCAATGTGCTTAGTAGGGGAGCAGGGAAGAGCATGCTGGCCCCACCCTCCACTTCACATGACTGAACATGCTGGCCTGTCCCTTCCTATGTGCATTCACCCAGACGTGGGCACAGTGCCTTCATGTGTGCAAATTATTGTGATGGATAGTCTGTATGCATGCCAACATTGTGCTACGCTCCAGTCAGCTCATAGGTGATTTTCATGACTGTATCCTAACATGAATTTCAGATGTTTATTGAAGGGCAACTTTAGTTGAAATGTGATTTTTTTTTTTAGTTCTTATTAAAAGCATTTTTTTGTTTTAGTAATGAGCTATGGCCTCAAAGCAAACTAGTCTCATTTTTAATGTTGTTGAGACATTGGTCTGCCTTGTGGTGCAGTACTGCAGTCAAAGTTATTCTCATAATCTGAGTTCAATCCTGACGGAAGTCAGTTTAAGGTAGCCAGTTTAAGGTTGACTCAGTCTTCCATCCTTCCAACATCGATAAAATGAATACCCAGCTTGCTGGGGGTAAAGTGTAGATGGCTGGGGAAGGCAATGGCAAACCACCCCATAAACATAGTCTGCCTAGTAAAAGTCAGGATGTGATGTCACCCCATGAATCAGTAATGACCCAATGCTTGCATAGGGACTACCTTTTTATTTTTCAGTAGAAATTATATTTGTACTATCAATTATCTTGGGATAATCCATGACTTGTTCAAAGTTTGATTTGTTTGTATGCTGAAGAAATGAAGCAGGCCACTGATAGTGTAAACCTAATAACACTTTCCTGGAAGTAAACACCATTCTGAGTTTACCTGAACACATGAAGCCATGGGGTGAACACATGAAGCTGCCTTATACTGAATCAGACCCTTGGTCCATCAAAGTCAGTATTGTCTAATCAGACTGGCAGTGGCTCTCCAGGGTCTCAGGCAGAGGTCTTTCACATCACCTTCTTGCCTAGTCCCTTTAACTGGAGATGCCAGGGATTGAACCTGGGACCTTCTGCATGCCAAGCAGATGCTCTACCACTGAGCCACAGCCCCTGCTTAAGGTTGCTGTGATACATTCTTGAATCACTCCTCTTTCATTCCAGGATAAGTGATCACATAAACAACAGTAGAGTTCTTGTCTTTGGTGGGTAGAATTCAAAGGTCCACTGAGAAATGTATTTACCTGTGACTGGCCCTTAATCCAAGCAATGTGTGGTTAAAAAACACCTGGGAGTTCCTTGTTCACATTGGCAAAGTTTGTTTTCTCAATGTTAAAAATGCTGGACTACCTTCTTTGCCATGCAAACAAAGAATCTCTTGCACAGATCAGTCTGAACTAAGCAAAGTCACTGTTTCTAATTCTACATATGCACTAATGGCTATGAACGGATATTGTGGTGATATGTTTGGCAATGTCACAGATGTTTAAAAGTTTCAAAATATAAATGCATTTTGTATTAGTATCTACAGGTGAAAATTCTTTGAGGGATTCAATTTCTAATATGCTACTTGCCACTGGATCCATCATTGTCTTCATTGGTCTCTTGGGATACCTAGGAAGCATTAGAAGGATCAGATGTTTAGTCACTGTGGTAAGTAGTGTATGTGGCCAGTGTTATGAGAGAGGGCCATGCAGATGGGCAAGCTACGGAGAGTCCAGTAGAATCTGAAAGAGGCCAGTGTTGTCATCCCACGCTCTGTTCCCCTGGTCACTCATAAGAACATAAGAAGAGCCTTGTTGGATCAGACCACTGGTCCATCTACTCCAGCATTCTGTTCCACACAGTGGACAACCAGTTACTCTGGAGGGCCAACAATAGGACACAGAGGGTGAGGCCTTTCACTGATGTAGCCCTCAAGGCACTAGTATTGGGAGATTTACTCAGAGGTTTACTCAGTAACTATATGCTTGCATGGTTCTGCAGCCATGACCCTGGCAGCTCCTTCACCACTTCTGGTAAGCACTCCACATTCCCTTCCCCCTCAACCGTGTTCAGTGGTTGTGTTAAGTGCCATCAAGTCGCTTCTGACTCTTGACAACCCTATGAATCAATGTCCTCCAAAATGTCCTATCCTTTTTTTTTTTATATATATATAGATTTTATTGGATTTTATACTAAAAATTTTCCATTGCATTAAACAACATCTATGACAATATAAAATTTCAATTCTAACCTAAAGTTGTTATAGTTCCATAACATATAATAAAGAAAAAAAAGAAAAAAAAAGAAATGAAAAATTTTGACTTCCCCTTCACCTCTATCTTCCTCTTAATAAAAAGTTCATCTCGTCGTAGTTAATCTAATCTTAATAAACTATCAATATCCTGTATAAAAAAAACCATAATCTGTTAGTAAATATAATTATGCTTATTCATTATAAAAAAACCCAAAAATAATCCTCTGGATCAGATTAGAAAGTATTCTTCCATTCTTCCCAATTTTAACTCATATTCACAATAATGCATCCACACCTCCCATTCCCCCAGAAACCGAACGTCATTTTCTTCATTTAGAATAGCTGTGAGTTTTGCCATTTCTGCCACTTCAAACATTTTAACAATCCAGTCTTTTTTCTCAAGAATTTCTAGCCCTTTATTCCCAAAATAATGTCTTAATCTTAATTCCACTACATCATTAATAGCCATGCCACCCGTCCACACTATCAAAGCCTTTGGATCCAGCAATCTTGTTTAAATCAATCCTTTAACCATGGTCTAATACTTCCTTCTGTAACTGAAATAGGCCAGTCAGGTATGGGAACAGGATTTCTTTGTTCTCTCTCATTTCCTCAGACAGGATACGTATCCAAAAATAACTCTTTCTGGGCTTCATCTCCATCGTGGCTTCAATCTGTATTCCTTGACCTGCTCTCTTCTTCCTTATATCCAGACGTCGTTCCATGACTTTTTTAAATGAAAAGTCTATTTCTTGTATGTCTGATCTCTTTATCGCCGGCTGGTTGCTTTCTTGAACATCTGTCTTCTTCTTTGTATCCTTGTATTCTTCCATGACTTTTTGGGCAGAAGAGTCCATTGCTTGTATGTCTGTATTTGTGGTCATCGTTTGAATTTTCAAGACTTTTATGTCTTCTATAACCAGATCCAACTTCTGATTGCCTACCTGTGATGATTGGTCAAGAGTCGTCATCATTGAAATCAGTTGAGCCATCTGTGTTGAAATCTGTTTTAATTGTTTAATTGTCGCCTCAGAATGTTTAGCAAGCATGTCCTGTATTTTTTTTTCCATGTTTGAATTCTGTAAAATTCCCTTTGATTTCATAGGAGCAGGGCTATGTATTAAGCCAAAAGAAGCTGGTAAAATACATGTGCACAGACAGGGCCTTTAAAGTTCTAATTAAAAGATAATAATTCAAACATCAGCCTTATAATTTTTTCGGGTTGAAAAGAGTCGAAATTGGCTCTAGAATTGCGTTTTAAAGTTTTGAAATACCAGTGAGTTTTTTTCGGTCGCTCTAGGTCGGGCTGATCAGGAAGTATACAGGAAGTTGCTAGTGCCGTGGACCTTCTACCGCCTCTTCTCGATGGTTGTTCCTTCAGGAATGATTTCCAAGTAACTCGAGTGCGACGCGTAATCGGTCCTACAACTACTTCCTGTTATTTTAGTTCCGATGATAGATAGGTTGTTATAGAGGGTCTTCCGTTCCAGGCGCTCCCTTACTGCAAACGTGGCAGGATATTCTTCGCCGGAAAATCAGGAAGAAAAATCACCCTCCCCTTCCCTTGGACCCATTGGTGATAGTTCTTGTCAATCAAAAGGTATCCTTCCGACTCTTTATTATGGTTTAGGCTGATCGGATTGATAAGGCTCCTGTCGCTAATCCCGATGGCTAACTCAGATCAAACTTTTTCAGTTCAGATTAAGGAGGAATGGGGGTCCCAGAAATATTCTTATCAGCCCCCCGTCTGTTCAAGTTTCCAGTAAGTAGACGAAGAGTTCTTTTGTACTCACTTGGGTGTCAAGAGGTGAGGTTCTTTTCTTTATGTAGTCCTTATGTTGGTATTAAGGTGGTGGAGGGTGGAGCTTGATGCCTAAGTTGCGTTTTGGCGATGTCCTTCCCTAGTGCCCTCGCAGGACCGGCGTCCAGGACTCCGAGGGGCTTAAAAAGCCCCCTCAGAGTACCTAGGAGGTCAAACCGCGTTTGCGGGCTGCAGGGAATTCCTGCTTTCCAACCCACTTGCAAGGGTCGGATTGGGGTATCTATGTACCCCAGAAATAACGCAAACTTGGATTTCTCCCAGGACAGCCTGGGGAAATGGAGTGCTCTCCCCAGCAGCACCACCGGAAGTCCAAAATGTCCTATCCTTGACAGCCTTGCTCAGATCTTGCAAATTGAGGGCTGCGTCTTCCTTTATTGAGTCAATCAGTGGTAGGGGCTGGGATATTCCCTGAAACCCAATCCATGAGTTGCTGCTCCCTTCAAATCCTTCCTGGTTCTCTAACTGAAGCCAGATACCCATCAAAGTCATTAGCATTTTAAGGGGGTTGAGTGTCATTTTAAAAAAATCTCCCCACACACTTCAAAGCACTAATAAAATCACAGAGAGTCCAGTTTCAATTTGTGAAACCAAATGATAATCAAAGAGTTGACTAATCTCCCCTCCTCATGAACCCACAATCTGAATCAGGGTTATGTGCATATGTGTGTGTAAAGTGCCGTCAAGTCGCAGCCAACCTATGGCGACTCCTTTTGGGGTTTTCATGGCAAGAGACTAACAGAGGTGGTTTGCCAGTGCCTTCCTCTGCACAGCAACCCTGGTATTCCTTGGTGGTCTCCCATCCTAATATTAACCAGGGCTGACCCTGCTTAGCTTCTGAGATCTGACGAGATCAGGCTAGCCTGGGCCATCCATATACACAGACACAATTTCCCTTTTACAGACAGAGATCTGCCTCATATCATACCCTCATCTTAGCCTTTGCAAAGTAGTCCTGTATTCTATTTTGTGTGTTTGGGAGTAAGCCTGCTATGGTGAGGCAAATGCCTATAATGCTGGTCTCCTTTTAATGCTGGTCTCCTTTTTTAAAAATGACTCAGTAATGTGTTCTCTAGCACAGGAGAGGGAGAGTACTCAGTCCATAAAGAGGAGATTAGCATGAGAACTGAAACTGATCACTCTTAAAGCAAAGTCGGGAGATGATCCTAGTCAAGACCATATTATGTCTGGGTGATTCATGATGCTCAGATTTCGTAATGTACTATTTAATGTTAGTTGCTAGTGGAGACCATCTGGGTTGGGGCCATGGCTACAGTATTCTAAATCATGATGCTCCAATTTCCCATGCAATACTATGATCTGAAAATGTGACAGACATCTAGAGCCTATGTGACAAGGGAGTAACAACTGATGGGCTGTAACAATATTCAGAAAGAATATTAAAGGAATAATTCATAGTTTCCATTTACTGGATTATGATGGAAGCTCTACAAGAAGAATAAAAAGCAGATTTACGACAAGATGTCTGACACATGACATGATGCGTGCCACAGTGCATCAACAGATGAGAAGAAAATCTTGATTGGCAACAGTTTAAAATCTAAATAGTGTGTGTCGACAGCCATGATTTGGATCGGGGCCATATGGGAATGGAAGAAGAGGCTTAATTCTTCAATCCCCACACAGTTCCACTAATCAAATATAGGCTCCATGTGCACTGTTAAAAACATTTTAAAGGAAATAAGACGTTTATTTTAAGCCCTGACTTTTATTTTCTTTTAAAATGAAAATAACAGTGTTTTAATCATATATCATATATCATATAATAACAGTTATTTTAATCATATAAGTTCTATCCTTATCTGTTATGTTTTGTACAGTGTTCATCTTTGAAACAACCCATTATTTAACGTTATAAATGTTATTTTTCAGTATATGGTTCTTGTTTTCCTTGTCTTTGTGGCCCAAGTTGGAATGCTCATACATCTCTATATAGGAACAGGAATGGTATGTATATCTAGCTATATATCTAATTTCAAAATTCTAGAACTTCTGCAGACAGCAAAAGCCATACAACAGGGTCAGGCAAAAATGGGGGAGAAGATTTTACATGTATGGGGGAATTCCCAGGTATGAAGAAAAATACAGCTTTACTGAATAAACTTCTAAGTTGGGTTGAATTTGAAGAAGGAGCTTTAGCCTTCCTCCTCCACTGTGGCCTCAATCAGAAATGATCTAGAGGTAGTCATCTGGCCCATTGTGGGAGACCAAATGGCACCTGTAGTGTTCACAGTGGGCCTTTCCATCCTGCCCCCACTCTTGAAATCTGTGGGGGGCTGATCTGCTGATATTTATTACGCTGTGGCCCCTAGGTATATTTATGGCCATCTGAGTATAAATGATTTATTAAGATTATGGTTTTAATGATGTTGATTATTAAGATTATGGTTTTAATGGTGTTGATGATTTTATATATTGGATATATTTATGTTTTTAATTGTTGTTACCCGCCCTGAGCCTGGCTCGCTAGGGACAAGGGTGGGCTATAAATTTGAAAAATAAATAAATATGTGGATATTGCTGCACATTTACAAAATCACTATGCAAAAATGAAGGAGGTCTCTAGTTTCCTGCCATCATGAAGTAACAGCCTGGGCAGATGCATGGTTGTACTGCTGTTCTCAAAATGAGAGGCAAACTTGATAAGGAGGAAATAAGTGGTTGCCAAGGGAATGGCAGTGTTTGCCTGCTGGGTAGTCTGAATGTTTGCTAGGGGAAATGGCAGGTGGTTGCCCAAATTGCCCCTCCAATCCAGTCCAGAGCAAAGAGGATCCAAAGGACTGAATGAGAGTGTGGCATAATCTGTGGGGGCTTCTAGTTCCCCCTCCCCTTGTGAATACAATCCAACATCTGTACCACCTAACTAGCTGTTCCTAAAAGTCTGGGAAATGTTAAAAATGGTCTCTGATATAACTCACACAGCTGCACATTGGGGAAAAGGAGGAAACTTTAATGTGCATATGTATGCATTTGTGCCTAGCAGGCTCTTTCAGTCTCAGTCCATGCCACAGAGGTAGACTCTTCTTAATTCCCCTTAAAATATTCTTATAATCTCCATGAAGATCAAGCTCGGTAGAAGGGGCAGATACAAATGATTTCTAGTAATGCAATAAATAGCACCACTAACCATGTTGTTATTCAAATTAAAACAACTCCACATTAACAGAGCTGTTAAATACTATGAGCAGGTTAACAAACGGTGGAAAGTTCAAATGGATGAACTTATTTCTACCTATGGGAATACAAAACGGCCTGAAAAGGAACCTCAGTGGAATATTCTGAACAGCATTCAGCGTATGGTAAGCCAAACTCCGTGAAGCATACACTTGAACTTCTATGTTGTAAAAAATATGAACGAACCTTTAGTGCAAGGGATCCCAACATGTTACCCACTGACACCTTTCCTGGTGCCTGCCAAGAGTTTTTAGAAAGTGTGCAGGGCTGTGTGGGGCTTTTGTCCAGTGCGGCTTCTGTTTGGCCATTAGAGGGCTGTTTGGCTATGCAGATTTTTAAATAGTTGCTTCAGCAGCAGATGCCACCACAACACAAGGATCTTCACTGCATCACTGGGTGTGTACATAAGAATTTTTTAAAAACAATATGTTCACTTTAAAAGACGTCCTGTTAAATAAAGCTTCTGCCTAAAATGTTTGAGTTTGTTAGGGTTGCCAGGTCCCTCTTTACCACCAGCAGGAGTTTTTTAGGGCGGAGCCTGAGGAGGGCAGCATTTGGGGAGGGGAGGGACTTCAATGCCATGGAGTCCAATAGCCAAAGCTGCCATTTTCTCCAGGTGAACTGATCTCTATTGGCTGGAAATCAGTTGTAATAGTGGGAGGTTGGCAACCCTAGAGTTTATGCACAAGCTCACTCCCTGATGTTTTGTGGTTGGCTCCTCATCCTGCAGCAGCCATTTGGTATTTGACTCCACACTCTATGGCTAGGATTGCCAGGTCCCCCCCCCTTCCTCTGACGGGATATTTTTGGGGCAGAGCTAAGGCAGGGTTCACATGTGCGCATGGCTGCACCGACACAATGGCATCACTTCCAGTTTATACCTGGAAACGCTGCATCGCGATGGGCCTTTCCCCACTCAAAGCCCCAGGGTTTTGTGATGCCCTCCTGACCCAGCTACACCCACACAATCCCTGCATCTGAGCTTGGCGATGGATTGGCGAGCAACTGCCCGTCAACAAGATGTTTTAATTGTGTTCTGTATTTACGAAGACTTTTTTTATTGTGAAATTTTTTTTTTATTGCGTTGTGTATTTGTGACAACATAAAATCTCCAGTTCGTTTGCTGGTTCATTCGTTCATTCACTCTCTCTCTCTTCCCCTGTCCCTCTTCCAATGAAAATAAACTCTGCTATTGCACCTCCATTTGTCACTATTCAGGCAACTGTGTAGCAGGACATACTGTTGTTGTTACTGAAACAATGTATCATGTTCATTGAGCATGCCATATTAGTAGCTGAGGTCTTCCTCCTTCTGTCCTCCTGTCCCAGCTACAATGCTGCGGGAGATACAATTTCACAGACTGGAAAGGGAATGAACACAAAGAACATGCAAATCAGGTGCCATGTTCTTGCACAACCTCCAACTCAAAGGATTGGTTTTGTGATACACTGAAAAATGGCACGTACACTAAGGTAAGTCTTTTGTCTGCAACAAGACATTTTGAAAACTAGGATATCAAATGAATTGAACCAGAAATGTATTTATTTTAAACAGCTTGACAAAAGAGATGAAGCCTTCTAAACCATCCAGGGAGAGGGCCAAACATACATTCTGGAAGGTGACATTCCAGAGTCTTGGTGTCACCACCAAGAGGACCTTGTCTCATATGCCAGGCAGCCCACCAAGCATACCCTTTACCTGATGGCACTAAGTTGTTCATGTCATTGGAAGTTAGTGTTGCCAACCTCCAGGTACTAGCTGGAGATCTCCTGCAATTATAACTGATCTCCAGCCGATAGAGATCAGTTGACCTGGAGAAAATGGCCACTTTGGCAATTGGACTCTATGGCATTGAAGTCCCTACCCTTCCCAAACCCCGCCCTCCTCAGGCTCTGCCCTAGAAATCTCCAGGTATCTCCCTACCCGGAGCTGGCAACCCTAATGGAAGTGCTGCCACCAGTTAGTAGAGCGCTTGTGAGCAGGAAGGGGAAGGGTAGGCAGTAAGCAAGGCATGTGGATGGGTGGTGGCGGCAGTGGGCCACACCAAAAGAAAAAGAAGGTCAGTTTTTTATATGCCAACTTTCTCTACCACTTAAGGAAGAATTAAACTGGTTTACAATCACCTTTCCCTCCCCAAAATAACCACCCTGTGAGGTAGGTGGGGCTGAGAGAGTGTGACTAGCCCAAGGTCACCCAGTTGGCTTCATGTGTACGAGTGGGGAAACAAATCCAGTTCACCAGATTAGCATCCGCTGCTCATGTGGAGGAGTGGGGAATCAAACCTGGTTCTCCAGTTTATAGTCCACTGCTCCAAAGCACCCCCCACCCCCCAACCCACCACTCTTAACCACTACACCACGCTGGGGGGAAAAAGAGTTGATTTTATACCCCGCTTTTCTCTACCTTAAGGAGTCTCAAAGTTGCTTACAATCACAATCCTTTCCTCTCCCCACAACAGCCACCTTGTGAGGTAGGTGGGGCTGAGAGAGTTCTGAGAGAACTGGGACTGGCCCAAGGTCACCCAGCAGGCTTCATGTGGGGAAACAAACCCGGTTCACCAGATTAGAGTCTGCCACTCATGTGGAGGAGTGGGGAAATCAATCCCAGTTCTACAGATTAAAAGCCGCTGCTCTTAACCACTACGCCATGCTGGCCCTGGGTCCCAGCAGCTGCTACACCTCAGGGTATGCTGTTGCCAGACTTGGTCCTCAAATACCATTAGTCCAACAACTCTGCTTAGGAGTACATTGGAAAACTTGCAGCCATTCAGAAACACTAAAGAGTCTTCCTTGCCTCACATTCAACTTCTACAACCAGTTATATCTTAACTTTTAAGGACAGCAGAATTCCACAACATCGCCTGAGCCAAGAATAATGTAGCTAACTTGTAAAGATTTGGTTTTTGTTACTGTAAGGTTATATGTTAACTTTTGTCTGTAGGGTAGTGGTTTTCTCAGCAGTTTTTTGGAGTTAATTTATTTAGAGTTGTAGCCTACACTATCCAAAGGGATTAGTGCAAATAAAAAGTGTTCACCTGCATCTGAAATGTTTATATTTTAAGAAGCTTATGCAAGAACAGCAGACTAACCATCCAATTTTAACCAAATGGACTTGTTCAATAGTATTTTGCCTGAAAAAAAAAAATTATAAAGGCACAAAAAACAGTTTACATTTTTTAGAACCAAACACCCACACAATGAGCATTGTTTATCAACTCTGGAGACTGAGAGAACCCATTCGTTCCTTGAAAGTGTCTTCCTACCAGTAATTTTTAGCCCCATATAGCTGGAAATCATGCAGTGCAAATGAAAGAATTAAAACAAAATTATTTAATCTTGGTTTTCTTCATTTTTTTAGGGTTGTGAGGAAGATATTGAGGCATGGTATGAAGAAACTATTTGGATTTTATTTGGGATTCATTTTGGACTGCTAGCTGTAGAAGTAAGAATGTTATATAACCTTTCGAGATGGTATTGGCAATGTGGCAATGTTGTGTGTGTGTGTTAAGTGCCGTCAAGTTGCTTCCGACTCATGTCGACTCTATGAATCAATGTCCTCCAAAACGTCCTGTCTTTGACAGCCTTGCTCAGATCTTGCAAATTGGGGGCTGTGGCTTCCTTTATTGAGTCAGTCCATCTCTTGTTGGGTCTTCCTCTTTTCCTGCTGCTCTCAATGTTACAATATGCCAAACAGCAGCTATTTTACATATCGATTTTATTGCAGGTGCATCCTAACTTTTGGTATATGTCCTTGAAACTGTATTGTGTACATGTGGCTAACACAGATAGTCATGTACTTTGGGGGCCAGGGTTTATATTGGTTGGTGTTGCAACTGTGCCTAATGGCAAACATACTGACATGATGCAACTCAGAGAGCTTTGATTTAGAAGATATAATAGAATTCAAAATGTTGCTGATGAACCTCAAAGGATGCAGTATGTTCTGTTTCTCCTGCTGAAACAGGGCTTGTGTGGTTGCCACAAAGGGAATGTTGTCAGAAGAGGTAGGATGTGCATCCTAGTGTCAAAATAAGCATGGATGGGATTGGACCCATATCTTTTGAGCACTGAAGAAATTGTAGCAATTTGTATCCTTTCTTAAACACCATTCAATATGATTGTCATCTTATCCTATTCCTGTTACCTTTTTTAGGCTCTTCAGTTCATAGTCTCCGCCTGGCTATGTGGCACAATGAGGAAGAATGTGGTTCTGCCTACAAAGTAGCAAAATATTTGTACCACCTTTGCATGCATAAACTCTATACTAAATGTTAGAGGACCTTTGAATATGATTGTTACTCCAGTCTGTAGTATTCAAGTCCATCTGTCTACACTTTGATAATAACTGCAAATCAGATCCTGTAGAAGGGGTTCTCTTTAATATTATCGCTCCAATGGGACATGATCCTAGATTTATATGCATTATGTTTCACATTTGAATAATAAAAAATTCATGGTTATACTTTTCATATTTGGCTACAATAAATTGACTAACTGAAATAAAATATGTGTTAAGTAAAATGAGAGCAATTACTTTTTGCCTGTGCATCATTGCAAGCTACAAGGAGGTCTCTTGTAGCCGTTCAGATGACTCAGTTCCTCATGCATTCAGGCATAGGATAGCCACCCTCGAGGTAGGGCCTAAAGACTCCCTGAAAGTTCAGTTGATACTACAGAGTTTTGTTCTCTTGGAGAAAATGACTACATTGGAGAGTTGACTATACGACATTGCATCCCAATAAAGTGTCTCCATTCCAGAAACCCCACCCTCTGTAGGTTCCATCCCACATCTCCAGGAATTTCCCAACCCAGAGCTGGGAATCTCACTCAGGCATGATGTGCTAGAGTACATGCAGTGAAAACCATGTTTGTATTGTAATCATAGCACTCTTAGGGAACCAGATTCCTTGGAATGACTTAGCTTAACTATAACGAGGATAGCTATGCATATCTCAGCTCCAAGCTAACAAGACTGGAATCAGCAACAGCCTATGCACTGGCTATGCAGTATCAAGGCATGTCTGGGATCGCAAAACAACAAATTTCTCTTCCCCCCGCCTGGACCCGGGAGATTCGAGTTCAAAACCCCTCTTTGCCTGATGCTATTAAGCATGATACCAGATTCTATTTTGACTCAAAGAATATATTTGATTTATGCCACCACCGCTGCAAGATTAACATATGCAGCTAAATGGAAGACAATGGAAATTCCAGACAAAAAAGACTGGATACAAAAGATGTTAGAATTAATGGAAATGGCAAAACTTACTGCATTGATAAACCAAAAAAAAAAGTACAATTTATGGGTGAATGGGAGGCGTGGAGGGTTTACTGTGAAAATGAATTTCAAATAGGAACGCTTAAAGGTTATTCATTGATCTAATCCATTTTTTACCATTATAAATAATGTCTAATAATTAATAGTCATAATTACTATAGTATGGTTAATTTGAAATAATGGAATCTATGTTATGAAATCATACCTAATTGCAATTTAATTGATAGTAAACAAGAAACTATATTTAATTATATAAAATACTATTGGATTAGAATTTTTATACAAAAGAGTACATAAATTTATAATAAGATGGAGGGGGGTGAAGTAGAAGCTTCAGTTTTTACCTAAAGACAAAATATACTTTCAACAATATTATATTTTCTTTTTTTCTCTTTGTTATGATTTTTGTTGAAATGTTTGAATATGATATTATGGAAAATAATAAAAAATGTTTTTTTTTTTTTTTTAAAAAACCTCTTTGCCATGTAACTTGCTGGCTGACCCTGGGCTTTTCACTTTTTCTCTTTACCTAATATACCTCACAGATTGTTGTGAGGGTAAAATATGGGAAAGGAGAATCATGTATGCTGCCCTTGAGCTCCTTGGAAGACGTTTGGGTTAAACAATATGATGGATAGTTAGATACCAGTCTTCAAATAGTAAAAAATATACAACAACCAAGGATCTTTCTAAAATAATGTAAAATTGATCAAATTGTTTAAAGATTTAGCTATTTTCATAGCTATTCTTTTAGATCTAATAGATTTTATGTACTTTTCTCATAATTACCTTTCAGTTATAGCCCATAACCAGTTTTTGTTTAACATGGATGCTATCTTTGATGCTTCACTTGTAGATTATGGCTCCAGGGTTTTCGTTGCAGTTGCCTACAGCTCCCTTTACAAGTACTGGGAATACAGTGGGGTTGCTGAGACAGCAGGTGAACCATCTTCTAATTGGCCTCAAAGTGTCCAAAGTAATTGTACAGATAAGAAGATAGGATGGTGCTGCTGAGGCCAACACTGATTTAGAGATTAGCTGTTCTTCTTACTTGCCACTAGATGGCATAAACCATTGTTACATAGATAAGGAAGTACAGACAAAAACA
This sequence comes from Euleptes europaea, assembly GCF_029931775.1. Classification (NCBI taxonomy): domain Eukaryota; kingdom Metazoa; phylum Chordata; class Lepidosauria; order Squamata; family Sphaerodactylidae; genus Euleptes; species Euleptes europaea. Next base: position 79,070,585 of record NC_079314.1, on the reverse strand, counting down.
AAAACAAAACAGAACACAGTCTGCATTATACCTTTTATTATGACCATGACACATTACAGGGTGTGAGCTTTCCCAAGTTCACTAGAACTCTTACAGTGCAATCCTTTGCAGAGTTACTCCAGTCTATGCCAATTGAACTGAATGGGCTTAGACTGGAGTAACTCTTTAGGATTGCACTGTTAATCAAGGTGGATGTTACAAAAATGTTTAAAAAGGAAAATTCCTCAGGGTGTGATGGTTAGTCCTGGTCATTAGGGTTGCCAACCTCCAGGTGGTGGCTAATCTCCTGTTAAGTAATGAATATCTCAACACGCAGCCACTTACAATTCTTTTGTTATTTTTATATTTTTCCAATGCCTTATGTGCCTTTAAATACCAGTTCACAAAACTTTCATAACACGATTCACAAACACTTTAACAACAAAGACAAGATTGATAAATTGTCCACAAGATCTCACTCTTCCAGTCCTCAAAGAGAAATTATACCGACGTCATGCTTCACAGTGTGGCCACTTTGGCAATTAGACTCTATGGCATTGAAGTCCCTCCCCTCCCCAAACCCCACCCTCCTCAGGCTCCGCTGGTGGTGAAGAGGGACTTGGCAATAGGGCTGTCGATTCGGTTCGTCCGAACCGAAAAAACAGCCAAATTAATTAATAATTAAATAAATACACAGCCGAATAAATTCTGCAGGTTCAGCGTTCCCGAACCTGCCTTTTCCCACCTTTAAAGACCCACCGCCCACTTTCCCGGGACTCCCGGGAAACCTGGCGGGGGGTCTTTAAACTCCCCAGATCTGCGCATTCCATCTGGGAGGCGCAGATCTGTTCCCCCCCTGCACACCTTCACAGGGCTTCCCTGAAGGCACACGGGGGGCTCTTTAAGCTGGGAGGCGCAGATCTGTTTAAAGCGCCCCCCGCCCGGCTTCAGGGAAGCCCCGTGAAGGCGTGCGGGGGGCTCTTTAAACAGATCTGCGCCTCCCAGCTGGAAGGCGCAGATCTGTTTAAAGCGCCCCCGCGCGCCTTCAGGGAAGCCCCATGAAGGTGCGCGGGGGGGGGGGGACAGATCTGCACCTCCCAGCTGGAAGGCACAGATCTGTTTAAAGAGCCCCCCATGTGCCTTCATGGGGCTTCCCTGAAGCCGGGCGGGGGGGGGGGCTTTAAACAGATCTGTGCCTCCCAGCTTGAATGCAAAGATCTGTTTAAAGCGCAGATCTGTTTAAAGCGCCCCCCACCCGGCTTCAGGAAAGCCCCATGAAGGCGCGCAGGGGGGAACAGATCTGCGCCTTCCAGCTGGGAGGTGCAGATCTGTTTAAAGAGCCCCCCACGCGCCTTCATGGAAGCCCCGTGAAGGCCCGCAGGGGGGGCTCTTTAAAGACCCCCGCCCCCTTCCCGACTCTCGGTTTGAAGTGGTGGGCGCTGCCTGGGCAGGCGGCACCCAGCACTTCAAAGACCCGGCCAAATTTTTCCCTGAACTCCGGATCTCGTGCCGAATTTCGCGGATCCGAAGCGGGGGAGTTCGGACTTCGGCACGTCCCGAATTAAAAAGGGCCGAATTTTGCTGAAGCCGAACTTTACCGAATTTTTTTTCAACAGCCCTACCTGGCAACCCTACTGGTCATGCTGCTTCAAGACACTAATACTTGCTTAATAAGAAAAAGAAAAAACCTGACATGCTATTATGAAAAGAATTCCTGGTATTTCTGAATAAGTCCCAGCTATTATACTTTTACAATGCTTTTAAATAATATTTTTCATTCCCATTGTCAAACTGTCCACATGTCTCAGTGATCTATCTACTGCACAAACATGAAATTGCCTTATACTGAGTCAGAACACTGGTATAGCAAGGTCAGTGTTGACAGGCAAAAGCTTTCCAGGGTGTCTGATAGAGATTTTTCATATCATGTTTTACCTGACCCCTTTAACTTGGGAGATACTGGGGATGACTGAACCTGCATGCAAAGTCTCTGTTCTACCACAGCTCTACCATAAGATGACCTTCAAGGATAACTAAGTTCATTTGGGGACAACACGCACTTTCTGACAGCCTGGTCCCAAGCCAATTATGGCTTTGTTGGAACTGAGCTCAGGAACATACCAGTAACCAGTCCAATTCTTTCTGTAGTAGTAAGATCTGTTCATTTTTAGGGAGCCTCAGTCATTAGCCTAACCACTGTATTTTGGATGCTTTAGAAAGGCAGGCTGATTTATAATGGATCATAGTAATGTATTCTAGATGTTATCAAAGTGTGGATAACTATAGCAACACAGGAGGCCTCAGGCACGCCTCTGTGGGGAAAGCAAAATAAGCTTCATAGCTAATAGAAAAGATTTGTTTCCCCTGTTGTAGTTCAAAGTGTATTTCTTTGAAAATTTCAAAGGTCTTTCAGAAAAATCTACAATGTCATCACTGGTAAATAATACTAAGAATAGCATCCATAAACTATAGTTCAACCATGAACTATAAGGTCAGGGAAGAGTGCTGTCATGGAAGGAGTTATCGTTTCCTCAGTTAAAAGAGTCCATAACCATCCAGCATGATAGACACCTAAGGTATATCTGGATGAGGTATTTCTTGCACTGGTTTGAGGCATCTCAGGTGTGCCCAACTTGATATGTCAAAGCTAGAACACACACCCAGATCACACATTCTGCCTGGTATCATCCACAGCAAAGCAAGCTAACATCTGTTTTTCACTGTTATGGTGCTGTAAATTACTGAAAGCTTGCATGGATGTTCCTTTTTAGGAGCTTTGCCATAGTTGAGCTACACTAGCTTCACTAGCAAGATGATTGTTCAAATATCAATCTAGAAGTTTTGCTGCAGGAGCTCCTCTTTTGTACTAGCCAAAAACTGGTTTGTCCCTTTCAGAAAAATGTCAGAAGGGTGAAAGTGTTTGTACAGGGGAGGAATTAGGAAATTATCTGGTAATTAGCAGCTGAATACCATCTCACTAAGGTTGTGCTCCTCAGTACTCCACTTAAAGGTACTTTAAGCCTTGGTGTGCCCACAGCCTTGAGCTCTTAGCCTAGGTCATAGCCTAGAGCTCAGATGAAGATGCTCTGGCAGACAGAGGTAAGACCTACTTGACACTGAAAAGCTCCCCTCTCCTTTCTTGTTTGTTTCTGGATTTTTTTTGTATTGTAAGTCCTCAGGAGGCCAGGAAGGGGCTGCGTCAGTGTTGGGGGCCCCCATGCCGTCATCCAGGCAACTTACACCACTGTTAGTGGCCCCAATGTCGGTGGGGAGGCTGGGACACTCTGGGACACCCTGGGACACTGACGGGGCCTTCCACTGGCATCCCATTGGTGTAAAGGCCCGTGCCAGCGTTCCAGGGGGTGGGGTGTCCAGCATCCCGGGGGGCGTTCCCAGGGTGTTCCAGGGGGGCGGGGCTGCCTGTAGACAGCCTCCTGTCCCCTTTCACCCTGGGTACACTGGTGAGGAGAAGAGTGAAGCTGTGCCTGCTTTTTAGCAGGCGCAGCCTCGCTATTCTCAGTGGGGCAAAAAGCCCCATTTTAATGGGGCAAAAAGCCCCATCGAACTTTCAGTGGCCGTGGAATGGCTTAGGAGGTGCTGCAGCAATGCGTCCTCCTCACCATCCCTGGCCGCCAAAAGCTCAGGAATGGGCTGTTAAGTTTTCCAAAGGAGGAAAAATAAAGAAAAATATGAATGAGAGTGTTGCTAAATGAGAGTAGGGAGCATGGTTTAGATTCTGCCTCTTATAGTTCCTTTATTATTTATATTTCTATCCTGCAACAAAGCATGGACCCAATCATCCTGGATGGGGAAAAATATTACTAAATACCAGTGGAAAAGAGCAAGCGTCCAGTAGCACCTTAAAGACTAACAAAATTTCTGGCAGGGTATGAGCTTTCGTGAGTCATGGCTCATTTCTTCAGCTGTGAGCTGTGGCTCACGAAAGCTCATACCCTTGCTCTTTTCTACTGCTACAGACAGAGTAATACCCCTAACCATTGTGATCTATTACTCAATAGTTCCATGAAGAGTAATGGTGGCACTAGAAAGGGAGAAGGACTGCCTTTGTGAAACTCCCTCCAGTTGAAGGGTCTTTGTTGTGTTCTCAGTGATGGTAGTATAACTTTGGAAAGAAGATGCCTACGTACCCCATAATGAAAGAGTTAACAAGTGTGCCAGCAACATTTAAATGCTTATGCAAACCTAAGGATGGGGTGGGGGATCTCTGGTGTGGCTTTCTGTTCCTCAGTAGCAGAGAAAAATCCAGAAAACCTGGTGACATGATAATGGTCATTTCTCCTCTTTCTGAATTTCTGGGTTAGAATGTGCATAATGAGCTATATGAAAAATGTACAATAAAAAATAGGCATGATCATAATTCTAACCATATTTCTAAATGGTGATTGGTGTAGGGGTGCAAATGCAATCATACCTTGTGGGAAATGAGCAATTCAGGCAAAAATTAGAACAAAGCAAACCAAACATAAAGGCAAGGTAAAACTGTAAATCCTGATTATTCGTCCCTTGTCATTTTCTGCCCAACTGTTCCAGTGTAGCCCAACAGCATGTGAATGCATAACACAATTCCTGTTCTAACTGGAGAAGCAGATGATATATGTCATCTCAGAACCAACTCAATCGTAGAGAACCACCAGCACACCAAAAAGAAAAAAAGAAACAAAAAGAGTTCACTCACAGTGCAGACATGACCGTACAGTCCAGCACAATGCTTTGATCACAAATGTTATGGAATTGATCTCCCATGACAATAAGATGATTAGAAAAGTCTGTGTAGTATGTTGATATTTGAAGGATCAAGCCTGTAGGCTAATTTCCCACCATTAATTCTCACTTGGAATAAATAATGTTTATATTTCAGTTGCCCTTCTGCTCTGAGTAAAACATTGTTGGCTTTTAAAAGTAAAGGTTACAAAGACACTGAAGCTACAGCTCTTAAGCTATCCTGGCTGTCAGTGACAATCCTGATTTGAATCATTTCTGTAGAGTGGTGGGAATCATTTCTTCCTCACTGTTGTTGTTAGGGGTACACTGGTCAGCATTGCAACCCCCCATTCCCCACTGCCACTTCACAGACCAGTGGGGGGGTGAAGGGGACTTGCTATCATCACATTGACATACAACATTACTCCAGGTGCAAAACAGGAAGTGATGCCATCACATCAGGGTGACACTCTAGGATTCAATCTATGGTTGAACCATAGAAAGTTGGGCAAATTGTAAAATGTCTCCCAATGTGATAATATCACTTCTAGTTTTGCACTGGAACTGATATGCATCAGTGCTACACGGGAAAGCCTATGCCCACCCTCACATTTCTCACAGCTACTGTGATAGAAGGAGGAGAAGAGTTAGTGTTATATGCTGACTTTATCTTTTAAGGAGAATTAAACCGGTTTATAAACTCCTTCCCTTCCTCTCCCCACAACAGACACCTTGTGCGGTAGGTGGAGCTGAGAGAGTTCCGAGATAACTGTGACTAGCCCAAGGTCACCTAGCTGGCTTCATGTGTAGGAGTGGGGAAACCAACCTGGTTCACCAGATTAGAGTCCAACGCTCATGTGGAGGATTGGGGATCAAACCCGGTTCTCCAGATTAGAGTCCAGCGCTCTTAACCACACCACGCTGGCTCTCCTGGGTCATTTCCAATAAAGACAGTTTGATAGCTGTGCAAACATAATGAAAGGTGGGTTCCTTATAAATGAAAAACTTTTCACAATTTCTAATTAAAGCCACTTCCTCTTGTTGTCTGAAGTTTGTAAACCAAAGAAATTCTGATTCAAGTAAATTTCCTTGATATGCATTACAAGGTCTTATTTGAACAGAGTCTTCGGGTTTGCAGATTTTAGGGTTACTAGCTGTGTCCTGGATTTCTCCTTGAATCACAAATGACCTCCAGATTACAGAGAGCAGTTTCCCTGGAGAAAATGGCAGCTTCAGAGAGTGGACTCTATGATATACTATAGAATCTAGGAGAAAGCAAAGTCCCTCTCCAGGCGGCATATTAATGTTGCAAATAAATAAAATTAAATAATATAAGAGGGGACAAATGTGGTGGGAGGAGACCCAATGGGGAGGCCAGGTCTCTTGCTTTGATGGGATACCTCCTGCCCCCCAACCAGCTCTCCATTCCATTGCTCAGCTGAGTGGTGGTGGGGATGCTGTGGAAATCAGGAAGCACCAGTATTATGGCAATGCTAAGACATCACTTCCAGTTAAACTATGGAGTTTTGGGCAAATGCTACATTGTCACTTCTATGTGATGAGGTCACCTCCAGGTTGCACCAGAAGTGACATCATAAAATGACTTAGCAAGCCTAAGTCTCCCACTGGTTCCTAACCTTGGGCCAGCAACCCTGGGACCCACAGAGAGTTTGTTTGGTGCCCATGTTGGCTATCAGCAGCACTGACATTCATCACAGTACATGTGCAACTTTCTACAAAGCAAAATGTTGAAGGGCAGGCCAGCACGGTGTGAGAGCCAGTGTGGTGTAGTGGTTAAGAGTGGTGGTTTTGAGCAATGGATTCTGATCTGGAGAACTGGGTTTGATTCCTCACTCCTACACATGAAGCCAGCCGGGTGATCTTTGGCTAGTCACAGCTCTATTAGAACTCTCTCATACCCACCTACCTCAGAGGGTGTCTGTTGTGGGGAGGGGAAGGTGGTTGTAAGCCTGTTTGATTCTTCCTTAAGTGGTAGAGAAAGTTGGCATATAAAAACCAACTCTTCTTCTTCTAAATTGTTAAGAGCCAGGACTCCAGCTGGCAACAGAAATGATGACTACTCCATGCCATCCAACTATAACATTAATTAAAAGATGAATGAAGATTGTGTGATCATTTTCACCCAATACCTTATTAAATTCTAAATAAAGTACTTTTCAGTTCCAAGTATTAGTTTGATATTTGGTAACTTTCAAAGGAACCAGATTGGATAGGAAATTTACTGAGGCAAGGTTTGAACTTACAATGTGCACCAACCAACCATTCTTCAAAACATGGTAGAAAACCTTTAAAACTGGTTTAAAAATGCAATTTTTTTGCATAGCTTTGGTAGTAACCTCAGTGCATTTAAGAGCTGTTTTAATAAAATATCAGTGGCGATACACTGATATGTGACCACAGTAGGTCATGTTTTTCTCTCTCTTTTTCCATCCATTTGACCTTTCCGCAGATCCTTTTCTCTGGCAGATAATAACTGATATGTCTGCAGCCATTTACCCTTAACAATACAATGCTAAAGAGGCACTGAGGGAAAATACCTTGATAATGTAAACAGAGATGCTATCCAAACTTGGGTCTTTTAAAGTGGATTTACTATTGAGGGTCTAATCTTTGTGTAGATCTGCTAGCTGAAGCTGTCTGGTTTTTGTCTGGATGTAGGCAGTTTCAACAAAAGGTCCACGACTCCACACACAAGCTTCTTTCTTGCTGGTGGAAGGCAGAAGCACGAGCTATTGCTAATCGGAGTGGACACAGCATGCTGATGGGTGGGTTTTAAGCAGCTGTACTTTAATTGCATTTGATGGGGGTATTGCAGTGATCATGGCATGAGATCTATAACATTTACTTTGAAAAAGACTAACAAGAAACCAACCGTGTACAGTTATGATAGAGCGTACTGTAATTTTGATCACTAATCCTCTGCTACCATTTGTACCAGATGGCTTGACAAAAGCACATCTGAACAAATGTTCATAGCACCCGGTCCGACCCACATCTCTAACTGAACAGGCCAGTAAGCATGGCTCTTGTCCCATATAGGATAGTGATCGATGTAGAATACAAAGTAGTTTCTGTGGCTGCAGTTATGACCCACTGAGTCCTGTGAGCTGGTGTGCTAAGTAGGGTTGTCAACAGCCTGGAGGGAAAAAATGTGCTGCTCCTTTAATAGGGGCTTATTGGCATGTTATTTGCCAGGTGATGTTACTTATCTCCATGCCATGAAAAACTTCAGCTGCCTCTTTCCCACACATTAAGCCTCTATTAAAGAAGCTGAACATTTTCCCCAGCCTGTTAGCAGCCCCATGACTATGGATCTTAGGAGTGCGTATATGATCTCAGTAGGACTTGAACTCCAACCAAGTGCTGACAGAGGGATGATTCATTGGTTACACTGGCATACTCATCTGTCTTATCCAGGAAGACATAAAAGGTCCTAATTCTGATTCTTCTGAAGATGAATCCTGCAGAGACTCGGTAGTGGCAAGTTTGCTATTTGGTGTGGTGAACTGGAGTTGATGGTTGGAATTCTCTATGAGCAAAACCTCTGTGAAGGCAGAAGAACTGAAAGAACCTATCTTCATATATAGGATTCTGTTGCTTCTTTAGCTGCATGAGCAATGGTCTCCTTGTTATCTGTTTCTCTGATTAAAGAGCGATTTATATCAAGTGTGAAATTTAATTCCCCAGTGTTGTATCTATAGAGGTGCCCATCTACTGGGCACCCTCTATGGTTGCTTCTACACAAGTGTGCTTTACTTCAGTGGGCTTTTTGTTGACCTTTAAAAATTGGAAATCACTATATTGCTATAGTGGTCTTTACATTATGGTGACAATGGAGAACAAGAATGGGCTGTTGAATTATAACCTGCTCACGATGACCCCAACCGCAAGCCATTCCAGGCAAGAGATGAGCAGAGGTATTATGCCATTGCCTTCCTCTGCATAGCAACCTGTCTCCTTGATTTCCTCCCATCCAAGTAGTGACCATGGCAAACCTTGCTTAGCTCGCAAGATTGGCATGCTCAGGTAAAACTGGCTGCTCATGCAGTGGAGCTGGGGAGGAAATGGAGGAGGTAAGGAGAAACAGAGGAAACAATGAGAATCTCCTCCATATGGATGCTTCATTGCTGTTAGAAATACCTCTGCATTCACAGCAGCAATAAATCCACAACTGAGAATTATCTCCATGTGGACACAGCCAGTGTGACTTCTGAGACTCTGTATGAATTGTAAGGATCCCAGAAATACTTCACAGCAGCTATTCAATTTCAATGGAACAAGAAGCCCTGGAAGGATGGCCTGTTACATTTCAAATAAGGTCATCTTTGTGTGCAAATATAGATATGTGCTTCTGGATATGGGCTGTGGCATGTATTTTGTGGACATTTTAAAGAGGCTAGGTGTTGAATATAGTGGAAATGGAAAACAAAGAAGTCTTGCTAGTTCTAGGTGATTTTTGAAGTTCCTCCAGCCCTATGGATCTCCAAACAGTGAAATTATAAGTAGTGGCAGAGATATTATATAACAGCACTGATTTCCCTGCTTTGTACACGGTTGAGTAAGCTAATGGGGTTCATTTAATTTTCACCTAGCAACTGACTGACTGTGAGTAGCATGATTTTGGTAATCCTAAATAATGTGTTAGTACTTCAGGTTTTAATACATTTGGCAGAGCTCAAATAGTAGTATGACATATTATGACCCAATTAAGAGTTCTCAAGGTTTAAACATACACGAGAGGTCAAGGTTACTTTCTAAGAAAGCACCCAGTCACCAACTACCCTGAATTTTGAATTAATGGGATTAAGTTTGATAGAATCCCCAATTTTTAACTAGACTGACCTTCCAAAAAAGACTGCATTTTCTACATTTGACTGGCCCTCTTTACATTCACTAATTAGGTGAATTTGCTTGACTGATTAACTATATTGCCATCAATATAAAGCATATTTCATTCAAGTCTGTTTAAAGTTAATAACAGTAGACTATGCAAGAAATTCAGCCTGGGAATATTGTGGCCCTTGGCCCTGATCTTGATCCTATGACAAGGACCCTTGATGTGTTCTATCACATTTTCAAAGCAACACAGCAACGATATAAAAGGACTATATTGCATTCTTGATGTTTGATCTAAATGAATATCTCATGCGAGAAATGTTGTTCAGAAAACCAAGGCAAACTGTTAAAGAAGGCATCATAGGGAGTGTGGGGTTGGTCTTGCCTGTGGCTGTTCAAGTCTACTATGTGGCACAGCGAGGGAATTCGGGGAGGGGGGAGCTGGGATCCTCCCTGTATCAAACCCAGGAAGGGAAGAAAGCTTGATAGGTTGGCCATCCTGGGAGGCTGAAGGGCTGGTGAAAGGAGGTTAAAGGATGCCAAGATGGGTCCTTCCCCTCAACCCTAACAACAACTATGAGGGGTGGAATACCAAGCAAAGAAGGGTTTTATAGGACTGCTGGAGAGTGGATCTCTTTTGTTTTTTCTGTCACTTCTTTGAAGCTCAAAGTCATTGTCAATTTTTTCCTTTTAAATATCAGCTACCCTTAAAGCAGATCTTCTCACATTTCACATCAACCAGCCCTTCAGGGTTTCCATCTTTTGTCCATTTATAGTTCCACACTTTAAAAGGGAGCCTATTTAAATGAGAGCATGCTTCTCAAGAGGCCCAAAAATCCCCTCTGAACGGTTAGCAGATACTTTCAATGGTGATTAGTAACTGTTCCCGCAATTGTGTCTGTTCATTATCTTTCCCTTGGGTTATAGTAGCACTGTTAATTGAAATCTGTGGGACTGGATGCAGACCGAAACACCACTTGCTGGGAGTTATGATAGCAAGTCCTGGCTCTGGAGGAATAACAAGCTGTGTTTTCTAGCATTTTGTCATGGAGGTTCCATGCTTGTACTTTGTTGTGGCTTCAGATTTTACAAAAGGAGGGATGACACAGCAGGGAAAGTCTTCACCAAAGAAATCGACATGCTTTGAAATTAGTAAATTATCTAAGATGCAGAACAAACCTATTTTTTCTCCGCTCTCTGCCAATGTGAAGATTGTGTCTAATGCTATTTATGAAAAGTGCCAATGGGAAGGAATGACTAGCGAGAGCCAGTGAGGTGACATGGTTAGAGCAGGGGTTTCGAACTCAATTGTTATGAGGGCCGGATATGACATAAATGTCACTTGGTCAGGTGGGCCCATCCTTGCCAGCCCAGATGGAGAGTGGGAGAGGGGGGTGGCTGCCTCAGCTGGCTTGCAGGCCGGATAAGAGCTCTCAAGAGCTGGATCTGGCTTGTGGGCCTTATGTTTGACACCCCTGGGTTAGAGTGTCAAACTAGGATCTGGTCAACAGAGGTTTGAATCCCCATTCTGCCATAGAACCTTTCTGGGTGATTTTGGGCCAGTCACACTCTTACAACATAACCTACCCCACAGGATTGTTGTAAAGATAAAATGAAGGGAGAGTGATGTAAACCAGTTTGGGTCTCCACTGGGACAAAGCAAGGTGAATCAAAATATTATAGTTTTATTTATGTGTTTTTTAAAACCATTTATAGCCTATATTCTTAGCCAAAGTTGGTTCTCAAAATGACTTCTAATTTATAAAGTAAAATAAAGTAAGGAGTTATTTGGATGCTGAGCAGCTTTATATTGAACACATTCAAAGTAGCTTACGACATTTTTAAAAGCCAAAAAAGCCACATTAAAACTATGAATATCAACCATCATAAACATAGCAAAGAAATATATATATACAACCATCATTATGAAAACCCTAAATTAAAAGCATGGCAAAAATAAAAGTTATTTATCTGTGCCCTATAAGATCTTACTGGCAGATCCATCACAAAGGGCCCAGGGTTCTCTCCTCCTCTCAGCTATGCAGAGAACATTGACTGTTCTAAGTTTTCTCAGAAGGGTTCATACCTGAGTGAAAATTGGAACCCAGGTTTTGTTAGACTGTGTCTGAAATTTGAACCTCTGCACCACGCTGACTTTCCACTCTTGCTTTCCTTCCCATCTGAATCCAGGTAGGTAGTAGATGTGCTTATCAAGTCTCTGGAGGAAGTTAGGAACAGGATGAGGACAAACAAACGGATGCTTCATCAGACAGATGTGAGGTGCTGGTGAGGTGCTGAGGGCTGCTGTGGAATATTCAACCTGCTCTAGATGGAGTTGTACTCTCCCCAGACAGCAAACGTGTAGTCTTGGGCTTCTCCTTGACCCTACATACCCAAGTGGTAGAAGTAGGTGGGAGTGCAGTTCTAGCAGCTTAGGCTGCTTCGTCAGCTAAAGCTGCTCATGAAGAGGTAGACCTTGCAGTCACACAGGTCTCGGTAACACCCAGGTTGAACAACTGTAATGCACTGTATATAAGAGTGTTTATGAAGACATTCCAGAAACTTCAGCTGCTGCAGAATTCAGCAGCCAGAATGTAGGTACAGGCACGTAACAACAATTATGAATCAATGGCTTCCAGTCTGTATCTGGGACCAATACAAAGTGCTTTGACCTTTTAAACAGCCCAAATATACCTGCCTGTACCCTGACGTCTATTTAAGAGGCCCTGTTGTGAAGGGATGTTTAATGGGGACCCACATGCGGGCTTCTTAGCTCTTTAGAGTTTCTTCTTCTGTGAATTGCATATTCTTTCAACAATGCAGTCATTTCAATGGCAGCTAAGAACATGTTTTATTTCAGAAGGCCTTTTAGATATAAACTTCTGGTTTGAACCTGGGGTTTAAGGTAACATATAGTTTTCTGTCTTTTGTAAGCTGTGAATTTTGTAAATTGTAAAAAACACGGCTACCTCCTAATGGGGCAAATAGCATCATCTGGGTTGTTTCTGGTTGGGAAAATGGTTCAGGGGTGAAGGCTGATAAGTTCCTACTCCCTGCACACGACTATCTGAATTGTACACTTAGTAATTGAGTTTCCAGTAGGGGACTTACAGCTGACGTATGACTGATTGACTCAAAATCAGGCTAGGGAACCCTTACTGAACCCTTGGAAAACTTTAATGTGAAGTATGATCCTGACTATTTGAAAAAAGGGAAGGATGGCAATGTAGTATAGCCCAACCTCATCAGATCTTGGAATTTGAGGAGCAGATTGCTAAAAAGTATTAAGACAAACAATAAACAGTGAGAGAAGCAGCTGGGCCTTTGGAGGACTAATAGGGTTGCCAGGTCCCTCTTTGCAACCTGTGGGAGGTTTTTGGAGTGGAGCCTGAGGAGGGTGGGGTTTGGGGAGGGGAAGGACTTCAATGCCATACAGTCCGATTGCCAAAGTGGCCATTTTCTCCAGGTGAACTGATCTCTATCTGCTGGAGTTGTAGCAGCAGGAGATCTCCAGCTAGCACCTGGAGGTTGGCAACCCTAATGACCAAAGACTAAAGGAAGATGGGGAGATGGCAGAGAAGCTTAATGATTACTATTATTTTTTGCTTTTGTGTTCACTGTGGAAAGGGTGGGGCATGTACCCATGCCACAGCCAGGGAGCATGAAGAACCGAGTCAAATTGAGGTGACAAGAGATAAAGTTCTAGGCCTATTGGGGACATTACAAATCAATAAGTTTCCAGGTTCTGATGGCATACACCATCAGGACCTGGAACTCAAACATGAGATAGTTGATCTACTAACCTGTATATGTAACCTATCACTAAATTCAGCCACTGTACCAGAAGACTGGAGAGTAGCAAATGTTACACCGATTTTTTAAAATGGGTCTAGAGGGGAACTAGGAAATTGTAGGCCAATCAGCCTAACATCTGTTCCAGGCAAATTAAAATAAAAAGGCAGAATTATAAGGCACATAGAGGAACAAAGCCTTCTGAGGGAAAACCAGCATGACTTCTGTAAAGGGAAGTCCTGCCTCACCAATCTTTTGGAGTTTTTTGAGAGAGTGAACAAGCATGCGGACAATTATATACTCGGACTTTCAAAAGACCTTTGACAAAGTACCTCACCAATGACTCCTGAAAACTCAGGAATAAATTCAGTAAACTCAGGAGGCTTTGGTAAGGTACCTTGTCAAAATAAAATCAGGAGTCATGGGAGAAGAGGACCAGTTCTCTTACGGATTAAAAATTGGTTAAATTACAAGAGGGGAAAAGATCTTGGGGTTGTAGTAGTTCGGTCAATGAAAGTGTAAAGCCAATTTGCTGTAGCAGTGAAAAAGGCAAACTCTATGTTATGGATTATCAGGAAAGGGACTGAAAATAAAAGAGCCACCACCAAACACCCAAAAATGTTTCCAAAACGTAGTGAGTATTTTTGTTCAGCTGTACTCATTAATATTCACTGTACTCATTGACTTCAAGATTCAGGCTTTTGACAAATCAAGGAGATTGATCTTTCTATAAGAATTATTTGCTGGTAATGAACAGGTCAGTGTTAGTCCTTTATGTTAGACCTTTATTTCAGTTATAATCCACCATTTAAGAATCACTGTTATACATCATCCTTCTGCCTTTTGTATATTGTATAAAAATGCATAAAGTAGCCCCAACAGTGTTACTTTTGTAAAATTGTACCTTCATTGGGAACATAAATTAGAAGCTGGGATTTACTAGATCATCGAGTCCCTTTTAAATATATGTTTTGCAACAGGCAGGCGTTCTTTCTGATGCCCAGAAGCCTTTGGCAGTGACTTCTCATAACAGTTATAATTATAATTATTATAATCTTTACTTATCCAAACTTACAGTTTACCCTTACGAATAAAAAATGCCACTGGGCTGAATTATTTTGACCAGAATATCTAGATTCCTACGTTATGAGAAGCACAATTTTTTTTTTTTTGGTTAGAGCATGCTGAGCTAACCACAGGTCTTTCCACTGAACATTATTATTTTACAACAATAAAACAAGTGTAACAATGTGGACTTGAATAATAACTTTTCAGTCCCACTCTCACAGTAGAATGTTCCTTGGTATTCTTTTGCAACTTTATCCTATTTGAATTACTTGTGAATAAAATATATATGCAGGCAGGCAGCTGAAGGCAGGTACAAACACAGCTTTATATTATTTTGAATGTCTAGCTATCCGGAGTGTTTTGTGTGTTCCTACCTGCCCTTTTAGATAAAAGACGTTGCACTGAATTATATTATTGCAGTGAATGCCAGCATCTGCAACCTAATTTTCAGAATCAAAACTCGAGGCCTCCTTCATTCTTAACCCGGAAAGCTATTTTTTAGGATGTATAACAGCAGTAGTCAGAGATGCCCCCCCAATATGTCTACACGAGTTGTTGATCTGAACATGCCTTCTGATTAAAAAGAGGCAAGGGGGGGGGAGAACAAAATGTCTGGGACCTGGGCTGCTCTGGGGGTGTGAGAAGCCAGACAGTCCACCAGCCTCCCTTTGTTCTCATGTGAGAGTAATGAAGCAGCTGGCATGATGGCTATTGGTTTGGGATGACAACTTAAATCTCAAGGCTTCATAGATGGCTAGAAGCCTCTTTGGGATTCCAGAATACGGATGTACACCTCAGTAAAAAAAGAGAGCCAGTGTGGTGTAGTGGTTAAGACCGGTGGTTTGGAGCGGTGTAGTCTGATCTGGAGAGCCGGATGTGATTCCTCACTCCTCCACATGAGCAGCGGAGGCTAATCTGGTGAGCTGGATTTGTTTCCCCACTCCTACACATGAAGCCAGCTGTGTGACCTTGGGCTAGTCACGCTCTCTCAGCCTCACCTACCTCACAGGGTGTCCTGTTGTGGGGAGGGGAAGGGAAAGTGATAGTGAGCCAGTTTGATTCTTCCTTAAGTGGTAGAGAAAACCATTTAAAAACCAACCCTTCTTCTTCTTCTTAATCTGAATATCAAGGAGCTGGAAAATGGCAGTATTCCTAGTTATCCAGATTTCAAAGAGTGGCTTGGTATTCAGATCTGTTGCGGGGGGGGGGGAATTCCAATATTATTTGGCTCCAATTATTCCCTGTGGAGGATCTTTATGAAGGTCTGGAACTGAATGATGATTGCTTTCAGTTGTTATCTACTCTACTACAGAAAACGTTGTGAAATATCACTTATACAGATCTCACTACCCTTCTCCTTCTCTCATCCTTGTCTAAAAATATTTATGTGTTTGTCTAAAATATTTTATGTGCTTGTTTTTCTCCTGACCAATTTAGGAGCAAATTCAGGATCTTTAATATGGCTACTTCCTTACTCTGAACATTACACCCTTGTTATCATAACACTATTCATATATTCAGCGACATCCAAGTTTAAGTACACATAACTGCTTTTTTAAGCTGTCTTTTTTTTTTGTAAAATGAAACTCTGTGAAGCTCTGTGATGCACTGTGTGATTAAACCAACCATCCAACTATAGATTTTACATTTTCTATATTATCCTAGCTGCCTTTCACTCTCCTACCCAGAATGTATTTATTCCAGGATATGGGCATGTTTTGCTGCTCGGTGATTTTAAGAGCTTCTCCTTTACTATTAAGCAATGTTTCACACAATCTTTTGTATTCTTATTGGGTTGCCATGTCAAGTTTCAAGTATGAATTTCCCTGTAAAGCTGTGAATGGGTTTCCCGGCATCCCGCTGCTGTCTGTTGTGACTTGCACTTGTACATTGTGCTATACCGCTGTGGATGAATGCCAGCCACTGATAGAAATTGGCGATGCTATTTACATTCTCCTGTTTGTGTGAGTGGCCCTGTTCTTCTATCTATGCGCCAAGTTACTTTTAACTGGCACTGTTAATCTACACTGTTTCTTACTGAACAAATGGCCACACCTTTCTCAACTGTATGTTCAATAAAGAAAACTATATTTTGCAAGCAATGCAGGCAATTTATTTATTTTTTTCTCATTCCCACTCAGAATTTTGAGACCTGCACAGCTTTTGGAAATTTCAGCAGTCTGGATCAATATATCTGTCTCCTTCATTTTGCTTAAACCTTTACAGTGACGCCTGTAGGATAGCTCTGCTACCTAAGAACCATCACATGCTTTCCCGTTGCTAAGGGCAACCGGGAAGAGGGTAAGAAGTGGCTGCCGCTAATCACATGACATCCTGCAAAGTCTAATACATTCAGACAGCTTGTTCTTGTTTAAGCCTTGTTATGATCACATGATCGCATCATTCGAGTAATATGTTACTGGAAAAGAACTGATGCTGCAGTATAACCATATCCGAGTGCCCATCTCTATCAAACTGAGTGACCGTATGTCAGGGAGACATTTACAGAATATCCATCTCTAATAGATTCTGCACCTCTTGTGTATTTAATAGGCTTGTGATACAAACAGCATTGTAATGATCCAGCTTGTATATAGAAGACATTGCAGAATTTAGAGACAATAGCAAGTTATTATGATCTTCCTCTTAGCCACCTTCTTCAGACAACAAGGAAATGAATCTGTAGGTTTTAGGTCGTTTCGACATTCATTTGACGGCACTTCTCTGTGGTTCACCATGTGTGTGAGTTTGCTTAAAAGAGACTTAGCCCTAATACAGCAGGGCCATCACAGGTCAAGCTTCACGGGCATTGGCAGAGTTACAAGATCCAACTCTGGCCTCAGATGAACCTGTGCAACTCCTGCTGGAATAATGGGAATTGAAGATATTTTTGATTTTTAATAACATGGGAATCCTTGGCTTACCTTGGCCTATCTTGGGGAGAGCTAGCATGGTGTAGTGGTTAAGAGTGGTGGTTTGGAGAGGTGGATTCTGATCTGGAGAACCGGCTTGATTCCCCACTCCTCCACATGAGCAGTGGACACTAATCTGGTGAACTTCCCCACTCCTACACATGAAGCCAGCTGGGTGACCTTGGGCTAGTCACTCTCTCTCAGCCCCACCTACCTCTCAGGGTGTCTGTTGTGTGGAGGGGAAGGTGATGGTAAGCTGGTTTGATTCTTCCTTAAGTGGTAGAGACAGACGACATATAAAAACAAGCTCTTCTTCTTATCCATTGCAAATATATATACTTTTTGGGGAAGAGCTATGGCTCAGTAGTAGAACACATGCTTTGCATGTAGCAGGTACCAGGATGAAGACACTACCAACTAAAGGACCTTAGAAAGCATGTCTTGGGAAAGACCCTTCTCTGCCAGGGACTCTGGAGAACAGCTGCCAGTCAGAGAAGACAATATGGAGTTAGGTAGGTTCAACATAAGGCAGCTCTCCACAATTACTAGTTTAGAGAAAGTGCAACTTCCCTGCCATGACAACAGGCAGGGCTCACTCTGTGATCTTGAGCAAGCTGCATTTATCATAGAACAGCCATAACTTGAACTTCTTCAGCAACAGTTACTGTCTGGAAAAGGGAAGAAGGGCATTTGTGCCCTTGTGTATGTATTTGCCTGAATCTGCATGACATTTGATGACTCCCCTCCACAATTCAGAGATTTACAGTGCAATCCTCAGAAGGGCTATATTCCTGTAAATCCATTGGGCGAAGAAGGGTGCAATTCTGCTTAGAACTGCACTATTAGGGGCATAGGTGTGGGGCTGTAACCCTATGAATGCAAACTAGAGTTACCAGCATCCAAGTGAAGCCTGGACTACTCCTGGAATTAAAATTGATCTTCAGACTACAGAGATTAGACAGTTACTCTAGAGGAAATGGCAGCTTCGGAAGGTGGACTCTCTGGCATCACATCCCTGCTGAGCTCCTTCCCCTCATCAACCCCCCTGGAACATCCCCCAAACGCCAGGAATGTCCCAAGTTGCAGTTGGCAACCCCAGTAAATGCATCTTCAAAAGGGGCTGTCTCTGCTAAATGAGGACAGTTGAAGCATATGAATCTCAGTCAGACAGGCACATGAAGACTTAGCACAGAGAGTCAGAATTATTATTTGCATCAGGACCAACTGGGTAGAGAAGCAGAGAATTGCAGAGGAAGCATATTACAATTTATGTTAATGTTACTGCATGTATATTATGTTATATTATACATGTTCCATATATTTGCAGACAGAGAAAGTACATGAGGAGGAACAAGGATCAGAGTGAAGAAATCTGTTAAGTAGTAATGAAGTGAACAGTTGCTTGCTCAGATTTATCCTTTTGGTTATCTGATGCTTGTATTTTTATTTTAAAAAAACACTTCTATAGATTTCAGCATATTGCCTTTGCATATGACTTCTAAAAAGAACATCATTATAGTACATAGTGGCCTGCAAGCACATCCTACATGGACTTGTTTACTCCCAGTAGGAGGATAACCCTGTGTGGACTCTGCGTGTGTGTGTGTGAATTTAAAATAGACAACCAAACTCTGAAAAAAATTTGCCCCCAAATACTGAAAGACAGTCATCACCCACTCTACCCAACACAGATCATAGTTTAGTGCATTCACGTTGACCTCAAGATGAAATGAGCATACATTGCTAAAGCACTGTCAGTAGTAGCATTCGTTCTGTAAATAGGCAGTTATGTGATATCTACAGTATATTGGAGCAGCTGTGATGATCTTTAAAGGTACAAAAATCCAGTCTGATAACTGAATACCAAAATCACAGAAGGACATGAATTACAATTGTAGACAAAATCACACATGCAGTGTAAAATGCAAGAAGGTTGCAATAAGATTATAAGTCAGGGTGCCCAAATAGCCATCATTAATTCATAAATTCACTTTGCACCACTAGTGCCCTTAACGGTGTGGCTAGATATAGGCCATTGTCTTTTATATGTATAGGTTGTAGTTCTTGACAATGATATACAACTAGCTGAGGAATAACAGTAAACAACAGCAACCAGTACACTCCTTTGGCACGCAGGCTTGACATCCCCCTCGGGAAACACCATGCTGATGGTGGAGCCCAGCATGTCTCAGGAATGAGGATGTGGCTCTGTGGTTGAACACCCATGAGAGGGCCACAGCATGGTCTAGCGAGCCAGTGTGGTGTGGTAGTTTGGAGTGGTGGACTCTGATCTGGAGAACCGAGTTTGATTCCCCACTCCTCCACATGAACTGCAGATGGTAATATCATGAACTGGGTTGGTTTCCCCACTCCTACACACGAAGCCAGCTGGGTGACCTTGGCCTAGTCACAGCTCTCTTAAAGCTCTCTCAGTCCCACCTACCTCACAGGGTGCCTGTTGTGGGGAAGGGAAGGTGATTGTAAGCCTGTTTGATTCTTCCTTAAGAGGTAGAGAAAGTCGGCATATAAAAACCAACTCTTCTTCTTCTAGGCGTGGGGCCATGGCATAGTCTAGCTACAAGGAGGATGCCTGTGAGAAGGGAATGTAGTGAGCAAAAGGACAAGAAAGGGGGAAACAATAGCCACATCACAAAGTGGAAACAAATTGTTTTCGCTTAGTAATACAGATGATGGAGCTATACAGAAATAATAATGAAATAGTTAACATTGGGGGGGGGGGGGATACAGAAATGCAGAATGTACCAGAGTATCATTATTACAACAGAACAGTGTTCCAGGTCATCTATTTTGCCATGTGTTTCTGAATCACCAGCACTTGATGTATAACAAGCTTGAGAAAGAAAGTAAACATTATCTGTCCATTACCTAAAGTGCCTGCGTTGGTTGAGGATAATTGCCTCATAATATTTGATTAAGAATGCAGATATTACTAACGAACAACAGAAGGACCCAGAGATGATTACGCAGCCACCACTCAGTCACTGCACAGGATTGGTTCTCTCTGCTCTCACTGTGCTGATGGCCTTATAGGAGGGAGGGTGGGAGTGCCCAAATTCAATTATAGCATCATGTGTTAAAGCTGCTGATGTCAAATATCAGTTCAAAGGTATGTTTGCAGTGAACAGCAACAAACCCATTGGCTCCAGGTGTGCTTTCCTCCCCTCTCCCCTCCTCTCCCTCCCCCCACTATTTGATACAGCATTCATGCAGAACAGCCAGTTTTCAAGCACAAAATATTCTGGGTAGCAGAGCAAAAACCAAGGACCATTCACCTAGTAGATATTAATTGTATTTTATATTTGAAGTGGCTGTATTGCAAATATGAACAATGCCACAATATTTAAAACTGGCTATCAAATTTGATTTCCTCCTATTCTTTTGTCCCACAACTCTCTCTCTCTCTGTGTGTCAATTTCATTTGTAGGTTATAGGTTAAACAGTTCAATCATTTATTTTACGTTTACATTGTCTAGATTGAAAGTGAAAATTGGACTGTTACCCAGTTATTTACATTGAAAGTGGGTATATATGTATAATTATATGTTTAAATGACTTTATATACAACAGTTAAAATTAAAAATAGCCATTGTAAGGCATTGTGCATGTGTAATTAAAATGCACACATTGATTTAATGGTATCATAGCCCTGAAATTGGCAGGAAATAGTTAATCATATGAAATGTATCACAATGCACATTTTGAAAAATAATGTTTTGTTTAATAGTCTAACTTTTTCTGTCCTAAGTAATACTACTGTAAACAGCTTAAGAGCTTACTTATCCTCTAATATAAGCATGGAGGCTAGTAGGAAGGAAAAGATGGGATATTGAATTGATGACAAAATGGAGAACTGAACGTGGGGCAGAAATGTTAATAGTCATTTTAAACAGTTGCTTAGTGATGCTGATGTGGTATCATAACTTTTATTATAAAATCTTTATACTGTCTTCATTTCAATGGCCTTGATTGCCACCAAATGTAGAGACGTATTCCTAAACAGAGTTATACCCTTCTAAGCCAGTTGACTTCAATGCACTTAGAAGGGTGTAACTCTCTGGGCAGCCCATTCCTAAGGGTGTTTGTGTTACGACGGCAGCTGGGAGTGGTGCCGCCATATTGCCTCCTGTGTGGCTTCCCAGCCACAATACAGCAACATAAATGCAGCAAACAATACAAACCCCGAAAACTGGTCCATTGAATCCAGTGAGGCTGCGCCACCAAAAAAGGTGGTGTAGCAATGCCACAACACGAGGGGGCATTCTCGGCGCAAAAGGGGTTAGGAAGCTGCCTAATGGCAGCTCTGCCCCCAGGAACTCCCTGGGAATGCTTCCCTGGATTTTAGCATGGGGAGCTGCATCATTGAAATGCCACCAGGATGCTGCAACAGCGTACAAGCACCTCACTGCTACCAGCATCCAGGGGGACCAGCGTAAGTTGCCCTATGCCAGCATCCATGCCAGTTTGCATGGTGCAAGTGGCACGGATGATGGCGTAGGGGTCATGCCGGGTCCTGTGCAGCTCTGCCCTCCCTTCAGGATTGTGCACTTAGGATAGCACTGTTATTGTGGTCAAAGCATTTGACATATATTATTAGTGATGTGCAGTTATCTTCTGCTCAAGTCACAATTTGATCACAACTTGCAAGTACCATCTGTGAACAACCATGGAAAATGACCCGAAGTGGCTTGCACAGCACCATTCCCACCTCCTCCCTTGTATTCTCACAATAATCATGTGAAGTAGGTTAGACAGACTGAGTGACTGGTCCAGGGTCATGTAGTGAGGTTCCATGGCAGACTGGGGATCTAAACCTGGATCTCTCAGATCCTAACCATGTTGGCTCTCAGCTTCTTACTGTGGGCTAAACTACATGTTACACTTACCACATGATTGCCATGGGGACTTGCAGCCATACAGTTCCTTGTAGAAACTCAATTCAAAAAGCTTAATTTGGATCAGAATCATGGCGTGGAAGGACACATGGGATTGGGATTGTAACAAGCGGGGGAGTCATGGCAGGGGGTCATTTTACTGGCCTTAAATGGCCCTGGGAGTGTTATTTTCCCCATTAGGCAAAACATTCAATGCAAGCATTCAGTGCACATGCAGCCCAGGGCCATTTCTAGTTGGAAAAACAGTGCAGGAAGTCAGAATCCTTTTCCCCAATGCTACGATCCTGATCTAAATCAGGTCCATGTGGCACTTCTGGATTGAGTTCCTATGTGGCAAATCACATGGTAGACATAACAGTAATTTGGACCTCAGTATACTTTACTGGGTCTCAAATATTTTGTACACACACGTTCACATACTGCCGTTTTGTGCCTATGTGTCATGTATATAGGAAAGTATTGCATTATCTAGTCAACTGTTCTATACTCTGTGCATGTCATACTTCACAAGGCCTTGTTGGCATGTGCTAATATTTATTATCATTATTACTGTTCTGAGGACATGTTCTCTGAGAACATTCAAATGGTGCATGCCCTGATCCTAAACTCAGGACATACATGACTCTGCCAGAAATCCACAAAGATCACAGGTCATTTATGCTTGGTAATTAGCTGCATGATCCAGGCTGAAGTGCCTCGCATCTTTTGGGGAGTTCTTCATGATTAATCCTCACTTCAGAAATCACCTCGCAGCCTACGCCCACTTGCCTCACATTTCTAGGGAGCCCTTTTATAACTTTTTTTTTGTTCCGGTCCCGCCGCGAGGCAATCACTCTAGTAATCGTGAAGAGTCACGGCCACGGAGTTTTGTGATCATGCCCCTCTGTCTTGTGATCTCTTGTGATCTCCAAGGAGATCACAAGACAGAGGGGCATGATCACAAAACTCCGTGGCCATGACTCTTCACGATTCGTGCCCAAGAATAGGCATAATATGATTCAACTTATAAAACTCTGCTGCAAGCGAGTAGCAAAGTCTTCCCTGCAAAGATGACCACAAAGTCACATTATCTCAGTAATTTTGACAATTAGCCTGTAAAGCAAGAGTGACCCCTATTGTCAGTAGGGAATGAGGCTGGGAGATGGTCACTTGTCTAAAATAACATGGAATTCAAGGCTAAAGGAAGATTTAAACTGGAGGCCCATGCTCTCTGACCCTACACTACACTGGCATTTATAGATCTAGACTTCAACTTTTCTGTTATTAGTACCGGAACGTCCTCTATGTCATTCTTCAAAAGCCGTAGATCTGCTTTGATCAGCAGAATAGTGCATATTTTACCTCACATATGCTCTTTATGGCTTTCTCACTTGCCACAGCTAACCTTCTCTTTTGTTACTTATTTTCCTTGTATTCAGATGGGTGACGGTTTAATTACTAGGGGAGTTGTCTGGGTATGATCTTGTGACTGGTGGTGAGGGAATTACATAGTTGCTGTGCAATGAGTTATGCCAAAATTCCAACATGTTACCTTTTGATTTGAATTATGCTGGCTGAGCATTGGCTTTCGCTAGCTTGTACTGGTCTCAGCAAAGGAGGACAGTTGCCAAATGCCATCTTAAGCACATCACAGGCGTGGGCTGCTGGGAGTGTAGTAAAACATTCTGCAGCCCTTCTCTTAATTCCTTTCATTGTGTGCCTTCCTTATTCAGCTTGGTGCCTTTGTCAATATTTACCCTGAAAGCCAAACTTGCGTGGCCGGGGGGGGTGAGGAGTAGAGAAACCCCACTGTGTCCCAAGTTCCTAATCTCAACACTTAATTAAAGTTCAAATTAATATGTGTGAAATTAAAATGTGGGGCATAATAAAGCAATGACATAGGTAAATGGTGCTTCTTAATTATTCTTTCCAATTTCTTTTTGAATGATGTTCCTGCACTTCCAGGGAAAAATGCTCTCAGAGAATCCTGATATGTTCTGAGTAACTTAGTACTGGCTCACAGAACAGTCACAAGGAAGATTCATGTTTGCACTTACAATCTAGTATTTGTGTCATATGCAAGATCCCACACAGCTTCTTTGACCAGGCAGAAGAGAGAATTAATTTAGGATGTACCTGCATAAGTCTGACAAGGTTTGTGTGCCAAGGGGCCAAAACGCATGGTTGCTTTATCCTCCTTTAATCGCTGTTTTAGCCAGGATCGAACCCACATTAGCTGAAATGCATGTGTTCGATCCTGCCTGAATCCTGGCTGAAACAGGGATTAAAGGATGATAAAGTGACCATGCGTTTTTGCCCAAAGTGTGCTATAAGCTTGGTACAGGTTTGTAAGGTCATTAGAATATAAACATTAAAAATAATGGATTAATTAACAAACTACGTGGACATTCTTGTCCACTTCCCATAGGAATGCACTGTAAGATTCAGTACAGGAGCAAAGACAGGAAGATGCTGAGATCTCTCCATTTTAAACTAAACAAAAGTCCTGCACCTCCTCCTCCTTGCAAGTATGTCTGTGTGCAACCTCGTCTTAAAAGGCTGGCTCACTGTTTTCAACACTGGAAGGTGTAATACCAGGGCTGTCAATCAACTGACTCAACTGGTGATAAATCCATACAATAACGTGTGGGTGAAAAGCTCTAATTTAGTAGCAGGCACTATTTCCATCGAAAGGATTACTTGCTATTTCATGGCCAAAGGCAAACATTTGGCTATGAGAAACTGACTTACATTTTACATTTATAGATGAACAGGGATGGGAAGCTACTCCAAGTAATTTTACACTTTGATCCCTCAACAAATTAAAACAATATTTTTGATGATCACTTTGTTTAGCTACAACAAAACCCTATTCCTTTCATAAAGAGTGCCTTTAAAACTAAGTATACATCCCTATGAAAAAGATAAGGCTTATGATGTCCATTCACCATGCTCCCTAGACTGTTGCATTCTGTAGATAAGACACCAGAAAATCAACAGATGTTCGCACTAATTGAAGTGCCTTCCTGCTGGTGTTCTCAGTTGAATCCCATACTAATTAGCTTTTTATACATATTCTAAATTGAATCTATTCTTTGCATGCTAAATGGTTTCTGAACACAATAGGATTTATAGCCTAGTGCTTCTCTCTCTCTCCCTCTCTGTCTGTCTGTCTTTCATCAGCTCCTGATCAGGGTAGGATCTTCCAGTCCACACATCAAAGTGCAGGACAGAACAGCCCAGCAATAAAAGTGACCGCAGGGGAGTTTGCTTTGGATAGACATAATTATGGTCCTCTACCTGTTGGAACAATTTGGAACACCTTCCCTCTTTAAACGCTAGGAAAGTTCTTGCATGAGATAGTCGTATATGGGATCTATTCCACTCAAGAATCCCATTTTAAGAACATAAGAAAAGCCATGCTGGATCAGACCAAGGCCCATCAAGTCCAGCAGTCTGTTCACACAGTGGCTAACCAAGTGCCTCTAGGAAGCCCACAAACAAGACAAATGCAGCAGCATCCTGCCTGTGTTCCACAGCACTTAATATAATAGGCATGCTCCTCTGATACTGGAGATAAAAGGTATGCATCATGACTAGTATTCATTTTGACTAGTAGCCCTAGATAGCCCTATCCTCCATGAACATGTCCACTCCCCTCTTAAAGCCTTCCAAGTTGGCAGCCATCACCTCATCCTGGGGCAGGGAGTTCCACAATTTAACTTTGACTCCTTTTCAAAAGAAAAGTAGGATACAAGTGTTTCAAATAAACACATAAATAAATATTGAGCAAACAAATTGCATTCAATGGACCTGTGGAAGTCACAGCATGGTGTCTTTCACATCACCCATTAGCTGATCCTTTTAACTGGAGACACCAAGGATAGAACTTAGGATCTTCCGCATGCCAAGCAGATGCTCTACCACTGACCAATCACCCATCTCCAATCTGCCCCATTCCAAATAACCTACCATAGGCAAAGGGTAAGAGCTACTTCACACATGCTGATACATTACTTGAGCTCTCATTAACTGATTTCTCATCATTTTGTAAATCGCAACTGAATGTGTAGACTAGCTCAATTGAAAATCACTGTGTTTGTGGTTCATATAAAACAGTTGTTTCAAATGAAGATACTTTGTTTTCAGAAAATGCATGCACATTTCTCAACAGGCAACCCTTTAGAAGAGGCATTCCCGTTGCTGTCTCACAAGGAAGGAATGGCTCTTTAAATATGCCACCCAGAGTTTTTATTAAATATAATTGCAAAAAGATTTACTGCCCAGTTAATTGGCAGTACTTTCTTAGTAGATCAAAATGTTGTTAACCTTGCGATAAAAACAGCATTCTAGATAGAAGTTCTCTTTTTACCTTTCTTTTAGTTGCACAGCTGGTAAGGGCTAACTACTTTAGAATTATTTTTATTTCTTTTTTTACATTTCTACAGAGCTTTGCATTCCAAATAGGCCTTCAAGTCCAAGTATCATAGAATACTAAATGTGTTATATGATAGTTTCTTTAGCATTTTAAAAGGCTTTTAGGCCTATTAAATTATCATTCTGGTCCCTTAAATATTACAATCCTAATCAAGAGAAAATTACTTGTTCCTAAGGCCTTTTGAAATCAACGTTTCTTAATTGTGTCCAGTGTATCTTACTGACTTCTACATGTTTATAAGATGGCAGCCATATTTCCTAAATTAGGCAGGAAAAAAAATCAATTTTCAGCTATATTTATCTATTTAGTGCATTTATCTTGCCCTTAATTATTATTATTCTAATCAACAGAAAGTTACTTGGGCCCAAGGCCTGTTGAAATGAATGGTTCTTAACTGTGACTAACTTGTCTCTAGGGTTGCCAACCTCTAGGTGGTGGCTGGAGATCTCCTGCTATTACAGTGATCTCCAGGCAACAGAGATCAGTTCCCCTAGAGAACATGGCTGCTTTGGCAATTGGACTCTATGGCATTGAAGTCCCTCCCCTCCCCAAACCCTGCCCTCCTCAGGTCCCACCTCTCAAATCTCCAGGTATTCCCCAACCCAGAACTGGCAGCCCTCCTTGTCTCACTGATTTCAATAGTGGTAACTTCAAGTGACTGGAGGCCCTTTCATTAAAGATAATGATTCAGGTTGGTGGGACTATATGGTTCTCCCCTCCTCCATTTTATTGTCACAACAAACCTGCGAAGTAGGTTCAACTGAAAGAAAGTGACTGGGCCAAGGTCACTCTTACATGGTAAGCAGGGATTTGAACTCAGGTATCCCCAGTCACAGTCCAGCTCTCTAACCATTATACCATACTGGATCTTAGCCTTCCATAGTGTAGCATCTCGATCTTCTGGGAGTGGCACATACAGGATTAGAGGGGGAAAGACAGGTGACTCAAAAGTACATAAACACAGCATATGCTATTGGAACGGATTTAACTGAACCAATATGCATCAATATCAGTATCAGTCATGGCAAGCTGGATCATCCAAAAATCTTCCTCGGTGTCCATGTACTGAAAAATTTCTGGACAATATTCTTGATCCACTTCATCCAAGACTTCATCGTCTTCTTGAAAAGATATGTTTGGGTATGTTGCATTGCAATAATATAACTTCCTTTTTCCTCACTGAAATTGCAAGTAGATTAAGAGATTATACACCTGTTGCTTAGAACTGCCTTTATCTTAGACAGTTAGTTGGAACAGTTACAAAAAAAGACTAATCAATTGCTTTTTAAGAGTTGTAATTGGCCTTCTTATCTTGCTGTATCAGATGATCTCATATGCATCTGTTGATTGGCTATTGGCCCTTCATTACATGAGTAATGAAAAATCAGGTGTACATAGAACACAGATTATTTGTGTGTTCACAGTGTGTAGTCCCAATCTTATACTTTTGAAGAGCTGGGCTATACACCAAACTAAAAACTAAAAGTAGCTTTGTGCTAAATGTAAAATATGCTTGAGCTTTCAGTGACAGCTACTGGCTCCTAACTCTACTTTAAACATGCAGTAGCTGCCACATGCAGGCATGCACAGAAGATTTAGAAGAAGTCATATATCTTCATTATAACACATCATCAGCAAGCCAAGGAAAAATTATTTGCTTATAATCACACCAGAAGTCATTGGTTGATTTAGTTAGTACACCTGTATTATTTCCCCAAGAGATATTGTGGAGTATAAACCAGGGGAAGGTGGGATAAGATTCAACATTGTTTGGGGGAAGAAGAAGAAGAGTTGGTTTTTATATGCCGACTTTCTCTACCAGTAAAGGAAGAATCAAACCGGCTTACACTCACCTTCCCTTTTTCTCCCCACAACAGACACCCTGTGAGGTAGGTGAGGCTGAGAGACTAGCCCAAGGTCACCCAGCTGGCTTCATGTGTAGGAGTGGGGGAACAAATCCAGTTCATCAGATTAACATCCGCCGCTCATGTGGAGGAGTGGGGAATCAAACCTGGTTCTCCAGATCAGAGTTTACCGCTCCAAACCACTGCTCTTGACCACTACACCATGGTGGCAATAAATCAGTGCTTCAAATACTAAAATGGGAAATTCTAAAATCACACCTAACTGCAAAACACTCTATCCAACCTAGAAATTAGCCCCTAATACCAGGAAGGTTGATATGTGTGGTTATGTGTAGTGAAAGAAAAGCATTCTGCATTTGTGCAGAATGTTTGCAGTCGTGTCATGGCATTCAAGGAAGGAATAGTTGTTGTCTCAAATTTATTTAGATTCTCCTAAAGACTTTATTTATCAACACTGAGAGCTAGTGGGTATCGAGTCTGCCTGGATATTCTGCTGCCTCAGCCCTACAGGTTCTGCAGTGAGGTCTTCTTTTTCTCTACATCTTTTTCAGTAGTGAGAGGTTCTGGAGTGTAAATATGCTTATTCAGTTCTTTAGACCAAACTCTAGATTTGTTGGAGGGGGGTGGGATAAGGACAGGAGTTTGATATTGGTGAAAAATGACATTCCACATATGCTCTGAGGCATATATTATTTCACCCAGGCAAATTACTACAAGTTGGTTTTCAATTAATTATGAGGCTCTGTGAAACTTAGTATTCATTTTTCTGCTTCTACTCTCCCTCCAATGATCCCATTTACTCCTGAGGCAAATTAATATACATGTCACTCTAATTTTCTGCTCAGTGTTTTCACTTTGCACTGTATATATTATAGAGGAGACAAATAAACATAAAGGAAGCAAAGGTACCAGGGAGAAACGCTGTAGAACAGAGAAGATGAGAATGAGTTTGAGGTTAATTGACTCAGCCACTGTGCAACTTCTCCTCTCCCATTAATTCCTAGGCAATCTAGACTAAAACTGCTTGCACATTTACCCTTTTACCTCCATAATGAAAAATAGGTAGAGGCTTACTGGGAATACAAAGTGGGCATGGCATATATCTTCAGGAACATATGCCCCCATCATTATAGGCATTGCTTCTGCTTTCATTTCCTTTCCCAGTGCCCTAGATTACTATGGCTAAGAGAGAAAAGGTGTACTGCACAGCATGGTGTAGTGGTTAAGAGCGGTGGACTCTAAGCTGGAGAATCAGGTTTGATTCCCCACTCCTCCACAGCTGGGTGACCTTGGGCTAGTCACAGCTCTCTCAGAATTCTCTCAGTCCCACCTACCTTACAAGGTGTATGTTGTGAGGGGCGGAAGGAGATTGTAAGACGGTTTGATTCTCCTTAAAAGGTAGACAAAGTTGGCATATAAAACCAACTCTTCTTCTTCTATGTGGCCTGGTTTTGCAATATAAGCCATGTGGTGAGACTTCATGTGGTAGCATGTTTTCCATGTCAATATGCCCTGTTGTATGGAGTTTCTCCACACCAGCATGTCCATTTTCCATGTATTTCAGCAGTAAACTTAGGATGGCCATTACAACTAATTGCTGATTATATTTGTGGCAACTTCCACAAGGAGGCCAATGTACATGAAATGGACATCAGCCACTGGGGATTGTAAAATACAAAAGAGGCAGGGGAATACTGTGAACTAGGGTTGTGCATACTGATATACCTGAACAGGAAATAAACCCGAAATTAGCTGTTTGGGCAATATTTGGATTTTGGGTTGACTGAATACCAAACCTGGGAATCTGCTTGCAGCTAAATAGGCGATTCCTGAAAAGGTGGCTTTTTGGGGTTCGGCTGTTTGCCTTTGCTCAGATGCACAGCTCTGTGCTTTCTCCCATTTTTCTATATTTGACTGGTTTTGTTAGGGCTCCATAGTTGGGGCCCTTTTGAGGTAGGGGTCGTGTAATCGGAGCCAACTTGGTCTGACCAAACTATCCATCACCATTAAGTGGAGCCATCTGGATCAGGATAGTCTGGAAGCAGAAGGGTCATGTAAAACGCAGGGCTCATTAGTCCCGTCCGGAGGAATATACCCTTCAATTAAAAAGCACCAGCTTCAACAGCTGCTGAACAGGCTTCGTTCTGAAAAAGACTGCTCACCTGCATGGATGAGCAATCTCCTTAGTCATGACTTCGGCTGGCTCCAATAGCACCTCCCCCCCCCCTGAAAACCTGCTCTGACACCGAAGGTTGCCCCGAGTAGAGGCTTTGTTTCCCCTGTGACCATCTCTTGAAATCAGATTTTTGATGACTATAATAAAGGACTGTTCACACGATGTCATTTGCTACCAAAAGAAATATTTTCCGTGCCTTATTTTTCTTGTATTTAAGCCATTTTTCCTCAGTTTGGAAGCTAATTTGCATTGACATCATGCTATGTGCCCCAGATACAAAGAGAGCCCCTCAGACTTTGAGGCGCCAGCCTGCCAATCGTCTCTTTCCACCAGTTCTCAGCAACATTGAACTTCTGAACCTGAAAATGGATGGAAAGCTTGGCTCACAAATGCCTGGAGAATGGGGACAATCCTTTTGCAGGCCCATAAAATTTGACCCCATATCCCAACGTTCACCAAACTTCAGTGTCCATCTAAGGAGAGTTCCTTGCAGCTACACTGCAAATCTGGTGACTCTACCTCCAAAAAATGCCCCCACAGGAGCTACAAAAAAATCCCCATAGACTATAATGGACCCACATTTTTTCAGTAAACCCGGAAATAAAGCCAAAATAACCCTTTACCAGTATTGGTATTCAGCTTATTCTGAATTTACCCCAAAAAAATCAGGCCCAATAAACCCGCACTTGAAATTTACTTCTTTTTTTGCATGACCCTACTGTGAACAGAACTGGCAGAAGAAGATTAAAGAGAGGCAAGAAGGAATTGGATATATGCCTTAACATTTCAGCAAAATGAAGTTAACAAAAATATTAATGAAGAAAGGGAAATGGAAGGAACCTAGTTCTATCTGTGCAGTGAAACTTGGCAACTTTAAAAAGTCCTTACTGATCACTTGAATGATTCAAGCATTCTGGTGAATATCAAATTGAACACTCCACAGATGCAGGGCCTCCATTCTATATTTCAAAGGATCCTTTGTTAGCTGCTCGAACCCACTAGATTACAGGTTTTCAGATGACAAATTCTGAAAATCATTGAGCAGATGGGATGGGTTTGGTGGCCATCAAGCTTAAAACACAAATAAGCTTAAATGCAATTTCACCTAGCTTTCACCATGGTAAATATTAGGGTTTTTTTTTTTTTTGAGTGGTGGGCTTCTCTGATGCCACAATATGACTGAGCTACCATTCCTCAGTAGAAGACGCTTCCATTATAGATTTTTTGCAATTTTGGAAACTGGAAAGATGAAATGCAGCTCATGCTATATTAGTCACATAACAACAACAAAGGAAGAGGCCAAGAATAACGTCCCGAAGATGTTTGCATCTTAAGCCCGCATATTCCTGGCCTTTTTGAACAGCTGCACATCGTCTTTTGACACCTTTCTCAGCACTTGTTGCTGAATGAACCTCCCCCCCCCCTTTCTTATGGATTTTAATTTTTCCCCAGCTTGAGAAACCAGGAAATGGGAACCTGTCGTATACTGACAAGGCACACAATGCGCCTACTGGGTCTGAAAATGAAGGGGTTTCCATGTGGACAAAACGCCACCCAGCGCACTCCATTGGGAAGAACGGGGGGGGGGGGAACAAAGCGAAGCCAGTCCCCAGGCTTGTTTCTGAGTCACTGGAAAGAGGGGCCCCCGCTGGTCAGCCTTCTCTAAGCGCTTGCCTCTCCAGGGCTTCCTTCACGCCCAGGCACCTCCTTCCCCCAAGCTGCCTGCTCCACCAGCCTAAGCCACAAAGGGGAAGCGAGGGGACATCTCCCAACTTGACCAGGCGCTTCAGAGCACTGGGGGGGGGGGGGAGAGAGAGGTTTTCTGCGCGTGCGCAACTGCGCATCGAGGGAGCCGCGGCAGCCGCTTCCTGCCGGCGGGCACATGGCGCGCCAGTTCGGCCCAAACGTGCCGCAACGTCCCGCTCACAGCCCCAGGGCGGGAGGGCTCGGCTTTGTTCTGAAACCCAAAACCAAAAAACCTTTGTTCTGCAACCCAAAACAAACCCCTCCGGGGTTTTCGCCCCCATAGTCCCTTGGTGGACAGGCAGGGGCTCCTTCAGGTTGTGAGGGGCGGAGGGAAAGGGCGCCCTCAGCCCCTCGCTGCCCCTCGCCATGCGGGGAAGATGCTGCGGCTGCAGCCGGCGCTGCGTCAAGGGAGGGGCGGCTCCCTCCGCCCTGCCCGTCCCTTCCCCCCCTCCCTCCCCTGTCTTTAAACGCCCCTGCATCGCCGGAGCCGAGCACATGTACGTCTCCCCCCTCCCGCCGCCGCCGCGCGCAGCCATAGACCCCCCCCCCCGCACAAACGCCCGCGCGCTCGCCCCCCGCCCCCGGACAGCGCGCCAGGCGTCGATTGCCGCGGCCGCCCTCCGCCCCATTGCGGGGAAGAGTCGCGCGAGCAGGCGAAGCGGCGCGAGGTAAGCCGCGGAGGGATTCCCGCCGGGCACGGGGAGAGGGGCGGGCAGGGGTCCCCCCGGGAGCGGCGGGCGAGGCCGGCTCGGGGGAGGCGGCTCAAGCGGGCGGGCCCGGTGGGCGCCGAGGCGAGGCTCCGGGAGGGGCGCGGGCCACGCCAGCGGCTCAGCGCCGGCCGCGCTGTGGGCAGGGAGGACTGCGGCCGTGGGCGCTGGAGATCGCCCTTCCCGGCTTCGAAGCAGAAATGGCAATTTGGGTAAAATGCAATCCCCCAACTGTTATCCCCCCCCCCAAAACACACACGCCCGCGCGCGCCAAGATATGGAATCTGTAGAATTAACACCAAGACAGGCAGCAAACGGACGGCGTCGGAAGCCGGGGGGCAGGATGAAGCCAGCTCGCGCATCCGTACGGGCACTTTCCCCGGCATCCTGTCGTCGGTGGGGATCCGGCCGATAGAGCCGGACCCCCCGCTACGATCCGGGCAACGGAATCCGCGGAAATGTGGGCGTGGACTAGGCTGCTCGTCGGAGCGAGCGGGCGGACGGCGGGCCGTCTGCATCCCGGACCCGGGTCTGCGCCGAGCATCCGCGTGGTCCGGAGTGAGACGCCGGCACTTTTAGGAACGGCGCGTCCCCAGTGTGTACGAGGCGTCGCCCTTGAGTAACCCGTGCTGACACAGCAGGATGGGGGAGAGATGGGGGCGGTGGGGGGGGGAACGTGAAGCAACAGCAGGCGGCCCACGGTGCCGTGTAGGTTACTAGGATGGAGGGGCGCTGCAGTCTGGAAAGCTTGGCGCCGCCTCTCCCCCCCCCCTCCTCCACCACCAGCCCGCGGGAGGGATTTGTCTACCCAGCCTTCCGAAGCCTTTGAGCATCTGGAAGGCGTCGCTTTCTGAGCATCCCGCCTCTGTAGGAACGGGCTGAAAAGCCCTCCTTGCTTCTACCTGCTCGGGGCTGGTAGCACTAATGCGAGGGAAGAAGCCTGCGTTTGACGCAGTAACGTTTGGCGGGCCTTTCACTTCCTTTCCTGGCACCAGCTTGTCATTCAGCTCCCTCGTGCTGCGCTGAGCCGCTGATGCTCCCCCCATCCCTCCCCCCCGCTCTCCCCGCCCGTGGTGGTGGTGATGTGTACTTTCGGCGGTACAGAGAAGAGAACGCTTAATCTGAGGATCACACCGCTTTCTGGGTGGCTCCGGGCTGGGGTTGAATAGGCGGGAACGGATCTTAATTGGGGACGGGGTGGGGGGGGGAAGCTTCTGGCGGATCAAAGAGGCCGAGGACTCTTGCCTCGTTTCGCAGCGCTTTCTTTCCCCGCCGGCTGGGAAAGGGAGGAGGGATTACAGGAGGCTCCGACGACTGCCCGCACAAGGCTGTGGTGTGGCAATTCGGGGGAGAGAGACAAAGACCGCTAGCTTCAAAGGCGGTGGGAAGGGGAGGCGCCCAGGTTGTTGATGCTCTGCGATTCGTTGCGCGGGACCGAGGCGAATCCACGCTTTGCTTTCCTGATGCATCCCTACATCCCAGCCACTGGGAGGAGGGGGGGCGGGCTGAATTGTGACATCACCGTGTTTGGGTGGTTATGTTAATGAGGAAAGCTCTTGGACGTCTGCACATCCTGCTTGCTCTCCTTTCTCCTTTTTTTAAACATCCCTTTCTTTTATAGGTATCGAATAAAGGACCTGTATCACTCTTAGGCCATTTATTCATGGAAGGTTTTGCCTTGGATTTGCCACTCTATCGAGGCACATTTCCCCCATTTCTCAAAACTGCATGGGGGCTTATTGCTGAGTTTTGAGAATATGAATGGGGAAAAAGTGCATCTAAAGAGTGGCAACTCCAAGGCAAAACCTTCCATGAATAAATGGCCTTACTGTTACTGAGCTATCCTTAGAGGTTTTTTTGATCAATGATAGCTATTCACCGCAAGTAGTTGTATTAAAATCCCCAAATCTTGTTTGAAATGAAATGCCTTGCCGAAAGAACCATTATGAGTTTATTTGCTACGCACTGTGTTGTTTAAGCAATATGTCTGTATTGTTATCACACTAATAAGGTGATGTGATGCATTCAAATATTGTTGGCAAGTGCCCATGGTTTGTTTTTAAAGATTACATTCAAGGTCATACACCGAGGACAGACGAGCCACTTTAAATGGCATTTAACAGTGCTAAATGGTAATGACGTTTAGATATATTTGGAGTGGGTTATAAGTGATGCATGCTTAAGCATGGCTTTAAAATAAGGCATTCATTATTTTACATCTAAAGACAAACATAATTAAATTTGCCTCCTCTCTTAAGGTCCTTAAATTAACCAGTTGCATTGAAATTGATGACATAGGATGCAGCTATTTCATCATGTCATGCTGTGACTGTGCACTAAGTTATTTGGGGAATCTTTTTCCTGCCCTGTAATGATGCAAGGAAAAGAGAAAGTCCCAAGCTAAAGGGGGAGTAGCATGTATTCTGCAAAAACAGCATGAAATTGCATCAGCATTCAGCTAGTGGTATATACTTGCTGGTGCCTGTCAATTCTATCAGCTTCAATTACAGCCTGACTTGTTTAAATTAAGAAGGGAACATGGTTACTAAATGTTAAGTACTGTCAAAAAATGTCAGTTTGCTATTCCCCTGTAATTATGGGCCTTTCATATAATAGATGTTAGGCATCATTATGGGGAATATTTGAAATCCTTTTTTAGTACACACCCACATTTAGGAAGCAAAACTCTGACTAGTGGTAACTTAATAGACACAACTACAGATGCACAAGCAACTGTATAAGCTAGGGGAAAAGATGCTGATGCA
Organism: Euleptes europaea; assembly: GCF_029931775.1. Classification (NCBI taxonomy): domain Eukaryota; kingdom Metazoa; phylum Chordata; class Lepidosauria; order Squamata; family Sphaerodactylidae; genus Euleptes; species Euleptes europaea. The sequence goes on along the minus strand of NC_079314.1, from coordinate 79,034,666 downwards.
ATTTCATGTTATTTTTACCCAGTACAACTTCTTCCTTTTCAAATGGAAGCAAATCTCTTTCAAATTTCCATTCAGCCCCCCTCAAAATGAGTTGCATATCAATAAAAATCAATGGTGTTAATGAACATGCATTTCTATAATGATGTCAAAATGCTAATTTCTCAGAAGTGCCATTAGAGCCATATGATCAATGTACTCTTTATCCTGTTGGATATCACTTTGCAGTTACCTGCACCCCAGCTATTGTTTCTTTGGCACAAACAATGTTACTGAGACCAATTCATTCAGTACATTTCTGTGAATCTGGTCAAAAGGAGCCCTCTAGATGGCACAGGCTAGCCTGATCTTATCAGATCTCAGAAGCTAAGCGGGGTCAGCCTTGGTTAGTACTTGGATGGGAGATCACCAAGGAATACCAGGATTATTATACAGAGGCAGGCAATGGCAAACCACCTCTGTTAGTCTCTTGTCTTGAAAACCATACTGGGTTGTCATAAGTTAGTTGCGACTTGATCGCACTTTACACACAGAGTAAAAAGGAGAAGTGGCTGACAGGGCTGCCAAGAACCACCATGGGCATCCAGACAAAGATTCTGCCAGAGCCCAATCCAAACCAAATATGATAAAACCAATTGCTTGGCTGGCTGTTACCATGCATCTATAATAATAAAAGGATCCACATGTCCATCTGTCCGTCTGTTTGTAGCAGGCATAACTCATCATAAAATAAAACTAGGAATCTCAAAATTAGCCACCTGCTTCAGGGTGATCATGGGAGTTCCAGGGCCAAAAATGAAAGGAATCAGAATGACCTAGCCCAGGTTTCTTCCAGACCTCCCCCATGCTATTTGCAATAGAAGCGAAGCTTGTTGTAGTAGTTAAGGTGTTGGACTAGGATTTGGAAAACCCAAGTTTAAATCCCCACTCTGCCATGAAAGTTTGTAGAGTGGGAATGGGTTTAGAACTCTCTAGAAGAACTCTCTTTAGGGTTGCACTGTAAGTCTCTGGCTAGGGGTAGATTGGAAGCATATACTATCTATAATTGTCCAGGATGTACACACAATAGGTTGGATCTAGTCAGCTTTTTAACTCAGTCTCACCCACTGCTCTTCCTTGGTACAGCCCCCATTCTACCTCACTTTTTATGATCCCCAACATAACATTCTGGGTCAGTCAAGTGGGATTGATTCCTTTTTCACCAGCAGTAAAGTTGGTTGGATCCAACCCAATGATTTGTGACCCACCACCCCAACAAGCTACACAGATTCCTGGATGCTTACAAGAGATATGATCCTGGGATCAGTTGAACAGTAGCTGCTGATGCAGAGTCCCTCATAACCTTCCAGTTAGATAATTAGTTCTATAAATTAAAAGATCAAAATCTGTAGCCCTAAAATAAGCAGAAAATTAAATAGTATTCTCTGCAGCACACAGTTTGTACAAATGTGTTTTGGCTCTTTGTCTTTTTAATTATAGGATTTATACATTCGTAGCTGCAATTTTTCCTGCAATTGCAATAGCAGTTATGTATCTTCCCAGAGGTCTCACATGTGACTAAAGTATTTCTGGTTATTTATATGGAATGCTATGTCTTCACCTATTGCATTTTCCATTTTAACCCTCTTTAAAGCTGGAGCATATTTGATTCGAAACTTTTGTTTTTGTTTGCCTTGGATATTAATGTCTATGAAAGCGTCTAGGAAATTGCCCACATGAGAGATTATTAAGTAAGCTGTCAGTAGACACAACCCTTGTAAAACATTGTACATTGTATTAAAGTTTGCTATATCATGACACAGTGATGTAATATTTGGGAGAAAACCCCTTCTGAATTATTCTACATATGATGCTCAGTCAAAAGGATAGAATCATTAACAACTTCAGCCTAGACCAAGTGCATATGTATTGCCAACTCTCTGGTTCGGATACTAACTGTAAAAAAAAACAGTTTAGTAATCAATTCAACCACTCTGAACTGGTATATAAAGAAGATTAATGTCATAATGAAGATTAATGTCATAGTGTGTCTCTGTTTTTGATCTAAGACAGGGGTCAGCAATCTATTATAATGAAAGAGCCGAACTACGGAAACATTCAGAACAAGAAATCAGCAAGGAGCCAGTATAAGAAAGCCTGTTTGCATAACTGAAACATACAAATTAATATTGTGATAATTGACATGTTGAATAATAATTCATAAAGTTTCTGCTGCCCAAAACACTGGCTGCAGTGTGTATTAGGTATGTCCAGAGATGTAAACTTACCTCCAGGTGGGTGTTGGCTCCTCCAGAGTGGGGGCAACCATGAGGGCAATGCCAGCAATAACCCCTGATGGGCCAGCCCCCGGAAAAGCTGAAGAGGGGGAGTTGCCTGCAGCACCAGGCCGGGAAGCAGTGCAGGCAACTGTCCTGGCTGGCACAATGGCAGCTGAGCTCTGAAGTTGGGGAGGCATTGACAAGGACTGGCCCAGCCAATTGGATCACTAGCTTTGTATCCTTTCTTCCCACAGGGCTGGCAACTCCTGCGGGAGTGAGGTCAGGGACGCCAATGGGGCTTGTGTGAGAAATGCAGCCTTATTTAGGGAACTGGGGGTGGGGAGGCACTGCTGATGAGGATAAACGTGAGCCTGTGCCCTGACGCAAGGGACAAGTCATGAAGAGAAAGGGAGGAGAAGGGTGCTGTATACCCCCTCCCCTCACTGGCTGAGGCCATAGGAGGGTGGACTTCCCTTAGGTCTTCAAAGGAGGGGCAGTAGGAACCGACATCTTGTTCTTTCTCCTTTTGGTTGTTCCAACTTCCATACACTTCCAGGGAACCTTCCTTACCACCAGCAGGAAGATGACTCTTCCAGTCACCATGGAACAAACAAGTGAGGTGGCTAGTCATGAAGTGGGTGCCATACCCTTGGACAGGGAGTAGCATACACAAGGTCTCCCAATATGTAATAAAAATACAATGGATTTGCTTTAGTGCAATAGCATAAATCTGGCCCTAAAGCCATCGGTTGCAGACCCTAGTCAAAGGCTTCAGATCAAACAATCCTGTCCTGCACACAATTAGGCAGAAACAGTCCCATAGATTTCTGAGGAACAGCTTTCACATAAATGTGTATAACATCATAGCTCTGGAGTAAATTCTACAACCAGGAAAAGCACATTTTTGCCTCAAATTGAAAGCTTTCATGACTGGGCTTACATAACATATATAGGAAACACATTATTTAATCTTGATCATTGGGCATATTTCATTAGTGCAAGTTGAAATCACATGCAGCTTGAGTCTTCATCTGTTTGCAGCAGGTTGGGGGACAATTTGTTTTGGAGTGTAGCCTTGGAAACAGTACAATCCAACTAAATCAAGTCTCCACAGCAGGTTTTAAATCATATTACATATTAGAATAATCAATTTCAGAAAAGAGCTTAAACATCCTATGCATGTCAAGAAGTACTATCAGAGAACAATTCCATCTCCAGATTACTCTGGAGTAACTGTTTTGAGAGTTGCTGTTTATAGACAACATTCAGAAATGGTAAAATCAAGGGAATTTTGCCAACATTGATGGAATTTAGCAGCTGATTTAAATTAATACAGATTGTGGCTTATTTTATATAGGGTTTATATTGAACTGGATGCAATTGATGGTAAATCCCATCTTCACTGGCATAGTGGAATGCTGCTGAAGAAAAAAAATGCTAGTTTAGTAATACTATTACTAAGCCAGTGTGGTGTAGTGGTTAAGAGCGGTGGTTTGGAGTGGTGGATTCTGATCTGGAGAACCAGGTTTGATTCTCCACTCCTTCACATGAGCTGCAGAGTCTAATCTGGTGAACTGGATTTGTTTCCCTACTCCTACACATGAAACCAGCCGGGTGACCTTGGGCTAGTCACAGCTCTCTCAGCCCCACCCACATCACAGGGTGTCTGTTGTGGGGAGGGGAAGGGAAGGTGATTGTAAGCCGGTCGGAGTCTCCCTTAAGTGGTAGAGAAAGTTGGCATATAAAAACCAACTCTTCTTCTTCTACTACTATTGCAGTTGTGGGAGGCAAGTATCATTACAGCAGCAATTTACTGTCATAAGGGAGGAAACTGGGTGGCCTTGAGGATGAAGTGGGGAAAGAGTGGGCATTATTCAGAATTCTGTGCTGTTTCATGAGTCAGTCCTGCCTTGATGACTGTGTATCAGTACACCTACAAAATAGGTGGCATACTGTAATTGGTTGAGAGCCCCAAATGACTGTACCAATCTGCTTTGTCTCTCTGACCTCAGTGATCACAATAGGGGAAAACATTTTGATTACCCCTTGCAACCAATCACACCACATCACCAAGAGCATGTAAGACCTTGTGAGGGAAGACATAGCTCATAGATATGGGGGCAGAGTGATAAAGACTTATGCCACATGTCTGGATAATTGTGGGAACACCAGTGATGGTATATTTTGTCCATAGGAAACTCATTGGATAAACAAATACCCAGCAGCAAAGAAGAAGAAAAATGGAGAATTAATAAGGCTTGGCATCTTAAAATTTCTGTAACAATGTTGCCTCTAGATTTTAGACATGATCACACACCAGAACTTCAGCTTCATTGCTGCAACATTCACCAGGAAGGAAGTCCATGTTGTACCTCCTCCCCCACCCCCAGGATTCTAGAAAGAGTGTACTAGATGAACAGCTCTCCCTTACTAAAAATTTGTAGCAATATTCTTCATGCAAAAAACACGGGATGAGTATTCGGTTTTCAAGAATGAAGTCCCTGATGACCACTAACCTTCAAATGCATGTTAGGTTCTACCATGAAGTCACAGATTCCTTGGTTTGTGATTTTGACTGCTCACCAACCCTTTCAAGATAAAGGTCAGGGCACATGGAGTTGAACAAGCTATGATTGCAGACAGAGTTCCATTGGACTCTATATACTGGATAGGTGAGTATCCTCTTGATATTTTCCTCAACAGGTAGGCTTTCCATCATAGGCTTTGGGGGCTGCCAGTGGGAGAGTGGGGAGCATGTTAAATGGAAGAATGCCTAATAGAAACTGTGTATTGCAGCCCCCTACCCAGTACTCATTATTACCCACACATTTCTCTTGTTTCTCCTCAGGATACCATTCAGCTGAGGCAAGGATGTTCTTCATTACCTGCCATTCTGTGCAAATCACAAGCCAAGCCTACAGCAACGGAAGTGATGACTAAATCAGTTCCTCTGTCGGGTTGCCACTTTTTTGTTCTATAAGGCCTTTCCCATTGCTGCTTTACCTTTCCCCCATCTGCCTGGGACACAGCGTTTTCAGGCATGGGGACTGTGGAGGAACAAGCTTGGCAGCCCCAATCTTCTGTTGGATCCCCCTACACAAGCTCTGTCTTTAAATAAAAGTTGCTTTTGCTTTTTTGCTGTGACTCTGTTCTTGTGTTGGTTAGTAGACAGGAAACACCTGCCTCCCTCCCTCTCATTATTCACCTCAGCTGTCTAGGACGCACATATTGTGAAGACGGGTGGGGGGATGGACAACAGGATCCTCACCATCACTTTCCAAAAAGGCTGAAGGTCTGGATCCTGCCCATGGCATTGCCACCAGAGCACTAGTGTCTGGGGAGGGGAGAGGGGGAGTCCAAGCATTTCACTGTTCTCCAGCTATGATGACCAGCTATGATGACCTCAAAGTTGAATCTTGTGAAGTGGAGAGTGAAGGATAACAAGAGGTTGTGGGAAAACAACCAGCAAAATGAAAATAGGGAGAATACAGCTGGACAAATAAGTCAGTAAGTTGAGTGATGTTATTATTCTGTATTCCATTCATTCTCTGTAATATCCCAGGTAGGTGGACAGTGTCCACATATCTTTTCCCAGCCATTTCCCCTGGACACCAGCCAGAGATTAAACCCAGACTTGCTGTAGGCTTTTCCATCGAACAGGAGCTCCCCAACTGCAGCTCCTTTTGCAGGCCATATGTGCACCTGGTGCGCACTGTGATCCTGTTTTAGTCCTGTTCTTCCTTGCCCATGCAGTCATGTGTGCATGTGTGTGAATAGTGGTGAATAGCAATGGAATTGCCAGTAATGTTGTGGATGTCAGTATCGCTACATTAACTTTTCTTTCTGCAGTTATTGTACTGGATTCTGATGCTGAACTTTTATAGGATCATAATTATGTTACACTGACATTAGCCCTGATATAACACTACTTGGCATAGCAAGATCATGGAATTAGACTTCTTATATAAGAAAGTCACTTCAAAAGTTTTGATAAAATCTGCTTAATTAACGATATAGGAACTCCCAGGGAGTTTGGAGTTATTCTACTTTCTTTTCAGGTTGTCGGTTGAGTAGAGTCTACAAATTACTTTATGAAATGATTGAATAGGATTAGGAAATGCTCTCTAGAAAGGTTTAACATGGTACAGAGCAGACTGAGAAGAGTTTGGTTTTACAGGCTTTGAAAAACAGAATTAATTGATCATAATAAAGACTTAGCATGTAGGAGTGCTTTTAACTATGCACTGGGTTATGGCCCATATAGTTAAAGAGCAGTTCATTCTCTTGAAGGTGAAAGAGCAACCCAAGGATGTCTTACAGTTTCATTGAAATATCAGAAATGGAAACAGGTGTGGGTATGTTGAGATACAAGCAGGCTTGATATTTATTGGTTGGGACCATTGGAGTTGTAAGAGGAGGTTTAGCTCCTATAGTTTTTAAGACTGCACTCATTTTATTTTATCCAATATGCGGATCATTTCTGGTCACTTCTACAAAGAAGTGCGGCCTTGGACAAACTGTTGAGGGAAACCTCCCTTATACTCATCTGGGTCCCATTTTTGACATCATGAGCAAACCAGTTTGGCTGTCAGCAAACTTCTATAGGCGCAGGGGCTCCATCCTCCTGTGCATGCTAATTTCCTCCTCCATTTTCAGAACTCAGACAATCATATGTTGTCATGGTGTCAAAATCAGACACACCATAGCATGCCTCCAAACCTGAATAAATTACCACTGTGTTTGCTTTGTGGCAAACAATTGGTTCCACAAAGCAGGAAGTACAAGAATGAATCAGTGTATGTCAGAGAAGGAGAGGACCCTAGCCTGCAGATTTGTGGAGATTAGGGGGTAGTATCTAGGAGGCCCTGGTTAGTATTTGGATGGGAGACCACCAAGGAATACCAGGGTTGCTGTGCAGAGGAAGGCACTGGCAAACCACCTCTGTTAGTCTCTTGCCATGAAAACCCCAAAAAGGGTCGCCATAAGTTGGCTGTGACTTGACGGCACTTTACACCCACACACATCTAGGGAGAGCAGAGTTTGGGGAAGGGGGATGGAACTCAGTGAGGATGCAATGCCACAGAGTTTACCCTCTGAAACTGCAGAACCATCTGACTGGCTTGCCTCTTCCTGTATCTATTTTTTAATTTCTCTTCCAGAATGTTTTACTTTACACACATTACAGCTTTAGGTAGTTGTTTAAAACTGCACAATTTGCACAAGAGTTTTATTTTCTCTGTGTATGGTATTATGTCACAAAATTATATTGGTTATTTTAATGTGTTTCTAATGTATTCTATACTTATTGCTTTTAAAGTTTAATGGTTTTAGTGTATTTTACATTATAATATATGTCATTTAAACATGTTGTGTATTTATTGTTATTATCTGCATTTGACTGTGAGTTTAAATAAATAATCTTTTTTTGGGGGGGGGGGTGTTTAAAACTTTATTGAAGGATTAAGACAAAATCCATTTTAGCCAGGAAAGCTGGCTCAAATACTGGCTCAAAAAAATCCAACCAAGGGATCTACTACATTCTTTGATACCAACAATTTCTATCTATGTAAGCAATAACAACATTTGTAACATGAAACATATAACATTTTCTGGCTTTGCCTACAAGAAAGGTGTATTAAGAAGCTCATGAAATTCTTTGGGATCCTGTATGCTTTGTTAGCTAAGCTGAGGCTCCTGAAAAACGTCTATAGCCCACTCTGGTGTAACCAGATTTACATAGGTGGTTTGGCTAATGCAGGTGTACCATTAGTTATTATCAGCTGGTTCTTCTAAAAGATTGACTCCAAGATTGTGCAAAACATTAATAATCTCAAAATATATAATAAAGGCTGCACAATGGCACCTTCCTAATAGTAGATAGCATGCCACCTAGATTATTATAGATCAATTTATTTTAAAACAGCCGTTAGTTGTTGTTCCTCTGGCGAACATTTTTGACCCCTGTAAAATCTTGAACACACATGAAGCAGACTCATACTGACTCACACTGTTGGTCCATCTAGATCAGTATTGTCTACTCAAACTGGCAGCATCTCTCTAGGGTCTGATCACCTCATACTTTTAACTGGAGATGTCAAGGATTGAATATGGGACCTTCTGCATGCCAAGCAGATGCTCTGCCAATGAGCCACTGCTCCTACCCTAAGCCACAGTTTTTCCCCTTTGAATTGATCTTGAACTAAATCTTGAACCTGTTGTTTATATGAAATACATTAAAATAAAATAAAAAAAGTTTATGTATTGTTTTCTGTTAAGAGTCACACAATAGCATTTTCTCCTATCACAAACAGACATAATTATCTTTGCACTATTTTTATTTTTTCCAGTCTACATCCCACCTCAGGGCAGCTCATAACTATTTAAAAATATAAAACCAATTCAATGCACTCAATGCTGCAATCCTAAGGACACCCTGAGATTAAGCTCCTGTCAAAAGTATCGGACATATTTCTGGGAAGCCCTGTTTAGGATACTTCCCTAAAACAGCTAAAATAATCACAGCATAAATAAGAACTACAGATCCATAACTTTTAAAGTTACACACACGCAGTTTTGGCAACAAAAACCAGCTGGCAAATAATTTGTCCTACCATCTGCTTTTCCTTTTTCTACAGTGGGGATTTATTGCCAATTTGTGGCCAGTTCATCCAAGGTATCTAGACTACAATGCACATTGTATAAATGTATGGTGAAATAGCAATTAGTAGTGTCTCTGAAATGAGGTTTGATTTTATAGCATTATTTTCTTTATCATCTTCTGTGTTCAAAAAGCTATCTAATAGTTTTGGTAGCTATCACTGTTGTAATTTCCTCTGACATTAACATGCCAGGTTTTCTAAGCATCTGTTCAACTGATGTAGTTCAGGAAAAAACTCCTTTTGTAATAATGAATTTCATTATCTGAAGTAGTCAAATAATGAAATCAGGAGTTTCATTTTATAGTCTAGCACTGTTAAAACCATGTTGCTAACCCTGCTTCTGAATCTTCCAAGACCCCTTTATAGGGTTGCCAGGTCCCCCCCCCCTGACCACAGGCAGGGATGGGGGGGGTAGGCTGTCAGATCCAGGTTGGAAATCTCCTAGAAACTTGGTGATGGAGCCTGGAAAGGACAGGGACCTCATTGGGGTTCATTGCCATAGAGACCACCCTACAAGGCATCCATTTTTTTTTTCTGGGGGAACTAATCTCGGTAGTCTGGAGATGACGTATAAATCCAGGGGATTCCCAGGTCCCACCTGGAGGCTGGCATCCTTACCCCTTTAGGGCTCTAGAAGCCAGAAGGCAAGTAAAATAGCCTTGTCAGTCTAGTTAATTTATTCTTGTCTTGTGTCAAGCTGAAGTAAAAATGTGAAAGCAATAAAATTTCTTTTAATTTTTTTAAAGATCAGACATGTGCATCTCAGCCCTAAATCTGGTAGAGCAATATATTTGTAAAATGTAAGGGTGATCAATTATTTTATATCAGGTAATATGATAGAATTCCTACATGGTCAACAATATTGTCACTGTTATTTCATGAAGAATATTACTCACCCACTCAGTAAAATGGCAAAGCTAACCTTCTATGGAAAATCTGGCCTCTCATATCCATCTTCTTGTTTTAAAATCTTAATAAGACTGGATAGGTCAGTTTGAAAGATACCAATGACCCTGTATGTAGATTACATATAGTAGTTCAGCAGTGTTTTCAGGGCCTACACACATCAAATTGGATAATATGGCAGTGTGGCGGTACCCATAGACACTGGCTGCACCCCAGCATGCTGAGGGCTGGAATAGTGTCTAGCCTCATCCAGTAGTACTTGCATTGAGGCTTTCAATTCCACTGTACTATCTATGGCCCAGTATTTTTCTAACTTAACTATACCCTCTCACCGTAGAGTATTTTTGTTGGCCAGGTTTAATAGATTCCCTTCAGCTGTTGTTAGGGAATACCACGCGAAGCAAGATGTTGTAGGTGTCAATGCAAAGAACCTGACACAAAGTAAACCTTCAATTTTAGAATGGAGAGAGAAATTGTGGTTATATATGAGGATGGCCAGATTAACAGAATTTCTGCATGGAAAGGATTTGGAAGAATTTAAGCAAACATGGTCTAAGGCCACCTCATATTGGGATAAGTTGGCAAAAATGGATTTTACTTTGTTATTTAGTGAGTTATAGAAAATATGTTTTAAGTAGTATTATATTTTAGATAACTATTAATAAAGCTACCGGACACTTCTTCGGAATTCATGGTGATGGGTGGGGGGAAAGGGTATTTTTTGATGACTGTATTAAAAAAAATGAAATGTATTGAATATGTTATGTGAATACCCTTTTATATATATATACTTTCTTTTTTCTTTTCTTTTTTCTTTTTTTTTTGTATTGAAAAATTCAATAAAAAATTATATATAAAAAAAGAACCTGACACAATACAACGTATTCTCTTGTACTGTCCACTTTTCACACAGCTTTGATGCAGCTTAATTAGCTCTCTTCCTCAATTTACTACTGCAATGACTACTGGAAACATAGGCCATTTGTTGGATGACAAAAGCTTCGAAGTTACCACTCAAGTAGCCGAGTTCCTGGCGAAGGTCCTAAAGGAGGGAGAAAGAAGGAGGGGAACCCTCATTTAATTATTTATTATAAAATTTACTGATGAACTGTGTATTCATCCATTTTTTAGATCCATATCTAGCTGATTTATCTGTTTGTTTTGTTACTGTAAATGCCAATAAAGGTTCTGTTTTCTATTCTACTTTTGTTTTCTTGATGTTCAGATATAGTCCTGCTTTGGCACTTTCTCTTTTAACTTTCAGCAGTAGTCATTTCAAATCTTCACTATTTTCTGCCAATAATGTAGTGTCATCAGCATATCTCAAATTATTAATGTTCCTCCCACCAATTTTCATTCCACCTTCATCTAAATCTAATCCAGCTTTCCTAATTATATGTTCTGCATATAGATTGAAGAGATAGGGAGATAAAATACATCCTTGTCTGACACCTTTGCCAATTGGAAACCATTCCATTTCTCCATATTCTGTTCTAACTGTGGCCTCTTGTCCAGAGTACAGGTTGCGCATCAAAACGATCAGATGTAGTGGCCCACCCATTTCCTTTAAAACCAGCCATAGCTTTTCATGATCCACACAGTCAAAAGCTTTGCTGTAATCTATGAAACACAAGCTGATTTTCTTCTGAAATTCTCTCCAGTAACCAGCATATGTTTGCAATATGATCTCTAGTGCCTCTTCCTTTTCTGAAACCAGCTTGAACATCAGGCATTTCTCGTTCCATATATGGTAACAGCCTTTGCTGTAAGATTTTGAGCATCACTTTACTTGCATGAGAAATTAATGCGATGGTCCGATAGTTGCTGCAATCTTTGATGTCTCAGTATGTATCACATTATAAAAGTAGGCATCTGCATGTTAAATTTCTCAGCCGTTCTATTTTAAGCAAATATTTAACCTCTGATATATTTAGATGGAGTAATACAGTTGAACAGCAGGTGAATATGGAGGATTAGCAACTGACCTTTTATCTTTCATTCATGTAAAGAAAAGCATTGAAAAGAAATTGTATGATTTTTTATGTTATAGAACAGAATAGTTAAACTGCAAATAACCACTGAAGTAACTTTTTGAGTTTCACGTAACTGCTAATTTTTTACAGGTGTTTTATATTACAGCAAGCACTCAGCCAAAATCTCCGTTCTCTTGATCGCACTACACAAAAAGACAGAGTTGACATTCTCTTCCAAGTCAAGTGATTCCCTCCAATTGCAAATACTTTTGATTTTGCAAAGGCAAGATACTGACTGAGACTGGGTGGTCTGCCTAAAGTGAACTTAACCTGGCATTCCCGTTTCTTTATTGCAAATGCCTAAGAACAGCAAGGTGGTAAAAAGAGAAATAGATGATGATGTCATCGAGTCGGTTAAAGATCTCCTATCCAATGAAGACACTGTTGAAGATGCTTTCAAGAAGAGTGAGCTGTCAGTTGATGATCAGGAGGATAAAGATGTAGATGTTGAAGAGGGATCTGATGTAGAAGATGAGAGACCAGCTTGGAACAGCAAACTTCAGTATATTCTGGCACAAGTTGGATTTTCTGTAGGGTTGGGGAATGTGTGGCGATTTCCATATCTTTGTCAAAAAAATGGTGGAGGTAAGAGTCTGTATTTAGTAATTGATCTTGCTAGCTTAAGCTCACCTCTGTTGCTTCCTGTTGTTTCCTACTCCTATTCCTGTCTCTGTCGGTCTTCAGTGGTGTCTCTTAAGCCTTGAGCACATTTGTTGCAATGAAAGTGATGACCCTCTTTCCTTTTATATCACCTCTCACCCATCACTTATTCCAAGTTTTTTCCCCTAGACCTCATAGATCCATCTGCATTTAACATACACACTGACACACACTGCATTTCATTGTGAAACAGTGTGGCTTTTCCTTTTAACAGTAAGAACCTCAGGCAATAATCAAAGAATAATCAACTCCAGTAAGAGAATGAAGGCCATAGCATAAGTAGGATTAACATAAAATGTAATTTTGGATCTAAGAAAGTGCAGGATGAAACATGATAAATAGATCCAATAAGAAAGTTAGAAAGGGTGGATTATGCATCCAAATGGGTTATGCTTCCTATAGATGCAAAGGTGATGCTTCCTTGGCTTGTCTGAAGCAAGTTCTGCTCTGAGGAGGCAGAAGAAAACAAGGATTGCCTTAGGAGGAAGGGCCACTGTTCAGTTTCAGTTTTCAAAGAAAAATGGACGGCTTGGTTTCAAAGACCGTAGATGTAAGAATATCTGTGTTTGGGTCTCCAGCCTTCATGAATCTGTGGATAGCTATGGAATTCTGTCATAGGGTGGTAGGCACAACCACCAAATGTCGGGGGATGAGGTCATGCAGGACTCTAGTAGTAACACTTCAACATTTCAGACAGAAGCTCTGTTTAGCAGGATGCTTTTAAAAATGAACGTATTGTTTTAAAGTGAAGATCCTTGTGTTGTGGTGGCAGCTGCTGCCGAGAAATATTTTTTAAAAATCTGCAAGTCAGTCAGCTCTCTAATGACCAATCACATTGCACGGTTTCACTTGTCGCCTTGTCGCCTCAGAGTACTCCCCGATTTAATTCAGAAAATGTATAACCTGGTATTTTATACTGAGATTAGTCTTGGTTTGTAAATTCACTCTATGCAAGGTCTGTTTCTGTTTTATCTGGCAAATAGCCGTAAATATATTATTAGTATTATTGTTGTTGTTGTTGTTGTTACCAATCAAACCCTGCTGGGCAAAAGCCCCATCTGCCCCCACCTACTTTCTAAAAATGTTTGGTGGGCTTCAGGAAAGATGTCAATGGAGACCGTGGTGCCCAGGGGTGTTACGCACAGGACCCCTAGTCTGTTTATGAGTCCAGGATGCACTGCTGTGATATGTCTGCTGGGATCCGTTCAGTACTTTTGCTAGGTAGTCAGCTCGTAGGGTGCAAGCTGAAGTTCCCTATTCCCCCTCCCTCTTCCATTTAAGACCCTTTGGATTTTCTTTCCAAGACTCAAGAAGTGAGTGTGTACCAGGAAGAATGTGGCAGGCTTCATGGTGAACCATATATCCATATAAAGCAAAGATGGAGAAGAATAGCTAGGATTCAGTGCTGAGAATTTCCAACTTTCTCAAATCAATTCTGAGAATAAAAAATACTGTCACTTTAGGATTTTTATTATTAAACCTTTTTTGTGGCAAAGGGCATTTCTAAAAGCCTTTGTAAATAAAATTTTCATTGTCAATAGAATTTAAATGTAAACACCCTTTAGTAGTTCAGATTAGTGACAATTATTTTCCTAATTGCTGCAAAACAGGCCTTCAGTCTCTTCCTGATGCTTCTTGCAATATTGGATTTCTCATAATTACAGAAGCCTGCTATTTCAGCAGATGATGATATTTATGGATCATCTTACTTTGCATGCAACATAAATCTGTGGTGAGATTAGGGTCAAGGTCGTATACTTTACAGTGTGAGTTTGTGGTTATGTAGTAATAAATTGTAAGTCTTGGGTTGCTTTGAAATAGAAAAGTGAAGATTAAAAATGGAAGAGGTAGGATATCTTTCCCATATAGAAAGTGTTCAGTCAGTGGAAAAAGGGAGCCTAGAGCCCATACTATTTCTAAGTTTCAGTTTTGGTTCAGATGACATTTCCAGTTTCCACAGAACTAGAGCAGTGCTTTTTCTTTGGGGCATAAACCCTGGAATGAACTCCTTATTCCTTGTGTATTAGATAGTCACCCTTTCCTTTTCCCACTTGCAAAATGCTCCTGCTCCCAAAAAGGACTCGAGTCTGGACAATCTGAAGAGCACCGGAGGGACTACATCACTCAACTTTTATTTGCAACCTATTTTCAAGGGTCAGGTTGTACACTTCACTCTGTTATTACCTTCTCTGTTATTTTATGTGCTCTTTCCACTTCTCTTTCAATTTCTCCCCATCTTGTTGCTGAACTATGCTACGGATCTCAAAGTGATCCCTGATCATCATTTCTTGCAATTAAGAAAGCTTGCTACCTGTACATACTGGTTTGGGGAGAATGGGATTCCAGCTATGGTAGCTGTGGTTGAGCGGCAAGTCTAGATGCCACCCACTTAATGGTTACTCAACATCTTGTCTTGACAGGTGCCTATCTTGTGCCATATTTAATTTTGCTGCTGGTAATAGGGATACCACTCTTTTTCTTGGAGCTTTCAGTGGGCCAGAGAATCCGTCGTGGAAGCATTGGAGTATGGAATTATATCAGCCCCAAACTTGGTGGAATTGGATTTGCAAGCTGTGTAGTAAGTAACTACGTTACCTTAAAACATTATGGGAATTTACAGTTTGCTTTTTGAGTTGTGAATAGAGAAGTGTTAAATTTTGCAGAATACTGAAAAGTTATGTTCAAGTACAAAGGAAAAGAATATGTGCAAATACTTGTTTAACAGTGAAACCAATTAACACACTGCAAGATATTTCAGTCACCCAGGAAGATTCTGATCGTCTCTTTAATAAACATATCGTAACTTCATTCAGGATAAATGAAGGAAGGAACATGAGGCCCAGCATAGGCCTTCATAGCAGTTCCTCTAGCTTGCTTATCTCCAGAGTCCAGACAAGAGTAAAATCTGGACTGGAACTACTCTAGATTCTAGTATCCTGGACCTAATCTAAAACTTGAAGTGGATTACTGAATATTGCACACACATTCCAGTTGTTTAGACTACAAATTAAAGCACTAGAGAATAAAACTAAAACAGCATGAGGGCCCAATGTAAAATAAAAATGCAAATGCTTCCCATTCTTCTTAGTTGAATTACCAGATCATGGGGCTATTGTATGGATTTAAAATGTGCTGTGCCATGGCAGCTGAAGTCCACCCTATTCTCAGGCGGTGGGGCAAACTCAGTGAGCTCTTCTGTACATAACATTAAATAGTCAAGAAGTATTTACTGAAGAAACATCCATATATAGAGTATGATCTTGTTACAGCTATAGAGGCTACCTAGTGGGCTTTTATTGGCCCCATCTCGACCCCCTATCTTTGGCCGTGTTGTTCCTTGAGTAATCCTGTTTTCCTAATGGAAATGCAGTAGGATAACTACACTAATGTTGTCTGTTGTAGCAGCTTTGGCCCCAGTGTCTGTTCAAGGCAGCCAGTTTGTGATTGCATTGCCTCTGGACTTCCTGTGTGAGAACCTGTAAGCTACTGTGTCAGCTTTTTGGGTATTTGCACTTATATATCAGCTTCAAATATGTAAATTCATGGTTTTGTGGCACTCCGGTACCAGAATAGTCAATATGATATCTCCTAAGCTGATATTTGCTGCTGCTTCAATGCATAAGGTCTCAGCAATTCTTTTAAAAGTTATTTTGAATTTCTTTATTGGTACTAAAAATAATGTGGTTTTAAAATATTTTGCATTTTCCCTAGGTGTGTTTTTTTGTGGCTCTTTACTACAATGTCATCATTGGTTGGAGTTTGTTTTACTTTTCTCAGTCCTTTCAGCACCCATTACCATGGGACCAGTGTCCTCTGGTGAAAAATTCTTCTCATCCCTGTAAGTCCTTATTATTAATTTTCAAGTATGTATTCATCCAAAACAGTTTAATTCAATTTCTGGTTGGTTCCTGGGATTTTGGTGAAGATTTAAGTAGTAATTATTTTTAGTTTTCCCCCAGGTATTATTAAAACATGTTTCTGTTTTTCCCCCGTGTGAAATACTACTTTTAAAATAATACTGTTTTTATCAATGTCCAATGTAAAACCTTGATCTAATTGAACAAAATTAGGGAGGAAAATTAACACCATTTCTGTTTTTCCAGTTTTGATTTGTTTTAAATGTTTATATATATTTAAATATATAGAGAGAGGCTTGCTTCCCTGTGCAACTGGTTGCTCCTTGACTTCATTTCCCATTGGTTGTGTTTTTCAAATAACAGCAACAAAGAAAAAATTGCTTTACTTGAGAAGTGCTACAGTCCTAAGGAGTAAGAACACTGAATAAGATGGGACTCATTAATGAGTAGACCTATTTAGGATTGCTCTTGAAGATGCTTATCATGTTAACATAAGTCTAAAAAAGCAAAATAAAACATAACCAGTGCAATCCTAAGCAAAGTTACAGTCTTCCAAGACCCCTGGAGACCATGCAAGACTATAACTGGGCTTTCAAAACTGAGATCAATGTAGTCATAACCCCAAAACTCTCAAAACTGGAAATAGGTTAATTGAATAATTTTTGTTTAAACTATTTCCTGAGGAAAAATTTAAAAGCTACATTCTACATTCACTTAACATTGTAGTAGCATTGTTTTGTTTTGCCTGAAATAGTAAGGACCAAGCTATGGAATCTTTCTATGTTATCCTCCAAGCATTTCCTGTTCCTTTGTCAACATTTGAACTAAAGACATAGTTGTCTATAAATAATATTATCATTTAAGTTCCCATAAATGTTTTTCTTATTCCAGTCATTCAAATTTCCTGAATACATTACACAATAAAAAAAACCTCAAGAGGAGCGGTGCAATACCTGTGAATAATAAGACTATATTATGTTTGCCTCATAAATTGATCAGAATTAATGAACAAGTATTAGGCAATCATTCATGGCCATATGCCTAGTTTAGCATGTCATGAAACGCAATTACATGCAGTCTATCTCTGGGCTTTAATTATCTCATGGGCGCTGCATGCCTTGATCTCTAAATAATATGAGAAACAAATCTTAATTGTATTTCTAATCATATTTTTCCTTTGCCTGAAGCAAATGTATAGCTAACATTGAAGTTTTGAACAGTTTCTCCATGTGAGGTACTTGCCAGTTTTGATATTGCTTCTTGGTACTCAGATTATCCACATACACTCGAAGGATGGTTATTCTAAACTGACAGACATTCCTTAAATAGAATATATAGATTAAGGAATAAGATTTTAAATTGTGGCTGTACTCTGCCATCTTTTGAAATCAATGATAAAGCTCCCATGAACAGAGATATTCACACCCTTTCTCTATAATCTTCATACCATTTACATACCATTTTGTTTTGATACCTTATTGAATGGTAGTTTTCTACCACCACAGGATTGAAGATTATGTCTCTAAGTAAATATAAATTCACCTCATTAAAACATGTCTATACTTTTAATTTCTGGATATATCAAGTTTCTTGAACATCACTTGCACACAGGAGTTTGTCCACATATCAAAGCTCTTGGGAAAGATAAAAGTTCTTTTAGGATTGGAGGTTTTGCTATATATTGGCATGCACTTTGAGCTGAGGTTCTTTTGAGCAAACCTACAATGTCATTCCCTCATCCCCTCATCATCCATTGCCTGTGGTTTCTCCTGCTTTGCTCTCAACTTTCCCAAACCTGGTTTGATATGGTGTTTATGGAAATATTGCAGACAAAATGTGTTTGCATGCCATGTGGAAGGGAAATATGCATTTGTGAAGCCATTTTGTTTGTCATAGACATCCAACAGCTGCCATAGAATTATAATAATTTTGCCATGCTCTAACTTCAGATTTCATTTTTAAAATGCAAGTCTGTAGTTCTTTTCTCTGCAGGAATATAAAGGGGAAAGTGAATCACAACAAAAGCCTAGAAACATGTGGGGGACAACTCATTTTCCCCTGCCTCATTATGTCTTCTTTTCCTTTCCTAAAAGCCCCCATAGCCTCTCCCCTTTACCTGCTTCCTTCTGTCTTCCCACCTGCCAGCCTATCTCTACCTGCTTCCTCATCTTCAGCTTTCCCTTCTTCCCTCCCTCTGGCCACACTTCCCTGGGAAATGTCTGGTTGGGTTGCACAGTGGGTGGCATTGCCGGGCTTGGCCCAGTTGCACAGTGGCTACTATTGGGGCTGGGCCTGGCCTGGCTCAGTTGTGCGGTGGCTGCTGCTAGGGCCTGGCCATGCCCATGGCATGATGGGCACCTCTGGGACAGGGATGGACCAGGCTGGGTTCAGTTGTTCTGTGGATGGGGCAAAGTCAGGTCCAGTTGTGTAGTGGCAGCCAGGCTGAATGGTGAATCTCCAATGGTTGCCACTAGGACTGTCCCCCATGAGTCCTCCTGAATCAGGGGACATGGCAGGGAAGGGGCATAGGGGCATGGCTGTTTTAGCCTCCAAGTCCACCACTTCTCCCTCCACCATGGCTTTACAGAAACCAATTTACAGAAACCTCAGAAAGGTATAATGTCATAGTGCCCAACCTCCAAAACAATCATTTTCTCCAGGAGGAAAGATCTCTGAGGTCTGGAGATCAGTTGTGATTCCAGGAGATCTCCGTTCCCTACCTGTAGGTTCACAACTGTATTCTTAAGCCTTCACATCCTGAAATAAGGTTCACTTAATGCCATGGGATTAACTTCCAGATAAACATACATAGGGGTCAGGCTTCATGTTATGGTAGAGACACATCATTTATAATAGATCACTTACTCACAGCTCTACATCTCAAAGAAATAAAATTGATGGATTTAATGCAAGGGGAATCAAAAGCAAAGCTCACTTTCAGTGCATTAATGCCTAATATATGTGTACAAAGTCTTCCCAAATTCTCATTTTAATTATAAAATAGACATTTAGGAATCTCTTTGTTACAGAAATAAGGTTGACAAATGGACAGGAAAAAATGCCTGTCCCTTTAATAGAGATTTAATGTCTTAAAAGGGGCAATTGAAGCTTTCTATGGCATGAAGCTAAATAATATTAACTGATAATTGTTTGCAGATCAAACTAATATTAAAGGAATAGATAGAGGGGCCAGTTTAAAACTGACAAACTTATGCACAAATCTTAAAGAATATGCTTACTTTGTCACATGGATATGGGAAGGTTGCATGATATATGACCACTTGCAATTATAGTTCTATACCAGATCTGTAAAATAAAAGCTTCCTTATATTGTCGAAGGCTTTCACAGTCAGAGTTCATTGGTTCTTGTGGGTTATCCGGGCTGTGTAACCGTGGTCTTGGTATTTTCTTTCCTGACGTTTCGCCAGCAGCTGTTGTGATTCCAGGAGATCTCCGTTCCCTACCTGTAGATGCCTGCCACAGCTGCTGGTGAAATGTCAGGAAAAAAAATACCAAGACCACGGTTACACAGCCCGGATAACCCACAAGAACCAAAAAGCTTCCTTAGTTTCCTGAGTCATCAGCAACGTAAGTATGCGTATTTTGTACATGAGGGTATCAAACTCTGTAAGAACTATTTTGAGTTTTCTCAGAATGCTTTGGATAAAAGCTTACATGTTGCTGTCTATCTAAAAGTAACCAATTCTGAGTTTGTTTCTATTTGTTCAGTTGTGGAACCGGAGTGTGAAAAAAGCTCAGCCACCACTTATTACTGGTACCGAGAAGCACTCAATATTTCCAACTCTATCTCAGAGAGTGGAGGTCTAAACTGGAAAATGACTATCTGCCTGTTGGCTGCCTGGGTGATGGTGTGCCTAGCAATGATAAAAGGAATCCAGTCTTCAGGCAAGGTGAGTCTGTGTAGGCCTTCTTCACATTTGCCTCCTGAATTCTTAGTCACCACATCCCTTTACCTAGCTTCTCATAAAGTTTGTATGGGCAGGCTGTAAGCGATGACTCATTGTGCTTTTTTGTAATCCCAAGTGGGGAAATGTTGGTACATAAGCATTCATATTGTAGTCTATTTAATACAGAAGTTATCCTTGGATTAAAAAAAAAGCGAGGGAGTGTTGCGGCATGAGAACTTTTCTTTTTTCATTTACTGTAGATTCTGCTGATAATTATAACTCATTTTCAGTGTAATGCTTATACATGCATGTAATTAAAAAAAAAAGAATGGAAGAATGGAATTGCCAGGTGGCTCTCTCCAACTTTTTTTCTTTTCTTTTCTGGATCTGGATCAGACTCATGAAACACATTGCCAGGCCAAGTGTCAAAGATGGGTGTTCACGATACCGGTGTCCAAGAGAAATTAGGAGCCCACATGCCAAATTGTAATTGTTAAGGGAATATGCAAGTGGGAAGAGGCACACGAAAAGGGATCAGATCAGAATAAAAAGGCAGAAAGTTATGCGAAGATGTAAGCCAAGAAGTACTGTAGAAATGATAGGGCAGGTGTCATGGCTACACTTAAATAAGACAGAAGCTGCAGATATCAGGCTTTGGAAAGAGAACAGAGGCTTAGAACTCATAGGAGCCAGGAAGATGGGACATGACACAAGAAAATCAAGATGAGAAGAAACCTTACAAACATATGAATGGACCAATGGCTGATTAACTGAATACTCTCAGCTACTGTATTGGGGATTATTACCTTAGGGACTGAAAATAAAACAGCTTATATTATATTTCCTCTGCATAGAACTATGGTGTGGCCTTGTTTGGAATACTGTGTGCCTCTCAAAAAAAAAAAAAAACATTGCAAAGCTGGAAAAAGTACAGAAGATGGCAATCATGAAGATCGAGGTGTTCAAGCACCTTTCCTGGGAGGGAAGGCTGAAGAGTCCTGGACTTTTTAGTTTAGAAAAGAAACAACTATTGGGAGTTACAATAGAAGTTTGTAAATTTATGCATGGGGGTAGAAAGAGTGGACAGAGAACTTTTTCTCCCTCTCCCCAAATACTAGAACTTGAGGACATCTAATTAAATTGATGGTCAGTAGATGCAAGGGCAACAAATGGAAATACTTCTTTACTCAATGAGGGATTTCAAAATGTGGATTTCCCTGCCAGAGGATGTGGTGGTGGCCACAAGCATAGACAGCTTTAAAGGGAGATTACACAGATTTGTGGAGGATAGGTCTATCAGTGACAAATAAAAGAGTTCCTATTTTATAGATTCTTTAAATTCTCACTTGCCAAATGGGCACAGGGAATGTTCAGCAGTACAAGAAGTTTGGTAGTGGACACAAATAACAGCCAAATAATTACAGTGCCATTGGAAACCATATTTAGCAGGAATGTGAATCCTTCTCTGCTCCAGGCCTGTCAGAATAGGGTAAGGGTGGGCTCAGTTTGTAAAGCCACCATTCAGCCTTCTTACCAAGACACTGAGGTGTGAACAATATGTTTATAGAGGAGTCTGCCCATTCATGTTTTAAGTGGCAGGCATCTATTTTTTAAACAGATGAAAGTAAGGAAAGTTAAACTCTGTGTCCCGTTCTAACCTTGCTGCACTCTGTTTCTTTAACCTTTTTCTTCTCCAAGAGTCCAACTCCAATGTCAGGAGAAATGAACTCCAATGTCAGGAGAAATGGGGTGCAGTGAGATAAGGCACTGGAGTGGAGAGGGGCTTTCTTCCCTCACCTGTGCATTCTGTTTTTGCTTAAAAATAAAAGTCACCTCCATTTTAAATGCAAATATCTAGACTCATGTCCAGATCCAAATACATGAGGATCCCCTTGTTATATCTAGTTTGGCTGTTTGCTTAATTCGGTTAGTTAAAATTACTTTAAATAGGATTCCTTCTCCCCCTTCCAGTGTGTGCAAAAATAATGTTCGCTCCTGTGCCTCACAAGGTACAGCTCCAGAGAACAGAATGGCAAGCAAACAGGAAACACTTTTTATAATAGACTCAAAACCCTCCCCAGGTCATTGATTTTGTGAGTGATCGGTATAAAAAGTTAGAAAAGAAATACCTCTCAGCACAGTCCTCTTCAATGGTGGTATCTATGTAACTCAGTAGTTTGGAGAATATCCCTGTCAGTTACTGTATCTCTTGCCTTTGTTATGACCTCCATGAACTCTAAACAAGACGAGGCATGTAGACAAATTAACAGTTCCAAATGTTTCTGAATATTATAAATTTGCATTATTTTTTCAGTCTAGATTAGATATAATAACTATATCAATTGGTCTTGAGGTTTCAATTAGTTGCTATACAAATGTACATCCCTAGTACATAACAGGAGAAAAACATTGAAGTGATCTTCTCTTTTCTAAAATTCCTCCAATTTTTTTTTTGCTCACTTCTCAGTTGGTTATGTACATATACCATGTTGAATTCATCCATAACTGATCTAAACCATGTGACAGTATGCCTAAAGGTTTGGTTTCCACTGAAATTAGAAAAGATAATTCTTTAAGAGACATGTATATGTATTTCTGTTTGATTGACCATTGCAGTTACAAAGTAGAAGATTGCAGAGGAAATTATGTATGTTTCTTGTTCTTTTGCAAGTTGTCCTGACTTGTCAATCAAATGGTGATGTGTTCTCAGAACTGTGCATTGAAGTTAACTGCTCACATGGGAACTTCTACTATGACCTCCTGCCCTTGGGGCAAGAGGACTGAGTCATACTGGTATGTGGTAAAATAAAACCTGTGATAAATAGAGGGAATTTTTCTTCACATCCTGCTCCAGCTAAGTACAATTCACTGGTTACTTCTCTTTTGCAAGGTTCATTTCAGTGGGACTTGAACATGATTAACTCTCTGTGACTTTCTAAGGATTGGTCGCTTCAGACAAACTAGTTTCTAGCTTCCATCTTCCCAGGTGTTTAGGCTGTACAAGATATCATTTCTTAAATCTTTTTTTCAGTTTACAAATGATTGAATAAAGCTAAAAAATAATCAAAATATAGCCAGGTCTGGCATAGGATTGATTCAGTGCTTAGATGCAGAGATTCCAGTGAGCCATTATTGAGAATATTCACTGTTCTTCTTTCCTTTCCTTTCCTTGAATTGACTGTAGTTACATTTTTCTGTACATTGATGCAAATCACAGTAAAGCACCAATATTTCCAACAGCCTGTATAGGTATTTCAAAGTAACAAAAATGTTATTACATCTTAACAACTAACACATTTAATGTGGCATCAGCTTTGGTGAGACAGTTTCACTGCACCAGATGCATGAAGTTTTTTCCCATATTCCCAAGATCATTGTGGTGTATTTGTGCCCCTCCCAGGGTTTCCCCAGCTTTTTCTGATCTTTCCCAAACCTGCTTTGCCTGCACAACATCCATTTTTCCTAATCCTGTGGCAGCCATTTTATCCCTCAGTCACAGGGTGGCTTTTGGTGTTTTTTAAAATCAGTAATTAAATATTATACAATTATAATGATATAACTGTCTGTGTATCAGGTTCTATGAATCCCAGCTTTCTTTTTTTTTTGAAAAAGTAAGTCTCTAGCCTTTTTGGTTGTGGAGATATTCATTTCTCTTTATATCTCCACAACGAAAGATGTTAGCAACTTACTTTTAAAAATAAATGAAAGCTTGGAATTCAGATTCCCCCCCCCCCCGCAAGATTTTTATATCTTTATAATGATATTCAATTCGTGATTTTAAAAGAAAATTGAAAAAGTCCTGGTGGTGTGTGTATGGGGGAGAATGGCAGCTGCTGGGGGACTAGGGCAGAGAAACTATGGGGAAGTCTATCACGCGAAAGCCCCATTGCTACTGTGCTATATTGGCAGCTGCAGCAGCATTGGGAAAACTACACAAGCCTGTCCTGTGAAAATGGCCATGTACACAAAGTTACAAACAGCATGCGTGCATGTGTGTGGGGGGGAGAGGAGTTAGTAGAACAGCTGGTATCCCTGATAGCTTTCTTTTATTAGATTGCATAGCACAAATAAAAACAAGACTCAGAAAAAAACAATAAGCAGTTCAGTCAGGGTGAGGGTAGACTCCTCTGAACTGTTGATGAGTTAGCTAGGCAGGGTAAATCTGAATAGACTACATAAACTTGGAAGCAGGTCAGTTACTATCCCCAGTCGCTCCTAAATCCAATACTAATAGTACCATCATAGGAATTGCAATACAGCAGCTTCTCGCCAACGCCTTCCTTTGAAACCCTTCTGCTGAAGTACACCAACTGTTAAGTCTACTGTTATTGAATGTCCAGGGAGGGTGGATTGCTCCCCCACAATTTTCTGAGTATTTCCACTTTTAGCATCTGTTTTGTGACCATTTATTCTCTTGCATAGAAATTGCTTGCTTATTCCAGTATAAATGGCAGAAAGGCATTGCTTGCACATGAGACCATGTAGCTCTATATGTGGACACACGCACACATTCATAAATGAATGAGCCCTTGATATGGCTGATATTGTTGGGTCCGGCGATAGCAGCTATGGGGACACAATTGGCTAGTCCTTGTGTTTGTATATCTCAGCTGAGTATCTCACTGATCTTTTGACTTGTTGCTTCTGGCTGGGAGGTACTTCAACCCAAGATTTCAATATATTGTTTTGTGTTGGCACGTTTGCAATACAAAACCATTATTAACTCTGAGAATGCAACGGGAGCAAGTAAGAGAGGAGAGAGAGAGAAGGGGGAAATTCTTTAAATTAATTTGATGAAGTGGACTCATGTTCACAAATGTTTATTCCACAAGAAACGTGTTAGTCTTTAGGATGCCACAACATTCTTTGTTATTTTAGATTCAGCAGACAGCTTCTGGAATATTTCTGATTCCTGACTTGCAAACTGTGTTTTGTACTGCAATTCCTCTGATGCCCTAGGACACAGAAACTTGTTTTCTTGGACAGCAACAGAATCTCATAGTTCCAGAAAATGGGGTTCTCAAAGAGCTTGCTAGGCCATTACAACAACGAGTTCATACACACACACACGGTATACTTTTTCTTGAAAGCAACACTGCTGATTTCTTGGTGACACAATTTATTTCAGTGGTGTTCAGAAGAAATAGGAAAATTATTTTTTTAAAAAAACATTAGATTTCCTTTGAAAAATATAAGAAATGAATCCATAATGCTGTAGCTTTCATTTAAGCTGGCACAATTTGTTGATTTGGTATCTGGATTTTATCAGCATGAAATATGAATGGTCAAACAATGAGAAACGAAGTAAAATCTCTTTCATGTTTTTCAGATCATGTATTTTAGCTCCCTTTTCCCTTATGTGGTACTTATTTGCTTTCTAATCAGAGGGCTGCTCTTAAATGGTTCACTGGATGGCATTCGTCACATGTTTACCCCTAAGGTATGTACTTGGTTTCCACCAATGATTTTCCTGCATTAGACATTGTTTTATGTCTGAATGATTTCTGGTCTCGCCCTTGTATCAAATTATATTTAACTAGTTGAGGATAGTTTATTGATTTAACAGTGTACCTTCTGTGAGAAATGGTTACAGTTCAAATAAAGTTTCATCCTATTTATGTCATAGCAACCAAGCCTTCCCTCACAGGAACTAGGGTCTTTCCCATGCAATGGGTACTACCCACTGACATGGGATCTCAGCAAGGGCAAGCAGCTCTTATGTGTGGCGTGCATGTGTGAAGGAGCCTATTATAGACAAACATCCACACTTCATCCATAAATGTATGCATTTACCACTCTCTCGCCAAGATCACCATGAGGGCAATAGAATAGTTTACTATGGGATACAGCGCTCTTGAACATGTTTCCATAGACAGTTGCATATGCCAAATAAAATTATTTATTATAAGTGATACTCTTTCTGTAGTAGAGCCAGTCATGGTTCCTAAGTGGTACATTTCAAAAGTGACAAATAACGACACCCATAAAACATAAATATTATGAATGGTCAAACAATGACAAAGTTGTTCAACTCTCTGCTCTCTTCCAGTATTCCCCTCCGCTGCTTCTTTCCTTTCCCATTGGCCATCCCATAACCACTGCCGTTTCACTTTCCCTAACAGCCTCACACTGCCCTGGATACTACTACCTTTTTTTTTTCAGTTTGGTCTCCCCCCAGACTCTCACTTCATGATCCTGGCTACATTTCATAGGTCTTTTGAAAGAAGGTTGGACAAGGATGTCATGCTACAGCATTTTTAAAAAGTGGTTCTGCAACAAAGAATCGTATTGATCCATTTATCTGTCGATCTGTCTGTAGGTCAAGTGTTGGTTGTCCTCCTGTACCCTGTGCCTTCTAGATAATTTTACTTTTAAGTCACTTTTATTGAACTGTTCAATATACGCAACTGAACTGTCTGAGAACTACATACCCTCAGTTCCATACACACACACACACATACATATACAATGTGATCCTTCTCCTGTAACAAGGAAAATGAGTTTGTGTTCAAATATATCAGGTAGAAGAGAAAGATATGGCAAGATACCAGTGGAAAGTCATGAAATCTGATCCTGTATCGAACTATTAGCAGAGTTGAGATCCTTGCCAGCTGGGGGTCATTTATTGCCACTCTGGCTTGCCATCATCTGGAATATTTTGCCTTTTAAATGTGGTAGGGAATAAGAGTTAGTTTAAGACACCATGGATATGTATTTGATATATATTTGATGTTTTTAGATTAGGCTTGATGGTTTTAACTGTGCATTTGATTATATGTATGTTTACTACTTGCTGTTACTTGCCCTAAGCCCTTTTTGGAAAAGGGTAGGGTACATATCAAATAAATAAGTAAATCTATCTTACAATGGACTGTTTTTAGCCACTGTGTTCTAATTTTCATTGTGGATAAATCACCAGTCCTCGCTCAAGATCACATGTACGAGGTAGTTATAAATCCCTATTAAAAGACACTCCCTTCTCTGAAGACAAGTATGTAGTAGAAGAATGAAAATATTACTCATTTTTAATGATGAAGAACTAAGCTAGTTGGATGATTAAGAGATTTAGGAAAAGTCACACGGGAAGTCAAATGCAGCAGCTGAATTGGACTTAATCCTAATCCCTTGGTATGTGGAAAATCATGGCCATTTTTCAGAATATTTTCAACATTTTCTATAAATCCGGGGTAACTTTGACACTGGCTGTGCCTTAATGGATCTTAGGAAAGCATTTTTGTGCCCATGTTGACAAAGAGTAGCGTATTAGAAAACAGCTGATATCAAAATCCTTTAGGTAAAATGTTTCCACCATGAAATCTTTTGGCATAAATTCACCTGCCATGACTGCACACACCTGTCCCTCTTGCTCTATCATGCATTTATTTCACAATCCTAGAGGCATTATACTTACAGTGCATTCCTGAGAGGAATGCCTGCGCCGGTCTTTGGTGGCAACGCAGCTGTGCTGCCTCCAAAGGAGGTTTTGTCCCTTCTGAAATCCGTGCAACCCTCATAGGTGGCATATCTCGGCAAAAATAAAAAGGGGCGTTCCCGGCCTGAAAGGGCTTTGGAGGCTGCCTAAAAGCAGCTCTTCCCCCAACCCAGAGCCATAACCCCCCTGGACCCAGCATGGCGTTTGACAGCGTTTGGACTCCACCAGAAGTTCCGTTGGCGTCCCAGGGCAGCTCTACCGCAGCGCCCCACAACCGGCGTCCGGGTCTTCCCGCCGGCGTTCAGGCCACTTATGCCGGTGTTCGTTGCCCAGACACCAGCATGGGGCCCCCGGACACCATCGCAGTGCCTTCCTGGTCTCCTAAGGGCTTTTACTCTTAGATCTCAGGAATGTGCTGTTTGAGATGTATTCCTGAGACTAGGTCTTTCTCTGCTACTATCCATGGTTTTTGGCTGAGGGTTCTTGCCCCTTGCGTTATGTTATTCCCAGAAGACCATTAGAGAACAGTTGGTAATTTCACTTCTCTTCAGATTATCTCAGAGTAATGTGTAAAGAAACCCTACATTTGTATTCTGATCTAAAAATAACCCCTTTGATGAGGTGAAGTTCCAGTCCTGTAGCAAATGTATGCTGCCATTATATACAAACAGAACTGCATTGTTTGTGATCAGCCATCACCTGTCCAATGGTTTTAGTTTACAGATGATCCCATGTATATTTAAACAGAAATAGCCAATGTATCTCAGTGGGGCTTACCAAGTATGATATGATTGCACTTTTATAGATGGCATTGTGAGGCTTGATCCAGAGCACATCCAGAGAAATAGGTTCCATTGAAATCAATGCTATTTACATGTGTTTAGGACTAGAGAATTTTGGAGAACTTTACTAGGACATGAACATTACTAGGACATGCTTCAAAGCAATGGGCAAATAGAAATACATTCAGTCCAACTGGTGGAAATTCAGAAAGAATTAAGAATGTACAGTTAGCTCCACCTAGTGCACATACACTGGTATTACTGCATATGTGAGGATTTGTATTTGGGGCACTGCATTACAAAGTGTCAATATTTCCTTCTGAATAGTTTTATTTATAGTACTATACATTTTTATAGAATATTTTTTTAGCTCTGTAAATATCTAGGAGATTATTAAGAATAGTAAAACAATTTTTTGCTTTAAGAGGGGGAAAGTGATAATGCAAATAACACAGCAATTTTGATTGTCTCTGTTACGAAAATAATGGTACTGCCAACACCTGTCACACAGTTCAATACACAGT
The DNA here is from genome assembly GCF_029931775.1 of Euleptes europaea. Lineage (NCBI taxonomy): Eukaryota > Metazoa > Chordata > Lepidosauria > Squamata > Sphaerodactylidae > Euleptes > Euleptes europaea. Next base: position 79,005,650 of record NC_079314.1, on the reverse strand, counting down.
AAATTCCATGTCTCCTGTTCAAAATGAGCTGTCCCAGTTTCTTGTAATGGAGACTGTTATACACAACTAGAGAAGGAAAGAAAGATACAGAAAAGCAATTTGGCATTCCAAAAACAACAGCAAATATTTTATACACCTTGCCAGTTTCACCTGTTTAGAGGAATAAATGTTCCAAATGGCTAAGAGTGTTCTTCTCAAAGGGATTGTACTGCAATTCTTATTTGAAGTGGTTCTCCTTTTTCTCATTATATGTGTTCACATTAAAAGTGCAGTACAAGGAGAGTGAAACCCTTCAAAATCCATTGGTGTCCATGAGTTTAGAAGGGTGCAACTTGCTTCAGATTTCACTACAGATGCATTATGTATACCATTTGATTTTGATTTCCCTGTCCATCCTGCTTAATTGCATGCATTAGTTGCTAGTCTACCAAATAACTATTGCTGCTTCATAAACATACCTACGCTTGAAAGCCATGCAAACAAAAACATTCATAGTATTGGTACTTTTAAGAAAGAGCAAAAATAATTGATTTTAGATAACTATGTTATGTCTTGACCGACCCATGAGTCAGATAAAAAACAACAACCAATAATGCCTCATAGATTATCCAGTAGTGTATATTTTATATTCAATTTTGGACTGGAACTGGTTTGAAATTTGGGTTTAGGATTGAGGATAATGTGGGTTATCTTCCTGGATTATTTGTTGCCTCTCCGTATGGGAGAAAATGCTGTATTTTGTAGCTGACATCTATTGTGTCTAATTTCAAACAGCTTGAAATAATGCTGGAGCCCAAGGTCTGGAGAGAAGCTGCTACTCAGGTGTTCTTTGCCTTAGGGCTTGGATTTGGTGGAGTCATTGCCTTTTCAAGCTACAACAAGAGAGACAACAACTGCCATTTCGATGCTGTTCTGGTGTCCTTCATCAATTTTTTCACTTCTGTGCTGGCAACTTTGGTGGTGTTTGCTGTTCTGGGCTTCAAAGCAAATATCATAAATGAGAAATGCATTATCCAGTATGAATATTCATTTCTTTATCCATTTTTATAGTCTATTTCATGTAGGAATGTACACAGTGAGTCTTGGGATTGATTGTGTGTATCTGTATTTCCTTGTGTTTTCCAGGAATTCTGAAAAGATTGTCAAACTTCTGGAGCTAGGCAATGTTAGCCGGGCTGTGATACCTCCTCATATTAATTTTGTTAACATCACAGTAGAGGATTATAGTTTGGTTTATGATATGATCAAGAAAGTCAAGGAAGAAGAGTTTCCTGCTCTTGGTCTGAAACCCTGCCTTATCGAAGAGGAACTTGACAAGGTTAGAATGATTCTTCAGCCTTTTAAGCAAAAAGCACAAATGACAGTTCAGAGGCAATATGGAACTATGTTTGTTTTAATTGTGCCTAGTTTTAGAAACAAGGAAAGTGCCCGCAGGAGATTACTGAAATGCACATTGTGAAATGCATATTGATTGAGGTATGGGCTACAGAAAATAAAAGCTACTTAGGTTGGGGTAGTACATGTATGAATTCAATATAGTTCTGAAGTAGCTTTACTGAAACCAGTAGAAATGTTCTATGGCACTGCTACTCCGCTGCTCATGGAGAGTAATTCACAATTACTATCAACCAAAAAACAAACAAACACATTTACTTGCTTCTCTGGCATGAGGCTTGTACTTCAAGGAGGCTTTTGCAGCTGACCTGTTCCTCTGGCAGTAGGCTTTTCAAGGTGGGAACCACTTGCCAACCACAAGCCCCACTGGACAAGGGCCTTGCCCACTTTCCTGGAACATGGAGCAGATGCTACATTGGGGAACTGAACTTAGAAGAGGCACACATGATCAGGGTTGTAGCTGGGAGGGGCAAGGAGGGCAGCTGCCACCCATGTGGCATGCAGGGAAGGCGGCAGAACTGCCTTTCCTACAGGAGGAGTGGGCTGGGTAGGAGAGGCAGTTCTGCCACCCTCTCTGCCTGCCATGGGGCAGTGGCTGCCCTCCCTGCCTCCCATTACAGCCCTGAACATGGCATGTCAAAGAGCAACATGTGTTTCCCAAGCCACTGGATAAAAGTCCCTGTTCTACAGTGATAGATGTAAAGATTTGAGCTTATGGTTCTTTGATGAGAAACAGTGCTTACAATATTCTACAATGATTTTGTTTGGCCTTATCCCCTACTTGAGCATTTGGATTTCTCTTTCACAGGCAGTTCAAGGAACTGGCTTAGCTTTCATTGCCTTTACAGAAGCTATGACACACTTCCCTGCTTCTCCATTCTGGTCAGTGATGTTCTTTCTCATGCTGGTCAATTTGGGGCTTGGCAGCATGTTTGGAACCATTGAAGGGATCACTACTCCTATAGTAGATACCTTTAAAGTGAGAAAAGAAATTCTGACTGGTAAGTTGGTACAGGTAGCTCTTTCTCTTCCAAGGAATAAGAGACATTTTGTGCTGAAACTGAACACTAGAAAACAGCTTGACTACAGCTTGGTTGTTACAGTATACTCCTGTAATGATCCTCCAGTTGGTATTTCTAGTTTTATTACCTGGAAAATCATAATTACCTGAAATGTTTGGTTTGGATCCAAAGTATTGCAAATGGAGTAAGACTCATGTGCTTTCTTCCCTCCTGGGTCCTGCTGCAGCCCTTTGAGCCGCCTCCAAATTCTGTTCCAGGATTAGGGGACTCTTACAAAACAGCATGGGGGGATAAAATGGTGGTCTTCAATGGATGAGGGATTGGCTAACAGAAATGCGGTTCTGCTCGTAAAGTGCCATGATACTTGCAGATCACCACCTTTGGATCCAACTGCTTTTCTTTGGGATTATTATGGCAGTAAAAAAGGATAGATGTTAATGATACAAAGGGATACAACTTTTGTTCAAGAGTGCAGAACTGAAGTTTCTATTGTGACTTTAACTCAAAGGTCTTCCTGATGAAACCTGCAATCCTTAAATGATTTGCTTTAGGTCTGAAATGGGCAAAAAAGGGGACCTCAAGAATGTGATATAACTAAGAATTTTTTATTTGACCAGTCTGGATAAGTGAGGATAAACATTTCTAACCAATAAACTTGTGTCCTCAATTGTGTTTCCATCCCATATGTTTGCTTCCTGGCAGAATCTAAATTAACTCTGTTATTTATTAAAAATAGGAATCTGAGCTATACATTTCCAACTAACTTATCTGGCAGTGGTTTGTTCTTCATCAGCAAGATCACTCATGACTATATATATATCCCAGATCTTCCTTTTCCAAATGAGAGTATCATCTTTTCACATTCATTGAAGTGAATTTCTGAATTAGGAGATCTCATAGTTATTCAAATTCAATATCTCAACACTGGGTTTTGAAATGCCTTTCTCTAGTTACTAATCATCAAAGTTATGGGAGATAATTGTAGTATTCTCTCAGTTCGAGTGTTCACTTGTGCACATGTAAGGGAAGTATGGCCTACAGCCTCAAGGTCCATTCCCACCAGGGTTGCCCTTGTGAACAAACAAGATCAGATCTTCAATGAGGGGGTTCCCCTGACCTCTTCGGGCAGCGTATTCCACAGTGTGGGGGCCACAATAGAAACAGCCTGGGCTCAAATTGATGCTGGGTGGGCCACTCTAAGTAGGCAGAACAGTCAGAAGTTAGCGGGCTGAAGACTGTAGTTGCTGCCCAGAAACATACTGATAATATGTGAAAGGCACCTTCTTGCAAGGAAAGAATATGTAGCGACAGCTAATAAAAATAAATACATTATATCAAGAATATTATCATGTCTTTGGTAACTCTCTCTCCCCCCACCCCCATTTCTTTGTGTTTTATTGCAGTTGTATGCTGCCTTCTGGCATTTTGTATTGGTCTAATATTTGTGCAGCGGTCTGGTAACTACTTCGTAACTATGTTTGATGACTACTCAGCTACATTGCCACTGCTGATTGTCGTCATTTTGGAGAATATTGCTATGTCTTATTTTTATGGGATTGACAAGTAAGTACACATCCTGATTTATTCAAATACTCAACACTGTCAACAATTACACCTGTTACAGTGCTATTGGCACAATAGATTCTTTTACAAAGGAAAACCCTATATAAGTACTTTAAACATTCTTTATTACTTACATTTAATGAAGTTATACAGTACACCAGGGGATAAATATTTCTTCAGTCTCTGTCAGTATATTAAACCCTCAAGTTTGCTTGAACATTAACATGACAATGTCTGAGCTGATAAATTTCCTTTCTTCCCCAGGTTTATGGAAGACCTGAAAGATATGCTTGGTTTTTCTCCAAACCCATACTATTATTACACATGGAAATATATTTCCCCTATTGTTTTGCTATCTCTGTTGGTAGCTAGCATTGTCCAAATGATATTAAGCCCTCCTGGTTACAGTGCATGGATCGAGCATAAGGTGAGTGTCTAATTTAAAAGAAAGCCTGCAGCAGCACTAATCATAATCAGTACTATAGATACAAAATTAATTTGCAACTTTCATTTGCGTATGAAAATTACATGTTTTTAGCTTATAAATCCCAACACTTTTGCCTGAGAAACACATTTCCTGAGCAGAGAATAAGATCTTTCTTTCGAAAAGAAGTATAGCAAATGCACACTGAAAGATCTTATTCTGTCCTCAGGAAAATGTTTCCTGAAAATGCTTTCCTGGGAGTAAGTCCCATTGAATAGACTTGAGTAGGATTCTGAGCAGCCCTGCTTAGCCTTTTCATGCCCCTCTAGTGATCTTGTTTGGCCAATGGATCTTATATTCTGCTCATACTGTTGGGGCTATTTGCTACTAAGATATCAGTCTTCTTGATGGTGTGTTTGCTTGTGAGAGCTTGCTCCTACCTCCTTATAACAGAATTTGGCAGTGGATGCCCAAGGCAGGATTATTTGTAATATAAATTACCAAATAAATTAAAAGCAAAACAGACTGTAGGAGCGTGTATTATAATATATTTCAAGAAGTATGTGTAACATTGTTCTGTACCATTTCCAACTGAATAATTGATTTAATCCTAAAGAAAAGTTGTATCTTGCATTGGCTTAGATAAAGAAGATAAACTAATAATATCTATTCCGATATATCTCTATACAGGCTACTGAGGAATTCCTGAGCTATCCAAGATGGGGGCTGATTGTGTGTATATCCCTGATTGTTTTGGCTATGCTCCCTGTTCCTATAGTCTTCCTGATTCGTCGCTTCAACCTTATTGATGATAGCTCTGGTAGCTTAGCAGCTGTTTCCTACAAAAGAGGGCGAATCATAAAGGAGCCTGTGAATCTTGAGGGAGATGATACTAGTCTGATTCATGGCAAGAGTCCAAGTGAGGTGCCATCTCCAAGTTTTGGTAAAAACATATACCGAAAACAGACTGGTTCCCCAACTGTGGATACTGCTCCTAATGGTCGTTATGGTATTGGTTACCTAATGACAAACATGTCAGACATGCCAGAGTCTGATTTGTAGCTGCAAATCAAAGTCGATGTCTTTCGCATTGATCCACTGAACATTTGTTCTCTTAAGAGAGGCAGATAGCTTCCCTTACTAGAGTGCAATCTCAGGTACCCCATGACTGTACATCAAAACATTATAACATGTGGTACAGATAGCCTGAAAAATTCCCTTTGGCTCGATTGTCTCGTTTCCATTTGTACTGAAGGGAGTGCACACAAATATCAATCAATGATGACCTAGCTTTGTCAGGATTGCCAGTTTTTTAAAAAAATTATTTTTGCATTTAATTTGAATGTTTTCTATCTTTAAAGTACAGGTGTTACCTCAGTTTGTAGCAATTTTTTAAGTGAATTCATATTTCTCTACTGCTGTAACTGAAAGCTCCTTCTCCCCCCCCCCACAACTTCCCAGTATTGGATGAATTAGCTCCAAAGAGTTTGCCAAGCCTGTATTGACTGCACTTATTTGTACATATGTTTTGTAGATATCATGTACTTTTTTTAAGCACTCATAGTCCCTTAGGCTACTAGCTGAGTAAAACACAAACGAATTGAAAACGCTGCAGATTATTTTCTTACATGTAATAGCTGTATAGAGCAATAGTATTAGAAAACCAAGTATGATTATACTGGAAACTTAAAAATTCCTCATATGATGTGGCTGTATTTTACATACTATATTTGGTTTTCAGTGTGAAAATTTTGTGAGTCAATCCAAGACTCTTAAAGATTGTGCAGATTCTGCATTTTTCTAAGCTATGTGCCTAAAAATAAAGCGAGAACCCCCTTCCTAATATTTATTGTGGTCACATGATTACATATATTATATTTATATATAATATACTTGTAATGTACATATGTATAGTAATATTGTATGTAACAGCTTCATATCTTGAAGCAAGATGGCTTTATAAATGTTTCTGTTTTGCTTCTGTTTTATGCAAAGAGGAAATCTTTTTTCCCTAGTCAGTGATAATTAAGAACTGTATGCTATTACATTTAATCTAAGAATAAAGAGAGTGGAAAGAGGCTTTCTTTGTATTTACTGGAATTCTATGGTTGTGTCCATCAAAAGAGTTTAGTGGGAAGGATGACAGGAGGGGAAAAGTCTGCAAATTTAGAAAGAACACTTGCAGTCCTGAGTAAAAAATTGCTTTTGTGGGCAATTGCAACGGCAATATAGAAGTTAAGCAGGAATCAACTAGTAGAAGATAAATCTTCCAAGAGAGTCAGATTGTTGCCAAACAAAACGTCTTTAGAGTTGATATATCCGTCATGTTTTAGATGGACATATCAACTCTAAAGAAGTTTTGTTTGGCAACAATCTGATTTTTTTAAAGGCCTAGAACATGGATAATTCCTAGCCAGCCATCCCAAATTATAAGCCCTAGAAGAATACCGACCAGCATTACAATAGCAGCAAGGGTACTATGAAGAATATGGGAAGTCACATATTTATGGACAGGATGGAGGAATGATGTGTGTGTGTTAGTTTCAGCCTCTAGAGACCAATGTTTTATGTGTGTGTGTGTGTATGTGTGTGAATCTAGCCAGTACACAATTTGAGCTTGAATGTTATTCCTCAGGAAAACTCTTAACAAAATACAAACATGATATCTTAGGAAATCAAAATCTACATTGGTGAAGCAGAAGACATGCATCACAAAACCCACATTTTAAAGGTAATCTAGGTGAAGTCCACTTGAAGAGAATCAATATTAATGCCTTTTATCTCCCACAATTACGTGTAGGTCCCCAGCTAGAATTTCTGAGTAACAGGTGCTGGGAACAAACTACAGAGAATGGCCATCAACATCTTGTACTTGTGGTCACAAGATCAGAAAAAAGAGCTCCAAGTATTCTAGCCCTCATTGTCCCAAACTATATCCAATATGCATAATTTTTAACATGTCTTGAGGAATGTGCTTATCTCAACCGTGTCTGGCTGGTTAATAGCGTTGCCAGCACTGCCTTGGCAAATGTTGCCATGGCGGAGCTGGGGGTGGATGGAATTTGGGGAGGATGTTACATCACTTCTGGGTGATGCTCTAGGAATTTCCCCTAATCTCTAAGGGAAAGGTAACAGAGACATGGGGAAATTCCTAGAGAGTCACTATGGAGGACAATTTCTCAAAAGGTGAGAGTTTGCAGCTGAGGGCAGGGGTTTACCTGCTAGGAGCAGGCAAATGGCAACCCTTATGGTTAAGGTGTGTGTGGGAACCCCAGCTCTGGAAGAAGGCCTAGCCTGGTCTGCTCCTTGCATGGCTACTTTTTAATCTGCAGATGGTTTTCACACAGCAGAGCATTAAGAATTTCATCTAATAGGCGCAATCTGAAATGGCACAGTAAGGGAAAAAGAAAAACACTCACATACTCAGAATGCCTGACCCTGGTGTAATTTGAACCCACAACCTTCTGATCTGGAGTCAGATGCACTACCATTGTGCTACAAGGCCACTGGCTGATCTCATGTAGATGCTGCAAGCTTCCTAGGCCCAAGACTTGGAAGGACGTTATCTAGAACCATGCAACTGTGGCCTGTGTTCAGCTGACAGTGAAAAGTATGGCAAGTATATCTATGTCTCTGTGGTGCAGTGAAGTTCTAAGAAACTGAAGCAAGGCTCTACTCAGACATTGAATGGCTGTGGGTTCAGATCCCACTAGAGTCATTTTTATATCATCTGCTTCAGAAGGTTACTGTGACTCACTGGTTCACTTCCCTCAACCCCCCTTACAGCCTCAAGCATGAAAGGAGTATAAATCTTAAGAGATTAGGGTTGCCAACCTCCAGGTGGTGGCTGGAGATCTCCCACCTGGAGATCTCCAGGTGACAGGGATCAGTTCACCTGAAGAAAATTGCCACTTTGGCAATTGGACTCTATGGCATTGAAGTAGGGTTGCCAACCTCCAGGTAGTTACTGGAAAATCACAGGCACTTATGGCAAAAAGCAACACAATGGTGCAATTATCCAAACTGTATTGTGTACATAAGCACTCCAAACTGTAATGTATGCAAAAGTACAAACAGTATTAAATGCAAAGGCACAAATATCACAATTCTCAAAAGGTGAAACCTCATACAATTCTAAGTATGTTACAACAAAGTTCCGTGGGACTCAAAGGTCCTTGAAGCTGATTGAAGAAAGCTGCAAGACTCAAAAGGTCCTTGAAGCTGAATGGTGAAAGCCAAAATAGGTCTCCGGTAAGTTCTTACTTCGCATTCACTTTTTCATCATTGGCGTTTCACGTAATAATTCTTCAGAACTTATGTTCCAGATCCCAGGCTCATAGCCTTTCTATACAGATGGATGGCGTATCTGCTTTGGCAAATGGACTCTATGGCATTGAAGTCCCTTGCCAAACCCCGCCCTCCTCAGGCTCCCCCCAAAAAACCTCCCACTGGTGGCAAAGAGGGACCTGGCAACTAGGGCTGTTGATTCGGCTCGTCCCGAACCAAAAAACAGCCGAATTTCCCCTGATTCGGCTGTTTTCAGTTCTGATGGAACCAAACTGAAAAAAGGGAAAACGACGCCCTGAATTCAGCAAATTCAGGGCATCGCCGAATAAATTCGGCAGGTTTGGCATTCCCGCCTTTTTTCAGTTCCCCCCCCCCGTGCGCCGTCAGGGGGCTTCCCTGAAGGCGCGCAGGGGGCTCTTTAAACAGATCTGCGCCTCCCAGCTGGAAGTCGCAGATCTGTTTAAAGAGCCCCCCATGCGCCTTCATGGAAGCCCCGTGAAGGCCCGTGGGGGGGGATTTTCCCCCAAACTCCGGATCTCGTGCCGAATTTCACGGATCCGAAGCGGGGGAGTTCGGACTTCGGAACGTCCCGAATTTAAACGGGCCAAATTTTGCCGAAGCCCAACTTTACCGAATTTTTTTTTTCAACAGCCCTACTGGCAACCCTACATTGAAGCCCCTTCCCTCTTTGGCAATTGGACTCTACGGCATTGAAATCCCTCCCCAAACCCCGCCCTCCTCAGACTCTACCCTCCACATCTCCAGGTTTTCCAACTCAGAACTGGCACCTCTACATTACCATTGTGCTACAAGGTCAGAGGCTTGCCTAGCAGGATGGCTGCTGGCCACCTAGGACTAAGACATGGAAGGGAGATGCCTGAGGCTTTGCAACCTGGCCCCAACTGAAGCTTAGGGAGACCATGCCCTCATTTCCATGCCCACAACCTCATGCCCCTACCTGTCTGGGCCTTCTCCTGCTCATAAGTCCTTCCACCACCCATACTAAGTTGCCTGCACCACCTGTACACTCTTTACGGGCGAAAATGCATGGTCGCTTTAGCCTCCTTTATTCCCTGTTTCAGCCAGGATTCAGCCAGGAACGCATGCGTTCGATCCTGGCTGAATCCTGGGTGAAACAGGGAATAAAGGAGGCTAAAGCTACCATGCGTTTTCACCCCAGGTCTTCCAATTCAGCAGTGGGAGTCCTGGACTCTCTTTTCATTGCCTACCAGCTCACCAAGGGCTGGTGGCAGGAAAAATGTCTTTAAAAGCCGCATCACACCAATGACGCGATGTCACTTTCATTGAATACTCAGATGTTTCATCACATCACTGATTTGATGCAAGTGGGACACTCCTAGGATCCAGACAAAACTCTGGATGGTTTTACCACAGAGTTTTGTCAGAATCCTAGAGCGTCACATCAATGCCGCACCAGCAATGTGATGGCACTTTCAGATTTTGCTGGGAAGTGATGTTGTGCCATTTACACGGCATTCCCCCTGTCCCTACCCCCTCTCTTTCCCTTTGGTTCCCAATGGCTGACAACCCTAATGCATCAAGAAAGAGCTATCTGTCTGTCAGTCCTTTCCATGTTTGGACAAGGTGAGGTTTTCCAAGAAGCTGACATGCTAACTAGTTATGTGATCCCTGAGTGGCAGGCATCCAACTTCTTAGAGGGACAAGAGGTGTTCATGACCTGCTGGGCAGCTTCCAGGAAACCAAAGTCTTTGGGTTCTGGGGGAAGTATTGTAGCAACCCTAAGGCAACTAGTGGCAAAAAGTGAAGCAGGATGTAGTAAGATCTGTGGCACAATGGAGAGCATGTTGGATCTCTAAGATACTGAGGCAAGACTGCTAAGGTTGCCGACTGCCCATAGAGTCCAATTGCCAAAGTGGCTGTTTTCTCCAGGTGATCTGATCTCTATTGGCTAGTGATCAGTTGCAATAGCAGATCTCCAACTAGTACTTAGAGGTTGGCAATCCTACTGCCAGCTGCTTGGCACAAGGACATGGAATGAAAACACCTGTAACTCTGCAGAGTAAGATAAGCGATGGTGGGGATGCCTCTGTGGAACAATGCAGAATGCTCTGTTTTGCAGGCCTTTGTTATGGGTGTGGAGGGGACCCCTTACATCTGCTCTGCTTCCTTCTCCTCTCTCCACCACCCAAATTTTGAATGACTGTACTTCAGTCTTCCCCTTGGGCTGAAACAGTATGGTTACTCCTGCTGCTACTTTGATGCAGGAGGCAGGATTCAGTTCCCAGTGACTAAGCAATAGGCCAAAGACCCCCCTCTATCCACCCTGGAGCCTGAACCCCAATTGGTTCATATTAAACCAGATCCTTCATCACCATGTAGAAGACCCTTTTCCCATTTCCAGTTGAGCGTGAACAAACTAGCGTGAACAAACTATTACACACTATAAGCAGTAATCATAGTTCTATCAGCAATGCATTAGGTGGTAAAATATCAGCGCTGAAGAAATGTTCTAATTATTTGCCATGATATGTAATTTTCCAGCAGAGTACAAGCATTTATTTTAATGGGAATATAAATGCTTCTGATCACGTAATGGACTGTTCAGTTTCCAAATTATGTTGGTAATGGCACTGGAATGCTACTTATTTTGTAGATGAGCGATTTGGGTAAAGAAATAAACAGGAGGTTTTTAGAGGAAAAAATGATATTAATATTTGAAAACACAGAGAGGCCAGTGAAAGGCATTTATTTATTTATTTGTTTACTTACTTACAGAATTGGTGTCCTGCCTTTCTGCTCCTATGAGAAAATGACTCACTTGTAAAGACAATAGTGCTGGGAAAAGCTGAAGACACTAGGAAATGAGGAAGACCCAACATGAGATGAAATTAATCAAGAAAGCCATGACCCTCCGTTTGCAAGACACGAGCTGTTAATTATAGGATGTTTGGAGGTAAGGTTGCCAGCTGTGGGTTGGGAAATACCTGGGATTTTGGGGGATGGAGCCTGAGGATAGTGGGGTTTGGGTAGGGGAGGGTCTTCAGCAAAGTATCCATTGAGTTCACCTTCCAAAGCAGCCATTTTCTCTAAGGGAACTGATCTTGTTCGTCTGTAGATCAATTGTAATAATGTGAGATCTTGAGGAGCCTCCTGGAGGCTGGCAACCCTATTTGGAGGTCATTAATTCATAGGGTCACCATAAGCTGGGAGCTACTTGACAGCACTTAACACACACGTAGACCCTTCTCCAGTTATTCTGCCACTGTATACATTATTACCAACTGTATACATTTTTACCAACTGTTTGTTTTCCCTGTGCCAAGTGGATTTAAGTGCTAAATATTATTAAAACATTGCTTTTATAGCAATAAAGTGCTTCTCATAATTCAATATTTTAAAACTGGAGGCCCTCCTCAGTCATCAGCCACTTCTTACTACTAAATATTTTACAAAAATTATTGCTTTGCCCTTATTTCATTTTTAATACCCACTGAATGGTTTTAGAATGCAACTTTGTTTCGCTAAAGGCATGAAATATTCACTAACAATATCTTTTCTTAACCAAGAAGAAGGGTTAAGCCATAATTAGGGATGGCAGAAATAGGATGAGCTGTTCTTTATAGGAATGATGAATTGGTGAGCCCCATGAGCTATCATACAGTGAAGAAGTATTGCCTTCATTCCCATTGTTCATTCTATGGCAGAATTGCAGAGTTACTCCCACCCATGGGGATCATTACTTAAAACAGGCACATGGAAGCCAGAACTCTCTTTGACTGTTTTAGAGAAACACATTAACCACTAAACCACAAGGCTGTCTGAAGAATTATTACTATCTTCAATGACCATTCTGTACAGGTACCAATCTTCTGACTGAAGAGAAGTCAGAAATTTATTTATTCCAGGTCTTGGGGAAAACCTTGTACCCCAGCCAATGATCACTCAGTGTTGTTTTTAAAACAGCTTTATTTAAATCACTCTAGTTAACTTTGAACAGATCAACTATACATGTGCTCCCTAGCCTGCATTTAAAAATAAAATGCAATTTGTGAAATTCTTACCAAGCCTTTTCAGAAGACATAAGACTGTCTCATCACAATCCAGATTTGAAAGGCTCATGGGGGTTAGGGTGTGGCTATCTTATAGAGATGTAATTACATAACCATCATATGACTTTATTAAACCATCTAATTCATTTTTTTCCTAAAGGTGGGATATAGGACACCTCTGAGCATCCCAAAGAATAATTGTTGAAATTATTTGTTCTGGGATTTTATTTGGGTATCGATTCATATGTTATCCTTCTCAAGTTTGAAAACTGAAAGTCAGATAGAACAGTGAAAAATGCATGTTTGCAGAGTTATGCAAAAACTTACGAGCTAATCAAAATCTGCAATGGGCTGAAGAGGAGTGTCCAGGGTGTTGAGTACTATCAGCCATCTTGGTGTTATATTGTGGACAGTTGTTGATTTGGTGATGTTTTCTGGGCCATGTCCGCACTTCGCGTTTGCAGCTCCGATTTCTACGGGGTTTCCTTGAATGTTCGCACTTCATTTCTTCCGAAGGATTCCGGAGATGTCTCCAGAGCACAATTTCTCTGTGTTAAGAGCATTCGCTTATACGGCGAATTAATAGAAATCAAACGTTTTCCTCACCCAGAGCCTGAAGTGCAAACATAAAATCCACTTCCTGCTGCCAGCCCACCATCCACTCCCCCCACCTAACTGCCCACGCTGGACCAATCATCGTCCTTGTTACCCCCCACTCCCCCCGCCTCACTGCCCACACTGGACCAATCGCCGTCCTTGTTTCAAGCACCGAGTGGGCTTGCGCGGTAGGCTACCACCTCAGCCAATCACAATGCTCCTTCGAGCTGGCATGTTAATGCTGCCGTGAGGGGAAAACATACGGATTTTATCTAATACAGCGGAGGAAGGTGTTGCGGTGGGAACAGAAATTTTAAGCCGTGTTGGATGCTTGAGTACTGGACACGTTTAAATTGCGAGGTAAGTTGCTAGTGCGTTCACGGGCCTTATTACATTGTATAGTTGAATAGTTATTTTAACATTACCCTTGAGGGAAGTCTGTGCTTGACTTTTACTTTTCACTTCTTATATTGGTTGTTGGCTGTGGTTGCTCTGAAGACATATGCTTTGTGAAGATTGTAGGGTTTGGAAAAAAGTTTACTTGCAATCTGAAAGAATCTAAAAGTTGCCATTTGATGGGCTTCTTCTTGTTATTTTTTTTGAGCAATGAGTATACTCATCTTTTGATGTTTAAAAAATCAAAGAACAATACTGAACACATTCCTAGAAAACCAGAATCTCATTTAAAATAACTTACATGTATAGACAGTTGATAATTTAAGCAACTCAGAAGTTCCCTATGACTGTTCCTTTAGCTTTAGTATATACATGGTAACTGAAACATGAGGTGGTCAGCCACAAATACTGGGGTTCACATGGCTGTATGTGGTAAGGCTGTAAAATTTAGACATATAACTTTCCCTGGCTAAAAACAATTGAGTATGTATGGCGCCATAGGGGTGATCGGTATACATTAAAAAGTCAAATTGTTTCTGGTTTTTTGGGGAGAAAGGGCTGCCATAAATAACATCATTCTGAATTTTCCCAGCTATTATTTCTCCACCAAATAGAAAACAAAGTAACTGACCCTACATTCTTAATAATATGAAGTATTCATTACTTTGTAGTTCCATTTAATCTAAGAAATACTTCTTTAATAGCAAGATCCATGTTTCCTTCATATTTGTCATTAAACATGTGTGTCTTCATATGGCAGACTGTAATTCACAAATATTTACTAAATTAACTGTGTAATCCTAAGGATGCTTTCCTGCAAGTTATTCTGTTGAATACATTCTGAGTAGCACATAGGGATGGCAACCTCCAGGTGGGCCCTGGAGATTTCCCAGAATAGTTACTGATCTCCAGATGACAGTTCCTATGGAGAAAATGGTTCCTATGGAGAAAATGGTGAACTCTGTTCTAAGGTCCCTCCACTCCCTAAACCCTACCATCCCCAGGCTCCACCCCAAAATCTCTAGGAATTTCCTTACCAAGAGTTGTCAACCCTATAAGCACATCTTTACCTAGTGGGTGTTGGGCTTTTATATATTCTTTTCTTGTAGACAGAAATGCAACCTGTTAATCACAAACAAAGGGTGGATGGATTGTGTGACAGAGGCCTGCTCACAAACACCACATTTCTCATAAAGAGTTATACACATAGTATAGAACAAATGAATATGAGCTCACCTCCAGTCTCTCCCCCCCCCACGCAATAAATAAGTTATGATTTTGGCTGTGATATGGATCTGAATCTGAAATTGTGTATAGGGTTGCCTGGTCCTCCCTTGCCACTGGCGGGAGCTTTGTTGTGGTGGGTCGGGGGTGGTGGTGATTGGCACAATAATGTGACAGGGATACTCTAGCACATTCCTCCAAAAAATATGGGTTTTGGTGGGTCTATAGTGGTCCGCTTTTTCAGCTTCCATTTTTGCCATCATTTTTTTTTTGCTGGTAAAAAAAAAAACCCTCCAAAAATACCATAAAGGTATTTTTCATTTTTTTTAAAAAAAATTCAGCATATTTATATGGACATCTCTACTTTAGGAGTAGTAAACAACTCATTCATAATGGGACCGGGGAGATTGTTTCCTTGAGGACTAAACATTGCTCAGGAACAGGTACCATTGCCCAAAGTGTGAGAAAATATAGAAAAAATTAGAATGAGGAATATTACAAACACTTAATTTTAGGCATGCTTGAAAGCCTGCTGGTTCAGCTTATATTTTGTTTGATGGCTGCAGGCATGAAGCTCCTTTTTAATGGGTTGTTTAACTCTTTGGGGCCAGTTTGATCCTGTTTGTTGGGTTCCTTTTTGTTTTTCCAAATATCACAGTTCAGTATAGTGATTACACCATACCTCCAGACAATGTGCTGTCCTGCTTGGACCACTATCTTTCCAGAAAGACTGTAGACAGGCAGACTTTGGAAATATCAGAGCAAAGGACATGAAGAACAACACCCTATGAACACTCTGAAAAAGAAAACCACCCCAAGTGGATAGCCAAGGTGGAGCATAGCATCAGTATTCTCATTACCTCCTCCAACCAAGATCAAAGATCACACTCCTGAATCATATTTCTTTGGACTGTAGCTCTAGTTGTAACCATGGCTGGAGCAAAAAAGGCATGTTTACTATAAAAGTCAAGCTGAGAGAAAGTATAGTAAGGGCTCTATAAATGACATACAAACTCTTATTCTATAAGCCAGTGAATTTAGTGACAAAAGTGAAAAAATTACATACAATCTAATAAAGGAAACTTATGAAAATAACTATGAGTACATGTGAGGCAATACAATACAATACAACATTATGTTGTATGCTTTATTGAGTACTATAGACTGTGTCTAGTTCAAAGAGTAATAAGCTTAGAAATTTGTTATTATTTTGTTTCCATCTTAAAGGAGCTTTGACTCCAATTGAAAGGAGAGCTGATGAAACTGCCCACGGGGTAGTGAAAATGCAAAGCATCCGGACGGCGTTCCTCTCCACCTATCGTCCATCATCTTTCTCCCGGTTCCTGAGGGAACAATAAGCATATGAACAGTACAAAATTCTAAGAGACTAATAAGTCATTGAATGAGATAAGCCAAAATATATATATTTTTGTATTTTTGTATTGTATTGTATTGCCTCACATGTACTCATAGTTATTTTCATAAGTTTCCTTTATTAGATTGTATGTAATTTTTTCACTTTTGTCACTAAATTCACTGGCTTATAGAATAAGAGTTTGTATGTCATTTATAGAGCCCTTACTATACTTTCTCTCAGATAGTTGTAACCATGGCTGTTAAAGTCTTGAGGCTGTTTTCATAAACAATACCCTTGAATTTCTTAAAACAGTCCAGAAAGCAGGAGGGCTGTTTTAAAATTAAATATGCCTTTTGCTCTTCCATTCAATATAGCAGTGCTTTGATAATATTATTTTCTTTAAAGTCTTGGTAAGAGATGAAAAACAGTGGGAGACAACAAATACATAGAGCAACCAATCTTTGCCTGAACAGTAATGAATGGGAACACTCAAGTAGCTTTGTAATATGAAGCCAGAGGTCAAGAGAAATAAAAATTTTTTGGGGGGGGGTATTATTCTATCTTTTCATCATCAGTGAAGTAGGCACAAAATTAGAGCATGCGATTTTTCACACAACAATTTTGGGTATTGTTTATATAAAGCTGTTTATATAAAGCTACATGCTTAAGAGACCATTCTTGTCTATGCAATCACTTCACTGTGTTACATATTAGTGGCAGAAATCTGGGCTGTTTATTCTTAGCGAGCCATATTTTGTTCCTCAGTTGGTGGCAGTATTGCCATGCATTTAGTGCACAGGGAATTTCTAAGCTCAATATGTAGAGCTTACTTATTCCCTTCCAGTTTACTGAAACCCACTGAAATCAACTGAAGAGGCTTCTGTTTCACAGTGCACTATGTAACCAGATGTCACTAGCTCCATTCCATTATATTCAGCTGTGCAATCTCCCCCATGATCTGCTAAAAATTGGCCAGGGTAATTTGCTAATTGGGTAGAAAAAAAAATGGATGCCAGGTCTCAACCAAGACAGATCCCTTTCCTTTGGAGATTTTTATACCATTCAAGGCTGCTGGCTGGAGTTACAGCAGTGACAGTGTGAGGGGGAAAGGGTAAATGGCTGTGTATCAAGAGGAGACAATAATGTCTTGTTCTCCCACTGCTGCCCAGGTCTGCTGCAGGTGCCTTTATCTCCTGTTCTTTTATTGTATCTTTAAAAAAATCTATGTAGCTGGTCTGAATTTCAGTATAAGGCAACCTGAAATTATCACATCAGACGAGATGTGATGTAATCTTTTGCTGCCCTACCCCACTGCATTTTGCAAACCCACCTCGTATCTCATTTGTGCAACATTCTGGTGAATATAAGCATTGCCTGTTGTGCTGTTAAGTAGCTTGGGACAGCCTGTAACTGTCTGTTGACTTAATAGTGTCTCTTCTTGTCCCCTTTTAATTGATTTTTTGAAGATGGGTATAAACTAGGATTGCCAGGTCCCTCTTTGCCACCAGTGGGAGGTTTTTGGGTGGAGCCTGAGGAGGGCTGGATTTGGGAAGTGGAGGGACTTCAATGCCATAGGGGCTTCAATGCTATAGAGTCCAATTGCCAAAGCGGCCACTTTCTCCAGGTGAACTGATCTCTATCAGCTGGAGATCAGTTGTAATAGCAGGAGATCTCCAGCTAGTACCTGGAAGTTGGCAGAAAAACTGGGCTCAGGGCTGTTAAAATCATAAATATATACATATAGTAATACTAAGTATAAAATAGAATTTAAAACAATGCTAACTCTATACATTTACCTATGGATGGTGCCATATCCACCACTTCACTATAAGGAGAAATGTTATTGCAAGTTCTCCACACAATTGATGCTTTATTAAAGTTCAAATGAACTGGATAAATTCTTACATTCAACTTATTGTTCTCAGTATCTAATCACAACCCCAGAAATGGCTATCTCCATGAATTAGCTAATTTACACTAACATTTCTGCATGTACATTTGCAAACATGATTCCACAGAGAAAAATATGTAGATTTTGCATGTGTGAGCCATCACATAGAAACCATGAATTCAAAGGAGATGCAATTCCTAGAAGGAACCCTTTACTTGCCGCCAGTAAATTTAGCACCAATACCGTTTTTGGACCAATAACAATGATAAGTGCTGACAATACAAAAGAAGGAGAATGGTGTGGCTGTGCATGAAAAGTGTGGAACTATATGCAAATCAATCTGCATTTAGTCTGTCAAGAGGAAACATGTTCAGGGAACTGCTGTATTGTGTTCATGGCCGCAAGTGATGCAACTGAATTTAGAGGGGGCAGAATCCCCCATTTCTATTTTTAGAAAATTAAAGGGGACTCAAGGGCTTATAGATTTCATTAAAGAAACAATTAACCCACCCAATAAAGGGAGCACTGATACTATACCAGTCTTGGATGCATTGGCACTAGGGTTGCCAGGTCCCTCTTTGGTGGGAGATTTTGGGGGCGGAGCCTGAGGAGGGTGGGGTTTGGGGAAGGAAGGGACTTCAATGCCATAGAGTTAAATTGCCAAAGCGGCCATTTTTCTTCAGGTGATTTGATCTCTATCGGCTGGAGATCAGTTGAATTAGCAGGAGCTCTCCTGCTACTACCTGGCAGTTGGCAACCCTAATTGGCACCTATGATGCAACACATGTTTACACTAGGGTTGCCAGCCTCCAAGTACTAGCTGGAAATCTCCTACTACTACCTGGCAGTTGGCAACCCTAATTGGCACCTATGATGCAACACATGTTTACAATAGGGTTGCCAGCCTCCAAGTACTAGCTGGAGATCTCCTGCTATTACAACTGATCTTAAGGCAATAGAGATCAGTTCCCCTGGAGAAAATGGCTGCTTTGGCAATCGGACTCTATGGCATTGAAGCCCCTCCCCTCCCCAAACCCTGCTCTCCTCAGGATCCACCCCAAAAATCTCCCACTGGTAGTGAAGAGGGACCTGGCAACCCTAGGCTGGGTATAAATAAAATTTCTATAAAACTTCTCTTCAGACAGCATGCAGGCCGAAGGGTGCACACTTTGGAATGGATTGTGGACCTATACATATATCTATCTCTATATCTATCTATCTATCTATCTATCTATCTATCTATCTATCTATCTATCTATCGATCGATCGATCGATCGATCTATCTATCTATCTATCTATCTATCTATCTATCTATCTATCTATCTATCTATCTATCTATCTATCTATCTATCAGCTAGTTTAGAACTTAAAGTGTACACAGGTGCTACTTACTCTATCAGCAAACTATTTGCACCCTGAGAAGAGGGGAGTTTTTCCAGATGTTCTCTCCAGAAACTATGACCACAGGAACTAGGGCTGTCGATTCCGTTCGTCCCAAACCGAAAAACTGCCGAATTTCCCCCGATTCGGCGGTTTTTAGTTCGGGACGAACCAAACTAAAAAAAGGTGGGAAAGGGGGGAGCCAAATTCACTGACTTTGGGATGTTCGGCAAATAAATTCGGCAGATTCGGGGTTCGCCCCCCCGCGCGCCTTCACAGGGCTTTCATGAAGGCGCGCGGGGGGCTCTTTAAACAGATCTGCGCCTTCCGGCTGGGAGGCGCAGATCTGTTTAAAGAGCCCCCCACGAGCCTTCATGGGGGCCCCATGAAGGCGCGCAGGGCCGAATTTCCCCCCGAACTCCGGATCTCACTCCGAATTTCGTGAATCCGAAGCGGGGGAGTTCGGACTTCGGCACGTCCTGAATTAAAAAGGGCCGAATTTTGCCGAAGCCAAACTTTACCGATCTTTTTTTCAACAGCCCTACTGGCAACCCTACATTGAAGCCCCTTCCCTCTCCAAATTCTGCCTCCTCAGGCTCCACCTCCAAAATCTCCAGGTATTTCCCAACCTGGAGCTGGCAACCTTATCAGAGATGTCCTTGCTTTCACCATTTGTGTCAGGACATGGTCCTGTAAGAACCGACATGGAAGAGCCGGAGGGAGGAGGGATGTTCAGAAGCTGCTGAAAGGATGATACCTAACAATCAAAATCACTGCTGCTACTGGCTTTGCATCTCTGGCCTGTATCACAACTTGATGAGAAGGAAAGTAAAAATATTCAGCAATACAGATTCTTGCCCCAAGATGAGCTCAAACCATAACTCACCAAGCTATAAAATTTAGCAGACAGAGCCACAGAAGAGCCTGCCTTGGAAAGAAACCTTGCTTGGAGCCTGCATTCTTAAGATTAGTCCCCAATCCCAGGCCTTTTTGTTTGCAATTGTTTGCAATGACAGGAACTGTCATTGAGCTGCCTAATTAACTTGAGCATCTTCCTATGGACAAACACACCCATTTATATAATTCTACAGAGAACATACACAGGGTTTATTTATGCAACCTAAGCCTTTGGTTAGGAAGCAGAACAATCTTGAAGTATGAACTATCTTGTCCTGTTATCTTGTTATTTTTGTTTGATTTCTAGCCCACCCTTAATCCCCAACCAAGGCCGAGCTCAGGGCAGGTCACAACAAAATTCATTACAATAAAACAACTAAATCAAAACATCTCTTAATTAAAATTATTAAAACAGATAGTAGTAAGTTAAAAACCGTGATGGTGCTCAGTAAACAAAACAGTTGCTGGAAAATTCAGACACAGTTCAAAGTAGTTGGAGCCCACTACTTATAGCAATCAAAGGCTGGGAAGCACAGAAACATTTCAGTTTCCCTTCCCTTAGAACACGTCCTTTTCATCATTCCAGCTCTCTTAGCGAATGTGACCCATTAAATGCTGCAATACTTTCAAAGATCAATTTCTACTAGACAGAACAAAATGAAGTGAAAATAGCACATAGGGCTCCAGCAATAGATAAGTGTGACACGTGCTAACAATTTCAGTACAGCATTTGATATAGTTTCTCATTGAATCTTATTCTCCATATTCTTTGAAGTGGTATAGCTATGATCCTTATCATCAGACTGGAAAATTGATAGGAAGACAAAGAGCAGCAGCAGAAAGATATAACATTGCATTGCTACTTCAGGGGTGGATATGTGGTATTTAGAAATGCCATCCTCTTTATCATCAAAAACTCATTCACCTGGCTCTGTTTTTACCAGATAATTGCAACTACAGACACTTGACGACTACTTACACTGCAGAAGCTCCCATTGTCCAGGGACAGTCCCTATACTGTGATCACCCCTCCCTGGTCAATCACTGTTCTTATTTTAGAGAGAATGGACAGGAAGAAGTTGTTCTCCCTCTCTCGTAATACTAGAATGCGGGGTCATCTTCTGAAGCTGAAGGTGAGAGATTCAAAACAAACAAAAGGAAGTATTTCTTCACACAACACATAGGAGATTAATGTATGGGCAGAATGTTCTTGGTTCGCTCCTCCCTTATCTCACAATATTTTATTCTGAGACAAGATAGTCAAATGCATGACACTAGTCCATCCCACTATAAGTCAGAAGCAAGTAGCTGCTGGAGGCTCCCTGTGCGTTTGAGCCACCCATACAATGTGGGTTAGTAGTGGAGTGACCGCTGTGTCATTGCCCAAGGATTGGCTGAGGGGTTATCCAATCAAAGGCCGATTCTCCCCCTTTTTTTCCTTGGGACACCAGCGTTCTGGTATACCATCGTAACGGTGTGAAGCACCCCCCCTACAGGCCCGGTTGGGGGGGGGGGCGTCTGTCTGGCCTGGAGAGGGTCGGGTCTTGAGGAGCCTCTTCAGCCTCAAACCAGTCCGAGGGAGAGTCTGAGCTTTCCTCTCCCTCGGAGGCTACCCGGGTGGCTCTATGCTCAGCCAGCCTGGGTCACAGCCTGCTTCCTCCCTGGCTACTCTTCAGGCCAGAGAAGCTCCGCCCCTTACACCCTCTGCCCTCCCCCTGAAGTCCATAAAAGGAGCTCTCCTTCCCCGTCACATCACTTCCTAGCCAGCAGCGCGGCTCGCACCTGCCCCGCCCTTGCTCACCCGCAGCTCAGCTGTTTGTCGGGGCTGGGAGCATGAATGAAAGGAGGTTATTAGCGGGCTAGTCATTTGATTACATGCACGCCGGCATTCCGGTAATGTAGCGAAATAAAAAAAGTAGCGGTTTAGCACCGAAAAGATCACTAGAAACCAGGGATTGCTTAACCCGTTTTTTTTTTTTTGCTTAAATCGTGCCTAAAGTGGGTCTGATGTGCTTCCCTCGGACGGTCATGCGTTTAGACCACGGGAATTTGCTACTTTTAAGGCACAAAGGCGAGACAAATTGGCCATGCATTAAACCCCATAGTAATAGTTGGATCTCCCTGCCCCAGGATGTGGTGATGGCTGCCAACTTGGAAGACTTTAAGAGGGGAGTGGACATGTTCATGAAGATAGGGTTATCCATGGGTACTAGCCTAAATGGATACTATTCATGATGCATGCCTATTCTCTCCAGTATCAGAGGAGCATGCCTATTATACTAGGTGCTTTGGAACACAGGTAGGATGCAGTTGTTTGTGGGCTTCCTAGAGGCACCTGGTTGGCCACTGTGTGAACAGACTGCTGGACTTGATGGGCCTTGGTCTGATCCAGCATGGCTTTTCTTATGTAGTTTTTGGGGGATGACTTTCAAACTGGTGTCAATATGAACTGCTGGAGTTACAGCTGACCAGAGTTCAACCCCTTATGCTGGTCTCTCCAAGTAGAACCTCTGAGAGGGCAGGGAGATCTCCTGGACGCTGATGTTCATGCACTTTTATTTATTACACTTTTATCTTGACCTTCCTCCAAGGAGCTCAGGGTGGCCTCTGCTTCCTAACCAGAGAATGGGTAGCCTAAGGCCACCCACTGAGTTGCATCACAAGCAGGGATTTGTACCAGCTCTTACTTAACACACTAATCACACTAGATCTCATATCAATGCAGTCATATAAACTCTAAAGCATCATACACTGTACAGTCTGTACATTTACACTGTACAGTCTGCCATTTTACACAGTGTAGCTGATCTTCAAATGGTTAATCATGTACTCTAAGACAATGTGCTATTTTTTTTTCTATTTCAACCCAAAGCACAAACTTTTCAACAAATGCTGCTTGCAGCTGCCACAAAGGCTTTAGTTACAGAAGTGAAGCTGATCTACTGTAGTGTGCCTAAGAGACTATTGATGACTTTGGACACCTCTGGTTCAACTCGTACCTATATTATGAATTTGGCACATGGCCTCATCTGTTGTATAAGGATAATGCTTCATACAGGAGAGCTGAAGTATTCCAACAAGATAATGTGTATTTCAAGTGCTTTGAACATTCAAAAGTGCTCAGTAGTATTATTAAGTCAGTAGAGGGCAGTACATTAATACAGCATACACCAAATGGAATACAGCTTTCAGCAAAAAGCAAAGGATGGACAGGAGGAGGGTCCTGGGTAGTGAATCAAATGCGAATAGATGTGTCGCAAGTGTGTCCTTATAGTCATTTGTGAAGTGTTGAAAGGCATGCTATTATAGGTGAGGTATCATTTTCCTCCATGAAGAAAGCATCACCCATGGGAAGAAAAAGGACATGTGATCAATGTCTCACGTGTTATTCGCCTCCTTTGATGAGTGTATTTGAGTTTAAGGCATAGAACTGTTGATGCACAATAATGATGATTTGGTTCTTTATGGTGCCTACCTCCAGCCAGAGCTTGCAAGAGCCCTTGAAGGATCGCTGTTCAAAGCCACATGCCATTAGCAGAACAGACAATGAGCAGCTGGAGTACTAAGACTATTGTCAAAAGAGAGAAGGCAGAAGGTCGTGCAGGGCTGAGTCATAGGAAGGCTCCTATGAATTTTATAGAGGCTCAGGCACAGGAAAATGTAGGGTGAGAAATGGGAAAATGTTGAGAGAGGTATCCAGGTCATAGAATGGCATAAGCAGTCAATGTGAAGGAGCATGGCAGCATTCATGGGAAGAAGCATGCCAGCCTGTATTTTAAGCCGCAGATTCTATATGCTTACATTGATGAAGAGAGTTCCAAAGATTTCCAAGATGCAAATCAAGCCCCTGTCCTCGGCAACTGGCTCTACGTATGCACAATTAAAAAAACAAAAAATGGCACAGCACAGTAAATGCTTGCAACCATATAAGACATTATTTAGATTAAAAACACATGAGCTCAGGCATGGAAAACTGATGTATGTGTGAAGAGATTGCAGGTTGGAACAATTATAAATTATGTTGAGAAAAAAAGTATTTTTGGATTAGAAAAAAATTAAATTATTGCTTTTTTAAAATAGCACAAACAGCAGGATAAAATTATATACTTTTTACAAGAACTTAAGCATTATGCTGGTTGTGTGTAAAATATGAGAGGTGGTTAAACACAGTGGTGAATAGCATGTATAGAACCACACCCTCATTGTGACAACAAAACCCTTTGCAAACAAGAGAGAATGGTTGAGTTAGAATTTCTATAATGTGCCAGTCAGAACTGTGACATGGAGAAATCCCCAAGAGTTCAGATCACTATTTTTATAGAGTTGTCAACTGCCTGGAGAAGCAATGTCCTGTCCCTTTAATAGGGACTCAATGGGATATTATTTACTAGCTGATGCTATTTACCTCCATGCTATGAAAAGCTTCATCTTCCCTTTTCCATACATCTAAGCCTCTATTAAAGAGGCAGGACATTTTTCTCCAGACCTGTTAGCAACCCTAATTAACATTTAAAATATACTATAGTTGACTAACAGTGCAATCCTAAAACCACTTTCTTGGGAGTAAGCCATGAATAGACTTGAGCGGGATCCTGAGTAGGATGGTTCACGGTTGCTCTCTTAATAATCCACAGCTTAGTTATATTAAGGCAACAGGATATAAACCATTGAAGATTGCTTGACTGAACTAGAATGTGGACAAAATAATGTTTGGCACAATTTAATTCCAGACCGATTGCATCCCCTCCACTCCCCAGAAAACTGGATATGTAATGCGATCAGAGGAGAACTATGCTGTTATGAAATGGCTGAGCTCGTCTACCATCTGCCATGTTCATTGGTTGTTGGGCACAATTATAAATCATTGCCTTCTTCCTATGTTGTCCTGAGAAAACATCGTGGAGATGAAGCCAGATTTCAAAAGTGGGACGTTGCCTTACCCTGTACATGCATGGTCTCAATGATGGATTAGAGGGTGTAGAATTAGAACGGAGAAAGGACTGGAAGCTCCTCCATCCATCAAATTTGACAGGCCTTCAGCTAGTCTTCAGATAGTCAGAAATTTAGATTAATGGAAGTCTTCCTTTCTTTTTCATTTGTTCAAACCCTATATCATTTATAATATCATTAAAAAAGGCGAATGGACTTGATTCAAAAATTCACAATAAATAGGAGAAATGGGAACATTAGATCCCCTTTTGGAAGATATTGGAACACAAAGTCTATTAATGTCAGTAGGATAACTAACTTAACAACAGGTAGAAACAAATAACATTTAAAATAGGTGTTATTAAAGGTAAGTGTGCAAGCACTGGGTCATTACTGACCCATGGGATGATGTCACATCTCAACGTTTATTAGGCAGACTATGTTTATGGGGTGGTTTGGCATTGCCTTCCCCAGTCATGTTATTAGAAAATATTAAATATTATTAATATAATGATATTATTAACAATTAATACATATTATATTATTACAAATATTATTAAAGAATACCAATCAATTCGATATTAACCAAGTAAATAGTCAAAGTCCAATTGCAGACAGAGAAAATATCTAGGAGGGATCTTTACATGCTTCTGATAGTTGTAAACTTAATCACTGCACCTCAACAATGAAAACAAATTAAGCCAGGGACAAATGAAAGTATTTGCTTTTTTATGCATGCGTATGAATCACTTCAGACACACGGTGGCTGTGGTGCCGTTTGATGCACAAAGCGCTTCATCAGAATGTCCGAGTAGCAGGGAGGAACAGCATGTGTGTTCGAGGAGACAGGGCTACCACAGGGAACCATCTGTACATGCAAGCCTCTGGCCCATGGCCAATGGACTCAGACACAGTCAACAAAGTCCAGCGATTCCTTGTAAATGAAGAATTTCTGGCATACGTATTGAGCTTCCTTGATCTGAGGGACTTGGCATCACTGCTCATGGCAATTTGTGGAGATGTCACCTCCCTACAGAAATTAATTGCAGGACGTGTCTGTGGATTCAATGACTAGGGATATTGCTAAGGAATGTCAGGTTTCATCATATGTTTTCTTCTTGCTAAGTTAATGCAAAGTTGCTGGTCAGAGGCTGGAAGTTTGACGTTTAAATGTTGTTTTCTTCCAGAGTTTTCCATTCCCCTATCTGCCAGACAGAAAACAAAGTTAGATCCCCTCTGTCTCTGTGAAGTCTTTGGAAGTTTAACAACCCTCAGAACCTTTTCCAGCATTTTAAACTCTCTTATGTGATGTCAAACATATATTTCTTTGACAGATGAATTATACATCCTGTCAAGTTACTACATTAAAAGGCAAACTGGCTTTAAAAACAATTGATTTTTAACTCCTCCAGCATTGAAAAGAAAAGAAAAAAGTTGAATGGTCTTAGTGCAAAAGATGTTAAGCCTCTTAGCTAGCTGAAAAGTAGAAACTATGTACAAGTACAAATAAATCAGAATGCATTTACTTAAACTTATAAAAATAACATGGTAAAGGAGGACTTAAGGAATGGTGTGATACAAGCTCATCCCTCTGCTGAGGTTGACTTCATATTTATATTTATGTTTTATTCACTTATATCAGTCCTCTATTGTTTCCAATGGTGTTATGTACCGTTAAGAAACATCCTAATATCATCTGGGAAAATAGATACACCAGTGTCACATGACTAAAGTATACAAATAGTAAACTAGCCTATTAACATACAGGGAGGTAGTTAGCTCTGAATTGAAGCAGCAGAAGACATTTTGCACAACATGCACAGTGCAATTCATGAATTATTTATGTGTACAATCTAGGGTTGCCAGGTCCCCCCTGGTGGGGGATGGGGGGGTAGGGTTGCCAGACCCAGGTTGGGGAAATCCTGGAGATTTGGAGATGGAGCCTGGGGAGGACAGATACTTCAGTGGGATGCGATGCTACAGAGTCCACCCTCCAAAGCATCCATTTTCTTCAGGGGAGCTGATCTGTGTAGTCTGGAGATGGGAATTTTAATGGTAATTTGTATGCATTAATGTGGTTATTTAATTGACTTGTATGTGGCTGTGTTTATATTGGGTGTAAGCCATCCTGAGCCCGATCTTGGTCAGGGAGGGGCAGGATATAAAGTTAGTAAATAAATAAGCTGTATTTCCAGAGTATCCCCAGGTACCACCTAGAGGCTGGCATCCCTCGCACAATGAAATGGGGCTGATCAATTGTGTAATATGAATAATCGGGACATGCTTTTGTGATAGCAGACCCCAACACTGGAAATCCATTATTCCTGGCCTCTACTATTACCTGACTACCTTTTAAAGATGATGTCATATATTGTATTTTAGTATGCATTGCATTGCTTGAGACTAGGTAATTTTAGCTGTTTGCATATATAAGCTACTCAAAATCACTTTGGGCCTAGAAGATAAAGTAGTGAATGACACTAACAACACATTCCGGGGGGGGAGGGACCATGGCAGCCATGACGGTGCAGCTGAGAAGCTTCCTCAGAGGCTTCGCTGCTGCCGCAGAGAGGGAAAAAACCTTTTTTCTGAAATAAAAAAAGGGGGAAAAGGTTCCCCCCCAATAAGGAGGCATTCCCAGGGTGAAAGGAGTTTGGAAGCTGCCTAATGGCAGCTCTGTCTGCTGGAACACCCCAGGAATGCCTCCCAAGACATTAGCACAGGGACTTGAGCCAGGAAAACGCCAGTGGGAGGTCCCACCGGCACCTGAGCCCCGCACTGCCACTGTGGTCCAGGGGGGTTGGTGTAAGTGCTCCAACACTGGCATCCATGCCAATTTGCATGGATACCGATGTAGGGGTCACACCAGCTCCTAAGAGCATCCCCCCCTTCAGGAATGCACTGAGAATGCTAAATGCACTTCTTTCAGTTTTACTATAGTGGTCTCTTTCAGTTTAGCACAGTTGTAAGCCTGGCATTCTTGATGCTTCTTCTGTATAGGGTTGCCAGGTCCCACCTTGCAACCGGCGGGAGATTTAGGGAGGCAGGGTTGGGGGCGGCACTAGCATCATCTATGCAATGACGTAACTTACAGTGTAACTGGAAGTGCCGGGGTAAGGCTCCCTTCTGTTCCTATCTTAAGTTTCCCCGGCTGCTTTCCCCCACAGTTATTCACAAGTAGTGCTACTCATGAGTAGCAAGTAGTGCTACTCACAAGAAACCATGGAGAAAAGCCAAACAGCTGAGTGGCGGTAGGGTGGGGGGAGAAAAACCGGTTGGTTGGAA
The DNA here is from genome assembly GCF_029931775.1 of Euleptes europaea. Lineage (NCBI taxonomy): Eukaryota > Metazoa > Chordata > Lepidosauria > Squamata > Sphaerodactylidae > Euleptes > Euleptes europaea. Next base: position 78,976,972 of record NC_079314.1, on the reverse strand, counting down.
ACTTACAGTGTACCTGGAACTGCCGGCGTGAGGCTTTCCCTGCCTCCTCCTGTTCCTATTTTAAGTTTCCAACCAGCTGGTTTCGCTCCCCCCCACGACTCAGCTGTTTGTCAGGGGTGCGGGCTTTCATTTTTGCTTCGCCTCTGCGGGTTCCCTGGCCCCCAGCACGTGAGCTTTCTTTGCCTCGCTCTGCCCAGTGTCCCAGGTTTCCTAGGCAGCTTTCCTCCCTGCGGTTTCTCGCGAGTAGCGCTACCTGCGAGATAGAGGAGGAGAATAAAGCGGTAAGATGAAAACAGGCCATAGCTTTTAAAAAGAAATATAGTGTAACATGCATATGTTAATAGCATGGTGGATTTAGAGGTGGTAGTTCTAATTCTTTGTATTAAGATGCCCGGACAGATTATTAGAAGGCATAATGAAGGTTTTAGGTACTCCTGAAGAAATGTAACTCCCTTATGGAGAGAGTTTCCCACTGCAGCAGTCTGCAATTCTGTGAATTATACCATACCTCCACTACCAGAGAACCACTCTTCAATCTTATGAATTCTTGCAATCCCCCATTTCAGTCTATATTGGCATGATCACATGATCTCTGGAATGGTGGTAGTCTTCATTGTCAGCTCTGGTCCTTCTGAGAAGGCTGTGATGAAAGAAAATCAGTAAAGCAAGAGCCAAGTTCCACTAATTAATACTTCTCCCCACCAGGGAGAAGAAATACCCCTGGGAAGGCAAACAACAACAACGACAACAACAACCCACTACAACAAGCCTTCACAACTAACAGAAAAGTCATAGCCACCACCCACAGCCAGTGACCCATGCTCACACATGGGTAGGATGATTGCACATTCTGCCTTCTCCATCCAAGCACTCTGTGTACAGCAGGTGGGTAGTAAGGCTGCACTCACATGTAAACATAGGCATCAATTCATACAGAATATTCTGTTCTCTGGGTTGGAGACGCACTGACTCATTATTTCAAATGTGATTCAGTTCATCATTTCAAGCAAATCCAGGTATTTGCTGGCCAAAGCCATTATTTAATGAAAGGACTTAACTGGATTACGATATGATGGAAGTGACATTGGGTTTTTTTTAATTAGAAGAGATTGTATTATAAATAGAAAAGTATTGTTTCTTTAAGATTTTATTTTTATAAATATATAGAAAAACAGAAGAGATCAGAAAAGAAAATTAAAGACCATATCATGACAGCAATTGCAATTGCATCAGTTGCATCAGAAGAAAAATAAAGACGACAACAAACAAAATTGTTATGAGAAATATTGACATTGTGATGGGTGGGAGCCCACATGGCAAGAAGGGGTCCATTTAAGTTACAGAGCCATAAGACTAGTTGTGCCCTTTCTATTGTTTCTGACCTTCCTTCAGCATCTGCGGATGCTTATGACCACTGGCAAGTGATGATATGATTCAAGAGAAGGTCATTAACGTAACACATAACAATATCAATGGGAAGACAATAAGAACAATTGGAAAATTGAAAAACAAACAATATACGATTTAGGTAAGTGACAAGTGGGTTCCTAAAGAAAAATGAACACTGCATGGGGGTGGCTAGTGAATTTTGAAGTTGATGAGGCTTCAGTGAGTACGCAGTTATGTTAGGCTTGTGCTTCTGATCTCCACACAAAGTACATATTTAGGGTTGCCAACCTCCGGGTGGTGGCTGGAGATCTCCCACTGTTACAACTAATCTCCAGGCGACAGAGGTCAGTTGACATGAATGGCTGCTTTGGAAGGTGGACTCTGTGGAATTATACCCCTTCCCTCCCCAAATGCTACCCCCTAAGAACATAAGAACATAAGAAAGGCCCTGCTGGATCAGACCAAGGCCCATCAAGTCCAGCAGTCTGCTCACACAGTGGCCAACCAGGTGCCTCTAGGAAGCCACAAACAAGATGAGTGCAGCAGCACCATCCTGCCTGTGTTCCACCACACCCAAAATAATAGGCATGCTCCTCTGATACTAGAGAGAATAGGTATGCAGCATGACTAGTATCCATTCTAACTAATAGCCATGAATACCCCTCTCCTCCATGAATATGACCACTCCCCTCTTAAAGCCCTCCAAGCTGGCCACCATCACCACATCCTGGGGCAGGGAGTTCCACAATTTAACTATGCGTTGTGTGAAAAAATACTTCCTTTTATCTGTTTTGAATCTCTCGCCCCCCAGCTTTAGCAGATGACCCCGTGTTCTAGTATTATGGGAGAGGGAGAAAAACTTCTCCCTGTCCACTCTCTCCAAACCATGCATAATTTTATAGACCTCTACCATGTCTCCCCTTAGCCGCCTTCTTTCCAAGCTAAACAGCCCTAAGCGTCCTATTCGCTCCCCATAGGACAGTTGCTCTAGTCCCCTAATCATTTTGGTTGCTCTTTTCTGCACCCCTCAGGCTCCACCCTCAAAATCTGTCGCCTGGGGGAAATATATATATATATATATATATATATATATATATATATATATAATTTCTCCCCCCCCTCTCTCTCTCTGTGTGTGACATATTTACCTCCTCTCATGAATGATCAGAATCATGTCTGAGGAATGTCAAGCTCAAGATAAAGGCCTAGACATTTTGAGAGCTACAGCTCACAAGAAAAAAGATCAGATTGTGAGTATTTGTAATATGTTTGTTAATGTTTTAAAATGGTTTTCTGCTTATTTGCTTTGTTGAATGACTAGTTCAGAACACAAGAGATGTCTTATTAGGACAACACATTGATTTATAACTATCCATTTTCCAAAACACGACCTGCATGTTAGGAAACACCTGGAAAGACTAAGGTCAGAGAAGAAAGAAAGAAGAAAATAATGATCAATAATAGCAAAAGGAAAGGTCAGGAAAAAGAATGAGGAAGCTACTATCAGGTGTGAGTCCTTATAACATCAAAAATTAAACTAACCACAGTCTCAGTAGAAAAATGAACATGAAAGCTGGTTAAAGAAATCACAAGAGAAATATCAAGAAGCTGAAAGGGCAAGAATACTCCTTTGGGGTTTTAGATATAGACAGTGCATGCAAGTTTGTTTCGGATAAGAATATCAAAATGTATGAAGCAACCATTATGTGGTTGGTTTTTATATTTCACTGCAGCAACATTCAGACTAATTAGATTAATGTGATACAAAGGCTTAAACTGGCTGAACTGTCATTGCTTCTCCCCAGTGAACCCTCAGGACATGAGTTAAGTGAGTGGGGCCTCCAACAGAGAACTCTTAACATCCAAATGAAATGACAAGTATCAGGATTCTGTGGGAAAGTTGTAATAGTTGAACTGGCATAAAAATGATATACACCATTAATGTACAGCCCTACAGTAACTTCCAAGTGCTGAGGACAATTAACTTTCAAAAATGGAAAATGTCTTTTGAGAATGTAACTGTTTTTATCATAATAAGCACTTGCTCAGCCATAGAAAATTCTTTTTTAATTCCTTTTTAAGATATCCAATGTTGAACTGGAAAAAAGCACACATTGCCTAAAAAGTCTTCTGTTTATTATTCATGTAAACTTTGTATCATGCCCAAGACATTTCTGAAGTACAGAACTGAATCACCAACAAACTGACTATTCTTATATTGTGGATTGATGTGAGGTCCTCTTCCTCTTCTTCCTCCTCTTCCTCTTCTTCTTCCTCTTCCTCCTCCTCCTCCTCTTCTTCTTCCAAAACCCCACAGGGTTGCTATAAGTCAACTGTGACTTGACTGCATACTACTACTACTACTACTAATAATAATAATGGATATTTACCAATATCTCCAATTACCTAATAAAAATGCTTTTTATAGCATATTCCCTAGAAATCTACTAAATGAAAACTTTTTTTCTGTTAAAGATCATAGTAACGGTAAAACAATACATTAGTTAAATAAATAGGAAAGTGTAGCAGAAGTAGTAGAAAAATGAAAACACTGAAGTAACACCCTAATCAACTGGCAAGGGAAAATGCAATTATTTGGATACATGGCATCCCATACAATACATAGAAGCCAAAGCCACTCTGAATCTCAACCACTGACTTCAGTGGCAAACTTCCAGAACTATATATTGCAGCAAAAATGGAATACCATAAAACATTGTTAGCTTGCAACATTATTCATGGGCCAATGATATTTTAAAACAGCATAATGAAAAAGACTGCCCAAGGTGTTTCTGCATGTTCACAGCTGGCTACAACAAAGGCTCGCCAATCAATTACATAAGATTTATTGGAATTCAGGAAAGCCTAGATTCATCAACAAGAATGCTAGAATAAAAGAACACAAAAGTCACAATCTGCCCTTTTCCAGATTCAGAGGGATTTCTCTTTCCAATGATTAAAGGTAAGTATGTTACAGTGTAATTCTAAATAGTTACACACTTCTAAACTCATTGACTGCAAAGGTGAGAGTCTGTTTAGGGCTGCACCAATAATTCTGTAAAATCATAAGTCCAGCCATGCTGGATCAGACCAATGATCCATCTAGTCCGGCTTCCTTTTTCATATAGGTGCCAAGTAGATTTCCCCAGAAAGGGTACAGGAAGGGTACAGAGACCAAAGGCATCCTCCTGTTGCCACCTCCTCCCACAATAGTATTTAGAGGACTATTGACTGATGTTCCATTAGGTCATTGTGGCGAATAGTCTTTAATAGACATCCTCCACCAATGTGTCTAATCTCCTTTCTAAGTAGAATAATGGCAATGACTATAAACCGTGGTAGTGAATTCAACAAGTTAATTACTGTCTGAGTGAAGAATTTGTGCTCCAAAATTACTGTCCAACAGCAGCATGAGATGTCCATGAGTCCCAGAAGGCCTCCCTTGGGCTTTGTGGGAGGACTCACTGGGGCCAGGCCTGCCAGCAACCACTGGACGATTTGCTACCATGCTACTTGCATGATCATAGGCCCGGCTTCTTGCTACTGTTCGACAGCAGCCACTCTGTGCTAACCTCTGTGCTATAGTGATTAGAGTTTCAGAGTAGGATCTGGGAGACCCAGGTTTGGATCCCCACGCTGCTGTGGAAGCTCACTGGGTGACTTTCTCACAGTGTTGTGAGGATAAAATGGAGGAGAGGAGAACAAAGTAAGTTGCTTTGGGTCCCCATTGGGGAGAAAAGTGAAGTAAAAATAAATAAATAAGAAATGGATGCCCTTAAGTAAGGTTACTAGCTCTGAGTTGGGAAATACCTGGAGATTTTGGGGGTGGAACATGAAGAAGGCCAGGTTTGGGGAGGAGAGGGTCTTTAATGGGGTTTAATTCCATAGACTCCACCTTCCAAAGTGTCAATTTTCTCCAGGTAAACTTATCTCTTTTGCCTGGAGATCAGTTGTAATCCCAGGAGATCTCCAGCCACCACCTGGAGGCTGGCAACTCTACCCCAGTGGCCAGTGCTAGGCAATCACAACAGTATTGACAGGATGCAAGCCTTGGTATCTGTCAGTAAGACTGGGGGAGGGTGCAGGAACCTTTCCAGGATTGTTTTGGCCTTTGTGAAATAACTCAATGCCGCCAGGCCCAGCAGCATCCACTGGGCCACTTGCCTTTCATGTAGCCATTTTTATTACATGTAGTTGAAGACGAGGCCTTAGAGGTGTACAATACCTTGGTGCAAAAATCTGCCTCCACCCTTCAGCAGAGTTTAACTATGCTCCAGAATTACAGTAACCCCAAAAGAAATACCATATTTAAATGCTGTTGTGACAGACAGGAGGCTGTCCTGTCCCTGAAGGGAGAAACAGCCACCCAGAGGAGTCTCTAGGAGTGCTGTTCCAACATCCAATCACCTTTCGGGGGGGGGGATAGGATGTTGGAGGGAAGCACAAGAGGCGTTAGCTCAGATCTGCCTCAGGTAGAGAGCAGTGACTGCTCAGGTCTGGCTCAGGAAGAAGAGCAGACAGAGTGAAGGGTAGCTCTGCCTGGTAGAGTGGCAGAGCCATTTAATTCTACCTTTGGGACCGAATAGAGTACCCGTTTATAAGACCTGTCTCTGGTAATGAGAAGACCTGGTCGTATTTAGGCTGACTCTTGGGAAATCCAGGCTGGTGTGGGTGGAATGAGTGTATATGAGAGTATCCAACCTAATGGCTAATCAGTAATAGCTTGTTTGTGTCCAAAAGTGTTAAAGAAAATCCAAACTATTCTCTAAAGCCACAACTGATCTAATTTTAAGTGCCTCAGCCAGGTTTCTCCTTCATCAGCCTGGAGACCTGTGCTGCTGTTCTATTCCTGGAAACTATCTTGTAAACAAATAAATCTTTGTTGTTTCTGTTCAAATCCTGCTTCAGTGATCTCCTTAAATTACTTGTGCACTACAATATTTACCTCACAGCAGCAAACCTGAAGCCTGTACACTCTCTGCCATTAGAACACCTGGTAACCGAGGGAAAGGTTTATGGTTTAAAACAACCCTAGACCCAAGAGAATTTTAGGAGGCTGTGTGTGTACACAGCCTCAGCAGGAAAAAATAGGCTTGTCACAGCTATCAATTCTGGAGTCACTGGGGTTGCTAACTCTGGGTCGGGAAATTTTTGGAGATTTGGGGGTGAATCCTGAGGAGGACAGGATTTGGGGAGAGGACAGATCTTAGAGGGATATAATATCTCTAGGGTTGCCAGCAGAAGGCTGGTAACTAGCAGGAGAGTCACCAGTTGGGTGGTGGCCAGTGATGTAGTGACATCACCAGTGATGCAACGACAGCACTTCCAGGCATGCTGAAAGTGATGCTGTCATGTCACCAGCTACACTGATTGGACCCCTATTGACCCCATTTTTTTCCTGCCACCCAGCTGAGTGGTGGTGAGAATGGCTGGGGGAAGGGGAGGTTTCCTGCTGAAGTTGTACACCTGGAACCCCTAAATGCCACAAAATCTACCCTCCAAAGAAGCCATTTTCTCCAGGGGAGATGATCTCTGTAGCTGTAGTACCAGGAGTAGGGGTGTGAAAAACAAATAACAAAAAGGGGTATTTTTTTCAAATTTAGGTATATTGGACCTGAAAAATATTGATATTCCCAATATTCCCAAACTGCAATACCAATATATTATTTAGATTCGGGTTTGGGGGGGGGGATCTGAACTTTTTGGAACCATTCTTCCCTATGGGGGAAGTTTCGGGGGGGGGGTGTTTTTGAAGGTACAGGCACCAAAATTGAAGGTGATCTGCCTACCATTTAAATAACTCCAAAAAATTCATGTAGATTGGACCAAGGGGTCCAGTTCTATGGACCCCTGAACAGGGTGCCCCTAGCTGTCCTCCATTATTTCTTATGGAGAAAAAAACAAACAAAACAAAAAAGGAAAATAAAATCTCTCCAAGTTGCTTCCAGGCAAAAGTGATGCCTGCAAACAGCAACTGCTGGTCAAACCATGCCTCCCATGGAAGAACCAACACAATAAGCTCAACAGAACCATTGCAGAACCCAGTAATCACAGTAGAACCATAAGCCAATGTGCCAAGCCAAACAGAACAAAAATTAAACCAGAGAATCTCTGCAGTGGGAAATCCCACAGAACCAATGGCAATGTGCAGAAACCCAGCAGAACCCAGAGCCACTGTGGCAGTGCAAGCACAACAGAACCAATGCCAAACTAGATAATCTCTACAGTAGAGACAGAAGATTGGGGGGGGGGCATTTTTGCAAACCCAGCAGAACAAATTTCAATATGCACAAGCCTAGCAGAACCCAGCGCCACTCTGGCAGTGCAAGCTCAATGAAAGTAATGTTAAACCAGAGAATCTCTGAAGTGGAAACTCAAGGTGCAGGGGCACTTTTGCAAGTCCAGCAGAATGAAAGGCAATTTGCAGAAGGCCCAATGGAACCCAGGGGCACTCTGGCAGTACAAGCTTAACAGGACTAAAATCAAACCAGAGGATCACAGGAGAACACATCCAAGCAAGAGGGTGTTGCAAAGGGGGTGTTGCAAGACCAACAGAGCAAATGACAATGTACAGAATGCCCAGCAGAACCCAGTGCAACTGTGGCAGAGTCAACTGAATGGATGCAAATCCGTAGAACAAATCCAAGCACTGAGCAGTAAGCAACACTGTAAAAACTGAGAGGGGAACACAAAGCAACTCTTGCAAAGGAAAAAAAAAACTTTTTGAAACTGACAAAGAAAACTGAAACTGACAAAGCAGTCAGGCAAGCCCATAGAACTCCCCCAAGATTTAAAAATGAAGGGAAGAAAAAGGGGGAGGGAGGGCGGGGAAGCCTGCAAATGCTGGCTCCTGATCTTCCCGGTAAATCCCAAATAATTCCAGGATTATTCAGCTTGGGTGTATCCAAATGCACACCACTATCCAGGAGATCCCCAGGCCTCACCTGGAGTTTGACAACCCTAGAATTCACCCATTATTATGAGTATAAACAGATTGACTCCTGTGAAATAGAACTGAAGAAGGCAAAGAACTGTGAATTTCCAGATCATAAGGGTAGATTAGGGACAAAGTTGTGTTCAGTGAGATGGAAAGCACACAAATCTTTGTTTGAGCTTGACTATGACCCCAGCTTATTTCCATGATGCACTTTCACTGAGGAGGCAATCTCATGTTGTGAGAAAATGGTAGACCTCCCTAATGATAAGCGAAGCTCCTATAAAATTCAAGATGGATACTGGAGCTGAAGCAAATGGTTACCCAGCTCACCTTTTGAAAAACATGCATGGACTCAGATAGATAGCCAATCCAACATCAGAGTGGTTGAATATGGAGGCTCCAGAATAAGCTATGAAAGAGAACTCACCTTAACAGCATAAGGAAAATCTCAATTTCTTTATTACCAGAGTTCATCAACACCAATAAAATTCAACACCAGTTAGGGTTCCTCCATGGTTTTATTTTGGTTGTTGTTTTGTGAAGAACCATGGACTTGTAGTTTCCTAGGGTTCCCTTTCTTTAGCTCATTTTTAAAAACATAAGAACATAAGAAGGCCCTGCTGGATCAGACCAATGGCCCATCAAGTCCAGCAGTCTGTTCACACAATGGCCAACCAGGTGCCTCTAGGAAGCCACTAACAAGACGAGCGCAGCAGCACCATCCTGCCTGTGTTCCAGGCCTGCTCCTCTGTTACTAGAGAGAATAGGTATGCAGCATGACTAGTATCCATTGTAACTAACAGCCATGAATACCCCTCTCCTCCATGAATATGTCCACTCCCCTCTTAAAGCCCTCCAAGCTGGCAGAAGGGAGTTCCACAATTTAACTATGCGTTGTGTGAAAAAATACTTCCTTTTATCTGTTTTGAATCTCTCACCCCCCCAGTTTTAGCAGATGACCCCGTGTTCTAGTATTATGGGAGAGGGAGAAAAACTTCTCCCTGTCCACTCTCTCCAAACCATGCATAATTTTATAGACCTCTATCATGTCTCCCCTTCTTTCAAGCTAAACAGCCCTAAGCGTCCTAATCGCTCCCCATAGGACAGTTGCTCTAGTCCCCTAATCATTTTGGTTGCTCTTTTCTGCACCTTCTCAAGCTCTGTAATATCCTTTTTTAGGTGTGGTGACCAGAACTGTACACAGTATTCCAAGTGTGGTCTCACCATAGATTTGTACAAGGGCAGTATGATATCAGCAGTTTTATTCTCGATTCCTCATCTAATTATGGCCAGCATGGAATTTGCCTTTTTTACAGCAGCCGCACACTGGGTTGACATCTTCATTGAGCTATCCACTACCACCCCAAGATCCCTTTCTTGGTCTGTTGCTGCCAACACAGATCCCATCAGTGTATATGTGAAGTTGGGATTTTTTGCCCCAATATGCATCACTTTACACTTACATTGAATCTCATTTGCCATTTTAATGCCCATTCTTCCAGTATGCAGAGATCCTTCTGGAGCTCTTCACAGTTTGATTTTGTTTTAACCACCCTAAATAATTTGGTGTCATCTGCAAACTTGGCTACTTCACTGTTTAACCCCAACTCCAGGTCATTGATGAACAGGTTGAAAAGCACCGGTCCCAACACAGATCCCTGAGGCACCCCACTGCTCACATCCCGCCATTGTGAGAACTGACCATTGATTCCTACTCTCTGCTTCCTATTTTTCAGCCAGCTCTCAGTCCATAAGAGGACTTGTCCTCTTATCCTATGACTATGAAGTTTGCTTAGCAGTCTTTGGTGGGGGACTTTGTCAAAAGCTTTTTGGAAATCCAAATACACAATATCCACAGGCTCATTCCTGTCCACATGCTTATTGACACATGCTTTTTGTCTTTTAATGCTATGTTACCATGTGAAAATCAACGAGAAACAGCAATCTCAGTGTTACGTTGGCTCAAGAATTTGGGTGCTGTGTTTTCCCAGTGCATAGACGGGCATGTGCACACCAGTGAAACACCACACAAAAGCAATCTTTGTACATCAAGACTGTTTTCTTCCATTACTTTTTGTACTGCATTATCAATATACAGAAGCTCATCAGTAACACATAAACTGAATTGAACACTGAAAAATAGCACATAGCACCAGTTCTGGAACTGGTTTTAGAAATTGTCTGAATAAAAGCTGAAATAATGAAAAGTGATATAGAAGTCTGTAACTCTGCTGAGGATGGCACTGCTTGTGACCTTCCAGACACATTGCCCCCATTTACAATAGATATTAGACAAGTTTTTTAGTTCTTTAGAATATTTGTACTCAAATCCTCTTCCCTGGATAATATCCATTAGTGGAATGATGAAAAGAGACCCCAAAGAACTGTTCTGTCCATCTATTTCTTCTCGACTTCTTATGAGACTAAAAAAACAGGAAGTGTAGTAAAAGGGAGGAAAAAGTAGGTGTGTATCTTTCCCTCAGGACAGAAGAAAGCATAACAAAGAATTGTGAATACTTTGTGGAATGCAATCCATAAGGTAAAATAATCATGGAATGATGGTAATTCTATGCAAATACCACATTTACCTCACACTTACTTCATCGAGATTGTGCTTGTCTCTCTCCTCTGCCCTTCCCTATTATTCTCAATGTATTAAGATAACAGCGATAACTGAACCATCCAAGTTCCCAACGATCTTCCCAAAAAAAAAAAAAAAAAAAAAAAAAAAACTTGTAAAGATGGATTTTTCAGGCTAAAATGAAGTGTGTGGAAACAGTAATTCCCACCATCCAGCACTGAAAATCTATCTAGCCACATAATGAAACAATCATATTATCAGTTAGGAAGACAACCAATTGAAATATATATTGAGGTCAGTTTCATGACTGGGTCAATTTCTTGGCATACGATTTAGTTTAGAAGCCAACTCAGTACAGAAATGATTCACTGGAATTTGAATTTATACTAAGCGAATGAGGAGAGGGACAGAAGAATTGCACCAAAACCACTGACCTCCCTTGGCAAACTGTTTAGGGGGCCACTTGTACATGCATGCTCATCAACTGATGAATGCTACACTGAATTCTGAAGGGAACTTCCACATTAATTTTTATTGCCTGAAACACAGAGGTTTAAAGTAGAAGTGCACACACGGAGCTCTGAATCAGTGAGGGACTAGTCATTGAACTGAATGGATATTAGATTATGCACAGAGATATAAAAATCAGCCTACATGTAATGGAAAATGTATCAGTTGATCTTAATGTGGGGCCATGGTGGGCCACACCAGTGACATAAAACAAATTAGAATAGATTTACGTAACCACTATCATAAAAACCATTCCTAAACACCCATCCCATTAACAGCCATCATTCACATATGATTAATTAATTTGCTTAATTTATTTCTTAATTTATTGGTGTTCTGCCTTGCCTCTGAAGAGCATAAGTGGGTTCCTCCAGCAACATCCCATTCAAGAACTGTCCTGCTTAACTTCAGTACTGTAACTCCATCAAGGTACCATTAGATTATCTGCAAAAAACCAGGAGTTAACCTGATTATTATGTGATAGTTGGAGGCAATCTATAAACAATAGTTTTGTGTTAATCAGCCCAGACAGTTGGTGAAGAAAATGGATTTAAGTTGATTTGCGTTGCCTCGAAATCTACCATTCCCCCAAGGTTCTGTGCTGTATTTCGTTCAAAGCCATTTGGAGTGGCTCTCTAAAATCTGGGGTCACAGATGTGCTGCAATCTTTTCAATTCACATAACATATTAAGATATGTAAGCAAAGCCATACTGGGAAATAGAAGGAAACCACTGTGAAGCGATGCAACTCAATACGTGCATTATGCCAACCGTGGCTGCGAAGAACAGATAACGAGCAATTTAGAGGAAAATATAAAAAGGAATAAAGCAAACCTTGGAGATGATGGGGTTATAGCTGAAAGAATAATATGTGGGAAAATACAGGATAGAACTCTTAACAGAAACATACATTTGTAATCCCTGAGTGAATTTTAAATTAACTGTGATTCATTACGCTAAACTTAAAAGACTCTTCTGCATTAGCATTTCAGCTGGAGGGAACCTGAAACTCTGAATAATTGCTTGGTTATTCTAGAAGATCTTGCTGAGAAAGCCAGTGGTGAAGGCTTTGAACAAGGGTATGATCCAGCATTTGGAAAAGAATCTAATGAAACGTAACTTCCATTGCACCCAAGAGACAGAAGAGGGATGTCTGCCTTATACCACTGTGTTCTCACTGGAAGAAATTCATTTGCATAATGTATCAAAGCATGCAGGCATTTCTCAGTCCAAAAGGACAATCAATATTTCATCATCAATTAGGCTTTTGCCATAGCAGATGAAGAATCTATATTTGTTTTTATGTTATCATAACATCCTTAATGGGCATGTGGAATGGTATATTATCGCCCAATCTCGTCAGATCTCGGAAGCTAAGCTGGGTCAGTACTAGGAAGGGAGACCTCCAAAGAAGACTCTGCAGAGGACGGCAATGGCAAACCACCTCTGCTTAATCACTTGCCTTGAAAGCCCCTTGCTGGGGTCACCATAAATTGGCTGTGACTTGATGGCACTTTACACATACACAACATCCTTATTGATATTGTATCATGCACAGTTAGAATGAAGAGTAACTGTGATTTTTTAAATATATATATTTTTATTTTTATTTTAAGTATGGGATACAAAAAGGAAAAAAAGGGAGGGGATAAGGGGAATCCATCTGATGTAGACAATCACATTTTTGGTCTAGTAAATTCGAAAGCATTCTACATTTACAAACTATAGTTATCAAGCATTTTCATTGATCTAGTATGTTCACATTTATCAGATTGTGTTTTCTAGTTTCTTAAAGTATATTTGTCTATTAATTCACTAACATGTAAGTGTAAAATGGTTGCCATTTCTCGTTACTGTTCTATTGACTCATTGTAGGTAGGATTCATCATAAAAGTCATTCTGGCCATGTTTGTATAGTCGAGCATTTTATCTTTCCATTTTTCTATGTCAGGTATAGATGTTTGCTTCCAGGTTCTTGCCAGTACAACTCTTGCAGCCGTTGTGGCATATTTGAACACATCTCTGAATCTCACTGGTAAATCAGGTGGTGTTATACTTAGTAGAAAGTATTTGGGGTCCAGTCTTATTTTTATTTTAGTTATATTCTGTAGTTCACATTGAATCTTCTTCCAGTACAATTTTAACCTCGGACAAGTCCACCAAACATGAAAGTAAGAACCATCTGTCTCTTGGCATTTCCAGCAAGCCCCTTTTTTCCCCTTTGCGGTGGCTATCTGAGAAATCATGTTGGGCGTCATACACCACCTGTAGAATGTCTTGTACCAGTGTTCCTTCACTTCTTGACTTACGGTGTATTTTAGTTCAAGAGTACAAAGTTTCCATCGTGACCATCTCACCAAAGTTTTGCATCCATTTAATCATGTTTATCTTAACTTGTTCTTCTTCTGAATCATACTTCAGAAGGACATGCACAACCGTGATATATTATAGCATACGAGATCAGAAAATAGCAAGATCAGAATATAGCAAGATCAGAATATAGTCTTGAAAAATGTCAGAAATGCTTTATCATGCCATCAAAATATTAACTACTCAGTGATGTACTCCATATTTCAATTCTTATACTTGGGTCTTATCTCAAATAAAACGATTCTTTGGTATTCCTTGTACATCACCTTCGATGTTCACAGAAAGACAAGTAATAAATGTGAAAAACAGAAGGGTGTATGGATGGTATATTACAGAAGAGAATGACATATGAACTATGGATTGCTGTGGTTACTGAGAGACAGTGTTGGAACAATTTGAATGTCAACATGACAAACTAAAATCGCCTTCCTTTTTTCTACACAAGAACAAAAAAGCCGTAGGTGCTCTAAACACCTTGTTGAAGTAGCAGAGATCAGAATCTATATAAACTTGACTAGAGAATTTTCGGGAGAGCTGGCAACCTTCTATGGAGAGGCCCTAAAAAGAAGCTTATTGAATAAGGATATGACCATGGAGGAGGAGGAGGAGGAGAGTTGGTTTTTATATGCTGACTTTCTCTACCACTTAAGGGAGACTCAAACTGGTTTACAATCACCTTCCCTTCCCCTCCCAACAACAGACACCCTGTGAGGTAGGTGGGACTGAGAGAGCTCTAATAGAGCTGTAACTTGCCCAAGGTCACCCAGCTGGCTTCTTGTGAAGGAGTGGGAAAACAATTCCAGTTCACTAGATTAGCCTCCGCTGCTCATGTGGAAGAGTGGGGAATCAAACCCGGTTTTCCAGATCAGAGTCCACCGCTCCAAACCACTGGTCTTAACCACTACACCACACTGGATGGAGCTTTCTATACATCTCATGGTTTTCTCCTTCTTTATATTTTGCCAGGTGGCCATTTTGCAATGTATGCTATCACATGATTATATAAATCTTAATCCTTACATGCAGAGCTCACAAATGTGGCACAAAGTAGCCTCTCAGGGGCTCTATGAAATTTCCTTATTTTTTTGCTGTTGTTGTCATCAATATCTTCCTTCTAAAACATGTCAAAGTGAACCCACATCTCTCCAGATGGTAAGAAGCCACATTCTGCATCAATATAAGTATACAAATGGTTTCTGTGGGTTGTTGCTACATATATAGCACATCATAGCCAAAGCCCATGACAGTAGTCAATACTCAATTCTGAAAGCTTGGCTGATTTTAGGAATAACTTTATTTTTTTTGTAAAAAGGTACAGTCAATGTATCAGATGTAACTAACAAAACAAATTCCTAGCTATGGCTGCAAAATTCTTTCCCAGACCCAGTAACCAGAAGTGTACCCAGTAACCATAGCAAAATTCTGCAATATCTTAAACACAGAACAATTTTTAATACACTCAATAGCTGAGATACTGAAAGGGCAAGCAGACTGTCAAAGAACAAACTGAGACACTTCTTGTAGTTTTGCCTTATATAGGTGGACAGTGGACTAGAAAAGAGTTAGGGTTGTCAGCTCCATGCTGGGAAATACCTGGAGATTTTTGGGGCAGAACCTGAGGAAGGTGGGATTTGGGGAGGGGACGGACTCCAATGTCATAGAGTCTACCTTTCAAAGTGGCAATTTTCTCCAGGTGAACTGATGATCTCGATTGGATGGAGATCAGCTGTAATAGCAGATCTCCAGATAGTACCTGGAGGTTGGCAACCCTAAAAAGAGCTGTTTTTCACCCCTCTGTGCTTTGTACACAGTCCAACCAATTCTAAGCAAACCAGGAAGGATAAGTGACCCAGAAGCTGCCATGGCTATCGGCTCAACCTGTCCAGCAAACTACCAATGATCACTTTTCCCTTGGTCTCCTTTCTTTTGCTCAGAGTGTTAGAGAACAATTAAAAGGAAGCAGCATGAAGATCAGTTCATGCCTTTCCAGGATCCGGCAAATTGTTTAGATCCCTTCCAATCTGGGTTCAGGACTAATTATGGGACTGAAACAGCCTTGGTCATCCTGTTGGACCACTTGTGCATGTTTTAAATAGTTAGCTGCCTTGGTGGCCCTTGTGAGGGCAGAAAGGCAGGATATAAATTTGGTAAACAAATAAAAATATTGTAAATAAAGTAATGGAGCTGTACAACTAAATTCCTCAGGTAACAGATACAGGGAATGATTGGGAGGAAAATAGATGGGAAGTTTCTCCTCTGTTGGATATATGGTAGTAAAAGGGGGCCAGAAACATTTGGGGCTAATGGAAGAATTTGAAGAAGGTGACAAGCAAAAGAAAACAGGTGAATGAGAGATCCCTAATCTAGAATGAATCTTTAACAGATGTCTGTTATCGTGATGTCTGAATGCAGCCTTAAAGAACATTTATTTTGAATTCTTGGGATAAGGTGGGCAAAAATCTAAATAAATAAATACTTCTAGATGGCGAGAAATTGTTTACTAAGGAACTCTCTGAGCCTCAGTGAAAATAGCAATTTAAAACAATTTAAAAAGACATACCTAGCAATTTCCAACAAGAAAGCATTGCAAATAAGACACAATTTACAGTGATTATAACAGAGGAGGCGGACAAGTTTTCCTTTTTTATCGAATGCATGCTGACCTGTTGCAACAAGAGGAAATGCAAATATAATAGAAGAAGCTAGATATTGATAATAATTGTAGGAAACTGAAGATAAAATGACTTTCATGGTTTCCTTGTTTTGATGTTAATATAGACATATCCAACTGCTTCCTGCATGCTTCCCATACTGCTGCCTGCATGCTTAAAATCCAGCATGATGATCCTAAGTAGCTGACTGGATCAACTCAGGATGCTGAAGGTTTCCCAAGAAAGCCATCAAATCAGAAATGAAAGTGGATAGTGTTCTTCAGATCCCCCCCCCCCCGAATCATGTCATCATTCAGGAGACACAATAGGGAGCTGTGACTATTGCTTTTAGAATAATCTTGGTATAGGTTAAAAAAGGGAGAGACTTGCTAGTAGTGAGAAAAACAAAACTATGAGTTCCCAAATAGCCTAGAGGAAAGCTGTGATTTTTAACACCACAGAGTTCAAATCCTGACAGTGGGATGATCACTTGGACTTTCAGCACAGAGACTAGGTGTGAGGAAGGGTGTCTGAATATTCACTCAGCATTGAACTCAATTGGATTTGCTGATTGGGGGGAGTTAAAACCTCAAAAGAGTCAGTCCCTTTCCTCAGTGGGGCAGGGGACACCGTTGCCTGTATCACACTGTTTGGTAAGGAAGATAAATACACCTGGTTATGAGATCAGTAAATGAGCAGGAATGGTGCAGGCTATATGCTGTAGCTTATGTGCTTATAGTTCACTGGACACAGAGGTCTCGGGGAAGACTCTCCTTGATACTGGGGCTTCATCAGTTGAACCCTAATGCTGTTCAGCATGAGGTGAGGATGATGGTAGCTCAGTTACTTCCAGCATGCAACTTGGTGTACAGGCAGCAAAAAGTGAGGTGTGGCAACAATGGGAAACAATGGCTGCAAAGAGGTACAGCGGTAGGTAGAGCAGTGTCTTGTAGTGATTAGTGTGTGTTGACCTAGAAGCATAGTGACACACATTCAGACTGCTGCTTGGCAGTGAAGCGGATTGGGTAACCATAAGCTCGTCAGTGTGGTGTTGCGGTTAGAGTGTTTGACTAGAAACCAGGAGACCCAGCTTCAAATCTGACCTCTGGGTGACTTTGGAAGGGAAAAATATACATGTTTCTCAGCTCTGTGATGGAATGCTGGGATTACAAATGTAATAGAGTGGAAAGTGTGAGTCAGTGTGGTGTAGTGGTTAAGAATGGTGGACTCTAAACTGGAGAACCGGGCTTGATTCCCCACTCCTACACATGAAGCCATCTGGGTGACTTTGGGCCAGTCACAGCTCACTTAGAGCTCTCTCAGCCCCATCTACCTCCCAGGGTGTCTGCTGTGGGGAGAGGAAGGGAAGGAGATTACAAGCCGGTTTGATTCTCCTTAAAAGGTTGAGAAAATTGGCATATAAAAACCAACTCTTCTTCTTTTCCAAATATTTTGCCCAAATAGCAACTTTTACAGTGAAAATCAAACAGTACCTGACAGTCCTCTGCAACTCAGCTGTGCAAGTAGGCGTAGGATGCAAGATTTTGCATTTTTCTTGACATCTGGCTGACAAGTATTCCAGCCAGTATCCCCAATTCTGGTAACACATAAGCGTCTCATAGGCTCACAAAGAAGTGGACAGTGCTTTTACAAGGAACTGGAGGGAGTGCCTTCTGTTATGGGATAGCAGAACAATTTGTGTATCTGTACAAATAGGTAATCATAATGCTAGAATGGTAGTGGCTTTTAATAGTTCTGGCATCCAAAATGGAAATGAATTGACTTGAAAATGTTCTGAAATAGTCTGAACATCTGTTGAGAAATGGCCACAGATACAGCTCATGTTACAATAAATGGAGTTAACTGTGGTTTGGGAAATTATAGCTTTTAAATTACTGCAAATACCATCCTTTCTCTTCACAAACCATACATTTCCCAAGGAACTAAGAACAGATGCAAACAATTTATAGTCATTTAATGGGGGAAGAAAAGTTTGTGCAGAACCCTGGAGTGAAATAGTACCCATCAGTCATCACCAGGGCTTACCAGGAATTTTATTTGTATTTTCTCATAAACATAGCACACAGTAATTAATGAGGGTGCTTGCAGGCATCACAGAATTGGCACGGTTGCTACCTCTTAATAAAGATGGGTTTCCACGGTTCTTATAAGACAGATTTCATAAATGTGAAAGACACAAGCTAACCAAAGTAAATTTTTGGGTTCCATTGATTTCAGTTGGCGAGAATTAAGAAAATGCACAACATCAATGAGATCTAACAGCCTGAACAGCCCTAAGTAGTCTGATCTTGTCACGGCTTGTAAGCCAAGCAGAGCCGGCCTTGGTTAGTAGTTGGATGGGTGATCATCAAGGAAGACCAGGGTTGCTATGAGAGGAAGGCAATAGCAAACCACCTCAGCTCATTTCTCACCTTGAAAAACCTATGGAGTCACCATAAGGTGGCTGTGACTTGATGGCAAAAAACTGTTAATTATTATTTGCAGTGCTTTGTTTGGTTGGATTGTATAAGAATAGCTGCTCAACTGCCTCTTCTATCCTTCCACATATTTTTGTTCAGATTACACAGAGACAACAGAGAAACCAATGAGCAACATTCACTTTGTTCTGTCTCAAAACTGGCCAGGAGAGCTGGATTGCACTCCAGTATTTGTAACTACATTGGTAAAAAAAAAAAATGGATTTTTTTCCCAGAGACTAGCTCAGGAATGAACTGATCATTAAAAAAAAAAAAATGCATCGTAAGATATGGCTAAAAGGCACACATTACAGCAGTCTTGTTGAAGCTATACATCTGGGTCTGTTTGGTTCTTTCATGGATGCTTCCTGGGAACTAGGGATAATTGAACACCAGCCAGCCCATTCAGCTTACAGTTTACTAGCTGGTTGGGATCAACAATTTTTCACTGAGCAGTGAGTTGTCTAAGAGCAGCTTGAACCTGTACATTTTGTGTATTTGAACAGTAGAGCACAATCAGCAGTGTTTCGTGCAAACACATGTTCAAAAAGCCTAATGGAATCCTAGATTCCCCTCCCCCATTGCTACTCAGCAGCCAATAGTATAAATAAAAAAGTGATAAAATTAATCTGTTGCTTTTTTTCTTCTTTTTGCTATGTTCCATCGTTTTTATTTTACTGTACTTTGTTGTAGGTTGTTATAGAATACCAGTAATTATAATTAAAAAGTCGACCCTGTAGGCTCTTCAAGCCAAGAGACGAACAAAGGTGATTTGCCATTGCCTTCTCCTATCTAGTGATCCTGAACTTCCTTGGCATTCTCCCATCTAAGTACTAACCAGGGCCAACACTGGTTAGCTTCCAAGGTCTGGCAAGATTGACCTTTCCTGGGCCATTCAGGTCCGGGCAGTCAATTAGAAGGTGATTATAAATGAATACTCTTTATCTATCTATCTATCTATCTATCTATCTATCTATCTATCTATCTATCTATCTATCTATCTATCTATCTATCTATCTATCTACATTACTTTTTAATGTTATCTCTGTGGTTATTTCACACATGTGCCTTTTTTTCCTTATGGGAGTCATGGTAACTTATCCATTACCCTGAGAGAAAATTGATTCTCCTACTCTGTAGCTGTAAAAGCATCTTTCAAGGCACAAGAAAATGCAACTCAACCACCACAGCTACTGCTTTATAGCAGTAAATCTGTTCAGCTGGAAGATGCTCGAGTCAGACAGCAGTGTGGCAAAGTGGTCTGATGCTTGGCTCACAAGTGATTGCAGCTGTTGGTCATGATGTATTTGTTTGCAAAATATGCTTGCCTCAAAGTCTGCAACATCCATAATAGGAACCTTATTTACATTGCACCACCTTGAGTTCCATGATGGAAGAAAAGCAGGATATAAAGACATTAGTGTGTGAGTGGCAATACTGAGCAATGTGTCAGGACGTCCACTGTACACATTTGCCCTCTGCTGTAAATTCTATAGAAGCACATAGCCAAGTAATTAGGGTTGTGCAAAAAAAAAAAAAAATCGCCTCTTTCCACTAGTCCTTGGCAACACTGAACTGAACCTGAAAATCGATGGACAGCTTGGCTCACAAATGCCTGCAGGATGGGGGTGACACCTTCGAGGGCCAATAAAATTGGACCCCCTGTCCCAACGTTCACCAAACTTCGGTGTCCATCTAAGGAGAGTCCCTTGCAGCTCCACTGCAAATATGGGGACTCTACCTCCAAAAATACCCTCACAGGAGCTTCACAAAAATCCCTATACACTACAATGGACCTTAATTTTTTTGTTAAATCCAAAAATAAAGCCGAAATACTCCTTTACCAGTATGGTTTTTTGGCTTATTCTGGGTTTACCCCCAAAATCAGGCCCAATAAACTTGAACCAGAAATTAACTTTTTTTTTTTTTGCGCTTGGTCTTACTCTGGTCACAAACTCCTCAGTGTTGGTTGTGTGTTAGAACAGACCTAAGGAAAAGGGACTGCTTAAGCTGCTACTGATATTATCTACTACTTCATAAAAGATTTTCCTGTAGAATTCTTCTGGTGACTCATACTGGAGCGGCTTGCACCCTGCATCAATGTGTCGTGGAGGCTTTCTGCACCTAGGAAGGTAAGGATTTTCTAAATCAAAGTCTTTTGCTCTCACAGTAGTCCTTGGCCAGAAGTTATTCCTCAGTTGTTTTGTACTCTCTTTGGCAGACACTAAAAGAAGTTCTGCTTGATGGAATTGTAGGTTCCTTTTTTGAAGTGCTGTATTTAGTGTGCCCAGCCAACCAAACATAAGCATCAAGAGCTGCAGCCCTGGGAGAAAAGGATGAGGGACTTTGAAATGTTCAACCTGGAGAAGAGGAGGTTGAGAGGGGACACGATTACTGTCTTTAAGTATTTGAAAGACTGTCACTTAGAGGAGAGCAGAGAGCTGTTAGCAACAGAGGCTAGGACTTGCAAGAAGGGATTTACATTACAGGCAGAAAAGTATTGTCTGGATGTTAGGAAAACATTTTTTTTTTTTTACAATGAGAGTAGTTTAACAGTGGAAGCCTAGGAAGGTGGTGAGCTCCTCCTCACTGGCAGTCTTCAAGCAGCAGCTGGAAAAACACCGATCCTGCATTGAGCAGGGGGTTGGATTAGATGGTCTGTATGGCCCCTTCCAACTCTATGATTCTATGAGTTACTTCATCTGTATCTATACAAAAACTTTGGAACTCCCTCCACAGGGAGATTCATCTGTCTCCCTCTATCAGTGTCTTTGACCAGCAAGTGAAGACTTTTTTTGTTTTGTCTGGCATACCTCCAATTACAATTACTGGCCTTCCATCTGGTATTGTTTGTTTATGTGTTTTAATTGGATTATTTTACAATTTTAAATATCTTTTAAATTGCTTTAATGTTTTAATGTCTTTTAATGTTTGCTACCTTGTGGACCCTGATCAGGTGGAAAGGTGGCATAAAATGTTTTAAACAAATAAATTAAATGATCTGCATGAGATGCTCAGTTTTATTCTAGCTATGTCCAATTAAACAAGACTCCAAAGGGGGAAAGACTCTCTGGAGAAATGCATCCAGTCAATAGATTACTGCTATTATTTTCTATCAAACAGTATCTTAGGGCTTCACCAGATATAATTCTGGGGAAGCGGTGACTACAGCTTTCAGTGTTTATTTTCTCCAAATAGCAGGTATGTGTGTGTGTGTGTGTTCAGATCAGGGTCATTGCATGGGATCAAGGCTAAAGTTGCTGTTTTTTAAGTAAATGACATTAAAACTGCTTTCCCACTAAAGACACCCCAAGTTTCAAGTTAATTGGATCATGAGGTCCAGTTCTATGGGCCTGCCCCCAGCCATCCTCCATTGTTCCCTATGAGAAAAGAGTTCATGCTTTCTCCAGGCCATCAATAGCCAAACACATAAGAACAAGCAACCATTGGCCAAAAGCCTCCCAGGGCAAGCAGAACCAACAAGACCAACAGAACAAAAGTCAAACCAGTGAATCCCAGCAGAACCACAGGCCAATGCAAAAGACACAACACATCCAATGTCAAACCACAGAATCCAATGTCATACCACCTGAAACAAGAGAAAGGACAAAATTCCAGCCTAAGAGAACCAATATCAAATCACAGAAGCCAAGCAGAACTCAAAGCCAATGTGGTAGTGCAAGCCCAACAGAACCAATGTCAAACCAGACAATCCCAGCACTACCAACCTGGCAAAATCCCCCCAATGTGTGATCCCATTTGTTTGTAAGAACTGCCCCCTTTCCCCCAACTGTTGACTGGGAAACCTGCAAAAAGGGAAAAAAAAAAAAAAACACCCTCTCCAGTTTGGTACTATGAAATGCCAGCCCTGGATATTCCTAAGTATTCCTGAACATTTCTGGGAATATTTGGGATCAGGATGCTTGTATCGTGGAGATTCCTGAATATCAACCCAGACCCCAAATATATCCGAAAAATACCAACACAATATTCTTCAGGTCTCTTTTTGGCCCAGATATGCCTAGTCTGCAGATCAGTTGCAAACCTAGGGGATCTCTAGGCCCTCATCCCAAAGGCATTCCCAAATGAAGTTCTTTACTGTTTCCTTATGACCATGTCCGCACTGCGCGTTTGCAGCTCTGATTTCTGCGGGCTTTCCTTGCATGTTCGCACTTCATCTCTGTCAGAGTAACAAATTGCCCATAATAATCTGACAGAGACAGCTGACAGGTAGCTGTCAGATCAGAGGCATCTAGGATGATGCAAGAGGCAGCAATAGCCTTGCAGGTTCTAGGGTGAACTGCAATTAACCGGTTTGAAGCAGTAAGGATGATGTAATACTGTGGCCAGGTCTACAGGTGGCCTTATTGGTTTCAGGTGGAGTTCTGTATATAAGTCTATGTAACTGTAACTCTGTGTTGGGAAGTTTGGTGGAGAAAGTGTACGTGACGGTTTGTCTTTTATCTGTGCACTGTAAATTAAACAACACTGTTTTCTATAAAGCAAGGAGTTCTGGTGGTGTTTCCTGGATAACTGCTAATCCGCCTGCTTCCACATCAATATCAACCGAAGGATTCTGGAGACGTCTCCAGAGCACAATTTCTCCGCGTTAAGAGCATCCGCTTATACGGTGAATTAATAAAATGAAACGTCTTCCTTACCCGAGGCCTTAAAGTGTGAACATGCAAGCTGTGTTCAATCCACTTCCTGCTGCCAGCCCACTTACTGCTGCCAGCCCACCCCCCACTCCCCCCCCCGCCTCCCTAACTGATGCTGGACCAATCGCCATCCTTGCTTCGAGCGCCGACTGGGCATGCGTGGGAGCGCACTGGTCTTCATTTGATCCTGGCTTATCAAATGCAGCGGAGAAAGGCGGCACGGTGGGAACAGAAATTTAAAGTCGTGTTGGATGCTTGTGTACTGGACACGTTTAAATTGCGAGGTAAGTTGCTAGTGTGTTCACGGGCCAGAACTGAATGGTACCCAACCATTCCAACAAGGGAACAAGTCAACTGGTGCACTAAGAGGCACTCCTAGTGAGAACTAAAACAGTCTTCAGCTCAGAGTGGTCCCAGCAGTTTTGCAGAGGGGTGTAATATGTCTGTAGACTTGTAGTATACAAGTGCTATGGTTTCCAGTTGCTTGGAGAGAAAAAAAAGTCCTGTGCATTTAATATAGATGTAATTGGTGTTATTTACCTTCAAGCCATGAACAGTTTCAGCCACCCATTTCCCCACCTCTTTTGTTAAAGGGACATGAAATTTTTCTCCAGATCCGGTGTCAACCTGTGTCAACCTCTCTCCCAGGTCCGAAATGCTGATGACAGCCCTTTCAGACTCCCAATGAGCAAGGTGTGGTTTGTTTAATAATAAGAGAGTTCTTTGCCAAAGCCTTATCTCTCCAGCCTTCGGTTCGTCCCTGGGAAAGTTGCACTCACAGCACACACAGCTCCTCTCATTAGTTTTGTAAAACGACGTTTATTTTAAAGAAAATAAAGAAAACACTCTCGATTCATAACAAGAAAATAAAACCATCCTACTCACTATTGAAGGCCATCAGAAGAGACAAAAAACAGCTGTCCCCAGGATGAGGCTAATGCCTTAAAAAACCTACCCTACCAATCAAGGTCAACCACTTAATCACCCTCTGCCAAGCAACTTTCAATCTTAAAGCCAGACACACGTTACTTCCACACACAACCCTACCTTCCTCTGTGTGTAACTTGCCTGTTATGATGAGCACATTAAGACAATAAAAAGAAACGTTAGCTGGAATCTTCTCTAAAAGAAATAACTGTTTAGATGGTTAGACATCAGATGATAAAAGCATATAGACATTTTGCATTGAGTTAAGCATCGGTCCACCCAGCTCAACATGGTCTTTGAAGCGCAGCAGTGATCTAGTTTCTTGGGCAAAGACTTTCCCCCACTCTCCTGGCTGAGATCCTTTCAACTGCGGATGCTAGGGACTGCCTGTGGGATCTTCTGTATGCTCTACAGCTGAGCTCTGGCCCCCTGCTCCAAAGTTTTCTCAGACTCCCAAACAAACAAAGTGTCTTCAAAGCACCACACTGTTGAAAAGAGTAGTATAAAAATGTAAAATATGCTTTGGCAACTGAAAAAAAATTATCCTCCAGAGGTTGAGTTAGAATTCACTGAACTAAAGGAGAAGCTCACTTTGAGTTCAATAGAAACAGAACAGAGAAAGGGATTTCAATAGTCCCAGCAACAGCAGTTGTCAAAAGAAACAGTTCTCCCTCATTTTTTTTATAGCAAATATTCCTGTTGGTTTGACTTGCCGGACATTTTCCCCTCAAGTAAAATTAGTTTGTGTTCTGAACTGATGCTGTTCAGTTGATTTGGGTTGCTTTATTTATTGAATGGTCTCTTCAGACATTCTGAGAGATCAGAAAACAGAGGGGATTTCTATAAATGTAATAAATGTAACTCGGGGGGTTACCGCACTTTGTATTCCCAGCAATGTATTAAGAGTTTGAAAATGTTGTAAAAAACATCGCTTTAAAAGGGTTTTTGGATACCATGGCTTATAAATGGTTGGAAGACGTCTTCACTGCTAAAGGGGCCAAACAAAGTGCGAACAGTATTTTTTATAATGTTTTCAGACTCTTAATACATCGCTGGGAATACAAGTGCGGTAACAGCCTCCATTTTGTGAGTTGTGCTTATTTTTGGTTCTCGTAGGTTATCCGGGCTGTGTAACCGTGGTCTTGGTATTTTCTTTCCTGACATTTCGCCAGCAGCTGTGGCCGGCATCTTCAGAGGAGTAACACTGAAGGACAGTGTTACTCCTCTGAAGATGCTGGCCACAGCTGCTGGCGAAACGTCAGGAAAGAAAATACCAAGACCACGGTTACTCATCCCGGATAACCTACAAGAACCAATGAACTCTGACTGTGAAAGCCTTCGACAATATTTTGTGCTTATTTTTACTTCATTTTTTTTAAATAATGTTTACATAACACGGCTAGTATCCTGAAAAACCCCTCACACTGATAAAGATAATAATGATGCTGTCTAAATGATAAAGAAAGATGCTGATGACTGTATGAGGCAAGTGACCCCATAGCAATGCATAGATAACCTAAAAGCCCAACCCTATTTGTTTAGATCAAAGCTCTTGATCTCTCTTTCCCACCATCTTCCCCATACATCCCTTTCTCATTTTCAATTCCTTTCTACCCAAGCAGGACAACTTGCTCAGGTGTTTTTGTTGTCTGGAACGAGTCTCGCATTCAGACAGCTAATTTTGCTGCTTTGCTGTATTGTATGATTCCTGATTAAAATAAACTTTATTTTTGACCTAGTTGGCCCCTCTGTAAATTCCTGGAACCTTTCCAGACTTGAGCACTTCATTTTGAGATCCTCATTACTGCTGTTGCTCAGAACTGGGGTTGATTTTGTTTGCTTCAGGGTTAAAGTTCATACCTGAGAAGCTGTGCAGAAGAAGGTAGCTTTCTTACCTTAAGATATTTTAGTATGAGTGTGGATTCCGATTGGAAAGAGAGCCATATTGACACTGGTGAAGGTCTACATTAGATGTCTCACTGGCCACAAGTAACAGCAGTCCCTAGATCTAGGATGTTGCCCCTTAGGGTTGGAAAATTCCTGGAGATTTTTTTCTTTTTGGCGGGGTAGACTGTGGAGGGTGGAGTTTGGGGAGGGGAGGGACTACAGCAAGGTGTAATGCCATCAAGTCTATCCTCCAAAGCAGCCATTTATTCCAGGGGAACTGATCTTTGTTGTCTGAAGATCATTTGGAATCCCAGGAGATCTCCAGGGCCTCCACTTGAAGGTTGGCAACTCTATTGCCTCCACTGGTTCGCAGCAAGTACCAGAGAGGGAGGTTCCTCAGTGAGGGCTCTCTGCTGCCACCAAGTAGGTATAGTGTGTCGGGTAGGGGAACATTGTGTGTGTGCATGTGTGTGTATAAGCCTTGCAGGTCAGAAATAAAAAAGATGGCTTTCTTTACAGTCTAATCCAGGAGTTCCCAGCCTTTTTTGAGCCTGTGGGTACTTTTGGAATTCTGTCATGGTGTGGTGGGTGCAGCCATAAATGGCTGCTGCAGGAGGTGGAGCCAGCCACAAAATAGCTGCCATAGCTTACCTTCAATTACACAGTGAAGATCCTTGAGCTGTGGTGACAGCAGTTTCCAAAGCAATGTTTTTTTATTAAAAAAAAAATCTGCAGAGGCAATCAAATCTTTAGTGGCCAATCAGAAGCCTTGCTGGACAAAAGCTCCACCTGGCTCTGTCCACTTTCTAAAAACACTTGGTAGACACAAGAAAAGGGTGTCAGTGGGTGCCATGGTGCTAAGCAGATCTCTTGGTGCTATAATGTTCACCTCAGATTCCAGACCAGCATTTATTCATATACCAAAATCCACATCCTGAGTCAGGTGAATATAAACTTCAACAGCATCACTAGATAGTGAAGCATTCTGAATCAATTACTGCTTTGACATGGGCACGTTTAAATATGAGCTTGCAAGGGGGGGGAAGTACTCCGCTATGTTTATAACCTGCACAGGCCATAAAAACTAGGCTTTAATCCAAGGTGTTCATGATAGCATCCTTGATGACATTTGACCATTCTCTTTTTGAGGTTACCACTTGGAATTTTTTCATTGGAAAATTTTGAATGTCTGTATTCTAAAGAAAGCCACATGCAGGATAAAAGAATGCATGTTTGGGGAAAGTAAGAGTGGCATGACAGCCCAGGCAGTTTCAACTGCTTAGAGGGCTCTAGCAATGTACCCATTCAGAAAGGAATACACTTTGACTTCATTTGAACAAGATGTCCAGTCAAGCTAGGAATGAAGCTTCAGACAAAACTCTGGCAGATTGTAATACTATCACTCCTCACTTTAGCTTCCCGGGACGTGACAGAGCAGATCAATGCAGCCGTCCATCCATCATGACTGCTATTTTGCATCAAACCTATGATGCAGGGAATAAAAGAAAGAAAGAAGAAAAATCCATAACGTACCCAACTGAACATACACATTTTACACTGGCTACCTCTCATTATAGGAAGAATACATCATTATAGGAAGAATATAAGCTTCATTAAAGTGAAGTTCTCTTCAGTGGAAAAGAGAATCTACTTTGGTATCTCTTTGTGAAAAAAAGATAGCATTCCAGTGCCTTGCAGGGGGGTTTTCCTAAACTTTTCTTCATCAGAATTTCTCTCGAAGTTCTTGTTTCATACATGGAATGGATACGTTATGATTATTCTGTGTTTTATTTTTAACAGAATGAACTTTGTACATATGCTGTTTACTATAGTTTTCTCTTTTAAGATGTTCAAGCCTGACTTTCTCCCATGGAAGATTCAAGGTAGTTAACAGGGACAGCTCTTTCAATTCAATTTCATGTTTTCCCCGTAGTTTTATCTGCATGCTGTTAAAAGACTGGAAAAGGGTAACCTTGATGTGGTTATATGTATGTATTGCTGCATGGCATTTGTCAGGAATATACTAGTGTATATTAGTAAAACACTATATCCAAAGAATGTTGATGTTTTTATATGTCTGATCATGTTGATTGCTTTTTGCAATGTTTGATCACTGTATATTTGCATGTCAGTAATACAGCGAGAAAATAAGAGACAAACGAACTAAAGGAACTGAAACTGCAGTGAATGCATATGCTAGAATTCTGTGGTTCATTTAGATCCTCCCTTTAAAACCAGAATTAAAGAGTGAAATACAATACAAAGATAAATTCTGAACCAATAAAAAAATGGAATGTGGGAAATCTGCTAATTACATCTGAATGTTGCCAATACTAACTTTACTTTAATAGAAAGTATTGGCAAAAAAATCTACAATTTCCATTTTAAAATAATTTAGTATAAAGTTAACTTGCAGCACGTCGAAGATTAGTTCATAATCTCCTTGACTCCCACATGATAATCATGTCGTTTTCAATTTCTGCTTAAATATTTGGAATGAGATTAGAATTCAGAATCATGCAAAGCTTCAGATTCTTATTCACTGATACAAACTAGTGTTAACTGACAAATAAGCTTCTAAAATGCCAGTTTAATGAGTAGTGATTGGTATGCAGAAATAGGCATCTTGGTGAGGATACAGAGAAAGCTGCTGCAAAGGTAGAAATCCTTTAAATCCAGAAGTTGTGTAAATGGGGAAACGGGAACCCCCAACACTTGAAATCAGCATGTGTCTTCCGGGCATCTCCAAGAGACTTGGGGATGGTACAAGGGGTGGACATGACGTTGCGTTGCTCTACACGTTGACATTATGCCTGGGTGAAAACCCATGCTACCACAGAGTTTCTAGTGCATCAGCTGATGCACCGACATCATATCTGGGTTTTTGCTCAGACATGATGTTGACACACAGAGCAATGCCATTTCACACACCCCGTGAACTCCCCCCCATAGGTGATGGTATTGGGGGCAATGGTGGGAGAATGCCCACCTAATGCAGATAACTGAGGTCATCAACAGATTCACAAGTCTGCTCTTAGTGTGCATCTAAATATCACTGATGATGGCAGAAAAACAGAGAATGCAAACAGGAAGAATCACTTTCTGATGTGGCTTTTTAAGGGCAAAACTAAAATTCTGTAACTATTTGTCACAAGATAATAAACAGATACAGACAAATGAGCGACTTGCATCAGTACTACAAGCAATGGATACAGAATTGAAACCCGCAGATGGAGGTTTGATTTGCCACTTACAAAAGAAATACAAAATGTTGGGAGAGGAAAAATAGCATTCTGATTCAAATTATAGTTTATTTTAGTTTGACAAGTTAACACACTAATTCTGGGGAGGGGAGATATTCCGTGCTATTTCTGTGAGCTGCAGGAGGGATCTTACTATAGGGATGAAATTAAAATTGAGCTGTTTACTTTTCATTTGCCACATTAACATTTATATTGGGTTGAATAGGCAATAAGATTTAGAAAGAACTGGATTTTTTTTCTTTTGCAAAATTCTTCATGTTGCTGATGATTTGCCCTGATCTCATTAAAATGGAAATCTGTCCTTTGCCTCTCAAAGCAAGATTAGCTATACAGAGTGGCTTACACACACCCACATACGAATTATATATAGCAGTACAATCATATGACAAATATACCAAACACACATGCATATCTGTAAGTAGAACAGTAGGTTTGTCCAAAAATCCTACATCAGCCATGGATTTACTGGATGGCCTTGAATAAATCACTCTCCTTTTTCTGAGCTTTCCGTTAATAAAATAGGCATAAGATAATAACCACTTTTTGATCACAGGTGGTCACTGAAACGAATAACCAAAGAATAATAAAGATGGATGAATGAGACATTATATGTCTCATTCATATTGAGCCACAATTCCAACAGAGTGTGTAATAAAAATGGAAAACATAACAGCATATCTGCCTTTCCCCCTCCAGTACCTGTATCAGAAATACATGTATTCCTATTCTGCCTGTATCTCCCAACTGCTTTTAAAAACCATTGTGAGCTCAAACCAGTTTAGTAACTCAGCAGGGAAAGGAGTAGCTGAAATGGGAACTGAAAAATAATGCTGGGTATGTGTTAACTTGTGGCATTCCTGGTCTTGCTGATCTGGTCATTAACATTTGTGTTTGTTTCCTGAAACAATTTCTATCAAATGGCCCGTCAGCATCCAGTTTTCCATTGTAGAAGTAAGGGCCCATGAAACTCAGGGGGGGGGGGATCCCATATACTCCTCCCATCACAGTCTGGCCTGATTCACCTTGGAGCCTGGCCACAGCAGTGGTGATGTCTGGGAACTGCTGTGAGCCCAGAGTGACTTCCAGACCCTACCGCTTTGGCCGTTCTGCTGTGCAAAGTTTGGAGCAAATATTGGTAGTCCCCACTAGGGCTGTCAATTCGGTTCGGCCCGAACTGAAAATCAGCCGAATTTCCCTTGATTCGGCGGTTTTTAGTTCGGACGGATCCGAACTCAAAACTGGCGGGCAACCGGGGGGGCCGAATTCAGCGAGTTCGGGAGTTCGGCGAATAAATTCGGCCAATTCGGCCGTCAGTAAGCAGCATAACCGTCAGTAAGCAGCATTCTCCTCCCCCCGGCCAATCGGTGGCCAAGCTGGGTCTTCTTCTGACCAATCAGTCAGGATTGAGTGCTGGAGGAATCAGCTGATGTGCGGCCGGCCGGGGAAAGAGAGAGAGAGGGGGAAATCCTCATGTGTGTGTGAGGGGGTGCTTGTGCACATTCACTCCTTTCCGTGGCTGCAGGGGGCGCATTTTTGGGGGTACCGACCCCAAACTTTCAGGGGATATTCAGACAGGTTTTTTTAAGAGACCACCCAAGTTTTGTAAACATTGGGTCAGGGGGTCCCGAGATATGGGCTCCCCCCCTTTTTCTTTCCATGGCTGCAGAGGGCGCATTTTTGGGTGTGCCGACCCCAAACTTTCAGCGGAGCATCAGACTAGGCTTCTTAAGATACCCCCCAAGTTTTGTAAACATTGGGTCAGGGCCCCCCGAGATATGGGCTCCACCCCTTTTTCCTCTCCCCCCTTTTCCATTTTCGTGGCTGCAGGGGGCGCTTTTTTGGGGGTTCAGCCCCCAAACTTTTGTCATAGCTTCAGAGGATCCCTCTTAAGAGACCACCCAAGTTTTGTAAAGATGGGTTCAGTGGGGGCTGAAATATTGGCTCCCCCCCCTTTTCTCTTTCCATGGCTGCAGGGGGCGCATTTTTGGGTGTGCCGATCCCAGACTTTCGGCGGAGCTTCAGTCACGGCTTTTTAAGAGACCACCCAAGTTTTGTAAACATTGGGTCAGGGCCCCCCGAGATATGGGCTTTCCCCTTTCCCCTATTGGGATGAATGGATCACCCTCGAGAGATGCATACATATGGATCTTATATTGGATACAAATGGAATCATACTGGATTACCCAGCCTCCCAGCCCCTCCTGCTGGAACAGAAGACAGCCACAGTAAGACCCCTTTGGGGGCTTTAATCTATATTTTTTCTTTTCTGTGTGTGTGTGTGTGGGGAAAGCAGAGTCTGTGTGTGTGTGTGGGGAGGGAGCAGTTTCTGTGGGGGGGGGGAGCCAAAGGGGGCTTTTGCCGGTTCTGCCTGGGGTGTGTGTTCCCCCTCCAGTCTCTCTCTCCCTGGTTTGAGGGGGGGCTTCATTTTTATTCTTCAGGTTTTTCCTCATTCATAAGATCAGTTAGGTTATTGATGCTTGCTCAAAACTGGTTTTCAAATGGTGACTTAAAGAATGCATCTGCCTGGTCCCAAGTCCAATGCAAAAGGAGACATTCCACCCCCTCCTGCTCATTATGCATAGCTAGCTGCCTCTGTCCCTTTCCATGGTATGCAAACTCCCAGGTGTCAGGTGTTGCTATGCACTGTTGCAAAGGTTTTGCATTGCGTGCTTGTGTTGCTTTACAGTTGTATTGTTTTGCAAAATTCTTCACACCTGCCCCGCCCTTTGCATATTTGCAAAGGGGTTGCTCTGCAGTTGTGTTGCTTTGCAAAGTTCTTAGCACCTGCCCCGCCCTTGCTCTAATCAGCTGTTCGTCGGGCCGGGAGCTTTGTGCGTGGGCGGCAAGCTCTGCGGAGAGATCCACATTAAGGGTGGGGGGGACCCCTTTCAGGGCCCATATCTCAGCCCCCCCTGACCCAATCTTTACAAAACTTGGGGAGTCTTTCAATATACGTCCTTTGAAGCTCTGCTGAAAGTTTGGGACCTCTAAGCCCAAAAATGCCCCCCCCAGAGCCGCGGAAAGGCGCGGTTGTGTTTTTAATGGCTTTATTCGGCCGAATTTTTTTCCCGAACTTTGAATTCCCGCCGAATTGAACGGATCCGAAGTGGGGGAGTTCGGACTTCGGCACGTACCGAACCCACAAGGGCCAAATTCGGCCGAATCCGAACTGTACCGAATTTTTTTTTTTTGACAGCCCTAGTCCCCACTACAGGCTTGGGAGAGCTGAATCTATGAACTAATACATTTAACCCCTCATCCTAAGTCTTTAGTTTGGGTGCTGTGGAAGAGATACTAGCGGCATGTTTTCACTGTACTAAGGATCTTCCTGCTTTTGAAAGTAAATTCTGTCAAGTGTCAGATTTACAGGAAAACAAAAGAGGCTGACCTCTATCAGCAGAAAACCAAAGAACAGACATACAAGGAGTACAAAGCAAAAAACACCAAATGAGCTTAGAGTAAAAAGGAATAGATAACAATGGATCAGCTGGATAAGCTGGAGAAGGGAATCTTGTCTGTCTGCCAACTGAATATTTCTGCATTTGGAATAGGAAGAACTGTTCATACATTAATTTTCATAGGTACTCTGATTTTTGTTAAATGGCCCTCTTCTTTAGAGAATGTTTGAACTGTCCTGCTTAAGTCAGCAGGAGCCATTAGCAAATCCATAGCACTTTGCATATATTCTTTTCTTGTGGCACATTGTGTTTTAGCTTGCACAGGTTGGTGTCTAGAAAGCAGTTGGCTGGTAGTCTACCCATGAGCAGGAAAATATGCACCAGCTGTGGCAGCAGCAGCCACCAGCTGGATGGGAATAGGCAGAAATGGCATCTATGTGCCTCATTCTTGTTTCTCTCACTGCAGCTGCCCCTACCGTCACTCATACCCCATTTTCACGATGCCCCCACATGGCCCGGCCCCCCTTTCCCTACGTTTCTGTACTGAGCTGCGCTATAAGGCTACAACATAGCATAGTGGGGAAAGGAAAAAGCCCTTTACAGGGCCCAAGAGGGGAGGTAAAATGGCATATGGCCGCTAATGGCCCACACATTTTAAAAGAGGAGCTTAGCTGCATTCTAACTCTCAAGTAGCTGCGTGGGATGACCCCCATGGACACCCCACAGTGTCTCCTTTGAGCCAGTCAAATGGAAGTTTTTAATTTTATCTGGGTCTTCCCACTGTGGGGTCTTCCCACTGCCCATGTGGGGAAAGTCCCTGTGTGGTTGGAGCCTGGGCGAGAACATTGACCCAATTCACCACTTTGATTCTCTGATTTAGTTTCTTCTGGTCCGCTGAAGCAAGTTGTCCTGATAACTCCAAAAGCCCCTCTTTTCTCTTTGGAAACTGTTTCCATAAAACTGCAGGTAGATGGAAAGGGAATTATATGACACACACCGATTCAGGTCATTGCCTAAAAAAGTCTAAGCTGTCTGTTCCATTACTAGGTGACTCATCATCTTTATTTGGCTTATATAATACCTTGGTTCTGCATTGAATGTCTGATGTGTCTGTTGAGGCCAATAGAAGACATTATTTAGCCATGGAGTCAAATGAATTCAAAATGCATTGTTCTCTAAGGAATTAAGAACTGTAAATATTTGCTTGGTGACACTCCCAATCTGACAGTAATGTTTAATGCATGGTATTTATGAAATGCTTCATTGGCCTACTGAAGGCAGATGTGAAACTGTTGTTAATGTTCATTGCAGTACCTTTTCCTCCCCTCTTATGAGGACTACCTCCTGGTTTCATTTTCAAAACATGGAAAGAGAATGTGTTCATGAGCTTTAAAAGCCATTGACTGCATTAGTATTGTCTGTTGCTTTTAAACTGAAATGCTTCTTTCCTGATTTAATTGTTTCGTCCCAGATGCCAGTCCCACATTAAATAGTGAATGGTGCCTTTTTGCCCTTAGACACAAAGCTATTTCTGCTAGAGATGAGCAACAGGAAGAATAGTGCTCAGCAGGGGATGATGAAATATATTGCTTCCCCAATAAGCATTCAGAGCTAGTTTGGTCGTCCATTTCTACGCCACTCTACCATGCAATGCAAATAGGCAGCACTGTGCAGTGTTCCCCATAGCAAATTATTCTTTTGTATTTTGACAGATGAACAAGCACGCTCTGTTTACTTAGTTCCACATGTGAGCACCTGAAGAAGCAAAATATGACATTTTATTTTCTAATTTTTATTTTTTCCCTCAGCTGATTTGTCCTAGCTGTAGTGAAACGATACCTCATATCATCAGCAACTTTAATAAAATACCAAGTTTTAGGAGCAAGGATGTTTATGGTGATTTGTACTCTGTTGCTGTCTATTGTGCTTGGAATTTAACACACTGTCTCTCTTCCAGATGGATTGCATCCGACTCCTAGCTCCACGGGCACAGGAATTGTTGCAAGGGATGCCTGTGACACTGCGGAGCCTTGGAGGGGGAAGGCTTAGTGGGGCATAGAAAGTTCCTTGGCCCTGTGTACCAGGCATAGTGAAACCAGGACCTGCAGGGCTTGTGAAGAGTTTAGGACAGGGAAGGAGATGCAACAGATCTGGCCCACTCTGGTGAACCACCTAATGCAACATGACATGTGGCTGCAACCTGTGGGCTATTCAGTCATCAATATAGCTAGCCTCCTGCTGGCACTGGCCTTCTGTACCAAGGCCAATGGGAAGGCAGATAACATGGGACATTAGGGTGTTGGAGGGTGTTGGAGGGCTGGGCCTGCAAGCCGCTGAGGAAAATGGATGGAAGGGAGCCAGTCTCTCCTAAGACTCTCATCTGATGAGCCGGGTTTGTTTCCCTGCTCCTCCACATGAAGCCTGCTGGGTGACCTTGGGTTATTCACAATTCTCCCTGAACTCTCTCAGACCCACCTGCCTCACAAGGTGTCTGTTGTGGGGAGGGGAAGGAGATTGTAAGTTACTTTGAGACTCCTTAAAGGTAGAGAAAAAAAGGGTATAAAAACCAACTCTTCTTCTTCTTCTTCCCCCTCCCATCTCATCACCACCCTCTTCTTTTTTAAATGATATTGAAAACTATATACTGCTACAAAAAATGGAGTTCTCAGAAAAATACGTCCTTTGCTGAAATCTGAAATCACTGAACGTTTGGGAAGGGATGCCACAAATGTTGTGGTAGGCAAATGAACAGTGGCAGCTCTCACAGATTCTTCTCCCCATTCCTCCTGCCAACATATCCTGTAATCTACCATGCTATACATGAGGAGTGATCCAACAACCAGGGGTGGGTCGTTGGGGGCAGCCAAACCACCTGTAGAAAGGCTAGCTCACTACTCATGATGGGTGGGGAGGGAATAAGAGGAGCTGATGACGAGCATCTTTAGAAAGAAACCAGCATGTTTGGACCAGGTATCACAATCTTGAACTAAATTACAGTTCGTTCGTTTTCATTTTAGCATCAATTCTAGGCCTAATGTTCTTGTTTCCTGTTGACAAATAAGGGTACTTCCTGGCTGCACTATAAACACTTCAGGAACACCAAAGAACCAGAAGGGAAAGTAATTGCAAAGGGAAGATGCAATATCTATATAGCACAATCTTTAATAGACTCTTAGCTCCATCCAATGGAAGAATCTATGCCATTATGCCAAGTTCAGGAAAAATAATATCACACTTTAGAGGGCATGTGTCTTCATGCCAGAAGCTGTGTTCCACCCTCACTTAAACCAAGTGATATATTCTTTTGTAATGAATAGAAGACCATTACTGATGTATTGAAAAAGGACGGTAAAGTGAAACAGTTGGTTTCCTGAGCTTTAGTTAAGAGTTAGTACGTCAGTTTCATTCACTGTGTCAGCTGGAAAAGAAATTTTACGTATCAGAAGACATGCTTTCCTTATCTCCTATCAATCTGAAGAGCAAGAGGATATAAGCACAGTCACCCTGAACACAATACTGTCAATCTGAAGATCAAACAGCAAGTTACAAAAATGATGTGTTTGAAGGATTGTAGGAACTGCTTATATGTGTATTTCGTGAATGAAGGTTGCTTCCTACATGAGTTTTTTCTTCTTCCTTCCCTTTCATCATCTTTATTCCACAAAAAGAGGCAGGCAAAGCCCATCAGTTAAAAGAAATATTCTGGAGGCAGACAAGATGCTATTGCCATAACTCAAAGTTATTGGACGTTCACTAACCATAAGATGTAGGATTTTAAAAACTTTCCTTTAAGAAAAGCAAAATCAACCATCTTTTTCAATATTACAGGCAATACCTACATGAGTTTTTGACATTTTCTCTCTATGCAGAGTGATCCATCACACAGAGAAGTGCATGTGCAAAGGGAAGCACACACAAAGAAAGACATATGTATATAGCAGGTTGATTGGGATACACTATTCAGATAACAGGCAAGCCTTTTCAGACTTTATAGTCCATATGTGCCAGGAGGCTGGCAGCTGTATGTAGATGCTCTTGATATAGAAGCTTGCCAAGTGACCTAAAAATGGCAACACAGAGATTTTCAGTTTTGGTCTGCATGAACCAGAACCCTGGAACATTAGGGCTTCATGTCATATGTATAGAGGCTATATGCATTTGCAAAATCCATGCACTGCCCCTTTCAGATGTCATGGCAACTACGTCTATCAGGAAGATTATGGGTAGCATACTGCCCTAGTGCACACGGCTGGCAGGCTCCCAGTATGCACAATCTTAGTATCTGAAAAGCGCTGCAGACAGAGTTAGGAGCAGGACCTGCAAGTCAGTTCCAGAGTAGCATATAAATTGTCCCAATAACAGATAGTGCCCATCCGTTATATTCTTGGGTAGTCTTTAATGGCTGCCCTATTCCTACTGACCAGCATAGTGTAGAATGAATATGAATGGGCAGCATATTAGTTTGGAAGCTCCCACGACTACCATGCTGTGACACCAATATAACTTCTGACATCTTAGTTTCTTGTGTAGCACAGGGTCCTAGCCAGTTGAAGCATTTGAAAATGCTCTCTCATGGGCACGGTTTTTTTTTGGGGGGGGGGTTACCTGGCTGCCTACAGTTGGCAATCCCTGGAGATTTAGGGTTGGTGCCTGGGAGAGCAGAATTTGGAGAGGGGAGGAAGCTTGGCTTAGAAAAATAGAAATATAGAACTGGAAGGGACCTCAAGGGTCATCTAATCCAACCCCCTGCACAATGCAGGAAATTCACAACTACCTCCCCCCACTTCCCCAGTGACACCTGCTGTATGCCCAGAGGAAAGCAAAAAACCTCCAGGATCCCTGGCCAATCTGGCCTGGAGGAAAATTCCTTCTTGATGGCTGAAAAAAGCTCTGGATGGGACTGGTTGAGCCCAGTCTTCTAAATGACCCTTCTGCTATGCAGATTAGTCTTCTGTTGTGTGATGTACCTGGAAAGTTGGTTAGACCAAGTTGGCTCCAATTATACAACCCCTACCTCAAAAGGACCCCAACTATGGAGTCCTAACAAAACCAGTCAGAAAAATGGGAAAAGGCACAGAGCAGTGCATCTTAGCAAAGGCAAATCTATTCGGCTACTCGGCAATTGCCTGTCCAGCTTTGTTCAGCTTCCTGGTTTTTAGTATTTGACTGAAATTGAACCCCAACTATGGAGTCCTAACAAAACCAGTCAGAAAAATGGGAAAAGGCACATAGCCGTGCATCTTAGTAAAGGCGAATCTATTCGGCTACTCAGGAATCGCCTATCTGGCTTTGTTCAGCTTCCTGGTTTTTAGTATTTGACTGAAATTGAACCCAAAAAAAGCCGAAATGGCTATTTTCGGGTTTATTTTCAGTTTGGGTTTACCAATATGCACAGCCCTAATACTTTGACATTTCAACACTTTCCATCAAATCCATTACTTGCCTTTGCAATATCTTTAGGTGTTATATATAATCTAAAATACATTTTAAAACAGTTTTCTCTAAGCATTTGATATTTCGTAAACTTATTTGTTTTAACCATAGTTTCTCCCACTGAGTCATATCTATAACAGCTCCTAAATTTTGCATCCATTTTACCATTCAGTCTTTTACTTGTTCTGTTTCTGTTTCAGTAGCAATAGTCTATAGATTTTCCCTAACAGTCGACCTGAATCTCCCATTGACATTCAAAATGTGTCTTTTCTCTCAAAAGTCCACCTTCTTTTTTAAAATTTTCTTTCATTTTTGAGACCATTTGAAGATATAACAGCCACTGAATATTCTTTTCTTCAGCTTTAATCCTCTGCTAGGTTTTTTATTTTACCCCCCTTGTCTATCATATTCTCAAGAGTTATATAATCTGTTTCTCTTTGTATAATATTAAACCAATATACCTCCACGGACATTGTCAGTGATGAAACTAGTGGGCTGCTACTATTTCTGCATTGAAACCATATTCTAAATAGTCAATCTCTTAAAATCTGTTTCCCATCTTGCTTTTGAATTGTTTTCAACGATTTCTTAAGCCACAGATAGTTATGAATTCTTTCTTTGATATCAATTAGTTCCATTTTCACATTTCTATGTTTAGGATCTTTGATCCAATCTATTAACCATGTCAGTGCTGCTGCTTGGTGGTATAACTTTAACACACATGAAGCTGCCTTCTACTGAATCAGACCCTTGGTCCATCAAAGTCAGTATTGTCTACTCAAAGTGGCAACAGCTCACTGGGGTCTCAGGCAGAGGTCTTTCACATCACCAACTTGCCTAGACCCTTTAACTGGAAATGCCGGGGATTGAACCTGGGACCTTCTGCACACCAATCAGATGCTTTACCCCTGAGCCACAGCCCCTCTATTGGCAATCGGTGTTCTTAATTGTAGAACATCCCAAAATTTACACCACATTCATTCATGTTTGGGTTTAAGGTAAGCACCCCCAGACTCTTATCTTCTTAATGTTTGGTATACCAAAGCTGCTTTTCTTAATTAAAAACAAAAACATGCTGGGGCATCACTGTTTGTGTTTGTGTGTAATGTGCATTTCATTTCCCAGAGTTAGGACTTTGAATCAATCTTCCCACACTTTCCCCCCCTTTTGTTCTATGCAAATGGCCTGCAAATGTAAGCATTTCCCTGAACAATATCTCATATGGTTTAGTAGTTAAACTCCCATCATACTGTCTACATTTTTATGCTGCTGGAAAACTCCTGAATGAATGAGGAGTTATCCCCCAAAATTACTTTTTTGGCTTTCAATAATGGAAGATTTTGGCAATACATAAAAGCTGAGGGCAGAAACATCCATAACCTTGAGTAGCCTGCTCTTCTCTTTTCGCTTTGGAGACTTTACCTGCTGATTTCATTGAAAGGAATTAGAACAGCACTATAAATTATGACAACTTACCTAGCCTTTTTTTAAAGCTGTTCCTTTCAAATGCAAAATCTCACTTGGACAGGAACAGTGTTTTACCAGAGCCAACACAAACACAAACCCAGCCTTGTGGAATGTTAATTTTTAATATTTACTTTTATTAACTGAATACTTTCTTATACTGTTTTCTAACAAGAAGTTCCTGTATATGTCTTAAAATCACCTGTGTTCTAAATAATTGGTGGAAGCCAAATTTAACTCTTTCCTCCCTAAAAGAAACTAGTTCCCCAAACTACTGTTAGGTCTTCCAGTGAACTAACAGTGCAATTGTATGCAGAGTTACTCTACTCTGAGCTCCATGGGTTGTACTGCAAGACAGGTATTCTCATGGCACCTGCCTTCCCTCTGTATTGGGGTGAATAGTACTAATTTCTATTGGGAGTGCTGCATGATGGGGGAAAGCCTAAACACCTAGCCTTCAGCATTGTAGACCTTATCCAAGAGGAGGGTCCCTGCAACTGTTTTTTTAATATTAAAGTAAACATTGTGAGATCTGATCACAGATCACCCATATAGTTTAGCCTTAAGAAATGGTGCCTGGTTATAGTAATCCACCAAAACTGGAAATTGAACAAGAAAACCAAGTGTACCAGGCAGTGCAATCCTAAGGGAGGGGTAGTTTCAGCAGGCTCAGGGGTGGTACAGCTGTGCTATCTCCTGAGCAGCTTGCTGCCAGGTGCAACAAGCCAAAAATGACCTTTCCCCCGAAAACCCTATGAAACTGCTCCATGTAGTTTAAGGGGCTGTGCCTCCCCTTTTGCAGGTGCACGTTTGTGCTAGCAAAAGGGGGCATTCCCAGGGCAAAAGGGCTCAGAGAGTTGACTAAAGTCAGCCCCACCTCTGGGAATGCCCCCTTTGGGACCCTTGGGCTGGAGAAATGTTGCCTCAGTGGCTGTGCTGGCGCCTATGCGTAGCACTGCCATGCTGCTCCCCAGTGTTGGCGTAAGTGGCCCTGCACCAGCATTAGTGTCTATTTAGCCAGCATAAGTGGTACTAATGCCGGCACAGGGGTCACTCCGGCTACTAAGCCCTTTTGGCCACCCCTTAAGGATTACATTTTTTGTGTCTAAAAGATCAGGGCGCAGATGGGGAAAAGAGGGGGAAATTAACACATTGTATTAATTAGCAAAATAATTAATTGAGGGTGGATGCTTTTAATGCTGTGTGAAATCCATTTATATCTTTTGCCAATGAATGCTCAGCAATTCTT
This sequence comes from Euleptes europaea, assembly GCF_029931775.1. Taxonomy (NCBI): domain Eukaryota; kingdom Metazoa; phylum Chordata; class Lepidosauria; order Squamata; family Sphaerodactylidae; genus Euleptes; species Euleptes europaea. Next base: position 78,935,778 of record NC_079314.1, on the reverse strand, counting down.
CATCATCCCTTTACTACCAGGAATTGATGGAAAGATGTGATTCAATCAATAATGCAGGTAGAGGCAAAAAATCTGCAAATACATCTTGTTAAAACTATAAAACAAAATGAACAAACATAATTGTAAAACTTTTTTTCCTTCTTCATTTTGTTGTTATATATTTGTCCTTTTGCTTTTTTCCACTTTGTTGTGTTTTGCTAATGCGTGGTTATGTGTATTTGTTGTGTAACTAGTAATAGCATTAAAAATAAGAAAAAAAATGACTGGGGCAGCATGTAACTCTGCCTACCTATAGTCCAATTCTTACTGATGTGTAATACCTTCCCATCTCTAAATATTAGCAACTGGTATTAATTACTCTGGATTCATCATTAGGGAGGCTTACAATTCAAAAACATTGCATTCTCTGTAATTACTTTCTAAATGAAAGCAACTTTTAAGTATTAGCCTGGATTAAATTGATGATTTCTCCATTTAATTCAGGAGCTTCCCCCCTTCTCAGTAAAGCACACACAAATGTCCATATGCAGATATTGAGCATCATGCAAACCATGTCCATGTGTGGCATGATCCCACCCTGGGGAGGTGTATGAATTAAGCAAACATGTGAGCAGAACCAAGTCTGTCTCACTTGACAACCATCTTTCTCCTTGCAGAGTGTTGACTGGGTGGGAAAGAAATACTAAAGTAACCTTCATAAAGCTGCTTAATTCACACATCCTTTATGTGGAATGTGTGGCTGTGTGAAAGAAAAGAGGAAACAAAAAGAAAACAGAACGCACTATAAAATATCTGGGGATTACCTACATTTCAATATGGTTTGATTATATAATTGGACTATTTCAGTGAGATATCAAAGATTTGATAGTAATTACACAGATCAATATCTGCACACATACAAACCAAAGAATATTTTAAATCAAGGAGTAAGATTATCAAGACTGCCTTCAAAGGAACATCTCCACTTGTCACGTGTTGCACTGAAATCCTCCAGTAGCTTTATAGCTTTTGGTAGAACAACAACCACTTTTTGTATTCATGACTTTTCTCACAATGGGATGTTAACATTTTTCTAGCATGACTTCCTGGTATTATCATGCAGTTTTCATTATTTAGGGTGGTATCTCAAGGTATTTTTGTTGTTCTTGCATGCGGGTACATATGGCCTTGTGTACAAAATGCATATGGATCATATGAAATATGAATGAAACCTTGATGTATCATTCAAAACTCACAAACAGTAACTATCAAAGGCACAACCCCCACTCATAAGTATTGAGAAGATTTTCTTTTCACATCAATATATCTCTCAATATGGCCAAAACTGTGGATACAAATATGGAGACTGGAGCTGGAGCCATGAACAGACAAGAAAGAGCTTTATATCTATGGGCCTAACTCCCCCAAATAATAGAAGAACCTATACTTTTAAAAAACAAATGCCTTTTGCAGTGGCCATTGTGGGGGTTGCTAGGCAACCACAATAATATTGCCAGCCTTCAAGAGTTGGTTTCTGCTATTAAAAGGCAGGAGGGAGTGGGCAGGGCCCTTACCAGGATTGTTTTGACTTTAATAGAGGTCTCAAGGAGCCAGGGCTGGTAGCAACCACTGGCAAGCCTGGTTACTCACTACTGTTCAACAGCAGCCATCTCCTGAAAGTCACTGTGGTGTAGTGGTTAAAGTTTCAGACTAGAGTATGGAGACCTAGGTTCAAATCACCACTCTGCCATGATGCTCACTGGGTGACTTTGGGCGAGTCATATACTCCCAGCCTAACCAACCTCACAGGATTAGGGTTGCCTACCTCCAGGTACTAGCTAGAGATCTCCTGCTATTACAACTGATCTCCAGCTGATAGATCAGTTCACCTGGAGAAAATGGCTGCTTTGGCAATTGGACTCTATGCCATTGAAGTCCTTCCCCTCGCCAACCCCCACCCTCCTCAGACTCTGCCCCCAAAATCTCCAGATATTTCCCAACCCAGAGCAGGCAACGCTACACAGGATTGATGTGAGGGTAAAATGTAGGGCAGGAGAACTGTGTAAGTTGCTTGGGTCCGCATTGGGGTGAAAGGTGGAGTATAAATGAAGTTAACAATAAATATAGCTGAAGATGGGGGGGCAGGTAAAAGGTATGTTGGCTGTTGAGTGGGGAAAAAAGGGAAGCAGGGAAATGGGAGACATTATGGAGGCTGCCAGAGGGATGGAAAGAGGAAATTATAAGGGAGGTGATGTAAAGGAAAATGAGATGCCCCCTGCAAGTCCTTCTGGGTCTCCCACTTGTACTTGTCTACTGTTTACAACTATATGAAGCTTACACAATCTTGCAGATAAACTCATGTATCTTTTAAACATTTTCCTAATTTCATGGTAACCTATTATTAGGGAGCAGCTCCCATGTGGCTGGAAGACTATCCAACCCCATGGATAGATCAAGTCACAGAATCAGAATGTGGCATGGTGTTGACCCGCACAATTAAGTCATTCAAATGCTCTCTTAGCCATATGGTTGCTGCTCAGGGATGAAATTCCCATCCCATGCAGTTGGGACTGGGAGAATATACCAGGGCATCTTATGTTCCCTTTAAGCTTGCCTTTTATTTCAAACACAGCACACAGTGAATGGGTGTTCAGGATTTCAACCTGAATATGGTTGCTAATATGTATGTACGGTAATCCCATTAAGCACTGACCATTAAGCATTCCCCCTACTTGGTAGTTATTAGAAATTGGCTGTGATTCAGAATAGTTTTGTTTTTGGACTACATCCCAAGCATAAGAACACAGTATATCCATAATTAGAAATCAGACAAGCAAGACTGGATGGATGGAAAGGTGAACAGTCAAAGAGCTAGACAATGAACGTTTACTCACTGAGATGTCAAATTAGTGCAAGCACACGTGGAAAGGTCAAAGGAAGGAGCCAGAGGAATCTATCCCAGAATGGAGTTCAAATAATAGGAAATTGTCCAAGTGTATTCCAAAGCCATAAATTGTGACTTTTCCTCCCAGCTTTATATGATTTTTTCTCTCTCTCTTGGATTAGGTGTTGCACACTGGAGTAACTTTAAATTTTATTATCTTGGAAATTCATTGCCCATCCAGTGCCAATAAAAACAAAGAAAGTCTTAACTTGCTTTTAGAAGCCAAAACAGTTGGTCTGTTTTAGTGGTTTTGTGTGTGCGTTTTAAAATATGACAGTGCCTGGCACAATGATTCTCCAATCTTTTTTCAGCCCCCTGGCAATGCTTGTCTCTTTACTCCCTTCCTGTATACAGAAGCAATACTAACAACAACATACATGCAGGACGTACATAGCTAGGCCAGTGGAGAGAACCATGGTTTTCCACGGCCAAAGCACATTGCAAAAATTTCACACACATTCCTCCAAAAGTTTTTTAAAATAGTTCCTCTAAAATGTAGGGCATCTTCTATTTGGACAGAAACAATGAAAAAAATAATAATGATTATTCTGTGGGCGTACGAAGAGAGATTTAAATCAGACTGAAAGGTCACTCAAAGGTGCCCTTTCTTTTCTGTGCAAAATAAGTATTAGAAGGTAATGCATAATTTTGCAGACTTTCAGCAAAAATTAGTTTGACATGAATGAATACTAAAGGCTCCTCAGTTCCTTTGCTGTACTGTGAAAGAATAAACGCTGAGATTTAGGAGCATGTTAATATGTTTAGTATTGCTCTATTATTTTTAAAGTGTTCCCCAAAACACTTTTGCGAACAGTGCAGAGTTACACCCTTCTCAGGACCGAATTAGACATGATGGTGTCCACAGGTGAGACCTGTGAATACTGCCACCATTTTCAATTTCAATACCTTTATTGGCATACCATCAAGCAGTCAATCAAATAAAACCAACCCTCTAAACATCCTTTAACTGCCACCATTTTAAAGTGTACAAATGCTGCGAGAGCCCAATCCTGATTGGGCCTGCAACATACTGGTCTGAGGCACTCTTGCTCCCTTCCCTGTACCTTTTCAAGTGCCAAAACAGCTCTGTGTAGGGAGGGCAGACATTTCATCCAGTTTGTCCCTAAACCCGTTGATTTCAATGGATTTAGAAGGGATAATTGTATTTCTGATTGCACTGTTGGTCAGGCAGATTTTAGGCCTGATAATCTGAAGTACAAAGGAAGCTTTTAAAAGTTAGGCATAAATATATCTCCCATTCTTAAATCATAGATACCCTTGGTTTATATGGCTTATTAAATTCAAAAAATATAACAGACTGCAGGCTCTTTGCATAAAACCTAGATTTCATCAGGTATTCCTAAATAGAAATCTTCATGTGAACATAAAAGACTCTGATTTTTCCACTTACATATTTTGCTTATTGCCTTTTAAATATCCTATCACTCTTCCACTAAGGCAATTTTCATAGTAATTCCAGGAAGTCACCCACCCAGGCACTGATGTGCTTGCTTAGTTTCAGCAACATGGCTGAGTTATATACTATTCAACCATATCTCAAGGCACAAAGAGCAGCACCCACATTCAGACACTTTGTAGGATGCCACAGAAATCTCATGTAGAGTGCCCCACCATGTACTGAACTGAACTATGTTGTGAGTGCTTCACCCACAGGCATCTATGCACAATTTGATCCATGTGATTATTCCCACCCAACAAGTGGCATAATCATGTAAATACCGATGTCTGTTGCATGAGTTTCTATATGGAGCACTTCCAGCCCTGCAGGAACACAGGGAGAAATTTGGGGGAGGGGATCAGAAGTCATGTCTCAGCTGACCGGGGATCAATTGGGTTCTGGCCCTCCTCCTTGGGAAACTTTACAAGGCTAGGATGCAGCACAATTTTTGGAAAGGGAGATCAGAAGCCGATGCTTAGGTAATAAGGGATCAACTGAGAATTGCTTTCCGAATCCCTCCTCATCACAAGAAACTTCACTGCATCGCTGCTTTGGGACACTTCACAGTATTCCAATCCTTTATCAGCTGTGATTTTTCTTGAGTATTTGTGAACTACTAGCATCTGGTATCCACAAAACCTGATCATGTCTCTGCAAAATTAGTGCAGTTATATGAAATTTAGTATGATTTATATTGTTTGTTATTGCATGACTTGCAAAAATTATTATCTTATTTGCATACATATACTTATGCCAAAAAACCCTCATCCCCTTATTTTAGGCAATAGCCCAGACCTGAGATGTTGTTACACAACAAGGGGTTGCACATTGGCTACTTTGCATGTCACCTTCTCCTTCTGCTAAGTTGATCAGCACTGTCGTTCTTAAGAGCCTGTCCTCAACCATTACCATGTACACAGTGTACTCAGAGTGCTAGTTCACCAGGGAAAAGGACTCATGGAAGCCTGATAGTTCCAATTAGTCACCTCATCCCCACAAAAGCACCTAACACTGCAGGCTTAGAATGCTTCCCAGTTTTGTGGAACTAGAAATAAGAAGCATGATAGAAGTGGAAGTTAGCAGAACATATGCTTATTTTGTTAAGCACTGAACTTCACATGGACACATGAAACTGCCTTCCACTGTATCAGACCACTGGTCTATCACAGTCAGTATTGTCTACTCAGACTGGTGGCAGCTCTCCAGGGTCTCAGGCAGAGCTCTTTCTTTCATAGTGCCTCCTACCTGGTCTTTTCAACAGGAGATGCCAGGGATTGAACCTGGGACCTTCTGCATTCCAAGCAGATGTGGTACCACAGAGCCACAGCCCCTCCACATAGAAGACTAGTTAAATTGGTTTATCTGGTGAGCTGCTGCTGCACCTCTTGCATTTGTGAGGTGTAGAGAATAATACAATATATCTTAATCCAAAGTATTAAATGCCCTGGGAGAAAGATTAGAGAGGTGTGTATGAGCATTATTTTTTCAGATTTCTGTTAAGAGCATACACGTGAAAAGCAGACAAGCAGTTTTAAAGGCACTTGTATCTGGTTCTGAATAGACTGATGGCCGTGCAGGAAGGTTGATTTGCAGTCATATGCCAACCTGTGCTTTACAATGCATGTGTGATTTGAGCTTAAGTGGATCTTTCTGTCAATTTGGCCACTGACATCTCTACTGCATTCCGGTTGTTGTAATTCATACCACGAGAGTCTAGTATTATTGTGGAAATTGTTAGTATTGCCTGGAAACAAAATTGATTTTTCAAATAATTTAAAGTGTGCATTGAACAACAGACTGACATTTATTGTTTGCACTGAGCAAAAGTTTATTGAGTAGTATCTCAGCAGCAGAGAATGTAAACTAGCATGGTCTATAGTTAACAGTTTCTGTACAGCATTGACAGTCCTTAATTTATGGTATTTGATCCCTAGAATCATAGAATCATAGAGTTGGAAGAGACCACCAGGGTCATCTAGTCTAATCCCCTGCACAATGCAGGAAATTCAAAACTACCTCCCACACACACACCCAGTGACCCCTATTCCATGTCCAGAAGATGGCCAAGATGCCCTCCCTCTCATCATCTGATTAAGGTTATAGAATCAGCATTGCTGACAGATGGCCATCTAGCCTCTGCTTAAAAACCTCCAGGAAGGAGAGCTTACCACCTCTTGAGGAAGCTTGTTCCACTGAGAAACCACTTTGTTAGAAAATTCTTCCTAATGTCTAGACAAAAAGGGCAAGAGTCCAGTAGCACCTTAAAGACTAACAAAAATATTTTCTGGTAGGGTATGAGCTTTCGTGAGCCACAGCTCACTTCTTCAGATACCTGTGGCTCACGAAAGCTCATACCCTACCAGAAAATATTTTTGTTAGTCTTTAAAGTGCCACTGGACTCTTGCCCTTTTTGACTACTGCAAACAGACTAACATGGCTACCCACTGTGTAATGTCTAGACAGAAACTCTTTTTATTCAATTTCAACCCGTTGGTTCTGGTCCGACCTTCTGGGGCAACAGAAAACAACTCAGCGCCATCCTCTATATGACAGCCCTTCAAGTACTTGAAGATGGTTATCATATCACCTCTCAGTCTTCTCCTCTTTAGGCTAAATATACCCAGCTCCTTCAACCTTTTCTCATAGAACTTGGTCTCCAGATCCCTCATCATCTTTGTTGCCCTCCTCTGGACATGTTCCAGCTTGTCTACATCCTTCTTAAATTGTGGTGCGGTGCCCAAAACTGAACACAGTACTCTAGGTGAGGTCTAACCAGAGCAGAATAAAGTAAAACACTCTTCATATTTTGCTTTTAGGCAAAATATTGGGAATGCTATTACAAAAAACATGTTGGTGTATTACATATGTAAATAGTGTGTCACGTGTGTATGCCAAACTTCTTCCATTTTCATCTCCTTTACATAGGTCTCTAGACATTAAAAGTGAAACTTACAATATGGTAGGAGATTTTTGACTGGACCTTCTCTCTTTTTTTTTAGCTAACAGCAGGCAAAAGTGAGAACAGGTGTTATAGATAAACAGATCTTCATTTCTTCTTGTGAAATGTTGGCGGGTATGGTGATCTAGTAGATGTGGGCTAAACATAGAAGTGAGTGATTTGAACATAGAGCTTTACTCAACTGCATTGAAACCATTTGTACTCTCAAAGAATGGTTCTCCAAGAATGTTTCACCTTAGATTATTAAAATCCTCCAACATGCTTCAAATTGTTTGGGTCCTTAGTAGTCTCATTCTTGGAATAAAAAAAATGCAAATCTTTTAAAATAACACATCTAAAGTTAAGTTTATCTTTCTATAGAGTGCATCTCTACTGCAGCTGGGTACTTGGGTTAGTCATATATTTAGGCAAGCCTTTTCAAAATGGGAAGGGGATGCTATTTATTATGTTAATTGTCAGGTTTACAGACTGAGGCGATTCTGCTCTATAATCATTTGACACAACTTTAATCTACAATAACAAAGCAGAGCTGTCAGTCGAATGGCTTCACTCCCAGCTGGCTGAACCTGCTTTATTGCACTGTAGCATGTGTCAACAATAACCATCAAACATCTGGTGTGATCACCTCCAAAATCAGTTTAAAGAGAAAGAGGTTTATACAATTGCAAATTTAAAAAAAAATAACGTGTATATTTCAAAAATATTCAAAGTGTTACTCCTCAATGACTCTGAGTTTAAACTCTTTTGTTGTAGGATTAGCAATATTATATTTAATTTAAATGTCACTAGTAGACTAATTGAATAACCAGTGACTGCTATAAATAAATCAGCAAAAGTGTCCTGTGCCTCAAAACTGACAAACAATGTTTCCTATGGGTAAGGGCCTATTTAAATTCTATTTAGGAAACTAGAAGAAAGTTTCTAGCTGGACTGAACATTTTGGGAACAGCACCCCTTCAACAGCTATTCAGACACTGTACCTATTTATCATGAATCTATTCTGAGAGGGAGCCAAACTTTGATATAAACCATTGATTACAGTGGTCAACCACAAATGTTTTTCTCATGCCATCTATCTGCTAAGTGACTCTGTCACAATGTGCTTGGTATAAAAAGTGTGCTGCTCTAGCAGCATTTGAAGTTTTATTACTCAATCCAAAAGGATATTTGTGTTCATAAAGAGCTGTTCCCTCCACTGAATTTCTTATAGACAGATAAATCCCATTAGCCTGAACTGAATTTATTTTAATGTATAAATGTTGAAAAATGGCAGCCAAGGAAATCAAATTCTGTACTCATAACAGATTACTCAAGTGATATAGAATGTTACACTATTTGAATAATTTATCCTAATTTAAATCTTGATACCTATATTTTACAATTCTAAAAAATGGAAGACAAAATGGGGATTGTTGTTTAGAGAAATTGTACCAGGATACAGAAGTTTCTACCCCTGACTGGATACTGCTCTGAGCAGTATGTATCATCTTTATATTTGTGATGGATCAAATCCCAGTAATCTGGTTGCCCAGGATGCAGGAACATAATATCTGAATTTCACATTGGTATCTCTCCCTTCTGCCTTTCATGTCCTTGGTTAGCCACTAACAACACACTATTCAAGTTTTCAGGGATTCACTGAACAGTCCATAATCCCTAAATCTATAGAGGGTGGGGTTGGGGGATATTCAAGCCATTCCCCTCACAGTTTCTCCATACTATGGTTGCACCCCCATGCCAAAGGCCTCTGATGAGGAGAGGGGTGTGTGCTAGGGCTGTTGAAAAAAAATTCGGTAAAGTTCGGCTTTGGCAAAAGCCAAGGAGCTGCCCTTACTTGCAAGCCCCGTGGAACCTCAGCATGGCATTCCATGGGGCTACACCACCTAAAAAGGTGGCATAAATGCAAGTAAGGGCAAAGGGGGTGTTTCCGACCTGAAGGGGGGGTTAGAAAGCGGCTTCATTTCCTAAAGGCTGCTCCACCCCCAGAATGCCAACTGTGACAATGCCACACAAATGTGCACTGTTAGGATGCCGGCGGGATGCCGTGATGGCATCCCAGGGCCATGCTGGGAGGCTGGTGTCCACGTCCCAATGCTGGCATCCAATGCGGTCACAATGGCACAAGTGGACCGGGCGCCAGCACCCTCTCCCTCAGCACAGCTAACATATTTCAGACCCATTTCTGGTCTGGATCATCATCAGAGCTCCACAAATTTTGACTGACCAGCTAAAATGGGTGCTTGTCACAGTGACCATGCTCCTCCCTCAAGAGGGAACAGGGTCTTGTCTCGGGTGTTATGATCAGCTTCAGAGGTGCTCAGACCACCTCTTAAGCCCAGCACAACTGTGGGGATGAACTCACAACTCGGGGGGCTTGGACCTGTCATGGCAGGGAGGCGCAGATCTGTTCCCCCCCCCCCGCGCACACCTTCAGGGGGCTTCCCTGAAGCCGGGTGGGGGGCGCTTTAAACAGATTTGTGCCTCCCAGCCGGGAGGCACAAATCTGTTCCCCCCACCACATGCCTTCAGGGGGCTTTCTTTTCCATTATACTACTACTACTTCCTTTTTTCATTTTCATGCTGTCTCTGACTTCTCCCTAAGTTATAGTCATATGTTTCCTGGGTTCTGAAAGGTTTGCCTCCAATTTTCCCTTTTATCTCAGGAGACAATGAGAAATATTCATGAAACATGATATAAACAAAACATATGATTAATGTTGTTTAATTTGTATTGAATTTATGGTCTTAACTCTTTTCCTTTTCTCCTGCTTTTTTGGACCCACTTTTTTTGGATGCACTGAAATTGGTCTGAGAGGTTATTGTTACATAAATAATATAAAATTAGATACACATTTAAAAATAAATAAACAGGAACACCTTCACTTCAGCAGGTGTTGTGGTATTGTGATATATATGTCTGGCCATATATGAGCTTGAACACCTTACAATGTTCAGTCTGATTTTCTATGTGTCCTGCCTAAAACCTGCAGGAGTTTGATGTACAGATTGATAATGCCGGAGAAATATCTCCAGCATTGTTATGGGAATGGTTTATGAGAAGAAAAATGGAGAAGATGAATTGAGTGGCACTTTTCAAATGATTCTTAGCTGACGTTGCTTTTTAAATGTTTGAAACTCCAGCAGCTATGAGGGCTTTAAAGAAGAGTTCTGGTGATCCAAAGGTGAAAGATGTTACAACAAAAGCTGCATCTGTTTCATTTGGTCGGGTCCAAATACATTGTTGTGGCAGAAAAGCAGTGGAACTTTAATGAGGGCTTAAATTCATTCAGTGGGAGGGCAGCTCAAATAAGTAAAATGGCAGGAATAGGCTTACCTTATAGGCGGACAGGGGACATCTTGACTGCACAGGTAAAATTCTCTCTACTATTGCAGAGAACTCCTACAGTTGTTATTCTCCTCTGGCCATTTTTCACAACATGTACCCAACTAACAGTGCAATCCTAGGCAGAATTCCATCCTTGTAAGTCCATTGACATCAAACCACTGAACTCTGTTTAGGACTAGCATTGTAAATCTTACGAAGACCCTACCAGGCTACAACATACTGATTTGTGTGTCACTCAAGAATAATGAAGCAGGGTCAGGGAAATTACATATTATCACCATGGGATTTTATTACAAAGCATCCTTTGCAATAAATGGTACCTGCAAAGTTAGTAGTGCTTGTTCATTTCATGGGGTGTCTACCTAGCTATTTCATTAGAAGTCTCCATAAGCCTATAGAGATTTGGGGCGAGGGTCTGCCTTTCTCTATTTTATGTCCACTGTCTTTTTAACAATGGTGGGTTTTTCCTTCTGTATCTGAAAAGGATTTTTCTCCATAAAGTGAATTCAAGGATTGTGCTGTGAGCAACCTGAGACCTTCAGTAAATAGGCTATTTATTCCATCATTACTAAACACTCAGACATTCTAAGCTAGCATCCCATTGCCAATCTCAGCATTTGGAGGCAGTTCATCTCCCCCACCAACCTCCATTAACTACCATTTTAACCAGTGTCAGCATTAGTAACCTCCAGGCAGAAGAAGGCACAAACTAGCTGGCAGGCTTATTTGCACAGTAATGAGTTCTGTCTACCAGGCTGCAGTAGACTGATAGGGGGAAAGAGATTTCCTCTCACTGCTGCCTGCTAAATGTGATTGACATAGTGGTGTGATACATGCTTCAATTGCCAGGCTTTTCCACCATCCCATCTTGGAAAAGATCAATATTTTAAAATAAATGAGTTTCTTTGGAGAGCAGGAGAATCTGTAGAAAGAGTGCATCTGTAATTCTCCCAGCATTATCTGTCACTGAGCACAGTATTCGTGATATTTTTACTGGCACAGATGGATCCCTGGATCAGGCTAAGGCCCATGTCCACATGGAAGCTCCCTACTCTTCTGGTTACATGGTATAGTGCAATGCTGAAGCCATGGGAAACAGGCCACTGAAAAGAAGGTGCCATTATGTAAGGAATTTATGAAGTCATTTTGCTACAGAGATGGTAACAATCTCTCGGCACCCATGGTTTCCCCATAAATCTAATAGGGGTGTTGCTGCTGGGGCTGAAGCCTAGCTGCATGCTACTCGCCATAACTGGTGAAAATGACTCAGTGTGGCATGAATTGGACATCATATGATTACAAATAATTTCCAGTTTTTAAAAGGCAAAAGATGTCCATTTTGGAAGTGGACATGTTCATGGGGGATAGGGCTATTCATGGCTACTAATAAAAATGGATATTATTTATGATGTATGCCTATTATCTCCAGGATCAGAGGAGCATGCCTATTATATCAGGTGCTTTGGAACATAGGCAGGACAATGCTGCTGCACTTGTCTTGTTTGTGGGCTTCATAGAGGTACCTGGTAGGCCACTGTGCGAACAGACTGCTGGACTTGATGGGCCTTGGTCTGATCCAGCATGGCCTTTCTTATGTTGGTTGCCATAGCTTATTGAACAGGCAATCCAAATGGATTGACTAGCACAGGACAAAAGAATAATTCTGGGTGTGTGTAGCTGCATTTTTCACTGTGTAACTAAAATACGAGTATTGTGGCACCTTAAATATCCAAACATTTATTGTGTGAAATGCTTTCACAGAGCAATGCCCACATTCAGGTAGTACACTGCAGAAAGGCAGGAGTTAGTATAAAGAGAGGCCCAGTTTTCCAGGACATGCATGTTTCCTTGCAGAGCTCATATTAAAACAATTTTCAATCTAAAGAGCAAAATATCCAATCAGAGTGGATATGGACTAGACTTGTGCATTTCTTTTGTTATTGCTTTCAATAATTACAAAAATAGGGTGTTTTGTAATTCTCATAATTAATATGAAAAGAAACATATTCCCCATCTAAACACCCTATAGTGAAAAAAAAAACATGATTTTCTTTCATTTTATGGTCTGTTTTGTTAGTGCAGTCTTGCCTCTCTCTGACTGTACCAACTTCACTTTCATAAGGCAGCAACATTTCCCCAATAAGGTATAATCTGTGTTCCTTAGGGGGAAAAGGGGGGAGAGAGGCTCTGGGCATACTTCCAGGGCAGTGCTGTTAATATGATGATACAGGCTACCCCCATTCTGAAGGAGCTGTCATGACACTGTCAAAAATGACATTCCTTGTGTCTTGTAGTACTTGTTTGTGTAGAAAGGCAGCCTGAATGGTGTTTTCAGAAAGATTATCAATGAAGTATAGCAGGGCTCCCTGACATGGTGCTCTAGGACACCTTTCCTTGCGTCCACCAAGTGTTTTTAGGAGGTGGGTGGGGCCAGTTTGGTCTTTTGCCCAGCAAGGCTTCTGATCGCTACTGGAGATTTGATTGGCTGTGCGGATTTTTTAAAATGTTACTTTGATAGCAGCTGCCACCACAGCACAAGGATCTATGCTGTGTTTCTGAAGTTAAGCTGTGGTAATCATTTGGGGCTGGCTCCACCTCCTGTGGCAGCCATTTTTTGGTGCTCACCATGCCATGTCAGAATTCCAAGAGTCCAATTGCAATAATGGCCATTTTCTCCAGGTGAACTGATCTCTATCGGCTGGAGATCAGTTGTAATAGCAGGAGATCTCCACATAGTACCTGGAGGTTAGCAACCTTAAAAAGGAACATGGAAAATAAATGTGGGTTAAGAACCTCTGGAGATCACCAGCTATTACAACTGATTTCCAGCAGATAGAGATCAGTTCACCTGGAGAAAATGGCCATTACTGCAATTGGACTCTATGGCATTGAAGTCCCTCCCCTCCCCAAACCCTGCCCTCCTCAGGCTCCACCCTAAAAACCTCCTGCCTATGGTGAAGAGGGACCTGGAAACCCTAATGTTCTAAGAGTATTAGAAATTATCTGAACACTCATTTCCTGCCCTGAAAACAATTGCCCAAAATGATGTGAATGTGTGCTCAAACCTCTCCCAGCACATTTTAGAATCTATATCTGTCTCTCTCTGTGTATAAAGTGCTGTCAAGTCACAGCCGACTTATGGCGACCCCTTTTGGGGTTTGCATGGCAAGAGACTAACAGAGGTGGTTTGCCAGTGCCTTCCTCTGCTCAGCAACTCTGATATTCCTTGGTGGTCTCCCATCCAAATACTAACCAGGGCTGACCCTGCTTAGCAGCTGAGATCTGATGAGAGCAGGCTAGCCTGGGCCACACACATACCTGTCTCTACCCTTTGATTTATAGAGGTATGCACACCTTTATTTTTACCATTTAGGGACCAAACTGACTTTTAGCCAATTTTAGAAATATGTTTTTCACCTTATATTTAACTGTTATATGATCTCTGATTTTTTTTAGCAATTCATACATTCTTCTAATATTTCAAATAGATTACCTTGAATGCTTTTTTTAAAAGTACTTGAATAAACAGGAAGCTGCCTTAAAGACCATTGGTCCATCAAAGTCAATATTGTCTACTCAAACAGGCAGCAGGTCTTCAGGGTCTCAGAGGTCTTTCATGTAACACTTACTGACTGATCTTTCTAACTGGAGTTGCTGGGGATTGAACCTTGGACCAGCATGCAAAGCAGACTCTCTTCCATTGAGCCACAGCTCCTCCCTGAGTATTGGGCACCCTCTCCCTGTCTCACACACAGAGGAGTCATGGCAAGTGATACATTGCCAGGTTACATGAATCATAAATGAGTGAGAAAATCCTGAGGTAAAAGAAATGAAGGATGGCAAAACATTCTTGGTCCTCAATTTACCACAACAAATATGAACTTTCATCATGAAATGTCAATATAAATGCAAAAGTTTTACTTTTTAAAGATGTACAGGTTTGGCCTTTAGAGACAGCGGAGGTTTAAATTTCAGGGGAGGGCATTGTATGAGCGTCTGATGTTCTTGGTGAATTGGTTAATCCTAGGCACAGCTCTGTATTGATTACTGAGTCAAAGCAACTTCACTAAAATTTCATTTCCGATGTTTCTAGATTCTGAGATCAAAACAGGCAAGGGAGAACGTATCCCTGCCTTAGCCCTACAATAAATAAATAAAACTGGCCTGTTTTTAATGCTAATCATGAGTATCTATAAGCAATTAAATAAGGAGATCGACGCTGATGTAGGACAGACCTTTGGACAAATGAGAAATGCTCATAAGCACCTCACAGCCTAATTTTCTTTGTAATGTGAAAATGAACTAGTGATTGTGTCTTATATCAAATGCTTTCTGGGAGTGTCTGGACAAAAAGCAGAAGCAAGCAAGAAATGCCACTCACAGAGTTGGGAAGAACTGTCCTCTGTAAGGTATTTGAAGGTGATCACAATGCAGAAAGATTATTAATGCTGCCCTACTACAATGAGGCCCTTAACCCTTTTAACTGTGCTAGTGATGGAATCAAGTTTGAAGAGAAATGTGTGAGAAACACTATTTACAAGATAGGATCTGCACCTTTAATTGAAATTCTATTTTCAGTGAAGCATGACAGATGCTTTGTGTGTGTGCGTGAGCGCGCATGCATGTGTGGCCAGTTTCTGGGTGATTCAATGTCACATTTCTGTATTTTAATGACTGAAGAGTCTCTCTCATTCTCATTTATATCCATTCTATATATTTATTTATATCCCTTTTTCCAAGAAACTCTAGACAGCAAACATATGTTTTCTCCCTCCCCCATTTTATCTTCACTCAAAGTCATGAGGTTTAATAGACTGAGGGCCAAACTAGACGTGACATGGGTCTGGCCCATGAATGCTGTCAAAATTTAAAAGTGATTTAAATATCTGTGGGGGCCTGATCAGACCCATAGCACAGCAGGCTAAAGTGCTCTTGTTCTCCCACACAAACCTTTTCAAATGCTGAAACAACTGTTGGGATGGCACATGGCACTTGGGACAGGGGAAACAACAGTAGCTCAGCATGCTGTCCTGTGGGCCTGATCAGGATTAGTCCCTCATGGCAGTTTTAAAATTGCTTTAAAATGGTGCCAGCAGTCATGGGTCCGTCCCATGGATGCTGTCATATTTGCTTTGGCCCTGAGAGTGACTAGCTCAAGGATAATCAGTGAGCTTCATGGCTGTGAGAATTTCAGTTGTGGTCTATCCCATCTAAGTAAACACCTTTTCTGCTATAGAACTGGGTCCAGAGTTTGGGAGCCCCTGGGCAGACAGTACTAAGGGCCCCATATCTGCTGACCACCAGGGCCCCCATGCCCTCATTTCCATGCCCATGACCCTACCTGTCTGGGCCTTCTCCTGCTCATAAGTCCTTCCACCACCCATACTAAGTTGCCTGCACCACCTGTACGCTCTTTACCGCAACAGCACTGGTCAGAGTATGCAGTTGGGAATGCTGACTCCATTGCCACCAGGTGTACCACCACTGTGCACAACCCACATGTCCTTTTTCAGTGACGAACATGGTTACAGACAGGTGGCAAACAAGGCATGTGAGTGGAGGTCTATAGCAGTGGGACCCACTACAAGTCCTGGTCCCTGGCAGTTTCCCCACCTCAGGGTATGCTGATGACGTCCTGGCTTTGCTATCCCCCACTGGCTTTTAATGATGTGCAGCTGGTACTAACCAAAACTCCAAATACAGTCAAAGCTGTGAATCCGAATGGAATTATTTCTGAAATTCAGGAATGGTGAGTCTTTCAATTATGAAGAGTCCCTGTCTGATTTCATTTGCCGAGACAGCAGAAAGGGCAATGATGGGAGAGCATGACTCAGGAGATATGTGCTTGACAAGAGACAAGTCCAACTAGACCAGTTCACTTATCTCCTTATCAAACAGGATTATACTGATTTGCAATTCAGTGCACAAAAATTCCACTTTCTGCTAATAATTGCACCACCACACTCATTGATTATATAAGGTATTTTGGTCTCTGGGACTGCTGCACATTCTCTGCTGGACAGGAGCAAACACTTTGCTTGCATATTTTGTAAAGGAGGGCAAAGAGACAGATTAAGGGAAATGCCTTAAGCAAATGCCTCAGGTTATTCTGCCCCCCCCCCCCATGAACAGCCCACCAGCTGCAGATGTCAAACAGGGCTGTTGAGGCTGGGAGAAATAGAGGCTGAAGCCTATACTTTACCCACCCTCTCAGCACCACCCTTCCCTGCAATAGCCACCCCACTAGTCCAAGAGATTGTGTGTTGTGTTAAGTGCTGTAAAGTCACTTCCAACTCATGGTGATCCTATGAATCAATGTTCTCCAAAACGTCCTTTCATGAACAGCCTTGCTCACGCCTTGCAAACTAGGGCCATAGCTTCCTTGATAGAGTCAATCCATCTAATGTCAGGTCTTCCTCTATTCCTGCTGCCTTCCACTTTTCCTAGCATTAGTATCTTTTCCAGTGACTCTTGTCTTCTCATAATGTGACCAAAGTACGATAGCCTTAGTTTAGTCATTTTAGCTTCTAGGAACAATTTGGGCTTGATTTGATCTAGAACCCACTTATTTGGGTGTGTGTTTTTTGGGTGGTCCAAGGTATTCGTAACACTCTATTCCAGGGATGGGGAACCTCAGGCCCGGGGGCCGTATGCGGCCCCCGACGACATTTTTTGTGGCCCTTGAGAGCTCTGGGGCCCAGCCGCGGAGGCCTGTCAGCTGTTGAGCAGCGAGAGGGAGTGGGGGAAAGAGGCCGGTGGCTCCCGGCGGCAGAGCATGCATGCGGGAGCCAATCGGGCTTTGGGAAGGGGCCTTTTGTGGACTCTGGGGGGGGAGGGCATGGAGATTGGGGCCCAGTCACGTGGGGCTCCGTGCGCTGCTGGGTGTGTGTGTGTGGGGGGGCGGGGGAGGCGAGGCCAGTTGCACGGGGCCGGCATGTGTGTGTGCGTGTGCGGGGGGGGGGGGGAAGGCTTTTCTCTCTTTTCTTCCTCTTTTTCTGTCACTCTCCTTTCTCTCCCTCTCTGTCTCTTTCTTTGTCTCCCTCCATCCTTTTCTTTCTCCCCCTCTCTCCATTTCTTTCTCCCTTTCTCTCTCTTTCTCCCTCCCTCCCTTTTCCTCTTTCTCTGTTTTCCTTCCTCCCTTGCCAATTGACTGTGGGCTGCGCCCCCCTGGTGCCTCATTTGCTCGGGCCCACCGCTGGCTGCCCTCCCACCTGGGAGGGGGGGCACCCTGCAGGCCTTCTCTGTGTGACCTCCCCTCGGGTTGCCAACCTCCAGGTGGTGGCTGAAGACCTGGCAACCTTAGCCTCTCCCCCCCACACCGAGAGATCTACACCTGGTATGGCCCCTGAATGATGTTATAAATGTGCAAATGGCCCTTGGCAGGAAAAAGGTTCCCCACCCCTGCTCTATTCCAACACCACATTTCAAAGGAATCTACTTTCTTCCTGTCAGCTTTCTTCATTGTCCACCTTCACACCCATACATAGTAATAGGGAATACTATGGCATGAATTAACTTGATCTTGGTTGCTAGCAACACATCATTACACTCAAGAATCTTCATGGCTGCCCTTTCCAGTCTCAATCTCCTTCTGATTTCTTGGTTACAGTCTCCCTTTTGGTTGATGATGGAGCCAAGGAAAAGAAAGTCTTGACCAATTTCAGTTTCCTCATTGTCCACTTTTTGGCTTACAGGTTGTCAGACCACTTGTCCTCATTAGCCTACTAATGGCTTTATATCCACCAAACTGTGTAGCTTGGAATACAGAAAGAATTGAAAGGTGGGGGAGAGAAATAGCTCTTTCTTTTGATGGCAGTTTGAGCTTCACCTTTGAGAACTCACAGAACATAAACTCAACATTCACAAAACAAAGTGGAAATTTTGAACTTCGGGAGAGGTGTCATTTCATTGCAGGAATCCATCTGCCTGCCTACCTTCCTACCTTTACAACAACAAAGCCTTTATTGGCATAAGATAAAATGTACAAAAGCAAATACATAGAATCCATACAATACAAGGATCTCCATAGTTTTTACAGTAAAATCAATTTAAGTGCATTAGGTAATTAAACAGTACTAGGCCAGCCTTATTTGGTACACAAGTGCTCACGTTCTTGAATTACAAACTGTAGGACTCTTGCCACAGATTCAATTTTTATGGGTTCCTGGGTGGTCATAAGGAGAGACACCTTATTTTTGGCGGGTAACTATCCCCTGTCCACAAACAATGGGTCAATAAATTGAGAGCGGCCCCTAGAGTAAAATGGACAGTTAAGGAGGACATGAGGAACTGATTCTATTACGCCCTCCCCGCAAGGACAGGCCCCATACCTTCCTACCTATATTCCTGAGACTTTATATTAAAAGTTATGATTTGTAAATTGTTGTTACCAATGTAATGGCTGTACAGGATAACTTCCAGACTAACAAAAAACTATCAATCACTGCTAATATTTGTATCTAGTTATTAAAGCAATGGCTTTATTACCGCTGATGATGTGGACTTTGGTAATAGCTTGAGTCAGGGGTAATTGTTGCATTATTTTCCCATGGTCAGGAATTTCAGAACCAATAAATACTTTTAATGTTGTGCAAGTGGTTTTCTTTATAAATTTTTCATTATTGTTTTATTTTCAAATGATAAAACTAAAAATAAAGAATGTTGACACTTGTGTGAAAGCTTAACATGCCAGTAATACCCATGGGATGTCATGTTTTTGTGACATTGTGTGAGTGCCCAGTTCTAGGCATTGATTTGATAGCCAAGGTGTCTGGAATTGGTAATAAATATCTCCTTCTTTGGATAATGTCCAAATCCTTCTGGGGTTTCAATCAATTATGCTTTGCCATCTTAGTGTACTCAGGGGGGTTATTCACATTAAAGACCGGAAGATTAATGTGGAAGAAGTTAGGGAATATCTTAGAACTGGACCCATTTAAGCACCAGCGTTTGACACTCTGGGAAAATTCAACACTTGGGTTTGGTACATGATGAACAATGGATGTATATAGCAATAGATCAAGAAGGGCATTTTCTATCTGTCTCAATTGATTAATTCAGAGTTATCTACTTTGGAAGAGAAACTCTGAACTTACACCCCAAATGTATAAATGAAGAAAGAAGGAAAGGAAAAGCCTCAAAGGGGAAAAAACAATTTATTAAGGCCTAACATATCTTGAATCAAAGATTCTTCCTCGGGGGGAAATGAAACTATTTTCTAGAAGGAACTGCTTAAGACAATCATGTGTACTGTTGACTGAAATAATGTATAAAATAAGCCAGAGGGAACTCAATGGATTAAAAGAGTAAAAGTTATTCCTGCCTGAATACTCACCCATAGACTTAAGAGGTTTTTGGTCAAGGTGCAATTGCCGTACCATAGAGCCACACTTAACTAAAGTGGCTGAAAGGAATGGGTGTTTTAGTCAAATTAACCAAAACTATTTACCAGAAGGAAAACAACAACAGAAAAACAGAAAAAAATAGAACTGACTCAGGGAAAATGGAATAAGGAACTGAGGGTCAAGATGCTCCAGTGGCAGTTGTTGTTTGCAAGTGCTAAAGCTTCTGTCTGCTAAAGATGTAAATTTCAGGCTAATCTAGTGGAACATTTTGTAAAGAAAGCAATGGCTCATGTGGACTCAATCTATAAGGGGAGGGCTCCATGGCAAGAACTGGTAATAAATGGGCGGTCCTTCCCCATTTCTGAGTCCAAGATCAGTGGTGGAGGAGCCACAGCAAGCTGCAGCCACAGCCCTAACAAGGACAACCTTTGTGTGGGTGGCTCCCTCAGACCATGGTGAGGTTGAGCAAAGTAATTTGTCTAAAATGTCCCCCAGAATCTTTGGGCCGGCTAACCTCTGTCCCTGATCATGGTGTTACCCACAATACATTGGAAGGTTGCATATCACGTCCATGTCCACACATTGCACAATAAAATGCATGGATCCTATGCTCTGTGCTCCATAGGAGTAAACTTCTAATCCACTCTCCCAATCACTGTGTTTGGGGAAGGATGAAACTGAGAGCAAAAGAGGGAACCTTCCTCATGCAGAAGCAGCTGAGGTGTGGCGGGGTATATCACTGGTTCACAAGAGCAAGGCTTGAATAATGAAGAACTTTTTTGCATCAGGTAGAAATGGTAAGGACTGTCAAAGGAAAGGGGACACATTTAATGGAGATAAAGACACACACATACGATAAAATTTGCAAAAAATATTGATTCAAATGCTTTTATTAAAAAATGCTTTTATTATTTTATTTAAAATAAAAAAAAACCCTACAAGCAATGTTCTAATAATATGGCAGCTGAGTCAGTTTCCTTTATTTTAAATTACACAGATTGGTCTTTCTTTTAAAGCTGCTGGCATGTATGTAAGTAAATAATACAGCAGAGGAAGAAGCCTAGAAAACTCCTGTAATTAAACATCTGCTAAGAAGGAATGTATAATTACAGATATATTTGGTATAAGACTACTGTAGTGTGCTAATGAGGAATGGAGAATGTGTTATTTTTGGATTAGTCTAGCAGATGTGACTGCATGTATGGTTATATATGCGATCAGTTTTCACATTCTAGGAAATCCAAGGAACTCTCCAACCCCCCTCCCCCCAAAAAACCAACTCTCAAATATGTATGCTGGAGTATAGGAAATTGCTTTGCTTTGAGTCCAGCCACTGGTCATTCTAGCTCAGCATTGTCCACTTTGACTATCAGCAGCTCTCCATGGTCAGGGACAGAGGAAAGTCTTATCTCCAAAATGTTTTAACTGAAGATGGTGGAGAAAGCAGGTGCTGTACCACAGAGCAACAGCTCCCCATTATCTGCAATGTTCCCTTTCATCTCAAGTTAAGGACCTTTAAAAAAACATTTAGAGGTCCCTAGTTGTTAGCACTTCTCCTGAAAGGTCGACTAGCAAAAGATTTACCATTTAAGAAGCCATTTTCTAATGAAAGTCTTTAGGGAAGTCTTGACGTTTTGGAGGTCATTAATTCATAGGGTTGCCTTCTGACTTATGATACTGGGAGACTTCAACTACTCTCACATTGAGTGGATAAACATGTGCAGGAGTCATGGTGTACAAATGTGATTCCTTGACATCATAAATGACTATGCTTTGGAAAAGTTGGTCACAGAGCCAACCCAAGGGGTAGGGTTCTTGGTTATGAGTAGGGCTCAAGACCTGGTGAGAGATGTAAAGGTTGTTGCTCCATTTGGGAACAGTGACCACAATGCTATTAAATTCAGCATTCATGTCAATGGAATGTTACCCCTAAATTCCAACATTGTAACATTTGATTTTTAAAGAAGGAACTTTACAAAAATGAAGGGAATAGTTAAAAGGAAGCTGAAAGGGAAACACAACAGAGTCTAGAGAATGCTTGGAAACTATTTAAAACCACACTAATTGAAGTCCAGATAGACTTCTAATTCTTACAGTGTTGCTTTAGTAGTGAAATATGAATTATGGCGTAATTCTAACCATTATGTAGCTGTTTTTATAATTATAATTAGTATTTTTCTTGTCTTTTTACAAAGGCATATAGACCAATGGGTCTAAAAGTTTGGACTCAGTTATTACCCATTATAAAATCTTTATGTTATGATTATATCAGACTTTCTCTACTGACAGCCACAGTTTTATTTTTTTATTTTTTTTTACATAAGTAGAGATGTTCTGTGCCTATAAAAACAGGGAAATGTTTGATTTTATTAAAGTACTTTTTAAGGAATTGAATCAGAAAGCACCTAATGACAGGTATAAAATATCTGTTATGATATTTAATTTCTTCCATAAGCTAACCACAAATGATTTGAAACTCTCTATTTTTGCTGTTGCTGTTATGAACTTTCATGTTGTAAACATTACACAATTCTAAATATGTTTAGTTTTGTATAATATGCTCAGGATAGGTATTCCAAATAATTAAAATAAAGGTGATTGGCCATAGTCTTTAGTCTGCAAATACCTACTGTACTACTCCACCATCTGAGCAATATAGTTGAATTTGTCTGACAATATTTCAGATGTTCATTGGCAAACATTGCCAACAGCAAAGTTATATTAATAGTTCATGTTAAGAAATCACGAACTTTGCAAGGATGACTGCATTGCTGATTAAATAGGATGAGCCATTTGCTCTTTTGAAATGTAGCATTCCTTGCAAATAGACCAACGTTAATGAGAGTTCTGGACTCCAGCATCTGTTTTGCTGAAAGATCTGTGGCATGTATTTCTCCAAAGTAGTTGCCAAGGCACTGATATTGTTATTGACATCACACATTGTACACTGTGGAAATGTTCATGGCGTGTATCTCTGTCTTTCTCATTGTTCTCTGATAATGCCATTGTGAGGGTAGCCAATTAATCCCAGGCATCATGGAAAGTAGGAATGAGTAAAAGGTCATCTCTGTCTTTTTGTTGCATTTAGTGAGGGACATGCATACAAATCTAATGGCTTAGAAGTGCACAAAACCTGAATATGCACAATCTTACTGAGTTGTAAAGCAAGCATTGCCCCCTTTTTGGGCTAAATCCAAAAGGCATATAAAAGCACCCGTTATGCACATAATAAGTAGTGTGCTAATTGACATTGCTTTATTTTATTTAGTACTTTTTTATCCTCCCCAAGAAGCTCAGGCATATATTGGTCTCCTCTCTTCCATTTTACTCTCACAATAGCCCTGTTATTGTGGCAAGTTAGGCTGAGAGAGAATCACGGTCTCAAGTTCATCCAGCAAGCTTCCACGGCAGAGTAGGAATGTGAATCTGGGTCTGCCTGATCCTTTTCTTTTCCTTGTCAGATTGCAGCCAACTTACAGTGACCCATAGGGTTTTCAAGGCAAGAGATGTTCAGAGGTGATTTGCCATTCTCTCCCTCTGTGTCATAACCCTGGACATCCTTAGTGGTCTCCCATCCAAATACTGACCAGGGTAGTCCTTGCTTAGCTTCTGAGATCTAGAAAGATCAGGCTAGCCTGGACTGTCCACTGTTTTAACCACTGCCCCAAACTTGCTCTCCATTTTTAGCTTTGTGTTGACCTGGTTTGAGTTTATAGTGTAACTCATGGACAAGGCATGCTTTAATTACAGTTGAAATACACAACCCACAGACTCATTTGATACAATTGAGCGACAGAAGTATCATTGCATACAGGATATCCAATGTTTGCATGTCCTCTCATATAAAAAGCTTCCTACAAAACTAGCATGTTCAGGAGAAAGCTCTAGCTTAGCTTTGCTTTCACATATTAGCTTTGTAACAACAGAGCGTTTCCATGTTAGGGAGCCATATGGTCCCCTCACATGGTTTTGTTGGTTAAAAAGGGGGGAAGATAGGCAGCCGACCTGTTCAATAGATCAAGTATAACATTCTCTTTTGAAAAGACAGCATTAGAATCAGCACCTTACAAACCTACAGTCTGGTTCAGGTTCATGGATGATACATTTACTATTTGGAGCCATGGTGAAGAAAAATTAATGGACTTTCTAAACCATTTCTTGATACCCTTGTCATCCGTAAAACAAACTTTCAATTAGGTCACAAGGTCTACCGGAAACCAACTCACACAGATCTCTACTTACACAGAAACTCCAACCACCACCCCTGACAGAAAAGAGGAATAATCAAAACATTAATGGACCGTGCAAGACGGATCTGTGAACCACAGTTTCTCAAGGAAGAAATTAATCATCTAAATCACGCACTGCTAGCAAACAGCTACTCCAGAAATGAAATCAGAAGGGCCATTAAACCAAACAAAAATCAGAAAACTCAAGAAAAACAGTCTCCCATAGGAAAGGTGTTCTTGCCATTTATTAAAGGAGTCACTGATAGGATGGAGAAACGTTTGAAAAAACATAACCTACAAACAGTGTTTAAACCCACCAAGAAAATACAACAGATGCTATGATCAGCAAAAGACAAAAGAGATCCCCTCACCTCTGCAGGAGTATATTGTATACCTTGCAGTTGTGGACAAGTTTGCATTGGGGCCACACAATGCAGCATACAAACAAGAATAAAAGAACATGAAAGATACTGCAGACTTGGCCAACCTGAGAAATCAGCAGTGGCTGAACATGGACTGACCCAAACAGGACCCAGGGTCTTATTCCAAGACACTGAAATACTGGACAATTCAACCTACTATTTTGTCAGATTGCACAGAGAAGCCATTGAAATTCATAAACATCAGCACAACTTTAACAGAAAAGAAGAGAGTTTAAGAATGGAGAAGGCTTGGCTTCCTGTCCTGAAAAACTCCAGACTAACAAAGACTACAGTCCTCAATAGCCATGCAGATTAACTTTGAATTCTACATGTTAACAGATCACTTCAGGATACAATGGTTCCACATTAAATATCACACCCTCATTAGCACATTATCCTGATACTTTCAGGACAATGATTAGCACATTACCTTTGATACTTTTGCAGGACAATGACTCAGGTCAGACCCAATCCCCTTCTGACTATATATATTACTCTTCCTACACACTTGACACTGAGAGACACTGTCCTCCAGTGTTACTCCTCTGAAGATACCTGTCACAGCTGCTGACAAAACATCAGGAAAAAAAATACCAAGACCACGGTCACACAGCCTGGATAACCTACAAGAACCGATTCTCTGTGTGTGTTTGGGGAGTAACTTGTTCTGGCAAGAAGCAAGCAGGATGGTATCTGAGAGTCAAGGGGCCAAAGTTTGAGATGAGAGATCTTCACAAGCAATTGCTTAAAAACTGGAGCTTAGTAATCAGCTGCTCTCTGGGCTAAATCACAAGTGGGTTAAAAGAAAATATTGAGCCAGCAAAGGTTGGGACTATGGTTTCTCTTCAGATCGTATAAAGGAAGGTTGGGACTCAGATGCAGAATTTTATAGGGAATTGGGAGTCCCACCCTTTCCTGTAGCCGGTGCTAGGTCCCTAATTCTGATCTATAGAACCACCTTTTCCTGGGATGCTATAATGTGGGAACTCCTGAGCTGCCAGGCATGCATTAATCC
Source organism: Euleptes europaea (assembly GCF_029931775.1). NCBI lineage: Eukaryota > Metazoa > Chordata > Lepidosauria > Squamata > Sphaerodactylidae > Euleptes > Euleptes europaea. The sequence goes on along the minus strand of NC_079314.1, from coordinate 78,910,081 downwards.
ACATGGTCCAGGCTTTGGTTCTGGCTCTCTGCCTTTTCCATTCCCAGTGTCCCCGGGAACAATTCTGGAGGAGGGAGATAGGTTTTCTCAGAATGTTTCTTCTTCTACTTGGGCTCAACTAGACATGACAGCACCCCAACTCCATTACGGAGACACCTCCACCATTTTAGGGATGACATTTCCTCTATTTAAAAACACTATGAGGGCCCAATCCTGATCAGGACCGTGGCACAGGGATGGAGGGACTCCTGTTTTCCCTCGCACCTTTTCCAAGGCCCTACATTCCCAGTGTTTGGCCTCTTGCTAACTGCATGTGGGAAGTGGGAACAGATATTTCTCCTCCTCCCACTATGGTCCCAATCAGGATTGGGCTCCTGAAGCATTTGTAAACAAGATTTTTTTCCTGAATTTTTCCCCTTAAAATGGTGGGGATATCCCTGTGGTACACTCGGGGACACCATCATATCTAGTTGAGCCTCTAGCTCTAGGGGAATTTGAAGAGGAGACTGCTGTTGAAGATGTATAGGACCTTCCCTGGGAGCTTCTGGAATGCACAGAGTCATGGGCATAGAAGAAACTATGAGAAACTCATATTTTGAGGAAACCTTTGAGGAATCTTCGCCCCATGTGGAGGTAGGGCTGGGGCAAGCCATGACAGGGGTAGATAATTTAAACTATACATGGGAACATTTAAACCTCTATAGTTAAACATTTTGAAAAGTATTGTAATAATGCCAGGAAGATCAAGTGATGGGTCTCACAGTCACTGACTAGAACATTTTGAGTCAAAAGGCTATTATTTGTCTATTATTCTGTCAGGCCTCAGCAACACGTTGCGTTTCTTGTAAAGGAACTTCACTCCAGACGTTGCAGCGAGTTAGAAGTTTTATTCAGAAAGTCAGCGAGTTCAGCAGGTCATAGAAACTTAAGGCTAGAATACAGGCATGGGGAAATATCGGTACATATATAGGGTAAATACAATGGGGTTGATTAGGTTTTAGAAACAAAGAAAAAAAACAGAAGTAAACTACCGGTAAAGACTTAAGACAACGCATACAGGAAATAAACGCGTGCATTAACTGGCTGATCTGCCCGAGCTCCCGGCTTTGTTTTGCGGGACTAGGTATCAGATCAGCGATTACTCGGGCAGGTCTCCATAGAGTTGCAGATCTCGGGCAGGAGACCGGGTGCAAACAGGGGGGGGAGCGGAGTGCACAAAAAACTCCATTTTGTCCGTGGGGGAAACAATCTTGTTTGTATCCGGGGTCAACAGAGAGCCTAGCTGACATATTCCAAGCCATTAATTCTTGAGTTACCATAGACAAATGGAATGTACACTTTCTTATCAGCTGTTATAGCACAGAGTGAAAAATACTTCTACAAATTTCAAAAGCTTGCAGTGCAAAACTATTTTCACTACTGCATAGGTGAGTTGCATTACAATAAATCTGATCTAACATCTGGAGGAGAGGGCAGAGATTTTTTTAAATAATACTTTTTGGCAATCTTGAATCCAGAAAGCTGCCAGCTTCCAGCTTCCTCTCAGTTTTCAACGGAAGAATGGTTGGTTTTAAATTAATAAAGATTATATTTTTAGTGAGCAGATGTAATGTGAAAATCACAGAGAAACAATAAACATGAATTCCCACCCTGCAGATTTTTAAAAATATTAAGTTACTGTGCAGAGAAGCACCACACTTTTAAGGCTTTTATGACCATATTTAAACACAGCCTTGTCTCAGCACACTGACCTCTTCCCCACACAAATATAGCCCTCATAAAAAGCTAAGTTTGGACATCCAAGGAAAACAGAAGTCCTTTTGAGGAGTATTCAAATTATATGTCAGAACTGAACTACGCAGTTGAATGTTTTACCCCTTTCACAGTAGATGCTCAGAGCCAAGATCATTATTTTGACATTATAGTCTTGCATCTGGAATTGGAGCTGCAATGATAAAGAAGGCAAGGGGAGCATTAAATGCGATAGAAAAAGGATGGGTATGGATGCCATCCCTGAATATTCTGAAAAGCAACTGTATTATCCATAGCGTGAATTTTACTTATTTGTGCACAGGCATGCACAAATATTCAGCCAACCCATCGCAAATGCACGAAACATGCTCACCTCTTGTGTATTTCTGCTTTTGCGGATGCAGCCACATGCCAATACTCTTAAGGACCTGGACACTTTTTTTGTAAGGAAGCGTGGCGTTTCTCAATTGGTGCAAATAAATAGTAAGCAAAATTATCTATATGTGCTCTATGGGATAACTAAACTGAACACATGCTGAATTAATGACTTCCAAAACGTCATGACTTCCCTAAAGACTTCCATTAGAAAATGGCCAAGAATTCTTTCCATTTTAAGCTTCAGTTCAAACACAGGCCAAGTTGGGTCCCTTGCCACCAGTTCCCCCCATGAGGCTTCCCTGTTGTCCCCCTCCCTTCCCAAACTGATTTGACTCTAAGGGTAGGGAGGCTCGACAGCAGGGCAAACATGGTAGCTGTTTTGAGCATAGCAATCCAATCTGCATTCATGCAGGGAAGCTTGGACCAGAAGAAAACATTGGAAACTGCCACACACATTTGTGGCAGCGCTCAGACATGAAGCTTTCTAAGGTCTGTACTGCTGGGAGGCCTTCTCATTGCCCCAGAAAGGCAAGTTCATGATGAGATGAGAATTTGTTGGCCACACAGAATTAAACTGCACACAGTAAGAGTCCAAAGTGAGCTTGAACGTCTGAGCACTTTTACCCTGAATCAGAAGGGACCTGTAGGACTCAAATGGCTAAAATTCATTTTCAAGCCTTCCTGTGATGAGATCCAATGCCTTTTCTAATAGCCATGCATCAGCTGTCACTTGATTTTCATTAAGGAGGGTCAAGTGATATATATGCATTTCAATATATGTACGTGCAATTCAGGGAGGGAAGGCGGCATGGTATAATCCGATCTTGTCAGATCTCAGAAGCTCAGCAGGGTCGGCACTTGGAAAGGAGACTTCCAAGGAAGACTCTGCAGAGGAAGGCAATGAAAAACCACCTCTGCTTAATCATGTGCCCTGAAATCCTCTTCCTGGGGTCGCCATGAGTCAACTGCATCTTGACAGCAGTTTACACACACTGTAAATTGACAATAGGTTTTAGGAAGGAATTATAGTCTGTATGGTATACATACCAGTGGCAGAATTGTATCTTGTATAGTGGGCTATCATTTTTGGTTGGCTTACAGATTGCAGACATGTTCATTGTGACATTTACTTTCGGAACATACTTGATTTTGGACAGCCAAACTCATTCATCTAACTTTTCTTTCCTTTGTACTCTTATAAAAAGCACAATGCTGTGGTGTATGAATTCAAAACACTGCTGGGCTAATTTGAGTTTTGGATTTCAAATCCTGCACATTCAGATCCCAATTAAAAAGGTAAAAATCTCAGTTAAAAGGTTCATGTTTTCCTTGATATGATGCCCTCTCCTTTTGACTGAATTCAACTTTTATGAACATGGAACTCATCACAGCTTTGTTCCCATTCTTTGGTCTGGAACCAACACAATTGCTTAGGATTAGGATGGCCAAAAATAAGTTGTAATTATTTTCACTAATACCCTTTTGAAGTAGCCTTAATAGCCCAGACTAGCCTGATAGCCTGATCTCATCAGAGCTTGGAAGCTAAGTAGGGTAGGTACATAGATAGCAGACTACCAAGGAAGCCTGGTGCTGCTATAAAAAGGAAGACAATGGCAAACCACCTTTGCTCATCTCTTGCGTTGAAAACCTTATGAGGTGGAACTTCATGCGGTTGCAACTCAAATGCAGACACACACAAATACACATACATATACAATACACTTTCATGGAGTCCCCTCTTATAAGAAAAGTATCTAAATAATGTTAACTGCAAAGCATTTATTTTCCTTTAAAGTTAGCTAAAACCCCTCTGAGATACAGTCAAATTAAATTGAACTCTGGAAGATCCATTAGTGAATCTCAGGCATATTTTTTATTGTTCACTAGAGGTCCTGGGGATTTTTCAGATCATGACCACAACACGATGCTTCCTTTAGAGCTGCTATTTGCCCTGTTGGGGCAAACATATAGATAATGGGGTGGATTCTACCCATTCCTACTACTCCACTGAGCTAGTTTATTGATTTCTTAATTAGTATATTTATTTCCTTTTGACTCAAGTTTGAAGCCTTCCTGCAATCTAAGTGGAGGAAGAGCCACTGAAGTTGGAGGAAGTCTCCTTAGGCTAGAAGAAGGCTACATGGAGGATAGTTGGATCCACCCCAACCCCTTACAGTTTTGCAGCATGACAAACTGGTATCTCTGTAGGGAGCACATTAGGGTAGAAAAAAAAACACCTAGGAGGACACATCCCCCTTCTCTTACCAGTGTGCCCCTGGTCCAAATGGCCCTGCAGCTGCCATTTCACTATTTTAAAAAATGCTGAAAGTCCATTCACAGATCATGCAGTGTTTCATTTGGTTTGAACCGGAATCCTTTCTAACCCAAAGCAGCTGATTGGCAGGATTTCAGCTTTTTAAAAAAATAGCTACTTGCATACAGTCCCAGCTATTGAATTAGGGCAAGGAGCTGTGCACACAGCACCAATTTGTGCATGATTCTTCCCTCTGCTAAGGTATATGAACACATTTGGCCCTAGCTGGGATCTAGGTGAGATACAGTCAATTTGGTTAGCAGCTGCAGAGTGAAATACGATCTTGTGTGGGCTTGGGGAGCCATTTTAAAAAGTCTTTTGAGGCACTACTCTGAATTTCATTTTTATGAAACATAAAGCCCATAAACACATAATGCACCTGCAGCACCGACACCACTGACTCTCCTCAGCATCTCGTGTTTGAAATGCAATATCTTCAGAGATACATGCTGTACTCCAGTCTCAAAGCTATTTATTCTGAAACTGTTTCTTTGATGTTACCAGTGCTCCTCTAGAGTACTTGACTTGGAAATCATGGCTGAAGTCATTTTTGCTAGACGATAGGATGTGACATTTTCAACAACTGGAGGGCACATGCTTTGTTCTCCCTTGGAAGTCACTGGCAACTTCTTACCTTTGGTTCATGCCCGGAATTTCTTATCTCATCTTACAATTAGTTCTTCTTTATAAGCGTCGTGGTACACTGTACACATGACGAGTTCAGTTCAACGGAGCAGAATGTATTGCAGCAAAACACTGTAAAATAGAAGATTGCTATCTATGGAATGTGTCAGTGGGGCTGATGCTCTGCCAAGATACTGAACAAAGAAACTTGCTTTATGGAACTCACTGGGGTCACTTCAAAGAGGTCAAACTGCTTCTCCTGCTACAATAATATGCTATGTGATCTTGTTAATGAATATGCGTTACATAAACAAATGTAAACACTTTTTATAGTGTTAATGGAGGATTTCATGGAGTTAACCTAACAGGGTTTTTCACAACAACACTGATTTAAATTCTAGCCCCCCCCCCTCTCTTGGCTACAGGGCATTACTTTCAGATGACGCTGTAATTCAGTACTGTATTCTGTCATTGTGCTGCCAACATCTGAAAGCCATTGATTTAGATTCTTATCTAAAAGTTTCGCATGTGGTGTATATTGCCGAGAGATTGTAGCCACCTGTTCTGAAAGCACTTTCTTAATGGCCTTAATTGGAGCAGCATGAAAGGGGGGTTGGGGGGTAATAGAATGGACTGTACTATTTCAGCCAGGAGGGTGATTACATTTTTGAGGGCCTCCCTGTATTAAAAACTGCTTACGTATAGAAAACAGTCACAGCAGACAAAGAGCTGAGCTAGAACCCAGGCTGCTGTGCTCGTTTTCTATTTGCAAGGTGTTTTTTTTTAATCTGGGAAAACCACAACCCATTAACACGAGAATCAAGGAAAGTGGTAAAACGTGGGAAGAATTGAACATCTCTGACAGTAGAGAAGGAAACAGAATAATACAAACCTAAGGGAAATAAGAGCGTGCACGGGATGATGAAGTAGAAAAAGATCCCCCCCTGAGGAAGCTGACGCAAAACGTGTTGGGCTACAGAACTTATTAAAATATTATTGCCCTTGCACCAATTGTTTCTTCGCTTTCGTTTTGTTTTGGTGCGGCCCTCTCTTTTTCATACAGTGACTCCTTGAACTGGCTTGGAGATAGAGTCCTTTGTTGTCATGGAATTGCATATACAAAAGATAGAGCAAAATTCATATTGGTCTGTACATTCAGAGATTGTTTTTTTTTTTTTTTTTTTTTGGTGATGGTATTCATTGGTTTTGACTGCCAGCACAATTTTTTTTCAGATCTCTCCCAAGTCCCAAGAAGGGAACTGATGGAACTCAATGCAACGTTATATATGAGAACTGGCATTTTTTAAAAAACAAAACAAAAAAACAAAACACACCTGGAGGAGGAGGAGGAAGAGTAGAAGAAGAGTTGGTTTTTATATGCTGACTTTCTCTAGCACTTAAGGGAGAATGAAACCAGCTTACAACCACCTTCCCTTCCCCTCCCCACAACAGACACTCTGAGGTAGGTGGGGCTGAGAGAGCTTTAAGAGAACTGTGACTAGCCCAAGGTCCCCAACTTGCTTCATTTGTAGGAGTGGGTAAACCAACCCTGTTCACCAGATTAGCATCTGCCACTCATGTGGAGGAGTGGGAAATCAAACCCGGTTCTCCAGATTAGAGTCCACTGCTCCAAGTCACTGCTCTTAACCACTACACCACGCTGGCTGTATATTGGATCATTCAAAACAAATGAGGATTTTGTGTGTGTGTGTGTATCAGGCAGTTCTAGTTAAGCTATGTCTGTTTTTTTATAATCAGCTGGGTCCCTGTCATATCAATCACTGTCGAAGCTTGCCATGTTGACCATCTATTTAGTGAGTAGCCATCTGGTACAAATTTGCTCCCACATAGCTGTTGTGCTGGATGCAGATTTTTGATCTTTCACTGTGGGAACAGCCAATACAAACCACTGAAAATGCAGCAAGACACAGTGCACATGTGGACACCTGCTTCCATTTTTGGATTTCTCTTGCTGGTGTAGGGCATAGTCAACTTCATGTATCATTTTGGTGATTTTTCACAAATGGGACTCACATATTTCCTCATGCATGTAAACTAAAGCAATGTTGACTTCAAAGCCCATTTAAAAGGATGTTTAGGTACGGTGCTGTTTGGTAGAATACAGTTTTAACATTTTTTCCTAGAAATATAGAAATGCAGATGAGGTGGTACTGCCAAGACAAGCTTTCTAAAGATTCTATGGAGCCATACTGGCATGATAGAATTCTCAACATAAATTTAAAATTTAATAAAATCCTTTTTCTTCCAATAGAGTCAAGCTGGTAGTTATAATAAAACTTTTGGGAATACGCACCTGTAAAATACCTAGGCCTTGTTGCCCTGTGTTCATTTTACCCCAACTGGAAAACATTCACTTAATAATCCAAGCCAAATATTGTGGAAAGATCTTTATGTATACTGTAATCAAAACACTATATGATTTTTTTTTTACATTTTCTAGTAGTTTTGCTACCTATCTTTGCCCAAATCACTCCACACAGAATCCTGAATGTCCAATCATATCAAAGCAAATTGGTACATACATAATAATACGTTCCAAAAAGGAAGAAATCAATAAAATATGCCACAACTTCTTCAAGAACAGTTAAGTAGCTCTAGCATTACATTTCCTGACAGACTTGTTGTCAAAAAATTAGCATGATTTTCATCTATATTTTGTACTACACAGTTCCATGCAGAGTCCTTTGATTTGTTCTTGAGTGCTCATCTGATGTCTACTAATGGAAAAGTATAAAGGCCTTGTTAATAAAGAGACAAATTATAAGATTTCTCCACATGACAAATGACATTGATGGAACCATTCTGAAGCCCACAAGAATGAACAAGGTCACGGCTTATCAAGTAAAAACAAAAGAGACGTCACAAAGCATTCTTAAGGAAAGCCAGAAGAACCATTAGATATGATTGAAAATTCTCAAGTAATTGAAAGCATATGAGAGGTACACTTCTGAAACTTTTCAGTGTCTGATATCTTCTGAATGAGTCTGTTTTCCTTCACAGATTTTCCATCAGCCCCACTGTTGTGCTAGGAACACCATGAAAAGCATTCATAATCCTATAGGAATTAATTAGCGTTTGGGACAAACAAGTACAATTCCTTCAATGTCAAGAATAAGTGTTAGGGTTTTTTTAATGGTAAAAGTTTGGAAGATAAAGAATCAAGCTTACGGCTGCATGTCTTGTCATTATACAAATTTAGGGTTGTGCAAAAAAAAAATCGGTAAATTTCAGATTCGGGTTTATTGGGCCCAAGTTTTTTTTGGTAAACCCAGAATAAGCCGAATACCCATATTGATAAATATTGGTAATCAGTTTATTTACTGGTTTATTAAAAAATTCAGGTCTATTATAGCCTATGGGAGAAATCATGTGTACCCAGTGTGGGAAGCCACAAGGTGTTAATGGATGGGCATAAGATAGGGTTAGGGGAAAAAACAAGTAGGGAAAAGAGAAAAGAGGGAAGAAAAGGGAGAAGAAGAGAGGGGAAAGGGGAAATGGGGGAAGAAGAGAAGGGGAAGGGGAAGAGGGAGAAGGGGGAGGAGGAAAAGAGAAGGGGAAAAGGGGAGGCCAGCTAAGAGAACCATTGCGGTCCTCAACTGTAAGCCTGGTAGAACATCTTGCAGGCTCTGTGGAACTGTGCTAGGTCCTGCAAGGCCCTGGTCTCATGTGACAGAAAGTTCCAACAGGCTAGATAAGTTTTGGACCAGGGACCATCAAATAATGCACTTAGTTGTAGAGCTGTGGGCGACCACTGCCAGGAGCCGCTTTACATCTGGCTGTGGCAGTGGCAGACACTGGGAGCCAGTCTGAAACTGCCATGGTGATAGTGGACCGCAGGAGAAATTCTGTCTTGGCTGCAGTGGCAGTAAGCACTGGGAGCTGCTCTAGGCCCAGCGCAGTAGTGGCAAGACATCAGAAGATGCTCCAAGCTTGGCAGTGGCAGACTTGCGGTACACCCCAGGTTTGGAACTGTTTTCAGGTTTCGCTCCTGCCACCAGGCTCAAAGGTGGGTGGTGGGGCCTGGAGCCACACCAGGTTGAGCGATAGAGAAGGGATGAGATTCCCTCCCTTCTCCCCATGTTCCTGCCACTTCTACAGCCACCACAGCTCCCAAGGTTGGAAAAAAGAAGTAGGAGGAGATTGTCTAAGGGAGAGAGAAAGAGAAAGAAGGGGGTTGTCTGAGGGAGTGGGAAAGAAAAAGAAAGAAGAGGGGAGATTGTCTGGGGGGGAAGGGGGGAAACTGCTTACACAAGGCAATAATGACCCAGTTTGACTTCAATTTGATATAAACTGTGAAACATCATAAATGTATCTCTACCATTGTTAAAATAAAGACTCCAGAGTGATTCCATCTGTTCTCAGCCTGCAAAGAGAACTGTGATTCTAACATGGTGACATTTGGACCTTACTGGATTCTGGGCCTGAAATTTTTACTTCCCCCCCCCTTGGATTTTAATTTTTTTTGTAACATCTGCTGGTGAAAGACTTTATAGAACTCAACAGCTTGCACAATCCTTTGCATCATTTGAATTGGCCTCAAAAGGTATTTTCTTTAAAACCCTGATCAGCTGGCAACCCTGGATTTGTGGGTGATACTTTGTCCTGACTTTGTGTATTTATTTTTATTCATAATTCAGCAGGTTAATTTTCTCTGTCTAACGTATGTGGAACTGAGAAGAAAAAGAAATATTAGAAAAAATCAGGAACTTTAAGGTGAATGGAAGTGGGGTTTTTTGTTACTCTTTTCTCAGGGAAGCAATAATCCATAGGTGAGTGGCCTGCCTAAAGGCAAAGGATATTATCTTCTCACTAGATTTCAGCTGCACCAAAACCATATTTTTAGTTGACCTTCCATTTAAAATACTGAGTTTGATCTATTTGCCATATCCAATTTCCTCTCTATGTTATGAAATATATATATTCCTAAGGCACTAAAAAGACTGATCAGTCTCTTTCTTAATGGAAAAAATCTTATTAGTAATGGTATGTCACATACAAGAAGCAGTTTGATTACAACACACACACACACACACATATGCTATCCCAGCATGGTCCAGCATACAAAAAGAGAGAGAGAGATTTATTTCTTGGATGATAATGTGGGTGAGTTTATACAGTCCTCAAAAACACGGATTTATTTTTCAATCCACACTGCTCACGTGAATCTGCTTCCTTGGATCACCCTGTGTACATATTTTGATGCATTACATGGATTTCCTCGCACAGTTCATTTCTCACACACACATACAAGCAACTCTTAGCCATGGACGCAAATCACCATGTATGAACATGCAAACCAGGCAAACAAAAAGATTTGTATATACTAAAAATTAAATTAAATTGTCCTGAGATACCCATAGAACCAGGCATCTCAGATGTTTCCAACCCCACCCCCAGCCATGCCACACTCTTCCTCGGCATCATAGCCCACTTCAACCCAACCCTGCTTCAGCCCTGAACAGCAGCCAACTCCCCAGCTCCTCTTCCTCTGGCCCCCTCCCTTCCCTTACCAGCAAAAGAAACAGGCACAAAGGAGAGAGGAAAAACAGGAATAGCGGCCCAACCAACAAGGCAATCACAAGGAGGCATGTCCCACCTCCTCTTGTTACCCTAAGTAGGCAATCCCCACTTTAGCTGGGGGGAATTAGCTGGAGACAAGGAACAAAATGGGGTAACTGGGATCAATAACGTATGTATACCAAGATAGTCCTGGGTGAAAACTCTCAAATGAGCAGGCAGTTGTATAATTAAATTTGGTTTTAATAAATAATAAAAATCAAAAATATATTTTAAGCAATGAACATATACACAAGAGCTGGCTAAGAGAAAAGGGAGGAAGTTGGATAGGGTTTCAAGAATGGGCGATAGTCACCAGTCTTGAAGGGACGTCCAAGGAAAGCAGTGCTGAAGAGGAAAACGGCCAGCATTTCCAGGAGCAAAAGGAAGAGCACACACACAAGTGGGGATGCACGCACAGATCCAACACACACACACACACACACACACACACACACACACACACACACACACAGGCAATGAATAGCCAAAGGACCAATAGTAATACCCAAAATGGGTCCTGAGGCAGTATGAGGTAAGCTGGCAGGAAAGCCAGAGACAAAGAATTGGTTGCTTTTCCAGGTTTCCTACAAAAGAGTAGGCGAGGCTTGATGTGTTGTCAGGACCCAAGAGAAATCCTGGGCTATTTTCTTGAACACTGATTGATTGCTGCGATGGGTACAGACAGGGTAAGTAATGGTCTGCTCGAAGCACTGATTGAATCACCTTGGGGTGATACAATAGGAATGAGCTAGCTTCATTGTCCAGCCAGGCACACTTTAACGTAAGGAAAAAGTTCAGCAGCCAACCGTTTTCCTGCCCAGGATTGACACACAAGGTGGATCCCAAAACCCTCCCCATTTTGTGGGGGGCAGTGTCTTGCTCTTATGCCAGACTTTGGCCCCCATGCCTTTGTGGCACCCCTTAGTAGGGCTGTCAAAAAAAAAATTCGGTACAGTTCGGATTCGGCCGAATTTGGCCCTTGTGGGTTCGGTACGTGCCGAAGTCCGAACTCCCCCACTTCGGATCCGTTCAATTCGGCGGGAATTCAAAGTTCGGAAACAAATTCGGCCGAATAAAGCCATTAAAAACACAACCGCGCCTTTCCGCGGCTCTGGGGGGGCATTTTTGGGCTTAGAGGTCCCAAACTTTTGGCAGAGCTTCAAAGGACGTTTATTGAAAGACTCCCCAAGTTTTGTAAAGATTGGGTCAGGGGGGGCTGAGATATGGGCCCTGAAAGGGGTCCCCCCACCCTTAATGTTGTGCATCTCTCAGCAGAGCTTGCCGCCCACGCACAAAGCTCCCAGCCCGACAACAGCGGAGAAATTAGCAAAACAACTGCAAACACAACCTTGTTAAACAACACCTTTGCAACACACAACTGAAACCTCCCCCCTCAAACCAGGGAGCGAGAGACTCGAGGGGGAACACACACCCCAGGCAGAACCGACGAAAGCCCCCTTTGGCTTCCCCCCCACCCACAGAAACTGCTCCCTCCCCACACACACACAGACTCTGCTTTCCCCCCCCCACACACACATACACAGGAGAAAAATTATAGATTAAAGCCCCCAAAGGGGTCTTACTGTGGCTGTCTTCTGTTCCATCAGGACGGGCTGTAATCCAAGATGATTCCAATTAGGCACGGAACATTTTGCTCTGGAGAGGAGATGCACACAGGATCGGATCGGCTGCCCCATTCATCCCAATAGGGGAAAGGGGAATGGGGAAAGCCCATATCTCGGGACCCCCTGACCCAATGTTCACAAAACTTGGGGGGTTCCTTAAGAAGCTTAATGTAAAGTTCCAGTGAAAGTTTTGTGTCTGCACCCCCAAAAATGCGCCCCCTGCAGCCATGGAAAGAGAAAAGGGGGGGAGGCGATATTTCTGCCCCCACTGAACCCATCTTTACAAAACTTGGGTAGTATCTTAAGAATAATTCACTGAAGCTATGCTAAAAGATTGGGGGCTATATCCCCAAAAAAGCGCCCCCTGCAGCCACATAAATGGAAAAGGGGGGAGGGAAAAGGGGGAGAGCCCATATCTCGAGACCCCCTGACCCAATGTTTACCAAACTTGGGGGGGTATCTTAAGAACACTGGTCTGAAACTCCGCTCAAAGTTTGGGATTTGTACCCAAAAAAATGCACCTCCTGCAGCCATGGAAAGAAAAAGGGGGGAGCCCATATCTCGGGACCCCCTGACCCAATGTTTACAAAACTTGGGGGGTACCTTAAGAAGCTTCATCTGAAGTTCCAGTGAAAGTTTTGTGTGTGCACCCCAAAAAATGCACCCACTGCAGCCACAGAAAGGAGCGAATGTGCACAAGCACCCCCCACACACACACGAGGATTTCGCTCTCTCTCTCTCTCTCTCCCTGGCCGGGCCGCACATCAGCTGATTCCTCCAGTACTCAATCCTGACTGATTGGCCAGAAGAAGACCCAGCTTGGCCACCGATTGGCCGGGGGAGGAGAATGCTGCTTACTGACGTTATGCTGCTTACTGACGGCCGAATTGGCCGAATTTATTTGCGAACTCCCGAACTCGCTGAATTCGGCCCCCCCGGTTGCCCGCCAGTTTTGAGTTCAGATCCATCCGAATAGAAAAGCACCGAATCAGGGGAAATTCGGTTGATTTTCAGTTCGGACCGAACCGAATTGACAGCCCTACCCCTTAGTGGAAGGAGGGTCCTGACTGGTTACACTCTGACTCATGATGTAAGCTTTGGTTCTGGAGATCAGGTAGGTTCCTGGGAAGTGGGGCAGTCTCACTCACAGCAGGAAAGACTGATGGAGGGAGGAAACAGCAATGTCAGTTGGAGGGAGGCAGGGCAAGACAGGGGCAAAGGCAGGTAATTTGGAAAGGAAATAACATGGATCAGGAGCAAGAACAAGGGTGGAGGTCAGGAGAAACTTTATTAGCTGGTGGGGCAAAAGGGGGTGGAGCCACCTCTCTTTAAATAAAAGAGTGAGCTGAGACCAAGGAGGAGATGAGCTGGAGGGTTTGGTGTTGGAAAGAACCTGCCGGTCAGGGGAAAGAAGCGGGGAGCACTTTGCTGACCCAGGACTAAATTGTGGGATGAGGCAGACACTGGAGCTTCCATCTGGGTGAGCCCCTTTATTCAGATGGAGCAGGCTGACTGGAGTGAAACTCTGACTCCAGCATCTGCCTGCTAACCGCATCCCTAGTTCCCTGCTCCTGTTTGGTTCAATTTGAACCCTAATGGCAGCTGTTTGTCCGAGGCAGCAGGGCATTGCGTGCGAGCGAAGAGCCACTCCTGCACACCAGCTGCTGCCCAAGATGACACTGGGCCATTGAAGCTCTGGGGAGTGGGGAAGATGCCAGATAAAGGGCGCTCTGGGGGATTAGGCTCACATATATCTAAATTAGACTTGTATGAATTGGCCCCAGGACCCAATATATACATGGCAACAGTGGTGTGGAGAGCTTGACATAATTTGGTTGCTTCCCTAACGAGGGAGATCAATGACTTGCTTTCTTCTAATGCTAGCATTGCTTACCACAAGGACAGGACAACACTGGCATGAGAAATAACCATGAAGCTGATCCTCTTTGCACAACTGTAAGTCTTTAGACTGAAGAAAGGAGTACAAACTGCTCTAGGTCACCACTGGGGAAGAAGACAGGATATAAATGAAATAAATAAATACAATAAAAATACTAAATGCAGGTTGCCAACCTGCAAGTGGGGCCTAGAAATCTCCCATAATTACAACTGATTCCCTTGGATAAAATGGCTGCTTTGGATGGTGGACTCTTTGGCTTTATATCCAGCTGAGATCCCTCCCATCCCCAAACCCTGCCCTCCCCAAGGCTTTACCCCCAAATCTTCAGGGATTTCACAGTTCAGAGCTGGCAACCCTAGATACATGGTATGGAAATAGCCATGTTAAATCCATTCAAGATAAATGATACACCAAGCCTGAGTTTTGAATCAAGTCAAACAAGTAATTGTAGTTAGCATAAGGATGAAAGCAAATACACCAACCAAGGAGTTCAGAGTGTGTTGGGGTAGACTCCCCAAACATCTCCCCACATAAAAGAATAAAATTGTGGCCTGCTTAGTGTGATAAGAGCCAACCTACTTTTCTGATAAATATGGATTTATAACATTTAACGTTTGGTTTGTCCACAATGTTGATCTGTGCATATGTATGGTCAAAGAAATTTATATATAGGGATATATACCACAAGTTGGGTTGGATTTATTTGTATTTATTAATTTTCTTAAACTTATGGCACTTGCTGATTTTCTTTATTCTGTTCTGTATTCTTTATCTGTTTCTATTGGTTCAACAGAAGCACATTTTCAGCTGTAACTTTTCATTTTTTATCCCACTGGGGCAGATATTACTATACAAAGCTTTAATCTATATCATTTTGTATTTGCCAGGCTGTGATACTGATCTATGAAGACATTGTGGACAAACCAAACATTAAATGTTATAAATCCCTATTTATCAGAAAAGTAGGTTGGCTCTTATCACCTGTCCTGCAATTAAGAAATAGGATGGGCCTCTCTCAAAGGCTCTGCTAAATATCAAGTGGCAAGCATGGTCAAAAAGCCCTGTGCCACAGGAATAACGAAATACAGAAAGGAAGAAGCTGGGGTATATCAGCCTCCCTCCTAGGGTTGCCAGGTCCCTCTTCGCCACTGGCGGGAGATTTTGGGGGCGGAGCCTGAGGAGGGAGGGGTTTGTTGAGGGGAGGGACTTCAATGCCATAGAGTTCAATTGCCAAAGCGGCCATTTTTCTCCAGGTGATCTGATCTGCAGCTGTATTGAAATATATCTGATTATGATTTTAGAAAAAAAACCCACTATTACTTAGTTCTTATTTCAAATAATGTCATTTATGTGATTTATGCTTCATCCATTTCCTCCTTAGGAAAAGGAGACTGTGGAATAATAATGGGATAATGTTATGCCATTGTTCTCTTGAAAGCTTTCTCCCTTTCCCCTTATAGCAGAGGAGAATATTTGGAAAGTTGAAGAGTTCTCATTTTACATTCTTTGTAGATCCTGCTTGGCTTTTATCTTTAGCAGACTTTTGTCAAGAAATTTCTAATGCCCTACATGTACTAAACACTGAAGAACATTTTTTGGGGGAAAGGGATTGTGTGGAACAGTCATTCTTATGTTCCAACTATTCCCCTCCCCCAAACTACCAGCATTCAATTAAATTAGTTGAATAAATTGTTGATACACCTATAGCCATATGCAGCTAAATACCACTGCATTGGCTGTTTGCATCTTTATCTCATTTAAATGACCAGCTCAGACTAAAGATAGCTGAGCACCTGAGCTATTTAGATGTGCCTTAGAGGGGACATTACTTTTATTGCTTATGATAGAATGTTAATGACAAATGACCATACAAAATACTTCATTGTTTGTATTTCCAGATATGGTTACAATTTTAGGGTCAAAACCCAAAATTGCTTTCTTGTCTTTGATCAAATACTTAGTATAAGTAAGCATTGAAAAGAAAAGGATGCACATTTTCCTGAACCATAACATGTGGGTAGGTGACCCAGAGAACTGCTTGGGGCTTCAGGCAACTATCCACACAACAAATAGGACAAGCAATTCATTTTTACTTGTAAAAGGAGCAGTACCTAGCATAAGACTGTTTAATACTGGTTTACCCTATATTAATGCACAGTTCAATTTCTTGATGCCAGCATGTTTCAGTTATTTAGAACCTTCTGTATGATTAGAGGAAACAAATTTACTTATTTAGTGAATGAATAAATACAGATTTACAGATCTTCGGGTGCAAATTTAATTTACGACAGAACTAAATCGTGTGCTAGTTGTCCCAAAAATTTGTGAAATGGTCTGCATAGGCAGTAAAAACAAAGATGGTATGCAAAAATGGGACAAATGGCAATAAATGTGAAGATTTCTGTTTAAACAGTGATGGGATGGAAGATGGCCTAAGAGCCCCTGTCCATTTGGGACATCCTATTTTAAAATACCTAAGAGAAGGAAGGAGAGCCAGCATGGTGTAGTGGTTAAGAGCGGTGGACTCTAATCTGAAGAACCGGGTTGCTTTCCAGCTGGGTGACCTTGGGCTAGTCACAGCTCTCTTAGAGCTGTCTCAGCCTCACCTACCTCACAAGATGTCTGTTGTGGGGGGAAAAAGGGAAGGAGATTGTTAGCCAGTTTGATTCTCCTTAAAAGGTAGAGAAAATCAGCATATAGAACCCAACTCTTCTTGTTCTTGTTCTTCTTGTTCTTGTTCTTCTTGGAAGAGAAATATTGGGGGAAAGCTCATAGGCAGCACCAATTCTAGGTGAAGTGCAAGGAGCTTCTTCCTGCTATTTTGTCAAATTTTCAAATATCTTTTTACTGCTTATGCAGAGCACTTCGCAATTTTGTGCACTGATGCTAAAAACTTCAACACACACACAATTGCCACATGAATTTACCTTACGTGTGAGGAAAGCTCCTGATTAGGTCAATGTAATTTTTTAATTGAAGTTTGTCTCAAGCACTGTGTCAAGCTGCATTGCACTTCCACAGGAGCTATTTGTTCTTCAGAGTGATGGCCAGAATATGCTTGAGTAATATCTATCAAATTTGTGTTGCAGCTTGCAGGTACTTTTGTGCTTGCACAGTCCACAAACTAAATCTTCTCATTCAACAGAGCAGAATGATGTCTCTCTTAGGATTGTTATAGGAGCATGGTGAAGTGGTTCAGAGCAGTGGACTCTAATCTGGAGAACCAGGGTCGATTCACCCCTCCTCCACATGAAGCCTGCTACGTGATCTTGGGCCAGTCACAGTTCTTTCAGAACTCTCTCAGCCCCACCTACGTCACAAGGGGGAGGAAGGTGAGTGTAAGCTGCTTTGAGACTCTTATGGTAGAGAAAAGTGGGGTATAAGAACCAACCAAAATGACCTACAAGCTCAGAAATCCCCCCTTGTACATGCAGCTGATACATAATTGGCAGGATTATACAAGATCAAAAAAGAAGCCGCCTTAAGCAAACTTTATTTTAATTGACTGAAAAGTATCAGAAAATAAGGTTATGTAAAAAGTAGTTTTTTGGGGGATATGAGACACGTATCAGTGGAGGCTTGTTAAAAATGTTGGTCTTCTGGTACTTCAAACCAAAGCTAAAATTACTCAGTGCTCACCCCAAGTTAACTCTGCTTTGGTTGAGAGGACATGGCAACATATAATTTTGGAGAAACACTGCAAAGAATATCCATGCTCAGCAAAATTCATGTACTCATTAAATGATGGACATTTTAATAATAGCTGTTTCTTCAGGGACCACACATATGCCACCACTGGAGTCTGCTCACAAACAAAATAGGGGGGTCACTTTGCCTTCTTTGTGCCTTGTATTCCTTGGAACTTGCAGTCTTATTAGAGAGAAAAAAACATCAGCCATAACAGGCAGAATATCATTGTCTACACATTTAAGATCATAGTGGTCAGATTGGTAGAAACTAAATTTCAGAAGTTGCCATGAACATCTGTTTCTGGTTTGCATCCTGAATATCATAAAATAGCCAGCATTTATTCAGATAAAGAACAACCATATTGCTTGTACATGACTGGAAAAAAAAATCTTTTGAAACATAATGAAATATTGGTAATGCACTAGAGGGCACTAGAACCCTCAAGATCCAAGTGGGTTGAAACTTTTGGAGACTTTCCTTTTTGACTTATCTGCTCAATATAAAGGAAGAAAAAAATCTGGCAATAAAACCAGACCTAATATAAATACAAATGATACTAAAAGATGTGACTGCGTGTGTAAAAAAAACTCATGAGTAAACTATAAAGAAAAACACTGTGACCCGCAAGACAAGAATAACCAATATAGTGTAGTGTAGTTTAACAGGGGGCATACTTTTTATTGTGGATAATCAAACTAAGTTAAATTCATGAGCTATCCCCACAATGCAGCCAAGTTCCAATGGCATGAATATTATAGTGCCTCAATATGTCTTAGTCCATTGTAACTCCATAACAAAACTGTTCCAACTCAAAAGGCATAGATTAATTACTTGCTTCCAATAATGGGAATGACTTGAATAGCTTATTCAAACATACTCATTCCTGTTAGTCTTACAAATTCAGCCAGAGGAGGACTTAGTCTGCAGAAGGTATTAAGCTGTGGTTAAGAACCAGTAAATTCATCAAAAATGCTAGAGCAGTTCCCCGTTACCAATATTTCAGAATGAGTGGTATAGCAGCCATGAAGTTGCTGTATTACAAATAAATGGCAAGAAATCTATTATGTTCTCCCCTCTATCTTCACAATAGGCTTTTCAACAGTAGCTGGCACCCTGGTGGGGAAATTTTGGAAGTGCGGAATAGATTTTCTGTGTCACTCCACTGTACAACATCACTTCGAGTGTGAAATCAGGAGTGACATCATCATGGAAGAGCAATGAATCATAGAACCGTAGAGTTGGAAAGGATCGTAAGGGTCATCTACTCGAACCCCCTGCACAATGCAGGAAATTCAAAACTACCTCCCCCCACACCCCCAGTGACCCCTACCCCATGGCCAGAAAATAGCTCCCCCCCCCCAAAAAAAAACCTCCAGGATCCCTGGCCAGTCTGGCCTGGAGGAAAATTGCTTCCTGACCCCAAAGTGGTGATCAGCACTACCTTAGCCATGCAGGAAAGGGCCACAAGACCCAAACACTGATGCAAACCTTCCTGCCCTCCCTTTCATGATCTGCCTAAGGTCATAGAATCAGCATTGCTGACAGATGGCCATCTAGCCTCTGCTTAGAAAGCTCCAGGGAAGGAGAGGCCACCACCTCCCAAGGAATCCTGTTCCATTGAAGAACTGCTCTGTTAGAAAGTTCTTCCTAATGTTTAGCCAGAAACTCTTTTGATTTAATTTCACCTCATTGGTTCCAGTCCGACCTTCTGGGACAACAAAAAACAACTCGGCACCATCCTCTATATGACAGCCCTTCAAATATTTGAAGATGGTTATCATATCACCTCTCAGTTGTCTCCTCTCCAGTCTAAACATACCCAGCTCCTTCAACCTTTCCTCATAGGACTTGGTCTCCAGACCCCTCACCATCTTTGTTGCCCTCCTCTGGACATGTTCCAGCTTGTCTACATCCTTTTTAAATTGTGGTGCCCAAAACTGGGCACAATACTCTAGGTGAGGTCTAACCAGAGCAGAGTAAAGCGATACCATCACTTCATTTGATCTGGATATTGGCCAACACAATAACATCACTTCCAGTTTCACAGTAGTTGGTACCCTGGTGGGGAAATTTTGGAAGTGGGGAATAGGTTTTCAGTGTCACTCCAAAGCACAACATCACTTCTAGTGTGAAACCAGGAGTGACATTATAATGGAAGAGCATGGAATATCAAGGAAGAGTTTTGGGTGAATCCTAGAGCACTGGCCAACACAATGATATCTCTTCCAGTTTCACGCTGGAAGTGACATCATGCATCAGCATGATGCTGAACAGCCCTCACCTCCATTTTTCTTGTCATCCTGTTGAGCAGTAGCAGGGAATGGAGGTCCAGGCAATGAGGTATCTTGCTATAGATCTGCCCCCTATTTCCAATAACTCTGTGAGACGCATTACAGAAAGGCTAACTGGCTCAAGACCCAACAAGATTTATGGCTGAGTGGGGATTAGTTTGCCTTCATCTGTATGGCCCAGGCTAGCCTGATCTTGTCAGATCTCAAAAGCTAAGCAGGGTCGGCACTGGTTAGTACTTGAATGGGAGACTTCCAAGGAATACCAGGCACTCTATGCAAAGGCAGTCAGTGGCACCTCTGTTAGTCTCTTGCCTTGAAAACCCTTCTGGGCCGCCATAAATTGGATGCGACTTGACAGCATTTTACCCACACAGAAAGTTTAGATGTCAGTAAGCACAAAGCTAACAGAGCATGTGAAGGACTAAGATAGAATTTTTCTCCCTGATGTGCAACCTTCCCCCTCCCCCAGGGAATTTGTACTGGGGAGGCATTAAAACATGACACCTTCATTTACAGTGTGAAGTGATGCACTTGAGTCTACAATTCTACCACATCCTTTTGTTCGTGTGTGTAGAGGGAAGGGTTCATACTTTATCAGATCTCTTACCTCCTTACCAAATCTTCCCTCCTCTCTTGTCACAGCGTTCACTGACTGGGGTGGGGGAAGGGAAATGTTTGGCCCTTCTTCATATATTCCCCAAAGAACATCAATATACAGGCCCCATTTTGCTGTGGGCTTATGGGTGTGTTTGTGTGCCTGTATGAATTCTAGGCAAAAGCAAATCTTATTTGCTTTGCAAAGATTCCAGGTACTGCAGATTAATTAATACAGTGTGATCTTGTGTATGTGCTGTCAGCCTTTTAGGATTAAAGATTGTATTTGGTATTCTGAAGCAATGAACCATTTTCTAATCAAAACTGTAGCCTGGAAGATGATTTATGAAACCAATACGTGAAGAACAGTGCAAAACTTAAATTACTCTTACACATGACAAAATGTAAGTTCTGAGAAATCTAAAAACAACAACAAAAATGTTACTCATTTTAAACCAATCTGGTAGAACAGAGAAAATTATAGATGAAGGAGGTATGTTGTTGAGGGAAGAAGTAGTCTGCTCTACACAAGCAGCTAAATGAGGTGGCAGACTTCTGAGGTGGTTAGAATGAGCTCTACCACTTCAGACTGTACCTTAATTCTCCTCCACATATAAACTTCCTGCATAAGAGAAAAATTAACATACCAGAAAGAGTTCTAGCCTAGCCCTTTACATTCTATGCTAATTTACAGGGAATTATGAGCTTGAAGGAAGCTTGAAAATATAACCCCCACCTGCTGTCTGAAGTGGTTTTACCATCCCAGCCCTCTGCCACCTCATTGCCACCTAATTCTGCTGCATGTATTCAACATGCCTATACTAAAGCTGAAAAGATCACATAGCTTTGATTTATTTCCTGTGGTGGTCCCTCTCGCCATTACTCCTCGCTACACTGGATGTTTCTTTACATCTACCAGAATTAGGGTTGCCAGCTCTGGGTTGGGAAATACCTGGAGATTTTTGGGGTGGAGCCTGAGGAGGGTGGGGTTTGGGGAGGGGAGGGGCTTCAATGCCATAGAGTCCAATTGCCAAAGCAGCCATTTTCTCCAGGTGAACTGATCTCAGTCGGCTGGAGATCAGTTGTAGTAGCAGGAGATCTCCAGCTACTACCTGAAGGTTGGCAACCCTAATCAGAATATATATTTTGGCCTTCGCAGTTCCTTGCTCAGATTCAGGCCAACTTGTCAGGTTTCTTTTTTGCAAGAGGGTGGCATTCTATTTAATACGCTCTGCCTATTCCACTACTTCCTTTCTAAACAAAGGAGACCCTGAACTGAGAGAGATTTCTGCTGGAAAATCATCTCTTCCATCTTTGGTGTCTCCTGCATTTAGAAAGAAAGGTAGCGGGACAAGCAGTGCCCATTAAATACACTGTTCACTTTTTAGAGCAGTACAACCCCAGCTGGGTTAAGTTGATATTCCCATTTAGCATGTCTAATACATTCCATAAAAATGCCATATGAAAAACATGTGTGACACTCAGAACAAGGAAAGATACATAAAAGTAACGAAAGCAGAGAAGCTTAAGATGGTGGGTGTGTGCGTGTGACAAAAATGCATTTTGCAGCAATTCTCATAAGATCCATTTAATTTTTGAATTGTTTCAATAGCAGTAGTCATGACAAACAAAAAGGTGCTGGAATGCAGAATGTACTTCAGAGATATCCATACTTGCAGTAATCGCTTTCAACAATATGAATGATTTAGGAAGGGAGGTAAACAGTATTAAATTTGCAAACGATGACATATTGGAATTGCACTGAAACAGTTGTGCGAGCAAATAAATAATACAATGGTGCACCGAGGGATTGGAAACATGGCAGAAGATTCATCTTTGAACAATGAAAGCAAATAATTTTTTGGGGGGGATCTGCAATATGGATTATCAGTGGGAGGAAAAATATCTTGAAAACTGCAATTGAAACTACATTAAAGTGACAGCATGCATGGATTAGGTATTTCCAATGTGATATTGCTGCACATTAAAACAATGTGGTTCTGCAAAAGCGGCCCATAAAACAGCCAGATAATCTTTGTTTGCTAAGGCCACAAATCACCAAAACAATTAACCTCATGTACAATTTAGGAACGAGTCCTGTGGCACAGAGTGGTAAGCTGCAGTACTGCAGTCAAATGCTCTACTCACAACATGAGTTCGATCCCGACGGAAGTTGGTTTCAGGTAGCCGGCTCAAGGTTGACTCAGCCTTCCATCCTTCCGAGGTCGGTAAAATGAGTACCCAGCTTGCTGGGGGTAAAGGGAAGATGACTGGGGAAGGCACTGGCAAGCCACCCCATAAACAAAGTCTGCCTAGTAAATGTCGGGATGTGACTTCACCCCATGGGTCAGGAATGACCCGGGGCTTGCACAGGGGACCTTTACCTTTTTACCTTTCACAATTTTGGAACTCTGCAGCAGATATGCTATTTCAGAACAGAGGCCCCTTTAGCCCCGTGTGTACTTTCTGAAAATGGCCAGTTCCAAAGTCTAATGAGACGTCAGCACTGGGGATACCTAACAGCACCTGCTGCCAATCATTAGGAAAGCCTACCTCACAGTGGGAGAGAGGCTCGGTCTTAAAGTGGAGCTGAGCAATTTTACATCCACGCAGTATCAGTACTCAGGGCAGCACTGAAATGATCACAAAATGGCTAGAATCAGGAAGAAATGCAATTTAAAATAATTTCTATAAAAAGGCATTGTTCTGATAAAAGCCCGTAGGGCTGGAAGATCTGGTTACCTCATTTTTAACCCACACTTCCTCCAAAGAATTCGAGGTGACAATGTTGACTTATGTGACTCTCCCCTCTACCATTTTATCCTCACAATTACCCTAACAAATAAGTTAGACAGGAAGAGAGTGGCGAATTCAGGGTCACTCTGTCAGCTTAATTAGTACTGGGTGTGAATTTCAGTCAAGTTTCCCTGTTCTGATCTCTGTAGGCACTAAACCATACAAGAAGCATGGAGTCAGGTATGGAAATAAAATAAATAAATAAATTTTGGGGGTGGAAGATATCTTGTGTACCTCACAACATTTCCTATCATCTCCCAGAGATGCTAAACCTTCTTTTGTTTCTGTTCATTTCATGACCCGAAGCCTTCTGCATTCTGCCCTGCTCCTCCAAAACCCACCTTGTCCCAAAGCTATTTGTATGATTAAAAATGCATGAAAGCGCTGAAAAACCTCCTGAACAAAATGCACTAGTGAAGAGTCAGCTTCTAATGAGATAACACCATAACATGATTTTTGTCTTTTATTTATCTAATTACATTCGTCTGCATGCAAACCAAAATTATCTGTGAGCTGAATGATGGAGTAGGATGGTTTCTAGGAAATCAGAAAATATGGTTGTGTGTGCAATGGCTAACAGACACTGTTGATCTGAACATTAGGAGGAAGTAGTCTCTACCTTACCAAGTTAATTGTGCCTGTGAGAGTCTTATTACTGGGCTTGTAGAAACCAGAATAGCTGTCTTCACAGTTAATCAGCTATGTTCTCCGTGACAGAAGCGGGTAGTAACTGTAACTGCCAGTACCCCCTGCTAACAAAACGGTTTTCCTGGTTACTTGGGGTGCACTGTTAGAACGCCTTCAATTTGTTGCTATTACATGTGCATATGTAATTGATCCAGTACACTGCTGCTTTTCATCGTCTGGAGTCCTTTGTACACAGTTCCAGTAAAGTGAGTGTAAATATCTGACCATGTCAGAATGGAAATGTTAACAATCTGTCAGCCCGGCTGGAAATGACCGTGCCAGGTGGAAAGCAAGGATGAGTCATCCCACCTGCATCCAATTTAAACTCCAGGTAGGAAAGTGGGTGTCAGGAACAGCACAAAAAATAAATAAAAAAATAAATGGTAACCAAGAAGCAACTTCCTTTGCTGCTCTGAGATGTATGTTGGGTGAAGTTGGTTGAACTTTTTGCTGTCCCTAAGTGAGGTAAACTCTCCGGTTGGACTTGGAGATTTCACACCTCTGCGATTAAGTGAGGCTCATGTGGTATGGTTTTCCCTTGGTTAGAGAAACATCTGCACAATTCATGCTTAACAGTCATACAGACATGTTGTAGCCAGCTGAAATAAATGGAATAAGTAGTAATTTCTATAAAAATCCATAATCAATTTGTGAGAGGCTAACATGTTGCCAAGCCAGTGTAAACTGCAGCCAAGTTTCCCTATAGAGTACATTAATTTACCTCCTAATTAAATCAAAAGCTTACCCCTTCTAGTGGAACAAACATTCATCTGAGATCCCTAGTGGAATTAAAATTTTCTACAGTTGTTGGTTAAGACACAACTTATTCTTTGGAGCCACAGGGAGCTCTCACTTGCTAATGCAGGGAAGATTCCATGCTGGTTAGTTGGTCTCATTTCAGTTCAACACACATTCACTAGGGGCATTTTCAGAGGAAACATTTTTAATGCCTCAGAATCAGCATACCTAGTACCTCACAAGACATTTTGGGGTTGTGCCCTGCTCTGAGAAGATCAACATGAGGGACATGAGAATGTTATTGGCTTGTTAGTTGCCATTGTGCCAAACTGTTGCTTCTTTGAAAGAGGGATTTTTCAGACAAGGGATTTTTCAGACAAACGTGCTTAAAAATCCTATTAATGGTACAATATCTTTTATCCACTGGAAAAATATATATGGGATAGGGGACTAGTCACACAAAATGACACTAGGAAGGAAAAGGACATGTTAAGGGATTGCCACAGTGTCCAGCAATTAATAATCCTGGCTAGGAGAATTTATGTTTACCTAGCCACAGCCACTGATGGTTATAATACTGGGAAGATGTGATTTGCCTGCAACTGCCTGGGGAAAAGATGTTGGATCACCACCTGATACCATAGGTGCCAATTTGGAGTCTCATCTGGATTCCTCACAGCCATTAGTTAGCACAATATATTCCTACTGCCAGAAAACCCTCATCTGGAAAAGGCCATACTTTCTTTTCTACTTCATGGGTTTTCATTCTGGTCTCTAAAAGAACTGCTATTTGGCAGTACCATCAGATAATATATGTCCACCCCACTGGAACTAAACTCCAATTTATTTGCCATGGTATGCTCCATATTTTCCACCCTACTGGAACTAAACTCCAGTTTATTTGCCATGGTATGCTTTTGGGCATTAACACATGGGCAGAATGTTCCTGGTTCGCTCCTCTGTTATCCCACAATATTTTAATCCCACAATATTTAAGTCTGGATAATCAAACGCATGACGCCAGCCTATCCCACATTAAGTCTGAAACAAGTAGCTGCTGGAGGCTCCCCGTGCGTTTGAACCAACCATATAATGTGGGATAGTTCGCAGTGCGGGATAGCAGGGGAGTGACATCGCCCAAGGATTGGCTGAGGGGTTATCCAATCAAAGGGCGATTCTCCCCCTTTTTTTCTTGGAACACCAGCGTTCCGGTATACCATCGTCTCGACCTGTTAAGCATTGATCTTCTCAGGCATAAAATGGCTTTTTGGAGTGGGGCAGTGGAATGCATACTAGAGTGAGGGAGGTGCGTTGGTGCTACTGAAAAAAAGATGTGGGTATTTTTTTGCTGAGATGTTAGAAAACCGGCAATCTGGTGAAGCTAGCATACCTCAGAAGTTTACAGGCATTGCAAACGAACTCACTAGTAGAAGCTGGTGTGGATGACAGGATGGATTGTGCTAGTCCCATGGGCTGTCATTCCAGTCCCAGAGCTCTGGGTTTAGAGATCTTACTGGAAAATCCATTCCACATTTTCTTTGCAACTCTGTTTGTGCTGTAATGTATTTCAATGGAGCTCATGCAAGGCAATTGGCAATCCAGGCTCCTTCAATAGGCTATGCATCCTCTCCCATTGTTTCTAATCGGCTAGCCTGTCATTCATTTTAGTGCATCCCGACTTCACCTCTTTGCTTCGTGGCCAGCCCAGAGGAGAGGGGAAGGAAAGCCTTGTACATTTTTCAGCGTGCCACTTCAGAGGCTCGCAACAGCACAGCGGATGGGAACGCGTTGATCAGATTGACGGACCACGTTTTGCTTCCACCCAAAGCTGGAGAGTTGTGCCTTTTCCTTCCCAGTGTAAATAAAGCTGTGTTGTGAGGGCGAGGCAACAAAACTGGCTGGGCTTATTCAAAACAGGACAAAATGGGCATTTTAATTAAAAAGACGGGACGGCCAGGAAATGTGACAAAAAACGGGTCAGCCTATACAAAAGGAAGGTAGGACAGGACTGTGCTTCAGCTGCCATTTGCCTTGGGGTGGGGGCTCAGTCCCCCTCGCAAGTTCGGGGGGGGGGCTCGAGGGCTTGAGCCTCCCCCCAAGTTTACGCCTATGTGAGGGAGACCAGTAAGGGGCGTGTCCTTGAACGAAAGGAGGTTAGTAGCGGGCTAGTCATGTGATTACACGCACGCCGGCGTTCCAGTAATGTAGCGAAATTAAAAAAAGTAGCGGTTTAGCACTGAAAAGATCGCTAGAAAACAGGGATTGCTTAACCCGGTTTTTTTTGCCTTAATTCGCGACTAAGGTGGGTCCGATGCGCAGCACTTGGACGGTCGTGCGTGTGGACCACAGAGATTCGCTACTATTAAGGCACAAAAGCGAGACAAATTGGCCGTGCGTTAAGCCCCTTTGTATCTACACTAGTTGTTTTTGTCCTTTGCACTTCAGAATACCAGTGATGTATTTCTTTGTTGCTCTTTCAACATGTATATAAAAATGAATTCTAATTCCTAGCTCTTTAAACTTCAAAAAACTGCAAGGAACATATTTTTTCCCATCCGCTTGAAAGAAACCTGTCCACCCTACCAAAATAGGTGCCAGAGCTGCAGAGAGAAACACTCTCGTCTTGGAGGTTTCCTCAGAAGTGGCATGCAGAGGACATTTGGCAACAGCTGTTACCCAAGGGAACTCTGAGCAGAAGTTAGTATCATGCTTTAAGCTACTCATATAGTAGACTTCAGGGTCAAAGCTGCCTTAGGCATGTGTAGTGTTATTCTTTGCATTTGAGAAAGGAGCCAGCTTTGCAGTTCTTTTCTTTCTAGTGATGCTGTAGATGGTCAAAATTGCAAGAGTTGGTTTACAAACTTCAGCAGCTTATAAAGTTTGCCTTCAATCCTGGGCAAACATTATAGTCTCTGAAATTTGGACTGTATTCCAAATTAGAGAAGAACACCTCACCACCGCTCTCCTACCTTCCCACTTACCTACCTAAGCTCATTTATTTATTTATTTTAACAATTCCCAGCATCTGCTCAAGATGGTTCACAGTAATATTATAATGAAAACCTACACATTAGCATAATCCATCTAACACCAGGAAGCTCAATGATTAGAAGAAGAATAAGGTCAGTTTACAGTTCTTTCTGAGTTCCAATACTGATGGAACTTTGTGAGCTTCTTCAGGCAGGGAGTTCTGGAGAAAGGCTGTAGCAACAGAAAAAGCTAAATTCCCTCTTAATTCCAAATGTCATAAAATAGCCTAGTGGATAAAACAGATGGGCATAATGGGACACTCAGTCACACCTGGTGATCCTGGTAGCAGAGGAAGAAGCAGGAGAGTCTTCCTGTGAGACCTCTCTCCCTGGTGACTTGGAAGGAACTTGCTCCAGGAACATCCCAGAGACCCTGGCAAGTACAGTTTTCCCAAGCCACCACCATATGTAGTCAATGGAAAGTGGGCAGTCGGATTGGACAAGGTCCAGCAATTTTTTCCAAGTTTTGTAGGGACTGAATTCAAGGGAGAATTCAGATGTTGCGCTGATGTATTCTCTGATTGTTTTGAAAAACAGCTCAGTTTACTGAGCCAATTCTGAATCGACCTCGGGGAGTTCATTAGTTTATTTCTTCGTATTTGAATAAGTTATATGTCGTTATTACATATCAGATGTGTCAGCAGGGAAACAATTTATCCAGAGGTACAAATTAGAATTGCAGATTTCCAAACCAGGGTTTTAGTCTTTGTGGAAAGTTCACATATAACAGAAATATTAGAAAAAACTAACATTCTAGGATTTTCAATCCAGTACCTACAAAAGTAAGGTTTTTGGGGGAAAACATGGTCACAGCTCACTCACTTCCAATATTCTGTCAGTGTTTGTCTTGGGCTGTTCTTTCTTTTATTTACTTGGTATGTAATACTTTATAGAAGCACACTTGTTTGAGTTCAGATTGAACTGCTCTTGCAAGTTTAAAAACCAATTTCTCCAGTAGAAAGAATTTCTGGTGGACATGTAATCACAACACAGGGCATTTAGGAACTTCAGCCATCTTCTTTGACAGCAGTTTAGTGGCCATAGCCAGAAAGATATTGTATGTGTATGTGTGTGGGGGAGTAATTAATGCAAATACCTAGCATTGTAGAAACATTTTTAGCTATTTATTTGTGAATAAACAATACTTTTTCTTGTCCTTTTGCCAATATATCCAAGTGCACTTGTGAGAGGTTGCCTCTGTAAGCAATTATAAATAAGTCAACTTGATAGAATTAAGCGTTTCAGCATTATCAGTCCATTTTCATTGTAATTGTTTAAACTGAAGGGAGAAAGTCTTCTGCTGTTAAGAAAATATGAAAGACTTTTCAAGGACATTTTTATTTGAATCACCAGTTAACATATAAATAAACAAGGTGGAGTGGAACCAGCCCAACCCTCAGATAGCAGTTTCCTTGGCATGCTGAATTTCAAAGTTGGGGGGGGGGGTTAAAGCCACTTTGCAGTTTCGCCCTTCAGAAACTGCAGCATGAGTCTTTAAGCCTTGAAGCACTAAAATTCTGCCCTCAGGGAAATGATTCAAGCCTAAAATTCAATAATTTCATGCTATGAAAAAACCTCTATTTTATTTCTGAAATGATATAATTTGGCTGATGTAAACTAAACTGTTCCTTGACCATTACCCATGGAATCTGCTGATTCTTACAATATGCACAGAGAGAAAGAAACGGGATTTCACTTTCCTCCTGGGACGAGGAAGAGTGATCTTGTAATTAAAGCACTATAGTATAGTTAAAGAAACAAAATGCTATTCTCAGGTCCCACAGATTCCTTGCATAGCTTTCAAATTACCTTAATCTTTCTCTGTCCTATTATCTCATCTCTCAGAGTACGAAAAGTAATACCCTATTTTCCACGCCGAAAGGTTAACCATTTTAAAGGCTTATTGTACAAACGAATCTTGAATGTCCTTGGTTAAAGGGCACTATTTATGGAAGTCAATGGCTGTTCCCTACAGGAGAATTTAGTTACAGATAGTGGGATAATAGTCTTAGCTAAAACCACTTTATCACCCAGGAATACTTATCTCACTTCTCATCTCTCTGAAAAATAAGGGACTAAGTTAATGTAGGGGATGGATCTGGGTACCCCTGTGAATTTTATTGCTTATGTTGAACCCAAAGTAGAAAAGATGATAACCCTTTTCCTGCAAGCTACAGGCAATTGTGGAATTACAACATAGACTTGACTTTGCATCATTCCAAGGGATTATTTCATTTCTCTTCATTTATTATTTGTGAAGTTGTTGAAGATGTAACACAAAATCAGTGAATGGCCAGAAAGCTTCTGGTGTTGTGTAGAAATATGCATTCAGTATATCCAAGCTGAAAAAAATATCCAAAAAATACTGTACCAGTATTTTGGATTTTTTTTCCAGCCAAACACACATTAGAGAATCCCCCATGCTAGGTGGGAACCCCCACCCCCAATCATGTTTAATCAGGATTATTTGATAACACTAAATAGCAGCAGTTAAAGGGCTCTACAGTTTCCCTGTGCCCTTTTCCTGCCTTTGGACAGGTTTCCAAAGAAACAAGAGGGAGAGGGGATTAGGCATTTATCACAGGAAAATAAGACAGCATATTAGAGGGAGCTGTACTGTTTGCCCAATCATAGCTGTTGTCTAATGGAAACCAGCAGAACCCACAGGAGCCCCATAATAATGAAGTTAATCTGCATGTTTA
Source organism: Euleptes europaea (assembly GCF_029931775.1). NCBI lineage: Eukaryota > Metazoa > Chordata > Lepidosauria > Squamata > Sphaerodactylidae > Euleptes > Euleptes europaea. The sequence goes on along the minus strand of NC_079314.1, from coordinate 78,879,381 downwards.
TAACATTCTTCTTTGCAGAGGTGGAAAGTGGGAAAAGGAGAGCCAGTGATATAGGGCAGCTGCAGCACCTAAGGTTCCTCCTCTGAGGCAGTGATGGTGTGCAGACTGCTGAGAGAGAAGAAGAGTTGGTGTTTATATACCTATTTTCTCTACCTTTTAAGAAGAATCAAACTGGTTTACAATCTTCTTCCCTTTCTTTCCCGACAACAGACACCTTGTGAGGTAGGTGAGGCTGAGAGAGCTCGAAGAGAACTGTGACTAGCCCAAGGTCCCCAGCTGGCTTCATGTGGAGGAGTGGGGAATCAAACCCAGTTCTCCTGATTAGAGTCCACCGCTCCTAACCACTACACCATGCTGGATTGGAGGTGTACACAAACCCCTCCCTGTCCCTTTCTGATGCCTTCCTTGGGGAAGTGATGTCAGTGGATTGCCACTGGTTCTGCTGGGCATACAAAAGCCATGCCCTGTGCTTAAGTAGGTTATGCTGGGCTTCTGTGGATTGTCTTTGGTTCTGCAAAAAACAAACACCCTGCTGGAATTCTCTGGTTTGACATTGGTTTTGCTGGGCTTTGAAAAAGGCCCCATGTGCTTTAGATGGTTCCACTGGGCTTGTGTTGATTGTCCTTGGTTCTAAAACAAACAAATAAACCCTGCTGGAATTCTCTTGTTTGAACTTGGTTCTGTTGGGTTTGCCACACCACACTGGCCCTCAGTTCTGTGGGGCTTCTCTGTTACACATTGATTCTGTTGGCCTTGCAAAATTTCACCACCACCCCCGCTTGCTTTTGTTCTTCTGGGATTCTCTGGCTTAACATTGGTTCTATTGGGCTTCCCACATTGGCCTGTGGTTCTGCTGGGATTCCTGAGCTCTACTTTGGCTTATGTTGGTCTTGGCATGGGAGGCATTCACCAGTGGCTGCTGCAGGCATGCCACTTTGACTTGCCCTGTAGGGAAAAAAAAGCCTGTTTTCCCCTCCATTGGAAACAACAGAGGATGGAGGGGGATCACCTTCTTTGGGGGGGCATAGAATTGACCCATTGACCCAATCTTCTTTAAACTTGGGGTTTCTTCTGTGGACAAGCACCAGCTGCAAATTTGGTGCCTATTGCTTAAAAATAGTTCCCCCAGCCCACCCACCCCCGAAAACTTACCCTTAGCTATTATGGAGCTTAATCCATTTGGATTCACAAATAAAACATGAATCTGAATATCATACCAGTATTGGAATTTGGGGATGCTGAGTACCAATATTTTTTGACTCCAATATACCCAAATCCCCAAAACAATATTGTTTATGCACACCCCTAGTGTTGTGTATAATTGAAGCTAAGTAGGTGTCCTAAATTAAGTTCATGGAAAGGGAAACCACTGGGAATCCCATTTAATTTTCTGTGAATTTTGTAGCAGTAGAAGAGGAGATATAGATATAGACTCAAATCCTTTGAGTGCAAAAAGCGCTTGTCTTGTGAAGAATTTTCAATAAACAGGATGCAAACTGACCCTTTCTGTTCATCTGTTCATGCTCCAGAAAGGAACCGTGCATTTGTCAAAAATTAGAAGCCAATTGAGAACTCTAGAATTAAACAAAAAATAGTTTTCACCAATGATGTTTTCAGTTGATGAGCCAATTATGATCTGAGATGATGGAGTTCATCTATCACGACTTTCAAAGTGAAAAAAGAGAAACATCTCTTGCTAATCTGAATGAGCTATTCAAAACAGCTGTCAAGGAGTATGGCTGGCAAGAGTATTTCAACACAAGCATACCTCGGAGATATTACTGGTTCTGTTCCAGAACACCGCAATAAAGTAAATATCACAATAAAGAGAGTCATATGAAATTTTTTGGTTTTCCAGTGCATATAGTCTATTAAGTGTGAAATAGCTTTATGTCTAAAAAAATGTACTGTAATAATAACAAAAAAATGGTTCTTGTAGGTTATCCGGGCTGTGTAACCGTGGTGTTGGTATTTTCTTTCCTGACGTTTCGCCAGCAGCTGTGGCAGGCATCTGCAGAGGAGTAACACTGAAGGACAGTGTTCTCTGTCCTCAGGACAGAGGAGTAACACTGAGTAATCAGTGTTACTCCTCTGAAGATGCCTGCCACAACTGCTGGCGAAACGTCAGGAAAGAAAATACCAAGACCACGGTTACACAGCCCAGATAACCTACAAGAACCAATGAACTCTGACCTTGAAAGCCTTTGACAATAACAAAAAAGTTTGAAATATCAAGAGAATTACCAAAATGTGACACAGAGACATGAAGTGAGCATATGCTGTTGGAAAATGGCACTATAGACTTGCTCGAAAACACAATATCTGCAAAGTACAATAAAGCAAAGCATAATAAAACAAGTTATGTCTGTAGTATTTGCAGTAAAAGAAAGGGGGCTTTCTTACATCCCTCCTCCCCTAGTTTTCCTCCTTCTTCCACAGTCTCAACTGCAAACTGACTCTTTCTATTCCACCATCAGCTCCACATTGTATCATTATTAGACCTTCATCTATTGCCATTTATGCAGGGCTGTTTCATTGCGGTCACCCCCACCGACTGCTTCAGGGCTTCCTTTTGATTACGCATGCCTTTCTTTACCGTCAGAGGTCACCTCGCTCTCCTTGTGCTTTTTGCGTGAATTTCCTGGATTCTGGCTAAAACAGCATCTGGAAAGCATGCCCAAAATGCACATGGAGAGCGAGGTGACCTCTGACAGTTGGAAAAGGCATGCATAATCAAAAGGAAGCCCCAAAGCAATTAGTGCGGGTGACCGCAGGGAAACAGCCCTGCATAAACAGCCCATGAGACATGGCTGTCTTCGGGACTGATCTTCCTGGAAGACCCAACTAATGGCTAGAAAACACTTGATTTGGCTAAGAAGCTGAAGTCAGTTGAGTCACTTTCTTGGTAGCATCACACTCCTGCCACATGGCTTCCCAATGTTTGCTGTAACGTGAAATCAAACAGTACAACAATATCCCTATAAAGCTGTTTCTCATAAAGCTGATTCATTATAGCACTCTTGGCCCTGGCTGTAAATGTTTAAAATAAAATATGGGGGCTGGGGGCTGGCCAGCAGCCCTGTGCCATGACCATTCCCTCTAGAAGTGAAAACGGCTGGGCAAAAAGTTAACACAGTGCCACTGCTGGTGGGACAGCCACCACCTAACTACCTTGACGATCCAAAATGACTAGCATGGCTGAGCAACAGAGCTGACAGAGAAAGGGATCACAGTTCTCCCAGAAGGAAGCCTCAGTAGGGAGAGCAACCCAGAGAGGCTGCCCAGGACACTGCAGCACAAGAGTCTAATGGACAGCTGGTGGTTGCAATGTCCTCCACAGTTGTCAACTCATAAGTCACTCATGTGTAAGAAAGGGTGATACTGTGAATAGCATCCATTAGAACCAGTTAACGATACCTCTTAAAAAGCTGTTTCACGTAACACTCTGTTTTCAGGAACATAACCACAGTATTAAAGGAAATAGTACCATATTGGTTTATGTTGTGCAGTAAGACTAAGTCTAAGGTACAAGGAGGGGATAAAGCCCCTTGAGCATTATCATAATAATATAAAAAATCTTTAGTTTTTACATCTTTATAAGATTAAAACTTTTACAAGGGTTACAAAAGGTGTGCAATAATATGCAAACCTTTAAGAAGATCCATTTACCTTCAGAAGCCAAAGCTGGTTTTAATGCAGAGGTGTGTGAAAAAAAAAGTTATGTTTGACAATTTAGTTTGAAGAACCCATATGACAGTGATCTGACTCTCATCTTGCAACAAGTTGGGGGGGGGGGAATCCCTGCCTTGGTCTGAGAGCTGGAGAACTCTGGCTAATCAAAGGAGAAACACTGACTGAGCTAAATGGACCAATGTTCTGACAATGTACAAAGTGGTATCATGCATTCAACAGTAAACATACTAAAGTATAGTTTCTAAATACAGGCTATAATTGAAACAGAAATACTAAGGTTAAGGCTTGCTTCAAGAAAGATGGTAATATAAATACTGTAATAAAATAAATTCCATCAAATGTAAGCAATCTTTTTATTCCTATCTACAAAAATAGCAATTCTCTATTTACCTATAGAAATACACATAATAACCTCCACAATATTTCCATTAGTGGGACTGATGCCAGATTTTGTCTTTAATCACATTATGCATTGCATTTTATTAGCTCTAACTTTCAGTGGCAGTGAAACTGGGGCTCAAACACTGAATAATAATGTGTCTTTTTTATTGTGCTGTGTGTAACAAATATGATTTCCTCCCATCCACATCCACCCACATTTTCATCTCAATCTTGCTTGGTTTAACTATTGAAGCATATAATTTCACTCAGGGCACAAACGGAGAAATATAATCTTTCCCCAGTCAATAATAGTTCAGTACTTTATGACAAATCCAACACATCCATTCTCAATTAGCAAGCTTCTTTTATATGTTCATTTCTTCTGCTTTTCTCTGAGGACATGTGGGGAAATGTCAGCCAAGCTCTTGCCTAAATTAATCCACTGGCAAATTGAAATAACCATATTTTGCTTTAGTCTTCCTCATTTCCTAATAAGCCAAGTATGTTTTTCTTCATTTTTTTCTCATTACTAAAAGTTAATAATTAGGCACAAGCTCTGGATCACTGTTTCCCCCTGTAATTGAGGTTGCATCCTGCACCCTCCAATGAGTGTTTAAGATGCAACGGAGGCCATTAATTTGTCCATGACTTTCTAGAAGGAAAGTAGTCTATAATTTATAGTAAAAGTGCAACTATGTAGAAATCACATATATGTAGAATGTTCAAGGTCAAAATACAGACTCCCCCCTCCCCTGCATAGTGGGCATAGTGAAGCCAATGTAAAGTAAAATGTTCTGTGACCTAGTGAAGGGGAAGTAAGTACCTAAACAGTCTCTCATTTTTTCCTTGTAAAAGGTTTTTCCCCTTCCTCAAGTTGTCAAGCTCTGTTAAATATTTTTCATTTCATTAATATTTAGATTATAGTGGAATATACTAGTTTGACAAAATCCAAACATCTTGTAGAATAAATAACCTCTCTGGTATTCATCTAGTATGACAAACGGTACAAGTAATGTACTCGAAGATTAGGCATATTTCAGAGGTAAATCAAACAGTGACACAAATTTCAGTAAGGCTTCTAAAACACTTTCCATTAAAGGGAATGTATAACATTGAATGAACATAGTGGAATGCAAGCAGGATTTTGAGACTGATTTTCTGCTGTAATGAATATCAGAACAAAAGCTGTGATACAAAAGCAATAATTATCTACAGTGTTTAAATGCTATTAAGGATCAAACGATGGGTCTCTTTACCAAAGCAACAAGACCTACCCACCAAAAGTTTCTAATGGCTAGCAGTATGAACACAAGCATTTTTACTTACGAGCAAATCCCAATGATTCTCTGGTCTAGGGATGCCAGCCTCTAGGTGGGACTAGGGGAACCCCTGGAATTACAACTCATCTCCAGACTACAGCAATCAAGTTTCCCTGGAGAAAAATGGCTGTTTTGGAGCTGGACTCTATGACATTATACCCCACTGAGGTCTCTGTCATCCCCAGGCTCCATCCCCAAATCTCCAGGAGTTTCCCAACCTGCATCTGGCAAACCTCCCCCCATCCCTCAACAGTGGCCCAAGGGAACTTGCAATGCTACTGTGGTCAGAGAAATCATGCAAAAGGAAGCTCTGTAAGCTTTCTGGGAGTTCGGTGGAAGAGAAGGTAATACGAGGTAACAGGAATTTTGGGCGTGACTGCTGATCTGGAAGGTGCTGAAGCTCACTGGTAGAGCATCAACTTTGCACACAGAGAGTCCTAGGTTCAGTTCCTGGCATCTCCAGTTAAAAAGATCAGGTAGTAGGTGATGTGAAAGACCTTTACATGAGATCCTAGCAGGGATGTGCATTTTAAAAAAATCTGTATTTTTTTAAATTCGGTTATATTGGAGTAAAAAATATTGGTGTTCCCAATATCCCCGAATTCCATTACCAGTGTAGTATTCAGCATGTGCTCAAACGCTCAAGCATGGTGTAGGTGGTGTTGCAGCGAATGCTGATGTTGCAGATCAGGTGGTGCTCTGGCATGTCTGTCAGCACCTGCTTCTCATGCAGCTGATGGATATCCTTCACGCTGCACAAGAAGTGACTTGTGAGATGTCTGCATATCTGGAGGAGATGCCAGAAATCACAAGTCTCAGCATCCAGCCTGAGATTCTCTGAAGAACTCAGACCCAAGGCATCCTCAACCATGAGGTGAAGAAGGTGGGCTGCAAAGTAAAGGCACCTGAGGCCCAATGCCTGCACCACTGCCCTAATGTTTGCACCATCATTGGTCACCATGAAGTGCATGCAGATGTCACTGCCTACCCACCCAGCTTACTGTTTGTCATTGGCGGCAGAGATGTAGTCTGCTACGTGCACCTTGTTGAGAACCACAGTATGGAGCAGAGCCTGGCAGTAGCCAGCCTGCCTAATACAGCCATCACCCTGCCTAATACTTGTTTTCCCACCCCTACCCAGAATGTTTTCAGGTAGTCACCAGTGCGCTGTCAGTGAGAGGTACGCATGATGCACCTGAGGACAGGTTCAGATGTCAGATGTGAAGTGCACAGTTCTCCCATGAACACAGAACAACTGTGCCTTCAAATAGTCCCTGGCAGCGTACACATTGAAAGCAACACATTCCTGCTCAGCATAGTGCAAGCAGGGACTGTGTACCAGGGATAAGTATCATGGAGCAGCCTGCAGAGGCTGATGCCTTCAGCTATAGAAAAGGGGTGCCTGTCTAGAGCAGTGATCTTGCCGATGAAGCGAGTGACTGTCTTCCCACCCCAAGAAGAAAAAGAATTGGTTTTTATATCCCTCTATTCTCTATGATAAGGAGTCTCAAAGTGGCTTACAACTGCCTTCCCTTCCCCCTCTACAACAGGCACCTTGTGAGGTAGGTGGGGCTGAGAGAGTTCTGAGAGAACTTTGACTGACCCAAGGTAGGGCTGCCAACTGTGGATTGGGAAATACCTGGAGATTTTGGGGATGGAGCCTGAGGAGGGCAGGGTTTGGAGAGGGGAAGGACTTCGATGCCATAGAGTCCAACTGCCAAAGCAGCCATTTTCTCCAGGTGAACTGACTATCGGCTGGAGATCAGTTATAATAGCATGAGATCTCCAGCCACCACCTGGAGGTTAGAGTCCATCACTTATGTGGAGGAGCAGGGAATCTAACCCAGTTCTCCAAATTAGAGTCTGTTGTTCTTAACCACTACACCATACTGGCTCTTGCCCTAGTGCCAACCTCACCAAGCATCTCCAGCAACCCTGTTAATTTTACAGTCTTTTAATGATTTCCCTTTAGAACATTCTTGTTAGAGCAAACATAGGAAATGGTTGCTCGGTGCAGAGGTGTAAAATTGAGGGTCAAAGACCATACTTTAATAAAGACCACCCAGTGAATGAGGCCATAGTTGGGTTGTAATTTCAATTCTAGTTTTTCAGGTGAAAGCTTAGCACTCTATCTGCTGAATCATTTGACTGAAATAAGAAAATATAAAGTAAAAGCCAAGAGCTTTGGATCAGCTATTCCCTTTATCACCTACCAATTCAATAAAGCAAGTTTCCTGGTTTTATTAAACACTGTTGGAAAGATAAATAACATAAGCGAAAAGACAGAAATTACCTCATGGTATCAAAGGCTTTAAAATTAGCTACTATGCAGCTGCTAGATATGATATTTTTCTTCTTGATAAACATGGCAGGCTCATGCAAACTCACACCCAAAGTAATCTGCTCAAGCCCATCTGGCTGATGACCCTTTGGTGTGATTTTTTCCTTCTTTCAACAAAAGAGTATAGATTCAGAACTAACACAATGTTCATAGAAGCACACTTATGTCTGCAGATCTCCCCTTAACCTTTTAGTGAGGAAGGTGGTGGATAACATCCAGAACCTGAGAGAAAGCAGAGTGGAAGCTTCCTCACTTCCCTCACATCTGCCAGCCAAATCTGAAAAATCCTGTCTGACTATATTTGTAAGCTGAAGATTCTATCAGGTCTTCATTCTTCCTGGGGTGAAACTACTTGAGTGAGCACATGAAAGACAAATGTTTGACTGGGATGTATATAAGAATATGTGTGCATATTGTGTGCAAATAAGTGCCTATTTATAACCTAGTTATAACCATGCAATGTGTTATTCAGGTGTAGGGCTGCTGAAAAAAAATTCGGTAAAATTCAGATTCAGCAAAATTTGGCCCATTTTTATTTGGGAAATGCCAACTCCCCTATTCGGATCCTTGGAATTCGGCATTCCCGAATAAATTCAGCCGAATAAAGCCATTTAAAGCACATTCGCGGCTTTCCCCGGTTCCAGGGGGCATTTTTGGAGGTAGATGTCCCAAACCTTCAGGGTAGCTTGGAGGGACCCTACTTGCAAGAATCCCCATGTTTGGTGAAGATTGGGTCAGGGAGTCCCGAGTTATGGGGTCTGGAAGGGGTCCCCCATCTGCCCATTGGAATGAATGGGAGCAGGCAATTCTTAATGTGCCCCTAGAGAGCGGCAAATCCAAGGCAAAACCTCCCATTGTTTCTCGTTGGCTATTTATGCATGGGAGGTTTTGCCTTGGATGCTGCTCTCTAGATGCACATTTCCCCCATCCAAATTTCCAAATCTCAACAATAAGCCCCCCTGCAGAGTTTTGAGAATTCAGAATTCAGGAGCAGCAGCAATGGAAGGAATACAGACTCACACACAGAGACTCTCTGGCCATTTATGCACGGGAGGTTTTGCCTTGGATTTGCTGCTCTCTAGATGCATATTTTCCCCGTCCAGATTCTCAAAACTCTGCATGGGAGCTTATTGTTGAGTTTTGAGAATTTGGATGGGGAAATGTGCATTTAGAGAGCAGCAAATCCAAGGCAAAACCTCCCGTTCATAAATGGCCTCTCTCTCTCCCACCCACCCCCCCAGGCCACAAAGCAACTTGGGACCACACACACGCACCCCCCCTAAACCTACAAGGAACTACATCTAGCTTGAGATGTTTTGTGGTTGCTAAGATTCACTACACTAGGTTTTCTCAGAGCTTTGGTTAAGAGGCATCTATAACTGCATGACATTGCAGATCCTGGTTGATAATTCTTTTGACAAGCTGATGCTTAATAGTCCAGGATGGTTGGTTGATATTTCAGGAGCCTTCTAATGAAGGCTGACATCATTTTCTGACTTTCTGATTGAGAGAGGACCACCAAATTCCTCTTGGAGAAAGTGATGAGGGGAGGACCCCAAGTGATGAGGGGAGGACCCCAGCTGAGGGGAGGACCCCAAGAAATTGGTAAAAAACTTTTAAGAGACAGGATGGTGCTGCTGCAGTCGTCTTGTTTATGGCTTCCTGGAGGCACCTAGTTGGCCACTGTGTGAACAGACTGCTGGACTTGATGGGTCTTGGTCTGATCCAGCAGGGCCTTTCTTGTGTTCTTATGTTCAGAATGAAGTGGCAATTTCTGGATGGTGTTAGCTGGAGACTGGGCTGCAGCGATGGCAAACAGCACATGTTGCTTTCCAGGAATGCTGTTCAACTGTTTATCTGCTTGGAAGAGTGCATTTGCCTTCACTGTGCCCTGCCTGTATATCTATGATATGGCAAAGGTCTGTTGTTCTATCATCTAAAGGATGCTAAACACTATGGTGTTGCCATTGGACTTCCTTACTGCTTGGGGAAGTAGATGTGTAGCAGTAAGTAAAATCAAGTGAATTTCAAGGGCATGAGTTAACTATAAATTTACACAATATAATCCAACAATATCACTTTAAGCTGAATAAATTATGCACACATATGCAATTCTCTTGGCTTCATGGATCTATCCAGTTTGCTAGGCATAAACTTGATTCGGCACCAGCAGAAGTGGAATGTTTATTCCAGCCTTGTTAGGTTAGGTACACACTAGCACAAAGTGGAATGGAATAAAGGAGAAGTAGACTTGAGGGGAAATTGCTAGCCATTAGATGTGGACATGGAGAAGCAGAGGCTTGGGCTGGGAGCAGGAAGAGAGGTGGATGGGACATGGCATATATATAAAAAAAACTTACCCATGCAATGGAAGTGACCTTTTAAAGCTAGATTTGTTAAATCTTGTTAACTCGCATGTCCAGTGTTATCTTCTTTAAAAATCCCAACACTTTCCATTCTCAAACAGCCTGGTTGAATTGGAGTGTGGGCTCAATTTCCTGTGGAGGAATAGAATCCCTTCTTACTAAGAGCAAGAGTAAGGTAAGATAGACAGAGCCCCGTGGCGCAGAGCAGTAAGCTGCAGTACTGCAGTCCAAGCTCTGCTCACAACCTGAGTTCGATCCCGATGGAAGTCGGTTTCAGGTAGCCGGCTCAAGGTTGACTCAGCCTTCCATCCTTCTGAGATCGGTAAAATGAGTACCCAGCTTGCTGGGATTAAAAAGAAGATGACGGGGGAAGGCACTGGCAAACCACACCGTAAACAAAGTCTGCCTAGAAAACGTCAGGATGTGACATCACCCCATGGGTCAGGAATGACCTGGTGCTTGCACAGGGGACCTTTACCTTTTCCTTTTAAGGTAAGATAAGTTCACTGCTCTGTGCATTTGCATGAGATTCAAAAACCTTATTTGCCACTGGCTTGTTTTCAACTAATTTCTTGTGTAAAGAGGCCTTTGTGTCCAGTATATCATGCCTAAACAGAACTTCCATGTTCTGGGGCAGGAATGAACTGAATGCCAATTACTGGGAGCCAACAATTGGGGAAGAGCTCTTGCCTGCATTTTGTGTTTGTCGATTTCCTGTCACATCTGGTTGTTCATTATGGAGGATTAGATGAATTTTTAGTCTGATCCCTCAGGATTCTGCTTATGTGTATACATAAAATTTGTATTTTAGTAAACACTTGTCACCTGTGAGTTACTGTCGCTTACCTCCCCCCCCCAAAAAAAGCATAGAACTGTCAAAAAATGTTCAAATGTGGTATCTTGAACTCCAAGAAAATGAAAATGGGGTAGGAGAATACACAGGGGAAGGGGAGAGCTAAAAAGGTAGCCACAAATGAGCAAGCAGCAAGCATTGCATAACACTTGGAAAATGAGCTTTGCCTTTTACAAGATCTGGCCTCCTAATACACATTGTTCAGCAGAGAATACAATGTGTGGCTACTAATGAGATTTTAATGTTATCTTTGTCAGCTGAAGCCTTTCCTCCTTTACACAGAAGCAATGGGAAAGCAATTTGCTTTGTGGAATAAAAAGGAATCAGGAGGATCCAGCCGCAGAAATCCAATTTCTTTTGCAGACAGCCCCAGTGCTGTATGCCTTCCATTTTAATGACTGACAGATTCTATTTCTCCTGCTCTGGCATCACAGAGGAAACTAACTTCCTTGCTTTAAAAGAGCTGTTCAAAGGTTTTTTTCTTTTTAAAGAAAGATCAGAATTTCGGAGAGGTTGCAACACACTAATAATAGAGACAAACACTTAATAGTTTGTACCTGTTAATTGAGATAAAATATGATTACCGACATCGTCCATTTGACACTGATGCAAGTTAGCAAGAGGATAAATTCTGCTTGCTGATCCATCACCCTCTGCTGGAACTGTCCAATTGATCAGTCAAGTGTGAGTTTATTGTACACTGCTGGAAAGTAAAATGCCCTTTTGTTTCAAACTGATGTCATAGCTTTTATGTTCCAGTTTTCCACTCATTTCACTTTCAGCAAATAAAAGATTCCGCTCCTTTCTCCCCCCCTTTTCTTTTTATACACATTTGGTAGGGGCCAAAGTTTCCTTTTTAGTAGTGCTAATTTCTTTATTATTTATTACTGTCACCGAGAGGTGCGGTGATTCAAAAGGAAAGGCGACAAAATTCAAGGCAAATTGTGATGAAAGGTGAAATAATAAAGGGGGCTAAGAGCCAGAAGAAGAGCCAGGGTTTTTATGGCAGTAACAGAAAAGAAAGCGCAGTTCTTTGCAATTTGGAGAGGAAAAACAAAGCAGTTTGGCTGCAGGCTGGATCTGGGGTAAGGCTGAGTTTCTAAAGTGGGAGGCTCCAGGGTACATGTCAGGGATGGTTATGATATGGGGAAGAATAAGTAACTTGCACACATTCAAACCGTGATTCTGGGGCCCTGGGCAAAAGTCAAGCATGCCCCCTCTTTATTCCCACCCAACTCACTCTGAAAGAAAATGTGTAGCCCTGAGCCCCTTGGTTGTGCAGAGGAGGAGATTAGAAACTTCAGCCCTGGCATGGATTGGGAAGGGAGAGAACAGGGGAAAAAATCTGCACCCTAGTCATTCCCTCCCCCCAAATTAAAAACTGGATCAGCCTAGGTCCTTTTATGTTCCTGACAGCAGTCAACAGATCCCCCTGGATGCTCATGAGCAGAGCATGAAGCAACATTCTTCTCTAGATGCTCATCTCGAGCATCTGGTATTCAGAAGCATAAAGCCTCCTGACTTGGAGGCTTCATTTAGCCAACATAGCAAAGGCATTTATAAGTCTATCCTTCATGAATCTGTCCATTTTTTAAAAAAAGCTATTCAGGTATTCAATCACTGCCACATCTCACAGGAGTGAATTCCACAGGTTATCTATACAAGTGCTGCATGAACCAGGACCCTCTTAATTACAGCATAGTATAGACGCTGGGATAGTACGGGAATACCTGGCTACTCTAAATGAATACAAGTCTCCAGGGCCAGATGAACTGCATCCAAGGGCGTTAAAAGAACTGGCCGAAGTGATCTCAGAACCACTGGCAATAATCTTTGAGAATTCCTGGAGAACAGGAGAAGTTCCAGCAGACTGGAGGAGGGCAAATGTGGTCCCCATCTTTAAAAAGGGTAAAAAATCCCAAACAATTATCGCCCAGTCAGCTTGACATCAATACCAGGTAAGATACTAGAGCAGATAATAAAACAGACAGTCTGTAAGCACTTAGAAAGAAATGCCATGATCACTGACAGTCAACATGGGTTTCTCAAAAACAGGTCATGCCAAACTAATCTCATTTTTTTTTGATAGAGTGACAAGTATGAAGGGAATGCTGTAAATGTAGCGTACCTTGATTTCAGTAAAGCCTTTGATAAAGTCCCCCATGGTCTTCTTGAAACAAAGTTAGTAAAATGTGGGCTGGACACTGCTACTGTTAGGTGGATTGTTAATTGGTTGACCAACCGAACCCAAAGGGTGCTCATTAACGGCACAACTTCATCCTGGAGAGGAGTGACTAGTGGGGTGCCACAGGGGTCTGTCCTGGGACCAGTACTATTTAATATTTTTATAAAGGATTTGGAGGATGGAATAGAAGACATGATAATCAAATTTGCAAATGACACCAAGTTGGGAGGGGTAGTTAATACCGCAGAGGACAGGGTCAGAGTTCAGAATGACCTTGATAGACTAGAGAGCTGGGCCATAAGCAATAAAATGGATTTCAATAGGGAGAAGTGTAAGGTACTTCACCTAGGCAGAAACAACATAAGGCATAGGAGATAGTTGATGTGACGGATGGGAGATAGTTGGTGTGACGGATAAGAGGTTAATCTGCAGCAAGAGCTGACAGAGCAAGAGTGGGTGGAGCCAGAGAGCTGAGACTCTGAGCTCAGAGAGACAGAGAAAGGATTCGAAGTTTGGGACCCAACCTGACAGGAGGGCTGTGATAGGATTTGAGGTGTGGAACCAGCCTGAGAGGAGGCTGAGAAAGTAGTGGAAGCTTGAGACCAGCCAGAGAGGGCTGTGTGAGATTCAGAGCTTGGTAGCAAGACCAAGCAGAAGCCAGACTATACTCTGTGAACCTGAGGGTTCTGTGAAAGCCAAAGCTATTGACACACACAACCTGTGGGAGTGACAGGAGTGAGAATTGGGTTAGAGAGGGCCCATTCTCAAGTAACAAGGGGAATTAGTCTCTGAGGTAGAGCTATTCCAGTATCAGGAAGGTGTGGAAGATTACAGCCACTAAGGTGGGGTAGTCAGAGAGAAAGCTAGGCTGGGTTCAGAGTTTTGAGAGTGAAGCTGAATGGCAGACTGAGAGTCTGAACATCTGAATAGTAGTTCTAAGGGATAGAACTAAAGCTGAAGCTGAATGTGTATAATAGTTCTGAGAGATAGAACTAAGCTTGAGAACTGAGAACTGAAAGTAACTTGAGTAAAGGGAACATCTAAGCTATATCTCTGAAGTAATCTTGCTTGTATCAATCTAACTCTGAGTTTTCCCTCCAAAATATTCTGCCTTTTCTTAAAAACCAATCTCTGTAAGTTCTCTTTAATAAACTTCCCTGTTTCCTCTGTTTAAGTTGAAAAGCCTCTTGTCTCCTGTTTCTCACTGAGGTAAATACGGGGGTGAGACTGGAGGAGAAGAAGAAATAAGTCTCCTCGCAAATATACTCAGGCCAACGCCTTTCCCCTCAGCATATACGGCCGGCCTGAGTGAGTGGGATATTGAAGTGGTTGGAAGGGGGGTGCTTGACAACAGTACACGTGAAAGAGATCTGGGAGTTTTAGTGGACCACAAACTGAATATGAGTCAACTGTGTGATATGGCGGCCAAAGGCCAATGCAATTCTGAGCTGCATCAATAGGAGTATTGTGTCTAGATCAAGGGAAGTAATACTACCACTGTATTCTGCATTGGTCAGACCTCACTTGGAATACTGTGTCCAGTTTTGGGCTCCACAATTTAAGAAGGATGTTGATAAGTTGGAGCGTGTCCAGAGGAGAGCGACCAGAATGGTCAAAGGTCTGGAATCTATGCCCTATGAGGAGAGACTTAAGGAGCTGGGTTTGTTTAGTCTAGAGAAGAGGAGGTTAAGGGGTGACATGATAGCCATGTTTAAACATTTGAAGGGATGCCATGTTAATGAGGGAACTAGCTTGTTCTCTGTTGCTTCAGAGACTAGGACATGGAGTAATGGATTTAAACTAAGAGAAAAACGATTCCACCTAAACATTAGGAAGGAAGAACTTTCTGACTGTGAGGGTGGTGGAATACACAGCCTGGGGGGGGGAGTGGAGTCCTCGTCTTTGGAGGTCTTTAAGCAGAGGTTGGATGGCCATCCATTGGGAACACTTTGATTGTGGGATCCTGCATGGCAGAGGGTTGGACTGGATGGCCCTTGTGGTCTCTTCCAACCTTGTGTGATTTTGAGATTTGTGATTTTGCTATTTAAGTTAACAGGTAGCAAGGCTCTTCCTGGTCAGTTGGCAACCTTCTGCATAGCTTGGCCAATAAAGCCATACCATTGAAGAAAGGAAGGAAATGTACAGATAAAGGAAGGAAACCATTCTTCTTGAATATTTGTGTCTGTGTAAAAATGGCATGAATGTAGTATCTTTCATATCCATCCTTCCATGGGTTTTCTTCCAAGGAACAAAGAAATTGTCACACTGGACTTAACCAAAACAATCTTTGCATGTGAGTATGCATACACCTTCAGATCTACCACTGAATATGTTTGTGTTCCGCAGGGCCTGTAAAACGGAGCTTTTCTGCCAGGCCTATGGTTGAGGCCAGCTGCGGTTCCCTAAGATATAAATGCTGGCCTCCCTAACCTCCTCTGTTATATTCTTTCCCTATATCCAAGTGGGACCTTATTCCATCTTCTTGCCTAGTTGTAGTTTTATGCTTTACACTCTAGAGGCACCTTAGATAATTTGGATATTTGATGGAACCATTTTAAATGCTGTGTTTAATGGTTTTTATCAATTCAGTGGGATATTATACTCCTTTGTAAGCCACTCTGAGCCCAGCCTTGGTGGGGAGAGAGGGGTAGAAAGTTAAAATAATAAACAAACAAACAAACAAACTGATATAGTTATTTGGCGGGGGGGGGCATAAATGACTTATCAAACATGCATCTCTTAATATCATAGGTGAAATCTAGTGAATTTAGTAAAATTGACTTAAGATGTCTGTAACTGCTGAAAACAGGTATCTTGACTTTTACTATGGAACAAAATTGCTATTAACTGAGCAACCTTGACAAAAGTGTCATTCTGAACATGAGCCAATGTAACTCTTTTTTTCTGCTCCTGCTCATTATTTTCTTTGGGTTTCTCCCTTGGTCTCCAGAGCTGACAATTTCCTAGGCTCCCACTTTAGCGGTAACAAATATTCTTTGGGTCGCAGGCAGCCTCTATTTGATATCTCAGTATGGCTTCTCTATGGTTTTGTTCCTACTGTTAGCTTTCACAGTTTGGGTTCCTGAAGTCTCAGCTTTTTTCTTTCTTTCAACTGATTGCTACTGATTTATCCTGATAAGCTCCTGTAAGAGTTGTGTGTGTTTGAGTGCTTAGCACTATAAACGTCTTAGCAAACCATTCATCTTAGTTCTTATTTTATTATTCACCTTCTGTTTAAATAATCACTTATAGATGTTTCTGGAGAAAAAAATCCACTTATATAACATTCATTTGAATGGGATAAATGAACCCAATTTGGGAGTCATTG
This sequence comes from Euleptes europaea, assembly GCF_029931775.1. Lineage (NCBI taxonomy): Eukaryota > Metazoa > Chordata > Lepidosauria > Squamata > Sphaerodactylidae > Euleptes > Euleptes europaea. Next base: position 78,862,915 of record NC_079314.1, on the reverse strand, counting down.
AAAATGCTATGAATGTACAGACTGAAGGTTTAGTCATACCGTTTAAGCTCATCTCTTGCTGTGTCACAGCAGGCAACTCGGTGATGTGTGGCAGGGGCTCCTTCCACTTTCTTTGTATCACAAATTCCTTCCAGTAATTCTGTCTAGAATGAAAATCATGCAGCTTTCAATCTTCAACTTCTAGTCAGAATTGTATGATCATTCAGTTATATATATTTCATAGGCATGCAAACATTCACTCCAGCCCTGCAACCTAATATTTTTGAGGTAATTTTAGATAAAATGTGTGAATTCTTTTCTCTTTACAGCCCCCTTCCGCTACCAAGATACAACCTGTGAAAAGCAGCGGTGATAGAACTACAGGGGGAAAGAGCATCTCCTCGACAACAATGCCCACTCCGTTGAACATCCTTAATGTCACCTACTGAGCTTTGAAAGGGCTTGAGTTTTTTTTGGTCTGGCAGAGGCAGCTTGTCTCTCTTAAAGAAGCCATTTGAGGCTGCATTTCAATTTTGATGCTCTCCAGCCACAATGGATGGGAAATTCATTGCAAAGGAGACAGCATATGCATGTATGTGTGTGTGAGTATGATTAAAGACTGGATGTGGAAGATCTGGAATAATTATTTGAACGTGCCTAAGTAGCCATATTCTTGATTATAGTTATGTGTAATATAGACATGTGGATGTCCTTTTCTTAATTCTGGCTTGTTCCCTGGTTCTGCCTTCAGCACAGACAAGGATCCCTGCTAGTGTTTCTACAGAGAGGCAGGGAAAATAGTAAAAACCAGCATCTGGTGAGACAAATCAGGATTTGAATGATTTGAATGATGCAAACTTATTTAAAATACACCATGTTTTATATGAGATCCAAACCAAAGCTGTTAAATCAATTTTGCCAACACAAGGTTGGTATTTACTAGGAGAAAACCACTCACTTTATTCAACAAACAGAAGAAGTGATTTCATTAGCAGTTACAAAATGTCAATGTTAAGTTAGTTTCATTCTGGTTACCAGATCACATATGTATAAAGCCATTCTTGTTTTAACAGACTTTTCTGTTCTTTGCCATCCCAGGACTAACCTGCAGAGGAAACCTCGTGCTTCAATAACAGATAATACAACAGTTAAGAAGAACTGGAACTTTTATTGGAATAAATTTGGTCACAACTTAAATGATTGGCAACAGCTGTTCACGGCATTGGTGCAGCATGGGGCAGGATAAAATGCATAGACCGACCCCAATGCGGCCTGATGGTGTAACCCACTCTGTGGCTGGGACAGAATAATGGCCGATCCCAAAGCAGCCTGCTTACAATCCTACTCCAGTGAGCCCACTGGAGTAGCCAGGATGGCAGTACTGGGAATTGACCAGGGCATGAGCCACTAGGTTTCCCCCTGCCACATGGGAGGAGACCCCTTGACAGTCCCCCGAGCTTGACATGTCATACACCTGGCCTCTCCCAAGATCCCTTAAGGGGATCCCCCAAAACAGAGGAAAGGGGCACGCAGGCCTCTTTCCCCGAAAAAATTGAATCCAGCCGCCATGCTGAACCGCCCAAGTTGTGACAAAATTGATAAGAAAGAACACAAGAACAAATAATGATCTCATCAAGGGCGAGGTGGGTGGGCAAAGTCAGAAGCAGACTCTCTGTATAGGATGGGTTTTGCCTATGGACCTGCCTCACTAGTTCAGTCCAAGCTGTGTGCTCATATGTTTGTCCACATGGGTAGGTATATGCACCACACATCTAGTGTCTTTTTACTTAAGGGTTTTCTCATGCTGGAACATGCAGCGATAATGCAATTGTTGTCATGACTGATATAATGATGCATGCTTTCCTCTTCTTGTCTCTAATCCTTAACTTGGGGGGGGGGGTTAATTACGACACAATTTCAGTCCACTCCACAGTTGTAGTACACTTTAAATGGCTCTACATTTGAAGTCAAATCAGAGGCTCTGATTAGTACAGAATGCTGCAGCTCCATTGCTAGGCAGAGTATGAATATTACACCCATTGTACAGTCAGTCCATTGGTTACCTATCAATCATTGGGTTCAATTCAATTAAAAGTCATCAGATAAATGATATTGGAGCCTCTCCTCTTATGCTCCAGTGTGACAGCTTTGCTCATCTGAGCGAGCAAACTCTTCTGAAACTCAGTGCTGCACTGCAAATGGGGCCAAGAAGAAGGATTGCTGACTGTACATGTGCATTCTCTGTTGTGGCCCGCACCCTGGGGAATGGCCTGCCTGATGAGGCTAGAAAGGCTCCACACTTCTGTGGCAGGGATGTATCACTGGGGTCCAGAAGCTTTTCTGAGGTATTCTTAAAGTGGGTAGGGTCTGACTTTCCTCCTATTGTACTACTTCATTCTTTTACTTTCTAACTAGACATGCTGTGTCAGATTCCCAAATGGTAGGTAAACATAATGTCTCTCACGCAATTACATTTTTTCCCTGATATTGAGAACTTTAGTCTACAGCATCGTTCAAAACTCCCTACCCCTCACTGTTTTCGATTTCATGCCCTTCAAACCTCACATCATCACATTACATTTCAGTTAATTTCCCAGATTACCTCATCTACACATGTAGTCCCACATTGACTTCATTTTAAGCTTTTACACATTTTTGTACCATTGTGAAAATGATTCTTTCTAAAGATAATGTTAAATGAACTGCATTTTTTCTAAAAGCTAATGCTGTTGTTTCTGATGGACAGCCAAACCAGGTTTTAAACACTGTAAATTGATGAAGATAGTTTCCATTAAAATTACATTACTCTTGTTATTTAGCTGCTTACAGAAGCTAGAAACATGTTATTAAAAATAAATTAGAGATTCTTAGAAGCCTGAAGTAGAACCACAGCTCAGTAGAAAAGCATATGCAGGCCCTATGATAGTCTCTTCCCTTTTCATTTAAAGGCTGTTAGGCTGTAAGTTGGGAGGGAAGACAGCAAAGCCCATTCTCATCAGATCTTGGAAGATAAGCAGGGTCAGCTCTGGATGGGAGACCACCAAGGAATACCAGGGTTGCTATGCAGAGGAAGGCACTGGCAAAATACCTCTGTTAGTCCCTTGCCTTGAAAACCCCATAAGAGGTCGCCATAAATTGGCTGTGACTTGACGGCCCTTTACACGCGTACAGGTTGTAAGTCTGCTTCATTTGTTCATATGAACCATGAGTTGTATTGGTTTTCAGGTTCAATGTGCTGATATACAGAGCATTCAGGGCTTCAGTGCTGTTATATACATAATAAAATTGTATCCTAATCTCTTTGTGCAGTCACAAAGGCACCTTCACTCACACTGAAGGGTCTGAAGAGGCTGCAACCAAAGGGGGTGATATCTCAAATAGACCCTAATGATTTTAAGGGATTGGGGGTTCTATAGAAGTTTTCTGATAACTGTGAGGGTTTTTTTCCACCAATGTGCTCCTTGACTCATGCCAGAGGAGAACAGCACTGGAAATGTTATGTAAGACCAACCCAAAATATTCACGACTTAGATAACATCAACAGATGGTTGCTTGAGAAACAAATAATCTTGACCCTCCTTCCTTGCCACAAGATAATATTCACCTTCAAATGAGTGGCAAGACAGAATCTTGCACTAACCCATATTGTGAGCAATTGGATGCCATCAGTTTAGAATGGTTTTAAAAAAAAAACAAAAAAAAACATGTGGAATGATTTAAAATGATCTCATGACAGCATTACCCCAAAGTAACTAAGCCCCAAGTAACTTTATAAAGTCTTTGCTTCCCAGCATAGGTTACAAGGGATTAATAAGAAGGGAATAAGAAGAGATAAGAAAGGAATGACCTTCCTGGCCTTTTTTTGACCATGACATTTTCTAAATTCCTTCATTCCTTTCAACTATATACAGTTCGGGCTGTGTACAGGACAGGCAAGTCTTACAGAGAACAGCTTTACATCTTGTAACACGCCAGATGTATGCATGTTTCACTTTCCCAGGTGCAAATCTGTTCATTTCCTTTTGTCACACCGGAGGAGGAAGTGAATTTCTCCAAGCTGTACAAGAACAGAAAGCGGCCCTATTTTGCAGAGGCCCAGCTTAAATTAAAAGCAGCCAAACTTTTTTTCTTTACCCTGAGTTAGGTTTAATTACAGACAATCTTTTTACATATGTAGCCTCCGGCTACTATACTATAGAATAGGTTTTTGCTAAGTAAATAAAGGATAGGAAGAATGGCTAATTATCCACAATGTTACAATTTCATGGTATAATTGTCAGTAGTATTAAGTCCAACTCAGCACATTTGAAACCTAAAAACAGAATCTACATCCTGACTAGATGAATCTATCCACATGATGAGTAACAACATTCAAGGATAAACTGTACTTATTTTTAAAAGAAAAATAACATGCCTCTTGGGATTTTTTTCTTAAAAAACCTTATGGAATGGAAACACAGCTGCCTTATCCTTGGGAATAACAAGCAGAAAATTATCACTGGATAATATAGACGTAATGGAAAAAGACCTACGCCATTCACCAATTAATTGTGACATTAAAACAGCATGTCTGTTATTGTTTTGTTTCTGACAGATAGTGAGCATTAAGCAGAATAGCAGTTTAGAAGATATTTCTGCTATGGATTTCCTAATGGGAAAACAGTCATTCAATTTCACACTGACCTTAGGGTTCCGGTATAATATTTTGGGAGGTCTGAAAATATAGAATCTAGAGAAGTCAATTTGGAACTCAGCTGTTCAAGATTCAACCCAAACATTGCCCATTCATTAATATCATAAATGCTTAAAAATGGGGGGGGGGGTTATTTGTTTGTTAATGGTTCTTCATCCACTTGGAGAGGAGTGACTAGTGTCTCAGTGATCTGTCCGGGGCCCTATGTTGTCCAACATCTTTATAAATTATCTGGATGAGGGAATAGAGGGGATGCTTATTTACAGATGATACTAAACTGGGAGGGGTGGCAAATACAGTAGAAGACAGACCCAGGATACAAGATTATCTTGACAGGATGGAGAATTGGGCTAAAACCAATAAAATGCATTTCAACAGAGGTAAATGTAAAGTTCTGCATTTAAGTAGGAAAAATCAAATGCATAATTATAGGATGGGGGAGACTTGTCTTGCCAGTAGTGTATGCGAAAAGGATCTTGGGGTCATAGGGCGAAAACACATGGTCGCTTTATCCTCCTTTAATCCCTGTTTTAGCCAGGATCGAACGCACATTAAGTGAAACGCATGTGTTCGATCCTGGCTGAATCCTGGCTGAAACAGGGATTAAAGGGGGATAAGGCGACCATGCGTTTTCGCCCATAGTAGACCAAACACTGAACATGAGTCAGCAGTGTGATGCGGTAGCTAAAAAGGCAAAAGCAATCTTGGGCTGTATCAACAGAGGTATAGTATACAGATCATGCAAAGCGATGGTATTACTTTACTCTGCTCTGGTTAGACCTCACCTAGAGTATTGTGTTCAGTTTGGGGCACCACTAAGAAGGATGTAGACAAACTGGAATGTGTCCAGAGGAGGGCAACAAAGATGATGAGGGGTCTGGAGACCAAGTCCTATGAGGAAAGGTTGAAAGAGCTGGGTATGTTTAGCCTGGAGAGGAGAAAATGAGGAGTGTTAAACATTTTCATGTACTTGAACAGCTTTCATATAGAGGAGGGTGCCAAATTGTTTTCTGTTGCCCCAGAAGGTTGGACCAGAACCAATGGATTGAAATTAAATCAAAAGAGTTTCTGTCTAAACATTACAAAGAACTTGAGAGGTTCCTCAGTGGAACAGGCTTCCTCAGGAGGTGGTGAGGTCTCCTTTCCTGGAGGTTTTTAAGCAGAGGCTAGATGGCCATCTGTCAGCAATGCTGATTCTATGACCTTAGGCAGATCGTGAGAGGGAGGGCATCTTGACCATCTTCTGGGCATGGAGTAGGGGTCACTGTGGTTATGGGGGAGGTAGTTTTGAATTTCCTGCATTGTGCAGGGGGTTGGACTAGATGACCCTGGTGGTCCCTTCCAACTCTATGATTTTATTATTCTATTTGTGACATTCATGACTGGTCAGAAAATGTCCAGTCTGATGATCATTCTAGCCTTGGTTTTGGAACTACTGCACAGGATTCCTATTGGCTTCCAAGCTGTGTCCAAGGTGTTGGATCTTACCTCTGAAGGCCTTCTCACCCAATGTTCCTCCAGTAGCTCAGGAAAAACGACATGGCCATAGGTGGGATAGTGAGTAGAAGAGTCACCCTTTCAATTGGCATTCATATTTAGTTGATCCTGAGCAACTTCTATAATATGATTTGTTCTGAATCATGGATTGCAACTGAATGCTATACCATACTATACTGAGGCAGCATCAGTAACACACACTACACGATGTTAGCCAAAAGGCCATCATTAACTGAGATCCTTGTCCCAGTTCTGAGTCATGACATCTGCCAGGCTTGTGCACCAGCAGTCACCAGCATTGCTCTGTCCAATGTTGTTCTCATTTATTTGTAAGGCACAGCTGTGCTGCACAAGGGGCTCCTTTAGCATAAGAAAGAGTCAAGCTGATAAAAGGGGAGTGATGGCCCAATGTATAGCATTATATCATGATTGCCTATCAATGAAAGAGCTGAAAACAATGATGCAATCCTGCATCATTCTTCAACTCTACTCAGGGATTTTCCACCATAACTTATTGCTTTAGCTGCCAAAGCACCAACCACTGTTTGTACTGTTTCTGCCACAGCAGAAATCAATTTATCTTATCCGGATTTGAGGAAAATTCAGTGACCAAGCATATTATTGTCAAATCACTCTCCCCCCCAACTTTATACACAGCTGTATAGCAATGGCCTGGCTTCATGTTGCTGTGCACATATGTCAGTGCATGTGTAATCATGTAGTGGAAGTCACAACACAAGTTACCTGTCAGGCAGCAGGAAAGGAGAGCTTGCATTGCAACTGAGGCTAAAAGTAGTGAATGTCAATTTGGTCTTGCATGCACAATTCTAAGATAATGTTGGGAACCAGTCCAAAGGCTCCAAAAGTAGAATGCAGAGATCTAGAATCAGGGGCCACATGCATAACACCCTTCTGCTCTGATGGCTCTATCCAGCATAGTTTGTGTGCCTAGAAGCCTGCTTCTGTGTCCAGAAACAGGTAGATGAGGAGGAGGAGGAAAAGGAGAAGAAGAAGGAGTAGTAGGAGTAGTAGTTGGTTTTTATACCCTGCTTTTCTCTACCTAAGGAGTCTCGAAGCGGCTTACAGTCGCCTTCCCTTCCTCTCCCCACAACAGAAACTTTGTGAGGTAGGTGGGCCTGACAGGTCAGACTAGTCCAAGGTCACCCCACTGGCTTCATGTGTAGGAGTGAGGAAACCAACCCAGTTCACCAGATTAGAGTTCGGCACTCATGTGGAGGAGTTGGGGAATCAAACCCAGTTCTCCAGATTAGGGCCTACTGATCTTAACCACTATACCATGCTGGAACTGTATCAAAGTAAGGTATCTCTAGCTTCCCTTATATGTTATTTAGCAAGGGGGGAGAGCAAGACAATTAAGATTCCAAAAATATTGTTCAAATGTATAGGTATATCATAAAAATCAACTGACAATATCTTGCAAGCACTGTGCTAAATATTGTGCTGCAATCAATAAAAGGATATCACAAGTAAAATAATATGATTCTTAGGAAAGTAAATACAGTGATATAAGCTTCGTTTTTTAAAAGGGTTCAATTTAAAAAGAACACAATGTGATGAAACAAGGTATTTCAAATGTCTTTAATATTTTGGAGAAGCAGTTCTCAATAAATTTGCTGACAAAATAAAGTGGCTGCAAGCTCAAGCATATCTGAAGATTCCAAAGAAGAGATATTTTATCAATGAAGTAAATGGTTACCAGGAAATTCAGAATTATTCCCATCTGTCAGCCCTTGGCCCACAGAACCAGAAATCACCACAAAGTCGTATAGAGTCCAAACAGGTGGATTTTACTGATCAAATAGGCATACAGTGCAAACGAATAAAATGACAGCTATGAAAGGCTCACTAGCTGGGAGATATTATAAGGCAGGAAAGGCGGGAGATTACACGCAGGAATACAGTTTCCCAGGAGCTGAGTTCCCAGGCTTAGGCTTAGGCATGCGACCTTGGGGGGCAGACAATACAGCACAGAGACAGAGGCAATAACGAAACCGAGATAGCAGCCTGACATTCTGCTCCCCTCAAGGCCCCCTCCCAGTTCGCAAGGGGGCTGGCCTGTTCGGGTAAGCAATGTGAAAGGCGTCAATGAGGTCGGGGGCGGAGACATCCCGTGCGCGCACCCATTCGTCATAGGCAGGGGGGAAATGTTTCCAACGAACTAGATACTGGAGAGTACCATGGTGAATACGGGAGTCAAGGATCTTGGAGACTTCGAAGTGTTCTTCCCCCCCCACCATGATGGGTTGCACAGGCGGTGGGTCCGGATGCCACCGTGGAGAAGCAACATGGGGTTTGAGGAGGCTTATGTGGAAAACAGGATGTACACGCCTCAAAGATTTGGGGAGAGCCAGTTCCACTGTGACAGGGTTTATGACCCGAGTAATGGGGAAAGGGCCAATGAATTTGGCGCTGAGTTTATGGCACGGTTGGGTGGACCGGAGGTTTTTGGTGGAAAGGTAAACCAAAGCACCCACTTGCAGATCACCCCCGGGGGAGCGATGTTTGTCAGCTTGCGCTTTGTATTTACGTTTGGCCCGGTCGAGGTTGCTAACGAGCCAGGGCCAAGTGGTACGGAGGGCGTGTGCCCAGGAGGCAATGTCGGGGTTCCCCTCCCCCTCTACATCATCTGTAGGAACGATGGGACTGAAATCTTGTCCATACACAGCAAAAAACGGGCTAAAACCTGTGGATTGATGCATGGCATTATTGTAGGCATATTCTGCTAAAGGTAGCAGTTCCACCCAGTTATCCTGGTGGTAGTTAACATAACAACGCAAATAACATTCGAGGACAGCATTGACACGTTCAGTTTGACCATCAGTTTGAGGATGGTATGCACTAGACAATCCCTGTTCCACCCCCACCAACTTGAGGAAAGCTTTCCAAAACTTAGAAACGAAACCACTTCCGCGGTCACAAATTATTTTACGCGGAAACGAATGTAAACGAAATATATGCGTCACGAAGAGGCGGGCTAGTTTCTGAGCAGAGGGGATCCCTGCACATGGAATCAAATGTATTTGCTTAGAAAACAAATCAGTAACAACCCACAACACAGTTTTACCCCCACTGAGAGGGAGATCAGTCATGAAGTCCATAGCGATCACTTCCCAAGGTTTGCTGGGCGTTTCAAGAGGTTGTAGCAGTCCCGGGGGTTTGCCCTGCGATCGTTTCGCAGCGGCACAAACGGGACAGCTGCGGATGAAGGAGTCAATGTCGGAACGCATTCCCCCCCACCAGAACTGTCTGCGCAATAAGTGAAGGGTCTTCAGAAACCCAAAGTGCCCAGCTGTTTTGGCTCCATGAGCTAAATGTAAAACGTCCTTCCGGAGAGCTTTGGGTACATACAATTTTGAGTCTTTGTACCAGGACCCCCCTTGTTCCAAAACACCAGGAGGTAGGGTATGAGCGGAACGTTCTAAAAGGCACTGGTCCCGAAGGACAGTTAAAAAGGATTCGGAGATGGGGAGTTTGGAGGGAGCCCCCCCGTCGGTTCTGGAGATCTGAGAAATAGTTATAGGGCTAGTGCTTACGTGTGGCGGCGCGCAGACTGCAGGCGGCTGAGCGGTCGGAGGGGTAGGAGGGGCGGGAACTCCGGTCTGTTGCGGTGGCGGCTGGGCAGCCGGTTGGGCTGGCGGAGCTTGCGAGGTGTGTTGATGCTGGGATCGGGTTTGCACAGCCAGCATAGGTAGGGCCCCACGTTGCATAGGGGTGAACAGAGAGTTGGTGGGTCTTTCGAGTTTTACCGGATATTGTGGTAAACGGGAGAGGGCATCCGCGAGAACGTTCTGCTTCCCAGGGACGTGCTTCAGGGTGAAACGGAACTGAGCAAAGAACTCCGCCCACCGTTGTTGTTTCGCCGATAGCTTATGGGACCCCGTGAGGGCAGCTAGATTTTTGTGATCGGTCCAAACTTCAAAGGGTATTTTAGACCCTTCCAAGAATTGCCGCCATAAAGTCAGTGCATGATGAACTGCAGAGGCCTCTTTCTCCCAGATGGGCCAGTTTAATTGAGCGTGCGCAAATTTCTTTGAAAAGTAAGCGCAAGGGTGAAGAAGACCGTCCGGTCCTTGCTGGAGGAGAGCCCCTCCCATGGCTACATCGGAAGCATCGACTTGCACAATGAACATTTGATTTGGGTCTGGGTGCCGTAGCACCGGCTCCGAAGTGAAGAGGCGTTTGAGGGCCAGAAAGGCGGCTTGGCATTGCTCAGTCCATAGGATCTTTGCGGAGGGCAAGGCAGCCGAGCTTACTTTTCCTTTAGTTTTCAGTAGGTCCGTAATGGGTAGAGCCACTTGGGCGAAGTTAGGGATGAATCCCCGATAGAAGTTTGCAAATCCCAGAAATTGCTGTACTTGCTTACGGTTGGTGGGGGGAGTCCAATCGAGGACGGCTTGGACTTTGGCGGGGTCCATGCGAAGACCTTGGTGGGAGATGATGTATCCCAAAAACGTGAGTTTGCTTTGGTGAAATTCACACTTAGCTAGTTTAGCGAACAGTTGATGGTTACGCAGGCGTTGCAGAACTTCTCTGACCAGAGTCACATGCTCGTCCATAGTTTTCGAATAAATGAGAATGTCATCTAAGTAGACCACCACCCCACGATATAGAAGGTCATGTAGGATTTCATTGATGAGTTGCATGAAGACCCCCGGGGCCCCTTTTAATCCGAACGGCATTACAAGGAATTCATACATTCCGAAACAGCTAGAGAAGGCAGTGAGGTGTTCATCTCCTTCGCGGATACGGACTCGGTAGTAGGCTTCCACCAAGTCTAATTTAGAGAACACACGGCCTTCCTGTAATTGTCCCAAAATATCCGATATTAATGGGATAGGATAGGCGTTGGTCTGGGTAACCGCATTGAGCTTTCTGAAGTCAATGCACAGGCGAAGGTCGCCCTCTTTTTTCCGGACGAAAAACGCGGGGGCCGAGTTTGGGGCATTCGAAGGGCGAATGAACCCTCTGGCGAGGTTTTTGTCCAAAAAGTCCCGGAGGACAGTGCGCTCGGAAGCGCTCATAGGGTAAATCTTACTTTTGGTTAATGTGCAGTCTTTTACTACTTCAATCGCACAGTCTGAGGCCCGGTGGGGGGGTAAGGCATCACATTCCTTAAGGTCGAAGACATCTTCAAAGTCCCGGTATACAGCGGGTAGAGCCGGTGGTACTGGGGCAGTAGAGGTTAACGCTGGAACGGGCGGAAATGGCAGAGCAAAGTTTTGCCGATGCTGGTCGCAGGTGGGACTAGCGAAAGAAATAGTGTTTGTTTCCCAATCAATATTGGGACTATGTCCTTTAATCCAGTTAATTCCCAAGACCACTTCAAATCGGATAGGGGCTATAGTGAAGTCTATTTGTTCCCAGTGGGAACCAATTTCCATTGCCACCCCTATGGTGCGATGATCAACTGGACCCCCCTGGAATTGGCTCCCGTCCATTTGAGCAAATTGGACGGGGGCGGGTAAAGCCTCTGAGTCGGCTCTGAGGGCAGCAAACGTGGCTTCGCTTATGAGAGTGCGACAGCAACCGGAGTCAATTAGTGCTTTGACGGGGATTTGTGGACCTCCGTTAAGTTGTTGTAAAACTGCATCTACGTAGACGGTGGAGTCCACTTCTTTGATTTTGGTAGGAGCATTCGGTTTGATAGGAAGATCCTGAGAGGTCTGTGGAGATGCTCCATTCACCACAGACCGGAGCCGTTTTTTGACAAGTCGAGGGGAGATTCCAGGTTTAAGGCTGGAGAAATCCAAGGGTTTTCCTCATCCGAAGAGGGAAAGCTGTCCCCCAATGGGGCACTTGTAATCCGAGACCCGGCGGGGTCGTTGGAAGCAGGCAGGGAGGCTGGGTCCCCGGCATGGAGTGCAGAGGGTGTGGGCCTTCCCGGAGCTGCGCTGCGGGTGGCCGCGGTGCCTCTGCGTGGTGGACGACCTCGGGCGCGGGTTGTCGTGCTGGGACGAAATAATTCCTGGCGGCGTGGGCAAACGGCTGCAAAGTGGCCCATTTCTCCGCATGTAAGACAGGCACCCCTCTGAAATCGGACTTCACGTTCCTGGAGCGGACGTGGGGGATTTCGTGGGACGAGCAGTGGTGCCTTGGGTTGAGGCTTTTGGGTGCCCTTCTCCTTGTGCTTTTGACGGACGAGAGAAATAAAGCGGCGGCGGCTTTCCACTTCCTCGGCTAATAGGATCCAGCCTTCGAGGGTATCGGGATCGCCCCGCATGTAAGACCAGTTCAGAATGTCAGGATGCAAGGCTTCCCTGAAATGATGGATTAGGGTGGTCTCGGGCCAACCTATAATTTTACTTGCCAGTCGCTGAAATTCATCGGCAAATTCCCGAACTGTAGCAGAGCCTTGTTTTAATTGTAAAAGTTCCGTTTTGGCTCTTTCTCCCAGGAAGGGGTCCTCAAACCTCCTTCTCAGGGCAGTCATGAAGTTGTTGAGGGAACGAATCGCACGAGAGCGGGTGTCAAACTGGAGGACCATCCAGTCAGCCGCTTTGCCTGTCAGGAGGGAAGCTACGTACCGCACCCGGCTATCTTCCGTGGGGAAAAATTGACCTTGTTCTCGCATATAACTGTCCACTTGATGCAAGAAACAAGGCAAAGTCTCAAGAGATCCGTCATACGTAGTCCTCAATTTGAGTTGCTTCCAAGGGCCGGGCGCGGGCTGACCCGGTTGCACGGGTGGTCCGGGCGGAGGAGCAACAGGAGCTCCAGGAGGCAAGGGTGGAGCAGGCACATTAGCAGGTGGTTGCACGGGTGGTCGGAGCGGAGGAGCAACAGGAGCTCCAGGAGGTAAGGGTGGAGCAGGCACATTAGCGGGTGGTTGTACGGGTACCGCCTGACCCGGTATCGGAACGGGCTGTCTCTGAGCTATCAGGGTTTGTTGTAATTGCCTGTTCTCGTGAAGCATAAGTTCCATTACTTCTTGGAGTTGATCCACACGGTCGGAGAGCTCCCGATTCTGGGCTCGTAAAAGATGAACCTCCTCACTTGGGCCCCCAGTAAGATGAGGCTTACTGGTTCGGAAGCTCGTGGCCCATTGAGAGCTATCCCCATATATATCCTCGTCTTCAGACTCATCTGAGTCTCGACGTCGGTCAGCCAAACGGCGTGCGCGTTGGGTCGTACGCGACGGGACAAACGCCGGGGAAAAGGTGAGACCTGATAGTCCCAGTACATAGTCCTTGGGGCGCGTGTCCACGTTCGCCTGATTCCTTGCTGCAGCCGCCCTGGCTGCTTCCGCCGCCTCTCTCTCTCTTGCGACCCTAGCCGCTTCGGCGGCTTGCTGATCTGCAAGAACTTTGGCGTTCTCAAGTCTTAGGGCAGCCTCTGCCGTAATGCGTGGCAAAAGTTCTGTCTCGAGGAGCAAGAGTATGGGGTCAGGTTCCCCGCCCAGCAGAGGTTGTACTCGAACCGCCAGTGCGGATGCCTCGGCTCCAAACGTCGGGGTCAAAACTTGAGCCAAGGTGGCTACCGGGGTGTCTTTTGTACATTCCACAAGGAGAAGAGCGGTGCTAATAGCGACTCGCTTGGCCTCAGCCTGGCAGCTGGCCGCATCCGGGATCAGGGAAAAACCCTCCGGTGGGGCTCCCGCCATGGTAGAAAGAGTTTGTCGAGAAATAAGATTATCCAGAAGTCCAGTTAATATTTGTAAATCCTCAGTCGCCAATCGGGCATCGTCCAGTAATTGATCCAAGTCCTGAAGATCTAAACGAGCATCAGTATCCTCCGATGTTAACATCCAGAGACGTCCTGTAAGAGATTGCCACTGCGCGTGTACCAGTCCCCTCAAGCGGCAAACCTCTCGGTTCGTCCGGAAAAGTTCAGCAATTAAGTCCTGTAACAGAGTAGGGTCCTCTGAGAAGGGCTCCAGGGTAGTAGATCACCTGGAGAGCTGCACAGCTCCCATCCAAGTGGCAGGCGAACCCCCCTGGGCTCCAGCCTGGCTAGGAGAACGGTGAAGATGTGAGATAGCTGTCATAATGTCAGCCCTTGGCCCACAGAACCAGAAATCACCACAAAGTCGTATAGAGTCCAAACAGGTGGATTTTACTGATCAAATAGGCATACAGTGCAAACGAATAAAATGACAGCTATGAAAGGCTCACTAGCTGGGAGATATTATAAGGCAGGAAAGGCGGGAGATTACACGCAGGAATACAGTTTCCCAGGAGCTGAGTTCCCAGGCTTAGGCTTAGGCATGCGACCTTGGGGGGCAGACAATACAGCACAGAGACAGAGGCAATAACGAAACCGAGATAGCAGCCTGACACCATCCCCCACATACACACACATATACACACACAAACAGGGCCAGATCTACATTTTTCTGAGGGGGGACAAAGTAAAAAACGACGCCCCTCTTATATACATATTTTTAATATATGTATGTAAGCAATGTATGTTATATACATATATAATCAACAACTGTTTTAAATGATAGAATGGATTGTGTTGAGTTGACCTCTATGAATTGTTAATGAATAATTACACTTTTACATTATTTTATCCGTCTATTATCTCTGAATTCCTCCTAGAATTCTTTTTGTTGTCAGGAGCCAAAGATGTTCACAGCCAGACATGTATGCTAGGTATTAGGATGACAGAATTTAAAGAACTCAGAGGCATGGTGAGAGTCATTCCATTGCACGAATGCTGGAAAGGAGAGGAGCAAATGAAGGGTGGGCTTTGCTAGCTCAACCTGTCGGTATTCCAATAAGATGGAAATATGGTAGAGAATTCACTATGATGGGGGAAATTTAAACTCCAGCGAAGGGACCCCACTACCCAAATGAAGAAAACAGGTTCCGAGTCTTTATTCTAGAAAAAAACATGTATTGATTAGCCAAAGCAAGTGCCTGACAACCAAAAGTATCCAAAGCAGCTGCAAAGATTCAAAACACAGTTTAGGCAATTATAGAAATTCTGACATCATAGTGACATAGAGACCAGTACATTTGCATATAACCAATAACCATTAATCACGATGGGCATATCCAGTAAAAGAAGTCTCATCCCTCAACTCATCCCTCTGCCGGCAGGAATCTGGCATCCTTTCCAGCAGCTCAGCTGAAAGAAAAAAAGTCATCTACAAATCTGGCCTGAACAACCAACCCCTTTCTCGTTCTCACTCAAGAATGTCCAAAATTTCGGGTTTGTTCCCACGGCTAAGAATAAAATATAACAAAGAATCAAAGTAGGTTTCTGAGCATACTGATGTTGAGAGATTTGGGCATGACTGTAGGCTAAAATAAATCTTTTCTGTTTGCTTTCCACGGTGTTATTATGTACTTTGACTATGTAGTCAAGCCTTACTACCTTGATTAAAATCTGGTGCCACACATCATGAGAATAATGAGTGGCATTAGGAAACTTATCAACCACATTACCACCAATATTCAGGATACATGTCTCAAGAAAAAGCCAATGTTAGAAGTTTAGAAGACTTAAAATGGATTCTTCTAATGACTGATATCCTATTCATCATGTTTGTATCTTGTTAATGTAGTCTATTTTGCAATCGTTATTCATCATCAATATAAATGAACAGATTATCTTCTTTATTTTGCAGATGGGGCATTGGGGCTGAGAAATTGTTGCCCAAGTTCCCCAGGGACTTGGTAATAAAGTAGGATTGACTCCAGGGCCATGTCTATGACGTGGAAGCAGGCGGATTAGCAGTTATCCAGGACACACCACCAGAACTCCTTGCTTTATAGAAAACAGTGTTGTTTAATTTACAGTGCACAGATAAAAGACAAACCGTCAAATACACGTCTCTCCACCAAACTTCCCAACCACAGAGTTACAGTTACATAGGCTTATATACAATTCAGCACCTGAAACCAATAAGGCCACCTGCAGACCTGCCACAGTATTACATCATCCTTACTGCTTCAAACCAGTTAGTTGCAGTTCACCCTAAAACCTGCAAGGCTATTGCTGCCTCTTGCATCATCCTAGATGCCTCTGATCTGACAGCTACCTGTCAGCTGCCTCTGTCAGATTATTATGGGCAACTTGTTACTCTGACAGTCTAACACCTTGCCCACTGCATCATGAAAATGGCCTCACAATAATACCAAAGAATGATGAAATGGCATACAGTTGTGCTTTATTGTGGGTTTACAGTGTGGAAATTGTTACATCAGAGCTGTTTTGTACCCACTGGGTGGCAGGAGAACACTGAACCTAGTGTTTATGTCTGTGGTATCAAGTGAGGAAATTTTCCATGAAGAAAAAGAATGCACGTATTGTATACTTTGTAAGCTCTGTTTTGCAGGCTAGATACATTTGCAAAAAAAAAACTGGAATCTTTACAGTTCAACATTTGTGCATGACACATCATTGGATAACTCAGATGATGAATGACAGTGGTCATTCCCTAGGTATTCCCTACGAGACCACCAAGGGAAGAATGTAGAAAGGACAATGTGCACCTATTCAATATGATTTAAATGCTAAAAGCAGATGAACAGCAAAGAGAAGGACTCGGGAATATAAAGCAATTGAGGGAAAGAGGAAAGAAAAATAGAGGCTCAGCTTTACTGTTAATTGTGTGTCATTTTCTGTTTAAATTTATCCATGCCAACATAGAAGGCACAGAAAGCAGCCCAGCTTGTATATTGTACTCTGACAAAGAACAAGAGTCCAGTAGCACCTTAAAGACTAACAAAAATATTTTCTGGCAGGGTATGAGCTTTCGTGAGCCACAGCTCACTTCTTCACTGACAGAGAAGTGAGACTGTGTGTTAAAGGTCTTACATAGGTTACTGTCATACGAAGTTAAATTGTTACTTAGCAACAAACTCAAGTGAGAGTTTCAAGGTGGCGATATTATCTTGCCATGCATGTCTTATGCAACTTCATTGTCTAAACTGTCACCAGAAAACTGCCACTAAATCAGAAAAAAAATCTAGGAGAAACTAAGATACTTTTAAACAGAAATTAAGAGAGTATGTTCCCCTGATAAGAAAAAGTATATGAAAAACATTACATAGCAGTAAGAGTTTTGAGGGATCCGTTAAGATAATGAGTAGCAAGTCAAAGATTTCAAAATGTTTAACAATACTTTGGAAGACCCCTGCTATGTGATTTTAACTGTTTTACAAATAATATACAGAAGCATATTATTTAAGAGGGGAGTGGACATATTCATGGAGGAGAGGGGTATTCATGGCTATTACGTTAGAATGGATACTAGTCATGCTGCATACCTATTCTCTCTAGTATCAGAGGAGCATGCCTATTATTTTGGTTGCGGTGGAACAAGGGCAGGATGGTGCTGCTGCAGTCGTCTTGTTTGTGGCTTCCTAGAGGCACCTGGTTGGCCACTGTGTGAGCAGACTGCTGGACTTGATGGGCCTTGGTCTGATCCAGCAGGGCCTTTCTTATGTTCTTATGTTCTTAAGCAGAGATGGGATCTATATTTATTTTATTTTTATTTTTTTATTTTATTAAGCTTATATCCCACTCTCCCCAGCAAAGTGGGGCTCAGGGCGGCTCACACAATCACATAAGTTTTACAATAAAACACAGTAAAATTCTGCTAAAACAATGATTAAAACCTGCCTCAGGGTTGCCAACCTCCAGGTACTGGAAAACAGCACAGGAACGATATAGTACAAAAGTGACAACAACTATATTGTGTTCTAAATATGCAATAATAAACAAGCAAGTGGGAATACACACAAGTAGCACATTTTACTAATATATACAAATTGTACAATCCATGTTCGATGCAGTCTTTATGCAATACAGTTTTCTTGGTATATATTAGTAGGAATCTTCATTTAAAATGTCCATAGGGTACATATATAAATGATCACTAGATGTTCATTTAGAAGGTATAGATGGGGAACGGCCTTTTCAAGGATATTTCTTCAGCCCCAATTCTATTCCTACATTAAATACAACGTACTGATATAAATTGTGACATTATAAATAATCTTAAAATAGCTTAAATAATTTAGCATACTTACAAGTTTCCAAAGTAATTAAATATCATGCATCATATAGTCAATTCACTGGTTCCCGTAGGATACTCCCAAGTGTAGCCAACAGCTATGCTCATCTAGAATTCACCTGATACTCACAGCTGCAGATAAAGGATCTTTCCATTCGCATCTCCAATGAGATTTACCATATTCTACCTTGTATTCACGAAAGAATCACCACTACCGTATAATATTCAAATAAATCATGAGCAATCATTATCCAGATTCAAGCCATTAGGTTTTATCGTATTGAAGAGATGTATGAAGTAAGTTTCCTTCTGCCTCAAAATCCTTTCAGTATCCCTCTTATCATGATGTTTACCTATTAAATTCCAGATGACAAAAAATCTCAGATCATTCTCTGAATGGCGCGCCTCTATGAAATGATCGACCACCGGCACGCTAGTAATTTTCGCGCGTATTCTCGCTCTATGCTCAAGGATCCTGGTTTTCACTGGTCTAATACTAGAACCTATGTAAAAAAGATCACATGGACACCGAAGGCAATATACAGAGTTTTTAGTTTCACAATTCGTGAAATTTTTAAGTGTGAAAACAAACTGCGAATCAACCCGTTTAAATTCTTTCACCTCTAAGCTAAGGCTGCACACCAGGCAGCCATGACATTTATAATGCCCCCTACACCTATCTACTCTATCCGGTACATTTGTCATACTCATCAAATCTGTATGAACTAGTTTATCTTTAATGGAGCTCATTCTTCTATAGCCGAATTTGGGAAGATTTTGGCAGCCTGGTATATCCTTCACTAGGTGCTAGTGTTTTTTAACAATCTGGCTGATCCTACCTGATAAGTGGGAATGTTGTAAAGCAAAGGTAAGTCTATCTATATCAGTGGTGGTTTTAGAATTCCTATGTACTAACTCTGATCTGTTAGTGTTTTGTGCCCTAACATGGGCATTTTGAATCACCCTAGTCGGATATCCTCTATGTAAAGGTGAGGTGTTATCGATGTATATTTCTGTACTGCACAGGCATGGTGGGGACTTGTTTAGTATTTAGGAGATAAATATAGATAGGTATAGGCACTACTAGCAATATTGTATATGTCAATTGCAATACTTTAGAATAGGTTAATAAAATTGTTGGATTAAGTTGAGCCTATGTGCTGTTGTTTTGGTTGCAAACATTGTTAATTCAGCTTAAAGTACCTGGAGGTTGGCAACCCTATCGCCGAACCCTGCCCTCCTTAGGCTCTGCCCCAAAAATCTCAACATATTTCCCAATCTGAAGCTAGCAACTCTACTCATAAAATCAATGAATAAATAGCATATATCATATGGCACACTTAATTGTGACATATATGCCATAGTAGGGCCTGCAGGCAGTCAACCCCCCCACACACATAATAGTAATACATTCAGGAGAGTAGGGTAGGGAGGCCAGCATTGATGGAAAAGAAACCTTAACTGGCCTCAACCATAGGCCTGGTGGAATAGCTCTGTCTTCCAGGCCCTGCAGACTTCCTAAACATCCTGCAAGGCTCTGGTCTCATTTGAAAGGTTATTGCACTAGACAGGGTCCAGGGCAGAAAAAGCCGTGGCCCTGGTCAAGGCCAGCTGGACATTCTTTGGGCCTGAGAACTAGGGTTGCCAGGTCCCTTTTCACCACCAACAGGAGGATTTTGGAGTGAAGCCTGAGGAGGGCAGGGTTCAAAACGGCCATTTTCTCCAGGTGAACTGATCTCTATCGACTGGAGATCAGTTGTAATAGCAAGAGATCTCCAGCTATTACCTGGAGGTTACCAATTAACAACAGCATGTTAGGCTCAAAATAATTCAAGTACCAAGATTATGAGTTCTGCAATTTCATTCAAACACTAAACAGTAAGTAAACAAAAATCAAAACATATCCAAAGCAAAAGCATATACAATATTTTTTCAAGATGCAAGCATAAACCAAATCAATCCCAACCGGGCTCAGAGTTCATTCAAAGTAAGTAGAAACTGGAACTGAGTCAATTTCAAGTCAGTGTAAACCGTAACGAGTATAGTAAGTATCCTTTCAGTTCCACCAACAGTCGCGTTTCAAAAAAATCTTCAAGAATTCTGCAGACGCATAATAAACAAAAATAGAAGCGAGTCATAAGAAGACACCTCTACCTCTTGGGAGGCGAACGGAACCCGCTTGGGTCTTGAACCATATGAGGTCTACTTGCATTCTAGTGAGGCAATCTCCTGCCCTACAAACCACAGATTAAGAAATTATTTCCAACAAGAAGTGTGACTGAAGAAGCCATACAGGCGAAACGATCACTAATCTAGAGTTTTGTTTACTTACTGTTGAGTGTTTGAATGAAATTGCAGAACTCATAATCTTGGTACTTGAATTATTTTGAGCCTAACATGCTGTTGTTAATTGGTAACTACGTTGTTTCAGCATAGGTCTGTTGTTATTTGAGATTACCTGGAGGTTGGCAACCCTACTGAGAATCTATAACTGTAAATGCCAGCAATTGAACCTAGGTTTTTCTTCATGTGTGTACACATTGTACCTCTAAACCAGTTCAGATTAACTAGACATTCTATGTAAATGTGTTTTGTCAGTAAAGTGCCTCAATCCCATACATTCTGACTACATTCAGAATTTGGCCCTAGACTATTTCCCACCTGCTCTATACTACCTAAGATGCTTGGCCTGCTCCTGAGCATCCTGTTTTCCTCTGTGCTCCTTGGACTGGTTCTTTAAACATTGGTCTGCTCAGCATACCTCATGAAGGTAGTTATCACAATGAACACTGAAAAACTGGCAATAGTATGCTATCTTTTGACCTCATCCAGATGCTGCCCTCAGACTGTGCCTTGGGGATTTCTTCCTGCTGGTCAGATGCAAAGCACTGTCAATATTTTCTGAATCATTTAAATCTCTATGGTAACATCCAAGACTAAACGCTGTTTCTACTGTAAAAAAATCATCATTATTATTTTTTAGCTATGTAATTGTTCCTTTCATCTGATGCCATGTATAAACCTACTCCAGAATATTCACTTTTCTTTATACTGATAAAACAATCTGGGTTATGATTTTGATTTAATATCCTCTTTTGCCTGAGCCATCACTGGCAGAATTTTACAAGAATATTGTTTTGAATGTTAACTTCCCTTCAATCTTTTTTTTATCCTTTTTTATCCAGTTGGCCAGATCATTCTGAATCTTTAGTAACAGTATCCATCCACATTTACTTGCCTTCTGATGTTTAGCCAGTTAAGTTACTGGAAAGTTTGTCAAAGAAACTGTGCTGTATGCTTCCAGATGTGATGCTCACAATGCTTTAGCTTAAGAGGTTACCAGTAACGTTAGCAGCATTTGATGATAGATGCTCAGCTGCATGTGGTGTGCAGCCCAGTCCTATACACGACTGTGTGGAAGTAAGTCCAACTGACTTCAGTGGGACAATCTCAGTTTGCCTTCAGGCATGGAGGGTTTGTTTTGGGCATTTTACACTGACTTATTTTTGGTCCCTTTCATATGGTTCCCTTTCTTTAACCTACTTTGGCTTCTGAAGGCAAACCGATCACAGAACTACAGCCTTAATAAGCTTAATATGAATCCTCATTATTCATATACTGTTTTTCCAAAGTTCTCCACATAAATTGCTTCTCAGTAATCCTTACAACATGCCCTGACCTGGATGGCCCAGGCTAGCCTGATCTCGTCAGATCTCAGAAGCTAAGCAGGGTCAGCCCTGGTTAGTATTTGGATGGGAGACCACCAAGGAATACCAGGGTTGCTGTGCAGAGGAAGGCACTGGCAAACCACCTCTGTTAGTCTCTTGCCATGAAAACCCCAAAAGGGGTCGCCATAAGTCGGCTGCGACTTGACGGCACTTTACACACACACAATCCTTACAACAGCCTTGAAAAACAGGCCAGCATTATTACTATATAATGAATGGGTTGGGAGGGGAGGATATTGTCTTGCTAAGGCCATCTAGTCCACATTCATGGCTTTGGGACTTTGCATCTCACAGCTTGGGCAATTAACTCCACCGCACTTTCATTATTGCATCGTGCACAGTTCTGTCGTGCTGATTCAGCAGTCTTCAAATATTTTAAGAAGGCTCAGTGACAGAATTTGATCCTGACTAAAACAAACTGCACTAATAAATTATAAATCAACTGATTTCTTTTTAAAAATAAAAAGTAAAATATATGCAAATGACACATTAAAAAAGTAAATCGCATTATTGACTTGAGTATCTCCGAATATAGGCAGGGCTTATTTTGGGCACTTTACACTGACGTATTTGGTTCCTTTCATATGGGTTTTATTTACCTACTTTGGCTTTTGAAGGCAAACAGATTTTTTTTAAGGTTTCACACATCTTAATAGTAAAATCCACTTTGGCAAACAGACTATTTAAAAGGTTTCCCACAATTTAAGACTAAAATACAGTCCTCCCACAGTTAATTAAGCCTTAATCCAGGTTTTCCAAATCCTGTTTTGATCTGTAGTTTGTTGTTGCAGGGCTTTAAAAACTCTAAAAAAATATGTTTGCCTTCAGAAAATGTGAAATTTTAAAAAATACATTTGCCTTCAGAAGCCAAAGCAGGTTTAAAGAGCCCATTTCAAAAGGACCAGTTATACTAACATTTTTATTGGGGCATTTTTAATAATGCTAGTTTATTAATGGTTTTACTTAAGAAGCTATATAAAATATAAAAGTGGTAATGATGCATTTACTGTTCTAATCTAGAACTTTAGCTGTTCTTAAGACTAGTAGGCAATAGACCTTTTGTAAAATAGAATTCTTTAGAAGAGACTTTGGCTTCTCAAGGCGATGGCTGTATGAATATCTTGAAAGACTGCAGTCTTTGTTGGAAATGAAAGGAAAGGAAATGAAAGTGAAGGATCCCAATTATTAGAAAATAAAAGAGGGCAATGCTCATAAAGTAGCAGTAGGGCTTTAAGCTTTTTCAGCTCATGAACTGTCACTTTCTCTGCATAATTTAGAAACCTGAATAATTTAGTCCCAATGTCTGTATGAATTACAATCATGGGGAGTGCAGGGCCACTGAGGGGGGGCTGGGGGGACAAAATTCCTGGGGGCCAAGTCAGTTCACTGGCCCATTAAGCCAGTGCCAAGTTGCATTCAGCCAAATGCATTTCCATTTATATTACTTATAGTGCAGTTCTCCATTGTAGGCACTAGGGGCACAGGGAAGTCTGAGCACAGAAAATCACACTCTATCTGCTTGCCTTGCCTTTCTACAAACCCTTGTTTGCCTAACAGATCATGATAAGCATGATATGCATGGTAATGGATGTTAATCTGTTTTAGTGGTTATACAAGGGGAACAAAAGTTAGAACTCCTTCTCCTCCCTCGCCCCACTTAATTGGATTTAATAACATTGTAAACACTGCTCAGGCACTGGCTTCTTGTTGTATTGGTAGGACATCTAATACTTCTTTGTAAAGTCTGCTTTGCTACTGTAGGCATTAACTTCATGCTATATGACAAATGACACAATCTTTTTAGATCATTATCAGCAAGATCAATCTTAATGATCCCAGTACTTCTCATCTAGCACCACTACATAAACCAGTTTGCCTCTGCTTTTGTTCTAGGTAAATGCACAGGTACAAGGGTAAACTGAAATAGATTTCTTACTGATTTATATTTCTGTGCGTAAATATCACATTACAAAATTAAACACATGGCTATAGAGAGTAATATTGAAAGGCACAGGCTGTGTAAATGGAGTAGATGAGGAGGGCATTTTTGGCAGGCATAGCTTGTCTGCAAAGAGGGAGGAAAGCTGTTCCTGCTTCTTTTAAGCAATCATGAAGGCTTGTACAGATACCAGGGATATGCCCCTGATCGCTGGGCTCACAATATTTATTTATCTATTTTATTAATCTTATATCCTGCCCTCCCCAGCAAAGCCAGGCTCAGGGCAGCTTACATAGCATTAATTTCAACACCAAACAGATATATTAAAATTACAATAAAATCATGTTAAAACATGCCCCAAACATAGTCTGTAAAAACATCCACAGAATGTATAGGATGGCACTTCCAATAGCATGTAGTCCACAGTAGGTGTGAGCTTTAGCCCTGCAGCAAACCAGATTCCAGCAGACGGCAAATCCACGAAAGCAGTTTTATTGGTTATCATCGACAGGTTTCAGAAGCCATATTCAAAAGGACACTAGTAAGGGGCAAAGGCAAGGTACATGACATATATGGAAAAGCAAAAGGAGATAGCTGGTAACCTAGGCAACCCCCCTCCCAGAGGCAGGAAGGAGTACTTGGTGATTCTCACCGTATGGGAATCTATGAAGACTAAACATGGGGCATGGACTGGCCTTGGACAGAATAGCAAAACAACACCTGGAAGCACAACCACGAACCAACCTCATGGCCTGCTCATGACATTCTGCCCCTCCAAAGACCCCCTCACCCCCCACTGAGGGTTTGTGAGGGTAGGCGGCATGGAATTCCTGTACCAGGCGGGGGGCGGAGATGTCAGAGGCATGCACCCATTCATCTTGGGCAGGACCAAAATGTTTCCAGCGGACCAAGTAATGAAGGGTACTGTAGTGAAAGAGAGAATCCAGTATCTTAGCCACTTCAAAATGTCCCCCCCACACACCATTTCAGGCACTTCAGGTTGTGGCTCAGGATGCCATTTTTGGGAAGGAACAAATGGTTTTAAAAGACTGATATGGAATACAGGATGAATTCTCCGTAGAGACTTGGGCAAGGAAAGTTCTACAGTCACTGGATTAATAATCCGGGAAATAGGGAACGGACCCACGTACTTGGCACTGAGTTTATCGCACGGGCGGGTGGATCATAGGTTCCTGGTGGACAGATAGACGAGATCCCCCACTTTGCAATCTTTACCAGGGGAACGATGTTTATCAGCCTGAGCCTTGTAATTGCATTTGGCTCGCTCCAGGTTTTTGACCAGCCATGGCCAGGTTGTTTGTATGGAACGTACCCATTCAGCCACATCAGCTCCCCCCTCCTCCCCAGAAACATCAACATAACAAACAGGGCCAAACTCTTTACCATGGACAATCTGAAACGAGCTGAACCCAGTGGATTGGTGAACCGCATTATTGTAAGCATATTCGGCAAAAGGCAATAGGTCTACCCAATCATCTTGATGGTAATTAACGTAACAGCGCAAATAACATTCCAAGACCGCATTCACCCATTCGGTTTGACCATCCGTCTGGGGATGAAAGGCACTAGATAGTCCTTGTTGCACTCCTACCAGTTTGAGAAAAGCCTTCCAGAATTTGGCCACAAAATTTGAACCCCTGTCCATTACTATGTTGTGCGGAAAGGAATGTAGACGGAAGACATGTGACACAAAGAGGCGGGCCAATTTCGGGGCAGAAGGGATACCTGCACAGGGCACAAGATGCACCTGTTTTGAAAACAAATCAGTAATCACCCAAAGTACTGTCTTTCCCCCACTAGGGGGTAGATCCGTCATGAAGTCCATCGCAACTACTTTCCAAGGTTTAAAGGGGGTCTCTAACGGTTGTAAAAGTCTGGGCGGTTTGCCCTGAGCTCGTTTGGCCGCTGAACATATGGGGCAGCTGCGGATTAAGAAGTCCACATCTGACCGCATGCCCACCCACCAAAATTGTCTTCTTAGCAAATGCAATGTCTTGAGGAACCCGAAATGTCCGGCGGTCTTGGCGCCATGAACATAACCCAAAACCTCCCCCCGCAACACCTCCGGAACATACAACTTAGAATCCGTGTACCAAAACTCCCCGCTTTTAATTAGAGTAGCCGTAAGGGTCTGTGAGGAAAGTTCCGCTTGATAGCTGCGTTAAAGAGTGTCCCTAAAGGAGTCAGGCAGACCTTCCACCCCCTCCGGGGTTGTGCTGGTGGGCACCTTGACCGGGGACGGACTGTAGCAGGGGGCGGCTGAACGGGGTGTTCGGGTTCCCGTGACTCGGGAACCATGGTTGCAGGTCGCGCAAAGGGAGGAGGAGGTGAGACGGGCGGCGTTACCGGCTCACCCGGGCGTGGGGTGTCCTGTCCCTCCGGAAGCGGCAGCGGTGGGGGTTGGGTTTGAGAACGGGTTTGCACAGCCATATGGGTGCTAGACCTCATTGGGCAGGGGTGAAGAGCAACTCTGTGGGCCGATCAACCTTGGCTAATTCTGATCATGAAAACAGGAAATAGAATAAGCATAAATACCCTTTCCCTCATATCACTGCTCCCAATCCTAATTGTGACCCCATGCAATTTTAATTTAAAGTTTAAAACAGATTCATTCACAGATCTCCTGCCATCATGTCTAGTTTGGCCCTATCTATTAGACCGAAATTCCTAGGGAAATGTTGCCACTACCTTCAGCTGAGAAGTTTAAAAAGTGGCTTACCACATCTTCCTGGCCATTTGTAAAAGTAATAAAACATTTGAAAAAGCAAGACTGCAGCTGTGATATCTTGATGAATACATTGCTAAAGGTCCTGGGAGACCACAACCACAACAAATCCATAAGCTATTGCTAAACTGACTGAAAAATTGCTTACTATTTTTCATCTAGGCTATATGATATCGGAAGCCCTTTTTTGATTACCCTTTAGCTAGGAATTATTTTTTAAAAATAGAAAGACATTGAAGGTGCCTTCATGACAGCAAGAACATAATGCAAGGTAGATAGAAAGAGATAGACATCTGGGGATATACCTGTCTAACAGAAGCCTACCATGGCAGTTGATAGAATCCCCTTTCTTCCCTGCAATGTGGGAATTACAGATAAAAATACAATATACTACTATGTATTTAATTCAACAGATATGGGTGACCAAACTTCCATTAGTCTTAAACGCTGGGAAAACAGAAAAAAAGAATATTTGACATGATCCCCCAGACAGATGTTAGACAGTACATGCATGGTATATGTGTCTGTAAAGTGCCATCAAGTTACAGCTGACTTATGGCAACCCAGTAGGGTTTTCAAGGCAAGACAGTAATGGCAGGTTGCTATTGCCTTCCTCTGCAGAACAATCCTTGGTGGCCAGGGATTGAGGGCGGGATACAAGTCCAAATAAATAATAAACAAATAATCAGGGCTGACTCTGCTTAGCTTCTGAGATCTGTCATAGATCAGGCTAGCCTGGGCTATCCAGGTTAGAGCACATGGTATATAAAGAAACTGAATCCTAAAGGTTTTAGTCAATACTCATTCTTAATTCCCATTTCAGGAACCAATATCAATGTGAGGTTTTCTTCTAAGAATCTTGTGAGATTTTGTATTGAGACAAAAACTGAAACACCCTGCTAAGTTCTTCTGTCAATATAAGGTTAAGCAAATATAATTTTGTTCACAAACCATTGCCTACTACACCATACACTAGTCTGCCTGTAAGTACATTATTGTCACCAGCCCTGTTCACAAGTTACAATGAACAAGCATACATCCAGCCTGTATATGCATACATTTCTTTGTAAGAAAGAGCCAACACACATTCACTTTACAAATAAAGCAGGGGGCCTGGGTAAATATGGGTAAGCGTGAGGTTTAAATCTTACATTGGGTCCATTCTTGTGTATTACTCAAACTGAGTACAGGCACAGTAATAAATAATTTGGAGTACAGGCACATTAATAAATAATTTGTCTGTCTTTGTATGTCACTTATTGAGTGCACACATGCCTAAATTGATTTCCACCAAGTACACATGCTCATTGTTGGACCAGTGAGGAAGACGCAAGGAACTGTGGAAGAGGTCAGGACATGGATGGTAGCTCTGTCAACCTCCCCGACTTTCTACACACACCTGATCTGCTTCATTATACTACAAGACTCTGTGACTAGTCAGTAACTCTGCATAACTGCCTTGAGGTGCCAAAATGTCTCCTTGTGCTTGCTGTGGAATGCTGCCGGATTTATGAGCCTAACCTCTGCCTGTTCTGCAAGTGATTATTTCAATTGTCTATTAAAATGCTTTATCCTATCTGCTGAAGTTTGTCCAGGAAGATCCCTTGGATGAGAGGGCACAATCCCTCCAAACTTAATTCCACATCTGAATGGACAACAAAAGAGTCACGGTGGAAATGTGTTTTACAATGAATTTTTTTTTAAAATGATACAAAATGAAACAAAAATGAAATATATTTTTTGGGGAAATGAAACCATGTGTCCAAAAAAACATTTCACATATCTAATGGATGTTCCACAGCAGGACACGCACTGCAGATGGTGACACATTTGCTGAAATTTGGTAAAGTCTACTTCAGGAGTTGTTTGCCCAGATAAATCCATCAAATAAATGCAAACATTACTTTGAGATCACTTTGAATAAGGATTATTGATGCACATTTTTGCCCAACAAGATATTTTGTCCATGTTGTTTCCCTGGCAGAGAAACTAGGCATTGTATATCTAACAGTTCTATTTGATATACAGCTTTGGCTGATGCACAGAAGACTCAAACAATATCAAATTGTCTTCAAAATGTAATTGTATTTTAGTTACAAAAAACATGTAAGGCACAGGTTAGGAGCTGACATAACAGCCGACCTAACCACCAAGTGATCAAATTTACAGTAATTTTTTTCCTTCTCTTCTTATCTTTTGCATAATAAAACAATTGATTAATGTGAGGCTCTATGAGTCTCATGAGGCACCATTATAGTGAAGCCAGGAAAATTGTGCTTTGGAACTCACTTCATTGGGGGTGGGCTCATGTGATCACTAAATATGCATTCACACATGATCTAACATCTTATACAACCGCAATGAGAAATGAATGGATGTTGAGGGGAAGAGAAATCAGTGTGAAACACTAATGATGTCTCAACAGCAACTTTTATAACACACCACTCCCTGGTAGATCTTCTTTGGCCTGAGGGAACTGATGCATAAAACTGAAAAGAAAGAAACAGTCCACATAGCTGAAGGGGGGGGGGGAAGATATTTATTGGTAAAAGGGAAAGAATCATGAGGAATCAAGGGCAACAGACATACAATTTAAAGATTATAAAAGCCACGGACGGTACCAGGTTCTTCCTTCAGGCTCAGCTGCCTTGTGATCTTTACCTAGATCTTTTCAGTTCCTTAGTACATCACTGGCTAGATGCTGAGATACTGCAGACTGAAAACAAGATGAAGGCAAGTCTGAAGACTCACTGCTGTTTCCTCTGCTGATCCTTCTCCCGTGTATTTCCTCTTTGACAGGCTCTTTTCCCTTTCCCTTAGACCCAATATATCCTTTCTCTCTCAGTTTTTTGCTCTCACAAATTCCCTTCAAACGTTTATGTCCTTTGTCTTCAAACTGTTACCTTTACTCTCATGGGACAAAAAGGATCATGGGGCACTATTTATATGTTTGTACTAGTCACCTTCAAGGTGGAAAACATTCAGTCTAGGGACTTTGCTGGACGTGCTACTTCTAGGGTGCCTTACTTAATGAAACCAAAGCAGTCTACCTAGTAACCTTCAGTTGGAACAATGTAAAAAAATATTTATTGTTATCAAGACATAGTCAAATATTTCCAGAGAAACTGCAAGGCTGTGATCATATGCCCTCTTATGCTTACTGGACTCCCTGACATTTTGTAGTTTTTGGAGATAATTATTAAATCTCACCTGTTTTTCAGGCAAAGATCCCCCAATGCTACTACTTATGGGGTTTGCAAAGATTATCTAATTTTAACATTTCACAATCTAATAACAGAAGGTGGAGAAGGCTCTGATTAGTAAACCATGTCACTTTGAGCTAGGATTCCATGGGGAGGAAAAACAAAACTTCCAGACCTTAAAAATGCAGGGCCAATTCAGAATGAAGAATTCTTCACTCTGTATCTATAATGACAATATAATGGTTTTCAGAAGCTGCTATAATGTTTTTCATTGTACTGCTGAAAGACCAGTTGTTCTCTGAAAAGGTAACTGCACTGTACATCAAAGAATTTATTTTTAAAATGGTGTTATGTTTATATAGTCTACATTTTACATCATTAATCCTGACAAAAATATTAAATGTACACTGCTGGTATTGTCAGTCTTCTCTAAAAAATTCCTGCATTAGCCCTCGTGCCAACGCCACTAAACTCAGCAGCTCCTGCTAGTGGTATCTTCAATGAATGTGGAAGTCTGTACCACTGCATATTCAGTAGTAGTAGTAGTAGTAGTAGTAGTAGTAGAAGAGGAAGAAGAACAACAACAAGAAGAAGAGTTGGGTTTTATATGCCAATTTTCTCTGCCTTTTAAGAAGAATCAAACCGGCTTAAAATCTCCTTCCCTTCCTCTTCCCACAAGAGACACCTTGTGAGGTGGGTGGGACTGAGAGAGCCTAAGGTCACCCAGCTGGCTTCATGGGTAGGAGTGGAGAAACCAACCCAGTTCACCAGATTAGAGTCCGCCGTTCATGTGGCGGAGTGGGGAATCAAACCTGGATCACCAAATTAAAGTCCACTTCTACTAACCACTACACCATGCTGGCTCGCATGTCATCTTTGTTCCAACTCTCTGGAATGGCCTTTTGGAGGCATTTCAGAGGGTTCTGTTTGTTGCAGCATTGTGGAGGAATGCTAAACTATTTTATTTGAAAGGCTTTCTGATTAAGGCTTGGAATTTTGATATTTTAATTATGGGCTTTATGTGTGATTGGTTAACATGGTTGTTTATTTGGTATGTAATTTGCTGTGCAAACATGATTGCATTTACTTTTTATAGTGTATCACCCTGAGTTTACTATAAAAGGAAGAATGGGCTAAACAAATAAACAAACTTCTTCAAACAGAGGAATGTATTCAATTAACCATTGCTTTTATTTGACAAAAGTTAAGTGGGAATTGGGCTTAAAACTTTTTTTTTAAGAGCCTGAGGAGGAAGACAAAAATCAATCATGAGTGTCAATTTTAAGATTTTCTGGGAGCATCTGAAGAGAGGCAATCACTGAAAAAGAATTTGGGTGACCATGCAGATGACATGTACATGTCTCTTTGGATCCCTGCCAATACTTGCTTGGAAGAACAGACACATTTTTGTAGCACATATGACCCCCAAATTCTGAGTCCCAGTCTATCCAACCATGTTGCTTAGAGGAATGACTGTATGACTAACATGTTGTGTGCAAATTTGCCCCAGACCTTTTGCATAAAGTGGCAAAAGGCTGCCACAAAAAAGAGTAAATGGTGCTGAACCAGGAGAACTGAAGCTTCTGTGAAAGTGTTCCCATACAATCACAAGACACCAGGCACTTTTAAAAACCTCTAGCCACAATCTATACACTGAAGCAGGGGTTCTCTCACTGTCAAATAATCCTATCACAGCAACCAAACTAATAAAACAATCCACTCTACACACATACACATTAGGGCTGTCGATTAGGTTCGTCCCAAACCGAAAACAGCCGAATTTTCCCAGATTTGGCGGTTTCTAGTTCGGATGGAACCGAATTCAAAAAAGGCGGGAAAACAACAAGCCGAATTCAGCGAGTTTGGGGCGATTGCCGAATAAATTCGGCAAATTTGGGGGCTCCGAATCAGCAGCATAACCATAAAGTCATTAAAAACACATTTGAGCCTTTCCGCAGCTCTGGGGGGGCATGTTTGGAGGTAGAGATCCCAAACTTTCAGAGGAACTTGAGGTGACACTTCTTGCAAGAACCCCCAAGTTTGGTGATGATTGGGGCAGGGGGTCCTGAGTTATGGGGCCCAGAAGGGGTCCCCCCCAAATCGCCCACAGGAATAAAGGCATTAAAAACACATTCGCACCTTTCCGCAGCTCCGGGGGGGCATTTTTGGAGGTAAAGGCCCCAAACTTTCAGCGTAGCTTGAGGTGACCCTTCTTGCAAGAACCCCCATGTTTGGTGACGATTGGGGCAGGGGGTCCCGAGTTATGGGGCCCGGAAGGGGTCCCCCCACCCATCTCTCCATTGCAGCCTTTAAAAACACATTCGAGTTGGGCAGTACCATTACCCCGGCCCAGGGGTCTGGTCTGGTGGTTGCCTCGGCAGTTGGGCCATACCATTACCCCGGCCTGGGGGATTGGTTGCCTCGGCAGTTGGGCCGTACCATTACCCCGGCCAGGGGGTCTGACTAAAAGGAAATTAATCCCAAGTTATGGGGTCCCCCCAAACCACCCATTGGAATGAATGGGAGCAGGCAATCCTTAATGTGCATCTAGAGAGCGGCAAATCCAAGGCAAAACCTCCGGTGCCAGAGAGTATGTGTGTGTGAGTCTGCTAGAATCGTATTGGATAGGATTACTCCTGAGTCCTCCCAGTCCCTGCTCTTGATAGAAGAGAAGAAGACATCCACAGTACGACCCATTTGGGGGCTTTTCTCTATAATTCTCTATATTTTTTTCCTGTGTGTGTGTATGTGTGTGTGGGAGATTTTGTGTGTGTGTGAGAGGGGGGAAGCCAAAAGGGGTGGGTTTACCTGTTCTGCTGGGGGGTGGGCTTGATTGCCTCTGTGTGGGACTGCTTTCTACTGTTTTCACCAGTTGCCAACTTTGTGTGGAGTTAACTGTGGGTCAGTGAGTCTCTCTCTGGCTGGTTCCTATTGTTTCCAATGGGCTGTGCAGGTGCACCTGTTGTTTCGACTCCACTGAAATGTATTTCAGTGGAGTCTATGCAAGTCAACAGACATTCCCCTCTCCCATTATCTTCAATGGGCTGGGCAGCCTCTCCCATTGCTTCCAATGGGCTGACTTGTCATTCGTTTTAATACATCTCTTATAATGGCTTTATTCCAATGGGCAGATTGGGAGAACCCCTTCCAGGCCCCATAACTCGGGGGGCCCTGACCCAATCTTTACAAAACTTGGGAATTCTTGCAAGAAGTGTCTCCTCAAAGTATGCTGAGATTTTGGGACTTCTACCTCCAAACATGCCCCCCAGAGCCACGGAAAGGCGCGAATGTGTTTTTAATGCCTTTATTCCTGTGGGCGATTTGGGGGGACCCCTTCCGGGCCCCATAACTTGGGACCCCCTGACACAATCTTTACAAAACTTGAGGGTTCTTGCAAGAAGGATTCCCTCAAGCTACGCTGACGTTTTTGGACCTCTACCTCCAAATATGCCCCCCCAGAGCCGCGGAAAGGCACGAATGTGTTTTTAATGGCTTTATTCGGCCGAATTTTTTCCCGAACTCAGAACTTGGCGCCGAATTCCAAAAACAGCAAATTTTATTTATTTGTTTATTTATTTATTTATTTATTTAACTTGTATCCCACCCCTCCCTGACTGAGGTCAGGTTCGGGGTGGCTCACATCCTGCACGACAACAATATCATTAACTTTCAATCAATTTAAAACAATACATAATAATACATACTAATTTCTGTTAAAAACTCTAGTAGAGTCTAAAATTATATATTATACAGGTCTAAAAATTCCATATTACACAACCCATATGGCGCCATTCCAGGCTTAGAGACATCTGTCTAGTCAGGAAAAGGAAGGCGAGGTGGGCGAATGAACTCAGAATGGAATAGAAGATGATACAGATGATACAGGGAGGCCAGTTATGATGGAACCATTCCTGCCCTCAACTGTAGGCCTGGCAAAGCATCTCCATCTACAGGCCCTGTGGAATTGAGCTAAATACCACAGGTCCCTGATCTTGTTTGACAGAGCATTCTACCAGGTTGGGGCCAGGCCAAAAAGGCCCTGGCCCTGGTTGAGGACAGCCAGATACTTCTTGACTTCAGCAAGGAAACTATGACACCCATATCTTGCTTTTTAGCATCAAACAGCTTGGACCAACACTTCTAGCTGTAGCCATTTCTGGAGCTTCCATGATAGGAAAACAATGTGCTTTTTTTTTTTTTTAAAGGAAAGGAAAGCTCCTATCTGGCCTCAATACAAAATTCAATACAAAATTCCTTTGAAAACCAGATAAAATGAATCATACAATTCCCCTCAAATGTATTCAGTTTTAAAATGAACGAGACCTTTTGCTCATTGAACTGTTGAAAGGAAAATATTTCTGAATTTCACTACTTTGAACCTATGCCCCGGTCAGTTTCCAATATAGCTAAACTAATGACTTTCCATTGCCAAAACATTCAGCTTTAGTTTCATTTGAATGGAATGGCTATTTCCATCTTAAACTTTACAACTTTGACAGAAGCATGCATAATTATCTATTTGACATCAGCTCACATCCTGTATCCCCGTATTTTCACCCCCTGGCCTCCCAAGGCTTTGTGGATGCTTTTCCTCCCAATTATTTCTACTAGCTTCTTTGGAAACATCTGTAGACATTTTTCAAATCATTTTCAGCAAAGAGAATATGTGTAAACAAACTACTCTTTTAATTATTGCTGAAACTGAGTAGCACTGGTTAAATTCTCACTTCTTGCTTCATCTCTCAACACCAACTTAAATCTGTATATACTCACAGTGTTTTTCAGATGTTGCTATAGGCAACTTATTTTCTAAGCCTAAGGATTTTTATACATACTGCATCATACCATCTGACCAGGATTAGAATATAATCCATTCAGAGTTAATAGGCAGTTTTCGGGGAATTCCTTGGGGGCAGAGGTTATGTCCCTGTGGAACCCAGACTTCAGAATCTATTGTGTTTTTTTTCTTGTAAATTGTATACTAAGTTTAGAGTTAATATGTTAGCACCTTTTATTGGCATTTCCCCCAATTTTTCTGTTACCCTCTTTTAAATTTTCTTTCAGGAAATGACAGAAGCATTACAGAGATAGTAGGAAAATTTATCTCAGTGACACTAAGACTTCATGACAAAGTTAATAATCCACCCTGAACTGGATCTTTGTGGTGCTTAATCTTAATATTTATAGTAAACATGTTGATTTTAACTGCAGTTACTTTAAATAATAGCTGTACAATTTAATTATTAGTTGTTGGGGGTATTTGAGATCGTCGAGTTGAATTTTATTTTTTACACTGTGATTTAACAATCTTTGTGTTGGGTGAACAAATGGGAAAATTTAACAAGCCATTGCCCTTTAGGGACTTTTATTTTATTTTCCCTCTGTGTCACATTTGTTGCTGCGAGGTTGGATTATATAAACAGGCCTGATCCTGAGGGGTTGATGAGTACCTGACTGGAGCTTGCAGGATTAGTTTGTGTTTGGTTCAAAGTCAAAGTCTCTGCTTGTAAAATAAATAACCGTCAGGAAGGGTTTGTGGTTGCAGTCTCCAAGCTCTTTGTTCAAGAATAGTATTAATTATGACAATGGGATAAGTCGAAAATATGAACCTTGAAGATTAGTTGCAATGTGACCTGATGTTTCCAATCAACCTCTCCCTGCCACCCACCCCCATTTTGGGGGGTCTTGAAATCCTTTATTTTCCTCTTCTTGAGTTGGAGAAACACTGCTTAATTTCTATTATCTCCCTTTGAATAAATGATTGTTCAGTACCCAATCTGAGGCTAAGAGAAAAATCCTGAATAGGCCTACTCAGATCTATTCAGTAGGGTTTATTTTAGGATTTTAGGATTGCACTGTTAGGTACCATTAACTTTGGGTAGATCATTAGTCTTAAGGAATAATAAACCTCCCAGGCATTTGCAATAGGGCAGGAAATGCCAAAGCTTGACAAACAAATCTGAATAATTAATACTAAATCAGATTGGGGAAATAACATAGAAAATCTAGTCTCTCCTCTGACATATGTGTTTCAGCCTGCTGAACAGCTGCAATAAACTGAATATGATGCCACTATATTACCTATTCTTATCCATTCATGTTAAAGTTTCAGTGCTATCACATCACTATTCATAGGGGTATAAAAGGAGTTTCAAACTTATAGACAGTGGCTGAATTGGAGTTAATTTCTGCTTTAAGAGACATTTCAATTAGACTTGAGCACAAATACTTTTTACAGCTAATTAAATTTCCAGTTGTTATGTAAGTTGGTGAATTTGAATTCCATTGCCCACTAACATGAAGAGTTTAATGAAAATAAGGATAGGTAATTAGAGTCCTCATTGTGGCTCTCAAAGAATTTCTGTTGGCAGTGGTCTTTCATTCCAAGCTTTCTATCCTTAATGCGTTGACAGACAGGCAAAAAAAAAAGTTGTTTAACACCCTCCTCCCCAAAGTGAGACCAGTCTTTGCACCTCAGCTTCTAAATGTCATGCACTAATTAAGGCAAATGGCAGTGAGTAAGCTTATACATTTGGAATGTAACGAATAATTCAAACCCCATTCCATTTACACCCTCTTTGATAACCTTACACAAAGATGTTAAATATCCTGTGATTTCCAGTTCCAAACCAACTATTCTAGATCTGGCTCACCCCCCCCCCCGATAACAATAATGTCTGCAGTTATATGGGCTTTCCATTTTCCAGAATGGCAGAGAGGAGCAAGCAACTCAGCAGATAGGTGCATGACATTCCAACCAATCAGATCTCTTAGAGGATCTATTCCTATCATTCCACATCATCCACAGTTGGTGCTTCAATGCTCAGTGTTTTCCCGGTGACACTGATCACCATTTTGATCGGGGCTCTCATTCTGTATCAGCACGGATGGTCTATGCTTGAGCTTTTCTGGCTTACCCTGATTGCAGGAACAGCAAATACTTTGCTTCTGCATATTGGGAAATGCTTTGCTTCTACATTATTTATCTCCTCAAATAAAACTGACAGCCTAATACTGCTGGAGAAAGTCATGGCCTGTACCTTCAGGCAAAGTTCTTGTGTCGGGATCTTCTTTCCACAGGGCTATCCCAACTTCCTCCAAGATTCCCAGTAATCAGACACAAAAGAAATAGATGCGATTCTTTTTTAATGACAGATTTCTTTAACAGTACTTTGTCAGGCTTAATGCCCACTCTAAGGCACAGAGACCTAGCACTCATCCTTTTAATTGTTTGCCTTATGCCTAGACTCCAGACTTGCTCCCTGGGAAAAGATCTCTTTCTGGAGTCATTTAGCCACAAGCCCATTGGAACATGCAGCACAAAATTTCCTGAGTAGAAGAAAAGAAGCCCCAGCTGTAGTATTCTCTGGGATCTGGTGTGTAAGATTAAGCCTACCTATCCAATTAGCACACTGGAGACTATGGGTGAAAACGCATGGTCACTTTATCCTCCTTTAATCCCTGTTTTAACCAGGATCGAACACACATTAAGCGAAACGCATGTGTTCGATCCTGGCTGAATCCTGGCTGAAACAGGGATTAAAGGAGGATAAAGTGACCATGCGTTTTCGCCCATTGGCAGCTTCAGCAACAAGTTTCTTCATTGCTTCACACACACACACACACACACAACTAGGGTTGCCAACCTACAGGTAGTAGCTGGAGACCTGCTGTTACAACTGATCTCCAGCCTATAGAGAACAGTTCATCTGGAGAAAATGGCCACTTTGGCAATTGGACTCTATGGCATTGAGGTCCCTCCCCTCCCCAAACCTCCCCTCTCCTCTTCCCTCCCCTCTTACTTACCTGAGTCAGATCCTCACTTCCTGCCGGCTCCGAACTCCATGTGGAGGTCAGAGATGGCTAGCAGCGGTGATCTAAATGCCCCAGCAGCGCAGAGCTGGGCTTTGTGGAGCTCAGTGTTCAGCTCCGCACCATGTATTTTTTGGGTTCGGATGTAATAAACCTGAAAATGTTTGAATTCTTTGAAAAAGCCAAATCCATTATATTCGGCTTTTCGGATATTTCAAAAATTACCGAAAAAGGTGCACAGCCTTAGTGGTGACTTCAGCCCATACTAGGTTTTTTTTAAAAAAATATTTTTTATTGATTTTAAATTATAAGTGGGTTACAGAAGGAAAGAGGGGTGGGGAAATACATAAGAAAGTATATTAAATACATAAATATTATGCCGTTTTAACATAATTAGCACTGCCACCTTGTAGAATGAGGAAAAAATAGAGAAAGGAGGAATGATATTACTTACATATCATTATGTTAATATCTCACATTCACTACCCCTGTTTGCAAAATCTTCCATATTTTTAATTTAGTAATGGATTAGTTCGAAGGTATCTTTTGTCTAGAGTGTTTCATGAAGTCATAAAAAGGTCTCCACCTCTCATGATTCTGTTCTCATGTAATATCTTTCAGGTAGTCTGTCAAATGAGCCATAGTAATATATTCCAGAGATTTATCCAACCATGCTTGAGCTGTTGGGATCTTATTCGTTCTCCAAAGAGATGCCAGAACTACTCTTGCCGCAGTTGCTAGACATTTTACCATAATCTGTTGGTCCTCGTTCATGGTATTTGGTGTTTTATTCAGAAGAAAAAATTTTGGATCATATTTTATGCTCTGCCCTACAATGCCTTCGAGGTTCTAGCCCATACTAGGTTTTTGACCATCTACACATCTGACTTAATGTCTATATGTTCAACTCTGGATGTGTGAGTTATTAGAGAGGGGAAAGGATTTGTTATTAGGGATGTACATGCAAAATGCAGCTAATTCAATTCTGATTTGGACTAGGGATGCTGAAAGCTTTGCACAAGTATGCCATTGTCAACAGCCTTGGATCTCCTCGGCACCATCTCACTCAAGCATTATGCTAAATAACTTTGTGGCTGCTCAGTAGCTGTGACAGTGGAGCTTCATCTCTCTCAGCCTCCTGGCTGCTTTTGCACCTCTGCAGAAGATGAATTTGATTCTGCCTCAAGGTCATGGTTGGGTTAGATGGGGTGGTGTGATTTGATAACTCCCATAAGTTTGTGTAAAAAGGTGCATGCATGAAATAATGTTGGTGACAATGACTTAAGCAGCAAATAGTAATGCTTGCTATAGTGTTGCAATATGCATAAAGTAACCCACCAGCCAGGCTTGAGGTGTTCACAAACAGCCAAAGTGCCTGACAAAAAACTTGAATTCTTGCGCTGCAGATTTTAACTTTAAATCAGTGTTTAGGAGAATGTTCTGACGCAGAAGGCTTGAGAGTTTGCTTTTAGGTTCTTGTGTAAATCTGCAAACATGCGTTTTTTCACTGTTCCAGCGAACCCACAGCTTCAGTCTTGAGAAGGATAACTTAAGAATCAATGGCTTTATGTATAGAATACATCCCAGAACAAATGGAACAAAACAAATGGAACAAAGTTTGCAAAAATTATTCTTCGGAATGTTCAGAGGTGTCTAACATCACACCTTTAGAGAAAACATATTAGGTATTTTAAGAAAGTCATGTGAGGCTATAAAAGATGGCCATACCCTAAAATCTGACTTGGATGGCCCTGACCTGGATGGCCCAGGCTAGTCTTATCTTATCAGATCTCAGAAGCTAAGCAGGATTGGTCCTGGATAGTATTCGGATGGGAGATCACTAAGGAAGTCTTAGGGTTGCTACGCAGAGGGGGACAATAGCAAACCACCTCTGAACATCTCTTGCCTTGAAAACCCTTCCGGGTCACAATAAATCAGCTGCGACTTAACAGCACTTTCCACCACCCCCGCCCTAAAATCCCCAAATCTCTCAAATCTGGTTGAGATGAGACTTATCTTTTCTGAAAAGGCTTGCTAAGAATTTTAGAAATTTTATTTTATCTTTAAATGCAGGCACACTAGAAGAAGGGATGACATGTGTGCTTTTTTATTCATAATCTCATTTACATTTGCTAGTATTTTCTTTACAGTTGTGATTCTTGTTTAGTTAATCTGTTGACAACATTGATTGCTCATTGGCTAGGATACAATATTTTCACAAAGTCTGGGAATAAATAAACTTCTGACCTCTTTCCAGTCAGAAGACTGGTGCCTGTACTGAATGATCACTGGAGAAACTGATAATTCTTCACGCAGCCTTGTGGTTTAATGTTTAATGCATTGCTTTAAAACAGTCAAAGAGACGTTTGGTTTCAATGTGCCTTTTTAAAGTAATGACCCCCCACAGGTGGAAATAACTCTGTAATACCTGCTTGCAACTGGTGATACATGAGCTGAACCAGTGGGTACTTGTGCATCCCTAATTTGAACATGTCCTATTTGATGATCTCAAAAAAGTACCTAATCCAAATATAATTACCTCTGATTTTTAATAAAGAACAGAATCAGCCATGTCATTTGCATGTAGAATGGCAGGGTCTGCGGACGCACTCACTTCGCTCTAAGTTTCCCCCTATAATCTTTACAGCCCATTCCTGAGCCTCAAGGACAAAAGTCCTTAGGAGGCCAGGAAGGGGCTGCGCTGGCATTCGTGCCCCCTGCACCAGTGCCTATGCCACTTACACTGTCTAGGCTGGCACCAATGCCAGCGGGGGGATCCAGATGCCATTCTCCCAGTGCTGCCACAGCAGCGCCACCCATGGATGCTGGCTGGGCCTTTTGCCAGCATTCCACTGGCGCAAAGCCCCATGTTGGCATCCTGGGCGTTCCCAGAGAGTGCCAGGATGGAGCTGTGGGTAGCCAGCTTCCTGTTCCCTTTCGGCCCGGTACGCCGTCAGTGAGAACAGTGTTGCTGCACCAGCTTATTGTTGGCACAGCCCCATTTAACAAATAAAAAACACATGAAATGCTTTTTAAAGCCTTTCAACGGCCAGGGAATGGCTTTAGAGGCACCGAAGCAGTGCCTTGGCCATGCTGTCCCCAGCCGCCAAAGGCTCAGGAATGGTCAGTTAGTTTTTTATTTTCCTAGGTCAACAAGCAGGATGAAGAGGACACACCGGGCAATGGGGGAGAGCAGATATGTGCTTGACACATTGAGATGATAACCAGAGACAGACAAAATAAATTACTACCTAATTCCAGAATTTCAGGAGCAGCAAAAATGTCCATGTGGCTATTTTTAAATGAATAATCTGATTTGATTTAATTAGCTGAATTAAAGTGGAAAGCCTATATATTCCATGACCAAATCTTACAGCCTGTAATTTTTCTTATAATTTAAATATTGTTCTGCACACTCTTGTACATTTGCTCGGCTGACATCTTCCCTTAGCCTTTGATGTGTAATTAATTCACATTCAGCTCTCTTAATCAAAAGGCTTAAATTGGAAGTAAGAGAGCAGTGATTCAGACAGCCACACAGAAAGAAGAGGGGTTTTTTCCAGCCTCTTTTCCAGAATACTGTGCATCCACAACTTCTAAAGCCAATGACAACATACATTATAAGCCACAATCACATCTGTGGGCTTTCTATATAGGTAACCATAATCAACAGTAGTATAATATGACAACATGCCATGTGCTTTGGAGCAGACCCTGGTAATTGTACTAATAGAGGAGGGCTATGAAACTACGTCCTCATTTTCCATTTGTATCTGTTCCTTTAAGGAACTTGGTGTGTCTTCACTAAGGGCCAAACTACACAATATGTTTGGCCACATGTAGCATTACATATGTGCAGCCTCTCAATGGGACAAACAGCACTTCTAGGGCCATTTCAGTTTGGGAAAATGACATGGGAAATGGCCTTCCCTGGTACCATAGTCCCAGTCTTAATTGGGCCCTGCAGCACTTGTGGAATTGAGTCCAGATTCAGGATAGACGCTATAGACTTCAAACTGTACTAGCCAATCATCTGTCTGCCAACCCGAAGCCAGCTGTAGAAACCAGCCATAGTTTTCAAGTTTAACTCAGTCTGGATATTGATGTGGAGGCTAGGGCTGTCGATTCGGTTCGTCCGAACTGAAAAAACAGCCGAATTTTCCCCGATTTGGGGGTTTTCAGTTCGGATGGAACTGAATTCAAAAAAGGCGGAAAAAAGACGAGCCAAATTTGGTGAGTTCGGGCAGACTCTGGATAAATCCGGCAAATTAGGGGGCTCAGAATCAGCAGCATAACCGTCAGTTAGTAAGCAGCATTCTCCCATGGCCAATCGGTGGCCAAGCTGGGTCTTTGTCGTGAGTCAGCTTGAGAGTTACTCTTCAGAAGAAGAGGAGGCAGCAGAACAAGCCCTCACTCCCTCTGAAGAGATAACACCGGAACAGCAAGACGGGGGCTCTAAACCAGAAGACTGGCCGTCTGAAACAAGAAAACAGGAACAGGGAAGAGAAAGCCTTTCA
This sequence comes from Euleptes europaea, assembly GCF_029931775.1. Classification (NCBI taxonomy): domain Eukaryota; kingdom Metazoa; phylum Chordata; class Lepidosauria; order Squamata; family Sphaerodactylidae; genus Euleptes; species Euleptes europaea. The sequence continues at coordinate 78,820,812 of NC_079314.1, read as the reverse complement.
CCTTCAGGGTCTCCTCCACCAGTGGAGAGAAGAAGAGTAAAAGGTAGAATGGCACTGCAGCAAAGGAGAAAGTTGGCCCAGCTTTTGGACAAAAGACATAAGTTGGCGCAGGAGGAATCAGAGTCTGAAGCTGACAGTTGAGCTGAAACACCTGGAGAGTCACGAAGGAAATATGAGCAAGACTGACCGTTAAGTGCCTCGTGGAAGCAAATGTTATTGCATGCCTCCTGTCTCTGACAACCTCGTCTGAGATTTATGTCTTATCTTGAGAAGCTTCATTTGGAGTCCGGTTTGCCGTGGTGTTGAACTACAAAGAAAGCCGTGGCCTGCAGCCAAGACCTTAAGGGCGAGGAGCTTGTGTCTGTCTGTGACCTTGTTCCTGTATGGTGAGTGTACTGTTTCTGTGCTTATTGAGGAGCTGCCGGCCCCTCCCGGCAAGAGTAAAATATGTGTCAGGCTCTGCTTCCTTCAGCACCGGTACTGAAGGAAGTGTGTGGAAAGCAGAGACTCAGACCTGCCTGTACGCAACAATCTTCTTCTGGCCAATCAGTCACAGTTGAGTGCATGAGCCCAGCTGCTGCGCGGCCCGGGGAGAGAAAGAGTTTGTGTGTGAGAGAGAGAGATCCCTGTGTGTGTGTGTGGGGGTGCATGTTCACATTCGCGCCTTTCCGCGGCTCCGGGGGGGCATGTTTGGAGGTATACGTTCCAAACTTTCAGCGTAGGTTGAGGTGACCCTTCTTGCAAGAACCCCCAAGTTTTGTGAAGATTGGATAGGGGGTGGTGAGATATGGGGCCCGGAAGGGGTCCCCCCTCCTTAATGTGCATCTATTCCATTTTACAGCAAATCCAAGGCAAAACCTCCCGTGCATAAATGGAATCGTATTGGATTACTCCTGAGAAGACATCCACAGTTGCTCCTTATGCATAGCTAGCCTAGCGTGCCTCTGTTCCTTTCCATGGTCGCTCGCGTGTTGCTTTGCATTGAAATGGTTAGCACAGGAGGTTTTGCCTTGGATTTGCCACTCTCTAGATGCACAGGATAGCGCCTGCTTGCAATTATTCCAGTGGATGGATGGGGGGGACTGCATATCTCACCCCCCGATCCAATCTTCACAAAACCTGGGGGTTCTTGCAGTAAGGGTCATGTCTACCCTTATTGGAATGTCTACCTCCAAACATGCCCCCCCAGAGCCGTGGAAAGGTGTGAATGTGCTGTAAAATGGAATAGATGCACATTAAGGAGGGGGGACCCCTTCCGGGGCCCATATCTCACCCCCCCGATCCAATCTTTACAAAACTTGGGGGTTCTTGCAAGAAGGGTCACCTTAAGCTATGCTGAAAGTTTGGAACATCTACCTCCAAACATCCTCCCCTCGGAGCCGCAGAAAGGTGCAAATGTGTTTTTTATGACTTTATTCGGCCGAATTTTTCCCCAAAGTCAAATCTCGCGCCAGATTCCATGGAACCAAAGCGGGGGAGTGCGGACTTCAGCATTTCCTGGATCAAAACAGGCCAGATTTTGCCGGATCTGAATTTTACCGAATTTTTTTTTCAACAGCCCTAGTGGAGACTTAAGAAGCCTAAGCTCTGAACTGCCATACTTGATATTATCTCTCTCCATCCTTCCAGCAATCTGGCAAATCAAGATTCCTGGCTCTGCCAGCACTTACCAGCCAGTCCTGAGTACCAGTGCAAGCCTGCTACCATGTATCAGCTGGCCCATTCCTATCTACTGCATCCATCCACTGTTCACTCACCTTGCATATTGGCACAGAGAACACAATGGGCAGTAGCAAAAGGGAAATCAACAGAGGACCAGGAGACGTCTGGTCTGGTCCAGGGTCCCCTACTTCAACGTCTGTGAGCTTAAATGTGTTTTTTTTAAACCTGAATAAAGACCTGGGTAGGGTCACAGTTATAGACTGTCTATATTTCTCAGATGTGCACATAAGAACATAAGAAAGGCCATGCTTGATCAGACCAAGGTCCATCAAGTCCAGCAGTCGGTACACACAGTAGCCAACTAGGTGCCACTAGGAAGCCCACAAGCAAGACAACTGTGGCAGCATTATCCTGCCTGAGTTCCAAACACCTAATATAATAGGCATGCTCCTCTGATCCTAGAGAAAATAGGTATACATCATGACTAGTATCCATTTTTACTAGTATCCATGAATAACCCTCTCCTCCATGAACATGTCCACTCCCCTCTTGTGTTCTGGAGCCCAAATCAGTTTGGGACTGCAGTATGTGGAGACAAGGGGCTTAGACCTTCCCTCCCATACAATTTTCCCAACCTGAAATGACCCAGAGAGCTGCTATTTGCTCTGTTGGGAAAAATGACATGTAGCCATATCAATGAATGTGCAACTCTCTATGGGGCAAGTAGCAGCTCCCTGCAGCTGTTTCAGGTCAGGGGAAAGGTGTGGGGAGAAGGTCTAAGCCCTATCTTCCTGCATGCTATGGTCTCAATATGAATGGAGGTGATGGAAGCAGGAAAAACATGTAGCTGGGTCTAGTCCTCTATGTGCTGGTATTTTCTTCTTTTTTGTGTGCAGAGTGTGTGGACTGTTTTCCTTGTGATGAGTGTGAATGTATCAATATATTTCCTATGTCTGTGTAATATTTATATTTTTGGTAGTTACTCTTCCAACAGATCAATATGATATCAGTACAAAGCACAGATATTACTGAAACAACAAATGTTTATCAACATATATATTTGATAGAATGGATCCTAAATCTTCTCCCTGAGGAGTATCAATTCCTGGCTGCTGCATTTTGGGGAGTACAACAAATTGCAATGGATAGAGGAAAAAGGAGAAAACTGCTGTGGTGGTTTCCCTTCTTAGGATCCAACCCAAGATCATTAAGACTTCTGCAGAAAACACAGCAGCAGTATGTACACAGAGTTCTTTCTCTAATGAAATATTTTTGCATGGCAACAAAGTTTATACAAACAAAGTTCAGTCTTTTCAGCAGATACTGTGTATATGTCTGCCTAGTTTTATATCCACATTACTCAGCTTTCCTCTTGAACCAATTGACCAACACACATTTCTTACCTATCCCTGTTAATAAGTAATGGGCATTTGTTCAAGAACATTCACATGCTATTTAGCAAGGAATTATGACCGTAATTCTAATAGTAATAAAATAATGTTTCATTATAACACTCTGTTTTCAGAGTCTTAATGAATAACTTGTAATCTCTTGCAGAAAAGGACCACTGAGAATACTTATCTACTTCATGTCAACACTAGAATGTCAGTCAATGCAGTCCATATTACTACTGCTAAGCAGGAAATTTCCCCCCTTGTTGGAATCTCCAGTTTGAAGCTCTGCTCTCTAGGTCTCTTGTGATGCTGCAGACCAATGATACATTATTTTTAAATAATAAAATTACTGGACACTCTTGAATAAATCATGTGAAATGTTGCAGTTTACATTTTTTAATGACCCACCTTTATGTTATATGCATCTTATTTGGTAGCCCATCAGCCAAATAAATGTTACTTTGGACATGCACATATAGCTTTGTTACTGCTCCAATAGCCAAGAACAAAAGTGAAATAAGTGAAATACCTAACAGGGATAAGAATTAACAATGATAAAATTAGTGGTGCTGCTGATACTGAAAAGTGGCAGAGGCTCAAATAGTGAATTTCAACTGATCATATTATTAAAGCCCCTGTTGAATTCTGTCCAGACTCCATTGGTTGGGTCCAATTTGAAAGGACCCCCAGTCCTTCCTACTACCAACCTCTGTCAACATACACCCCTTCCCAAATGTATTCAGGACAAGACATGGAGAGGTGGAGTGGCCTCACAGCGACTTTCACCCTGAGATTCTAAACAAACAAAGTCCTTTGTCTGTTGCCCATGTAAATTTGGATGGCAGTGGAAAACACTGGCTAAGTTGGCACAGCAATCTAGTCTTCTTTAATGCTTGGAGTTAGTCCAAATTCATTCCAGCTCTTCCTCTGAAAGAATGAAAAACTTGAATCCTAGTATGTCTTCGCTTTGCCAGTTGATTCTAAGTTTCACTGTAACATTCTTTGAAATGCTGTGCTTGTGCTCTAGGAGATTTCTAGTTAAGGTTACCTTATTTCTATTATGTGTGTATTTATATCCCCTGGGGCAAAGTCCTCCAATGATAGTTTATTGTTGTATGCTCCGCGTGCAAGGTTGCTTTTCTTAATAATCAGAACCAGCTGGCACAAACACAACAATGATGGCAATGGGTCGTAGAGGCCTAAATTAGACACAAAGGGAGCCAAGGAGAGCTAAACTCTTTAGTTTCATCTCATTCTTCCATGATTGATGTATTCTATGGAGAGTGACTTCTCTTTTGTATACACTGGGAGCTCCAAGTTGAGGTTTAACAGAAGGGAAATGGCTCCAGAATACATTTGTTATACAGCTGTGTTTTACAACAGGAATGATTACAATAGGGAATTGATGTTTCCATGACAGTAAAACTGACATAATGTATGAAAGGCATTGCTTCGGACTGAGGGGGAGAAATCCAAGGACAGCCCCAAAATATGCTCCAACTTCCATACCATTTCACTTCTAAATAGCTCCATGCTTGTTATGCAATCACTAACACATTAAGCTTCACAGCAATGAAAAACACTTATTAAACCTATCTATACATGTGTACACATACACGGACACACTAGAGAGAGAGAGAGATTAACTGATTGTTTAGGAGATCTACTAGTTACATGATACTGCATGTCCATTACTTGAAAAGCAGTACAGAAGGTCATGTAGCATTTCTATATTAAAATATTAGTAATGCACCTTCACCGTGTTAGATATGATTTGCTGGTATCCTAAGACAAAAGCAGAATTTTCAATGCCGTTTCTTGATCTTCTTCATGAAATAAAACCATATATTTGAATTTAGAACTGATGGATCTATTTTGTTATGATCTGATAATTTCAACAACCTCCCCAGGAGGTGTGCCAGGCCTCCTCACTTTTGATCTATAGGAGGCAGTTGAGGACATTTTTGTTTAGGACTGCATTTCATAAATTTACTATCAGTCCTAAATTGTGATTTTAAAATTTAGGTTTTTAATGTATTTTATGTATTCTATGTTACGTATTTTGTGTATTTTATATGTATTGTAAGCCACCTTGAAGGAGCCCCGTGGTGCAGAGTGTTAAGCTGCAGTACTGCAGTCAAAAGCTCTGCTCACGACCTGAGTTCGATCCCAACGGAAGTTGGTTTCAGGTAGCTGGCTCAAGGTTGACTCAGCCTTCCATCCTTCCGAGGTCGGTGAAATGAGTACCCAGCTTGCTGGGGGTAAAGGGAAGATGACTGGGGAAGGCACTGGCAAACCACCCCGCAAACAAAGTCTGCCTTGGAAACGTCGGGATGTGACGTCACCCCATGGGTCAGGAATGACCCGGTGCTTGCACAGGGGACCTTTACCTTTTAAGCCACCTTGAGCTCCACAAGGAAGAAAGGTAACTATTGGCTAATAAATGTTTTAGATAGACAGACAGACGGACGGACGGACGGACGGACGGACAGACAGACAGACAGACAGACAGACAGACAGCTGAGTTCCTGAGCCAGCAAGGGATCCATACAAGTTCTATCTGGAGTCTCATCTAGTCTGCTTTCTCATGTCATTCTCCCCCACTCCCTTTTAAATGACAGCTGTGAAGTAGCTCTGGTAGCTCTGGTCTGTTTACACCATCAACACTGGAGTCTCCTGGAGATCCTGAATTGGATGGAAAGACAGCATCACATGTTTTAAATAAACAAAATAAATAAATAAGCATCCAGAGAATTAACCTTGGGGTTATTGCCCCATGGCTATCTTGAGATAACAATCCTTCCACAGTCTTTGGATATACATTTTTAGTGACTTGGGTCATAAAAAGGTGACACGTGATCCACGGAATTCTACTCACCAGTAATAATAAGTCTACCATTATTTACATGATCATGTACCCTGCCAGGTCAAGAGCTCCTGATCTTTGACAGGAGCTGTGGACACTCAATTTATTTCAGTTTCCCCGTCCAACCCTTGAACATGTAAACATCAGAAGTGAAGTGAATCCAGCCTTTTACACTAGACCTTCTGTTGCTGCCAAGATGTCTGCAGAAATGAATAAAAATGAAAGGTATGAAAAAATGTAAAAATGAAGATGTTTGGAGCTCTGACAAGGTGGAATGCTAATGAGACTTGTTATCAGTCATCAGTCTGTATGACCAGGCATATTTATAGGTTGCAGTTCCACTGAGAAAATTACCAGCCAAATTCTGGAATCATTTACTTTTGCTCTTGTTGTGGTTATGACCCTCAAGCCTCTCATGCTGTCTTCAGCGGATAGCCAGCTGTGGTGTGTGCCAATTTAATATTTTGATGCCTCCACTCTACACTGAGACATTCCAAGAGATCAGTACATTTTTAAAATATTGCAGATGGTATAATTGCATTCTAAGAATTCAACTGGGGGGGGGGGAATTTCTGTAATTTCTTTTCTTTCAGGTTCAAACTTTTCCTCATTGTATTTGTACCCAAAGGTACTTGCTAACAAACCATAAATTACTGTGATTCTGAGAAATATGACTCAGTGGGCTCAGAGACAATGGCAAATAGCGGGAGCCTGAAATGTGACATTTGAAAAGAAATAGCCCTCTCTGAAGAAAAGGGACATTTATTGTGTGTCAGAGGCAACTGTTCGTTTTAGAAAAAATTATAAGTATTTTGGAAATTTCACCCAGAGTTGTATGCAGGCTGCATAAAGTTAAAAGAAGAAATTATTTATTCAAGCATCTATGGGTGTCTGAGCCATGATTATGGGCTAAGAGTTTATCGTCTGGTAGTGCTTTGAGACAAGGAGTCCAATACATTGTGCAAGCAAAGATGCTATTCACTTTTACAAGCTTTGTGATTTAAGGTGAACTAGTGAATTCACTTTTTGTAAATCACTACTCCCATTTATGATGGGCACAGTGCAAACAGTGAAAGCCTGCCAATGTTCAGTGTGCACAACTTACTCTCGGGCCCCGAGAGTTACCCCCCCCCACAACACCTGGCCTAAAACCCTGAAAAGCTGTGACCATTTAGAGTAAACAGTACTTTCGACATTATAATCACGTATACTGTGACTTCAGCAAGCATGCACTACCCATGCTCCTCCCAATATGTTTAGTCACAGCATGGTGTGGACTGCATCTCATTTCCCCTTCTACCTCCTCTGTTTCTTCCCTGAAAGAGCCCTCATTGCCTGCCCCTTTTCTTCTTCCTTTTCTTCTTCTCATCCTCTAACTAACCTAACTTTTATCTGCCTTCCATCTTCTACTATTTTTAGTATTTCATTTATAATCCACCTTCCTCCACAATGGGGACCCAAAGCAGCTTATATTACTCTCCCTCCTCTATTTCATCCTCACAGCAATCCTGTGAGGTAAATTAGGCTGAAAATGTACAACTGGCTGAAGGTCACCCAGTGAGCTTCCATGGCAGAATGGTGATTCAGATCTAACAGCCCATTCCTGAGCTGAGGTGTACAGGGATGGCGGGGAAGAGGTGTGGCAGCATCTCTTCCTAAGCCACTCCCCGTATGCCGTTAAACAAAAAAAGCTGTTTTGCTGCTTTTTTTTTTTGTTTAACCGGGGTCTTTCACCCCATAGGGAATAGCGAGGCTGCGCCTGCTAAAAAGCAGGTGCAGCACCGCCACTCCTGCCACCGGTGGAAGTGGCCAAAATGGGATAGGGAGCCGCCTAACTGGTGGCTCCTCCCCCCGCCCTGCCCCTGGAATGCCCCCCTGTGCCGGCGTGGCCTCTCCACGCCATTGGCGGCGCCATGGAGAGGCTATGCCGGTGGAGGGGGGAGGCAATCCCGCAGTGCTTGGCCGCCGCTGGGACTGGCCTCACTGCCGGCGTGAATGCATGTAAACGCGTGATTACACGCATTTTCGCTGGCGGCGAGGTCACGCCGCCTCCTAACAACTTTTGGCTTCATTCTCAGGAATGGGCTGTAAGTCTCCCAGATCCTGGTCTGAAACCTCTAACCACTACTCCACTCAGGCTTTTGAGGAGTGGCTGCTGTTGAACAGTAGCAAGAAGCTGGGCATTGATGACAAGTCATGCAAGTTGGATGGTAGCAAGTTGTCTGGTGATTGCTGCCAGGCCTAGCTCTGCTGAAACCTCCCTCAAAGGCTAAAACAACACTGGAAAGGGCCCTGCCCCATCTTACTGCCTTTGACTGACAGTAATCAAGGCTTGAATTCTGGCAATATTGTGCGGTTGTCTAGCATAGGGCTGTCAAAAAAAAAATTCAGTACAGTTCGGATTCGGCCGAATTTGACCCTTGTGGGTTTGGTACGTGCCGAAGTCCGAACTCCCCCGCTTCGGATCCCCGGTAATTCGGGGGGATCCGGAGTTCGGGGGAAAATTTGGCCCCAGCGCGCCTTCAGAGGGATTCCCTGAAGGCGCGCGGGGGCCCTTTAAACTGATCTGAGCCTCCCAGCTGGGAGGCGCAGATCAGTTTAAAGGGCAGCCCGCCCCCCTTCAGCGGGCTCCGCTGGAGAGGCTCGGGCTGCCCTTTAAACTGATCTGAGCCTCCCAGCTGGGAGGCACAGATCAGTTTAAAGGGCAGCCCGCGCCTCTCCAGCGGAGCCCGCTGAAAGGTGTGGGCTGCCCTTTAAACTCATCTGCGCCTCCCGGCCGGGAGGCACAGGTCAGTTTAAAGGGCAGCCCGCGCCTCTCCAGCGGAGCCCGCTGAAGGGGGGCGGGCTGCCCTTTAAACTCATCTACGCCTCCCAGCTGGGAGGCGCAGGTCAGTTTAAAGGGCAGCCCGCGCCTCTCCAGCGGAGCCCGCTGAAGGGGGGCAGGCTGCCCTTTAAACTGATCTGAGCCTCCCAGCTGGGAGGCTCAGATCAGTTTAAAGGGCAGCCCGCGCCTTTCAGTGGGCTCCCCTGAAGGGGGGCCGAATTTGCCGAATTTATTTGCGAACTCCCGAACTCGCTGAATTCGCCCCCCCCCCCCCGGTTGCCCGCCAGTTTTGAGTTTGGATCCGTCCGAACAGAAAATCACCGAATCAGGGGAAATTCGGTTGATTTTCAGTTCGGACCGAACCGAATTGACAGCCCTAGTCTAGCATTGTCCCCTGAGGGTATTCATTTCTTAAATGTGCAGGTGATGCTTCTATCATTTGAAGGCCTTGACATACACAATTTTATTTATTTGTTATTTTAGATTTTTCTGCAAAGCTGGAACATTTTTCATGTTTTTGGAAAAAGATCTGCTTTGTCTATTAATGACTCCAATCTCTGGATTTAAGTATACACAGACTTGGCCGTGTTAAGAATTAAACGTATTGATTAAACCACTGTTGCTTTAGGATTTTTTTCCCCTATGAGGCGGCATGGCTACCAACAAATATTGTGTAAATTAATATGAAAATGCACGGCAAATTAGTTTGCTATGATAAACCTGTTATACTATACATCTGTGGTCAACCCGAACATTGACACTGGAATGTACTGAATGGAATTCATTGCCACAAAATGTAGTGATTGACTTTTTGGGCCACATTCGAACAACCTTTATGGGTTGTTCTTGATTCATTTTAACATCTGTATAAGATCTGAGCTGAATTTTTGTACACTTCAGTTTTCATATCATGTTGACCTTTCAATGATACAGAACCATTTGTAGAAACAGTAAGTGACCTATTAGAAAAATAAAAATTTAAAGGGTGTTTTGTAGCAGTTTTGGAGTCTCTTTGCTCTGACTTGGATGGCCCAGGCTAGCCCATTTTTACCAGATCTTGGAAGTGAAGCCTGGTTGGCCCTGGTTAGTATTTGGATGGAAGACTACCAAGGAATTCCAGGGTTGCTATGCAGAGGAAGGCAACGGCAAACCACTTCTGTTAATCTCTTGCCTTGAAAATCCTATGGAGTCACTATAAGTCACCTGTGACTTGACAGCACTTTACACACATACACAAAGTCTCTTTGGCTAGCTCTCCCAAAGTAACACACTTAGGTAATATCTGCATCCTTGCCTGGAAACTGCACAGTCCAGAGGGCTGTTGGGAAAAAAAATCGGTAGAATTTGGATCCGGCAAAATTCGGCCCGCTTTTATTCAGGAAATGCCAAAGTCTGAACTCCCCCGATTCGGATCCATGGAATTCGGCATGAAATTCAGAGTTCGCAAATAAATTCGGCCGTTAAAAGCCATTAAAAACACATTCGCGCCTTTCCGTGGCTCCGGGGGGCATGTTTGGAGTTAAAGGTCCCAAACTTTCAGTGTAGCTTGAGGGGTCCCTTCTTGCAAGACCCCCCAAGTGTTGTGATGATTGGGTCAGGGGGTCCCGAGTTATGGGGTCCCCCCATCCGCCCATTGGAATGAATAGGTGCAGGCAATCCTTAATGTGCATCTAGAGAGTGGCAAATCCCCCCCCTTGGCTCCCCCCCCCACATACAGTAGAAGCCAGTCCATGGCTTCTAAGAGCTGATGTAACTACGCCAAAAGTGCATCCAACAATGCTCAAAGTGTAAGTAAACAGCGTAACTAGCATGGGTAATGTATCTTTTCATTTCAACACAGCCAAAGTGCATCTCATAAGGCTACTAGCGTAAGTGCGACCTGCGCAAATTCCGTATCTTCAGGATTGATATATTTCATCCTGCTGGATTCAAATCTTCCACAGCAACAATCACACTCGCAAAGAGGCAATCAGCCCCTCCCAGGACAGGTAACCCCCCGAATCACACTCCAGAGAGGCAATCAATCCCCCCCAGCAGAACAGCTCCCCCAACCAGAAGATGCAAATTCCTAAAGAAGGAGAAGAACGGGCCAGACAGAGAGAGACTCACTGACATGGGATGTACTAAAATGAATGACAGGCTAGCCCAATAGAAACAACAGTAGCGGCTGCACAGCCCATTGGAAACAATAGGAGCCAGCCAGAGAGAGATTCACTGACCCACAGTTAACTCCAGATGAAGTTGGCAACCGGTGAAAACAGCAGAAAGCACAGTCCCATACAGAGGCAATCAAGCCCACCCCCCAGCAGAACAGGTAAACCCACCCCCCTTTGGCTTCCCCCCCCCCTCTCTCTCACACACACACAGGAAAAAAGTTATAGAGAAAAGCTCCAAAATGGGTCAAACTGTGGATGTCTTCTCTTCCATCAGGAGCAGGGACTGGGAGTCAGCACTCAGGAGTAATCCAATACGATTCTAGAAGCAGGTCAGCTCAGCTCAGGATCTCTCACAATCAGCACAGGAGCAGCAGCAATTGAAGAAATACAGACTCACACACACACAGACTCTCTGGCCATTTATGCACGTGAGGTTTTGCCTTGGATTTGCCGCTCTCTAGATGCATATTAAGGATTGCCTGCTCCCATTCATTCCAATGGGAGGATGGGGGACCCCAAAACTTGGGACCCCCTGACCCAATCTTCACAAAACTTGGGGGTTCTTGTAATTAGGGTCCCTCCAAGCCACCCTGATGTTTTGGGATTTCTACCTCCAAAAAATGCCCCCCTGGAGCCACGAAAAGCCACAAATGTGGCTTTAAATGGCTTTATTCCAATGGGGGGACCCCATAACTCGGGACCCCCTGACCCAAACTTCACAAAACGTGGGGGTTCTTGCAAGTAGGGTCCCTCCAAGCTACCCTGAAGGTTGGGGACCTCTACCTCCAAAAATGCCCCCCGGAGCCGTGAAAAGCAGCGAATGTGCACACGCACCCCCTCCCCCCGGGGATCTCTCTCTCACACAAACAGATACTCTCTCTCTCTCTCCCCGAGCCACGCAGCAGCTGGGCTCATGCACTCGTCCGCAACTGACTGGCCAGAAGAAGACCACCGATTGGCCGAGGGAGAATGCTGCTTTGGGGGCTCCGAACTTGTACGAATTTATTCGGTGTCCGCCAGAACTCACCAAGTTCGGCTCATCATTTTCCCGCCTTTTTTGACTTTGGTTCTTTCCGAAGTAGAAATCGTCGAATCGAGGGAAATTCGGCTGTTTTTCATGTCGGATGGAACTGAATCAACATTATCTGCAAAAATGCCCCCCAGGAGCTTTGCAAAAAATTCTCATTGTTTATCACTGGTGAGAAATAACTCATTAGCATTTCCTCCTCTTCACACCTAGCCTGAGATCTGGGTCACAGCAATTAATCTGACAACTTTTTTTCTTACCAATGATAAGCAATGGGAATTTTCTTTGCAAAGCTCCTGGGGGGCCTTTTTGCAGGTAGAGGCCCCAAATGTTCAGGGTAGCTTGAAGAGGGTTCCTTCCAAGAACCCTCAAGTTTGGTGAAGATTGGGTAAGGGGTCCAAGGTTATGGGGTCTGGAAGGGGTCACCCCCTTTCTCCATAGGAATTCATTCAAAACTGTTTATATTGGTTTTAATGGAGGAAGAGGGGTGACCCCTTCCAGACCCCATCACTTTGGACCCCCTGACCCAATCTTCACCAAACTTGGGGGTTCTTGCAAGGAGAGTCCCTTCAAGCTACCTGCAAAAATGCTCCCCCCCCCGGGAGCTGCGGAAAGCCGTAAAATTGGTTTAATGGGTTTAAATGGCCGAATCTTTTGTGAATTCAGAATTTAAAGCCGAATTCCCACCTTTACCAGTTTAGGGGCATTTGGCATTCGGGTTTTCCCCAGGGGGAAGGGAGGCTAATTAAACCTGAACCTGAATTTGCCCGATTTTTTAACAGCCCTAATCCCACCTACTGCAGCTGAAGCTGCAGCTTCTTAGCCATAACCCCTTAAAGCTCACTTGAGCACCACATTGCCTTAAATGAAACTTAAAAAAATATTTTCAAAGGATGTGCTGAAAAATTAATGAAAGAGGTCATTTTTCTGCACATAAAAGCATTAGAAAATCCATAGAAGATAGTCTTTTCAATATGTCAGAATAGAAATATTGTTGTAACAAAGCAACTTGTACACTTTTTAACGTTTAAAACTGAGCATCTTTCTTTTCCAGTGAAACAAAAAAAAATTGAAAAAACAAAACAAAGAACAAAATTACAATAGAGAATGTCAATTCCAAATAAGATCCTACAGGTTCTGCTGATTCTCCATCAAGTGGCAGGGCTCAAAAGTCATCATTAGGAGAGAATTTTTATTTTAAAAGTGTCATCTTTAAACTGTAAGGATGTTTGTTCAAACATCACAATTAAACATGCCAAAGGAGAAGCCATGTTTTGTCAAAATGCCCACTTAACCCACCCAACATCTGAAACCCACCCTCTCTTACCCTGTCTATAACCCCTTTTTTTAGCTTTTTCGTTTTTTTTTTTAAACAAGAGAGTAGACAGATACATGTTGGTAAATGCTAACTGTCCATATTCACATAGAGACACAATGTAATCTCCGAGCCCAATATACAGAGAAAGAAGGAAAAAGCTAGATTCTATGCACTACTACACAGGGGCCTAGCACTCTTCAGCTTCCAGCAGAGTGGAGGGAGCAGAAGGTTCTCTTTCTTCCCCACAGAACACGGCGTGTTGATTTCATTTAACAGTTTGTTTCAAAACAGAGGGATAAAAAAATTGAAATGAGTAGATTCTTTTCCACTGTATTCTGCTCAAGATATTTTCTCCAAAAATTTGTGAACCATGGTGAAGAGAGGGAAAAAAAGACCTCAAGAGAACAAGGCGACTGAGCACAAAAGGAGGGGGGAAATAGACGGTAACTTGCTCCCAGGGACTGGAGGGGGGAAAAAAAGAGAGGAGGGGGATAGAGGGTGGTTGGAATCTATCAGTGTTCAGTCATCTTCTCCTTCATCCTCCTCTCCTTCTTCACCTTCCTCATCATCTTCATCTTCTTCACCCTCATCTTCATCACCTTCCTCATCAATGTCCTCCAGTCCTTCCTCCTCTTCATCATCATCATCGTCCTCCTCTCCTTCACCTTCTTCATCATCCATATCAGGAACCAAATAGTACTGCAATGGATTTGGCCAGATGTCATCTTTAATGACCTCGCCTAGCTCATCAGCTCCTGCATCAGAATGGTCAGTGAACCAGGTGAAGAAGCTCTCTGGTTCTTCATGCTGCCTCTTTCTGCTGGCCTTGTTCTGTGTCTGGCTTGAACGCTTTGTCAGATCCTTCCCAGATTTCCACTTGATTTCACTGGATTTTGATGACGGGTCCCCACTCTCATTCAGGTGAAACTCTTTGGAGAGCATCTTATTTTCAAAATATGGATTTTCATCAAAATAAAAATCTATTCTGTAACCTGATTTGATGTCTTCAAACTCCGTCACCTCAACTCTGGTCAAATAATGCAGTGCTTCTTCATCTTCTTCCCCCAACAGTGCAGATACTTGTGGGTGGTTGACAAATGTTGTTACCCAAAAATTTGGGATTTTGGCGATCAATTCTGACCTCTTCTGGAAGAATGGTTGGCGGAGTTTGTTGTATTTCTGTTCTACTTTCAAAATTTCCTCACTGGCTTGTTCATTCAGTCTGTCTATTTCATTCTGTACTTCATCAATATGTTCAATTGCTTCCTGTTGCTCTTTGTCTGAGATCTCGTCGGCCCCGTCGTGGTTGGAGTTGAGCTCCTTCTTGCTGACTTTGGCCGCCGGCGCCGACATGTTGGAGGGGAGGAAGGGAGGAGAAGGAGAGGGGGGAGGGAGCGCGCGCGAGCGAGGCTGTGCGGGGCTGGGGGCCGAGCCGAAGCCTTGCCTCCGAGCGGGCTTCCTTGAGCCGCTCGTCGTCGCCTTCGTCGTCGTCCTCCTCCGCGAGGCCCTTCCTCCCTTCGCTCTCCGCGCCCGGGCTCTCCAGCAGTGGGGTGGCGGCGGCGGCGACGCCTGGGCTCCCCTCACGCTACCTCCACACAGCCAAAGCCTCCGCCTCCTCCTGCTGCTTCTGGCGAGGAATAGAAATATTCTGACTTGTTCTGAGACTGAACATTGAATACAAAATTGGGGGCAAACAGCAGGAGAGGGTTGTGATATCAGAGGCATTTATGTTCAACTCTTGCAGAGTTTATTCTTTCCCTCTTCAAAGTAATGAAACAGTGTTCTAACAGTGTTCTAATTGCAAATGCACATTAAGGAGGGGGGACCCCTTTCGGGGCCCATATCTCAGCCCCTGCTGATCCAATCTTTACAAAACTTGGGGGTTATTGCAAGAAGGGACCTTTGAAGCTATGGGACCTCTACCCCCAAAAATGCCCCCCCAAGCCGCAGAAAGGTGCGGTTGTGATTTTAATGGCTTTATTCGGCCGAATTTTTCCCCGAACTCCGGACCTCATGCCGAATTGCATGGACCCGAAGCGGGGGAGTTCAGACTTCGGCATTTCCCAAATAAAAACGGGCCGAATTTTTTCCGAATCCAAATTTTACCAATTTTTTTTTCAACAGCCCTAATTTTTAGTACATGCAGCTTTTAGCGATAAGATCATTTGCAAAATACACACCTGACATCTGAACTTAGCCTCCATTATTGCTTTAGAAAGGTTGGTCTCCACAGTGTGTTCTGAGATTACTTGGGATTAAAAAGTTGTGCTTGTTTATCTAGAGACAGCACTGTTCATTCCATTTCTACTTGAAAGCAGTCAGACTTCTTAGAAGTGATTACTAACTGGAAAGATAAGAACTCATCATGATATACTTAGGCTCACTTATCCTTTATCTTTTAAGAGAGAAATGCTATCCTAGTGCCATTGATTCATTATCAAGCTTCAAGTGAGTTTTGCGATCATTAGATATACAACAAAGACCTTAAAGCCTTAGCCATTAATTCTGATCGTATGGTAACTACTAGACTATGCCTTTTAGAGAGACATTTATGTTTTTATATTTGACATTGGCAGTAGTGCTCAGAACACCTAGGCAGATATATAACATGTGGATATTAACAGAAATTGTATAGAATTAGTATCCAATCTAGAAACATGAAACACTAATTTTTTCTGATTATTTCTTCTACATAGTCATTTACTTGTCAGAATATTTTTACCTGCTCTCAACCAGAAATTCTTAAAATGACTTACAAAGGAGCTATAGTTGCAATATACAATCACACCTTATTCTATGCAACTGCAGAATAAAAGTGTGAAAATTTCAAAATGCATATTTTGGAGTTTGGATCTTTTTCTTTGGAACTGATGTTAAAGAAGATTTCAAGCAAGTGCTATTGATTTCTTGGAAGGCAGTTGATGTATCAGATACTGTCAGGTTGATGTGTCAGATACTGTCCTCCCTAAATATCAAGGAGTTTCCCAACTTGGATCTGGCAACTCTATCCCCTCCATCCCCTGCCAGTAGCCGGGGGGACCTGGCAGACCTACATGTAAGACTGTGCGCAGAGAAAAAATTGTTATAATTTTGGATCCAAACTTTTTGGGGGGAGGGTGAGCTTTACTGTGATTGCTTGTTTTCAGGTAGGACATTGCTGGTTCAAGTTTCAAATCCATTTGGGGTGTGTGTGTTCTGGATGTTCAGGATCTGATTGGAAATGAGAAATGCCACTGCCTGGGAAATCTGGGGGAGGGGAGATGCCTGATGGTAAGCACTCAAGCACACACACACACACTCACACACACAAAGCACAGATTTGGATGGGAGTGTAATGCTTTAGAATCCTGGATTTGTGTTACTATTCCAGAAAATCATAGTATCAACCCAAAATAGCAATTTTTGTGTACATTTTCAGCATAGGAATTTCATAATGCACAAACCTTCTCCATGTCAAGCAGTCAGTCTACCTCTAAGTCATGGTCTTGCCCTTTATATGCTGATCTTTATACAGGCCTCTCATAGCAGTCTAATGGCTTGTGCAATGTATAGTGTGTGTGTGTGTGTGTGTGTGTGTGTGTGTGTGTGTGTGTGTGTGTGTGTGTGAGAGAGAGAGAGAGAGAGAGAGAGAGAGAGAGAGAGAGAGAGAGAGAGAGAGAGAGAGAGAGAGAGAGAGAGAGAGAGAGAGAGAGAGAGAGAGTCTAGCTAAGGACTGATAAGAAACAGAGGAATTATTCCTTGTACTTATACTTAGTGCTGTAGTCTAAATCTTACAGTTGCTTCATGCTAGCTGTGATGGGTTATGTCTGATATGTACAATTTCATCTCAAGCTGCAGTTTTATGTAGTTTAAAAATGACAATTTATGGGAGACTTGAACCCTCACATGCAATTTTCCATGGCTATCTTTTAGCCTTCTGAGTAATTACATTTTTATATGACTTCAGAAAGGTAGCATCACAATCTATCACCTAGCCTATTTAGTTGAAGGCAGTTTTTAATGTCATCCAGCCAAGGGAATGCATATTAATTCATCAAGTTCCATGCAACTATTCCACTTAATATCCACAGTCCAAAGAAGATTTTATATTCTAGAAAACCAGAGACATTAAATGTAGGGAAAAATAGAATGTTATATAAATGTATGAAGATTAAGGTTTGCATTATTCTGCTTGCCAAATTAGAGATTTCTGATTAAAGAATTTGGAATACTTTCCTAAAGAAATTTATGGCAGAATTATGTGTTATGTATAGTTCCATGTTAATTTTAAAAGACTATTTTTCTTCTTCTTTTGCAATCTAACATCACTGGAACTATAATTTCCAGGGGAAAACCAGCAGTGGGAGTAGTTTTTTTAACTGTACGTCTCTCATTTTCTCACAGGAAATTGCCGTCTCTGAGCTGCTTTTTCCCCAGTGGGAAAATACAGTACCCATATTTTCACGCACACCCTCCCAGTGGAGGTAAAAACAGCTCAGAGATGACTAAATGTAATCCTAAACAGGGTTACTGCCTTCTGTCCAGTGACATCAACTCCTTTAAGATTGCAAGATAATAGCTGGAGGTAAAAGTTGAAAAGCCCCTCTTGCTTCCCCTACCTGTCTTTCTCTGTAAATTGCAAGGGAATTGCAGGGAATTCAACATGTAAAAGAAAAATAATTTTTTTTTAAAAAAATGATCATGACTCTCACATCACAATTAACCTAATTGTAGGGTTGCCAGGTCCCTCTTTGCTACCCATGGGAGGTTTTTGGGGCAGAGCCTGAGAAGGGTGGGATTTGGGGAGAGGGAAGACTTCAATGCCATAGAGTCCAATTGCCAAAGCAGCCATTTTCTCCAGGGGAACTGATCTCTATTGGCTGGACATCAGTTATAACAGCAGGAGATCTCCATCCACTACCTGGAGGTTGGCAACTCTAGTTAATTGAACATTATACACAAATACCTGTATTAGAGGCCTCATTACATTTTTGTATTGATTAAAGGCAATATCACGTACCCTATAATTATGCTATTATTGTTCATTTTAGTCCAAAGTTTATTTTTATGTAGCTTTTTATACTGCATAACTGTAACATTGACTTCAGAAACGTCTTTGTGATAAAGTATTATTTTATAGTTGCCAACGCAGTATCTGTTCTCCTGAGGTGTAATGTAACCCCAAACCAAGTGCTGAGACACAGCTAGCACTATTTTGCACTCTGTATCTGACCAGTTGTCAAGCTGAAACACAAAAGCTTTCTAAGCAATTTGAAGCAGACTCTTATTACCCATTTCTGTGGTGAGTCACCATAGATCACTATTGTAGAATTAAATCATTACACACAGCCAACATATGTGGGAAATTCTGATTAGAAACAGAGGTCATAGAATAACTGTCAGTTATTTTCCCTTCAGCATGTCTCTCAGAGACATGTCTCTTTGAAATATGTTCAGGCTTGTTACAAATAAATTTAATGCTGATTTCATAGCAATGCTTCAATTACTCTTGTTATGTTTAATAATAAATTCCAGTGATAATCATGCTGTTTGTTGCAGCCAAAGAGCCTTGTAGCACCTCAAAGACACAGTTTAATTCATATTGTGGCATAAGATTTTGTTGGCCAGAATTTCTCCATCAGATGCATGATCACATGAAGGTGCATTATACTAAGGTAACAGACCTTTCATATCACCTACTACCTGACTGTTTCAATGGAGATGCCAGGGATTGAACCTGGTATCTTCTGCATGCCAAGCAGATGCTCTACCACAGAGCCACAACCCACCCTCTGATCTACCCAGGTCAAAAGAGTGAGTTGTGAGCTGTCAAGTTTATTGTATAAGGCCATAGTTACAATCTACAATATAACAAGGTCAAAAGAGTGGTTGAGGGCATCTATTGCAAAGTTAAGTCAAAAGTAGATTCCCCTCAGTTTTGCTACCATACACATAGCCTATTAACACGAACCTTTTCTTTCATTTTTTTGGAAGGGGGATTACAAAAGGGGCAATATCTGCACCCTTATATTATTACTGTTGCTGGAGATCACCCTTTCAGCCGCTGCTTAGGTGCTGTTTTCTTCCTCTATTCTTCATGCAAATGATGCCAGAAATAATGGCAAGGTGTATAACCAAGCTTTTTTGGGTGCATGCTATCATCATGGCTCTAAAGCAGAGTGAGTGCAGGAGTTCCTATCCTTTCTCTGGCATATTTTAGTTAAATAATGATACTATTACACTCTTAGTTCATTGTCAAAAACTCTGTATTTTAGTAGATTAGCTCACTTCATGGACCAGCTGAAAATGCCAGGTAGAATCAGAAATGAGCAAGGAGACCCTCACCAAAAGTGACTAGTAATATAGAATAAGACACAATCGTCTAATAAAATGAACTTGTAAACATGATTGCTGCCTGGCGGATGCACCCTTCCAGTTCTACCGTTCTACTATGCTTAATGGAGAGGTGAATGTAGTAAGCTGCAGTTGGTCTCTTTGGGCTCTGTTGGTCTAACAACCACTGTCTGAACAGCCTGAAGGAGGCAACCTTCTTTCTCCTACACCCCAGTAGTAAGAAAGAGCACCATAATTGTTGAATAAAGTTGTGACCTTGTTTAAACCCCAACTTGGTGTGTTGCATCATCCCTTGGAGGGTCCGAGGGCAAATGGGATTTCAGTGTTGCGGTTAATGGTCAAATATTATTGGAATAACTTCACACAAATGAGAAAAAATAGAATATTGTGGTATCTTATCTACTAGCAGATTTATGATGGCATAAGCTTCCATGAATAAGAGCCTGCTTATAAAGATGCATGAAGTGTGTCTTCATCTGGTAGGTGTACATTGTATATAAATGTATACAGAGAATAAAAGGCAATGAAATACAATATGTGACAATGTATGCAAAATGTAAATTTGTACAAGATAAGCACAGTCACCATTCACATAAGTAATAATGGAATCTTCCTAGACTTGTTAAGCTAATTTATTTAGTCTAATGTCATTTGTCAATGAAATGTGAGGCGGAGTACAAATTATTTACAAAACGTCAATCAAACTGCGTATGACATCCAATAAAGAACCCATTAGAACTAGGATTGCAGCATTAGAAAACAAGGCAAATAAACGAACAAACCACTATGGTATGACCAAGGGTACTCAAATGTAGATGTAATTTCTGAGCCTCTGTCCATTATTTTTGAGAAGTCTTGGAGAACAGGTGAGGTGCCAGAAGTTAGGAGGTGGGCAAATGTTGTCTCTGCCTTCAAGAAGGGGGAAAAGGAGGATCTGGGTAACTACTGGCCCATCAGCTTGACTTCTATACCGGGAAAAGTTTTTGAACAAATCATCGAAGTCAGTCCTTGAGTATTTAGAAAGGATGGATCTGATCACTAAGAGCCAGCACGGGTTTCTCAAGAACAACTCATATCAGACTAATCTTATCTCCCTTTTTGAGAAAATTACTACCTTGCTGGATCAGGGGAATGCTATAGACATAGTTTATCTTGATTTCAGAAAGGCTTTTAATAAGGTTCCCCATAGTATTCTTTTTGACAAATTGGGAAAATGTGGTTTAGATCCTATTACTGTTAGGTGTATCTGTAACTGATTGACAGATAGCGCCCAAAGAGTGCTTGTTAATGGTTCCTCATCCACTTGGAGAGAAGTGACTAGTGGAGTGCCTCGGGGATCTGTGCTGGGCCCTGTGTTGTTCAACATCTTTATAAATGATTTGGATGAAGGAATAGAGGGGATGCTTATTAAATCTGCAGACAATACTAAACTGGGAGGGGTAGCAAATACGGTAGAAGACAAAGCCAGGATACAAGATGATCTTGACAGGCTGGAGAATTGGGCTAAAACTAATAAAAATGCACTTCAACAAAGATGAATGAAAAGTTCTGCATTTAGGTAGGAAAAATCAAATGCATAATTATAGAAAGGGGGAGACTTGTCCCAGCAGTAGTGTATGGTAAAGGATCTTGGGGTCTTAGTAGACCAAACACTGAACATGAGTCAGCAGTGTGATGCGGTAGCTAAAAAGGCAAATGAGATATTGGGCTGTATCAACAGAAGTATAGTGTCCAGATCACATGAGGTGCTGGTATTGCTTTACTCTGCTCTGTTTAGACCTCACCTAGAGTACTGTGTTCAGTTTTGGGCACCACAATTTAAGAAAGATGTAGACAAGCTGGAACGTGTCCAGAGGAGGGCAACAAAGATGGTGAGTGGTCTGGAGACCAAGTCCTATGAGGAAAGGTTGAAGGAGCTGGGTATGTTTAGCCTGAAGAGAAGAAGACTGAGAGGGGATATGATAACCATCTTCAAGTACTTGAAGGGCTGTCATATAGAGGATGGTGCTGAGTTGTTTTCTGTTTCCCCAGAAGGTCAGACCAGAACCAACGGGTTGAAATTAAATCAAAAGAGTTTCCGTCTAGACTTTAGGAAGAATTTTCTAACAGTTAGAGCTAGGGCTGTTGGGGAAAAAAATGGTAAAATTGGGATTTGGCAAAATTTGGCCCGTTTTTATTCAGGAAATGCCAAAGTCCGAACTCTCCCGATTCGGATCCGTGGAATTCGGCATGGAATTTGGAGTTCGCGAATAAATTCAACCGTTTAAAGCCATTAAAAACACATTCTCGCCTTTTGTGGCTTCGATGGAGGGACAGTTTGGAGGTAGAGGTCCCAAACTTTCAGGGTAGCTTGGAGGAACCCTTCTTGCAAGAACCCCCAAGTTTTGTGAAGATTGGGTCAGGGGGTCCAGAGTTATGGGGCCCGGAAGGGGTTCCCCCCACCCACCCATCTCAAGCTACACTGAATGTTTGGGACCTCTACCTCCAAACATGCCCCCCCGGAGCCACGGAAATGTGCAAATGTGCTTTAAATGGCTATATTCCAATGGGCAGATGGGGGGACCCCTTCTGGGCCCCATAACTCCAAACCCCCTGACCCAATCGTCACAAAACCTGGGGGTTCTTGCAAGAAGGGTCCCCTCAAGCTACACTGAAAGTTTGGGACCTCTACCTCCAAACATGCCCCCCCAGAGCCATGGAAAGGCGCCAATGTGCCCACGCACCCCCCCTTCACGGGGATCTCTCTCTCTCTTACAAACATACACTCTCTCTTTCTCTCCCCGGGCCGCACAGCGGCCAGGCTCACGTACTCATCTACGACTGATTGGCCAGAAGAAGACCCAGCTCGGCCACCGATTGGCCACGGGAGAATGCTGCTTCGGGGGTGCCAAACTTGTATGAATTTATCTGGCGTCCACCCGAACTCGCTGAGTTTGGCTCGTCATTTTCCCGCCTTTTTTGACTTCGGTTCTATCCTAAGTAGAAACTGTCGAATCGAAGAAAATTCGGCTGTTTTTCATGTCAGATGGAACCGAATTGACAGCCCTAGTTAGAGCTGTTTCTCAGGCTTCCTTGAGAGGTGGTAAACTCTCCTTCCCTGGAGGTTTTTAAGCAGAAGCTAGATGGCCATCTGTCAGCAATGCTGATTCTATGCTCTTAAGCAGATGATGAGAGGGAAGGCATCTTGGCCATTTATTGGACATGGAGTACGGGTCACTGGGGTTTGGGGGGAGGTAGCTGTGAATTTCCTGCATTGTGCAGGGGGTTGGACTAGATGACCCTGGTGGTCACTTCCAATTCTATGATTCTATACCACAATACAGAAGGAGGATGACCAAGCCAGAAGACAATGCAATAAAAGTGAGGTGAAATATACAATAAACATTGCAATAGACTACTGTCTTATTCCCTTATTAAAGCGTTCTCCTAAGGCCTGTTTTGTACATTCTGTGAAATTACAGAAATTCCTAATCTCCTCAGGTAGCCCATTCCATGAGATGGGAGCCACAACAGAGAACGCCCATGTATGGACTGTTGCTTAGGGCTGCCAGGTCCCTTTGCTCCACCGGTGGGAGCTTTGCAGAGGCGTGGCTGGAGGTGCAGTATGCATGCATGTTCCCCGTATGACATGCTGACAACACTTCTGGGTTTACCGGGAAGCAACACAGATGCTCTAGCAATCTCTGCTGAAACTCTATTGTTTTCATAGAGTTTTGATGGACATTACTAGAGTGTCCATGTTGCTTCCAGGTAAACCTAAAATCAGTGTCAGTGCATCATGCAAGTCATGCTCACATCCTGCCCCTCCCACTCTATCTGGCTCTCTTTTGCCCACCCTCACTGGGCAATTGGCAAGCCTAGCTACTACATATGCAAAAGCCTTTGCTCAGTTGAGCAAAGCTGATACAAAAGAGCACAGCAGGAAAGGCAGTCCTGTGGGTATGGAAATACAAGGCCATGAAGCCTTGTTTTCAAGTAATAACTCGTACCTTGTTTTGCATCCTGTAACTGGTAACGAGTGAATTAACTGCAGAATGGATGTAATACACATGTTCTGTTCAGCTCTTGATAGCAACCAAGATACAACACTCTGTACCAAATGGAGTTTCCAATTTGACTTTTAGTGCAGACCCATGTAGAGTGCTTTACTATTAGGAAACAGTGGCATAGATTCACACAGCGAGATGGTAAGTTCTAATTGTTCTAATTGAGGCATAATAAAATGGTGTCAAAATTCCAGATGGATTCTGATTCAGCAATTTCAGTCAGTCTGTCTTCAAAGTTGTTTTTGTTGAAGAAAACAGGGTTTAAGGCTGATAAGAACATATTTGCTTAACTGAAGCAACACTTTCTGTGACTACTGCTTCAACCTTCTCTATCCAAATCCCTGGCTTATGCCAGATTGCTTGCAATAGATTCAAGATGAAATACTCTCTCCAACATGGGGGGGGGGATTTCCACTTGAAAATTATGGAATTTCAGTCTAATCTTTTTTTCCAATGTTGATTCATGCTTAGAGCATTAGTAGAGATTCCAGAAATGATACAATTGTGGTTAGCAGCAGGCTGAGGACCAATACAAGAAAGAAACTGGTAGATAGGAAATTAATTTTAGGCAAGGAAATAGGAATAAAGCTTATATTTTCCTTTTAGGTTCTTAAATATTTCTTGCAGTCTGTAACAGTACTTCCAGAGCCAGTAATATATAGTTTAATTTTAGCACAGCTTACCAATATAGATGTTATTAATTTTCTTCATTGACAACTTCCTGCCATATAATCCGATGACTTTGACTTACCTATAAGGAAATCAACTCAAAATGTGGTAGGGTAGCATTTTAGTGAAACTATTATAAAAGCAAATACCTGTGAAATTGTCCTTGCCTATAAAAGTTTGATTTCAAATTCAAAAGTCAGTTTTATGTCCAACATTTTGCTTGCATTTCTAGTGCAAGTCAAGCAGTGGATGCGGGATTGTATTGCTATCATAAGGTTCATTACCTTTTGACAATATGACACAGCCCAAATGCACATATGGACAAAAATATACAATACCAGATTTTTTTTTACTATGACCTACTTCACAATATAGAATTGAACTGGTGAGGCTCTGCAACTGGAAATGTCTAAACAAGGTTTTACAATGTAAGATAGAAAATGCTTCTCCCATAAAGGGAGAATGTATTTCCCATTGTAATAAAAACTGTACTTCAGTTTTAGTGCTAAAGTAGTGTGCTGGATTAAAGATAAATACCATGGTAGGTTCTTTGCGCACCATGGACAGTGTTGGCTTCATGTACCATTAGGGCTGCCAGGTCCCCCCTCTCCTCTGGCAAGAGGCTTTCGGGGCAGAGCTGAAGGGATCACGTGTGCGTCACTTCCGGTTTACCACTCAAACTTCCAGTTTGAGTGGTAAAGGCCCCCTTGTGATGTGGCACTTCTGGGTGTAAACGCATTGCAAGGGGCCTTTTACCACTCAAGCTGGGAGTTTGAGTGGTATAAGGCCCCTCGCGATGCGGCCCTTCCGGGTGTAAACTGGTAGTTTGAGTGGTAAAAGGCCCCTAGCGATGCGGTGCTTCTGGGAGAAAACCAGAAGTGATGTGCTGTGGTGTGTACACGTGCGTATACATTTGCCTGCCGACCCTCAGCTGGCCGGCGGGCAGGGGGGTGGATTGCTGGGGGTTTGCTGCCACCACCAGGCACCTGGCAACCCTATGTACCATTTAAGCATAGTGTATATGCAGCATAAAATGTAGGAAGAGCCCTGCTGGATGAAACTAATGCTCTAAACATCAGTATCATGTTTCCCAAATTTGCTAACAAGATGGAAGACCTACTAGTAGCATGAAGACCTACTAATAGCATGCTTGTTGTTGCAACCCACCGAATGGAATTCAAAGACATGCTGTTTGTTTAAATACCTTGCATCTTCTATGAGGTCTACCAAGGTGTGACAGCTTTTCTATATGCTTACCTTTGTTTGTACTCAGATTTGGGGATCTATGCATCATAGGACATAATAGGGAAACAGGCTGTTTGTATTGAGGTGGAGCAAACAATCCCCAGGTAGCCTTCCTCCAGCCTAAGGACCTTTCCTCCAATGGAGGAGTCAGTTTAGTTGGAAGAAGGCTCTTCAAGGTCATCTTTCCTTTTGGCCCAAGTTTTATGCCTTTGCCTTGTTATGCATAGGATGGAATCTTACTACACTTCCTGCTTACCATTGTCAAATTCAGTTTATTCCTATTTCTACATCAGTGATGATATTCCATACAGCCTGTTCAAAAACTCTTCCTACTCTTCCCGTGGCTTGTCATTTTATGAGTATTATTTTTTCAGGCTCATTCATTCCCTTTCTACATTTACCTTTCCCCCATTCTCTTCCTTCCAAGTTGAAGACTGGGCCAGCTATACAGACTTATACCCTGGTAACCTAAAGACATTGACTTGGAAATAACTCACAGGTTTCAGTGGAGCTTACTTCCAAGTAATTGTGCTTAGGATTTCAGCCAAAAACAGCTTGCTCCCTAAGTGGGGTTTTCCCTAGTTCTCCCTGATGCGCTTAAAATACTTAAAGGATCTTCCCCCCTTTTGACTCAAGATGTGTGTAGGTGCTTGTGAATATGTGTGTGTGTGTCCAGTTATTGGGGAATGTTACCAGGTACTCATTAATTCCATTTTCCCCCAGGTCTGAGAAGTTCACATCTGTACATTCTCAAACAAGGTGGAAAAAATGATTCCATTTGTTAAAATCATCTGCAACACATGGTATACTCTGCTGTTTTTCACATTTACAGTCTGGAATGCTCTCATTTGCTTTTAAACACGTACGTCGGAGTGAACTTCCATCAACCCCACTGCACCAAGTGCGCTGCGACTTCTCGTGCAGACATATGAAAGCTGGTAGTTGTCATGAACACCTTAATGTATGCAACAGTTTAAAACCAAACTCTTGTGTGGAGAAGAACTGGTTGGTTCCTTTTTAAGAGCTTTTCCCCTCACTAATTTCTATATAAAATTAATTTGTATGACAGAAAGCAGAGCTGACCACTCCTGCTGTGTTTAAATGGAGGGAAACGGCCCATTTTTACAGGCATTCCCCTCCCCACCCCATTTATTTTACAATAGCCTGACATAGGGTGTTATTTTAACCACAAATTACATAAATCCCTTGTATTTAGTTACAAGGTACACACAGTGCCTATCTTGATAAATTTTTATCACCAGAAGAATAATTAGGGCCATATCCTGGCTGCAATTAAATCTTCTTTGTACTACACTGGTACAGCATATTGCAACCAATTTAAAACTCCCTTAAGTGATTAGTTGAAAAAATAGAATGAAAAATAGTATGGAAACTCAATGCATTCAACTTCACTTGATCTAGAGTACAGCTACAGAGGGGGAGGGACTCATACATTCAAAGGGTAGAGGTAGCTCTTGCGAAGCAATAGTTATTAGTCCATTAACACATTATGATTAATTATTTCTGTGGCTCTTTTCAAAGTACAAAGTATTTTCTTAACTTCACCCCACAACAACCTAATGAGGTAATTTAGGCTACGTAGGAAATAATGAATGATTAAGACCACCCAGGCAGTTTTACATCTGATTTGGATTTGAAGACAAATCTGCATTCAATACAACATCACACTCCACACCAAATGTAGTTCCAACCTACATTATTTCAAAGAAAACCCTGTAAATTCTATATTATGCATGTGCATTACAGAGTAGGAATCCACAGACCTGTAAATTTTCACTTCTTCAAGGTGTACGCAAAGGAATAATACTGCTCATTGCGAGGGATGGTTGAACAACAGCCAGTTCAGTTTCATGTCCTGCTGGCCACTTGTGAACAGGAAGACAGTTTTTGGTGGCCTGTTCAACTGTTCGTTGACCTATCTGAGGCTGTTGAGCAGGTGACTTCACAATATTTTCCCCTAACAGTGCATTACAGCAGAATCAACTTTTTGCACATTTGCCTTCTCACATGGTCCAATAGAGTTCTACTGTCCCTCCCTTGCTGTTCTGCTGCTCTCTCTCTCACACACACACTCACACACTGAAGAGATTTTTCAGGCCCTTATTGAAAACAGGAAATTGCACTAAACTCCTAAAGATCTATAGCCATGATCTGCTGGCTTCTCTAAATTCCCAGGTTTCACATTTTAACCTTTTTGTTGGAGAGATGTAAGGTAAAAAATATAACCCTTTTATCTCTGCAACAAAAAAGCCTAGAGACTTAGGTTTTTTTTTAAAAAAAACAATTAAAACTGGCTGTTTAAAGAAATGAGTAGGTTCTGACAATACATCACTCGAATGAAGATGATGAGTGGAGACCAAGTCCTATGAGGAAAAGGTTGAAGGAGCTTGGTATGTTTAGCCTGGAGAGGAGCTGACTGAGAGGTGATATGATAACCATCTTCAAGTACTTGAAGGGCTGTTATATAGAGGATGGTGTGGAGTTGTTTTTTGTTGCCCCAGAAGGTCGGACCAGAACCAGTGGATTAAAATGAAATCAAAAGAATTTTTGGCTAGACATTAGGAAGAACTTTCTGACAATTAGAGTGGTTCCTTAGTGGAACAGGTTTCCTCAAGAGGTGGTAGGCATTCCTTCTTTGAAGATTTTCAAGCAGAGGCTAGATGGCCATCTGACAGCAATGCTGACTTTGTGAACTTAGGCAGGTCATAAGAGGAAGGGAAGGAAGAGTTGCATCAGTGTTTGGCTCTCGTGGCCCTTTCTTACATGCCCAGAGTAATGCCGAACACCACTTTGGGGTCAGGAAGCAATTTTCCACCAGGCCAGATTGGCCAGGGATCCTGGAGGATTTTTGTTGCCACCTTCTGGGCATGGAGTAGGAGTCACTGGGGGTGTGGGGGGAGGTAGTTGAGAATTTCCTGCTTTGTGCAGGAAGTTGAACTAGTTGACCCTGGAGGTCCCTTCCGACTCTATGATTCAATCAGTGCATATTAACATATTATCAGCTGCTGATTCAAGAAAAAGCCCTCTGGTTGCATGGGGGAGAATACATAGATAGTCATATCAGTCACCAGTTATTTAAATAAATCATAATTCAACATGGTGTTTTTTTTAAAAAATCCTACAATTTGGTGTTTGTGTAAAGAGTCCTTAGTGACATGAATGGCTGTTGGCCTGTTTGGATCAGCAGTGTTTTGATGCATGTACAGCTGTGATGGACAGCTGAATACTGATGAGCTGTCTCAGTCTAGTAACCCTTGATTGACAGGGGGTTCCAATAGAATTCTATGAGAAGCAGTTGGGAACTGACAATTGGAAGTTGACAGTTAGAAGGGGGAGTTCGAGGCTGGCATTTGGAGTGAAAGGAACAGTTGTGTAGGATCAAGAAGGATCCAGTGTGAAGGAAGTGAATTGAGTGTCCTTCTCTAAGGGAAATAGCTCCAAAGTAAAGGGGATGATCCTTAACCAATTTTAAGGAAGAAAACTTTTGTTCAAAGAAACTTATATCACTTCAACTAAGCAGTGACTTCCAAGTGTTCTCTATCTCAAAAGTAACAACACCTGTCTATAAAATAAATCAGCCACAACATGAATACAAAATATCTGTTGTATATAATTATCCAAAGTTTCCTCATACCTGTTGTTTTACCTTCCAAGTATATTCCTGAAACCTCCCTGACAACCTGACTTTACCTTTTCCCCACAAGAGAAAAATAAAATAGTTTTTTTGTCTATAATTCAATAAGCCTCTCATGTGTCACATTCTGATTTATACAAATAAATGTTTTTGGGTGGATTCCTCATCTTCCTAAGAGTGAGATCAAAAAACAACTATGTGAGGGGCATTTCATATGTCTGTGGAGTGAACTTGATTGAAAATAAAAATAGAGGTTTCCATCATAACAGCTTTTATAAAACTCAGTGCAAATCTGCTCACCAGGAATACAGGTCTTTCTGTGCTGAATTGAGTGGATCTGGTGATCAACTCTCATCTATCATCACAGTTGAACAAGGTAAGTTTAACTGTTGAACTCATTCATTATGACATTAGTGGCATCCCCAGACATTGCCACTAAAGTATCATATGTAAGAGAAATGGCCTGATCTAATTTCTAAAATTCCAAACCTTGCTGTGATTGTGAACCTTATTAAGAAAAACAAAGTTGTTTGTTTTCTCTGCATTATGAAATAATCCATGGGACATAATAGTTATCACAATTGCAGATTTGCCTGCGTTTTATGCATGAATGCTGGATTCATTTCTCTTTTGCCATGAAATTTGCATTGCAAAACAACACCTCAACAGATAAAGTAGGATACTTTTTGGTTTCAAAAGCAGTGTTTCAAATGACAGCGGAGCATTTAAAATTCCAGAAATGACAGAATAAATGATACTTTTTCAATGTTGAAATAGAGAAAAAATATGTAACTGTATAGAGGTCTGTCTCCTACTTGAATTTCAAATATGGCTTAAACATGTTTGATGGTGATTCATCCTGTACCATGAAAGAACCCATCTGGAACCACATGGTTTGAATCAGACTTAGAAACCTGAAAATTTCTTTTGCATCTCTACTACGGTGTTAACTTTGTATTTATTACTCAGAAAAGATTATCACTGAGAACTGAACGTAGTGTAGGCACCTCCCTATTTTCAGCAACCTACTTTCCCAACTTTATGAGATTGCAGGATTTTAAAAATAATATATGATCATTGGCAGGACAATTAAAACTCGAACCAGTTGCACAAAATGCATTATTTGGATAATTTACATATGGATGAGAAATAAGACATTTTACTTCCCAATTCTAATATCTACCAATTTTAACAGAAGGAGAGTAGTCTCTGCAAGTTATGTAATGGAATGTTTCGAAACCATTTCTAGCTGCTACACAATGTGCAATGAGTATGACTTAGAATGTTTCCCATTTTCCTCTCTTATTTGTACACACAACTCCTTTGATCAAGATCAGAGCTTGCTCAAGGACACCAACTATATTTAAACAATGTAATCCCATCTTTTTCTCAAAAAGACTCAAGGCAACCTACAGTATTATGTAGACATATCTAATATACCTAAATAAAAGCAGTAACTACAGTTGACTTAACTTCATAGTAAACCACAGAGTTAGATCCAGCATGGTGTATTGGTTAAGAACAGCTGACACTAATTTGATGAACCAGGTTTGTTTCCCAACTCCTCCACATGAAGCCTGCTGGGTGACATTGGGCTAGTCACAGTTCTTTCAGAACTCTCTCAGCCCGACCTACCTCACAAGGTGTCTGTTGTGCGGAGGGGAAGGGAAGGCGATTGGGAGCTGCTTTGAAACTCCTTGAATGTAGAAAAAAGTGGGGTATAAAAACCAACTGAGGGGACGCAACCCTGTTTATACCCTTGAGAAACCCCTTGGTCCAGTCATTGACAGTTGATGTTGAATGGGAGGGGCCGTGGCTCAGTGATAGAATACTAGCTTTGCTTGCAGAAAGTCCCAGATTCAATCCCTTCATTTAAAAAGGATCGGGACTTGGTGATATGAAAGACTTGTACTCTACACCCTGGAAAGCTGCTGCCAAAGTAGACAAAAGTGACCTTGACTACCCCAAGGGCAGTATAAGGCAGATTCATGTATGCAAGTTGGTGCTTGGAAACCTAAAATCCTTTCAAGACTGCATCTTGATTTGTAAGTTTCTGAAAGCAGACCATTTTAATTTGCCAACCAGTCTGGTTGGGAGGAAGCTGCACAACTTCCCACTGATACAGTAGTCTGACTGCAGGGATGTGTAGAAATCTGAATCTATGCTTTACAGCAACCATTCTAACAGTCCCAAACAATTATATTGTTAAAAATATTACTGTCCAGATTGGTTGGAATAGCAGGGAGATCATAAATTAATACATTACATAAAACTATTTAAAGAACAAAATGTTGTTATGATTTTAAGTAGTAGATTCATTTTACAGCAGGATTTATATATTTATTTGCACCTTTGAAATTCTATTAGTTAATATGTGGATGTACAAGATAGTTGGTCCTTTTTGGTAAATTATAATATTAGATAAAGGATATGATCCCTCTTTGAAATAAGCTTAGTGGAAATGAGTACCCTTATTTTAAAGTGAATAATTAGAAAAGATTGCAGTGTCCATCAACTGATGTTTGTGAGAACTGTATGGTTGAATACTGCACCACTGTGAACATGAAATCTATTATGTCTTGAAAAGAGGCCATGAATCTCAAATGTAGGGTCAGTCAGTGACATTTGTGCAGTTAAATCAACATGTTATTGCATGAATATTTTATAAATCGCAAGAGATAGCATAAATGCATTGCCAGAAGGCTATTTCCAGTTCTTGTGTGGTAACAATAAATTAATCTGCTCTATATTGTTATTTTAGCTGTACTTGATTAAGCATGTAACCGAGGAATGACACAATTCTAAAGGAAGTCTAAAGCTCCACAGGCAATGGGACAATAGTTAAGAAGCCTCTCATTAAATCTACATGGTTTTTCAAATGCAGAAAGAATATGTATAATGTTGGTGGGGTGCTCTTTTAAGCTATCCTGTAAAGGATGTGTTTGGAAAAGGCCATATACCTGCAGCTATTTGTAGATTAAGATAATGACAAGAACAGCATCTGTTGTGGTTTGGGCTACTGGATTAAATCATTTAAACAGATGCAACCAGTTTAGATGCAAAAGCCAGAATGGTCAAATAGTAAGTGATAGGAGAACTCTCTGGCAGAGTGTCTATTGGATGACAAAAAATCTACCATACACTGTGTGAAGACAGGAAAAGCCATTCAGTGTTAGCTTTTGCTTAGCATCACTATGCTCCATTTTGAATGCCTAGAAACTGCTGCCTTGTTGTAGTGGAGGCCTAGCAGAGACCATGGATTACAAGATGCACCTGCAGCCTGTTACCAGGCAGATAAGACCCGTTCAAGGCTGAGCCAGCATACCAGCCTAATTGGGAGCTAGTTTCATCTGTGGGAAGTTGGGAGGGGGAAATGATCTCACTCTTCACTCCTGGGACCCAGTCCGGCCTGAACCGGCCTGAACCATCTAGAGATTTCTCTGAACCACTGTTTCTGATTGGAAATCATGGGTCATCTGACTAGGGTCCAGATTGCCATAAGTTTAGCCATGCTTATTCTATGTTAACTATCTTCATCACCTAAACTGCTTTAGCATGTTATTCTGCTCAACTGCAGCAATGCCGCAATGCAAGAAACTAAGGCCTGAACCAGCTTAGCTTGAGCGTAAGAAACTTCAGCTATGTAGTAGAGTTGTAAGTATAATTAGCAAGACTTCGTTATTTTCTTTGCCAGTGTGCCTTTAAGATTACTGTACTGACATTTTAATTAATTGTGACTTTTTTATTTCTTAATAAACCTTTTCATTTAAAAGTTATTTTGAGTTATTTGACCTGACTCGGTTATGTTACAACACAGCTGGGGCTCTGGAGAGGGCAGCCAGTAGTGATACACTGTTACACAAATCTATTGATATAATTAGACACCTTTGTAGTTCAGACACAAAAATGGGTAATGGCTTGGACCTTTGATCAATCAATGGAAGTCACTGATGGTTACTGCTCTACAGGCTACCATAGTCATTTATGATTCCATGAAAAGTCTGACCCCATTTCTGACCCTGGAAGGCTGGAGGGGACAGAGGGAAGAAATAGTTTTCCCAACTCTTATGTGAGTATAACCAGGAAGATGAGGGATCATTGCCTGGTCCTTGCTCTGGATCCCATCTATTGTCTCCTACTTTTTACTTAATCCTTTTTTTTATCTTTGCTGCCATTCAAGATATGAGACATTACACAGTTCTCTACACAATACGTGTATCTTTAGAAATTCTACTCCTTAAGCAAATTGCTCTAATTTAACAAACTCTGTTTATGAATGATGTTTGACATTTCATTCGTGTGGTAAAAATGAAAAACTTCAATAAGTACTAACCATAATCAAATTTCATGCCTAAAATTCCTGGAGTCAATCAGTAGAAAACCTATTTACCTCAAGTTAAGGCCTTTATTCTTTAAACATGGTTAGGAGTAGCCTATATGGCCAAGAGCTGTGATTCTCATGAGTCCCCATTTGTATATTTGAATGGTCAATTGTGGCCCCCATCTGAGGATACTTAAATCTGTTCATCAGGGTCACATTGACAAAAGGGAGATTTTTCTCCAAACTTGGGGGATTCAGGTGTATAGAAAAATCTGAAATCTTGAAAAAATGGGGTGATTAAAAAAAACCCTAAAAACTAGCATTTGTCTGCACTTGTCTACACATTTTAGGTGCAGACAATGCCCCCAACACCACCAAATGTCCCCAACACCACCAAAATATTCACTGAGGTGGCAGCACTAAAAGTGAGTAGGTGGGTGAATAGCACACATCCTTTCCCTACTACCAAAACTGCCTGTGAAGGAGCAGCAATGGAGGGTGGTGGTGTCCTGCTCTGAAATTTAGGGTGGAGGGGAGGAGGATTCATCTGGGGGGGTGAAGTTCAGGGTGGTAGAAGATCCCTGACCAAAGGCAGCAGTCCCACTGACAGACTGCATACTCTCTAGCACACCTTTTTCTCTGGGGCTGGTACACATACATAGCAGCAGCAGCTTCCCACCTCTGCTGAGTCCCACTAGTTGACTCCTTTCTACTTTGGCTGGCAGTGCATGACAGCAGCTGGCTGGCTGGCCATGCCCCAGAGAAGGCTGCCCATCTGGATCGGCCTTCCCTGCCCTAGGCTCTGCCAATCCAACCACAAGGCTGTTTTCTGGCTGCGGACTAAGCGGGACTGAGGGAAGAGCTCTAGCCTGGCAGTGGGGGTTACCACACTTTGTATTCCCAGCGATGTATTAAGAGTTTGAAAATGTTGTAAAAAACATCGCTTTAAAAGGGGTTTTGGATACCACGGCTTATAAATGCTTGGAAGACGTCTTCACAGCTAAAGGGGCCAAACAAAGTACGAACAGTATTTTTTATAACGTTTTCAAACTCTTAATACATCACTGGGAATACAAGTGCGGTAACAGCCAGTGTCTCTTCTGGAGTGTGCCAGATACTGCTCATACCAAAGCCATGAGCAGCCATTCAACTTGCAGCCCTCATGACTCATGCAAGGAGTAGATCAGAGAGGAACATAAGGTGGCAGTGATGATGCACCAGGAAGATCTCCTGCACAATTACACACACGCACAATATACATATAAAATTAAGTATAAATACATACACATATACAATTAAGTATATATGCATACACTTCATAACCCAAGATAGGTCTTTCTTATTTGCATATGAATGTCTTATAGGCTGCTTATAAATTATCAATTTTTCCTTCTGTTACGTCTCCAACTACATATACCTTTCAACAGAATTGTCAATAGATCCCTTCATATGTTGGCCAGTTTGTCCTGTAGTTTTGTTTTTTTAATAATCACCAGATTCTAATTTCAGTTGTTGGAACCCATGCCTCATGAGTTTCACAATCCAGGAATATCTAGAAACATAATGCATGAAGCAGCCTTCAATTGGATAATGTTGAATTTGATGATGGACTGGAACCACAAAGAATTCCTTTATGAAATGCAGACCTATCGTTACTTATTGAAAAAGCTCCATTTTACTGGATATTTTCACGTCAATCTATATGTAATTTTATTGTAATATAATATCGAATGCATACATTTTACCACAGAAGAGAGATGAATTGTTTTCAAGAATGGTTATGAGAAAACAGTGTTTTCATTCTCCATTATATGAGAAAAGGGCTTTATTTTATTTCATATTAAAACATGGCCTTTTCCGCATGCACAGCTTACCACAGATTTTCCCAGTGGTCAAATTGTGTGGCTTGGAAACACTTTCTGGGAACCATTCCACACCCTTTCCCCCCCCACCCAGTTTCAGTGTTTCCCCTCCCTTGTCATTTCAGTTATATTTATTCTGAATGTTATTGCAAAAAAAAAAAAAATATTCCTGGTGAGGGTTGGACATCACCTATGATGTGGTGGGTGACATTGCTGGCAATCCCCCCTTTTTTCTTTTTGTGTGTGCAGGTGCTCTAGCATCACTGCACAGTTGTATTAAACTCCCAACTCAAAATGGATGCCCAAAAACAGAGCACCAGCCACAAAATGTTTAGGAACATCAACACGTATTCAAAAAACTCCCCCCAAACACTAAAATATTGATCCACATTGTTGTTCCAAGTCTGCTTTGCTTTGTGCTAATGCATTAAAAGTGGTCAGTACAGGCTGATATTATCAGTAAATTTTCTCTTTTTTCCCCAAGTAGTTTTTTTTTTTGGAAATCTAAGTGGATCATTGGGGGGCGGGGGGCGGGGAGGTGAAACTGGGTAGTTGAGCACCCTATATTCAGTCTGCCCAGATTGTTCTCCTGTAATAAAACATAATGTTTTTATGTATGTTTACAGAACTTGTAGCAGTTAACTTTTTTCTTTATATGTGTATTGACTCTTAAAGGTTTAAGTATATGTCTGATTCATTACTCATAGGAAAACACAAAGTACTTCTCCTACTTGCTAGTGCTCTGCAGCTCTACGCCAGGCAATACATGCTGGATGACTTAATGCTAACTTATTCCAGTGTTTTATCATTAATTCTATCATTTTAAAAAAATAAAATAGCACGGTAAATGGTTGGAGGGGTTGGAGGACAACAACAGAAATAACAACAATAATCTGGGCCAGGAGGGGGGTTTGGCTTCACTTCTATCTCCTCCTCAGCGCGACAAAAATGTAGAGGGAGAAGAGAGTGGCCAAAGCGAGCCTGCTTCTTCTTCTTCCTCCCACCTTGCCACAGTGGTTGTTGTCCCTCTCTCTAATTTGACTGACCAATGAGGGAAGGAGGAAAGGGAGTGAGTGAAGCAAATGAAGAGGAGGAGGGACACGACCGTGGGGTTGTGGAGAGGAGGGGGGCTCTCATCTACCATGGCTTGTTCCTTCTGTGCCGTCATCTTCTCCTCCTCTGCATACACAGACAGGACAGGGCATGAAGGTGATCACTCGCTCCAGCATTTTATTGCTAATTTCATAGGTGTGGACAAGGTGTTTTGTGGGGCAGAGAAATAAACACCATTTGGAGAATTTTGCTTGCTCACTGAAAGTGGACAGCATTCAGTTTGTATGGAGGGTGGGAGAAACAAGTCACTTTTCCTTTTTCCCCAAGCTTTGAGGTTGACCTACAAAAGCAGATCTCTCCTAGTCTTCCCACTCCAAGCATCTCCCTAAGTTTCAGCCTTGCTAGAATAGAGAGAAAAGCTTGGGTGGTAGAGCAGATAGTAGCTGGAGAAGCTCGGCTAATTTCAGATAGCCATTGGCTTTTGATCTCCCCTTCCAAACTTTCATGTTCACCAATCAAACTACCATGTTCAAATGAGACGATTGTATATGAGCCAATCACCCAGTCTGAACAACTGGCAGCCAATAACTTGAATGCCTGCCAAATAGGATTGCATCAAAATTGCACATGTGCAAAAAGCTGATACAGGCAGACTGGCCACCATTAACTGAAAACCAAACAAACCAATTGTTTACAACTAATTTTAACAGTGACTGCACCCACATAGTAACCCATGACTTCTCTTGCTGCCTGTTGTGCCACTGGATAGCTTTTGGAGGTTTTTGTTAAATCAGTCATTGCTATTGTGCTATTGCGACCTAATGCTGTATTGACACAATAAGTCCTAGCTTTCTTTCTTTTTTTAAACTATGGGCTTAACTATATGATACTTTTAAAACTAGTTGTGTTTGGGTTCCCCAACCCAACTTGCTTTCAGCTCCACCACACAGCAGCTGTAGGGAATGTCATTTTTAAAGTTAACAGGAAACCGTTTGACTCAGGACAGAGGTGTGAGGAGTAGAGGTGTGAGAAGGCTCCTCCCTCCTCCCTACAGCTTTCTCCAGAGCCCAGTTTGCCTCAGTGGAGAATTATTTGTATAACTTGCAAGGTACATGTGTATTCCAATGTGGTTTATTCCAAGGAAAATGGTCTTACGATTGCAGCCCTAGGACTTCTCATTACTTTTGTTTTCTCTTCCTTGCCCAGTTCAGCTTACCTAAAAAACATGTTCCCTTGAATTCCATAGAACCTATTTCCAAAAATGATCCCTTAAGGTTAGAACATATGTAACGCTGAAAGTAAGTTGCAATCATCAGCAGGAGTTACTTTAAAGTTAACTGCATTTGGCATTTTGGTGCTTCTATCTCTTGTGCTTTGACAGAGCAAAAACTCTGTATTGATTTTATTTGATGTAAACAGTTCTACCAATCATGTCACAACTCACAGATTTTTCTTTTTCTTGAAGCAGTTGTTCATATCCTGAAAGGTTATTGTGGACATCATTGTAGTTGCTTTATTGCTTGATTCTGTAGGGAATAAAGCCTTGTGCTCTTCAAGTGCAGAGTTCCCTTCATTGCCACTATCTTGCCCTAACAAATTGTGTCTGTAAATTGCTTCTTTGTGAACTTAGTGGTCCTCTACAGGCTTCTGTAGCTAAAAGTGTTTGAAGAGCAGTGAAAATATTCCCTTAAAGTCAGAGCTGTAGCCACATTTCATCACCAAGCAAAGTCTACCACATTTGCAGGTGGGGGTTCAGATAAAAGAATGGAAAACCAGTGATTTCCCCATAACTTCCATGACCACTTGCAGTAGTAACTTCTATACCTGCAAACATATGTAACTTTGAACACAGGGTCTGTGTTTTCATGTTAGTGTTTTTGAATTGTTATTATAAGTCAAATAACAGCAGTTATTTATATGTCCAGAAGCTATTACTTATAATGAACCACTTATTTAGATTAATAGTAGTTTCCATTCATTACATCCTTTTACATGCCCCTTTTAAACAACAGTCTGAGGAGAAGGAATCTTGGCCGGATGGAGGTGGGAAGGTCAGATGGGTGGACTTAGAACACTTTCACTTTTGGTGAGCAGCAGCTGGCGCTGATTTTTATTAACCAAACATTTTCATGTTATAAAAAAGGAAGACATCATATTATCAATTAATAAGCCTTCTTTAAGGGTAGAAATCTCAAGTAGGGCAAATCGGAGCTCCAGGTGGAACACTACAGCCATCACCCTCCTCCCCAACTGCCGCCTTGTTTGAAGTTGTTTCAAATGTGTAGCACACTCAGATTCTGCAGCAGAAGGTATATAAATAAGACTATAGATAAATATCTCAACCAGGAGCTGACACACTTCAGGTGGCCACTTTTGCCATGACCTTTTGAAGCATTGTCATACCTTCCACTTCACAACAACTACAGAACACACTGCCTTGACTTAGTACACACACACACCCATTCGTCATAAGCGGAGTGCCAGCGTCAAAGTCAACACTGCAGTGAGCCAAGTGCTTTTGATTAAAGTCGAGAGGCTTTAAATTACTTCTGTGAAAGTCTTGCAAAATTTGGGTACAGATGGAGTCCATCCATGCTTGTATAAAATGAAAGAAACAACTGCAAAATGAAATGGCTCACTTCCATCAAATTTACTGTGCCGAGCAAGAATGAACATTACTCTTTTGTGCTGTCTGTTCATTCTTTGCCTGACCACACTTAAAATGATTATTTTCTCCTGTAAAAGAGAAACTGGTTAAATCCCAATTACAACAAAAATAATTCTCTCTCTCTCTCTCTCTCTCTCTCTCTCTCTCTCTCTCTCTCTCTCTCTCTCTCTCTCTCTCTCTCTCTCTCTCTCTCTCTCTCGATAGCCTCTGTCAGGAATGATTATGAGAACAAGAGTCTT
This sequence comes from Euleptes europaea, assembly GCF_029931775.1. Classification (NCBI taxonomy): domain Eukaryota; kingdom Metazoa; phylum Chordata; class Lepidosauria; order Squamata; family Sphaerodactylidae; genus Euleptes; species Euleptes europaea. The sequence goes on along the minus strand of NC_079314.1, from coordinate 78,781,474 downwards.
TAGGATCTGCAGGTTGTGGATAAAAAATGATTTTAAAAAAGGTAAATACTGTTTTGTTGATGCATGATTTTTAAAGATTTTTTTAAAAAAAACATGTCGCACTTTGTATCTAAAGGGTTATCATCTACAGAATGGCTGGCATAGTTGGGGTACATCACATTAGTGACATTGACAGTTTGTAATTGTCCATTTCAGAATATAAATACTGCGTCCAGCTCCATTAAAATTATATCTGAATATTATAAGCTCCCCCTCCCTAGCTCACTCTCCCCTCCCTTACCTGCAGTTTGCTTTGACACAGCAGCAAAGCTCTGCTGCCATGCCAAAGGACTGGAGCCAGGGCTGTTTGCAAGCTCCAAGCCAGCCCCAACCCCCTGTTTGCTTCGGCTTGGCAGCAGAACTCTCTGCTGTTGAGCTGAAGCAAACTGGAGCTCCCAGCCAGCCCCACCTCCAGTCCTTCAGCACAGCAGCAGAGCTCTGCTGCCCAGCCAAAGCTAAATGCAGGTAAGTAAGGGAGGGGGAGGAGGAGCCTGGAGAAGCAACACAGCGTGAATTGCTTTCAGAGCTGTCTCTCAGCCTTCTCTGGACCCAAGATGGTCAGTGGGGCAAATCTGAAAGATCCAGGGAGGTTTCGGCATTTTTCGGGTTTGGGTTTATTAACCCAAACATTTTAGAAAAATCCAGGTTTTCTGGATTTTTTGAAAATTTCTGGGTTTGATAAACCCAAACTTGAAAAATACTGACAAAAATTGTGCACATCTCTACCTCTGTGGCCTTGTCTAGGCTGGCTCACACTCCTCCTGCTCGTCCTCCTCCTCCTCTTCTTCTTCTATCAAAAAGATGGAAGAGACTGAACAGTTCTCCACAAAATTATTTCTCCATCAATGCTATTTCACAAAGAATACCTAGTGTGGAGAAATGCAATTTACTTTGGAGGTTTGGACTGTACAAAACATTCACATTTAGTTTTTAAAAGTTTCTCTCTCTCTTAGCAGAAAACAGGCAGCAAGGGGGAAGTCAATTACTCTCCAACCTCACCTAGCAACACTATAGAAATGCTAATGGCCTCCCAGGCCAGAAACAATGAAATAGTCAGCTCACGCAAGAAGACAAAGGTAATGACTACTGAGGAATTACACAGCTTTAAGATAGATAATGAATACATTAAACTTGTTCAAGAGTTTCTATCCCTTGATTCCATCATCAAACGAAAGGGAGATTGCAACTAAAAAATCAGAAGGAGATTGAGACTGGGAAGGGCAGTCATGAAGGAGCTAGAAAAGATCCTTAAGTCTAAGGATGTGTCACTGTCAACCAAGATCAAGATAATCCATACTACTGAATTCACCCCTTCCAGGTATGGGTGTGGAAGCTGGACAATGAAGAAAACTGACAGGAAGAAAGTTGGTTCCTTTGAAATGTGGTATTGGAAGAAAGTTTTACAGATACATGGGCAGACCAAGTCACCCTGAACTGTCCCTAGAAGCTAAAAGGACTAAACTGAGGCTATCATACTGAGGCTAAATTGAGGCTATCATATTTTGGACACATTATGAGAAGACAAAAGTCACTGGAAAAGACAATAATGCTAGGAAAAGTTGAAGACAGCAGGCAAAGAGGAAGACCCAACATGATATGGATTGACTCTATAAAGGAAACCATGACCCTCAGTTTGCAGAACAGGAGCAAGGCTATTAACGATAGGATGTTTTGGAGGTCATTAATTCATAGGGTCGCCATTAAATTGGAAGCGACTTGATAGCACTTAACACACACACACACACACCCTCTGCAATATGCTGAGGTCTGTCATCAGGCAAAATATGTTACCTGAAGATTTAAAGTTTGAAAAACTTTGGTTGATGCAATAGAACATGTAGTGTGCCACAGCCAAGTGGAAACTGGATGCCGTTCAGAAAGTTGCTTGAAATTAAATTGCTCGAAGACTGCTGAATAAGCAGAATTTCTTCTCAACTCCTACAATTAATTCTTTTGAATTTTCCTCACCAAGTCTTGCCAAACAACATTTTTTGTAAGGGAATAATTCCACACCATTAAACACCCTGCATACTTGTAGTAGTTTCTTCCTATTCTGTATAAATCTATCCAATCATTTTACAATCATTTTTGTTAAAAAAAAAAAAAAAGCGAGGCCAAGGGTTCAATTAATGAAACAAATCTTTATAATCACATGATGCCTCATGATCTCACCAATTTGCCCTACCTAGCAACCCACCCTATTGTGGCGCAAAGGGGAATGGTGGGAGTGAGGGAGAAGGGAGAATGAAACACAGACACATTGCTGCAGGGAAAACAAGCTACTGCTTTTATTGAATGCAACCACAGGAGCATTGGGCACAGCACAGAGAGCACATCCAGCATCTGGTGACCCACCTCTTGACTGATGGCAGCAACTATCACCCTAGCCTCTTTGCTAGGGGGAACCACATGGGATGGCAAATCCAAGGGTCCCATATGGGCTTAAGGCACTGCATGGTTCCGTTGGGATGACCCAACCCTAAAGACCCCTTATCAGGGTCCCTAGTTTGGGATGACCCAACCCTAAAGACCCCTTATCGGGGTCCCCTTACCAAGGGAGGCAAGCTTGCCAGCTCAGCCTTCCCTCCAATTCTGCCTTTTCCTTAAAATCCACCTTGTGAGTTCTGTTCAATAAACTTCCCTGTTCTGTTTGTTAAAGTTAAGAAGCCTCTTGTGTCAAATTTCTCTCTGAGGTAAATACAGGTGTGGGACTAGGGAAGAAGAAATATAATCTCCTCACAATACACTCAGGCTAATGCTTTCCCTCAGCATATTCAGTCAGGCTGAGAGAGTGGGATATTAAAGAGGGTATAAGGGGGGTGTCATACTGCCCCACGTCTACCCTCCTTTCTGGGATGCTCCTGAATACAGTAGTTGCCCCACATGGGAGGTGAAATTCAGCTTAGCAGGGGAAAGAGGGTGCGATTTCAGCTCCCTCAAAATTGGGCTACCACTCTGCAGACGTGCCAATACATGATGTGGTGGCCAGGAAGCACTGAAAGGTGGGGAGTGATTGCCTCACATGGGGGGGGGGTCAATTCAGCTCATCAGGGGGGAAAGGGGTGTGATCAGACCCTCAAAATCAGGCTCCCACTCCACAGATGTGCTGCTGCTTCTTGTTGTAGCCAAGAACTGCTTACTGCCAATTTTTCCTCCGGTCAAAAAACAACAAAAAACAGCCTCTGGAGATTGCCACTGCCGAGGAATGCTGAAGCAGTTCTTTTTGCTCTGTGCCACTTCTCTTCTCATTGGAACAGTTCCTTTTGCTTTGAGCTTCTCATTCCTTTTCTGGAAATCTTTGGTCTTTGGACCAACTGATGGGCAAGCTCTCCAGCACTGGCAGCTCCTTAAATTCAGACAGAGAGGACCCAAGTGAAAACATGGAGTTCCAGTCCCTGACACTGATTGGCTGCTCATCCTCAAGCAAAACCCAACTGCCACTGTTCTCAGACCACTGCCAAGGAGCTAGAAACAGAACTTTCCCCCCTTATTCACTCTTCAGCCCCTTGGCTTGTAAAGCAGCTCTGGATAAGTCCAGAGCCATCACGTCTTGCCACTCTTAGTAAAGGCCTACCCTGTCCAAAGATCAGTCTTGGAAGAAGAAGAAGAGTTGGTTTTTATACCCCGCTTTTCTCAACCATAAGGGGTCTCAAAGTGGCTTGCCTTCCTCTCCCCACAACAGGCACCTTGTGAGGTAGGTGGGGCTGAGAGGGTTCTGAGCGAACTATGACTAGCCCAAGGTCAACCAGCAGGCTTCATGTGGAGGAGTGGGGAAACCAACCTATTTCACCAGATTAGAGTCCGCCGCTCATGTGGAGGAGTGGGGACTCAAATCCAGTTCTCCAGATTAGATTCTGCCGCTCTTAACCACTGTACCACGCTGGCTCTCTTATTTATCCCATTCCTCCTGTGGCAACATGAAGCAGGAGAAAAAAATGATCTACAAATACTGTCAGTTATAGGGGACTCCATCATTCCTGCTTGGCCCTGAAGTGACCAACTAATCCTATGTTGTCCCTAGAAAGGGTGGGTGTGTCAGCAACATGTGGCACATGCTTGCCTAGGGAGAGGCACAAAAGCTCTTTATGGCTCCCTTAAACCTATTCACCATGGGCTGGCCAACCAAAAGCTCGGGCAAGTCTGGTCTTGTACTCAGTTAAAATGGGAAGGGGCCAGGACAACAACAACATCCCTGGACCTCGTGGCTATAAATGAACTTTCAGCATTACCCTGCATCATCATGGGTCAGGTATATCTAAACTTACGCATGGTATGTGGGGAAAATTGTATAGAAATAAATTTTCCCCTCCACTTTTTAAGATGACAGACTTCAGGTAGACCATGCAAAATCATTCCTTATTTCCTTTTCAAGCATTACGAGCTTTCCTTTTGAAGCAATATACTAGACTTTGTTTGGGAAGTGATTTATAACAGATTGACAGGGCTGGTATGTCTCTACATACATGAATTGTTGTGACATTATGAAAAGCAACAGAGAACAAGTGCAGCTGGGCACATGGCGGTGTTCTCTGTCTTTAATAATGTGCTCCAGATGCTTCCATTTTATACCCATATTAGATAGCCAACAAGACATTTGCTAAATCTTCTGAAATAATGGCAACGTTTAGCTGGAGCAAAGGTTATTTTGTAAAAAGCCCCTTTGCATTTTCTGCTTTCCTTCTCGTCTTTCTCATCTTTACATATGGGACTGATCCTTTAAGACCCTGTTATGAAGACCTAACCATTTGAATGCCAAATACTTTCCTAGGGTATTTCAAGCCACGAGGCAGCAATTGGTATCAATTTCTTTGATAAGACATGGCTCTCCAGTACCGAGAGATAAACAGTTCCATAGTAGGCACGTGTGTATTAAATACTAAATCACTTTTAAAAGTGGCTTTTCTCATTGCTCTGGGCTTCAAGGAGAAAGGGGGGAGGTAGTTGGGGAAGGGAAGAGACTGCTAATGTGTCTATGTTGAAAAAAAATGGTTTGTGAGGCTTTTTGCTGAATGAATACAGAGCAAATTTTAAAGAGATAATACTTTCATAGTTTATGGACTTAAGATACACCATGTGAAAACACTCTTCATTTTATTTTCCTATGTTTCCTCCATTAGCATTTATGTGAAAGCTTTCTTTAAATGGCTTTGTAAATGTAAAAAAAATCCTTTTAGATTTGCAGGATGGCTTGACAATTTTGGAACTTTTTACTGCAACTTTTTGATAAGGCTACTCTATTTTAGTGTAGTCTGTTAAGTGGTATTGCTACAGTACAAATTTAAACCAATTTAAATAATATAGCTTCCAACCAAGGAGCCCTGGGATTCGTAACTCTATGAGAAGCCAGTTACCCATACTAACAAAATTCTGAGCACAGTCACAAAGCCACAAATTTAAGTATAGTTTGGCAGGTGCAAAAGGGTGTTTCCCAGTTAGTTTGTATTGACCATTGCCCAGTGTATGCAAAATTCTTTTATTACTTTACTTTAATGATACTGTTCATATGGCCAATTTGGCTCTGAACAATGTCACACTGAGATCAAAGTAAAGAAAAAGAAAAAAGGAACTATTTAAATCGCCCATAAGGAAATCAGTATTTTTAACCTTAATTGGCTGGGAAAGAAATTTGGCCAATGTAGTATCAAATTCCACCCCTGCTAAAAGAACCTTCAGATTATCCAGTTTATAGACAGATTCCCGGATAAAAGGCTTTATCCATCTGACTCTAGCCTTGTTGAGCAAGTCACAGCTAAACAAGGAATGCGGACGAGTGTCTGTTTGGCCAGAACCACACTGACAGACTCCCTCACAGTACAGTACCCTAGTTAAATGACCTATTAACTCCCCTGATGGGATGGCATTCAGTCTAGCTAACATAAATAACGGTCTGTATCGCGGTGTTGTCAGAAAATCAAAATACTTTGGGAGGGATTGTGGCAAGTTTAGACCTAGGTGAAGAGGTGAGCACACTCTACATGCTCTTATTGTAGTGCTTCCAGAATCCAGTTTTAGCGAGCAGCTCAAGATTATTTTATTAGTGCTCTATGTTCTTCCTTTGACAAACGGAGGCTGACATATGAGAAGGAGCTGGTTTAAACCCCTATCAGAACCAGTATGTTCCTCAGCTGACTAATAGTATCTCAGCAAAGCTGTTTCAGGTGGAAAAAAAATAGAAGGGGGTGGGAGACATACATCTTTCCTCTCATGCAGCTGTCCTAATCCAAATCAGGCCCTCTTGCCTGTTATTTGAAGAAAAATAATACTTCCAGTTCCTTTCACAGAACCCCCAGTGTCAACTCTGGTTTGGGCCTCAGTGACACACAGAGAGAGGATTTGGAAGTTGACTCACTCTGTATTAGTAGGAAACGTATTTTCTCTTCAGCTCCACTAACTGGTTTACACTTGCTGTGTGTTGTTTTTTTCCAAAGAGGAGTCCAGAACCTGGAGGTTGCTTTACAATTGGCAAGTGATTCAGTTGTGTGTGTGAAAGAGATTAGACTGATCACAAGGTTCCATTTCCCCATTCCTCTCTCCTTTCATTGTTACTCAGTTTCAGTTCAACAAATGGTGCCATCTGAGGCCAGTGCAACCTCTCCCCCATCTCCACTGCCTCCAGCTGGTGCAGCTAATTCTCCTTCCCTCTTTGCTCTGGAGTAGTGTTGGTAAGAGATCACAGTTCCTCCTTTACCAATTTCTCCCTAAAATCCAACAATCCATTTCTTTTCTCTTTTTATGAATTGGGAGTTTGTGTTGAAACATACCTTGTAGAGCTTCCCAAACTCTCATTAGATTTATTGCAAGATTTAAGCCACTACTTTAGTTCACAGCCAAACTTTCATGAGAGGAAGAAATCGCCCAGAGGTTGGGAAGTTCTAAAAGGCATGTGTGGCTTGTTGTGCTGGGTTTTAAAAGTCCTGGAGCAGAGGGATGGAGGATTAACTTCTTGACTTCTGGGTAGGGATGCAGATAGTAGGAGGGTGAGGCAGAGGGCTAGCCAGGGTGGCAACGAAGAGGAAGAGGTAGGAGCAAGGAAGATGAAGTGGAAGCAGAGGGGGAAGAGTTAGGTGAGACACGATATTACCACCCTCACCCACCATCTAATGTCATTCTCTCAGTTGGCCTCATGCTAGGAACAGGGGAGGCTCTGCAACTAAAAGTTCAGTGTTGTTTGTGGCGCATTTCTAAATAATTCATAGTACACACAGTTAAAATATTATGTCATCAATAGTTCATAAGATTCTCTTACGGTGACTGAGTGGGCATCATCATTAATGAATAGTGTATTTGTGTGACAGGCACACGTGCTTTAAGTGATTTTCCACCAAGCATTCCCAAATGGTTGCTTTGCATCAAGCACTCACATTCACTGAACAACAGGCCCAGTCTGACAACATTCAAAGTTATTTGAAATTATTAGCTAACCTACCCTCTGTACTTTTTAGCAGAGGCACATTTTCTCTCTTTAGCATTGTCTTCAGGAACCCAAATGCCAACGCTGCCTTTGCTTCTGTAGGACTTCAGTGGGTGCAAGCAAAACTTCTACTTCTCTACTGACTGCTCTGCCCTCTGCCATTCTTGCTACTTAATTGGGTTGCAAAATGCATTCCTGCTTTGCAAGTGAGATTTTGAAATGCCTGTAAATAGGATGCTTTCTTGTATTCATTTTGAATGCAGCAAGCATTATCCCTTGGATGAGGGGTACATTATTTGGGCTGTGTGAAAGAGACCCAGGGTCTTTAGCCAATCTGGGTGCCAGGTCAGAGGGCTCAAGCCCACCATATTTGGACCCTCCAACCATGAGGTGTTAACATATCAAAGGGCTAGCATGTTTCCCTCTTAGTTGGGAGAGGAGGCTCTCTATTGTGTGAAGACCACCTCCCCTCCTTCCCATCCACAGAGATGCCAGGGTCTCTTTCCATCACTATAACTGTCACAGAGTCTCTTGTCTCCCTGCCTCTTATCCATCACAGATACAAATACAGCTTTTGTTTTACTCATTCTTAATACTTTTATGATGCATGTACTATAATAACAATTGGATCTAAGTATCCAAAATATTGTCTTCTGAGATCTGGACTCTTAAACCAGGGATTATGCATTCAAGTTCTGTCTGGGATGAGCTTTTCAGTAGAACAGTGTGGTTTTGGCATACAGAAAGTACCAACTTCAATCATATTCAATTATATATGCAAATATATCTCTTTGTCTAAGAGACTGTGGGCCATATCATTAGGTATATGACATATTATCTGTTTGCTGCATGTATGACCCACACATTGTTTCCTACTGATGTAATACTATTTTTCTGAACTGTATCTGCACTCTGTTTCATGTCTAATATGCTATGCTTCTTCAGATTTCTGTAATTCTGGTCCTAATACATTGCTTACTAGATGTTTCATCCTAGTGAGTGCATCAATTTGTGTAATGGGCTTTCAGTCTCAGTGAGAGAGGCCAACTATGAACATAGTAAATTAAATAATGATTTAATGTGTGTATGTGTGTTAACTGTATGACAAGGCAAGAATAAAATAATATAGACACGTTTCAAAAAAGAGGGCACTGGGGTGACAGAAATGTGTTTCTTACATATTATTACATACGTCTGTATATGTAGCAGCCTTAATAGTCCAAACTAGCTCAATGTTCTCAGAGCTAAGAAGCTAAGGAGGGTTGGTACCTGAACCACCAAGGAAGATTGAGGCTGCTATGCTGAGGAAAGCAATGACAAGCCACCTCTGCTCTTCTCTTGCCTTGAAAACCTCACAAGGTGGACTTTCATGGGGTTGCCAGGAATCAGTTGCAACTTGACAGCACACTTTACAGGAATGCACTTTGCTGTCAGCTTAGAAATCTTATGACTGATTAGAATAATGGTAAATTCTAACAGGCCTAAAAAGTATAAAAGAGATTTATAAAAATTTGGTAAAATAGCCAAACTTTGTCTTTTTCAAAAGATTTGGGTGGGGGAAAATCTTCAAATATAAGCAAACGTGACTCCCCTCCTGCATTTCAAGGTTCCACATCCCTCATTTTGATGAAATGAAAATGCTGTATCAATAGCTGGTATTGTAAAGATACCTGGAACATTTGTAATAGCTGTTGTTAATACTAGGTACTACTACTAATACTAGGTAAAGCATGGTTTGGTCCTATATGAACAAATCTGAAGTCGGTATTGGACTCATGTATTCCTTCCACGTTCTTTTTAACTCTGCTATTCCCTTCCTGGATTGCAGTAAATCATAATTTCCATTACATCCCCATATGGTCATGAAAAGCAGAACCTCAAACCACAATTTGCAGTTCTGATTGTGCTAGCAAGAACAAGCTTGCACATCACATTGTGATTTGCTGGAAACCTGTCTCCACAACAATCCTGTGATGGAGGTTAGGTTGAGACAAATTGAATGATTTGAGCCAATGAGCTTCATATCTAAGGATTATGAACTGGAGTAGAATTGCCAGGTTTCCCACTATGGTGGATACTTCTCACCAGCAACCCTTGCTGTCTGTCAGCTGGAGGGAGAAAAAATAAATTTAAAAATCACTTTTGACACAATAGTGTTATGTCACTTTTGGGGAAAACCTGGAAGTGATGCATGCCTCTCTAGGAGTCACCAGAAACTCTACATTGGTTTTACCATAGAGTTCCTGGCAATTCCTAGAAGACATGATGTCACATCTTGGTTTTTCCTGGAAATGATGTAATGCCATTGCACTGAGGCACCCCCATGTCACCTCCCCCATATTATTACCAGTTGACAGTTGCTGACTGGCAACTCTAAACTGGAGTGTCAGAGGATCCTAGTCTGGCAGAGTAGCCTCTACATCAAACAGGCTACAAGGATCATCCTAGCTTCATTCACATAGCACCAATCCATGGTTTGCTGTTAATCTAAATGAAACCTCTCTCTTTATATCTTCTGTTTTTGGTATCAGAATACACTTTCCAAATTAAAGAACCAAAATTTGATTTCCTGTGTGATTTCTCTGTACACTCTATTCTAGGTCATCCAGTGAGCTACCAAACTCTATGATTTTTTTGGGGGGAAAGTGAAGTTTTTAAATGAAAAGAGTAGGTAATGGTTGTACGGAAAACATTTTCATGTATGAAAAAGAGACTCCATAAGGTAAACAAAGACAGTGGATGGGTTTTCTTTTCTTTTATTAACAGACTCAGTCTGGGTGAATTACTGCTTTGAATTACCTACTCCTGAAAATGAAACTGTCAAAGAGACTTTAATTACAGCGCCATTATCTTGTGACACTAAGATAAATTTAGCATCATAAATTGTTCTAATATATCAGAGTTTTAACACAAATTGACACAAAGAAGGAAACCCAAAGTTTTGCATACTTTCCTTCTGTTGTTGCTACAAATGAGAGATTTTCACTTCTGCAGAGTTTGCTTTATACAAAAACAGGTTGTAAAAGTTGAAAGTCCTGGATAAATTTCCCATTCTGTTTCCTTTTTTTTTGTCTTGAAATACATGATGGAAAAAATTATATCAGTCTTATTCATGCATATTTAGAAGTAAATCCTACTTTATTTTATTCCATAGAGTTTAAGTCAGCTAATATGGTCTCTCCTTCTACCCATCCATTTAATGTAGGCATGAGCCAATTTCCCTGATCCATCTGACTATTGTTCTAATTTTTTTTTTTTTTGGCCAAACTACATTCAACTTCTTCTGAATACTGGTTTAATTAAGAGAATTCTAATACTAATTCCAGACTTAAACGATGCTTTATTTGTTGTTCATCTGCACAGACAAAATAAATGATGTGATTGTATAGATAACTGCATCAAGATTCTGATTTGGATCCAGAACAGTATAACAAGTGTGGCTTTCTTGCCTCTTCCTTTTAGGGACAGTCCCAAATGCCCCCAGATCTTGGACACATGACCTATGGGTAGAAATTGTTCATGGAAATGTTATACTGGATTCAAGTCCCTTCTGAGTGTTTTAATTATATTTCTCACATTCCACCACAAAAAAGGCCAGCTTCTGCCCCAGAGAAAGGACCCATTGTTTGGTCCTTCCATATTTCAAAAATATAGGCATGAACAGTTGTAATGCCCAGCCAATCACCAGACATATCTGTGGGCTATTTAAATTCTCCATGCACCACCTTCCTTTCAGCTTGGCTAGGATTTGGACCCAGACTTCTTCACTTCTTCTGACATGGAATGTAATTATTTGAGTTACCAGAAAACAGATGGAAAGTTGCACACACACACGCACACACACACACACACACACACTCAAACACACAACTGGTATTGAAACAGCAACATGAAGAAGCTGGTGTAGAATAAGCCCAGATTGCTTTACTCCAGGCATACAGAGTTTATAGAAAGCTGTTCTACTTTCCTATGCCTGGATCTGATTATCTCTTCTCAAACAAGATGACATTATAGCCTAAATGTGTTCTTTATCCACCATTGTTTGGGCACAGTCAAGACTGTTACCCAAGTTCTCAGCAATTTGTACATATTATACTACACAAGAATAATAAACAGTATAATTTGTTATTGGATAATGAACTGTTGTTTCCAGCAAAAAAATTGAAACCTGGCAGAAAGAAGTGAACTAGTAATAGATTTGGTGGGCAGAAGAACTGATTCCAGGGGCAAATAGTCAAAGATCAATTTTTTTTAGACGTTCCTTTGGATTGTTTTTATAACCGATTTCCCAACTTCATTTATTTTAAAACATAAATATCCAGGCATTCTTCTTAGAAGCTCAGTGTGTCTAATGATACACCATAAATATAATCAAGAACAGTACAAATCATACGATAAAGACACATTACCTTGGATCATTGTCGCCATTCTGTTTGTAAGAGTTTTATGCACGCTCTGAGAAAGGTGTTCATTTGTCTTTATCACCATTAGACATTTATGGCAGGGAATTTGATAGCTTTAACCTTTAACAACAACAAACAAGATTTTGGGAATCTGATCAAGAATAGTACAATTTCTTGTACAATTCTTGAAGAAGCCTTGCACCAAATTTTTATCAGTAAGAGTCATCAAGAAGAGATTAATACTATGCTTTTTAAAAAATTGATGGTTTGGGGACAATTTCACCACCCCTGGTTCTGCAAAGATCCATCACATCTATTATTGCAACTGTTACTAGATATTGTCACTACATACACAGAATGTCATCCTGATGGATGTTGCATTTTTCTCAAGGGACATACTAAAGAGTTTACAATCACTGTAGGTATAATTGATTGTACAAACTCCAGACATCAACTTTCCTTTATTCTAGAATGCTTCAAAGAAGAGAATATTAAACTCTGTAAAAATGCCCAATTTAAGGAACATCTGCCCTCATTACTGGCATCGTCAAACCCACTTCACTCACTACCTTTCAGTTGCAATATGGAATATCAGATATTTATGGATTATGTAACCACAAATATTATTCTGTGTAACAGTTCATTCCTGAGCCTTGAAGCGGCTGGGGACAGCATACCTGTCGTGCTGCCGTGGTATCTCTAAAGAGGTTCCCCAGCGCTTCAAAAAGCCTTTTTTACAGTATAAAAACAAACATGTGGCTTTCCCCCATTTAGGTCCCGGAGAGACCGTGATGTTGGAGGGGCGGCGTGCAGCTCCGCAATGCCCAGGTGGTGACAGAACTGTCCCCACTGCCAGTGTAAGTGACTCTTATTCCATGGTAGGGCTGTCAATTCGGTTCGGTCCGAACTGAAAATCAACCGAATTTCCCCTGATTCGGTGATTTTCAGTTCGGACGGATCCGAACTCAAACCTGGCGGGCAACCGGGGGGGCCGAATTCAGCGAGTTCGGGAGTTCGCGAATAAATTCGGCCAATTCGGCCCCCCCTTCAGGGCAGCCCGCTGAAAGGCGCGGGCTGCCCTTTAAACTGATCTGCGCCTCCCAGCTGGGAGGCTCAGATCAGTTTAAAGGGCAGCCCGCCTCCCTTCAGCGGGCTCCCCTGAAGGGAGGCGGGCTGTCATTGAAACTCATCTGCGCCTCCCGGGCGGGAGGCGCAGATGAGTTTCAATGACAGCCCCCCCCTTCAGGGTAGCCCGCTGAAGGGGGGCGGGCTGTCATTGAAACTCATCTGCGCCTCCCGGGCGGGAGGCGCAGATGAGTTTCAATGACAGCCCCCCCCCTTCAGGGTAGCCCGCTGAAGGGGGGCGGGCTGTCATTGAAACTCATCTGCGCCTCCCGGGCGGGAGGCGCAGATGAGTTTCAATGACAGCCCCCCCCCTTCAGGGTAGCCCGCTGAAGGGGGGCGGGCTGTCATTGAAACTCATCTGCGCCTCCCGGGCGGGAGGCGCAGATGAGTTTCAATGACAGCCCCCCCCCTTCAGGGTAGCCCGCTGAAGGGGGGCGGGCTGTCATTGAAACTCATCTGCGCCTCCCGGGCGGGAGGCGCAGATGAGTTTCAATGACAGCCCCCCCCTTCAGGGTAGCCCGCTGAAGGGGGGCGGGCTGTCATTGAAACTCATCTGCGCCTCCCGGGCGGGAGGCGCAGATGAGTTTCAATGACAGCCCCCCCCTTCAGGGTAGCCCGCTGAAGGGGGGCGGGCTGTCATTGAAACTCATCTGCGCCTCCCGGGCGGGAGGCGCAGATGAGTTTCAATGACAGCCCCCCCCATCAGGGTAGCCCGCTGAAGGGGGGCGGGCTGTCATTGAAACTCATCTGCGCCTCCTGGGCGGGAGGCGCAGATGAGTTTCAATGACAGCCCCCCCCCCCTTCAGGGTAGCCCGCTGAAGGGGGGCGGGCTGTCATTGAAACTCATCTGCGCCTCCCGGGCGGGAGGCGCAGATGAGTTTCAATGACAGCCCCCCCCTTCAGGGTAGCCCGCTGAAGGGGGGCGGGCTGTCATTGAAACTCATCTGCGCCTCCCGGGCGGGAGGCGCAGATGAGTTTCAATGACAGCCCCCCCCCTTCAGGGTAGCCCGCTGAAGGGGGGCGGGCTGTCATTGAAACTCATCTGCGCCTCCCGGGCGGGAGGCGCAGATGAGTTTCAATGACAGCCCCCCCCTTCAGGGTAGCCCGCTGAAGGGGGGCGGGCTGTCATTGAAACTCATTTGCGCCTCCCGGGCGGGAGGCGCAGATGAGTTTCAATGACAGCCCCCCCCTTCAGGGTAGCCCGCTGAAGGGGGCCGGGCTGTCATTGAAACTCATCTGCGCCTCCCGGGCGGGAGGCGCAGATGAGTTTCAATGACAGCCCCCCCCTTCAGGGTAGCCCGCTGAAGGGGGCCGGGCTGTCATTGAAACTCATCTGCGCCTCCCGGGCGGGAGGCGCAGATGAGTTTCAATGACAGCCCCCCCCCCCTTCAGGGTAGCCCGCTGAAGGGGGGCGGGCTGTCATTGAAACTCATCTGCGCCTCCCGGGCGGGAGGCGCAGATGAGTTTCAATGACAGCCCCCCCCTTCAGGGTAGCCCGCTGAAGGGGGGCGGGCTGTCATTGAAACTCATCTGCGCCTCCCGGGCGGGAGGCGCAGATGAGTTTCAATGACAGCCCCCCCCTTCAGGGTAGCCCGCTGAAGGGGGCGGGCTGTCATTGAAACTCATCTGCGCCTCCCGGGCGGAAGGCGCAGATGAGTTTCAATGACAGCCCCCCCCCTTCAGGGTAGCCCGCTGAAGGGGGGCGGGCTGTCATTGAAACTCATCTGCGCCTCCCGGGCGGGAGGCGCAGATGAGTTTCAATGACAGCCGCGCCTCTCCAGCGGAGCCCGCTGGAGAGGCGCGGCTGCCCTTTAAACTGATCTGCGCCTCCCAGCTGGGAGGCTCAGATGAGTTTAAAGGGCCCCCGCGCGCCTTCAGGGAATCCCTGAAGGCGCGCTTCGGCCGAATTTCCCCCCGAACTCCGGATCCCCCCGAATTACCGGGGATCCGAAGCGGGGGAGTTCGGACTTCGGCACGTACCGACCCCACAAGGGTCAAATTCGGCCGAATCCGAACTGTACCGAATTTTTTTTTTTTTGACAGCCCTATTCCATGGGTCATGCTAGCTCCAGAGAACTTCCGCCCCCAACTCAGGAATACACAAATCTATGGTTAGACCACATTTGGAATACTGTGTGCAGTTCTGGTCCCCACACCTAAAAAAGGATACTGCAGAGCTTGAGAAGGTGAAGAACAGAGCAACCAAAATGATCAAGGGGCTAGAGCAACTGCCCTATGAGGAGCAGTTAAAAAGTTTAGGGCTGTTTAGCTTGGAAAAAAGGCGGTTAAGGGGAGACATGATAGATGTCTATAAAATTATGCATGGTTTGGAGAGAGTGGACAGGGAGAAGCTTTTCTCCCTCTCTCATAATACTAGAACATGGGGACATCTGCTGAAGCTGGAGGGTGAGAGATTCAAAACAGATGAAAGGAAGTATTTCTTCACACAACACATAGTTAAATTGTGGAACTCCCTGTTTCAAGATGTGTTGATGGCTGCCAACTTGGAAGGCTTTAAGAGGGGAGTGGACATGTTCATGAAGGATAGGGCTATCCATGGCTACTAGTCAAAATGAATACTTGTCATGATGCATACCTATTCTCTCCAGGATCAGAGGTGCATGCCTATTAAATTGGGTGCTGTGGAACACAGGCAGGTTAATGCTGCTGCAGTCGTCTTTTTGTGTGTGTTGATATGCATTGTCTTACACTTACCTGCACTGAACTTCATTTGCCATATTGTTGTCCACTCATCCAATTTCTGGAGATCCTCCTGGAACTCTTCATAGTCAGTCAATGTTGGTCATTAAGTTACAGCATCTGTTGCTTTGAAATAACTGTTTAATGTTGATTATTTTTGGCACAAAGTGTCAAATCTGTTCTCTTATTTTTTTATCTTAAGAAAGAAAACATGCCATTAAAATTGGCCCATGAAAGAATCTCATTGCCAGGACCGCATGTTCTTACTGACACCATGGGATCTTGCTAGCCGTTTGTAATTGTGCCATCCAGCCTGCATAGTTCTCATTCTATACTATAAATACATAGCCATGTTCCTTGCACCAGTCGGAAAACTATCATGAGCTTAACATGACTTAACAGGAAGCAACAAACATTATTTGAAAATGGCTGTACATCAAAACTCAGCTACTCACACCTCACTGAGCTGCCAAGTGGGAATGACGATATGTGAATCACACTCAAGGGACTGGCACATTATGACAACTATCATCAGCAGTTTGTCCATTTCCTGCTGCCTTTAGGCAGTTTGGCATACTTGCCTGTGAACAGAGCAGGGAATATCCAGGATGAATCTGCAAATCACATCTACTTGTTGCACTTTGACAGAGGACAGAACTTGGAAAGTGATTATTGCCTACTGGGCATGTCATAGCACATATATGGTGTGATTTAAAAAAAAATCAAATCTACCCTGCATAACAGAAATATTTACAGCCAAGGCTGCTTTGCACTAGAACTCAAACACCATTAAAAAAAAATCAACTAACAAACATAATTGGCTCGTACAGATGGTATAGATTTGAATATATATAATTTTACTGGATATTAAATTATATTAAATGCCTGACAATTTCCAACTTGGATGACAAGTCAAATGTTTCCACTTTTGCTAGCAAAGTCAGTCATTTCCAGTTATGATAGAAGAGGGGTTACAGGATTCTGGAAGCTGAAATAACTTCAAGCATACAAGGTCCCATTGACTGCTTAATAAAAGTTTGTATTTATTTGAAGATAGAGATTGCAAAAGCAATATTTCCTGACTGCATTTATGGAAAGCTGTTATCCTATCTCTAGGAGGTAAAACTACTGGTGCGGAAATTAGAATTTCCTGGCAAACAAGTGAACTAAGACTCAGAACTATTATTAGTTCTAAGATAGCTAATCAAGGTTTGGCGAAGGAAATGCTTCCTGTTGTTTTAGAATCTAATTGATAGTGATGCAGATGAAGTTGGCAAATAGTGGTCTCAAAATACAAATATCTGCTTCTCATAACTCTTACATTTATTGCATTATACACCCCTGGACTTTCTATATTCATAATTAATATGGATATCCAATTCAAACCATTTACTTTTGCCTGGTTGTCAACAAACTTGGCAGCCAAGATTGGTAGCCACTGGAAAGTGCTTACCGAGTAATTCTGAGAATAAAACTAAGGTTTTCTCAACTACTGAAAAGCTTGGTAGGCTTCATTTTCAATACATCTGTTGTATTTTGGGGGGAGGGATAGCAGCAGATCAGCTGGTTGCTATAGGACCAAGTAGGAATATTTTGGAAGTTATCCAAGATCGTTAATGCATGGTCTATTTTAGAATTGTTTGTCCTTCCTCTATAGCGCCCCTTTCAATCATGTACCGATCATGTACCAATAAGGCATGCTGCTGGGGAGAGAGAGAGGTGCAGGGTCCAGCGGCAGGTAGAGGCGGTGGCATGGCTCTTCCCCCCTCCACCATGCCATCCTGCTGTCCCACCAGAGATGAGGGGAATCCAGCAGTGAGGAGATGGGTGGTGGCGGCATGGCTCTGAGCGCTTCGCCACCACTCCATTCCACTGGAGGAGAGGGGAAGCCAGCGGCGGGTGGAGGGGGAGCGTCGGGGCATGGGGTTCGGGTGCTGTAAAGGTACCTCTGCTGCTTCCGCCGGGTCTGCAAGTAGCTCTCCTCCAGTGGGGAGTCGACTTGGAAGCTTAACGTTCCGGCAAAATCTCACCTTTGTGGTGGGGCTTGAGTTTAAGTCATGATAACAGAGTGACTCAAAAACTCGGGGAAGATCTGGGATGGGCCGGGTCGAACATGCAGGCCAGAGATGGCCATGCGTGTTGACACAGCAGATTCACTGCATGCCCGGGAGTTTCCCTGGAAAAAATGGCCATGCGTCAATGGCCCAAGATAGGCTAACGAGTGACTTTCTTTGTCTCCTGATCTGCACCATATTGAGAGAAGGTATCTTATTGGCCTAGTCATCAATTTCACTGGCAAGGCTCCAACTATCATGCTTAGCTCATATTATGGGGGAGGACAGTTAAAGTTGTGTGACACCCATAGGGTGAGAAGAGGTTTATCTGAATCGTATGCTTGAGGAGCCAGGAGAATTGGCAAGAAGACTCTTGAGTTAGGAAAACATCACTGAACTGGAAAACCAAGTGATGTGGAGGAGGAGAATATTGCCTGGTCACTTTCAGCACATTAGTTGATATGCAGGCAGTGAAAAGTGATGCACAGACGTAATCTCTTCTGGGCTTTGATAGGTTTGCCTAATGTTCAAAGCCACTGGAGAGGCAATTTCCAGAGCAACAGCTTAAAGCTACTTGCAAAGACAATGGAGAAGGAAAATATTAGTTAGCTGCAACAACTTTTAAGAAAGTTGATTCTAATTATTACAATATTGAGTCTTGTATGCCATAATGCACACAGCATCAAACATTATAAGCTAACAGAGCTCCTTTGAAAAAGTAATCATTGCCACTCTGCTATGGAAGATGACTGAGTGACCTTGGGCCAGTCACTCTCTTTACCTGATCTAACTTATAGGACTATTGTTGTGAGGATCCAATGGAGAATGGGACAATGTTTTAAGCCAGTTTGGGTCATTATAAGGGAGAAACATGGGGTATAGATAATTAAATTTATATATATATATATAAACACACACACACATATATATCAGTATGTATGTATGCATGAACGTATGTATGCATGAACATATGTATGTATGAAAACATTCATATCTTGCCTTTTCTCCTGGTCCAAGGCAGCTTACAATAAAAGTTAAAACATCCCCAGCTGAAGAAACTCAGAACTATCTGTAGCCTAACGGGTTGCCAATCTCCTGGACTGGTCATGGCAACCCCGGCAGATGTGTGCAGCAGCCTCTCCAGACCAAGTGACAAGCCTGTGCCACCATGGAAAGGACTCCTCTTCATCCCTCGAAACCAGCAGTCAAAGAGCAGTAGCCAAAGTAGTCCCTCCAGAAAACCAGAGGGCATCCATGTTCCTGTGTATCCTGCTCTAGTGAAAGCCATATTGTAGGGAATATGTCCAGGCATGTAGCCTGCACCAACAGCCCCCCTCCCTCTTGCAACATCGGACTAGTTCAGCAAAGCCATTCAGCAGACATTGACATAACAATGACTCGCTCTTCAGCAACGATCTCCAGACATTAGCAGCGATCGCGCCTTTTGTTTCAAGCCATTAAGCCAATCAGTGAGACTACTGACTTCTCCTGGGATTGCACAAGCCATTGGAATCAGAATAGATTTCCAAATTCTCACTGCTCCACCCCAAGCCACAGATTAAGTCTGTTGTCACCTTTTTGCCACCTGGGAACCTAAAAGGGGTAAAACCCTTCTCCCCGCCCCCAGAAAAACAGTATAACTGGTCTGGAGTGCTCCCAGCCCATTCGCCCTCTCTCTCCCTTGGGCCTTCCCCTCCATACTGCCTGGCACTCTGCCAGAGGGGGTGTTCATGCTTGGACACCTAGCCCCCCCGTCCGCTTTTTATCCCCCAAAACTGCATGGAATTCAGGACGGACAACTAATCTGAAGAGAGGTGCAGTATATTTCCTCCTCTGCCTGCCACATGGCAAAAGTCTCTTTATTCCTCTCTTTATTTCCTAGATTCTCTGTATGTGTGTATGCATAATTGAATGCTTGAATATATAAACACTATTTAATTTGGAATCCTTTGTGTCTGTCTTTATTCAAGGTCTCATTAAACGGATTCTGGTAGAGTTGAGTGCGAACCCGCTATATAAATACATAGTTACCGATTGCTCAGCTAATTTCCCCATATAAAAGAGCAATTCGGGTAACATATCCCACCAATAATTGTTTCTTGTAATTTTAATGTGTAACCCAAAAGTGGGGCAATGAATTTTAAAATGTGTATGCACCACGGTTCCCCATTAATTTTTTGCTTCTTTTACCCTGCACTGACTCACTTTCAAGTAAGCTAACTAAGCTTTGTTTGTAACCCCTGAAATCTCTCTATTGGGATTCTGTCCTAAGGAAGAACACTGGCAGGTTGAAAGAACCCATGACACATGTAAAAACCTGCCCCCTCCAACAGGCATAATTTCTAGATGTTTCATCTTAGAAGTAATGTTTTAAGGACAGTGTGTATCTTTTTATTTTTATTTTGTAGCAAACATGCACAACTTCCCCACAATCTGTACAGATTTTCTGAACAAGTTAGTTTTATTGATCCCTCACATTAAAAAACAACTACCTTGGGTAATTGGATCAAACATTCCTCACAAATCAGGAAAAAAATTAGAATATAAGAAAACTCCTGGTGGATCAGACTAAAGCATCCTATTTCACAGAGTGACTAAGCAGATGCCCCCAGAAATAGTTCAGACAATGTGTGCATTCGGCTAAAGCCAAACCGGGAAAAAAAACCTGAAAAATATCTTTTTGATATTTTGGGTTTTTTCAAACTGGTACAAAATGATGGCAATTAAAGGGAGCCAAAAAAGCAGATCCTGGATAATGCTAAAT
Source organism: Euleptes europaea (assembly GCF_029931775.1). Lineage (NCBI taxonomy): Eukaryota > Metazoa > Chordata > Lepidosauria > Squamata > Sphaerodactylidae > Euleptes > Euleptes europaea. Next base: position 78,760,978 of record NC_079314.1, on the reverse strand, counting down.
TTTTCTCCTCTCCTCCTCCCTTCCCCTTCCTTTCCAGAGTCGTATCCACACTGCTTGCTGGCTCTGACCTCCATGTGGACATCGGAGCCAGCAAACAGCGTGGATCTGAACCTCCCAGCATTCAGATCCATGCTGCCTGCCAGCTCCAATCTCCACTTGGAGGTTGGAGCCAGCAGGCAGCATGGAACTGAATACCCCAGCAGCGCAGAACTGAACGCTGGACTGCACGGAGCCCAGCGCTCAGCTCTGCACTGCATATTTTTACGGTTTGAGTTTAAAAAACCCCTAATTTTTTTGAATTTTTTGAAAAAGCCAAATCCATTATATTCGGCTTTTCAGATTTTTCTAAAATTTCCGGGTTTATTAAACCAGAACCCCCAAAATACTGAAAAAAGCTGCGGAGCAGTAAAGGTGATGGCTTTCCCTTGCCTCTAGCCCCCTAATCAGAGTATCTCTTTATCACGATGTAGGATAAAAGTAATTTTGTTGCCTAGTTTCCCCCCTGCAAAAGAACTACAACTCCAGTGTGTATGTGCAAGAATGCAGTTTTTGTCTTGCATTTTTATACTCGCAGATGAGTCAAGTTTGGTCCATTTCATAAAGATACAACCTGGGGCAGTTTCTCCAATATTTGTGATTAAAAAACGCTACATGTCACTTGTTCTCCTCTCCATCTACACAAAGCTGTGTTCCTATAGGTGTATCATGCAAAGAGCATCTTCCATATCCCTCCACATATGAAACATTTGACAAATTGCACAAGTTGGCCTCCATGTGGAATGTTGACCTCGTGCATATCATTACACGTGTGGGAGACATATCCACTTCACTATCCACATAGTTCTGCCAGCTAAGTGAGTTTTATGAGCCTTTGTTTCATTTTCTATGATTTTTTATTACTTAGGTCACAAGATGACACAGTCAATGTAGAAACACTAGAGCAAAATCCTTATAATTTTTGTATCTAATAGCCCAAAATCTTTCTGACTTTACACATGGGATTACTTGGTAAAATGAACCTATCCACTTTAGTGCCATTTAAACTTTCTTCCATAGCTAACAGGTTTATTTTCATCATTTTTATAGGAACTGTATTTCAGGTTATATGAAGAAGCTTGGAAAATTACTAAAGGAAGATATTAAAATTTATATATTAGGCCTTTTCCAAGTGAACTTCTGGTGTATTACCACTTCATTTTCTCGGTCTGCCTTTTGACTACTCAGCCCCTTGATAGTTTCTGACTTGAATATCTGTTTCTCTCTCTCTCTTTCTCTTTCAAAATTACACACCCATATGTTCAATTCCACACATTTATGAGGAGCTGATTGAGTGCAGAAGATGAAGGAATTCTCAAAAGATGTCCTGGGTCTGTGGTTTTCAGGAAGAAAATGATTGCTCTAAATGAAGCCAAGACTATATTTATTCTATTCTAAAACGAAAGTTAATTAGACCATGTAATATTATATATGATGAACTGATACGTTTTCAGTGTTAAAAAATTCCTCTCCTTGTGACCCAGAATTGCATGCACCATTCTAGCAATTACCTGCGGGCAAATGGAGATCCAGTCACTGCATGAACCCTCCCTCACATTCCCGAGACTGTCCCCACTCAGTCCAGCCATGTGAGCATACCTACATATATTTTTTGAAGTGATTCAGTCAGCCAAGTGTATGTGTCATCAAGGGTGGTAAAAATTAAAGGTTTCAGAACAATCCAAATCCAAAGGAATGAATAAAATCCATTACAATATAATGAGCATGATCCAGAGAAACATTAGCATTTAAAGATAGAAGTGGGCCTTAGATGTTTGGCTGGATCATGCCCATTATATTTTATTGAAATGAGACAGATTTAAACATGCACTTTACTCTTTCAATCAAAGGGATTTAAATGAATTTAAGTTTTGTGGGATCATGCCCAGTGTTGTTGTTGTTTTGTACCTCATAAGTCAGTAGTCATCAGCCTTTTCAGATACTTGATCTATCTTTAATAACAAGCTGCAGTATGGAGCTCACTTTTACTTCTTTAAATGTGGTGAAGCTCACTGGATCGACAATTACCTTACCAAAAAAATAAAAATAAAATAAAATCCTATGGGTAGACATAGAGAATGATCATGCTAGGAAGAAAGCTAAAATGGAATTCTTCTCCTTGTTTGCTTATTTAAAACATTTTTATGCTGCCTTTCCACCCTATCAGGGTCCACAAGGCAGCAAACATTTAAAAAAAAATTAAAACATTTGAACAATTAAAATGCATTATAAAATAATTCAATTGTGCCTGTAAAGTGCTGTCAAGTCGCAGCCGACTTATGGCAACCCAGTAGGGTCTTCAAGGCTACAGGCATTCAGATGTGGTTTGCTATTGTCTTCCTCTATATAGCAACCCTCGTATTCCCTGGTGGTCATCCATTCAACTACTAATCATGGCCAACCCTGCTTAGCTTCTAAGATCTGATAAGATCAGGCTAGCCTGAGCTATCCAGATCAGGGCAATAATTCAATTAAAACACATAAACGAACAACACCAGAAGGAGGGCCAGTATCTGTTATTGGGGATATTCCAGATGAAACAAAAAAAATCCTACAAGGATTGAAGGAAATTAAAGTGGGAAAGAAGTCTAGAGCAGATCTTCTTAAGTTTGGCTGCAAAAAAATTTGTATTTTGACTAATGAACTGAAGACCAATATGATAAATCACATGTGAGTCTAGGAGAGAGTCTTTGTCTAGTATATTAGATATTTGAGAAGAAGCATGAGAAGTGAACATCCTTGAACAAAAATGTGGAACTTTATACATTTTTGAGAACATCAGTGTGTCTAATTCTCAACATGGCCCCATCTGTGGATACTTAAATACCATGAGTGGGTAATGGATAGACAAGACAGAACTTTCTACAAAGTTGAGAAAAGCCCCAAGTAGGGTTGTGCAAAAAATTAAAATAAATACAAATCAGTAAATTTTGGGTTTGGGTTTATTGGGCCCAATATTTTGGGGGTAAACCCAGAATAAACTGAATACCCATACTGGTCAGTTTTGGTATTCAACTTATTTCTGGGTTTACTGAAAAATTCAGTCCGATTATAGTCTATGGACATTTTTTCAAAGCTCCTGGGGGGCATTTTTGGAGATAGAGTCCCCAAACTTGCAGTGTGGCTGCAAGGGACTCTCCTTAGATGGACGCTGAAGTTTGGTGAACTTTGGGACAGGGGGTCCAATTTTATGTGCCCGCAAAGGGGTCACCCCCATCCTCCAGGCATTTTCGAGCTGAGCTGTCCATATGTTTTTAGGTTCAGAAGCTCAGCATTGCTGAGGACTAGTGGAAAAAGCCTATTGACAGGCTGGTGCCTCAAGGTCTCAGGGCTCCATTCGTATCTGAGGCACATAGCAAGATGTCCATGCAAATTAGCTTCCGAACTGAGGAAAAAGGCTTAAATGCAAGAAAAATAAGGCCCAGAAAACAATTATTTTGGTGGCAAATGACATCCTGTGAACAGTCCTTTATTATGGTAATCAAAAATCTGGTTTCAAGAGATGGTCATGGTGCGGGGAAACGAAGCCTCTACTAGGGGTAACCTTCAGTTTCAGAGCAGGTTTTTTTGGGGGTGGGGGTGATATTGGAGCCAGCCAAAGTCTCGACCACGAGGGCTTTCTGAAGGAGAGTGCTCATCCACGTTGCTGAGAAGTCTCCTTTGGAAGCCTGGTGGTAGCAGCTAGGGCTGTCAATTCGGTTCGGCCCGAACTGAAAATCAACCGAATTTCCCCTGATTCGGTGCTTTTCTGTTCGGATGGATCCGAACTCAAAACTGGCGGGCAACCGGGGGGGCCGAATTCAGCGAGTTCGGGAGTTCGTGAATAAATTCGGCAAATTCGGCCATCAGTAAGCAGCATAACCATCAGTAAGCAGCATTCTCCTCCCCCGGCCAATCGGTGGCCAAGCTGGGTCTTCTTCTGGCCAATCAGTCAGGATTGAGTACTGGAGGAATCAGCTGATGTGCGGCCCGGCCAGGGAGAGAGAGAGAGAGAGCGAAATCCTCGTGTGTGTGTGTGAGGGTGCTTGTGCACATTCGCTCCTTTCTGTGGCTGCAGGGGGCGCATTTTTTGGGGTACAGACACAAAACTTTCACTGGAACTTCAGATGAAGCTTCTTAAGGTACCCCCCAAGTTTTGTAAACATTGGGTGAGGGGGTCCCGAGATATGGGCTCCCCCCTTTTTCTTTCCATGGCTGCAGGGGATGCATTTTTGGGGGTACAGATCCCAAACTTTGAGCGGAGTTTCAGACCAGTGTTCTTAAGATACCCCCCAAGTTTGGTAAACATTGGGTCAGGGGGTCTCGAGATATGGGCTCTCCCCCTTTTCCCTCCCCCCTTTTCCATTTATGTGGCTGCAGGGGGTGCTTTTTTGGGGATATAGCCCCCAAACTTTTAGCATAGCTTCAGTGAATTATTCTTAAGATACTATCCAAGTTTTGTAAAGATGGGTTCAGTGGGGGCAGAAATATCGCCTCCCCCCTTTTCTCTTTCCATGGCTGCAGGGGGCGCATTTTTGGGGGTGCAGATCCCAAACTTTGAGCGGAGTTTCAGACCAGTGTTCTTAAGATACCCCCCAAGTTTTGTGAACATTGAGTCAGGGGGTCCCGAGATATGGGCTTTCCCCTTTCCCCTTTTCCCTATTGGGATGAATGGAGCAGCCGATCCTGTGTGCATCTCCTCTCCAGAGCAAAACGTTCCGTGCCTAATTGGAATCATCTTGGATTACAGCCCCTCTTGATGGAACAGAAGACAGCCACAGTAAGACCCCTTTGGGGGCTTTAATCTATAATTTTTCTCCTGTGTATGTGTGTGTGTGTGGGGGAAAGCAGAGTCTGTGTGTGTGTGGGGAGGGAGCAGTTTCTGTGGGTGGGGGGGAAGCCAAAGGGGGCTTTCGTCGGTTCTGCCTGGGGTGTGTGTTCCCCTCGAGTCTCTCGCTCCCTGGTTTGAGGGGGGAGGTTTCAGTTGTGTGTTGCAAAGGTGTTGTTTAACAAGGTTGTGTTTGCAGTTGTTTTGCTAATTTCTCCGCTGTTGTCGGGGCTGGGAGCTTTGTGCGTGGGCGGCAAGCTCTGCTGAGAGATGCACATTAAGGGTGGGGGGACCCCTTTCAGGATCCTTATCTCAGCCCCCCCTGACCCAATCTTTACAAAACTTGGGGAGTCTTTCAATAAATGTCCTTTGAAGCTCTGCCAAAAGTTTGGGACCTCTAAGCCCAAAAATGCCCCCCCAGAGCCGCGGAAAGGCGCGGTTGTGTTTTTAATGGCTTTATTCGGCCAAATTTGTTTCCGAACTTTGAATTCCCGCCGAATTGAACGGATCCTAAGTGGGGGAGTTCGGACTTTGGTACGTACCGAACCCAAAAGGGCCAAATTCGGCCAAATCCGAACTGTACCGAATTTTTTTTTTTGACAGCCCTAGTAGCAGCAGTCAAAGCTGGCACTTTTTAGTTGGAGGGTATATCCCTCTGGATGGGACTGGAAGAGCCCCGGCTTTTTAAAAACCCTTATGCTTGATCCAGATTAACCCACTGAATGGTGATGGATGGATGGATGGCTGTGTGGTTGGATGTTGGTCAGACCAAGTCTTCTGTTGGGTGATATACCTGGAAAGTTGGTCAGACCAAGTTGGCTTCGATTACATGACCCCTACCTCAAAAGGTCCCTTCAGGCAGACCTCCTTATTTTGGTGTTTGGTAAACCCAAAGCCCGGAAATTACAAAATATGGCTAATTTCAGGTTTATTTTCAGTTTGGGTTTATCAATATGCACACCCTTAGCCCCAGGTTTTCAGAATTTGTTTTTTTTAAAAAACACATTGGGGGGTTGAAAACACTCCAAAGGATAGGAGTGCCTATAGCTTTAAGAAACAAATGCCCTTAGTGGCTACTCCTAGGAAAACTGCAACCGAAAAGTCTATTAGAACACAGTCCACCTGTTGTAGTAGTCAAAACAAATACAGCTTGAAGTATGTAGAAAGAAGCCTGTGGCCCAATTTGGTGCTGTGGACATTGCAATCTTGATTGGGTGCCAACTTTTGCATTGAAATGGTAATTTACTACTAGCCTATGTGTTGATTATTTTTTGTTCTTATGAATTAGCAGCACAGATTTTCTCTTGTGTATAACTTTACTCCTAGGCAACCACAACAATACTGCCAGCATTCAAGCCTTGATTTCTGTCAAGGGGAGGAGCAGGGTCCTTTGCAGGGCTGTTTAGGTATTCGAGGAAGGACCAGTTGGAGCCACACCTGGCAGCATCAATGGGCAACTTGCTACCATCCAACTTGTGTGACTAGACCAGACCTGGCTGCTTGCTACTGTTCAACAGCAGCCACCCCATTCAAGCCTTGTGGTGTAGTGGTTAGAGTTTCAACAGAAACTGAGCTTTGCCATGGAAGCTCAGTGGGTGACTTTGGGTCAGTTGCACACTCCCAGCCTAACCTACCTCACAGAGTTGTGAGGATAAAATAGAGAAGGGAATGATGTAAAGCACTTAAGAGGTCCCATTGGGTAGAAAGGTAAATAAATAATAAATATAGCTGAAGCTGGAGGGCAGAAAAAAGGTTGCTGGGTGAGTGAGAAGGAAACAGGGAAAGCTGAGGGTATGGTAGCTTCCAGGATGAGAGAATAAGGAAATAGTGTGAGGAAGGGGATACAGGAGAAAGTGAGATGCCTCTACAAGTTGTTGCAGGTTCCCTTCCATGCAACTGGGCCAGACTTTTCCCAGAGAGAGGCTGTCCAGGAGAGGAGAGGAGGGAAAGCTGAAAACAGCTGGGCACAAAAAAAAGACAGGTTGATTGGTAGGCGGGAAGAAGTAAACCTGTTTAGGATGGCACTATTATTCTGCTGTAAAATAATAATTGAAATTCTTGCAATTACACAATTCTTAGAAAATGTCATTGATCAAATGGCAGTGTGGCACAACTTGAAACTAAATTGTTAGATGAAAACAGCATAAATGTTGGTCATCGAATATTCTGCAAATCTATGGTATCCTCTAGAGAAGAATTCAATTGCAAAAATAAAATAAAAATAAAATTGTACAGCAACATCAAAGAGCATTGGCTTTCATACAGGAAACAGACAATTTCAACAAAGGTGTCATTTCTTATGAGAAACTTTAAAAATCCTGACTTTAGAAAAATTCAAGGGGGCTAAGCATCCAAAGTATGTTGTAGGATTAAGTAGTACAAATAAGCAACGAATCATACAGGAAGTTAAATCTGTTGGTTCTTAGTTGAAATATTTCTGGTAAAGAAATCACCTCCTTTCCGGCCAAATCTTTGGGTGGACAGATACAACATACCAAGAGCCCTCATGGTGGCTTCTTTCCATCTTCACTGTCAAAAGACAAATGAGCTTCTCACTTAATCAAATGCAGCTATATCAGCATTGTTCACTCAACCACTCACCCACGTGCCTGAGCCTTCTCTGCCTCATCCTGGGTAAAATGAACAAAGCGCTCTATCACCAGTCTTTAGGGATAGGAGGAAGTTGTGCCTCTTGAACTGAGAAGATCTGCCTCACCAAAATTCCCCTCTTGCTTTTTGCCACTGTATTTTGAGGAGCAGCTATTCTCTGACTTCAGACACAGACTCTGTAGCCAAGCACCCAGAAATAGAGGAGGAGGAAGCAGTAATGGGCACACAGGTAAGTGAGCTGGGGGGTAGGGTAACCATTATGTACCTGTGTTTGAGTCATGGAGATGCATGTTTGTCCTTTCAACTGTGAGGGTGAATAATATTTTAGTTTTAAAAAATATATATACTCTATTTTGTTTAGTACATTTTTATTTCTTCTTTTCTCCAGGGAGGTCTGTACAGAGTTCCCCCTCCTCCATTTTATCCCTTTTAATGGGTTTGGCTGAGAGAGAATAATGAGCCCAAGATCACCCAATGGATGTCAAGGCAAGCAAGAACTGGAATCTAGGTTTCCCCAGGGCTAGTCCAGTACTCCAACCACTACATCCTTGGTAAGAAATACCAGCAAACTCTGCTGATCTTTTACATGCTTGTTTGATTCCCTCTACCTCTCACTTGAAAGCTACTCGTTTTAAGACCAGGTAAGGTTACCAACTTTCAACCTCAAACATTCTGTTATCTGTATGAGGTCAAGAGATGGGAAAAGGGAAACAGAGCTGGACAGAAAACAAAGTCTTCGAGGCCAGAGGCCAGCCAGACCAGAATGGGGCTGTTATACCTGCCTCACATCACAGGAAGACATTATAAGTCACTTTAACTTTTTCTACAAACCCAGGAAATGTGAACTTCAGCAACATCACAAGTAATAAGGAAATTCCTTTTTTTTTTTTTTGGCCATTAAGTCACAGCTGACTTATGGTGATCTCATAGGGTTTTCAAGACAAGAGGCATTCAGAGGTGCTTTGCCATTGCCTGCCTCTGCATAGCAACCACTTAAGGAAGAATCAAACCGACTTACAATCACCTTCCCTTCCCCTCTCCACAACAGACACCATGCGAGGTAGATGAGGCTGACAGAGTGTGACTTGTCCAAGGTCATCCAGCTGGCTTCATGTGGAGGAGTGGGGAATCAAACCCTGTTCTCCAGATTAGAGTCCACTGCTCCTAGCCACCCCTCTTAACCACTACACCAAACTGGCTCTTGGCCTGTTGGCTGTTCGGGTTTGTGATTGGGTGGGGAGCAGATTTCTTTGATGCTGGGCAGCAGCAGCTGAACTCTAAAAGTTGAATTCTAGCTCCTGTACAGCATGGGGCAGGGAGCTCAGAGCTGGCTGCATGTAGGCAATGAAAGGCAATGCACAACAGTGTTTAATGAGTCAAGGCTTGAGCTTACCTGTATGCTGGCAGCCTTTAATGGGATGGTCATTAGAATTAATTAAAGGGGCTGGATGAGGGGTTAAGTAGATGTGTAATACATTTCTGCAGGTCAATTTGATTAAACAGCCTAGTTTAACCTATATGGTGTGTCTTGTGCCTTCATTCCAGAATGCAGGGGCAAAAAAGCATTGTAGAAGTTCTTATGCTGTAACACATACTCATTCATTCCATTTAATTCCTGAAAAGTTTTAAATAGTTACATTTCAAAAAAACAAACAAACAAAACAATGAAAGACCATTCCTTTCTCTGCCCTCTGTCTGCCTTATATTCTCGTGGCCCGCCAACAGCAATATCTTTTTTTAATAAGCCGTTTTATAGATTCCTGGCACTAATGGCAGAGAGGATATAGTAGTCTGACCTAAATATTTTAAAGTGAATCCCTGCGTTCATATGCTCCACTGGAAAAGGCTCAGACATTTACCTGTGGGTGCTGTATAAGCTATCATCACCTCAATCTACACATATGACAGAGCTACAACGCCGCTTCAGCTAAGAGTACAATATAACATTTAATGAGCCTTTGTACCCCTTTATGTGACCTGCTGCAATCTTCCCTTTGCTTACCATCCAGCTAAGACGATGCATCAGACACTACAACTGGTGGAAAATTCCCCTGCCAAGAATATAATGGAGAACGACGTCTCCTATTTCACCCTTACCTAAAGGCAATTCACAAGCTTCCATATAGTTTTAAGCCTGGTTGCTTGGTTACCACATGGCTTTCCCACAGTCTAGTCTACCAAATTCACTGCACCTCACATCCTTTATTTTCTTTTTCATTCCACTTCAGATGTTCAGCTATTTTATCTCTAGAGGTTGTTGAAAGAGCCCAAGTGCTAAAGCTTTTAGCCACAATACACATAGCCTTTGGAAGACCTTTCTTGGTTCGGAATGTACATACAGTAATTATGCATATTGAAATCTTATCTGTCTGAGATTCCCCCCCCCCCCCCGCCTTTGAGTGAGCATAATTGCTAGGCTTCCCTTTTCTGCTTTTTAGTGTATTCTGGGTTATTTGGTACAGTGGACTAAAAATTTTGTATGAGATGATATACATCTATTGCTAATCTATTGAAATATTTTAAATTATGCTCTTATTTCTATTCAGCTTTTCATGGGCACCTTTCAGTTCATACAATTATCACTTCTATAGAAACCATCTATGTTTCCTTAATATATTTCTGTGGTTTCTTTGCATAACAACAGCACTTTGCACCTTCCTGTCGATCTCCCTATATTGAATAGCGTCCCATTTTCTTCTTTTTTGACAAATAGCAGAGTTACTATTTTAGCAGCATGACTTAATCACTACTACATAGTGTGCGTAACAGAAGAAATACAGTCCTTGCCCAGAACATTCACAGTCAATTAGTGCTGTAACCATGTTGGAGAAAGTGGGGAAGAGACATTGTACACACCCTCCTCGTTCCTGATATCTAGGTGTTGGGGTGGAGTTCTGCATAGACCCTACTATGCAGTTATACACATGTAGGGGCTATGCAGATGCTCACTCAGAGGTGTGGGGTGACTGCACATGCAGTTCCACTGTGGCTCCCTCAATGTCAGTTTAACAAGAGAGGGGAAGGAGGAGACAACATGGTTTACAATGAGCAGAAAGGATAGTTTAAGAGCACAGGTCTGATGATGATCCAGGAAAGGTTTTGTGAAAGAGGTGGGCCCTGAGAAAGAATTGGAAGGAAAGCAAGGAATGTTTCTTTATGCATAGGCAGCAGAAGTCTTTAAGAAGTACAAAGAAACAAAAGAAAAAGGAGAAGAAGAAAAAGAAGAAGAGTTGTTTTTTATATGCCGACTCTCTTTCCCGCTTAAGGGAGACTCAAACCGGCTCACACTCACCTTCCTCCCCAACAGACACCCTGTGATGTAGGTGGGGCTGAGAGAGTTCTAACAGAGCTGTGACTGGCTCAAGGACACCCAGCTGGCTTTGTGTGTAGGAGTGGGGAAACAAATCCGTTTTCCCCAGATTTGCCTCTGCCGCTCATGTGGAGGAGTGGGGAAATCAAACCCAGTTCTCCAGATCACCGCTCTAAACCACTGCTTTTAAATACTACACCACATTGGCTCTCAAAAGTGCCTAACGTGGCCATCCCAAACAGAATTACACCGTTCTAAATCAATTGAGGTCAATCCTAAACAGAGTGACACCATTCTAAGCCCACTGAATTCAGTGGACTTGGAAAGGTTTAATTCTGTTTAGGACTGCACTGTTAATCTCAGAGTGGCTTTGGCAAGGGATATTGCTAGCATGTTCCTAGCATATAGGAACACGATGAACTTTTGATCTATGTTCATTCATTTCCAAACATAGACAAGCATTTGCTGGTGCATCTAGAGTTGCCAACTTTCAGCCTGGTCCCTTTAGCTGTCCCTTTCATACTTAGGATATTTTAGGATATTATATTTAGGATATTTCTAGGCCCCCTCTTCAGAGTTGTGCTCAAGGCAGTTTACAATTAAAATAATGTAATAATATTAAAACAAGCTATTAAAGATAAGACATTGGACAAAGAGCATAAAAACAATCCATAAAATGGAACTTAGCCCATAAGTGGATCATTGGAAAAGGTAGTAAGATAAAAACCCTAATTAAAAATTCAGTTATCAATTTGGAAAGCCATCATAGTGTTAAGAGTGGTGTAATCTAATCTGAAGAATAAAGTTCGATCCCCCACTTCTCCACATGAAGTCTTCTGGGTGACCTTGGGCCAGTCACAGTTCTCTCAGAACTCTCTCAGCCCACATGGAGCCAGGCAATGGCAAACCACCTCCGAATGTCTCTGGAGCTTGGCAATCTTATTTCTCTGGATCAGCAAGGATGATATTAATATAATACAATTTTGTTAGTTTGACAATCTACTTTTCATAAAACAATCTTAAAAATTAATACCATACATCATCCTAAAGTCAGGTTATCCCTGATTGTTTGATAGCCTTTATTATCTTTAAGACAACCAACTTCTTTCAAATAAAAGCACTGACATAGACATAATATAAAAACAGTAATATATATTTCATATCTGTGTGAAATCAGATAATAAAGTGTGTGAAATCAGAAGAAAACAACTCAAAAATGGCAAATATACCGTAATAGGCAAAAATGCTCTAAAATTATATATCTGTCAATTTACTCATTTTTCAATTCTTAAATGTCCTACAAAAATATTGCATGTGCAATTGTATCAGTTTTATAGATGGAAAAAAAATGAGTTGCCACCTCTATTGTAAATTGCAGGGGAAATTGAATGAGCTCTAACTGAAAGATTAGAAATGTTGTTCCAAGAATGATTAAAAAATGGTGCCTCCTTTTATTGATCTGTATGAAAATAATTACCAGACCTTAGATGGGACCCAGAGCCACTTTAGATACTGCAGACTGAATTTTGAACTCTGTTCAAGCTGATGGACTGTTTTCATATTATAGTTGGTGTCCTGAAATTCATCAGTTGAAATCTGGTGTAAATGAACACCAGGGGAGAGCAAATGAAACAGGCAGTTTTATTTGGAGGTTTCTAGGAAGCTTGTGCTCACTTTAATGAAGCGAGCTCTGACTCATGAATGATAATTCCACAATAAAATCATTAGTCTTTCAGGAGGCACAAGACTCCTTTTTGTTATTTTGGCTGCAGAAGATTAAAATGGCACCCCTCTGGAATGTGTGCTTTGAGCATCCTGTCAGTTATGTTTGTGCACACCAGTGAACGTGGGGCCACAATGTACAGCCATGGGTACAATTTAATCCCATCATTCCAAGGAGCTCAGTCAGGGTAATGGACATAATTTCCCTGCTTCTCCATTTTATCCTTACAACAACATTGTGAGAAGTTAGACTGAATGAGAGTGACTTGCCCAAGGTCACCACAGTGCCATCCTAAACTGTCTATTCTGAATCCTACTCAGGTATATTCAGTGGGGATTACTCCTAGGAAAGGTTTTTTGTTTGTTATTTAGGTTTACACTGCACATGAGTTTCAGGGCATGGGTTTGGATGTGTGTTTCCTAGATACTAGTCCAACATTTTAACCATAACAGCATACTGGCTGTCATGGTCTGGAATAGTTTCTGATAGTCTGATGTTTCACATTCCTCTGGATTTTTATTATCAGCAGTTATTGAAGTTGAGGGTGTAGCTATACATTCATACTTCTTTTTACACTTAGAGCAGAAGAGAACTAGATGTTAGCTAGAAGCCAGGTAGTTATGTTACAACAAAGATTAGCAGGATGAGCACAGAAGGCTGAGATCATTTTAAGAGACCTCATGCATCAAGTGTTGTTTTTTTTAAGCCAGTGATTTTAATCTTTGGTACTTACCTATTTGAAGATTTCTTCCTCTATTTAGGCACATCTATATATTTAATTCCCAAGGGTGCCCCCTATCTAAGGATAACTAAATCCACAGTTTGGGGGCACACTAGCACTAAACAGATGTTTCTGCAAACTTGGGGGACCCCCTACGTTTGCAGAAAAATCTGACATTAAAAAAACACACACCAAGGGTTTAAAGTCACCTCAAATTTAAAAAAAAAGACTTCTTTGTGCAAGTGCAGAGAACATACTTACCTGAGGGGGCACAGCCAGGAGCCATGCTGGGCTTGGCAGTGGCAGTGACAGCAGCAGCCTGGGAGACATCGGCAGGCTCACCAGAGCAACTCTGGGTGAGCCTGTTGAGAAAAGAATTTTTGGGGGGGAAGCCTTAGTGGGTTCAACTGGAGTAACTACAAGTGAGCCCATTGAGAGAGGGACCAGGGGAAGGCCTTGGCAGTGGGCGAGCACACAGAGAGAGGGGCTGTGGGAAGAAGCATCACCGGGCTTTCCTGGAGCTGTTGCTTCCAGTTAAAGGTAGGTGGTGGGGTTTGGAGCAGCAATGCGGAAGGAGATGGAGTCTTGTGGGCCTCCCACTTGTTAGCTCTAATTGTTAGTCACAGTGACAGTCAGATGACTTAATCTTAGTAACAGGTTAGAAGCTTTCTATGAATCCCTGACTTTTATTCTCAGATGATCTGTTTGAGTAGATTGTGGACCCAAACATTTTGTTTACATTTTTGTTCAATAATGAGTTCTTGCCAGAACTAACCTTTGTAGTGCCAGACAATCCACAATAGAGTATATATTCTTGTCCTTTTAAGATTGATAGCATGGATTGCTGAAGTGAAATAGCCACAAACCTCATGAGTTTGTGGGATGCTGAAGCACAGGTATAGCTGACACAGAGAATAAAGTGTGCAGCTGTGAGTACAGGACCTCAGGAGACGCTTTTTATTGAATTTGCAACTACAGCTGGCCTGGTTTCCCAGATACACCTGAGGTTTCTGATTGGCTAGGAAAGGCAGATGGTAGATTAACAATTACAAACTATGTGTGTGTCGCAGCCGACTTATGGCGACCCCTTTTGGGGTTTTCATGGCAAGAGACTAACAGAGGTGGTTTGCCAGTGCCTTCCTCTGCACAGCAACCCTGGTATTTCTTGGTGGTCTCCCATCCAAATACTAACCAGGGCTGACCCTGCTTAGCTTCTGAGATCTGACGAGATCAGGCTAGCCTGGGCCATCCAGGTCAGGGCCCCATCTGTTATACCAATTGTTTATACCTGTCCTTTCTCCCCAGTGCGGGCCCAAATCAGTTTACTGCATTCACCTCTCCTCCATTTTATCATCACAACAACCTTGTGAGGTAGGTTAGGCTGTGTGTGATTGGCCTACGAATACTCAACAAGCTTCCATGGCAGAGTGGGGAGTTGAAGCCCCACTCATTATTACAAGAATTGGTATAACAACCAAGAAACCAACCTATGAGCGGCAGTGTGTCACAAAGAGCATGCAAAGTAGGCTGCAAGAGTACTTCTGTCATCATAAGAGTCCTCTTAGTAAGTCATTGACGAGCGGCCCTCAAAGTATTACTTACAGCTCTGGGGCAATGCTATGTAGCTGGTATTTTGGTAGCTAAGCACGATTCACTACATAAAAAGTTAGATGGATGACTATATATGAGAAAAAGAGGTTGCTAATGGTGAGAACACTGTTCAAGGGTTCTTCTGAAAGCTGATATTCCCATGGAGGTAGAGTTATATAATTATCCCATTCTAGAAGTGTTTGGGGGAGATTTCTCCTTGCAGAAAGATTGATTCAGACTGCTGCTCCTGCCAGCAATCAGATGGTATATTAGTTGTGGCTGCTGTTTGCTTAGTTACTGCCACATAGTCGAAATGGATGATGAAAAATCCACATGTATAACTTTACTGCAATTTAGAATATTGATGTAGTTCTAGCAGTTTTATCCTCAGAGATAAATCAGAAGTTGTTCTGTGATTGCAGTAGTTATATTTGTAGCTCAAAAGTAATCATATAGTAGCTACTAGCAAATATCAGCTTGCTAGAAAAATGTCTAAAATTATTTTGCTTTCAAATTAAAGCAATTCAATTACATTAAAAATAGTTATTTAGTTCACATTAAATATATATTAAGAAGAAGAGTTGGTTTTTAAATTCCGACTTTCTCTACCACTTAAGGAAGAATCAAACCAGTTTACAATCACCTTCTCTTCTCCTCCCCACAACAGACACCCTGTGAGGTAGGTGGGGCTGAAAGAGCTCTAGGAGAGCTGTGAGTACCCCAAGGACACCCAGCTGGCTTCATGTTCACCAGATTAGCGTCAGCTGCTCATGTGGAGGAGTGGGGAATTAACCACGGTTCTCCGGATTAGACTCCACTGCTCCTAACCACACTCTTAACCACTACACCACACTGGCTCTTATTTAGCCATAAAAGTGCTATGGCATTTGTCTAATTTACTGGATCATTTTTTTCATGATAGTAAGAAAGAGAACAGAAATCATTAATTCTTACTCTTTGATGCACACGGGCAGCCAGATCCTGTGGAATAGTGGACAGCAAAAATAAGAACATGGGGGAACGTAAGAGCCATCTAGCTGAATAAGACCAATATTCCATCTAGTCTAGGATTCCATTTCACGTGTTACAGTGAATGCACACACATCTTGCATGTACGTGCATATATCTGTAAAAAAGAGCCAATGTTTGTTTGCTTTACAAATGAAGCCAGGAACTGGATAAATGAATCACATGTTCCTCTGTACGTGTGTTGAACATAACATGAGGACTCCCCCCCCCCATGGCAGCTCCAAGCCCCACTACCCACCTTAAACTCCTCTCCCACCTGCTGCGGTGGAAGACACTGGGAGCTTCTCTGGGCTCACTGCGAAGAGGAAATACAGGGGCCTAGAGAAACTTTGCCAACGGCTGACCATTTGTCCCTTGAAAGGCTGCACATGACTGGGTAGGAATTTTATTAAAGCAGCTCCTTGGAGTCAGGAAAACATCTTGAAAAGGTTAGTGTGTGCAAGGTTAGTTTGGGAAGCAGCAGGAGCATGCCAATGTGTGTCCCTGTGCTCAAGCAAGGTGGCTGAGCACTCATCACATTCTTACAGTGGCAGTAGGAGTGCCATGCGCTGGCCCCACTCCCTCGTCTTCTCGGCTGCTTCTTCAAATGGAAGAAAGGCTAGCTTGCCAAATAGGGATTCCTGGATATTTCAGTGTGTGGGGGGGTTAGTAAGTCCCTGCTTTTCAATGTGTATCTGAGAGAAACATCCCACTGCCGTCTCCCCTCCCCAGATCAGCTTTTCATGCTAGTTGACGCACATACACATAACAGCATGCGGTAGGCTATATGTTGTGCATGCACAGACAATGCTATTTTTTTAACTGGGGGGAAATTAAACCCCCAATGTATTTTTTTTTTCAGTTTTCAGATTTTTCTGCAGATCTAGGGGGTCCCCCAATCAAGGGGGAAGTGTGCCCCCATCTGTGAATTTAGATATATTAATTGGGTATTTGAAGGATCATCTGCACCTGACCACCGGCTGATAACTTTATTGGAGGTCCGGTTATAAATCCCTCCAACTTCAGAGATTTAAGTGGTGGAAACCAAAGAAAGGGGTTGTTCTGTTGTAGAGCCTCATTTATGGAGTTCCCTCTCTTTGTCCCCTCACCTGGCACCCACACTGCTGCCTTTTTGGTGCTAAAAGAGTTCTCATGCACTCAGACATTTAAGATTGGTTACGTTGTATGTTTGTGTGGGTATATGTGTTTTTAATGGCAGATGGGCTTTGAAGTTTTTGGCCAGTGTATTTAATTGTAGGATTTTTCATATCTATGAATGGTTTTACAGGCTGTTTTTAATTTATAGACTGCTGCTTTTACTTGTACTGACTAGCTGGCTTTTAATAATGGTCAGATTTCTCTTCACTTTTTTATATTATTGGGGCATTTAGTCTAATGAAATTCTGCATGTATTGTGTCTGGTTCTGGGGGTGAGTCCAGGGCTGCTGCACTCTCCAGGGTTCCTTTATCTCAGGCAGGATCTTCAGGAATGCCTCAGACAAGCAAGAGGAGAAAGGGCATTTACATTCACCCTGCTTTCTTTCCCTTGCCTTCTCCAGGGCTTTCCCCACCCGCACCTGGGACAGGGCTTGGCTCTTCCTTTTCCTCTCCAGTACTCCCTCAATCCATTTTTAAAAGTCCTTCCTGGGGGAGGAGCAGCCCCAGGCTTCTCCCCTCCCTTTCCCTGTAAGGCAGGGCTATCCCGATTGACAAGGCTCCAAGCCAATGAGTTGCCAGCTGGGGAGGCCCACACCTGTGTCCCCCCACACACCTTCAAGGGCTGGTGCTTTATGCATTGTTATGCCTAGGAAGGACAGGGTCATCTCTTCCTTGATCTGCTCCTCCCCCCAGCATGCCTGGGACATTGGATCCAGAGACTGGCCTATTGTTTGCAAGTCTGGCCTCTCTGAGAATCATCTCTTGCTGGCCTCTGCCTCCCTCCCCCAAGGAGCCACCAGCATTACCATAAAAGATCAGAGAGGCTATAGGAAGTAGCAGTTTAAGCCCAGATCTCTCCAGTCTGTTCATTACAAAACACTGACTGAATAGGATGGAGAGTTTATATATAATAATGTGACAACCACAAGAACTAAAATAACCTCTATTATTGGCCAAAATATATAAGGATCATAACTTACCTGTTTTCCCACCCCTTTCTAGTTTCATGTACTCTGTGTAATTGCTGCTTTATGAGAGTTACTATTTTTAGAATGATGTGATCTCTAGATCAATTCTGCTCTAAACATCCGTGATGAATTCTCGCGCCTTCTACAGTTTATGATCTATGTTTCTTTTAATGAGAGCTTATAATTCATATTTTGTTAATTTCTGTGGTGCAAAGATAATGAAGTGTAAAGCAATACATTAAGCTTAGCTGTGACTTAATTAGAATGTTTGAATAATTACTGCCCGGTGCTTGTTAGCTATTAGTGTCATTGAATGTCATTTTCACATTCATTTTTAGATGGCCATTTGCTGGGTACCATTAGATTAAAAATATCTTTGGAAACATCAGAATTAAACAGTGTGAAACCCTTTTTGCCTGCCATTTGATAGAGTGCGCTAGGACAAAAAAATTCCATTTGTTTGAGGAAATGCCTATTAAATACAAGAGGCCAACTACAATAGTAAGTTCTAAACTTTGCATTATATTAATTTTTAAAAGAGGACCTTAACTATATTTGCAAAGAATCCACACCACACTAAATCAGCCATAATGCAATGCTGCATCAATATCTATGGACCTATTTAAAGGTCATCTTTCCAAGTTAATCATTTTAGCCTTATCTAGTAACCTGTGGAAAAGGTGATAAGCGAATACTATAATTATATCTGCTTTACTAAGCCATTATAGTAATGAATTTATTAATTAAATTCCTATGGAAGAAACAATTTTCAGGACTCAAACTGGGTGTAACAATGGATTTATTCATCCAACATGCAGCAAATGCCACACAATATTGTAATGAAAAGACAACGGAATGAAACACTGAATCAAGTCCTTTTCATACATTACAACCACATGTGCAGTTAGCACATCTGTAGGAGTGCATGCTGTCCATCATGCTCCTGATATGTGTGGTCACCATTTCAGATGTATAGGGCAACATAAGGATTTTCCTTTTGGGTACAAGTTTATTCTTTTGAACAAGAACTTTGAGTCTGCAGTGATGCTGTGCATGCATAGAGTTTCTCTGTGTTGCCGTTTTCACACAAAATAGCAATTGCTTTTATTGGGAGCAGTGTGGGGAGTGTGCAGTCCCATTGGTGGGCTCCCAGTATGTGTGTTTGTAATGGCTTGGATCCAGTAAGGAGCAAGGAGAAACATAGACGTAGTGCAGTTTTGCTTCCACAAGACCTTGTGTAACACCTAGCATATTCTTTCTATAAATTATAGTGCCCAGAAATTGGTTGCACAAGATATTGTGTGAGCAGAAATGCAACTGAGGACAATGTGTTTGACTTAGTGCAAACAACTACTGCCGTCTTTTTCTGGATCTAACCCAATGTCTGAAAAGGACGACAGACTGATGTATATTTGATAATATGAATATGCTCTCTTACTGCCCTCAACAATAACGCTAAAATGAAGAGGACCATTTGAAACTGACTGGTTTGAAAATGGCAACTATAATGAATAGTGAGATAATGGAAGATTCAGTGGGAGAGACTGTTTTCTGATGAATCCATCAATACAGAATAATGAAAACATCCTGTAGTCACTTTTGTGGCCTCTCAGGGCCAAACTAGATGTAAAGGCATCAATGCCACTGCTATTTAAAAAAAAAAAATGCTGTGAGGACCCTCCTTGCCGCAGGCTGAGATGCTCTTGTTTCCTCCTGCAATACCTTTTCAAGTGCTGAAACAGCCACGCATCCCCACTGTGGCTTGAAATGGGGTGAGGTGGATGTGAAACAAGAGCACCACGGCCCACCATACTGCAGGCCCTTGTGGCATTTTTAAATTCCTTTAAAATGGCAGTGGTATTCATGCATTGGACCTGTGGACACCATCACATTGAATTTGTCCATCAGTGAAACATCAGAAACAGAAACCAACAAGTTGAGGTACACAAGGAATGATGGGAGAAGAATACACTTTGAGAATTTCACCCCATCCATCAAAAGCTCCCCTTCCAGTATTCTATAAGCTCTCAGGGGGTTGAGCAGGGCAATTTCTCCTCCCCCTCTTTCCCCCCTTTAACTGCCACACACAAATTCTCTCTATTGCTTTACTTCTGGAACATATCACACCATTTTGGTGTGGGTCTAATTTATTTACCAATATAGTTGTTTGTATAGCTGGCGAGTTCACTAAGGATGTAGATACTCTTACCTTGTCTGTGGGTGGCCCCATTGTGCTGTGTTAATCATCCACATATGGGCATTCCAGTTTACTATTAGATATAATGGTATTATTTAATAAAGTAGAAGCCATGGGGAACAGACTTCACATTACCAATCCAAATGTCATGCTATTGAACAATGAATGCTAAGTAGGGCAACAGTGGTGCAAATAAATTAGATTATTATCTAAACAATAATAGATGTCTTCATTCTGCAGGCTGATTTTTGTGGTATTTTACTGAACAAAAATAGCTATTATATTGTCACAAGCTGTAACTCTAGAGACTTTTATGGATCTATGATTAATGATTCATTCAATTTATTTAATATCTATGAAGTCAGAATGTTTACTTTCTAACACTCTCCACAGGGAATACATAGAAATATTTCAGAAAGCATTCTATGACAGTCATTCCATTGAAACTTCTCAGTCTTAAAGTGACTTATCTGAAATATATCTCTTGTCCAAGGAAAAGCTTATGTATAGATCTTCCATAACTGTATCAAGAGATAAAGTATGGTTTTACAAAATACACTACCTCAGTTTTGAAAGTTGGAGTATTTAGAGCTAGACTCAAAACACAAGAAAATAATACTAATGCTCTCTTCCTATTCTGCATGAAGAAACATTAAGACCTGAAAGACCTCAAGTAATATCTCCTCTTTGCAGACACTTCCATAGAGTTACACTGAACTTCATTCTCAGAGAGATTCCATTTGATGGGTCCTCAAAGAGTAATGTGGGACCTTCCTTGTCCAAGTTCCTGTTAGCCTTTTTACTATGAAGGAATTTTCCCATGATGGCCTTTCTGCCTGAAGAGGTTGAAGTTCTTTTTTAAAGAACTAGACACATGCCTCATGAGAATCTTTCTGAAGGGCTGGAGAGGCTTTTTTTTTTAAAGCAAACTGCAACAAACCCACAGCAGAGTTGCTAGAGCCTGTCCTTTAATAACCCCAGATTCCCAGTTAATTGGACCATGAGGTCCAATTCTATGGGCCCCTGAATAAGGAGCCCCCAGCCACCCTCAATTTTTTCCTATTGGGGAGGGGAATTCTATGCTTTCTCCAGGGAAAAGAATAACCAAAGACACAAGAGCAAGGAAAGTAACCCCCAGCCAAAAGCCTCCCAAAGCAGACAGAACCAACAAGCCCGAAGAGCCAATGGAGGACCAGGGCACCTCATCAGAAGTGTGGAACAATGTGGCAAGCCTAACACAACAAATGTACAGCCTGAGAATACAAGCCAATGTCAAACCAGAAAATTCTCCTAGCCAAACCCAATAGGAATGCAGCTGTAAACCCGCAAAATGTAAAACCACAGAATCCAAGACAATGTACAACCTGAGAATCTAAAGCAATGTTGAAACAGAGAATCCACAGCAAACCACAAACCCAACTCAAACAAAGAATGCAATGTTGCAAGACCCATAGACATAACGTCAAAGTGTGGCATCTAAGTCAAATCAACCTATCAGGCTGAGACCAAACTCTGGAAAGAAGACACTAAGAGACTCACAACAAAATTAAAGGTGGGGGGAAATAACCTAGGAGCCTTAAAATGCTGGCTCCTGATATTCCTGGTTACTCTCAAATATTTCTGGGATTTTTCAGTATCCATTTCCCAGTATCTCAGAAAATCCCAGATACCATCTGGGGACCTGAATTTATCCAGAAAATACTCTGTGTGTGTTCGTGCGCACGCGCGTGTGTGTGTTTGGACCAGGTGTATCCGAATGCACATCCTTACATGGAAGCATGTATAGTTTTGCATGTATATCTTTAGATGAATCAGGAATTGGGGAGGGGCTGTGGCTCAGTGGTAGAGCATCTGCTTGACATGCAGAAGGTCTCAGGTTCAATCCCCGGCATCTCCAGTTCAAGGGACTAGGCCAGTGGGTGATGTGAAAGACCTCTGCCTGAGACCCTGGAGAGCCGCTGCCAGTCTGAGTAGACAATACTGACTTTGATGCACCAAGGGTCTGACTCAGTATAAGGCAGCTTCATGTGTTCATGAGTGACACTGCTGGGTGAAATACAAGTGATTCTCCCTCTTCAAGTCACTGAGAGTTTATATTGCCTTGATGGAAAATCAGTTATGGTGACCGATCATGTTCAGGAGCAAAAGCAACAGTTAGATTTACTTCCTGCTAAACAGCCAACCTGTGTGATGATTGATAGTTTCACAGGACATCACGTACCTACTTTCTGGTTCTGTGCATGCGCACACAGACAATTTTGTATTTTGCTAATATGCTGTGTTGTAGTGAAGCTGCATTTAGTACAATTTGGATTCATTTACTTTCAATTTACAGAAAATAAATACTGAACGGGTAAAAAAAGCTGTAATGGAAAGGATCTTATCTTTTGTGCCACATTGTTGGAAGCCTCTGTATCTGTTTTTCCTACATGTACTTGTAACCTACATTATTCCTGCTATCTTTGGTTAGAGACTGACCAGCCCCTGGGCCAGGTTTAATTATTATTAGCCCAAGCCCTTCTTCATACAATGTGGAGCAGGTGAGAAAAAACACCTTCTAATGTGGGTGGGTCAGCAGCTGCAGCAAAGCCTCTGGGCTTCAGAGAAATTAGGCTTATATGGCCTCTCTATGTGTGGCTCTTTTTTGGAAGGGCCCCATGTGACACTATTTCCAGAAGAAATAGTTTAGAAGCAGAGGAAAAGGAAAGGCAGAACTATAAATGGACATTGAAGAAAGACAGCTGACACAAGTTTTGGAAGTAAAATGAACCACAGATTAAATTAAGGGGATCTGCAATGTGCAAATACATTAACCATACATCAAATGTGCAAATACATTAACCATACATCAAATATAGTCTGGGCGACAACTAAGCAGGATGCATTGATTCAGTTTCCTATAAATAAGCATCCTTAGACATCTGGATGAGACCACCCTGGTTCCAAACTTCAGAACTGTCTTCAGGACTGTTCAGACTCCTTCTTGCCAAACAATATTAGGTTTGGAGAGGAGCATTCCAGATTCTTTCTACCTAACCTTCATGGTCTTTGGGTCAAGGATCTTGACACCCTCAAGGGTGTCCCTGCAGCTAAAATGTCCTGAGCTCCAGGTCCTAATAATATCTCCTTCACCTTTTAATTGATGCCTCATGGTGGTTACCAAACAATGTTTTCAGAATAATTGCTTTTCTTGCCCTGCAACTGCCAGTTGAGACTAAAGTTGTTTATCTGATGGAACTAGCTCAACAAAGGTGCTAGTAAATCCCCGGCCCCCAGAATTGCAGAGTGGGGAATGGGAATCCTGAATCAAGGCCTATATGATCCATGAGATAAAAATATTCTTATTTGGCCACGTTCAAAAGTCAACCAGCTGCCGCCCACTCTTCCAGTTAGGGAAGGGTGGGTAGGTACCAAGAGTCTGGAGTTGTGGCTATGGTACTTTTACATAACCTTCTCCTCAGAAGCTACACACAGGGCTCTCTTCTCTGTGAGCTATGCTACAAAGCCCATCCCCCACCCAACCTTTTGTGGGGGTGGGCAGGAGCAGCAGGTGTGATTAA
The DNA here is from genome assembly GCF_029931775.1 of Euleptes europaea. Classification (NCBI taxonomy): domain Eukaryota; kingdom Metazoa; phylum Chordata; class Lepidosauria; order Squamata; family Sphaerodactylidae; genus Euleptes; species Euleptes europaea. Next base: position 78,737,290 of record NC_079314.1, on the reverse strand, counting down.
AAAGACCTGTGAGTGAACATATAGTCTCTCTATACGTTTATTTTCATCATTTTTCTAGGAACTGTATTTCAGGTTATATGAAGAAGCTTGGAAAATCTTCACCATTACTAAAGGAAGATATAAAAAATATATATTTTAGGCTTTTTCCAAGTGGACTTCTGGTGTATTACCACTTCATTTTCTCAGTCTGCCTTTTGACTACTCAGCCCCTTAATAGTTTCTGACTTGAATATCTGTTTCTGTTTCTCTCTCTCTCTCTCTCTCTCTCTCTCTCTCTCTCTCTCTCTCTCTCTCTCTCTCTCTCTCTCTCTCTCTCTCTCTCTCACACACACACACACACACACACACACACACACACACACACACACACCCTTAAATGAATTGTCTAGGAGAAGGATGTTTGGGGACTGTTCATTAGCCTAATATAGTGTACAGTCATTTAGTTAATTAGCATGAAAAGTAACCATATTTCTGAACCAGCAGGTCTTTCAAAACCTTCTTCAGCCTTCATGCTAGTCACAGTTAAATGCCTGCAATGGAATCTTACATATCCCTGTTAAGTTTGTGTTCTTTACAATGAGATTTCTTTACTACATCTGAGAAATCAGATTGGATTTATTGCCTCATTTCTATTGTCATTTCTAAAGAGACTATTCATGTTACACAGAAAAAATTAGATGGATAGCTATATCTTATGGGACTCCTTTAATTCTTTGTCTCAATTTATTGTAATTATATTTGATAGATCCTATGTGCTGCCTTTTTCCTTTGGGTAATGATTTCTCCAGTCATTGTGTCGATTGTTAATCTATCCATGTAACAGACAGAAAAAAGAATATTGCACCATATTGTCAGTTTTTTACTGGCTTGTCCATATTAAGTGTTGGTGTAGGATCTGGGATACCAATCCCCACTCTCTGATGAAACTCACTGAAGAAGAAGTACAATCCCCACTCTCTCATGAAACTCACTGGGTGACCTTGAGGTAAGTTATTAGCCTAAACTACTGCACAGGATTGTGGAGGTGGAGGAGGAAAGTGCCATCAAGTCACAGTCAACTAATGGCAACCCCATAGAGTTTTCAAGGCAAGAGACATTCAGAGGTGGTTTTCCATTGCCTGCCTCCACATGGGCTGAGAGAATTCTGGGAGAACTGTGACTGGCCCGAGGCCACCTAGCAGGCTTCATGCAGAGGAGTGGGGAATCGAACCTAGTTCTTCAGATTAGAGTCCACAACTCTTAACCACTACACTGCTGGATCAGACCAAGGCCCATCAAGTCCAGCAGTCTGTTCACACAGTGGCCAACCAGGTGCCTTTAGGAAACCACAAACAAGACGACTGCAGCAGCACCATCCTGCTGTAAACATGTAAACATGCTGTAAACATCTCCTGTAAACATGAGCTCCTTGGAGGAAGTGTGGGATAAAAATGTACTAAATACATACGGATTTTGATGTGATGATAGAGCAAAATGCCTTGTGTGGATGAGCCAAGAAGAAATTGGTTAAGTGTATATGTAGCTAGTGTTTCAAAAATTATATATGTGCAATTGCTGCCTAGAAACATCTCCTGTAAACATTATTGCATCAAAGGCAGTATTGTCTACTAAGACTGGCAGCAGCTCTCCAGGGCCTGACAGAGGTCTTTTATATTGACAGCCACATCCTTTAACTGGAGATGCTGGGGATTGAACCTGGGACCTTCTGCAGCACTGGTGGTAACCCCGGTAGAAACTGCTTGACTGTCTTAGGAGACCCCTGGGAAGAAGAACCTGGAACCAGTGCATCCCTGTTACTTAACTGACACACACACAAATACTTTTTTCAGTTATGTGTTAGTTTTTGACTCATTTAATGGTTTCAGACTACTTGTAATCACCAGTTTTTTATAATAACTATGGCTGTGTCTTTTAGATTAGATTGTTTTTGAAGATAAATATATATATAACAGATGGCAGGTGTATTCAAAGTATACACATTTAAATGAAGTTATCTGCCACATAAGAGGTTTAGGAGTTTTTTGGACAGATTTTACCAATTACTTCCTTTCTTCCATATTGTCTTATTTTGATCAAGTGATTTTCACATTTTTTTCTTAATTGCTGATCATGATTTGGGTTTATTAACTTCCTGCTATTCCTTTTTCATTTGATAGCATTTAGAGGATAATGTCTTTTAAACAAACAAGCAAGCAAGCAAGCAAACAAACAAACAGATATCATGGTTCATGCTAGGATCTGAAACTCAGATACACTGGTCTCTAAAGACTCAGCCTAAGAATACAGGCATCTTTTACATATCAGGAAAAGGCAAAACTTTAGTGTTTTTTTAAAATCTTGACAAGGATCTGATCCTCATTATCACTTTGGAGGATACAAAGTATTACAGGCCATATCAGTCCCAGCAAAGAACATAAACATTCCTCATGAATTGGAAAGCTATGCATTTGGGACTAATACTAATATGCATTATTGTATGATTGTTTGCCCAGGCAACCCCAAAAAAGGAGACAAGACAACAGCATGGGTTTAACTAGTTTATTTTAAAAAAATAGCTGATCTACATCATCACTGTGGGGAGACACCTCCAGAAGTGGGAAATTGAATATTCCTGATTCACAAGTGCAAATGAAGAAGAGGGAAATTTGGTGGCAAATCAACAGCACTATTTCAAACATAGCTGGTGCCTTCATCCTGGAATGTTCTTCTGCTCAAGCCATTCTTTCATACAAAAAGAAATTCCCTGCAAAAACAAAATTAGGACTCTCTTGTTTTGCTTGCTGTTCTGGTTTTCTTTTTGAAGAGAGGTTTTAACATGGGACAGTCATTAATCCAAATTGTGATCATCTATGAACTACCACCTGCTGTATCAAGTGATGTATACAGTCCATTCTACCTCTTCAGGGCTCTCCCAGTTCATTGCCACCGTCTTCCCTTACATGTATGAACCAGGCCTCAAAGGGGATATTTGTAGTTATTGCTGTACTTACAGTTGCCCCCTATCTTTCTTCTCATTCTTCTTTCTTTTATTGGCTCATTGGTCTGAAGTGGTCCTTTTTGCCAGAATCTGTGATACCACGTATAACGTAACATAACATAACATAACATATATTTTCTAACTCCTCCTCTTTGCCATTCTGGTCCTACTATCCTGGTTTCAGTATTTGGGAATCACAGAAGTGGGGACTGACATGTTTTCAAGGTGGCTGTTTTGCTCTATATTGTGGTACAAATCACCATAAAACTGCAAAACTAGTGTTGTTACAAAATCAAAGAATAAGTTAAGTTTTGCATAGCAATAGACTCATGTGTTATTCAGAGAGCCAAAAATTGCACGGTAATTGTATGGAAGTCTAACATGTGTGTTCCCTGGAGAAAGGTTTTACCAGAGAGACTGCTCAGTGATCCCTGTGCTGAAGTTCTTTCATTTTTCTTTTTTGGCTATTAAACATGGTCAAAATTCTCCCTTAATTTCAAACCAGTACTCTTAGTTTCTTGAAATATGGACTGCAACACTTTGTGAATAATACCCATCTGTAAGAATTACCTTGGCTATTGAAAAGTTCAGCAGCAGTCTTTGTTCCCCATAGTTCATTCCCATAGTTCAGCTGCACCCTACTTGTCCGTATGGCCCACAGCACTTTCTTGCCAGTTGTTTGAACCCTTGATTCCACCCTACAGCTTGTCCTGATGACATTCTTTACTCTTTCTGGAATGGACTTTAGCTGCTGACCTGCAATCATCCTCAGTTATGACTCAAGCCCATTTGCTCGGCTTCTGTAACCATGAAGCTGCAGGCGACAGAGAGAAGCTGCCTCCAGCTTGTGACAAACAGTCTTTGGTTTCTTATGCTCAAATTCATTTTGTTCTAATCAGATGACGGAACGGCGAGGCGTGGGAAACCTTGATTTTATTACCTCGCTTTTGCACCTTCTTAGGTTGAATCTCACATAAAGGAAGCACCATTTTCATAAAAGATTTATTATGAAAAAGGGAAATGTCAGTGGCCTTCTGTGCTTATTTAGTTCTTTTAGTTCCTGTGACAGTTCAGCACATTACAGAAACAAATTTCAGATATTAAAAACTTCTCTCCATTCACTGTCCATTTACAATTCAAAAATGCTATAAAACCCCTATATCTATTGTCAAGAAATTTGATACTCAGAAAACAGATCTTAATTTATGCCCTAAATTACAGCAATGACACTAATAGGACCTGGGGCATATTCTTGCCCTCCCATGTATGCAGGAGACAGCTATCATCACATCTATCTTGAATATTGCTCTAATCTAATTCAGTCACTGTTGTGGAACTAATACTTTAAGAATTTGCCCTATAAATAGCAAATTGGAGTACTGCTTGTGCCATTTTGCTTTCCGGAAAGAAAATGAAAGGTATAATTAGAGGAGAAAGATGCCTCAACAAATCAGAATCATTTTCACTCGGTTTTTTTTTTTAAATGACTTCTAAAGATGACTATGGGCACAAAATATATCAAAAGTAATTCCTTCCACTTGTAATTAGAGATGCTTACACACACACCAAATCAACTCGCATCCTGCTTGCCAGTTGCCATTTGGCGAGCTGTTTGGATGTGTCTGGAAAAATTTGGTTGTGTTCGTTTCACGCAATTACACTCCTTTCCCACACATGATAGAAAGCATAGTACCATTTGCAGTGGTCCTTGTGGTGGAGCAGTACTGCTCTGACCTGCAGGATCTTTTCCACTGTGCCCTGCAAAGTTTTCCTAACACCTGGAGGGGCTTTTCTCTCTCTTTCTTTTCAACATCTGCCACCATCTGGCATTTGTAGGAAATGCCCACTGGGAGGGCCAGGACTCCCAGCTTCCCTTCCCAGTTCCAAGACCTTGCCTCAGTGTCTCACACTAGTTTCCAGCAGGATCTGGTTATAATAGGAAGGCTTACTCCCTTGTGCACAACTGGGGGGGAACCACATCAACTGACTGCCCCTCCCCTTATTTTTTATTTGTACCCCGAACTTTCCCAACCTAACTTGGGCTCCTGGCTAGGGGTGTGCAAAAACAAAATCAGTAAAATTCAGGTTCAAATTTATTGTGCCCGATTTTTTTCATAAAATCTGAAATAAGCTGAATTCCCATACCGGTAAATATGACTACAAAATATGATATAACTTCACAAAATTTGTGATGATATCTAGTGAAAGCACAAACTGTTATTCATATGATTGCAAAGAGATCTTGGACACTTTTCAGCAAATAAACTATATGGAACCTATAAAAGCCACCCCTACTGTAACTGATGTACTAGTTTTCATAGAGCACTCAACATGACTGTTGCAAGTAGTCTTCAAAACATTTGGCTAATATAGTTTGTCTGACACTGTGATCAGAAGAATACCAAGCCTGGTTCAGAAGATTGTTTGAAGAAAGGAGAACATAACCAAAGGAATATTGTCGAAGGCTTTCACGGTCAGAGTTCATTGGTTCTTGTAGGTTATCCGGGCTGTGTAACCGTGGTCTTGGAATTTTCTTTCCTGACGTTTCGCCAGCAACTGTGGCAGGCATCTTCAGAGTAGTAACACTGAAGGACAGTGTCTCTCAGTGTCAAGGGTGTAGGAAGAGTAATATATAGTCAGAAAGGGGTTGGGTTTGAGCTGAGTATTGTCCTGCAAAAGTATTGTCCTGTAAGTATCAAGATAATGTGCTAGTGAGGGTATGGTATGTTAATATGGAACCATTGTATCCTGAAGTGATCTGTTAATGTGTGTAATCCAAAGCTAATCTGTATGGCTATTGTTGAATGTTGTCTTTGTCTGGAGGTTTTTCAGGGCAGGAAGCCAAGCCTTATTCATTCTTAAACTCTCCTCTTTTCTGTTAAAGTTGTGCTGATGTTTATGAATTTCAATGGCTTCTCTGTGCAATCTGACAAAATAGTTGGTAGAATTGTCCAGTCTTTCAGTGTCTTGGAATAAGACCCTGTGTCCTGTTTGTGTCAGTCCATGTTCAGCCACTGCTGATTTCTCAGGTTGGCCAAGTCTGCAGTATCTTTCATGTTCTTTTATCCTTGTTTGTATGCTGCGTTTTGTGGTCCCGATGTAAACTTCTCCACAGCTGCAAGGTATACGATATACTCCTGCAGAGGTGAGGGGGTCTCTTTTGTCTTTTGCTGATCGTAGCATTTGTTGTATTTTCTTGGTGGGTTTAAACACTGTTTGTAGGTTATGTTTTTTCAAAAGTTTCTCCATCCTATCAGTGACTCGTTTAATAAATGGCAAGAATACCTTTCCTATGGGAGACTGTTTTTCTTGAGTTTTCTGATTTTTGTTTGGTTTAATGGCCCTTCTGATTTCATTCTTGGAGTAGCCGTTTGCTAGCAGTGCGTGATTTAGATGATTAGTTTCTTCCTTGAGAAACTGTAGTTCACAGATCCGTCTTGCACGGTCCATTAATGTTTTGATTATTCCTCTTTTCTGTCGGGGGTGGTGGTTGGAGTTTTTGTGTAAGTAGCGATCTGTGTGAGTTGGTTTCCGGTAGACCTTGTGACCTAACTGAAGGTTTGTTTTACGGATGACAAGGGTATCAAGAAATGGGAGTTTACCCTCAATTTCCTTTTCCATGGTAAACTGAATGTTTGGATGGATATTATTAAGATGGTTTAGAAAGTCCATTAATTTTTCTTCACCATGGCTCCAAATGGTAAATGTATCATCTACGAACCTGAACCAGACTGTAGGTTTGTAAGGTGCTGATTCTAATGCTGTCTTTTCAAAATATTCCATGTAAAAGTTTGCTATTACTGGACTGAGTGGACTTCCCATAGCTACTCCATCAATCTGTTCATAAAATTCTTGATCCCATAGGAAATAACTTGTTGTCAAACAATGGTGAAATAAGGCTGTTATATCTTCTGGAAAAATCTGGTTAATCAATGAGATTGTGTCTTTTACTGGAACCTTGGTAAAGAGGGATACAACATCAAAAGTGATTAATATATCCTTTGGATTGAGTCTTAACGGACTGATTTTGTTGATGAAGTGAGTTGAATCTTTGATGTAAGAAGTGGTTTTTCCAATGTGGTCCTGTAGGAGGGTGGTCAAATATTTAGCTAATTCATATGTTGGGGAACCAATGGCACTCACGATGGGTCGGAGTGGAACGGAATCCTTATGAATTTTAGGTAGTCCATATAATCGTGGTGGTTGTGCTTCAGTCTTGCATAGTTTTCTGTGTGTGTCGGGATGAAGAGTGGAATTCTTGATCAGAATGCTAGTTTTCCTGGTAATTTTGCAAGTTGGATCTCGTTTTAGTTTTTTGTATGTGGCAGGGTCCAGAAGTTCCTCAATCTTCTTTTTGTATTCTTCTGTTTTCATGATCACTGTGGCATTGCCTTTGTCAGCTGGTAGAATAATGATTTCTGGATCTGCATTGAGGGTCTTGATGGCATTTCTCTCCTTGCGTGTTATATTGCTAGCAGGGGGCTTTGCTTTTCGTAGAATTCTTGCTGTCTCTCCTCTTATTTCCTCAGCATCTTCTTCAGGTAGATTACGAATGGCAGATTCTACATTTGCAATGATGTCTTCCACTGGAATTTGGGTGGGAGTGACTGCAAAGTTTCCTCCCTTAGCTAAGATGGAAGTTTCTTCAGGTGAGAGTTGTCGGTCTGTCAGATTGAAGATAATCCGTTTGTTGTCAAGTTTTGGACTGTTCTGTCTTCTTTCCTGTAATTTGTTAAACTTTTGCTTCTGTCTGGAAGTATGGCTGGTTAACCCCTGTTCCATTTTTCTGTAGGTGAGATTATCAATCTTGTCCCAATCATGGCTTCTCATTTTGTGGCTAGTATTGATATGTAAGGAAAACAACTCCTTGTCTTGATACAACTCCTTATCTTGATACTTACAGGACAATACTTTTGCAGGACAATACTCAGCTCAAACCCAACCCCTTTCTGACTATATATTACTCTTCCTACACCCTTGACACTGAGAGACACTGTCCTTCAGTGTTACTACTCTGAAGATGCCTGCCACAGTTGCTGGCGAAACGTCAGGAAAGAAAATTCCAAGACCACGGTTACACAGCCCGGATAACCTACAAGAACCAATAACCAAAGGAGTTTCACTGACATAAACTAAAACATGAATAGCAGATAGAAAGGGAAAATGTAAGAAATAAATTCGACATAAGGTCATGAGTCTGTCATGCATAGAATCATAGAGTTGGAAGGGGCCATCCAGGCCATCTAGTCCAACCCCCTGCTTAATGCAGGATCAGCCTAGAGCATTCCTGACAAGTGCTTGTCCAGTCTCTGCTTAAAGACTGCCAGTGAGGGGGAGCTCACCACCTCCCTAGGTAATTGATTGCACTGTCGAACAACTCTTACTGTAAAAAAAAAGTTTCCTAATATCCATCTGGTACCTTTATGCCCACAATTTAAGCCCGTTATTGTGAGTCCCATCCTCTGCTGCCAATAGGAACAGCTCCCTGCCCTCCTCTAAGTGACAGCCCTTCAAATACTTAAAGAGAGCAATCATGTCCCCACTCATAATGTTAAGGTGTGGCTGTCAGTTAAGATCATTATATATGTAGCAGGTCAAAGGAATAGAAAGCATTTGAGTCCCCAAACATAAAGGTTCAACACATGGCCACGATCCATTATATTCCCATCCTGCTCCATTGGCATCTTAGATGTAAGGGGATGTTCAGGTTCCAAATCTATATTTTTGTATATACATGATAAAAGATTGCAACAAGTGCTTGTAAAGATTACTCTCATTCTAAGCTCTTGATCTGGATGGATATAATGTCGACTTTGGATTAGTACACAGGCAGTTTGATGAAGTACCCATTTCAGATTAGAGATTGTATGATTGATTTGACTGAGCAGAACATGTCAATACATTAGACTGAAATGTGAGGGGAAAGCATGCTGGTCATAGGAGTCATTAACTGAACCTGCAATAAAAAAAAATTAAGAGCAATTTTGAAGGTTTCCTTGGGTATATAAAACAGAAGACTGTGATGTTACAAATCCATGGAAAGATAAAACTGTGACAATCTGTCAGGAAGTTACCAGAGTAATAAGAAACAGATATGAAACATGGAATGCTACTTGAATTTATGTTTTTCATCTTTGAAATTCTTCAGTTGTTTGTATTACAGCTGTAACTGATCTTTTTCCAGACTGTTTGGCAAAAATGATATGGACAGAGAAGACTTGCACGTTTATGCACCAAAATTCAGAATCCACAAATATGTAATGGGCTCTTATGCAGCTTCCTTAATATGTGATACAAATTATTCAATTTGTGTCCATTAATATTAAGATGTAGGGACATTTTGACCATTGTCAATTGCTTGACAGGCATTGATAAATATTCTTCTGCACTGGATTTCAAATTGCAGCTATTTCCCTTGCCATGGTATCCATGACTTTCCCTCTAGCAATAGTTGGAAAATCTGAAATTGGGATGGTTTTAAAAGCAGTTATCAGCAAACCAGATAGAATCAGTATGCACTACTGTATGATGTAAATACAGATGTTTCAAAGTAAATGGATTTACCACACTCCTGAACATTACTGTCCATTAGACTATCACATAATTCTCTTTTTTCTGGCATGCCTCCCACTAACCTTTAACCTTTCTTCTCCCATTTTAACACTGCTGTCCATTTGCCTTATTCTGCATTTGCTCACATTTCTCTTTTGTCATACCCCCCCCTTTATCAGCTTCTGTTTCCTTGTTGGGTCCTATTCAGTTTACTATGCCCATTTTAAATCTGTTCATTGCTTGGTTCCTTCTTTTCTATCTTTCCAAATTTCCTCTTCTTTGTCTTTGTTCTGCTAACACTTTCCTCATGATTAACCAGGATTATTCTATCCCTTTCATATCTTCATCTTTTAGTGCTTGCTGTTCTCTTTCTCTAGATCTTACTACCTCTAGACCATGGGCCATTTTAACCATGAGGCACCCAAGGCAGCTGCCCTGGACCCAGACTGCCTTGGGGCCCCATTTTGGACTTTTGCCCAGGGCCCCAGAATGACTAAGATTGCTCCTGCTCCAGACAATCTTCTAACTTTTTCTTTGCATATATTTAAATGTCTGAAAGCATCCCTCTCTTCTCTTGTCCATTGACCTCCAATTTATACTCATCCTCCTCTCATTTTCTCTTCCTCGGTTTCCCTTCCCCTTCTTGAATGCTGTCATTTGTTAAATTGTAAGTCTGTGAGAAATGTTTGTCACTGTAAAACAATTCTCCTCCCTCTACAGCATCATCTTGTTACAATGATTTATAAATAATAAATATTATGCCCAGTTTCTGCCCCTGAAATATTGCCAGACAAAATTGGCTCATGCCGTAATAATTGCAGAATACAGAGGACTCTTCACATGCGACCAGAGACTCTTATGTTGGATGGTGAAATTGACATGCTGTAGAGACCCTTATGTTGGATGGTGAAATTGACACGTTGTAACTTTCATGTGGTGCACTTCAATTTATATATGTCTGGATGCATGCCTTGTAATGCGATTCTGGAATAATACTTTTTGATAAAATGGTTGAATACATTACTTTGAATTTATGTGGAACCAGGTTTAGTTTTGTACAACACTTATAGCAAGTGATTAAGGATTTAGCCATAGTGGTTGTGATTTGTTTACTAGTATCATAGGGCAGCTCAAAAACTGATTTTAAAGCAGTTCTTTTCACATAAACTGCCTGAGTCATGAAAAGTCAAGTCTGCATTTGCAGAATTCTTTCCAAACGACAAAACTGCCAAAAAGCAAGATGCATTGCAAATCACTCTGTGGGTTGCTTCAAATGAAGTGTGGGGCTCCATTGGCTGGGGCAAATTGGGCAGCCAATCAAATGAGAGCAGCTGACTATTTTGCCCTGCTGCTCCCTCTCAGTTCCACTCTTCTCACTGTGGCTGACCCACCCATCCTCCCTGGGGGCAGCACGAGATCAGCTGGTTGCTATAAAGGGCCAAATCAGATTTTTTTGTGGGGAGGGGGGTTCCTGGAAATTGGCTGTACCAGGAGCCTCTTTTTCACCATCTCCATGCTGTTTCTGTGAGTTGGTTCCGCCCCAATTAAATAGGCCTGGTTGTAATAACTCGTTAGGCCACAGCTAGCTGGCAGTAGTAGGGTGGGTTGCTCTGGATAGTTAGGGTTCATTGGCAAGTACCCTGAGACATCTGCATGATGACGGCTATGTCTGGAACAGGCCACCACATGCCTTGAATCTGGGTGGACTGTGCAGAAGTGCTTTTGGTGCTGAGCAGCACCTTTTGAACCTGGTAGTAGCCTTGGGACACATCAGGGGAGAGGGATGAAGCTGGGCACCTCTCTGCACACAGAGCTCTGCAGTCAGTGATGAGCAAGGCTGGTAGAAATGCTGGTCGAGTCTGGAGCTGGAGTTAGGGTTGCCAGGTCCCTCTTTGCCACTGGCAGGATGTGGAGTGGCGCCTGAGGAGGGTGGGGTTTGGGGAGGGGAGGGGCTTCAATGCCATAGAGTCCAATTGCCAAAGCAGCCATTTTCTCCAGGTGAACCGATCTCTATTGGCTGGAGATCAGCTGTAATAGCAGGAGATCTCCAGTCAGTACCTGGAGGTTGGCAGCCCTAGCTGGGGTGGATCTGTCCAAAAGACAGACCATGTGGATGCTGAGCACAGCCCACCCTCAAAATTGTCAGCTCATTGAAATAAGCAATGACGTAGATTAGCCATTTACATAAATTCAATACATTTAAATAAATAAGCTAGTTGAATTCATGTTTTGTTGTCTTGTGTCTTCATTTGGGCATGCTGGGCAAACACTAACTAGACAGTCTACAAGGTATAATAGTTATAATATTACCTAAGAGATCCAGTTTCAAACCTTCACTCTGCCCTGAAGGGTTAGGGTTAGGCGAATCACATACTCTCAGCCTACCCCCACCAAGGTTGCTGTGATGATAAAATTAGGAAGGGGGAGAAGAATATACTAAACAGTAGGGAAGAGGAGATGAATCATGTCTTTCACCTCCTTCCCTAACATCTGATCCCTAGAATTTGAGCATTTTTTAAACAGTTCTGTGCATGCAGCCTCCGCTGTTGCATCAGGGAAGGGAACCACCCAAGGGAATTTCAACCCGTTCAGAATCTATCTGGGGACAGACATAGGGACAATTAATATTTACTTCATTCATTTAGATCAGGGGTATAAGGCCCACATGCTTAATCCAGCCCCTTGAGAGCTCTTATCCAGACCACAAGCCAAGGCAGCCACCCTCCTCTCGATCTGGGCTGGCAGCCACTTCCCCACTCCCAATCTGGGCAGTTGAGGCATGGCCGGGCCCTATCAAGGCATGGCCCTGCCAGCATGGTGTAGTGGTTAAGAGTGGTAGTTTGGAGCAGTGGACTCTGATCTGGAGAATCGGGTTTGATTCCCCACTCCTCCACATGAGCGGCAGAGGCTAATCTGGTGAATTGAATTTGTTTTCCCCCTCCTACACACAAAACCAGCTGGGTGACCTTGGGCAAGGTTCAGCTCTTTTAGAGCTCTTTCAGCCCCACCTATCTCACAGGGTGTCTGTTGTGGGGAGGGGAAGGAAAGGTGATTGTAAGCAGGTTTGAGTCACCCTTAAGAGGTAGAGAAAGTTGGCATATAAAAACCAACTCCTCCTCCTCCTCCTCCTCCTCCAGCCCTCGTGACAAAATGAGTTCCACACTCCTGATTTAGATGCTGCCTTTCCGCCTCACAGACACGCCCAAGTTGGTTAACAATTAAAACTGTAAAATTCAACAAAACTAAACATCACAATACAGCTAGAAGTAAACTTCAGGTTAAACTGTATCCTGGCATAGTCATCAGCCCATTCAAAGGCTTTAAACAATTTCAAAAAATCTTTAAGCTCTTCTGGAAAGCTCTAACCCGCTTTCATGCTCCCATTCTACCTCCTTTTCTCAGATGTCACAACCATGCCTATGAAGCATGCATAATCGGAGCACGTGCTTCTGTGGTACATGTAGTCACCATGCTGACTGGAGCAACATACAATGCACAGACAGCCTTGGTACCTGTGGATGCGAACTCTGAGAAGTCTGATATTTGGTCTGAAAAGAAGTATTCACCCCTGAGAAATATATCTTTTGCCAGACTTTCCGTTACGCTATGGCCTATGGCCATGGGGTTTTAAAGCTCACCTTGTTTCAAAAAAGGCAGACCAATTTATGTTGTTAAACCTGCCTCTTAATTCCATGACCTTCTGTGGTTCAGAAATTATGATATCTACCATCCTGTATATATACTTTTCAAACCACCATCTAAGCCCTATGTGACTGTGTGTTCCAAAGGCAATAGAAGCTCTGAAATGAAAGAGCAGAGGGATTTTTGCCTCTATATGTGTGAATAAGCATTATAATATTAGTAATTACTTAATTGGCCTTATAATACTTGAACATTTTTACAGGAACAAAGGGTACTGCCCACACATTTCTGTTGGAAATTTCAATTGAATAGTTAAGCTAAAATGTCAGTCCATTTTGCCCTCAACTAGTATAAATATTTTTATAGCCCCTGGTGTCTGTGTTCTTTGAAAGAGGCTGTAATGTCCTCATACATTTTATAGCCTGCCCATGTTTGCTATTTAGACTTTTAGGGCATTTGAAAAGCCATGATTATTTTATCTATTTGGATGGACTGAGATCTCTTCTCACTAGGCCATTGTAAGGTACAGCTTGGTTTCAAACAAATGGGTGTTTTAAATAACTGTTACTTCTGATTTCTGATTTCCTTTGCCACCTTGAACATTTTTTCCTTCCGTGTTCTAAACAGCAATCATTGCTTTAACAAACAATTTTCATAGTACATATCACAACCATACCTAATTCTGAACATGGCCCCAAACATGGAAAGGAAAATGGGGCCACGTATAGAGAAGGCCACCTTGTTGAGGAAGGAGGCAGCAGCTGGGAAGCCAAGAGAGGCACTGCCACTGCTGGGCAGGTGGACAAGTCGAGGAGGCAGAGAGGGGTGGCAACGAGAGCAAATGGGGAATGGAAGTGGAGCCTGGTGGGGTCAAGAGAGACATCACCACCACTGAATGGGCGAGCCTGGAAGACTGGCAGGAGTGAGGGCACAAGTGAGCAAGGCAGTTGGGGGGGGAGGTTGAGAGAAGTGTCGCTGCTAGGCAAGATAACAAGGTAGGCAGAGGTAGTAAGGAAAAGAGGGAGAGAAAGGTAGTGGGTTGCAAGATGAAGTATTGGTGGTGGGTGGGTGATGGGATTTCCCATCCTCTCCTCATGAATTCCTGCTAGTTTCCTGTAGCAGGTTAAATGACTGTCAGGAAGGCAACAGAACAGAGCTGACCATAGACATGGTAGAAGTATTTGCATACATAAGGGTGTGTAGAAAATGTTGCTTCATTAGTTAAAAAAAAAAAGCTTTCTGAGAACAGAGTACAACTACTGCCCACAGAATAAGACTCGTTGCTAGTCAGTCAAAGGGAAACAAACAAACAAAGATGGAGATGTAAAATTATCTTTCAAAAGTCCCAAAGAATTTTCAGGTGTAAGGAATTTGGATCAGGATTTTTCCCACTGTTTATTCCCTTCCTTTCCAGTTCCTCAGAGACCCCCAGTTTGTCATATCAATCGAACAAAAGTTACACAAAAAGGATTTCTGTTCTTTTCTGGAATCATTGCTTGCTTGGAGAAAAACAGATGAAAAATATTGCAACTAAATAAATGTTCATAAGGCTGAGCAAAGATGTGCTAATTGTTATGAGGGCAGCTTGACATTTTGGGAACTGTAGATATAAAGATTCCTTGACATCCCTGAATATATATCCAGCAACACAAGTTGCTTACATGTTAAATGTTCTAATATGAACTTTTTCAATCTATATAAAATTATCTGAAGCCTGTACAAATAAACAGAAAATATTTCACTACAATACTAAATTATACAGCTCACACAAGCAGTGTGCAATTAATTAGAAAAAAATGCTTTAGGGGAGGTCCAAATGGAGCACATTATTTTGTTCTTGCTATGCAACTTTTTATTGTTATACTAAGTGGAATAGGTTGTTTGTACTTAGATTATTAATAAATACTATTTTTTTAAAGATAGTTTAGGCCTAGTCAACACAGCTGGTATAAAGTTTTATATGTAAAAGAAAGTACATATACTCTATTCTTTGAAATTAGCCAATATTTATGAACATAGGCTGCAAGCAAATGCATATTTATCAGGCAGTAATTCCCATTGAACTTGGTGGGTCTTTCTTCTGAGTAAAATAAACATTCCTAGCAATGGTCTGTTACGTTGGGGGTTGAGACTGGCTATTAATCAGCCCCTGGTTTTGTGAAGATCCCTTGCAACAATTGCTACCATTCAAAAATCGTCAGAATGGCAAGAAGAAAAATAGTGGATGGACAAGGCAATCTTAAAAGAACTGAAACTGACAAAGCCATCTATTTCTTCTCCACTAATGTGTCTGTCGTTCCCAGTAGTGTTGACTTTAGGTAGGGCTTTTTTCCAGTTTTCATTTATCTGTTCTTTTCTTTTCAATCTGCTATTTACTGTTCCTTCCTTTTTGCATCTAATCTAGCAAATACAGGAGTGGCCCTGAGACTATATATTTTAGATCATTGTTTATCCCCCCCCCCCCTTATTTTACAAAGAATTACATCCTGGATCTCCATTACACACAATTGCTCACAACTTTAGTTGTTCTCAAACTGAAGTGATATTTTATTCAGGACTGTGATGCCTGCCATGAATGTGAAACACTCACAGGAAAAGCAATTATGAGTCTGGCAGCCATCACACAAATGTGTAGATTTATTTGGCCACAAAGTCCTTCATCAAGCACCAATTTTTCTTGCTGAGATCATTCACCAACATCTGCTCCACCTGAAATCTATAGTGAGTTTGCACAGCTTTAAATAAACACAGAAGCTTTACAAAAAGGAAAGAAGAAAACATCAATAGTAGGTTGACACTATTTCTCATCAGTACCGTCAGGGTTCGTTAATGTTATATATGCAAATGTAATCTGTCTGAATTCTTGCGGACATCAAAATGCACAAAATGTTATTATTGGGTAGAGTTTTGTGTGACTATGCTCCTGAAAGTCCCAAGAATAGATTTGTCATGGAGAAGCTTCTCTTGGCATATGGAAAATAGTTTTAATATAACCATCTTCCTGGTGGTGGCAGGCAAATGAGAACAGCTGCTTTGCAGCTGCTCCTACCACCGCTGATGGCTTCTTTCCCCCACACATGAGGGTTGGCGGCTAGTGTGTCCACCGCATAGTTGACATCTCTCCCAAACATTCCATCACCTCATTTTTATTTTCAGTGCTCCTTTCTGTGTGCATCATGGGAGATCTAGTTATTCCCAGAGACTCTCTGTGGTGGGTCCTTCCCAAACCAAAGTTATAGAACTACATAGAAACCATATGCAAGGAAGAATGTTTGGGTCTTGATGTAGTCAGTTCCATAAACTGCTGAAAGAGCTAATCTGGTACTGTTAATTTGTGGCGTTGGCAATGGATCTGGGGAATGTCGACTGAAATCCTTGTTCAGCCAAGGAGTCACTTGGGGATATTAAACACTTACGTAGAAATTAGTTCTGAGATTCACTGCAATAGGCACTTGGAATCAGCTGGTATATTAACCCCCCAAAGCAAGCATGCTTAATGAGTACACAGTCAAGAATCCTTAGTCCCATTGTTGTCAATAAGAGAATGTGCTTAACTGAATCACTGCCATCTGGATCATGCCCAGTGCTAGATGAAGAAGAACACAATTTTGTGTGAAGTCAAGGTTTTTCTTCTTCTTGAGTCTCTCTCTCTGAGTGTACTGTCCAGTTTGAGGCTGAGGTTCAGGAGTTAAGGTACTGGGGTTGGAGCCAGGACAATACTGCAGCCTCCAGGCAGTAACAGGAGATCTCCTGCTATTTCAACTGATCTCCAGCCGACAGAGATCAGTTCACCTGGAGAAAATGGCCGCTTTGGCAATTGGACTCTATGGCATTGAAGTCCATCCCTGCCCCAAACCCTGCCCTCCGAAGGCTCTGCCCCAAAAACCTCCTGCTGGTGGCAAAGAAGGACCTGGCAGCCCTATCAGTTACTAGAGAGAAGAAGAAAGCCCTATGTGTCAAATATACAATAGAACACAGTTACTGAGACCCCTAAGTAAGAAACTGGCATCCGGAGAGCCTTATTTTGCTGTCTGCTTGGTCAGCATGCCACAAAATCATGCTGTAGGGTACATCTTGCAAGAAGGATAACACCTCTTCACCCCAGAAAAAGTGCCACCCTGCTTGAGTAATCCATTTCATATGCAGCAACTGAGCTACCCTAGATAATTATACTGTCTCTCTATGTTTCTGTCTTGTTCCCATGTTCAGTCTGGGAATCTGTGTAGGGCTTGCCTTTAAATGCCTGTCTCTGACTTTGACAAGAGCCCATTCCTTTTCTTTGTGGGAGAGAGGGTAAGACTGCAAGTAGCTAAAGATTGACGCTAAAGATTTCCTTACAGGAAAGGAGTGATCACCCTTTCTTGAGAAAGGTTGCATTTATTTAACTAAATCCTTCAGAAAGGGGTCTCCACTTTCTGACACAATGGTGTTAACTCTTTTGTGCAATAGCAGTTGGGCCACATAAACTGAACATCATGAAACATTCTATGCATTGTATTCTTTCCCAGAAAGAGTGCCACAATAATATAGAGGAGGAATCAGGAGGATGTACAACATAATCTCCCAGTCTAGCAGCTTCACTACATTTTTGACAAAAAAAAGTTCCCCAAAAAGATTATATATTGCTGTATTTAATTAAAAAGAATTAGTAGTCATATTTTCTGTCCCTAGCTAACACTGAAATGCAATATAACAGCATGATTCAGAAATAACAGAATGAAAAGGGTCGACTGAGTATTACTAACTTCGGATATAATCCAGCTCACAGCTGGGATCCTCATCAAGGTTTGATTTTGTTTATTTTGGCGTTTTATAAAGACAGTCATCAGGGATTATTCAAAAGATGAGCAGAAAACATACTTTTAAAGTTCTTGAAAGATCTCTCAGAGAGCCAAGCGAGTAAAGGATACCAGTTATTTGCTATTTTCTTCCTTTTTCTGAATGCTAGTCAGCTGGCATGGGAGAAAAGAAGCTGTTTCCAGGCCTTCCATGTTGTCACTTCCAAGATCTGACCTCTTAGTCCTGACATAGCAGGTGACTGACATAAGCAAACACTTAGACACTACACATTGCTATGAGACACATTGCAAAGGCAGATCAGCTCTGTCTATAGACACAGTGCCACAAAAATGTTACATCTGCATTTCAAATGAGCCCTTTGTTCCTTATGCAGTTTAATCACAGCTGGAAAAGTTCCAGATGATTACAGCTCGCTTTGTTGCTATTAACACTACAGTGCTTATCGAATGGAGATCTACATTCCCTCTGGCTGCCTCTAGTTAGTAAAGGATTGGCAACTAAGCTTGTTATATTTGGATGATGAAGCCCCTGTGGACAGTAAATCTGAACATAAATATAATGCCATATGCTACAAAAAATATACATAGTTGCAAAATAGCTGTTGTGCAGTGACCAGTGGCATACCTCACATTTCACTGTTCTTGTCGAATGTGAGATCAGAAGTAAATACAACATCCACCATTCATAATCACAATCAGAGTGAGGCTGCGCCTTTGCCTGAAGACTGGCCAATGAAGGCATTTGTGCTGGTTTTTGTTAATACTGTTTAGTCAGGTAATCTGTACACAAATGCAAGGATGGAAACAGCAAATTGTGTGGTCTGGGCGGTATGCTTCCCATTGCATGGAGGGTTTCACATGTCTGGGAGCTCCTCCATATAAAAGAAAAAATCCTTGTATATGCAAATCTAGAATTTAAAGGAGAAGGCTAAATCTCCCTGGGGATTCCCCCCCCCCCCCCCAGGAAGAAGCATTCAAACATGCAGTCTCTCTTTCATTCAAACACAATTTTATTTTAACAAATGCAAGCAAGCAACCATAAACACATTAAAACATTAAAACAAACTCAATATAACAATATATGTGAAGTTTGCCATTCAAAATTGTTATTCTATTGTCATCCTCATTGAATTATGTTTCTCTTTGCCTATAACATATTCTTCCATATCAGTTAGCACATTTATTATATACATATTACCTAAAGCACTTTTATCTAAATTTGATTCAGTTCTGTTCCAAATTTCTATCTATATAATTCAAGCATGCAGTCTCCTGGCTGCAGTCTGAGGTGGTATCTTCCTGGAATAGATTTGCCACCCTATCTGCTGTTGGTGTGAATTGAGACAGCAATATTTAAACTATTTGCCATGCCCCATTTCCCCTGTCTTTAATCTCAACACTGTTCTTTCTCCATATTACTTATTCAATTACCATAGCTACATACATGCAGTGTTTGACACTGAAAGGGTAACAGACATCTTTAAAACATAATTAGCAGCTAAATTTTCAGACTGAGTCTAGAAAAATCTTGGCGGTCCTTGGAAGAGGAAGGAAGAAGAGGAGTAAGAAGAGAAGTTGGTTTTTATATGCCGACTATCTCCACCTTTGAAGCAGACTCAAACTGGCTTATGATCTCCTTCCCTTCTTCTCCCGACAACAGACACCTTGTAAGGGAGGTGGGGCTGAGAGAGTACAGAGAACTGTGACCAGCCCAAGGTTACCCAGCTGTCTTAAGAGTGGGGAAACCAAGCTGGTTCACCAGATTAGAGCCCACTGCTCATGTGGAGGAGTGGGGAATCAAGCCCAGTTCTCCAGAGTCCACCACTCTTAACCACTACACCAAGTGGGATATAAATTTTGTAAACAAACAAACAAGAATTTCAACATTTTTAGCTTGTTCCAATCACCTTAGCAGTTTCCCAGAGTCCAATTGGGCTATATTTTAAAGCAAGGAATACAGTGTAACTTACAAATGAATGGATAACATTATAAATCAGTGGTCAGGTCCCAGTATGTCCAAGGGCTCACAGTCTATTCGCTTGCATTTCAGTCAATACAAAGCCTTCAGTCCTCTTGTTTCTGACTAAGTCCCATTGAACACCATGAATCTCACTTCCTCTGAAACGTGCATAGCATTTGACTTATATTAGGATATTTAAAATGCTTTTTTGGGGGAAATTTTCAGCAATTTAAGTGCCATTGAATCAAGCCACTTCCACACTGAAGTTAAGAAACTGCAACAGAAACAGAGCTGATAGTTCAAATCCACAGGAAACAGGAAAGAAAAACATTCAGATTTCATTAAAGAATAAGCAGGACTTGTGAAATATATTCTGCTTTCTGTTTGTAAGTATACTAATTTGGTACCCTAATTAGCTTTAAAAAGTAGTATCAAACATCATTATTGTGAATCTTCCAAATTAAGATGCTGATTATTAGATCATTCCCAAGTGTAGCTAAAGCTCTGCTCAGTCATTATGAGTTTGACTTTCTGACCTTGTGTAATGGTAGAGTGTGCCATCTCCCTACACACATGCTATTTAGTATGAATAAAAAAATTTCTCAAAAAGAAGATGTTTGTTTCAGCTTTGGGATGTGGGTGCCCTCAAAAACCCATGTTTCTGATAGTATGTGTCATAACTGGAAAATATATTATTGTCCTGTTCACATAAAATGG
This sequence comes from Euleptes europaea, assembly GCF_029931775.1. Taxonomy (NCBI): domain Eukaryota; kingdom Metazoa; phylum Chordata; class Lepidosauria; order Squamata; family Sphaerodactylidae; genus Euleptes; species Euleptes europaea. The sequence goes on along the minus strand of NC_079314.1, from coordinate 78,716,643 downwards.
TGATTGCATGTATTGCGAGGACTGTGCATAGCACTGTCTTCCCATACACACAATTGGATTGCCAAAATTATAATGACTGAACCGGGCTAGAGGCAATCAAGACTACATCACCTGGCAGAGTACACTCCCAAGTCAGAAATGGCTTAGATGGATAAAAGAAAATTGGGACAGTCGGTTTTACTTTCAGATCTTCAGGCAAGTATCATCAACTGGGATAAAATATTTTTTTCTCTGCTGGCCATCAGTGGTATTTATCAATAAAAGTGTATTAGCATAGACATCCTAATTGGGACCTAAAGGACAGGAAAAAGAAGGAGTGATTGTATACTCTTTTTCCTGCTTAAACAAGATATAAACTACTGTTGGAACAGGCAATGTCTGGTGTACAAAGAGGGGAGAAGAAAACAAAAGCATAGTTAGATAGGATAGTAAGGTCAGTACCTTATTATACTGTTAAGCGCCGTTCCTTGTCTATCTCCAAATTGCTACTCTCATGGGAGTATCCTGCTTCTTCTCAAAAATCCCATAGACACATTCTGTCTCTCTCAGCTAGTGATGTAGCTAGAAACCTGTCCCTATCTCTTCTCTTTACTATCAAGTATGTTAGTTCCTGAATAAAGATGTATCTACACTTTAATCAGTTTGTGCACCTCAGCTGTGTTAATTACTCTGCCAACAACTACAATGAATGGGTGATAAGCAGAAGGTACTTTTCACCTTCATTATCATACATTCATTCTTCCTTGCTTGCTCTGAGAACTCTGAGGTTGAAGACTTTAATCCAGAGATCCTAGTGGACAGCAGAAACTACTCACAGAGTAATTGTTTGCAGAACAGATGGCCCGCTCTGACAGTCCTATGCATAAACTCATGATCTGCTTTCAGAATTGATACCGTTAACTATGTGCTCAGTGCTCTGCAAGAACACCATGTGTGCCTTTCCAGCTGTCTTCCCTTTTCCACTATGCAGCATTTTTTAGCATACATAGACAGCATCCATGCACAGAATCAGGTATATCCCTCGCTGAAACAGGATACACATTTTGGGTTGGATCCAGCCAGGGTTTTGTTTTTGTTTTTGCTCAGTCTTGCTCAGTTCCCTTTCTTGTTACTGTCTCTGTCTGACAGGGTTTCTGTCCACGATTTTCAGAATAGCCTTTTGGGTGGTCAAAGTGGACCTCTCCTTTCCTTTTTTATCAATAGAAAAGCTAGTTGGATCCAGCAAGAAGGTCCTAGACTTGTCCTAGACTGAGATCAACAGAGCCTTCTTTTCCCTTCAAATCGTTATTTTGTTATGTAGAGTAAGTATATGTCACCTTTCTGTCAATATTGACACATGGAATAATGTTCAAGGCTGACTAAAATACTAAAAGAATTAAAAGCATTTGATAGCAAAAAAAAAACATTTTTGTAAAAAAAAGTCAAGAAAATTGAACTTTGACAAATGCATACCATTGCTATACCTTTTTGTCCACTTCTGGAAGTCCAGAGGACAAATGTCTTGTTTATTTACTTACTTAAATATTTCTGTCCCACTTTTTTCTTACATTGGGGACTCAAAGGAAGTAATGCATATATAAACAATAAATAATTGGAATGTAAACAAGAATATACAACCCAACAGACCACCAGTCAAATTTAGAGCAGGCTGTGAGCCATAAGGACATCTCAGGTTGGTGCTGGTATGGCTCACCCAGGACCAGAGGGTGCAAGCTACTCATTTAGAACCTAGGGCTGAAATCTCCTTACTCCAGAAACTTGCACCTGCTCTGCTTAAGTTCAGGCTTTAAGCTAACTACAAAAAAGGAAGGGCAAATATTCAGCCCAGATCTTATTCAGTTCCTTCTGTCCCTTGGACTGCTGATCTCACTTTAGCCCTCCAGCAGCGATCTTCCTGCAACAATTGCTCCTGTCTCTTTTGGAGCTCCAGCAAGTCCAGGGCAGGTAGCTCATACCCGCAAGATATTTTGGGACAACTTCAGAAATGGATTTCATTGGTCACTAGGTGTGCTTCTCATCTCCCAGCCCCACACTTCCAAAAGCAGCCCAAACCACACCTCTTTCTTCTGCTGTGCTACTAGAGGACCAGGCAATGCTAGCATGAGTCCTCAGTCTAGGCTCCAGATGCTACCTCTTTTCATTGGAACAACTCCCCCCCCAAAAAAAATCAGTGCTGATGACAATAGTTCTTTGAAGAACAGCATATACAGTATTAAACCAGACACTTTCCAACCCTGAAGTTCAGTCCTATGCACAGTTATTCCAATCTAAACCCATGGTTTCTATGAATGAAGGGTGGTGTATCTGTGTAGCATTGCACTGTGAATCTTTCCACATTCTACTTTCATGTTCTTTCTTAGTAGAAAAGGGCAAGAGTCCAGTAGCACCTTAAAGACTAACAAAAATATTTTCTGGTAGGGTATGAGCTTTCGTGAGCCACAGCTCACTTCTTCAGATCACTGAAGAAATGCTACTGGACTCTTGCCCTTTTCTACTACTGCAGATAGACTAATACGGCTACCCACTGTGAATGTTCTTTCTTGTTAGCCTTTCACTGTTTGATTTAAGAAGGAAATAATTATTGCCATTAGCGACAATCAACAACATGCTTACCTCACATCATTCTTATTATAGCCTGCTGAGTCGCCTTGGAGTTTTGAAGTAATCTACACTCTTTGAAATTTGTCACTCGGTGCGTTAAAGTAATCATAGAAACCATTTAGATAGCATCTTTCAGTACATATTGTCCCAAAAGGCCATTCTGATAACATTTCATATTAAAATTCAACTTCTAAATGGGATTTCAACTATTAGTTGATGTTATCATAAGCAACAGAAGATTCTAATAACTTCATAAAGTATGGCTATGAATAAACGTCTGATCTGATCATGCCTTTTAATTTACTATTTATTAAAATGTTCATTAATGATAATTTATCAGAAGCAGACTCTTAATATACAGTGAGCAGCAGTTTGCGTGCTACCAGAGTATAATATTAAAATGCCTTAACAGCAAGAATGAATTTTCCTTTTATTCAAATTTCAGTTAATATTTTTTGTCCATCCATCATCCCATCTTTCTTAGTTTGATGTTCAACACTATTGTTTCTTTGGTCAAGAAACACATGGATAAAAAGGCACACAGACCCCAACTGACTTCTTCTGGCTAATCATACATTTGCTGTGCTGATGAGTCAGAATGAGCAGCATGGCTGTAAACTGTATGATAAGAAAAGTTCCAGGCTGTTGCAGGAATTAATCAGTTTGGAAATATTTGTTTTAAACAAAAGCACCTTGCAGCCAGCTTCAGATTTTCTATCCTTTAAAGAATTGTTGTCACCAAGAAACTTTGCTGATGCCATTAAGAAGAAGAAGAGTTGGTTTTTATATGCTGACTTTCTCTACCACTTAAAGAAGAATCAAACCACCTTACAATCACCTTCCCTTCCCCACAACAGACACCCTGTGGGGTAGGCAGGGCTGAGAGAGCTCTAAGAGAGCTGTGACTAGCCCAAGGTCACCCAGCTGGCTTCATGTGGAAGAGTGGGGAAACCAACCCGGTTCACTAGATTAGCGTCCACCACTCATGTGGATGAGTGGGGAATCAAACCTGGATCTCCAGATCACAGTCCACTGCTCTAAACCACCACTCTTAACCACTACACCACGCTGGCTAACATATCAGGATAGGTTATTTTTATGGTATTTTATTTATTAAATTTTTATTTATCACATTTTGTCATGTTTCAAGGCAGCTTACAATAACAACAAAAACCATTTACAATTAAAACCAATGTACTATCAGCAGGAAAAACACTACCTGCTAGAAGCAATGGGCACAAAAAAGGAAGGAGTTCACAAAGGACCACAGGTTTTAAACAAACTAGAAAGAAATAATTTTGGGAGGAGGAATTTGAACTTTTTGAACACAGGTGAGCCCTAAAAGAACCAAAAAGATACAGGTTCATGCTGTAAACTCTAGTCCCGTGATAATCCCATAAACAGACTCAGCAGGCAGGGAGTCCTAAGAAAGCAGATTTATTAGGAAAGTTCAATAGGTAACAGAAGCCAGGAAACAAGAGGATACTAGTGAGGTTCAATTGTACATTGCATGGCATATATAGATAATCAAAAGACAGATAGCTCAGGGAACCATGGCAACCCCCCTGCCTGGAGCGGTCTGGAGGTTCCCACAGAAGAAAGTCAAAACACCTAGGAAGAGGAATAATACGTTGGCCTTGGCTGGCATCTGGCTCAACCACAGCATACCATTCTCAGGCTAGTGCCTGACACATGCATCCCTCCCCTCTTACATCTGTTTTCCTGCATACTGCTCTACTGAGTTTTAGGTACCAGGTGAAAACAGTTTTATTGTCTGGACATTTTGTGACAGGTAAATGTGTCAGGTTTTTCTTTCATCATCAATGTTAGTCAGGTAAACAGATACATAAGGTGAAATATTTTGTTAAATTACACTGTTTCTCCATATTGCTGGGTTTACATATCTCAGAAAAACATAAGAACATAAGACAGGCCATGTTGGATCAGACCAAGGCCCATCAAGTCCAGCAGTCTGTCCACACAGTCGCCAACCAGGTGCCTCTAGGAGGCCCAGAAACAAGACAACTGCAACATGTATGAAATTAATGGTGGAAAAGTTGAAAGAAAGGTGCAAGAATTTTTTTTAAGCAAAAGGCATTCTAACAATAGGAAGAACTCAATTGCACATGTATAAAAATTTTCAAGACTTATGAATATATTTTTTAAATAATCTTTTTTATGATTGTTGTGTATTAGAAATGTATCTGTCCCAGAAGTTCGAAACATTCCCCAGGGGAATATTTTTTCACAATTAGTTTTTCTGGTTTCACTAATGCATTTAATGAGCATTTATTGCACAATATTTTAATGAAAAAAGTAGCCTTTGGATACACAAGTGTGGTTTCCACCAGCATAATAAATGTTGCATGTGTGTGTATTGACAGGATGCATTTGTTATTAAAAGTGGGATTTATCTGCAAATTAGCTGCTGCAACAGCCTTGGCTCTGGCTTCTTAGCTATTTGCACCAATGCTATATTAAAATGATGAACTCCACTGAAAGCTTAAGTCTTTAGTTTTCAAACAAGTTCAAATGAGATGCAATTATCTCCTAGAACATATATCAAGTAAGCCAAATTTTGTGCTCATTTACACCAAAGCCAATTCAGATCATTTCCATTAATGCCCATAAAATCACTATGGCCTGAAGCCACAAGAAGCCCAATGCCTATGAAACATACTACAGATGCAGATATATCTGGGTGTGCCTGTCTGGAATCTCACTGAAGAACATTGCAACTCACTTGGGTGGCCTTTCAAAGTAAGACACATATTGTCATAGCCAGCAAATATTATTCCTTTATACTTTCTTATTCCATTTTTATAGTGATTGTACTTAGAGATATGGAGTTATAAGAAGGTTCATATAAACATTTCATAATCAAATTATGGGCATTAATGTAACTGTCAGGAAGGAACCAAACTTATATTTCAAATGTTTATCTCCTGGAATGCCTTCTTCTAGTGAGGGCTTTGGCTGTATATAGTATTATAATAATAGATGAAATTTATGTAGTACTTTTTGTACACCCAAAGCACTTCACAAACTTCAGCTTGCCCCTACCAAAACCACACATGCTCCTGGTAAAAAACTAGATTATAATAACCTAATGTACTTTATGTGGGGCTTCCTTTGAAAAAGTACTGGAAATGTCAACTGGGTCAAAATGAAGTAGCAATGGGTCCTGCCTGATACCTACCACAATGTCCACATCGCGTGTATGCAAGGGTCACCAACCTTTTAAGTAATGTCAGCTTACCCCATGCCAACAAGTTTTGTTCTGACCTAGAAACAGAACATGGATTAGGATGAGCACCAGAAAGAAAGCTACTAGCTAATCGGTACACAGGAAACCCCTATCAAATAAAAACTTTTCTAAACAAGCCTAGCGTATTTGGTTTCATGATCTTTTCCTAGGCTTTCTAGGGGGTGCATGACCTTCTCTACAGCAGCAGGTGAAGCTCTTGTGGTTCACCAGCTACCAGTTAGACCTCTAACATTTTGTCAGCTGCCTTGGTTGCCGATGTGATTCTGGGCCCACTTTGGTGTTTGCAACTAGGAGAATGCATGGTCTCTTACAAAGGAATTTCAAAGGGAGATTAGAAGCGAGAACTATGGGGTTTACCCAGAGCCCCATTTTGCTGGCCTGGGCAGAGAGGGCAGAGTGAGTAGGGCTGTTGAAAATTATTTTTGGTAAAATTTGGATTCGGCAAAATTCAGCCCATTTTTATTTGGGAAATGCCAAATTCGCCCTATTCTGAATTCCCCTTATTTATTGTTATTTAAGGTGGTAAGCATGGTACTGGTCTCAGTTTTTTGGGGAAAGTGGTCTTCGTGCCCCTTTCACCACGCTATGGGGATCCTAATAAGGGATTTTTGGGGGAGGCTCAAGTTGGGTCATGCCCAGCTCGGGGGCTGTGCAGGGAGCCTTCTCTCAAATGGCAGGGGAACACTAAGTGGCACATGCCTAGGTAATTATCCCAATATTGCCATCTCGTGCTCCTTTCAGCAGGCTTGGTGGAGTAGGGTGCTAACATCATCTGCACTGGGGGTCAGTCGATGTTCCTGGTTCCAGTTCCCATGTTGCGCCATTGCAGCATTCAGTTTTTGCCAATAAATTGGACATTTACTTCCAAAATTTATTGTTGTTGGTGTATTGCTGTTTGGGGTGGGCTAGAAAAATTTGGGGTCCGGTGACTCTGCCTCCATCGACGACTTGCCCTAGGTCAGCAAAAAGAGACTGCTGAATTACAACTAATAATGAAGCTCAAGACAATGCATTCTCCTGGATTGGATAGAAACCTAGGATTCCTGTCTCATTACCAATGCTGATTTCTCCACACCTACCACCCCTCTGCTTTTTACACCTAATCCAATCATACCTGCTATTGACATGTTCATGCTATTGCCATTGGGTGTCTGAATTCACTCTTCTCTACTTAAGGACAGATGGACTCACTTTCTAGATGTATCTGAAGAAGTGAGCTGTGACTCACAAAAGCTCATACTTTGCCTGAAATTTTGTTAGTCTTTAAGGTGCTCCTGAACTCCTGCTCTTTTCTACTCATATAGTCATATCTATCTATATATTACACTTTTGTCCCGTCCTTTAGGGCTTCAGATATGGCTCTCTTTCCCTCTGTTTTAGCCTTACAATGACCCTTTAAGTTAGGTTAGATGGAGAGATGGTAACTGGGCCCACAGTCACCCTAGTTGGGGGGGGGTGTTGAAGCCAGGGCTCCCCAGTCCATAAGCATTACTGCTTATTTTGTGTGTGTGTGTGTTAAGTGCGTCAAGTCGCTTCCGACTCATGGCGACCCTATGAATGAAAGTGACACCTTCCACTACTTCCGCCAGTGTCACCTTCCACTACTGCTGCTGCCCAGTAGCTAACCTTCAGGGATTCCTCTGCCCCCATCCCCATTGGAACTGCATGTTCTCTTCTGTGGATGTGGCCATTGATCCCTTAAGGGGGTGGATGCATCTTCGTCTGGTGTCTCAGCTGTGACCATTCCGTCTTGAGTGACTCTGCTAGGAGTTCAGTCTCTTGACAGAGTCTAGACCCCTTATGGTATTGCTCTCAGCTTCCCTGACGCAGACAAATACCTCACCACGTTAAGGTGTGCATCCAGAAGGGGGGCTCATTTTATGCACTGTTATAATTGCATAAGCATCCCTCTTATGGCCCTTTTTGCCACTCTTCTTCTAAGTAATAATAAATAATCTTTTAATTATTCCAGTTATTATTTCCTAGTAGCACTCTTCTAATTATTCCAGTTATTATTTCCTAGTAGCACTATTCTTCATTAAAAATAAGTCTAAGATAAAGCAATCTCAATAACAATAATTAAACAGTAGATATACATATCTATTTTCTTATTGCTGCTGGAACATGATTACAAAGTTAAATCTTAAGGAATGAAGCTCCATAACAGTAGTATACAATGCAAGCCTGTTAACCAAGTGGACAGAATAAGGATGTAAAAGGACTCCACTCTGCTCTTGGCCATAAGAAGATGCTCATAGCTTCCTTTGGTATATCTACAAGCCGCTGTTTTGTGCTAATACTTTTATTTAGTTTCTATTTTAATTATAGTTAGCATTATTAAAAAAAACACATGAGCTTGAGTGTATAGTTTATTGATATGGTCTGTTTGACCAGCCAAAGGTTATGCATAAAATTACTGAATTAATAAAAGTGCAAAATTAATATAAATTACAAAATTAGATAAAAGTCTAATGCTATTAAAATGTAAGATTTTAATACAAATCACAAGAATTAACTTGGCATCTTAATATTTCTCAAAATATAGCAAAGTTAAGTAATTTTTTCCATTCTATTTTTGCAAGTTTTGATTGCGATGGCACAGAATTTGGCGATTGGGAGCAAAAAGTGTGGAGTATCACCCATCAGGAGCCTCTTAGTCAGGAATTCTGCTGGCTTATCGGGGAATTCACTGATCAGGGGTGCAATGAATTTGATATGGGCCTCATGACAGAATGAACAGCTGAACAATATATGTTCGGTGGTTTCAATGTCTCCTGGCCTGCAAGGGCATAGCCTTTCTGATCTTGGCGTCTTCTTGTATTTTCCTTCTAGGACAGCCGAAGGCAGGGTATGACATCTGGCTAGAGTGTAGGCCTTCCTATAGTTAATAATTTCCAACTGGGAGAAATATGCTGCAGGGGTAACTAGATATCTAGATTTTTCTGGAGCCAAGAAGAACGGTGATTTCCCCAGGTCTGCCTGACATTCGGTATCTTCATGAGCTTGAGTGGTTCCTTTGACAACAGCAGTTTATTGTTGAAATTAGTTTTAGGATTGTGCTATTTATGATTTTAGGATTGAAATTGGTTTTAGGATTATGCTGTTTATGACACTGAAATCCAGGTGTGTCTAATTAATTAATTAAATAAATCATTCATTTATATTTCTAGTCCACCCTCCCTGGCCAGGGTAGGCTCAGGGTGGGTAACAACATTAAAATTCACATATAAACCATTATATGGTCAGTTTCTGTTTTACCTGTTTTATCTGGCATACCTGCTGCATATATAATATGCATATGATATATGTAACAATATATATCATGTGTATATATGTAACTACATTAAAATGCACATATAGACATTCAACAATTCAATAATGCTATTAAAACAACAGATGGCGCTCAATTATATACAGTACCCTCTGAGAGCATAGGAGGCAGACAGGACCCCTTACAGTTCAAGAATGAACAATTTAAAAGGGGGGGTAGGGAGGCCAGAACTGACAGCATATGCTGTGTCCTATTACTGTTTTTTTAAAATATCTTAAGTTATATATGAGCTAAAAAGTGTATATCCAGCAAGTCCTTGACCTCCACCACCACTCTCCTGATTTCTGAACCACCTATTCCCTACTAAACTCCCTATTAATCTTCCTCTCAATATTAGGGGAAGGGTGGAGTTTAAAAAGAATGGCACACAGGCAAGCTTGAAAGCTGTGTGATGTTATACCAAGTTTGCTCATACTATAATAGTGGCTTACTCTATTTATTTATTTATTTAGAACATTTATGCCCCACAGTTTCCATGAGGCATCTTACAATAATTTTTTTCAAAATGTATATTGTATATACCATGTATATTACTAAAATTTTCATCCTTTCTTCACAAGGTGTGCTGAAGGCAAACAGACATTGAGATTCATCCTTACATAAATATTGATCAGAAGAAAATCAATTGTACAGAAATTTGCCTTGCATTAGGACTGACCAAGAGATGTGGATGTTTAGCAGATATCAACATAATTTCAAGACTTTTTTCCATGGATTCTTTTTTAATCTTTCTGTTTTGGCCGCTTTAAAGTGAGGTCAGTGTGGGGTTTCCTCTTGATGAAGACAGATTATTGCTGTAGAGTGTGTGGATTCTTAAATAATTGGAAAGTGCTGACAAGCAAGCTCTTTTAGTTAACTACAGAATTTATGAATTAATAACAGTGCAATTGCAAAAAATCTCATAAAGATAACATCTCCAGGCCAGATCCAATGAAAGTGCCATCTGGTTTTTCCATTGCAGAAGCTTATGCAAAGACCCAAATTTGATTTGAGTGTGTGGGTGGGTCTTCGTCTCTGCTGTGTGCCAATTTCCACATTGTAGGAGAGAGTGGTTTGTATTTAATATGGCTCACAGTTATTATGGGCAAAGATGAATGGATGGATATGCACAGATAGCATCTGTCCCCTAAGCTTCATGGTTTAATCATCAGCAATCTGGTTAGAGTTTATAAAACCCTGTTGAACGTATGTAGGAAACAATCAGCTCACCTAAATGCAGCTTTGCCAAGAATTTATTTTCAACTATACATCATAATGTCCTGCTTGACAATGTCCTATTGAGTAGGTGTTCAGAGATATCCTAGATGTCTTCTATGAATGGAATAACAGTATTGGATCTAAGCCAACTTTTCCACACAGTTTCACCCAGATCCCCTCCCCACTACAGAACCCCTTCCCACGTGGCTTTGTACATAGTGGTCCCATGATTCTCAGCAAAGCCTTTCTGGTGGCCAAACTGAACCATTCCTTCCCCTTCCACATCCAAATAAAGCTGTTTGGATCCTATCCACAGTTTTCAGAGCACTATAAGTGAGACATCTATTTCCAAGTATTTTTAATATGGTGGAACCAGAGGTCTTCATTCCTTTTACCTCTGCCTAGGGAGCAGTGTTCAAGACAGTAGAGAGAAAACACAGTCCAGATTTTCTGTCTTCCTCCACTCACAATAGCAATATCAATGATTTGGACTCATTTAGGAAAATAGGAAACCAATCCCTGGTATTATTTTCAGCAAGAGAAAATAGTGTTAGCTGCTTTTCAAACCAGGATACATCACAAGGTTTCTGCCTTTGTATCAAACAAGGGCATCACACAAATGACATTGTGAGTCCATGGGGACATTGCCAGGCTCAGGGTGGAAACAGTCTATGCAATCACATATTTTGAATGATCTGGTATCTCCCTGTAGGTATTTCACTATGTGAACATTACCATTCCCGTTGTGCAGGTGGTCTTTTTTCCTCTATAATAAACCTTAGTTTGACTGCATATGAATCCTACCCATGTTTGCCACAGGCTCCTTTGCCTTGCTACACAGTGGGAGCCAGTGCTGAAAGACAGGACAGGAAACCCTGACAGATATATGCCAAGTAGGGAGGAGAAGACCCAGCTTACAAGTCCCCTGTTTCTCTCACACACACCCTAAGCTTCTGGTGTACAAGAGAGCCTGGAAAGGAATTCTCTTGTTGGTGGCAGCTAACTACCACAATAAGAACCCCAGGTAAAAAGGGAGTTAGGAAAGAAACTGGTGAGCTCCCCCTCACTGGCCGTCTTTAAGCAGAGGCTGGAAAAGAACTTGTTAGGGATGCTCTAGGCTGATCCTTCATAAAGCAGGGGGCTGGACTAGATGGCCTGTATGGCCCTTCCAACTCTTTTTTTAAAAAAACAACAACAACAACAACTAGTCTCCCTTGGTGCTAGGCAAACCTTGATGCAGGGCAGCTGAGGACTAAGAAGGTAGTTGTGTCAAGTAATACTGTGAAATATGAGTTGAGGATTAGGGTACTAATTGATGTTTCAGTTTTGATTTATTTCTGCAGATTTTGTTTGAAATACTTTTATAAAGGAAATCTGTCTCATGGGAGTGGGGGGGATAGCCTAGGATTTGACAAGATCTCAGATCAAATAAACTTTTCCAAGGGCAGATGGAAGCAAGTTCAGTTGCTGCATAACCCTCCTCACAAAATTGATGTACATGCAGTTAGCACCTTCCTTTCATCGCTCATTCAGATAAATAAACTCTAACCATACTGACTGGAGTGTGAGATTTTTTAAAAACATATGTGTGTGTGTGTGTTTAATGTGACTTTAGGTTGTGAAAAATGGTTTACTTTCCTTTTAAGGATCTCAGCAGCTGTGAGCCTTAGAAATAATTTCATAAAGTGAAGGCAAAGGTCAATAACACCTTCTGGAGAACAAATTGTTTTATAGCAGGTCATGATTCAATTGAAATAATGAGCTAGATATTCCATGGTGTAAACTGGCACAGTGCCTGCTCCTATTATTTATGACAACTAAAAGAAGTCTCAATAGTTTCCACGAAGCTTTGTCTATATTTCAGACTAGCAAACAATCTGGCACACAATAAATATTTCAATCATTAACTAATGGCTACATTTTGGTTAACTAACTTTAAGCTATACAAATATATAGGGAGAAAATGTTCCGTGTGTGTGTGTATGTGTGTGTGTGTTAAGGACTACACTAACCATCAAGGTTTTTTTTTCATATTTCCTACAACATTACTGTTTCAGTGATGAGGCAAGAACAGAAACAGAGCTACAATCAAAAATGTTATCAGAGAACCTCATACAGTGAACATCCAAGAGCAAAAACATACATTTATATGTAGCTGCTTTGGGGGAAATGTTGGAAGTGAAGAGAAAGCAACAGGCATGGCAACAAAATCCAACATCAAAGTTTTCATACCGGCTTGTACAAACTCATTCAAAAATCCAGACACCCCCACGCCCAAAAAAAGAGTCTGGAAACTTATTTCTACTCTTTAGAGTAGAACAGATGGGGTGTCTTTAAATCTACTTCAGTCAAGGGCCTTTCTCTCAAAACTAAATGCGAAAAACATCAAGCTGTGGCTGGCTTACTAAAAATAAATGCTCAATAGGTTTTGTTCTTAGCATTCTCTTCCGATTGTTAGAGGCAACATATTCAGTTTTCAAAGCAACACTGAAATTATCCTTCAGGTTCGTCAACATGTATGTCATATGAACTTCCACTGAAGTGCTTTGAAAGCTAAAAAAAGATTAAATGGAAAATAATCGAGGCAGTGTAACTAAATGGATACCTTTTGTGAATGAAGGGTCTATTTAAGCAAAGGGAAGGGAATTTTCTTTCAGGTCTACCTAACACAAAGTCCCTTGTCACTTAAAAACTCTATAATATTATATAAAAGAAGTAAGTGCCATAAAAAGATTTCTCTGTGACCTCATGACTGGTTTACTATTAGAGGAAATTATGAGGTGCTTATGGGTGGGAGTAATGTGCCTGGCCCTATACTGCTTTTTATTATCTGCCTTTGACTATTTGTGTCTGATTGGCACTTGTGAAATAACCAGTTTCAGATATCCTGATTGCTCTCTTCTGATTTCATACCTTTGGCATCATTGAATGCTTCTGTTACAAGATCTGTTTGACTTTAGTGATTGGAACATTTCTATAATGGTTCCATATATTTCATGTCTTTCTTTTATCTCCCCCTCTCTCCCTGACTCTACATACATGACCATGAATTCATTAGTATTGCCATTTTTATTACTCTAAAGTACTGAATGAATGGAGCTTTTGGTATGTATGTGCTTTTTACCATCCATTTCTAAGTGAATACATATTCCTACTAGCACCCGGCACGGTCAGGCATTGCTGTCACGGCCTCTGGTTGCTGGGATTTTGCAGGCTAGATAATCCCACTCAACCTTCAAATTCCATCATCTTTGGTAAATGAATAAGACTACCATTATCTTTCTTGTTGCTGATGAGCAGATCAGGAACCTGCCATTTGCTTATTGTCACTTTGAAACTGAGCTGTCAAATGGAAGCCATCATGTGTTCTGAGTACAAGCAGCCCGTACATGGAGGATCAGTCAGGCTATTAGGTGGCAAGAAAGAAGTCCTTTTGCTTTGCCATGCCAAATAAGACATGAAATGGGATGGCACCACTATGGCATGGTGGTAATTAATATATGTCTCACATTGTACCCCTGTGTCAACACAAAATTGTGCTTGCTCCCACTATGATCCCAAAGTGCTGGGGCGGGGGTGGGGGAGGGGTTCTGCTGAAAAGCCGACTTATTGTCATTTGAAACACTGGGAAGGGGAAAGACTGTGTCCTTACTTATCAGAGTATAGGACAAATGCTATTCATCTATTTATATTTTAACAATTATATCCCTCCTTTCCTTGTGGTTCAAGGCAGCTTACAATAATAGTTAAAAACATTTTCAGTTAAAACCAGCAAATAAAATAGCAAACCCCAAATCTATTTGTACTTTGGAACTTGTATCTATTCTGCAGATATCTCTAACTTGAGTTTGCACCACCCAAAATGGAACCATAGAAAGGGAAAAGAAGACTTTGTGCCTTACTAACAGGATTATGACATCCCTATAACAGCAAGGGATCTTTATATCCCATAGCTCTTTGTGTTGTCATGACAGATGCATCTCTAGACAGTAGCTACTACTCTTCTGGGGCTTGTCTAAGGATAGATCACTGATTCACATTTTAAACCACCTTGCCTATTTTCTCTGAGGTCACTGGCTCACAAGTTGTTGATGCAGGCAATTGAAGATCCTGATACCCTTATCTATTCAAAGACAATATACTAGCTAACGTATGACAGTTCATTTCCTATTCAGTCTTGATTCATGTATTTATACCTCCTTTGAGTCATTATTTAAGTTTCAAAACCCAATTTACTCACTCAGCTTTGGTACAAATTATCAAGTGTTTTATACATGTAATTAATTGAAACCTATAGTAGACTTCAAATAGATAATTACCCTTCATGTGTGCATCTTTAAAAATCAGAGGCCACTGAACTATGTAATGGTCCTCCATATATGTTACTGGACTATTTAGGGTTAGAGCTGGGAAACATATTTTTACGAGTCATAATCACAATTTTTTGGAAGCAAAGGTCCCAGACTCACCTGGGACTGTGTTTGCTGTTCAGAGCTGGGAGCGGATGGAGGGAGAACAATCCTGCTGGCTCCGAGCCAACAGCATATAGCTCAGGGAGGAACCAGGGCCTCGCAACCAGGACTGGCAGCAGGTTTCTAGGGGGGATCCTGTTGTCAGGCTTCAGCAAATGAACGGCTTTTCAGGCAATAAAACTCCAACCCAGACAGAGCAGCGATTCAAGGATTTATTCCGAAAGTCAGTGATTTCAGTAAGGAGACGAGCAAGGCTGGAATACATGACTTGGGGAGTATGGATACATATATAGGGCTGATACAATAGGGTTACAAGAACAAAGAGACAATGTAGTCGTTTCCTGCTCGTAACGACTTAAGTAAAACTGAAATAGAAACAATTGTGAGCAATCAGTGGAGGAGATGGCCGGGCTCTCGGCTTTGTGCGCGGAACCCGATATCAGATCGGAGATTTACACGGGCGGGTCCCAATACAATTGTAAATCCTTGGATGGAGCTCGTGTGCAAAATGAGGGGGAAGGAGTGCACGGAGAACTCCATCTTGTTCGCGGGGAAACCATCTTGTTTTGGGACGGAGCTGTTAGAAGCCCTATCTGACATTCCGCCTCTCCAAAGACCCCCTCCCCGGGTTCCCAGGTTTGTCGGGACAACTCTGATGGAACTCAGCGATCAGAGAGGGAGCGGTCACGTGTTCTGCCAGGACCCACTCATCATGACTCGAGTTCAAGTGTTTTCAGCGCACCAGGTACTCCAACTGACCTCTCCGCAGCCTAGAGTCCAGGACCCTGGAAATTTCAAAATGCTGTCCCCCCTGCACCATGATAGGTGTCGCCGCCGGGGGTTCGGGGTGCCAATCGGGAGCAGGAGAAAAGGGCTTCAGAAGGCTAACGTGAAACATGGGGTGTACCCCCTGCAAGGTCTTGGGGAGGTTCAGTTCAGCAGTGACCTCATTGATTACCCGAGATATAGTAAACGGACCCACATACTTTTGATACAGTTTCCGACAAGGACGCAAAGACTTTAAATTCTTGGTGGAAAGGTACACCTTCTCCCCGACCACCAGATCCCACTGGGGCGTTCTGTGCTTGTCAGCCTGAGCCTTTTACCATTCCTTAGCTTGGTTTTACTAGCCCCGGCCAAGTATTTCTGATGGTGTTAGACCAAGCTGACACCTCAGGAGGATCGCCTCCCGGCGGGAGAGGGACCGCCCCTAAAGGGTTGAAATCCATACCATAGACCGTCTTAAAGGGGCTTTGTCCAGTAGAAGAGTGAACAGAGTTGTTATAGGCATATTCCGCTAGGGGCAGCAGGTCGACCCAATCATCTTGGTGATAATTGGTGAAGCATCATAAGTAGCATTCAATGATGGCATTCACCCTCTCCATCTGCCCATCCGTCTGGGGGTGGTAGGCAGAGGATAAACCCTGTTGTACCCCGACGATCCCCAAAAATGACTGCCAGAATTTAGAAAGGAATACCGAGCTTCTGTCGCTCACAATCTTCCGGGGAAATCTGTGCAGACGGAAAACCTGTTGCACGAAAAGGTGGGCTAATTTGTGGGCTGAGGGCAGTCCTTCGCACAGAACAAGGTGGATCTGTTTAGAAAACAGATCCGTGATCACCCACAGTACAGACTTCCCCTGGCTGGGAGGGAGATTGGTCACAAAGTCCATACCGATCACCCGCCAGGATGCCTCCAGAGTCTCCAGGGGTTTTAGTAGACCGGGCGGGTGCAGGGCTTCCAGGAAATCAACGAGGGAGCACAAAAGTCCAGGGTTAACTTCTGTTGCTGCCACTGCCCACTCTACCGCCTCCTTCTCCAGATGTCCGATGGTGTACCACACCCGAGCTTCTTCGGAAGAAAAAGTCTCACCCTGGTCATTCATGAAGCCAGAAAGTTGCAATAGGAAGTGGGGTAACAGGGCGCAGGTCCCATCGAAGGAGATGTTCAGGTCCCGGGCGACTGTGCATGGAGAATGCACGGGGGGGGGGTTGCAGCGCCGATGGACGATCGGAGTCCTCGCACCGTTCCTGCTAGCGCCGTCATCTCCCTCTGCAGGGCTCCCAGCAGGGCCTGAAGGTCCCGATTCTCCCGGGTCAGGTCGTGGTTCCGCTCTAGTAGAAGACGGTGTTCCTTCTCCCGGGGGTAAGGGGTCGAGGTGGCTGGCACCAGGTCTCGGAACGGTGTCTCCCTCCCGGAGTACCAGTCTTCCAGGGGGCCTCAGTACAGGTGATCGAACCTTGGGGTCGTTGTCGATCATTGGACGTTCTGTCCGGTGCGGAATTCATTTAGTGGTGCCCCCTCGGCAAATTCTGCGGGGCACCCCGCCGGGGCTGCTTCCTCCCGGAGCGGGCCGGCTCCTTCCAGGGCTGCTTCTTCCCGGAGTAGGGCCTCTCTCTGCCGTTCTGACTGGCAGATGCGCTCGTACCGCCGGATCAGTTCGGCGGATCGGGATGACATAGAAAACATATTTTCAAGAACAAACTGGTAGAAAAAGAAAAAAAATAGAGATTCCAGCCTAATGTCAGGCTTCAGCAAATGCACGGCTTTTCAGGCAATAAAACTCCAACCCAGACAGAGCAGTGATTCAAGGATTTATTCCGAAAGTCAGTGATTTCAGTAAGTGGACGAGCAAGGCTGGAATACATGACTGGGGGAGTATGGATACATATATAGGGCTGATACAATAGGGTTACAAGAACAAAGAGACAATGTAGTCGTTTCCTGCCCGTAACGACTTAAGTAAAACTGAAATAGAAACAATTGTGAGCAATCAGTGGAGGAGATGGCCGGGCTCTCAGCTTTGTGCACGGGACCCGATATCAGATCGGAGATTTACATGGGCGGGTCCCAATACAATTATAAATCCCTGGCCGAAGCTCGTGTGCAGAATGGGGGGGGGGAGAAGTGCACAGAGAACTCCATCTTGTTCGCGGGGAAACCATCTTGTTTGGGGACAGAGCTGTTAGAAGCCCTATCTGACACCTGTGGAGTTGAGGGCTGGCCTGTGCAAGGAGTCACAACGTGAGTTTGCCGTACCCCTCCCCTACTTAAAATGGGCTGCTCCCTCACTTGTTCTTCTGCTGTCTATTTGTGGGGGGAGTCTGCTCCTTATGGGGTCTGATGGGTGGAGACACTCAACTGCATGCCCAGCTTGTGGGCTATCAGCTGGCTCTCACTAACAGGCAAGGGAAGCATGCAGTGACTTGCAACCATGTGGGATTCTGCAGCTTGCCACTACACAGTCTTGTCCCCCCCAGCAGGTGGGCTGGCGAGTATTGGGTTTTATGGGGTGGCATGTAGGTTGTCTAATACTGGATCCACCCCCACGCTGTGTCAGTGCTCCTGCAGTCATGTCTAATAAAGCTGTGGCCTATTTTCCTCCAATCCATGTGGTGTTGGCAGTTCTCCCTCACCCTGGTCTCTCCCTTTGCTCCTGGGTCCACAAACAATCATTGTATAAAGATGGGAAAGGACTTAAATTTCTTGATAATAGTGTTGGCCTAAACACTTTCAGCCTAATATATCTAACGAACTTCACAGGGTTGCTGTGAGGATAAAATGGAGGAGAGGAGAATGATGCTCTAAGCTGCATTGGGCCCCAAATGAATAGAAAAGCAGGGTATAAATAGCCAAACAAAAAATATATGTCTGCTTGCTCTAGCTTTGCTATATATTTCAATTGCACAGCGGCAACATGTTTTCACTCAGTAACATAATGGCTCGATCTGAGGTGGTTATTCTAGCTCTCACAGTGTAATCCTAAATTAGGATGCTGCAAATTTTGCCATCATGTTTGACAGTTGCACTTACTGTGTTCAAAGGAGTTGGTCGGATGTGAGCTGATCACCCACCTTGTTTGCTTTCCGCTAAGCAGCTGTGAATGCTTGCTGAACAAGTTTGCACCAGATTTTTGCAAAACTACACATTTGCAAAGATGCTGCTGACTGAAACTGACCACCGATCATTCATGTCACTAGGGGCTACTTCGAATGAACCCCAAAGGGGAAGGATTTCATTAAAATTCAGCAGCTATTTTGGCTGATTTATATGATCTGTTTAAACTATTACCTGCTGAGTGGAATTGTTATGCAACAAGGATGCAGGGGGTAATTGAACTCAATTGGGCTGTGTAAGAACATGCATGTGCAAAAGGCCATTTGCACTATACTGTATAAATAGGAAGGGATGCAGTGAAACAACCTATGAAACATCTGTGAATGGGTTAACAGTCAAACCAATCATCAAAAATTTAGCTCCCTATTTGTGACCGGCCAAACTGGTGGGTGTTCAAGTATCCCTAATCCCAGCTTTCCTGGGAGTAAGCACCAATAGGTATATTTTAGTCAGGTTCTGAGTAGAACTGTGTAGGATGGCATGGATAGTTCTTGACATATTTACTTCCTAAGCACAGAAGAAGAGCTTCTGAACTACAGTACCTTTAGTAGTCCACCATTCTGTCTCCCATAGTGGCCAACCAGATGCCTCCACAAGGCCACAATCAGCCTTCTCCCACTGGTGTCCCCTACTGCAATGACCTGTCATACACATGGCAAAATAATGAAGCAGTAGAAACACTTAAGGGATAGAATGGAGTCCACCATTTCAGACTGCACATGGTGGATTGATGCCTCAAATGTTCCATAAAAACATCAAGCAAACAGAAAACTAGCACAGATTCCCAGCTTTTTTTCTTTGCTTGCTGTGCTGACTTTCTGCTTACAGAGGTTTTAACATAGTGGAGAACTCCAAACCATCATCCTCTAAGATCATCCATCTGCAGGCTGGTGCATTCAATTGTACAGCTTCATTTTCTTGCATGTGTAATGAGATCTCGGAGACGCATTCTTGTTCACTTCAGGTTTTTGATACCTACTCATATATCTGCCCTGACCTGGATGGCCCAGGCCTGATCTCGTCAGATCTCAGAAGCTAAGCAGGGTCAGCCCTGGTTAGTATTTGGATGGGAGACCACCAAGCAAGGCCAGGGTTGCTACGCAGAAACAGGAAATGGCAAACCACCTCTGTTAGTCTCTTGCCAAGAAAACCCCAAAAGGGGTCGCCATAAGTCGGCTGCGACTTGACGGCACTTTACACACACACACACACACATATATCTAGCCCATATTCCCGAAAACGAGTATCTGGTAATTTCTTCTTCAAAGCAGACTGCTACCTTTCCCTGCAGTGTCCCATTCCCTCATGTTTCAAACAGCAGTTCTGTTTCAATTAATGTGTGTGTGTGTGTGTTTCATATGAAAACTACTCCTAAGAGCTTCTGAAATTGAATAGTGACAATCTTTTTCATTTGGATTTGGAGCATTATGAGTTCCTTCCCCAGATGGCAGAATTTTTTTTTATCATCTTTCTTTTTTTCCCTCTTAACTTTGCAACCTGGGGCCAAGAAAGCCAGTTTCAATCTCCGAAACCCTAATAACAATAATGAAGTTGCTACGGTTACCTCTCAGTTTTCTAAATGTCACTGACCCAATTTTGGCTTCCTTGGTAGGAATTGCCTTAAGACTTTGGAAGTGCTCCCTGATGTGGAAATCCGACATAGAAGTGATCCTCCATCTTCTCCCTCTTTAACTTCAGCTCTCAATAGTGCCCCCTTCAGTCTGAAAAGAAATAATATTTATTGTCCTTTTTAGCTGGATGATATTGAGGAGCTTATGACTGTTCCTTCATTCTACTAAGCTTGTAAAGCCAAGGAAAATTGTTTTATTTACTTATTTTACATCCCATCTTTCTGTTCAAAGGACATTGAAGGCAGCTACCAAATATAAACTATCCTATTATAGTACAAATATCAAATAATCAACCATTAATAAACAAAGCAGAATCAGTTTTCAAGGTTTTTTACAGGCAGCATTAAGGGGTGATGATGAGCAGAGGGAAAAACTCAACCTCAATGACAAATTCTCCCCAAGTGAAAGACGGTACTGGGTTGCAGCTCCTTTTCAAGGAGAGCAGCTGGGGTGGGGATGAGCAGATGGAAAAACTCACCCTCTATTAGAAGTTCTCACCAGGTGAGTGGGACAGAATCAGGAAGGCATCAATGCCCAGCAATCTCATGAAACATCCCAGTTCATGTTCACTGTTTTCCCAGAGATTGTGATGTGGCTTGTTTCTGAAGGAATGAAGTGGCAAAATGATCCCCTTGATTTGACAACATAATGGCAGGAAAAGGCCATATTTGCATTCTGGGCAACACATAATTGAAGAGATGGATCAAAACAGACCATGGCTTTTGGCATTTGAAAAGATTGCAGAGCAATTTGTAAACTAGCATTTAGGGAGATCTGACAGGTGGAGCGGGATACACAGCTTGGATGACTCTTCTTTCAAAAATAATTACATTTTTACTAAAACTTTTTTTTCCTAATTATATTTTGCATGGCTATCAACAGCGAACTAAATTTATGACCAGCATTCACGCATAAAGAATTACCCAGATTTACCACCTGCAATCACTCATCTCTAAGAGTGCTGCTCTAAATACTGAAAAAACTGATGACTTGCTTACAGAAACCAACTGACCAAGGCTGGTCTCCAATTCACTTTATATGTGTGCATATTTTATTCAAAGGTCCCCAAGCATATTAACCTGTTAAGGTCTTTGACCTAAGGTTGACCTGATTTACGTATGGGTCAAACTGAAGGTATAAAGGTCCTCATTACGGCTTTCCCATGTGTCCATTCTTCAGAAGCCTGAATCATTATGATCGCTGCCTAAAATGGTCCCCATAGGCTGCTGAACTCTACCTTCTTCTGGAGAATTAAACTTTTATTTGCTTTCGCCTGAACTCCAAGCTTCTTTTTCAGTGTTAGTCTTTCTGGCTTCCTGCTCTGCCATAGAAGACCATTGCCTAAAGGAGATGCTGTTGGTCAAGCAGGCTGCCATAGATAAATATTACAGATAGAACAGAATACCATATTTACCCAAAAGGAAAATGATCATGAATGTAAAATGATCCCTCTAAAAAAGGGTATTATACAAAAGGGACTTTAAAGAAAATGGCTGTACATAATCATAAATTCTATGTATATTTACAACACCCCCTTTTCCTTGGCACATGTGTGGGGGAAAACTAGTCTTTTCAGGTAAATTGTTGTGCCAAGCACAGGGGGTCTCCTTTTATTGGGGGAAATTAGCTGGAGAATAGATGGAGCTTTGCAAAGAGGGATCTTTTAACCAATTCTGCGCCCGTTGAGCAAATCAGTGGAAAGTGCCCAATAAAGAGGAGGCTTGTATTAATGTTATGGATTTTAGTAAAGGTAATCAAATTATTGCACACACAATTCCTAACACATACAGAGCTAAGAAAGCAAAGGTCATAAGGATAAAAGGGTCCCAGGGGGAAGTTATATTTACCTTCCTGAAGAAAGAGCGAGGTCCAGAATGGAGGTAGCTGCAAGGAAAAGCTAGCAGTGACCAGCACCAGTGGCGAGGGAATGGCACATGCAAGCACCGTGGCTAACGCTTTGGATCCAGGGAAAAGAATCACAGATACTTGCTGTAGTAAATGGGGACATACCTATACCAAATTTCTGCCCTGAGGCAGGGTGACTACACAGGCAATGGTAGTCATTGAGAGTGGACAAAAGGCTTAATTACTCAAGATTGGATTAGGAACGTGGAGTAAGTAAGGTCATCAGAGATGATGGCTGAACACTTAAGAATTAAGTGTTCAAGCCTTGAGTAATAGAACTGGAAATTGAGGTGGGGTCCCGAAGAAAGGAGTCAGAGAGGGCTTGCCTGGCTCTGGAATGAGATTAGGAGTAAGTTACAATAGAATTGATGGGATCTGGCAGGATGCTTGCCATCTATTGCAGGAAAAGTATAGAAATGCTAAATGCTTGTCCATTGTCCCTTTGTTTCCTCTGAGCCTCCGTTGTCTTCTTGGGGGAAAGCATGGTAACATGCCTGGACATAGCCCAGTCAGCTTGCTACAGTCTTGCCCAAACAAGATGGATGCCAGAAGACCCCTTTTTTCTCTGGCTACACAGCAGTGTTTCCAACCTTTGTGCACCAGCTTCAGTCCTGTACACTTGTGGGGTGTCCCAGGGTAGCTGCAGGCTTGTGAGGGTGCCATAACCAAATAGGGTATATAATTTATCCAAGTAAAACATAAAGACATGGGAACGATGACACAAAATTGTTTCCATGACAGAGTCTGATGTTTTATGAGAGAGGCAGTGAAGGGAATAGAATTCAAAACTAACTTGCTTCCCATCTGTATCTGAAGGATGTGCATGAGTAGTCAACCAACCATCCTCCATGCTGCAGAATATATGGTTAAGGAGGCAAAAAGGTGACCAATTGCCTAAGGTCCATCAAATCTATCATCCTGATGATGCCAGTAATGAAGAGCTAGAGATCCCTGGGTAGTACTATGAAGATGAACATCCCCAGATCCTGTATTTGGTAATGAAGGGGCTGCTGCTTCTAAATGTGGTATTATATAAACACCTTAACATTGTCATTATATCTACAGCTAATTCTGCATATCAACACCTTGGCATGAGGGCATTATATATTGGCATCATATATCTCTTAGGTTCATCATTCTACTACAGTTTCTTAAATGCTTTTCTTTGGCTTTATTTTCTTGGTTCTCAACAACAATCAGCAAGAGTACCTATCTTTGTTAAAGCTATTTTAGATTACTTTTATTATTTTTCTTTCTTGTTCCTTATTCTCGAACATGCAAGTTCTAGTGTAATCCCATCCCAGATATTTCAGGTGTTCTGGGGGAGATCTTTGAAAACACAGGGGGATAGAGTGCAGGGAGGGAAGTATAGGGTTGCCAACCTCCAGGTAATGAGGGAAAAACAGGCACCACTGTACTAATATCATGGAGATAAGGAATTCAGTACAGGAGCAACAATGTTTTCACCTTTGCATACATTGTTGCTCCTGTACTGAATTCCTAACCTCCAGGTAATAGCAGAAGATCTCCTGCTATTACAACTGATCTCCAGCTGATAGAGATCAGTTCACCTGGAGAAAATGGCCGCTTTGGCTATTGGACTCAGTGGCATTTAAGTCCCTCCCCTCCCCAAACACCGCCCTCCTCAGGCTCCACCCCAAAAATCTCCCACCAATAGCAAAGAGGAACCTGGCAACCATAGGTAAGTAGTAGGATCAGCAGGACTCACCCACCTACACTTATACGAACTCTTGTCCCATTCACAGAGCAGTTTGGGCAACATTGGTATATGGGTGATTTCAGCAGCTCACACTCTTGCTGCATCCCAGTCTGCTCCTAAGAGTTTCTTGGTCTTCTTTGTCTTCAGGAATAACTTTGGTCTTCTTGGTCTTCAGGAGTAAATTTGGGAGAGATCCAAAGGACTGCCTAGAGTATGGAAAAGAGGGGAGATAAATTCCATGACCTCTAGCTATTTATGTATCTCTTGTGAAAAACCCTGCTTCCAATGTGAGTGTGTGGGTCAGGGAAGAGCAATTACTCAAGTCCCTTTCCTCTCCTGTCCATGAATTTGGTCTCAGAGCTGGCATACCAAAAGAAGCTGCAGGCTACTTATTTATAATTATTAACACAGCCCGGCACATAGAAATATTTGCTTTGCAGCAAAGACAGGGTTCCCCCCCCCCCCAATGAAGAATATTTAGGTTTCAGAGGGGAAAAAAACAATTCATATGGAATGAAATGCTTGCAGTCTGTGAAATAGGCTCCTGTCTGCCAAATTTCCCTTCCACTCCTCTGTATTCCCAACTGTGGGCCAGATTGTTCCTCCAGAATCTATGTATGAACATAGTGGGAAATGCATTTGATTTCACATAGAAGCCCCAAGGGGTTTTTTAGAATAGAGGAGAACATAAGGAAATCCTTAAGCAAAATCCTGCCTATTTTGAAAGTTAAAGCTTTCCCGTGGCAATGAACTTCTCCACCCCACTGCAGCTCTTGTTAATGACAGAATAATGATGGTGTATTATTTCAATTTCAGCCTTCTACTTTTCTTATTTATACAGAAAGAGAAAAAAAAGACGTGTGTGTTGTACAGAAAGAAAAGGACTGCTCTCTGGCCACCTCGTGCTCTGAAACATGTTGATCCCGCAATGGTTCCTCCATACCTGCTGCACACATGCAGCATAGATGCCTGCTGTAACCTCCAACGTTATTGAAGTCCCAACACAAAAGTCAGGGTTGAACCGACTTCCAAGATGACCAGTTGCCTAAGGTCCATCAAATCTATCCTGATGATGACGGTAATGAAGAGCTATGAAGATGAACATCCCCAGATCCTGTATTTGGTAATGAAGGGGCTGCTGCTTATAAATGTGGTATTATATAAACACCTTAACATTGGCATTATATCATTGGCATTATAACATTGGCATTATAACATTAACATTATAACATTAACATTGGCATTATAACATTGCATCACTGCCCTTTGCTATCAGGTGTCCACTATCTGAATACTGCCCAGTTAAGGGATGTGCTGCTCTCATCCTGAATGTCTCATTGTACCTGAGCCAGGCTGGGCTTGCATACTCTGCATACACACTATGAATTACGCCCAGGTGCTTTATTAGTGCTGACACTTTCTCCGGCTAAACCTGCACCACCACAGCTATCCCACATTCGGTCTGTTGGTTTCTTCCATATTTTCTCCTTTTCTTTGTCTTCTTTACCTTCTTCTGTCACCCCTGGCTCTCTAAGAACACATCCACATACTCCCCATGCCAAATTTTAAGGCAAGGACCTCCCCCATGGCAAGGACTTTCCCCATGGGAAAATGCTTTAATGGAACTGTCTGGTTGCCAAGCTTAGTAAACACGCCTGTAATGAGGTTGGCGAACCTGGTTGTGCAGCCCCTGGAACAATGCCCTGAAAAATCCTGTTTAAGGCATCAGGTGCCCCACTCTCAGGTGCCACAGTGGACAGCAGGCCCCACACTAAGCCCTGCTGCAAAGGCCAAGGAGACTGTACCCAAGGTGGGAAAGGCCCAGTATGCCCCCCCCCATTCTGCTCATGACAAATTCCAACCTGCATTCCCAACTTCTGTTTCCACTGTGTTTTGATCCGATTGTGCATACTCACTAGCCATGCCACTCTGTTCCTGGACCATGCCTCCAGAAAATCTCCCACTCGGCTGCTCCAAGATAGCTGCCCCATTTCTAGGGTTGCCAGGTCCCTCTTCTCCACCAGCAGGAGGTTTTGGGGGTGGAGCCTAAGGAGGGCAGGGTTTAGAGAGGGACTTCAATGCCATAGAGTCCAATTGCCAAAGTGGCCATTTTCTCCAGGTGAACTGTTCTCTATCAGCTGGAGATCAGTTGTAATAGCAGGAGATCTCCTGCCACTACCTGGAGGTTGTGCAATCCTAAGAAAAAAATCTCAGTACACTGCCACAACTTTCCTTTCAAATATATTTCTCTCTCTTTCTTTTCTTTCCAAAGTTTCTTAACTTGTCTTAACAATTTATACAACAACAAGGTTATAAGTTCCAATACAGTTTAACTTCACTGTACAATTACTTCATTACACTTAATACCTTCTCAGAATCTTTAACATAAATGAGTATCTTGTTACATCTTTGTATGCTGTATATGAATACATGAATATTGAATGGATCCACATTCAAAATACACAGCTTTTTACAGCCAAAAGAGAAACATCGGCAGGAACGAGTTTCCATCATTGTGATTGGACCAGTCCACATCACCTGACCGCGGAAGTGGTGCGGAGTACAGCGTTCCTCACAACATTGTCTTTATACTGCTTACTTGCGAGTAAGGACTTTGCTGCCGGCATTTCGTTGTTCCCGAGGGGTACTCATTTATGTTAAAGATTCTGAGAAGGTATTAAGTGTAATGAAGTAATTGTATAGTGAAGTTAAACTGTATTGGAACTTATAACCTTGTTGTTGTATAAATTGTTAAGACAAGTTAAGAAACTTTGGAAAGAAAAGAAAGAGAGAGAAATATATTTGAAAGGAAAGTTGTGGCAGTGTACTGAGATTTTTTTCTTAGGATTGCACAATTTTATATCAGTACACCTATTTATATAGTTACTACCTGGAGGTTAGCAAACAAAAAAACTGCAAAACAGTACAAGTTTGTATTAACAACACATAAACATGCACCATACATGGCACACCAAACATGGACAATGTCCAATCAAGTAAATACTATATAGTCACGTTGTCGGTTTCTGTTTGAATTCCTGGCAGTCGTAGTATTGGTTCCTATTTCATTATACCAAGGATATACCACATCCTGACTATAATCATTTGAGTCCCTTTCATATTTTTTAGTTTTATAAGACCTAATATTCTCTTTGAAAGCATTCAAATCAAGTTCTAATTGTTTTATCTTAGTATCAAAGCTAGAAGGTGACACTGATGTTTCCAGAAGCTTAATTCTTATCTGTTGTAACCTAGAAGTAATCACTGTTTGTTCTTTGGATGGAAGAGCTGAGAAGGAGCTAAGTAAGTTCTCTTCTATGGAGTTTTCAAGAAGAGAAGGTTCTGTAACTGCATTGGGGTGGTTAGGTGAATCAGACTACTGTATCAGGTCTTGCTGTGATGAACCTGCTAACTCAGTTTCCTGGTTTGATTCTCCTTAAATGGTAGAGAAAATCGGCATATAAAAAACCAACTCCTCCTCCTCCTCCTCCTCCTCTTCTTCCTATCTTAAGCTCCCACTAGAAAGATGCACATTCACTGTTGACACGCAGTCCGAATCACACGCTCACACAGACATTCCCACCTCAAAGCTCACCATCTCAGAGAAAACCCAAGGCTCATCCTTACAGCTCTCCAAGCTCTCTCCATCTCAGTTGGCAGCAGGCGGCAAAAAAGCTACAGCACGAGACTGAAGCTTGCTTAAATAGGCCACTTCTTCCTGCCCCCCTATTGGATGGCTATAAAGATCCTGTGCATTATTTCCAATAGGGACTGGAGCAAATTAATTCGCAGCTCAACGGCTGTGAATCTCTCTTTTTTGTTTTGTTTTGTTTTGTTTTTAGACTCCAAAAGAATCTAATATAAAAGTGGTCATACAATAATTTTTTTGTACAGCTATCAGCCATTTCCCCTTTTTAATGAAGACATTTTCACCTGATAGTAGCAAATCACAAATAATTTTGCCACAAGCAAGCAGCACAATGAAAAATAGTTCAATATCAATGCAGTGAAATACATTATAATCATTATGGCTTAAATGAAAAATAACTCCCGAGTGGCCTCTAAGCTTTGCACCTCTTTCCCATTCCCCCTACTATGGGACCAGCAAGGGGGCCTCTATGTAATGCCAGCTGGAAGAAGACCCCTTAAGCTCTGTCTGAGTATCACAGGACTTGGAGTTTGGCTCAAGCCAATCCAAACATCCTGCAGCTGGGTTATGAAAAAGAGTACTGGCAGGGAACCAGCTCTGTTGGAATGGTGTTTGATGGGGAATCCTGAGGGCTTCGTTCTGGCACTGTCTTCCTGCCTGAGGCAGCGAGAAGTAGTTTCATAAAGATTTCTAAGTTTGAATATAAACTTATCTTCTATGTGGTACCTCTGTTCCCACTCCTAATCTTTGGCCGGGAGAAGGGCGGGATATAAGACCAAAAATAAAACAAAATCTTCATACAGACATCCTCACACTTTAGTGTGAATAGTTGGCTTTTTGTTACATAGTCAGACATGATGTTCAATCAATATCAATATCAAAACCTTTAATGGCATAAAAGAAGCAGATTAGGGTAATACAGTACTTATCGAGTTCAGTATAATACAGTAGTTAAATTCATTGTAAACACCAAAGTAACACATACAATTGGCAAAGCTATTACTTGTCAATACAAAGATCCATAATTATTTTTTTTGCCAAATATTCGGCGACTGCTTCAGTTGAGTTGGGGCACTTATCAGCTAATAAGAGTTGGGTAGTCCTCTTCGCTGGGCCAGGAAAATTAGTAATAATTGGGTCTATGAAACTATTTCTTAGACTAGAAAAGAAGAGGCAGAGCAGTAAAATATGAGTTGTGGAATCAGGTACAAGAAGACAGAATTTGCAGAGTCTATCTCTAAACAGGATATTATGGAATCTCACGGAGAGAACTGCCGAAGGGAAGACATTCAGTCTGGCGAGCATAAAAGCCCGCCGATGGAGGGGATTGGTGATGTTTTGAATGTAAGGAGCTGCTCCGGGGACATAGGTTGACAATCCGTGATAAGATGAAGTTAGATAATAGGACATGCATTGAAATTTTATTTCAATTTGGATCTGGATGTTTATTTTTCATTAAAAGAAACTGTTCTGGTTCTTTAATTTCACTGTATGTGTTTGGGGATCATTACAGTATTTTTTAATGTGTTCCTTGTTTCAATAGGAAACATCCAAGATAGCCTTTCTCCCAGATTTCAGGCAGACAATAGAAAGCAACTCCATTCTACAGGTAATGAAATGCAGAACTAGGGATGAATGCTGGTTTGACTTGTGGTCTGTTCACTGGTCGCAAAAGGAGTGCTAGTTTTTCACCAGTCGGTTTGGCTGTGTGAATAGATTGAGTTTGTTTGTTGGGTTAATCTTCACATATTTGAACTGTACAGTGCAATAGTACAGTTCCATGCATGAGTAGGGTTGCCAGGTCCCTCTTTGCCACTGGCAGGAGGTTTTTGGGGTGGAGCCTGAGGAGGGCAGGGTTTGGGGAGGGGAGGGACTTCAATGCCATTGAGTCCAATTGCCAAAGTGGCCATTTTCTCCAGGTGAACTGATCTCTATCGGCTGGAGATCAGTTGTAATAGCAGGAGATTTCCAGCTAGTAACTGGAGGTTGGTGAGCTTTTTCACACAGTCTGATATGAGTTCTGGTTTCCCCCTTCCTACACAGACCTGCCACTGTAGCAGCCAATCATATAAATAAGCACCCAGCCAGTGTTATTAAACAATGTACATTTTTCTTAAAAAGTCTTATTATCTGATGCTAATTTAAGTCCATGTTGTCGATGTTCATTCATGCATACACATTTTCATGCAGCCTAATGAAAGGAATAGTTTTTCCCTCACATCATTTAATTACCCTTCCTGACCATTCATAAATGTAGGTAGAATAATCTCTCCTACTATGCAGATGCAAAACTCCCTGCAAGGCAAGGAAATGAAATTCCACCACCACAGCTCCTGCACAGCTGCAAAGCTGTTTGAGGTGGCTGGTAGACAAGAAAACAGATCCAACATACAGTTTACAGGTGACTGCAACTATCAAACACAGTATGTTTGCTTATCATTTTAGCATCCCTATGAAGAATATAGTTTCACCTGTAATACCTCCCCCCACCATCATCCAGCTGAGAAAAAAACACCTTAGGAATTGTGGCCATGCAAGGAACCCTCCCTGTCAAATTGTAGACAAAGAAGGGAAAGTGTCGCCATTCTATATGCCATTAAAATTTCTCTTGCACAGCAGGCACATAAAGGCATAGGTGTTTACTCCTTCCTATCCTTTCCCTTGGATTCTTGTGAGGACAGAGCCAATTTTTAAGTATAAATGGCAAAGGATGCTAAACCCTGAAAAAAATGCACATGAATCCTACAAGAGGTATATTACTTTCAATGATTTTCTTCCAGACCCTACTTACTGAGCAGCCAGTGGGCTTTTTTGTAGAAAAAAGATAAACACTTTACACAGTGATATAAGGTGTTGAGGGGCACAATGTTTATATCCTTTGATTCATTTACTAAATTTTTGCAAAATATATATCTACAAGTGAGGGCCTGTGAAACTCACAGGGGGTGAGGAAACCCTTTTCCCCCAACCATTTACCTTAGAGTCCAGAGTGGCCTCAGGCATCCACCACTGCAGTGGCTGCATAGCCCGGGAGCCACTCCTGGCATCTACTATCACCTCATCCAGACCCAGCTTTGCTCCTGGCATCTGCTGCTGCCTCATCCTGGCTTGGTGGCCAACGCAGCTGGGCCCAGCTCTCTGTGGCAGCGGCGGCCACCATTATTTCAACAAAAAAGAGTGGGGCTGTAAGGGAGAGGCCTCCCTCCCTCACTGGCTCACCTGACCAGAGCGGTTTTGGGTGAGCTGTCAAGAGGGGGAGAGGCATCGCTTACTCTCCCACCTGGAGTGGCTTCAGGCGAGCTGGCAAGAGTGGGGCTGTGTGTGTGTGTGGGAGGCCTCTCCCACCTGCCCAAACCACTCTAGGTGAGCGAGCAGGCACAGGAGGCTGCTTCCCTCTCCCCCCCCCCCAGCTTGCCCAAAGCCCCACTGGGCCCAGTATGTATCCCTACAGTGGTGGCGGCTGCCACCACTTCAACAGGTAAGAGTGTTGTCTGCACATGTCAGAAAACACTGTTTTTCAAATCAGGGGAATTTAACCCCCCCCCCCACGGTTTGTTTGTTTGTTTTAGTTTTTAGATTTTTTTCTGCAAACTTGGGGAGTAGCCTAAGTTTGAATAAACATCTGTCTGGGATGAGGGTGCGCTCTATCTGTGGCTTTAAGTATCAGCAGGCAGGGGACACCTGGAAATTAGATCTATAGATTCATTCCCTACCTGTATGGAGCATAAAGAACTCTGATCTTTCTCTTGTATCACCCTCACATCCCCACATGACACTATACACAAGATACAGAAATCTCAGAAACAGAAAATTACTGTGTCAGTCAGATGCCTCATAGATTTGCTCACAAAAGGAGGTAATTATACAATCACAATAACCTCTGCGAAGAATGAACAATTCTGTCACCCATGTGGAGAGTCTGATGTAGTGAAAAATCCTAGATCTACAAGTGTGATGGTATTCTTATCACCTAAATCAAAGAGAGGAGCTCTGGTACCAATTAACAGTTTCAAATGCTTCTTTTCTACTACAACCACTGCTCCAGTCCATCCATTTATCTATGATCCTCCGCTACCTGCTATGTCACAAGTCCATCTTCAAGGGAAACAGCAAAGACAACAGACATTACTATCTCTGGGCAAGAAGGAAACAAAGCAAACTAACCATCAGTTGCTTTACAGAGCATCATAAATACTGTGTGGACTTTCTGTCCAGATAGAAAATCTGTAACGTGTGGAATTGCCATTAGTGTAAGAAATCCTCGTCGGGTCTCTGTTATGTAGGCCAAGATACCAGAATCTTGTCCACACCATATCCATCTGGAGGGAAAGGTGGAAGCTAATGGATAGGCCATTTTTGACAGCTGCATAGAGGTAATAATGTAGATCACCCATGCTGTGAGTTAATAAACACCCACACTTGCCATTGTTATGAAGCTTCAAAAATCTACTGTGCCTGCAATCAGCTCAGGATTATGTTCAAATTAGTTTGAAACCAATTAGTTTAATGAGTGTTTAATTTTGTCCCTGCTGCCAAACAGCCTGATCTTCAGAACATTAGTGCTAATGAGAGCCCCAAAAAAGAGATCAGGGATTGTCCTCACCAAAAACGTTGAGTACTGGTGCCAGAGTCTCCTATGGAGCATTATTTTTGATCTTGCAATGGTAGTTGAGCTTTTCTGGAAGCTGTCCCAATTGTCTGAGTCTAGGAATGTATTTCTTTAAAACTTTATAGAAACCATGGAAAGGAAAAATACTATTAAGCAACATTGGACTAAAATACCTGGCTCAGATGTGGCCCGAGACAATAACAACAGATGGTATAAGCCATCCTGAATTGCATTAAATATGTGTTGTCTTCCAGCACAGGTTTTGTGTGTGCCTTACACCATGACCAGCATACTGTGCAGTTTGTTCATGTTAAACACCTTAATTAGCAATCTAAGAGCAGCACAGCTATATTGGTGAAGGAAGGTGCTGCTAACAATTCTCATTATACCTGCATTTGAGGAAAAAGGAAACTTCCACTTGTCCTGGAGGGTGTTGCACTCTTTCTGAAGGAGCAAATTCATAGTTAGGGATGTGCATTTGGATATTCCTGATCCAAATACAGATAGATAGATAGATAGATAGATAGATAGATAGATAGATAGATAGATAGAGAGAGAGAGAGAGAGAGAGAGAGAGAGAGAGAGAGAGAGAGAGAGAGAGAGAGAGAGAGTTTCAAGGAAGAAAAACAAATTCAAATTCAAAAATTATTGAAGATCTGAATATTCCAGAATATCACTATGGAAACCAAAAAATAAATAAAATACAATGCATATCTCTATTCACAGGTGGGAGGGTTTCTGAACCTGGCCAGCATTTGGAGGGTCAGGGGTACTATGTGGCATGTAGCACCTTTTATCAACTTCAGCTGATACACTATCTATGCTACTTCCATGAAAAGCATGATTTGGCCACAGCAATCCACGCTCTTATCACATCCAAGTAAGATTACCATAATGTGTGGGGCTGCCTTCAAAAACTGTTTGGAAAATTTAGTTGGTTCAAAATGTGGCCGCAGAATGATTGTCAGAGTCTGGATACAGGGATCATATCACCCCTGTGCTGCAAGATCTGCACTGGCTGAATGTCTGTTTCCAGGTACATTTGAAAGTGCTGGTTCTAACTTATAAAGCCCTAAACGGTTTGGGACCAGAGTACTTGAAGGACCTCCCTCACAAGATCTTCATGTGAAGTCCTTCTCTCTGTGCTTTCATCTTCAGAGGTGAGAGAGAGGACCTTTGGAATGCCCTCCGCCATGAAACTCACCTGGTGCCTACCTTTCTTTCTTTTTGACACCAGGCTAAACTTTTCCTTTTTACCCATGCTTTTAACTAAAGGTTTTTATCTCTTACATGTTTATCATCTTCTTCTAGCCCATGGATCATTTTATTTACATCATTTAGGCGGCTCAGTGCATATTATATGCCCTGACTTTTGAACTGTTTTCATTGTTGTGTTTTAATGGTGTTGTCCTGGGTTTTAATCATTACGTTTTAACAGTGTTGTTTTTAATGGGTATATTTTAATGGTTTTGTGGTGTTATTTTATCTGAAAGCTGTCTTCATCAGGTCTCTGAAGAGGTGGCACATATATTTTCTAAATAAATAAATGTGTCTAGGAAAGGAGTGTTGTTTTTTCTGAGAGGGAGCCATATGGAGTTGCTTAGAAAAGGAAGAGATTTCTGAAAGAAAACAAGGAGAAGAGAAAGCTCTAAGGAGAAAGGGAGAAAAGGCTACCTGAAGATAAAGAGGTGTGTTCTGTGCAAAGGAGAGCATAACCTGCTGAGCAGCCTAAAAGGAAGAAAGCTGTAACCTCTGGCAATGTAGAGTAGCTCAAAGAGCTTCAAGGGGCAGTACCAGCACCAGAGAAAGCCAGCCAGCCTGCAGGGAAGTCTGCAAGAGAGAAATGCTAAGCAACTCAGTGGGGTTACTCCCAGGAAAGTGGATTTAGGATTGCAGACTAAGGGACGTTTGTAAGGCCTAACAGAGGAAAAACAACGTCACATCTCTGGTTCCAGCTTTAATTGTGTTGCCTAAGTTTAAACGTTTCAACATATGTTTTTCTTTATTGATTTCCTATCTCTCTTTGTTGAATAAATGCTGCTTGTGTTTTAAATTCTATTTGTGAAAGATGAAAGTCTGGAAGAGGCTCTTTGATTTTGAGAGACATGTATGTATGTATGTATGCATGTATGTATGTGCCACACACACACATAAATAAATTATGAAAATCATAGGGAAATCTATAAAACCACACCTATAAGGGACAGATGAAATCACTTCTGGCATGTGCTATTTTAAAATATTAATATTACATAGGTAATATAGATATATTATCTATATTATGAATACCGAGGTAGCAATAAAGGAAATTAAAGAAGAAGAAGAAGACAATCGTCCTTTAAGCTGAAGAATCTTTATATTTCTTAGAGTGAATTATTTCCTTTCTTATCTTGTGGCTCAAAGTTCCAGTTGCCAAAAGCTTTGTTTTGCAAATTAATGGCACAACATATGGGTAGATGAAGGTTGTCAACTTAACTTTTCTTTGATGAACTACCAAGATGGTCCCAACCTAGTCTCAGGAAAAGTCTTCTATTTCTCATTGTGTTTCAATTTATGATCAGAACATATGCATATAGATGCTTTGAAACAAGCAGACCCAGAATCTGTCAGGTAGGAATGACTTTCAATTACTTCTAACCTAGGCCTATTTCAAACTGGTGCTTAAAGGCAAACAGCTCAAAGCTCGTTTACTGATCTCAAGAGGCTGAAACTGAATATATATGAAATACATAGTCTTCGACTACCTCGTTAAAGATCAAGGTTGTCATTCGATTTCCTCAGGAAGGGTGAATATGATTTCCCATTTAAATGTGAATTCCAATATGCCATCATTCATTCTATTCCCAGGATCATTTTTAAACAGCATCTTTCGTCTCAGAGGGGCTGTCGTATCATGAATCTTACCATAAAAGTAATCTCCCCAATGAACGTTGTAATGGAGTTGAACTTTGTTTTTCACTCTGTTGGGTGCTTAACTTTAACCAGGTACAATTTAACAGGGCTTTTCAATAAGTTAACTAAAAAAGCACAATGGAATTACTGAATAATGGTCTTGTTTCTCAGCTAAATATATCCGTGTTGAAAAAGTGTGTCCCTATGTGCATATATTATAAACACATAAAACTCCTGTGTCCATTCTTATTTATATGTGTGTGCAAATACCAACTCCTCTGTAAGAAGTCAGTGCTCCTTACGGAAGGTATTTCTGCTATGAGAGTAGTGAATATGAAGCGTCTCACTTGTAGAACAGGTTAATGATCAGTAAAAGTAATATACACAGTCCCCCACTCTGATCATAAAGATATGTTTAGCAGCTGAACATACAAGTGTGGTGTAGTGGTTAGAGAGTTAGACTAGGATCTGGGAGATCAAATTCCCACTCTGCCATGGAAGCTCACTGGGTGACCTTGGGCCACTCACACACTCTCAGCCTAACCTACCCCATAGGGTTGTTGTGAGAATAAAATGGAGGAAAAGAGAATGATATCAGCTGCTTTGGGCCCCCATTGTGGAGAATCAGGGGGTATAAATGATGTAAACAAATAACATTGTTTCCACTCTCACAATTAGAAGTATGCAAATTCCAGACCTGTTGGACATTGCATCAAAAAACTTGAATAGATGCCAAGTTGGTGTGTGATTACTGTGTTGTTGCTAACTTTGGTTGGGAGATCACAAAATGTGAGAATCAGCCTGGCATCAACTTCTGATTCACATGCATACATGGATGCATCCCAGCTTGCAGGGAGGCAGAAAAGGTTTTTTGGGGGGTGGGGGTTGAAGCAATATCTGAACACAGTGACATTTTCCAGGGTGGGAGATAAGTTGGGATGTAGTCTTCTAAAGTGATTGCCATTATGGCAAGGTGCTCCTCAAAGAAAGAGGGGGAGTTCTCCTATGGCTCAAATTGTATATTGAAAGACTTTCATGTTCAACATTACACTTAAGATGAACATTAAGAGGTGCCAGCCTTCATATGCATTGTTGTGTTTCAGCTGAATCTCCAGAACAAAATGGAAGATCTTTGCTGAATGTAAATAGCACATTCTATGCGTTTTATTGCTTGTGTTATAGTTGTCC
This sequence comes from Euleptes europaea, assembly GCF_029931775.1. NCBI lineage: Eukaryota > Metazoa > Chordata > Lepidosauria > Squamata > Sphaerodactylidae > Euleptes > Euleptes europaea. Next base: position 78,680,282 of record NC_079314.1, on the reverse strand, counting down.
TCATTTTATGGATATGTTGTTCTGTCAAGCTATTATAAACAATATAACCTAGTTAAATTCCAAGACCACGGTTACACAGCCCGGATAACCTACAAGAACCAATATAACCTAGATTTAGTTACTACCATTAACCCTGAATCAGAAAATAGCATTTTTAAAAAGCAGGATTGGCTGGACATCCTTAAGTGTGTGACCCTTAAGGATCACTAAAAAAAGAAAGAAAAAAGAACACATGAACTACTGAAGAGTGTAAAATAGTTTTTGATATAACTCTACATAGGTCTAACTGAACTGAGCAGCCCTGACACTACTTTTCAATAAGACAAGTATATAATTTAGAGCTTGGTGCTGAGCTTTCTATAAATTTATTTTTGGCAAGTGGTTAAAGTGGGACTCACTTCTGAGAAAAATCGACAGCTATTGCAATGTAATGGTAACAAACTGTCAGAACCAGTCATTAATCTACGTCAGTGATGAAAATACTATCGTTTAGATTGTCTATAATGTGGCTAAACTCAGTCTTGCCAACTCTTCAACTTTGAATAGGACTCATGAGAGTCCTTAATTTATTGGCTTCTCTCTCTCTCTCTCTCTCTCTCTCACTCACTCACTCACTCACTCTCGCTCGCTCGCTCTCCCTCTCTGGTTTGAAATTGGGCTTCCTAGTTTTGGCTCTCTGAAGTTCCTAAATAATGCCATTGGCAATTGTACTTGCTCACTTCCTGCCAGGTACATGACCTAGTAGGTCAGTCTTTCCTGTAAGGATGTATGAAGTGACTTTCCTTTGCAGCTGATCTTGCAGATTTCTGGTATTTTGCTTCATATCTCCACATCATCCATGTGTGACTTAACTGGCTGGATCATGCTCAAATATATATCACTATTATATTACATATAAATTCAAACTAAGAAACCATTCAGAATAATCAAAGTCTATATAAAATATAGTGAATAACAAAATAAAATATACAGAATGGCAGGTTTCTAAAAGGCTGTATAAAACTCCTCTATGTGAAGGAACTTTTCAACCTCACCATTCTAGCAGTAATCTCAAATGCCAAAGACAGACGATGTGGCATTTCATTCTATGATGAGTGATGAGCTGCTTGCAGAAGAGAAAATGAGAACTATCTCCACGAGCACCTCAAAACTCTTGTGTGCATTTGCATGAGTCTTTTGGGATTCCACCAGACATCATTAAATTACTACACAATCACTGTATTTCTTATTGTATGTGTTAAGTGCCGTCAAGTCACTTCCGACTCACGGCGACCCTATGAATCAATGTCCTCCAAAATGTCCTATCTTTGACAGCCATGCTCAGATCTTCCAAACTAAGGGTTGTGGCTTCCTTTATTGAGTCAATCCATCTTTTGTTGGGTCTTCCTCTTCTCCTGCTGCCCTCAACGTTTCCAAGCATGACTGTCTTTTCCAGTGACTCTTCCCTTCTCATAATGTGACCAAAATATGATAGCCTCAGTTTAGTCATTTTAACTTCTAGTGTCAGTTCAGGCTTGATTTAATCTATAACCCACTGATTTATTTTTTTGGCAGTCCACGGTATCCATAACACTCTCCTCCAACACCACATTTCTTATTATTGTGTATTTAAACATTTTTATCCCACTCTTTCTCCCATTTGTACATGGTTCTTCCTCCTCCAGGTTGGGCTGAGAGACTATGACTGACCCAAGATCACCCATTAAGTTTCATGGTAAGTAAGGTTTTGAGTGTAGGTCTCCCAGGTCCTAGTGCTATACTCTAACCACAACCCCCCACTGGATATCAATGATAGTTTACAATGAAAAGAAATATTTCATTGAATCCTTGGTGCTGAGATGTTGCCCTTGTGGTATTCCACAAGTACTTGAAAGGAAGAGCTTTTTAAAATCTTGCTTAGATTTCAGTTTGGATCAAAGATAAATGTTCAGGACCATGATGTGTTACTCGTAATGAAGTTTAGCAATGCAAACTGCAGAAGCTCATAAATGGATCCTGGTAAATATAAACTTTAGCACCACCATCACTAGCTAAAAGCCATTGTGGCAGCAGCCCAGCAAACCACTCAATCATCACTGAAAAATGTCATGGAAAAATTACATCTGAAGTAAGAGCTTCTAACGCAATGTTGAAGAAATTTAGAATATGATAATGGGCAGACTTTCAAAGCTGAATGAGCACCATTGTTTAGCTAATCTGTGGAATAGCTCTCCTCGCCTTCTTGGTTCTTCACTGTCCGGAGTTGGTTACACTCAATGTGGCCTTCTCCACCACCAACCCTGCAGCTTTTTTGACCACATCACAGCCAAGTCAGAGGTGGACAGGACATCTCCCCACCCCTGCTCACCTGGCAGGGAAAGTCACTGTAGGGAAGCAAGAGAGCCCACCAGACACTCCAGCAGACAGTAAGCCCAGGCAACCCTCCCAGAAGCAGCCAGATCAAGAATGCCAGAGGATGAGATCATCCCCTGGTGCCACGGCAAGCTCCAGGCTCCCAGGGAAGAGGAAGCCTCAATGAAGGCCAGAAAGCAAGCTGTGAAAGCCCAGGTCAGGAGCCAACCACACCATAGCCCTCCAGATCATCAAGGAAGCAGCCAGGTGGCAGACCAGTAGGAGAGCCCACAGAGACAGAACTGTGCATGGCAGGAAGAAGGCAGGCCAGGGTGGAGGAGACATTTTTAAAAGGCAGTGCTCCAGCCCCTAGCCCAGGTGGTGGCCCAGGTGGTGAGGCTGATTGGCAATGCCAGGTAGGTCATTTAAGGAGGCTCCAACAACAGGCCAGGAAGGAGTTGTTGGCCTTTGCTAATAGACCACACTCTATGAAAAGAGGGAGAAGGATAGGGTGCTGTAACCCTTGCCCTAACCTCTTTAGCCCCATTCTGAGCCCCGAAGAACCCCCAAAAGGCAAGATATGATGGCAGGACACAGGGAAGAAGTCCCAATGAGAGAAGAACATCATGGTTTTCCATCCAAACTGTACAAAACTCAGGGGAATTGTAGTATTCCCTGAGGATACCCACAATGCCATATTGCAGATAGAATACCCCCCCGCACCCGAGGCAAAAGGTACCAATGTTTTACATTAAAGACTATGGGAAAATTGATAGCAAAAAAAAATCCAAACAGTAACACAGAAAGCACTACAGCCACTTAGCTTGAAGAACAGTAGCACAAGGAAGAGGCATACTGACAAAGTACGGCATTTGGTGAATACATGAACACATGAAGTTGCCTTATACTGAATCAGAACCTTGGTCCATCAAAGTCAGTATTGTCTACTCAGACAGGCAGCGGCTCTCCAGGTTCTCAGGCAGAGGTCCTTCACATCACCTACTTGCCTAGTCCATTTAACTAGAGATCCGGGGATTGAACCTGGGACCTTCTGCAGGCCAAACAGATGCTCTACCACTGAGCCACAGCCCCTCCCGGTGTATGGCATCCTGAGCAGGAGGCATCAGGAAGAGGACCTTGTTGTAGATGTGCATGGCTGGGGGATAAGGTTTGGAAAGCAGCAGGAAATCAGGGAAGTGCAGACAATAAAGTAAAATTTGGCTGAGCTGGGCCAAAGTCTAGATCTAGATTAGATAACTGCAATATTGGGCTGCCTTTGAAGACTGTCCAGAAGCTACAGTTGATACAGAATGCTGTGGCCATAATGTTGACTGGAATGGGTCATAGGGACCATATCTCTCCAGTCTTGTTCCATCTACACTAACTCCCATTTTGCTTCTGGACTCAATTCATGGTGCTGATATTGACCTTTAAAGCTCTGTATAGCTCAGGGCCTGCATCTGAAGTACTGTTTTCTCCCATATGAACCTACTTGTCCATTCAGGTCATCTTTGGAGGCCATGCTTCAGATATCACCATCAACTGAGGCTTGATGGGTGGTAACCCAAGAAAGGGCATTCTCAGTCATTACTTGAATATGTTGGAACTCCCTCCCCATGGAGACTGGTCTCTCTCCCTCTATCATTACCTTCTGCCAGTGAGTGAAGACTCCTTTTCTTTTCTTGGATGTACCCTGGGATAACTATTATTGACCCTCCTCCCTGGTTGTCTTATGTGTGTTTATTTGTTTTTAATTTACATATACTCTATTTTAAATACTAATATCTTTGATTATTTACTGTTGTGTTTTTTAAAAACTGTTTTAATGTTTAGATATTCACTGTCTTGGGGCTCTATTTAGGTGGAAAGGTGACATAGAAATGAATAAAATAAAATAAATAAAGTATCATCCCATATCCTTTAGTAAGAAAATATCTCACATATGTATGTAATCCTAGTGGCTACAACTTGTAGTCAACCAGAGCCTCTCTGCCTTTCCCCCTAAGGAAAACCACTGTCTTGCCATCATATATCTATTGCAGCTATACATGCATATGTCAGTTCTAGTCCTGTGATAATCCCATAAACAGACAACAGCAGACAGGTAGTCTAAAAGAGTTGATTTATTGGAAAATCCACAGGTTAACAGAAGCTAAGAGTCAAATGGACACTAGTGAAAACTATGGGAACGATACAGGACATATATGGAAGAGCAAAGGGCAAATCGGGGTATATCTGGATACCATGGCAACCCCCCTCCCAGGAGCTGTCTGGGTGCTCGGAGTCTTCCCACAGAGAGTAGTCTAAACACACTGTTTACAGGACACAGAGCTGGCCAAGGCCAGCACCTGGAGAAACCACACATTCCTGTCTCAGACCATATCTGACAGCATATTGAATCAGGATATTACCGTATATACTCGTGTATAAGCCGAGTTTTTCAGCCCAAAAAAAGGGCTGAAAAAGCCGAACTCGGCTTATACACGGGTCAATACGGTAGGAGAGGGGAGGAGGGAGGAGGGAGGGAGGAACTTACCGCTCGCAGCCTCGCCCGGGAGCCTTTCTCCTGCCGGCAGGGGCCTGGAGGGGCCGGCAGGAGGTTCCTGCCGGCTGCTCTGCCGCCGCCCAGGCGGCAGGGAGTCTTTCTTCTGCCGGCAGGGACCTTCCTGGGCCGGCAGAAGGTCCCTGCTGGCCGCTCTGCCGCCGCCCAGGCGGCAGGGAGCCTTTCTCCTGCCGGCAGCTTCCTGGAGGGGCCGGCAGGAGGTCTCTGCCGGCTGCTCCGCCGCCGCCCAGGCGCCTGGGCGCCTTTCTTCTGCCGGCAGGGACCTTCCTGGGCCGGCAGGAGGCCCCTGCCGGCTGCGCCGCCGCCACCCATGCGCCCAAGCGCCTTCCTCCGGCCGGCAGGGGCCTGGAAAGGCCTCCTGCCGGCCCAGGAAGGCCACGCCGCCGATTCGCCGCATCTCCCGGTAAGTAGGGGGTTCAGGGGCTCTTCCCCCTCCCCCCCTTGGATGGCACTGGGGTTGGGGTGGGGTGGGGTGGGGCGGGAGGGCCTGGGAGGCCGGCGGGAGGGCGACCTGGGGCAGGGGCCCTGCGCTCTAAAATGGCGGCCGGCATTTTAGAGCGCAGCATTGCCGGTAAAGGGAATTTCTTATTGACCCTTGGCTTATACGCGGGTCAATAAGAAATTCCCTTTTCTGGCCTCAAATTTGGGGGGTCGGCTTATACTCGGGTCGGCTTATACCCGAGTATATACGGTAGGTGGGAGTATATTAATGCAGATCCCTTAATCATTCATCCTCTAACTTATTCAGGTGTGCCACCTAATCTTATAAGTAAATAAGCTTTCCCCCCCTCCAAGGTGGTATTCCTTCTCTCATTATTGGCATTTGCAGCATGTCCTCTATGCCAAGTGAAATTTTAATCTGAGAAACTTCTGTAAAAAGTTGCAATGGGGCAATGTAATTAAAAAACAAATGAAAAGGAACAAGAGAACTTAATATAAATCTATAAAATTTGTACCCACCACATTTATCAGCAAATGAAAAGAACTTCCCCATGCACTTTTTTTAAAAAGCCCTTTTAAAATGTAACTCACATTGTAAGCAAAACTGAGACATGTGAGATTCAGCAGCAGAAAACCAACTCCTAAAAGGATAAAGCCTTCTTTCTGTGATATGGTTTCACAAACCAAATTAATCCTTTCACGATCAGCCGAAGTAAAAGGCAACGGAAGGGGCCTAGTAAAGGAAGGAAAGACAACCGAAGGCATCAGAGGAGATGGAAGGAGGTCACTTGCAGTACCTCTGACAATTGCTTTCAGAAATGCAAATCGGTTTATTTCCATCTAATTGTGCAGTCCACTCAGTTTGCAAATTGAGCTTTCATTTAAATGACAGTATTTTTGTTTCACCTTCAGATAATGAAAGACATCGCCCAAACCAAATATTTATTTCTGTGTAGATCTCCAAATCACAAAGACATTGCTAGGACTGCTAGATGCTAGTGACACTGTTATTCTTGTATTTTGTGTGGCTACAGTTCAGAGGACCCCTGCAGGGCTGAATAATGAAGGAAATCTATGGAAAATCCTTTGCAATTTCTCAAGAAAAATTAAAGTCACTCTGTTGCACATGTTCTGCTGTTCTTATTGCTGACACCACTGTCTTTTAAAAATCAATTGTAGCATTGGAGTCTGACATTGAACCCTGCTGGACAGACTTTCTTCAACTACTGATAATTTTGAGACAAAATGTTATAATCAGAGAAGCTATGATCCCCATCCTGATTGTGTCAACAGAGTAGGGTAAACCAGAGTAAACCAGAGGCAGTGATGTTTATACTGAGTCTCCGCTCACACCAAAGGCTTTTCTGCATGCTCAATTTACTCCTGATTTTCTTGGCAGTCGATCCATGATCATTGGAATTGGTTTCGGCACAGTCTCTGTACATACCTATGCCCCTTCTGCATTTTCACAGTTGTGGAGTCAGTTTATTTTCTTCCTTAAATAATCAGGATGTTCAAGGGAGGGTGAACAGGACAAAGAAAAGCAACAGAAACATTATGCACGAGGAAAAAGCCAGATCAAAACTGGCTTCCAGAAAAAAGAGCATGGTAAAAGTGGTCTCAAAAGAAACAGGGAGGCGGGAGAGTGAGGGAAAGAAATGAAAACTCAAGGCACAAAAATGTGTGCAGAAATCAGTGGATAAATTGAAGCAGTATGGTTCCAGAAACAACAACAACAAAAATGCAGGAAAGCCCATGTCTCTGCTAAAAGTTATAGCAATATCAATATCTTTCTAGCTAGGAACTCATGGTGGTATGCATGGTTCTATCCCCCTCCCATCCACCCATTCATGGTTTTTTCCTCCTCCATTTTACCTTGACAACAACTCTGTGAAGTAGCTCACCACCCAGTGATTTTTTATCATCAATTGAAGATTTAAACCCAGGTCTAATCCATACTTCTGACTTACATCATATTGGTTCTCAGTATCACAGCAGATGATGTATTGATTAACCAAGAACTTGCCTTTAGACAGTTATTATCATTTGTATCCCATCCTCTCTTTTCCTGTTGTATTCTATAGCACTGACTTTAAAAGTGGGAATTAATATTGCATTTGTTCTTTTATAATGCTTCCCTAAGTAATATCCACTCTGGTAGAATATGGTGAATGTTGCTGAATTTCTCCATATCCTATTTCTTCTTCTTTATTTTTCTTTATTTATATTACATGATCTTGAAATTACCTAATTCTGAACTTGACCCTGGGCAATGGATTGAAACATCTGCACACTGGGGCCAGGTACAAAAGGTAGGAAAGTTTCTGCAAATCTTGGACAAGCTTCATAGAAGCAATATCTGAAATGTTAAGAAAATAATGCCAAAAGAAATCCCGTGAGAATATATATTATGCTTTCATGAGATGGAGGGAAAGAAGGAGGAAAGGAAAGATGAAGAGGAGATGAAGCAGAAAAAAATAGGTGGAGTGGTAGTTGAAAAGTAGAGGGGATATTTTGCAGGAGTTGCTAGGAGAAAGAAATGAGAAATTGGATGGAATGTTGAGGATGAATGAGATTCCTTCTGAGTCATTATGGATCTCCCCACTTGTTCTAGTTTAGTTTCATGCAGGGTTAAGTGACACAATTAAAATACCAGAGGTTGTCTCAGACCTGCTGAATTTCCTGAACAAATTAATTCACAATCAAAATCAGCCTTTGTAATAAACATTTCATGTTTGTTGCCACTTAGTGGGCTAGATGCAGACTCTTTTGTTTTTAAAGGCATACTAGAGGAGGCTGGACTAGGCCTTTGTTTTCAAGATAGAGGCTAAAGTGAGATGTGAACTGAAACAAAAAAACAAACCAGTTATGCTTTGACAATGTTGCTATGGTCCTTGCTTGTGTGCTTGCTTGCCCTACTTATGACACATTACAATCAAGATTATATAGAATAATAATACTGCTGAGTTTACTATAGCACAGGGAAGTATGATTCTCTTAGCTGATGCAATCAGTGTTTCAACTGGTATGATTACATCCAGACATAAGTAGTGGGAATGGAATTACGAACAGAACAATGCTAATTTGCATTCAAGGAACTGACTAGCAGTTTGAACCAAATGAAACCCCATCTTGACCTTTTCAGTCTTCTCCTGCAGCTTCTGAAAAATCTATTCTGAAATAATAGTGCGCAGACATACTATTATGAAGGGAACTTTTTATTTGGTTATTTGTGGAAACTACATAGAAAGCCCATCCCTGGAATATAAAATGGGGCTGTACATAGGCAGGACTTATTTATATGAAAAATTATGCCCTATTATACAGCTTAGGGATATGCTATAATGCTTGATATTTTTGCAAGAGTAGACTACCCCATAACAAGAAACTTAATCATCCTCAGTCAGGGCATATTAGCTGAACAAAAATGTTATGTGAAAGGGTGTTGGGAAAGAATGCTTTCCCCATTCTCGAAAACATGACACCTACTTCTATAATATTAGCATCAGTAGAGCTATTCTGGAGCATGTGGTTGCCACACTTGTTTCATCTGCTCACTATGCTCTAGTCTCCTTCTACATTCTTCAAAATGCCCTGCTTGAATTTTGCTACAATCTATTTGCTACATCTTGCATAATATTCAGAGACAAAATAATATCTTACCAATACATGGAGCATGGCATTTATTTATTTTATATTTGAGAAAAAATATATAACTCAAATAATGTTGATTTATATAGATAAAGGATTGTTACAATTATATAGTAAAATCACAATAAATGAGTTCCAGGAAATGTTCTTTGCTGGCTCTTAGATCTTCTTAAAGCATGAATGTCAATAGATTTTATTGACTTTCTTTCTGAGCATGTTGACCTGTAAATTGTTCTTTTTAAAGCAAAATGTGAAATTTTACACTTTCAGTCCCTCAATTATTGTATTTTATATTTTATGATTTCTCTGCTTTTTCAGTGAAGCAATATAGGAACATAGCAGGTTTATTTATCTTGGCTCTGAATAGAAACATTTTGGTTTTGAAAAACCCACAAAAAATTCAATGGCAATATAAATAAGTATATCAACCATGAGCAGCCTTTGAAATATTGTATGGCAGCTTTGGGATGACATGTTTATTTTCTTTGGGCTTACTGCCATCATTCAATTAATTATTTTGAAAAAAATATCGTAACACTTCACTATAATGAAGTAAAAAACAAACCCAGCTGCACTCAGCCTCATTTAAGTTTTTGGAAAACAATAAAAAATTAATACAAGAAATCAAAACAAGAAATCAGGCCATATTTCTGGGGTGGGGGGAGACCAAAAGTACATGCATCAATGTTTGATGAAGAGTGTAATATTATATTGATCCACACAAACACTCTGCTAAAAATAACATGGTAGCTCCAGTTTAGTTGGTTGTGATTATGTGGTGTTACCAGACATAATTCATGGGTTCACGTAGCCCATCACTGTTATTTCAGAGCATTCATTAATCAATAGCTGCCTTCAGAAGTTCTATGGTTCTCTATAGACTCTGTTCAAAACCACCAAGAAACCACTTCTTCAGACTTCTCCTTGAGCTCAGATCATATGGCATATGGTCCATTGCATGTTTGTATACTCTCTCTTGGAATATCAAATGTTGATGTGGAAAAGAAATAAGTTTAGATAACTGAATATAATTGATGTTTTCATGGTTTGGATTTCATTGTAAATCTTCTCTGATTAAAAAGATAGTCATCAGTTGAGTGAGAATTCCTTGCCTGTGTTTTCAGTCTTTTGCTACATGACATCCAACAGAATGTCCTCCCCCCCCCCCAAGTTGGCAGGTCACCCAGTTCTTATTCTTTTACATACATATAGCTTCTATATGGGGCTCTAATTTGAATCCAAGTTTGCACCCCAGAAGTAAAGAGTATTCAGGCAACTTTCCTGAGAGTTCTACAAGGAGTGCCCAGATGTATAGCTTCCTTGGCTCTTTGGTTGGAGAATGGGATGAAACAACTTTCCACATTAGCATAGTCAGCAGGAATTACATTTAGATGAACCCTTTTTTGTTGTAAACTTCCTTCCAACTTTATCACTGCAGCTTCACTCAGATACTTTTAGTAGTGTTTGGAGTCAAAGTTCAGAGGCTAGACATCTTGGTCTGTTATAGAACAGCTACTATCAACTACCTCACCACTGGTGGGAGGTTTTGGAGGTGGAACCTGAGGAGGGTGGGGTTTGGGGAAGGGAGACACTTCAATGCCATAGAGTCCAATTGCCAAAGCGGCCATTTTCTCCAGGTGAACTAATCTCTACTGGCTGGAGATCAGTTGTAATAGGATCTCTAGCTAGAACCTGGAGGTTGGCAACCCTAGCTACAAACCAGGAGCATAGAGGTCATTATTCTGCTCATACTACTTGCAGAAGGCAAAAATTAGATGACTCCCATTTTGGGTGCCATTAGCCTATGGTACTAGCAGAGCTACTGCAGCTTTCACCAAGAACTTTCCCTTAAAGTTATATATTCCCAACATCAGTATAACAACCAAAGGTATTTTTTTTCAACTAAGCATCAAAGCCCTCTGTGTGTGTGAGAGAGAGAGGGGGGGGGGAGAGACTTTTGATTGTTTGCTACAATTATTTCAATCTTTAAAAATAACAGAGTGACAAACAGGACCTGGATTTACGCTGTGTTATAAAAAAAAGTATAATAGGTATTGAACAAAAAGAAAGGAAATCAATCACAAGATTGGAAGCTAAAGAAACAAATCCAGCAGAGGTATTGATTCCTTTTTAGGATTTATGCATGATTTCAAAACAATAACAAAGCCTGTGAGCTCTGTCAAGCGATACATTTTCGCATTTTGATAATAAAATCCTGCCACATCTAAGAACAAAAATGAACAGCTTTCAAGGGTCATTTTTCATGTCAGAGGTCATTTTCATTTTAATCTCATGTCTATGTCACCATCTGAGATGCTCAAGTTGTTCTCTGTGGCTTTCTTCTTGCTGTTTTATTCTCATAACATGTCTACTAGGTAGATAGTCTCAGACAGAATGATCACCAGTAAAATAATACCAGAGTAGGAAATGAACTTCTGTCCTCTTCTGACACTCCAACCACTACACTATGCTCTACCACCTGGATGCTGCATTGTTAACCACCTTGAACCTGAAGAGGTTAGGTGGGATTATATATATATATATATATATATATATATATATATATGATTTAGGGGAATTTCAAGTGTATTAATTAAAACAATATTCCCATTTCCCATCATTGAGCAGCCATTTTCAGTGGCTAATGCCAATAATTTTCCCATACATATTCATTGACTGCCGAACTATCTGTCTGGCTGAGTGGTATTTTTAAACATCCCATGCATTAAAAACTTCATGTAAATATAGGGTCATTACATTGGTGAATAAAATTGTACTCCCTGCTGTTATATTTTTCTGCATTGAAAGTTGTTTTTAAAAAATGTTGTGGGAACTTTTGAAACATCCCTCAGCTGTAGTGGTATGGGCCTCGCTATCACCTCAGGAACCTTGTTCTGTTGCACGTGTAGATCCAGTCTGCTAGATCTGTTATGACCACCAAAAGTACCTATCTAGTTTCCACGGAGAACATGATGGTGACAGTCATCCTTTATTAAGCACCAGGTGGTAGGCGCATTTATTACATGACTAACCTGGACTTCCTCTGTGGAGCTGAGTGTACACTGTTCCTTTCTCTCTTTCTTTCAAAGTCACAATATTCCTGTGAGGTAACAGAGTGATTGACCCAAGGTAAGTTACCTCACTGAGTTATGTCATGTGCACAGGACTTTAATAGCCATACAAAACTGATAAGCACAACATATGGGCCATTAATTGTCTCTGGACTATGAAAAAATGCTTCAGACCAAGTCTATAAACTCTGTGGTGTTTTTTTTTTTCAAATTGTCAGGTCATACCTCTTTGTTTCTGTATTTTATTTTCATACCAGAACAGTTAATATGTTTAGCTGTGTCGTAAACCTGTCATCACTAAGGGCCTATTTTGGTACCATTCTTTACGCACCATAGCATAGAATATATATTTTGGTTCCAGATAGATAATTTGTCAAAAAGTAAGCCAAGCTGGGATGTCCTTTAAAAGTTTCTTATGTTTTAATTCCAATGTGTTTGGACAACCTTCTTTGTACCGGAATAGGGTCTTACATGTGGAAGAAATCACAAGATATTAGAGCAGGATTTTTTTCCCTTTGGTACATAAACTTGAACAAATTTTTAACAATGCCAGAACTATCAAAGCAGAAGAGTAGGACATCCAGCTGGGCAGTTAATTCCAGCCTTTCTCACTGTACAGTGATCCTCAAGCAAGTCCTTCTATGCCAACATAAGCAAAAGGAGGGCCAGTTGCTTTCCATGTCACAGCCTGCCAAAGATCCAGATGTTGTGGCTTTTAGAAAGTCCTAGCATTCAAGCTTATGAGTGCTGAAACTGTACAAATCTGTTTGTCTAACTCACTTTTTAGGGCATTTCTTATCTTGCTTTTCTCCCCAAGGGCCCCCAAAACAACTTACAAAAAGTACATAAAACAAATTAATAAAGAATACACTAAACCAGATGCTGGGTTGTCCTAGATCTACTGATCCAGCTCACTCAGAGGCCTCAGGCTACAAGGCTTAAGGCAACAGCCAAGGGCCAAGAACCCTTTGACGTGCTAAAAGGCGCATGCATCTGGGCACAGTCAGGCTGAATACCTGCAAACAGAGGAGAAACAAACTCAGCTCAAGTCTTATTCAGCTGCTGCTAGCAAGACTTTCCCACTTTCTTCCCCTGTAACTCAGGTAAAGGCAAACCTGACAATGACTGATGTTTCTTTTAGAGACAAATAAAAAGCAAAAGGGAGCAGGGGGTCCAGTTTGTGCATTAACAGAAAGTAAATTAGGCTCATTAGAACAGACACAAAAAATCATACATTCTTAATAGTGGGTAGTGACAGTCATCTTCTTGGGCTTGGGAGTCTGCTCTTCCCCGGGCAAAATCTAAAGAGAAAGAGTTCCATGGCCCAAATGGCACAGCTAGGAGTAGTGAGGGCAACCCAAAGACAGTAGAGCTTTAGTCTTCTTTTTCCTCAGGTCTTTTGAGATGCTGATTTTGCTTTCCCATTGTTCTGAGCACTGCTGCATTCTCAAGGTGAAGGATAGGCAGTGGCGTACTGGGAAGTCAATAATTTTACCACACTAGTATCCCATTGGGAACCTGTTGACAGTGCTGCTGCAGAATGTTGAATTGAAATGGACTTGTATATGTAATTGACTTACTACAAAATGAATGATGCAATGTGGGGCTGAAGAAACGAATGTGAAACGGCCGTCCCCTAGCTTTTGGATTTATACCTACTATTGGATATCCTGCTGAACTGATTAATTTTGAAACTCAGAAGAGGACTTTTTGCCTCCAGATACACACCAATAGACTGTTTCATGCTTACTTGTACATTTGTATATAACCAATCACTTAGTTGCTAAGCTTTCATGTTGTACACTTGTTTTGTTCTTTCCATCTTCATTACTCATTATAGACATGTTTTTTGCAACCTGTTTATGTGCATTTGTGTACCACTTTCCCGTGCTAATTTCCAAACCTATTTAGTATAGGCATGGAGGTACCTTTGTTTTTGTTTTGCTCAGTACCTGGAGGCTGGCAACCCAATTCTTTCCTCTCCACACCCTCAGACAGGTGCCTGTGGGCAGGCTGTGTGGGTGCCAAGCTGAGTCCTCATGCTAGAGTGATGCTAGAGAGACCGAGGGACCAGTTTTAATGGTGGCAGTCCTGGTTGGGGATGGCACAAAAAGGAAACAGTGACAGTACTTTCATCCTCAAATCCTCTTCTCCTGTTCTTCATTTGCAGCAGGGAATTGGTAGTAAGATGTGTGCAAAGGGACAGATGCTGTCCTTAGGTCACTAGTTGCCCACCCCTGGTACAGGGCACAATGAATTTTTTCTTAAGAAAAAAGAAAAGCAAACACTTATTTTGACAGTATAACCATATTAGCATCCACACTTATGAACATAAAACAGGCCTGAACTCTGCATGAATGCTTATGTTTTTTTGTTGGTTTGTTTTCCCTCCCACAACAGTTCCTTAAGCTACAGTTTGCATGGATACAGTCTCAGAATGCTTCACGTTTTGGGATGCAGGGTTTTCTGGCTACCAATTTCTGTAAAGCAACAAGGATTGTTATCAAATAGTTTGTATCTTTGGCAGAAGAACTGTCTCTCTTTACAGACAGCTGGGATCTGCCTGACACCTTAAAAAAAAAGCCTGGTCCTCCACATTTGGAACACTCTAAAATTATACGTACTATATTTAAGTCTCTTGAGAAACATGCTCTATTTATATAAAAGAAAAAAGAGGGAGGAAACCCTTCAAACCCACACAGAAAACGAAAGTACAGAAGGATGGGGAAATTGTGCAATAAACCAGCTTGAGGACTCTAGTTGAAAATAATAAATATATTCAAATAATATGTGCAATAAAAGATAATATCAATTACCATTACTTCAGAGTACCTAAATAATATAAGGCACATAGAAGAAACATACAAAGATGAATAAATAACAATTCAAAAGTGATTCAAATATTCTCTAATGTGATCAGAGGGGAAAGCAAGCAAGCAAGCAAGCAAGCAAGCAAGCAAGCAAGCAAGCAAGAAAGAAAGAAAGAAAGAAAGAAAGGAAGGAAGGAAGAAAGAAAGGAAGAAAGAAAGAAAGCCAGCCAACAATTCATCCTTCCCCGTGTGTCTAACTGTGACTTTCTCCAGATTTTTCTACCTGAAGGCAGGAATGTGCACTAAGAAATTAACTAAACAGAATCTAGAGCATGTTATTTAATATCTTTAATTAGACTAATTCAAGCATCAACAATAACACCAGCTGGTAATATTTGGGAACAACTGCATCTGGCTGTTATTCTGGCACCTTGCTGAATGCCCTTTATAGGGGGTTACCGCACTTTGTATTCCCAGCGATGTATTAAGAGTTTGAAAATGTTATAAAAAACATCGCTTTAAAAGGGTTTTTGGATACCACGGCTTATAAATGGTTGGAAGACGTCTTCAAAGCTAAAGGGGCCAAACAAAGTGCAAACAGTATTTTTTATAATGTTTTCAAACTCTTAATACATCGGTGAGAATACACAGAAAGTGCGAACAGTATTTTTTATAACGTTTTCAAACTCTTAATACATTGGTGGGAATACAAGTGTGGTAACCCCCTTAGTTACACAAGGCAAGGCAGAGAGGAACTATAAGGGGAGAGAGGGACTTTATAGATATCTGTTCAACTAGCTTGCTCATTTTAAAGCCATCCTTCCCCCAGAGTGCTCAGGGAGGCATCTGTAGCTCTCCTTTCCCACTGTTCCCCAGGTAATCGGACATCTGTGGCTTCCATCCAGAAGAATTAGCAGATGACCCTGCTAAGGAGAAGCTTTTCAACAGCAATTTCTCTGCACCGCTCTTCCACTTTCTGCCAATCACTGCGAAGTCTCTGTGGCTTGATGAGGGTTTTCTGGACTGTATAAGCAATGAGTTCTGTTTTCTGTTCCATTCTCTCCTCTGTTGTTGTACTGTGCATGCCTGCCCAGCAGCAAATATTTTGCTCATAGTTCCCCAAGGCAGGAGCTTTATACTAGGGAGAGAGCAGAAGCAGAAGCTACATCCCTCTCTTGTAAGGTAGTGCATCTGCTGAGAATAGAACAAGGAATGCAAACTGATCCAAAACTTTAATAAAGTAAATAAGTAAAATGACTTTAACCAAATGCAACCAAAACCAAATAAGAGTCCTATTTGCAACAACAACAACAACAAATTACAGATGAGCCTTCAAAGGCTCAACTGGAAGATGGTTCTTACATAGTGAGCATAACCTTTATGGAATAAAGAACCCAAAAATTAAAAAAAGAATGATCTGAATTCTCAATAGCTTTGGTCTGGTATTGTTATGGGGATAGGGATTTCTTTTTCTGAAATTCACTTTTTTTAGATATAGCCACTGATTCCTCCTATTCTCTACGGCCAGGGAGGGGCAGGATAGAATTCTAATAAAATAAATTTTAAAATAGGTATTTCTCTTTCATTTCTCTTTGAAGAGAAATCATTATACCTTTTTGTAATTTCAGCCCTTGCCGTTGTTTTATATTACACACCACAGGGTGGTACTTTAGCAGGAGGATAGGAAAGTTTGGGAAGACATTGCCTGCCTCTGAGCATCTGCAGCATGGAATCCTGATATTTCGCAGAACCACCCTTCCTTTCCCTGCTCTCTTCAAGTTTTTTTCTTTTGATCAAAATTGAATTAATTAGAAACTGTCTCAAAATTCCTAAAAGGAGAAAAAGAAACTGATTATTGAATTTCAGAGAGAAATTGAGTCGAGAAATTAAGACAATTTCTCTTAACAACCCTACTTTGGTTCCCACAGGCTGGAAGCAGATTCCAACCTTGTTTCTATTTGTAAGAGCATTCCTTTATACCAGGGGTGGGAAACCTTTTTTCCTGCCAAGGGCCATTTGCTCATTTATATCATCATTTGGGGGACCATAACCAGGTGTAGATCTCCTGGCACGGTGGGGGGGGGGAGAGAGGCTAGGGTTGCCAGGTCTCCCGCCACCACCTGGAGGTTGGCAAACACAGGGGAGGTGTTGGGAATTGGACGACGAGTTTTGTCTGGATCAGGAATGCTAGTTAAATGTATTTATTTATTTGCATGATCTCAGGGAACAGTGCTGCCGCACATAGTCAGTGTTATTTGATCAGTTGGTCATGTGACATTCTGCTGCGTTCTGAGGGGCTGCAGTTAAACTGCCGTTTTAAGTTGTTGAGACAGACTGGCTATGAAAGAGGACATATTCCTCAAACGATAAGCGACATGACAGCTTTTATTATGTCCTGCGACCCCCGGGACCCTGGGTGTCGCCGGACTCGGCTGGGCTCCCCCCCCTCCTCGCCGGGGGAACAACTGCGGGGGGGGGTTGTCCGGAGAGCCGCTGGGAGCGGCGGCAGGGGTTGGGTGGCGGCCGAGGGGGCTGGCGGCACGGGGGGAGGAGAGGCCCCGGGGGAGCGGCCCGGCCCCGGCGGAGACTCACCGGGCTCCCTGCTCTCCTCTGCAGGCGGCCCCGAGCCCCACCGGGGGGCGGATGGTCCGGGGAGCGGCGGCGGCGGCAGAGAGGGAAGGCAGCGAAGAGGCGGCCCCAAGGCGGAACCGAACAGGTGGAAGCCCACGAGCCAGCTGCTAAGCGGCCGCGCCCGCCCGGGAAAGGGGCGGGGACGTGCAGCCCAGGCACGGGCGGGGCCAGGCTAGAGGGGGAAGGCCCTGAGGGGCAGCAGCTGGGAAGGGGAGGGGGAAAAGAGAATGGGAAGGGTGGAGGGCAGCACCGGGGAGAGGAGGATATAAGGGTGGAGGAAGTGGAGGCCGGGGAGGAACACAGGAAGTCGAGGGGATCGACTGAGCAGGCGGCACAGTGATCCTGGCTTCCTCTGAGGGGGAGCAGAGCACAGACTCGCCCTCAGAATGGTCTGAGGCCGAGGAAACTCCTCCAACCCGGACCCCTCCTCTACCGGCGGACGGCGCCATCAGTCCAGGGGGGCCAGAGCGCCCCACATATTATGTATCCTATGTTTACCCTCCCTATAATAAGTAAACGTTTGTTCAGTTAAAAGAAAGCTACAAGTTCAGAGTCCTTTATTTTGTGTGTGTGTACAATAATCCACAAGATCACGATCGAGTTTTAGTCGTTGTCAGGCATGCAAACACAACTTATCACGCAAATACTCAAACTGATGTCTGTTAATTTATTTTGTTAGTATGTCAGCCACCATTTCTTTTGATGTACAGTATTTTACATTTATAATCCCCTTTTGTTGCTTACCTTTCACTGAGTCAATTTTAAGTCTAAGATGTTTTTTTTTTCCTTTTCTGGCAGTCTCACTATTCAACAGTGCGATGCATGCTTGGTTGTCTTCAAACATGGTGACAGGTGTAGTTTTAGTTATATCAAGGTCGCGCAATAGTTCTGTAAGTTCTTCCAATTCTATACATCAACTGCTAGCTTCCATACATTCAGCTTCTGTTGTTGAGTTTGCTACAATTTTCTGCTTTTGACTAGTCCAGCTGATTAAATTATCTCCATAGTAAAATAGATATCAACTTGTTGATTTTCTATCTTCTGTCTCCACCCCAATCTGCATCCAGGTATCCAATCAGTCATGGTTCCTTACTTGGTGTTATCTTTAACTTCAAACCAACAGGAGGCCACACAAAGAAGTCCTGGAGGGCATCCCCGCTCCCCCTCCCTCTCCCCTCCCAGATGGGAGGGCAGCCAGCAGTGGGCCCCGAGCAAATGAGGTGCCAGGGGGGCACAACTCATAGCCGATCCTCAGGGAAGGAAGGGAGGAAGGAAGGAAAACAGAGAAATGGAGGGGGAGAAAAGGACGGAAGGAGACAGACAAAGAAAGAGACGAGGGAGAGAGGGGGAGAAAGGAGAAAGAGTGACAGAAAAATAGGAAGAGAAAAAAGCCTTCCTTTCCCCCCCCCCCACACACACACACCAGCCCCATACAACCAGGCCCCAGGCTCCCCGCCTCCCCCAACACACACACACACACAAGGCAGCAAATGCAGCCCCACGCGACCGGGCCCCAGCCTCCACGCCTCCCCACCCTGAGTCTACAAAAGGCCCTCCAAGCCCTACTGGCTCCCGCGCACATGTTCCGCCGCCAGGAGCCACCAGCCTCTCCCCCCCCCCACCGCTTGACAGGCGGCGAGAGGGGCTTACAGTGTGCCGCGGCATTCCTGCATGCTGCGACTATAGGGTGCAGCCTTGGGGGAAGCGTCCCTCCCCCTCCCCCTCCTCTCGCCAATCAACAGTCGATGACAAAAAAAAAGACAAAAATATTTGGAGAATAAGCCATCAATAAGCAAAGCAAATAATTCCTAATGAAAGCAATTCATTTTAATCAGTCCTTCTCCGCCATCCATAATGTCTCCGATTGAAGCCTACCATGAAGATATCGTATTGAAAAACAAATCACCATTAATATACCGTGATATGGTAGATCTTACAGGAGAGATCAAAAGTCTACCAGCACTCCAAGATAAACTCAAAAATATAAGCTGGCTGACATATCTCCAACTGAGATCCAACTTAAAAAGAGACTGTTTAAAATCTGGGTCGTTCCGAGAATTAACAGAATTTGAGACAATTGTAACCAAGAGTGATGACCATTTGCTAGGAAAAATCTAGAAACTACTTCTGAAGTATGATTCAGAAGAAGAACAAGTTAAGATAAACATGATCAAATGGATGCAAAACTTTGGTGAGATGGTCACGATGGAGACTTTGTACTCTTGAACTAAAATACACCATAAGTCAAGAAGTGAAGGAAAACTGGTACAAGACGTTCTACAGGTGGTATATGATGCCCAACATGATTTCTCAGATGGCCACGACAAATGGGAAAAAAGGGGCTTGCTGGAAATGCCAAAAGACAGATGGTTCTTACTTTCATGCTTGGTGGACTTGTCCGAGGTTACAAATGCACTGGAAGAAGATTCAATGTGAACTACAGAATATAACTAAAATAAAAATAAGACTGGACCCCAAATACTTTCTACTAAGTATAACACCACCTGATTTACCTGTGAGATTCAGAGATGTGTTCAATATGCCACAACGGCTGCAAGAGTTGTACTGGCAAGAACCTGGAAGCAAACATCTATACCTGACATAGAAGAATGGAAAGATAAAATGCTCGACTATGCAAACATGGCCAGAATGACTTTTATGATGAATCCTACCTACAATGAGTCAATAGAACAGTAACGAGAAATGGCAACCATTTTACACTTATATGTTAGTGAACTAATAGATAAATATATTATAAGAAACCAGAAAACACAATCATTTAAAAGTAAATATATTAGATGAATGAAAATGCTTGGTAATTACTGTTTGAAAATGTAAAACGCTTTCAAATTTACTAGACCAAAAATGTTTGTCTGCATGAGACGGATTCCCCATATCCCTTCCCTTTTTTTCCTTTTTGTATCCCGTACCTAAATAAAAAATAAAAACTATATATAAAAAAAGAAAAGATAGCAATTCATTTTAAAATAGATCTTCCCTTAGGGTTGCCAACTGCCAGGTAGATCTGCTGATACAACTGATCTCCAGCCGATAGAGATCAGATCACCTGGAGAAAAATGGCCGCTTTGGCAATTGAACTCTATGGCATTGAAGTCCCTCCCCTCCCCAAACCCCGCCCTCCTAAGGCTCCGCCCCAAAAATCTCCTGCCGGTGGCAAAGACGGACCTGGCAACCCTATCTTCCCTCCTAATCTACTCCCAGAATTGGAAACTCTCCCTTCTGTTTGTAAGAGTGTAGTGTCCCCACAGGGCCAGGGAAGTTGGGGCTTGAATGCAGGGAATGAAGCTTGAATGCAGTCTTGGAGTCTCAGAGTAGTCCAGGAATGTTTTGGGTGGTAGTCTTCTCATCTTGGTGAAGTAGTAGAGGAGTAATCCTGGGGGTGGGACTGAACCTACACTCTCTTGCATCATGAAGTGATGGAGGAACATTCCAAGGATGAAACTGAAACTAATTTGCCCATGCTGGAATGCCATCTTTATCCTGGTTTTACTTGCTTTTACATTGGGGCTTATTGTAGTTGTTAGAACTCCTCTTTCCTATTGGCCCTAATTCTAGAATTATGCTTGTAACTGGGGGAATCTGGGGTTCTCTGTGACTGGAGAAAGGCAAACTTTATATGTCCCTTCTCTGTGAGATCATTCCAGTAAAACCACTCTCAAAGCAGTTAAATTCTGTGCTTTTGGGGCTGTTTAATGAGAAAGTACTTGATTAAATCTTTTTATTAACGATGCATGTGTCATGGCAATTAGATTAATGAGACTATGAATTTCTACAGTATTTATGTGTTGACTACACTTTTGTCAGCTGATCTAGGATCATAATAATACATTTGATCGATCTAAAGTTTAGAATTTGTGCTCCCATTGGGAAAATTGTCAGTTCCTACTGGCAGATTCAAATTTCTCTTTATGTAAGATGTTGGTAGACAAAAGAAACTCCAAAGTAAGTGGTTGGCTGCTGTGTGAAACAGGATGGTGGGCTAGGTGGGCCACTGCTCTGATCTAATTTTCTTATATGAGCAGGTTTTCAGTCCTTTTACACCAATCTGCCCAAAATTATTGAAATAATTATGATTAAACTTTTCGCAACAGCTTCTCTCCCCATTTTTCCTTAGCATTAATTTGAAGATTTAGCAGTTGGTCCCCCTCCCTTCAAAAGCAACTGAATTTGGCCAGATGCATGGACTTAAAAATACTTCACAGAACAATTAATTACTCATTGCCCACTAGTAGTACATTTTCTTAGTTGGTCTGCACATTATGCCAGCGACTTGGGAACCTCTCAACTCTGCATACCAGGCACATGGCACATAATGTGGCTTGCCACACAAGTTCCTATGTTGTGTGAAAAGTCCCTCACTGACCACCCAACATCTTACTCACCCTGTCTTTAAGGCCTTTTCTGCACACTTAAAAAGGCAATTTGTGGGTACACTCTTTTTTTAAAAAAAAAATCTGGATTTCCTTAGTGCTTTGTTGTTCTACACTAATTAAAAATCTTGTCTAAAGAATTATGATATAAGCCAATAGACTCATTTTAAATACAAATTGAATTTGTTTGCTTGGAAAGGAAATTGATTATTTGATATGGACAGATAGAGTTTTGAGTAAAAGAGCTCCTCAATTGGGAATAAAAAGAACAAATATTGACTGTAAAATGCATAATTTCTTTTCATTTATTTCTAGTCACATAATTGTGCAGTCCTGAATTAATTTACATAACAATTACTGAAAACAGGGTAGAAAGCAAATTTCCAAGAGAAAAGGCGAACAGAAGAGTTAGTAACCTACATGCAAATGTTCTTGTAGGTTGGTTCTTGTAGGTTATCCGGGCTGTGTAACCGTGGTCTTGGAATTTTCTTTCCTGACGTTTCGCCAGCAACTGTGGCAGGCATCTTCAGAGTAGTAACACTGAAGGACAGTGTCTCTCCTTCAGTGTTACTACTCTGAAGATGCCTGCCACAGTTGCTGGCGAAACGTCAGGAAAGAAAATTCCAAGACCACGGTTACACAGCCCGGATAACCTACAAGAACCAATGAACTCTGACCGTGAAAGCCTTCGACAATGTTCTTGTAGGTTATCCGGGCTGTGTAACCGTGGTCTTGGAATTTTCTTTCCTGACGTTTCGCCAGCAACTGTGGCAGGCATCTTCAGAGTAGTAACACTGAAGGACAGTGTCTCTCAGTGTCAAGGGTGTAGAAAGAGTAATATATAGTCAGAAAGGGGTTGGGTTTGAGCTGAGTATTGTCCTGCAAAAGTATTGTCCTGTAAGTATCAAGATAATGTGCTAATGAGGGTATGGTATGTTAATATGGAACCATTGTATCCTGAAGTGATCTGTTAATGTGTGTAATCCAAAACTAATCTGTATGGCTATTGTTGAATGTTGTCTTTGTCTGGAGGTTTTTCAGGGCAGGAAGCCAAGCCTTATTCATTCTTAAACTCTCCTCTTTTCTGTTAAAGTTGTGCTGATGTTTGTGAATTTCAATGGCTTCTCTGTGCAATCTGACAAAATAGTTGGTAGAATTGTCCAGTCTTTCAGTGTCTTGGAATAAGACCCTGTGTCCTGTTTGTGTCAGTCCATGTTCAGCCACTGCTGATTTCTCAGGTTGGCCAAGTCTGCAGTATCTTTCATGTTCTTTTATCCTTGTTTGTATGCTGCGTTTTGTGGTCCCGATGTAAACTTCTCCACAGCTGCAAGGTATACGATATACTCCTGCAGAGGTGAGGGGGTCTCTTTTGTCTTTTGCTGATCAAAAGTTTAACAAATTACAGGAAAGAAGACAGAACAGTCCAAAACTTGACAACAAACGGATTATCTTCAATCTGACAGACCGACAACTCTCACCTGAAGAAACTTCCATCTTAGCTAAGGGAGGAAACTTTGCAGTCACTCCCACCCAAATTCCAGTGGAAGACATCATTGCAAATGTAGAATCTGCCATTCGTAATCTACCTGAAGAAGATGCTGAGGAAATAAGAGGAGAGACAGCAAGAATTCTACGAAAAGCAAAGCCCCCTGCTAGCAATATAACACGCAAAGAGAGAAACGCCATCAAGACCCTCAATGCAGATCCAGAAATCATTATTCTACCAGCTGACAAAGGCAATGCCACAGTGATCATGAAAACAGAAGAATACAAAAAGAAGATTGAGGAACTTCTGAACCCTGCCACATACAAAAAACTAAAACGAGATCCAACTTGCAAAATTACCAGGAAAACTAGCATTCTGATCAAGAATTCCACTCTTCATCCCGACACACACAGAAAACTATGCAAGACTGAAGCACAACCACCACGATTATATGGACTACCTAAAATTCATAAGGATTCCGTTCCACTCCGACCCATCGTGAGTGCCATTGGTTCCCCAACATATGAATTAGCTAAATATTTGACCACCCTCCTACAGGACCACATTGGAAAAACCACTTCTTACATCAAAGATTCAACTCACTTCATCAACAAAATCAGTCCGTTAAGACTCAATCCAAAGGATATATTAATCAGTTTTGATGTTGTATCCCTCTTTACCAAGGTTCCAGTTAAAGACACAATCTCATTGATTAACCAGATTTTTCCAGAAGATATAACAGCCTTATTTCACCATTGTTTGACAACAAGTTATTTCCTATGGGATCAAGAATTTTATGAACAGATTGATGGAGTAGCTATGGGAAGTCCACTCAGTCCAGTAATAGCAAACTTTTACATGGAATATTTTGAAAAGACAGCATTAGAATCAGCACCTTACAAACCTACAGTCTGGTTCAGGTTCGTAGATGATGCATTTACCATTTGGAGCCATGGTGAAGAAAAAATAATGGACTTTCTAAACCATCTTAATAATATCCATCCAAACATTCAGTTTACCATGGAAAAGGAAATTGAGGGTAAACTCCCATTTCTTGATACCCTTGTCATCCGTAAATCAAACCTTCAGTTAGGTCACAAGGTCTACCGGAAACCAACTCACACAGATCGCTACTTACACAAAAACTCCAACCACCACCCCCGACAGAAAAGAGGAATAATCAAAACATTAATGGACCGTGCAAGACGGATCTGTGAACCACAGTTTCTCAAGGAAGAAACTAACCATCTAAATCACGCACTGCTAGCAAACGGCTACTCCAAGAATGAAATCAGAAGGGCCATTGAACCAAACAAAAATCAGAAAACTCAAGAAAAACAGTCTCCCATAGGAAAGGTATTCTTGCCATTTATTAAAGGAGTCACTGATAGGATGGAGAAACTTTTGAAAAAACATAACCTACAAACAGTGTTTAAACCCACCAAGAAAATACAACAAATGCTACGATCAGCAAAAGACAAAAGAGACCCCCTCACCTCTGCAGGAGTATATCGTATACCTTGCAGCTGTGGAGAAGTTTACATCGGGACCACAAAACGCAGCATACAAACAAGGATAAAAGAACATGAAAGATACTGCAGACTTGGCCAACCTGAGAAATCAGCAGTGGCTGAACATGAACTGACACAAACAGGACACAGGGTCTTATTCCAAGACACTGAAAGACTGGACAATTCTACCAACTATTTTGTCAGATTGCACAGAGAAGCCATTGAAATTCACAAACATCAGCACAACTTTAACAGAAAAGAGGAGAGTTTAAGAATGAATAAGGCTTGGCTTCCTGCCCTGAAAAACCTCCAGACAAAGACAACATTCAACAATAGCCATACAGATTAGTTTTGGATTACACACATTAACAGATCACTTCAGGATACAATGGTTCCATATTAACATACCATACCCTCATTAGCACATTATCTTGATACTTACAGGACAATACTTTTGCAGGACAATACTCAGCTCAAACCCAACCCCTTTCTGACTATATATTACTCTTTCTACACCCTTGACACTGAGAGACACTGTCCTTCAGTGTTACTACTCTGAAGATGCCTGCCACAGTTGCTGGCGAAACATCAGGAAAGAAAATTCCAAGACCACGGTTACACAGCCCGGATAACCTACAAGAACCAATGAACTCTGACCGTGAAAGCCTTCGACAATATTTACATGCAAATGTGTTGGGAAAGAGACAAAGATACATGAGCACAGTAGTCAGTTTTGCTAGGGCTACTGATCATGCACTTGGTCAGTGCATTACTGTATAATCTTCTTTTTGAGGATTGTAAGCGTGAAACCAGCCCCCAAATGGGTAATCATCATAGTTAAAATGACAATTCCCACTAGGGGTATGCATTCAGATATGCTGAGTGGCTTTTTCGGGAGGAGGGTTGGCCAAAAAAAGCAGCAATCCAAATGAAACTGAAAAGCCAAAAGCCAAAAAAGAATTGGCTTCCCCCCAGCTTTTCAGCTTTCCTGTGGCCCATGTAAAGGCACAGGGGGGAAATTAAAAAAAAAGTTCAATTTTTTTTTAAAAAAAATTTAAAGCAGGGCTGGCAATTGGGCTTTAAATTGTAAACCCCCCCCCCTTTAAACTTATCTTGGTTGGTGCTCTGCTGGGCTTCCAGGTGGTTTCTGCTGGTCTGGAAAAGATGATTTACACTATCAAATTAGTTCTGAAGCATGGTGGTTTATATTCAGGAAAAGTTCAACATTTACCGTAAATTTATCTTTGAGGGAAAATGTAATTAAAATGATTAATCATTGGCATTTGTCACTGAGTAGGCTGACTGAGATCGACAATATATCTGATAATTGTTGGCACTGTGGAATAGGCAATGCTTCTTTTTCACCTTTGATGGGAATACCTTCGAGCAAGCAACTAATGTCCGGTGTTTCAGTTGGCACTGGATTTAGAATTCATTATACCCCAGAATTAGTGCTGTCAAATGTTGTTTGCAAAGTTCCAAGTGGATTGCAAGAGTTGGTTTTATATCCCATCATGGACACTTGTATTATTTATGCAACACATTAAAAGATAAAGAGGAATGGATCAACAAGTTGAAAAACGTTTTTTGAATGATAAGATTAACTGCATGTTTAAAAATGAAATCTGTAAAATAAAATAAAAACCATGCAAGTAACATAAAAATAATATATAATTAGAAATCCAATGTTGAGTTGGATTTGTAGAACTCTAACAGTGCATTCCTGGGGGGGCGAGTCCTCATAGGGGGCGGCGTAACCTCGCCGCCAGTGTAAGTGCATCTAATCATGCATTAGGACGCACTTACGCTGGCGGCGAGGGCAGTTCCGTGCTGCAGGCCACAGTGTAGAATTGCCGTGCCGGCGTGGGGGGCATTCCTGGGACAGGCCGAGGGGGAAGCTGCCTAATGCCCTTTGGGCCCTGGCTGCAGGTGGCCAGAACGGCATTGCTGCGCCTGCCTTTTAGCAGGTGCAGCCTCGCTGTTTTCAGCGGGGCTTTTAGCCCCGTTGAAAACAAAAAAAGCCTTTTCAAGTTTTTTTTTTTCATTCTGGTGGCATGTGGGAAACAGCTTAGGAGGAGGCGTGGCTGCGCCTCTTCTCTGCCATCTCCGCATGCCAGCAGCTCAGGAATGGGCTGTAAGTTTATGTATTTTGTTTGCTAGTATATAGTTAATAGTTAATTTAGTTTGCTAGTTAAACTTAATAAATAACAATAACAACAATAATGAAGGTGATAGCTCCAAACCTGTTTCTACAGGAATGGCTTATAGAAAATTTCTTCCAGGACACAGGAATGAACCCCTGAATTACAGGAAAATGTTGTTAATTAGTAACAAAGAAGGTTCTGTCTTTGAAAAGTCCCCTCTCACACACACATACAGCTAAAATACCTGTTCTAAATAGAAAGCTTTGTTAATTGGACAGGTTTTAGCTTAATCTGCAGTGCAATCCTAAAATTTAGCAAACACCCTAGGGAAGTAGTATAGAATTTTTTTCTCAATAAAGAAACAAGAACACTTTCCTGGAAATAAGTCCCATTGTATCTGAGTAGAATCTGAGAGTAAACAAGTAGACTTGTTTAGGATTATTTGTGATATTTTTCTACAATCTAGGAAGAGCTCCTTCACACATGACATTTTCAGGTATGACCCTATCACCATGTTTTAGATATCCATTTAAAGCCTCAATGCAACATATAAATATTTTCAAGGATGTGTACCATACAAGGACTTTCATCAGGGAGCCAGGAATGATCGCAGCTCTCTGTTAATTATATCCCCAATGGCAAACCAGGTTTGGTGCCATGGAATGTGTGAAACAATTGCTCAAGAAGCAGGTGGTTTGCAAGATGTGCCCCCAAATGAGTTCTTTCCTAGGGTTGCCAAGGCCAATATCTTATGATACAATGAAAATGGCTAAATATATCTCTGGGTTATAGCATTAAAAATGCTATGCCAGCTTGCCTCAACTCTATACATATGGTATCAACATTCTCTTTCAGTGCTGCCCCATGAATTCGATTATTGCTTTACTTCTTATCACAGGGATACATTTTTCATCATTTATAAGTATGTTGGGATGATGGATGCAGCAGTGCTGTCAGAAACCTAATTTTAGAATATATGACTAGAGGGATTTAATGGTGAGATGATCTAAACTTCTGAATTGCCACTTGATATGTCAAAAACTATTTTGACACCTAGAGCTGTCTACTTTTTTTTGTAAAATGCCATCCATAAGAATAGCATTGAGAGATCACTGTATTTATTGTAACTAGAAAGCATCTTTATGTACATCCATCTCTGTCAAAATTTCCTTCCCTTTTTCTCTGTGCTGTTTATCAAACCAGATTAAATGATAGTTCAGTATAACCTTGAGTTTGTCTTAGATTCAGATCAGTGATGGTGGAAACTTTGACCTCAAACTCTCTCATACATGCAAACAAAAACATATCACTTATCGAGGTAACAATGAAGAATATGGTAAAGAGAAGAGACTGGGAGGGGCGGGAGGATATTATCGCCTAAAGCAATAGCATCAACTTCATAGGCCTTTACTGAACACTGATATTTCCCACAATAGATAAGCAGCTGTTACTCATTTACTGTAGGAGATTTAGAGAGCTTTCCTAGTGATAAAAATGTTTCTGTTGTGGCATATCACGTTTTCTTTGCACTTGAACCATACTGCTTTTTTCCTTGCAAAATGCAATTTCCTGTCCAGTTATTGTATCTATTTTTATTGTGGTTGCTGTGTAATTCCTGGCATGCTCATGGCAGAGCAATCCTGAGGGCTGTATGTGCCTTGGTGTTACAGCGCCTCCGCTAGTTCTCTACCTAAAGAGTTTGGTCAGGTGGTGGACAGCAGGATAAAGAATAAATAGCTGGGTTTCAGTGGTTGCAACCGTGTCAGCATCCCCAGCAACTATGCTGTAGAAGCCCATTCAGGTGTGGTGAGGGGAAGTGGCTGTGACAGATAGGGCAGGCATGGGATCAGTGGAGTCCCCTTGTGCTTACGCTACTCCTTGGGAAACTCCAACCAACTCACAGCACCATTACCATTGACCACTACCATGTCTGACCCCATGGGAGCCAGTATGGTGTAATGGTTAAGAATGGTGGTTTGGAGTGGTGGAGTCTGATCTGGAGAACCGGGTTTGATTCCCCTCTCCTCCATATGAGCGGCGGAGGCTAATCTGAACTGGATTTGTTTCCCCACTCCTACACACAAAGCCAGCTGGGTGACCTTGGGCTAGTCACACTCTCTCAGCCCCACCTACCTCACAGGGTGTTTGTTGTAGGGAGGGGAAGGGAAGGTGATTGTAAGCCGGTTTGAGTCTCGGATGAATGAGGCTGCACTCGGATGAATGAGGTGGCGTTGCTAGGGCAGCTCCTAGCCATGAGCAAGAAGAATGGGGAAGGGGATTAAAAAAGAGGCCCCTGCTTACCTGTCAGCATGTGGCCACCCTTATGGGTCCTGCCTCCAGAGATGGGATACCTGCTTGGATTCTGAAATGGGAGAGATCAGCCACAGAGTGTGGACTTTGCTCTCCCCTGTGGGTGTTGGTGCAAAGTGCTTGCCCAGTAGTGCCCTTCCTGTGTTTTTTCTCCACCACCAAAGTGCCTTGTCATTCACTGTAAGTTTGCACATCAGGGAGCTGTCAGACAGTGTCCCATATTGTGTGCCCTACTTCATGAGTTGCGAGGCGTCCTGGCTGAGGGGGGCGTGATTGGGTGCTGGGAGGGGGCTCAGCTGCAGCAGGAGAGGGAGATGATTGGTTGCTCCCGTAGTTGGCATCTGGCATATCTAATGGCCTCGTGGGCATGGCTTCAGCAGTTGGGGGATGGGGGTGGGTCACTTGATTTTTGCATACAATCTGTGCTGATGAGCTACACCATGATTTTTGAAGGTGCAACTTTGTGCCTCTGTCAGGGGGCATTCCCAAGTTGAAAGGGCTTAGCGAGCTGACTAACTCCTGCCATGCCCCATGAACCACCCACAATGATGCCAGTGCAGGGGTCTGTGCCTCAGTTGCACTGAGGGCCAGCTACTGCAGGGCTGAGTTGGTGCACAAGAGCAGCGCAGCAGCACTGGGGGCCTGCACCGGTGTAACTGGCCCTTATGCTGGTATAAGTCAGAAGTACATCGACTTAAGGCTCAGGCTACTCCCAGAGCCCCTTCACACATACCCTTAGGATTGCACTGATAGTGTCGCAAGTACTGACCAGCACATGTGCTCTAATTTAATGCATTAAAGTTTGAGTTCATACTTTAGCAGTAGTTAATTTATTTATTATTTTAAGAGCCCCGTGGTGCAGAGTAGTAAGCTGCAATGCTGCAGTCCAAGCTCTGCTCACGACCTGAGTTCGATCCCAAGGGATGTTGGTTTCAGGTAGCCGGCTCTAGGTTGACTCAGCCTTCCATTCTTCCGAGGTCGTTAAAATGAGTACCCAGCTTCCTGGGGGTAAAGGGCAGATGACTGGGGAAGGCCCTGGCAAACCAAACATAGTCTGCCTAGTAAACGTCAGGATGTGACGTCACCCCATGGGTCAGGAATGACCCGGTGCTTGCAAGGGGACCTTTACCTTTTAATTTATTTAAACTGCTTGCTCTTCTACACACCATTCCAAAGCATACATGCACAGTAGTGACCACCATCAGTAACATCATGGCTGTTATAAGCATTAGGACCAGTTGCATCATTACTGGACCAGCACTAGGCCAACTGACACTCATGCAAGGAGTGTCCCGTGTCACTTCCTCAATTCGAGTACCTCATTTTTACTGCATTTGTTGCTCATCTCATAACTTTTGAAACACGATTTCATCCTGTCATATGAGATGATAAACAGGCATACTATTCACTCTGCATTTATGTTTATTTTAGACATGCTGAGATGTTCAACATAAAAACATTGTCAAGCAAACATACCTGTTTGATCTCCTTCACTTACACATCAGGTGATCAGATCATCGCGGTGTTTCATGCTGTGCTTCATCTCAAGCAAAGTGGTGTGCTGAGAAGTTTTGTACCTGTGCTGCAGGGCATGCTCATACCTTGGTGAATATGTTACAAATGAGCAGCATCTGGTTTATCAGGTTTATCTGGCTTACCTCTTCTATTTATCAGAGAAGAAGTATATGTCCTTTTCATGATCAGATGGTTAAATCCTTCCAAATGACAGAATCCCTGTATGTCCCTCTTTGCCCCTGTACAGTCAGAGGCACCCTTAAAATGATCAGTTGTGGTTATGTTTTTGTACCTTAAAATGATTAGTAATCAATCAATCATTCCTTTATTGGAATAAAAAGGCACAATACAAAAGGAAAATGATTAGTATTGGATAAATTTTTGTATCCACACAGTCTATGGCATCTAGGGATGTGCATATCAATATGCCAATTAAAAAAACAACCTCGAAAAATACCTTTTCTGTCTTTTTCAGGGTTTTTTTTAAACCAGCAAAATGGCAGCAAAAAAATGGGCCCAAAAAAGTGGCCCCAAATAATGCTGAATTTATGCAGCATTATTTGGGCTCCTTCTGCCTCACTGCCATTCCCCCTCCCCCTTCCCTGCCATTTCCTTCCTTCCCTCCCCCATTTCCCACCCATCATACTTACCTGTTCGCTGACTGAGATCCATGCCGCCAGCCTTCTCCAGATTCCAGAGAAGGCAGACAGCATGGACATTTCCCACCCAGCAGACTAATAAGGTGAACCGGGTTTGTTCTCCCACTCCTCCACATGAAGCCTGCTGGATGACCTTAGCCCAGTCTCTCAGAACTCCACCTACCTCATAAAATGTATGTTGTGGAGAGTAGAAGGGAAGGCAATTGTAAGCCACTTTGAGAAGCCTTAAAAGTAGAGAGAAGTGGGGTATAAAAACTAACCTTCTTATGTATCTACTAAGATAGGCATGGGGGCAGAGGCCTTGTCTTTTAATTGGTTAGGTCATAACTAGGGATGTTAGGAATAGGGTAGGTAGCTCATTGTGTGTGTGTGTGTGTGTGTGAAGTGCCATCAAATCACTTCCAACTTATGATGACCCCATGAATTAATTCCTTCCAGAATGTCCTATCGTTAACAGCCTTGCTCAGGTCTTGCAGACTGAAAGTCATGGCTTGAAGAGTCAATCCATCTCATGATGGGTCTTCCCCTTTTCCTGCTGCCTTCAACTTTTCCTAGTACTATTGTCTTTTCATTATAGGTAGTGTGAATTGGCAACTTTCCCAAAACATCAAAGTTTAAAGGACTACTCCTGAAACAGACTATCATTCAGTGTGTGGTGGTGTGGGATGGCAGGAGATAACTTGGTGCTTAGCATTATCAATCAAACCCTTGGCTATCTGTATTGTCATATAAGCATTGTGGTAGGGTCATAAGGCTTATCAACTCTTGGCACAGTTTATGTGCAAGCAAACATAAGCAAAGTCAGCAAAAAAGTGTTAGTTTATTTGAACTCAGGTGGTATTGCTCAACTGATGGTAGTCATGGACTTTCTGGTATATTCTACCCTTAAACGTTCTGCTCATTTATGGTGTAGATCAGCAATTTGAAAAATCAAGACTGAAAGCTGTCTTTCAAATATTGCAAACCATGCCAAGATGGCAACTTCATGTTGTGCTGTTTGGATTCAGGTACTCAACTTCTATGTTTAACCCAGTTACTGAAAAACCCAGACGGTAATTACTGGTATCTGTGTGAATATCTTTGGACCCAATAACATAGAAGTTAGAACACAAATAAGGTCAAGTTGCAGTGGCCCAATATTACATCATGATAATAACTATTGATGCATGCAAATGTGCATACATGCTAACATTATTTGGAAGAAGGAAGAGAAAAAAGGCATTGGCCTACATTCTACTACTCTTCTAAGC
The DNA here is from genome assembly GCF_029931775.1 of Euleptes europaea. Lineage (NCBI taxonomy): Eukaryota > Metazoa > Chordata > Lepidosauria > Squamata > Sphaerodactylidae > Euleptes > Euleptes europaea. Next base: position 78,647,518 of record NC_079314.1, on the reverse strand, counting down.
AGTCTGAATACTTCCTCCAGCCTGAGACTTCATCCAGTGTAAGTAGCTCTTACTCCAACAGAAGAGGAAGTTGGAGAAAGGCTCCTTAGGCTGGAAGTTCCTCCAACCTAAAGGAAGATACTGGCCATTGTGAACAAATAGCTGATCAGACCCAGAAAGCTGCAATTTGTTCATTTTTCAGGAGCAACTTTCAAATCTAACAGCAATTACTCTGTATTCATCAAAGCACAATAACTTTCAGAAGTCACAAAATTTGGCCTAAGTGCCTGAATTTTCTAGGGTGAATTGTATAATACTTAAAAGTAGCACAGTTCCAAAAGGTTTTCCATTAACTACTAGGGGTGTGCAAAAAAAAAAAAAAAATCAGTAAACTTGGAAGGCTTTAAGAGGAGTATGGACAAGTTCATGGAGGAGAGGGCTATTCATGGCTACCAGTAAAAATGGATATTAGTCATGATGCATACCTATTCTCTCCAGTATCAGAGGTGCTGTGGAACACAGGCAGGATAATGCTGCTAATATTGTCTTGCTTCTGGGCTTCCTAGAAGCATGTGGTTGTCCACTGTGTGAACAGACTGCTGAACTTGAGGGGTCTTGGTCTGATCCAGCATGGCTTTTCTTATGATCTTATGTTCTTAGTATTCTACATTCTGCTTTTCTCTGTGGCATTATTACTCTGGAGGTAGCTGTCTGAAGCAGTCAATTTCAAGACCTTTCATTTGTTGTCATAAACCCTTTTACTTCTTTGAGTGTGCTAAATTGTACAAGACAAATCAGGCCCTGCAGATATGTTATGTACTGATTGTTAAGCTTTGTAGATTTACTGTTCAGGCTCTCATTAAATACATTACAGTGCACAGGGGACACTTTAAAGGATCATTATTATTGCTGTTTATTGGTGGTTTATATGCACCATAATGTACATGCACATTGGAATAATTGCTTTCAAAAGAAAATAAGTCCCACACCTCTTTAAGGGATTTTTATAGGGAAATAAGTTGCTTAAATCTAGCAAGCAGCGATACATTTTCCCTCTGGGTTTACACCAGCATGTTGTTTTTATCTCATCCCCCCCCCATTTTTTTTTAATGCTTGATGAAGTCTTTGATGCTAACCTTGTCACAACTTTAATCGAGACAAGCTGTAAACTTCCCTGGATTTATTATTTCCTATTCAGCGATATTTATATGGTTCTTTTATATGGGAAAAAACAAATATGTACAAAAACCTCATTAATTCTGAATGGCACAAGTAAATCATGCATCCACATCTCAGACTAGGTGCAGTTTCTATATCATTAAAAAACTTGGTTGCATTTCCAAAGCCTTTATTACTTTAAACTGTTAAGCAGCAACTTGGACGGCTGTTCAAGGATGTACATTGTATTATTTTCTATTTCACAGTATCTGATTTCTTTTTTTGATCCTGAAGGGCAAATAAGTAAAAGGATTTCTGATTGTATATAATACTTCTAAAATAGCAATATTCTATAAAGATTCACAGAAGAATATAAGGTGTGGGATTAGACCATTTACTCCAACATTACCTTGCAATAGCAGACAGGAAAAGGCATGAAGAAGGCATGCTGATGATGATCTTCTGTGATGCATGGGGAAAGGTCCTGTCCCTTTTTGTCAGTCTTCAATCCTCTTTACTACTTTTTGGTGAGTGTGCAGAACATCTAACAGCCAATTGGATCCATGTGATGCTGGAGGAGCCATACTGGAGGAGGGAGTAAGAAGAAATGCAGTAAAACCATCAGTTTGAGTCACATAGGGTCCGAACCTCCAAAGAGTGAAACTGGAGGGATTCTTTCTCAAGAGACTGTGTTGTCTCAGAGCCTGGCTTTAGGAGAAAGCAGGTTAATCTGGTTAATAGTTTAAAAAGATACTTTAATTGTCTCAGGGCCTAATTTCAGGGGAAAGATAGCTAAATATTCTTTAGGGTACAGATTCTCAGCTTTGCTGATTTCTGTCACTATAGGACACTTGTCTGCTGCATCTCCTCCCTTTGATAGTGTTAATAATGGTGGCTGGAATGGAAGTTGTAGAAGGGAGACCTCAACTGTAGCTGAATTTGAACATAATGAATACCTCCCAGGCTGCCTTTGTCCTCCCTCTGAAGATCTTACAATGGTAGCTGAAAGCCAGAAAGAAGGAATTCTCATCTGGAGCTCGGTCCAAATACAACTGAGGAATTTACAGTACAATCCTAAACAGAGTTAGACCTTCTAAACCCATTGATGGCCCAGACTAGTCCAGTCTCATCCGATCTTGGACACTAAGTGGGGTTTGCCCTAGTTAGTATTTAGCTGGGAGACCACCAAGGAATTCCAAGGTCACAATGCAGAGGAAGGCAATGATAATCCACCTCTGTTAGTCTCTTGCCTTGAACACCGTACAGGGTTGCCATATGTCTGCTGCAACTTAACAGAACTTTACACACACACACGCACACACACAACTCTGCTTCGGGTTGCACTGTTAGCCTCTTCTCCCATTTCAAGTTTCATTGGTGTTGTTGGCGGGAAGTTACAAAGAAGCATAGAATGTGAAGGCAGCAACCTTCACTCCATTGTTAAGCTTCCAGATCTTAAACTGAGCTCTTGGTATCTTGATCTGCTTGCAATGATGAACTCACCAACTTTCCAGAACTATCTATTTTGACATGAATACAAAGTAACACTTTTTATATATCAGAACATATTTCAGCCCGTCTGGGCTATCTATTGAAAATGCACAATCCAGAGAAAGCAGATAGTTGGTGGTTTGGGCGTCTGCCAAAGGAAGATTCTTCTGAATTATTCATAGACAGTTCAACTCTATAGATAATTTGACACCTGCTTCTCACTACCAGCCACCTGGTTCTCTCCTCTCTTTCCCGTTGTTCTTGACTGAGAGATTTATTTTTGTTGAACTCTGCTCTCAAACTCTTTTTAAAAAAGTAGAAAACTGCTTAGATTGTTACATGGCTTGTTTAAACTGGCATATTCAGACTCTTCTTTTTCCAAGGAACTATCCAAATAAAGTAGCTTTTTTGAAGTCAATTCTCCAGAAATGTAACTGAACACAAAATTTTATAGTGCATTTAGTGTACATCCAAAGCTTCCCCAAAGTCTCATAAGCTGTAAGTAACCAAGTATCTACTCCACACATAGCAAATGTTTCTAAACCTTATTTGTTTGGTTAACTGTGAATAAACACCCCATTATTTTCTGTTCCCAGTGTCTCGTAAAATGCTTAGAATCCAACTATTCCATAAACATTGTACATTTACCCATGGAAACATACTGTTTATTTTCAATTCTACATTATCCAGTATTGCATCCCAGGCTTAGCAGTATCATAGATCTTACAAGCTCACAATGGGCAAACAAACCATTGGCCTTAAGAGCAATAAATGTTAAGTTATTTATACTTCATTTTATGACTACTACTGTTTACTTGTAGACTCAGAAGACTCAAGAGTCCAGCACTGCAACAGACAGACACCAAAAAGCATGAAGAACCTTTCTTGAATATATCAATAAAGAAAACAGAAATATAAAACAGATGGATGCATTAACAAACACTAATCTGCTATGTGATTTTAGTGGATTTCTTCATTTACTATTTATTACTGTTTTTTTAAAAAAATCTATATCCCATGCTCCTTTGTTAATACCAGGCTTTGAACACTGTTCAGAAAACATTGCCTCATTCAATGCAAAACATAAACATCCTTATTCTCCCAAACCCTTTCCTATTAAATCTCAGCGTAAACCAATAATTACAAGCCCAAATAAGAATTGCTGTAGAGCACTAAAAACCAAAAAGCAACACGGGAAAACACTATAGAACAGTTTAAACCATCAGACTAATTAAAACAACTTTAAGACAACTTAATATTAAAATCAACCAGAGATCAATTTTATGAAAAAATGTGTGACATTGAGTTGGATGGCCCGGGCTAGCTTGATCTCATCAGAGCTAGGAAGCTAAGCAGGGTTGGCCCTGGTCAGTATTTGGAAGGGAGACCATAGAGGAAGTCCAGGGTCACTATGCAGAGGCAGGCAAGGGCGAACCAGCTCTAAATGTCTCTTGCCTTGAAAATCCTATAGGGTTGCCATAGGTTGTCCATGACTCGATGGCACTTTCCACTGCCATGACCTTAAGAATGTATGATACCCAAATCAATAGGGGGGGGGGAATCAAATAATCAAACGATTGAAGAGTTTCATGAAAGCTTTGTAGCTACAAACAGAATTCTGCATTGCTCTGTGGTTGGTGTCAAGTTTGTACACGTTACAAATTATTCAGGATGGTAAAAACCCATTTCAGAATGTGAACAGTTACCAGTGGATCTCTCTTAATCAAAAATGGACTTGAAAATGTGCTTTACATAATTTGGTCAATAACCACAACCTGATGATCAAGAACCCAGGGGATACTCTGCTTTTTCTTCAGTAAATGGTATGTTTTAGTTTTTGAACTAGGCAAAAGTTGCCACAGATGGAAAGCTGCTGGCATAGAAGTTTACCTGTGACAAAATTTTCTAGGAAACTTGGAGGTGATCCAGTCAGGAGCTTAACTTGCATGTGATTGAGGGAGTTCGAGCAAGGGGTTGGATCCAGCCAGCTTTCTCAGTAAATTTCACATCATTCCCCTCCATACTCATTTCAAAAACAGCATACATAATTTACAGCTACAACAATGTTTGGAGATGAATCAGATCTTCTCAGTCTGCATGCAGTTTTCAAGGACTGAGAGGTATCTTGCAATTCCCTTCATTGTTCCTGCTGTAAACTTCATGGAATGGGGCTTTGGAAAAAAAATAGATGATTATTTGAACATACAGACCTACATTGGTTCTTGTAGGTTATCCGGGCTGCGTAACCGTGGTCTTGGTATTTTCTTTCCTGACGTTTTGCCAGCAGCTGTGGCAGGCATCTTCAGAGGATTACTGTCTCTGTCCTTCAGTGTTAATCCTCTGAAGATGCCTGCCACAGCTGCTGGCGAAACGTCAGGAAAGAAAATACCAAGACCATGGTTACACAGCCCGGATAACCCACAAGAACCAATGAACTCTGACCGTGAAAGCCTTCGACAATATACAGACCTACAGATTTGTGGATGGGCTTGAATAGTCAATTTTCTCTTGGGGACATTTGTAATGTGGGAGACCAAAATTGTCACATATTCTGAAAATGTAATATTGTTTCTTGCTCTGAGCCAGCTGAGAGCAAAACCTCCTTGTAATTAACACAAGAGGGAAGGTTTACACTTTCAGAGTAGTGAATTCCATCCAAACCGGGGCTGTTGGCTTTGTACTGACTAATGAGTTCCAGCATTGCAATTGTCATAGTGATTCTATATGTTCACTTTTATGCCTGAAATGTAATGATTAAGGAAAGGCTAATTTCTAAAAGTGTGATAGTCAAGTGGGGACTTAAATTATGGCAGGAAGATGTGCAAGGCAGTTGAACAGGTTGCTCAATTTTCAAATCTATATTTTCAAGTGAGGTTGGCTTAGGGCTGTCGATTTGGTTCGGCCTGAACCGAAAAACAGCCGGATTTCCCCTGATTCAGCGGTTTTTAGTTCGGGACGAACCGAACTCAAAAATGGCGGGAAAACGGGGGAGCCGAATTCAGCGAGTTCGGGAGTTCATGAATAAATTCAGCAGATTCGGGGTGCAGCAGCATAACAGTCATTAAGCAGCATTCTCCCCCGGCCAATCGGTGGCCAAGCTGGGTCTTCTTCTTGTCAATCAGTCAGGATTGAGTATTGGAGGAATCAGCTGCTGCGCGGCCTGGCCGGGGAAAGAGAGAGAAATCCTCGTGGGGGGTGGGTGTGCACATTCGCTCCTTTCTGTGGCTGCAGGGGGTGCATTTTTGGAGGTAGAGACCCCAAACTTTCAGCAGAGCTTCAGACAAGCCTTCTTAAGAGACCCCCCAAGTTTTGTAAACATTGGGTCAGGGGGTCCCGAGATATGGACTCCACCCCTTTTCCCTCCCCCTTTTCCATTTCCGTGGCTGCAGGGGGCACTTTTTGGGGGTGCAGCCCCCAAACTTTCAGCATAGCTTCAGACAAGCCTTCTTAAGAGACCCCCCAAGTTTTGTAAAGATGGGTTCAGTGGGGGCAGAAATATGGGCTCCCCCCTTTTCTCTTTCCGTGGCTGCAGGGGGCGCATTTTTGGGGGTGCAGCCCCAAAACATTCAGCATAGCTTCAGACAAGCCTTCTTAAGAGACCCCCCCAAGTTTTGTAAACATTGGGTCAGGGGGTCCCAAGATATGGGCTTTCCCCTTTTCCCTATTGGGATGAATGGATCACCCAATCCTGTATGCATCTCCAGAGCGGCAAATCCAAGGCAAAACCTCCTGTGCTTAAATAGAATCGTATTGGAATACCTATTCCTCCCAGCCCCTCCTGATGGAACAGAAGACAGCCACAGTAAGACCCCTTTGGGGGCTTTAATCTATAATTTTTCTCCTGTGTGTGTATGTGTGTGGGGGGGAAGCAGAGTCTGTGTGGGGGGGGGAGGGAGCAGTTTCTGTGGGTGGGGGGGAAGCCAAAGGGGGCTTTTGCCCATTCTGCCTGGGGTGTGTGTGCCCCCTTGAGTCTCTATTTTGATGCTTGCTCAAAACTGGTATTCAAATGGTGACTTAAAGAATGCATTTGCCTGGTCCCGACTCGAGTCCGATGCAAAAGGGGAAATTCCACCCCCTCCTGCTCATTATGCATAGCTAGCTGCCTCTGTCCCTTTCCATGGTTTGCAAACTCCCAGGTGTCAGGTGTTGCTTTGCATGGTTGCAAACGTGTTGCTTTTAATGGTTGTGTTGCTTTGCAGTTGTGTTGCTTTGCAGTTGTGTTGCTTTGCAAACTTTTTTGCACCTGCCCTGCCCTTGCTCCCCACAGTTCAGCTGTTTGTCGAGGCTGGGAGCTTTGTGCGTGGGCGGCAAGCTCTGCTCAGAGATGCACATTAAGGGTGGGGGACCCCTTTCGGGGCCCATATCTCAGCCCCCCCTGACCCAATCTTTACAAAACTTGGGAGGTCTGGCAAGAAGGGTCCTTTGAAGCTGTGCTGAAAGTTTGGGACCTCTACCCCCAAAAATGCCCCCCCGGACCCACAGAAAGGCGCAGTTGTGTTTTTAATGGCTTTATTCGGCCGAATTTTTTTCACGAACTTTGAATTCGCGCCGAATTGCATGGACCCGAAGCGGGGGAGTTCGGACTTCGGCATATCCCAAATCCAGATGGGCCGAATTCGGCCAAATCCGAACTATACCGAATTTTTTTTTCAACAGCCCTAGGTTGGCTCAACTTGATAAAACAAAGACAACCACAAGGTAGTCATGAACAGAATACTAAAGAGCTGAAATGCCATCTTCCTGAATATATTAAACCCCTTCATGCTGTGTGCGAATTAAGAAACTGCTACTAAAGTGCTCAGCATGACCAGACCCTAAATGGAGCAAACACCAGAACAAAAGCCATTTTCAGTTCCAGGGTTCAAATTATTTATATTTTTTTCTCAAGAAAAGAGCTCTCAGAATGACCCCCCCCATGCAAATACATAAATCATCTGTTGATAAAGGTGATGAGTTAGGAAAGGCAATGGCCCATATGGAAGAGTTTTCTGTATGCTAGACAGAAATATAAATATGCCTATGGAGACTGCAAAAGTCAATGGGAAGAGGATTAAACTATATTATTATGATGCTATTTCAAGGGCAATGGATCAGTGTACACCAATGAAGCCATCTAAAGCTAGTTATTATTATTTCCTATTGAAAAGTAGAGTTATAAATGTGTTTGTGTGTCACTGATCAGTGTAAAAACAAAACTAGATATTTCAAAGGGGGTGCTACTAAAAAAAGCAATCTTGGAAAGAAGGAAGCAAGAGTATTCCCATTTTAATATTAAAAATCTATATATATTCTCATGTGTCCTCTGCCTGCGGATACTTAAATACACAGAAAGGGGGCACACTGACCCCCAAGAGGTGTTTCTTCAAACTTGGAGTACTCCCTAAGTTTGCAGGAAAACCTGAAACAACAACCAGGGGATTTAAATTCCCCCATTTTTAAAAAAGAAGTGTTGTATGCACATGTGGAGACAGCACACTTGCTGGAGAGGATTCAGGTGGCAACTACTGCCACAGTGGAACCCTGGAGGCTGGTGGCAGATGCCAGGAGTTGGTCCAGGCCCAGCCAGTGATCACTGGCAGTCACTGACTATAGTTTCCTTAGTTGGTAGCAAATTTCAGAGTTAATTAATTACTTCCATAAGTAATTGAGGCAAATTTTAAAAAACTTATTATTGTGCCACAACATTTATTCAGATGCCAAAAGTCTTATCCTCTGACTACTGATGAAGATTTAGCCAGTTTGCCTCCTTACTTTGATTTTTTAATCTCAATTCATTGTTCGTATGCTCCAGAGCAGAGCAGCAGGTCCACAATTTTTCTGACAAAGAAAGTGCAAAGTATATAAGAGGCACTCAGCCTGAAAAGAAATTCACAATAGCATAACGTTTGTTAAAAGGTTATCAAAAACACTTAATCTGTGATTGTACCCAATTTAAATTGGCAAGAAAGGGAAAGGCTGATCCATTTCTGCAGAAGTGGGCTTGCAAATACATTTTGCAAACTGACTTCTAATTTCATCTTAGAATTTGTTCTTTTGAATAAAATGGAACATCCAACCAGCCACACAACAGCAAGCAATTAGTGTCATATCAGGGGGAATAGTGCTATTTAAAGCAGTTTTCATAGTTGCTGCAGATGCTTGGAATAACTAAAGATTTAATGCCTTATTATATACTTCTTGCAGATTTAATTTTTTTTATTACACAAAGTGTGGCAAATAGAAGCACTTATAATGCTATTTTTGGTGCAATTTCATACAATTTGATTCACTGACCAAACATGCATACATTTGAGGAAAGAAAAAGAACAAAGAGGTAAATAGGTAGCTGTGACTGGGTTACTTAGTATTTGGCAGTAAACAGCTAAAGGGAGCCCCATGGTGCAGAGTGGTAAGCTGCAGTACTGCAGTCAAAAGATCAGCTACAACCTGAGTTTGATCCCAACAGAAGTCTATTTCAGGTATCCAGCTCAAGGTTGACTCAGCCTTCCATACTTCCGAGGTCAGTAAAATGAGTACCCAGCTTGCTGGGGGTAAAGTGCAGATAACTGGAGAAGGCAATGGCAAACCGCCCCGTAAATATAGTCTGCCTAGTAAATGCCGTGATGTGACATCACCCCATGAGTCAGTAGTGACCCGATGCTTGCACAGGTGGACTACCTTTAACTTTAGTAAACAGCTAAAGTTGAGATAGTAAATAGTTTTAGGATCACCTCCTTAATCAAGGTGCCAAATGTAATGCAGAATGGGGCTCCTGTGTACTTAACAATTGCCCAGATTGAAGAATTTTGAAATGGGCTGATCCTTCTACTATAAAAAAAAATCAAAGAGCCCTTCTGAATCAACCCTTTGGGGGTGATTTTAGCTTTAATTTTGCAGATGGAAGAGCAGCAGAATAGGACTCCAGTTCTCTATGCTCTGCTCACACCCAGATTAGATTATTATAAATTGCTTTGAAGATGGTTCAGAAGCTTCAGCAGGCACAAAACCCAGAACCTAGATTGCCAATGGTGCTGCTCAGAGGGACAGTCTCTCTTCAGTTTTAGGGCAACTGCTAAGTTTGCCAGGTTGCTGGAACTGGCAAGCAATTGTCCCCCAATCCAGCAGGCTGCTCAGAGTGGCGGCCCCACACTACATGCTTATGTTACTGCTGGATTTACTCCCACAAATGCCACATCCCAATGGGATGCTTTACCACTCAAACCCCGTTGCGATGCAGTGCTTCGAGAAGTAAACCCAGCAGTGACATAAGCATGCTGCACGTGACCGTCCAACATCACCCTCAAAAACCTCCCCCTTGTAGAGAGGAAAGACCTGGCAACCCTAGCAACTATATTGGTTGCCTCTTTGTGGTCAGGTCCAATTCAAAGGGCTTCAAATACTATTCAGATGTGCTTCTCTATTTTTCTGAAGTGAGGTGGACTGTTATCAGAAGCAGGGACTTCTTAGATGGGGCACTACAATGATCAAATCTTCCTTTAGCCATTCCCCCAACAGAAAATATCCTGAGTTTTCAAAGACAGGCAAAAAATATCCTGAGTTTTCCGAGGCAGTTTGTTGGTGATTTTTCTTCATTTCATCAACCCTTGTGTTTTTGCTGGAATCTTATTCTCGTACCTAAGGAGTTGATTTTACAGCATTTCCTCTTTGAAATTTATTGGTAGCAGTTCTTGCTGTTTCTAATGCAGATTTTGCTGATTTTATATTCTTATTTGCATTGCTTGCTTTAATTATGAAATTGACTGGTTTTTTTAAATTGATATTGGTATGTTGGTCTTGTAAGTCATCCCAAGAACCAGCTTGGTTGAGAGACAGGATAACTGGTAATCCAACTAGCACAACATCAGTAGCATTCTACTGGTATTTTAACTTACCCAGGTATCACTAGACACTGGTAAAACAAAATGGCTTTTAGGTAAAGTTACAGTCTTCAGTGTAAATAAGCATTATCAAGTAGTCATTGTTACTCTAGTACTTGGACCCTAACGTCTTCATTTAATGGATAAATGGGGGTGCATTAGGCCTACCAACTCTGGGTTGGGAAATTCTTTGAGAGTTGAGGGTGAAGCTGTCAGGATTTGGGGAGGGGTATAATGCTATAGGGTTCACTTTCCAAAGCAGCCATTTACTCCATGGAAACAGATCTCTGTAGTGTGGAGATCAGCTCTCCAGGCTCTATCTGGAAAGTTGGCAGGCTACAGTGTATTGTTAAACAGAGTTATATCCTCAGTCTCTTGGCTTCATTTGGGTTAGAAGGGTCTAACTCAGAAGTGACAAACACGCAGCCCAGGGGATGGATCTGGCCCCTTGAAGGCTCTTATCTGACCTGCAACCAGCCGAGGCAGCAACCCCTCTATTAAAGACTGTTAAATAAAATAAAATACTGTAAGAGTGTTATGGTTTTAAGCGTATTTGTACTAATATTAATAATATAATATTAATAATATAATAATATAATATTAATAATATAATATAAAACTAATATTAATTGACTTTGTCTTCTATAAAGTTTGTATCTCTGGTTCCTAGCATTAAATTTTATGGTACACATGGCCCAACCCGACCTAGGGACATTGATATCATATTCGACCCTCGTAACAAATGAGTTTGACACTCCTGGCCTAACTGTTTAGGATTGCAGTGTTAATCTCTTACCTGGAACACTACCTGCATTCCCGTCTTCTATGAATAGAATAATAATCTCCAGGTTTTGCACTACTCTGTTCTCTATTTGATCTACAGGTGTTCCTTAGTAGTCAGGTTTTGTGTATGAAAAGAGTTCCTAAAGGTATTGCACTAACTATGGATTTGGGAACCATTTGCTACAAGAGATGCTGAGATCTTTGATATGAACATGATTACCAGGTGAACTTGCTTTCATCAAAATTCCTTTCTTACATGAAACCAAGACCCCGTTCAGATTACCTCAATGTTTCCTGTAGAAATGTGGCTCAAACACCATGAGGACCAACTTTGCACCTGCCCAGTAGCCACTTCACTACTGGTTCAGACCATATCCTGGTAATAAACATTGTATTTCTGATGCAGTTTGTGAGTGCTTTTTCATTTTCACAGGCTGTGAATGGAATTACTCCTGGAAAAGAGGCATATAACTGCCAAGGTCATCCTCAGGTCATTTAAGTAATCTCTTAATTAAGTACGAAGACATCCCTTCTTTCTTCTTGAGCAGTCAGAGACATCTTTTAAATAATCATACCGAGGATATATTGCCTACTTTTTAAGGTGGGATGGAAAGAACAGATTACAAGATAAACTAGGTTCCCGGCAGGCACTAAAGGCACACAGAGGCACCTAAATATTATGTCTCAATTCCAAATCAGAAACAGATCCCCCCACATTTTAACTATACCCCATTTGACAATTGGGATAGCTGTGGCAGCAGACAGGAAGCAAGAAGGAGCAGGTGTCAGAAAGTAGTGTAATAATTTATTTGGATGCATCCAAACAGTTCAGCAAATGATGGGCTTCCTGATCATGACGGGCAAGTAAGACATGAGCCAAACTCATGCGCTATTGAGCATTCCTGCTTGGTGGAAGGAGAATTTCCCTATTTGGTTATAATCTTGCTGTTGCAGGGCTATTCTAAAAGATATGTATATTATCTTCTGACATTTCTATTTCAAGACATTTATTTATATCAGGTGCAGGACTGACCCTGATTAAACAATCCAGTGCAATGGCACTATGAGATATTTCTGTCCTCTAGAACTTTTTGATGATCAACAATCCTTTTGACCAGTCTCTAGAGTAACCCAATTCATTAGTTTCTCTATAAAAGCCTGTTCTAAATATTGTACTAAGAAAACAAAATTCACAGAAAGGTTATTAGCTTAGTTTATAAGACACTGCTGGTGAATTTAAACACAGAGAAAATGAGATTAATGAGAATAACAGGCCAGGTATTCTGTCATATTGGACTTCTGCTGCTCAGAAAAGGGAAATGGAAATGTTTGATACATACAGAACTTGTGACTCAACAAGGAAGTTATCAGAGAGCTACACATGAAATCATTCCCACTGGTGAAAACAGGTGAGACAGTATGGTGGCTTTCTAGGGCAAAACAAATGAAAACTATTTTGTAGAAACAACGTTATGAGTCCCAGGGTAGAGCTATCTCTGGCTAAGAGGATTTAGAAGTAGCCAGAGAGGCATGCTTTAAAGTCAAAGGCACAGAAATGGCCATTTGGTATAGGGATTTTAGAACAAAGGGTTCCAAGGAGCCCATTTTATGGCTATTACAGCATAACTACTTGGAAGGCTGAGAGAAGTCTCCTAAGCACATTGCAATCTTGGTGTTGCCTAAGGCAGACATTAGAGGCTGAATTTACAGCTACAGAGACAACCTTTTAATCCCCCCCCCCTAAAAAAAATGGAAGAGAAGGCATTGTGAGTGAAAGTGGATATTCCCCCCCCCCCCGTAATACTTGCCATGGTTCAAGGAAGATTTGGAGGTGGAGGGAGTAGAAAAAGGGTAAAAATGGTCTTTCTTAGTTCTCATAAATAAAGTTAGCAGTTTTTAAGTGAAATATGGGAGGGTGGAAGCTGATAATCTATTGTACCAGTGGTAGAATTGGTGACTGATGCAACTTCATCCACAGAACATCCCTCACATAATAGGGATTTGAATCAAAGTATCGCCACTACTAGTCCCCTATTCTAACCACTACAACACTACAGTTATTCAGTGTTGTATCTCTGAGTGTTTGGACATCCATAAAAGTTGTCTGCGGTTGTTAGCATTTGCCATATTCTAGATTAATGTATTACATATTTCCAACTCAATCTAATATTAGATATTTTCTTTTTCTCTTCTTCCTCCTTAAGATTTCCTATTGTAATGCCTTATCTCCTAAATACCCCTCCTCTGACAAGCCACAACATCTGCATGAATTTAAGGGTCATTTTAAAACTATTTAGAATTCCTACAACTCTTGGAGTCAGCCAAAGAGAGGGGATGCCTTTCCTTATCTGTTCATTTCAGAACAATCTCATTTAAAACACATACTGCTTATTTATTTATTTTTATTTCTTAAAATATTTATATCAGTCCTTTTCTCTTGGCTCAAGGCAGCCTAGCTATCTGCCTTAAACAAATGTTTTTGTATTTATTTTCATATGTGGTTTTAAGGATTTAAGGGTGAAATGTGATTGGAGGAAAGCAGGTATTAGTTACATAATTGCCTGCTTTGGACATAAATGTACCTTTCTTTAAAACAGGGCCTCTCGGCTTTCAGTCTTCTTTGGCTGGAACTAGACGTTTGAAGACAGCTGTGTGCTCATCTCAGGATCTCACAGGTGTCTGGCAAAGAGGGATTCTAAGCACATTCAGTCATAGACATTATTCAGTTTCTGCCTCATTCTGTCTCATGCGTTGTGACTACAGGAGCCTTTTTTAAAAAAGTGATAAATGTACAATGTAGTTCTAAACATGATGCTATATTATTCTGTCCTATGCATATAATCTGATTTAATTCACTGGTAAAAGAATTTAAGTCATGCAAAGAGAAGCTGAGTATGTGGCCAAGTCATTTCAGGAAACAATTAAGACTAAGAGAGAGAAACTGAGAGGAAGAGAGGGTAAAGCCATATTCTGGTGTCTGAGTAATATAATATATAGCACAATTAGAACTGCATATGCCCCAAAGGGCAGGTTAATGTCAGACTTCTTCAGTGGATACAGCTACCCATAAGGCAACAGATTGGGAGACATGAAAAACATGAGAAAGGAGTTTTGAACTTGGAAGAGTTTTCTTCAAATGTTGTGATCTTCTGAGAAGATGACTCACCTTAGCATTTATATTGAGATTTCAGTGTTCAAAATGTTTCATTTGCAGCTTGTAACCAGGCATGCTGAAAATGTTGATATGAACATAGTAGTCATGCACACTTATCCTGCTGTCAAAATTTGTCTTCAGCATCATATGAAGAAAGTTTATGCCTGCACAGTAGCTGCTTGTACTAAAGGCCAGGCCATATTCTGGTAATAAGTAATAAATAATTTTTCAGCTTCCAGCAACTTTTGCGCTTATACAGTCTGCAAACTAAATCTTTGGATTACAGGTGAAAAAACACATGTCATGGTTGGGTTAAAAGACTACATTTCCCTACAAAGGGGCCTATGAGGCACTTATGAGTAGAAATGTGCATTTTGAAATTCCGGAAAACTGCTGTTTTGGGGTGAAGCTACAGGTGTCTGAGGCACCTTGCAATTTAACTACAGATGTTGCTGCTGTTGGTAATTAATTATCAGCTTGATTGGTTTTGTTGTCTGAATGAATTGACTATGGAGTCTCCCCTCCAAGTGCCTCCCACCATTGAAGAAGATTCCTTCCCCCTCAGTTGGGTAGCAACTGAAGTGTCTGAGTGATGGGATCTACCTGGCATATTGATTAAGAACCACCTGCCCCTTGCTCACTTATTTAAGACTTATAGCAACAAATAACTAGGGATGTGCATATCGGTATCCTGAAATTAAAAAAAAACACCTTTCAGTATTGCTTTTTTTAATTATATAAAAAAGGTGGCAATCAAGGGAGCCAAAAAAGTAGATCCTGAATAATGCCATATTTTTTCAGCATTATTTGGGCCGCTTTGGCTCTGCCACCATTTCCCCTCTCCCTCCTTCCATCTTCCCTCCCCCTTACTTACCTGCCTCTGACAATAATCCAGCCTGCACTGCTTCTCCGGAATCCGGAGAAGTGGTGCAGGCTGGATTGCTTTAAGATCTGCCCTGCCAGCCTTCTCTGGGGTCCGGAGAAGCCCAGAGGGGTGGATATGACACCAATCCAGCCTGCACCACTTCTACGGACACTGGAGAAGCACTGCGGGCTGGATTTCTGGCAGATCTGGCCCCCCGCCCCCCGGCTTCTCTGGACCCTGAATCTGACAGATTCAGTTTTTTCCAGTAATTTTCAGGTTTGGGTTTATAAAACCAGAAATTTTTTGAGATATCGGGTTTCCTGGGTTTTTTGAAAATTTGATAAACTTGAACCCGAAAAATACCAGGAAAAGAATGTCTACACCTCTGCAAGTAACTTTGTGTAGCTATAGGGGTCTGAAGCACCTTGTTCTTTAACTGCAGACATTGTTGCTATTGGTAATTAATTATCAGCTTGCTTGGCTTTGTTGATGCCTAATCAGGGAGCTGCCCTGACCTGGATGGCCCAGGCTAGCCTGATCTCGTCAGATCTCAGAAGCTAAGCAGTGGTGCAGGCCCTGGTTAGTATTTGGATGGGAGACCACCAAGGAATACCAGGGTTGCTGTGCAGAGGAAGGCACTGGCAAACCACCTCTGTTAGTCTCTTGCCATGAAAACCCCAAAAGGGGTCGCCATGAGTCAGCAGCGACTTGAAGGCACTTTGCACACACACAATCAGGGAGCTAGGGGCTAGGATGTGAAATAAAAGTTGAAATGACTATTATATTTATCAGACATAACATATGGGTTTGTAAGTAAGTAAGGTAGGGGTTACGTTTGATAAGTGGATAGTTTTGGATATTGTATTTTGTGAATTTGATTTAGTAGATGGTGGTGTTATAAAGAACAGAATGAAAAGTAGTTTATGGATTATATGGTTATGTATAATGCTTTGGGAGTTGATAATTTTTTTCCCTTCTGTTATGACTGATGGTTTGTTTTGTAGCTTGTTTTTTTTATAGATTGAGTTTAGATTGAGTTCTACCGCTCGTTTTTGCTTGATAATGCCACCATGAGAAGATTTTGCATTTCAGTTTTGCATGGAGAATAGAGATGTTAAAAATTCCCACTAACATATTGAGCAGGTAATATCAGAATTCTTTTCACATCTCTCATTGTGCCTCCCACAGATCACATAGCACTACAGAAACATGTTCTTTAAAGTGGCCGTAAGAGATGCTTTAAAGAAGATAATATGAAGAATACCATCCTCCCACAAGGAGCACAAGGGAAGGATTGTGTTATACATATTGCTCCAGATTGCTTCTTTTAAAACAAAATTGCTTTTCTTTCCAAGGGAAGGGTGGGTGTCACAATTCTGTGGAAAACAGGTTTTTTTATCCTATTAGAAAAGTCTCAGGAAAAAAGTCTGTCCTCCATGTCACCTCTTGCTGCATTCCCCTCCCTCCACTTAAGTTCACTGGAGCCCTTCTAGAATCCTGTGGTGAGGGAAGTATCTGCAATAGAGGACTCCAAGCCTTTTTCAAATTGTGACACATCGTACTAGAAGCACTGTTTCATTGTTTGACACCTGGTATTACAATAAGGCACATGAGTGGCCACTTCAGAATCTTACACAAAGGAAGAACATTGCTGTGGGATCAGCTATCAGTGGCGATAAAGCTTTCTATTTTTGTTGCAGTGCTTCAACAGCACTTAAATACTCCTCCCCATTCTTTGTGATGGCTATTCCTTGTATTTACTTCATTGGAGAACTATTTCACACACATGTAAAGACTGACCTGCTCAATATGTTCCATTTGTGGAAACCTTTCAAAAGTCTTTGACATTCAGCAATTTGGGGACCACAAGAAGAAAAGGTACACCCAGGCAGATCACTGTCAGCTTTTGAAAAGCCTTACATAGCCCGGATAACCTACAAGAACCAATGAACTCTGACCGTGAAAGCCTTCGACAATACCTTCTTCTGAAGTTGCTGAGGAAGTTTTATGGAAGTGAAGCTATTATGCTGCTGTTATACTGTGGATCTTTCATTTACTGGCTACAGTACATCATAGCAGTATATCTTTTTCTCAGACTGACGATGTATGTGTTTGAATATCTGAGAGATCTTTGAAAGGAATGCTGTTCTTTGTTTCTTTGCCATTTCCCCCCTTCACCTTTCTGCTTGCTCCTGCCTTGCAATCTGTTAGCATTTCCAAATTGTATCAGAATAATATTTGCATATGTTTACACGCACAACATAAGTAGAAATGTGGCAATTTAGAACGTGATGTGATGATTTTGTCAATTGTGTTGGTCAGTCATAGTAGATAGCTTCACCAATTGCTATTTATCCTAATGGCTAAATGGAACTGCCATTTCCAGATAACATATACCACTGAATATGAGGTACTGGAGGATTATTAGGAAAGGGGTTGGAAATAAAATGGCTAATACTGCAGTGCCCCTTAAATAGAGCTATGGTGTGATCTCATTTGGGATACTGTGTTAAGGTCTGGCCTCAAAAAAGATATCGCAGAGCAGGAAAAAGTGCAACCAAGACAATTAATGGGTTCAAACACCTTTCCTGTGAAGAAAGGTTAAAGAGACTGGGGCTTTCAATTTAGAAAAGATGACTATGGAAATATGATAGTGTATGTGTGTGCTTAGTGCTGTCAAGTCGCAGTCGACTTATGGCGACCCCTTTTTTTTGGGGGGGGGATTCATGGCAAGAGACTAACAGAGGTGGTTTGCCAGTGCCTTCCTCTGCACAGCAACCCTGGTATTCCTTGGTGGTCTCCCATCCAAACACTAACCAGGGCTGACCCGGCTTAGCTTATGAGATCTGATGAGATCAGGCTAGCCTGGGCCATCCAGGTCAGGGCAAATATGATAGAGGTTTATAAAATTATTCATGGAATGGAGAAAGCACCATACACATAACTTTTTCTCCCTCTTCCACAATACTAGAACACAGGGGGCACCCAATGAAATGATGGGCAAAAGAAGTAATTAAAGTGTGGAATTTACTGCCTAGAGACATTGGGCAAAAACGCATGGTCGCTTTAGCCTCCTTTATTCCCTGTTTCAGGATTTAGCCAGGATCGAACACATGCATTTTGCCGAATGTGAGTTCGATCCTGGCTGAATCCTGGCTGAAACAGGGAATAAAGGAGGCTAAAGCGACCATGCATTTTTGCCCATAGTGATGGCCAGTAGCACAGCTAGCTTTTAAAGACATTAGATTGAATAACCCTGTTAAGGATTGGTCTCTAACAGTGCATTCCTGAAATGCGCTGGCGGCCATGGCGAAAGGCCTTAGGAGGCCAATGAAGGCCTCCCCCAGCTCAGGAGCCCACACTGCCGGCACCCAGACGGCGCACACAGCATGAGTAGCTCCAGCACTGGCGTGCAGGCCCAGACGCTGGTTCCAGGCCACGGCTGCAGCAGTGCTGGGCCCAGACGCCGCCGCAGCCTCCTGCCGGCCTCCAGACACATGCACAGGCAGCGGCGGCAAGCCGGGAGGCATTCCGGCGCCATGGGAGGCATTCCCAAGGCATTCTGGTGCCCCAGGAGGCATTCCCAGGGTGTTCCGGTGCCTAGGTGGGGCGGGGCTGACGTTAGTCGGCCTCCCAAGCCGTTTTGGCTCAGGAACCCCCCCTTTTGTTTTTGCAAAGATACGCCAGCTTTTTGCTTTGAGGAAAAGATGCTTGAGAAAGAAGCAAATGGGCACCAGGAAACACATTAGAGGGTACCATAGTGGCTACGGGATCCACCGTAGTGGTTAACCTGTCACAAGATCAGTCCTATTTATAACACCACAGCCATTAACAACATGAAGCAAACAAAAATGATCTCCAGTGTGAGGAGACCTAAATATATAATACCTTGTTGACTGACAGTGGATGGATCAATTAACAAGCACACTCAGCAAAGGGATACCTATGGTTGCCAGACCTTCCTCCTTAAGACCCCCTATTGGCAGAACCTCAGCTTGCCCAATAATGTCTTGTGTTAGATAGGGATTGGCACAATGAAACCCAGGTTGCCTAACTGGACAATGAAAGAGGCTATTTTTTGAATGACCAGAGGGGTTTTTCCCCCCTATTCAGTTAGCAATCCTAACACCAAAATTCTTCCATGACAGAGTAGGGATTCAAACCTGGGTCTCCAAGATTGTTGTCTGTCAAGATTGTAGTCTGTCACTACACCATGCCAGCTCAACATGGATTTGAATCTAGACTCTAATCAAACTCATTCTAATGCATTAACTATCTCACCACAATGGAACTGTCATTGAGTGCTAACTAAAATGAAAGACAAGGCACATTGCTAGGCTCTTTCTTTGGCAAGATACTCAAGGAACTTGGAAAGAAGCATGTTCATTCCTAACGTAAGCAAAGGTGACCAAACCTCTGCAACGGCTCCTGCTTACCAGGGGCTAGGTTTGCGGGTCCGCCCGGGGAGCCAGAGGTCTGGCTGGATTCAGCTTGGTCCATTGGGGGAGTGGGGGAGTTCGGGAGAAGGCTGTGGGCGGCACACCTCCTCCCTGGCTCTTGGTGGCTGCAGCAGCTTTGCAGGCCAGCAGCAGTGGCAGCAGGCCGGGAGTGGCTGGCTTTACTCCACACAGAGCGAGTGGGGAAATGGTGGCAGCCAGCTGGGTGGCAGCTGGGTGCCGGGCATCAGCACCACCCGTCTTTTGAATGGGCCAATTGGGGCCCTAGGGGGCTCGTTCCTCCCCGGCCAGCAGCAAACAGACCTGAGGTTTTCCACTCGGATCTGCCAGCTGGGTATTCATTGCCTGCCCCTCTCCTGGCCCGGCCAGTTCTCTGCTGATTTTGTCCTTTCGGCCCACTGTCCAAGTGGGTCCTGGATACTGCCATCTCAGGCTGCACCCATCAGGTGGGCTGGGTGCAGGATAAATCAGCTGGCATTTGGGTCACCTGATGTCAGGATCCTGCCCCGATGCTTGCCAATGCCTAATGCTGTAACCAATAAAGTTGTGGCGTGTTTCAATCCAACCAACCATGTTTGTACTTGTCATTTGTGTACTGCTTAACTTTGCACTCACATAGATTTGGGGTTCAGACAGCACTGGGTGTTATGGTCCGGGGGGGTGGGCGACCCCTGCAGGAGGGGCCGGACCTCTGGATCCCCTGCTCGCCCTGGGCACGCAAACCAATGGGCAAATATTTGCATTGTTCTTCACTTTCTGCCCTTGCAAAGCAACTCATAAAAATCCTCTTATCAAAAAAGATTGACGGAACTATTTTACTAATAAACCAATTCCATGATAAAGTGCTTCAAAGATAGACTTACCTCAGTCAGTTTTTTTTATTTTAACAAGTTGTGAAACTCATTCATATACACTCAAGCGGTTATTACTGTGCATTCTTGTCTCATATGAGTTATTGCTCCTGAAATTACCCCAGTGAGTACTGCAAGATAGAAAGTGTTTCCACAGCAATTATGAAAACCCTTGGTAAATCTCCTTAATTAAAGCTATGTTTAATTTGATAATTAATTATGTAGTCTATAAAATACTGCTAAAATATGGAAAGGAGGTATGTTAGCAGCTGTATTTTAGGAATGATCCAAATAATTCTCAGTCATCCACACAAAGTGAATTAAAACAATCCCCCATTCAACAAAGAACTCAAAATCTACATGTAATATTTAGACAATTTTATCCTACCCATTTTATATAAATGTATGCATGAGAATTTGTTTTGTTTCTTTCATTGTTGTTATTAATTCCAAAAGGGACTGTTGCATTATTTATGTTTTTCTTATGGTTTTGTTTTAATTGTTTCTTTCATTATTGTTTATTTTCATAATTCTATTTCATTATTATTTCTGTACATGATTTTCTATCCAAATTGGACAAAACCAGGAGGACCACAGAACTCCCCTATGACATACATATAGCTAAATTTAGGACAGATAAAATAAAAAGCTCCCTCTTTTTGAAGTAATGAAATTTGCCTATGTTTAATATTAAAGTCTATGGGAGAGCTGATAAAGAAGTTTCCAAACAGTGATGAAGACAACAATGTTGGGGAATTTGGTTCTGCAGCATGAGTAGGCTTACCAGGTCCCACTTTGCCACTGGCAAGAGGTTTTTGAGGTGGAGCCTGAGGAGGGCAGGGTTTGGGGAGGGGAGGGACATCATTGCCATAGAGTCCAATAGCCAAAGCAGCCATTTTCTCCAGGTGAACTGATCACTATTGGCTGGAGACCAGTTGTAATAGCAGGAGATCTCCAGCTAGTACCTGGAGGTTGGCAACCCTTAGCATGAGTAGGAGGCCGACTGACAAGACAAGGGAATTTGGCAGCACAAGGTGGGTAAGGTATCTGTGCAGGCAAGGAGTAGAAGGAGGACCTTGAAGTAGATTTACTTGGATAAGGGATAAGGCTTGAAGAGCAGCAGGCAAACAAGAGAATACAGACTGAAAGGGGAAATTTGGCACAGCAGGGCAGACACTGGCAGGAGAGAGGAAGGCAAAGTACCACCCCAAACTCTTTGGGATTGTGGGATTCCCCACTCCCCTTAAGGAACACTGTACTGTCTCTGTGCCCTTATTAGGAAAATGCTGGTTGCCTTGTAGAAGTAAAAACAAAGAAAGAATCAGAGAAAGAGAGAGAGAGACAGACTAATGAAAGAGACAGAATAAAATGAAAGAAAAGAATGTTTTTTCTTGATGTTTTATGCTGTTTAGATGGGAGATTTGTTTCCTTTTCTTATTAATCACAATAATTATGAAACATCCTATATTGTAATATTGTAATTAATTAAAAAAGGTAAGTATAATTTTATTTAAGCACTGGGAATTTTACAATAAACTACATTAATCCAATTACATTAAACCTAAACTACAAACAAAACCGGAAATTTAATTCTAATACTTCCACTACATTTGATCTTAATGTAAAACAAAGTAAGACTTACTTCTGAGTAAACATGCATGAGATTGCCTTGTAAGCCTATCAGAACATACTTGCAATTACAGGGCTATAGCACAGTACTGAAGACCTCTGACCAAAAACTCTTGAGATCTAGCTAAAAGTGTAAAGTAGTTCATGAGTAAAGCTGAAGGAAACAGGAATTCTATCATGATGGCAACATGGTGATTTGTTCAGTATGTATATTGTTTTCCAACTAGACCATTTCTAACAAAGGCAGCCAAAGAATAAGATAATGGCATCTGTTAATGACAGTCTGTAGGCCCTGATACCAGGATGATATGGAGCTGAGAGCATTCAAGAGTGTTATAGTGGTTTGAGTTTCAGACGAGGATCTGGGAGAACCCGATCTGAATGTCCAAGAGGCAATTGAACCTCACTAGGTGACCTTGGGCTGATTATTCTCTCTCAGCCCAATATATCACACAATGTTGCTCTTAACCCAGTTAACCCTGTAATTAAACAATGGGCAGCGCATTTCAAAATAAAAAGTAAGAAATAGGGTCATGCAAAAATATTTTTTGGTAAATTTCGGGTTCTGGGTTATTGGGCCCAATCTTTTTCAGTAAATCTGCAATAAGACAAATACACATACCAGTAGCAAAACCAGTCAAATGACAAAAAATTGAGCGAAAGCACAGAGCCATGCATCTGAGCAAAGAAGAATAGCTGAATCCAAAAAAGCCAAATATCTATTTGGCTTTTACAAGAATCACCTATTTGGCTTCAGGCAGATTCCCAGGTTTGGTATTCGGTCTACCCAAAACCTGAATATTGCCCAAATGGCTAATTTTGGGTTTATTTTCTGTTCGGGGATATCAATATGTATAACCCTAGTAAGAAATCAAAATATATATTTGTACTGCTGGTATAGCTTCTTGATAAACTAGAAAATAAATTTTAGACATAGCTTAAATTTAGGGCCTTTTGAAACATCAGGCAACAAGAAGTAATTCTGCTAAGCATGTTTCCAACCAAGCAAACAGAGAAAAAGAAAAACCAACAAACAAAACAAGGAAAGGTCATAACAGGTGTTTGTTAAGGTCCCATTTGTCTCTCATAGAAAACTGAATGAAATGAAACTCTTATTCTAATGTAGCACTGAAAATCTCAAAACTGAATAAAGTTGAGAGATCCTTATATTACAATGTGATAAATTACAAGTTTTGTCACCTCAATTAAACATAATGAATACAGTTTAACACTTTGACAAATGGAAGCAATTCTACTTGAAGCTAGACTGGTTCACAATTTAGTCAATATCATAATCACACGTTGTTCAGTCTTTTTGGGAACTACAAGTGCTTTTCAGATGAACTAAATCCACATTTCATCTCACTACGATTTCAGTTCTTGGCCTGATGTATTCCAAATAAATTGCTGGCTGCTTTTTATGTATTATTATTGTCAAAGGTGCTGAAAGCTTACTCAGAGCATCTGAAGCTTGAATCAAATCCAAAACCAACCTAACCAGATACTTTTCACCAGCGAGTTTTTGAAGTAGGACCAGAAAGATATTTTAAAGCCCCTTCCCCATCTCAAGTGTCTTAACATCAGACCCTAACGATTAAGAATATCCAAGCTAAACAGCATAACATTGCTTGAATTATTCTGTTCATCATCAATTAGACAGGGCTTTGTAATGATGAAAGATGTATATGACCTGATTCACCCCAGTCTGTTTCATCTGTCACTGTAAAATCCGTTGTTGACATCAATGATCATATTGGGCACAATTCAGCAGATTGAAAGTATCTGCATGTCCATGGTCTGCCCAGTGGAGGGAAATGTGTGCAGAGAAGCAAAGGTTCAGCAAATAAAGAAGGTTATCCATGACGTACTTGCAGCACCTGATGCAGGTTTTTTATAATCTTTGGAGGATTATAGGGTATTATATATAGGACTGTAGCCATAGCATTAAAAAATGAGGGCTACTAAAGAGTCAAACCTTTGCTGGGTTTAATGACAGTACAAATGTGGAAACATCAAATGCCAGTGAAGTATCATACTCATAGTATAAAGTTACAATTTAATAGCAAGTAACATGATTGCTTATGATTAGGAATTCACAACTTTATCCTGAAATGTATTGGTGCAGAAAACTCCCCCCCCCCAAAAAAAAACCCCCAGCATGCTGATGTTCTTGAATATTAACTTCAAAGCCCAAACAAAATAATAAACCATGAGATAAAGCTGAAAGTAGGAAACATGTTAAGAATTGCCTTGTCCTTTACAATAAATGGCCTAAAAACCATTTTGAGTCTTCCCACTGACTTCACTGAGGTTAGCTATGGGTAATAAGTCTGGCTCCTAAATGTTTGGGGTGGCTCATAAAGCCAAAGAATATTAATCAAGGTCTGATCTACAACAAATCCAAAATGAATGGAAAGCCCTCCAAAACAGCATTGTCTTATAGGCTGCCAATGCACTTTATCTAGTATAGATCAACAAATGAGCTGCTACATTTTGTAGTACTAAGTGATGTTTCTAAGTTGTCTTCAAGTGCAGACCCATGTAAAGCATATAACAATTGTTCAGCTTTAAGGTTACAATAGCCTGAATCAGTGTGGCCATATCAGCTAAGTCTAGTCAGAGATACAAGCCAGATGTAACCAAAAAGCACTCTTATCATCAATACCTACCTGTTTTTCGACTAGCAGGACTGGATCCCATGATACTTCTAAACTCGTAAAAGAATCAGCTGAAGAAAAAAAAAAGATATCCTAATAGGCAATGCAATCCTACCACCCAACATTACCTCCAACTTTTTCTAATTCAGTTTCAGCTTTTTCTACCATAGCCTTTTGACCGCAGCACATAGACATTAATTGTGTGGCAGGCAATGGGTATTCTCCATCCATTTTGCACCACTGTTTTAAAATGAAACAAATAACCATCTAGCACATCTATATTCCACCTTTCCTTCATGGAGCTCAAGGCAACATACATAGATCTTCCTTCTCCATTTTATCCTCACAACAACACTGTGAGATAGGTTAGGAAAGGGACCAGTCCAAAAGCAACCAATGAACTGCATGACTGAGTGAGGAGTTTTATCTGGGTTCCCCAGATCCTAGTCCAGCTCCCTAACCATGACATCACATTGACCCTCTCATACTGATAATCTGCATTGATTAGTAATCATAACATAGGCAAAAAGGTGGAAGGAGTATTTCCACATTAACAAGAAATAATTCTGATCATATTCTATGGAAAGTTTATATGGGGCTCCCCCCATTAGTATTAAAAATGATTTTAATGT
Source organism: Euleptes europaea (assembly GCF_029931775.1). NCBI lineage: Eukaryota > Metazoa > Chordata > Lepidosauria > Squamata > Sphaerodactylidae > Euleptes > Euleptes europaea. Next base: position 78,622,006 of record NC_079314.1, on the reverse strand, counting down.
AACCCATCAGTGCTGTAGGCACCAGGCCAAACCTTGCAGCATTCAAGGCTGAACCGAATTACACTAGTGTCAGGAAGATAAAGATGCCTCCAAACCCCATCTGAATGTTTTCCTGTCATCTCTACAGGAGAAATTCCGTTTGTAATCCATAACGTCTGTGCTATGTTTTCTTTGTTTTCCAAACAAAAAAGAGAAAATCCACCACATCTCTCATCTTCCTAAAGAAATGATTTGCCATCCTGCAAATGTATATAAAATGCCAAGACAGCTTACGGGTTTAGCATGTGATGGGGAAAGTTGTTGTTAATATTATACAACATATTATTTCTAACATGACATTTATCTTAGTGGATGGCAACTTTATGTTTGTGGCATATGTTCCTGTTCACATCCTCTTATGGGACTGTATTGTGCATATTCCACACAGGATGTTGCCATTAATAAGACAGTGACTATCTTTGGGGGGGGGGGTGCAAAACATTTCTTGACATAGTTTCCCTTTTCTTATCATTGGCATCTAGGGTTGCCAGGTCCCTCTTCCCCACCGGCAGAAGGTTTTTGGGCGGATCCTGAGGAGGACGGGGTTTGGGGAGGGGAGGGACTTCAATGCCATAGAGTCCAATTGCCAAAGCGGCCATTTTCTCCAGGTGAATTGATCTCTATTGGCTGGAGATCAGTTGTAATGGCAGGCGATCTCCAGCTAGTACTTGGAGGTCGGCAACCCTACTGGCATCACATGTATATCATACATTTTATGTTGGGCTGAAGATCCAAAGCTTGAGTTTGCCAGTTTAAGTAGGTTACAACAGCAAGCAGCACAGACAGTGGACTGCAAAACTAAGTGGCACTTGAGTTTTATATTTGTAATTGCCTCTCATTTCTGTGTATTTCTGTAATTGCCTCTCATTTTCTTTCATGTAAGTCCCTGAGAGAACACATATTAGTAGAAGTTACAAAAGCACATAAAGGATCATCCTTCAAAGATGTTTTCAGATTATTACAAGGGCCACTGTTCAGTTGAGAGCCTGTCTTGTAACATACTGAGTTTAGTAGTTGATCTAGAACTGACCAAGAAGACTACAATGATTAATACAGATTTACTGAGGTTTCACTTAAAATAACATTCATTTCAATGCAAAAATCTACGTATAGGTAGATATATTCTATATCTTTTTCCACTGATCTTTGTGTGTGTGTGTGTGTGTAAAGTGCCATCAAGTTGCAGCCGACTTATGGCGACCCCTTTTGGGGGTTTTCATGGCAAGAGACTAACAGAGGTGGTTTGCCAGTGCCTTCCTCTGCATAGCAACCCTGGTATTCCTTGGTGATCTCCCATCCAAACACTAACCAGGGCTGACCCTGCTTAGCTTCTGAGATCTGACGAGATCAGGCTAACTTTGCCCATCCAGGTCAGGGCTTCCACTGATCTGCCACACTTTAAAGAATTGAATCATTTAGTAGGATTCAATCACTATTTATAAAAGTATAAAATAAATCATATTTGGATATTACCAGGTGGCACAGTTTGTAATAAGTTTACAAAGTTTCAAAGAACCAATATGTGTGTATTTGGCACATGAGCATAATATACCTAGATTATGTTCTGACACTATAGTTATATCCTATTCCATAAAGAAAAACACTGCCATCATTGCAAAGATATACAAAAAAGACTTGGGTGAGCAGAAGCAGAAGGAAGCAGAAAAAGGGGAGAGGTGGGAGGAGCTGCCAAAGGATGGGAAGAAGCAATAGGGTGGGAGGGGCATATAGGGGAAAATGACATGCCTCTGCTTGTCTTGTATATATTTTTCATGTATTGCACTCCAGTTTTAGAGAGTGATATATCTTTTACTTAACACTATTTGGTTACAGTTGATTTCTCCCTTATTATTTACTAACACATTACAATGGTTGCAATAATGTGACTAAGATATCACCAGATTGGGGACACATCTGGCTTTATTCACTGTATTCATGCATTAAAGATATTTGTGTCGCTTTCTCATACCTTTTATTCTCTTTATGTTTTAAACATTATTGTTGATATTTATTAGTAGCATAACTGTCTTTTTTCTTTACTAAAATATTACATTTCAGTTCCAATCAATACGATGACTAACAAAAGTTAATTAAAAGGCATGTGAATTAAAACCATATCAAATTAAAAAAACTGTATCAAATTTAAAAAAGCTTTAACAAAGGTAACAAAACAGTCAAAGGCAATGAACAAATGTGTTCTGCTGCAGGTTAAAAAATAGGGCATTCTAAAAGCCCTCCAGTACAATAATGCCTTGTCTTACCATCTTAACATCTAAACACCAGAAGGAAGGAACAAGGACCTCCCTGATATACAATTATGCAGTATATTCACATTCAGTATTTGTCCTCTGTCAGTCCTAGATGTTCAGACTTACAGAATAGGAGGTATTTTTATGTCAGTGCCCATAATGCCTTACAGGGTATCGTGTTAACATGAGACTGAGAACTGAAAGCTTAAATCTCTATAATTGCAATACATTCCTTGATACACTTTCCTGGGAGTAAGCCCAACTAACTATGCCTGAGTAGGATACTGAGCCATCCTTCTTGAGTCGACAATAATGACTTTGATGGACCAAGGGTCTGATTCAGTATAAGGCAGCTTAATTTGTTCATGTGTTCTTAGGATTATTCTATATAATGTATATCATTTTGTATTTTCCTGTTTTCTCTTAGAAAGAAAAGCAGCTGTTTTTGAACCGAAGCCTTGAAATCCTCAAGTAATTTATGCTCAGGGGTGAAAGTAGTACTATGTGAATGTACACCAAGATCAAACCAGATGGGGTGTATCAGGGCCAGCCAAGGATTTGGGGTGCTCTCAGCTAGGTGCCAAAGCCACCGCCTATGCCATGAAGAGGTGGGGATATGATGCCCACCCTCCTCCCCCCTGCACCATGGAAAAAAGCTGCTTCTGACCTCTTCATCCCCCAGTGGCTGGGCAAGGTGGGATGCAGCTGGCAATGGCTCTCCCCGCCCCATGCTATAGATAGGCAGTTGGGCAGAGGGTTGCCAGGCAGGGGTTGGGGGCACAGGGCTGGTTGGCACTCCTTCACCACTGGCTCTCCTGTGATGTATCTAGCCAGGTATAACTTCTTCCATACCACCACGTCCATAGGTCTTATCAGAATGGGTGAATTTCCGGTCTCTGAATCCATGATGAACATGATGTTTGAACTAACTCATATCCTGATATAAACATGTGATGTAATTTTATATTGAATAAATCCATCTAGCTCAGTAGAGACTCTGTTGCAGCTGTCCAGGGCATCATGTAGGAGTCTTTCCCAGGACTGCTACATGAGATTTTCTGAAAATTTAAGTTGGCAGGGATCATTGTGGGTTTTCTATTTGCAAGGCAATTGCTCTTCCACTGAGCATATCCCCCAGTTCTCTTTCCTGATTTGGAAGGCATGGCTAAATATGATTTTGCTGGGTGATGAAACAGCTGAAGTGCCAATAGAATATAATATATCTGATTATGAGGTCTTTGTTCATTCAACAAATCCTTGACAAAAATGTAACCATGTGGAAGAAAGGAACACACTAATAAATATTGGTTGAATCTATTGTTCTTAAACTAAATTGACCAAAAAACTTATAAAATATGCTGTTAAATAATTACACTAGAAATTCTTCTGTTTAGTAAGATTTGCTACAGCTTGCCTAAAAGATTTTGCTAGGCTTTCAAGGTCCAATGAGAGTGTGTAGAAGGCAGATTTTTTTAAAAAGGAAATCAATAGAGAAATATAATATATTTGCCTTGTCTTGATTTCATAAACTGCTTTCATTTACTCTTTCAGGAATTCTTCCCATGAAGGTATAACTTCTTACATGTCTGCCAATACGATTTTCCACTGTTCTAATGCTATTTCTGCTCCCCAAGTACCTGTCCAGACTCCAGAGCATCTGTGCCTTGCTGGCAGGAGGGGAAGTGGGTTTTCATTCCTTGCACCTTAACAGCTGTGCAAAAATCCCAAAGACATGACTTGGGCCAGTGTGCTGTTTGGAAAATAAGCCCATTCTCATAATAAAATTATATAAAATATGGCACTCACCTAAGCATGTACAGATGTTAACAATCACATTAACTCAGTTCCAAACACTGAAATGTGCTCTTTGAATGTCCACTGTGTGAGACTATGATAAAAATTAGTAGCAAAGTCTGAAAACTAATATTTTGAGGGTATTTAGTCAAATCTTTCCATCAGCCAGCTTCAAAATTACAATGTGTGGAACTGAAGTAAATTGAGAATTTCACACACAGTAGGGATATTCAGCAACAATCATCAGTGCAGCAACCAAAGAAACAAAATATGCTATTCATGGTAATGAGATCCTTGAAGAATTCTTTATGGTCATTAAAAACTAGAATGTGAAGAATAAATTTCAGCTAAGTAATACCAGTAGGTTATTTTAAGGAGAGAAGCTATTATTTAGTTAGAAAGAATGAGTAAGACAGGGAAAGAAATGGTCTTACATTTTCTAAATTGACTATTAAACGTTCACTAGCTTCTAAAGACTCTCTGGCTTCCCCATGGGACTGTTATCCTTATCGTCTACACTGCCTGCCACTTGGGGTTTTCTCTAGAAAGGAGAATCTCATCTATCTAGTACTTGCAAATATTTGCCATCAAGAATTTCAACTTACAGGTCAAATAATGGGGGCTAACAGGAGTAAGGATAATTGATATGCTGTTAATAATTAAGAAAAAATATTGGAAGGTCCTGGTGCAAACTTGTAAGATAAACAGAGTTGTTCCATGTTTCTCCCTTTTAGGAGATTTAAAGAGAAGGCTTGTTCTGCAGATAACATCTGCCCTTTATGCCTTTCAATCTTGCTTTAGCCCAAAACTTGTGACTGACACTACACCGGTAGACTGACACTATGGCTTTTGACTGTCAACTGCTCAATTTTGCTGAAATGTCTACGATAGGCCTGTGCATATAGGATTTACCAAGCTGCAAATAAACCCAAAACAAGTTGTTTCAGCACTTTTCGTGGGGGAAAGGGGGGAAAGGGGAAAAGGGGAATCCCAGCAAAGCCAGATAGCCCCTTCCTGAACAACCCAAATAGGTATTCAGGTTATTCTGGTTCAGCTATTCCACTTTAGATCTGTGCTGTGGGCCATCTCTGGAGGAAGAGAAACACAGATCTAAACAATTCCATGCCACCCTGATCCCTGGTTGCCCAGCAGATCAGGGTGGCATGGAATTGCTTAAGATCCATGCTGCCAAACCCACATTGTATGGCTTCCCTGCTGGCAGCATGGATCTAACTGAGGCGCCCCCTGCCTGTCTTCCCTGGAATCTGGGAAAGAGGGGGGGGTTCAGTTAGATCCACCGTGCCTCCTGGGTGTAAGGGCACTTCAGTTAGATCCGCCCTGTCAAGACTGGCAGCGTGGTTCTTAACGAAGCACCCCCTTCAGGGAAGGGGGGACTCCAGGGAAGGGGGCAATTTACTTAGATCGACATTGCCAGTCTTGGCAGGGTGGATCTAACTGAAGCCCCCCCCCCCCCGCTCACCTTCTCGGGAGTCCTGGGAGGTTGCGGGGGGGCTTCAGTTAGATCCACTCTGCCAAGGATGGCTGCATGAATCTCACTGAAACCTTCCTAGGAGTTTGGGGAAGGCGGGCAGTGGGGTGCGTCACTGCCAAGGCTGGTAGCATGGATCTTAACAAAGTGCCCCCACTCCCCTCCTGGATTCCTGGGAAGGCGGGCGTGAGGTGCATGACTTAGACCTCTGCCTGCATGTTCCTAAAAGTCCTGCTGTGTGCATGGTCCCACTCCAAGGATTGCACAGACAGCGGAGCTACAAATGCTGTCACCTCCCTCTCCAAGCTGCAGGCTTGATCGGGCATCCCCAGAGAAGCCTGATCCAGCCTACAGCTTGAAAAGGGAGGCTGCAGCATTCCTAACACGATCCCACTTCAGCAATCATGCAGACAGCAGGACTTGGAACAACCCTCCCCTTGCTGAATTTCTTTTGGCATTTTTCGGGTTTGGGTTCATTAAACCTCAAAAAATTCAAAAAATCTGATTTTCCGGATTTTTTGAAAATGTTCATATTTAATAAACCCAAACTTGGAAAACACTGGGGGGGGGACACAGTGCACACCCCTAGTCTAGAAACAAGAGTAGTGGTGAAGAGAACAGAATTCCAGTGGTTTCAATCCTTTTTGACAGATTGAATTAAGAAAGTAACCATGACAAACAGCAAAAATTTGGAATATGTTCAGTATATTATTATAAAAGGTTTAGAGTTGGGTGTAATGCATCAGTTCAGAAAGTTATGTCTGTTAAGGATAATGCGTTTATTTCTTCTTCCAGGTCTTCAGTTCCACCTCCACTGCATTATATGCTGTTTTACTAGGAATCTTTGCTGTTAGAGTCAAATATTTTAACTTATTTTGTAATGAGCTTACTGATTGACTGAATGGTTCTATTGTAGTTGTAATCTACCTTGAGTCCCAGTGCAAAGAGGGACTATACTTGAAATACATATCCTGTGTAGTGTAGGGTTCTGCCCAATGATTTTTAACATCTATGTCCAGCCTCTAAATGAAATTATTTGTAACTCGGAGATTTATTCATTTATTTACTTCTCCTATATCCTATCTTTCTCCCTCATGGAGATCCAAAGCACCTTTCATTTTTCTCCTCTCTTCCATTTTATCCTCACAACAACCCTCTGAGGTAGGTTAGGCTGAGAGTATGTGACTGGCCCAAGGTCACCCAGTGAGCTTCCATGGCAGAGTGGGGATTTTAACCCAGGTCTTCCAGATCCTAGTCCAGCACTCTAACTGCTATACCACACTGGGTTGGATATTATCAATATTCTGATAGTGCCCAACTCTATCTTTCAATGAATGGAACCCTCAGAATGGACTGTCACCACCCTACCTAGTACCCTGATTCTTTGATTAAGTGGCTGAGAGAGAACAAAGCGACACTTAGTTCAGAAAAGACAGAGGTGCTGCTGGAAGCAATCCATGCTTCTAAGGCTGATTTGTTTTGAAGAGATATTCAACCCCCCACCCCCACCCCCAGTTTGGCTCATGTTCTGCTTCAGTCATAAGTGGATTGCTGATTTTTCAAGGGTCTGCTTTTCAAGCAGCTCAAGCCTATTAGGGTACATTTCATGTATTCAAATAATATAGCACACTATAATGCAATCAGCAGTATTTCACATGTGTATATCGTTACCCAGCTCAATAGTTGTCCTAGTTCCCCATCTTATGAGGTGAGGACAACCTAGGTTGATTGTTGCTGTAAAACTTGATATGTTCACCTGCCAAACCTATTCACAGTATTTCTAAAAATATCTTGACAGACAGAAATTCATACTTAGGACCAAAACAGAAGTAATGAAAATAATTTATTTTTGTCTCTAAAAGGTAAACTGTGTGTGCATGCATGGGAGAAGACTTAGTCCTTCAACCCATGCTTAGATGTGCTAATCAAAATGAAGCTCCCTAGGATGTCATTAGAATTTTAAAGTGGACTTCCCTTCACAATGCTAAAAAAGATACAAAGAATTCAGTTTCAATAAGCAAAATTGAAGTGTGTGTATAAGTTTAGATCCCCTCTACCCTTTCTGTATGGCCCCAGTATACATACAATGACATAATTTAGTTTTTTTTTTTTGCACAATGGCAAAGACCTGCAGTTGTCATTGCTTCTGTTTCTTCCCTACTCTTAGCCATGACATTACACCAGTACACCAACTCACAGTTACCAGTATAAAGCACAATATTCCTACCTTAATTGTGAAGGTTTACCTTTGTTATTTCTATCTTTGTCAGTTAACTAGTTATTCAAGTGTTGTGTCTGTCTAAGGGTGTTGTGCCTTTTAGCTGGGTTATTTGAACCTTTTTCGCCCCTGTTGTTTTGGGGAATCTCTGAAGAGGATGGACTTCAGTATTGGTATTGTCTGTGTTCGGAGACAGTAAACCTAGTTATAATTAAAGCCCGTCCAACCTCCTTTTCACCACTACTAGAGCTAGAATAAAGGAAAGAAATTGGGTTGTTTGGCAATCCATGTGTTTGGTCACCTAACATGTGTGAATGCATGCTTTTTTGTGCAAAGGCTGGTGCTCATCAGTAAGGTTTTTGGGAAAAGGCTCAGCAGTATATCCTTCAACAGAGCGAAGAAAGAAATATTCAGGGCAGTTCTCTAATGTAGTTATTTGAAACTACATTGTTACCACAAAATTATATTAAAAATCAACAAATGGTAATAAGTGGAAGTATTCACTCCACTTCAGTAGTTACACAACCTCCACCTGGGTGACTGCATAAAATTTATTGGGAAGGAAGTTAAGGGCATTTGCTTCACTAATACCACTAAAATTATTTTTTAAATTTAAAGGTTACTCATTACCATAGGAACCTCCAAACATCTGGAGGGAAGTTTTCTATTGGCTACCGAGCCATAAGTATCTGCCAAAACCTCAGTTGTATTCTCAGAGGCAGGAACTTTAGCCAAGCAGACATGTCCAAGTTAAGTCATTGTATTACTCAACCACTTCTTTTCCTTTCCACAATCCTGTTCCAATTCCAGTCTAATAAAAATGTATGCTTCATGTTTGTAAAGCATGTAAAGTTCTCTGTAAATGCTAACTAATTAGCATTTATAAACAATTCCTGAATAGCTCCCTAGCACATTCATACTACTGTTACAATCAAATATTGTAAAAACCTATACTTTGACTGTTTTAGCCAGCTGTAGAAGAGGAGGTGTTACCGATTTGCAAGGAGGCACCATTTGGATTTACTATAATCAATTCTGATTTCAAGAACAGTGTTATAAAATTTAATGTACTCTGCAAATTCAAAGGATGAAATAACACAAGAGCTTGTTAGGAACTCATGATGTATTATACATATTGGATAAAGCGAAAGGTAAGAGACTGCCAAGTCTATCCATTCTTGTTAGTTCTTGAAAACTAAGCAGGGTCAGCCCTGGTCAGTATTTGGATGGGACACCACCAAGGAATACCAGAGTCACTATGCAGTGGCAGGCAATGACAAACCACTTCTGAATGTCTCTTGCCATGAAAACCCTATGGGGTCACCCCAAGTCAACTGTGACTTGATGGCAAAATAGAGAGAGAGAGAGAGAGAGAGGGAGGGAGGGAGGGAGGGAGAGAGAGAGAGAGAGAGAGAGAGAGAGAGAGAGACTGCATGATTTCAAACAGTAGAGGAGCATTCCTCAATAGTAAAGGGGAAGGAATAGGGTTGCCAGGTCTCTCTTTGCCATTGGTGGGAGGTTTTTGGGGTGGAGCCTGAGGCGGGTTGGGTTTGGGGAGGGGAAGGACTTCAATGCCATAGAGTCCAATTGTCAAAGTGGTCATTTTCACCAAGTGAAATTATCTCTATTGGCTGGAGATCATTTGTAATAGTGGGAGATCTCCAGCTAGTACCTGGAGGTTGGCAACCCTGGGAAAGAAATTTTTTTTAAGTCTTGTTATATGGCAATCACAATTAAAACTGAAGAGCCCCATTTTACCTCAGAGGAATCTTATGTAATAATAAAAAGAAAGGTTATAATGGGGTGTGGGCATCCTGAGACCTGTTTACACCAACATCACTGAAATTCACTTTCATGTTGATTAAGTCTAAAAGGCTGTAGTAAAAGAGAGCTAGTATCTCCTGTGATAACTAGGGGCTCTTCTTGACTATGGATGCTATGAAACCCTGCAATCTTACTTTTTGTCTTTTTTGCTGGTTCAGTTCAGAATATTCCTGTTTTTATTTTGCTTTCCTCTCGTGCAAATAAAAATGCAAGTCTTCATATTCATGCCATTTCCTGTTTCCTAGCACCTATTTTTTCTGCAAATGGTATTTGTGCACCAAAAGCTCAACATTACACATTGTACAAATAGTACATCTATAAATGAGGTATCTTATGTGTATAAATACCATGTAAATTATATATAGTTTCCAGCTATTCCTAAAGCAGACTGATATCACTTCTAGGTTTTCTCTGGAAGTGATGTAGCGCTGTCCCATGGCAGTACCCCTCCATATCTCCCCATCAGATTACTGCCATTTGTCAGGATGTGCCTGTCAATTTTTGTAATACCTCAACCCTACTCCCAAGCACAAAGAGGACCTGTCTTACAATGACAACCAATCTTCATTCAGTGTTAATGGCCCAGCTTTTATCCTTTACCTAATCTATCTCACACTATTGCTACAAGGATGAAAAGGAAGTGTGGACCAAATATACCACTCTGAAATCCTGGGAGGAAATGTGGGATATTTTAAAGTGTAATATTAAAATACTATTACAAACAGCTTTAGGATTAGCATTTCCACATGGAGTTAAAATGAAAGCATTGAGGGTAGTTCCAGAGTCTGACAAATTCAGGGTACAGATTGTCCTAAGGCCTTTTTTTAAACACAAGTTTTAACTGTAATGCTCTTTCTAATTTTATCCAGATGAGGCATTCCAGGCTATTGAGCTGGAGATTGATTTACCCCAATCCTTCAAAAGAAGCTAGAGACCGGATTGGCTGCAGGAAAGAAATCAGCCATCCAATAGGAAGGCAAAAGGAAATATGGTATTGTTTTTCTAGCCATTGGGCATGATGGAGGGCATGTCCTGAACAGACCATCACTGACTTTATGGAGGGATGGGGCTTGGAAAGGAGTGCCTTTGGTGCTAAGCAACATCTTGCTGAACCTAGTAGTGGCTTTACAACACTTCAGGTAAGGAGGAAGGGGCTGGGCACTTCTCAGCACATTATGTGTGGGCAAGGACAAACAAGGCCAGTATCAGCCACTGGCCAAGTTTGGAGCTGGGGTGGATTTGCCAGGAAAAGGCAGTCTTGGCAGGCTGCCTAGCACAGCCCTCCCTCAGTTACATATTAGCACACCTATTTGATGATGTAGATCAGTTGTTTTAAATAAACTAGTTAAACCCATGCTTTGGTCTCGTGTCTTTATTTGGGTACTGGAGCAATAGTATAAAGTGAAATACAATGGCAATAAGTAGGGTTGCCAGCTCCGGATTGGGATATACCTGGAGATTTTTGAGGTGGAGCCTGAGGAAGGGGGGGTTGAAATGGGGAGAGACTTCAATGCCATAGAGTCAAATTGCCAAGGCAGCCATTTTCTCCAGGTGAACTCATCTCTATCAGCTGGAGATAAGTTGTAATAGCAGGAGATCTCCAGCTAGTACCTGGAGGTTGGCAACCCTAGCAATGAGTGAACCATTCAGTGTATTTAAATGACATTGAAATCAGTAGAACACTTAGCCCTGTGATGGAGGCCAACCTGTGTGTATAACTGTATGCATCCCTCCATTTGTATCTGTACCACCATAAAAATATTTTTGATAAGTATTTTTTTTTAGGGCTGTCAATTCGGTTCGGCCCGAACTGAAAATCAGCCGAATTTCCCCTGATTCGGTGGTTTTTAGTTCGGGAGGAACCGAACTCAAAACTGACGGGCAACCGGGGGGCCGAATTCAGCGAGTTCGGGAGTTCGTGAATAAATTCGGCAAATTCGGCCGTCAGTAAGCAGCATAACCGTCAGTAAGCAGCATTCTCCTCCCCCGGCCAATCGGTGGGCAAGCTGGGTCTTCTTCTGGCCAATCAGTCAGGATTGAGTACTGGAGGAATCAGCTGATGTGCGGCCCGGCCAGGGAGAGAGAGAGAGAGAGCGACATCCTCGTGTGTGTGTGTGTGGGGGGGTGCTTGTGCACATTTGCTCCTTTCTGTGGCTGCAGGGGGCGCATTTTTTGGGGTACAGACACAAAACTTTCACTGGAGCTTCAGATGAAGCTTCTTAAGGTACCCCCCAAGTTTTGTGAACATTGGGTCAGGGGGTCCCGAGATATGGGCTTTCCCCTGTCCCCTTTTCCCTATTGGGATGAATGGATCAGCCGATCCTGTGCATCTTCTCCAGAGCAAAACGTTCCGTGCCTAATTGGAATCATCTTGGATTACAAGTCCTCTCTTCAGCCCCTCTTGATGGAACAGAAGACAGCCACAGTAAGACCCCTTTGGGGGCTTTAATCTATAATTTTTCTCCTGTGTATGTGTGTGTGTGTGGGGGGAAGCAGAGTCTGTGTGTGTGTGGGGAGGGAGCAGTTTCTGTGGGTGGGGGGGAAGCCAAAGGGGGCTTTCGTCGGTTCTGCCTGGGGTGTGTGTTCCCCCTCAAGTCTCTCGCTCCCTGGTTTGAGGGGGGAGGTTTCAGTTGTGTGTTGCAAAGGTGTTGTTTAACAAGGTTGTGTTTGCAGTTGTTTTGCTAATTTCTCCGCTGTTGTCGGGGCTGGGAGCTTTGTGCGTGGGCGGCAAGCTCTGCTGAGAGATGCACATTAAGGGTGGGGGGGACCCCTTTCAAGGCCCATATCTCAGCCCCCCCTGGCCCAATCTTTACAAAACTTGGGGAGTCTTTCAATAAACGTCCTTTGAAGCTCTGCCAAAAGTTTGGGACCTCTAAGCCCAAAAATCCCCCCCCAGAGCCGCGGAAAGGCGCGATTGTGTTTTCAATGGCTTTATTTGGCCGAATTTTTTTCCGAACTTTGAATTCCCGCTGAATTGAACGGATCCGAAGTGGGGGAGTTCGGACTTCGGCACGTACCGAACCCACAAGGGCCAAATTCGTCCGAATCCGAACTGTAACGAATTTTTTTTTTGACAGCCCTATTTATTTTACCATACATGTGTTTTTGTGCTACAATCGAACCATATCAAATGAAAAATAGGTATATATATTGGGAGGAAGCTTTCTAGGAGCTAACAAATACCAAGTTTGATATATTAGACAAATGGACACTGTAGATGGGATTCTTGAAGTCTCAAAAGAAGATATCCTTTTCACCAGCTGAAGCATTGTAGATCGGCAGACATGGCTGTACTGGAACACTTTGTCATCAGAAGCAACTCTCACCGTCATAGCTCACACATGTGTTGCCAGAGATCCCAGAAAAGAAGCAATTGTTGTTTTTTTAAAAATCAAACCAATATTGCTACTACTTGAAAGCTTGTCTCACTTTTTTAAAAAAATCCCTTGCTAACAAAGGATTCCAGTAAAATTTTTACGAACCATCCACACTTGGATTGCAAATCTACCAAGGCCCATTCATGAAGTCATTAGCAAGGACCGTGCCAGCAGACTCCGGAGGCAAAGCTCTAACTACATTATCTAATAACTCCAGGTTATTAAGATTTTAGTTTCTACAGACATAAAATCTAACGACCTAAGTCCTGGTACATTTTTGGGGGGGAAATTAAATATATGAAATAACATTTTGTTTATAATTCAGTTTTACATTACTTTTCTAAAGTTAAGCCAGCTTCTATCAGCATTGTTTGTGACAACCAGAATCTGGAATTTTCTACAAGCATAAAACCCACTGAAAGGCAATCCATCCCAACATGTGGATAAACATATATATGAGTGGCCTTAGAGTAAGTCAGATCACTGGTCTATTGTCAATTCTGAAAAGCTGTCCAGGATTTCAAGTGATAGTTTTGAATGGGTTTTTGTCACAAGGTTTTTCATATCACCTACTACTCACCCACTATGCCTTTCAAGTAAAGATACTGGGATTGTACCTGGGCACTTCTGCATGCAAAGTAGATGCTCTATCACTGAGTCATGGTAATTCTACCATTGACTATAGCTTGACCTGGGGGGGAAATCCTCTAAAAATTACACTGAGATTGCATAAGAAAATATTCCTCCATTGAAAGGAATCCAAACTATGTGGCCTAGCTGGGAGATGAACCCCCCCCCACATAATTTATGCATTGTGGCATCATAGCTCTTCTCACCTCTCATTTTTATCTTCACAACAATCCGGTGAGGTAGATTAACCTAAAAGATAGTGACCAGCCTCAGGTGGGCTTTGTGGCTAAGTAGGGGGTTTGAACTTCTCTCTCCCTAGTCCAAGAACAACATTTTAATGATCACACCACACTGACTCTCAGGCAAGACAGCCATTGTAATAGTCCTTGTTCTCACTCTAAATTCTCACTGACCAGGTTTCCTCAGGAAAAGGAATTATATTTATATACCAAGGATAGGGGCTGTGGTTCAGAAGCAGAGCTTCTGCTTGGCATGCAGAAGATCCCAGGTTCAATCCCTGGCGTCTCCAGTTTAAAAGGATGAGGCATCTGTGATGTGAAAGACCTTGGCCTGAGACCCTGGAGATGCCAGTCAGGGTAGACAATGCTGACCTTGATGGACTGATGATCTAAGGCAGCTTCACATGTGTTCATGCCAGGACCCATCCAGATAACAGTGTTGTCCAAAGAATATAGGGACAGTCTTCAGTGTTCTTCAGGTAGTATGAGTATATCTCCCAAACAGGGGGTTACTACACTCCTTAGCCAGTGTGTTGTGGGGGTTAGAGTGTGGGACTGGAGAGATCTAGCTTTAAATCCCTATTTAGCTGTGAAACACACTGGATTACCGTGGGTCAGGTGCTCTCTGTCTGCCTAGTCTACCTCACATGATCCTTAGAGGTAGCACGAAATAGAAAATGTGATAGATTTGAAAAAGCACTGTTTTTGTTTCCACTTTATATCAAAAAGTGGGTATTGTTGTTTTTTTGTTCTGAAAAATTCTATTTACCACCTTACTTTAAATTATTATCTGACTATGCTTTTCATGGTAGATTCTGGGTAAACATTATTTCTTTCATCCTAAGTAACAGACTCTTAATTGGCTTCTGCCCCTATTTTTATGTTGCTGGGTTTAAATATGTGGTAGCCATATTATTTCAATCCATTGGAAAGTTGTTACATTAACAGTTTTCTTTACTCACTAGTAATTGATTCCAGAAAGGGGAAAAAATAAGTTGCTGGATATTTTCTAGTTTGCTGTACAGTACATATGGCTAGCACAGCCATATATATAATGTCCATTAAAGTTAAGATGGAGGGGGGAGGGAAATAACTTACAGGGCCAGGAACAAGTTTACTGTGATTTGACTTTTATTCCATTATAGAAAACATTTACTTTACAGTGTATGGAGTGAGAGGCAAATAGCAATTAATGTTGAAATGCTTGTATGAGTATTTGACTCCAGCTGCTGAACTACATCCCAGTTATCAGAAGGCATGTGATAAATAACTGGACCTGACTCTAACAAAGGTGGTTTTGCCCATGATATTTTAGAAGTTTTTTTCTTTCCTATACTTAACAGAATGAGAAATTTGGGGGGGGGGGAGAGAATTTCGATTTTTTAAAAAAGGAAAATCAATTATTTCAGCACCTTCTCCACCAAATGAAGACAACAGTACATTTGTTAAAGCAGGTTGTACTAAGCAGGCATATAATCAAACTGTGGGTTGCAGAAGGTTCAGAAGGCACCTCTGTGGGAACTTAATGTCATTATGACTTGCTGTTTCAGAGACAGAGATAAGAGGATGAGATGGACACAGGTGCAAGTGAAATCATGGGAGATTCATGGCTGAGACTAAGAGAGAGTTTTTGCATTTGCATTCAATCTCATTAGTGTGAGTAAACTCACCTGGGCAGGGGTGAGTTTCCTTACATTGAGCATATACTGGCTGCAGGAGTATGGTCGTGTGTCTTAACAACACACTTGATTGGTCAAATAGAACTGGGTCTTCTCGCGGGCAGTCTGGCATCAAGTGAGGTCATTCATTCTTTTTTGTCCTTTGGGTCATCTTCATGACCAGGTTGGGCCTTACATGGCCAGAATACCTGCTCTTGGACTTTGGACCTTGAAAATTTACCTGGATTCTGCACCTTCAATCTGGTCAGGTAACTTCTGGGTGAGAGGATTAAAGCCTGTATTAGTATTTAAGGATAACTACTGAGATTTAATTATTTTCCTCCTTGCTTTGCACTGCTCTTATATTCATATATTTTGCACATTGTAGAGATCTATTGCACATAGCTGAGCATTGTAGAGATCTATTGCACATAGCTCCTCTGAGATAAGGGGTCCATGGCTGTTGTCCCAGGGTCTCAAGCAGCAGGCTGCATTCTTTGGCTGGTCCAGCTTGGTATGCCTGCAGAAAAGGCATGAGGTACCCTTTGCAGTAGCAGGGTATCACCTCCATGGGGACAATCAGATCTGCAGAGGTATACTGACCTTCTGCAGCTGTTCCACTTACTCTGTCCTGTCAGCGTGGTGCTCCCTTTTCCTGGGTATGTGCTTGAGCCAGCACCATGGTAAATGTAACAGATTACATTTAGATTAATCTCAGATCTCTAATGCTAATATGTTTTTTTCACTGTTGACAATGGCATTAATTTGAATGAAAATAGTGGCCTCAGCTGTTTTCTGTGTTTAAAGATCAAAGATAATATAATTGCCTTTTTGTTCTGTAATCTCAGACAAATAGTGCAACAATGTTGTAAAACACTTCTCTCTCCAATGCATTTTATTTGAATCACCTTCAAGGAAGACAACAGCTAGCTTTAAAAAGCTCAATGTGCCAGCAAGTCAAATCAGAACTGTTTATTTTCAGTCAGTAGTTGACCTTCAAATGAATAATCAGATTATGTTACTGACTAGATTCATTGATGTATAATAAATTCAGCTAAACTGAAATTATTTCATAATGAGGAAAACAGCAGGTTCTGGCAATCATACGAAAGAAAAAGAACAGAAGGGTCTGTCATACAGTTTAAAAAAAAGCAGTGAACTTTATATTTAGGCAACCTTAGCCTGCCTGAACAGAAGTCATGTGATATTATTCAGCTCCAAAAAAAGTTAGTCTTTTGTTGCTCCCATAAAGTATGGATGGCACACGGCTCAGTTTTTAATCTGCAAAAGAAATCCGAGTGAATTACTTCATAGGGACAAGTAGATAACTTTTTCCCCCTCTGAGAACAGTTCCACACTAATCAAATATGGCACAATTACCACCATTAGTACACAAAGTTGTAACAATGGTTCCAGACCCTGGGGGTTACCGCACTTTGTATTCCCAGCGATGTATTAAGAGTTTGAAAATGTTACAAAAAACATCGCTTTAAAAGGGTTTTTGGATACCATGGCTTATAAATGGTTGGAAGACGTCTTCACAGCTAAAGGGGCCAAACAAAGTGCGAACAGTATTTTTTATAACGTTTTCAAACTCTTAATACATCGCTGGGAATACAAGTGCAGTAACAGCCAATGTCATCATTGATCCACATTTTTTCTGTTCTTTCCTTGTTAAAGTCTTGGTTTTTTTCATAGCTGATTGTCTCCCCTTTTTATTCTTTTGTGGAATAGAAGGGCAATCTCTGTAGTGTGTGGATGGTTTTTGTATTAATGTTTCACCATGTTCTCAGAATTGTGCTTTGCGGTGTATTTTGGAAAGGATCTTTCCAGATATTAACCTTTAATAGCCATTTTAAATTATTTTTTTTATTTTTTTTTAAAGTGAAATTGGTGCTAGTACACCATTACTGTATTGCAGTTTGGTACCATTTGTGTTTGTATCGGTATTCCTGAGTACAATAGTATTTGTATTCTATGACAAACATCAGTAAACAGCAGGGGATGCAAATTCATGCTCATAGTGGAACATAACAGCTCGTACAGACATGAAAATCCAGATCTAATCAGATCTCAGAAACTAAGCAAGGTGGCCCTGGCTAGTATTTTGATGGGAGACCTCCAAGGAATATCATGGTCCTGACATTGAGGCAGGCAATGGCAAACCACCTCTGAATGTTTCTTGCCTTGAAAACCCCATGGGGTCACCATGCATTAGCTGTGTCTTGATAGCACTTTCTACCACCACCAATACCAGAGCTACAACTTGTTTGCTGAGAATGGTGCCATACCGAGTGACTAAGGACCACATTCACACCAAATAGCATAAACCTAGCAGGAGTACCCCAGAGAACGTCCTATCCCACACAAACAGGACCTGTGCTTGTACAGGATCAGAAAGCTCTGCCACCTCCACTGAAAATGTGCAATGACTGGCAGAAACACCATGCACAGATATACCAATTGGAAAGATCAAACTAATGGTCAGATCAGACCACTTCTGATCAATACCAGAGGCCAGAAATTGTTGTAGCCATACTAGTAGCCATAACTACAATGTGCACCCCTACTTCCAAGCACTAAAACCTCGTGTGGCAGCACTGTATCTTAGTGTCTGATCCCATGCTCTACAACTATAGAGCAACCCAGCATAGATCTGGTTTGTAAGTGTATTCCCTGCAGTCACATGCAAAACACATTGCCAAAATGTACCACTCAAACCCTGCTTAAACTAGTTAAATTTCTTTGATGTCACTGGTGCTTAAGCATACATTATGGCAATTGTCACTTGTGTAGTTGCATAAACATGTAAAGAAATGTCTCTTTCCTTGACAGTGAAAATGCAGTTCTCGCTTTTCTCTTGATTTTTCTCTCTCCGCCGTTATATTTCTTTGTGATATGATATTTCATTTCAAACTTTGTTTCACTTTTCCCCACTTCATGTCCATTAGGGTTTATTTATTTATTTCCTGGCTCTTTTATCAAAGCTTCTCCTTAGAGGAACAAAACCAATAACTCAAGCCCAAGCTGACATTTCACACAGAAGATGTTCAATTGGGTTCAAAATGAGATAAAATGAATTCACCCATCCCATCCCAATAGCAATCTTTTTCAGTGCTCCATAAGTCATTTCCCTCAGTCCCACTAGAATTTGACAGTGCTGTCTAAATCCAGTGGAAGGCACAAGGCATTTCTCCAACCCTGAAACTGCTCACCCTGATGCTTAATTGATAATGAATCTCTTGTGCTTTGTGCAGTCACATTTTTTATATAAATCTAAATAAATCATTCCTGCTTCTCATATCATACAGATGTTTTGCTGTTTCTTGAATACTGTCTCTGACAAAAGAGGGTTACATATAAGATAAAAGAGGGTTACATATGCTAGAAAAGTCACATTAGCTGTAAGACTCAAAGTACACTTGGATGTGACAATGGGACATCTGTGCTCAGATCTTTCACATTTTAAAAAAACGAAAATAGCAGCCATAGGAAGAGGGTGCAGCACTCGGTAAAGGGTATATTATTTAAATTGGATGGTGAGGAAGGTGCTTAACCGGTCATCTCAATAACATATACCCCTTAGCTTTTATTTGCTTCAGGGGGACAACATATAGGTAAACATATGTTGTATTCATCCTTTCCCTGTGGAACAAATGGCTGGTCCAAGGAGAAATTTGCATTGAAGAAAGGTCTTTGGTGAAAGGTGGATCTGCTTAGCCTTATGGCCCTAGTATGATGCACTGATTTATACACACACTATTACTAGCATTTTTATAAAACAGCTGGAAATCCAATGCTCCAATTATAGGGAAACAAGGTGGCTTGCTCCTCTCCCTCCTGTGACAGACCTTATTAGTTCCTGTTTTAGAAGGCTCCCTCATTTGTACCCTATTAATAGGGTTCCATCATTCTCCTTTCTGGATGCCACCACCATTTGCCTCTGACCACAGCCCTAAGCAGTCATCCTAATAACATGGGCACTCACCGTGAGGGTAAGGAGAGTAAGCACAAGAGTGCTGACCTTGACCTTTGCCTTCATGTGATCATGGAGTGGTCTGCATGGGGCAAACACACAGAGGAAATGCCCATAGGCATGCCCTCTCCCCTTGATTAACACAGCTCGATCATGGGGAGAGGGTGTGTACATGGGCACTAACTCCATGAGTTCACCCCATTCAGACCACTCTATGAACCCATGGAGGCAGGGGATGGGGCCAGTACACTCATCCTTCTCTCCCTTCCCACATAGGGAGTGCCCATGTGATTGGGATGCCTGCGTATGGCTCTCATGTCTGGCTGAGGAAGGCAGTGGCCTCTATTTCTGCACTGCTTTCTTTACTCTGTCCAGATCCAGCAGTGTTATGATCCTATATGATGCCAGCATGTTGGCTGCTTGCCTGTCCTCTCCCCCCATTCACTTTGTTAGATGAGGTACTCCCTCCTATCAATCCAGTCTTTCCCCATGCCTTAGCCTCAGGGTCTACTATATACGCAGGTTGAGGGAGTCTTCCAGCCAAGTGTCTTAATAACTTCTTGAACCTTCTGTTCTTCTAAAGCAGGGGTGTTAAAGATACAGCTCATGGGCTCAATGCACCCCACCAAGGGCTTTTCTCCAGCCTGCGGAGTCGAAGCTGTCAGCTGCCGCTCCCACTCCCCTATCCCTTATTGGGCTTCCCGAGGCTGCGGCGGCCTTGGGAGCCCAGCCAGCAACCCTCCCCCATCCCTTTTTGGGTTTCCTGGGGCCACAGTGGCCTTGGGAGCCAAGCCAGCAACCCTCCCCCATCCCTCTTTCTCTTTCTCTCCCTTGCTTGCTTTTGCTTTTGCTTTCTCTTCCCTCACTTTCTTTGTCTCCCTCTTTTTCTCTCCCTCTTTCTCCTTCTCTTTCTCTCTCCTCCCTCTTTCTTTCTCTCCCTCCCTCTCTATTTCTCCCTCTTTTTCTTTCTCTCTATTTCTCTTTCACTCTCTCCCTTTTCTCTCTCTCTCTCTCCCTTTCTTTCTTTCTTTCTTTCTTTCTTTTTCTTTCTCCCTCTCCCTCTCCCTCTCCCTCTCCCTCTCCCTCTTTTTCTTTCTCCCTGTCTTTCTGGACTGGAGGAGGCATGCAGGCTCACCAGCCAAGGCAGCCACTCCCACCTCAGTTTAAAATGTAAAAACAAAAAATAAAATAAATGCCAGGAACCAGAGATGTGAATTTTATAGAAAATACAGGCAAAGCCAATTAATTATTTTTTTCCTTTATTTTTTACTTAAAATTCAAACATGCTTAAAGCAATTACACTCTTACAGTATTTTCTTGTATTTACCAGTGTTATAGTTTTAAGCATGTTGTATTTTAAGTAAACAATAATATCATTAATTGGCTTTGGCTGTGTCTTCTATAAAGTTTATACTTCTGGTACCTGGCATTAAATGTTATGGTACAAATGGCCTGGCCTAACCAAGTGACATATCTGGCCCTCATAACAAATGAGCTTGATATCCCTGTTTTAAAGTGATGCTTCTGAATGCCAAACTCACGTGCCAATACTGTGTGCCCAAACCTCAAGAACATGAATGATTTTTCCAAAGCAGCTGGTTCCAAATCTAGTTACAATCATAATTACAGTAAGTGATGTTGAAGACATTTGTTCTGTCACTTTGGGAACAACTCCCTACTTTTTTTATAATAGAATGTATTCTGCATGAAAAAGTGTAAAGCACCCAGTAGAAATAGTGCGGAGGGTATGGTTTATGAGTACCAATATGCTAAAACTGAGAGGCATCAAGGTGTAGGGCATGTGGATTTCATTAAGGACTTCCTAACTTTCCCTTTATAATTTGATGACTGTGAAAATTTGATTATGGATTTCCCAGTGCCATATTTATTTTGAGCCTCAGCAAGGAAAAAATGATGTAATATTATGTTTGCTGTGTTATTTGTTACTCTGCCTTTTTTAGTTGAAGAGTCAAGATCACAAAGAATCCCAGTAAGCAAGTATGATATTAGCAGCTATCGTAGGTCTGGTCTAGAGCATACAGTAAGTGGCATGTGACATGCCTTTTTTAATGTCTATCTCTTTTATTGGCATACTGACTGAAATGCTAAACAGAGCTATACCCTACTAAATCAATTGAAATATTAGATGGGTGTAATTTTGCTTTGTATTGAACCATGAGTCATGTGTCTTTGATATCAAGAATCCATTGCATGAATCCAATGATCATTTAGAGTGCCATTTCTCCCCCATGGCATTATGAACATTTGTATCACATTTATGTTAGAAAGAACTATGTCTAATGTCATATGTCCACCAAACCTGTTTCTTTTCCTGAAATTCGTATTTTTAGATACAGTCATTGATTCCTCTTATTCTTTTTTTCTCTTTTAAAAGAGAGTTTCTCTTTCATCAAAATGGAATTGATTAGAAACAGAGTACAAATTCTTTTTAAAAAGGAAAGAAATTGATTGGTGGTTTTCAGGTAAAAAAAATTAAGAAAATTTCTCTTAACAATCTAGTTTGTGCAGATATCTGAGACTGTGAACAATGGTCACATCCATGTTTTTGTAGTTGTGCTAGAAAGTATTATTGTGGAGATTTCTCTCTTGGTTAGGGCCTTTGCCCTTCATAGAGGAAAAAGACTACCATGCTTTGTTTTGGTTACCTGTTAAAGGTTATGATTTATTGAGACAATTATCATGTTAGATAAGAGCAAAAGGTCTGGGGAAAAGGTCCATCACATTCAAATGGGATGCTACTGAAGATTCAAGGGATAGGAATCCTTGATGCTACTGTTGGAGAAATGTGCTGCAGCACAAGATCTTACCACACTATATTATCTACAGTGCACTATCATGAAAACCATATGTTTGAACATAGAAAGGATGAGAACTGGCTTCATGCTCCACTTATAGGCTTCTTAGAAGTATCTGGCTGGCCAATGATGGATACAGGATGTTGGTGGACTAATTGGTCTTTCAATCTGATCCAGATCTTATGTGCTTATGTGGTAACAGACTATTCCACTGTACATTCCCATGACCTAATTAATGGACCATCACATCTCTAGAATTCTACTTTCCTGACAGTTGTTATTAATCCCTTGAACCCATTGAGTATCTGTCCTTCAAACTCTGCGTCTGGTTTTTCACACAGATCAGCACATTGATTGAGGCATTTTCAACTGTTTTAGTGATCAAACACAGCTAGCATAGGCCATATAAATCCATATGTTGAAACAGAGTAGCTTTTAAAAAGTAGTCTGAGAGCTTGAAGATGGAATAACTAGACTATGGAGGCTGAACAAAGTCTTAAGATATACCTTGTCAACCATGTAATTGACCATCTGAAGTAAATTGAGCTTGTAAAAATGTAGATATGGCTCAAACAAAAATAGCATACGATACTTGATGAAATGAGCCGATGGTTCATTGATTGCAGAAGTGCTCTCAACCAGGAGGCTCTAATTTAAATATGGCATATCAGACAACAATTTTGATTTCTTGCAGCTGTTAACTAGTGTGATTGATTAAGTAAAGTAGTTATTGCTTATTTGCTCCCAGGTGTGGTAACTTTTTCTAACACATACGAGTATTGAAATGTAATTATATGAGTTTCTCCTTTGTGATGTGGCCAAATTTTCAGAAAGTCTCCAGATTCCTCCTTTCTCACTCTTTCCGCTTCCATTTCTATTCAAGTAAAAACACATGAAATTTTGCAGGAATGTTTATTCTTATTGACCAGTCTTCTTTCTGTTACGGCAGTATCAGATACAATTTTCTCATCCATTAAATGTTTGGCTGAGCAATGCTAATGTATTGTACATGCTCCCTATCGCTTTGCAGATGTTAACAAATGTGTCAAATTGCATTTAGTACTGCCACTTGAGCTTTGGGACTTAAATGAAGACTGAGTGCTCTATAGATACATTAAAATAACGTTATACATTAAAATTGTCCAAAAGTTTAATGTCTAAAAATACAGCTGAACATGTTCAAGCTCATTGATGAACTTCAGTGGACCTAAGGATGCCTACTGAGAGGACATGAATAGTAAAACCTTCACTCTGGGCCACCCCTCCACTGCCGTCGGAGCCTGCTCACAGTCATCTCCAGCTTCCTTTGAGAGAGGACTGACTTGGGGATCATCAGTGAAGAAGAGGTGGTGTGGACTTCAAGAGATGGGCAAAGATCATTGGCAGTGGCTGTTACTGTGAATCTTCAGTGGTGACCCTCAGAGGCTTCTGCACCTACCTTCAGTGGCTTTAGCAGCTATCCTCAGTGGTGGCAACCCATGGTGACTCTGGTGGCAACCCTCAGTGGCAAGTTGGTAGCAGCTGCAACATCAGCTCTGGTGGTGGTGACTCCTGCACCAGTGGCAGTGGTCTTCAGTGGTCCATTCCCCCTTCTTTCTACTTCTGTTTTTGAAGAGTTACAACTGTACTTCCCCTCATAAGAGCTACAATCAGCGCCCCTCCTGCAAGGGCAGCATCTTGCCCCCCATAAGAACTGTAATTGGGATGTGGGACCCCAGGACTTGCCATCCCATGTTGCTCCCCAGCAGGTAGGCTGGGGAAGGCTGGATGCCATCAGTTCACAGGAGGGTCACCTGATGCTTGAACCTGTCCCAGACCAAGCCAATGGTCCAGTGGTTGTTTCCAATAAAGCTGTGACCCACCATGTTTGCTGCTTGGTTTTGGTCCCTCTTTTACCTTCACTCCTTCCCCTGCCCACAGGGCCACAATCACTGTCTCTTGCCCAAGGCTTCATCTAGTGTGTGAGCAGTTCACTCTAAAGGTGATTTGGTTTTAAGGATGTGATGTGATTTGATGTGATGTGATTTAGCTTAAAGCTATAAATATGAAAACAGATGCAAAAAAGAGTGAAGGGATTGCCTACATGCTGCTGATATCCCAGAGGCATTCAAGTCTGTGTACTGATATTTGCTGCATTTTTCACCATTATAATTCCTACACAGAAGAGACATTTGACCGTCTTCATGGAAGTAAAACGGTGTAGAAAGCCTAAATATACACATTTACTTTTCTCTCACACGTGTCAATGAAATACAGTAGCTCAGGTGCAGAAGGGAGATGTACTAATAGGCATACCAGTATAGGAACATGGAATATTAAATGGTTATATTTTCCTGCCCTGCTTCTCACATTACTGAATAATAGGTTAGGGAAAGATTGCTATACAATAGGTTTTGGCAGTAAATAACTGGCTGCAGAGATAGGAAGCAATTTATAGTACTTTACATTTACACGTAGAGTGTGCCTTTTTCACAGTAGAGTCAATTTGCTTCTGTAAGTGCTGAAGGCTACATATATTGAGGGGAACAGGCATCTACTAATATAGAACAAAATATTCAGCAGGATGATTTGTGTGCTCTAAAATTACAATATTTGAAAAATTTTCGTTTATTCTTCTTTCACTGTGAATATTGTGTTAGTACTGATTTAGTTTACAGAGTTTTTATAGGGGAATTAAGGATTTTGGAGTAATCCATGGCTGTAATCCCAAGCACACATATTTTTTTTATTTATGTATGATTAAATACTATTAAACTCAATGTATTTACTTCTGAATAGGATTGCTCCTTTATGTTCCCTAAAATATATTATTGATCGCCTCTATAGCATTTTAAACTGACCTGAACACAAAAGGAGTAGTTTTTCTTACCCATTCTGGCATTGTTAGTGTTAAATATCGTCCTCCTCTGTTCAGGAATTTCTTGGGGTTGCCGTAAAAGGCTGATTGGCTGTGTAGCATCATGATGTTGTCATGTTCACTACATGATCTTTGATTCAGTGGGATTATGTAGAGAAGGAGAAAGAATCTTAGTTTAGATGTTCAAGCACTGGCAGATAAGACCAGCAGCTCTAAACAGGCAAGAAAATGTGAACATTTTCAGAGATTGTAAGATTTTGAAGAACTGCCTACTTTCACCTTGAAATCTGAAATTAGTTTACATTTGGTACAGATCTACTTTATAACGTGTTTCAAAATTATTAATGTATTCATTTTTTTTATTTCCAGCTTCTCCATGAAACTTTATTCTTGGAGATTTATTGAGATATTCCTATGAAATAACACTTAAAATAAATTACCCAAGATAATGTCTAATAGATGTAATCAAAATCTACCTCGTAACTGCCATATACATCTTGGTGGTCTTTGCTCATACATTTCTGGAGGAAAATAAATAATATGAATGTGTGAAGCACACTGCATTTTGCTTTTTCTGACTTGTTTTTCTACTGTGCTTCAACATTTCTTTGCATCCTCTTCAAAACTACACATTATTGTCTCTTTTCTCTGTAACTTCCAGAATTCTTCAAGTTTTCACTGTAGCACCATGCCAATAGAATTCCTTGACCCTGAAATTTACAGTTCTTTCATCTGTTTCTTGCTTACAGAAGAACTCCTTAAAATATACCTGTTGAATACTGGAAGGGATAGAATTCCTTAAATGCCTTCAATCATATATGTGGTATGTAATGTAGCTTCACATTTCCTGAAGCAAATATTTTGTGAAGTGAGTGAAATTGCAGAAAAGATTAGACTACATCTTAAATTGTGCTTGTTAAATCTATTGAAAGATTACCTAAAAATGTTATTCATAACAATATTGACCTTTCCTTCTTAAGTGGATATTCAATGGAATAGTTAAATGCCAGTAGCTCTCCCCCTCCAATCTCTTCTTGGTGTCATAGGGTATGGGTGGGAACTGCAGTGAAATTCTATATCTGTCTATCTGTTGGGATAATATATCTTAAAGCTTGGAGCTAACAGTACAATTCTCAAAATATTTCTGAGGAAGAAGCCCCATTAATAGACCTGAACAATAGAGTACCCTCAAGAACTTGCATGAGGCTTCTCATTTCCCTCTCCCCTACTATTTCCTTTTTCCCTTGCCTGAAAGCTGACCCTTCCTCCATAGAAAAAAAACTGTAAACTTTACTATGCTTTTCTATGGAGAAGGGGGGCAATCCAGGACCCCATAAAATTTGACCCCCTGACCCAATCTTCAACAAACTTTGGGGTTCATGCAAGGACAGTCCCTTGAAACTACCCTGAGAATTTGGGAACTCTACCTCCAAAAATGCCTCCCCCAGAGCTCATTTAAATAATCCCATAGGGAAAAGCCTGGGGAAAGCTAAAGCTGAAAAAACCAAATACCTGTTCTGCTGATTTGGCGATCGTCTATCCAGCTTCGGCTTTATTCCCAATTTTAATATTCGGGTTAAATTAAACCCAAAAGAAGCCAAAAAGGCCTTTTTTGGGTTTATTTTCATTTTGGGTTTATCAATATGTACAGCCCTAATAACCAGCTGCCCTACATACATTGCTATTATAGAGGATAGCCAAGAATCAGTGATGCAGCAAAATGGTTCATAAGAACATAAGAAAGGCCATGTTGGATCAGACCAAGGTCCATCAAGTCCAGCAGTCTGTTCACACAGTGGTCCACCAGGTGCTTCAAGGAAGCCCACAATCAAGACGACTGCAGCAGCATTATCCTGCCTGTGTTCCAAAGCACCAAATATAATAGGCATACTCCTCTGATCCTGGAGACAATAGGTATGCATCATGACTAGTACCCATTTTTACTAGTAGCCGTGAATACCTCACTCCATGAACATGTCCACTCCCCTCTTCAAACCTTCCACATTGGCAGCCATCATCACATCTTGGGGCAGGGATTTCCACAATTTAACTATGCATTGTGTGAAGAAATACTTCATTTTATCTGTTTTGAATCTCTCACCCTCCAGCTTCAGCAAATGACTCCATATTCTAGTATTATGAGAGAGGGAGAAAAGCTTATCTCTGTCCACTCTCTCCATACCATGCATAATTTTATAGACCTCTATTATGTCTCCCCTTAACCACCTTCTTTCCAAGCTTAACAGCCCAAAGTGTTTTAATCACTCCTCATAGGAGTCCCTACTCTAGTCCCTGAACATTTTGGTTGCTCTTTTCTGCACCTTCTCAAGCTCTGCAATATCCTTTTTTAGGTGTGGTGACCAGAACTGCACACAGTATTCCGAGTGTGGTCTCACCAGAGATTTGTACAAGGGCAGTATGAAAGCAGCAGTTTTATTCTCTATTCCTTGTCTAATTATGGCCAGCAAGGAATTTGCCTTTTTCACAGCAGCTACCTCTTCAGTCAGACCAACAAGGAAGGTTGATGGGAAAGCCCAAATTATTGTAGGTCCTGTTGTACAAAAATGATATCATCCCATCATGCTGTGATGCAGAGGCACACTTAGAACTGACCAGGCTGTTTCTGGACTTGTCAGAACTGGGAAAAGTCTAATTATACCATGCCTATGGAATTCATAAAAAATGGACAGATTTAGTTAATGTTTGCCTCCCATGGTTATTGATCAAGTGCATGCAGATAAGCTTTCTCACATCTGCAAAATTCAAGCAGATCCTTTCACTCTTTCTATTCCAGATCCCCATCATCAGCAAATTAGTATGCCCCACAAGGTGTCAATACATGTTGGTAATAATAGAATTTCTACTGGGAAGTGATTATTGTCTAAGGGCAGATCTGTTACTATCTGCTCTGCTTGTTCCCTCAGGCCCTTGGAAGCTTAAAAGGAAGCTGTCTTCAAGAGGAAGGAAGTTCCTGTGGTGAGGTTGATATCACCTGCTCTGCCCAGCCCTTCACTCAGTACACTAACTAGTCTATTGATGGCAGTAGTGTAGGCAATCTTCAAAGTGGTTCCTCTAGCTGTCCCTTTACTTACTTACTTAAATTTCTAATCTACCCTCCCCGGCCATAACCAGGCTCAGGGCGGCTAACAACATTAAAACCACAAATAACCATATAATAAAACATCTAAAACCATAAATACAATTGCACAGATTATTAAATCAGATGAGCGGCAATTAATACAGTGCCTGCTGTGATATAATAGGTGTTGAAACCAAATTGAACCGAGTCTGCAACCCACCTGCTATGACATCAGTTGTAAAAGTGGGGGGAGGGAGTATTGAGGCCAGCGTTGATATCATCTGAGGCAGTCCTCAGTTGTAGGCCAGGTGGAATAGTTCTGTTTTACAAGCCCTGTGGAACTCTTTCAGGTCCCGCAAGGCCCTGATATCACTAGGCAGAGCATTCAACCAGGCTGGACAGCGAGAAATTACCAGTAATTTGTGCGTAATTACCAGATGATGTTTCACTTCATGTCACGGAAAGCTTTAACTGTCCATTTTCAGTCATTAAACCTCTGTTAAAGGAACAGGGCATTTTTATGTCCGGTCCAGCTGGCAATGTTAGATGACAAGTAGATTTGTTAAGTAACCAAGGTCAATGCTGCTGTTGGTGGTGGTGGTGGTGACTTTAAGCTTTAAAAAGGTAAAGGTAAAGGTCCCCTGTGCAAGCACCGGGTCATTCCTGACCCATGGGGAGACGTCACATCCCGACGTTTTCTAGGCAGACTTTGTTTGCGGGGTGGTTTGCCAGCGCCTTCCCCAGTCATCTTCCCTTTACCCCCAGCAAGCTGGGTACTCATTTGACCGACCTCGGAAGGATGGAAGGCTGAGTCAACCTTGAGCCGGCTACCTGAAACCGACTTCCGTCGGGATCGAACTCAGGTCGTGAGCAGAGCTTTTGACTGCAGTACTGCAGCTTAACACTCTGCGCCACGGGGCTTTACCAAGAGGGAAAAAGTTACTTAAAAGTTTCCAAATAAATAAATATACTAGACAAGCAAATTAATATACAGTCCTTCTGCTTAATCTGACATACCATTCTAAAATGCACATTCAAAAAGGTCCATGCTAAATTTTCCGATTTAAGCTTTTTAACTGATACAATATTTCTAGATTCTAAAATGTTACTGTTTCAGTAACTTCCAATGCATAGAGATGCCCATGTGAATGCATAGAAAAACCAAAATAAAGATATGGTTACATTGTTATGGCACAAAGAGATATTTTTCATTTCTGATATGTTAAAACCCTGAGGATAGCCAGATATATCTTCAAACAATCCGAACATTTCTCTCATTCAGTTTATGCTGAATGAAAATGTCTCTAAACTTGCTTGGGACAATGAGTCATTCTAGAACGTCCGGACAAGTGCAACAATCAGTCTAGATAATCATTTGTGGTTGTGCTTTTCTCAGTATTTATTATCATTTCTGCTTTAATACAGACATATTCAGTCATGTCCTCGACTCAAGATTCACTCATTTTGCACTACATATATATTTTATTAGCTTATGAATTAAAGCTGCTAAACTGAGCATGTATTGGGTATCAAAGAGAAGGAGACTTACAAAATCCACTTGAAGTACAAGACAAACAAAATGGAACCACACTTCTAATTTAGGAGAAATATATAGTGAACATCTAAAATATGGTGAATGATATCCCAAACAACTGTCTGTATAGGGCTGCCTGGTCCCTCTTCGCCACTGGCGGGAGGTTTTTGGGGCAGAGCCTGAGGAGGGTGGGGTTTGGGGAGGGACTTCATTGTCATAGGGTCCAATTGCCAAAGTGGCCATTTTCTCTAGGTGTACTGGTCTCTATTGGCTGGAGATCAGTTGTAATAGCAGGAGATATCCAGCTACTACCTGGAGGTTGGCTACCCTATGTCTGAAACTAGTGAAAGTTGCAAGTAATTTGAATGTGACTGTTAGCATTCACTGATACATACTTAGAAAGTGGAGAAATATATACGTTTTTGGATATTCAAAAAGTTTACCTGGAGTTGTCAGCAATTCCATGTGAATGTCAACGTTTATCAAATTTTGGACGTTCAGTGTAACCGACACACACCCTAACTAAATCCTTTCAGTTACAGCCAATGTACTGCATATGGTATTAAAAGGAGGTTTAATCCTCATTTTCAACAGAAATTGGATCACATTATTAGGGAACCATCTAGACCATTAGAGCATAATGTTGCCAGGAACCTATAAACAAGGCTGAAATTTCAAACTCCTCACCTATTACTTTTAAGGGTCTTTGATTGCATGGGCAACCTCATTGACTATGAAGTTTCCTAGAGTGCAAACTACTTAATGTCACATCTAATCCTGTCAAGCTAAGGAACAAAAATATTTTAACCAGATGCAACCATTCTAGCAGGAAGCCCAAGTGAACAAGAACTAGTAGATGTTTCATTTTCTTCACCAATTTATTTTGAAAAACATAGTAGAGTTGTCCAGGATTGCATTTAAAATGAAATCAGTCTTTTCAGCTTTGATTAATCTCCTGGCATAAACTATTTCCTGATGATAATTAAGTAGAGGAAGTGTATAAGGTGTCAGCTAATGAGTGAAGTCATTTATTTATGTAGTCACATACACATGCACATTTGAATTTCCTGTTCTTAATTATAGACAATGATTACCATTATTGCAAGATTTTTAAAAAATACCCCCCCACACTTGGAACCAAGGGTGTAACTAGGAAGGAAAGGAAAGCAAAGGATATAGTCTTGTTTCTGTACTGGAAGGTAAGTCTGTTGATCATGCCACTATTTACAAACCTAAATAGCCTTCATTTTGTTTTGCATTACTTTTTCTACTTTTCCCCTGAAGAATTCAGCACAAGAAAAATGACATTGCCCCACTTTAATGCAGGTAGAAACTGGATTTCCTGTAGTCATTACCAGGTAGTCAGAGCCAAAGCCATCCAACAAAACTGGCTTTCCTGTTCCTACTTTCTGTGTAGTTAAGCTTGGTTCATCTTTCTTGCCCACCTTGACTTCCCTGATGGAGGGGTTATACGTGCTTTCATGGTCACCTCTGAATTTGATAATGTGAAACTTGTGGATTTTTATTGGGAATTTTAATGGTAATTTATATGTATTATTGTGATTATTTAATTGATTTGTACATGGTTGTCCCAAGACCTGGGACTCCCTCCCAGACCTGGAGTGACCCAGAGGTCACCGGTCAGGCCACCCAGCAGCCTCCCATCTGCCGACCTACCTCCCGGTGCGGCAGCCACCCGGGGCGAGCCAGAGGAGCGTGGCAGCCTGCAACAGGGCCAGGCAGCTTCATCACGGCTGCACTCCACCCCGCTGACAGTAGAAGTGCCAGACAGTCACCCCAGCCCCAGGAGCAACAGAGAGGCAGCAGCCTCGAAAGCAGCGAGAAGGACTCACCCCAATGGTGGGTGGGGCCGCAGAGTAGGGAAGAGAAAGGCTGACACACCCATGCCTGGTGAGGCTGCTGGGCCCCTTACAGGCAGCAGGATGGGCAGACGGGCGAACAAAAGCTGAGGAAGCCGGCTGAGACGGGAGGAGGTGTGGAAGGATTGTGCCAGACGCCATAGGCCGTGTGGAGCAGGGAACCCCATGGGAAGGGCCAGAGGGGAGGGAAGCAGCCTCTAAACCTCATGATTGTATTCTCCTGGCAGGAAAGCAGCAGCAACAAGGCAGGGGCAGAAAGGGGAAGACCTCATGGGAGGGCCTTTTGAGACTCGGGGAGGTGGGATGACTGGGAGAGGGGGTTGGAGCTTCTTCCATAAATGGGGATGGGAGACAAGGGTTGAGGAGGAGTGTGGAGTAGCTGCTGGTGAGAGAAGAGCGCAGGAAAGCGAGAGCTCAGAAGCCGACCAGCAGCTGTCTTACTTTGCAAGGGAGAAAGGAGTGGTGTTAACTCCTGCCACCCAGACCCAGGGGATCAGGAAGAGCACCACAATGGTTGTGTTTATATTGGATCTAAGCCCCCCCCCCCCCCAATAGGGCTGTTGAAAAAAAAATTGGTCCGGTTCGGATTCAGCCGAACCCGGCCCGACTTGGGTCCGGTTCGGCTGAATTCTGAACCCCCCATTCAGGAATGCCAAATTCAGTTCAAAGCCCCCCCTGCCTGGGCAGGCAGCGTGGAGCAGTTTAAAGACCCCCTGCCAGGTTTCAAGGGACTCCCAGAAAACCGGGCGGGGGGTCTTTAAACTGCTCCACGACCCCCCTGCCTGGGCAGGCAGCACAGAGCAGTTTAAAGACCCCCCCCCGCCCGGTTTCCTGGGAGTCCCTTGAAACCCGGTGGGGGTCTTTAAAGGCGGGAAAAGGCAGGTTCGGGGAACCCTGAAATTGAGTCTATGTAGAGCTAGTGAATTTGGGCATTGTATTCATCTAATTTTTTAAAATTCCTTCCAGCTTTTCTTTTCCAGCTCTTTTACATGTTATTTAAGATACAGTGTAGAGTTATAGAACACAACAGGAAAAACAACAAGAAAGGGCTACAATAAAGTAATGAATTATTCAATACTGTTCCCAAAACATCTTCAGTTCTGCTGCTGCAATAAGAGCCTGGAAGTCAGTAGTCATCTTCTACCACATTCCCCAACAGTTAAAATATACACAGAGATGAAAAACCAGAGATCCAGGATGAGATCTTTCTGTGTGATACATGCTCAAATGCCTTCATTTATTTTTTATGGTAGTGGAGTAGGGAGGCAAACCTCCTCTTCCCCAACTTCCTTTTCTGTGTCTTGGCTATTAGAAGCATTGTTTTTACCCAGTCTAGTGTCAAGTGATAACTTTGATTCCCGCAGGGAAGCTTTATCCTATCTGAATGAAAGTTGGGAGGAATAATAGAATCATAGAGTTGGAAGGGACCACCAGGGTCATCTAGTCCCACCCCCTGCATAATGCAGGAAATTCACAACTACCTCCCCCCCACACACCCCAGTGCCCAAAAGATGGCCAAGATGCACTCCCTCTCATGAACTGTCTAAGTTCATAGAATCAGCATTGCTGACAGATGGCCATCTAGCCTCTGCTTAAAAACCTCCAGGGAAGGAGAGCTTACCACTTCCTGAGGAAGCCTGTTCCACTGAGGAACTGTTAGAAAATTCTTCCTAATGTCTAGATGGTAACTCTTCTGACTTAATTTTAACCCGTTGGTTCTGATCCGACCTTCTGAGGCAACAGAAAACAAATTGGTACCATCCTCTATATGACAGCCCAAGTACTTGAAGATGGTTATCATATCCCCTCTCAGCCTTCTCCTTTTCAGGCTAAACATACCCAGCTCCTTCAACCTTTCCTCATAGGACTTGGTCTCCAGACTCCTCACCATCTTTGTTGCCCTCCTCTGGACACATCCTTCTTAATTTGTGGTGCCCAAAACTGAACACAATACTCTAGGTGAGGTCTAACCAGGGCAGAGTAAAACGATACCATCACTTCATGTGATCTGGACACTATACTTCTGTTAATGCTGCCCAAGATCGCATTTGCCTTTTTAGCTACCGCATTACACTGCTGACTCATGTTCAGTGTTTGGTCTACTAAGACCCCAAGATCCTTTCCGCACACACTACTTCTCAGACAAGTCTACCCCATATTATAATTATGCATTTGATTTTTCCTACCTAAATGCAGAACTTTACATTTATCTCTGTTGAAATGCATTTTTTTGTTTTAGCCCAATTCTCCAGCCTGTCAAGATCATCCTGCATCCTGGTCCTGTCTTCTACTGTATTTGCTACCCCTCCCAATTTAGTATAATCTGCAGATTTAATAACCATCCCCTCTATTCCTTCATCCAAATCATTTATAAAGATATTGAACAACACAGGGCCCAAGACAGATCCCTGATGCACTCCACTAGTCACTCCTCTCCAAGTGGATGAGCAACCCTGAACAAGCACTCTTTGGGTGCGATCTGTCAAACAATTACAGATCCACCTAACAGTAACAGGATCTAAATCACATTTTCCCAATTTGTCAACAAAAGTATTATGGGGAACCTTATCAAAAGCTTTACTGAAATCTAGATAAACTATGTTTACAGCATTCTCCAGATCCAGCAAGGTAGTAACTTTCTCAAAAAAGGAGATAAGATTAGTGTGACATGACTTGTTCTTGAGAAACCCGTGCCGGCTCTTAGTAATCAGAATCAGATCCATCCTTTCCAAATGCTCAAGGACTGACTGTTTGATGATTTGTTCAAAATCTTTTCCCAGTATAGAAGTCAAGCTGATGGGTCGGTAGTTACCCGGATCCTCCTTTTTCCCCTTCTTGAAGATGGGGACAACATTTGCCCTCCTCCAGTCTGCTGGCACCTCACCTGTTCTCCAAGAATTCTCAAAAATATTAGTAAGAGGCTCAGAAATTACATCTGCAAGTTCTTTAAATACCCTTGGATGCAATTCATCTGGCCCTGGGGACTTCTTTTCATTTAAAGAAACTAGATGTTTGTGCAGTACCCCAATGCGAATCCTCGGCTGCAAATCCCTTCCCTCATCATGGGTTCTGTTTATGCCATGTTGAGCACAACTTCCCTCACGAGAAAAGACTGAGGAAAAGTAGGAATTGAGGAGTTCTGCCCTCTCTTCATCTCCTGTTACAATTTCAGTTTCCGGTCCCCATAATGGGCTTATCTTGTCCTTGTTCTTATTCTTACTCTGTACATAGGAAAAGAACCCTTTTTTGTTGTGTTTAGCATCTCTCGCTAGCCTAATCTCATACTGAGCTTTAGCTTTCCTAACACTCTCCCTACAAGCACAAGTTATTTGTTTATATTCCTCTGGGGTTATAAGGCCCTCCTTCCACTTCCTAAAGAAGTCTTTTTTATTTCTTAATTCTTCAAAAAGCTGTTTATGGAGCCACCCTGGCCTCTTTAGGCTCCTCCTATTTTTCCTTCTCATAGGACTGGTTTGTGATTGCGCCTTCAGTATTTCATTTTTAAGAAACTCCCACACTTCTTGAACTCCCTTCTCCTTATCTATTTCTGACCATGGATTCTACTCAGCATCAGTTTAAGCTTGTTAAAATTTGCTTTCCTAAAGTCCAACCTATATGTCTGACTACGTACAGTTTTCCCTTTCCCCAAGATTGTAAATTCCAAGATTACATGGTCACTACTACCCAGGGTGCCTACTACTTTAACCTCATCAACCAGTTCTTTCCTGTTGGTAAGAATCAAGTCTAAGATAGCAGATCCCCTTGGGCTCTAAAGAGACTAGTACAATACTTGAACATTAGTTAACAAGAGGGAGTGTGATTCCTATTGTATTCATTGCAAATATAAGCCAAAAACTCAGACTCCAAACATATGTCATAACTATAGTAAAAAGGATACATATGGCTGATATACACAAACTGCTATGGGTTTCATCACACTGTGTGAGGCAAATTAATTTTTTAAAAAATTATACAGCTCGACCGACGGCTTCTGAAACAGTTTCCTCATAAAACTAACAATTAAGACAACTAAGAAGTCAGCCATAAAAAAACAACACAATAGCATCATTCTATAAAGAACATTATTCAAACCAGTTACAGATCCACTAGTGTGTTTTATGGCAGGTTACAACAGCTTATAATTAATTTGTGCTATTATCTGTGATGATCCAGACCCTGTTAAAACACACCTTAGTGAGATTTTCAGTCTTATCCCTGCCCATACAAAATTCACTTCTCCATCTTGGTAGTACAAGCACGGCACCTTTAGAAGAGCTGTGAAAAAAATTTGCATGTTAATAAGGCAACCCAGCTCCCTGATGTATGGAATCTCCTGCAGTGAAAGCAACTGAGCAACTCAGCCTATTAATCTTTATAAACAAACATGGAAGCCAAGCAAAAGTTTTTGATGCATTCATTATTCATCAGCCATGATCAATGTGTTCAGTCTAGGAAGAACATTCCTGTTTTATCACTGTTTTCACTATTCTACCTAGACCAAAGAACTTAAAGTGCAACACGATGCATACATGATAAATTAAAACTGCTCATCTCATTGTTGTATAGTTATCTCCCTGGTAGAGATTATCTGAAACTGTCACAGAAAATCACAATGTATCGCCTATTCAGTTCTTTTTCTTCTTTGTAAAGTAGTAATTGATTTACAGTGCAATACTAAACACAGTTACACACTTCTATGTGTGTCAGTGGGTTTAAGAGTGACTATGCTTAGCATTACACTGTGAGTGATAAATTGCTTTTTAAAGTATTAAAGTTTTGTCAGGTACATTCATTAATTACTAGGTAAGGGCCGATTATCCTAGAAAGATTATAGATTGTAGTGTTGGTGAGTGTACAAAGATAGCCAGTTTACTACATAGTATGGGGATTTTTTGTCACATGATCATTTGGTTATCTGGATAGTCCCAGGCTAGTTTGATCTCATCAGATCTCAGAAGCGAAGTAGGATGGCCCTAGCTAGTATTTGGATGAGAGACCTTCAAGGAATACCTGGGTCGTGCTGCAGAGGCAGGCAATGGCAAACCACACAAATGCATTCTATCTGTCAAACATGTGCACCCCACCTTTCCTCATGGTTCAAGGCAATTTAGAATAAAAGTTAAACATTTTCAGTTAAAACCAAAATAAAATAACAAACCACAAATCTTCCCCCATTAAAGGGTGCCTTCCATTCAAGCCCCCTCAAAAGCCAGGCAAATAGTCA
Organism: Euleptes europaea; assembly: GCF_029931775.1. Taxonomy (NCBI): domain Eukaryota; kingdom Metazoa; phylum Chordata; class Lepidosauria; order Squamata; family Sphaerodactylidae; genus Euleptes; species Euleptes europaea. The sequence goes on along the minus strand of NC_079314.1, from coordinate 78,585,123 downwards.
GGCTTTGCAGTGCCTCCTAAAAATGTCGGGGGCGGGGGGGGGGGTCACCTCTTCAGGGAGCCTATTCTACAGAGCCAGAGCCACAGTGGAAAAGGCCCAGACTCTGCCCAATGCCAGACAGGCCACCCTAAATGGTGGGATAGTCTGTGGGCTATAGTTGTCACACAGGGACATATGTAAGGAGATATGTGTGTCCCAGGTCATGAAGGGCTTTCAGGGTCATAACAAGCACCTTGAATTGAACTCAGAAACAGACTTGGAAGCCAATGTAGCTTTTTCAAGATGGGCAACATATGTTCCTGGCAGCTAGCCCCTAACTGTAGTCAGACTTCCACATTCTGGACCAGTTGTAGTTTCCAGGTTGTATTCAAGGGCAGCCCCTTCAGTGCATTGCAGTAATCCAATCATGAAGTTACAGAAGCATGGATCAGCATGGCCAGATCAGCTGAATCTAGGTAATGTAAGAGTTGGAGAATCAGATGCAGCTGATAGAAGGTAGTCCTGGCCAACATGCCAACCTGCTTTTCAAACAGCAAGGCAGGGTCTATGAACACCTCACACACTCTATCACATTCCCTAGAAAAGATAAATTGGAGAATGGCCTGTAATTGGCCACCTTATTCCTAAGCAATTAAGGTTTTTTGTTCAGAGGTCAATAACTGCCTCCTTCAGTAACTCCATAGGGAGTTCATGAAAATTAGACTATTAAGAAATAATACCAACGGAATTTTGAAGGTACCTTTATTAAAATACTTTTATTAAAAGACTTAATAAATATAAAAGCAATTTGAAAAAAAAGTTAAAAATATATATTTGAATTTTAGGCTAATGGGCAGATGGGTGATGGTGTTATTGTATATGATCGGTGTCAGAGGAGGAACTGAAGAAGAACTGAAACGATCATCTTCCTCTTCTGCCTGACATCTGAAAGAAAACAAAAGACATATATAAGACATATTTAAGATCATTACTTTGTTGAAATATTGTATGTTACACAATACTTAACTGTTGTAGGAAATAGTAGTCTCTCATTATTGTTGGTGTTTTTTCTACATTTTTTTTCTACATGTATGGAGATTGTAGTAATATAGTTGTTACCTTGTACATTGGGGTTTATACTTAAACAAAACTCTGTGTTTTTTAAAATTATTATTATTGTAACCTCCAGGTAATAGCTGGAGATCTCCTGCTATTACAACTGATCTCCAGCTGATAGAGATCAGTTCACCTGGAGAAAATGGCCGCTTTGGCAATTGGACTTTTTGGCATTGAAATCCCTCCCCAAACCCCGCCCATCTCAGGCTCCACCCCAAAAACCTCCCACCAGTGATGAAGAGGGACTTGGAAAACCTAATCTGCACTCAACTTGGCCTCCAAGTTGGAATGGATGAGATAGATTTTGTCAGCAAACAACCTTGCAAAATAATCACAGCTGGGAGCCAAATTTTAATTGCTGACAGTTAGACTTAGGTGGTATCAAGTAAGGCGGTTAATTTGGTAAAACCAAACCAGAAAAATACCAAATAAATGCAAATTCGGTAAATTTCTGGTTCGGGTTTACTGAGTCCACAAAAGCCGGGAGGTTGGCAAAGCCAAATTTGCCATTCCCGAATATCCAGCTTTCTGTGACTCCTGAGAAGGCATTTTTACAGGTAGAGGTCCCAAATTTTCAGGGTAACTAGAAAGGACTCTCCATGCAAGAACCCCCAAGTTTGGTAAAGATTGGGGCAGAGGGTCCAGAGTTATGGGGTCTGGAAGGGGTCACCCCATCCTCCTCCATTCAAATGCATTGGCAGACTCTTTAATATGATCTTACCAATGTATCTGAATGGAGAAGCTGGGCTTTAAATGGTGGTCGGGAAAGTTCACCCAGTGCCTTCATAGAGATACAATGTGATACACTTTGTCTCTATGGAGGTGTGGGGTGAACTTATCCACCGTTTAAAGCCCAGCTTCTCCATTCAGATACATTGAAAACATCACATTAAAGAGTCTGAACACAGCCACTTTGCCAATGCATTTGAATGGAGGAGGATGGGGGTGACCCCTTCCAGACCCCATAACTCCAGACCCCCTGACCCAATCTTTACCAATCTTGTGGGTTCTTGCAAGGAGAGTCCCTTCTAGCTACCCTGAAAATTTGGGACCTCTACCTGCAAAAATGCCCCTGCAGGAGACGTGAAAAGCCACAAAATGCATTTAATGTGTTTAAATGGCCGAATTATTAGGGAATCCCAAATTTAAAGCTGAATTCCCACCTATACCAGTATAGGGGAATTTGGCATTCGGGTTTTCCCAAATAAAAAGAGGCCATTTAAACCCGAAACTGAATTAAACCGAATTTTTTTGTTTTCAACAGCCCTAGTATCGTCATCAACCACTTTAAACAATAAGATTCTGCTGACACAGTGGTGGCAGAGAAATGTCTTCCTTGTTGCCATCACCGCCGCTACATAGGCCTGCAAATGGGTTCTATCTGATTCATCCTGAGTCTTCTACCCATGTTGCTTTAATCATCTTCCAGGTTGTGCCCCCCCCCCGCAAATTCTGTTATTGGTTGATCTGTTCCCTGCAGAAGCAACAAAAAGATCCATCATACTACATACATTTTGACACAGTGTTGTTTTGCCCTTAAAAGCACAAAACTGATGTATCAACTCTATTAGAAAACTCGCTCTGCTTCCCAGACTCATATTAAGCTCACAGTCAGTCCAACCATCACGTAACATTTCATTTTGGCCAGAAAATTTAGGATACAGTTTAGAGATAGCAAGACTAGGATCATCCAGCCCTACCCCTCAGAGATGTTAGTTCCATTCACTAATTTCACAGTCTCCAACCTTTCATGAGAGGGGGTTTCAAGGTAGAAGTGGGCATGTTCCCAGCATCCATGCTTTTTAGAGCTATCTTAAGTCATGTCCAGTAGCACCTTAGAGACCAACAAGATTTTTTAGGGTATGAGCTTTCAAGAGTCAAAACTCCATCAGATATGAAGAGAGGCAAAACTCACTTTGTCAGAGAGCTCTGACTCTCAAATGCTCATACTCTAAAAAATATTGTTGGTCTCTGAGGTCCTACTGCACTCGAATCTAGCTATTCTACTGCAGATCAACACATCTACCCTCTGAAACTAGAGCCATCTTGTCACTGACGTAATGTAACTGTTCTAGGAAGCCAGTGTGCAATGCATATGTTCAGTACCACATGGTCATTGAAGTCTTTGCAGCTCATGTATCAAAAATTATCTGATTTACAAATTACAGCCCTTGCGAGAAATTCTGTTTCCATTACCCAGATTCCACATGTTCAAATGTCTTAAACTTGATATTACTAAAAGGGCCATCTGAAAGTTGGTTCAAATAAAGAAGAAAACATTAGTACCTCATTACTTTGCAACACATGTTTTGTGTAGAACCACTAACTACAGTAAAATGAGATCACTTATATCAACACAAAGGACATCCACAGATATAAATGATACACAAAAGCCAGACTTGGAAGCCCCTTTATCTGTAAACTATACAGATATGATTTTGTTTCCTTTGTGGATTCAGGCTAACAAGTTTTCCTTTGAGCAATATATCAAAAAACAAAATGTTAAATTACAAGTTAGAAAAAACAGACAATTCAGTTTACATGCAGTAATTTTTATGATCCAAAGAACATTGAACATACCAAGAATATAAACATAAACTAAATTAAAAAGAATGGCATTAGCATGAGCGTCATGGAATGAGAACATCACCCTGAAGGACAGAAAAATCTGTCAGAGAAATAAGGACAAAAGATGGCTTCCAAATCCCTGTCCTCCCTACCAAATTTCAGACAGATACCTGAAGCATTTTTCTGTCTGTCCAAAACTGAAAGTGATCTGGAACTGGGTGGAAAAGGCTGAAAGAAACATTGGGTACTGAGCAATAAATCAGGAAGAACGTTGTTTCATTCCTCTCACTGCCTTTAAACATTGAATGTTCACTGTCCACTTTCTTAACATGTGGGAAAGGGGACTCATATAAATACTCAAGTTTCCTTCTTGTCACCTTTAGTTTAGTCTTTAAGCTACATCATTAGTATGGAAAATATCTTGTTTTCTTTATCAGGGCTAATAGCAGCTGTGGGGAGAACTACTATTATTAGTGAAATAGTGTGGCTGGGAAGAGTTAGCTTTTCAAACCAGGCCTCTTCATGGCTTCTTCCGAGGAACATTATTAAAGATGTCAAGATAACTCAGAGCAAAATCACTGGGCTTTTGATTTTATCATCTATGCCCTTAAATCTCAGTTTGTCTGTCTCCTTTATATAGCTGATTGTAACACACAACAGACCCTGATCTGGATAGCCCATGCTAGCCTGTTCTTTTCAGATCTTGGAAGCTAAACAGGGTTGGCTCTGGTTAGAGCTTGGATGGGAGACCATCAAGGAAGATGAGGGTTGCTACACAGAGGCAGGCAATGGCAAACCTCTTCTGAACATCTCTTGTCTTGAAAATCCTATATAGTCACCATAAACCAGCTGTGACTTGATGGTTAAAAAAAAAAAAGCACAGCAGACATTGACTGTCATCCAGGGTGGTGTAGCATTTGTCTTAATCTCCTTCCACATTCTGTCTTTATGCTAGCATGTGCAAGCAAAGTTCATCTGCCCCTGTGGAAGAGTTCATGTCACAGGACAGGACAAGTACAGTACTGGCATGATCTGCTCCTAGTCTACAGTTCTACCAGCTTCTGTGTGAGTATATGAGAGCAATGTGCTTTTCTGCTTAGTGGGGGCAGTACCAGGGACAACAGAAGAACGAATAAAAAGGAGCCACAGCTTATACCAAGTCCAATCCTCCCTAAACCCAGGGATGTGCCAGGTGTAAACATTTTGGAAAGACAGACCAGTACAGTCTGCTTCAGTGGCAAGATTAATGTGCAGCTTGGCAGATTAGTAAATATACAATGCCATCCTAAACAGAGTTACACCTTTCTAAGTTCATTGTATTCAATAGACTCAGACGAATGTCACTTTTCTTATGACACCATTCATAGTTTAAATTTTTTGGTAAATTTCAGTTTCGGGTTTATTGGGCTCAATTTTTGTTTTGGAAAACCAAGAATAAGCCGATTACCCTACCAGTAAAGAGGTATTTTGGATTTATTTCCAGGTTTACTGAAAAATTCAGGACCATTATAGTCTATGGAGATTTTTTTCTTGAAACTCCTGTGGGGGCATTTGTAGAGGTAAAGTCACCAAATTTGCAGTGTAGTTTCAAGGGACTCTCCTTGGATGGTTACCAAAATTTGGTGAACTTTGGGATAGGGGGTCCAATTTTATAACACCACAAAGTGGTTGCCCCCATCCTCCAGGCATTCCAAGGATTGCATATATTCATAGCATGGGAAAATCTAAAAAAAAATCCAAAATCATGTTTTCCAGCATCCCTATCCAAGGAGATTTTGTATCTGAGAAACTGTTTCCCCAAACCATTCCAAAGTGCAAAAAGCAATTTCCCCAACCATAAAAACTGAGAGTATGTGACGACCCAAAGAGAAGGAAAAGAGTTGGTTTTTATACCCCGCTTTTCTCTACTGAAAGGAGTCTCAAAACAGCTTACAATCACCTTCCCTTCCCCTCCCCACAACAGTCACATTGTGAGGTAGGTTGGGCTGAGAGAGTTCTGAGAGAACTGTGACTAGCCCAATGTCACTCAGCAGGCTGCTTGTGGAGGAGTGGGGAATCCATTCTAGTTCTTCAGATCAGAGGCCGCCATGTAGAAGAGCGGGGAATAAAACCCAGTTCTGCAGATTAGAGTCCTTCGCTCTTAACCACTACAATATGCTGGCACCAAGTTCACCCAGCCAGTTTCCATGGCACAAGTGGGGATTTGAACTAGCATCTCTGAGATCCTAGTCTGACACTTCAACCCTACACAATTCTGGTTAAATCTAAATACTGTTAGCTCCAAAAAAATATGAATACGATTCGTTTAATTAAATTCAATGCACAATCCTAATGTAAAACTCACATTTGATAATCTTTTGAATTAGATCCATAGCATAAGAAAGTATATGGAGAACCAGCATTGTGTGGTGATTAAGAGTGGTGGACTCTAATCTAGAGAACTGGGTTTGATTCCCCACTCCTCCACATGAGCGGTGGACACTAATCTGGTGAACTGGGTTGGTTTCCTCACTCCTACACATGAAGCCAGCTGGGTGACCTTGGGCTAGTCACAGTTCTCTTAGAGTGCTCTCTGCCTCACCTACCTAACAGGTATCTGTTGTGGGGAGAGGAAGGGAAGGAGATTGTAAGACGGGTTGATTCTCCTTTTTTAAACAAAGTAGAGAAAATTGGCATATAAAAAACAACTCCTATTGTTTTATAGCAAAGCCACCTGCTTCCATTGCTAACATTCCTTTGAGAGCTCCAAAAAATAGAGATTAGCGATAAGCTTCATTGTGTTACGTTGTTTGTCCTTTGAACATGTGCTCACACTAGTCTCTGAGTGTTGCTTTGGATACTTTCGAATACAGGTGTAATAGTTCTGGCACAAAAACAATTTGGGCAGGAAGAAAATCAGATCCTCATGACTTCTAAAGTTTCCCTCTCTTTCAAACAGCTGTGAAGAGAGTTTTCAAAGAGGATTTTTTTTGGCCAATTTTATTAGTTTTGGTCAATTTCTAAGTACAACAATAAGGAACAATTCAAAATAAAGGTTGTCTAAGTGGGTGCTTGCTGTTTGGTTTCCTGTGTATTCAATCACAAAACACTTTGTATTAAAGGACCTGTGCTCAAGAGTTTCTCCGCTAAAGAGCTTTCCTTGTAGAAACATGTACAATTTGGTTTTTGTTTGTTTGTTTGTTTTGGTTTTTTAAATTATTATATAGTTATTTCATATATTTCCAATCTTCGTTTCCACTGATTTCCATTTCCAGCTGTAACTTTCTTTCCCTATCCAAGAGAAATGAAATTCTCAATGAATGTACCTCTCATCCAGCCAATCCTCCTGTCTGCCAAATTTCAAACAGATAGTGGAAAATGTTCCCTGTCTAGTACAATTAAGAGAGCTATCCTAAACTGGTTTCCTCTTAGTCCTACTCAGCTTAACTTTCAGCTTACCGTATATACCCGTGTATAAGCCGACCCGTGTATAAGCCGAGGTGCCTAATTTCTCCCCAAAAATGGGGAAAAATTAGGCACCCGCGTATAAGCCGAGGGTCAGCTTATAACCCCTCCCCCCCCCACAGACTTACCTGACGGGCTCCCGGGAGCAAGCGGTGCGGCCCTGGTGGCGGCGGTGGTGCACCCGGCAGGGGCTGGGGCAGCCTCCCTGCAGTTGCAGGAGGCCGCTCCCGGCCCCAGGAAGCGGCGGCGTGGCCGGGCGGGGGCCGGGGCAGCCTCCGCGCAGCTGCAGGAGGCCGCTCCCGGCAGCAGGAAACGACGCGGGCCCAGCGGCGGCGGTAAGTTCCCTCCTCCCTCCTCCCTCCCTCCTCCTCCCTCCCTCCCCCCTCTACCGTATTGACCCGCGTATAAGCCGAGGCCGGCTTTTTCAGCCCTTTTTTTGGGCTGAAAAACTCGGCTTATACGCGAGTATATACAGTACTCCTGGTGAAGTGTTCTCAGAATTGCACTGTGAAATAGTTTTCCACGGAGCAAGAACAGAGAAATATTTCCCAACCTGTGAAGGCTCTCATGTTTTCTCTGGTCTATCTCTCATTCTGTCTTTTACCTGTTTGTCCATCTCTGGTTTATTACTGATCTTAACTATACTACATACACATTAAGATGGCATACTAGGTTCTGCTTATCACTATGAGGGGTGAGTTGATTTTGTTTCTGTCCTCCCAGCCCCAGTATGGAGCGCTGTATGCCAGCGTGTGCAAGCAAAACAAATCCTTGTTAGGGTTTTGTCATATTGCTGCCAGTCCCTCTTCCCATTCTGAGAGCCATGTCTTTTGCACTCTGAGATCTTCTGGCCTTTTGAAGTCAGATGCAATCCATTTTAATGTTGAAGGAAGTATGTGACTGGGGGGGATGCCCGGAGAGTAGGTGGAGGAACCAAGGACATTGTCGTGCCAGCTCAAACAGGGCTAAACCAGTCACAAGGGTGGGGCCCAAAGGCTATCACCTGGGATGTAGCTGGGTAATTGGGTCCATGGCTGTCCTAACAAGGGAAGACATCCCATTGGGCTGGAGAGGACGCTGCGTTGGAGGAGGTTGGAGCCCCTCCCCCAGTTCCTGGGCCAATGGCAACTCTTGGGTCAGGACTTAAGAGCAGTCATAAAGAGGAGCTGGGAGAATGCATGAGAGGGGAGTTTTTGACAGTGGAGGTGAGGATAGGGAACAAGGTAGCTGGAGCAGGAGGTGACAGAACTCTCCTGGTTGAGAGAAGCTTATAGTACTTTTCTCCAATGCAAGACATGAGTTCTAAGTTACCTGGCATGCTTGTATTCCTGGGGGACCATGGAAACCTGATCCCTTCCAAGTCATATGTGCAATCTCACCATTCCCCTTCCATGGGTGGTGCCTGAGAAAGACCCAGCTGATACACAGGGTCTCTCAGTTAAGGCTGGAGTTTCCCTTGGTGTTTTTAAAAGGAAGTAGCTTGGCTGCCTGAATACTCCAGATGAGTGTTCAGGAGACTTTTCTACAACCCTCCAAAGCTCCTCACATCCATAGCAATGAGTTCTGACCCAAGTTTTCATGATACTCACCAAGGCCTCCAAATTTAAGCTTCCCCAGTAATTCAATCATAAACCTAGGAAGGATCATCAGCTCACCTTGGCCATTGTTTGCAAGTATGAGTCATGCCTGCAACCAAATCTATTTCCTGTCTCCTTTACATCACCCTAGTACTCTTCTCTGGGTACACCTTACAATACAAAGTTTGAACTGTTCTATGACAGCTTGGATTGGGACTCTCAAAACAAAGGGGTCTCAGATTGTAAACTTCCATCAATCACAGTGCAACCCAAATTCTAACAATGGGCTGCTGGATATTGCACATTTGACCATCATCATTGCAGATCATCATTCCTCCCCAAATTCAGCCAATAGCAGCCCTTCCCCTATTTGCACTATAGATTCATAAGAAGGGCATCTCAAGTCATCCATTTTCATAGCTAGCTTTGTTCCAGAGCCTTCCTCCAATGCTGAAATCGCAGGACTCCCTCCTTCCAATTTGCTAATTGGTTCTGCTCCAGAACCTTCTTCCAACATCGTAAGCATGAAATCACCAAACCCTCCCAATCAAGGCAGGTGAAGTACACTTTTCCTCTCTCTGGCTTCCCAAAGTGACCCTCCTTGTCTCTATGTCTGCTCCCCCTTTTCCTCCCCTCACCAGCTGGCCTTCCCTACTATATGCTCACCTGGATATGGACTCCTTCACTTTTCATTCAAAAGAATCCTTTCTTGCTTATCCTGCTGTACTTTTTGGACCCTTTTTGAGCAATCCATCACCTATCTGTTCTCTTCAGGGCAGACTAACCATGTGGGAATAACACAATTTGGCATAACAGTGCTTTTAACTTTACTTGAATATTTAGCTTAAAGTACTACAACTTGGCACTAGGATTGTGCAAAGTGGATGATTTTTATTTGTAGCAAAAATTGTGTCCAGTAGCACCTTAAAAGCTAGCACATAACTACTAGCTTTTCATATGGTAGTATACCTGATGTTGTGAGTTATACTTGTTAAAAGGCTGTTTCTATCGACTGTAACTTAAATCTAGATGACAGGTTCTTATTAATTTGAACCGTATGTTGTGGATCTGCGTGCAACAACAAAAAAACACATCAAGGAGACCCTTCTTTCTAACAATAATATGAGCATTCTATTCGTTTTTAACAACTAAATATAATTAGCAAACAATAGTCATGTGGCTGCAAAGTACTACACTTTCCAGCCTGCAGCAACATTTTTCTATACAAAAAGTAATGCAGTATATAGAATTAGAAGAGAGGGCAAAATAATCATAACAGGCCTCTTGTTTTTTTATGTTATTAAAATACGGATTTCCTTTGCATGATTCAATCACCTGCAAAGTAGGTAGAAAGAAATGAAATCTTAAATGTCGCTTGAGCCTTAATCAATGTCCATGTGCTGAACCAATGGGTCAAAGACATTGTCTCATACAGCAGTTTTCAATGCTTGATAGAATATTTGGAAATCACCCAACTCATTTCCTGAAGAGCTGAAGGAGTGAGGAAATCAATATGCTAACAGAACATAATGACTCTCGGTGGACAATGCTACAACAGTCAAGTCTACCCTTGCTAACCAGTTGGGATTATATTTCACATCTATTGTAAAAACAACGATGCTGGCGCTTGCTCCGCTGGGCTTCTTTTCATTGGGGAAGTTGCAGGAACTGGCTGAGACTAATCTATCTTAAAAAAAAAAACGATCCCATTGGCTTGGATGAAGCTGAAACAATTACTCGCAGGTTGCTTTGTTAAAGACAGCAAAACAATATGTTACTTTAAAGAAAATTGTTTCTTTTAAAAGTACAAAATATTTTCAGTTATTATTTCATAATAATACTCTATTACTGGAGTTTGGGCTTTCATTATGCAGCTTAAGAAACATGTACTTGAGGCATAGAGAAAGGCAATGACTTGGCCATACCCATACAATTCATGCTTGAACTAGAAAACTATCCCCATTGCTACCATGCCATCCACTAGATGACACTATGATCAGGGTTTGGGGTAATTTTGAAAGGTTTTGGAAAAAATTGTATAAGATGTCACTGTATGTTTTAAGAACAAACCATTATAAAACACAAAGTTGTATTTATGTTCTTCCTCAAATATGCTTAACGCTGATATTTTTGTTTCTCGTTTGAATAGCTGGCCTTTAAACCCTCCCCCCACATACTATTTCTTCAGTTTCTTAAACCATATGCATTTGCCTGAATGCAAAGCTACTCCAAAGTGATCAAGTGACTTCTCTGGTTAGCTCCTCCTCTGCCTGCCTGCTTTCTCAAGAGATGCTTGGTTCTCGCTAAGAGATACCTTAATTGTTTCTGCATGTGCTGTACCTGTGCCAGTAGCTGCTTGCATTTCTTGGCCTTGCCAAGTTTTTCATTGCAATTTAGTAATTCCCATCCTCTGCAAAAATACACAGAAAGGAGCCAAACTGCCGTTTGCTATCTTCAACAGATGTCTTTAAAATTTTGGTATTATTCCAAGTTGCTGGTTGAAAAAAATAGAAACCAAGGTTTTATTATGATTTTTGCCATACTTCTTTGTCTGTGTGGGGGAGGGTAAAGAATTGTCTCTACATTGCCCCTACAAAATGAGAAACATAAGTAGGGTGATAACTTTTATTAACCTGAGCTTTGTAACATTAAAGAGGATTTGGTTTCACTTCACTGTATGAAAATGTCTGTGAAATATGCAATGTCGTACTTGCTATCTTGAACAGATGTCAGTTAATTTTTTTTAAAGCCCTTGTAATGAACATGAGTTATATTAAACCTGATGGCTAAGGTTGGCCCAACTTGACATTATGGGCATACATATTTAGAACTGCTCCAAACATTTTGGAGTAAGCCTATATTTGTATGTTGCCATGACAACAAGAATTAACTCTTACTCTGTTTCCCACTTTTCTCATCCTTTCTATTTATTTTTTTGCTCATTATCTTTGGGAGTCCATGGCTGTTAAGTAGGAACCATATCCTTGCTAACCACTGAGCCGGTAAGAGTGCTTAGTTCAAATTAGCATAGACAATGGAACCCTATAACATAAACCTCCTTGATTGGCTTTAGTTATTTATCAAAATGCTACCCTTTCAGTTTATATGCCACCCTTTCCATTTATACAATGGACCACCCCGAGGGCAGCTGACAACAAGCTAACAACAAGCATAATGTTTCAATGAGAGTAAAATTATCAGTCAGTTCCTAATTATTCTTCAGTTCATCATAAAACAAACATCATCCATTAAATTAGCCTCACTAAAATACAGAACAACAGGTCCAACCATCAACCAGCAGCATAGCCAGCAAAAGCTGTGGAAAAAACAATACAATTGTAAGTAACCCAACGACAGCAGTGATACAGTGAGTTGAAATTCACTTGGTCAAAAATTTTAACTTCATGGCAGAACTACAGAGAAAGCCTTCTTCCTCATGGCATCCACCAGGTACTCCTCATGGCATCCAGCTGGTACTCCAGTAGGGCCATACTCTGTCCTGTGCTCACTATCAATGCAACCCTAAGCAGGCTTACACCCTTCTATGTCCATTCAGTTGACAGGCTTAGAAGGAGTCAACTCTACTAAAGATTGCACTGTATGCCATTGTAAGCCAGTAAGTACTTATCCTGTGCCTGTGATTTCTGAACTTTGACAGCATTGCTAAATTAAAGTAAGGTCACATGCATGATATCCAACCATCTCTTTGAATGCCAAAATAGAACTTGCAGTTATATGTACTTCAACTTCAAAAGAGCAAATGGTTGCTATTCGGGAGAAACCGTTCATTGCTAACTAGCATTTGGCAATGGTGATATCAAATCCTATGCTAATCAATGTTTTTTTTCTTTACATGCCAAGTGTAATATTATACAATCCCATGGAAGGTGTGGGGTATAGTCTGAATGCTATTTCAAGGCACCAAGTGTTCATAAGGCAAAAAAAAGAAAAGCCTAACTTGTATGGTAGCTATTTTCATAGTTAGGAATTTCAGAAGGGATTTACAACATGCAGTAAAGTATAGCATTTCTTCCCCCCCCCCTCAGTTTTAGTCTTTGATCTCAATAGTCATCCCAATTGTATTGCCTTTCATTTTCAGATACAGAGTCAGGCAGATCAAATCACTAATAAATTGGCTGCAAAAAAATGCCATTACTGTTTTCACATTTGAATTATATTCTGGCTATACAATGATTTTCGAAACAATTTCATGTAAAACTGGTTACCTCATCCACTTAATGATTAGGCCGTTGTTTCTGTCAGGTTCAAAGACTTTCAATTTTTGGTAGATTCTGATGTCATTATTTCATATAGAACATTTATAGTGGAATGTAACAAAATAACTTGCTATGTCAACTGTCCTGGATTTATGAAGTAAATCAATAGCTACTTGGGCAGGGACCAAATACATTGGTCTTTTCACCAGAATCAGAACCTTACAACACAGGATTGCTGAATGCATGACTGGGTCTTGAATTATCAGCCTTACCCACATGGTTGGGTCAGGAATGAGCCCTCTAAATAACTCCCAGTTGAATGACAGCCACTTAACAACTCTTAAAATATATAAATAATCTGGAACTCTTAGATTAAATATTTTCTGCTGGCTATAAAAGACAGAATGGATTGGCAATCCTTTTCAAAACTCACAGTTTCTGACAAATCCCAGGACAACAACATTCAAGTTCACATAAAGTGAAGCAATGACTGTGAGGACCCTGCCCTCTCCTCCTGCCAAGACCCCTCAGATAGTAGGGTTCCCCTCTTATTTTGGATTTAGTTGTTTTAATAGGCATTCCCTTTTACAGCCTAAGGGCCAGGGGATCTGAAACTTGGGGAGTCTCATAGGGCACCTGAGTTGAGCCATGACATTGGAGATTAAGTGGAATTAAGTGGAAGGGTGATGCTCCAAGGAAAGTAGAACAGGTGCAATCTCCTCCAGCTCTGTGTCACATCTTTCTCAATAACAAAAGACTTTTAAATGCTGAAGAAATCAAACAATATCCGGACTAGGATTGTGCATATCAATATACCCAAACCAAAAATAAACCCGAAATTAGCTGTTTCAGCAATATTCAGGTTCGGGGTCAACCAAATACCAAAACCTGGGAATCTGCCTGAAGCCAAATAGGTGATTCAGCTATTCACCTTTTATCAGATGTACAGCTCTGTGCTTTTTCCCATTTTTCTTTGACTGGTTTTGTTAGGGCCCCATAACTGGGGCCTTTTTGAGGTAGAGGTTGTATAATGTTAGCCAACTTGGTCTGACCAAACTAGTCTGGAAGGGTCATTTTAAAAGACAGGGCTCACCCAGTCCTATCCAGAGGGATATATCCTCCAACTAAAAAGCAGCCACTTCTACAGCTACTTATTGGGCTTTTGAAGAAGACTCCTCAGCTACATGGATGAGCAACCTCCTTCACAAGAGGTTTGTGGTCATGACTTTGGTTGACTCTGATATCACCCCCCACCCTGAAAACCTGCTCTCAAACTGAAGGTCGTCCCAAGTAGAGGCTTCGTTTCCCTACACTGTGACCATCTCTTTAAATCAGATTTTTTAATGACTATAATAAAGGACTGTTCATAGGATGTCATTTGCCACCAAAGCAAATGTTTTCTGTGCCTTATTTTTTCTTGCATTTAAGCCGTTTTCCTCAGTTTGGGAGATAATTTGCATGGACATCATGCTATGTGCCCCAGATACGAAGGGAGCCCTCAGACTTTGAGGCACCAGCCTGCCACTTATCTCTTTCTGCCAGTCCTCGGCGATGCTGAACTTCTGAACCTGAAAACCAATGGACGGCTCAGCAGGCAAGCCTGGTGGATGGGGGTGACCCCTTTGTGAGCCCATAAAATTGGACCACTTGTCCCAATGTTCACCAAACTTCAGTGTCCGCCTAAGGAGAGTCCATTGCAGCTACACTGCATATTTGGTGACTCTATCTCCAAAAATTTCTTCACAGGAGCTTCGAAAATATCCCCATAGACTATAATGGACCCTATTTTTTTTGGTAAACCCAGAAATAAAGCCGAAATACCAGTATGGGTATTTGGCTTATTCTGGGTTTACAAAAACAACAACAACTGGGCCCAATAAACCAGAACCCAAAATTTACCCTTTCTTTTCTTTTCTTTTCTTTTTTGCATGACCTTAATCCTGACACCTTCTAGAGGTGTCTGCCCAGCCCAAGGATATTGCTATTTCGTTAACCTATTCCTGGTCCCTCCTCTTTCTCCCCCCCCCCACATTTTCCTACCAAATTTTGACAGCAGTTAACTTTAAACCAGCAAGTGAGATTTAAACTTTTTATCTTGACCCAATCCAAAGTTGGACTGGTCAAACCTCCACCTACCCTGGGGTCCTTCTGTCTATAAAAGAAGGATCCCCAGACCCAGCAAATGGTTTCTCAGATCTCCGGTGGTCAGAACTCTGGTTTCCTTCTGAGAACCCCTGTTGCATGCCACAGGCTTTTTCTCTTTGCTTTGCTGGCTTCTCACTCTGCTCTTTGGCTCTCCTCTGCATCTACCCGGGACCCCTTCAGGCCTTAAGCCCCAGATTTAAGGTTGTATATTCCTTCCATAAAACTTCCCAATTTCTTCCCTTCTCCCTTTTATAAAGTGCACCCTCTTATTGTTGTTGCTGTGTGTGGGTGTATGTGTATGTGTGTGATTGCTTAGGGAATCAGTTCTCAGATGCTTAGTGTAGGTTCTTTACATTTTTATTATTTGTATACAATAAAGTTATTTGTTTGTGTTTAGACCGGTAATTATTCGCTCACACTCTCATTCTTCATAATTTTATTTTGGGGTATATCGACTGAGATCCACTCTGGTATACACAGGCCACAAGGTCTTGCATTATTCCTTTCTGGAACTTTTTAAAAGCTGATTTCCCCTTCTCTGGGTCCAGGTTGGGTAACAATGACAATCTCTTTTAGAGGTTCTTCCAGATGCATAGGACTGAGTTAATTCCACAGAGCTGGAGACTGTGACTGAATGACACAATCATGTGGTCAGTAGTTAATTGCATTATCCAGTCTGCAGCATTTACTTCTCAGCAGGGTGCCTCTTCTATGGGAAAGACCCACATTATATGTCCATTCACATGATTGCATCATTCAAGGACAAACAATTTGGTTCTTTTAAGAGCAGCCACAGAAAAGTCCAGAATAGAGTGAGGACACAGGAAGATTTCCTCTTTTCCTGGACTATTTTCCTGATTCAAAATGGCCTTCCAAGCTGCTTTCAACTCTGCCAAGGCTAAAAAGCCCATATTGAGTCTATGTTTAAAGCAACAAAATGACGGAATCATTTTGATCAGGGAAAAAGGCATGAGAAAAAAGTAACCACCTCCCCCCTGTACCTCAGCCCAGTCAATATTGGGTCCTCTCTGGCTGTTTTTTAAGAACTAAACTACATATCTGGAACTCCAGTTACAAAACTTCAACACCAGATGAACCTGGTGGTAAAACATAATACATAGGATTGACTCACAGAAAAGTGGTTTTCATTTTGGCCTTCATGGTTAGAATTCTGAGCTGACCTCTAGTTTCAGTAGGTTTAATTGGGAACCTAAAACTGATAGCTTGTACTACTACTGTCTGTAAAGTTTGTAGCCCTTTTCCAGCCCAAACAGCCTTCCAACTAAGAAGTCTCTTTTTCCAACAGAAGAGGAACTTTAATATTAGGGTAAATTTAAACATTCTGGAGTGCACAAGTTGAGTCTGGGGTCCCCACCATGTGTCCTAAGATTCTCCTTCCTTCAAGCACACATTGTGCCTGATTCAGATTGTAACTATGATGTGTGTGGAGAAGGGCTTTAACCCACAAGTATGCTGATTGGTTTTTCCAAAGGGTCAAACAGAACTCTCCAAGACCATTTCAGGTTAGGAAAACAGGGTGGAGGAAAGCAAGCCCCTTCTCCATGTGCACCCCATTGGTGCTCTAGATCATGCACTGTACTAATGGGAATTGAGGAAAACCTACAACACATACCTGACTGTTGCACAGGATACAGAGACTCAACCTGTATACTTAGTGATGTTTAAAGTAGAGGAAAGCTCCTCAGATTGGAGGAAGACTTCAAACTTTGCTGAGTGGTTATAGACCAATATGACATTCAAAGAGAACAGAAACTTTTATCAAGATAATTGAGTTCCTTATTTAAACGTTATCAGTTTGCTCTTTAAAAATACAGCAGCAGCAATGCTTTACCAGTGGCAGGTGATGTGTCCCTTTTAGAAAAGCTTAACAAATCACAAATTGAAGGAACACTTTTGACCATACTCTACATTGTTCAATAAGATTACACCAGCCACCATAATTCACCTTTTTTATTGTAAAATTTTTCAGAAATGAGTGGGCTTCTTTCTTCTTTGTTATTAAGTTTTTAATACCTATAAATGCTCTGATGTAGTCTGGCAACCATTCTTTGCTTCCCTCCTCACTTTTCTCACACTTATGACATAAAGAATTCTCAGAAACTCCTTCCCCCAGACTGCTTTGTTTATAGCAGCACATTCCTAAGTGTTCTCAGCAGATGCTCTGGTACTTTGGAATTGGCTGCCAGTGGAGCGATGAACTGCTCCTTCCTTGCCTGTATTTAGGAGAATATTAGTAAGGCGTTGTTCCTAAGGGCCTTGTGTTGATTCTACTGCTATTGTGTGGTCTATAGATTTGGACTGTTGTTTCATTGGTGCTGATATGATATTCAGCTATAGTCCCACTTCTGTATTTTGGCCCCCAACATACTTGATTATGTCTAACTTGGAGCAGACAATAGAATAGAAAAGATCTATGAAATGGGGGGTGGGGGAGGAAGTCATTTTCAGTGTCAAATAGGTTGTCCAGTCCCAGATTACATATATAGAAAGAGTTGGTAAATAAAGCAGGAAAGGCAGCCTTGTAAAAATATCTTTGGTTATCTCATTCTTGAAATATTGTTACATTAATGATTGACATTAGGTTGACATTAAAATGCTACTTGGGCATGGATTTTCCAATTACATATTTAGTCGAGATCAATATTTCCAGCCTTACCAAACTAAAATTAGTCCGTAAATCATTCTAGGTTTTGACCCTTTCAGGTTTTTGTTCAATCATGCAATGAAAAAAAAAAGTCTAACCAAAATGAATAACAGGGTCACTTCATTCTTGTGTCAGTCTCACCAGGAATTAAAATCCCTGAAAAGTGTCATTAAGCAATCAATTATTTAAGCAATGGATGACACTCTGCACATATTTATTATTTTATAACAATCTGTAAACTAAAGGGCATTTAAATGCCCCCCTCACTCTAATAATGCCATGCTAACTCTAAATTTAAAACTGGTTTTTATTAATATTAATTTCAAGCATATTATTTCTAATTTCCTAACATGGTTTGCTGACAGCTGCTAAAGTTTTTTAAAGTTCAAAATATACAGTTCTGGTCTTGATGTCACAGGAGCTGTCAGTGTATGATATATGGGCGCATTTAGGCATTGGATCTGAGAAAATCAACAGTGACTGAATTTGTTATAGTTGCAAAAGGACATTTGTACTGTGTGGAGTCTAAAATGACAGGAAATAAAATATCTCCTTGTCACAAGAGTGACAGAGTAGAGAAATACTAAACACTGAAATGATTTTACACTGCATAAAGATTGGTAAGTTGGGTTCCTGTGCTTCTGCATTTCTCAAAACTTGTACACATCACCACTTTGGTATACAGTAGTCATGGGAAAATCCTGAATATAGTGGCTATCAGCCCATGGTGAGCAAATCATGCATATGTGCAGTTACAATGCCAGAATCAACTGTGACAAACTAGACTTTTGTGGCGGTGTGCAAAAGGTGAATCCTCAGCCTAGTAGTGACCAGAGCTAGGCATCTGTCCAGGCTCACTTCTTACTGGAGACACTAGATTGAACTTTCAGGTCCTAATGGGAGGAAATCATGGTAGCAGTGGAAGCTATTAAGAGAATTACTCCTTGCTGTTCCCCTTCCCCAACACACATCCCAGTCAGTTTAGATAGATAGGGGCTTCTTGTTCACTCTTTCATTTTCCAATAGCCTATGCTCTAGAAGGAAAGGAAGGCTATCTCTTCCACACTCTTTTTATATCTGCTGGAACCAATATGGCCAAAAAGCTTACTCTGCTTCCTTCAATCTAGCTGCAATGCAAGGGGTAGACAAGGGAGCTGACCACTCAAGGCTGAAGGGGGGTTTGAGTGGAAATCGGCCCTTTGCAATGCAGCGCTTCCAGATGTAAACTGGAAATGATGTGTCGTCGCGTGCACGGGTTGCCCGCCGACCCTCAGTTGGTCAGCGGGCAGCCAGGTGGATTGGTGGAGGTTTGCCCACCACCACCTGGCACTTGGCAACCCTAATTATTGCATATCATCAGGGTTAGTGAGTAATAGCTAATGAAATATGGCTAGGCAAGGGACACCTGGGAAGATTCTCTTATTTGCAGACATAGGGCTGAGTTGTGGGGTCCACCCACCCAAGCGCGAAGTCACCCCCACCCCACACCTATAGACCCACAAATCCCCGAGTTCAAATGATGCACACAGTCTTTGTTGGGTGAAACTGGCCATAACTTTATTGGTTACAGCTCTAGGCATTGGAGTAGCATAGGGGCAGGATCCAGGCTTCAGCTGGCCCAGCTGCCAGAAATTGATGCCCGCCTGCTGGGTGCAGCCTGAGATGGCAGTATGCGGGACCCACATGGACGGAAGCCAGCTGTGTGGTCCCCTGCCACTTGGAAGGACGTCACCCTCACAGCCCCCAAGCTGGGCATGTACCAACCGGGCCTCCTCCAAAACTCCTTATTGGGTTCCCCAGAGCAGGGGAAAGGGGGCCTGCAGGCTGGCTTTCTCCCCAAACTGGATCCGGCCCCATGCCCAAACTGCCTACCTCCAAAGTTATGACAAGAGATAAAACAACAATATTTTTACAAACCAAACAAACATAGGGACTGTGGGTGGGACAAAAGCGAGAGGAAAACTGAGAGAGGAGCAAGGAGGTAGCTCCTTAAATATGCAGCTGGAGGACCTGAGTGAAAACCTTAGGCAAGGCTCTGGCCAGGGAGCCCCCTGCCCCTTGCCTGGGCCTGATTGGCCCATTCAAATCCCCCAAGCTGGGAAACTCCCTCCGCCAAGGGCCCGATTGGCCTAGGGAGCTCCAGCTGGGGTGATGAGGCAAAGGGTTGGTGTGGCCCCATTTGCCCGCAGCCCCGCTGGCCCGCTGCAGGGCTCCAAACACATGGAGTTCCAGAGCTGCTGCGACCCAGCTTAGGCCCTAAAATGGGCCTTCGTTGAGACGGGGCCCACACTTTCCAGTTTTTCTTTCCCTACCATCTTTTCCTTAAACAAATCAAAGGTAATATGGAACAACATATTATTTGACTAGCACAACTACAGAATACTTAATAATGCACAACTTTGATAAATGTTGGACATTATTTTAAGACTAGAAGTAGACATTACTGGAGACACATGGCAGCCACTGAAATGAGACATACAAGGAAAGCAGCTCTTCTTCAAGGTAACATGTTTTCTGTCTGTGATCTGGGTGGGCTGAAGACAGGGACAGCCCATGGAAGAAGCATAAAATGTTTGAGATGCAATTCAGAAGAATTCTGAGCATTCAATTTAAAAACAATCTCCATTCGCTATTTTATGATGGAATAGGGCATATTATTTCTAGGGAAACCTATGCATGGGGGTAATTTATGGTTTAATATTAGTATCTAGCCACAACCTTGGCACTTTGGGGGGGGGGGACATGTGTCCAATGGAAGGGACGCTCCAGAGCTGGGAACAGCTAGGTGGAACATCACATAAGGTTAGGACAACATGCATTATAAATATCAGGGTGGTAGTTATCCTAGCCAACAATCCCAGGAATAACTACTACCAACTGCATGTATCAATAGAGTACTTCCTCCTCATAGATAACACTGCATTGAATCCTGCATTGTTGAATTTATGAAAACTGTTATGCAGCATTGCTTTTTTCCCCATTTCTTTTTTTCTGCGGCATTGACTGAGTACTCCCAGCTGTCTGCTTCTTCTGCCTTTTATCTAAGGAAAGAGGAAGCTTTCAGGGAACCTGTTGCCTGATCAGAGCACATTTCCTCCTATGGGTCATGTGTAGAAGTAGATGTCTTGCTGCTATTGTAAACATTCTAGTGAAGTCATAAGGGATGTTAGAAAACAGAATGGTCTGCTGCAGCTGCTTCTCCTACAATTGTTGTGCCTTTGATATTTCCAGCTCCAGTGCCAAGAGGTTTAGTTCGTGTTGACCGAGCAGCTTTGTGCTACTTCAGCTAGACACTGAAAGGAAACAGCTTCAGGACATGGTTGGTATCAGTAACGCGCTCATCTTCCTTACATCCGATTATAGTTAGATTTTTTTTTCTTGCCTAGGATGATTTCCCTGTTTCATTACTCATTTCTGTTCTCCCCTCACTTTGGAAAAAGGATGCAATATTTATAAAGCAAAACAACTGGTTGTATTGTCAGACGCTTCTGCTTTTTCCATGGTGTGCCATGTAATACCTCACCCATCACTTTATTCAAAGGCTTCCTGTCATGCAACTGGAATACACAGACAGTCCATTACTTGGGGGGGGGGGGGGTTTGCATGGCAACCAGAAGTGGCACAGCCACGCTGCTGCCAGAAGATTCCCAGCCACCATAGAGAAGAAAAACCCATTTTTTAATTAATAAAAATAGAAGAAGGGTGAAAAAGCCCCATAGCCTTTAGCAGGGCTGCACAGCCAAAAAAGGTGGTGTAGCCACGCCACCATTGGAGGGGGCATTCCCAGGGCAAAAGGGGCTGGGAATCTGCCTAAAGGCAGCTCTGCCCCCAGGAATGCCTCCCAGGACACCGGAACGGGGACTTGCACCAAATGGATGGCAGCGGGAGGTTGCGCTGGCAGGGGAGGCCGGTGCAGCTCTGCAGTGCCCAGGCACCAGTAGAAATGCCCCCTGTGCTTGCGTAAGAGCCCATTATCACAGGATAAATGAGCACTTACGCCAGCACAAGGGCATGTCAGCTCCTAAGCCAATTCACCCTCCTTAGGAATGCGCCCTGAGTCTTTATTATTATTATTGTTGTTATTAATTTTCAAAAGAATAAAGACATGAACATAAAATAAAAGGGATAGCGGAAAACCAGGGATTACAATAATGCATCAAAAATATTCCATCTACAGTAGTCTGGATTATGATCTAGGATTTAAAATGGGAAGAAAGAATCTAAATAGTAAAAACTGTGCAACAATATGATGTAGCTGGTTGGGCTATGTTCCTTTCTAAGTTTCCTCAGGAGTAAATGGAATTACTCAATTTATTTCAGTGATTTTATTAGTATTTCTGTTAGACTTCAACCTATTTGTCTTGCCAACTTCTCCCAGAATTACAATCAGTTCTCCTGAATAAAGTGGCTTCTTTGGACTATATGGTATTATAGCTCATTCAACAAACCCCATCCTCTCCAGGTTCCACCCCCAGAATCCTAGGAATTTTCCAATCTAAAGTTGGCAATTGGAGTTTCTACCATGAGCATATCAGTAAAATGTCATAATGGATACTCCAAAAAAGCAAAAAAGAGAGGGGAGAGGTCTCCATACTACGAAAGAAAGAAAGAAAGAAAGAAAGAAAGAAAGAAAGAAAGAAAGAAAGAAAGAAAGAAAGAAAGAAAGAAAGAAAGAAAGAAAGAAAGAAAGAAAGAAAGAAACTACAAACTCAAGACCCCAGCAAAAAATAATATATATATGTAATAAATACAAACAAAAATTAGTGGGTATCTGTGTCAATAATGATGACTCATCAGCCTTCAAACTGCTTTGAGAGAAGGATATCTATTCAGCTGATGAGTCATCTGTAATGATTACATGGGTATATGCTTCTTTATTAATTCCAGAGCAAGACTACATGGCTTTATATGAACCATGTTTCTGTCTCTAAATAATGAGACAGGTCAGAGTAAACGGAAGAAGATTTTCCCTTGAAACAAGTGATACCTGGCAGCTCATCTTTTTGTACAACTTCAGATTCTTGTAACTTAAATATATGTAATTAAGTGATTTATTGCACAGCAATTATAACTTCCAGATTCTTGTAATCTAGATACATGTAATCAAGTTGTTTCTTTAATATGATATTCGGACATTGACACACATTAAAGGTGCATTCCTGAGGGGTGTGTGAAGCTCCTTAGAAGCTGGTATGATCCCGTGCCAGCACAAGTGCCCCCTTATCCCATGATAAGAGGAATTTACGCCTGCACGGAGGGTATTTATGCTGGCACCTGGGTGATGCAGAGCTGTGCTGGCCTCCCCTGCCAGTGCCACCACTCCAGGAACTAAATCCCAGAAGAGGCAGCAAACGCCAGCATGGGGGTCAGTCCTGGGGTGTTCCCAGAGGCAGAGCTGCCTTTAGGCAGCTTCCTTATCCCTTTCAGCCTGGGAATGCCTCTCAGTGCCGCGGCATGGCTATACCGCCTTTTTTGGTGGCATCGCCCTGCTGAAGTCAGTGGGGCTTTTGTTGCCCTTTTTTATCTTATCATTTTTTAAAAATAGGTGTTTATTCTCCAAGGTGGCCAGGAAGCCTCTTCGGCAGTGGCTTGCCTGTACCACTCCCGGCCTGCCACACAACCTCCAACCCCGGAATGGGCTGTAATTTATATTTGTATTTATTACATGAATAATGTGCCATTTAACAATAGCCAAAAAAATGAAATCTGAAAATTCTGGGGAAAGATGGGGGGGTTTTTTGGGAGGGGGGCCTTTGGGGGCATTTGCGAGCTACTACTAAAGGCAAAGATTCCCCATGGAATATAATGGAGGCATTTACATTTAAATATGAACATATGAAGCTGCCTTATACTGAATCAGACCCTTGGTCCATCAAAGTCAATACTGTCTACTCTGACTGGCAGTGGCTCTCCAGGGTCTCAGGCAGGTGTCTTTCACATCACTGACCTGCCTAGTCCCTTTAACTGGAGATGCCAGGGATTGAACCTGAGACCTTCTGCATGCCAAGCAGATGCTCTACCACTGAGCCACAGCCCCTCCCCCAACGCCTTCATTGAAGCCTAAGGGGAATCTTTCCCAATCTTTACCAAACTAGGGGGTTCGTATAAGGAGAGTCGTCAGCAGCTATGCTACAAATTTCGTGCCTGTATCTTAAAAAACCATCTCCCAGAGCCCTGAAAAGATTACCCATTGAGTATAATGGAGCCAAAAACATTTAGATATGGGGGGGGGGAGCCATGAACAAACCCTATATTGGTAAAGGGGTTTGGCTTTTTTTTTTTAAATACCAATAATTTTTGGGTCTTACATACCTGGATCCAAAAAATACCAAAAGAATTTTTGGGTGCACACCCCTAATACATGTATTAAATAGTATTAGGGATTATACAGAACTATGTGACATCTTGTAGGCACAACAGCTAGAACAGAAATCACTCAGGACCCCTGTTTGAGAATGTCTATGCAAGTGGAAACAGAAACATCACAAGATACAGCCTCAAATTAGTGACCCTTCCACCAAGCCTGGAAGGATTTATTGGGCAACAGTACCAACCCCTTTGAGAGATCTAGGAAAATAAAAATCATACTGTCTGGTGAATTCTAGGTGATTTTGATTATCCACTCTTTTTAATCCCCCCCAAACCAAATTTGAAGCCTGGTTTATATGGGTGAAGATAATCTAGTGCAATTATGGGTTTGATTAAATCATGTGGAAATGACATCATTTTCTCCTATTAACAATCTCAGTCCCTTGCTCTCTGCTTTGTTTATTCTGCATTTCCTACTGCTTTTCAAATAGTTTCCCTGAACTTCAAAAGCAATTTATGAGGCCATGTGTAAAAGTAAGGAAAGCATATACATGGAGGACTGTGCATGCAATGTTAGTTGTGCAGTTTTCTAGGTTGTGGGTGTATGCCTGGACTTCAGATTTCATTGCAACATTATCTGAACAGGTTAAATGGATATTTATTCCTTACATAATTAAAGTTGTAAACTCTGCATAAGCTTTTAAGAGGCTTCCAGCAAACACAGATTAAAGAGAAAACACGTTCTTTCTTTTAAATTGTACCACATCCATCTAATTCTCAGTTTTCCTCTTTCAAGTGACAAATATAGTGGATGAACTGCAAATGTTTTTCTAGCAGCTCTTTCTGTTTAAAAATGTTTAGTGGTTGCTTTTATCTCAAAAAGTACATCTTAAGTGGCATCATATTAAAGTGCATTATTTAAAACAGACACATGGCATAGATATAATCTTGTTCTTTGCTGATTTGCAATATTAACCTATTTATCTTTCAGCAAAACTACACAGGTGTGTTGGTATAGAATTGTCCCTTTGTGATGGTTGCAAATGTGTGCTTCAAGGCTTCGAAACAAAAACAGATTCGACAACAGAATGTCTGAAATGTTTTCCATTAAATACATATTAATTAAAACAAATAGCAGCTGTTTTATTTCCGCTTGTTTCTTGAGCAATTTCGGCAATCAACCTCTGTTCCCATAAATTTGCATGAGCTTGAATTAAATTTCTATCTGTGCAGCAAATCCATTCCAAATTTAACAGTAGGCTAATTGCAAGAGCAGCAGGAAAGGGAAAAAAAAACAAGTTATCAAATACAATTCTGTGCTAAGTGCAGGGCTTGCTGAAAGAGATTGACTCCTTCAGGGGTTTTTAATACCTTATCAAGAATACATTTATGATTATCACCTCTATATCCATTATTCCAAATTGGTGCAGAGCCAATTAATCCATTTTAATGTTTGCTTCTTTGACAGTCCCTTGTTGCCGTATGGAATTTTAATGCACTTTTTCAGAACTGCACCTTTGTCAAGACTGATATGGGGTAGCAAGAAAATTGTATTTGGAGCATATCCAAAGGCAGCTTTGGTGCTGGTGCCTTTATGTCATCCTATGTCAACGACTGGTAGAATCACAGAGCTGAAACAGACTGCAGCTCATCTAGTCCAAGCTATTCAAAAACATGGAGATTCTAAATTCAACACTCTTGATTTAAAAACAAACAAACCCTGCCAAGCCATGATTTGGAAACCTTCATGGAAACCTAATATTCCACTACTGAACTGATTTGTGTAACTGAGAAGGCAGTGGCTGCATTCAGGCTTCACAACAAACAGAGATTTGTCTGTCACAGGCATGAACACAGCTTGTTGCTATGTTTATGTGTTCCCTTTTCCTTTCTCCATCATATGTTGATAGAGAGAGCCAGCATGGTGTAGTGGTTAAGGCGTGGGACTAGGATCTGGGAAACCCAGGTACAAATCTCTGCTCTGCCATGGAAACTTGCTGGGTGACTTTGAGTCAGTCACACACTCTCAGACTCGAACCTGGCAAGTATTTGGATAGGAGACCTTCAAGGAATACCAGGGGTGTGATACAGAGGCAGGCAATGACATACCACCTCTGAACATCTCATGTCTTGAAAACCCTATGGGGTCATCATAAGTCAGCTGTGACTTGATGGCAAAAAAAAAAAAAAGGAGCTAGAAATGCTAACTCTGGATTGGAAATCCCTGGAGATTTGGAAGTGAAGTCTAGGGAGAACAGAGGAGCTCAGCACTGATGTGATGCCATAGAGACCATTTTCCAAAGCAACCATTTTCTTCACAGCAATTGATGTCTGTAGTCTGGAGATCAGTTGTAACTCTAGGAGAACTACACACTCTACCTGGAGGATGGCAACTCTACATGTACAGTATGATTAACTGTGCAGTCCTAAACAAAGTTGCACCCTCCTATACCCATTGACTTCAGTGGTCTGTGAAAGATGTAACTCTGTTTAGGATAGCACAGTAAGGGCTTCAAAGCTCTTTGATTCAGTCTCTAATTACATCCAAATGCAAACACCTAGGGGAATTGGAGTATGTTAAACCTCAGCAAACTGGGATTCTAAACTAGAATTAAGCTCAAAAATAAATTGGAGCTTGATTCAAGGTTTCCCAAACCAGAAAGTTTCCAGTCATGCTCTGTGCACATAGGGAGGAGGAACAAAGGGAACATGCACGCATAGCAGCACTACACTCTTGCATAACTTGGACAAACCTCTGTTTACTACCATGTCTGAATACAAGGCTATGTTCCAAAGACAAGAATACTGCAACCTTGTGGAAGTGAAGGGAATCTTGGTCCGGTCAGTGCCTAGACAGGAACCTGAGAAAACTTTATATGCTCCCTTGAGCTCCATCTAAGAAGGGCAGGATGTAAATGAAGTGTGTGTGTGTAAAGTGCCTTCAAGTCGCAGCCGACTTATGGCGACCCCTTTGGGGGTTTTCATGGCAAGAGACTAACAGAGGTGGTTTGCCAGTGCCTTCCTCTGCCCAGCAAACCTGGTATTCCTTGGTGGTCTCCCATCCAAATACTAACCAGGGCTGATGCTGCTTAGCTTCTGAGATCTGCCGAAATCAGGCTAGCCTGGGCCAGTAAATGAAGTATTTTTTTTAAAAAAAGAGAGAGAATCTAAGCTATGACTGGAAACTCCTTGCCCAAAAGTATATATTTTTTAAAGTGGTTCAAGTTTAACGATACATCATTAAAAATGAGAGTAACCATAAGCACTCAATCTATGAAAGAGCCATTGCTGGGGACTGGGAGACATAACTAATATAGATTTAATATTGATAAGGGTACCAAAATTGCCTTGCACGGTCATTACTCAGTTGACAAGAAAGTGGCCCAACTGAAATTGTTTTTATTGGAAAGCAATGTGAGATACTAAAAGGTATTTTTGAATTCCATAAGCAGTGCACACACATGATTGTACAAATTACACATTCCCAAGCATAACAATAAGCTCTTTCTTTTTGTGATATAGTTAGCAATTGGAGTAATTCTCTGAATTTAGAAGCCTAGGATCATTTCTTCATGGCACAAGAATTATGATTTCTGAAATATCAAAATACCTGCAGCTAGGTTTCATATATTAGTATTCCTAACAAAGCTGAGCAATTCTTCTTTGTCTAGCACTGTGACTGTATTTCATTGAAAAATGCATGTCCTTACACTCTATAATTGGAAAAAGGAAAATATATCTTATTACCCCCAAACAAAAGAAATGATAACATGGGGTGGGGGGAGTAGCACCTTTATTCATTATACAGATATACAGGAGACAGCAAGATTTTTATGAATGCATACCATAGAAGAATACACATAAGAAAACCATGCAACTGATTAGGTTGATTTATTTATTGTGCCATGATCCCCTAAATAAAGACACAGAACAATAAATATTGATTAAACTAGGTTTATTAATTCAATTGCTGATTTGTATTTTATTTATTTGTTTATTTAGAAAATAAACCCACCTATGCCTTGACTTTTAAGGGTGTGTTCTAATCATACATCTTTTGGGCAACTCTATTCGGGCTCCAAACTCAGACAGCACTAACATTGTTTATCCTCACCTGCACATTAACTGTGCCAAGAGGTGCTTAGTGCCATTAGCTTCCCCAACATGACACTCAAGCAAAGGTTTTGCTGATGCTTCTCAGCAACAATGGTGTTTCCTTTACAACCTACCCCACCATTCTAGCAAATGATGGGCTGTTTTAGGAATGGCTCTTCATTCCTAGCCTCAGGGTGTTTGTCAGTTAGCACTACCTGTGTTATAGCAACCCACCCTATTCCTGTTATTCCTAGTTATGGCCTGACCAGACAACAGACCAGGCTTATTTCCAAACACGTTCCAAGATCCTCACCTACCCACATGTTCAGTTGAAAGAGATACCCCAGATTCCTGCTTGACTCAGAAGTGATCAGTCAGTCTCTCATCTTAATCCATATGGGAGGGTGAGTCTACTCATAAGCAACTCCTTTTTTTATCTTTCCATTGGCTGGACACTATGCCCAGTTCACCAATAAAGTTTTTTCATGCATCATTTTAATTAGTGGAGCTGCCACAATGACATTCTGGACTCAGGTAGAGTACTCTGGGAACAAGGCAGCCAACTGTAAAACATCAAGAGTGAGCTTTTCTTTCCATTCCTATCCCTAGGTACAAAAGTCAGAGGCATGAGCCAAAGCATGAGAGCCAAAGGCCTCTTGGCATTTGGATCTTGACATTCTCTCCAAGAGCTACCTGCAATTTATATCAATTTATAAAAACAATGGCCATGCAGCACCTTCTAAATATTTCTGGATGGTGTCCCCCTCACCTTCTCAGGAAGCCTGTTCCACAGAGTGGGGATGACTGTAGAAAAGACATGGGATCTGATTGTTGCCAGGCAGCTATGTTAAGTGGGGAACCTGCTAGTAGGTAGCAATATGATGGGAGGAGATGATCCTTTAGGCTGTGAAGGGCTCTAAAGGTTATAACCAGCACCTTGATTTGGACTAAGAAACAGACTGGCAGCCAAATAATCTGTTTTAAGATAGGCATGGCATGTTACCAGAGGCTAGCCCCTGACAATAATTGGGTGTTTGCATTATGAACCAGCTGAAGTTTCCAGGATGTCTTCAAAGGAAGCCCACTATATAATGCATTACAGCAGTCCAACCATGAGGTTTAAAAAGCATGGATCAGTGTGGCTGTATCAGCTGGGTCTAAGATGGGTGAGAGTTAGGAAGCCAGATACAGATGATAGAAGACATTCTTGGCCAGTAGATCAACATAATTTTCACACAGCAGGGTTTCAAACAGCACCTTCAGGCTCTTAACATGCTCTACAAATGCCAACTCCACATCATCGATCTCAAACAGATCCAGTTCCTCTAAAACATCAGGTTCCCCAACCATCATCTCCTGTGTCTTGTCTGAATTCAGCTTCAGCTTGTTTGATCTCAAAGCATTTGTTGAGAGCCAGGGTGGATGCATCTGGAGAATTGGATACTGAAATATAAAGCTGAGTGTCATCTGCATATGGATGACACCAAACACTGAAGCTCTGTATGGTCTCATTCAGCAGCTTCATATAAATGTTGATGAGAATGGGTGAGAGAATAGAAGCCTGTGGACAGGACCCAGGACAAATCTCATGCTGTTGATTCTATTTCCCTAGTGGAAACTCTTTGTTTCAAATCAGACAGAAAACATAAAAATAAAATATAGGTTAGGGTTTGTGACATTCATGGAGGAGAGGGGTATTCATGGCTGTTAGTTAGAATGGATACTAGTCATGCTGCATATCTATTCTCTCTAGTATCAGAGGAGCATGCCTATTATTTTGGGTGCGGTGGAACACAGGCAGGATGGTGCTGCTGCACTCGTCTTGTTAGTGGCTTCCTAGAGGCACCTGGTTGGCCACTGTGTGAACAGACTGCTGGACTTGATGGACCATTGGTCTGATCCATCAGGGCCTTTCTTATGTTCTTATGTTCAAAGTAGGGCTGTCGATTCGGTTCGGCCCGAACCGAAAAACAGCCGAATTCCCCCTGATTCTGCGGTTTTTAGTTCAGGACGAACCGAACTCAAAAATGGTGGGAAAACGGGGGAGCCGAATTCAGCGAGTTCGGGAGTTCACAAATAAATTCAGCAAATTCAGGGCACAGCAGCATAACCGTCAGTAAGCAGCATTCTCCCCCGGCCAATCGGTGGCCAAGCTGGGTTTTCTTCTGGCCAATCAGTCAGGATTGAGTACTGGAGGAATCAGCTGCTGCACAGCCCGGCCGGAGAGAGAAAGAGAGAGAAATCTTCGTGGGGGGGGGGGTGCATGTGCACATTCACTCCTTTCTGTGGCTGCAGGGGGTGCATTTTTTGGGGTAGAGACCCCAAACTTTCAGAGGAGCTTCAGACAAGCCTTCTGAAGAGACCCCCCAAGTTTTGTAAACATTGGGTCAGGGGGTCCCGAGATATGGGCTCCACCCCTTTTCCCTCCCCCCTTTTCCATTTCCTTGGCTGCAGGGGGCGCTTTTTGGGGGGTGCAGCCCCCAAACTTTCAGCATAGCTTCAGACGAGCCTTCTTAAGAAACTCCCCAAGTTTTGTAAAGAGGGGTTCAGTGGGGGCAGAAATATGGGCTCCCCCCTTTTCTCTTTCCGTGGCTGCAGGGGGCGCATTTTTGGGGGTGCAGCCCCCAAACATTCAGCATAGCTTCAGACGAGCCTTCTTAAGAGACCCCCCAAGTTTTGTAAACATTGGGTCAGGGGGTCCCGAGATATGGGCTTTCCCCTTTTCCCTATTGGGATGAATGGATCACCCGATCCTGTATGCATCTCCAGAGCTGCAAATCCAAGGCAAAACCTCCCGTGCTTAAATAGAATCGTATTAGATTACCCAGTCCTCCCAGCCCCTCCTGATGGAACAGAAGACAGTCACAGTAAGACCCCTTTGGGGCTTTAATCTATACTTTTTCTCCTGTGTGTGTGGGGGGGAGGAAGCAGAGTCTGTGTGTGTGTGGGGAGGGAGCAGTTTCTGTGGGTGGGTGGGGAGCCAAAGGGGGCTTTTGCTGGTTCTGCCTGGGGTGTGTGTGCCCCCTCAAGTCTCTCTCTCCTTGGTTTGAGGGGGGGCTTCAGTTGTGTGTCCTCAGGTTTTCCCTCATTCATAAGATGGTTAGGTCTATTTTGATGCTTGCTCAAAACTGGTTTTCAGATGGTGACTTAAAGAATGCATTTGCCTGGTCCCGAGTCTGATGCAAAAGGGGAAATTCCACCCCCTCCTGCTCATTATGCATAGCTAGCTGCCTCTGTCCCTTTCCATGGTTTGCAAACTCCCAGGTGTCAAGTGTTGGTTTGCAAGGGTTATATAGGTTAGAATCAGGATGATTCCAGTAAGCCCAAA
This sequence comes from Euleptes europaea, assembly GCF_029931775.1. NCBI lineage: Eukaryota > Metazoa > Chordata > Lepidosauria > Squamata > Sphaerodactylidae > Euleptes > Euleptes europaea. Next base: position 78,553,680 of record NC_079314.1, on the reverse strand, counting down.
TATCCACATCAAAAAGTACAAGATGACTGACTGTGTCAGAACTGTATGTATGATATTGTTTTCAGGTGCAGAAATATATACAAATAGCAAATTCAAATAGAAGGTATCCTGTTGCCAGATCTCAGAGTGTGACTTTGGTTTGGCCAGTTTCCCTGGTTGTCAAGTGTAACAACTACACAACACTCAGAGCAGGATGGGAGCTGCTATGGGGCATAGACTATACTCACAAGGTGCATCTCCATCCCTTTCCCCCTTTGAAAACTAGTAGGAAACAGGGACAGAGGATATGAAGATTTCATAGGTAAGAACAATTCTGTACTGGATACAAGTTAAAAGGAGCAGATTGATCTCCCTTTTAAAAAGGAACACAATTGAGTGACAACAGTCTCTACCTCCTTCTCTACCAGACGCCATCCTTGAACTCTCCAGCTCTCTCCAAGTCAGACACACCACTGGCCTAGCAATCCTAATTCTACTGGCAACTCAACAAGAGACTGAAAACATGCTGACAGATTCAGACTCACCCTCAACAATCTCTGAGCTAAGTCAGAATGTTTTTTTTTAAAAAATGAACAGAAATATCTAATGTTTATCATGCCACTCAAACCACCATGCGTTTTTCCTTGCATGATGTTCTTTTCCCCTCATGCTTTCCATATTTTAGTATTTTGTAAGCATGTGAAACTAAAAAAAAAGACTAACAGAATTCAGTGGGACTTAATTAAATATGCTAAGAATTGTAGTGAGAAGTTCCTAGTCCTAAGTATTTGTCCTTCAAAGTAAATGCTTATGAAATCAACAGCACATACTTCCGAGTAAGTATGGTGGTTAAGCACAAGGTATCAATTGCTCAACAAGTTTGAAAATATGCTGTTTGGGATTCTAGTGTTCATCTCCTCACAGAGTCTAAAACAATAATTCATCATCACTTATAGTGTCATCAGTTGAATCCCTGCAGTGCCGTTGCAGAAGTTCACAGGATCCTCCAGGCTTTCAGAGAATCAGAAAGATAAACAACACAGGCACTATGCAGATATTCTGAAAAGGCCATTGCTATGTTCCATTCCTTTTTTTCAAACTAAGTAGAGTATTCGGTTCATGGAACATTATCCCCCCCCCCCAAAAAAAAAACCCTGGACAATGCTGCTATGAATAAAACAAATTGTGAAAAAAAGAAGAAAGAATTCCAAATAAGTATGGCAAGTGATTTATCAAAGAGACTAGAAATATGAGGCAGATATTTCCTGTCCCTGAAATGCATATTGCTGTATAAATAGGAAAAAAATATTTACTGCTGCAAACTTCATAAATGATACAAACAAGAGAATGAAGCAAAAGCACTTTATATAACAACTCTTACCCTGATGATATAAAAGTTGCTGCTATGTTTATGTGTTTGTTACAGTATTTATATTCCAATTTTCTATCGTTAATGATGGCTCTAGACAGAGTTTTGAATTCTTTGCAACTACAACCACACACTGAGCAATTTGGCTCCCATGATTTAATACTGTGGCAGAAACAGTGCAGAAATGCATATTCTACTTGCAGAATGGGTTATATAAAAGTTACTGAATCTTGTTTAGAAACTGATATTCGATTGTACTCTTCAAACCTAGTGTCATTTCATAATTTCTATGGGAGGGGATGTATCATAAAAAGTCTCCAACAGAATTTTGTGAAGTGTCTCGTATTAACAGACAAGTTCTTCATGAGTGCATACAGTATTAGCCATAATGACAAGTGCTATTCTGTCTGTTATTAACAATTGTAATGAAAAAACTGCTGTGTGACCAAAATAATACATCAATTTCTCCCCACAAGGACCAGCTGTTACTGTGGAGTGATGGCAGGCAGATACCGGTTGACAGAATACTGTAATATGCAGTAATAAACTGCATAGTTCCCTTGGTTTCATTTGTGTTTTACCAAAGGGTTTGTGTGGAACATTCTGTATACTCCCATTGGAGATCACAGATCATATATTTTCATTTCCTTGACATTTCATTCATTATATTTTGTGCTCCAGAAGTTGCAGGTTTATATATTTGCAGATAAACTTTCTGACAAACAAAAATAAAATGGAATATCTACTTGAGGTCAAGGTTACACACTATGCATGTATTTCATGTGTCAAGCTAACTATCCTTTTTGTGTGTGTGTACCGATAAGTCACCGCTGACTTATGGCGACCCTGTAGGGTTTTCAAGGCAAGAGACATTTGAAGGTGGTTTGTAATTGCTTGCCTCTGTGTCACAACTCTGGTGTTCCTTTGAGGTTTCCTATCCAAATACCAACGAGGGCCAACCCTGCTTAGCTTCTGAGATCTGACGAGATCAGGCTAGCCTGGGGCTATTTATGTTTAAATGAGAGGAAGGCTATGGGAAAAGTCAACTAGGTTTACTCCACATTCAACCCATTAAGGAGAGACTGTATCAACCTAATATGCTAGTCATCTAAGGAAGAGAGGTGATAGGAATACTCTTAAGGAGATTGACAGTACATATTCATTTACTCCTGCCATCCTGGGAACCCACAGCAGCACAAAGCTCCCTATAAACCTCTCTGATTATTCTTTCTCAGAAAAAAATGTGCAACTATATCTCTGCTATCTTTGAGAGAGGTATCTGCTCCCTATCACTGCAGTATCCCTCAGTACCCACTTTCCACATCACCACTAATTCTGCTTGTCATACCCAATATTCTAAATCTCTTCTCTTGATCCTTTTCTCTTCTCATATCCCTGATGATGTTGTTATGGTATGCTAATAGCCCTAGGCTGCCCTGGGACACCCAGCAAGGTGTTCAGGACTGGAGCTAGTGTGCAGGGATGGAACAGTGCTGTATAGCCAGAGACAAACAGAGGTCTCCTGGCATCCATCTTGTTTGTGCCAATGCTGCAGAAGCTGACTGGGCAATATTCAGACTTGTTTTACCATGCTTTCCCCTGAAAGTGCACTGGTGGTGCACTGAAGACAAAGAGACAGAGGGCAGACGTGTTTAGCATTCCTATAGATCTTCTGGAGTAGACCAGACACACCCTGCCGGATTTCATCAACTCCATTCAGATGAACACAGTAATCTCATTGAATAGCCAGCCAAGCCCTCTGACTCACCTTGCTCAAACCTTTCCAGCCCCCACCTCAATCTCCAATTCTATAGCCCAATGCTTGGGTATTCAACTCTCAAGCATCCAGACATTGTTTCTGATCTGCCTTACCTCCTGGCTCTATTCTACTAAACCCTCCTAATCCAATCTAGAGCAATCAAGCCTTTGTCACTGGCAATGACCAGCCATTCCCAGACATTGCCAGGTGCAGTGAGACATAGCCTCCAGCTCCATCTAGGGGTATAAATATATCCCCATTCACCACAACAAATTGTTGGCACTTTTCCTGGATCCAAAGTGTGAGCCACGATACTTGTGTGTATCATTTTCATTTTCTTACAAGTCGCGCAGGTCTTTACTTGTCTCCACATAGCTGCCTCTATCGGGACCCTTCTTCTTTGGAAGGTAAATATAACTTTCCCTAGGTACCTTCCATCCTTGTGACCATCTCTTCAAAACTTTACTTTCTGAGTTCTGTATGTATTGGTAATTTTGTGGGTATGTGCAAACAAATTGTACTATTTTAATAAAACCATTTCATTTATTTACTAGCTCCTTTGACCAAAGGTCTCGAGCTCAACCATAACAATAATACATAATACAACACCAAATAATCAATTTACAATACCCAACATATACTTAAGGTTAAAACACAGTAGAAAACAATTACTAAACATAGCATCACTAATACCATAACAATATATTTCCCCTGAACCAGCCTCATTGAACTGAAATCATTCAAATCACAAAATTTGTTTCAACATTCAACTTGCAGCTTACATGCTTATTTTATTTTGACGTTTGAGCGACATCACCTCCGCCAAAAATCTTGCAACAGAACTAGTGATATCAGGGTGAATATCTCCCATTATGTGGGATATCACCCAGGTCTCCAAGGGAAGTTTGTATTTAGACAATATTGGGGTGATCCAACGCAACTGAGGAGCTGACCAGTGCTGACAAAACAATAAGAGATGGTGTAGAGTCCCAATATCTCCAGATTTACATTCACAAAGTCGATCTGAGTAGGGAATTTTCGCAAAACGACCTGACATCTCTGCAGTTGGATAAGCATTTAGTCTAGTGAGCATAAAGGCACGTCTATGGCCTGAGATTGTCTGCAAGCTCACATAAGAGGGCACGGTCTCAAGCGGGGGAACTAAAACCCTTAAAATTCATAAAAATGCTTCTTTATTGGGAAACTTCCACTGGAGTGCTCATCTGGTATAGAAACTGCTTTTAAAGATTCCCACGCCAACCTCTTGCAAAGCTTACCAGTCTCCAGCTAATTTCCCCAAGTAAAAAGAGACCCCTCTGCTTGGTGTAACAGATTTGGTGAAGAATTTTTGGGCAGTCCCTATCTCTTGAGAACGTGTGAGTTGCGACACGTGTTCTTGACATGGGAGCTAGTGGATTAGCAGTTATCCAGAACACACCACCAGAACTCCTTGGCTTTGTAGAAAACAGTGCTCGTTTATTTTTTACAGTGCACAGATAAAACCAACCATCACGTACACTTACTCCACTATACTTCCCGACACAAGAGTAATTATCATACAGTCTTATATATACGTTCGGCACCAGATACCAATTACCGTATATACTCGGGTACAAGCCGACCCGAGTATAAGCCGACCCCCCAAAATTTGAGGTCAGAAAAGGGAATTTCTTATTGACCCGCGTATAAGCCGAGGGTCAATAAGAAATTCCCTTTGCCGGCAATGCTGCACTCTAAAATGGCGGCCGCCATTTTAGAGCACAGGAATGATCTCGCCCCTGCCCCAGGTCGCCCTCCCGCCGGCCTCCCGGGCCCTCCCGACCCACCCCGATCCCAGTGCCATCCAGGGGGAGAGGGGGAAGAGCCCCTGAACCCCCTACTCACTGGGAGACGCGGCAAATCGGCGGTGGCGGCGCGGCCTGGAGGGGCCTCTTGCCGGCCCAGGAAGACTGCTGCCGGCCGCAGGGAGCGGCCCGGGGGCGGCGGCGGCGCGGCCTGGAGGGGCCTCTTGCCGGCCCAGGAAGACTGCTGCCGGCCGGAGGGAGCGGCCCGGGCGCGGTGGCGGTGCGGCCTGGAGGGGCCTCTTGCCAGCTCAGGAAGGCTGCTGCCGGCCGGGGAAAGGTACACGGGCCCGGCGGCGATGGCAGCGGTGACGGCGGTAAGTTCCCCCCTCCCCCCTCTACCGTATTGACCCACGTATAAGCTGAGGCCGGCTTTTTCAGCCCTTTTTTTGGGCTGAAAAACTCGGCTTATACGCGAGTATATACGGTAGGCCACCTGCAGACCTGCCCACAGTATTGCATCAGCCTACTGCCTCAATCTGGTTTGTTTCAGTTCACTCTGGGACCTCCAAGGCTCTTGCTGCCTCTTGCATCAGTTTAGATGTCCCAGATCTGACAGCTATCTGACAACTGTCTCTGTCAAACTATTATGGTCAACTTGTATCTCTGACAGTTCTCACTAAACAGAAGTCCAGAGATCCCACCAGCGGAAAACCCAGTAAAACAGAAAAGAGAAACATGTATGTGAGAGTAGTGTGTGCTTGTCTATCAGGGTGGAATCTGTCCCTTTGACTTCTTCGCCTTTCATCCTTTGGAATGTGTTTGGTCACCTCCCCTTGGCAACCCATGTGAGTTGTTTAGATTGCAAGGGGTCAACATGGTTCATCCTTTTGAGTCCATGTTCGAGTGTTGGAGGTTTGTAGGGACCATAGGAAAATTTGTGGGCTGAGTTCATCTGAGTAGAACTAGGGACCCTTGGTTAGGGTTAAAATCTTTTAAATACCCACACTAGGTTCTTTAAAATGGCAAAAAGCCAGCTCTAAGTGCAGGATCCTCACTGAAGGTAATAGGTGAGAGATTTCTTTTATAGTTCAGGGAGCTACTAAAGGTACGCTTTCCCATTAAGCCAGCCAGGAGAGCTGAGAGTGTTTGAGCTTGTCAGGGACCCCACTGAAGGTTATAGGTGAGGGCTACCCCTTTAAACTGCCATTGAGCCATGAGTTGTTGTTTGTTGCTGGCCAAGAGCCGAGAGTGTATATGGCCATTGAGCCTTGAGTTAAAATTTCTAAAAGCGGGCAAGGCTGAAGGATATAGGCAGGTGTTCCCCCTTTTAGTGCTGGCCAAGAGTGTAAAAATGCTCTCTTTAGGGCTGAGCAAAGGATATTACTCAGATATAACCCCACTGAGACTTTGCAGACAAGAATTAGTCTTCCCAGGTAGAAAGCCTAGAGGTTTGATGAGGCTTCCCCAGAGAGTGAGTCTTGTCGGAAACCAGGGAGGTGAACTTCCCCGTGTATCCACTGAGACAGCAGCAAGAGCTAGCAGTCTTTTCAGAGGAGGTGCAAGAGCCTTTCAGAAAGTTTTAAAACACTTTACTTGAGAGTAGCAAAGATGTTCAAGCGTAGCCAGAGCTTGGATAGACTGAAGAAATGGGTAGTGAAGAAAGGAACCAACCCCTGGGAAATGAAAGAATAGAATATTTAGAGCAGGAGGTGGAAACATTAAGAGCCAAGAAATTTGAGCTATTAGTAAATAAAGGGAGCTGTGATACTGCAGCCCCAGAGAATGTGCTTTTTTTGCTGCAGATCTCCCCATCCTTCCCTCCCTGTGGTATCAATGTGGGATTAACTGTTTGAGAGCAAACAGGAGTTCTTGGGTACCTATCTGATTGATGAGGATAAAGGGCTTTTTTTTTTTACTGCTTCATATTTGTTACAGGGTTGGCTTTTATAATAGGCCTGACTCCGAGGTGTTAGTGGGTTGGGAAGATTTGTGCAGATGAGGTTCTTGTTGCTTAATTATTTTGGAAAGCAGCCTGAGGCATCCAAGGCTGGGAGGGGGCACCCAAACCAGCCACTGAGGGCTGTGTAGTCCATTCCCCTAGTGCTGTTCAACAGCAGTGCACGATGTGGGGGGGGGATGGGGAAGCATCTCTGCACAGGTTGGGTGTAGGCATGGAAGAGCAGGCATGGCCTATGGACATGCAGAGCTTGGAGCCAGGGTAAGTTGCCCAAATGCTGGCAAAGCCAATGGTAGACTAATAGGGTGTCCACACAATGAGCTGGCATGAGTTTAATGTGCAGTTCATACTGTAATTGATAAACCCTAGCTTAATCCATGCATTTTGTCTGGTGTCTTCATTGTGAGATATGGGGGCAAACTGCTGCTCTCCAGTGAACAGATGACTACAAAATCAAAGCATAGGATGTGGCAACAAATCACAGTGGAAGTTGTGCTCTTTGATTGCTACTGAGAATGTGACCTAACACTACCTCTATTACACTGAATTATACCATATAATGGTCTTGCCTGTACTAACCTCCGGCTGGTATAAGAGCATCAGTTCTCTATCTTAGTTTTCTTTCCTGCCAGTACATCATTGTATTTTATCAGCATGAGGGAATTTATAGGAACAGTTCTATCTTTCCCAATGGTTATAATCAATACATAACTAAATATTTTATTTGGAATGTTTAATTTTTTTAAAAAAAACAAACCCATTTCTTGATACCCTTGTCATCCGTAAAACAAACTTTCAGTTAGGTCACAAGGTCTACTGGAAACCAATTCACACAGATCGCTACTTACACAAAAACTCCAACCACTACCCCCGACAGAAAAGAGTTATAATCAAAACATTAATGGATCGTGCAAGACGGATCTGTGAACCACAGTTTCTCAAGGAAGAAATTAATCATCTAAATCATGCACTGCTAGCAAACGGCTATTCCAGAAATGAAATCAGAAGGGCCATTAAACCAAATAAAAATCAGAAAACTCAGGAAAAACAGTCTCCCATAGGAAAGGTATTCTTGCCATTTATTAAAGGAGTCACTGATAGGATGGAGAAACTTTTGAAAAAACATAACCTACAAACAGTGTTTAAACCCACTAAGAAAATACGACAGATGCTATGATCAGCAAAAGACAAAAGAGACCCCCTCACCTCTGCAGGAGTATATCGTATACATTGCAGTTGTGGACAAGTTTACATTGGGACCACAAAATGCAGCATACAAACAAGGATAAAAGAACATGAAAGATACTGCAGACTTGGCCAACCTGAGAAATCAGCAGTGGCTGAACATGGACTGACACAAACAGGACACAGGGTCTTATTCCAAGACAGTGAAAGACTGGACAATTCTACCAACTATTTTGTCAGATTGCACAGAGAAGCCATTGAAATTCATAAACATCAGCACAACTTTAACAGAAAAGAAGAGAGTTTAAGAATGAATAAGGCTTGGCTTCCTGTCCTGAAAACCTCCAGACTAACAAAGACTACAGTCCACAATAGCCATGCAGATTAGCTTTGGGTTTCACACATTAACAGATCACTTCAGGATACAATGGTTCCATATTAACATACCTTGTTTCCCCAAAAATAAGACACTGTCTTATTTATTTTTCCTTAAGACACACTATGGCTTATTTTCAGGGGATGTCTTATTTTTATTAAGTATGGTACTGGGGGAGCTTGTAAGCGGCCCCACCTGGGCTCGTGCTCCGCCCTGTCCCGGGGTAGTTGTCGGGAGAGAGGGCCTCAGACCATTCCGAGGGGGAATCGGAACTGTCCTCCCTCTCGGCTCCCATTCTCCCCTTACCACCCCCTTCCGGTCTCGCCCCCAGAGTCCATATAAGGGAGGGAAAGGCTTCTCCCCCTCCTTCCAGACATGTGGGTCCCGTCTTCCCCGCCCCAGCCCCGGGTGCACTGGTTGCCGGGCCTTTGAAGCAGCCGCGGGAGACCGCCTCTGCTCAGCTGGGCTCCTCCAGGTCTTCCCCGCCATCCCGTCGGGACCATGTCTTATTTTTGGGGTATGGCTTATATTGCGCAAATGCTTTGAAATGCTGCTACGGCTTATTTTATGGGTATGTCTTATTTTCGGGGAAACACGGTACCACACCCTCATTAGAACATTATCTTGATACTTATAGGACAATTCACAGTGGGTAGCCGTGTTAGTCTGTTTGCAGTAGTCAAAAAGGGCAAGAGTCCAGTAGCACCTTAAAGACTAACAAAAATATTTTCTGGTAGGGTATGAGCTTTCGTGAGCCACAGCTCACTTCTTCAGATACCTGAAGGTGCTACTGGACTCTTGCCCTTTTTGATTATAGGACAATGTTTAGCACATTACCTTTGATACTTTTTGCAGGACAATGATTAAGCTCAACCCCCCCTTTCTGACTATATATTACTCTTCCTACACACTTGACACAGAGACACTGTCCTTCAGTGTTACTCCTCTGAAGATGCCTGCCACAGCTGCTGGCAAAACGTCAGGAAAGAAAATACCAAGACCACGGTCACACAGCCCGGATCACCTACAAGAACCAATGAACTCTGACCGTGAAAGCCTTCGACAAAACCAATTTCTATTTATTTATTTATTTATTTTGCTACTGTGACATTTCTAAAAAGGTGCACATGGTTAGATTAAGGAGGGCTATGTGGCATAACAGCGGCTTCCTGAAGTTAAATACTCCAGACATTTTTTTTCTAACAGAAACAAATGAAGCTGACAATATCCAAGTATTAATTCACCTTTTCCTAGTTCCCCGGCCTTCTGTTTTGCTTAACTAGGACCATTTGTTCACAGGTAATGATAGAGATCTGACAAATGTTAACTGACAGACACCTGGCACTTGTTAAGAAAAATAAGATGTGTGCCTATTCATTAATCATTTCACATCTTTTTCAGCTCAAGAAGGTATATGTCAAAAGAAAGCATTAAAAACATACTTAGAAACAGGCTGTCAGGTTTGCCAAATTAGATTGCCTTTCTCTTATAGAAGCAATCTCATGAATAGCATTTCACTACCACCATTCCAAATTACTCTCTCCAAGGGGTTGTCATTCAGCAACTTTTTAAAAAGTTGAAGCCGAGTTGAAGGTTGACATGTCAGCTCATAGAAAAACAACCAATTTGTATTTTAGCATTTTTTAAAAAGTCCCTTTGCTGTTTGAATTGTTAAAAAAAATCTAAACTGACAAAGCAGGAGGTGATTCTTTTATAGGTTTCTGTTGCTTTAAAATTTAAGTTCTCTTTGAAGTTTGTTGAAATCACATCATGTTATGCAGCACATTAGAGAGCTTTTGACTGAAGTGCAGTGTTCTGGCTTGTATTATATTTGGATTAATGAAAATATTGATTGCTTCTAGAACGGCTTTCTCCTACCTGCCTAGAAGTTGCAGGGGGTGGGGGCACATCTATCGGATAAATGGTACAGTCCCTGAGAATTTCATTCCTATTAGTTGGGAACTGAAACAAAAAAAGTTAGCAGTGAGATACAGTAATGATTCTGAACACAATATTGAGAATCATTAAGAATATTATACTAATGAGAATTGCTAAGTATCAAAACATTTTAAATTAATAAATGGAATCTGAGGAGGAAGAAGTAGAATTGTTTTTTATATGCCGACTTTCTCTATCACTTAAGAAAGAATCAAACTGGCTTACAATCACCTTCCCTTCCCCACAACAGACACCCTGTGAGGTATGTGGGGCTGAGAGAGCTCTAAGAGAGCTGTGACTAGCCCAAGTCACCTAGCTGGCTTCATGTGTAGGAGTGGGGAAGCAAATCCAGTTCACCAGATTAGCCTCTGCCGCTCATGTAATGGAGTGGAGAATCAAACCTGGTTCTCCAGATCAGAGTCCACCGCTTCAAACCACTGCTCTTAACCACTACACCATGCTGGCTCTACACAAGCATACAATGTTGATATGTATTCCTAATACTACTCAGTTTTTGGAGTTCATTGTCGTATGATGATAGCCACAAGCATAGATAGCTTCAAAAGGAGATTAGATATTGCTATGGAAGAGAGGTTAGAGTGTTCACATCCCTACTTGGTCATGAAGCTTGCTGGAGACCCTTGAGCCAATCACCTTCTCTTATCCTAAACTTAAATACATATGTCTTTGTGGATAGATGGCATCTTCACTTTTGGGGGAAGTTATTTATCTCCACATTCTCTGTTTTAAAAACTCATAAGATGGCTTACGGCGGTTAGTAACACACACACACACACGAATGCACTGCAACTACAACCAAGCTAGATACATTTGCATGAAATCCTCTCCCACACACAGAGCAAAATTCTTTTCAGACACAAGGCCTGCCTGACAGTGATGTGGAAAAGAATATGATTTGTCGTCAGTCTCATCTCTCCAGACTCCCACTCCCTGTCTCGAAGTTCTGAACATTGTAAACCAGACTGCTACACACCACAGAAGTTAATTAAACAATTTCATTTTTCCATTTGCCTATTGATTTTAATTATGTTTACAACGAGCGTGAAGGGTGGTTTATTTATTTTTTAATCATGTGCTTACTAAAACACATACCCATTTCAAGCTCATGCTAAGCCCTGGCATGTACTGTTCCCACTTTCTTTCATTTCCCTGGCCTGTTGCCAATTAATACATATTATGTATGCACGAATGGCAAGTTTTAATGGTGGTGACCTGGAAATGTGTTAGTGGCCTACGATGAACCAGTGAGACTGCAGGGGGCATAAGGCAGAGCACCGTCTGAATGAATAATTTTCTACATTTACAACTGTGCCTGTTAAGTAAGGCAATAAATATGCAGGTGCCCTGTACTTGCTAATTAGTATGCCATTTTGTCTCACAATGATCCTCAGTTCCATTTTTCAAAACAGAAATTCTAATTGGGGGGGTCTCCTTTTGGCTTCCACAAGCTCCATGCCGCGTCTGCTACCAGCAGCGATCATTTTGCAGAAGGTTTTAATATTTGAACTCAAGAAAGCAACACCTGAAGACATTCATTATTGTAAAAATCAGGTGAGGCACAAGTCAACGAAATAAAATATAGGTTCTCATACCACAATGCAGCATCAGTGTTTTATTAAACGGAAGATGACAACAAGGTTGTTATTAATCATACATGTTTAAAGAAACTTTAGATCTCCAGATGTTACTGCTTGGTGTGCAATGTTCACAAAAGATCTGTAACAGCAATAGTGAGCTGAACCTCTTAATCAAAATATTTCATAATTACAGTGTGCCCAAAAGAAGAATAAATATTCTTCACATCTTTGCGTCTTTACACTCAAACCTTCACAGAATTCCTACTTATCATCACTACAACGTAACATATAGTGAAACTTAGGTTCTGCAGCAGTGCTGTGCCTGGAAATGAGAACATAGAAACAAGCTAGTCACCGTTTACTGCCCTAGTTAGTTCTTCGGCTTCTTTCAAAGCCTCTGCCAATCCCATTTATGAATGCAAATTCATAAATGCAGTGAAATAAATATTTGACCCATAGTTAATTAACTTGATAAACTTCAGCCCATCAACACTTTGAAGTCTTGTCAACCAGTTTCATTTTGCAATGCATTCTACATTTCCATAGGCATTAATGAGTCAAAGCTAAGCACATATCTTGATGACAGAGATTGGTTTGGGTGATTGCTTCCACTGAAAAGTTGCATTCATGGCATTAATGCTAGGGATTGGTTTGCCTTGGCCCCACTTGTTTGTCTTAGCTCATTTCATCCAACGGAACTATGGAGGTCTGGCAAAGTGGCCACCTCCTAAGTGGCCCTATTATCCAGCTGTCTTCTGATGAGGAGGAAGTCCATCACTGACTTGTATTGAGATTTTGGAACAGGTGGCCGGGCAACCTTGGTTTCCACTGGCCAAACACCTGGTGTGGCTCTGAAGCTTCATAAACATTCCAGGCACGCAGCTAAATTTACTCTTCAATTTATTGTCGAAGGCTTTCACGGTCAGAGTTCATTGGTTCTTGTAGGTTATCCGGGCTGTGTAACCGTGGTCTTGGTATTTTCTTTCTTGACGTTTCGCCAGCAGCTGTGCCAGGCATCTTCAGAGGAGAAACACTGAAGGACAGTGTTGACTGTAGTCTTTGATAGTCTGGAGGTTTTCAGGACAGGAAGCCAAGCCTTATTCATTCTTAAACTCTCTTCTGTTAAAGTTGTGCTGATGTTTATGAATTTCAATGGCTTCTCTGTGCAATCTGACAAAATAGTTGGTAGAATTGTCCAGTCCATTTTGTCAGATTGCACAGAGAAGCCATTGAAATTCATAAACATTAGCACAACTTTAACAGAAAAGAAGAGAGTTTAAGAATGAATAAGGCTTGGCTTCCTGTCCTGAAAACCTCCAGACTAACAAAGACTACAGTCCACAATAGCTATGCGGATTAGTTTTGGATTTCACATGTTAACAGATCACTTCAGGATACAATGGTTCCATATTAACATACCACACCCTCATTAGCACATTATCTTGATACTTACAGGACAATGATTAGCACATTACCTTTGATACTTTTTGCAGGACAATGATTCAGCTCAAACCCAACCCCTTTCTGACTATATATTACTCTTCCTACACACTTGACACTGAGAGACACTGTCCTTCAGTGTTACTCCTCTGAAGATGCCTGCCACAGCTGCTGGCGAAACGTCAGGAAAGAAAATACCAAGACCACGGTTACACAGCCCGGATCACCTACAAGAACCAATTACTCTTCAATTACTTACTAGGGTAACTGCATTAGTGTTTGGCCTGATGGCAGTTTCAGTTGGCATTGCAGAGGCAGAAGCACTGGATTCATCTGGGCCTAGAGTTGACAACCTCCACGTAAAGCCAGCATGGAGAGCCAGTGTGGAGAGTCAGCATGGTGTAGTGGTTAAGAACAGTGGTTTGGAGCGGTGGACACTGATCTAAAGAACCGGGTTTGATTCCCCACTCCTCCACATGAGTGGCGGACATTAATCTAGTGAACTGGATTTGTTTCTCCTTCACATGAAGCCAGCTGGGTGACCTAGGGCCTAGTAACAGCTCTCTTAGAGCTCTCTCGGCCCCACCTACCTCACAGGGTGTCTGTTGTGGGGAAGGGAAGGTGATTGTAAGCCGGTTTGAGTCTTCCTTAAGTGGTAGAAAAAGTTGACATATAAATACCTCCTCCTCCTCCCACTATTACAACTGATCTCCAACTGATAGAGATCAGTTCACCTGGAGAAAATGGCCACATTGTCAATTTGGGGCTCCACCCCAAAAATCTCTGGGTATTTCCCAACCTGGAGCTGGCAACCCTATCTGGGCTTGTGATTGGGCAATCTCAGCCAGCCACTTCAGGATCCAGAAGTAGCACTACAGCATGTCTTGGAGGTTGGGGGTCTGGAGCATCTGAAAGGGGTCGCCTCATCCTTCTCCAGGGGCAATGATGAGGAAGTTTGATATAAAATCAGCTCCCACCAGTGCACCCAGAAGATTTTGACTTTTATTAGATTTTCAGTTTGAGGGTCACTTTTAGTTTGATAGGGCATTGCCTATGGACTGCTTGATATCTGGCTCACCTTTGGAGTGATTTAGTACCATGCTTGAGTGGGCATTTAGGAATAAAGCAGGATCTGATAAGGATACTCATTACTTAGACAATGTTTTTGGCTGTGTTCAGATGGTTTAGTGTGATATTCACAATGTATTTCAATGGAGAAGGTGGGCTTTAAACGGTGGGAAAGTTTGCCCCAAGCCTCCAGAGAGATACATTCAAGTATATATTTAGAAGAAGAAGAGTTGGTGTTTATATGCTGACTTTCTCTACCACTTAAGGAAGACTCAAACTGGCTTACAATCACCTTCCCTTCCCCTCCCCACAACAGACACTTTGTGAGGTAGGTAGGGCTGAAAGAGCTCTAAGAGAACTGTGACTAGACCCAAGGTCACCCAGCTGGCACTGCAGAGGCAGAAGCACGGATTCATCTGGGCCTAGGGTTGCCAACCTCCAGGTAGAACCAGAATGTGGGTTCAGGTGGTTTTGATGAATGTGGAGTTTCATTGGTGGAAGAAAAGACTGAGGGCCCTGAATGCCTTACATTCCTGTACATAGAGATAGAATAAAAAGGGGAGCTCTGTTGTTTGCCTGAAGAAAAGTTGGAGTGGTACAGAGCTCTTTTAAGGGAGTTTGTGATAGTCATAAGGTGACATTGAAGCAGATGCAGACAATGCTCGGGCATTTGAATTTTGCCTGTAGGGTCGTAGCCCCAGGGAGGGCCTTTATGAGCAGAATGGCAGACATTACCAGAGGTGTTAGGTGTGCTCATCACAGAATTGGGGTCTCAAACCAGATTAAGGCAAATGCCCATGTCTTGCTGGACTTACTTAATGGATTTAATGGTTTATCCTTTTAGAGGATTCATTGGCTGGCTGGGGAGGTATCCAGTATGACAAGTGGCCAGATGGCCTTCATTGGCATATGCTCAGTATTTGCTGGACTGCTCAGTATTTGCTGGACTGCCAGGATTATGCACACTCCAAGGTAATGGGCAGGTTATGCATCATTTATAGCAGCCACATTTTGAAAGCATACATTGCTTTTCTGCCTGCATGGCTATTGGCATTCAGTATATTGGCACATGCTCAGAATTTAATGGATTCAGAAAGCAATCCAAAGCAACATAGGGCTTACTCCCAGGAAAGTGTTCTAGGATTGCACTGTCACCTATTATATGTGTGAGTGGAAGAATACAGAAATAATTTTAATCCAGTTGAGAACCTTAGATTAACACAAATGCTTCTGGTATGGAGAGTCCAGCAAACTGGGCAAGGCTAGAATATAAAGAAATAAGCTTCTAACCCTAAGAAGGCTTGGGACAACCAATGAAAAACCTCTTTGGTATGTTAATTTTTTCTGGGTTAAGACAATTTTTTAAAAAAATAAATAAAATGTATTAATATTTCTGGGGATATTGGATAAGACCCAATTTGTTATATCAGTATCTCAAAATAGTTGTCTGGAACTTTCTTAATTGCCCTGGTGGTTCTGATAAGATTAGAAGAGGTGATTCCTTTATGTTGAAGGAAGTGGGATGTGTATGTATGAAGAGACAAAAGTTTTGAGTTTATTTCAACTATTTTGTTCTCTCATTTGGATTATTTCATCCTTTAACTCAGCAATATTTTCCCATGTAAAAAGCAATTCACAACAGTTGTAACTGCTGATTAAAGCAGAGTCACGGAAAGGCGCAAATGTGTTTTTAATGCCTTTATGGTTATGCTGCTGATTCGGAGCCCCCGAATTTGCAAAATTTATTCAGCAATCACCCCAAACTCACCGAATTCGGCTCGTTGTTTTCCCGCCTTTTTTGAATTCGGTTCCATCCGAACTAGAAACTGCCGAATCGGGGAAAATTCGGCTGTTTTTCAGTTCAGGATGAACCGAATCGACAGCCCTAATGGAATGGTCTATTTAAAGCAGTGGTTCCCAACCTTTTTTTGACCAGGGACCACTAGGACTTTTTTGCTCGGTGCAGGGACCCCAAGGTTCAAAATAAAAATTCAGAGAATTTGAAAATAAACTTTAATCATAACTGTTAGTTAAACATTAAACTTAGAATAATATTTGAATATATATATTTTATAATAGAGAACTTTTAATTGAAAATATTAATTTATTATGGGTTTATAACTTTGTTTCGCGGACCTTAATTTAGTTCTCGCGGACCCCTAGGGTCATGGACCCCCGGTTGGGAACCAGTGATTTAAAGAGTGAGAGAAAGAATAATTTCAGTGGTACCAAAGATAATTCAGCCATTAACAATTACTTACAAACCTAAATAAAAACAAACTAATAGTTTGGGGATTTTGGAGAGTCTGAACAGTGCACATAATATACTTTTTTTCCTGGAACAACTAGTTTAAGAAAATAGTTATGATTCCACTACGGTTCAAAACAATGGGATTCAAGTAAGAATTTTCTTAGCTAACAAAAAGTGTTTGTATTTCAAGTTGTTCTTCATTTGAATACATAAATGTGGAGAAGGCACAATCTCAAAGGTACATTCTCTAGTTATGATACATCCTGTTGGGAAGTAGATATTGGATTTGATTTGGATACTTCATTAGGCATTGATAACAATGACCATAATGTTTACATATTTTTTATGATTGTTGCAGGACAATGTTATGAACATGACCCAATGGTACTAGACATTTAAATGTTAGCAAAGGACCTTACTGTACAAATTTTATACTAACGCTGTTATTATTCAGTTTGTTTCATAATATCATGTTAATAATGGGTCACATAACTATAGTGTTTTTTTTCCAAGTGCTTTTCTGAACTACCTGAAAGCCTTTTTGGAGATCTAGCTCTTTCCATTAGTTCCTTCCTTTCTTTTGATAATATAAATATTTAAATATTGTATCCATGCTGGTGTATTTATTCTAGAAGAAAACAACCATCCTTTTCCTCGGGCAGTATTTTGAACATTTATTGAGTAATACACAAAGTGTAGGTGAAAAATAAAAAAGTTAAAAATTTGCAGTTTGAGAATACTATTGGCAGCTACTGTTTTGCTGAAAGGAATGTAATTAGGGATGCTGGCAGTAATGTCCAATCTCTGCAACAGGAAGCCAATTTCAGTCTTTTTAAAAAAAAGCAGTAAAAGAGGGCAGTAAATATTTAATATTTTAATTTTTAAACACTATATTTATTTTTCACATTTTCAGTTGGCACAGAAATTGATTTTTCCCCCTTGTAACACTTTACTCTCCTATTGTCAATAAGGCAAATGATGCCAGCTGCTGCTGAAATGAAAATAGTAGGCTCATAAAGGCAAGCTTTAATTAAAACATTGTTCTTAAATGCAATTGGTGATTTGGATGTGGTGAGGAACAAAACTTGATTGGGACCAATTTTTGAACTAATATGTCTAAAAGGCACATGAACGGATGAAAATACAATGATGAGAAGTATTTCAATGCCCTTCTCCCTGGGGCCAACTCTCGTTTTGGAAATCATTTATGAAATAGTGAGAGCTGTTCTATTAGAAACTGAATCACTGTGTTGCAAAGCAGTGTTTTGAAAATATACAGAGCGGGCCCACCTGACCACCCACAGGACAACCATGACAGGTGCAAGTGGCCTGGGTAATATCTCCTGGATGAACCACAACACACTGAGGGGATGAAGTAAGCTCTTGCATGAACATGCCATTGTTTCAGGGAGTGCTCCCCAGAGGTGGTATGTTTTTCTACAAATGGATGCCTTCCAGAAATGTCTCTTTGGGCGAAAACGCATGGTTACTTTATCCTCCTTTAATCCCTGTTTTAGCCAGGATCAAACACACATTAGGCGAAACGCATGTGTTTGATCCAGGCTGAATCCTGGCTAGAACAGGGATTAAAGGAGGATAAAGCGACCGTGCGTTTTCGCCCTTTGAATGCATCTTTCTTTTTAAAGTCCAGATTAACGGCAATTATGAAGAGGTTATAAACTCAACCATAATTCTTCAATGAAAAATGGCATTCAAGTTTCACATGCATTTTTTAAAAAATCCCCGAAACATCAAGGAAATGTCAATAGAGTGAAGTTCAATGGATTCAGCAGTAGCTTGCACTTACAGTTAGGGTTGCCAACCTCCAGGTAGTAGCTGGAGATCTCTCGCTATTACAACTGATCTCCAGTTGATCAGTTCACCTGGAGAAAATGGCCATTTTGGCAATTGGACTTTATGGTATTGAAGTTCCCTCCTCTCCCCAAACCCCACCCTCCTCAGGCTCCACCCCAAAAATCTCCAGGTATTTCACAACCTGGAGCTGGCAACCCTATTTATGGTTATCTGGGCTCTAAATGAACTGTACACATATTTAAAATATGGGGAGGGCTGAATGCATATATAGCTCTGTGAAATAAGCAGCAATATGATCAGCAAAAAGAGAGAGGCAACCAAAATCAGCCTCTCTCCCTCTCAAAAATGGATTGGCTTGATTGCAAAATATTTGCCAGGGGCATGCATGTGCTGTTCCAGCCATAGAATCTGGAACACAAAGTACGTTGCAACAGGTTCCTCAAGATGCTAGTGAGGAACCTGTTGCAACGTACTTCGTGCTCTTTAAACTTCTGCAATAATTGACACAATTGGAACCCGTTGAAGCCATGCTGCATTCGATTTAATTGAAATAACAGAAAATTACAGCGCCTCGTCTTTGAAAGACTACACGGCGGCCCGTGCATCAGCCGATGGGTCAGCAAGTTGACAAAGGATTCCCGAAACGCGTTACGGACCTTTTGCCCAGTACTTGCTGTTTTCTTGTTTCTTTGTGATTTGTTTATGTGATGGCACAACTTTTCAATCTGAATTTATATGCTGTATGTCACATATTGTGTAGTTTAAAGCCCTGAAGGGTGGTTACTTGAATATTTACTAATTGGTGCATCTTTACCCTGTGTGGCATATCTTTAATTTATCCCGGTGAAGCTTAGGTTTTGTTTACCCTTGTTACCAGTGAGAGTTTTTGTTGCTCTTATGACACGTTAGTAAAATTGACGTTGTCTAAAAGTATTATTTTCGTGGTGCATTTATAGTTCTTATTTTGAGCCTCGTTCTGCCATCTTACCCAGTATCTGGTGGTTGGCAACCCTACATTGAAGTCCCTCCCTAAATCCCGCCCTCCTCAGGCTCTGCCCCAAAAACCTCCCACCAGTGGTGAAGAGGGACCTGGCAACCCTAACTTAAAATCGTAAGCACACAGCCACTTGTGAATGCTGAGAATCAGAGGCTAATTACTGTTAGTTTCCAGCATTAGCGAACACAAGCAAACTGTGGCTGTGAGATATCTCATAGGGAAATTCACAGTGGATTTATGATAGCTTCTTCCCAAGTATAAAACTTGAAACAAATAAAATTCTGTACTACTCTAGACTTTTTTTTTTTTTTGCATAGCTCTGTTGTCTCTGTCTCTTTTATATGACTTCTTGTATATTACTTGGCTGAAGACTGAGGGCGTGGTAGAATCTAATAAAATAAATAAAATAAATTTGTTATACTATAAAATGCAAAATTGGCTCAGTTTTGGATGTAGTTATAAATGAAATAACCAGATGGATTTAGAATTTACATTACGATACTATTACCCTTATGTTTTTAGGACCTCATTCAATTCCTATGGTAGAATACATTCAGTTAATTGAAATATGCATTAAAATTGTGTAAATAAAATCAATATCCCTGAAGACAAAAGTGTGCTTTAGGATGATGCCTTGCCAGGGATAAGGCGGGAACATCCTGATAGGGGCAGCTGAATAAGATCTGGGCTAAGTTTGTTTCTTGTTAGTTTCAAGATACAGCTCTGGTGCCTGGCTAGAGGGATGAACATTTGGCACCAGCCAGATGACAAGCACCAAAGAGCTCTTGGCCACTAGATTGCAGCCTGTCACCTAACATGAACCTGCCTAGTGAACCCATCTGAGATTTGGAGTTTTTTCCCCCCTTCCGATTGTTTATTTAAATTCTATTTGTTAAGATGCTGGGGAGGGAAAAATAAAAGAAAGACATGAATCACAGAACAACAGGTACCCCGTAAGAAGGGGCATTTCTCCCATGCAAAAGATGAGGAAGCCTTTTCTAGGATAATGCCTTTATCTTTGCTTTTAGTAAGTACTTGTATTAATAATAACTATTATTATTTTTAAAAAATGTGCTACTTCATTATTTAGGGACATTTTTTTAACTCTGCAGCTCTGTTTAATGATGCTGCTGCTGCTGTTTCAGCCTTTCAAGTTACATGAAGTCACATTTTATTGACCAGTTCAAAAGATAGCTTTTGAAAAGTAATTTAGGTAAAACTGCACATTTTTCTTCACTCTTTAAAACATGGCTGCTTGCTGAAAATGCTTGGCCAGAGAAATAGTGTCAGGATTGATTCCTGTGATTAGAATATAGTTTAAACCTTGACAGTTTTCTAGAGCATATGCCTTTCATTAGAGTAAGAATTTTTCCTTCTTGGGAACTAATACAGCATGCTGTGAATAGAGTACTGTGATGATGAATTTTACATATACTTTTTAAAGGAAAAAAATATTTTTTCAATGGAATTTAGATCCTTTCTTATAAGATATGCTCTTAAAGATTCTCCCCACCCCCGGAAAATCTACCTCATATATTCCCCAGGAAACAAGCAAACTATTATTTCTATTTATTTATTTTTATTTTTTACCCTGCCTTTCCCCCCTAAAAGGGGTTGAGATAATCTCACTTTAATCCCTTGGGAGACATGAAGATATTTAAAAGTATAATATTTAAATAAGCAACAACAATGGGCATGACCACAAAAAGTAGGAAAGGTGATTGACAGCATGCTCCAAGGAGGGGTGAATTGGCTTAGGGAGACAACTGACCCTTATGCTGCCCTATCTTGGAGATACACCTGTGTAGGCCCTGCTATGCTGGCACAAGCCCCCAACACCACTGCACCACTCTCGGGCACCAGCACTGCTGTGCAGCAGCTGTGCACTGGCACAACTCAGGTGTAGGGCTCTGCACCAGTGTCATGAGCATGGCCAGAGTTATCCTATTCCCTAATACCTTTCAGTCCAGGAACACCCCCTGAAGGAGGCGCAAAGTTGCACCAAGAAAAAGGTGGTGCAGCCCATAGGCTGCCATAGAGTGGTAAAAAACAAGTGCCCCCCCCCCAGCCACAGCCATACCCATGAGAACCCAAGCAGTTCTGGATGCCAACCAATCAACTCCCATCCTTGTGACAGCCAAGGCCTCTCCTCAGCATCCAATGACAGGCCCTCCGTTCCAGCCCTTCAAAAATCCTAGCCCGGAAGCCCCACAACTCAGTAGGTAGTGCACGTTGCATGGGATGCTGTCTGACAGTTCCCTGCCATGCCAACCTAGAGTAAGTGGCAAGGCACTTGGGTGGTAGGAGAAGCACAATGAGAGCACTTAGCACTACTGGGAAAACACTTTGCACAAACACCAAATAGAGAGAGCAAAGTCCGCACTCTGTGGCTGATCTCTCTCAGTTCTGAGCCCAAACAGGTACCCCATCTCCTCAGCCAGGACCCAAAGGGGCAACCACATACTGACAGGTAATCTGGGGACTGTTCCCCCAACCTCCTTCTCCCTTTCCCCTTGTCCGTGGCTGGGAGCCACCCCAGCAAAGCCACTGCTTACACCTGAGCCCAGCAGCTGGGGGGTTGCAGGAACCCTGATCTCCATCATTGCCCCTGCACATTAGGGGGTTTGGTGTGTGGGGACTGGGCCAGAACAGCTGCCGGGAGAAGGGGCCCAAACTTTTGTCTCTGCATATAAGACTTTAGGAACCTGTTCCCAACCTGAATGATAGTGTAATAGACAGTCAGCTTTCATTTATTTAGTCATAGTTCATTTATACACCTTCCTCTCCAATGGGGACCCAAAAAGGCTTACATTATTCTCCTTTTTATAGTCAAACCTTATGTTGGTTTTAGTGAAAGTTTTTTGTTGTAAGGAACATAATTAACTTTCTCTGGAGCATGATTAATTTCATTACATGCTTTATATTTCTGACATGTACAAGCAATTCAACTCATGCAACCAATTTATCAACTCATTTGCTGAAAAACAACACATTTTATTAACTTCAATTTGCATTTGTTAGTAATTTCTCCAAGTAAGGAGTATGATAAGATTTGCTATGCATTTGATGCTCAAATCAGAATGACAGACTTTCCCCCAAAACTATATACGTAGATCTTGGTACAAGAAATCATAGAACTAGTTCCACAAAGACAAGGGAACTTTGGACTTTTGTTTCTCAAACAGCAAGAACACAGCTTTTGAAATGGAGGAAAGGATTTTCTATAATAATTCAACATCAGGCCGTTCAAATTAAAAAATGTCATATATTTTATTGAGCATGCTCAATATATGTCATATATTTTATTGAGCATGCAGGGGTAATGCCTGCAAAAACATTTACAAACACCAACAGCACATATGCAGATAGGAAAAAGGTAACCTTTCAGCAGAGACACAAGGAAGAGTCAGCCAGGCCCAACCAAAATCTTTTTTTCAGATGGAAGGGGTAGATGTACTCTTTAACTATGAGAGGATTTATGTCAACAGACATCAGTGAAATAACACAATTGTAATGTGTGGTGTGTTTTTAAATTAAGGCAGGAATTTTCAGTGTATTATCGATGGGCAATTTGGAAAAAGGGAGGGGAGGGGAGCATAGATGCAAGGAACAAGGAGGCTGGGCCTTTTCGAACAATGATGACAGACATTTGTGGGAAGGGAGGGGGTAAAGTGTCAGTGTGATGTTGTGGTGATGCTCAGAAATGATCTGGATGAGGGTGTGGAGGGACAACTCATTACATTTGCAGACGACACCAAATTGGGAGGAGCAGTGAATGCCCCAGAGGATAGAGATAGAATTCAACAAGATCCGAACATGCCGGAAAAGTGAGCAGATGTGATGCATCTCAACAAGGATAAGTGCAGAGTTCTACATTTGGGTAACAAAAATGAGGAATATGCATACTGGATAGGGGGTAAACGTGTGGGTAGCAGTGTGCATAAACAAGATCTTGGGGTATGGGTGGACTGTAAGCTGAATATGAGCCATCAGTGTGATGCAGCAACAAAAAAAGGCTAATTCGGTCTTGGGGTGTATCAACAGAGGCATAACATCCAAATCACAAGATGTCATAGTTCTGCTGTACAATGCATTGGTCAGGCCACACCTGGAGTATTGTGTGCAGTTCTGGAGGCCTCAGTTCAAAAAGGATGTGGACAGAATCAAGCAGGTGCAGAAGAGAGCGATGAGGATGATCAGGGGTCTGGAGACCAGGTTCTAGGAGGAAAGGTTGAGAGACTTGGGAATGTTTAGTCTGGAGAAGATTTCTCTCTCTAAGTATTTGAAGGGCTTTCACTAAGAGGAGGGCAGAGAGCTGTTCCTGTTGGTAGCAGAGGATAGGACTCACAATAAAGGCTTTAATTTGTGGACGGAAAGGTACTGGCTGGATGTAAAAAAAATTACAGTAAGAGTTGTTGAACAGTGGAATCAGCACACAGGGGCGTGGTGAGCTCCCCCTCACTGGCAGTCATTAAGCAGATACCGGACAAACACTTGCCAGAGATGATCTAGGCTGCATTGAGCATGGGGTTGGATTAGATCATCTATACGGCCCCTTCCAACTCTATGATTCTATTATTCTAAATGGGCAGAACAAAGTAACTGTGGATTAATTATTATTATTTTGTTATTTTTCAAATTTATAGCCTGCCCACATTCCCAGCCAGGCTCAGGGTGGGTAACAACCTCTAAAATTCATAACAACCTCTAAAATAAAAACTGTAGAATATCAATAAACAGCAATAGACATTAATAAAAAAACCATATACTTAACCAAGGAACTCAATGCTAAAAATCAAGCAAGAGGAAATTGACCCCCCCCTCCCAAATCTTTGTACAAAAAGCACATCCAGAAAAAGTGGGGAATCCCTCCAATTTCGCAGAAGTTGTAGCAAAAGCAGCCAGAACATCTCTGGATACCTGAACAAAGCATGGAGATTTAAAGGGCTGGACTCACAGAAAATACCGTGCGTGGAAACAGTCTAAGTGTGGGCAGTAGCTGTGCTCCTGTATCTTTTTAGGATGAAGAGTGAGGCCAAGGTTGAGAGAGTCTGCTAGGCACCTTGTACACCCAAACCAATGGGCAGGAGGCAGGGGGAATATATATCCAAATATGCTCTACCTCTCATAACCTATTTTCTTTCCAGGTGTTTGCATGATCTTCCACCCTTGAGAAAGGCATTGTAAACACAGCTGAATTTGGGGGCGGGGAGTGAACAGAGATTGTTTGGCTTTCCAACAAACTTACATTGATAGGGATATGGGCCATCTATATTAGGATGGAGAACAGACTTTAATATAATCCTAGTTTAATTCATATTTTGGTGTCTTCTAACTTCATTCTAAGGTACAGGGGCAAAAGGCATATGTCATACTGAATAAAACCCACTTCCTTTTCAGGTTGATTTTGCTAATATTAGGCCTGGGAATCTTTCCTTTCAAAGGAAAAAAATGTTTCCTACATATCATATCTCCAGAACCAAACTAATAGCTCTTTAGGTCAGAGTTGCATGGCATACTATTACTTATAATTTATTATTTATAAAGCACTTAAAGATATAATAGCCACTAAAGAAAGATAATTTCTCATAGATGGTGAACAGTCTCATACAAGCAAGACCCAGCAGGATAGAAAGAAGAACTGAAAGGAAATTGCAAATTTTAACTGAACATTAAGAATAAAATGTAAACATTATTTATGGAATGGCGCCGCAAGCAGCTGTTTCCTATGATATTAACTGTATATTGTCCAAAGTACTTGCATTTCACTGGCAGAATTATGGCACTGAGACAATATGATGTCCCCTCCTAAGTTTTCATTTTTCTGACACTGAGAGCCCATTCCTGAGCTGTCAGTGGCCGGGGACGGTGAGGGGGAGGCGCCGCTGTGGTGCCTCCTAACCTGTTTCCCGGGTGTCTAAAGCTTGAAAAAAGTATTTTAAAGGCTTTAAAAGGCTTTTTACATGGTTTTTTTTTTGCCCCATAGAGAATAACGAGGCTGCACTTGCTAAAAAGCAGATGCAGCGCCGCCATTCTCACAGCTGGCGTGCCGGGCTGAAATGCCAGTGTGGGACTTTACACTGGTGGGATGCCAACGGAAGGCCCTGTTGGTGTCCTGAGGTGGTGCTGCCATGGCAGTACTGGGAGACCGGCGTCCGGGCCTCCCCACTGGCACTGGGGCCACTTAAGGTGGAGTAAGCAGTCCGGACACCGGCGTGGGGGGCCTCTATGCCAGCACAGCCCCTTCCTGGCCTTCTGAGGACTTTCATCCTCAGAAGTCAGGAATGTGCTGTGAATGCATGGAACCTGCCTACTATAGGAAATTAATGTGTGGTATATTCTAGCAACAAGCAACCTGCATAAGCAAAGTCCCACTTGAAGGTCCCCTTCTACTAGGTAAAGAAACCTTCACTTTGATGACCAAATTCAGAATTTCCATAAATGGACAAAAAACAGATAGCCATATTGGTTCATTACAAATATTACTGAGGAAGATGGAGCAACATTTTGTATAAGACAATTGAATATATTTGTAAAATCAATACATGTAATTTTTTTTTTATTACAGACACTGCATTCTTATGTAAAAAAAAAATCCAATGCATTGTACCCTGTTGTCCTCAGGCAGGCTTCTAAATCCAGGTACGTTTTCTATATCTAGGCCAATTTAGCTTCCACAGAATTCTGCTGTGTGCATTCAGGCTATTCTCTGGTCTAATCTAGTTGCCCAACACATCCTAGTGGCAAGGTCTTTTGAGGCAAGCTGTTTTGTTAAACTGTTACTAGAATCTATAGCTTGACCAAATAACAAACCTCCTCAGTACAGTAGCTAATAACATGCCAGTGTATCAGTCATTAAACAAATTTTTGCCTCATATTATATTGTTCAGTCCTTTAAAACATGTCATTATAAACACAGAAAGATAACAGTGCTACATGTTGTAAAGCTGAATACCTTTACAAATACCAAAATAAATAGTAAAATAATTCACATAATTTCTTTTAAAATCACTGTTATATCTTTTTCATGTCTGTTTAAAATATTGAGTTGAGAGTGAAATGAGTCATTTTTTTTTCAAATATCAAATCCATCAGTAATTTTAAGTAAGAAATTGTTTCTTCTCATGCTCTGAAAGGCCTGATATTCTGAGAAAAGTATTCTTTTCATTTTAAAAAGTTAAATGACCTTACTGCAAGAAAATTGCTTAAATTTTTAATTTGCTTCTAAGTTAGGGTTGGTTGAATTTTTCAATGATCGTAAATAAACAAGCTAGAGAAATTACACAGGTTGAAATGCTGAACTAATTTGAAAGCTAATACAATTACACATTGAAGTGTTTTAAAACTGAAGGCTGTTTAAAAAGCACCAAATTAACAATGCATGATTACAAAAGAATAATTTTGCAAAACTAATAAAAGCTGGAAGCAAAAATAAAGAGCATAAACAATACTCTGTGAACCTGGATAGCTTCACTCTCAGTGTTATGGGACAAGACATGAAGAAATAGCTGGGGTGGGGGAGAGCAAATAAATATAACAATGTGGTGTTCAATGTTCTTGAAAAAACTCAGCAATAGCCAGAACATCAACATGCAAAATTCAGACTGGAATGGCATACATTTTCATAGAGCAGGCATGACTTTGCATTTAGGATCTTTTTATATAACATATTGTCTTGATTTCAATGAATCTGTTGTTTTAAGTCATAGCCAAACATGGGGAATCCATTATATTTAGGTTTCTGAATACAGCCTTTATTTTCTTCACATTCAGTTAAAGATTATTTTCATTAATGATTTTTTATTATTATCGGGGTGGCTTATTTTAAGACCAGAACTAAACACTATTAGCAAAATGTTACTGGCACTGGAAGAGAAATATGATGCCTTCTCTTTTCTTCTCTGCTAATTAACATGATGTAAAATCTAATGTGTGGTATGACAGGATCATGTTCTTAGTTTCCCCATCACTACTCCACTGTCTGGGCTCTGATGTCAATGATGGGGGTGTGGCCAGGGAGGAGAAGGCTGAAAATGTTGACCAAGATGATATGGCAATGTTACCCTGCTAGGGCACCCTAGGCTATCAGGTATGCCCAATGAGGTGTACAGGACTGGAGTGAACACAGAAGGAGAGGGCACTGCTGTGTAGCCAGAGACAAAATGGAACCTTTCTGGCATCCATCTTTGTGACAGACTCCAGAGCCAACCAGGTAAGCCCAGGCTTGTCTGCCTGCCTCCCCTCAGGCTTATGCCAGGTATGACATAGAACAATGAGACCTTCTTCAGCATATGTTTAGCTTTCTCCTGCAGCCTATAAGGAAACCCTGGTAATCTTTTCAAATAATTAAACCCCATTCAGAGATCCTGGATATTTACTCAACTTGGCCAGATGTCCAGAAAACAAACACATCAAGTTGCAAAATAGCTAGGAACCAAACCCTCTGAATCATCCCCTCCTTCCTGAGAAACATCTCCATCTAGACATCTATAGCAGAACTTAATCAAGAAGAACTTAGCTTTTGTCTTTTCTAACTAAAAGTCTTTTCCTGTCTTTTCTAAATAAAACTCCTAAACTAATCAAAGAGCTATCAAGTCTTTGTCCACCAGTAATGTTTGGTTACAGGTGACTTCACAGAGCCCCGGGACACATTTCAGGTATAAATATATCCCCATCCGTAATGGCAAAGTCTGAGCATTTTCTTGGATCCAAAATGTGCACCCTGTACTTGTGTGTACAAGTCCTATTGCTTTTCTTGCAAGAGACACTGGTCATTCCTCGCTCCACACAGCTGCCTCTCTGGACAGCTGAACGGTAACTACAATTTCCCCTGGGAACCTCTTATCCTTGTGTGCACCCCCTCATGCCTTTTATTTCCTAGTTCTTGAGTGTATCGGGATTTGTGTGTTTTGTTGTGTGTATACAAATTTTATTATTTTTAATAAAACTTTTAAATTCATAAAAAGCTTTGTTATTGGGAACGTTTCCACTGATGAGCTCATTCCTGTAAAAATACATCTGAAATATTCCCTATGCCAACCTCCTCACAAGGCACTACCAGTCTCCTAGCTAATTTCCCCCAATAAAAGGAGACCTCACTAATTAGTGTGGCAAGAGACAACAACCTGCCCACCTGGTGTGGATCAGGGCTTTAGCCACCTGTGTGGTGGCTGTTAAGGCCATTATAGTGGCCACCCACACTGATATCATCATAAGTTTAAGCTTGTTTTATTATTATTAGGTTAAAAATAGTATTTCATTGCATTTAACAGTATGCATTTGTTTCAGGTTTAACTCATTAAGAAGATATACTTTAGACGGATGTTCTATGTTTTTTTTTTCCATGTGCATTGGGGGTAAGTCAGACTTGGCCAACAATCAGAATGAAGTTTGTAAATATCAAGCTTGGGTGTGTGGGTGTACGGGTGGTAATTCTTGTTTATGCCTTTATAATAAAGTGATGTTTGTAAAATGATTTGTATGAGGAGAGACTTGAAGAAGACTCATGAAACGAGAAGATAGTGCCTTCCATTGTCTTTTCATTCAATTTTAAAAACTCTCATGTTTATCATAACATTGTATCTCCTGGCATCAGTTCGTAGCATTCTGTATTGGGGGAGACCTGTCCTCCAGTTTATCCATCACAACTCCTCATGTCCGATATAGAACGATTTTGGAGATTAATTTCAGCATGTAAAATGCAGTCTTGAAATCAGTTCCAAATTTGGGCCTTTTATGAGCCCTTCAGATGGAAGATACTAGATTAACCCTTCCTTCTAGAGCCAAATCAGAGTGTTAAACAACGTAGTCCTCAACACTTCATGCCCTGGAAATACTTTATAACTTCATTTGGGGAGGCAAAGGAGAAAGGATGAGAAGCTATTTGAAACCCTGAGTGTTGGGTAGGGGGGGAGGAAAGTGAAAATGCAAGTACTGTCTTCTTCCTCTATTTTTTCAATTGAAATTTCCTTTGGTTATTACAGAAGAAGGTGAACTAAAGGCAAAACAGATGCATGTCTCCAGCAATCCTCAAGCCACGGTAACAACCTGGGATATGAAGAAAGAGATATTTGCCCCTCAGATAAGAAACATCTGTCTTAGATTGCAGGAAAAGAGTTCATATCAAGGCAACATCAACATTTATTATTTATGGCTTCTTCACAGTAAGAAGAAGAGGCAGGATGACTTTTAAACTTTTAAGCTACCTTGGCACTATAGCATGCTGATGTTGAATTATTTCATAATATTTCTAAAGTTTTGACAGGATCCCCACTTGGGACTTTAATTCAATTTTAGCAACTTCAAACTACAGAAGAAAGGATGTGGCCAAATACCCTTCACTGCCAGTATTAAAGGATTAGAAGTATTTGGGTAGGGGGAGGTAATTCTTGATTCATAAAGACAGTGGGTTTACCTTTGTACAGTACACTAATGCAGTGTCTTGTATGCAATACAACACAGAAAGAGGAAATGGAAGACTCCCAGCTTTCAACAGTCTTGTACACATCAGGGAGCCCAACTGGCTGCAGTCTCCTGAAATGTGTGCATTAGTGTCTCAGCACATGTTCACACTTTGTTTGGTGCAGGAAACAGCATTGTGTTTGGTTCCAAAAATACTCCCACATAGAACACAAAACATTACTGCTGCCTTCTTCACATGTTACATTTTGAGCATGTTACAGACCTGTGGCATATAGCTGCCAGTCTGTAACATTTGAAACAGATGCACATGTTTATTTCATTATACACAGAATCATAGCATCACAGAGTTGGAAGGGGCAATACAGGCCATCTAGTCCAACCCCCTGCTTAATGAAGGATCAGCCTAGAGCATCCCTGACAAGTGCTTGTCCAGCCTCTGCTTAAAGATTGCCAGTGAGGGGGAACTCACCACCGCCCTAGGTAGCTGATTCCATTGTTGAACAACTCTTGCTGTAAAAAAATTTTTTCCTAATATCCAGCTGGTACCTTTCCACCCGCAATTTAAAATCATTATTGTGAGTCCTATCCTCTGCTGCCAACAGGAACAGACATTTTCATGAACCTGCATTCCACGTATTGAAGTCTTCAATTTGTGTTGGCTTATCACAGCTTAATCATGTCAAATGCCTCTATAGTGGCAATTGATTCTACTGAGGCATTTCAGCTGATGTACATAATAAATCTGATGTAAATATTGTGCCCCACCGCATGGAATACTCCAGCTCACAAGTGCTAGCCTCCATGTGTGATGAGTAATGTTGGATTTGGCAGTAACATGACCCTTGTGAAGAATCAGGGATAGTTCCCTTAATATATATATATACAGCTAAACAGTCCCATGTAAGATCCTTCTGTGATAAAATTATTAGTTACAATGTCTTGAAAAATTACAATACTCAAATCTTCAAGGAAGGAAACAGAGGTCTTTCCAAAAACTTGGGCAAGATACAGATGGAGAAGGTTTAGGTCAAAGAAGTCTTCCTTCAGTGACCAGTTGGGCCCCTTCCAAGTCTGATTCTATTATTATATGGCATGTTTTATACAAAACAGATGCTTTCTTCATATAATATGTGTGGTCCGGTAATTCTTTAGTAGGATAATGCTAACACTCTCAATGAGTTAACAATGAATTGATGATAAATGGGGTTTCTTTTTTACTTTGCTGCTAATTGGCGCAACAACAGATAACCCATTAATCTTGCAGTTTAATCCCCCAGTGATTTTCATGTTCTCAATTCACAGAAAATGTATTCGGAATTGTAAGTGAATTTGTATTGACATGGTATGCATGAATTCACTTGTGCTGAAAGGACGATTTGCTCGCTTTATGTGAAGCCATTATTGTGATGTAACTCCTATTGAGCTTTCTGCTTCCACTGATCTAGAACTAAAAGTTACAGGGTTTGCCCATCTACCACCCAAGAATGTACTGTGTTCCTTCTGCATCACTAAAATCACCCATATATTCTGTGATACTGTATGAACATTAGCAAGACCCATCATTCAGTTGCATCCCCATGTGCCATCATTTCCAAAGAAAATTAGCATAGAAATTGTCATTGTTAGGGTGACTGGGTAGTTTAAGAAATGAAAACACAAAAACAGGAACAGATTCACAATTTAAAATATTGAGCACTCTTCATCTGAAATATTTAAAGCAGTAACTCTTGAAAGGATGCCACGTAAGATTGTCTTGCAATTGCTATCTTTTCCCTGTCCCCATCCCTGTGCCACCCACGACCTGGAGCAGGTAATGTTTCTTCTCTTGTGGTTCCTCAGGCATCTTTAAAGAGAGCATGATAAGCTCTGCATGCCTAAACTGGCTCCCATAACTTACGTGTCTTGGAAACTAGGAAAGGAGGCATGTTAGATGTTCTGCCTCTGGGGGCTGGTTTGACTAATGGAATAGAATGGGGGAGAGCAGGGGCTGTTTGGGGTAGATAGGCAGTGGAGCACAATGGGGTAATGACTGGGGCAAGGTAAATCTGAGGTTGTTGCCACTTCCCAAAGACTGCTCTCTGAGGACCAAAATATTGGGTATATTTGGTTAATATAGCAGAGTTTTGCCCAGTCATGGAGGAGGAGGAAAAAGAATTGTTTTTTTATGTGCCAATTTTCTCTACCACTTAAGGGATAATCAAACTGGCTTACAATTACCTTCCCCTCCCCACCACAAACACCCTGTGAGGTAGGTGGGGCTGAGAGAGCTCTAAGAGAGCTGTGACTAGCCCAAGCTCACTCAGCTGGCTTCATATGTAGGAGTGGGGAAACCAACCCATTTCACCAGATTAGCATCCGCCACCTCATGTGGAGGAGTGGGGAAATCAAACCCAGTTCTCTAGATTATAGTCCACCACTCCAAACCACCACTCTTAACCACCACACCATGCAGTGGTGAATGCAGTAAATCAATCCTTTCAAGAAGTAAATTGCAAAAGTGTCTTATGTTTATTAAAGGAGATTCTGATCACATTCTTGTTGCCATTGATAGAAAGATAGAAACCTAATCTAAAAAATACAATTCCCTAACACAAATGGCCAGCTAGTCTGGCATCATGTGTGTGCAAGTATGAGATTGTTTCTACAGGAGAGACCTGCAGAAACATCTGTTTCCATTGCAGTCCATGTGGAAACTGGCAATGGCTACTGAGAGAGAAGGAGGAGGGGTCAGAGGGCAGCTCCCAGGTTCAGACAAAGAGAGAAACATCCCATTCAAGAGATAACACTTATATAGTTAGAGTGATTTAGCGCCCCCCTTTCCATGCCCAGGCACGCTGAGTCGCTCACTTCAACACAAAATTCATGATACATATGACATGATTTGGGACACATGTGCCTGACCTTACTCATCACATGTATGACTGATGTAACTAACATCCAAACCACTCTGGACTGTCTGGAAGAGAGAATGGTCTGGATGAGGACCTGTCAACTGAAGGCAAACCTAGATAAGACAGACATGCTGTTGGTCAATGGGGCTAACCCAAGGCTGAGGTGTCAGCCTATTCTGGATGAGCCTGAACGTCCTCTGAAAAAAGAAGCTCATAGCCTCCAAATGCTGAAAGGGAAGGTACATGCTCCCCCCCCCCCACAAGCCATGTTGCCACTGGAAACAGCTGTGGGGGTGCTCTTTGTCCCTTCCTCAGGTTTCACTTGTCCATCTCAGATCATGTGGAGCCTGAGGAAGAGGCAATCAGCACCCCAGCTGCCTTTTTCACTGATGAAAATGGCACAGATGGGAAGCCTGAAGCCCTCTCCCTCCTCCCCTTCATAGCATAACAATGAGTTACACTGATCCTACATGTAACAATGAGTCAGGTTAAGCACCCGTGTCCTAATTCATGTCCCACATGTCATGTATTTTGGCCGAGGCTACTCCCTTCCTTGTCTCATTGTACAATAAGTCATAAATCATTTGCCTATTTACAATAATCTATGATTAATCATAATGAGTATTATACACAGAACTGTTGCAACTATCTCTGGTTAAGGTTAAAAAGGGAAGAACATAAATTTATGTATATTTTTAAATATCACCCATACTTTCTTTTGAAATTATTTGTATTAGAAATCTACTTTTTAAGTAACAACCAAGATAATTAGCAATTAGTGACAACAACTAATCTTGTGGTACCTCAAACAGATATACTTATTGTGACATAAACTTACTTTGTCAGATGTGTAGTGTTACACTCAATAACACAAATTTAGACATATACACACCAACAGTTCAAACAGGAAGACAGCCCTGGTGGAACTCTCTGTCAAATGGGACCCAGATCCTGTGGGACTTCAATTCCTCAGGACTTGTAAGATAGAGATGTTTTACTAGGCCTATGGTTGAGGGCAGTGATGGGAAAATAAATAGAGCCAGCCTCCCTTCCCTTGTTTCTTCCCTTTGTTTGTTCCCCCCTTCCGTTTCCGTTCCCTAGATCCTTTCCCTTAAATTTCCCTTAAAATTCTTCCTCTTAAACTTTTTCTGTCCCTACCCCTCCCGCCCAGGATTGTGTGACATCGATAAAAGGGCATGGAGGTACAAACACCCCAGACAACATCTTCCCTAGATCCAGATTTTTGGTGCCATCAGGGTAGGATTGTATTTCTGAATTTTAAATTAGTTATATATGGGATTGTACTTATTTTATTGAATTATAGCTATGATGTTTTATATTTTGTTAGTTGCTCTGAGCCCAATTCACTGGAGGAGGGCAGTATACTACTACTATTACTATTAATTTATTTTTTGAATGTGTGAATTATATTGTAAGAACTATTACAACCTGAGACCCATTTTATGGATATTATTTTAGATGGTTTAGTGCTGTTTATATGGCTTGCTTTACTAGCATGTCTTAATAGGGATAATTTTATAGTTGCTTTTATGTTTGATTTTAATCTGTGAGCCACTTTACAGGTCTCTGGAGAGGTGGCAAACAAATTCCCTAAATGACTAAATAAAAATTCAGTCAAAAAGAACATGATGTCAATTCTGCATCCTTGTGTTGGAGTCTTCCTTTAAAACATTTCTAATGAATTATAGCAACTTTCAGATTTGTTTCAGGGCAACTGAAATGCCCTCACTATGTTTATTATTTTTTTAAGTTGTGATTTGTGTGCATTTATTCTGTATAAAGACAATCCAGTTTGGCAAATGTAGATTGCAGAAGGGCATCATCACTGGCAGTGATGTCATAAATATTATCCAACAAGTAGCTGTAAGAGGGGCAAAACAAGTTTGTACTGCTATTCTATTGGTTTTCTACAGTCATCACAGTTTGAATACTAGGAAAAGGCTATTTCTTCACAACAAAATGTCTGCCTCGGAGGGAAAAGATCTCCAAATCCCACAATTAAATGTTTGCAAATGCACAGGGAGCCTGTCATAAGAACAAAACAACTTAAGAAAGGCCATGCTGAATCAGGCCAAGGTCCATCAAGTCCAGCAGTCTGTTCACACAGTGGCCAACTAGGTGCCTCTAGGAAGCCCAGATACAAGACAACTGCAGCAGTATTATCCTGCCTGTGTTCCACAGCAGCTGATATAATAGGCATGCTCCTCTGATCCTGGAGAGAATAGGTATGCATCATGACTGAACAAACCTTTAAGCATTTTTAAAGACTATTTTCACCCTATCAGAACATTATGCCTTATTCCTTTAGCACATTTACAGTGCAATCCTAAAGAAAGTTATCCTCCTTTAAGCCCACTGCAATTAATTGGTTTAGACTGGGGTAACTCTGCATAGGACTGCACTATAAGTTTTCAAGCTTCAATTAGTTGGGTCATTGTTATTCCCATTTTTCAGGTACAGAAACCGATGATAGCAACTTGCCCATGGGTCCACAGAACAGATAATAACTGGATCTCTAATATCTCAATCCATCCCCTGCTTCCAGCTAACTGAGATTAAATTCTCAGAGTATGAACACTCATTCAGGGGATAATAGCCCCTCCCCTAATTTTAGGCAGAAAAGAGAAAACAACACTGATCTCCAGGTAAATGAAATGAATGCTAGTTCAGTCAGCACAGGTAAGTGTGAATTAGTATGTATAAAAAGGAAGGGAGGCTTGTTTATTCCATTAATTGAATTTGAGTGAATTGTCCAAAGCCTAAATCCTGCCCCCTCTTGTGTCTAATCAAAGCAGCCTTTTTCTCCCACTCAGCTGATTTCCAGTCTTAGAAAGAGCCAGAGAAAACTGCTTTGTGCGCTGGAGTAAAACATGGGATAGTGCAAGGTTTAGCATCTTTACCTGCCTCTGTCCATTTTCTTTGCATGTGAACTGGAAGTTGCCTGCATTTTCCCATTAGGGAAAATAGTAGCTGAAAGAATATTTATATTGACTAAAAGCTGTACCTAATTAATGTATTTCTGTGAAATCTATAAAATGTAAATGTTCGTTTGTTCAAAATCTTAAATCTCCGAAAGTTCTTCACTGATTGCTTTGAAATTTTGACACAACGTTGCATTCGAATATGCGCGTGTTTTTATATACCTACATTATGTAGATGTCACACCTGTGACAGGTAAAAACATGTTTTTCTTGAAAAACAGCGCCATCTGTTGGACGTAAAAGCAACACACGCTATCGTCTTAGATGCACCAGGAGGAACTGGTAAAATGTTCCTAATTAGACTGATTCTGGCAGCAATGCGATCCCAAAATGACATAGCCTTAGCTCTTGCGTCGTCCGGAATAGCTGCGACATTGCTACCAGGTGGAAGAACTACTCATTCTGCTTTGAAATTGCCATTGAACATGCAATTCATTGAAACTCCCACGTGCAACATTTCCAAAGCATCCGGCATGGGAAAAGTATTGCAGAATTGCAAACTTATTGTTTGGGATGAATGCACAATGGCGCACAAGAAATCGCTCAAGGCTCTTGATCGATCATTGCAAGATTTGTGAGGAAACATCAGACCATTTGGGAACGCATTAATATTGCTTGCAGGAGATTTCAGGCAAACATTATCTGTAATTCCTCGATTGACACCAGCGGACTAAATAAATGCTTGCCTGAAATACTCTACTTTGTGGCGACACGTCAAGACGTTAAAATTAACTACAAATATGTGTGTCCAGCTGCAAAATGCTCAATCAGCTGAGATAGTCTCACATCAATTGCTGGAAATTGGGAACGGAAAGGTACCGGTTGATCTGACCTCAGGATGAATTTCATTGCCTCATAACTTCAGCAATTTAGTGATGTCAAAACAAGAATTGGTTGAAAAAGTATTTCCCAATATTCAAACCAATTATAAGAATCACGATTGGCTGAGTGAACGAGCTATTCTTGCGGCCAAGAACAAAGACGTCTACGAATTTAACAATATTATTCAGTCTCACATTCAAAGCGAGGCAGTCACATACAAGTCCGTCGACACTGTTGTGGAAGCAGATGAAGCAGTTAATTATCCAACAGAATTTTTGAATTCACTCGATCTGCCAGGGATGCCACCGCACGTACTGCAATTGAAAATCGGCGTGCCAATTATCATGTTGCGAGATATCAACCAGCCAAAGCTTTGCAACGGCACACGGCTTGCAGTAAAAAAATTCATGAGCTACGTTGTAGAAGCAACAATCTTGACAGGGCCTTTCAAAGGTGAAGATGTCCTCATTCCTCGCATTCCTATGATTCCAACGGATATGCCATTTCAATTTAAGAGATTGCAATTCCCAATTCGATTGGCATTTGCAATCACCATCAACAAAGCTCAGGGGCAATCTTTCGAATTGTGCGGTTTAGATCTAGACACTGAGTGCTTCTCACATAGACAATTATATGTTGCATGTTCTAGAGTCGGCAAACCACACAATCTCTATATCTGCACAGACAATGGAACAACAAAAAATATTGTATACCCACAAGAATTGTGAAATTAAACATATTAGAAATGTGCGCTTTCTCTTTTCTTTCTTTTCCATTTCACCAGACTGGGCCACAGCAACGCGTGGCTGGGTACTGCTCGTTACAAATAAATAGATAGGGCTCAACTCCTGACTCAACCATTCGCATATGATTCTGATTCTTCCTCATAACTGATCTTTCAGCATTTCATCTGGTTTGTGTGTATTACTGTTGGAAAGAGCCTTTGTCTCTGTCATTTCAGTCTGCCTGCACTGCAGGACAGGTGAGCTGCCTGCTACCAGGACTGGCAAAAACAGTATTGTTTGCCTCTATTTCCTGCTGTCCTGCCTGCATGCCAGCTCCACAACCTTCTCTTACCTACCTGCCTGATAAAATAATATATTCTTAATTTCTTTCTGTCCCCTGTAAGCCATGAAGCTTGGTAGCTGTAACTTCCTACCTTTTGCGGCAGGAGCATACCGTAGCCTATGCATTTAAGTGTCAGTTACATACATTGAACAGTGTCTAGTTCTTAACATTAATATTAACAATATGCTAATAAATATTATCTTGGTTATCATAACCTTCAAGGGCAAAGCACTGCCTGAATGTATGTGCATAAAATATTCCCAGTCCAGACAACTGGTGAATATGTCCATAGCCCTCCAAAATGGAATACCGCGGGCAAACACAAGCCTATATAGGGTTGCCAGGCATGGCATGAGATGATATAGGTCAATATAGGGTTGCCAGGCATGCCATGGAATGGTATGGTGGGAGATGAGGAGAGACTGGTACTTGTTGGAGGGGACCGATATTCATTGCTGTGCGATGGTGTCACTGTTCCTGCACAACCAAGAAACTCTGGCATCACACTGGAGAGACACTCTAGCACTCACCCCAAAACTCTCTGGGTGCTCTCTCTAGAGCATTGCCCCAGTGTGATGCTGGAACTTCCAGGTTACCCTGGAAGTGATGTCATCATGTGGTGACAAAGATTGCTGCCCCCCCCCGATGACTGCCAGGAGGCATTGGCAAGAATTACCAGTAGTTTGCCCACCATTAGCAGGCACCTGATAGAATCAGAAAGTCTTCCACAAACCAATGAAATGGTGCAATGTTTGATGAAAAATAGAAACAATGAGAAAAAAAATCACAAGACAGGATTATTTACTTATAAGTTTTATAGCCAATAGGCAAGATGGCTTCTGGTTGGACAGTGTCCTTGTCACATACATGCCTGCTGATGCTAAATCATCCTTTCCTTGCCTTTCCCACGGTCCAGAAACTGAAAACAGAAAACATTCATCCAAATAACACCCATCCCCTAAAGTTAGAAATAATTCAGTTCATATTTAACATATTTGCAATATTTCCAAAGGGAATATTGTTTGGATCAGATCACAATTATTAAAGTTCCAATTACGCATCCCTTCAGTTTCCCCTGAAAGGTATTGTTACTTAATAAACCTGGTTAAAAGTCATATTTCTTAGACACAATTGAATCACTCTAGCAAGTGTTACTTTTAATATTCCCTATAGCGATCGAAAACTTAGTAATGTATTCCTCTCATTCAGCAATGCACATATTTAATATTTCATTTGCAACTGTGTGAGTCACACATTTGACCTTTGTGCTAATCTGAAAACTTTTATTTTAAGGCATGGAATAGTGAGACATACTTATTTTAAGCAAATACAAGTATAAATTTCACTCCTAAAGAAAAAGGTTCACAAGAGAAATATCAGATCCATTATTATTAAAAGGTCACTTTCCAACCTTGGCCCCAATCTTTAAAATTTAACTAAATCAAATTTATAAAAGACATAAAAAGACTGTGGGATATGAAACTGAATGTTAACTTACCCGTCATAGAGATGTCTGTACTTTCTGGCATAGCGCCAAATTGGGGAGCGTCTTGGAGCCGGCTACTTACTGCAGCCCCCCAACCCTGGCCACCCTTGGCATGCAGTAACCACCCCATGTTCTTTATACTATGATGACCTTAGCATACAATTAAACATGCAGAGACAATAGCTGGAATGGAAATGGCCACTACTTTATTGGTTACAGCATCAGGCACTGGCATTGATTGGGGCTGGATCCAAGGCATCAGCCCGACCTGCCTGCCGGCCGATGCATCCTACTCCCAGCCCACCTGCTAGGAGTAGCCTAAGATGGCAGTATGTGGGACTCACTTGGATGGAAGCCTGCTGTGTGGGTCCCTTGCCACTTGGTGGGAGGCCACCACCTGGACAGCCCTGATTGGGCATGTCCCTATTCCAGGCTTTCCCCCAAACCCCTTATTGGGGTCCCCAGAATGGGGGGAAAGGGGCACACAGGCTGCCCTTCCCCCCAAAATGGATCCGGCCCCATGCCAAAACTGCCAAAAGTTGTGACGAATTAACACAAAATTGGCATAACAATCAAACAGCCAGAGTATAGGGAGCGAGGGTGGGACAAATTAGGAAGCAGACTTCCTAATTTCCTCTTATGGATTGAGAGCTGGCTGAAAATAGGAAGCAGAGAGTAGGAATCAATGGTCAGTTCTCACAATGGCAGGATGTGAGCAGTGGGGTGCCTCAGGGATCTGTGTTGGGACCGGTGCTTTTAAACCTCTTCATCAATGACCTGGAGTTGGGGTTAAACAGTGAAGTAGCCAAGTTTGCAGATGACACCAAATTATTTAGCATGGTTAAAACAAAATCGGACTGTGAAGAGCTCCAGAAAAATCTCTGCGTACTGGAAGAATGGGCATTAAAATGGCAAATGAGATTCAGTGTGAGCATGTGTTAAGTGATGCATATTGGGGCAAAAAATCCCAACTTCACATATACACTGATGGGATCTGTGCTGGCAGCGACAGACCAAGAAAGGGATCTTGGGGTGGTAATGGACTGGATAGCTCAATGAAGATGTCAACCCAGTGTGCGGCTGCAGTAAAAAAGGCAAATTCCATGCTGGCCATAATTAGACGAGGAATCGAGAATAAAACTGCTGATATCATACTGCCCTTGTACAAATCTATGGTGAGACCACACTTGGAATACTGTGTACAGTTCTGGTCACCACACCTAAAAAAGGATATTACAGAGCTTGAGATGGTGCAGAAAAGAGCAACCAAAATGATTAAGGGACTAGA
Organism: Euleptes europaea; assembly: GCF_029931775.1. Classification (NCBI taxonomy): domain Eukaryota; kingdom Metazoa; phylum Chordata; class Lepidosauria; order Squamata; family Sphaerodactylidae; genus Euleptes; species Euleptes europaea. Next base: position 78,513,185 of record NC_079314.1, on the reverse strand, counting down.
GCAACTGTCCTATGGGGAGCGGTTAGGATGCTTAGGGCTGTTTAGCTTGTGGCTAAGGGGAGACATGATAGAGGTCTATAAAATTATGCATGGTTTGGAGAGAGTGGAAAGGGAGAAGTTTTTCTCCCTCTCCCATAATACTAGAACACGGGGTCATCTGCTAAAGCTGGAGGGCGAGAGATTCAAAACAGATAAAAGGAAATATTTTTTCACACAACGCATAGTTAAATTGTGGAACTCCCTGCCCCAGGATGTGGTGATGGCTGCCAGCTTGGAGGGCTTTAAGAGGGGAGTGGACATATTCATGGAGGAGAGGGGTATTCATGGCTATTAGTTAGAACGGATACTGGTCATACTGCATACCTATTCTCTCTAGTATCAGAGGAGCATGCTTATTATTTTGGGTGTGGTGGAACACAGGCAGGATGGTGCTGCAGTCGTCTTGTTTGTGGCTTCCTAGAGGCATCTGGTTGGCCACTGTGTGAGCAGACTGCTGGACTTGATGGGCCTTGGTCTGATCCAGCAGGGACGTTCTTATGTTCAGCTGGGCGAGGGGGATGGCTTCTTAAATACCTAGCTGGAGGAGCTGAGTGAAAAAGCTCAGGTCTGAGCCTGCCTGCCGGCCCCGCCCCTATTAAGCCTGGGCCTGATTGGTCCATTTGAAATATAGGGCGGGCCAGGAAGATATGCAGCCGGGCAGGAAAAGTTCCAACTGGAGTTAGAAATGCTATGGTTCCTTTCCAGCTTCCCTACCAGCAGCCATTTTATGGCAGATGCTGGCTGCCCAGCTGAGTCCCCGCCCCACCGGACAAGCCCCTAAACCTTGTGCCAGCTCCCAACCCTCCCCTGTGCATGCCAGAAAACTGGGCTTGTAGGTAAGTCTGAGCTTTGCATCACATTCATTCTTAGCATTTATTAACTTCCACTTGCCCTGGTTCCACAGTGAACATTAGTAATATATTACTTAAAGAGAACAGTGGTCTGATAAAGTTGTTTATGTGAATTAAACTACCTCTACCAAATGTTTTTTGCCTTAGGAATCCAATGAACATGAAATAAATGGTACAAGGTTTCTAATCTAATTCTTTAATTTTTCATTTGACAAGTTTGCCTAAATAATTATACATGAAATTATAATGTCTTGTAGGTAACATTCACAAGATCATGATAAATTAATCCAGGATCATCATTATTTCTAGTTTTACCTTCAATAACTGAGATTAAAATCACTCAAGAACTTTAAATGATGAATACTTACTGCTCAACTATACTTTCTGTTCATACAACAAAGGAAGTTAAATTACAGTAAAATAATGGTTTTCTCCTGTGCAGGAGATTGGAAGTGTTATTCAAACTTTGTAAATCAGTATTTTTTTAAGTCATCATTTTATTGATTTTTCAGAATAAAATATGCTTGCAAACAGAAATAAAGCCTGTTCTTTTAAAACCATGATCTATTTACTTGAGTGTTTTCACAATATTGATTACCAATTAGATTTATCATTCCATCCTTTCATCACACCAAGGAAGAAGACATACATGGATACTAATAACACTCTTCAACCATCATAAATATTGGAGAAAAGTACACTTTTTAAATGTTCGCAAAGCAATTCATCTAGATTTTAGTAATTTTACTGATGATGGTGCTAAATCAGTGATATGCTCATGTACTAGTAAATTGGTCAGATAATATAAACTGTAGCAATTAGGCCTTAAATCTGGAATTATTTCAGGTATTATTCTGTTCTAAAGCAAGATTTGTCCTAGCTAAATTGTGCATTAGTGATTATCTGCCTCCTATATATGAAAGTGCCCATGATGACCTAAGGCATAGTAATCAAGCATGTGTCATCGGGACTGAACCAGTTTATTAATTCAGCCTCACTCATTTCTGATTACTACAACTCTCATTGTACAGGGCTTAGTTCTTAGTTTTTCATTAATGGCTGCCAATCCGCGTGGACTAGTAGCAGTGTGCATATTAGGGTTGTGCATATCGCTACACCCGAACCGAACATAAACCCAAAATTAACCGTTTCAGCAATACTCGGGTTTGGGTCAACTGAATACCAAAACATGGGAATCTGCCCGAAGCCTAATAGGCAATTCCTGAAAAAGTTGAATAAATATTCAGCTTTTCGGGTTTCGGCTATTCGCCTTCTGCAGAGTCTCCATTTTGTGGTCCTTGTTCCATTTAAAGGACAGCTATCTCCTTTCTTCGTATTTCTGCCCCCTGGGTGGTTTCCAGGGCAGCAGGAGGGAGGGAGCAGGCATCTTGGACTGGCCAATAGGAAGGCTAACTGGAGCTTCCCATGTGGCCAATGGCAGCAATGTATTTTGCATTGCTGCAAAGCCAGCTGGTGCAATCTACCTGGATTGCAACACAGGAAAACCTAGAGAGCAGGAGGGCCAGGAATTCTCAGTGGCCAACAGGAATCCAGGTGAGGAAGAACACTGTTCTTTCACCAATCACAGAAGGTGTTTTTTGGCTGAAATTTCCAAACTCTTCTGTGCTTGGCCAAAGACTATAAAAGCAGGTCTGGTTCACAGTCCAGGCCATTTGAGAGAGTTTGGTGGCATAGCTTGGCTTTAGTTCAGGCTGCCTGATTCTTCCTCTGTGATCCTGGTCCTGGTGGTGTGTCATCTTGACCTGCTGCTTGGGTTGGATTCCTTCCTGCCTGCTGCTTGGAGGAGAAGACATTGAAGGGTCTGAGATATCATTGTATTCCTTTTAAACCAGTTGTTGTATTTGGGGCTTATTTTCTAAATTTTGCTAGAAGCCAGCAGTCCTTGGCCTTTTGGCTGGTGATGGTGGTGGGAGGAGGGATTACTAGTTTGAAGGGGTGATTTGATTATTTTGTGTGGGAGGCCCTGCTTCCATTTCTCTACTGCTTGCTGTTTCAAAGTTTGAATTTGGGGCTTTTCTCTGATCCCGATCTTGCTGGCTTTCACCTGAAAGGAGGGGGTGATTTGATTAATGGGGGTGGGGGTGCTTTCTTCTATTTCTCCACTGCTTGTTGTTTCAAAGTTGCATTGTTTGAATGTTGGGTTTTTCTCTGTTTCAGATCTTTCTGGCTTTTACCTGAGAGGAGGGGGTGATTTGATTGTTTGGGGGGCACTGCTTTGTTGTTTTCATCATTCTCATTGTTGAATTTAGATAAAGGTTTGTTTTTGACAGTTTGGTGTCTTCTTGTGTGAACTTTGCAAAGTTTTCCTATGGGTAATGGGGACAACCCCTTTGGGACCCCATAAAATTGGACCCCCTGACTCAATCTTTACCAAACTTTTAGGTTCATGTAAGGAGAGTTTTTTCGAGTTACCTGAACATTTGGGAACTCTACCTCCAAAAATGCTGCCCTGAAATAAGCCAAATACCAATATTTACCAGTATGGGTATTTGGCTTATTTCAGGTTTACTGAAAAAACAGGCCCAATAAACCCAAACACGCAATTTACCAATTTTTATTTTTATTTTTGCACAGACCTAGTGCATATGTAGTTTTGCAAAAACCTGCCCAGCAAGCATTTGAGTCATTCATTGCCAGTTGATCAGACCAGGATATTGGTTCATAGCTAATCATATCACTTGAAGATAGTAAGTTTAAACCAGGGACATCTGAATTACATTTTTGCAAAGGACTCAGCATCCATGATTATGAATGCCTAATTTGCAAGCATCTAAATCATTCCTAGCTCTGATACATTTTTCAAAGGTCTTTTTAGAAACTGTGATGTAGACTTATCAAAATCACTGAAAAAGAGAAAAAAATCACATGTGAAATGGTCATACGTCAAATCAGTCCATTGATGTATCTCATTCACCTGTGTCTACTGTTACAGTCAGTTACACTCCAGGGATAAAAAAAGGCATTTCCTGTCATCTGATACCTAAGATCCTTTCATGGGAGATAATTGGGCAGGTAGAGCTTCAAATATGCGGAACAATCTTTGCTTCCCATTCTGGGTCCATCCCAATGTCTGTATCCTATTAGGTATCTACTATGTTAATATTCAGCTTGAGAAACCATGTATTGAATACTCACAATGTTATAAAGCTCATAGGATGACTAGGCCAGCCATACTCTCTCAGCATAATTTATAATACAGAGTTTTTTTGAGGATAAAATAGAAGAGGGGGTTTCCCTCAGAGGAAGGACAGGGTAAAATAGTGTGCTAGATTTTTTCATTAGGGTTGAGAGAACTTGGGAAAAATTAATGAGGATATAGATTTATTTACTTAATTTACTTGCATATCTCAGAAAGCATGCTTTCATCTGGAAAGCATAAAGAGAGTTTACTTAAAGCTATCATTCCTATCTACAATCTCCCTTTAAAAATGCACTTGAATTTAATTCAATTTAAGCCTGAGAATGAATACAAGGCTGTTATGCTATGCACACTTACTTGGAAATAAGCCCCAATGGAGTCACTTCTGGGTAAACCTGCTTATAGATCACAGCTTTTAAACTGACATGTATGTTTATACTTTATCTTAAACGAACAGAGGTTCAGGCTGAGATCAGAGTGAAATTGGTTCAGACACAAGGCACAGTTCTTTCTTTTCTTTCTTTCTTTCTTTCTTTCTTTTTTTCTTTCTTTCTTTCTTTCGGCACTCATGCTACTTCCATTTTAGTCTCATGGTTATCTATCCCAAGATCTTGGTTTCATTGCTAAATCTAGAAGAGTTCAATAAAAAATTCCTTTATAATCTTGACCTAATAGTAGGGTTGTTAAGAGGCATTGTCTTCATTCCACTTTAACAATTTTCTCCCTGAAATCCAACAATCTGTTTCTTTCCTTCTTTTTAGGAACATGGAGTCAGTTTCTAATCAATTCTGTTTTGATTAAAGAGAAATTTGAAGAGAAGTGGGGCAGGATCTACAGAATTTCAGAATATCACTCTGCAGATGCTCAGAGGTACACACAATGTCTTTCCAAACCTTCCTATCCTTTTGCTACAGCACCACCCTGTGGTGTATAATATAACAACTGCATGGGCTGAAGTTACAAAAGGGTGCATTGATATATCTTCAAAGAGAAGGGAGATTCCCCCCCCCTCTTTTTAAAAGAGAAAAAGGAGAGGAATCAATAGCTATATCTTTTAAAAGTGAATTTTGGGGAAAGAAATTGCCCTCCCCGTAATATCCCTTTTCATTAGGGATTTGTGGTAGTTTATTTAAATTATCAAGATTGTTTTTAATGTACAGATGTGAAATAACATCCACTGGAGACTGAATATAAACCATAAATTATGCACCTAAGTCATGAAATCCAGACCTAGATAAGGCAATCTTACTATTTATGCATTCAGTCACCTAGACCCTGGGGAAGTAATATAACACACTTTTTTTTAGTTCATAAAGTTCGTGCGACTTCTATGAAATTTCCCTCAAGCATTTATAGCCTCTATGCCAAAGTGTATTTTTCCCGTAAGTCACATTACTAACAATGCTGAAGAGTCTAATCCTGTGAAACTTGCCATATAAAGAAAATGCAGAAAAAGAAAGTAACTACCAGTATTAAGATGTAAAGGTCTTCTTGATCCGGTAGCATTTGTGCCTCTTTCTTTAGCTAAGCTGAGCAAGATCTTCCATGACGGCAAAGCACTCTTTGTTTTAGTGTGTTTATCCTTTGTTTCTATAGCAGTGTAGCTTTATTGATTTTTAGAAGGACAAAACCAGCAGCTCTAGCAAATGGAGCATGCTACTACAGATATTCTCAATTACCTACAAATCAGAAAGAGGTCAATGGCATCATACCTGCTGTAAACTTATTACTGCAAGATAAATGGCAGATTCCAGCAGCGTGATTCCAAAGTGATGTTACCACTCCCTCAGCTCCCTCTTAGAGCAGTTCTGCATGCTGAAGTCTTCCTCTTTGTGAAAGGAAAGAGAGAAAAAAGAATGAATGTGTTCGTGTATTTGTTTTATTTTGGTCACTGGTGCGCTGCTTCTGTGTAATATATACTCCCAGCTGTTTACAACCAAAGAAAAAAAAAGAGAGAGAGACAGCCAAATCAAGATGCAATAATATTAATGAAACAGCAGAAGGAAATAGCAGCGTGAAGATACAAACAGGAAAAATATTCAGCAGGGAGATTCATTGTCAGTAGAATTGCTTCAGCAATAAAAAGGTCTCTAGCAAGGACCATCTACAGACACGATGCTAAATGAAAGCACAAGCAACAAAACATGTTTTCACCTGGAGCTTCAAAAGAGAAGGCTACCGGAAAAGAGTTGCACAGCTGAGGCACCACTTCTAAGACAGATTTCTCTCTTGTCACCTCCACCTTACTTCAAAGAGGTAACACACACAGAAGAGGCCTCAAATTAATTCCAATCAGATTAAAATGATGCCCATTTTTAAAAACACTGGATATATTTAATAAGCAAAATTGATACATAAAAGCAAACCTATATGATCCATCCATTTGGATGGAGCTGATCCATCCATTTCACATACCTAGGCAATCGCCTAAGATACCAGTTTGTCCCAGAAATGAAGGGGTGCCACATCAGCCCTCCTGTGGCATCATGGGATCAACCATGGTGGCCAGAACTATGGCAGAGCAGCCAGGTGGAGGGCAGGAGGTATGGGGTAGGATCTGGAGGTGTTTTTTTCCATGGGAAGTGTCAACCCCAGCCACTGCTGGACCAAACTGACACATCTTCTCCCATTGCTGGGTCTGGGACAGGTTCAGGTGTGAGACTGGAGCAAGTCACGGATGTGGGTACCAGTGCACCACACAAATGCATCAGAGTGGCAGGTGGAGTCTTCTTCCGTCAGGTCCAGGATCGGTGGTGGGGGTGCTGTAACAAGCCACAGCCTTGGCCCTAGTTAGGGCAGCCTGACTATAGGTCAGCTTCTAAAGGGGTTGGATTATTTTCAGAATTCCATCCTGAAGCTCATCAATGCAAGACATTGGAGGATTGGGAAAACTGGTTTTAACAGGAAGGATTCTGCCAAGCCCCCCCTCCCAGCACTCTCATTGGTCTCATTGGCAGACACTCCCCAGCTGTGAAGAAAGGGCTGAAACAGGCAGGCTGATGTGGCTCTTTGTTGTCAAGATTGGGAGCTGGGGATCTCAGAATATGTCTGTGCCAAGCCCTCAGACAGAGGGACTTTGACAAGCTTCTAGTTTCTTGTGTCCAGTTTCCAGTGTGTTTGACTGCTGTTAGATATCTCATTCATGCGCTGGCTTCTCATTCACACAAACTGAATCCAGCCAGGTGCTGACAGGACAGTACTAGCTGAGTAACAGGATAGGAAAGGAAAAATTGCCTTCAGCAGCATCCATGGTGTACACACACACACACAAGGCCCTTACTGAATTAGGTCATTGAGGGGAGATAATAGAGGAACAGGGGAAGGAGTCCTTGCTGGTGTGTGTGTTGTGTTAAGGGCTGTCAAGTCGCTTCCGACTCATGGTGACCCTATGAATCAATGTCCTCCAAAATGTCCTATCTTTGACAGCCTTGCTCAGGTCTTGCAAATTGAGGGCTGTGGCTTCCTTTATTGAGTCAATCCATCTCTTGTTGGGTCTTCCTCTTTTCCTGCTGCCCTCAACGTTTCCTAGCATGACTGTCTTTTCTAGTGACTCTTGCCTTCTCATAATGTGACCAAAATACGATAGCCTCAGTTTAGTCATTTTATCTTCTAGGGTCAGTTCAGGCTTGATTTGATCTATAACCCACTGATTTGTTTTTTATGGCTACCTTGCTGGTAGCAGTGGTAAACCTACCAGAGTTCCCAACTCAGGGAAAGAGGGGTTTGGGGGAGAAGATGGGTTCTGATCTTGGAATTCTAAGGAAACAACAATCCCACCCCTCTTGGCTTATCTGGAGCAAAAGGCATCACAAGGGCTAGGAGGGGAAAGAACTTTCACACACCCTTCTAAGTCTATGCAAGTCAAGGATCCTACAAGATTGTAATTCTGCTTAGTGTTGCACTGTTGAACATATAAACCATACACTTCAACCCATAAGTGTTTGTCCAATTATCACAGAACAAAGCTTTCAACAGCCCTTTAAAACTATACCCATTTTAGCACAACAAAAAAACAAAAAATCCAGACACCACTGTCTACATTCCAATGTGAAGGCTTCTGATGTATACCTATCTCCCACTGCCCGTTGTTCTGGATAACTCTGGTTACCCTAATTCAGATATAAAGGTACACTTAAGAAGTCCTAGGCATCTTTCTGATATCCTAAGTAGCTTTTCCAAAGCAAGTCATTAATCTCCTGGTATTTCAACTATGTTTTTGGTATAGTAAACAAGGAGTGGTAAGCTGCAGTACTGCAGTCCAAGCTCTGCTCACAACCTGAGTTCGATCCCAGCAGAAGTTGGTTTCAGGTAGCCAGCTCAAGGTTGACTCAGCCTTCCAAGGTCAGTAAAATGAGTATTCAGCTTGCTGGGGGTAAAGTGTAGATGACTGGGGAAGGTCTGCTTTGTAAACGTTGGGATATGACATCACTCCATGGGTCAGGAATGACCCGGTGCTTGCACAGGGGACCTTTACCTTAAACAAGTAACAATGTTACTTGAGAATCTTCCCTCCATTTTATCTTTTATCTTTAGCATTGACTAAATTAAAAGATTATGATAGTACCATCTATTAATTTTACATAGATAATTAAAGAATAATTACTGAGCCCGTTAATTATTTCTCATCCAAAAGAAAGCAGGTTACAGGCAAGGAGCATCTTCAAAGAAGACACTCGAGGTCAGTTCAGTTTCCTATATTTATAGGTTTTTAAAATCATCTTTTAACAATAGCTAGCTGTTCCACTTGATTACGGCTCACATTCTTGGCTAACTAATCATATATTTAATTGTAGACTAGGCAACAGAATAGGAATCAATACATCCACAAAATGGAGCTAAGCGTAGATAGGGTGGATTTTTCTACAAATAAGAACAAATGTCATGCTTACAGAAAAATCAGAAATCTTAAAAAAAACCACCCAAAATAATAGAAACAATGCCTGTAGGTTTAAGAAAAGGATGCCCACTGGGCTCTCGGTTGCCATTCCAGAGGTTGCTAGGCAACCACAACAATATTGCTGAGCCTTCCAAGCCTTTCTGTAAAAGTGGGGGAAGCAGGAATGGATTTTAAGGGCAAAACAGCCCTCAAAAGGGTCCTGTTCCCATCCTCTGTCCTGTTCCCTGATGGAAGAGCAGTTTCTGGGGACAGGCCCAGGGAAGATTCACTACTCACACTACCCAGCCCAGCAGTGGTGGCCATCAAACAACTGACCTGCCCTAGGGGCTAACATGCAGCTGGACCCAGCCAGGAAGGTAATGAGCAACTGGGCCTGGCAGTAGTAGTGGCCACCATGCAACTGAGCCAGAACAATTCCATTAGCAAGGGCTAATGTGCACCTGGGATAAGCCTAGTGCCACTGGCTGCCACCATGTGACAGGGCCCAGCCTGCTGTTAGCAGTGGCTACCATGCAGCTGGGCCTGGCCCAGCACCAGCCACGAAACAGCTGGACCTGGACCGCAAAAGAGAAGGAAAGAGGGAAGCTGAAGGGGGAGCAGATAAAGGTAGGTTGGCTGGTCAGTAGGAAGAACAGGACTAAGCAGAAAAGGGGAAGAAGCTGTGGAGCCTGCCAGAGAAAGGAAAGAGTACTGCAATACAGCTTTTTCAGGCCTCACTTCAATCACCACCAACTGCTGGCAGCTTAGCCCAGCATGGGCAATGGAAGAGTGGGGGAGGGAAGGCTGCATTCCCATGAGATCTCACAAGAGTGTTAGTTCTCATGAGACTTCATGGAAATGTACTGAGCACATGCAGCCTGCTTCAGGTGACAGAGATCAGTTCACTTGGAGAAAATGGCTGTTTTGGAAGGTGGATTCTATGGTATTATACCCCATTGAAGTCCCTCCCCTCCCCAACCCCCCCTTGTCAGGCTCCAAACCCCCAAAATCCAAGTATTTTCTCACCTGGAGCTGGCAACCCTAATGGTAGGAGTCCTCCCATTGGTAGAAGAATTTTTTTAAAAAATGCTGTTGTTGAGCTTCTAGAGAAAACCAAAAGTCATGTCTTATCACTCTAGGGATTTCTGGAAACTATATCATTTTAGCATTGAGTTTCCAGTGATTTCTAGGGAGGAACTCCACCTCTGTATTCTTCCCCCCAACTGCCCCCAGGTGCTAACCATTGACCGGCAACCCTAAGCTATCTGTTGGACTTCATCCAATATTCACCATCTCTGAATTATATCTTCACTTGAACATTCATGCCATTCTCAGATGATTCTCACACCTGGACGCAAACACAAATTATTTATTGATGTGGTTATATTATTTCTAATCTACTAAAGTCCCTATTATTATTCTCCAAGACAGTTCTATTATGGCTTGCAGAAATATCCTTCCTGATCTTATTCATGAAGACCAGCAACTGTTCCCATATATTCCTGGCCATATCTCTGACATTGTGAGCATTCAAAGAAGAGCACAATGTTGCAGGCTGTTTATCATCATAGAAGTGAGAAAGCAGCTACACGACATTCATCTCAGTTCTTTAATCTAATTTGCAGAATGGCTACACAGGTATTCTGAGTATCATACAGTAAGTTCCTGTGGATTTCATAAAAACCTGCCATAAGATACTGCAAAAGAAAATTAATACTGTATAGAATTTAACTTGGTCACTCTTGTTATTGAGTGTAGAAACTCCAGTACAAATATATCTATCCAGTACAAAAACATTAATTGAATCCAGCTGTGTCTAGACATGCTAGCTAACTGTAATATGAGTGGTATAGGATGGATACTCTGAAACAATCACTCTTACCTGGTCTCATAAGAAGCTAAAACATGTTAGACGCCCTGTATGATCTCATGGAAACAAAAGGCTAATACTTTATAGGCAACCAGCTAGAGAATATTTTGTCCATCCTCACATCACACATTCTTGTTTTAATCCACAGCAGTGAAATGAGACCTATCACCACCATAGTTGCAGCAAAACTTTTAAAAAACGTTTTTAAAGTGTTTAAAAAACTTTTTTTAGACTTTAAAGCAATACAAATATATTTCAAAGCCTGTTGAGGTCAGTGAAACCTCTCCACTGAGTCTCTTGAGACACTAAAAATTCCCTGCAGGCCAGGAAAAAATGGACAAATGTTACAGTATTATATATCTTAAATAGTTTTAAATGTTGTTTATACAGAAAAATACATTTAAGAGATACAATCTTCTCTTTATACCTTGATGGGGATTGTAGAAAGAGCCTTTAAGAGTAATTATCTGGCTGAAACTAATTGGATTTTTGTTTCTAGGCAAGATTCCCACTTGATGATGACATCCCATTTCTCATGACACAGACCATATCCTTACAGTTCTAGACTTATGTGGTAGCTGTTAAAAAGACAAAAGACTTTCTGGAATCTTAGAACAATTACTGTTGTCTGATGAGTATTAAAATCAGAGATGTAGAGGTCAATAAACTCTACTGATGTTTTAAAAAGATTCCAAGCATTATGAGATCAGTCCTCTCTTTGGATCATGACTCTTTTGCAAATCTTCTAACACACACAAAAATGCATTCCTGAAAATTCTAAATTGTCTTAAATGGAAGTGCAAATACTTTGCATATATGCAGGTTTGCACATTTATGTAAGAACTGCAGACCATGGGTGGAGGAAGGCATCAGTCCAGAATGAAGCTACACAATTTCCCCACTGCCCAGCCTTTAGAGGAGAGCCTGGCAACAAGTTGTTGGTCACCATCACCAAATAAAGATGCCACACACAATAGATGGGTTCAACTGGGATTTATTTGTTAAACTGTTCTGAGCTTTATTAATACTCAACCCTATTGGGCTGCCAGAGGCATGCCAGCATTAATTGGCAATTCACCCTGGCTCCAAGTGCACAGCAGTATATCATTTTTCTTAGCTTACTTACCAAGGTATGCTAAGTGGAGCTGTTGCTCCACCATCCTCCCCCTATGCTGGCAAACACTAGGGTTCCAATTGGTAAAGCCACAGCCCTGCAGGGGGCCCCTCACCAGCCCCCCTGACTGGTAAGTCATGAGAGACTGGTTTAAGAAGCCTCCCCCAACATAAGATGCCCCAGGGTGTATGCCATAGTCAACAAACTTAATCAAAAGCCTGAACTTTTCTAGCCAATCCCAGTAAGGCCTAACCTGTCTTAACCCAACTAATTAGAGCAACCCCAGCCTAGTTTTGTCAACCTCCCGGTGGTGGCTGGACAACTATTACAATTGATCTCCAGGCAACAGAGATCAGTTCACTTGGAGAAAATGGTCGCTTTGCAAGGTGGACTCTAGGGTATTATGCTCCACTGAAGTCCCTCCCCTCCCCAAACCCCACCCTCCTCAGACTCCACTCCCAAAATCTCCAGGTATTTCCCAATCCAGAGCTGGTACTCCTAACCCAACCTGATAAAGTGGCAGAGTGAAGCAGGTGAAACAGAACTCTTTCTCAGCCAACATGAAATAGTCCCCCCCCCCAAAAAAAAATCCTGCTTGGCACCAGAGCAACCGACTATTCCCACCTTGCCAAATTCACTGGATGTGTGGGCAGACAGCTCTGAACAAGTGTGGTTCCTGGGGAGGAGCAAGCTTAAAAGCTGATAGGAACTCAGTCTCCCCGTTCACTCCTCAAGAAAGCTCAGTGGGGGAGATGCTCCAGGTATGTTATATATTACTTTGCCACATAGGTACCAACTCATTGCCTGAGGATCAATGCTGCAGACTGAGCAGATGCAAAGACAGCCCGTACTTTCAAAATAATGTTTGTCTTAAATGGAGAACAAGTTACTAATACCATGATGAAAGAATATAGACACTGGAAAGTTTGATGTTGAGTGTGTTATTTGTAAGATCACAGCATTACTATTCTTGGGCAGCTGATATTTTATTTTGGAGGAAGCAGTGAATAGGTGGCAGCCTCATGCAGTCTTGCGTGTTTCCCATGAAACATTCACTTATTGCATTCCTTGAACTATACAGTTGTTGAGAAATTCTACACATGTGTACACTAGAAGGCAGCTAGGAATTTAGAAAATGTGCATTAATCAGAACCATCCATTCAACAGTCCATCAAAGTAAGCTGCCATTGCATTGTACAACTCACATTTCACAACCCACATTCACTTGGGAAATTTAGCCAGTTTGGGTAGTCAAAAATCAGCTCCAAGAACATGGTAAATTCTGTTAATTCCATCTGGCTCTTTTGGGGCTGGCACTATCAAGCAAACATCTTGAGATTGTTATTGTGATAGGACAGACCTGTTAAATATGTCATGCCACTATTTGTTTTGTTTTCTTCTTTCCAACTTTTCAAATCCCTACTTGGGAGTTGGTGTACTGCAGTAGCTAAGAGGCTGAGCTGTAATCTAGGACATCAGTGGTTCTAATTTCATTGCAGCCACAAACTTGTGAAATGACCATTTTCTCTCAGCCTCATTTCCCCATATGCAATATAGGAATAATAATACTGGCCTACCTCACATAGATGTATGAATTATTGATTGATTGATTAAAATGTTTATATCCTTCCTTTCCTCATGGCTCAAGATGGTTCACAGTGATTATCATTACAGTGATAACGTATGTGAAGCACCATGAATACTGCAAGTGCTGAATAAATCCTTACATTTTATTCTTAATTAGCCATTGCATATAACTGGGGAAAGGTCACTTTAGAGTGATGAGTGGTCAGACTGTTTTTCACCAGTGTTGTTCTCTTTGATCTGTTGCAGAATTTAGATTTCTCATGGCCAGCTCACTGCTATTAGAGGCACTGAGGCGGCTGCATTTGTCTCTGCTAAAATTACAGCATTTTCACCCTTATTTCAGAAACATGATGAAGGTTTTTTCAACCTATGTAAAAAAAATGAGGCATTTTTAATGATTACAAGCCTAATGATGTGTATGGATTATAATTTTCTATCATTATCCACATTTAAATGAACACTCTCGCCTTACAAACCACATAAAGTTTCATCTTGAGCATAGATAATTAAGATGGCTGATCAAGAGCAAAGATGCAAGAACTAAATCTAGTTGAATTGTTCTCCCATCAACTGTAAGAATATTATTCACTCACAGCTTGCTCTATCCAGCTTCTTTAGCTAGGGTAATTGGTCCCTAAGTAACCAAGGTACAAAGGATGTCCTCACAACCTTTTCCTCACCTTTCACCCTATTCCTTTCCTCTCAATTCTGAATTGCCATTAACATCTTTAGTATTTTCATATCATTAAAAACTTATCTTACATTGCCTTATGTGGCAGAAAAGTCTCATCAAAGGCTTTAACAGGAAAAGCTATTGAAAGATTATGGGTAAATGCATAGTTTCCTTTTGTCTGGTTCTCAGAAAAATATGCTTGTACCAATCCATAGCTTAAAAGTAGTAATCATCCAAGGGAATATAGGAACAAGCCTTAAATCCATTATCTAATTTCAGGCTGTATCGAGTCAACTCAAGTCATCTTTTCTGCTGTGACAATTTTGAGGCATTCTGTATCAATGCAAGTAGATATTATACAGTATATCACAGAGGTAGACTGGTTATTATGGCCACTGGAATTTTTTCCAATGAGTTGATGGCCTCCTCACCACCACCTGTTTGTGTTACCCCAAAAGTAGCCCTGCATTGGAAAACATTTTGGAATCCTCCCCCCCAACACCTTCTCAGACTGCAATGTCTGAGATTGCAGAAGAGATTCCATGTTTATATTAAGATTGGGAAGTTAAGATCAAGCTACATAAAACTAAGAAGCTGATTTACAGTGAGCAGCCAGCTTCACATGGGAACAAGGCAGATATCTCTGAGAAACTAATCATAAGCAAAGCCTTATAACCCATCTCCTGGCCTTTGTTAACAAGCATTCATCAGCGTTGCCACTCAGGAAATCCAATCGTCTCAACCAGATCCATCCCACCTTCCTCATTACCTCATGTGGTATCTATCTTCCTTCTCACTTTCCCCATTACCTTTTGTTAGTGTTGTACAGTTTTGGCCTCAGACTATTCCATAAGTAAACAATTCAAACAATCCAAAACCTACCAACAGGAACCAGGATTCTGTTCTCCAGATCCTATAATTTCTCCAAACATAGATTATCCCAAATTCCCCAAGTCACAGGCAGAATTCTGAAAATTTGGCCCAATGACAGAGCGAATCTAGAAATGCCACCACTTGAAAATGCTGAGGAAAAACAGCATAAATTGGCATCCTAGCAAAGAAAAATTAAGGTCCAATCTGATCCCAAAGATTGCTTTCCTACTGCTGAAATTACTGGGCAGAGACTGACCCATTTCAACTGGGCCCCTTATCAAGACTTAGTGACAGGTCAGACAAAATAAAACACAAAGGTTTGGGGAGTGAATCCTCACTGCCCATGGCAACAAGCCACCACCAGTTCTTCGGACTAATCTGCAGCTAAGAGACCAAGGAACCAAGTCTCTAGCCCTACCAGGTATTAATCAAGAAGTCAGCCATACAAGGTTGGACACTTGCAGGTTGAGTTCCAAAAACAATTATTCTGTTAGCTGTAGCCAATGTAAGCCAAGGTACTGGATTTAGGTTGAAGCCCCACAACCCAAAGAACACCACAGCACTCTAATAAGATTTATTAAAAGAAGTGTGCAAAAATTTTATAAATATAAGAGCAATGCAAAGCAAGGAAGACAATAATATCTCAATAACTAACCTAAAATACCTAGACAAGCTTTTTTAACTTCTGACCCAGATGTTTGGACTTTGAAACTCTACCTGGACTCTATGTTTCAGTTTGGTCAGCAGGTATTCTGGCTAAACAAGGTCCAACCCAGTCAAGAGATGACCCAAAGGTATACCTACAGGTGGGTACAACCAAATGGTACAAATTAGAATGATCTTCCTTTATGCCAGACTGCTAGCAGGTGGCATGATCCTATTTGACGAATCAGATGTGTTGCTAAGACATATGACCATGCACTCCTGCAGCCAGTATGTACTCAAAGTGAAGAAACACCCCCTTGCCCAGGGTTCCTTGCGCTAAGGAGATGGAATGTGAGGCCAGAACTTCCTCCTAATCCCTGGCCTTGAATCTCCCATGACCTCACTTGCACTTCAGTCCATCTCCTCCCCTTATATCTCTCTCTGGCCTTGCAAGTCATCATGACATTCGCCTATCAGAAAGAAGCATTCTATAATTTCACTAGGCCTAGAGGCTGAACCAAAGTTTTGAAAAGTCACTAAGTTGCTAGTGAAATGCCAGTTTCTTGACATCCCTTCCCTTGATACTTTGCAACATTTCAACTGTGTTGACACTACTGGCTCAAGCAACTTTTCTAATCTGCTTCTGTAATCTGAGTCCCTTCCTTCCCAATCCTGCCTCTTTGCCCCCCAAATGTATCTTTTCTTTTTCTCTACTCCAAGTGCTGCTGAAGGAGAAAAGTCTCAGTCCTCACCTTTTGACCTTCCTTCCCCATACTCTTGTCTCTGGGGTCACTGTAAGCTTCTAAGAAACATCAAGGATGGGTTCCAGGTTTGACTAGCCTGAGGAAAGACACATCTAACATCACAGGGATGGCTCCACCTAGGATCATCTGATTTGCTTGTTGATTCTTATTCCCCAAATGCTTGTGTGATTCTATAGGCCATGTAATTTATAGCTCAGTAATTCTCCAAATTTAGCATTTTATAGTGTTCTTTAAATCTACCCACCCAGGCTTTTCCTTCCCTTCCCTTTCCCTCCCTTCTACTTTCCCTTTCTTTTAGTACCTTTTTCCATCTCCCCTTGCCTCTTTCTTTCTTGGGCCTGTAGGCCTTTTAGTGGCTACTGGCCTTCCTGTTATGAGATTTGTCATCTTTAGCCCAACCTCCTCTGTTGAAGAAAGCTTGTCTATATGAGCTAGTTATATTGTTTGGGTGCCATCTGTGTCTTTAGAATAGGTTTACAGTTTTAAAGTTTTCAGTTACGTCTTTTAACGTTAATATTACATTGTATTTATTGTTGTTGGAATCCATCCTAAGCCTGGCAGTGCCAGGGAGGGTGGGATATAAATCTAATAAATACCTGCATTTTCTGCTTTTCTTTCTGTTATTTTTATGTTCGATAAAGATTAAAGTTCAAGTGTTGTCTCCCTCACTTCTGGTATTTAAAACCCTTACCTAAGGAATCATCCATGTTTGAAGGTGCACTTCTGAAAGTCATACGTAGTTTCAGCATAATTATTAGTTGTCATAGAAATCCCATTGGCTCTTTTGTGCAATCCTCTCAAAACACCTCACACCATTGGCCATGAGCAACGATCCATAATTTCAGGACAATAACACCTTCCCTGCCCCAGAATCTCCTTGTTAATGTAGTCTTCTCTAGTAATCTAGTCAAAAGCCCAGAAAGGTCCTGAAGCCCATCTCCTGGCCATTGCCACCAGGTCCAAGTCACATCTGCCACCTGAGTTAACGGAACCATTGTCAACCACACATTCCTCCCCTATTACATCACCAAAGCATTCTTTACTACTACCCAAATATCACCAATGAGGTTTGACATAGTGCCATCATAGTGCAGCAACAGTTTCAGCCAATAACACTTTCAGCCAATAATGGTTAAGAGAGGTGGTTTGGAGTGGTGGACTCTGATCTGGAGAACCAGGTCTGATTCCCCACTCCTCCACATTACTGGCAGAGGCTAATCTGGTGAACTGGATTTGTTTCCCCACTCCTACACATGAAGCCAGCTGGGTGACCTTGGGCTAGTCACACTCTCTCAGCCCTGCCTACCTCACAGGGTGTCTGTTGTGGGGAAGGGAAGGTGATTGTAAGCCGGTTTGATTCTTCCTTAAGTGGTAGAGAAAATCGGCAAATAAAACCAACTTTTCTCCTTCTTCCCCTGTTTGCACCCAGGTGAGTCCAGGTGCATAGACAGGGCTCACTAAGCCCTACATTTTCATAGTTGGTTGAGCTCCCAACCCATTTTCCATCACTACTGACACTGGACCTCCTCACCAAGACTATGCATTTTCTCTTTCTTGTTCTGCTTCCCTTTCTGAAAATGATCCTTCGCATCTTTCTCCCTGAACATTAGGCATGAAAAAGTGAATGAAGTGAAGTAAATAAATTCTTGATTTGGCTCTAGGTTGAAGAAGGAGACTTATATGGAGGAAGAGGAAGCAGGTTTCCTCCTTGTCTGAGTTAAGGCAAAAGCTAATGTAGTGTAATGGTTAATGTTGGACTAGGATCTTGGAGACCCATGTTCAAATCTCTATTATGTCATGGAAGCTGGCTGGGTGACCTTGAGTCAGTGACATACTCTCAGCGTAACCTACCTCACTGGGTTGTTTTAAGAATAAAATGGAGGAGGGGAGGGTGTTGTAAATGACTTTGGGTCCCCATTGGGGACAAAAACAGGGTACAAATGAAGTAAATAAATAAATATACATACACAGAGGAGGAGGAGAATGGGATCCATTAACCTAGCATATGATGTACTTGCACTATGAAAAATCAAGCCATTTGCTTTAGTGAAAACTTTAAAATAGATTGAAAACATTCCAAGTGGGACTGAAAATAGTGCTTAACTTATCTCCCAGGAATTAGGGAGAGCGATGATATTTAAAAGAACTTTCTAAGCTTAATAAATTGCATCATCTTGCTTAATTAGCAATGCTACATATAAGTGCCTACTTTCATACATTTGAAGAAAAATCCAACGTTTAAGTCTACTGATGACGTATCCCTGTAAAACACTTAATACTGGGTGACATTAACTGAATTTCCAGAGGCTTTCTAAAATGTTGTCAAACATCAACCTATGCCCATCAATATCATATAAATTACAGAACATTTCATCTTATGTTGTCTTGAAGCAGAAAAGGTGCCAAATGTCAAAATGATTATTGAATCATAGTGTTTCAACTCATGAATGGAAAAGTGATCAAGAAGAATTAAAACTGAGCAAAATGATTAGCTGGCACCTCTTTGATTAAAGATTGATCAAAGGAAGCTATATCACAGGTAATTTATGACCCTGCTGCTTGCCAATTTTTTGTTCTAGAGTTAACTTTTGCCATAGTTCTCAATTGTATTTGAATGGTATATTATACTAATCAACTGTGAAGGCCCCAGAGGTATTACAGAGGAGAAAAGGGAAGTCTTTCATCAAAGGCCAATTCCTGTTTCCTGAACTCCGATCCAGTTCCAAACATTTCTTTCCAGATAACAGAGTTCAGTCAGATTTGAGGGTAAGGGAGAATGAAACCACAGACACACAGGGATTCTTGTTATGCACAACATTGTTTACGTGATAAAATATTAACAAACTAGCTTCACCAGCTACCTGAGTATGAAAGATTATAGACATTTCCCAACCCTTGCTAAATTGTATCGCACTCTAGTGTTACACCATTCTTTCTGGAGACTAGAGGAGTTACTATCATCATCAAAATCAGTATTTCCTGTACAAAAGCTGACCTCATATGAAGTGTAAAGGTCAACATACAAAGGAGAGAAGGTGCTCTGAGAATGGAAATTATGTCCTGCTCTAATGGAGTCTGAATTAGTTCAACTCTAGCCCTTCAAAATTCCACTCCATAAAATTAAATACCCATAACAATAAAGAAAATGTGTGACTTTGTGTTATTTTTAGCTATAGCTTTCCCTCAAGCTTTTATTCATGTCACCTCTGGGACCTAAGGTAAACTCCAGCCTGAGAAAAGAATAGCAAATCATTTCTTTTAATTACTCCTCCAGGAAATCAGTTAAAGGAGGCTTACACTGGGTCATGTAAAAGTGGTATCACAAATCTTTTAAGTCACAAATGGATTAAGGGGGGAAGCTGTCTACTGCACAAATGGGATGCTACACCAACATCTTCCCAGGCAAAATCTCTGCTAATTGATTAAGCCAAGCAAAGGTTATGCTTGGAAAAACGTTAAGTCACATGTTGCCATGGTCTCAACTTACATAACTCATTCTATATGTACTTGTCCCAGGGCTTAGAATTCTTAGCCAACCCTGTACATATTTAGGCTTCTTAAAGTCTCTTGAAATCATTAGGATGAGCATATTTCACAACGCACAGGGCTGCACTCATCATCTTTCCTCTGTAATGAAACTGATTTTTCTCAATCCAGGAATTAGAAAAAACCAAAGAACATGAGGTTTGCTTAACATCCTTAGATGGACTTGCATGTTTTTGTTTTGTTTTACATAATTTCATTTTATTTCTCCAAAAAGTATGAATACCAGATTTTTTTGCCTGAGAAATTAAGCTACACAGTTAAAGAATGTTATTTAAGTAGGGACAATATTTTAATGGCCCAGGCTAGCCTGACCTTGTCAGATCTCAGAAGCTAAGCAGGGTGGCCCTGGTTAGTATTTGGATGGGCAACCACCAAGGAATACCAGGGTTGTTATGCAAAGGAAGTCAATGGGAAACCACCTCTTTAGTCTCTTGCCTTGAAAACCCTGTTGGGTTGCCATAAGTTGGCTGCGATTTGACGGCACTTTACACACAATATTATAATATTTAGCATATAAAAAGCACCTCTCTGTTAGTTGGGGAAAACTTTGCTGAAGGTATGTGGAAGCGACTTAGGAAAACAGTTTAGAACTGTGCTGATGGAAATTAAAGTTACAAAATAGATCTGCTTTTTCTGGACCAACTTTTGCTAAAAACACATTTGAGAGATTCAAATCATTCTCAAGCAAAATGCAAAGGCAGCTATTACTCAACTATAGAGGGATGTTACTTGCTCCCTGTTAGTATATAGACAAAGAGAACTAAACAACAGTTGTTAAAAATTTAAATAGCTTTGCAGCCCAATACTGAGGGCCACTGACACAAAAGCAGCACCACTGGTCCATTCTAAGGACATTTCATGGGGGTGGGGAATGATGTACACCTCTCTGCAAGGTACAAATAGCAAAGCAAGCCACCAGAGTCCACAGCATCCTCAACCTCAATAATCAGACAATGGCAACCAATGATGCCCCTGTGAGTGGCACACACAGGCTCAGCTAATCACTGCTCAGTGATTTGGCCACTTCTCCTCAATGTCACTCCCTCCCCCTGTGATGAGCCCACCAGACAACCCACATGATCTTGTTGATATACCTGCTCACCTGTTATGAATAAGACAACATGTGTATTTTCCAGCTTCACTACTCATGAATATATACTTTTCACAATCTGAAGTTGGAAAACACATATGCATGTAGTTCACTGTCCTGTTATACAAGGTGGAATCACCATGCAGTTCTGAGCAGTTACACCTCCTATGCCATTGATCCCAAACAGCCAGGATGGCCAGTACCTGTGGACTATTTGAATCCCCAGATACTCCCCAAAAATCAAATTTAAATTCACTAGAAGTATTCTTGTATAGAGTGCATTCAGTAATCCATCTGGTCACTTACAAGTGTTTCACCTTTATGTGCACATCTTTTAGGAATTTACAGTGGATAGATATGCTCCATCAGTGTTGTAACATTATCTATGCCTGGATATTATCAGTGCTTATTGTTCTGTCTTTGTATTATAGCAACCATTTTCCTCCTGGAACTGTCCAGTCTACACACAAAAAGTTAGTAGCAAACAATTGCCATGGTGCAATAGCAGAGAAATATCAGTGGCATGTAGCTATTTATTACATTTTTTTACCCTGCCTTTTTGCTTAGTAGCTCACTTCCTTAGTAGTGCACTAACTACATCAGTACTAAAATGTAATTTTGCATACTGGCTTGATGCTGAAGTTGTTGTATGAATTTTCATGCTTGTACCAAGTGTACATTGGAACGGAGCATTTAACAGAGCAACATGAGATGAGAAAGAATTACAGTCAACTTCATATAACCGTGCCAAGTTATGTCTGGTTCCTCATGCTACTGAAAATTGACCGCCTCATATGTCCTCGATGCTTGCAAATGGCAGGTAAGAGAGAACTGTCCTTGTTAAACAGCCACAGCTTATATATTGCACAGAGTGATTCATGAATCTTTCCAACCAGAATCCAAAGAACTTGAGATATTCATGGGGAACTTTTAACATCCTTTGCCTGATAACTTTCTTTAACATCAGTGTCATAGAAGTTTGGGCACCAGTGACAATGTTGTTAGGCTGTTAAAATTGTGCTTAGTTTGGTATTAAGCAGTAATATTACTGGATCTATCTCCAAACAGTCTCATCATCTAAATTTAAAAAGAAAATCATTTGGATGTTGTTCCTCCCTTGTACACATCAAAACCAATGTTATTTCTCTGCCATGTTCTGTGGTCTCCTATAGAATTTTCCCATTTATTGAATGCATCTTAATATTAAGAGATGAAATCAATAAATAAATTGCTGTGGACTCAGGACAACAAAAAATGGCTAAGAAAAAGAAGCTAATGGTGCAAAAATGAGCCAGAGCCCAAAAAGCATTCTGGGAAAGCTGCAGCTATTAACTACCAGCTCTAATAAAGATTTGCATGCTGCAGTGATTTTTAACTGGAACAAAAATCTCATCAGAATCCCTCGTACAAGCTGAACAAATTTAAACACTAAGAACAACTCCATGCAAAGTTTGATTGTGTTAATAGTTGCTGAATGAGCTGGCTGAATCCCACTGGTCCCTCCCCTGGAAAAGATATCATGGAAAGGCTTGGGGAACAGCATGAAAATGAAATTAAGGAGTAAAGAGGGGAAATCACTGGACTCATTATACTAATGTCAGTACTAATAAAAGAAAATGAAGTGTTACTTTAAGATTGCTTTGTTGGATTGCCAAGCAAGCAATGAAGTTTGGTTGCTGCTGTACATCCCAGAGGAGAAACACGGGAAGTGGGAAGGATATAATTACATATCTACACTAACTAATATATAATGAATATGAGAATCCAATTTACATAGAGAAATTGTGGACCTCCAAGGGAGGATTCTTGTGGATGGAGTGACCTCAAGAAATTTACTTTATTTCATTCTGAGGATTTTTGCTGAAAATCAGAGGATAAAAGAAATTAAAAAGGAAAAAAGGGACTCTTTGTTTCCAGACTTTTATATGAGTAGCCTGCCCTATGAAAAGCCTTTATGCACATTCCAGAAGATTTTATGACATTCCTAGCTACTTTAAAAAGAGCTAATATAGAGAAATAACAGTATTCTAATTATTTATTATATTTTTGCAGAAGAAGATTCATGTCAATATGTATTAAAGCATCATTGCGGAAGGTGCTTCACTTGAAACAGATCTTACATAACAGTATTGATTTAATAATATTGATTCATGTCATGATTTATTAAAATGCTTATATAACATGAAAACGTCTGGGATTATTTAGGTAACCACTATTGGAATATTTTCCTTTACTCTTTTAAAATAGTTTAGGGAAATACATTGTGTTTGAGTTACTATCATCTGTTTAGAGAGGATGGATCAATATATCTAATTCTCAATGCAGCCCCATGTATGGATACTTAAATTGAGACACTGGAGCCATGAACAGACAAAACATATCTTTCTACAATACTGAGAAAAACTCTATGTTCACAGAAAACTCTGAAATCTGGAAAAAAAACATGGGGAGGTTAACCCCCCCTCCCAAATAATAGAAGTAGCATCTGTACTTTCCAGAAACTAATGTCCTCTGGAGTGGACATTATGGGGGTTGCTAGGCAACCACAATAATAATGCCAGCCTTCAAGTCTGCAGTAGAAGGCAGGGATTGGGCCAGGACTTTTTCCAGGGATGTTCTGAGCTTTGAGGGAGGACTCATCAGGGCCACGTCTGCCAGCAACCACCAGGAGAGAAGGCAGCAGGAAAAGGGGAGAGGCTATGGGGGCTTTCAGGAAAGAGGCAGAGGAAGCAGTGTGGGAAAAGAAAGATGCTCCCTAGTCCCTGCGAATCCTTGTGGGTCCCCTGCTTGTAGTCCATAAAACTAAACCATCACAGTAGTCCATAAAACTAAACCATACTTTATAGCAAAAGAAAAACTTAAGAAACAGGACAAGGGACATTTGCTTACCTGTGAAAATCATTTTCAGTCTACATTTAGATTAGGTTCCTGATAAAGCTGTAATGATCGATTGTGTTACATGACAACATGAACAGGATATGGGTGGCGTTTTAAACTCAGTTGCTCAGTGTTCTATTTAATCAATGGAACACTTGGTTGTTACTGTTGTAATGTTAAATGTACTTTCTCTGTCAATGTTATGCCTTCATGTTAGAGAAAGAAAGAGCAGAATCCCATTTTTTGACATGACATCAACAAAGCAGTTTCTGTTGGACATGCAGTGAAAGAACACAGCCCTCACGCTCTTGGCTAGAGAGGTTTTCCTATGCTGTTTGAAAACGGATACACCTGTAATTATTTTAATACTACAGAGACAAGTGCATATTGTTGTGATTTAAAAAAAAATGTCTAACCCTAATTGTTACAGAATAAAAACTGAAAATAGGCACTTGCTGGTATAATCTCAGAAAACAGAGCAACTGCTTCTAGTAATCTAAGAGAAGCTTTTAGAAAACCATGTAAGATTTCCTCACCATACATGTGGGTTCTGTTCCCTGCTGTCCTTATTGTCCACATAACACTGATATCTCCTGCATTTCTGTACTACGACTCTAGTCTACCTCTGCTACCTCAGTACTTTAAAAAAAAACCAAATTCTTGGAGAAAAAATAAAATTGTGGGAAAACCAAAAGTTGAAAATATAAATTTGCTTGAATTGCTTATGTCAGCAAAATTTGGATTACCTTGGCCTTGTGTCTGATATTTTTGGTCAGAATGAATAAAAACTTGATAATAGATAAATAACATTTGTCCCTATGTAAACAGACTACATTATTAAGAGAAAAATATGAAGTATCTTGGTAGCTAAGCTTTCCATCCAGAGTTTGGACTAGTTAAATGTGTTCAGAAACCAATCCTCCGGAATAGTTGCACATTTGAGGAAGGCCAAGGCTATAAAATAACACTTCTAAATTCAGCTGTTAATTTATGTTCATTAAAGAAGTTTATCATGTGCCACCTGTTGTAGCAGTTATAGCCAGCCACATGCTAAGGGAAGTATTAAAGGATTTGGCTCTGAAGTCCCAGATTGATCAAACCACATCCTTGCCAAATGTGGAATCTTGGCACTAATGGGGGTTTCTATATGTATTGAAGAGCAGCAGAATACCTGAGGGCTAATTTACTGGCAGATGTTTCTACCATACCAATATTTCCTGAATTCCTGACGTTTAGGGTCATGCTTTTTTTGGGGGGGGGGGTTGCTCAGGTATAGGTACAATATTTTCCCCTTTAAAAAAAACAGGAATGTTTAATCATTTTCAATGAGTAAAAATCCAGTCCCAAAATGAAAATGAAAATGTTATGTTATTAATGTTATCAAAGATCTGTGCTGTACCACTAAATAATGATGAATATCTGGGCAACAGCTTGTTAGGATGATGGAATAAGGTGTTAAACTCAATTATCCCAGATTTTACCTGAACAGAAATTTTGGTTAATGAACCATCATCTTTTCCATGTGTTAATCTGAAAGAATTTTGTTAAACATTGTTATACTATTGATACTTTATTCCATATCAAACTTATAATTTGTAATGATGATAATGAGCATTGTTGGCGATGATATTAAAAATATGAATTTCTTACATATATAGTTGGTACTTTCTGGTGTAGTGGTTAAAGTGTTGGACTAGGATCTGGGAAAACCAAGTTCAAGTCCCTACTCGCACTATGGAAGCTTGCTGGGTGACCTTGGCCCAGTCACACATTCTCAGCCTTGACCTTGGCTAGTATTTTGATGGAGACCTCCAAGTAATACCAGAGTCACGACATGGAGGCAGGCAATGGCAAACCAATAAAAGGATTGCTTAAGGAAGATGGGGAGATAGCAGAGATATTAAAGTAATTATTTGCAACTGTTTTCACTGTGGAAAATATGAGGCACATACCATGCCAGAGCCATTGTTTTGGGGAAGAGTGACTGAACAGCTGAATCAAATTGAAGTGACAAGAGATGAAGTTCTAGGACTACCTAGGCAAACTGAAATCCAGGTCCAAATGGCATACATCTGAGGGTTCTTAAAGAAGTCAAGTATGAAATTGTTGACCAACTGATAAGTATATGTAAAATTGGTCTCTGTGCCAGATAACTGGAAAACAGCAAATGTCACTCCAATTTTTTAAAAGGGGGTTCAGAGGGGATCCAGGAAATTACAGGCCAGTTGCCTAACATCTGTCCCAGATGGAAACTGTTATTAAAGAGAGAATTATTTCAAATGAAAACTATCCAGAACTGTGGGATAAAAAATATTTCTACTTTTGAAGACTTTGTAAGTTTGTTAAATATTTATGATGGCCTGATTTATATTTTAAAATTGCAGGATCTCAATAAAGTTAAGGTATTCCTCTAACAGATGTAGATTTATTTATAAAATGAAGGCTTTCTGTAGTGATCTCTTTACATTGCATAGGCAGAACTCCTTCCCAAATGTTGAGATAACAGAATAAGAAGGAAGGTTCTGCTATTCACTATCACCAATTTGAAACCCTGACAGGTGAAAACTTACCAATACCCTATAGAACTGTTGCCAAAAAATGAGCAGTAATTGGGATAAATTGCTAAAGTTCTGCAAATACAGAAATTTCTAGGTCATGGAAAAGGGCTACAGGAAAGTAAGAGGATGCTTTCCAAGAAATGCTGTTAAGGAAGTCTAATGAAAGGTTGCTGTGCCCTATTCCTGAAATATTTCTTGTTCAAGTATTTTGGCTCAAATGAGCTGAGGTCTCATTTAAGGCATAACTAACTAGCTAATCCACAATGCAGTTATTTGCCAGATGACTGCCTTCTATATTTTAAATTCATAGATGCACCATTAATCACTCCAATGAATACACTCATATTGTAGGAAAGGTCTATACTGAAGCCATACCAAAATCACAACTGCCATTTCAGATTTGGATGTTTTTGAAAGTGCAACCAAATTGCTGGCATGTCTAGGGCTACCCTTTCGAACATTTTCAGGGTTCTTTTACTAATATGAGCTGTTGAGGGGGAAGCTTTAAATCACCTTACGTCCTCTACAGAAATCTGGAAAGTTAATACAACATAAAATATTGCTTGTTAGTGGTTTGGCAACTTCTTGTTTATGTGCTGGAGAGGACCAGAAATATTGCAGGATTTTGATGTTTACCAAGTCCAGTCTGTCCAACAAGTACTGATTTCTGTCTCTGCTAAGTACTAAGGAGAGTTCATATACTCTTTCCTCATTCTTCTTCTGTTTAATTGAAAACAGCAATTCTGAAAAAAACCTAAAAGCTATCCCCTATGTCCTAGATTATTTTATATTTTTACTGAAAAGTTTGGTCTTCATGCCCAGACCTAGTCCCCAATCTGTTACGTGTGACATAATATTAGAGGCAAGTACTCCATATAGTTTTACCAATGTTGGCACTTTAACAACAGATCCATCTGCACACATTAATGATAATTCTTCTATCCATGCTGTTAAAGTTTACCTAGATTCAGAATTTACTATATTTATTTGAAAACAGGAAAGAAGCACACTATGATTTAAACCATTGTAATTATCTGGATTGGTGTTAAGGTTTAAACCAGGGGTTGGGAATGTCAGGCCCGGGGGCCATTTAAGGCCTGTGAAATCATTTGGTCTGGCCCTTCAGGGGTCCTAGCAGATCTCTAGCTCAGAAGGATCTAAGACTGGTGATCCGTCCCCTCCCGCGGACAGGAATAGCCTCTATTCATGGCAGATGTGAGTTTGTTTTGCAGAGAAAAGGAACCTTTTTTCCCCCTTGCAGAAGAGTCATTAGCTATGGAGCTGCTAGGACCGCCCAAGAAACTGTGTTAACCCTTTCCCACCCAGGCCATGGAGAAACATATTCCCTCTGTACTACAAAAGGGCTGGGGGTGAAAATGATGACAATGGAGGGGTTAAAGGGGTTAGGGCCAGAATACATGTGGGGGGGAGGTTCTTAGCCAGTGTGTCCTCATTTCATTCCTGCAGGCGGAGGTAGCAGGAGCTGGCTGTAGAATCTGCCCCTGACCATACGGAGCAGGAGCAACTCCGGCATGCGGCTGGATGGCTACACCTGGCTGGTGCAACAGACCATCCTGTGTCACCAGGTTGGTGAGTTCACCACTGGTTGGATGCCTGCCTGCTTGCCCACACCGGCGGGAGGGGGGTCATCTGGGGCAGCTGCCTGCTTGGGGCTTGGTCGGCTAATTTTTAAGTTGATAATTTTGTATGGCCCGCAAATGATGTTATGAATATCCAAATGGCCTTTGGTGGAAAAAAGGTTCCCCACCCCTGGCCTAAACTTTGGCACTATAATCCTTTGGACTACACAATATCATAAACCCATATACACTATAGATCACTCAGGTACTGTGTGACTATCCATATTTTAAATCTGTGGAAACGTACAGTGAACTAGAAGCCCAGGCAAAACTAGTAAATGTTATTTCACGGAAATATAGGGACAATGAAGGAATTCAAAGTAAAAATAAAATAAGCATATGCATTATACTGATCTAAGATATGCTGATCTATTCTTTGGCAGAGCGTTGATGAAACCCATGCTAAGACTATAGACTTGTGCTGAATTACAAGCAGTTACATATTTAGAGTCCTTAAATGCCAGGAAGCATCTGCTTCTGGCGCACAGGTCAAAGCCACAGCATGATTACAAACTGAGGGGCATGACTCATTAGAGAATCAACGTAGGCATGGCGTAAATAGAAAGCAAGCCCAATCATAAGAACAACAAGCATGTTTTCTGTTTTATGTATTCAAAAAATATAGCATTATGAATTGGTTGATATAAGCTATCCAATCACAGCTGTTCTTCCACAGCATTCATTGAAAACTAAATGTTTAATTCTCTAGAATGCAATAGAAAAAAATAGTTTCCATCACACCACTCACATCCAGTGCAAGAGAAAAAATAATTTCCTACACACCACCCACATCCAATAACATTAAGAAAGTATAACAACCAAGAGTGATTAGAATCCTGCAGATGATTATAAAGCAAACAAGGTTATTTTCTTCCAGCAAGGTACAGCTATCAATAATGCTATCAAGTTAACGATTTAGCTATCAAGGTAAATCATAGATCCAAGATATAATTATTCACACTTTGTCAGTGATGAACAAATGGGAAATATACACAAACTAAGGAGATACCTACACTAATAAATCTCAATCACTGTTCAGAGGACCCATACCTAAACTATAGAATGGCTGGATTTGACTCTAAACAGGCAGGAAAAAATCCTAATTTATGCTTAACTTTCCTTTATGTACCGAAAAATCAGAAATATCATCATGCTCTTAACAGGTTATTTCCGTGGTTCAGATCACACTGTCTTCCTAAAAAGTTGGTCAGTTCCAACAATCAGACTGTTTTGTGCAGAATGTGGTTTAGGCGGCTACAGGTGGAATTAAACATGATAAGGTTATTTTAAGCAGACTAGAAATTCCTGAAATTGAGATAGGTAATAAAGGGTAAATTTGGGTGGATTTGAAGTTGGGTATGTGATAATCAGTCACTGTCATGCACCACACTCTGTAGACATATGCTCAGAATGTGATAGTTTGAATCTCCTTTGCTATCCTTTGCAGTGGCTCAAGGTAGTTTACAGAGGCCAGCCAAGCAAGCAAACTGACCTGTTAAAACTATATACAATCCCATTTTTAAAGATAGTAGCATCAGTAAACCACCCAGATGCCTTTCACAACAAAAAAAAAACTCCATATAATCTTTAGTCACCACTAAAGGCCCTTCGAAATATCACCACCTTACAATGTTTACAAAATCAGGCCAATGCAGGTGCCTTTGGCCCCTTATTATGGTTGCCAGCTTCAGGTTGAGAAATTCATGGTGATTTGGGGGGTTGAGCCTGAGGAGGGCAAGGTTTGGGGAGGGGAGGGACTTCAATGGGGTATAATGCCATACAGTTCACCTTCCAAAGTAGCCATTTTCTCCAGGTGAACTGATCTCTGTTGTCTGGAGATCAGTTGTAATAGCAGGTGATCTCCAGCCACCACCTGGCAATTGGCAACCCTACCCCCATCCTCCGCTGATGGTTGGAGGGACCTGGCAACCCTATGCCTTCCTCACATACACAGGAAGAGAGTTCCAAATGGCTGATGTCACAATAAAGAAAAACACACCCAAAAAAGAGCTACATTTGATTTAGCTTTAGCTAATATCATGTTGAATATATCAAAAATAAAATTTGGCATTGTGCCGTAGACTTTTAAATGTTCTTGTTTAGAACGAATGATGGACTGGTATGTAGCCAACCCTTGTGTTGCTATGATTGTTATAGCCAGAAACTAAAAGAGTTAAAATGGAACTGAACATTGCACAGATTGCTTTGCAGCATAGATTTGTCACAAATGAAATGTGTACTACCAGCAAGTCTTCCCTTAATGGAATGCTAATGAAAGCCCTGGTCAAACTTTAATACACTAGTATCACCTCCGTAAGCTATTATCTTGTTTGACTTGCTTCTTAATAAGCAAACATTCAAGTGTGCCAGCCTCTGCATTTGCTATGGAAAGTCATTCAAAAGGCATGTGATGAGTATGGCATCAGGTGTTAAATCACTTGTGAAATATCTCTGACAACACTGCATCCTAATTAATGTAATGACACTTTGTCCCATTTGACCTCAGTCTCCAAGTAGGCCAGGATATCTGCATGATTAGACAGTAACCTTCATTTCATTGTTCCCTATGCTTTGGGAAATGCTCCTTCCATTTGTTCTTGGAATAGGCATGACAACATTAGATAGATATAGCAATCATAAGAAAAGAGAGAAGTTTTAGCTGACCCAAGAGAATTGACTGTCAGCGCCATTATCATGAAAGCTATGAACCATATAATGGTGAGGTTTTTCAACAATTACCAAAACTCAAAAGGAAACTCAATAAATGTTTTTGTGTCCCATTGCAATCAATGGCATTTAAGCACACAGGCTTAATGACAAATCCTATTGACTTCAATGCAACCCACCTCCATTTCAAAGGGACTTCATTACATTTTCCCTGGATTTCCTCCAACACAATCTGTTGTACAAGAAGTTGATTTATGCTTTTCACAACTCTAGCCACAGGTTTTATAACAGTCTTAACAAATAATGATGTTCCCAACAGTATAAACTATAAATCTTCCATGAGGGAAAGGCTGACAGTTAATTATTTGGATTATCGTATAAATTAATGAAGTGTAGATTAATGAAGGCCCACTGTAATTCAAATTTGTTTTCCTTCACGACAATGAAAATCTTTATTACATTATTTCTAAGTTAGGCAAAGTCTTCATGGAACATCTCTATGGTGGGACCCTATAATAAAAAGAAAGTGTGATGTCTAATGAAGGACTTGCCACTTGCCACTTCCCATCAGCTTCCAATAACCATGTAGACTCAAGTATTATAAATCAATTTCTAAATCAAGTATTATAAATCATTTTAAAATGTTTATCTTAGATGGTAGCGAAAAATACGCTCAAGGGCTAGAATGCTAGACTAGGACCTGGAAGACCCGGGGTTTAAATCCCCACTCTGCCACTTGCTGGGTGACCTTGGGCCAGTCACATGCTCGCAGGATTGTTGTGAATATAGAATGGATGACAGGAGAATAATGTAACATGCTTTGGATCCCCTTTGGGGAGAAAGGTGAGGTATAAATGAAGTAAATAAATAAATAAATGATAAAATGTTTTTTAATCCCTGTTAAAGTTAGGCATAAAACAGACAAAAATGTATAGAACTAAACTGCCAAAGAGCTTAGCCACTCCCAAAGGCTCTCACAATTTATGTGCCTATAGAGAGCTGAAGTCCACATCTCTCTTTTTTCTGATTGTATTTTCTAGTAAGAATTTTGTGTCCCCATTCCCCATGCAGCATCACTCATTGGGAGATGCTGATGTTTGCCAGTAGATGGCTCCAAAAATTATCAATGGAGATCAGGGCACGTTTTGGCCATCAAGTCACATCTAACTTATGGTGACCCCTAGAGGGATTTTAAAGGCAAGAGACGTTCAGAGGTGGTTTGTCATGGCTTCCTCTGTGTCATGACCCTGGTATTCCTTGGAGGTCTCCCATCCAAATAGTTGCCAGGGTTGACCCTGCTTAGCTTCTGAGATCTGATGAGATCAGGCTAGCCTGGGCTACCCAGGTCAGGGCCAGGGCAAATTACTAAGGTGAATAAGACCTGGCATAAGCCTGACCACTGGTTTTAAAATAAGTAAAATTCTAGGGCAACTGTGGAAGTTCTTATTCAGGCAAAATGTTTAGGACTATCAAGGGTAGCAAAAAGAGCATAACCAACTCCTTTGCATTGCATCTTTTCCCCTCAGGATCTTGCTTTAGTCTTTCAGCCCAGAATTCAGTGTGTCTCTATTTCCCTTTCCTCTTTGAAAAATAGTAGCATTTGTTGCAAAGGCTTTTAGAAAATGGCTCCTCTCCTTTACTGTACCCTTTCTCTTGCCTCAGGCTGGGACTGAATATAATCTGCATGTAGGGTTGCCAGGTCTCCCCTCATGACCAATGGGAGCTTCATGGGGTGGGGCTGGGGTGGGGTGATGACATCACTTCCGGGTTTACCCTGGAAGTGCTGGTATCATGTGGGACACTCTAGCACTGTCCTCCAAAAACTCTAGGAAAACCATAGCATTTTGGGGGAAGAGTACTAGAACGTCTCTGTCATGATGCCAGTACTTCCGGGGTAAACCCGGAAGTGACATCATTGCACCACACATGGATCACTGCCCCCCTTCAGCTGGCCTGCTTCCATCTGTCGACCAACTGAGGGACAGCAGGCAGCCTGGTTAATTGGAGGGCAATTGCCTGCCATAACTGGGCAAATGGTAAAACTATCTGCATGTCAGGAGGAAAAACATATTTCATAACATGCATGGGGCAGTTTTTAAGTCATATTTACAAGTTTAGAGTATCAATAGAGACCAAACTGCATGGGAGGTAAAGAGTTAAACCTCTTTCTCCTCTTTGCGGTCCTGATCCAGATCAGGTCCAGTGTGGCTTCCATTTGCATTTCAACAAACACTGGAAGGATCCAGTCACAAAGTTCCCAGATTCTGATCTAGTTTGACCTTTATTTGCATTCTTTGATTTTGGCACCAATCAACATTTTGGAAGTCTTACTCAGCCACTACTTCCATATTTATAGAACCATCTTTTATACCTTCATTTTACATTAATGAAGTTTGAATGCATTTTCCTACACTTCAAAGAATGCTTTCAACTTTAATGTGAAAAAGAGAGAAAGGAAGTATCTGGGGAGGGACCTTTGACATTGTCTGAAATTATCTTACATAAATTTGTTTCACAAGTGCTCACAGGCTGCTGCTTACTATTATGCTACCCATAATGGTGGCAGACATGGTATCTAAAGATTGCCCCTCAGGTTAAGAAAACAGTAATGAGATTTTTTATTAAACTTTTAGAAATATCTTATTGCAGGAGAAGCAATAAATGATTTTGCACTATTGCTCAGACAGCAAAGATAAATCTCCCATTATAGCTAGTGCAACGGATCATTTTTGGAAACTGCCTGGAACTGTGAAACGTGTAAAATCTAATGTCATTGAATTCATCTCTCGTTAATGAGCCATTCTTTATATGGAAGCATTTCTACCCACCTTTTGAACATTTCCATCTCTGCTGCAACAGCTGAGAGAAATGAACTCTTTGTTAAAGTGTCAAATGCCTTATGTAGGTGGTGATAGTCATCAAACAGACTTGTCTGGAGGGGGAATCACTTTATTTTCCCTCAGAGTCAGTCATTTGTAACTATTGTTTAGGAGAAGAAACTTTAAACCTTTCTCCTTCTTGTCTTCAAAGGAAGAAAAATATCCTGCCTCTATGTTTTGTCCTGAGTAAGAATGTCATTCTATGCCATTCTTCTATGCTTATTTCACAGGATGCATGGCTGTATTGTAACCTCAAACAGGTACTCATGCAGAGGCTATAACATGTGTAAGACCCAACACATGCCACCTGGAACATAAACTTTGGGGTTTTCTGCATGTGTATATCAGGGTCCCAATTCAGGGCAGAGCTCCAAAAGAATTAGGGAGAAAATAACTCTTAAAAAACAATATTCCCCAGGATGGTAAATTGGGAGTCCGTCCTTATAAAAAAGCAATGGCACGCAACACTCTGTTGCATTATGAATCTTTTCACCCACCCCATTTAAGGGATAACCTACCTTACAGCCAGTTACTTCGCCTTAAAAGGAATTCTACAAATGGCGAAGATTTCTCACAGGCTGCAAATCAGCTTAGTGTTGAATTACAACAACGTGGGTACCCGAACAAAATTATTAAGCAAGCCATGTCCAGAACTCGAGATAGATCTAGAACTCAACTATTATCTCAATCAATGGCACAACGTTCGGATCGCGTTACTTGCGTTTTGCAGTACTTCATTATCTCCTTTAATTAGACAGGTGATTCACAAACATTGGCATTTAGTCCAACATTTGCCTGGCTGCCAGTCTTTACCACGAATGGCATATAAAAGAACCAGGTCTTTCCGAGACATTCTAATAAGCAATAAAGCATGTGAGGAGTCAGTTGCCAACTTACCTAAGGGTAATTTCAAATGCGGTTCCTGCCAAAGTTGCAGGTTCATGCTAACAGTCAAAGAAATCATTAATCCAGCTACTGGCCAAAAGTTCATGATTGATAGTTTTAACAACTGTGATTCCAAACATTTAATTTATGCGATAAAATGTGCTTGCCATTTTTGGTACATTGGAAAAACCCATAGACAACTCAAATATCGCATAAGTGAACACAGGTCCAGGATTAGGCAACGTGTATTGGAGGCCCCTCTAACACAGCATTTCCTTGACAATAATCACACTGATGAGGATCTTTCATTTTTTGTGTTATGGCGATTCAATCAACAGAAATATGATAGGTCTGATGTGGATCTCATATTAAGGCGTCAAGAATCTAAATACATCCACATGTTTGATATTTTGTATCCTAAAGGACTGAATACCTCGATGGATTTAGCATGCTATTTGTAACATAATATATGTAACAGCTGTCTCTTTAATTGAATTCAGTTTTTCTGTAATGTAAAATGTAACTGTCTCTTTAATGGTTGATTCTTACATGTGACTGCACCATTTAAAATTAAGGGCAGTATCTTTGGTAAATTGCCAACGCAGAGAATGTTAACAACAGCCAGCGTGTGAGTATGATGCTCTATCTTCTCTCTATTTTCTCCCTTATTTAAGCCAATTGCTTGCATATTCATGTTAATTATTATTTGTTAATTAGTATTATGTACTAATTTATGATATAGTGGTCCCTGAAGAAGGCGTTAATCGCTGAAACAGAAAGATCACTGGGCTTCTGTTGAATTACTACTCTCAAGAAGCATATCTGTGGAAGAAAGGGAGGTTGGCACCCCCTTTCATGGACTTACCTATAATACTATTATTTGTTTGTAACAAGGCATAGTCCTCTCTTTGGTGTTACTTTTAAGGCAATAATTAACAACACATGTTTTTGCCTACATACTATCAGTGGTGGATATGTTATTAAATACCATTACTTTATAATAATTGTGTCTAGCTTGTGAAGTGCTGTTTCTAGTTTGCTGTGTATCCTACAGCACGCTAACCTTTGTTTACCACAAACCTCCAGTTACTAGCTGGAGAGCTCTCACTATTACAAATGATCTCCAGCCAGAAAAAAGGGGCACTTTGGCAACTGGACTCATGACACTGAAGTCCCTCCCCTCCCCAAACCCCACCCTCCTCAGGTTCCGCCCCCAAAACCTCCCACTGGTAGTGAAGAGGGACCGGCAACCCTAGCTTGAAAGCTTACTGGAGAATTTGAAAATAACTGTGAAATTTGTCCCACAAGGGGAGTCTGGATAATGAGGCTAGTAATGGAGTTATAAAATGAAGCTGGTAAGCCAGTGAGATGTACTCAGGTTGACAATGATTGCAGCAGGGTTAGAACTTCTGCCTAGGAGATTCATTGAGCTGAGTT
This sequence comes from Euleptes europaea, assembly GCF_029931775.1. Lineage (NCBI taxonomy): Eukaryota > Metazoa > Chordata > Lepidosauria > Squamata > Sphaerodactylidae > Euleptes > Euleptes europaea. The sequence continues at coordinate 78,477,154 of NC_079314.1, read as the reverse complement.
AGGGAGCGGAGGGATTTGGGCAGAGTCAGGAGCCTCAGTTATTATCCAGCAACCTTGAGTCAATTATTCATAGCCATGATGTAAAGGAGCTATAGAGGCTTGAGTCAAAAATTTTTTTTATTAGTGTTCTCCAGAGAGCTTTCCACCACCCTTTTTAGAGCGTCCAGGAAAATTCCTGCTAGTTTCATGGGCCCCCAATTTAATATCAAGCTGGATATATTAACCAGGCCTCTGGCAGTTTAGCCAGAGGATCTTTAGGGGTTAACAGCTATGGAGATCCCTGTTAGCGGGGAGGTCTCATAGGTATCAGTATCCAGCCATCACCACTATAAGGATTTGCCTCCTTCCCACATGAGTTTCTTAGAAATCAATGATTTTTCTGATAACCAGCAAAAACTTTCTATCACTCTGTTGACAAATCTGTTTATCTCTGGGCCTATCTTTTAGTGTATATGAATTGTGAGAATTAGAAATGAGTAGGCTTCATTTAAGAAAGTTAAAGTATTTGAAAGTGACTTTTGTTAATCAATAATTACTTCTTCATTACCCTACACCCCATTTAAATACTCTGCCATGCTCATATTCACAGTAGCTAAAGGGGTATTTCTTTCAAGATCACTTAACTACATGTCATAGTAATGATAGTGATCTTGAAAAATCTCATCAGATTCAGGAGAAATCTGGGGTCAGTAGAACTGTTCAAGTGAGATGGCCGAAAATTACAGCACTACTTATTTGGTGTGTATGGGGGAGGGAATAGGCACCCCCCTTTTTTTACCAGAAGCTGCAGTATCACAAACAATTCCTAGAGGTGTAATATCCTCTGGCATCTCATCCGTATAATTAAACTTACGTATCCAGTTAGCACACAGAAGACTGACAGCTTCAGCAACAGGCTTCTTTACTGCTTCATGCACATTTTGGAACTACAACCTACACACACAACCAAGTGAGGCCCTCCCATACAAGCCTTGAGGGGGGAAGTAGAAAATAGTTTGTGAGGGCTCACTTAAAGGCCTACACATATATACATCACAAGAGGGGCAAATCAATGTTCCAGAGGGCTGTACACCCTTTGGCTATAATTTGACTAGCCGTGTGGATTGGACTAAATGTCTGTTTGAAAGCAAATTACTTCCGAAAATTATAACAAACCTGTTATATTGATTCCAATGGGACTAAATACATTTAACTTTTGATGGATAGAAACGGAGATTGTGCTTGCTGATCACACATTATTGAAATTCCTACATTTATGCATAGTTTCCAAAGAAACGCATGGAGAATTCTAGAGGATCCATTTCCTCTTCAAGGTAGGCATATCTATTGATTGGGAGACCTTGGTTTGTGAATGCAAATTCCATTTTTTTAAATTAAATTGATCTATACAAATGCATCTTTAACAAAATAGTCAACTACTGAATTGTTCCAGTTCCAGAACAGAAAATATAGAGTCATTTGGGTGAGGGGAACTTTGTGAGATTCAGTTTAAAAACTGTGCCAGAAAACCAGTGAAAACATGGCTCTGAAGGGGAAACATTAACTCTTATATTCAATATACTATACCACCTATTAGTTTGAATTTTATCAGAATCCTAACCTATGAAAGACAAAAAACATCTTCTAATATAAATAACTGTCAAATGCTGTTAGCTGGTACGTTCCAGTAGTAATTTTTGTAGTATCTTTTGCTTGTTTAGCAATTTTCTTTTAGTCAGAGATGACATTTCAGTCTCAGTGTTACAAGGAGCATGTAACCCACACAGAGAAATTTTCTGTTTGTCTTACACAACAGCAGGAAATCCCTAGTTAGGTTTCGTTCCAAATTTCTGAAAGTGATTTGAAAGACCTGTAACAAAGTATTCCTGTGGGCTTTGAAGCTAAAAGGCTCATTCTTGCTATATTTCCATATTAATTGCTTGAGCTATTACAAATAGAATTTCTAATTGGCTTTTGAAGACTTGTTGAACTTTAGTAATTAAGTCCATAAGGCACTCATGAAAACATTGGTTCTAACCTATTGTCGTCTATTTGACTGCCTACACATTGGGTAGTTCACACACAATTAAGAGTTTTGTAGAGTCCATCTTTTCCCTCCCAGTTCACTCCTTGGAATGTGTGCTTTTGTCTCTCTGATGGGTACACAGAACACCAGAGGACATTTCACTTTGTCTGTGAATTAATAATAGGGGACTGGCCAGGGTTACTTGTTTGAAAATCGTTTTCAGTTCTTAGAATATTTTATAGCTTCCTCTTTCTTTCTCTGGGGTGAAATCTAATTGATGGTTTCCTTTTTCCCCAAGACTACAGTGTTGTACTCAGAAATGCTTTGCAGTTCCTTTCTAAGGTGAGCTATACCTTTCTCAGCTCATCAATTTACAGTGCTATCCTATGCAGAATTACTCCATTCCAATCCCATTAATGTCAATGGGCTTAGTCTGGAGTAACTCCACATGGGACTGTGCTGTTAGTCTCAGTGATTTCATTTAACAGACTTAAGTTACTTAACTGATTGGTTGCAGAACTGGAGTTTAGCTAGTTTTGATAAAATGCTCGATATACGTCCCATGTAACTGTTCAAGTCAGGAATTTTTAAAATAACAAATCCCAGATTAACATAAGTTATTCATTAACGCTATCATAGACAGTTTTACACAGAAATCTGGAGAAGCGAGCTTCACAGCAAGTTAGACTGTGGGTTGATTTGACCTGGCACCCAACTAGATGTCAAATGAAGTGTGAGACTTCATTCACTGCAGAGAAGGCAGAGCAGCCAACCAGAGGAAGGCAGCAGATGGCCCTTTTGCCCTGCTGCTCCCTCTCACCTCAGCCTTCTCACTGCAGCCTTCTATTACCAGCCTTGGCAACCTGTTCCTAATGCCACAATCCAACAGCCTCTGTGCTTTAGAATCTCACTGTCTCCAGCTGCCTGAGACAACTAGGAAGGATGTAAATGTATTGTCTGTTCCCAGACACATTGAATCAAGATGCAGTGATTCCCACGTCTGTAAATCCTCTTCAGAGTTCATTTTCTCCAGCTGTTTGTGAAGGCAGAGTAGGAATGTCTCTAAAATGGATAAAGCACACACTATACAGACTAGAGATATTGCTGTAAGGCAGCACTACTTCACTGAAGAAGGCAAACTTTGGTAGCAGAAGCTATTACATTATTATGCTACTCATGGCATATGCCTGCATAAGGAGGGCAGAGCCCCCTTTTAAAGCTACAGCAGCTCTGCACATCTAAGCAAAGTCTTTTGAAGGGGCCACCAAGCAAATGGGTAAGATCAACATCAGCCCATACATGTGCATTATTTGTTATGTCTCCCACCTTGTGGAAAGGCCTGCCTGAGGAGGCCAGGAAATTTCCCACACTTCTATAATTCTTCAGATTGCAAAAAAATAGAATTAACTCAGAAAGGCATTTTTTATAAAAGGAATAGGGCTGTAGTATAATAAAATGGTTTGGGGGAAGTTCCTTTATAAATGAACAGGACTGTTCTTTCCTCCAGTGTTTATTAGAAGTCTGCATGCTGAAATTCCTGCAATGAAAATATACAAGAAAAACACTGTTTTTCAGGTCATTGCCATGATTTTCTGGGACAGTTATACAAATCCATGTAGGAATTTGTGTGTGCATGTGTTTGGGTGTTTATCATCAACAAATATCTTGTTTTTCTTTCTTTCTCTGAATTTCCCATGCAGTGACATTTCCCCTTCTAGTCAGATCCAATCAGATGAGTGTTACCCTGCTCCTGTCCAGCAGAAACCCGGCACAGTGCCTGGCAGAGCTGTAAGTCTGGCTGGTTCCTTGTTCCCTCCCTTCTTTGTGGGGATGGAGACCTCTTCCATGTTCCTAATAATTGCAATAATTTAATAACCAAAATGAGCAAAATTGCTATCTTCAGGACTCTCTGTTCATCACCACTTCCCATATCTGAAAGATTTGCAACTGAGTATTACAGGATTTCCTATTAATTTCCTACTGGGATCTGGGAATTTCCACATTATGATTTTTAAAAAGCTATAATGTGATTCTCTGACTGAACATAGAAGAAAAGCATTTTTATTCCCTTGATACTAATGAAATAATTGCCTATGTGTCCAAAGATTCATACTTAAATCTATAGGCTTTAGTGTGAATAAGAATATAAAACTGTATTTATAATATCAGTCCGTGTTGCTACTAATAGGTGCTGCTGTTTAGAGTTATACATTAAGCCTACATAAATGGAATAAAAATTAATTCAAGATTATGGGAATTCTACTTCTGTTAAGTATACATTTGCAGTGTATTTAAATAAAACCTCAGTTCTCTTAAAACAAAAAAGGTATACATTAGTCAAAATGTGAATACCTGCAATTGCATAGTTGTTTCTATATGAATTTCTAATAAATATATATTGTCACACACTTACGATCAAATAAGAGAATTATAGCAGTAATTGTTCTCCCTCCCTTATTTTTTTTACTTGTATATGTGTTAAGTGCTGTCAAGTAGCTTCTGATTCATGGCAACCCTATGAATCAATGTCCTGCAGAAGGTCTTATCGTTAACAGCCTTGCTCAGGTCTTGCAAACTGAGAGCTGTGGCTTCCTTTACAGAGTCAATCCATATCATGTTGGGTCTTCCTCTTTTCCTGCTGCCTTCAACTTCTTTTTCCTTAGCAGAATTAAAAGAAAAATGGACACAGATAAGGAAAGGGCTCAAGTCTTGGGATCAAAGTAAATGAGCAATCACTGTGCTTGTTTGTCCAACCTCTCTGACCTTACTGAGCTGAAGCTTAGGTGTAGTCTCTTGACTTTCTCTGTGAACCCTGACCACAATACAAGATGAGTACTGCACTGCCCCAAACTCTACCTTCAGTCACAAGTGCTTAGGAAAAGATTATACATGGGGGGCATGATTGTGAGATAATGAGTGTTCTAAGAGTTCACGTCTATGTATCTAATTTCCACATGTGCCTAAATTCAAACAATGTTATAAGTTAACCATGGCAAATGTTGTTTAGGTACAAACATAATGCTCCATCATGGCTCATACTGAAAAAATGAAGGAAAAATTGCACAAGAGTAAGGAAGAAAGATGGAGAGGAACTAGAAAAGCTCAGTGGGGAACCCAGATGTCTTAACCATGGATATATTACATCTACACTAGAGTAATTTGTTAGATTCAGAACACACTAGTAAAATATGGCTGGAACCAGACTAGAACTGTGCACCTTTCTGCAGTATTTTTTGGAGTTGGGTTTATTAAACCCAGAAATTTTCAAAAAACAAACCCCTGAATATAGTAGATTCGGCTTTTTAAAAAAATCAAAAATTTTCAGGTTTATTAAACCTGCCCCCAAAAATACATTGCACAGAGCTGAACACTGGGCTCCATGGAGCCCAGCCTTCAGTTCTGCGCTGCTGGGGCATTCAGATCCCCGATGCTTGCCAGCTCCAACTTTCACCCAGAGGACAGAGCCCTCAGGCAGGGTTCATCTGAACGCCAGGGCATCTAAATGCCGAGGTTGGAGCCAGCAGACAGTGTGAATCTGACTTAGGTAAGTAAGGGGGAAGAGAAAAGAGGGGGGAGGGATGGGAAAGAATGGCAGCAGAGCTAAAAAAGCTCCGAATAATGCGAAAAGAAATCAGCATTATTCGGGAGCCACTTTTTCGGCTCCCTTTTAATTGCTGCCATTTTTTACAGATACTCACTCCTCCCCCTCGAAAAATATTGAAAAAGTATTTTTCAGGTTTTTTTTTTTTTTTCAGTTCGGCTTTAGCGGAATGCACATTCCTAATCCAGACCAGCATTTCCAGCATTTTGGGCAACAATTGGGGCAGCCATTGGAGGAGGAAGGTGAGAAAAGCACATTCTGAGGGCACATTCCTTGTGCTTACAGAAATGCTGTTTCCATGCCAATGTCAAAATATGTGCCCATAGATCAGTAATCTTGTCTAGTTATTACAGTAACATAGGCTATCACAAATTAACAGGAATTTAATGTCCATATCCCCTGAGAACCTGTTAAAATGTTTGTTTTGTATGCAGTTCCAAGTTAAATCTTATATAGTGACATGATCTTTTTTTTATTCTCAAGAGTGAATGTGGCTTTAGTTAAATCCTGAATGTGGCTTTAGTTAAATCAGCTAGTTTGGGGTCCCAGCTCTGAAGTCTTAATGCTACTTTAAAGTCTGTTTTGGCTTTGGAAATGCAAAATGTTTTAAGATATTCTGCTAATTTTAAATGAGTACTTATTAGCCACTGACACTGGACTCCTCCCTAAAAAGGCTTATTTACTTTATTGCCTGATGATTGCAGTGAAGCTCATTTCCTGTTGAGCTAATTAACTTTATGTTTATTGGAGCTTCTGCATTTGCTGGAAGATCACATTTAAGTGAATTCACACTGTCTTGGCTGAAAATTAGTGTTTATCTTTTGTTTATTTCAGTGAGGGACAAGATTCAAGGAAAAGCAAGCAACAGTACAGGTGTAAAATAGTGTCACTTTTTAGTTAAGTCAATTGAAGTCATTGGAGACTTGCTGCAAGAAACTAACATCTTGATTCTAGTGGCCATACTCAAGATGCCTCCAGGAAGCCCACACAGGAACTCTTTTCCCCCCCTGTTGACAAAAAAGAAAAAGAAAGAAAGAAAAAAGAATGAGACCAACAGAGAGACATTCTGGGACCAAATGCCACTCTGCCCATCCATGTGGTATGACTACTAAAACTGAAAGAATAATTGGAAGCTCCTTTATACTCTAGCTACTTTAAAGATTAGATATATTTACAGCCACTTTCTTGTTTGACTGTATTACATTCTGAATATTCACTGCAAAAAACTGGATACCCTCCAATTATAATTACTGCTAAACATGGCTGGCAAATGTTTGCAAAACTGCTAGAGCTTAATCCATTTTCTCATGTACATTCTCAATATGGCATAAACCCACACTATGCTCTGGAAATAAGTCAGGACATAGAAATAATAAAATGGCATAAGTGCTTTAAATAATTTAGTAGTTGAGGGATGGCCTTAAAATGGGCTACCTGTCTTCCCCATGCACGTGCCATATGCTTATGACCAGGCCACTCTCACTTATGGTAACATGGAACAAGGTGGTCACTATGGGGCCAACCAGGATTTTTTCTCTCCTATTATTAGCTTCTAAGGGGACTGCTTTTTTCCACCAGCTTCATGTCACAGGAGGGATGGGATAAATAGGCCTGGCCTAATTAGCCATGACTAGGAATGGTTGAAATAGGCAGGAAAAAGCTCATGGTAGGTAGCATTTTGAGGGATAATGTGTTGATGGAGGGGTACAGTGAGGTGGGTTGGGAAGGAATGTCTTTGGTGCTGAGCATCATCAACCAAACTCTTGAGTTGTCTGTTTGGGGGTGTGTGAAGTTTGACACTTTTAAGCACAGTTTATGTGTGTAGTTTCTGGCTGTGTTTGTAACTTAGGGTGGAGTTGCCCAACTGACAGTAGCCATGCCCTACTTAGCACAGTCACCCTTAACATAGGCTAAAAGCTTATGGAGTAACTTAAATAAACTAAATAAATCATAGCATGGTTGGCCTGTTCCTTTATTTGGGGATTTGCTGGGGACAAAGGATAGGGGAGGGGCTGTGGCTCAGTGGTAGAGCATCTGCTTGGCATGCAGAAGGTCCCAGGTTCAATCCCCAGCATCTCCAGTTAAAGGGACCAGGCAAGGAGGTGATGTGAAAGACCTCTGCCTGAAACCCTGGAGAGCTGCTGCGGGTCTGAGCAGACAATACTGACTTTGATGGACCAAGGGTCTGATTCAGTAGAAGGCAGCTTCATGTGTTCAGGTGATAACTGTAGAAAGCAGAAATGGTATATTCTGCTTCTATTATGTCTTTCATTTGTGATAAAACTATAATGCAAAAGGGTTTATGAGATCAAGTCCCCATAGCTAACATATGAGCACAGCACACAAAGCATATATTTGCCTTCTGAATTACATACATCATTCTCTCAACATTACCTCCACCTTGTGATCATTAGAAGGTATCTGTGTACATATCACTGAACACACAAGCTATGCTAGTTTCAATATTTAAATCATAGTGTACAAAACTCTTAGAAAGCACTAAAGAAGATTAGGAAAAAGTTAAAATTTTAAATCTCACATTTCACTTTTATTTTTCTTCTTTGATATCTTACATATCAGTCACAAATTGTGTATTCACACCATTCTTTTATCTTCTACTTCTACATCCAGTCAAAATAAGCAGAATTTTAATTAGGAAAGCTGCAAGCAACCCAATCATCTCTTGATGGGGAAAGAAAAGCAAGTGATGTTTGTATAATTAAATGAAATGTGCTATGATCAAGGCTGGACTGGAGAGGAAACCTGAAACTGATTGCCCCAATGTGAGTTGAGTAGAATGTGGGGGGAAAAACTTAATGCATACAAAAACTTTCATCTGATTCCTAAGTGAATTATAAAAAGGAGTAGTTTCCTTCAAAATAAATTAATTTTCAGTGTTTCCACATGTATAGCCAATTGCAAATAAAGATCTTTTTCTTGTCAAATAAGCAAAGTCTTACAGAAGAGAATGGGGAACCCACTGCTGCCTGGAAATGTGAATCTGCCTCAGATCCTCTGTGTATGTACTATCGCCACTGCAGAAGTGGCCCAAGTGAATTGTTGGTCAAGTACCTTTAAACAGCACATAGTTTTCTGGCAACATTTCTGAACTTGGACTTCCATTTATTATATAGTAGAGTATTTGCAAATAGGAAGATTTGCCTTCTGTTGATTGCACTGGCTTAACATGTTATAACCCTTCTTGAGTCTTAAATGAGAAAGGTGGATTATAAACAATATGAATGAATGAATGAATGAATACAGTCTTTGCTTGAGTCAGGGTTGCCATTTTTCCAAGTCTCTCTAGTTCAAATGTGGCACAAGGTATATTTGGTCCAACTGGAGTATGTTCAGACAATGGAGGGGCAGGTTCCACCTCCCCTATGCAGATTTAAGCTATGGCTGACTCAACCCCCAATCCACATTTAGAGAAGCATGGAATTAGCCAGTTACCATTTGGGTCTGACCTGGATTATTTATATTTCCTCTGTCCTGTGTAGTAGTTCTAGTAGTAGTTGTTGTTAGGGCTGTTGAAAAAAAAATTCGGTATAGTTCGGATTCGGATGAATTCGGCCCATCTGGATTCGGGATATGCCGAAGTCTGAACTCCCCCGCTTTGGGTCCGTGCAATTCGGCGCGAATTCAAAGTTTGGGGGGAAAAATTCGGCCGAATAAAGCCATTAAAAACACAAACCGCACTTTTCCGCGGCTCCAGGGGGGCATTTTTGGGGGTAGAGGTCCCAAACTTTCAGCGGAGCTACAAAGCTCCCTTCTTGCAAGATCCCCCAAGTTTTGTAAAGATTGGGTCGGGGGGGCTGAGATATGGGCCCCGAAAGGGGTCCCCCACCCTTAATGTGCATCTCTGAGCAGAGCTTGCCACCCACGCACAAAGCTCCCAGCCCCAACAAACAGCTGAGAGCAAGGCCGGGCAGGTGCTAAGAAGTTTGCAAAGCAACACAACTGCAAAGCAACACTGCAAAGCAACACAACTGCAAAGCAACACCCACAACTGCAAAGCAACACCTTTGCAACCATGCAAAGCAACACCTGACACCTGGGAGTTTGCAAACCATGGAAAGGGACAGAGGCAGCTAGCTATGCATAATGAGCAGGAGGGGGTGGATTTTCCCTTTTTGCATCGGACCCAGGACCAGGCAAATGCATTCTTTAAGTAACCATTTGAAAACCAGTTTTGAACAAGCATCAAAATAGACCTAACCGATCTTATGAAAGAGGGAAAACCTGAGGACACACAACTGAAGCCCCCCCCCTCAAACCAGGGAGAGAGAGACTCAAGGGGGCACACACACCCCAGGCAGAACTGGCGAAAGCCCCCTTTGGCTTCCCCCCCACCCACAGAAACTACTCCCTCCCTCACACACACACAGACTCTGCTTTCCCCCCACACACACACACACAGGAGAAAAATGATAGATTAAAGCCCCCAAAGGGGTCTTACTGTGGCTGTCTTCTGTTCCATCAGGAGGGGCTGGGAGGACTGGGTAATCCAATATGATTCCATTTAAGCACTGAAGGTTTTGCCGCTCTGGAGATGCATACAGTATCGAGTGATCCATTCATCCCAATAGGGAAAAGGGGAAAGCCCATATCTCGGGACCCCCTGACCCAATATTTACAAAACTTGGGGGGTCTCTTACGAAGGCTTGTCTGAAGCTATGCTGAATGTTTGGGGGCTGCACCCTATGCTCAATCAGCCCTAAAGCTCAGGAATACGCTGTAAGACACATTAATGAAAACAGAGAGATTCCAGCAGAAGGCACATGATAGTAAGCTATTAAAACAAAAGACATCCTTGTTTATTTTATCTTACATTTCAAAATACTGCAGTAAATTACAATTTACTGCCACAATTTAAGCCACAAGATACTGAAAAGTGATGCTTAGCCAAAAGTTCAGTTTGATGCCACTGAAAAACCATCTAGCAACAGAATTTAAATGTGGCAACCTTTATACTACATACAAACAAAAAGAACTTTGAACAGAACTTCCCCATTCCCTAGAAAGGCCCTTTGGTAGGTTCGGAAAAAACAAGACTGCAAGTAAATATTTGGAAATTTTGAATGACTGCAACAGCTTCTTCCAACAGTGCTGTTCCTTTCACATGCAATATAAAACAACAAGGAATATATTTTAGAGAAAGCCTGCAGGCATCCCCCTTTGTTCACAAACTAAAAAGGTTTCATATTGAATGTTGAGAAACAGAACAAAATCTTGCAAGAAGGATTGCCTTGGGAAAGCATAGAGGTAGTTACTCTAGAGAATTTGAGTATACCCAATTCATAATTTTGAAGCAGGGTAGGTGGTCATGCTGGTATCCTATTTCGCTTAAAGCAAAATACATGGGGAACTGGACATTCTTCCTGAGGCAAAACATCTGAGGATTTTAAAGAAAGCAAAAAGCGTTACAATATGACTAAACCAGGGTTTTAGAACATCTCTAGAGTAAAAGAATTCAAGGCAAATTTGGAGGTTTCAGCTTGGCAAAAACATCTGAGGAATTTCAAAGAGAACTAGAAGCATTTCACAAAGACATTTCTCAGTCACCAGTAAGCCTATACATTCCCTTTGCCAGTACACCAGTGATTTCTGTAGTCATGGGCAACAATTGATCCACCATCTGATCTGTTAAAATTTCATAATGAGAATAACATTATAATGATACTTAAAGAATCATTTGTTGTTGTTGATTTTTGTTTTTTTACCAGAGATCTACTTTGATGGCTTTCCAAATTAGCAGCAAACACTAAAGCCTATCTTCTAGAACAAGTATTTTTCTATAAGAAACATGGACCAAGAATACATTAGGAGGAGCATGGTGGCATCATTACAGTTAGCTTTCCTGTGATATTGCTTAAATAATAACCAGAGGATATTGAAGATTTTTTCCAAGGTACGGGGCCAGCCTCGCTGTTTTCAATGGAACTTTTAGCCCCATTGAAAACTAATAAAGCCGCAAAACGGCTTTTTTCGTTTCCCTGGCATGAGCAAATCAGCTTAGGAAGAGGCACTGCTGGGCCTCTTCCCCGCTGACTCCACATGCCGTTGTTTAAGGAATGGGCTGTTAGAGTGTGAATAACTGAGGGGAAATCCATTCCACGAAGCAACCTTATGTTAATACATTGGGTGGTTGGGGTAGCAACTCAAGCAATTCCCCTATGAAATAGCAAGTTTTTCTAAAAGGGTGACTATGATTTTACAAGTAATTGCTGATGAAATTCTAAGATACAACCAGGGTCCAAGGCAAACAAGAAAAGAACCACAATCCTAGCTAGATAACCATTTTGAAAGATATCATACAGCCTCCTAAGTATGACCACATAAGAGTCCACCCTCCATACCATCTCTGAGGAAGTGTTTGGTATTGGAATAAGGAATCTCTCAAGGAGGGAATCTCAGACATTCTTATATACTGAAATATATACTAAAATAGTGTGTGTGTGTGTGTGTGTGTGTGTGTGTCCGGAAAATAATGTGTGTATGAATCCAGGTGCTCTAAAGCTATACCAGAAAAGCTGGTAGTAGGAAAACATTCTAAAACATTGTGGTGTAATAAGATTAGATCATTATTTGTGAGACAGAAACAATGAAAGTTAGGGATGACAAAAAGGGGATCTGAATTTGTGCTTACCATGGTCAAATGGCTTGACACTGGGTCATCTAAAAAAAATTGGTCAAAATCTGAACAGGAAAAAACCTACAATTCCCATGAGGCAGTTGGAGAATGCTCATGTGCAAATTGATCCAGATAATGTATCTGCCTTTCACATTAATGAGCATACAATTGGGCAGCCATAAGGGAACAAGGCAAAACCACACAGCTGTAAGTCAATAACTGGGTGCATAAATGTGGCCATCAGAACACAGTGATAGTGGATGGAAGCAGTATGAGATTACTCTTGCACAACTGTTTTTTTAACAGATCTCGAACATTCGACTATACGAATCTGCAGACAGACTACAAACTGAATGGGCAGGTTGTTGAACATCTCTATGTGGTTAGCATTTTTCATATTTGTGGCAAGAGGATCAGATCCTGAGCCACATAAATAATTGTTCTCTGAGAAGAATCATAATATATCTGCCCATCCCTCAGCCTAATACTCTGTCAGGACAACCAGGGAGAAAGCTTTACATGCTTCCCTGTGGAAAGAAAGGTTGGGTAAAAGTGTGATAGATAGAGAGATTCAGCATTGTAGTCAGCTTACTTCTGTTTTCATTTCTTACAGTCACAGTGGGACTGAATTTCTCTATGATTCAAAGAGATCATGTTCCATGCACCTGCTTTCTTTGACTATTTTTTGCAGCAGTATCAAATATGATTAACCTGAAAATAGTTTACTGCAGCTGTTTAGTTAGTTCTCCTAGTGAAAGTGGGTTTATATTTTTGAATCCTAGAATAAAATTGATTCAATTGTAGTAGTCACTTTTTTTCCTGATAACATACCAGCCACCTATGGTGCCAAATATGGTGGGTAATTTTGTGTGATTGAATCTTTCGATTCTCTAACCACTTACTCCAAGCTTTTCCCACTGGTGTCAATGAGACTGAGCTTTCATTGCAAAGAAAGAAAATAAACTTCTGAAATAAGCTTCAGAAATATTAAATATTAAATAACACAGGCAATAGGATAAAACTGCACAAAATATAAGGGATAAATTATAAGGGACCACTGTACATAGTTTGTTGTAAGTAGGATCATACAACCTAATTTTGCATCATTTAATGTGCCATGTTAATACTTATGCTTTGCTTTAGTTCTGTATTTATTTATTTGTTAGTTTATTTGTTTATTAGATCCCGAGGTTGGCTTTTATCTAGAACATAATAATTTCTGTTTGGTTGATTGATTAACCACTTACTCCAAGCTTTTCCCACTGGTGTCAATGGCACTGGGGATGAAAGAATGGATTGCTGCTGGGCAGCCCACTCCTGAGGGAGGGCTGCACTGGTGGCTGGAGGCCACCTAAAAAGCACCTAAAAAGGTGGCATAAATGCAAGTAAGGGCAAAGGGGGCATTCCCAGCCTGAAGGGGGGTTAGGAAGCCACCTAAAGGCAGCTCCGCCCCTGGAATGCCCCCTGGGACAGCGAAGCACAGATGTGCACCTTCAGGACATTGGCAGGAGTGCCGATTGCTGGCGTTCGTGCCCGTCATGGTAGCACAAGTGGCCCAGGTGCCGGTGCAAGCGGTGTGGACCAGTGCAGGCCCTTCTGTGCCTCCTAAGATTTTGCCCTCCCAGGTCAGGAATGGGCTGTTAAGTTTCTGAAATAAGCTTCAGAAATATTAAATAAGATGTTCTTGCTCAGCTACTTGTGACATTATTATAGACCTTGATTTCATTATGTAAATATAAATAATGACAGATAATTGGGAGGTATTGCTGTAATGAAGGGAATTTTAAATATAGAAACTATTCTCAGCTGCAGAATATGGAGCTCTTCAGATTCTTCTTAGCCAAGTAAATATACATCTTGGTTTATAAAGAAGATTTATTTTAAAATTATTACAACATCTCATAGCATTAGCATTTTATTAAGAACAGGTTAATTTTATATTAGGAATGTCCTAGTATCTTCCTCTGTTGAGTTTAAAATTGGTTTAAACAAAGCTAGTTTATTGAATATTCCATCCTGTATAACTGTTTACATATCACTTCGATTGATAGAAGTAACATTAAATCCATGTGTGGTTATCTACATATTTGGGATGGTGCTGGAAAATAATGAAAACAAGTTGATGCTTGATTGCTCCATAAATATACTGCACCTGCAAGATTTTGAAAAAGACCCAGATAAGGGGAGGAGGGAGTCTCCCCACTCTTACTTATGTATAGTCATTAAATGAATTTTAAATTATTTCTTTGTCTACCTCTCTCTCCATGACACTAGTAACAAACTAAGCCTTAATTTTATATAATTGGACATATGCTGAAGAACAACAAATTTTGTTCATTCCAAACTGCAATAAATATTTGAAGATAACTTGTATATTTCCTCCCAATATAGATAAAGAGAAAGGAAAAAAAGAAGAAAGGAGGGCACACTAAAAGGCAATACAGTAAACTACACTAATCCCAATTTGGGGAATTCATTCAGTGCTAATAAATCACCCAAATGAATATCACACAAACTGGAAAACAAGCAATTCAAATGATTTCAAACTAGGTGTGTTCACTCTTGGCTAGTTCAAGTACAGCCCACCTGTGGATGTGTGTGTAGTATCCCCAAGAGGACGCTATAGAAGGAAAATGGTGTGTGTGTGGGCGGGGGAGGTGGAGCTGCAACTTTTGAGGAAAGAAAGATCAGTCTTGAGAAGAATGTGAGAAAAGGGAAGGTAAAAGAGATGCTGAGTGAGGCTAGAAAAGTGGGAAAGAAGCAAAGAGGTTTGGGGAGTGGTGCTACAAGAGAGTGATAGAAAGAAAGAGAAACATTGACATTTCCACATACACAATTTTTGCTCTTTTTTTCCAATTTTCTGAAATATTAAATATTTAATGTAAAAAATGAAGAGAGAGGCTATAGGTGAGGACATAGGGTTGGAGAAAAGGACAGTTGAGTGGCGAGATGATGGTAATGACAGAGAGAAAGAGAAAGGTGCTTAGGAAAAAGAGAGGGGAAAGTTCATATGTTGCCTGACTCCTACACTGTGAGCATAATTTTGGATTCTCAATATGGTGGATAGCAATGGTCTAGGTATTTTGATTTCTCTTGTCATAGTGATGCAGTAGTAGTATAGTTGTACAACTGAGGCAAAGATTCTGGCTCAAAGGGCACCTTACATACTAAAAATTGGAACCCTTTTTTGGCAGTGTTAGTAACAAGATATTCAAATTTACTGGATTTGCTTAGAATGCTTCAAGGGAGATACTAATATGGCAGGGGGTGAGGTTATCCTACTAACAAATAGCTTGATTAAGGCACTGGGATGACCTGTGTTGTAAGGAATGTTCTTGATGGGGAATGAATCTAACAGTTATCCTCTTGCAAACACTCCCACAGTACTTTAAGGGGAAAAAGATTCAACAAAAGAAAGTGAGTCAAGTAATTAGAACAAATAAATCTACTTTGTTAACAGTTTGGAAAAATATATATCATTTCATGCCACAAGTGAATTCTGTGTAAATTTCATCTGAGGTAAATCATCAGAACCATTTGGAGCTGAATTCTTAAGTATTTTTTAATATAATTTAGTGACTCAGCTACAGAGCTGATGTCCAGTCTCTTCAATAAAACTGAAATTTAAGATTACCTGAGAAAACAAAGCCTTTGACAAAGTTCTACACTCACATAGAGAAATGGATGTTGGGAGAGCTAGGCTTTAAATTAAATATAGTACTGACACTGAAATAGCTTCCAATGTCAAGTGCACTTCTTCTTTACCCTCAGTAATGCAAAAAACATTTACCTACATCCTGAAAGCATGAGCCCTATTCAGATGACATGCCTTATATATTCAGCTGAATGTCCTCATGAAACATACATGTATGTCATGAACATGAACACATGAAGCTGCCTTATACTGAATCAGACCCTTGGTCCAACAAAGTCAGTATTGTCTACTGGCAGCAGCTCTCCAGGGTCTAGGGTTGCCAACCTCCAGGTGGGGGCTGTAGATCTCTCACATGTCTTTAGGGCTCTCTCCCTGTGCTTGAGAATCCTACAAGCAAGTTGTATATTGTTATAGATTCCAATCTATACACAGATTATGAGCAGCACCTTCAAAGATTTGAAAAGAAGTTCACTTTTATCAAATGTACAAAATCATTCTAACCTGTATTCCATTTGTGTGTGTGTGTGTGTGCTCATTCTTATTTTTACCTACATGCATATATGCATCCTGGATATTAGGTCTGGACAAGGCACATGTATGTTTCTCTACCTCCATCAGCAGCTGTCAATGATGTGGATCAGAGTCAGGGAAATATACCATGGGATTAAGACTTTAGTATTTCTACAGAGGGGAAGAGACAAATTTGATGATGGGCCTACCATTTTTATTGCTACTTCATGTCTAATCCAACGTGACATAGCATAAGTAATCCTCTCATTGTGACTAATAGATGCAGATAGGAGAACCATATCAATCGGATGTCTAATGGAGGACCATCTTACATTCTTTCTACATCTCCCACGTTGCCTCTTCAGACTAACGTATTTGTTTGTTGCAACAAAATTATACAGTAATCCAGTAACATTATAAACACAACCAACATTTATTTTGTGAGAGCTCACTTCCGCAAATCTGTAGGAGTGTACTTCCACTAGGTGTGGTTATGTACCCAGCAAAAAGCTGGGGGGGGTGGTGGGGGGGATGTGACAATGAGAAGCTGGTGTAAAACAAAATCCCATCAAAAGAGAAACCAGGTCACCCCGAGAGGGTGGGATGCACTCCTGAGCCACATCAGTAAAGGAGAATAAACATCAAAACTAATGCAGGATGAAAGGAGTTAGTGGAGAAAATTAACCTTGAAAGGATGGGTTATACATAATAATTAATACAAGTTCCCTGTTAAGTTCCAGAGACCACATTGTCTTGTATTTGTAAAATAATTGTAATCCTGCACTTTCACAACATTTCACAAGCTGTGAAGTTCTTTTGGATGAAAACGAGTGAGTGTTTATTGGTTCTTCTTGAGGTTATTAGTTTAACAGTAGTTTCTTCTTGTAGTTCTTCTGAGTACCATCATTGAAAAGCCATCATTGAAAAGCTAAGTGCAAGTCAGGTTCAACTAATTGTTGCACATGCTGTGAGATGGGTTGATTGATCACCTTGCAATCTATGAGAAGCGTGACTGAAGCAAATTGAATAAGCAGCTTGGGTGTGCACACAATCCAGATGCCAGCAATAAAGAGCTTCATAGATGCTGAGCCATGGGTGTGCGTGAATATGAAATATCAGTTTCTGAAAAAGGCACAGTGTCAATGCATTTTCGTCTTCCTTCATAGTTTTCTGCCACACACTGTATGTCCCTGCTGTGTGTGCTGATGGGAGGCTTCTAAATTGTGAAATGGAGGATTAAGGAGGGGGGCAGCTGTCTCTCAAACTGACAGCAAATCAAAGACAGCTTTCATTTCTGCTTACCAGGGCTTACATCCTGTTGCTCCTCATTCCCATCCATGGTGTGTGCAGAACTCATGTTGGTAACATTTGCAATGATTTCTCTACTGTGTAATTGCTGGCTTCTCTATGAAGCCATAGAATCTGGTTGTGCTGGCTGGTTTTGAACAGAACACTAACATAGAATTGATTTTATTCAACTAATCCTCCTTAACCTAAACCCTCTACTTTCATTAAGCTATTAAGCTTGCCATATCCTAAATACTGATGAGCATTTTACTGTAAAAGTGACTATGGGGAAAATTAATTGCATTCTGCTCAAAAAAATGTGGTTAATTAATTTTTCCCCTTTACACAGCAATGAAATGCTACATTTATTTTTAAGCACAGATATGATGGACCATGAGCAAGATTTCACAACCATTGCCTTGCACATGTGCAGCAAGACCAGTCTGAGGCAGGCTGTATTAGCAGGGGAGGAAAGGGACAATTGAATCGCCAAACTGCTGCAATACATACAGAAGCTGTTCCTGCCATTTCTAATGCAGCACTCATTCCAGACAAATATGAGGGAACTCTCCCAGATACTTAGTAAAATCCCTATTCAAACATTTGATGTCATACTAAACAGAGTAACACTAAGGCTATTGGTGTCAGTAGACTTAGAATTGTATCACTCTGCTTAGGATGGCTCTTTAACAGTGTCGTCCCTATTACTGAATGTTATCGAATGGACTAGGATAGAATCATTCACTCAATTACATTTGCCTTATATGCAGCATAAGACCACTACCAGGTTTGGAATGATGCTGGGGGGGGGGGAATGGGGTTCAAATCCATTGTTATTTATAGTGAATAGGGGCAGCAAAATTGTGCCTTAGCTTAGATGACAAAATATCTTGAATTGGCACATTTCCTAATTGCAGCCTTCCAGGGCTGCTTTTCAATTAAAGCATGCATAGAGAGGGAAAGATAGATGTAATGCTGTGTAACTGATGCTTTAATTCGCTCTAAGGGTATCGCAAGTAGGGTGACTTGAGGCAAAAAGGGGTCAGGGCTCTGAATCTTCAGTTCATATGTGGAAGAAAATTTCATAGGGTCCAGCTTTTCATCCATGAAAGACAAACTATTATCCGCAAGTTTCCCATGTTTGCTGTAAGTGTTACTGGTTTGAGAGTATTTATATCAGGCCAAGCCAATCCCAGACCTACACCACGTGTGATCCAACAAGCTGAATGTGGTCCACCAACCTTGTGTTTGGGGATCTAGTTTGAGGGTCTGAGGCAGCTGTTTTGAAAAATAATGGCACCAAATTTGCACAGAACATAGTCCACCCTCCCAAAAACCTTTTCATGGAAATAAGTTGTATTGAATAAAATGGTACTTCTGAGTAGACCTATTAGGATTCCTAACTGTGTTCCTTCAGAACACAATTTTGACCATTTTAAGCAGCAGTCAAGCTATTCCTCTGGCTCCTTAATTAATAGCAACCTTTATGAGTGAATATTCAAGTATCTGGAAAGCCTCTGATACAGACTAACAAAGAGGTAAATGATGTACTTGGTCTTCATTATCAACATGTTGTCCATACACTGAATCTGAGAAACTATTTCAAAATTCACTGTTGATTGTGCATTGTAGATATTTATGGACCGTTCAAAATCTTACATTATCCATTTATCAATGTGTACAATTTAACATAGTTAAATTGTGGAACTCCCTGCCCCAGGGCGTGGTGATAGCTGCCGATTTGGAAGGTTTTAAGAGGGGAGTGGACATGTTCATGGAAGAGAGGGCTCTTCATGGCTACTAGTAAAAATTGATGCATATTATATTATGTGCTTTGGAACACAAGCAGGATAATGCTGCTGCAGTTTTCTTGTTTGTGGACTTCCTAGAAGCACCTGGATGGCCACTGTGTAAACAGACCGCTGTAGTTGATGGACCTTAGTCTGATCCAGCATGGCTGTTCTTATGTTCTTATCTGTACTTTGCTGTGATTGTTTAGTAAAGTCCATACAACTGAAAATCTACATCCGTCTGTGAACAATAAGGTTGCTTTAGTACTGATCAATAATTATGCATAGAATACCACAATTAGCAATATTTACATTCTGGTGGCAGTGGGAAGGAAGAAAATGAATATTTATCATTCCTGCATTGCTTAAATTTGAAAAAGATGTCCACCAAGCTCACTTGATTTTTAACATTATGCATGTAACTTCTATTTTATTTAACTCAACATTTGTTTGAAGGGCACCCAAATATGTGATAATTTCAAACTTTGTGATAGGGTTGGATGGATTTCATAAGTAGCTCATTTAAAATAGGACAAGCTCAGTGAATGTGGGGGTTGGATCAAACATGTTTCTTGTTAGCAGATATGAAGTAAGTATTCATTCAAAAGTAAACGTCCACGTCTGTTGTGGTCAAATGCAATTCTAATGGAGTCTAAACAAAGTATAGGTTCCTACAGCAAATTTATACCGAATTGGCAGAATGTATCCATGCTGTATTACATACAGTAAACTTTTCAAAGGATACATAAGTTTTCTTCTCCAACATGAAAAAAGAAAAAAAATTATCTCTCAAAAATGAGCCATTGCATTCTCTTACATAAAGTTATCCAGACCAGACAATACAACTTCCTTTATTTGCTAGCTGTGGTTAAATAACCCATTTTGGATTTGGTCTGAACCAGGCCCTGTATACGGCTTTGAAGTGGGACCATGATCTCTTTAGAGGAACATCAGATCTTAAAGATAATACATCATCATGATGTTTTTAAAAAAATACAGAAGCTCTGCCTAGCTCTTACTAACAATTTGGTGGCTCAAGAATTCAAAGGCTCTGGGGCATATATCAGTAAGGTTCATAGGTCTTCAGACTTGATTTAGCATTGAGTTTCAGGCCCTCTCATCAGCTTTAGACATAGTTGACCCTTTAATTGTCAAATAAGCTAAGAGTTAGCTCACTTGCAACTTCTCCACCTTCTGACCTTTCTTGCAGGCCATAAAATTGTCTGTTTAGGAAAACTACTTCAAGTGTCTCATGGATTTGCATGCATTGCAAGATCTAAAACAGCTTCCTGTGTTTACACTGAAATGGTATCAAAATATTTTTCTTATCTCTCTCTTCTTTAGACGGTTCTTTTGAGGGGGTAAGGTAAGCAAAGAGAATCCACTGCCCTTGTTTTTGTATGTGAATATGACTTCAAAGGCATTTTATAAATAATCTAAGTAGACAATATCTCCAGCAGGTTAAGTCTGTACTTTGCATTCAGCTGATGTTGGGATATTCTGTGTTTGAGAGAAAGACAGACTTGAAGCTACTCACCAAGTCTTGCCAGCAGCAGATTAAAGAAGTAAATTAGTCAATTAATCCAATGTTAGCCTCTCTGAATTGTATGGGGACCTACCACCTTCTACCTTTATAAACACTTTAACTGGCTCTTTGCCAATAAGAATGCATTCCCCTTAGCATCACTGTAACATACCTGGGTGAAAGGAAAGTATATGCAATTAAGATAATTCTTTGCTGTTAGAGGGTAGCAAAGGGTAGCAAAACCCTATATACCAAATTGGTCTAGTTAATTTACAATGAACATATGCTGAGGGAGAATACATTGAGACAGTCTTCAGAAAATTGTTTGACCGCCTACCACCTAAATAAGTATGAAAAGCAGCCTTTGATTGGATCAGATTTTTAGTCTATCTTGTCTGGTATGATTTACTCATAATTTAGGACCTTCCAAGATCTTTCTTGGTCCTGGTACCTGTGATTCTTGGATTGGAGTTGCTAAACGGTTATATAAAAATTCTAGTGTGATTCTTTAATATCAGAATTAAAGCTTTTATGATGTTTTAGGATGCTCCAGGAGGGAAGGCGGCAGGTATAGCCTGATCGCCTCAGATCTTGGAAGCTAAGCAAAGTCAGTACTTGGAAGGGAGACCACCAAGGAAGGCTGTGCAGAGGAAGGCAATGGCAAACCCACCTCTGGTTCAAACTTGCCTGGAAAGTCCCATGCTGGTGTCACCATAAGTTAGCTGCGACAATAAGTCAGATGGCACTTTACACACACATACAGGATGATCCTGGAGAGGCAGGTTGCTGATCTTCTCCTGGTGCCCAGCAAATGTGGGTGATAAGACTGAGGCAGGTTAGCTATTGAGAAAAAATTATCTCCCTGAATTTAAAATTGTCTGTCATGGCCCCTACCTTATGAAATGGCCTGCCTGATGAAGTCGGGAAGGCTCTCACTCTCCTGGCTTTTTGCAAACTATGCAAAACTGAATTGTTGAGGAGGGCTTTTCTACACAGATAATATGGTTGTACAGTATATAATGGTTTAGAAAGCTAATTGGGTAAAGGTTTAAGGACTGTCAGCCCATTCCTGAGCCAAAAGGACGAAAGTCCTTAGAAGGCCAGGAAGGGGCTGTGTTGGCATCTGGGCCCCCTGCACTGGCGCCCGTGCCACTTACGTCACCTAGGATGGCATGGATGCCAGCAGGGGTGTGTGCATACGATCTTCCTGGTGCTGCTGCTGCAGTGCTGCCCAGAGATGCCGGTACAGCCTCACAATGGCATCT
The DNA here is from genome assembly GCF_029931775.1 of Euleptes europaea. Lineage (NCBI taxonomy): Eukaryota > Metazoa > Chordata > Lepidosauria > Squamata > Sphaerodactylidae > Euleptes > Euleptes europaea. The sequence goes on along the minus strand of NC_079314.1, from coordinate 78,454,882 downwards.
GGATGGCGCACCTCCATGCGCCATCTTCCTGGGGGCATTCCAGGAGTGTTCCCAGGCTGGGCCAGGGGATGAGCCACATTTAGGCAGCCTCCTAAGCCCTTTCGGGTCAAGAACGCCCCTTTGCCCTTACCCATGGAACCCTATGGAGCGGTTCCACGGGTTTTACAAGTAAGGACAAGATTTCGGGCAAGATTTCGGCTTCAGTGAGGGGGGGCGAAACCTTCTTTGGAGGCAGTGTGGTTGCACTGCCTCCAGCCCTCGGTGCAGCCCCCCCCCCTCAGAAATGGGCTGCCTGGTCTGTACTACTGTGTATAGCTTGTACTACCTGTTGCTATGATACCGCTATGTAATTTCTGCATTGTTTAACATGTCCTATCAATGCTTTATTTCACCTCTGTTTCAGATTTCTGCAATCCAAATCTTATTGCATCATTTACTGGATGGCACATCTTGTTGATTATATTGACTTACTCTGGGTAATTCAGCTTGAATCCCAGGGAGAAAGGAAGACTATAAACAAACAAACAAACAAATAAATACATTCCATGAACAATAGGCACATTGGTGATTACAGGAGATGGGCAAGATGGTAGCAATATTCAAAAAATCTGGAGAAGTGGTATTGAGTGTGACTTTGTATTTGTTACTATACTGGCAGTGTTTCGTTTAAGCAGCATCTAACGCTCCCATAGAGCCATTTACAATCTGCCAAACCTGCTCAACCAAAAAGTAAAAAATGCCAATGCAAAATTCACTGCATTGAATTTTGACCATAGGTTATAGGCATGGTGAACCTCTTACTGAATCTCTTAAATAGTCTTCTCCCATCTCCACTGAATCTCTGTTTGGTGCTTAAGGAGGTCTGAGCAATCAAATATAAATGAAAGGAAATATTTCGCACTATACATTAAGCCCCAAACTTACTTTCTTGCACTTAATTTTGGACTGAATCACAGAATCTTCAGGGGAAACCTGGGATAATAAGTCCAATTCTGGCTATTACAATTTTAAGCAGTCATAGATGTTGATAGATTCATGTGCACACCTAAAAGTTTTAGTATGCCGGAAGAGACACCATTGGCTCAGGCCCAGCTGTTACTTTGTTCGAAACTGAGGAAAATGTTCTCTCATTTTCCTTGCATTAACCTATTGCTTGGCCTAATATTTCAGCTCATGAATGTGGAGAAGGTTGTAAGGTTTATCATTTTTTATTATCAGCGGATGGTTTCTGATGGTGAGGTATAAGTCAAAACACTGACCTTTATTGTGATGTCTGCCTTATAAAAAGTTCCACATATACCTGTTTGTTGAGTGACACTGATGGATGTCACCAAAATACCAAAAACATCACATGAAAATGTCAGACATGCATTTGATATGCTGTTATATATTCTAGATCTTAGCTGAATGTCATGTACCTTAAAAATAGACTGCACACTGGTGAACCACAGCATACTATAATAATTAAGGAAAAAATAAAAAAGGTTGGGAGACGATCATGATTGAATTGCTAAAAGCAGCAACTCTTCATTATATTAGGAAATACATAAAGGAAACAGATGTAAAAGAGATAGCCATGGTATAATAATAGTAATAATTAGATATATAAATCTTCCAGATTAAAAGCATTTCCAAATATTATGCTGCATTTAGTTCTTGAAAGCTAGATGTCTGAGACTCAATTCTTTTGGGACTCAGCTAAAAGGTTTGAATTCACATTTAATGTTTGCAGCTAATTTGGAATTACTTATGAGTAGGGCTGTTGATTCGGTTCAATCCGAACTGGTTTTCAGTTCGGATGGAACCGAATTCAAAAAAGGCGGGAAAACGACGAGCCGAATTCGGTGAGTTCGGGTGGACTCTGGATAAATCCGGCAAATTCATGGGCTCAGAATCAGCAGCATAACCATCAGTTAGTAAGCAGCATTCTCCCGCGGCCAATCGGTGGCCAGGCTGGGTCTTCTTCTGGCCAATCAGTCGCGGTTGAGTGCATGAGCCCAGCTGCTGTGCGACACGGGGAGAGAAAAAGTTTGTGAGAGAGAGATATCCCCGTAGGGGGGTGCACATTCGCAACTTTCCGTGGCTCCGGGGGGGGGGCATGTTTGGAGGTAGACATTCCAAGGCAAATCCAAGGCAAAACCTCCCGTGCATAAATGGAATCGTATTGGATTACTCCTGAGAAGACATCCACAGTAAGACCCAATTTGGGGCTTTTCTCTATAATTTTTTCCCTGTGTGGGTGGGGGAAAAGCAGTTTCTGTGGGTGGGGGGGAGCCAAAGGGGGCTTTCGCCCAATCTGCCAAGGGGGGGTGTCCGCTCGCCTCTGCGGGAGTGTGTGTTCTGCTTTTAAAGTTTAAAGTTGAGTCTGTTCGACGGCTAGTGACGCAAGTCTCTCCGTTTGGGGTCCAGCCGAGCCAAGCGGTATTGGTCGGGGGGGGGGCGACTTGCGTGAGTCTCCCTCCACTTGGGTGGTTTGCATAAGGGGGGAGCGTCCCTCCACCATGAGAAGAAGGAGCAGGGCAGAAAATACTAAATCTGGAGCTTTTTTTGCACGGTCTGTTTTGCTGCTCGCTCCAAACTGTTTTTGCAAAATGTGACTTTTACAATGCATTTGCACGGTTTCGCAGTCCCAAGTCACCTGCTCCTTTTTTCCTTTTTGCTGAGTTAATTAATAGCATATGCAATGCATAGCTAGAGCGCCTCTTCCTTGGAGTTTGCAAATTTCAATTGCACACGCCAAAGGTCGCATGTTGCTCCTTCTGCATAGCTAGCCTAGTGTGCCTCTGTTTCTTTCCATGGTCACTCGCATGTTGCTTTGCATTGCAATGGTTAGCATGGGAGGTTTTGCCTTGGATTTGCCGCTCTCTAGATGCACAGGATCGTGCCTGCTTGCAATCATTCCAGTGGATGGATGGGGGGGACCACATATCTCGCCCCCGCCTGATCCAATCTTCACAAAACTTGGGGGTTCGCGCAAGAAGGATCACCTTAAGCTACGCTGAAAGTTTGGAACGTCTACCTCCAAACATGCCCCCCCCCCGGAGCCGTGGAAAGGCACGAATGTGCTGTAAAATGGAATAGATTCACATTAAGGAGGGGGGACCCCTTCCGGGCCCCATATCTCAGCCCCCCTGATCCAATCTTAACAAAACTTATGGGTTCTTGCAAGAAGGGTCACCTTAAGCTATGCTGAAAGTTTGGAACATCTACCTCAAAACATGCCCCCCCTCCGGAGCAACGGAAAGGCGCGAATGTGTTTTTTATGCCTTTATTCTGCCGAATTTTTCCCCGAACTCAAATCTCGCACCGGATTCCACGGAACCGAAGTGGGGGAGTTCAGACTTCGGCATTTCCAGGATCAAAACAGGCCGGATTTTGCCGGATCCAAATTTTACCGAATTTTTTTCCCCAACAGCCCTACTTTTGAGTTAGCTGTAAAGAGCCTCGTGGCGCAGAGTGGTAAGCTGAAGTACTGCAGTCTAAGCTCTGCTCACAACCTGAGTTCGATTCCGACAGAAGTCGGTTTCAGGTAGCCGGTTCAAGGTTGACTCAGCCTTCCAACCTTCTGAGGTCAGTAAAAAAAGTACCCAGCTTCCTGGGGGTAAAGGGAAGATGACTGGGGAAGGCACTGGCAAACCACCCCATAAACAAAGTCTGCCTAGTAAATGTCGGGATGTGACATCACCCTATGGGTCATGAATGACCCGGTGCTTGCACAGGGGACCTTTACATTTTAGCTGTAAGGGTAAGTTAGCTCTGTTTCTACTATCATAGTCCATATAGCAACTATGTGTTGAAACTGGGCACAATATGTACAAGGAGCTAGAAGGCAGAACAGTGTCAAGGGATTGCCTATATCAGGGGTCGGCAAACTCATTAGTCAAAAGAGCCAAATGTCAACAGTACAACTATTGAGATTTCTTTTGAGAGCCAAATTTCTTAAACTATATAGGTAGGTACACTGATTATTAACTTAATAAACTTTAATTAAAGTTTTAAGTCTTAATTAAACTACAGGTACACTGAATAAAACTTGATATCATACTTAATAGTGATCTTATTTATTGGTAAAAATTAAATTGTAAGTCCCTGCCATTTCCCCCTCCCCATCTGGAGTCCTTGTCTGGAGGCCTGGTCTACCGCCATAAAAGCCTGTTGGTAGACCTGGCCTCCGGCTGAGTCCCATTGGGAGGCCAGGTCTACCCATTGGTTTCTTGGCAGTAGACCTGGCCTCCAGAGGCCCATAGAAGCCAATTGGTAGACCTGGCCTCTGAAGGGGGACTTTTCCCCCTCCTCAGAGTCCAGGTCTACCGCCAAGAAAGCCAGTGGGTAGACATGGCCTCCCAATGGGACTCAGCTGGAGGCCAGGTCTACCAAAGGAAGCCCGCCCTGCCCAACAGCTGATAGGTGGGCGGGGGGGGGGAGGAACCGCCGAGCACCCACCCAGCAATCGCATGACTAGAGGGCAAGGGAAAGGGGGACCTGGCCATTCTCCACGGCAGGGGGGGGGAGAGACAAAGCACCCGCTTGCCTGCTCTCTCTCTCTCTCTCTGTCTCTCTCTCTCTCTCTCTCTCAGGCACACGGCTCCGCAGCCCGGCTGCCGGTGCAAGCGGGCACGAGAGCAGGGGCTTCGAACCAAGTTCGGAGAGCCACACTCAACGGGCCAAAGAGCCACATGAGGCTCGGGAGCCGCAGTTTGCAGGCCCCTGGCCTATATGCATAAACAAAAGCCACAATTATGAATGAAATCCGGATTTTTTTAAAATGTGAAAGAAGAGATGAAAGATAGGGGATGCCATCACATTCCAAAAAAATAAGTTGGTGAGAGAGCAAATTTCTCAGAATACATAACAGACAGCACAGCAGGAGGCTTTTACATGGTCAGACCAAAAGAAGTACAGAGTGATCTATGAAATTTTATACTAAGGAGAACAATCACATCTGGAGTTACTCTTGGGCCACCTGTTAAGGTAGAAACTGAACTTGATTAGTTTGTGATGTTTGCAACTGGCCATCATGGGGAGAAACCTCTGGAAGCTTGTTCCTGTTTGAGCAACCCTGGAGATTTTGGCTTTACATTTTATCTAGGCATAATTATTAGCAGTTTCTTATAAATACTTGTTATGTGAAGGGTATCAATAGGAGCATCCAAAATAAGCTTCTTTCTTTCTTTCTTTCTTTTTCTTTCTTTCTTTCTTTCTTTCTTTCTTTCTTTCTTTCTTTCTTTCTTCCCCTCCCCTCCCCTCCCCTCCCCTCCCCTCCCCTTCCCTTGTAATGTCTTAATTTAAAATAACGAAACAATTTAATGTCAGAGTTTTTTCTCATTCATAGACATACATTGTTCCATAGAAACTGCATCTGTAAACTTGCAACAGTTATTGGCAATCCAACTTTTCCATAGTATAGCTATTTGAAAGCCAGAATTATATAAAGGGGTTAGCAGGAGCTGAAGGGATTCAAATGTCTTCATAGATAATATAAAATAAAAGAATGATAATTTATCAGATCTAAAATGAGAAATATTGCAGATGGACAAAAAATGAGCACTAATTATTAATTCCCTTGGTATTAAGCATAATTGCATTAATCATGGTGAACCCATTTGGTTTTAATCAGAATGCAATATAGCATGTAATTCCTTATGAAGCCACATTTAATTTAGCATTAATGAATTCCAGGAGTGCTACCTATTAGCTACACAATAACTGTGAGAAAAAGACACCACTTAAGAGAGACTTCTCGAAGGTCATGATCAAGGATACATAAATAGTTGAGATAATACCGAGGAAAATAGGAACCGGACTAGGACTTTGTTTGTTTTAAATGCATCTGATGTTCATTAAGTGGAAACAAAGAATGATAGATGGGTTTATAATTAGATGGATTGTAACGTCCACCATTTGACCTAATCTATCTCCTTAGAAATATGGGACGAATCCCTCTTTTTAAAAAGTGATTGGAGAGCATTTATGTTTTGAAACGGGATGGAGAGGGAGTGAAGTAGATTCTTTCTGTAATCACACATAGTAGCTAAGACATCAGATACAATGAAACTATAAAATTAAAGGGTTTCCCTCCCAGGAGAAGTAAGGGAACACCAATTCCTCATTAGTATACAACATACATTTATTTTGTTTTGTGGTAAAGAATTACAAAGGATGATACAATTAAGAAGCCATTTATGTTTGGAGAAGAGGCCATCTGCTTCATGGTGGTGTCTCGGAAGAAGTTGTGGTGGCAGTTCTTGAGATGGCTACTGGAGTTGTTGCAGTTCAGATCTCTAGACCGAAGTGTTATATATGTAAACAAAACCTCCTGTGTTCCTTTAGAACCTGGGGGATCTTCCCAAGTTGCCATTATAACATGTTTGAATGGCACTGAGGACCTCTGAAATAATGGGAGAATCAGGAATTTACACCGTTCTAAGCAGAGGTACATGCATTTAAACATGCATTGTTGTATCTTTTATATACCATGCATAACAATAATAGCAAACAGAAAGGAGGGATAGGAAAGAGAACACAGAGAAGAAAGTGAGGTGGGAAATGTGGAAAGGCCCAGGGAACCATTAAAATTAAAATCAGTAACAATGAAAATATTTTTTTAAGTAAATTGATTCTGCAGGATGCATTAACAAACTCACCAACTACTTCCAGCTGTGATTTCCACATAAGGTGAAACATGAAAAGGATTCTAAGTCTTGCCCATATGCCTTGTCATTGAAGATGTACGTACAAAGGAAATGTTGAAATGAGAATATCAATTCCCTACCTTATTCTGTATCAAAATTCTAACATTACTCAGTCAACCATGCTATTCTTTTGGAATTAAATTTCCATACAAAGGCATCAGCTTCATTCTATTCTTCCAGCTATTTGAACAGCAAATAGAAACATTTTTATACTCCAAACAATAGCATTTGAAGTCACTTCATAAAATATAACAGTAAATAGAAGGCATACCTATTTTCTCTAATGGGAATCTGCTCTCAGACAGGACCAGCTTGCCCAAGGCACCGAGGGAAAAGAAATTTGGAGGCTTCAGCCAGCTTGTGCTACAAGGCTAGGTTGTGCATTGGTATTACATAATAAATTTGGTCAAATGCTTCCCAGTTACGAGAGAACAGGAAAGTTGCTCCCAGGATCATGGTCAGGTCCTTAAAGATACTTTATTGATTAATTCATGGATCTGGAAAATTTTATGCCACCTCTCCAAAGTCCTGACTGAGGCAACTTAGAAGTAAAAACACCATAAAATCAAAGGGCATCATCAACATAAAAATAAAACAAGCTGATCATACAATCATTTGCAGTTTACCTCTTCTTTGCGCCTGTGGAGGGATTCTTTAAATGACTAGCATTATTCATTGTATTGCCTGCTTTTTGTGCCTCTGTAGTCAGTGGGCCCCGTGGCGCAGAGTGGTAAAGCTGCAGTACTGCAGTCAAAAGCTCTGCTCACGACCTGAGTTCGATCCCAGTGGAAGTTGGTTTCAGGTAGCCGGCTCAAGGTTGACTCAGCCTTCCATCCTTCCGAGGTCGGTAAAATGAGTACCCAGCTTGCTGGGGGTAAAGGGAAGATGACTGGGGAAGGCACTGGCAAACCACCCCGCAAAAAGTCTGCCTAGAAAACGTCGGGATGTGACGTCGCCCCATGGGTCAGGAATGACCCGGTGCTTGCACAGGGGACCTTTACCTTTACCTTTAGTCAGTGGCATCTATTCATGAAATGATCACAAGATCAGCTTTATTTATTGACTATATAATGAGAGGGGCTTCATGCAGCCAATATTAGGCATACTTACGTTTAGAGGACTGTAATAGGAAATTGTAGTAGGGCATCAAGCATGCATTCCTATGTGTTCCTAATTTTGGCTTGAGTGTCCAGTATTCTTACATATGGAATAAAATTTCATAACATATTTCATTTTACTGTTAAATCAGTGAAGTGCCATGATAGCACTGATAAGATTCTTATCTTGGAAGGGCTATATTATGAGCTTTACAGATCATCTTCAATTAGGGCTGTTGATTCGGTTCGGCCCGAACTGAAAATCAGCCGAATTTCCCTTGATTCGGTGGTTTTTAGTTCGGGACGAACCGAACTAAAAAATGGAGGGCAACCGGGGGGGGCGAATTCAGCGAGTTCGGGAGTTCGCGAATAAATCCGGCCAATTCGGGGCCGTCAGTAAGCAGCATAACCTTCAGTAAGCAGCATTCTCCTCCCCCGCCCAATCGGTGGCCAAGCTGGGTCTTCTTCTAGCCAATCAGTCAGGATTGAGTAATGGAGGAATCAGCTGATGTGCGGCCCTGCCGGGGAAAGAGAGAGAGAGGGAAATCCTTGTGTGTGTGTGCGGGGGTGCTTGTGCACATTCGCTCCTTTCTGTGGCTGCAGAGGGCACATTTTTTGGGGTACAGACCCCAAACTTTGAGGGGATATTCAGACAAGCCTTCTTAAGAGACCACCCAAGTTTTGTAAACATTGGGTCAGGGAGTCCCGAGATATGGGCTCCCCCCTTTTTCTTTCCATGGCTGCAGGGGGCGCATTTTTGGGTGTGCCGACCCCAAACTTTCAGCGGAGCATCAGACAAGGCTTCTTAAGAGACCCCCCAAGTTTTGTAAACATTGGGTCAGGGGGTCCCGAGATATGGGCTCCACCCCTTTTTCCTCTCCCCCCTTTTCCATTTCCATGGCTGCAGGGGGCGCTTTTTTGGGGGTGCAGCCCCCAAACTTTTATCATAGCTTCAGACAATCCTTCTTAAGAGACCACCCAAGTTTGTAAAGATGGGTTCAGTGGGGGCAGAAATATCGGCTCCCCCCTTTTCTCTTTCTGTGGCTGCAGGGGGCGCATTTTTGGGTGTGCCGACCCCAAACTTTGAGCGGAGTTTCAGACAAGTGTTCTTAAGAGACCACCCAAGTTTTGTGAACATTGGGTCAGGGGGTCCCGAGATATAGGCTTTCCCCTTTCCCCTATTGGGATGAATGGATTAGCCGATCCTGTGTGAATCTTCTCCAGAGCAAAACGTCCCGTGCCTAATTGGAATCATCTTGGATTACAAGTCCTCCCCAGCCCCTCCTGATGGAACAGAAGTCAGCCACAGTAAGACCCCTTTGGGGGCTTTAATCTATAATTTTTCTCCTGTGTATGTGTGGGGGGAAAAGCAGAGTCTGTGTGTGTGTGGGGAGGGAGCAGTTTCTGTGGGTGGGGGGGAAGCCAAAGGGGGCTTTCGTCGGTTCTGCCTGGGGTGTGTGTTCCCCCTCGAGTCTCTCGCTCCCTGGTTTGAGGGGGGAGGTTTCAGTTGTGTGTCTTCTGGTTTTCCCTGTTGCAAAGGTGTTGTTTTACAAAGTTGTGTTGTTTTGCAGTTTCTTTGCAAATTTCTCAGCTGTTGTCGGGGCTGGGAGCTTTGTGCGTGGGCGGCAAGCTCTGCTGAGAGATGCACATTAAGGGTAGGGGGACCCCTTTCAGGGCCCATATCCCAGCCCCCCCTGACCCAATTTTTACAAAACTTGGGGAGTCTTTCAATAAACGTCCTTTGAAGCTCTGCTGAAAGTTTGGGACCTCTAACCCCAAAAATGCCCCCCCAGAGCCGCGGAAAGGCGCGATTGTGTTTTTAATGGCTTTCTTCGGCCGAATTTTTTTCCCGAACTTTGAATTCCCGCCGAATTGAACGGATCCGAAGTGGGGGAGTTCGGACTTCGGCATATCCCGAATCTAAACAAGCCGAATTCGGCCGATTCCGAACTATACCGAATTTTTTTAATTCAACAGCCCTATCTTCAATAGTTCATATAATGATCTGTTCTATAGGCATCCATATTTTTACCATGTATGGTCAGACGACATGTACACTAGACACGTGTTGGTGTAAATGTGCCTCACTTTCCAAAAGCCACACTGAAATAGGCTGAGTATATGGAAGAGTTTAATGACCCAAATGGCAATAACATCAGGGACACTGCTTCTTTTCTAGCAAATGGGATGATTTAGTTCCAAACTGGAAAAAATCATTTACAAGTTGTGATGACCAAGTGGCTACTGCACAGGTGCAAAGCTGGTCAACTTGTAATCAATGAGGAGGAGCTTGCCTCACACATAACTGAGGGAGTTCAAATAAAGTTTGATCACGTTTGCTGCAAAGTCCTCAAAATGACAAAGGAAATACAGGAGCAGCTGACATCAGATTTCCCCCTCTCTCAAAGATAGGGAAGAAAGGGGGGTCTGCAGTTTAGAAAAGAAGGATAGAACCTCTATACTAGTTTTAAAAGTTAATCTTAATCTAAAAAAGAGCAAGAGTCCAGTAGCACCTTAAAGACTAACAAAATTTCTGGCAGGGTATGAGCTTTCGTGAGTCACATCTTACTTCTTCAGAAAGCTCATACCCTGCCAGAAATTTTGTTAGTCTTTGAAGTGCGGCTGGACTCTTGCTTTTTTCTACTGCTACAGACAGACTACCCATTGTGATCAATCTTCAACTAGGTTTTCTAAAAGCAGAAAACGTTTGGATACACTTTTAAAATTATGTTTAATTTTTTTTAAAAAAAAGATTTGCCCTAAGAAATTATTGTATATTGCAATGCTTTCCATAGCTGCTAAATATGATCTATTAAGTGTAAACATTGAGTATCTTAAAAACTGTAGAGAAAGGATTTACCAAAAAAATGCATTTTAATATAATTTATTTAATGATAATATTTGAAATGGGTTTCTAAATGCATTTTTAAAAAACTATCAAAAAGAATGGCCTTCTATGGCTTTCCAATCCCCTAATCTCTGTGTTGTTGTCCACCAGTTGGACAAATATCAATAAGAGTCAGTTTGAAAACTCTTTCATGCAATGAAGGAACAAAAGTGAAAGAAAATCCTACAACAACTGTTAATTAGGCACAGGCCAGATGCAAAATACCCGTGTGCAGGAACAATAGAAGTGTGTGTGTGCATGAAATCCATTGGTGTGTGTGTGCATGAAAATGTGTGTGTGCATGAAATCCATTGGTTCTTCCTGTGCATTTCAGAAAAGCACTTCACAATCAAAGGATTTCTTTTACAATATTGCTCCTACCCATTTGGTTGCATAGGTTACCTTGGCAATGTAAAAAAGGGTATACTTGGCCTTTCCTGAACTTCATCTACATGCACTGTAACAGTAGTACTTGGGAAACCGTGTAATTCTCCTTTTCATCTTTGCTGAGTGTTAAATGTGCAGCATAATTGGACATGTCTGCCTTGTTAACTGTTTCATTGCTGAGCATTTTAGCTGAAATGGACAACTGATTTACTATTAGTTTAGCTGTAGCTGTTACGTTATAATAAAAGTCTAAAAAGTAACAGAGAGGAACAAAAAGAATGGCAGCAGGAAAAAGAAGGCATGATTTCTTCCAATGTCTGACCCTTGAGATTCCAGCTTTATCCCCAATTATATACTTTCTCCTTTGTAATGAAGCCAACCCCTGTTGTTCTTCACTGAAAAGACAGAGGAAGAAACAAAGTCAATTACTTGATGAAAGTGTCCTGGAATTGCTTTAGTCACATTCAGTGGTTTCAATGGACTTAGAAGTGACTCTGTTTAGAATTACATTTATTGTTTATCTCACAGTTTAGTTAATAGGTAACATACGGTTTGAACACAACTCTCTCTGTCTAGCTTCCTAACTTGTACATTAAGAGGGCGGAAAGTTTCCCAATAATCTGGGGCAGAGTAAATACTTATTTTCTAATGATTTGCTGCAAAGTTTCACATCACAGATTAAATGAAATGTTGACCAATATGTCCCCTCTAGCAACCTGTTAAAATTCATTAAAATTTGGGCAAGCAGTGCGCAGTTGAAAGCACAGGATGATGCAGATTCTGTTTTAAATGCCAGGTGAGTTCTCTGTTTTAGGCAATCCTAGCACATGTACCATCCTGTGGCATACCAGGCCACTCTGGGCTTGTTCTCCACCCAAGCAATTGAGACAGGTCCCTAAGATGTTGATAGTATTGATGTGGCCAACAAGAGAAGACAATGGACTTGGCTTGTGCCCATCATTGATTCCTGCACAGCCACTAGCCAGATCTAAGGAAAGCACATGAGGAGATAGCAGTGCTTCTGGGGCTCAGATTGTTCCCAATGTGTCCCCCCAACTTTTTTTCCTGTCATATATATATCCTTCTCCTGTATTTGGGCCAGAAAGCTTGCCTACTTTTGTCCTAGATGATAAACAAGATGCAATCAAAGACCAGTCTGTAGGGGGGGGGGGGGTAATGTCTTATCCATTTATATTATTGGTTGCATGGGGAAGAGTTTACTTCCCCTCTTTTTAAAGGTGGTAATGGGGGGAAATTTTCCAGCCTCACACTTGGAGGAGACCACATGAATAGTGACTAATACTACATAAAGTTTCAGCATTTGAAATGATCAGGACTTTTTTCTTACAAAACCATAACACTGCTCAGTAAAAGTGTAAGTCCAAAATCCTTATACTCATATTCCATTTACAGGGCCACTGACTTTTGTGGAAAGATGTGTGCATTGTTCTGACAGACAAATGTCATCAGCATATAGGCCATGAACTCCTCTATTTCCCCTGTCCCCTACACCTCCTAGCAAACGAACAGCCTACTGGGAGGGTGCGGTGCAATAATCACTCCAACTAATATCATTAGCTACTTACTAGCCTAGTCTTTTTCACACAATTCCATTAAATGTAGTAACCCCAAAACCATTTTCCAAAATTATTTTAAGTAGAAGTGCTGGAGTTTTATAGCAAACCCAACCGTTTTTGGGGTGGGTGGGCGTGGTGTCCTTCAACTTCTGAGATATAAAATCTTAACTTAGTGCTATGTTAAATTCTGATGTCAAAAATATAGTTTTGATAAATGTATGTGAAGATTTACATTTCACCTCACAATGAAGATTAAACTCCTGGGCCTCTTATAGTCAAATCCTAAACAGAGTTATACTTAAAATCCTTGGGTTTAGAAAGGTATAACTCTGCTTAGGTTTGCTCTGTCAGATTCTTTAAAAGGATCTGATACCACTCTGGTGTCTTTGATATACTCTTTCACTTGTTACCATATAAGTAAATGACTTATGTGGGGAAAGTAAAGTGCTGCACTTGGAAATAGCTTGGAGGAAAGGCAAAACCCACCCCTTCAACATTGCTTCCTCTATAAAGTAACCTAGATCCTCCTTTTCCACATAAGTCCCCAACACCACATTAGTAACAATGAACACTAGAATATCAATGCTCACGAAATATTTTCACATCTACAACTATGGAAGGAAGCCAAATATTGTTCCATTGTAATTTCCATTGTACCATTTTAGATCTTTCTTTAGAAAAGTAATAATAAACAGCATGTTAGAAAAGTTGCATGTAAACTATTTTGTATTCATAGTGTCATTTCAATGTTTATTTCACTCCTTAATCAACAACACATTTCTAGAGAATGGATGAAAAGATTTCAAAGATGCTACTGATAACTTCAGTATGTGTGGTTATAGGCATATAAAAATAGGGGGAAACCTCAGAATGTTCCCAACGGAGGAAAAAATAAGGCAAAGAAAATACTGCTTTATAGTAATCAAACCACATATGCTGGCCACATGACCAAAAGGTGATGTTCATGGAAGTGTAAAATGGGTATTCTATAATAAAGACATCCAAAAACTGCTGCTGTTTTTCTTTTCTTTCCCCCATCTGTTCCATATTTTCGTCATTTTGAAGAAATAGTTCTAGAGACAGTTAAACAGGTGGCACCCACTGTTTCAAAGTACATAAAGAAATAATGAGTGTGACATCACAATGTATAAGTATTCTGTCAGGTTTTGCCATTGGAACATAAGAGCAACCCTGTTGAATCAGAACAGTAGTCCATCTACCCCAGCAATTCTGTGGGGCTGCATGGGGGTTTTATTTAGCCATCATGTCCAACAGTTGTTGACAGATATTCTTCATACATTTGTTGAATTCGTTTTGAAGCCATCTAAGGTAGTGGCCATAACTACACCCTATTCCAGTGAGAATTACAAGTTAGCTATGGATAATTTGAAACCACTTTCTTTTGTTTGATCTGAAACTATTAATGCTTCAACTTAATTGGTGCCTCTTGAGCTTTAGCATTTGGAAGAGGAGGGACATGTTCTCTCTATCCACTTTTTCCACACCATGCATAATATTTCAAACTATGGCATACTCTTGTGCAAAGGAAAAAATGTCACTCCTTTCACTTGTTATGCCCAGTATAAACAGTCATTTCATTTTAATGGGGTGCCTCCAAGGAAATAAGTGAAATCACATAGATATGTACCTGTCAGGTTCTCTTTAGGGCTGTTTGGGCTAAGGAAAATGCCCACTTCCCATGTACCAGAATAGTCTTCTTCCAATATTATACTGACAACTTTGAAGAAGCAACTTTTTAAAGGTTCCCATTACCTCAGCTGAAGCCCAGCATATTAAACAAATAGTACATACTTTACACAGATATCTATAACTGCTTTCTTAAGTTTTGACAGCTCAGAGTTGATACAGGTCCATTCCTAAGGGTAACTTAATTGGGCTATGATTTTATTCTAATGGAACAGGAAGGAACTAATGCCAGTTACAGGCCACGTAAACAGCTTCCTCACATTCTAGGGCTGGGGCATGTTCATTCTATAACTTTCCATTCACCAAATTATCTTTAAACCCTAATGGGTCTAGGTATTTGAAAGATGGCCTATTCCCATTTTAATCTGGTTCCTCGGGATCCTCTTCTGAAGATTCCGAATTTGAGCCCATGGACCACCCAGAGAGGGTTATGATACCACACACCGAAGCAATACACATTTGAATCTCCTGCCATCAGAAATGTCCCATGGATTGCAAGCACTGGATTGGCAACTAAATTCTGCATAACAAGGAGAACAGAATAAACAGCAATAAGAGAAGTAATTAAAACAAATAGTTTCATAAAAAGAAACAAAATTAGAAAAGTTTCATGCACATCACTGACAAATGGCATGAACTAACAAGAGGTCAATGCTGCTCTGCAAGCTTAATGCCTTTTCACTCTATCCCTTGACATCTCTAGTAAATAAATAAAAAAACCTAAGTGGTAAGATGCTATCTGATGCATCTTAATTGTCTACTTAAAGAAAGAATGCTAAGTATCTGTATTAATGAGCTACTGTGTTAATAAATGTTTAGTACAAAGGTCATCCTTCCAGACAAAACTTGTGTATACTAGAAGGCATGGCAGACCTCATACCTACCTCTAAAAGACTTTCCCATTAGCACTTATTTTCACTTTAATGAGGCATCCTGATTTATTCAAGCCCCATACAAACAATTATATCCTATGAAACAAACTCCAAAGAGTTGAAGTGAGATGAAAAATGATTTAAAAGACCCTACCTTGAGAAACCATCCTGTGAAAATTGTGTACCAGAAACATCACCACATCAAAGCAACAGAACAAGCAACCAGGCAATATACGCTACAGAGCTAGCAAAATCTTTATTTTAATGAATCTGTTTTCATCATAGTGTACATATCTTTCCAATGATAATGAGAAGATTTTTGTGAAAATGTTAAATTAAGGGTGTCTTGGAGACACATTTTAGAGAAGGCCATCTCTGATTATTGTCTGTATCAATTACAGCAAGGTCCTTCTCTTTGCCAGCACTGCCCGAAGCATCAAATGTGAGCAATAAGGGGCCAATGAGAGGTTAATCAGTTGCAGAACAGCACGGTTTAATAAAACCAGTAACAGAGCAATTGTTCCCTTTCTTTCCTTTTATGTTTACAATATTATTTGGGAGCAGATAAGCCTTGAAATCACAGGTATCCTGATAGAAAAGGGATGCTTCAGTTGCTATGACATAAAGAAAGGTTTATGTAACTGCAACTTAAGTGGCATCATAAACAGAGTTTGCTGAGCTGTACTAAATTGAGTTTTCCAGATTTTTAGGCTGCTTTCTTAAGAGTCATAGGAAAACTCAATTTCCAATGATTGATTGTAACCCTGCAATTAACCATGGGAAAACTAGTGTCTTGAGGGAGGAAGTAGACTGCGGCCATTACTTACAAGTCTAAAATGTAAGTATTTTTAAAATTCTCCCAGGGGGGCATTTTTCAAGGTAGAGCCCCCAAATTCACAATCTTCACCTAACTTTGGGGGTTGTGCAAGGAGAATCCCTTCAAACTACGCTATGAATTTGAGGGCTTTACCTCAAAAAAGCCCCCCCCCCCCCCGGATCTGAAAATTTCCCAGAATTTCCTATTTGGCTTTAGCTTTCTCCCCAGGTTTGTGCATTCAGTAAACCTGAACTGGAAATTTACCAAAATGGCTAATTCCAGGTTTATTTTCAGTTCGGGTTTATCAATTTGTACAAGACTAGTTGTCATACTCATTTTCCTCATTTTACTTTAGGAACATTGCTGTTTTATTGCTTGTAGAAGGGAGCAGCTACTGAGAGGTTTTAGATGCTGCTTGTATTCCCCTGAAAATAGAAATTAGGGGGGGAAATGGTTTGCTGAAGACTTCAGCTTCCATCAATCCAGTGGATAGTGCTTATTTGAAAATTTTGCCACAGCTGAACATATGTAATTAGATAATACACATTTTGGGGATTCAGAGCTGTTATTACTAAGAGCCAAGCACAATGAAAGCATTGTGCCTCATACTTTAGAGTCTATCATATGTTCTCTGTCAGATCCTCAACTTCTATTTTCAATCTCTATTAACGTACTGAGGTATGATCTTTGAAACAGCCTAGCCAGATGCCTTCAAGGCCTTGCAATGAAATATTCACGCTGCAAAAATGTGCGATAACTTTATAGCAGTAACCCCCCCTCCCCCCAGTGCAAGCGGATCTGGAAATATTCAGCACATTCCATTCTCTCTTTGAAAGAGCACATTAAAATTTCAACAACTGATCACACAAAATACTGTTCAGGGAAAAACACCTTTGTTCTTAGTAAGTGTGTAAGTGTGTGAGTGTGAGTATAAAACAAACAAAACACTGTAGTTTCACAAGGTCATGGAAACATCTATGTGTATCGGCTGCTCTAGGAATATATTTACTTATTTAGCAGGCAAACAGGACAACTATTCCATAAAAGACATAGCATAAGGAGCAAACAATGATACGAGGTTAACAGCACACTCTTCAGTTAAAAACATCTAGCTTAGCTGATGCCTAATAAGGGGCAAGTGAGATACAATCAATTTTGAGGGTAAATGTAGGACAACTGTTCTCCAAAATTATACAAGCAATCCCAAATGGTGAATATAATTTCCTGACATTTAATTCAACCAATGCATCCACTTCTAGTCCTCAATATCTTTTGGCAGCTGGACACTGCCGTCAGGTCATAGCAGGCTTATTGCAACCCCATAGGTTTTTCAAAGCAAGAGACAATCAGAGGTGGTTTGCCATTGCCTACCTCTGTGACCCTGCACTTCCTTGGTGGTCTCCCATCCAAGTACTAACCAGGGCCAGCCCTGCTTAGCTTCTGAGATCCGACTAGATTGGACTACCCTGTGCCATCCAGGTCAAGGCATAAACATACTTTTACTGCACAAATAACTGTATTTTCACTCTAATCTGACCAATATTTATTCATAATGTAGTGTATTCTTCAGAGGCCCTTCTCCATTTATCCATCTCCACCTCTTTCTTTTTGCAATTAACTTTATTACACCTACCATAAAGAATACATTAGTGCTCTGAAATTATGCATACATATTCCATGCTTCAGTCATAAATATTTTCCCAATAGTGTTAAACTTAATGGATATACATGTCAAATGGAAATGAATCCCTGAAGGTTAAGACAAAACTACTCATGACATGAGCATTTCATTATTAAAATTTTGTGCAGGTTTTTGACTAAAAGTGAATAGCTCCACCAGACTGGTGAACATAGGGGAGAGTTGCTAGAGTGGATAGAGTTTAATTCTGTATTCCATGGCTGATGTTGTTCTGTCAGTAGAAGATACAGCACTAATTAAGAAAGAAGTTACTATAAAAATCCTGAAAGTGAGGCATAGATAGAGGTAGAATACCTCACTCTATGAAACCGTTATGCGTTTTCTGATATTATATGTGCATTTTTTTAAAGCTACAATATGATACACTACTAATCCATCAATCAGTAAGTAAGAAGAATCAGGGTTTACTGATAGAGCCATGAGACCCAGTGAAGTATCATGCTAACTTTTTGCATATATTTTGAAGTGCAATAAACACATGAACACATAAAGCTGCCTTATACTGAATCAGGTCCTTTAAAGTCAGTATTGTCTATTCAGACTGGCAGTGGCTCTCCAGGGTCTCAGGTAGAGGTCTTTCACATCACCTACTTGCCTAGTCCCTTTAACTGAAGATGACGGGGATTGAACCTGGGATCGTCTGCACGGCAAGCAGATGCTCTACCACTGAGCCATTGCCCCTCCCCAGGTATTTCTGGATTTTAGTATTCTACAAGCAGGGGACCCCCAAGGACATCCAGAGAGTGTATCATTTTCCCATCTCCCACTATTTCTTCTTTTCATTTCCTGAAAGCCCCCTTAGCCACTCTCCCTTTTCTTGCTTCCTTCTCTCCTTCCCAACCACCAGCCAACCTACCTTTTTCTGCCCTGCTGTCTCCAGCTTTTTGTCCTTCCCTCCCCATGGCAGCCCTTCCCCAGGAAAACTCTGGCCTGGTTGCATAGTGCTAGTCTCTGGGCTGGGCTCAGTTGAACAGTGCTGGCTAAACAGGCCCCAGTTGTGTGGTGCCAGCGAGGCCAGGCCCAGTTGCACAGTGAAGAAACTGTAAGGACTTGCAAGGGCATCTCATTTTCCCCTGCAGGGGCATCTCATTTTCTTCCCTACATAATTTCCTCTTTCCCTCCTCCTGGCAACCTCTATATCCTCAACTTTCCCTGCTTCCTTTGTTACTTCCCACCCAACCAACATACTTTTTACCTGCCCCTATCTTCAGTTATATTTATTATTTATTTACCTCATTTATACCCCACCTGTCTCCACAATGGGGACCCAACACATCTTACTTCATTCTCCTCTGCTCTGTTTGAAGTTCACCACAACCCTGTGAAGCATGTTAGTCTGAGAGTGTGTGACTGGCCCAAAATCATCCTTTGAGCCTCCACAGCAGTGTGGGGATTCGAAACATATCCTAATCTGACACTCCAACTACTATTCCCCACCGGCTTTTGTGGAATGGCTACTGTTGAACAGTAGTGAACAGCTAGACCTGGATGAGTCATGCATGGTAGTAAGTGACCCAGTAGTCACTGCCGTGCCAGCCCTGGCTGTGATAAGCCCTACCTTAAAGGTCAAAACATCCCTGGAAAGCGGCTTGGCTTCTCCCTTTGTCTTTCACTGACAGAAACCATGGTTTGAAGGCTGGAAATACTGTTGTGGTTGCCCAGCAAGGACAACTGAGGACATTAGTTTCTTAGAGCTACAGTTGCTTCTTCTATTATTAGGGGGGGGGAGTGTTAACCTCCCTTTTTAAGATTTCATATTTTTCTGCAAACTTGGGGCTTTTCTTGGGTTTGCCGAAAAGTCTGTTTTGCCTGTATTCTTCACCAGTAAAGAATTGGCTTCTGAACTGCACCCAGCCCTTTGTTAGTTCCTTTAAAATGCTATGAGAATAACATGTGGATGGTGTTAACCACAGCTCAAAAGACAATTGGCTTATTTTGAACACAAATATTTTGGTTCTATATCTGAATGGTTTTGCCAGATATAGGACAGCTAATGTTTCACATATCATTTATTGTACATAACGTTTAGAGTTTGACGACAAATAATCATTTCCTAGAGAAACGTTAATTTTCAAAGTGATACTGGACTTCCAGTGAATTATGTTGCAACAGACAAATATGGTTACCTGTGCTGTGGAATTATCACCATAGAAAAACTGTCACTGTTCTCTGTGTTTTGCAATGACAAAGATGATGTATGACCATGCACTGTATTTTCATTTATTTGACTGAAGACCCTGTTTTATTTTTCTGGATCATCCCCCTTCTAAGAAAATACTACATAAATGTAACTTAAATTTTAAAGTAATAAATTTGTTGGTACCCTTTGCATAATTTTAATGACAGTATCAGATTCAATGAAAAGCTTTTGACTAAGGAAGACTTTGGAAGTTGGTAGATTCTGGCTCTAGACTTGTGCATTTTCAAAGGCAGATGGTAAATCTGTCAGTAGTGGCATTCAACAGCAGCAGTAGCCCAGATGCTTTTAAGTTTTCGGTGTGAAGCTGCTCCACCCCTGAAGAGTACCAGTTGGCTACATGCCAGAGAAAGGTCCCCAGGGCAATTAACTGCCTCTGAATTCAACTCCAGCTGTCTTGGAAGTCAAATGAATACAGCTTGTTTGGTCATACACCATTTAATGTGGAGAGTCAGCTGCTTCTTTATAAGCAAATCAACTTCCTTTGTTTTAAACTAGTTGCATTTAAAATTAAATTAAATCTGTGTGACCCCTTTTTGCTCTCATCAGAAGCTGCTAGACCACCATATCATTGTGATTTTTTAAAAAAAGCCCATCCAAAAATCACAGTAAACATACATGCTTTAAGTGTATTGTACCCATATTTGGCAAGCAACACTTCATAACAATATTCTCTGTTGTAGGATGCAAGTTCAGCTGCATTGAATTACACAAGTACCCTAGTGTTTTCACATACATTTCATGATATAATAAGTATAATATTACATGAACATCACCAGATCTATAGAACAATACAAAATAAGTTAACTATTAAATACATTTTATTTTAATCACTTTTTGTAACACTGAAAACCATACGGTACTATGTAATTGTGGCTAGTACAAACTAAGGTTGTTTATGCATGGGTACTTTCACTCACATTTGCCCCGTCTGACTCAATTGTTCCTTGGAGCTATGCATGAGTTTTCCATCCATTAGAGATGACCTCATGCCCAGCCCTGGCAAATTCCGGGTCTTCTCATTCCTGTAATAACCTGATTCTTCAATCTCCCCTGAGATCAGCCCTGGTGAAATCTCCATGCATAAGCCAAAGCATGTGGCAGGAGAGTTGGAGGGGGTGATGTTTCTCTCACAGAAAGCACCACAGCAAATTACAAAGAAGCGTTTCAAGGGGTGGGGACTCAAATGCTTCCTGATTTGAGCTTGAGTGGCTGCTGGTGCATTGATTTACAAAAGAAAAGTGTGAGTCAAGCAACCTTAGAACCCCAGGTAAAACTCCCATGCATAGACGACCTAAAACTTGTCAGGACTTTGAGCTAATGGTTACACTAATACATTTGTGGCATTTGTGATTTTTTTCTCTTTATTGTGTAAACAACCTAAAATACACTTGCTACAAATTTGTCTAAACATTAAAAAGGTCGTTTCTTGTGAAAGGAAGAAATACAATTCTCTGCACTGAACAATTTAGAAATATATAGGTCAAATTAAAATGTGTTTATCAATAAGTCAGTAAACATTGGCCCCATTTTCTCAAAAAGATGCTAAAATGATAATGATTGTGCTCAGATACAGAAGAGAAAAGAGATTTTGAATACCCTTGTTCAGAGGTCTACTGTTAATTGTATTGGAGTTTGACTCAGGCAAAACCAGAAGCACATTAATTACACTATCATAAACTATTCAGATAGCAAGTTGTTTAAGATTTTTATCCCAGACCAGTTGCTAATAATGGGCAGTATTGTATTTGTATGTGTGGAATTCTATTGTCTGCAGGAGCTAACTCATTTGTTTCTTTGGAGGAAATTAATCTAACCAATCTATACCTATGCCAATCCATCATATTTCCTCATTCAAATACATGGAGAATTATTTGGTGTTTTATGCATGGTCGCTTTAACCTCCTTTATTCCCCGTTTCAGCCAGGATCACATTTTTCAGTATGCATGATATCTCATTCCTTGGAAGCTCAATGCTGTTTCGACGCAAAACGAACTTGGCTTTTCCCATTCCTCTTCTGGCCCAAATTGAACAGTTCATCCTGGCTCATTCCAGAGTCACAGAGCGTGCATACTCCGTTCTTGGGTTGAGCTTCCCACCCCATCACACCCCACCCTTTTCCAACCCCCTCCTCAAAGCAGCATGCTGATGGTTAAACGTGGTGGGGGGGAGAAGATTGGCTTATCTCACAGCCAATCACAAAGCAGTGTGTAAAGAGGTGGGGATTCATGTGCTTCCTGCTACCTCAGAGCTCTTTCTGAGCAAAAGAAAGGCTTTTTTAAAACGAGGCTTGGGTTTCTCTTCCCCCCCCCCCCCCTTTCTTTCTGGTAGTTCTGTTTTTTTTTTTTTTTTTTTTTTTTTTTTGTTCTTAAAATGCTTTTTTATGCGGCAGTTGGGTTTGTGGGGAAGGAAATCTCTCATGGGGAGCACTGCAAAGTAAGCCAATTACAGAGCAGCATTTAAAGGGGTGGGACTTGATTTGAGCTTGGGGGATTGTTTTTCTGTATTCATGGTTCAATTAGCACAGTTTCGTCAAGCCAATGCATACAGTTTCCCTCAACCCGGGTTACTTTAATGTGCAATGAACCCAGGTCCAAGCAGGGAGATCCATCCCATGCATAAAAGACCTTTGTCTACTTGAGCACCATATGCCTATCTCTGTGGTCATAGAAGTCAACATTAGGATACTAGCCTGTGGATTTATCCATGTTTCTGGATCCTCAATAGTACCTAAGGAATATTTTTCATGCTCAGAGTTTTCTATTACAGTAGCACTCTCTAACACACTAATGGCACATTAAGGCTCTGAATATATTTCTCTATATAATGGAACATCAGTAATGCAGGATTAAAGCAGCCAGAAGCAATAATTCCAAAAGAATTATTAATATAATTTAACAAGCTATCCACTAAATTGCATGTCTTTAATTTTACTGGCACCAATGGCAAATTATGCTGTCTGACCATTCATATAAAAATGATTTGCTTTTTCATTAATGTAAAACAAACTCTCCTTTTACTATCAGAATACATTTTGCAAGGTAACAAATAGAAAGTTCAAAATCAAGTAGGTTAACTGTAATACAATATATTTAGCCACAGTCCGGGCTGTCAACTGGTATTTTCACAAAAAAACCTTCCACAGCTTGCAGTTTTCCAGTAGCTCAGTATCTATGGTATGTAATCACAGATAATAAGCCTTCTCACTCAATCCCAAGCAAGTTTACTCAGAAGTAATTACCCACCTAATTTGATTTATATCCTGGTAAATATGTTTGCCCTGACCTGGATGGCCCAGGGTACCTATGCAGAGGAAGGCAACGGCAAACCACCTCTGTTAGCCTCTCACCTTGAAAACCCTGTGGGGTCAGCATAAGTCAGCTGCAACTGGATGGCAGTTTACACACACATAAATGTGCTTAGAATTGTATGCTAACAGTACAGTCCTAAGCAGAGTCCTAACCTTTCCAAGCCCACTGGCTTCAATTAATTTAGAAAGATGTAACTCTGTTTAGAATTGCACTTAGCTTTTTACAGTGCAGTTTTAAGCACTCTTAATCTGGAGGCCACATCTATCAGCTTCTGTGGCTTAAAAAACAAAAAGGTAGACCTGGTCGCCGAGTCCAGACTTGGAGCCCAGGTCTACCAAGTTTATTTTTAAGCCACAGAAGCTGGTAGACCTGGCCTCTGGACTTAGAGACCTAGCCTACCCATGCATCAAGTCCAAAACCATGGGTAAACCTGGTCTCTGAGTCTGGAGACCAGGTCTTTCCATTGGTCTCCAATGGGAAAGGCTTTGGGAAAGCTAAAAGCCAAAAGCTGAAAAAAGCTGATTACCTATTTGGCTTTTCAGCTATCAGGCTTTTCCAGATTCCAGGTTTTGATATTTGGCTGAAAATAAACCTGAAAAAAGCCAAAATGGCTTTTTCGGGTTTATTTTTTGTTCGGGATATCAATATGCACATCCCTAATTAATAGAAGTGGGATGTAGAATGTTATAAAAACTTTTGTTCTATCAGAATTCTGCCATATCGGCTGTCAAAACTTTACTCAGAAATAAATTCCATTCAGTTCAATAGGACAGGAATCTAGCTTCAGACTTGAGGATTTTCATGTCTAAATCATGCCATTCTAAGCTTACACCTTTCTAAGTCCATTGATGTCAGTGGACTGAGAAGGCTGTAACTCTGTTTAGGATTATACTGTAACTCTTTCCCTCTAATTTTGTCTACATTTGGACCTCTTCCACATTTTTCAAATCATTTTACCAGTGACTGTATTCAGCTTCATGTTTACTTTGCCTGGGAATCTTGCAGAAAACTGCTCTTTATAAATAATCTTGTAAAATGTATGTTCCAATAAAGAAAAATTAAGATCTTGAAAGTCTGTGGGGCAGATAAATTCACAATCTCTCTGATTCAACTGCACTCCAGTTCAATATACTCACAGGTAAAGAAAAATGCAAGCTTGTTAAATCATTTTTGATGCAAAAAATGTATCTTGGTTACCATGAATCAAAACAAATCTTAAATATGTCACTGTGCCCATAAAACCAAATGTAGGTAAGTAGAAAGAAGGTCAAGAACTTCAAAGTTCATGGATATGTTTCAACTGACCTTGATAGTTTTGGGATGAGAACCAAAGCCTCCTGACTGCTGGATGAGCTGACCACCCACACACAACATACTAGAGAGAGATGCAGGAAATGGAAAATGTGGTTAGGAGAGATCAACTCAAACATTAAAGCAATGTGTTACCAATGTGAAGAGCTAGTCAACCATTTTTTTTGGGGGGAGGCTTTTGTTAGGACAACTTTACAGTGTTTTCCTACAAGCAAAGTTCTATGAACCATCCCATTCACAGAATATAGACAGACAACACAAGCCAGGATACTTAACATCAGGTTTTATTCTTCCATCTCTTTTACAGATTCTACTCTACTTTCTCCCCCATCTTTCCTCCTCTGTTCCACTCTGCATTTCCCCTTTAGGATAGAGGGCCCTAGTCTGTCCAGCAACAGACTATGGTCTCCCTAATGAAACAAACTTTGCGAAACACCAATGACAACACACTACCTACAGTGAGCAGTACTAATTTAGTTAGTAGGAAATAAAGGAAGCCATGTTTTGCTTTATTCTTTGAATTTATTGTTACTTTTTATCTGGGATATGAAGCAAATTCTTAATTAGGTTTTTAAATAGGAAATTGCACCTTTCCCCAAACGGATTCAATCACAAATTTCAAATTGACTAATTTAGAACAATGACCTTCCCCAGTTGTTACCTAAATTAGATAGTCTCCCCATTTGGTTGAGGAATTAGCTGGAGAGACTATATTTTGCAAGAGGCAGGGGTAACAAGTACCTTGTACCCATTATATACAGAGGTCAAATCCCAGTGGAAAATTCTTAATAAAAGCCATTAACTGGTTTTTATTATAAAAATAACTTTTTTAAACACACACACACAGCAAATCACACAAAAACCCTGATACATACAAAAACTAGGAAAATAAAGGTATGACGGGGTGGGCAGAAGGATTGGAGGTTCCCAGGGGGGGATTATATTTACTTTATCAGAGGAGCGGGATCCAAAATGGCAGCTGCAGGAAGGGAAAAAGAAGACAACCCACAAGCAAGCAAGTGGGGGTGCATGCAGGGTTGAACACACACATTGCCATTGTGAGAGGGAGGACATTTATACCCAGGAGAGGCGTTGAAGGCTTGGTCTCACTGTGACTGGCAATGTCTGGAGATGGCTTATAGATCACGATGGGTAGCCATGTTAGTCTGTCACTGGCAGTAGAAAAGAGCAAGAATCCAGTATCACCTTAAAGACTAACAAAATTTCTGACAGGATATGAGCTTTTATGAAGGGGCCATACAGACCATCTAGTCCAAACCCCTGCTCAATGCAGGATCAGCCTAGAGATCCCTGACAAGTGTTTGTCCAGCTTCTGCTTCAAGACTGTCAGTGAGGGGGTCCACCCATTTGCCCATATTCTTTTATTAATCTTGAATATACGTTATACCATGTTGTGCATCTTTCAAGAGAGCATGTTTATCTCTAGTATATGTGTGTGTTTATCTCCATTATACCACATCATTTATATATGGGTCCGTGTTACTGAGCCCACTGTCAAATTCCCATTAACTGCATGATTACTTTGTTAAATGCTAACCCAGATAAACAGCTGAGCATCCACCAAAAATAATCTGCCCGGTATTTCAAGGGAATATAAGTGTTACAGATAAAACATGTAAAATGAAAGAAATGGTAACGAACAGAAGAAAAAGTAATTTCAAAATCAATGAGCCAGAGAACATTAAAAATATCCAAGTAAGACATGTGGGGGTATCAAACTTATGAACAGAGTACTAGAAAATGCATTGTGGAATGAAACACCTAGACAAAAATCATGTCAAACTAGTCCCATTAAAATCTCAGAAAAGAAATATTGATTTCAAAATAATGGAATTGCGATAGCAATTGAAAATTGTACCTGTTCATTTTCAGGGTCTTGCTTATGACACTTTTGAAGGATATGAAAGGTATATTTTGTTCACAGCTTGAACATAGTGCTCCTGAATGAAATATGTATCATCAGGTTGCTGTACTTGCCAAATGTGCTCTAAATATACCTTTCCTATACTTCAGAAAGGGCTTTTTAAAATTCTCACATAAATACTTAGTTGCTACTTCAAAGTGTTTACAAATTGATGGTGTTTACCATCATTAGTACTACTATAAAACCAGTTATTCCAATAGAAACAATACAAGCCTGTGGTAATAAATGCACCTGCCAGAATCAATAAGTAAACTCACTATGCAAAATATGTCACATCACTTTTTCATTCCCCAAACCTCATGGCCATTTTTGTATGAACTCCAGGTTCTCTGAGAAGCTGATCCCTTTTTGAAAGAATGCAAGACTTACTCTCAAGATTGTTTACATGTGCTGCTGATAACCTACATTGAAAATCACGTTACCCCTTTGGGTGGCTAAATCACACAGGGTCGATGCAATTTTAAATCATGCCTGGTTGGCTCACAATGAGGGGATCAAAATGTAATAATATTCAGTACACTCTGCAATACTGTAAAAATATAAAGGTGGAACTGTACATTCTGGGTAGTTTTAAGATCCTTTTAAAGGATTTTTCCCCATCAAGGCACCTGCAGAACCTCCAATTTAAATGGGAAGATCAGGGTGGCAAACAGTCTATTACCCATGGAAATCACTACCTCTGATTAATTTTTACTATGTTACGGAAAACTAAAGTGAAATTTTCAAATAATTTTTTGGGCATGAAGTGAGTAGAATGATGGTTTCTCATACTATTCCACATTTTCATTGCAACTTTTATGTGCTGTAATGTATTACAATGGAGCCTATGCAAGTCTATTGGCCTTCCTGACTCCCATTATATCCAATGGGCCTTCAGGCCGCTCCCCTTGCTCCCAATAAGCATTTGCATCATTTGTTTTAGTACATCCTCGTAATGGCAGACTAACAAAAAAAATGGATGAGGGTCTGCAAAGGGAGCCACTTTCACTGAATGAAAAAAAAAAGCCACAACAATGAAGGGTGGCAAGCACAGGGTTTTCATTATAAAGGTAAGACATTTTTCAGTTCTTGTAGGTTATCCGGGCTATGTGACCGTGGTCTTGGTATTTTCTTTCCTGACGTTTTGCCAGCAGCTGTGGCCGGCATCTTCAGAGGAGTAACACTGAAGGACAGTGTCTCTCAGTGTCAAAGTGTGTTGGAAGAGTAATATATATAGTCAGAAGGGGGTTGGGTTTGAGCTGAGTCATTGTCCTGCAATGTTTTTCATATTTGGATTTCAGGAAGGGCATAAATACCAGTTTTTGATGATATTCAGGTCCCCGGTACCATTTTAGGATTCAGGTTTGTATTTTTCTGGGATTCTGAAATCTTTAGGGTTCTTGTCCACTAAAGACCTTCTCCCCCAAATTTCAAGACGTCCAATTCTACAGGCCCCTTAACAAGGTGCCCCCAGCCAACCTACTTGGATCAGGAAGAAAAATAACCATGACGACTGGCTGATAAACCCAAATCCCTGTGGAACTACAGGATCTCCCACACTATGGTTTGTGTTGTCTCCTCTGTCCTGAGCCTAGATATACACTTCTCATAGCTATTTTTAACCTGCTTAAATGCAAGTTCAGAGCCAGAGAAATATTTATTATCTGATACATCCTATATAATTCACATGTTTTCTCCCTGCACAGATATAACTTTGGCCTGAACATTTTTTTATCTTTCAATGTGAAGAGAGAAAACCTGAGTTACATAGGAGTTACATTAGAGGCTCAGATATCTACTTCATTATTGTAGATTAATTTGCTTTAAGGAAGGAAACTCATTATTCTTTTATTACATTTTGTATGTTTTGGGGTCTGCTTGGTTTGTGTAATTTAAAAATTCTGTATAGTCATTGCATTTTCTTTTTTAAAATTTATGTTATTTCCTGTGTTAAGATTGCAGTGAACTTTGGCTATCAGCAATGAATAAAACTGAACCATTCAAGTTATGTATATGTACCTACCAAAATTCCACTCCTGTAATTAAACAATGTTATTTTACTTTTTTCTTTGGTGATTTTTATAGTTTGTGGAATATTAAGTTAAGGATACTGAATGCATCTGAACACTTTCAGAAGAATGGTGTTGGTAACTAACAAAAATTAGTAATTTTACTTAATATCTGTAGAAGTATTGCAATATTTTTGTGATGGAATTACATATAGTCAGTACAGTTATGTATGCACATCTTCCTGGTTTGCTTTATGAGGCCATCCTGCGATGTGATCAGGGAACCATTTCTTTCCCATTAATCTAAAAGCACTCTTGGTCACTTTAATGGATGACCATAATCATTCAGCCTATATTGATGAGATGATTTTCAGTCTAATTACTCTGTCAGTCACTATTAGAGGTGTTAATGTGGTGGCCAAAGGTCACCAGTTGCTTATAGCTAGTTTTCCCCTCTCTGAGACATTGCTATTGAGGAAGCTCCTGTCAACTGCATCTAGATGTACTATTAGATCAATTAGCAGTCATGAGTGCTACAGCTGATGATAAGGTATGACAGTACCATCTGGTTAAATTGTTAAGTTACACTTGAATATGCCTAATTTTGATTTTCACATCTGCAGGGTAAACTATGGTTATTTTTTGGTAATTTCCATAAGGAAATTTGACTTAATGAGGCTGACAATTTTCCTGTTAATGGAACATTACAGGTATGTTTCCAATAAATCACTTTAATATTTATGAGTGCAGCTGCATGATTATTGCTTAGACAATGTTATTTCACATTACATTGACTCCCATGATCTCCTAGGTTTAAGAAAAGTACAATATGCCACTTTATGAATTGTGTCTTACAATCTATTTTTAATGCTGCTCAATTCCTAACTAAACCTATTTTATGTATATAAAGGATTCCAGATTCTTTCTGGGGGGGGGGAGGAAATCAATTTCTCATGTATGCTTCTTATATAAATGCATGCTAATTTGACAATCTGTATTACTAAGAATGGGTTAAAAATCCAAGTTGGGCTGTAAAATGATGAAACCACAGGGACACATGGAATCTACAGTCAATTATTAAACATGAGAATTTATATTACCAGAAAAGAAGAGTTGGTTTTTATAACCCAATTTTCTCGACCTTTAAGGAGTCTCAAACTGGCTTACAGTCACCTTCCCTTCCTCTCACCATTACAAACACCTTGCGAGGTAGGTGGGGCTGAGAGAGTTTGGAGAGAACTGAGACTAGCCCAAGGTCACCTAGCAGGCTTCATGTGGAGGAGTGGGGAAACCAGCCCAGTTCACCAGATTAGAGTCAGCTGCTCGTGTGGAGGAGTGGGGAATCAAACCCAGTTCTCCAGATTAGAGTCCACCACTCTTAACCACTACACCACAATGGCTCTCCTATTCCTATGTGTTTTCTCACAACATTCATCTTGCATGAACTGAGGGTGTAACCAATTCACGTGATCAGTTTGTCATGTATGCATCAATGTAGGCAAGATACAAAGTAGCAGCATAGATTGAAGTAAGGCCCGTTCATGGCCTTGTGAATTTACACTTTATTTTTAAGCAAGTATTTTAAGATAAGAATGAACTCTGATTTAAAAAGTAATGAGATAGAATGCCATCACAGACCCTATATAAGATTCAAGGTATTTGTCTTTCATAAGGCACACTGAGGCTCAAGTTATATGTTACCACTTTGGACAAGCCCAATGTTTTATGGCCTAGTGTGATGCTTTACTGATAAGGTCTACTAACAACAACTACATGAGTCAGGTAAGAACTGCTGGTGGTGTGAGAAATAGGGCTGTCAAAAAAAAAAAATTCGGTACACTTCGGATTCGGCCGAATTTGGCCCTTGTGGGTTCGGTACGTGCCGAAGTCCGAACTCCCCCACTTCGGATCCGTTCAATTCGGCGGGAATTCAAAGTTCGGAAAAAAAATTCGGCCGAATAAAGCCATTAAAAACACAACCGCGCCTTTCCGCGGCTCTGGGGGGGGCATTTTTGGGCTTAGAGGTCCCAAACTTTCAGCAGAGCTTCAAAGGACGTATATTGAAAGACTCCCCAAGTTTTGTAAAGATTGGGTCAGGGGGGGCTGAGATATGGGCCCTGAAAGGGGTCCCCCCCACCCTTAATGTGTATCTCTCCGCAGAGCTTGCCGCCCACGCACAAAGCTTCCGGCCCCGACAAACAGCTGATGAGAGCAAGGGCGGGGCAGGTGCTAAGAACTTTGCAAAGCAACACAACGGCAGAGCAACCCCTTTGCAAACATGCAAAGGGCGGGGCAGGTGTGAAGAATTTTGCAAAACAATACAACTGCAAAGCAACACAAGCACGCAATGCAACACCTTTGCAACAGTGCATAGCAACACCTGATGCCTGGGAGTTTGCATACCATGGAAAGGGACAGAGGCAGCTAGCTATGCATAATGAGCAGGAGGGGGTGGAATTTCTCCTTTTGCATTGGACTTGGGACCAGGCAGATGCATTCTTTAAGTCACGATTTGAAACCAGTTTTGAGCAAGCATCAAAATAACCTAACTGATCTTATGAATGAGGAAAAACCTGAAGAATAAAAATGAAGCCCCCCCTCAAACCAGGGAGAGAGAGACTGAAGGGGGAACACACACCCCAAGCAGAACCGGCAAAAGCCCCCTTTGGCTTCCCCCCCCCCACCCACAGAAACTGCTCCCTCCCCACACACACACACAGACTCTGCTTTCCCTCCCCACACACACACAGAAAAGAAAAAATATAGATTAAAGCCCCCAAAGGGGTCTTACTGTGGCTGTCTTCTGTTCCAGCAGGAGGGGCTGGGAGGCTGGGTAATCCAATATGATTCCATTTGTATCCAATATAAGATCCATACGTATGCATCTCTCGAGGGTGATCCATTCATCCCAATAGGGAAAAGGGGAAAGCCCATATCTCGGGGGGCCCTGACCCAATGTTTACAAAACTTGGGTGGTATCTTAAAAAGCCTTGACTGAAGCTCCGCTGAAAGTCTGGGGTCGGCACACCCAAAAATGCGCCCCCTGCAGCCATGGAAAGAGAAAAGGGGGGAGCCAATATTTCAGCCCCCACTGAACCCATCTTTACAAAACTTGGGTGGTCTCTTAAGAGGGATTCTCTGAAGCTATGACAAAAGTTTGGCGGCTGCACCCCCAAAAAAGCGCCCCCTGCAGCCACGAAAATGGAAAAGGGGGGAGAGGAAAAAGGGGTGGAGCCCATATCTCGGGGGCCCCTGACCCAATGTTTACAAAACTTGGGGGGTATCTTAAGAAGCCTAGTCTGATGCTCCGCTGAAAGTTTGGGGTCGGCACACCCAAAAATGCGCCCTCTGCAGCCATGGAAAGAAAAGGGGGGAGCCCATATCTCGGGACCCCCTGACCCAATGTTTACAAAACTTGGGTGGTCTCTTAAAAAAACCTGTCTGAATATCCCCTGAAAGTTTGGGGTCAGTACCCCAAAAAATGCGCCCCCTGCAGCCACGGAAAGGAGCGAATGTGCACAAGCACCCCCTCACACACACATGAGGATTTCCCTCTCTCTCTCTCTTTCCCCGGCCGGCCGCACATCAGCTGATTCCTCCAGTACTCAATCCTGACTGATTGGCCAGAAGAAGACCCAGCTTGGCCACCGATTGGCCGGGGGAGGAGAATGCTGCTTACTGAAGGTTATGCTGCTTACTGACGGCCCCGAATTGGCCGAATTTATTCGTGAACTCCCGAACTCGCTGAATTCGGCCCCCCCGGTTGCCCGCCAGTTTTGAGTTCGGTTCCTCCCGAACTAAAAACCGCCGAATCAAGGGAAATTCGGCTGATTTTCAGTTCGGGCCGAACCGAATTGACAGCCCTAGTGAGAAATAAACATGTCATTTGAGTGCTAAATCAGATAATCAGCATACACAGTAAAGCATTTAACATACTAGATGATTAAAGGAAAACATGCAGATATTATTTGGTGGTGTCTCCTTTCTTTCAGTGGAACCTTTGTTGATAGTTGACCAGACCACCAAACCATGAGTATCTTCTCCCTTTGGGCCACACTATTATACTGATGTTTTCCTTGCAAAAACTTATAGAGTCATGGGCCCCTTGCAAACCGCCCTTATAATCTGGTTGGGCAGCAGCTTGCTAACAGATTTTTTTGTGTCAATTCAGACACAACCAGTTTGGTTCATGGCTGCTAACAGATATATATATATATATATTACCTATTCAGACAAAGTTGCTTGCATCCTGTTGGCATCACGGGGCTTTGCCACTTTTAATGAACACTGCCTTCTCCCACTTTCAGTTCTTCCTTGCGCTTCTGAATCACCCCACTGTCTGGAATGCTTCCAAAAGGATTGCTATTGTTTTCCAGCCTCTTTTGCTCAAAAGTATATTAATAAGGGTTTTTTAAAAAAAATTCTGCCATAATTGGTGTTATGGGGTGGGGCAAGGTATTAAAAAAAACTACAGTTCTCAGGGAATGTGTTTCATACCATCAGAATATATTATAAGCCAGGAAAGAACTCTTCAGTTTGTCAGAAAGAGACTTCTTCCTGAACTCCTTTCAAGACAGTTCATAAATGTCAAGTCAATTCCATTGAAAACTCATCATTTGCAAATGTATGGATACATGAAACTGTCTAGTTCATCAACCAACTTTGCCATTGGCATTAACCCAGAAGAAGTCCAATATGCTGAACAGATAACTTTTGGGTAATGACCTCCAATCAAGACACTAGAAATGGTTAGGTTCTTTCTAGTTCTCTTACGCATGTTGATATTATCTTTTTTCTTTTATTAGATAAAATTAATTTATTAGATTAGATAAAATTAAAGGAATGTGACTACAGACAGTGGAAATGTAATGATAGATTTTTATATTTATGTATAAAAATATGTATACCCCACTGTTTGTTTGTTTATTAGATTTTTATCCATGTTCTGTCTTATAGAGCTGTCATATAGAGGAGGGTGCCCAGTTGTTTTCTGTTGCTCAAGAAGATCGGGCCAGAACCAACGGGTTGAAATTAAATCAAAAGAGTTTCCGTTTAGACATTAGGAAGAATTTTCTAACAGTCAGAGCTGTTCCTCAGTAGAACAGGCTTCCTCGGGAAGTGGTAAGCTCTCCTTCCCTGGAGGTTTTTAAGAAGAGGTAAAATGGCCATCTGTCAGCAATGCTGATTCTGTGACCTTAGGCAGATGATGAGAGGGAGGGCATCTTGGCCATCTTCTGGTCACTTGGGGTGTGGAGGGGGGAGGTAGTTGTGAATTTCCTGCATTGTGCAAGAGGTTGGACTTGATGGCCCTGGTGGGCCCAACTCTATGATTCTTCCCCAGAATGGGCTCAGGGCAGCTAACATCATGGGATTAGGCAAGGATTATGTACATTAATTTTGTGAGAGAGGAAAATAGTATAGAACATAATCACCCATGGAGATATGAATGCATGTGAAGCTACAATTTATTGGCTCTAGCCATTGGTACATCTAGTCCAGCATGGTCTTCTCTGGCAAAGTAGCACTGACGGTATCGTAGGTATGTTGCTGTAATTCACCATAGATTACAATTATAAACCCATCTACAGCAGACATTATATTAATACCACTGTGATCAAAAGGTCTTGTAAAATACCACAGGAAGATGTATCTAAGCTAGCAAAATCTTCACAAACAAAAAACATTAACTCACCACTATCTCATTGAAAATTTTCTATTTTCTGAAAATGACCTTTTCATTATTTCTTCTCTTCAACATATAATTTTGTTTTTCATGAAAGACAATGGCATATTAAATTCTAACACCTTTAATATATTCACTCTTCAGAAGAACATTATTCAGGTAATCTTATCTCGAAAAAAATGATTAAGCAGCAGAAGAAAGTATATTGGAATAGTAATATAGGCTTAGTTGTCATCACTCTCTGTTCCGATGGCAGATTTAATCTAACTCATGGAAAATTAAAACTTTGTGACAGAAAATTAAGGCTCAAACTACCTACTCCCTGTAAACATAAGTAATGGCAGCTCATTGTCCTAGTAAGAAGCAGAAAAAAACAATGTAGGCATTATCAAGGGCAAATAATTGGGGGGGGGTTAACCCTTTCCCTACTGTTTCCTCATTCCAAATCTCCTAAATTCCTTCACAAGGAAGGCTACCTTGTTGGGCATATAATGTGTTTGAAGTGATTATCATGTCAGTGCTGGAAAAATGCAATTGCATTTTGTTGTTGTTGTTGATTGATCAGATAGGAATTTCAGAATAAAATTGACTTTGGTCAGTATTTCTTGCTGAAAACAGTGAAATGGCAACTACATGCTTTCCTTTATCTGTCTCTTTAATTCTACAGTCTGGATTTAATATATTGTAATGTTTAAAAGCCTTCCATGTTCCCTGATGCACAAGGATCAGAATTGAAACCAGTGCTATTTAATTTGTTCATGAATTATCTGGAATTGGGGGGGGGGAAGTGTAGTGGCCAAGTTTGCAGATAAGACAAAATTATTTAGCATGGTGAAAAACAAGGCCACTTGTGAAGAGCTCCAGGAGGATCTCTCTAAATTGGATGAGTGAGCAACAATCTGTCAAATAACACTCAGTGTAGGTAAGTGTAAGGTAATACACTGGAACAAAGAGACATTTAAGTATATGCTAGTTGCACAGAGTGGTAAGCTGCAGTACTGCCGTCAAAAGCTCTGCTCATGAACTTTCAGTCCATCAGGTTCAGGTCGCTGGCTCAAGGTTGACTCAGCCTTCCATCCTCCCGAGGTTGGTAAAATGAGTGCCCAGTTTGCTGGGGGTAAAGTATAGAAGCTTTGCCATGGAAGCTTGCTGGATGACCTTGAGCTAAGCACACAAACTCATCTTAACTTACCTCATGGGGTTAATGTGAGAATAAAATGGAGAACACTGTTAGCTGCTTTGGTTCCCCATGTGGAAAATTCATCATATGATTGAAGTAAGTAAATAAATAAGATAAAGAAATCACCAGATAGTAACTGAAATTGTTGGGTGGAAAAAGTGGTTGTGTGACTTGTCACTGACTACAGTCAGCTCTTTGGCTTACAGAATAGGTTCTCTATAAGAAAGATAGGCATGCATCACTCAGAAAACAAGAACAGCAACTGTGATGACCATATAGCAGACAATAAATAAAATATGACAGCCATCCTACCCACAGGGCATACTTGATAAGAAGGACTTCCTTGGAAGTTTATTTTACATATTTATAGAATACTATGCAATGTAGTATATTTAATATGATATCTTTATAGTGGCAAAGAATCGTTCAAAACAAATTCCTTCTGCAGGAATTCAAATAAATAAAATATTCCCCAGCTTTGCTGTGTCTGCTTGAACTTGATGATGTATAACATATAAACATTCAATGATGAAAGGAACAGATTAAACTAATCTGGGCTATTATAAAAACAAATCCAAGCTTTTGAAAAGACAATGTAAGATCGCCTTATAACCAATAAGCCAATTAGCTCATTTGTTTGCAGATCAGATAAACAATACATATGTGAAAAAATGTGACAAGATTCCACAAAGTAGCATGTGGAGTCCATATAACTCTACTTGTGATTCATGAGATTAGAGCCACAGCTGTTTTTGACCACAGATTGTATGATTCTCATGTTTCTCCTGTGCATGTCAGAATGCAGTTTCATGTTCACTTTCACAAATACATCTTTTGTACAAGCAACCTGTGGAAAAAGGCAAATGTATAAGTCATGTGATTTTTTACTATTTCTGTTTTACTTGCCATAGCATTTGGAAAATACTTTGTAAGTGCAGCATGCAGTTATGGTAGACTTGATTTTATTACAGAAGAACAAAGCCTGGTCCACACAAGGGCCAATGCAAGATGTCCTGGAATGAAGGATGCTTTGTTGTCTCAGGAACCTATGCAAATCACTGCAGATGACTGGTGCTAGAACATCAATAGCCATCTGATTACATACAGTGAGAACGAACCTTCAAGATACATGCCAAGACTTATAGCTTATAAAGTTTGCACTGGTTATTGCTCATATGTTTCTTGTTATTTGTTCCTTCCAGCATTCTCTTATTAGAGGTACATCCTGTGGACTGATTCATAGGTTTCCATGGAAGTATGGTTGCTACTGAAATCCCTTCTGCATAGTGAGGCTTGCCTATGGATGTGGAAACCTTCCGATTTGCCTTCTATTTGGGCAAACCAGGTTATAAATGCTCATAACTGCACTACACTTCTCTGGGCACCAGAGGCACTGTTGTGGGTACTTTGCACATGATTTGGCTGACCAATGAGGAAACCAGTCCAAATTTTTTGCCATTCTATGGATCTTCACATTTTCAGCATATAAAAGGTTTTTTGTTGTTGTTGTTGTTGTTTTGGTAAGTCCTCAACCCTTAAATTTAAACTGAAGAACTGACAGAATCATAGACCTTACCAGGGTCATCTAGACCAACCTCCTGCACAATGCAGGAAATCCACAACTACCTCCCCACACTCCCAATGACTCCTACGCCATGCCCAGAAGATGGCGGGGTGAAACCCTCCAGGATCCCTGGCCAATCTGTGTTGGAGGAAAATCGCTTCCTGGCCCCGAAATGGTGATCAGCATTACCCTGGTGCACTTGTGATTTCTCTTATGTCCCAAAACTATAAATTAAGGGTACTACCATAAGTGCAACAGAAAACAAAAATTACAATAGTACAAACATTATTGCTATAGCCCAATGATAGTGTAATCTCCAACATGTGTTGCCTCAGCTTTTTTTTTGCTTATAGTATATAACTAGTGGGCTTAAAAAATCAACTAAAATCCGACTGACTGTGTGGTTGTGTGACACATGAAAAGAAGAAGGGGTTAAAAACACTGATCAGATGAAAACGAGCCCCTCTGAGTCTCACATTTTCAGTAATGTAAAGTCAGCCATTGCATAGTCTTCAAACTTGCAAAGCACACGCGAAGTTCACAGGACAGTATCCTTAGATTTAAAAGGAACATTAAATTGTAGTAGGAAAATTTGCCCCAATTTTTCAGAGTAGCAATAGCAAACCCACAAATATTCCCAGATGTTTTCAGTATAGACAACACAGCCCAGATGTGAGTTTCATGCACTTGAGATCAGAGCAGACCTGTGTGGGGGGGGGGGGAGAGGAGGGGGAGAGAGAGGGCTAGTGAAAGAGAAGCCTATAATTTTTCTATTAAGCTTTGGGTTTTTCTGCGCAGCCATTTAACTTGAAAAACAGCTTCCCGTCTCAACTTCACATTGTTGCTTATCTAAGAAATAGTGAACTCTTTGCATCATATCTTCAAGAAACTCAGATAGAGTTACCATACTTCCTTTAAGCTGCATACAATATTAGAAGTTTGATGGAAGAGTTTAGCAGGAAAGGGATCATTGTAGAAAGCAGGTTTGCATTGCTCTGTAACCTTTCAGCATGAGTGCATAAGCCATAATAATGTGTATCAAAACGAAAATCTTGTAACAATTTCTTTGAAAGGAGACCTTGACTATGTTCGAGATACAGCTGAGAACAAAAACAGAAAGATGGAGAGAGGGAAAATATTAAAAGGCTTGATAAATCATATTTCTCTACTACTTTTATTTCTCTTTAAAATAATAGAATGTCACTATCTTAAATGTGATTTGATTTCAAATTAGCTAGAAAGCGTTTCCTTTACTTTATGTAAAGATACATGGACTGTAAATTATATTAGTACTATCCCAAGCCTAATTACACCTTTCTAAACCCACTGAAAAGTTCATTGAAGTCAATGGGATTAAGAAGGGTGTAATTATGATTAACATAGTTTAGGATCACACTGAATGTGGGTTTTGCTCCACGTGCCTTGTAGTTTTAGTACAGAGATTCAGAGAATAATGTTTACGTTTCATTACACATTCCCCCCCCCCCCGCTTTTCTAAATGGCAATTCACATTGCAACCCACTTCCTACAACACCAACTCCATGCCTTTAAAATTGCCCAAATATGCTTATGTATGGGATGTGTTATTATTTTATTATGGCAAATACATATCAATCATTTCATCTCAATTTATCAAGGCTTTGTTATATGAAAATGAATCATATACGTTGTTTGACCATGTGGACAGTTGATATAGATACTCATCTGAATGCCTGCCTGCCTATTAAAATTATTAAAATTAGCTGACCTACATCATCAAATATTAACTATGCAAATTATTAATGGGGCAGGCTGCCTTTGTTCTGGCAAATCCAGCCTGGCTCCAAACTCAGCCATCAGCTTCACCAGCCTGGTTTATCCTTGCCTGCACATATTATGCTGAGATGTACCAAGCCCCATCCCCCTTCCCTGATGTGCCATAAAGCCACTACCAGGTTCAGAAAGATGTTGCTCAGCAGCAAAGGTGCTCCTTCTTAAACCCCTCTTGCCATATAGCCAGTGATGTTCTGTTGAGGACATGCTTTCAATCACTCCCAGTGGCTCAGTGTGCTACATGCTTATGCCTGCCTATCATGAGCGACCTGCCCTATCCCTGCCAAAACTAGTCATGGCCTAAACAGTCTACGACCATGCCTAGTTTATCTACATTTATCCCACCTCTCCTGAACACTGCAAAGCAGGCAAAAAAGGCTGTCCCCACTGTCAATCAAGGAAACCCCACCAAAATTCCTGCTTTGCCCCAATTGGAGTCTGGGTACTCCCACGATATTCTAGGCAGGGTGGGTGGGTCAGCAGCAGGCAGCAAAAGCCTGCAAGGATGGGCAAGGCTTGTCTATATAGCCCCTTCATTCAGCCAGCCAATCACCACTTTGTGCCTTATTTGAAGAGGGACGGGGCAAATTAATCCCCAGCTTTACAGCCATGAATCCTTCTTTTAATGATTTTGTGCTGTTTTATTATTTTATTCTGTGTTACTTTGTAAACTGCCTTGAACAGCTTCTCTGGAAAGGTGGCATTTACATTTTCTATGCAAATAAATAAATAGGGATGCATACTTGTGTGTCCTTACCATAAGCGATCATCGTAGGCCATTTCACCCAATTTTATAATGGGTGTCGTCAATTTGTTTATTTTACTGTACTTTTGTGCCATTTGTATGCAACTGGCCATGTTAAAAATTGTGCAAATTGGAAGGGAGAAATTTGGCACAAGTCTATAGAAAACTAAAATTCACACAGAGAGAAGACTAAAGGTTTGATTCACACAAACAGCAAAGCAAAAATGCAATGAAATTTTCAAGCTAAAACAGTGAGGTTGCAAAAGTTACGTTATGAACTCTTTGCTCAGCCTTCTTGTGAGCATACAGATCGAGAGGACACATGGTTAAACAAGAAGTTAACTTGTTCTGTTCAGCAATGAATATGACACACAGTATCTCATCAGTTGTTGAGAATTCATCTTTCCTCAGCCTTACAATGCTTTCCCACAAATTCTTTCCCCAACTTTTTGGCTTTGAATTCTCAGTCTCGGAACTCAAACTACATTAATGTAACTGAAGTTTGTTCGCATGGATTATTGTTGTTGTTGTTTTCATTTCTTTTTTAAAAAGTTTTTGCTTAAAAAGAAAGGGTAAAGATTAAATTTGAGAAAACATGAGGAAGTGAATTGTATTTTGCCAATGAAGGAACCAGAACCTGACCTGAAAGCAAGTTTGTACCATACAGGGGCATTTTTCATGGTAGATTTTGCTTCTGTTTTGCCAAGGACTAAAAAACCCCACG
This sequence comes from Euleptes europaea, assembly GCF_029931775.1. NCBI lineage: Eukaryota > Metazoa > Chordata > Lepidosauria > Squamata > Sphaerodactylidae > Euleptes > Euleptes europaea. The sequence continues at coordinate 78,414,686 of NC_079314.1, read as the reverse complement.
ATTTAAATGTTTTTTTCATGGCCGCGATTTATCCCTGTCAATCTCGATGTAGTTTTGGTTTTTCATGGGAACAAAGCACACTGTATTTGACAACGGTTTGGTCTGTCCCTTTTGCAGGAGGCCTCCCCTTCCAACAGGTTCATTGTTTATGCCTGCCCCCAGCTCCGCCCCAACTCCGCCCAGCAGATTACCTCGTGCGGTTCACCAGCCCCAGCGCAAAAAACAAGCACCAGTCCCTCTGGTCTCCTCCATTTTTCTTCCACCCTCGCTCTGTTCTGCTTTTGGAACAGTCAGATTCCAAATTGGGGGGGGGGGCAAGGCAGCGCTTTCCTCAAAGCTTCCCTCTATTTTCTATAGGTGTGGAACCCATTGCCCTTTAATGATAGACAGGATTGGGGGGGCAGGAATTGCATCCATGTGCCCAGAGAAGTGTTTAGCTGAAAGTGGGAATGCCGGGGGGGGGAGGAAAGAAGGCCCCTGGCTTGCGTGCGGGCCATGATCCGGCTACACTGCATTGTGAGAGACAGGAGGGCTCCTAGCTTGCGCGCCAGCCCCAATCCAGCCAGTGTGCATGGCGGGGGGGAGAGGAAAGAAGGCCCCTGGCTTGCGCACCGGCCATGATCCGGCCACAGTGCATCGAGAGAGGGGAGGGAGATAAGAGCAGGCTGGCCGCCCCTCTTCAGAAGAGTGAGGGGAGGGAGTTTTGCCTTGGGTTTCCAGCTCTCAGGATGCACATTTTTCCCAGCCGAATTCTCAAAAATCCCCCCTTCCCGCTGGGGTAGAGGGGCATGGCGGGGGGGAGAGGAAAGAAGGCCCCTGGCTTGCGTGCCGGCCATGATCCGGCCACAGTGCATCGAGAGAGAGGAGGGAGACCCAGAGCAGACTGGCTGCCCCTCTTCAGAAGAGTGATAGGAAGGAGTTTTGCCTTGGATTTTCCGCTCTCAGGATGAAGTTCCCATCCAAATTCTCAAAAACTCCCCCTCCCCGCTGAGGTAGAGGGGCCAACAGCCCCTTCCCTTGAACATCCCCCCATGGGTCCAGCTGCCCTAGACCGAGCTGCCACCACCACCACCCCCAGCGCGCGAGGAGGACATGGCGTGGCCCCACCAGTCTCCCCCTGGAGCCGTCCATCTGACGTCCCCCTGGGCTTGGAGGTATGGGCCCAGCTCCAAGGCCCATCCCGGGCGAGGGGCGGGGAAGGCGTGCCGCCTGCCCACCCGCCAGCCTCCGGGATGGAGGGAGAGAAGTGCCAGGACTCTAGGCAGGCAGGCAGCAAAAGGGGTAGTATTATTGTCCGAGCGCGAAACTCCCCAGTCAATCACCGTTCTTGGGGGAGGAGAAAGGAGACGTCACAGGGAGGGACACCGGAACCGAAGCAAACAGTTTTTCATGGGCATCCGAGCAACAAAAAGCATTTCTACTGGAAAGTACGGCTCAGAAGTGGTTTGGTTTGCCACTGACATAACGCGGCTTTTATACCTCTATCAGGGAAAAGCCAGATCTGCAGTGAATAACCAAAATTTGACTCCGACGCAAATCAGTGTCGAAACAGCAGCAAATCTCCGTGAAAAATTCCCCACAGAGTGCTTACAGTTGGAGAATAGGATATTTTGGTATCTCATTTGACAGACTTTATTTGCTAATGTCTTTGCAACAGCATCAGAAAAATTTACCAGCCTTTTGGTTTGAGATTAATCTTCACTACATTAACGAACATTGATCCACTCAAGTTCCCAAAGAAACGTCATCCAACATTAAGAAGCTCTTCAGGATCACCACTGCATCAATATTTAAGTCATTCTTAATGGCGACCCATCTTAGCCATAATCAAATCTATTTGCCACAGCCATTATTTATTCATTTTACAGATGTACTAAAACCTACATGGAAGCTTACAAAGAAAAGTGTCAGAACCCATTAGTCAATAGATTAATGGGTTAAAATTAACCTTCTGCACTGAATTTGATCAACTTGCTATACTTATGGAGGTCAGGGCGGCAAATAATGTAGCTTTCAGCAGCATCTTTTGTTCTTCCAGAAACCAGTCAGGCAATGAAGTTTTAAGTAGTATTTGCCAGTGCATTTCTAATAGGCATTATGTTCTGCAGCCCTTCTGCCATACTGTTTAGTGTTTTAGTACATCTTTCATTGCTTGTCTTACATTTATTTTGCCATAATTGTTTATGTTCCTTCTAGTTGAACCTAGCATTTTAATTTCTCATTTTCCCATTTATTCCACAATAGATAATTTTCAGTAAAGACAAATATATAGAAATATAAAGCCATATTAGAATAAGACCCATGAAAGAACAATTGTAAAGTCAGTTGTAATGCAAAGTAACAGTGAATTTTAAAAATCTAACAGGTATTGTAGGCAATCTTTTTGGTCCAAGTACTGAAAAAAATTAAAAGTCTACCTGTGAAGATGTCAGTGTGCCAGCAAACAAAAGATTGGAAAGGGAAGAAGAGGGTAGTAGGATACTGAGAATAGGTTGCCAGGTCCCTCTTCACCACCGGTGGGATGTTTTTGGGGTGGAGCCTGAGGAGGGTGTGGTTTGGGGAAGGGAGGGACTTCAATGCCATAGAGTCCAATTGCCAAAGCGGCCATTTTCTCCAGGTGAACTGATCTCTATTGGCTGGAGATCAGTTGTAATAGCAGGAGATCTCCAGCTAGTACCTGGAGGTTGGCAACCTTAACTGAGAACCAGAAACCTTAAACACCTTGGGAATGTAGAACTTGTGTGATTTAGATTTCAACTAAATCACTGTGCTATATCATTTTCACTGTGATATTTAAAGATTTTTTGTGTGTATTCATATGCACAAACCTTATATATGTATAAATGGGTTCAATCCAAAGATCCCCTTCCCAAAATAAGGCATCTTCCACCATTGGAAAGAGTCTTCTCTCAGGGCAAATGGTTTCCTCCAACTGAAAGACTCTTAAGATAATCCTTGTATCCAAGACATAATCTACTAATATACCTAATGGCAATACTCCTATTTTCCTACACTAATATTGAAATATCCATACATTGTAAAAAAAAAAAAAAATCAGTGATATATTACTTTTAAATCATAAACTATGCTATTTTTAATTTTTTAAATCAGTTTTAGAGCATATATGACTATCCAAAACATCTGAATGTTTCCAGTATAAATGCTGACAGAACATTTTGATTCTTATACCTCATAAACGGATCATGCCAAGGACTTCATTAGTACAGTAACACACACAAAAAGAATATACACTTTGTATGGTTTCCAAAGCACCATTCCAAAAACAACACAATTTAAGCCTAGATAACCATGCTATTTGGGTAAAAAAAAAAATGCAGTCAAGATTAAAATTTCTTTCAGAGGAAAAATAATTCTCTGTAACTCTCTGTAAACAGAACAACCACTTGATTTAACATGATTTTCCATTACAGTCTTATTAGTGTACTACCACATTGCATTTGTTGCTGCTTAAATAGAGATTGCAATGACCAACAGAAAACTATAATGCAAATGAGCCATCATCCATTCCCCTTGTGTAAAATGATTATAATAGGAATTTGTTTTAAGAATATACAACATAAATGACACATTGCAAATAAGTAACCTTGGAAATACGTTTGAATAGGATGATAGAATGTGATCCAGCCATTTTTTTCCCCACGGGTTAATCTCATTTAATGTCCCTTATCCTACATGACTTCTTTTTCATGTAGGTCCCAAGATCCCCAATACAGCTTATTTGATGGTCCCAGTGGAACCTTCATCCTTTTTCCCCCCGCACCAGGAGAGTATCTGGTTGGATGCAGTGCATAGAAATTAAATGATAGGTAGAAATCTCAATTGTTCATTGTCTTTAAATAGAAATTAGACAAATTTCATCAAATTGGTGTTTAGGTTCATCAGTGTGCTAGCAACAAAAAAACCACCATGTCCAGTGGCCTCTGAAAATCACTGCTGGAAATAACAGTGGGATGCTTGGGCCTCGGCTTGTAAGCCTTCCAAGGGCATGTGGTTAGCTACTGTATGAAGCATAGGGTTGCCAGGTCCCTCTTTGCCACCAGTGGGAGGTTTTTAGGGTGGAGCCTGAGAAGGGTGAGGTTTGGGGAGGGGAAGGACTTCAATGCCATAGAATCCAATTGTCAAAACGGCCACTTTCTCCAGGTGAACTGATCTCTATTGGCTGGAGATCAGTTGTAATAGCAGGAGATCTCCAGCTAGTACCTGGGGGTTGGCAACCCTAATGAAGCAGGATGCTAGACTAGATGGACCATAGATCTGATCCAGCATGGCTAATCTTGTGCTCTAATGCAATACCTTACGGATATTTGCCATCTACTCCTTTTATTACATAAAACATCTGATTGTTCTTTTAAATGAATGGCAATTTTTAAAGGAACATAGAACATATAGACCAATATAGACAAAAATGTGTAACAATCCCAAAATGAGTTACCAAGGTTCATCATCAAAAACAATAATTTTTATTAACCAGCCACAAAAAACAATGTAATCTCTCTTTTAACCACATTTCTGCTTATGTTTTCCTCCCACTGTCATGTTTATTTCCTGTGTTTTTTATAAAAAATAATGCTTTAGTACTTATTTCTTAAGTGCTTGATCCTGATTGATGTTCAGTGAAGTTCAATTTGATTTATGCAAAGGATAAAAGCTCCTCATAGTTATAAAGTATAGAATGTTCAGCAGTTTGCAAAAAAAAAAAAAAAAATCCAGCATGCACCAAATACATTTTTTTAAATGATGTTACTGTTGACTTGCCTTTAAGACCATTGGGATGTAACAAACACTTAAAAACTCACAGCAGAACACATCTGAACCCACCAGGGATTGTACCACAGCAAAGATGGCTGCAAGTAAGGAACATTTTTCATATTTTAATGTAGGCTATTTTAAGAGCACCTATTAAAGAAATGCGGACATGACATGCACACTGTTTTTAAGCATATGTTTACAGAGAAGAGACTGCCTGCAGAAAAATCAGCTTGAACTGAGCTGGTAATAAGCTGTAAATCTGGGGTGTTCCAATTTGCAGATTCCCTCTGTGCCTTTCTGTGCTGTAACTAACGAACAGGTAGTCTACAGGTTTCATTTCACATAACAAACTGCCTGATTTTGAAAGCCCCTGGACTCCCTTTCTGTCAAAACTGCTATGTTACGTTTGCCCAATTCAAAAAGAGATTATAATAAGTGTATTGATCTGTTCATAACCATGTGAGCAGAGTTCCATAAAGAGGACCTGCTATTTTTTTAATGAACCTATTTATTGTACTTTACTGTGGTTGCCAGTGGAATGATCTAATTTGTTTAACTGAAAATTTTCCACTTATCTGTGCAGCAGTTAAGGAATTGCAGTGATGTAGAACCCTATGTATCTCTCATAGGGTTGTCAGCCTCCAGGTGGGGCTTGGAGTTCTCCCAGAATTAGAATGGATCTCCAGAAGAAATAGCACCTTGGAGGGTGGAGTATAAGGCATATAATCTCTGCTGATCTTCCTGACTTCCCAAACGCCACCCTCCCCAGGCACTGCTCTCAAATCCACATAAATTTCCAAAGCTAGAGCTGGCAACCCAAATACCTCAAAGCATTTTTTTTCCACTGGTGAATGTACTTAGTTCATATACATAGAAATATAAAAAGGGGGGGAACATGACTAAACAGGTCCCCCCTTTGTGGACTTATTGGGCAGGATGCAAAAGAGGGGGAGAGGTCGCTGCCAAGCTGGGCTGCCGCCCGTCGCCATCTCACAAGGCCATGCCAGCCTTGCGGTTTCTTCCCCCGCCCTTACCAGCAGTTGGGCGGCATGTCCTGACGTCACCCTTCCCCATGGAGGATGGGGCGGAGAGCTTGGACTGCAGAGGTTTTTGACCGTGCTTTGGATCGGTCGCCGAGGGATGTGCTGGGATTCCTTTTCATCGGCAGTGAGAATGAACGTGGACCGTTTTGGAGTCCCTGATGCCATAGTGGTTCAATTGGGGGAGAACGACCTGCCGGCTCAGAATGGGCTGGACCTACGATCAAGGATTATAAGGGACTTTGGGGCCTTGCATTCGGAGTGGCCGGGCATCCCATTATTTTGGTCTGAGCTGTTGGAGCGGCGGGTGTGGCGCAGCGTGGCGGAGCCGGACAGAGTGGACTTTGTCAGGAAGGTGTGCCGTGCCGTGGGCCATTTCATCGAGTCACTTGGGGGCATCGTGATTCGCCACACGGAGATATCATTCAGGTCACAGGAGCTGTATAGCCCTGATGGTGTGCACCTGTCCGACTGGGGTCAGGATCTGTGTATTTGTTGCTTGTTTTTTTTTTTTTTTGTTTATCCTCACTATTCCTTTCTTCCCTTCTGTACCCCTATTTATTGTTAAAAATCAATAAAAATATTTATATATAAAAAAGGATCTGTGGCTGCACGATATTTGGGGCTCGCTACTTTGTTGGTCACAGCAGTAGGAGCATTGGCGGTAGCAGGGCGGTAGCCCCTGCTTTTTGGCGGGTTTTACATGGGGTCTGATCCAAGAAGGGAAGATGTGCTTTTCCTTCCTGTTTGTGGGGACCCCATAAGGGGTCTTGGGATGGAGTACAACAGTGATGCCCAGCTTGGGGGCCTGTATTGGGTGCTCCAATCCCAGGTGGCTCTGGCTCCACACAGAGATGCCTGTCCTGGTGCAGCCACCTAAGCGCTACTCCGGTACTGTGCCCACAGGTGGTTGGGCTGTTTATTGATGCTTTGGATATATATATCGGGTTACAGGGTGGTGACCCGATATCTTGGATCTGCCCCCATGGTTTTCCGCCAATGCTCCATTCTGTTGTGATCAATAAAACTGTGGCCATTTACTTCCCAAAGAGTATGTGTATGTGTGTTTATTTAATGTTACTTCTCCTTCCCCTTTCCTTGGAGCCGCCTGCCCGTTGGTCCACAACAACTCTTTGTCTAGCAAGAGTAAAAAAGGCAATAACTTATTGCCCTAACTTTCATCTCAAACTAAACTACATTTATTCAAAGTCCCACTGATGTCTATAGGATTTTATTCCAAGTAAATACACTGAGAGCACAATTCTGAGGGTTGTCTCTGCTCTGGTGGCCATCCACCAGCTGACTTGCAGTGCTGCTAGTCCACTCCCTAAGAGTTCCACAGAAACCGGGAGGCAGGCAAAAGACCCAGGAGCAAGGCCATACATGCCACAACCGCATCAGCAATCCCAGCAACCATGTAGTTGCAGCCTGAACACATCACATGGTGTGACACCAGGGTCTGACAGTCTGGACAGAAAGAACCACTTTCAGGGCAGCAGCAATGGGGACCAGGCCCTGCCCACAACACAACCAAGGAGCAGGAAGGGGTGGGACCATGGGGCCATGCCTGTAGCACACCCCTATCCCCTTAAAGGCAGAGGGCCCCATGACACAGGAACTGGGCAGCAGATAGAGCAGCCAACCACAAAATGTCAGGTAGTGAGGTTATGTGTATACTGTAATTCTAATAATAACTCTTCATCATTTCAGACAGAAGCTCTATTTAACAGGATTTTAAAATGACTGTATTGTTTAAAAATATTGTACAGCTTACCTTCAGTTACACAAAATCCAGCTCCGGGTTGGGAAATACCTGGAGATTTTGGGGGTGGAGTCTGAGGAGGGTGGGGTTTGGAGAAGGGATGGACTTCAATGCCATAAATTCCAATTGCCAAAGCGGCCTTTTCTCCAGGGGAACTGATCTCTGTCGGCTGGACATCAGTTGTAATAGTGGGAGGTCTCAAGCCACCACCTTGAGGTTGGCAACCGTACTCAATTTCTTTATGCCATCATCTGATTGGGTGACTTTTTTTATTGATGCCAGCAGTTGCAGAGAGAGTGCATGAAGCTGTCCAGTCCTCAAGGTGTCTGTTAATCCATGCTCATCATGGTTAGTAAAAAGTTATGTGAGGAGAGGAGTGTGAGGAGAGGAGGGCTGAACCCTTGAAATAATTCATGCCTCCTTGAAAAAGGAAACATTGAAAAACATTGAAAAAGGAAACACTGGAAGTAGTTCTAAGTCCTTCACATTTTTTAAAAAAACCCAGATATACAAATCTGTTTCCAATCTAACCTTCTGACAAGGTGGTAGAGCTCATGGTGGCAAGAGAGCTTCAGGCTACCCTGGATGAAATGAATCTTCTGGCTCTATTTCAGCATAGCTTCTTTTAGGACTGAGTCAATTTTGAACTCCATAGAAGTGTGCCATGGAATATTCAGGCTTCCATTTTATGCCCACATACCATTTAACATCTATGCAAAACCAGTGAGGCAGGTTGCAGAAAACTATAGCGCAAAGTGTAATCTATTTGCCGTACCATCCAGGTATATTGCAGCACACCATATCACCACTCAACTGAATTTTGCATTTGTTGTTGTGAGACATCAGGGGAGTAGCTTTCTACAGTTCTCTGTAATTGCCAAGTGCTGATAAGTGTATGCATCAATCTTCAGCCACATGCCCGCTGTTTGGAAGATAGATCATGCTAAAACCTTTCCATAAAAATCTTTATGTCACTGGAAGCAGTTTTTCCTGTACTATCACAGATGCCAATACCACATGACAATTGCTATTCCTAAAATAGAGTCAGACACTTTATAAATCTGGCAATATTTATTTCATTTACAAATTTGCCACAAGCAAAGCATACGGCAGTCTAGAGGTTTCATAAATATATTCTAGAAAGATGCCTGGATGCTGTATTTAATCAGCCCAAGCCTGGTGTCTGGCAGACTACCAACTAATGTGCTGCTGCCAGCAATGCTATGAAATCACTGATCCTGTCTAACACAGGACACACAACCATGCCTCTTTCTTTGGCAATTCAAAGATTAAAAGGAACAAAAATTTCCTATATGTAGGCAGAGCATTACTTATTTATGCATACGGTTGTGCATGATTACAGTATAGCTCTGACATTCATCTGTGTGGTATTCATGCCAGACAGACAGGAAACAGCAAGAAAGATTGTTTCAAAGTTGTACCAGTAACTGATTATAATGTGTTTACTATGAAAGCTTTTAACCCTAAGGGCTATAATTTAGTACTACATTCAGAAAGTTAAGCAATGTCCCATTCTACCTCCTTATTATAAGGTATGCATTTTCTCTCTCTCTCTCTCTGATGTATTTGTGAAACTTTCCCATGTGCTTCTAGTTAAGTCCTTTGCTATCAACAGATCTAATACGCAAAAAGACAGAAGGATATTTGTTGTTGTCCTCTTTACTCTCGCCTCTAGAAAGTATTAGCAGTTGTGACCTTCTTGCGCACAAAAGTGTGTGTTTTTTCTATACTGTTTGTTGTGCACTGTATACAAATTTGTGAGCTGGTTCTCCTGGAAGGGAGAACCATGGAGGTGCGGTGAACCTGAGCTACTAGATTCCCTTTTACCCAAGAATCTTTCATGTATGGCGTGACTTCTACCAGTGAGCCACAGAATCTCTCTTTTAACCCTCTGCTGTCATTCCTAGTAGTACAGGAAATGTAGTACAACTGAGCAAGATACATTTGTGCTATTTTACAACTAATTGGTTGTCTTTATTACCCCCTTACACATGGCAAAGGAGGTTTGTGATAAATTAACCAACCAGTGTATTATGATCACAAGCCGCCATTCAGGTCCCTGCTAAATGCTCAGATGAACAGCGAGTTTAACAAACACATTAAAACCTGTGAAACATGGAAAACAGAGATCTGGTGCTTCTTCTGTGGTGCCTAATTTGGCAGGCAGGCAGGCAGGGCAGAAGCCATAGATTTACCTTGTAAACCTACTCTAAACTTTATGCTATGTATTACAACAGAGGTGTCAAACATAAGGCACGAGGGCCAGATCCGGCTCCTTGAAAGCTCTTATCTGGCCCACGAGCCAGCCGAGGCAGCCACTCCCCCCATTTCCGATCTGGGCTGTAAAGCCTTCTGTGGGCTCACCAGCCAAGGCAGCCCCCACCCCCCCAGTCCCAAGGTCTCAATGATCAAAGACTGTTAAATAAAATAAAATACTGTAACAGTACATTCCTAAGGAGAGTTACTCCAGTCTAAGCCCATTGAAATGAATGTGCTATTGTGTTAAGCAAATTTGTATTTTAAGTAAAAAATAATATCATTAATTGGCTTTGCCTGGGTCTTCTATAAAGTTTGTATCTCTGGTACCTGGCATTAAATTTATTGTACACAGGGCCTGGCCAGATGAAGTGGCATTTATGTCATATCTGGCCCTCGTAACAAATGAGTTTGACACCCCTGCAGTCTCAGTGAACTGTGGATGTGAAAGCACTGTACATGTGGATGCATGGTCATACTCTAAAGAGGAACACGAGAATAGAGTACATGTGTGAATGAATTCATGCTCACAGTGACAAGCATGACACAAGTACTTATAAGTATTTATGGACGTCCTGTCATGTCTTATTTGGGTTACAGCTCTCCATAGTCTGAAGGAAGCATTGTTAAAGGTGGTAGGATCATGTATTTCTCAAGACAACAGAGATATTTAATTTTACTTATATTTTGCTGTACATAATTATAATTTTACCATTGTGCCTAGGCAACTGGTGTTCATCAAAACTTTTGTGCTTTTACTATTTGAGAACACTGGTTGAAATATTTTGAATATGTACATACATTGCATGTGCATAACTGAATGATGAGGTGAAAACTTTGGTTCTTCACTGGCAGTAGAATTTGGCACAGGCAAGACAATGTTATTGGGAAATTTTAATTGTGAAACATTGTGAACTATTTTGTTTTGATTTATAATGTGACTGCAACACTTTTTGAAGCACTGTTGCTGAAATATTTATGAACTATCAATAAGGTGCCTAGCTCTTGAGATTGATTTTTCTATGCAAACATGCAATGTCCCTGTTCTTCTTTCTGAACACTAAAAATCAGAAAATATGAAAGGGGGTGTTTCCAGAATGATTTCATTTTCCCTTTCCAAAATTGCACATATTTAGGAAATGATCCAAAACCTCATGTATAGAGAGCCTCCCCATTCTCTTCTATTAAAGAGAAATATTCCATCAGTCTAGTCCAGGGGTGGGGCACCTTTTTTCTGCCAAGGGCCATTTGGATATTGATAACATCATTTGCGGGCCATACAAAATTATCAACTTAAAAATTACCCTGCTATATTTGGTCAAACATTTGGCCAAGAGGCACGACTGGAGACGGCTCTGAGTGTCTGCCACATAGAGTGACTCGCTTTTGAGCTCTGCCGTCCCCAGCTGGGCCCAAGAGATTCAGGCAGAGCAGCAAACACAAGACGGAGTGAGCGACAAGCCGCTTGGGGCTTGTAGGCGAAGGAGCCCGGACCAGTAATGCCCCGATCCAGCACTTTCCCACCCTTTTGCAGGACTTAGAGGGGTTAAAAGTTAACACAGTTTCTTGGGCGGTCTTGGCAGCTCCATAGCTAATGACTCTCCTGCAAGGTGGGGAAAAGGTTCCTTTTCTCGGCAAAACAAACTCACATCGGCCTTGAATAGAGGCTATTCCTGTCCGCAGGAGGGAGAGGATCGCCAGTCTTAGATCCTTCTGAGCTAGAGATCTGCCAGGACTCGTGAAGGGCCAGACCAAATGACTCTGCGGGCCTTATATGGCCCCCGGGCCTGACGTTCCCCACCCCTGGTCTAGTCCAACTAGCAGTGAACAAATGCAGAAGCTGGCTTCTGTCTGTGTTTATATCTCTAGTTAGACGATAAGCCATACAGACTGTTTCTGATAGTACAAAACTTTATTCAGCAACTGCAGCTGAACGTGTGTAGATGTAGACCCTTCTAAGATCATTGGTGATGGTATCAATCATGTGTTCGAGATGACTCCTTTAGCAAATACTGATGGGCCTAGGCCCCATATGACTACAACCACTATATTGATTTAAGTTAACTATTTGTTATTCTTTACATACAGATTCATTGTTATGTCAGTTAGCATTTAAAGGTAAAGCATTTAAAGGTAAAGTAAAATCGTGAGAAAGAACCCTCGCATAATGTTGGTATAAACTGGATTGATAAAAGATGAAACAATGTATTGTTGCACTTTGGATAGCCTTGAAGATGCTCTAACTAGCATAAGAACATAAAGTAGATACTGGAGAACAACTAAAAACCTGAAGAGGTATGGAATGTATAATAAAAATGAGCATATGCCCCCAGCACTGTCTTGGTTAGGATTCATTCTACTGTTTTTTTAATCCAAGGATTTTACTCTGAAGATCATGCATTGAATTTTTGTGAAATTTTGAGGAGGAGAACCCAAGTATTAAAGAGTGAAAGTTTCACCATTTCCTTGGTATCATGCAGACAAACAGGAAAAAAAATAAAGTTCTAAGGATGCATACTTCCACAATTGGAAGGATCAGGGACCCTTGGGAAAGTCCATCCAAATAATGCAAATTCTTTCAAAACTAGCCATTTGCTTGCCAAAAAAAAAAAAAAAACATAAATCACAACAGCTTCATAATGTAAAAGGGTAAGTTTGATGCAGATTTTATTTTTTCATATTCTTTAGTCCTGACCCCTGACCTGGATAGCTCCAGGCTAGCATGATCTCATCAGATCTCAGAAGCTAAGCAGGGTTGGCCCTGGCTAGTATTTGGAAGGGAGACCTCCATGGAATACCAGGACCATCAGATGCAGAGGCAGGCAATGGCAAACCACCTCTGAACATCTCTTGTCTTGAAAACCCTACAGGGTCACCATAAGTGAGCTGTGACTTGATGGCAAAAAAGGTCCTGAAAACTATAATTGTACACTTCACAGCACAATAACAAAAAGAAACCCCTTCAAAGTTAGCCCTTTTTGTGTTGGAAAATGTAAAAACTACTAGTCAGCATACAAAGGGGAAATTTGAAGAGTTTCTTTCTAGTTATTTTGGGGGGGTGGGGGTCCAGTTTGCCTTTCCTAGGATTCTTTGAACTTTGGGTTGCAGAATTTCTCCCCAGTGTGTATGGTAAAAACAAAATTACCAAAAAGTGTGAACCCGTCTCAGACTGCTCATCAGATCTCTTACATATCAGCTTTCAAGAGCAGTCCAATAAGGATAAACAAGATTTGATTGCAAAATCCACCATAATATGATTTCACAATCATCCCTAATATATACATGCTTGCCCAAGAAAATCTATTTACAAACTTGAACTGTAAGTATATATAAGTAGCAGTCTTGATTGGAACTGACACACTGTAGCCAAAGCCAAATTAACATGAACACTCACACTGAGTGAAATAAAGTTATTCTGTTCAATAAAGTAGCTTGAGATCCATCTGTGGCATTGGGCTAGTCAAAGTTGGCAGAATATTGTGAGGTAGAATGATAAGCATTGACACAGCAGACACCAGAAGTTTTAGAGGTCAGCCTTCGTTAGGATAAAACTTTAAAATATGGGTGTTTATCCAGAGCTCTCTAAAACCTCTTGAGTCAGCAAAAATTTGGCAGGAAATCTCAGTTCAATTCTAGTTCTGGCTGGTAACCAGAAGAACAGAGGTGTGCAAAACTGACAAGTGTGACATACTGTCAGAGAAGGGAAAAACAAAGAATTCAGAACTGACAGAGACAGCGGTGCTGGACAGGAAAATGTTGGGTGTGGAAGGAGGGTAACAGCATGACATCTTTTAATGGCATGGCAGTTTTTTAGGACAGCTTTTCCATGTGAAATTCCATGTGATTGCCTTGTGATCTCCAACACTGTGCAGCCCAACATGATAGGACATGTACGTGACATGTGACAGCAATCATTTCCATTACGTATACTTGGAGCACCACATTACTTTAAAGACTAAGTAAAGTTATCAAACTATAACAACTCAGGTAAAGAAGAGCTGGCACAATGCTTAGTGCTTTTAAGTTTTAATGACAGAGCAGTCCTAAGGAGAGTTATACCCTACAAGGTCTATTGGAGTCAATGGGATTGGACTGTGTACCAGAAGCTTTTGCCATCAGTTGTGTTTCCAAATTCAACTTGCAAAATGAATTCAGATGGCTCATGTCTTCAGATTTAAATGCCAAGCCATGCTTTGGTGGGACATGGACCCATAATTATGTTAGTGGCAGGGATAGCGATGTTGATGTGGCCTGTCTGCTCCCTCTCTGCTCTAGTAAGACTGGTTAAGTAGACAATGTGGGAGAGGCCAACAATGTGATTTATTCACACACTAGGTTGCTGCACCTGAATGGCCAGTGAAAATATCATGGAAACAACAGAACCCGCTCTGAGCCCAGCTTGCTGGGAGTGAGGGCGGGCTTTACATGTGATAAATAAATAAATAAACCACCAGAAGGGTCATTGTCCAGTGAGTGGACACATGCTTTGTTTCTGGTAGACCCATGTTCAATCCCTGGCATCCTCACTTGAAGAAGTTTAGGTAGCAGAATTAGAACTGACACACTGTAGAACAAGTCAAATTAAATAAACACTAGTGTCTATGCAACAAAGTAGCTGAAGAGACACTGCCAATCAGGGTAAATAATGTTGAGCTAGATGGACCAGTGGTTTGACTCACCGTAAGACAATATCACACATTCACATCATTTATTATTTATTGCATTTTCACACCTTTCCTTCAAGTTGTTTAGATTGGCTTACATAATTATCTTTTATCCATTCCTTCCCTTATCTCCTCATAAAAACCTATGAAGTAGACTACGGTGAGAGAGAATGACTGGCCCAAGATCACCCAGTGAGCATTATGGCCGACTGAACACTTGAACCTGAATCTCCTGATGTTAAATTCCAGGATATACCCAGAAGGCTTGCTGTGAAAAGCAGGCATGTTGAAAACTACCACTATAACGTGCTAGCCAGGCAAGCATATCTTGTTCAGACTTCTTCAGTTACACAACGAAGTGCCTCTAGGAAACCCATAAACAAGACAACTGCAGCAGTATTATCCTGCCTGCGTTCCACAGCAATTAATATAATAGGAATGCTCCTCTGATCCTGGAGAGAATAAGTATGCATCATGACTAGTATTCATTTTGACTGGTAGCTAGGGCTGTCAAAAAAAAAAATTCGGTACAGTTCGGATTCGGCCGAATTTGGCCCTTGTGGGTTCGGTACGTGCTGAAGTCCGAACTCCCCCACTTCGGATCCGTTCAATTGGGCGGGAATTCAAAGTTCGGAAAAAAAAATCGGCCGAATAAAGCCATTAAAAACACAACCGCACCTTTCCGTGGCTCTGGGGGCGGCATTTTTGGGCTTAGAGGTCCCAAACTTTCAGCAGAGCTTCAAAGGACGTATATTGAAAGACTCCCCGAGTTTTGTAAAGATTGGGTCAGGGGGGGCTGAGATATGGGCCCTGAAAGGGGTCCCCCCCACCCTTAATGTGTATCTCTCAGCAGAGCTTGCCGCCCAGGCACAAAGCTCCCAGCCCCGACAAACAGCTGATGAGAGCAAGGGCGGGGCAGGTGCTAAGAACTTTGCAAAGCAACACAACTGAAAAGCAACACCTTTGCAAACATGCAAAGGGCGGGGCAGGTGTGAAGAATTTTGCAAAACAATACAACTGCAAAGCAACACAAGCACGCAATGCAACACCTTTGCAACAGTGCAAAGCAACACCTGACACCTGGGAGTTTGCAAACCATGGAAAGGGACAGAGGCAGCTAGCTATGCATAATGAGCAGGAGGGGGTGGAATTTCTCCTTTTGCATTGGACTTGGGACCAGGCAGATGCATTCTTTAAGTCACCATTTGAAAACCAGTTTTGAGCAAGCATCAAAATAACCCAACTGATCTTATGAATGAGGAAAAACCTGAAGAATAAAAATGAAGCCCCCTCTCAAGCCAGGGAGAGAGAGACTGGAGGGGGAACACACACCCCAGGCAGAACCGGCAAAAGCCCCCTTTGGCTCCCCACCCACCCACAGAAACTGCTCCCTCCCTCCCCACACACACACACAGACTCTGCTTTCCCCCCCCCACACACACACACAGAAAAGAAAAATTATAGATTAAAGCCCCCAAAGGGGTCTTACTGTGGCTGTCTTCTGTTCCAGCAGGAGGGGCTGGGAGGCTGGGTAATCCAATATGATTCCATTTGTATCCAATATAAGATCCATATGTATGCATCTCTCGAGGGTGATCCATTCATCCCAATAGGGAAAAGGGGAAAGCCCATATCTCGGGGGGCCCTGACCCAATGTTTACAAAACTTGGGTGGTCTCTTAAAAAGCCTTGACTGAAGCTCCGCTGAAAGTCTGGGGTCGGCACACCCAAAAATGCGCCCCCTGCAGCCACGGAAAGAGAAAAGGGGGGAGCCGATATTTCAGCCCCCACTGAACCCATCTTTACAAAACTTGGGTGGTCTCTTAAGAGGGATTCTCTGAAGCTATGATAAAAGTTTGGGGGCTGAACCCCCAAAAAAGCGCCCCCTGCAGCCACGAAAATGGAAAAGGGGGAGAGGAAAAAGGGGTGGAGCCCATATCTCGGAACCCCCTGACCCAATGTTTACAAAACTTGGGGGGTATCTTAAGAAGCCTTGTCTGATGCTCCGCTGAAAGTTTGGGGTTGGCACACCCAAAAATGCGCCCTCTGCAGCCATGGAAAGAAAAAGGGGGGAGCCCATATCTCGGGACCCCCTGACCCAATGTTTACAAAACTTGGGTGGTCTCTTAAGAAAACCTGTCTGAATATCCCCTGAAAGTTTGGGGTCTGTACCCCAAAAAATGCGCCCCCTGCAGCCACGGAAAGGAGGCAATGTGCACAAGCACCCCCTTACACACACATGAGGATTTCCCTCTCTCTCTCTCTTTCCCCGGCCGGCCGCACATCAGCTGATTCCTCCAGTACTCAATCCTGACTGATTGGCCAGAAGAAGACCCAGCTTGGCCACCGATTGGCCGGGGGAGGAGAATGCTGCTTACTGAAGGTTATGCTGCTTACTGACGGCCCCGAATTGGCCGAATTTATTCGCGAACTCCCGAACTCGCTGAATTCGGCCCCCCCGGTTGCCCGCCAGTTTTGAGTTCGGTTCCTCCCGAACTAAAAACCGCCGAATCAAGGGAAATTCGGTTGATTTTCAGTTCAGGCCGAACCGAATTGACAGCCCTACTGGTAGCCATGGATAGCCCTCTCCTCCATGAATATGTCCACTCCCCTCTTAAATCCTTCCAAGTTGGCAGCCATTACTACATCCTGGGGCAGGGAGTTCCACAATTTAACTATGCAATAGCAAGAAAGTATGATTATGTGAGAACCCACTTGTAATCATGCAAAAGGAAACATCTGAATTCATCCAGGTGCATCTGAACACATTATGGAATGATCAGCTCCCTACTGGCAACTGGCAAGGAAGATTTGAGTTAAGCCACCAGGTGTTCAAGAATAACTAGAGGAAAGAAAGTCCATAGACCCTGTAAGTTAACACTCCATCCACTCCCATTTGGTTGTAAGAAGAAAAAAACACCTGCTGGACTTGGCCAAACAGATTAAATCTGCACATGGGCAATAATTATGTTGCATACTTTTCTGCCATGTTATGGGGGTTCAGTTAATATACCTTATGTTTCCTTGCTAGGATTTAAAACAATTTCCCTTCAAAGGATTTCGCTTCAGAACACTGGAAAGTATTCATGTTACATAAAACATTCATCATGGCAGAACCATTCAAGAGAAATTATAAAAAAGAGAGAAATATATAAAGAGGAAAGAATTGATTCAAAAGATTCAAACATTCATTGATATCATGAGCACAACCTGCACTGGCTGTCCACTTGTTTCCAGGCGGAAATCAAAGTGCTGGTTCTTAGCTCAAAGGCTATAAATAGCTTGGGTCTGAGGTGCTAGAAGGATCAGCTCTTCCCATGTTGTCCTCACAAGCTCTGCTTTCTATGCCTCTGCCTACAGAGGTGAGGGGATGGTGACCAGAGTCAGGGCTTTCTGAGTGGTGGCATCTTACCTATGGAGCCAACTGTACTCTCTTTTAGGAGAGAGGCTAGATCATTCTCTTTTACCCAGACTTTTAATTAGTGGCGGATATTTTAAATTGTTTTACAGTCTGTTATAGCCTTTTATAAGATCCTTTTAAAAGTGTTTTATCCTGTACTATATATAACTTTTAATACTGTTTTTATTCTGTGTTAGTAGTTTGTTAATGTAATTTAATTTGGCGTTTCTATCAGAGTATATTTACTCAAATGCAAGACTAGGGATTCTTCCAGGTAGATTTTTTTTTAATGCATATAACATTTTAAGGGCGTCGTCTTACATTCAGTGTCGTCTTCCTTTTGAGTAAATATGGTATTTACCTGTTAGCTGAGTCAAGTAGGTTTCCTGGGGAGGTGGTGTAGAAATGTTCTAAACATATAATAAATAATACATTTTTAAAAAAAGAAGAAGAAGTGGTCAACAACTATTCTTTAATTGTTACATTTCATGAGACAATGTGATTGTGAAGTATTGGGGAAATTGTTTTTTTTCCCTTCAGATCCAGGTAAAAACCTATAACGTATTTCTAAAGATGGGGGGGAAACACATAAACAAAAGCCAAATGAATATAACATTGTTGAACAGAGAGCTCAAACCCAGATTGTAAGATTAAGGATTAACAGTATTATAACAAAAACATTTTAAAAAGGCACTCCATATTCCATTACACTTATACAAGGCATTTCTTTACATATAAATCACTCATTCTTGAAATGTTAAGTCTAGAAGTTCTATAACCCAGTCTTCAATATTTGGAACATGCAAGTTTGCCAAACTTTTAGAGTCATCTGTTGAACTACTAGGACTGCCTTTCCAATATAGCACATGTGTTACATATTTAAAGTCCAGATGACTGGTATATATCCAATTATTAAATGAATAAAAGATAATTCATAAACAGTTTATAGAGTCCCACTGTCATGAAGCTGGCCAATGTACCTTAGTGTCAGTTCAGCCAGAAGCCAATGGATACAGGCTACAGTGCCCTTCAGTTTCCTGTGGTCCTCAGGGTACTGGAGGCATGGCAGCTGGTGGGCTGTTACTTTTCACAGAATCAATGGGTGCCTACGGGCTATGCTGCTGTTTTTATGGGTTTAGTTCTGTGCCATTGCTTGGTGGCAGCTTAGGAAGTCAACTAACCCCTGCCATGCCTTCAGGCCTTCCCCCTCCTCTTGACCCTCTCCCTGTCAGGCCTGGTTGCAGGCCACATCTTCCTCCTAGGCACAGCCCTGTTAGCTGTGTCACAGGGCCAACAGCTCCAACACTGAGGGGGGGGGGTCTTCTGCAGAGGCTGTGGTGGTCTTACTGATACCACAGAATGTTCTGGAACCTGACTGCTCAGTAGAATAAGGATGGATCACAGGATGGGTCCCACCAGGGAAGAAATTCCTTTGGGGGTATGCATCCAGTCACTGATCCCTGGGCATCTACATAGACATGTGGCTGGCATTAGGGTTGTGCAAAAACAAAAAAATTCAGTAAATTTCAGATTCAGGGTTTTTCGGCCCAGTTTTTTCCACTAAACTCAGAATAAATAAAAACTGGTAAATATTGGCATTCGGCTTGTTTTCAGATTTCCCGAAAAAAATCAGGCCAATTATAGTCAATGTGGATTTTTTGAAGCTCCTGGGGTGCATTTTTGGAGGCAGAGTCCCCAAATTAGCATCATAGCTGCAAAGGAACTCCTTTGATGGTCACAAAAGTTTGGTGAACTTTGGGACAGGGTCAATTTTATAGGCCCGCAAAGGGGTTGCCCCCATCCTCCAGGCATTTGCGAGCCAAGCTGGCTGAAAGAGCCAATTCCAGGCTGGTGCCTCAAAGTCTGGGGTCTGCCTTCATTTCTGGGTCACTTTGCATGATGTCCATGCAAATTAGCTTCCAAACAGAGGAAAAAGGCTTAAATGCAAGAGAAATAAGGCAAGGAAAACATTTCTTTTGAAAGCAAATGACATCCTGTGAGCAGTCCTTTATTGTGGTCATGAAAAATCTGATTCCAAGAGATGGTCACGGAGTGGGGAAATGAAGCCTCTACTCGGGGGGGGGGGGGCTCAGTTTGACAGCAGGTTTTTCGGGGGGTGAGATTGGAGCCAGCCAAAGTCTTGACCATGGAGGCTCTCTGAAGGAGATTACTAATCCATGTGGATGAAAAAATCTCCTTCGGATGTCTGATGTTGTCAGCAGCTGTTGAAGCTGGCTCTTTTTATTTGGAGGGTATATCCCTCCAGACGGGACTGGGTGAGCCTGGTCTTTTAATAACTCTTCTGCTTGCAGACTAGTCTTCTGTGGGGTGATATACCTGGAAAGTTGTTTAGACCAAGTTGGCTCCAATTACATGATCCACATCTCAAAAGGGGTCCTAACAAAACCAGTCCAAAAAAAGGAAGAAAAAGGGGAGAAAGCAAAGAGCCATGCCTTTGAGAAAAGGTGAATAGTCAAACCCAAAAAGCCGAATATCTATTTGGGTTTTTCAGGAATCAGCTATTCGGCTTCAGCCTTATCCCCAGGTTTTGGAGTTCGGTAAACCCGAAACCTGAAATTTACTGAAATGGCTAATTTCAGGTTTATTTTCAGTTTGGGTTTATCGACCCTAGCTGGCATCCCACCTTGGCCAGGCTGTAGCTGGCCATAGGGAATCAGTTGAGTGCCCTCCTACTCCGTGGGGGTTCCAGCTTAGCACTGAGGGGGCAGGCTCAGAAATGTATACAACATTGATTGCAGAAACTGTGATATAAGATGCCAGGTTCTGTAAGGAGTATTTTATTAACTATATGTTTAAGGAGGCTGTTTCCTTCTCATTTGTTTTTTGTTCCCAGACTTCCCACCTGTCATGAAGGCCTGGAGAGAAATGCAGATGAGTGCTGTTCTTACCTTGTCAGCTCCAGAGTGTCTTACAAGTTGGATTTCTGACAACTTCCAATTTCTCTTCTTTTGTACAGCAGTGCCTTGCCTCTTGTGTTAAACTCTGGTTCTATACACCTTTTAAGGCATGCCAGGTAGCTTAGGACAGTTCCGGGGGGTAATATTTGAACTAACCTTGCTCTATGCTGTGGCATCCATGCTCCATGCTGTGGCTGGCCCAAGTATTAGGAAGTATTTTTTCACACAACGCATAGTTAAATTGTGGAAATCCGTGCCCCAGGATGATGGCTGCCAACTTGGAAGGCTTTAAGAGGGGAGTGGACATATTCATGAAAAAAGGGGTATTCATGGCTTAGTTAAAATGGATACTAGTCATGCTGCATACCTATTCTCTCTAGTATCAGAGCAGCATGCCTATTATATTAAGTGCTGTGGGACACAGGAAGGATGGTGCTGCTGCAGTCATCTTGTTGTGGCTTCCTAGAGGCACCTGGTTGACCACTGTGTGAACAGACTGCTGGACTTGATGGGCCTTGGTCTGATCCAGTAGGGCCTTTCTTATGTTCTTATGTTCTGCTGATTATAGTAGGCTGCTGCCTTGGCTGGTCTGGGTCAGCATGCCTGCTGGAAAGGTCCTGGGTGTGCCCTTGCAGATTCTCCATGGGGAGAATCAAATCTTCAGAGGTCTGATGGTCCTCTGCAGCTGATTTTCCCCACTCTGCCCTGTCAGTCAGCTCTGCTCCCATATGGTGTTCCTATTCCACAAAAAGAAATTGTTAAGTCCCACAGTCATGGACCCGATCTACATAGCCTTGTGCTGCACAGCTTGGCATCTGGCCTGTCGACACATGTACCTAGGTTTATATTGGCCAGGCAGGCACCACTTCAGCTGGGGGCCAATGGGTACAGGTAAAAGTGGTCGTCAGCTTCCTGTGATCCCTATAGCATTGCTGGTATAGCAGCGGGTAGAGGGTTGCTTTTTCCAGACTCAGAGAGTACCCATGGGCTATGCTGCTGATTTTGCAGTTATAGCTCTATGCTTTTGCCAGGTGGCAGCTTAGGGAGCCGACTATCTCCTCCCATGCCCCCATGCCTCCCACTGCTCCTGCATCACTCTACCCTGGGGCTGGGATGTTGCTACACCAGGACTCAGGAGCAGTGCAGCAGTACCAGGTCACTCTGCCAGCATAACTTTGGATTGTACTATATATCTCAAGGATACTCCAGCATAACGGCTGGTTGGCTTTCTGAGTATTTTTGCCATTCCCTGCCTCCCAGGACTGTGCTTTTAATTAAAATGTGAAATAACTACAGGCAGAGCTGTTTCCTAGCGATCTTCATGGGACTCCCTCCCCGGTGAGATTTGCCTGTCTCCCTCTATTGTTGTCTTCTGCCACTGGGTGAAGAGTGTATTGTTTAGTTTGGCATCCCCCCAACTGTTATTGTCCTTCTTCCCTGGCTGTGTTATGTGTGTTTGTGTGTTTATATGCGTTATTGAATTAATTATTTTATATGCACTTTATTTTAAATGCTGTTTTAATGTCTCAAAAGTTTTAATGTTTTGATGTTCTCTGCCTGGGGGGGCCCGATTTCAGAAGAAAGGTGGCATAGAAATGTTTTAAATGAATGAATACCAAGCAAATAAATAAATGAATGGTCACTGATTATGAATCCTGATTCTTTATTCAATGACAAATGTTTTATGTATTTACAGCCCATTCCTGAGCTTTCAGCAGCTGGGGACGGCATGGCTGAAGTGCAGCTGCAGCACCTCCAAAGCCATTTTCCAGTTACCGAAAGGCTTTAAAAAGCCTTTCATTGGCTTTTCATTTCTTAAATGGGGCATTTTGCCCCATTGAGAACAGTGAGGCTGCACCACCAAAAAGGCAGGTGCAGCAATGCTGTTCTCCCCGCCAGCGTGCCGGGCTGAAAGGGGACAGGAAGCTGCCTACTGGCAGCTCCGCCCCATGGCACACCCCGGGAATGCCCCCCAGGATGCCGAAATGGGGGTTTGTGCTGGTGGGACGCCGGTGGATGGCCCAGCTGGCATTCCTGGGCAGTGCTGCCACGGCAGCACCAGGAGACCAGTGTCCGGGTCCCCCTGATGGTGCCTGAGCCCACCTGGATGGCTTAAGAGGGACGGCCGCTGGCAGCCATCCCACTTATGCCAGCACAGCTCCTTTTTGGCCTCCAAAGGACTTTCATCCTTGGAGGTCAGGAATGGGCTGTTAGTTATATAAATAATAGAACCTGTAAATAATATTTATTATGTTTAGATCAAATGCTGGGCATTCATGAAGTAGACATATAAAGAAACTCTAGCTTGGGGAGGCAACTGAAATATTTTCGGAGCATCTATCATTTTTGGCCTCTCTAAAATTTTCCATCATGCCCAAATAGTTGGAGATGTTTTATCTGTTTGCATCTCCATTTTTTATTATGAGGCAGATTGTTTTGCAGGTCCTGAACAGAGAAAGTGTCAAACCTGGGGGTTTCTTAAAAGGGTAGGAACCTAGAAGGTTGTGCCACAATGATTAAAAATAGTACAAAGATATACTTATTATTAAGTGCAATTGCACTTTAAAAACATAAACCTCAAAGCATAAACATAAACTTCAAAAGGTAAATTTCATACATATGAGGAATCACATGAAACAGCTAAATTGGTTGCACAATAAAAACCACCAAGACCATATTGTGCAACCTATTTATTGTGCAACCAATTTAACTGCTTCATGTGATTCCTCATATGCATGACATTTACCTTTTGAGGTTTATGTTTTTACATCTTTTAAAGCGCAATTGCACTTAATAATAAATATATATCTGTAATATTATTTTTAATCATTGTGGCTCAATCTTCTAGGTTCCTAGCCCTGTTTCATGGATTGGGTATTAGGGCTGTCAAAAAAAAAAAATTCGGTACAGTTCGGATTCGGCCGAATTTGACCCTTGTGGGTTCGGTACGTGCCGAAGTCCGAACTCCCCCGCTTCGGATCCCCGGTAATTCGGGGGGATCCGGAGTTCGGGGGAAAATTCGGCCCCAGCGCGCCTTCAGAGGGATTCCCTGAAGGCGCGCGGGGGCCCTTTAAACTGATCTGAGCCTCCCAGCTGGGAGGCGCAGATCAGTTTAAAGGGCAGCCCGCCCCCCTTCAGCGGGCTCCGCTGGAGAGGCTCGGGCTGCCCTTTAAACTGATCTGAGCCTCCCAGCTGGGAGGCGTAGGTCAGTTTAAAGGGCAGCCCGCGCCTCTCCAGCGGAGCCCGCTGAAGGGGGGCGGGCTGTCATTTAAAGTCATCTGCGCTGGCCAGGAGGCGCAGATGAGTTTAAATGAAAGCCCGCGCCTCTCCAGCGGAGCCCGCTGAAGGGGGGCGGGCTGCCCTTTAAACTGACCTGCGCCTCCCCGCTGGGAGGCTCAGATCAGTTTAAAGGGCACCCCATGCCTTTCAGCGGGCTCCCCTGAAGGGGGGCCGAATTTGCCGAATTTATTCGCGAACTCCCGAACTCGCTGAATTTGGCCCCCCCGGTTGCCCGCCAGTTTTGAGTTCGGATCCGTCCGAACTGAAAATCACCGAATCAGGGGGAATTCGGTTGATTTTCAGTTCGGACCGAACCGAATTGACAGCCCTATTGGGTATAGCTCCCTTGTTTTATTGGTTTCCTTAAAAGGGTCCCATCACCAATTTTACATAAAGTATTAGGCCAAATGGGCATTTTCTGTGCATTAATGGAGCAACCAGGAGCCTTGTGGCACAGAGTGTTAAGCTGCAGTATTGCATCCAAAGCTCTGCTCACAACCTGAGTTTTATCTTGACAGAAGATGATTTCAAGTAGCCAGCTCAAGGTTGACTCAGCCTTCCATCCTTCTGAGGCTGGTAAAACAGGTACCCAGCTTGCTGGGGAAACACTGTGATGTGACATCACCCCATGAATCAGTAATGACCTGGTTCTTTTTTTTTTCCTTTTATCCCTTAGAAGCTCCTTGATCAATTGATCTTGAGCAGCATTGACCTGGTTCTTGCACAGGGGACTACCTTTAATGGATCAATTTAAAGCCAAATCATTCCACATAACCCGTGATGCTATTATCAGGAGAAATCAAATTACATGTAGACCTTAAAGTAATTTTAAATTCAGTCATAAGTAAGATAATTAAATTTCCATCCATCTTTTTGTTCCTAAGAGTGTTTTTATCCAAGGGAGAAAATAAGCGGAATGATAATTTGTTAAATCTAGAAAATGTGCCTCTTCATGTTCAACAGGCAAATGTAATTGTAGAATGAAGACTTCCACTCCAGTAGAACAATTAAAGGGCACAATTTGTTTTATGAAAGTTTCTTGCCGAGATGAAGAGAGGCCTCCATTTACTGTAAGCTGACTGGTATGTTTCCTCTCTCCCACCACCTCTATCTGCCTCATTTTTGCTTATTCAAAAAGCATGGAAATTACAGCTTTGAACATGCATTTGCCATTGATATCCTTGGCCAAAGTCTGACCATTTTCCCAGTGGTGAGTAGCACATGTTTAAATCACTAGCATATTTCTAGTAAAACATGGTGAATTAATAGTTCAAATGCCTGTAGAGGTTTCTAAGGGAAGGTACAAGAAGTGCTGTTCCTAAATTAGTATTAAAGAACTGAACATGAAAAAATCACTTTGGAGTATTAGCATTTTATATTTCTGGGTATACACCCAATTCTTTGTGTAGAGAGACTGGTAAAGCTAATCCCCAGCAGGATCAGTATTGCATGAATATTTCAAAGATATTTAAATACATTTTTAAAAAACTACAATTCCATATTTTTCTGTACAAAAGGAGAGAAATCAGAAATTATACTTTTAAAAATGCACCAAGTACTCCCATATCTTCGAAATGTTTACACAATACTTGACATTTTGGAAAATTAGCCATATCACTACATCATCATCGCCCTTTTCCTTTCTATACTGTTTAAAACACATCCTACTAAGGTATGCTGTTATTATCATTATTAATACATTTGCCTTTCAAAATACTTCAAATGTGTTGCCTTAATTTGGCGAGACAACAGTGCTCTGTAGTCAGCCAGATGCATTCTCATTTTACAAAGCAGGATCTGAGACTCAGAAATGGAGACTGAAACTGGGCCACCCATTAAGTCTATGAACACACAGGGATTTGAACCAAGATTGCTCAAATCCAAGTCTAACATGTTAAACACCAGACCACACCGATCCTTGAGCAAGGCCACTCATAGCTTATACTTGTACTTTAAACATCAGGGTCATGAAGCATTGCACTGGTTTTAAATAGGATTTGTTCATTTTGAAAAACCATAAAATCACTGGTACTTAAAAATAAACTTTAGATCCCCTAAAATTGTCTCATTTACATTTTAGAAGGCTGATTACATTTAAACCTCACTTTGAGACACTGGGCTAGCACTGGCCAACTCTGTCAATGCAGCCAGCCCATTCTTTCGCACAATGAGTAGCTGTACCTTGGCCACAATAGAGATAAGACTAGGGTTGCCAGGTGGCTTGGAATGGTGGGTAATTGCCGGATCACAGCAAGGATCGCACCTGTGGCCGTGAGCAAAGCGATCCCGTCACTTCCGGTTTACTTCCGGAAGTCCCACAGTGTGAAGGGATAATTTACCATTCAAATGGGGGGAGGGTTGAGTGGTAAATTGTCCCATTGCTCTGTTGGCGCTTCCAGAAGTAAACCGGAAGTGATGGGATTGTGTCACTTGCTGCCACGCATGTGCGATCCCTGCCCCAAAAATCTCCTACCGGAGGAGAAGTGGGACCTGGCAACCCTAGGCAAGACAGAGGCTGATTGGTCGCTATCCTTGCCTTTTCCTCCACATAGCCTTAGCAGAACAAAGTTGGGCTATGTAAGGCTGAAGCAGGGGGAGCAGCACCAAGAGGATGTGATATCCCCTAGTAGTGTAGATAAGTTTAGATTTTAGACTTAATGATTTTCTCTTTGGATTGTAACGTATACTTCAAATGTGGAGCTACAGCCTATTTGGGGCAATCTCCGCTGAGCCTATGAGTTGGGTCCTAAACTTCCACTTCAAAGCCCAGCCATAATGGTACCACTGATGTCCCCCTGCTGTTGGTACTAGTATCCTTAACTCCAGATCACACAGGCTGCCTCAATACAATGTTTAGGAACTGAAAACACATTAGGGATTGTTTTCTTTCTCAGCTCCAAGTGCTGAGAAAGAAAACAATACCAGTGGACTCCAAGCATCCATTTTAATAAATAGCAAAGAAAGAAACTCCCTTGCAGGCTAGAAGTTAGGTGAAATATTTTTTTATCTTACTGACATATTTTCTCCCTTTCTTCCCACTTCAGCTCAGTCCATTATTTACTTGTAAGATATATCTTAAGCTCTATGCAAGCAGAAATTTCATAAAAGAAAATGAGTTGGCTCCAGCTCCCTTTGGCTTAAGTGAGGATCCTTGCTTTGTCAGAGGAAAATTCATCAGAAGGGAGTTGGGTATTTCGATAGAATGTTGTATATTTGTGATGCTTAAACTACAAAAAAGCATTTTGGATAAACATTTTATCTAAATTGTTATATCAGACATTATCCTTCAAAATGTTAATCAAAAGATTAACTGTGCCACACTAAGAACGCTCTCATGGGTGTTCTTAGTGTGGCTCAGTGGGCACCCAAAGTGGCTGACATCATTTGCTTCTCCTCCAATTTATCCTCACTCAAACCCTGTGCAGCCCATGTGACTGACCAAAAGTCACTGACCAAGCTTCCATGGCAGAGTGGGGATTCGAAACTCAGTCTCCCAGATCCCAGTCTGACACTAACTACTACACCACATTGGACTTGCTTAGGCTTGTCCTCATTGTGCAGTGTTAGTTTTGACAATCAGCCTGATCTGAGTGTGTGTAAAGTGCCGTCAAGTTGCAGCCGACGTACGGCAACCACAGCAAGGGTCTTTCCAGACCAGTAAGAAGCAGGGGTGGCTTGCTATTGCTTTCTTCTGTAGGGTCTTCATTCATAAGAAACCCTGCTTAGTTTCCAAGATCCGGTGAGATTGGGCTACCATGCGGCCTTCCCTCCTCAGCCTGATCTAGAGATCCACAAACACAATGGCGCTCCCTCCCAAGTGATGATCACCAAGAAAGAGAAACAGAGTACACGGGCATCCAAACGTAAAGAAAAGTGCCATGCTACAAAGACAGTGCATGAATAAAGCATGTTATTCTATGCATTGATAGGACACATAATTCAGAGTCAAACTAGACAGAATGGAAATTATGAACTTCTCAGCTTTATAAAAGCTCAGTTACAGCTGTATGAACTACCAATTCAGATCAGGACCACATGGGGAAAGCAAAGGGGGGCTTACCCTCATGCTTCTGAATGGTTTCATTAATCAAAACCTTACTCCACCACACTACTACTAGCACTTCAAAGGAAAAAAAGACTAGTTTCCCACATCTTTTCTTTAAAAGGCTACGAACTGCACACTGATGGAAATGATGGAAGTGTGGGCTAAGCCCTCTTCCCTTTCCATGTGCTGTGATCCAGTTCAGGTCTCAAGGAATGTATAACTGAGCTTTAAAAATGCTGAAAAGAAGAAGAGTTGGTTTTTATATGCCGACTTTCTCTACCACTTAAGGGAGACTCAAACCGGTGTACAATCACCTTCCCTTCCCCTCCCCACAACAGACACCCTGCGAGGTTGGTGAGGCTGAGAGAGTGTGACTTGCCCAAGGTCACCCAGCTGGCTTCAGGTGTAGGAGTGGGGAAACAAATCCAGTTCACCAGATTAGCCTCCGTCGCTCATGTGGAGGAGTGGGGAATCATAGAGTTGGAAGGGACAACCAGGGTCACCTAGTCCAACCCCCTGCACAATGCAGGAAATTCACAACTACCTCCCCCCCACACACATCCCTAGTGACTAGAAGATGGCCAAGATGCCTTCCGGTTCTCCAGATCAGACTCCAAACCCGGTTCTCCAGATCAGACTCCACCACTCCAAACCACTACTCTTAACCACTACACCATGCTGGCTCTCCACACTGGCTCTCCAGTTATGGATCTCCCAGTGTCTTATTAGTTGCAGGGGCAGTAATAGCATAAAATCACACACACACCCCACACACACATACAAAATTAGCAGACACTGGTCATCAACATTTTTCTGGGTTATGCCCACCAATTTGGTTTGAAACTACCATACGTACCAATGATATAAAGCCTGAAATACCACTTCAGATTTTAATCATTTATTTATTTAGAAAATCTATATGTAACCACAAAGAATTCATCTTTGATTCAAAAGAGAGGGAAAGATTGCATGTGTCCAATATGTTGTTTATTTTTAAGATATGTTTTCTGTCACAAGAGTAAGGCTATGCCAGGAAATTGTTATGATTTCTCTACATTTTCAAAGATTTTAATGAGAACATGTACCCTTTTGCATGTACTTCTTGGTTTGTCAGCCTACATATACAAACTAAGATACAGAACTATTTATCTTCAATCTCAAAACAGCAACCTATAAATATGAAGGTTGCCCAAACAAAAAGTATCACAAATCCTCAAATTACTTTCTGTGAAAGAGACTGTTTATATGCAGGACTTTTCTTGAAGAAAATTACAATGAAGAAATGCCTTGATCAAAAGGCAGGCATTGCAGCAGTTCAATCAAACAATCAAAATGGGCTCCCTCGCATCTATGCAAGCTTAGAAATGCAAGCAAATCTTTCATCCTCTATGTAAATCTTGCCTTATGGACTTTTGAGTATCTTGTACAGCACAAAGTCTCTCAAGATCAGTTTCATTAGGGGTTATTGGTTGCTGTATTTTAGGAAATTCTACTCATGCATGCTTTCAATCTTGAATATCCAATATGGAGCTTTACCAATGATTCATATACTGATCTGCACAGTAAGTGCAGTATACCTGCAGGAAAATGTCATTTGATAGGGTGGCATCATAATGTGAGGTGCTAGAACCCTAGCAGCAAGTTTGCTTTCTTTATCTTTGACTATTGTGCAAGGCAAATATGGAATCTTTTTATGACTTGGGTCATTTTGCTGGTATGTGGAAAGATCCACCTTGTTCATTCAGAGCTCCAATCATTGGATTTAAGTATCCTCAAATTAGGCCAACTTGGCTATTAGAATATACCATTGGGGACCCACAAGAAATTTGCAAGAGCAGCCATCCTACCCCTACCTTTGATTCCTCCTCTCTCCCTCCCCACTTCTCTCAGCATATCTCTCTTTCTCTCCCCCATCCCCTCTTTCTCTCTCTTTCTCTCTTCCATGCCTACTGTCACTCTTTCTCTCTTTCTGTCCCCCACTCCATCACTATTTCTGTCTCTGCACTCCCACTCCATGTGTAATTGGACCAAGGTCCCTCAGTGAGTTGTCACAGCTGAATGGGGAATTGAGGTCCTAGTCTGAAATTCTTAACTACTTCACAACTCTGGCTTTTGTGGAGTGGCTGCTATTGAACATTAGCAAGCAGCCAAACCTAGATGAATCATGCAAGTTGTGTAGTATCAAGTCATTCAGCAGACCTCGATGGACCTAGCCCTAATGAGTCCTCCCTCAAAAGCCAAAACAGCCCTGGAAAGGACCATATCTCCTACCGTTGCCTTTAAATGACAGAAACCAAGCTTGTTGTAGTTGTCTAGCAACAGCCACTGGTAGCATCCATTTCCTAAAGCTACAGGCACTCATTTAAACATTTTGGATTTTAACCCCCCCCCCAATTTTGTTTTTGTTTTAGATTTCAGATTTTTTTGCAAATCTGAGGCATTTTTAGGTTTGTAGAAAGACCAGTCTTCCCTGTTCATGGGCCCAATCTCAGATTTGTTCAATTTGTCTGTTAGAATATAGATGATACCAAGACACAGGTAAGTAAAGAGTGGAAATATAGACATTTTAGTGGACAAATCCACAACACAGTTATTTAGTTAGCTGCCAGTATAAGGCAGAGAAGGAGATAGGCAAAGAACAATAAATAAATCACAGAGAATGTGACTTACCTCTTGAATGCCAGCAGTATGGCAGGTGTTTTAGTCTTCTTCTCCAGCAGCAGAATGTGAGAAAAGACAACAACTGATTTGACTGAGTCTGCTGGCTGTAACTGCATAGAGTCTCTGTTCAGTTGTACATGCTAAGAGAGCATGAGATAGAAATCTAATGGTGCTCAATTTCTCTGTATAACAATGAATTAAGTATTCATTAACATCAAAATGAATATGTAACTCACTACTGTATTTTCTAGTTGTTTAAAGAACAGGCATGGCACTTACATTAGCAGGGGGAAATCTTCATATGTTAGTTTACTGCCATCTTCCTATTTTATATGAAGATAGCCTTTAGGGAACGTAATGATTTTGACCTGAACCAATATAATTAATTTCATCTGAATCATCTCCTGTTTAATTGAGCCCTCCATTACTCTCTGTTCTATAAAAGGGTCAGTCTAAAAAATAAAGTCCTTGATGGCAATGTAAAAGGTCACAACTTACATTATAAGTGTGTCTGGCCCTGGCTATGGTGAAAACGATGTCCTTGCCCATGCGGTATCAGTCCATTTCTCTTCTACACTTCTTAAAGGGCAACTTGTTAATTTCCAGTAACTCAAAAGACAGGATGTGCGGGAAGCTGAATGAACATCCAAATGAGAGCCATCTGTAGACATAGAGCAGGATGTACGCTGCACCATGGCCTGAAGCGCATATGAGGTTAATTTTTCCCCCGGTTAAAAATACCACTTCTCCAAATGCAGTGTTGTTTGTTTTGAAGAAAAATGAAAAGAAGGAAACAATAGGTTGCGCAGAACAAAACAATTTAGTTTGAAAATAAGCATCAGAGGGTGGGCGATGTGCCATGTGGCAAAATAGATTTTCCATCAGTATATTTTAAGAAACTACAAAAGCTGCTTTCTAAACATTGATCACTTTTACTTAAAAGAGAGGAACTTTGCCAGGTAAAAACTATATTTGTAATGCCATTTTTACTACATATTCCAGAGTCATTTCACATAGCCAAACCAAACATCATAGATGCCTATTCAACTGTAAAGATAGTGTGGATTAGATCTGGACCTAGGACCAAGTAGGTTTCCAAATATTTCTGCAACCATGAACCGTACATTTTATATCTATATTCCTTCCTATTTAATCTCTTGTTTGCATAGCTTAATGTAAATTTCCCCTGTTTTTTAATTGATAGCATGATCATTGAATCAAAATTATTAAAGAAATCAAGGAAATAGAAACTTGGAGTTGAACTCTTCAACTTCAGCTTGAAACTATGCATACTTACTCAAAAATAAGTCTTATTACATTCAGTGGAGCACATTCCAGGTAAGTGTAGAGTTTTGCAGTTTCATTTCTCACTGATATCTTGAAGCAATTCACTATGTATTGTTATATTTCTACTGAGGTTATTTAGGGACAGTCTAGCCCAGTGATGGCGAACCTTTTAGAGACCGAGTGCCCAAACTGCAACCAAAAACCCACTTATTTATCGCCGAGTGCCAATGCGGCAATTTAACCTGAATACCACCCCCAGAGGGGGCCCAGAGGGAGAGGCTAGGGTTGCCAAGTTCCTCTTCGCCATGAGTGGGAGGTTTTTGGGGTGGCGCCTGAGGAGGGCGGGGTTTGGGGAAGGACTTCAGTGCCATAGAGTCCAATTGCCAAAGTGGCAATTTTTTCCAGGGGAACTGATCTCTATTGGTTGGAGATCACCTGTAATAGCAGATCTCCAGCTAGTACCTGGAGATTGGCAACTAGTTCCTTAGTGTTTTCTCTCTACATATCAAGACAAATGGAAAGGTGTTTGGAGGATAGCGTGTGGGCACTTCAAAGGTGGAATAGGACTGCATGCCCCTCCGCCCGCACAGACCCAGAGGGTGCCGGAGAAGCCGCTGGAGGGAAAAAAGGAAGGAAGGAAGGAAAGAAGGGAAGGGAGGGGGAAAGGGAAGGAAGGGAGGGAGAGAAAGAAAGAAAAAGAGAGAGAAAGGGAGAAAGAAATGGAGCAAGGGAGAGAAAGAAAAGGACAGAGGGAGACAGAAAAAGAAAGAGGCCATTTATGCATGGGAGGTTTTGCCTTGGATTTGCCACTCAGTGGGGCGCGGCAGCAGGCTTGTGAGAGGCGAGCAGGGTGGGGCAGAGGGCGCCTCCTTCGCACCCACCGACCAGCCATGCCCCTTCGCCCGCACAGGCCCAGAGGGCGCCGGAGAAGCCTCCGGCCATGCCGAGTGTGAGCGCTCGGCTTCTGTTCCCCGCTCTCCCACCCGCCTGGCTGGCCGCGCACGCTCCAGCGGTGGCAATGGTGGCAGCTTCTGTGGGAGAGTCCGGGGGCCACCGCCAATCATGTCGGAGGTTCCCCACCCCTGGGCTACAGCCTCCCCCATCCGGGGTGGGGCAGAGCCGGAAAGACCAGTGCCTTGGAGGAACCGTGCGTGCCGGCAGAAAGGGCTACGCGTGCCGGAAGTGGCACCCGTGCCATAGGTTCGCCAACACGGGTCTAGCCAATTGAACCTAAATTGAATTCACAATGTGCAAAAAAAATATTTTTCCAATTGCTGTCCATGGGTGGAAATAAACTTGCCTCCTCTAGCAATGGTGAATATCTCCTTTTCAAACATTAGGCCCTTATTATGAGATTCCACCATGAACAGCAGTATTGTTTCAAGGTCCTGACCTGGATAGCCCAGCTAGTCTGATTTCATCAGCTCCCAGAAGCTAAGCAGGATCAACCCAGGCAAGTATTTGGATGGGAGACCTCCAAGGAACACCAGGGTTGTGAGGTGGAGGCAGGCAATGGCAAACCACATCTGAATGTCTCTTGCCTTGTAAGCCACACCAGGTGACTTGACGGCTGGGGAGGGAGGGCTAGAAATTGAATAAAATAAACTAACAAATAGAATTGTTTCAAGGGGTTTAAATTGGCCACCAATATGATGTTACTTGTTCCCTTTCTCACCTTGTTACTTGAAATTGTAGCACAGGAGTGGGAAGATGGCAGGGCAATGACTAATCCACCATACGAAGACTCCATGTACATCATGCATCATGGCACACTGGCCCCTGACTGGATGCTATAACATGGTGGCTTGTTTATTGTTCAGGAAGAAAGTGGTTTCCCCCCAAATAGCCATTCAACCACCACCACCCCTCCTTGTGAATTCACTTTTCCAAGTCTCATATTTAAATGAACCATGCTCTGTCCTTGGGACATACATAACATTCTCAGAAGTGGAGCATTGTTCTACAGATAAGTTGATTCTAACTATCAAAAATGAAAGAAAGTCTGCTGAAACCAAGAAAGGAATTGATGTAATCAAGTTCTTGCCTTGCACTTACCGTGGCTGCCAGCCTCATCTGCCTTATTTGATGTAGGCCAACTCAAATGTCCTGAGGGAAGAACTAGAACCTTGTGACACACATGGAGTGGGAATGAAGCATCACTTAAAGTCAAGTTATGACTTTGCTAGAGGAAAGCTATTGCCGTCCATATCTTTTCCTCCTTTTGTTGCTTGCTTTAAAAGTTATCCTCACAGGAATGCCCATTGCTAACAGTTGTCCGGTGGTGGTGGAAAGTGCTGCCAAGTTGCAGCCCATCTTATGGCAACCCTGTAGGGTTTCAATGCAAGAGACGAACAGAAGTGGTTTACCATTGCCTGTCTCTGTATAGCAACCTTGGATTCACTTAGTAGTCTCCCATCCAAATACTAATCAAGGCCAACCCACTTTAACCTCCAAGATCTGACAAGACCAGGCTAGCCTAAGCCATCCAGTTCAAGGCAGCTGCCCACTAGGGAGTGCTATTTAAACCAAGACCACAGAGTTATTTCTTTTTCAAAAACTCATCAGTTAGTGGTTTTGTCCTTTGTCCATTTTAAGACATTGTCACTGGCAGTTGGATGTTTGATATACCCAAAGGAAAATGAATTATTATTTATTATTTAATATGTGTGAGCAAAAAAGGACCCAGAGTACAAATTTCCCCTGTCCAGCTCTCTACAGTTAGGTTGCCATTGCAGGGATACCAGACCCTTAGTCCTGGGACTGGTCAACCTTTGGGGAGCTGGTGGACCTGTTGATCCAGAAGGGCAATCCTCCCAGGCCTCAGCTAAAGTATGCTGGGAGGTAATTGGACCCAGCTACGCTGCTGGCAGGTGCTGGAGTTCTTGAGGCTGCACTATGCTGTGGCCAGGATCCTGCAAGGAAGTATTACTCTCAGAGCACTATTCTAGATCCACTGTGGGGTTGTGTGCAGCCAATCTGCCACTTCACCTTCTTTGCGCTAGCGGGAGGGGGGCTATGGGCCTGGGTTCATGTCCTGTCTAGTGGAGGCCTGGTGACTGTCTCAGAAGTCACTGGAAAGGCCTCCCTTGCATGTGCTGGCAGGGTGGCCTCTGGCTGTGCTGGACCATTGTCAACAGTTGCCTCTGTAGTGCCGAGCCCACCCCCACCCCCCGGTCTCTTTGATCCTCCTCAGCCACTGGCCCTGACTCCTTGGGATCATCCTCTGAAGTCTCTGTCACTGCGCTGGTCAGAGGGGTTCACAACGCACAGTTAAATTGTGGAACTCTCTGCCCCAGGATGTGGTGATGGCTGCCAACTTGGAAGGCTTTAAGAGGGGAGTGGACATGTTCATGAAGGAGAGGGCTATTCATGCCTACTAGTTAAAATAGATACTGGCCATGATGCATACCTATTCTCTCCAGGATCAGATGAGCATGCCTATTATATTAGGTTCTTTGGAACACAGGCAGGACAATGCTGCTGCACTTGACTTGTTTGTGGGCTTCCTAGAGACACCTGGTTGGCCACTGTGTGAACAGACTGCTGGACTTGGTCTGATCCAGCATGGCATTTCTTATGTTCTTATGTTCATGAAAAATAACTGAATTTTCCCATCAAGGCAACTTTGCAACATGTCCTTGTTAAGCATTAGGGTACATTGGTATCCCAGCTGAATTGCATTAGTTTAGCCAAGCTAATGTTAATTTCATCACCCCAGTTATGATTCTGTTCTTTGCCACAACCTAGCTTTCTTTTCTTTCCACTAGAAAAGTATTCTAAATGGCTCCTAGCTATCCTAGTTCTAAATACAACTATGTTAATGGATGTCCCCAAGTGATACATGTAAAGAGGGGAATAGCACAATAAATAGGTGCCACCTTCAAGCAAAACCTTTTGAGAAGTTCTTCCTTACCATCTCTTGCTGAGATAATATTCCACTGCACTTTTGCAAAAGGTGGGGAAGATAGATTTGATACAGTTTGATGTCTGTGTACTTTCATAGTTTGGTGTCCCACAATCCATACTGGAAGGAGAAAAATAGCATGAGAATGATGGCATATGTTCCTGGCCAGTCTTGATCAAAAGCTGATAGATGGAAAAGTACCAAACTACAATATGCTCTCTCCCTCTCTCTCGCTCTCTCTCCATTAGTTCAGAGATTTATGCCCTAAGCTACAAGCTGCCAAGTACTCAATTGACAATACAAAGAACATTTTGCACCACTTGTGTGTGTTCAAAGGACTACAAATACCATTAGCAGTTGTATACCCTGAAACCTCTACCACCGTGCTCCTCCACTTCCATAACTGCACTTTGGTGTTGAGAGTGGAATGGGCCTCAACATCTTTTGCAGTGTTTGAAATGTTTGGGTATTTTTATGCAAGAGGGCAAAGAATTATTTTCTGCTGTTTCAGAGGCCAAGCCTGGTTTTTATGAATTCATGTGACATGAGGGTACATTTCAATTGAGCATTAGGAGAAACATCTGGGTGGGAAGAGCAGCTTGACAATAAAACCAATTACCTAGGGATGAGAGCTTTTCTCTGGAGGGAGGTTTTCAAGACCAGACAGCCATCTGTCAGGGATATTGTAGTTTTGGATTTCCTGCATTAAGCAGGGAGTTGGACTAGATGGCCTATAAAACCCCTTTGAATCCTATGGTTCTTTATTTAAAAATGCTGTGAGTTGGCTAAAAATCTCAGATCATTAGAAACTTATCTAAAGTTGTTTGCTCCATTTTCAATAGAAATGTTAGTTTTATAAACGAAGAGCAATTGTTGCTGGGTACTGAATATGTATACAAACATATACCAACAAATGATTATTTTAGTGTACAAATGTGTATGTTTGCAGGACATGAGATGGTATACAGAATGTATTGTGATACATTCTGACTACTATAGACAAAGATAATAATTGTAAATATCACAAAACCAATCAATGCTAGACTCTGGACTCAATGTTCATATGATGTTTCCCCTTCAGAAGGTAGGCTATATTTGCCAAACTGCAGCCTACTTTGGGAGGCACCCTGCTGAGTTTAGCGGGTGCTCTGGACTTCTGCCCCAGATTCCGACCCTGGTGGTGCCACTGCCAAGGTAACCAGTCAGCTGCCAAACTAAAAAACCTAGTGGTTTTTTTTATTGTGTCTGACTTTCTATTTCAATATGCCACATTAAAAAGTAGGATTTGGCCAAGCTTCCTGAAATTAAGTAGCCTCTATATTCAGATTGTGATAAATGTCCTGTTATTTGGGAATTGGCAGCCAGAAGTCAAGCTATGGTCAGTGCACTAAGGCCAGTAGCACAAGGAAATCCTTCCTTCACTCCCAATGAGTTATATGAAAGGATGATAGGATAGCAGCCCCAGCAGAAGATGTTGAGCAGCCTGGAACATCAAGATATGAAGCTCCAAATCCATCAGGAAAGGTATCCCTTGCTGGATTGGGTGACTTTGAATGGGTGTATACTTCTAGCAGGACATGGGATAGTTATATGCTCTTTGGTGGTCCACCATCAGCTACAATAATACTGGTATTCATGCATTAACTTGGACTTGTTTGGGATTTGGGGCATGCTAATTGGTGTATACTAGTGCTAGGCCTTGTGAGGGAAGCCTCTTGTGAGGGTACACTAATGTTAGGTCTTGTGTGGGATAGTTATATGCCCTTTGGTGGTCCGCCATCAGCTAAAACAATATTGGTATTCATGCATTAACTCAGCCTTGTTTGGGATTTGGGGCATGCAGATTAGTGTATACTAGTGCTAGGCCTTGTGAGGGAAGCCCTACTCAGGATTTAATCCAAGCTTAGAATCCCAGGTTGTGGGCAGATCACTGACCAGTTAAGTTGTGCTTAACATTGCTATACCATAAATAACTGGAGATAATTTAAAACCAGGCGGCCTTGATATGCACTGCATGAGAAATGGGAAGTGGGGGAAGAGGAAGAAATGAGGTTCATGCACAAACCCAGTAACAAATCCAGCTTGAGCTCATTCAGGCTTAATGTTGGCTTGACGTGACATCTGAATGCAGCCAAAACACATTATAAGCATCATATACAATGGTCTTATTTTTGTGCTTCTTACATAGTTGAACAGAAGTGATGTTGTTCCTCTTTTGTAATGTTGACACTATAATGGGAAAAACTAACTTAAAGATACTTTTTGTCATACATTTCAGACCATTAGTTCGGTGGACATTATATTGCAACATTTTTATATTTTGTTTTCCTTTCTGTGATACAGATCATTAACTCTACTTCTTTCTGGATCTTCCTGTATCATTCATTTTGGTTCACTAAAGCCCTGCAAGGCAGACAGAAAATATCTCTGAGATGTGCTTGTCCAAAACAAACCTGACGCTCCAGGGAATATGCATTTCCCCCCTTATGTCAACACAGATCAATTTGTTATGGCAATATTAACATTAAACTACAATAAATTGAGGAACTATTAAGCTCACACAGCTCCTTTCCTTAATTGAAAGGCATATTCTTTCCAAGAAAGCAAATGACTGGTTTATTACTGTTTACTATATAAATAAATAAAAATGGAAAAAGAAATCACTCTTATTAGAGTCAAAATTGAGTAACTATGTTCCTTATAGAGTTTCCAACAGCTTTTGATCTGGTAGATGGCTATAAATGTAAAAAATCACTACATTACCGTAGAGCTCATTCATGGTAATTGTATGTTATGAGAGGAGACCCATGAAGACTTGCGGGGGAAAGAAAATTCCATCTCTCTGCCAGGCTCTAATTCCTCCCCTTCCCATTTGTTATTGCTTTCCCGCCACCATTCCCAGCCTACTACTTACCATTGCAGCCCCCTCTTCAACCAGCAAAATCACCTCATTTTCTCTCTCTTCTGCAACCTGTGAAATGCCCCTATTTCCTCCCTCTTCCAGATCTCTCCCCATCAGCCACCCAACCATTTTTTCTTACATACCAGCCATACATTTAAAAACACTTGCATCTGGTGGTTTATTTTTTATGGTATCTACACATGTCTAGATATATATCTAACTCTAACTGGGCTCAGGGATCTCCATTCCTACTAATCTGATGAAGGAAGCTTTGACTTTCAAAAGCTTATACCATGGAACTCTTGTTGGTCTTTAAGTTGCTACTGAACTCAAATCTTGTTCTTTTACTGCAGACCAACACAGCTATTGACCTGAAAACAAGTGCAAGCATGATATTCATATTTCACTTGGTGTCATGGCAATGCCAGTCTCAGTCTAAGTGCTAATCTTAGCATCCTCCCATATTGTTGACAAATGGCCTACAGGACACTTGTCAGAGACAAAAGGAACACCTGTTACAACCACATCAGTGATCCCAGAAGCAAACCAGCCACTTCCCTTTCCTTTGATTTAGACTAGAGTTGTACATATTGATAAACCCGAACCAAAAGTAAACCCAAATTTAGCTGTTTTGGTAATTTTGGGGCTTTAGGTTTACTGAATGCCAAAACCTGGAGGTCTCCCCAAAGCCGAATAGGTGATTCCCAAAAAAGCGGAATAATTATTTGGCTTTTTTGGGTTCAGCTATTCACCTTTGCTCAGAGGCATGGCTCTGTGCTTTCTCCCCCTTTTCTATTTTTTTTTTTTTACTGGTTTTGTTCCCTGCACCGTGACCATCTCTTGAAATCAGATTTTTGATTACCATAATAAAGATCTGTTCACAGGATGTCATTTGCCACCAAAAGGAATGTTTTCAGAGCCTTATTTTTCTTGCATTTAAGCCTTTTCTCTCCGTTTGGAAGCTAATTTTCATGGACATCATGCTATGCACTTCAGATATGAAGGCAACCCCCAGACTCTGAGGCACCAGCCTGGCAATTGGCTCTTTCCACCAGTCCTTGGCAATGCTGAACTTCTGAACCGGAAACTGATGGACAGCCTGGCTCGCAAATGCCTGGAGGATAGGGGCAACCCTTTTGCTGGTTCATAAAATCGGACCTTCTGTCCCAATGTTCACCAAACTTCAATGACCGTCTAAGGAGAGTCCTTTGCAGTCACGCTGCAAATTCGGGGACTCTTCCTCCAAAAATGCCCATAGAGTATAATGGGCCTGAATTTTTCCTTAAACCTGGTAATAAGCCAAATGCCAATATTTACTGGTATGGGTATTCAGCTTATTTTGGGTTTACCCAAAAAAATCAGGCCCAATAAACCCAAACCCAAAATTTACTGATTTTTTTTTTGCACACCCCTAATTTAGACCAATATGCATGAAGCTAGAAAAAAGGGGGTAGGTGGAACCTCAAAAGAGCCAGAATGTCTTCTCTGTAGTTGGGCTGGCAAAACTTCTAGCAAATGCTGGAGGGAAGAATTAAGAGCATGGGAGTGCAGCTGTTGTGAGGAAGCAATAACCAGAAGTGGCTAGAAGGGTAAGGAATGTCTGTGTGGCACATGGCAGTCTCACCCCAGAACCACCAGCAGTTTGCCCAGAGAAGAAAAACTTAAGTGTTTTCTGAACCAAGGAGAACTCAGCACTTTAGACTAAAAGGCTTTATAGTGTTCCCATTGATTTGGCTACATTTCCCCCCTTCAGCTTGCTACTAATTAAATGTGGGGGCTCCATCCTATATGGAAGTGAAAGGCCATATTACTTGAATCTTTGAACCCAGGAAGTATTCCATGTGATCTACCCTGTCGCAGCAAAAAAGGCCTTACTTTGAGACTGCTTTTTGGCTCTATGGACAGCATCATAAATGCTCTGAAACATATCTTAGGATATGTGGAGCTTGGTGAAAAAGCAGCCATGTGCTTTTTCACATAACTGCTTGTTGTGTAAACAAAAATTGCCCCTAAGTGAAAAGACAAGGAGCAAACTGATCCTTGCCTTCTCTTCCTGCAATTTCCGGAACCACAGTATTATAGTTAGGGTTGCCAGGTTGATGTTTTCGGCGGGCAATTGCCCCCCAATCCATTTTGGGGGGTTGAAAGCTTAAGCATCCCTTAGCAATGCGGCACTTCCAGGTTTATCCATGGAAGTGACGTAATCGCATCATGCATGGCCACATATGGGTTGGCCGCCCCGCCCCCAAAAACCCCTGCCGTTGGAGAGGAGGGACCTGGCAACCCTAATCATAGTAGTCATTTTACCCC
This sequence comes from Euleptes europaea, assembly GCF_029931775.1. Classification (NCBI taxonomy): domain Eukaryota; kingdom Metazoa; phylum Chordata; class Lepidosauria; order Squamata; family Sphaerodactylidae; genus Euleptes; species Euleptes europaea. The sequence goes on along the minus strand of NC_079314.1, from coordinate 78,373,468 downwards.
ATGTGCCCATCTCTACTCTTTAAAGCCAAGAGATAGCCTCAACATCCCCATGCTGTTGTATGGCTTACACATGCAGAAAAAGATGGCAGGAACACTAAGGATGAACAGTAGGCAGTGGACTTCAGGTGCCAGTTGCCATTTTTAATGTTCCCCATGTAAAACTTTTTTTTAAAAAAAACTAGTTAATTGGGCAGAAAACTTCTAGCCTAGTCAGCTTCTTGCTGTCATAGTTTTCACTGTTGTGATTTGCTGAGAGATTTTGCTCACAGAGTAGCAGTCAAAAATGTTGTCCTCCATCTGACCTCTAAACTTGTTCCACCCATTCTACCACCTCATTCTCCTGCATGTGTAGACTTGGCCTGCTTTATCAAGCTAAGGCAGCAGAGTACAGTTCTCTAATAGCTGCTTCCTGCTAGCATATGACCTCTTAAAACTAGGATGACTAGAGAACATATACAGAAGGACATTTTATTGATTATGTGGAGCTATCATGGTTGCAAATTATGGATTTAAATGAGCAGAAAAGCCATAGCAATAGAAGAACTGGGAGGTGAGCAATTGCTATCAATGGAAGCTATGGGGAGAGGGAGCTGAGGAGAAATACAAGCAGGTTAAAGTGGGGAGAGCTACCTAGGTCATCCTGAGTAATTCTGTATAAGGTTGTATAAGAGAAAGAATTTCAGTAATATTGCCTGTGGCCTTGTGCCGGATGCATTGGTCTTTCCTTTAATGGTCGACTCATTTGACCGAAGGTCTCAAGTCAGACTACACTGAATTATTTTTAACGCATTGGTCTAATGGATGGGGAAAGAGATGGGGAAATAGTAGGAATAGAGGCTTCTTATTGATCAGCTGACTTGAAAATGGAAGAAACAGATGCTGCCTTAGGAAATTCACACAAGGGGTACTCGTATTGATTCTAAATTGATTACACATCATGAGTTCCACAGCCTTAACCTGTCACATGTTTTGTGGCCATGTTTGGATAACAGGAAGGACCACAATACAGTGAACACAAGCAGGACAGATTAGTAAAGAAGCATTACCTGATTAACGGGGCTCTCTTCTGCTACATATTCTGGAACCATGGAACATTTAGTAGAAATTATGGCTGTGTTACTATGTTTGGTTGTGTACGATTACAATTAAAAATGCAAATGAGCTTCGTAGCCCTTTCCTTGGCTTGTAGTAAAAGTCAGCCAAAAATAGGATAATTATGATCATCAGTTGCTTGTTTCCTAAAGGTCAAATGCAGAGCTATGAGAAAAGCAACTATGTTTAAAAGGGCAATGGGGATTATTTGTAATGAATTCAATTAGCAAAAGTGTAAACTGTATGCATGTCAAGGAAACATGAAGAAGGGTGGTAAGCAACAGAATCCAGATTCATACCCAGCCAGTATTTTTCAAACTGTTCTCAGGATCCCCTGAGTTCCATAGAAATGTATTAGTGGTTCAGCAGGAAGCACATTAATGTCAAAACATTCTCTGAGGACTGTAAACCTGAAGTCCTGGCTATTAGTCTGCATCCCCTTTGCTAATGTTACAACCTGTTGAGGTGTGCCAGATTCTGGTCTGCAAACATTTGGAGTGAAAAGAAGAGGGTGGGACTCACTGCTGCTCACTCACTTCCCCCCTTGGCATGTTGTTCATTGCATTTTTGCAGCTGCTTCTTTCATTGATATGTACCTTCAGTTCCATTTTTTAAAAGTAGAAAAGAGCAAGAGTTCAGTAGCACCTTAAAGACGAAAAAAAATTCTGGCATGGTATGAGCTTTCATGAGCCACAGCTCACTTCTTCAGATACAGCTAGAATGTGATTCCATCTATTCTTAAGTAGAGAAGAGTGAATTAGACACCCACTGGCAATAGCATGTAAATGTCAACAGCAAGTAAATGACATTCTACTGATATTCTACTTCTCTACTGCTACAGTCAAACTAACATGGCTAGCCATCGTGATCATTTTTAAAAGGTAACTCTTGCATCTTGAGGCAATCCCATCCAGTCAGAGATCACATACACAACGCAATGATAATATATCGCATACTCAGCCAGATTTAGCTATGAGATGGTGTCTCAAAGCCCAACCAGGATGAAGTATCATTCCACCCTCCCCCCATTTCATCAGATCTCTGCTGATCTGACTAGTGATAAGGACTCTGGCAGAAGTTGGCATGATCTAGTGGTTAAAGCATCAAACTAAGACTTTGGAGATGCAGGTTCAAAATCCTTCTCTGCTGTGAAGCTTACTGGGTGACGTGGGATAGAAGTGTAAGCAGATAAATAGCATTTTTTGCCTTGCGGGATGGAAGGCTTATCTGGTATTGCTTTTAAAACTATTTGCTTCCTTTCCATCCTATACCAAAAACAAACATTTTAGAACTTTTTAATGATGTGATTTCCCACAACCATACAAAAGGGCCTTCGTGCCAGACCCAGCTGATGGCCTATCCTGATAACAATCCAGCTAATTTAATTTCAGGCAATATGAAATTTAAAAAGAAACAAAAATCTCCCATCACTCTTATCTGTCTTGCAAGCCAATTTACTTACACAGCACCTGCCAAATTATAGTACTTCAATCATTATCGATTCCCTTCTTGCTTATGTTCATACTGGTTCACGGAACCACTCTGGCTGGCTATTCCAGGGGAAAGTAAATGTTGTTCCATATACCAGTGGTTTCTATATCAAATATAGACCATTACACTTGTGAGAGAAGCTGAGCAGCCCTGTCCATTTCCCTAACGCCGCTTGCATTTTCACTGCAGACAGAAAAGAGCCCAGGAGCAAAGTCTTTGAAATGACTTCCTGGCACAACAAGAATAATTACTGTTTGTCTCATTGCCTGAGCACACTTTTGCTTCAAATACCCATCTGAATGAGCCCTCAAGCAGTTTTTATGCATGAAATGTTGGCAAAAGAAAACTCCACACTGAGAACCTACTGAGTACTGATTTCAGGCATGTGGCTACATTTAGGAGAAATAATGCTCATAATCTTTGATTAACAGATTTAGGCATTATTCATTTCAGTTTTGTTGGAATTGTACAGCTTTTTTAATACACCCAAACACGCACACTGTTCAGTCACTTTTTGAAAGTTTCCACATTAAATTAGGGCTAATGCAGAGAGCAATTTTTCTTTGAATATAAACGTTAGCAAAACTATTATTTTTAAAAATAAGCTGTTGTGAGCTGAAAATAGAACAGGAAAATTATAAGTCCCTTGAGTGGGTTTAATAAGTATGCAATTACATTTCTCCTACTATCCAATGTGTCCTGCCTGATAAGATGCTTGTACCTCATGCAACCTGAATTTGACAAATAGTAAAAATAAAAATAAAGAACACAACAAAAGGATCGGAAAGATATTCAGTAAGTAACAAATGAAGTTAATGATGAAAAACACCTTTTTTTTTTTTTTACAAAGTTTAAGAAAAGAACTGGACACCATACTAGTCTAAAAAAAATGAAAGGATAAGTGATTGACAATAGCTCTCTTTTTTAACTATGAGAAGGAAAGATAACAAATTAGCCAATGTCCCAAACTTTCCATTGCAACACTACTCCGAAGCCTCTCCTCAGATGAAAGAGCCGATACACATGCAAAGTATTAGAAGTGTTTTCCTAGTCATTGTTTTTGTGATCATTTGTAAATCTATATAATGATTCCACTTTGGGACTTGAAACAACTAGAGATTTGGTAATTCCTGACATGATCCGAAAGGAATGAAAACGATTTAAAGTAGGAACAGCTGAGCTGATATACTTCAGTCTGTGTTGCTTGGGGCAGGTATGGAAGTGTTCACAGTTAAAGGTAGTGTGAGATCAAAAGAACCGAGATAACCACTTAATATAATCAAGGGGGAGAAATATAGGAGCATTCTCACTGAACCTATTCACTTGCATTCTATCCAAAAACTTTTGGCAGAAGATGGGACAATCGCTTCTTGAAGGAGAACTTGGAGATAGGGAACACAGGACAAAGAAAGACTAATTAGTTGCAGCGCTCAGGCTGATTTGATCATGGTCTCCAATACTACATTTAAAATAAACACAACTGAATAGATAATGTCTACATGAAAAGCCAAATATCCAGCGTCAAGAGTTTTAAGAAAAACAAAAGGAAGCAATCACCAGAGAAGCAGTTATTGGTCCTACCGTGACTATGGGCATGTTTAATTTTCCAGTCTCATTCTGGAATGGTAATTGCATATGCGTACTAGACATGCAGCAAGCAGAGACTGGCCACAGCTCTCGCAAGCATGCCCATGTAGAAGCAAATATATATTTGCTGCAAAGTAAGATTACATACACCCTAGACCAGCGGTTCTCAACCTGTGGGTCGCGACCCCTTTGGGGGTCAAACGACCCTTTCACAAGGGTCGCCTAAGACCATCGGAAAACACATATTTCTGATGGTCTTAGAATCCGAGACACCGCTCCTCTAACGATTAAGGGCTGTTGGCAGCAGCACCGCCTCAGGAGAGAGGGGCGGGGGGGGAGGAAGCGTGTGAGAAGCAGCCCCGGCGAGGGAGGCTACTGCCGATGACAGCACGGTTCCCTCAGCTCGCCCGCCGCTCGCTCCTTTTTCTTTCTTCTTCTCCTTTCCCCCCCCCCTCTTTACCCCCAGCCAAACCGGCGGGTGCTCTGCCGCGCCTTCCTGCCTCCCGATTGGCAGCAGACTCGCCCTATTGGAGCGAGGGGATGGCTCCTCCTCCTCCTCCCCTGGTTGAGAGAGCACCGAAAGGGGTGGGCTGCCTGCTCTTCTTGTCAGAGGGGTGTTTTTTTGGGGGTGTCAGAGGGTGGGACGCGGATGGAGTGGGCGGCGTCTGAGGGGGGAAGCCCTCGTGGGCTGCGGTCCCGTCACGCGCTTACTCTCCTATGCTACGAAAGTGGGGGAGGGCTTTTACTTTTGAGCAAAGGGGGGGACAAGAGGAGCTGGGGGGGGTTGGAAGGAAAGGACCGACCCGGAGCCAGGAACACAGCCCTTGCGCTACACGGAACAGATGCAAACACGAGAGGAAGTGTGATACAAGCCTGTGATGCAAAAGCGCTGGGTTTTGAGGGATGGGGGTGCTCTCTCGACCACGTTGCATTAACTCGCTCTTTGCTGCCTCAGAGGAGTTTTCTCGCCTTCAGAAGGGAATAAAAGCCGCCCTGCCTAATGGGGCCGTTCCAAACGTTTGGGCAGCTCTTAAACACTGCTGCAAAATGATCATTATGCCCTTTCTTTTGTTTTCTCTCGTTGCCCCCCCCCTTTCCTTGGTTTATTCTTGTCTCATGTCCTTGGAGGACATGCAACATCCTGGGCCGTTAGTGGTCATCTGCCTACTACGATTAGTTATAAATCAACTCACCATTAGGAATAATTACTATTATATATAGTAGGTAGGAAATTAGAATGCCATCTTTAACTTGAATCAGTGACTGTAGTTTTATTCTATGCTTTAACTTATACTCCATGTTGTATTCCGTATGTATATTTGTTGGAAGCCGCTCTGAGCCAGACTCTGTTGGGAAAGGACGGGGTATAAATTAAACAAAAATAAAATAAGTTACCGTATATACATGCTAAATTGTATTTTTGTGAAATCAAACAGCTTCTTTCATTTGAATAATGGAAAGGTGTGCCTCCCGTTTTTTGCATATCAGATATTTACATTACGATTCATAACAGTAGCAAAATTACAGGTATGAAGTAGCAACGAAAATAATTTTATGGTTGGGGGTCACCACAACATGAGGAACTGTATTAAAGGGTTGTGGCATTAGGAAGGTTGAGAACCACTGCCCTAGACTGTATGCATGATAGAGGTGTTTGTGAATATTCTAATGCTTCCCACCAAACATTGTTCAGTAGGAATGAGAGATGTGAGCATCAAATAATGCGGGGATGTGTCTGGTTGGTTGTCTCCACTTTATAGTAATTTACACCATGAAATACATCTGCTGCATAAACACACCTCATTGTGATCATATCGTGTACTCTAATGTTTCATTTCCTTTGCCCTTTAGACTCATTGTGTAAAAGATTATCTTCCATCCTACTTCATTCATCTGATGCCACAGATTCTTGCCAATAAGGTTCACATCCTTAAAGAGCAGTACCATGGGATGTTTCATTATTCTTTGGAATTATTTTATAAACACAATTCTAATGGTGTGGTAATTGTACTATAAAAGATATTTATTGCCTAAAATGTAATTTTATTTCTCTACATGTGTTCTCTTTCTAAACCAAAGTATGAGGAAAATCTGACAATAAAGCAAAATATGGGAAATAGCATAAACAAAGAAATTACTTCAGACATGGTGATAAATGGTTTCATTGTCAACAGTGAGAAAATGCTTTAACTACAGCCAAACACAAGAAACTTCAAACAAAGAAAAAGTTGTGAATTTAATTCTCTTGTTGGACTGGCACTGAAAAAATGGGCACAATCCAGCTCAAATTGAAACACTCCTCAGTGTCATTGAGAGAACTGAGCATGTGTTTTAACTTCTTGAAAGTGCTTAACTTTAGTTGGATTGTGCCCAGTACAGGGAACTGAGACTCATTAAGAAAAATTCTTTCACAGATTAAAACAAAGTAGTTTTAATGGCTTTCATATGCTACTGCTGAATGTTACCACTATCAAGCATTCCCCCCAAAGTCAATATTGCAAACTTTAACATGTAATAAAAAGACTTGTTTTGTTCGGCCCCTATCTGTCCTAGCAACCTGGCATGCCATGAGGGCAAATGGGACCAAAGCCGCCAAGGTGAACCAAAGATTCCAGGCCTCTGGACTCCATCTTGGTGACATGTGCAAATTATGGGAGCTGTCAGGCAGAGATGGGTTGTTTGCATTTCTCTAAACTGAAGGTGGGAACAGTAGGGAGTAATAGGGAACAATATGCTGGGAACAATAGGGAGTAAATAGCCTCCCTCACATAACTAATGAAGCACTCTGAGCAAAACTGAACACCTTAATTCTATTAGTGATCAGGAAACTATTCAGAGGAGTCTGGCTATCTCCTTGTATATGTGATTCACCCTCCAGCTCCATCTAACTTGCAGAGTAGATTGAGCCAGCCATCTCCTGTCCACTCCCTCTCTTTCTGGGAAAACCCTGGAAACGTCTTCATATATATAAAACTGATTTAAAGCAGTGGTTGCCAAAGCAGGCAGTACCACCCCCTGAGGCAAGAGGGCAGCAGGGGTGCTAGAGGTGGGCCCCTTCAACTGTGTTGTTCACCAATTTACAATAGATCAAGCTATGGTACCATGCTGGTAGAAACTATCAGAATTTGTTGCCAGTCTTTGAAGATCTGGTACCACTGGATCAAGTTCATCAGTTTGTTGAATAAATTTCAACTAAAAAGTTTCAATTTAATTTTGAACAGAGTCATTGTTCATTGATACTGTTTTGAAATTTTATTGTTATTATCTTCTTTAGTGAGTCATGCAAACCCCTATTTTGAATAATGCTTTTTATAGGATAGGGGGCTCTGGGGTTGAGTTTATAGAACCAAGGAAGCATTGGCCCAAAAAGTTTGGGAACCACTGATTTAAGGGTTTGTATGTAAGCTTGTATGAATGAAAACCAGTTTTTATCCCCCCCCCCTAAAAAGCAGCCCTCCTGCCTGGTTTTTAAATTTTCATGTGTATCTTTACATGTATTTCTTTGGAGTGAAGCCACTTATTCAGAAGCGTGCCCCTATAAACTATGTGAAACTTACTTCCTGGTTAGTGTGCTTAGGATCACATCTAAATATGGAACACTTATACAATACAATCCTAGGAACATGTTTTGGGAGTAAGCCCTATTGAATAGACCTTATTAGGATGCTGAGTGAAATGGATTAGGATTGTTCTCAAAGAATCACAGAAGAAGCCTTCTAGGCTTTCAAGTCCAATTCCCTGCTCAGTGCAGGAAAGCCAAAGCTATAGTACCACACACACACCCCGAAATGGCTGTCCAGCTTCTGCTTGAAATCTTGAGTAAGGGAGACTCCATCTCCCCAGTAGGTCATAATAAATTCCTTTGTCAAACAGGATACATTTCAAGACAGGTAGGGCTTGGCTGTTTCTCTTTCTCTAGTCATAAACCTCTTTGTTTCTGTTTTTCCTTCTTTAAAAAATGGTTGATACAAAAGATATCATAGCCCTTGGGTGGAGGGGGATAGGCTGCCTCTAAATGGTAAGCAAAGTGTTCTGTTGAGTCAAAACCAACTTTTGGCAAGCACATGAAGTTCCAGCTCATGGGATTTTCAAGGCAAGAAATGAGCAGAGGTGGTTCATCATAGCCTTCCTCTGCATAGCAGCCCCAGGCTTGGTGGTTTTACTAAAGATTTCTAACCTCAATTGCCATATAAAAAGTTGCTTTATAGCATGCTCTGTTGCTGTTGTCAGGGGCCATAATAAGTTGGATGTCTTTTACAGTCAATAAGGCTCCCCTAAGTTATATCACCTATGTGTGCCTGCCATACTTCTAGTTCCCTGCCACATGGAAATTTTCCCCTGATGGGCTTCTCAGAATCTCCTGTGTTGGCTCTTGCACTCCATTTACTATCTTTGTGTCCTTTGTATCTCAGTCTCTCGCACTCTTTTTCAATTTCTCCTGGAAATTATTTTATAGCATTTTTTTCTGAAACAGTATTGATTTTTATACTGAACTCTGGTATTTTTCACATTGTCAGATCATATTTCAAAACCCACACCAATTATTGGCATTTCCCCTTATTAAGGTTTCAAGTCACTCTCTTTAATTGAGATTTATGAGTAAATTTACAATTGAAATTCATGAGCAAATTTAGTTATTGTGCCACACAATTAAAGATAACCATTCTCTAAAGCATGGTGCTCTAGTAACCATCTCTTCATGTCAACTAAATGATATTGATTTTAAAAAATGTGGAAACCTTTATCAATACCAGTCCCTAATTCATGCTTTTTTGACAGGTTATCTCAGTCTTAAATTTCAGTCCTGCCTTTCCACATTGGATTGAGGCATCTTGCCACTGATTCACCATAGTGGTATGAAATTTTGGACCTTAAAGATTAACTGTAGACAACAAGTACACAACAACATAAAACGGTTGTATAAAATGGTTCAACAAATACATTCATAGCTCACATTTTTAAAGTGATGGGGTTTTCTGATTGCACAACAAGTGGTGATCAGAAAGAGACTCAGGGGGAATCCTACTCCCTTTTTCTTAGCTCAACCATCCATCAGCCTGCGATACTGCTGCTGCTTCTAGCTTGCCTCAAGTGGTGGCAGTTCAGGCTCCCACTCCTTCCCCCAGCAGCAGGTGAGAAGGGAGAATCTCATTGCCCTCTTCTCCAAGCTCTATCTGCCTTCCCTTTTCCAGCCTAACCGTCATTGCAGGGTTGATGGGAAGCTAGAATGAATCAAGTATGGCATTCTGAGATCCCTGTGGATAGGCAGGATAAACATGCATTCCATGGATATTGTGGCATAACCATAAGAATGCTGTTAGTCTTTAAGAAAAAAACCCAAGATCATGCAAAAAGAGAGCACCAGTGATGTATAATGGTTAGAGTAGCCCTGTGGACACCTGGGATTCAAATCCCTACTTGCCTACTTGACAGCACATTTGTGAACAGGACATAAGCAAGGGGAAACTCAGGAGTACTAAGCTCTTCTTTGGAGAAAAGGTAGGATTTTAAAATGGCCAAGGTCAATGCAAAGGCTGAAGTCTGCCTCATTTTAGGAGAACAATGAGAGCATCCAGGAGATTCAGACAGAGGGCAGAATCCCACCCATCCAATTCTCCTCCACAGTGCTATGGGGAGGAGTGCAGGCAATGACTGCAGTTGCTGGGTGGGTTGTCACTCAGTGGGGGACAGCCAGCTGCCCTCCCTGCCCCACAAGCTGAGCAGGCTACTTGCTGCTGCCCTGACAGAGGCTGCTTGGCTAAGCCACAGGGCAAATACAACCGTCAAGAACCACCCACTGTGTGGCCTGTGAGGCTACAGCCATGCATTCCAATTAACATTCTCCTTCCCTCTACAGGGCATAGGGGATGCTGGTCCCTGGGAAATGGGTGGCGCTAGCAGTGTAGCCCAGAGCAGGGCTACTTTGCACGGCTGGCCTGCCTAGGCTGGAGGAGGATGCGTGCTGATGGTTTCTCAGTGTGGCAGCTCCTGCTCTGCCCCCAACCACCCACCCACACTGCTGTCCTTCTGCCAGTCAACTAGCCACAAGTCCTCCTCCTCTCCAACTGGCTACCCACCCACCTGCCTTTGGTGCTTTCTGGCACAGTTGCCTCCTCCTCCCCAACAACCCCCCAACAACTCCCAGCCATCCTCCCCCCTCTCCTGCCCAGCAGAGGGCAAGAGCCACAACTACTACCTCCCCCCTACCCAGATAAACTTCCGCCTGCTTGCAGCTTTACTGCATCGGCATTGGTGGCACAAGGGACAAGCTGTGACACACACACACACCGCCCAACTGCATCGTCATCACCTTAGGGTTGTCTTTTGGGGGATTTAAACCTTTTTTAAAAACTTACAGATTTTTCTGCAAACTTGGGTTTGCACAGAAATCTGTTTTCTGTCTCCATGGCTCTGATCCATGGATTTAAACATCAGCAGATGGCGCCATGTTGAGTATTCGATATATTGCTAGATTAACATTTCTCATGGGTTTCACCTTAGAGTCTCAATTAATTCGATTTTTTTAAATTCTTCTCTGGAATACTGTAAGCAACATTAATTTAGTTTTCAAAAGCTTTGTTTTTTACACGTTTGTTTTACTGTGTGTGCATACTCAATAGTTGAATAATTATACACCATTGCCCCAATCAAGAATCTGCTTTCCCAATTATACGGCACTAATCCCAACACAACAGTGAATAGGGAGTCCTAGCACTGCTTGAGTTACAGAGCACCCATAAAGATTTGGATTAGGTTCAAGAGCTGCAGCCCAGAGTGCTCTGAATGCATTCAAACTGCCTGTCCCACAGCTAGCTAATGGCATCTCTTTACTACTTTAATTGTGAAGCTCTTAACTGTACAGAATTGCTAATCTCATCCAGAAGTTATATATGAATATCAGATGCCACCTTTTTTCCTGTCTACGACCCTGATCTTTCACACACAGAAACTTAGCAAGTGCAACTTTTCACAGCGTAGAGATGTTGGTATGGGGACAGTTTTGTCCATTTGATTTTATGCTTGCTGTCATGGAATGATTAAGAGTATGCCACTAATAGCATTCCCCTTCATTACAAGAATTTGTATATGGATCTCCTCCCTGCATTGGAATTAATGGAGGATGACTGCACAACTAATACACATAGATCTACTAAATGGAGCATTAATTTCTATTATATTGGTTGGCAATATAATTTTCTCTTCAACTGAAATTAACTGAGAGGGTTCCTTGCTGGTGGGTTCCAACCTAAGGAGACCTTCCCGGGCATAATCCCCACAGAATACTTAAGTAGGATTCTGAGTAGACCTGCTTAGAATTGTACTGCAAGAAGCAGATAAGCGAAACAGATAAGTGGAACAGATAAATGATCTCCATGAAGAAGCTCTCTGAAACAAAATAGAAAAGAAAATCTGTAGGCAAGACAAAATCTGCCATAGTCAGCAGCCTCAATTGATAGTTCTGGATTCCTACAGCCAATTAATTGAAATTGCTAACCCAGTGCTAATAGGGGAAGGGATGGAATGAGTAGGACCAAACCCACCCCCCACATACAAAAGACCAGGACACATTTGCTAGAATATAAAATGGCCACAGGATCCATGGCATTGGCCGACCCGCCTGCCGACAGATGAGAGACCTCCTACTTCCAGCCCACCTGCTGGAAGTAGCATGGGATGGCAGTATGGTCCTTTTTGTGCTGGTCAATGACTGTATTTAATGAATCTAAAGTATGGTCCTTTATGCATAGGTACTTTTACTCATGTTTGCCCCCAGACTGACTTGGTTGTTCCTCGGAGTTATGCATGAGTTTTCTGTCCCTCAGAGATAATCTTGTGCCCAGCCCTTGCAATATCTGGGTCTTCCCGATGCTGCTAAAACCTGATTCTTTGTTCTCCTCTGAGATCAGCCCAGGGCAAATCATCCTCTTTCCCATGCAAAAGCATGGGGCAGGGGAGCTGGGGCAGGGGTGACTTTCTCACAGTAAGCACTACAGCCAATTACAAACAGCGTTTCAAGAGGCAGGGACTCAAATACTTCCTGATTTTTGTCTCCCACCCGGGGTTCTAGTTTCTGAGCAGACATGTGTCATACAAAAAAAGGTTTTCAAATGACACTTGTGTCCCCCCCCCACCCCATTCCTTTTAAATAACTCCATTTTGTGAAATAGTTTTTAACCTGGCACTTGGGTTTCCACAAGGGGAGAGGGGAACTGGGCATTTTTCTCACAGTAAAAACTACAGCCAATTACAAAGCAGCATTTTCAAGGGGCAGGGATTCACACTCGCAGATTTGAGCTGGTGATTGCCGGGGCATAGCTTTTTTAGGATTCGCAATTGAAAAGTGTGGGTTGAGAGCGCATCGAACCCCAGGTAAAACTCCCATGCATAAAAAACCTAAATGGGACTCCACCTGAGCTTGAACTACTCGGTGATTCCCCTGCCACTTGGAAGGAGGCTGCCCCTGACAGCCTTTGAGCTGGGCATGTCCCTTTGCAAAGTCTCATCTCAAATCCCTTAATATGATCCTCAAGATGGGGAAAGGGGGCACGCAGATCGGTTTTGCCCCCAAAATAGATCCGGCTTCCTGCCAACACTGCCAAAAAGTTGTGACAATGGAACAAAATGAAATAAACTAACAATACAACATTAGAAAGAGGGAGGGAGGGTAGGACAAAACCAAAAGGCATCTGAGCAGAACGGTGAGGCAGGGCTCTTTATAGGCAAGGCCAGGCTGAACTAAGTGAACACTGGGGTCAGACTAGATGTCCTGTATGGCCCCTTCCAACTCTATGATTCTGTAGCTGTGCTCCACCTGCCAACCTCCGCCCCACCTGGCCTTGCGGCTGACAGTGATAGGCCAGTTTAAACAAGGGGAAGAAGCTGATTGGAGAAGGCTAGCCAGGTGGGGAAAGCCTGGTCAACCTGAGCCGCGCAGATATACAAGCTCTACTTGCTGCCTCCATGCCACCTCACCGCTGACCAGATGGCTGGAGCTGCACCACCCAAAGTCTCCTCCCACTGCCTTCCCTGCACAGGCCAGCAAACCGGGGCTCTGAGGTAAACCCTGTGCTTGTAACAGAAATTATAGCTATTTGAAGAAATTCTCTGGGAGTCCAGGATAACATCATATTCTTTCTCTGTGCATACTGCAACACAGAGAATGCAATTCTTAAAGGCTGAAATGGACTCTAATTTAGCTCCCACCTATCATTCTCAATGTGAATATATGCAAAACTTTAGATTACGTGCTAAGATGACAATGCTACCAAACAAGAAATGCTTCCTGGAATGAGAATGCTATTAAAATGCTAATACATTTTCCCACTGAAAGTAGTATTTTCTCACAGACCTCTGTTGGTTCTATGATACTAATGCTTGAATAATATTGAGAGAAAAGCTCAAAGGCACATATGTAGAGTGCCCCAAGATGGAACATAAATAAGTTTTAAAAGATAAACAAACATGGCTAGAAATAATACAGAGGCTACCAGTACCAGTGAATTCAGCAAAAAAAAAACAAAAAACAAAAAAACCAACTTTCATTTGGATAAAGATAAGCTAGTTGCAAAAAAGAAAAGCTCCAATTATGTGAAAGAAATAGCTGTTGAGAAATGTGGTAAGCTATTTTGGAAGCCAATTTCAGACACAGGCTCTGTAAAATGATTTTATTCTATGAACAATGTCTGTCATAACCTGTGGTTTTGGGCAATAAACATTAGTACATTCATAAAAAGGCCACAAGAATTCCACAAACCCCTGTGTCCCTCAAGTTTAAAGCTCTGCTTTGAAGGGCACTCAAAGTTTCATTAAATGTATGCTTTGGGGGGGGGGAACTTTGGTGAAACACTGGGGAGATACATCACTGGAACTTATTCCTATTGCCCTATTGTCCAGTTGCAACAGATCTTGACCAAAATCACACCTACTTTGTAAAGTTTGAAAGAGTGCAATGCAATTGATGACCATACAGAGAGACTGATGTACAGTTGGTTCAGAAGTCCATTAGAACTGTCTTTCTCCTTTTTACACATGCCGACCAACAGTGGGTCTGAAAATCAGTTCAAGTGGCACATGGGTATTCAGCCTGTATTGACATGAGACAGAGAAGCATCATGTTGTCCTGACCTTACTGCTCCCTGTTATGGAGTTAGCCAACTCGGTGATCAGCTGCAAACTGTATCAAGGGTATAGGCTCATATTTGTGGTATTGCAAAGCTGAACATTTGACTCAAATCTCTAACTTTATGAACTTCCACTAATCCCCTGCTGTTTTCACCACAGGAAGTAATGAGACAGCCCGTGCCCTCTGTGAGATATATTCCAGTAGAGCAGACATCTTGTCTGTGGCAGTGATTCAGTTTCACCTTTAGAGACTTGCTGATTTATAGAAGCATTAAAATTGACTTATGCTTGTGCCACAATCAATCAACAAGTTTCTCAGGTGCCACAGCACTTAAAAAAAAATTAAAAATCTTTTTAGACAGCCTTTATGTGAAGCAGTTTAAGTTGTTTAACAATGTCATTTTTCACTTGTAATAAAGGGATACAGGTGAAAAAAGACAGGAAAATAAGTTGGACGTCCATAGTTAAGTTGTTTTTTATGGACAAGAGTCTCGACACAGAAATGACATTTAGCATTTTTTTTTTAATTTCTGGATGCATCAGGGAGAGATGCTAGTTCTGCATTCAAAATCACATTAGATGATGTGATGAGATTTATACTGTGAATCACAAATCCACCTTGCAGACATCCCAGAGGATTCTGCCCTAAGAATGAATTTCTAATTAAATAATAGTGATAATGCAGTTTTAAAAGGAAAAAAACACATCTGAAAGTCACTGACCTTTCTCTTCTATGAATGTTGTTCTCAGAAATCATGTATCTGATTCCAAACCAAGCCACAGAGTGTGGATAAATCACAAAATGGAGCCAGAACAGTTTTTGGGGGGGGATTTCCCTACAAACCTGAAGAAAGTTTCAGGTTTGCACAAAAATCTGAAATCTTTTTTAAAAATCAGCTGATTAAAATGTACCGAAGAAATAGAAACAATGCCTTTAAGAAAAGCATGTCCACTGAGCTCTCTGTGTCTGTTTTGGAAGTTGAGAGGCAACCACAATAATATTTCTTATTCTTCTATGTCTTGCTTTCGGTAGAGCAAAACCATCGAAGGAGCCCTTGGATGCCAAAACAGCAGTCCAAAAGGTTCTCACCCCCTCCCTTTTAATGTCCCTGACTGAGGAGAACTTGCTGGGGACAAGCCCAGCGGCAACCACCAGAGACTTACTACCCACACAAGGCCAGGTTCAGTGACTGCATTCACCATGCAATTGGATCCAGCTGGGGACAGAAGGCCCTGTGCAAGTCTCTGGGAGTCCTCTGATCATTCAATAGATTTTAATGCTATCAAGCTATCTCGTTTTCTAATATTTACAACTATGAAGTCATAAACAAGGATGAGAGGGGGGATTGTGAAGGATTTTGGCAACTTGCTTCAGACGTAATGCCAAATTGTGGTTTGGTGCTATGTAAACGAGTACTGAGCACTACCTTCTTTGTGAACTTGGGTTAACAAGTTCCCATTTAGCACAAACCATAGTTTAGGAATGGTTGAGCACCCACAGGTTTGGCTTACATCTTGCTTGCCATTTGGGCCACTTTCTCTATGCATAATCAATTGGCAGTGGAGCACAGCAGTGTGTCTATGGGGTGTGTGTGCTGTGCTCCACTGCAATGTCTTAAAAGAAGAATGAACAAAGAAGAAGAAAAAAGATGAAAAAAGCACTATTTTTTAAAAAAAAAATCTTACCATTTAGTGTTTGTCTGTGTCTGCCTGACACATTTATGGCTGTGAATCTGTACATGAACATTTTCTCACAACGCTCCTGTGAGAAAATGGGGGTAGAGGTCCCAGATTTTCAGGGTAGCTAAAATTAGTTTTTGCAGCTCAGACTGAATCAGAAGGCTAAGAAAACTACAATGTCCATCTAACTTAGTAAGTTCTGAGTAAGTGCCAATTGTGGGTACAGGTCAGTTGCCTATGTGATGGGGAACTGCACTGATGCAATTTCACTCAAAATACTGTTTCAAGAGAAAAGGAGCATATTATTTTGATTTTTGAACATGTATAAAAAGGGGAAAAGGCATATAAATTAGAATTTCGATCCAAAATAAAACTGTGACACATGCCCTAAATACTTATCTGATGTAAGTTCTAAGGAGCATTTTAATATGATGATGTAGCAATGGAATTACAGACCACAGACAATTCAAAGGATGTATGGAAGTAGTATCACAGCAGGAGATGTAACAAAATGTCAGATTTTTTCATGTACAGTAGAATTGGAAATATATTCAACTTTACTGTAAAAACATAGTTAAACAAGATACATAAGCAGAAATAAAATTTCAGTCTATATCTGGGAGATATGGATCATAATGAAAGTGTATGTCATTTTAGTAGGAAATATATTGATTTCTGCAAGAATGTAATTAGCAAACTACTAGAAATAGAAGCAGTTACCTATAATGGAAGAATAATAAGAACACACTGACCCATTTTAATCATTATGGGGAACAGTTTATTGAAGAGAATCAGTCCAGTGGCAATGACAATCTCTTGTTTTGTTACAGAGTAAAACCAGAAGAAAATGCTAGATGAGAATAATGTTATGCAAGAAGTTTTGTATATACTCAAGAGAATTATTTGTCTTGTTCTTGTGTGTGTAAGCTATTTTGCTTTTTTAATATTTTGAGTTTATTTCTTCATGGTAAAACAAAATATATCCAACATAAAATATATCCAACATTGTATATGCTAAGGAAAGCAATTTGGGTAAGAACATATACATAAACGTGTGATCACTGTCATAGCTAGGCACAGTTGAATCATGTATTTAACTGAGTTTGGAAATCACCCCAGGAATTTTCTTATATCCAGTACTGCAGTGATCTAATTAATTTCCAATGGTTCCTTGAAAGTGTGGGGGGGTGCAGGTTATGCTGCCATTGTGTGAAAGGATTTTCTGTACATGTGACAGAAGACATGAAATAAAACATGCTAATTTTTATGAGATGAGAAATCATTCATGGACTCTAGTTTTGTACCTGCACTTTAATGATTTACCATCAGAAGAACTATGTTTCATTCATTCATATCCTGTCTTTCCTCTTGGTTCAAGGTGGCTTACAATAATAGTTACAACATCCCAACTAAAACCAAATAGCAAGTCCCAAATCCCCAAATGAAATACATAAGTCAAGCATTAGTGAATCCTACAGCATTCACAGTCTCTGGAAATCTGACAAATGCATGAAAAACACCATCATAGATATGACTGTTAACAGCGCATTCCTGACTTCTGCTTGAGAAGGTTTAAAAGTAAACACTGTTAAAAACATGAACAGATAAAATTAATTACAAATTAACAACCTACTAACACAGCATTTTTTAAAGTACAGGATAAAATGTCTAAAGTAGGGGTCCCCAACATGGTGCCTGTTGGCACCATGGCACCCACTGACACTTTGCCTGGTGCCTACCAATCTTTTTTAGAAAGTAGGTGGGGGCATGTGGGACTTTAGCCTGCAACACTTCTGATTGGCCATTGGAGATTTTATTAGCTGAGCAGATTTTTTAAAAATGTTGCTTTGGCAGTAGTTGCCATCACAGCAGAAGGATTTTCAATGTGTGACTGAAGGTAAGCTGCTGCAGCAGCCATTTGGTAGCCGACTCTACCTACTGTTATCAGCCATTGTGTGGCAGCCAGCTTATGGCTGCGCCCATCATGTTGCATCAGAATTCCAAAGATGCCTGCAGGCTCAAAAAGGTTGGGGGACCCCTGATCTCAAGAGCCTTATAACACAGGCTACAGGAGACTGTAAAACAATTTGAAAGATCAATCCCTTGTTAAAAGCCTGAGTTAGGGTTGCCAGGTTGCTTGGATTGGTGAGGATCACTCATGACGTAATTACATAACTTCTGGTTTATACCCGGATGCGTCGCATATTGACAGGCCGCTTTACCACTCAACCAACCCAAAATGCTAGCTTTTGGGGGATTTGAGTGGTAAAGTGGCCTGTCACGATGCAGGGCTTCAGGTGTAAACTGGAAATGATGTAATTGCTGCACATGCGTGATCTCTGCCCCAGCTCTGCCCCAAAAACCTCCCACTGGAGGAGCAGGGGGACATGCCAACTCTAGCCTGACTAAAAAAGAATGTTTTACCCCTACTTTTCTCCCCAATGGAAACCCAAAGTGGCTTACATAATTTTCTCCTTCATTTTACACTCACAGTAACTTTGTGAGGTAGGTTAGGATGAAGTAGAGTGACTTGCCCAAGGTCACCAGTGAGTTTCTATAGCAGACTAGGGATTTAAACCCAGGTCTTCTACAGCATAGTCCAAAAATCAAATCACTACATCATGCTGGTTTGCTGATTCAATTTCATGGGGTGGCAAAAAGCTTCATATGTTTGTGCAGAATATTGACACATTCCAGAAGTTCCACATGGAGCAGATTACATTCAAAAGCCGGTTACTGAACAGAATTAACCACACATAAAAACTTTCCAAGCCAGTAAGCACTAGTAGCCTTCTCTACATGTTAAAGCTTTTTGTACACAGTACCTGGTCATCTGTGTTGTGTTTGAGGCCTATTGAGACAATGCCAATAATTTTGTTCCTAACAAGACATCGTTTCTATAGTTTAATATTTTCATGAGCATGTTATGTGACCCTAAATAGTTTCACAGCTCCAAGAATCTGAATACTACGAATTCTGCTTTTTACCCTTAATTTAAAAATTCATTTGGCTGATTTTAAGGTACTTATGAATGCAATATGGAAGAATATGCACATGAATCTAGTTCTTTACATCCTATATTATATTAGTATTTACAGATTTATAAACCATTTATACAGAATACTTACAGGTTATGCAATTTATTTTTAATGGTCATAACTGATATATATTCATATAAATTTAAAATATATACATATACAAAATCTCTGCACAATACTTTCCCTCATTGTACCATTCCAATGAACTCATATGGACTCCTGAAGGCATGACAAAAATTGATTATGAATTAATTTTTTTACCTCCATTTGTATATGTTTTTGTTCTTCTTGGAACTTATGACCTAGGTGGATGAGGGATTTGAACAATTCTTTCAACAATAAGTTCTCAGATTTGGAGGTCAAAAGTTTCCAAAGGCACAGGGTAAAACCACACAGCAGGAAAAAATCAAAACATATGCAAAAATATACAGAAAGATTAGAGATCATAAGGAGAAAAGGCTTGAGAACATATGCCAGTTAATGGAAGAATGTTCAGAAACCTGCCCTTTGGTTGAAACAGCTGTTCTAGAAATGTTATATTAATTATAGAGCAATTTCTGGATTTATTTATACATGCCATGATCTTAAGTTCAAATATTAAGAGCATGGTAATGGCTTTACAATGAAAATGGTTTTCAAAGCCTGCACTTCATTGCAGGGGCTAGCCTGTGATTTGTAATATGTTCTTAATGCCAGCTGAGCTGTACTAAAGAGATCCATGAAGTAGATCTAATTATTTTCTACATGTCACAATGTTACTCAGCTTTGCTACACTGGAAGCTGTTTCACATATATTCTAGGCAACTTTTGTCACCCACGTTTTCATGAGCTGTTGAGTTGAGGGCCGTTGTATTAAGACATCATGATTTGACCTGAGGTTTATTGAACTATCCATGGGTAGTGCAGCAGACAATTGAAATTAACCAGTCTGCCAAGGAACACAACACATGTCTGTTGAGGTTGCCAGCTGACTGCCACATGAGTGGCAAATATTTTTGCCTCTGTGTAGCTGAGACTCTTTGCCTTGTGCTACAGATCAACCTGGAATGAAGCCAGGATTCCTGCATTCAGACATAAAGACAAAGAAGAATTTAGACAAGGATATAAGTCTGGTTAGGAATCTTAGTTTGTGGTCCTCCTAAAAGCTAGCGTTAGTGGAATGGCCAGGATACATATATCACACTAAATGAAATGTTAATTAAACCATAGTTTAATATAATTTCAGTTTGTATTTTAATTTTACAAAATCTATATTATTTATTTGTTTGTTTATTAGATTTATAGGCCTTCAGGTGGACGGCAACATTAAAACAATTGAAAACAGAGCTAAATATATATACAAAGACATAAAAACAGCAATTAAAACATTGGTCAAGGTGAAGGGATCACTGGGGGATGCCAAACAAAACAAAAATGTCTTCACCTGCTGATGGAAGATGTCAGCAGAAGGGGACAGATTAATGTAGAGTAATGCCTGAATGTAGTATAGGAGGAGGTGGTCCTTAAAGTGCACAAGGCCCAATCCACTTACAATGCAATCCTAAACCTTATTGAACAGATCTGAGTAAGATTCTGAGTAGAGCTCCTTAGGATGGCACTGTTAGAGCATTAAAGGTAAGAATCAGAGTTTTGAATTGGCCAAGAAACTGACAGAAGCTTCTGTAGATCTTTCAGCAACAGGTGACATGATCCCTGTACACAGCCTCTGATAGTAAATGCTGTATTTTGGACCAACTGGTTTCCAAATATTTTTCCAAGGTTGCCCAATGTGAAACACATTCATTATTCATTTGCTTCCTCAAAACTTCTCCAGCTGGCCTCCTATAAACATAAGCTTGTGTCACTCTAAAGCTAAATTCATAGGACATATATCCACAAACGGTACTACAAAGTCATGTCAGTGATGGCAGGGTGCTGAAGAATATTTAGCAAACATTTGGTGCAATTTTCTAGAATTACCCGCCATCTCACTATAACAGTGGTCGGCAAACTCATTAGTCAACAGAGCCAAATATCAACAGTACAACAATTGAGATTTCTTTTGAGAGCCACCGTCCTACTTGCCTGGTTCCTTTAACTAGGGATGCTGGGGATTGAACCTGGGACCTTCTGCATGCCAAGCAGATGCTCCACCACTGACCCACAGCCCCTCCCAAATGGTGCAAATGCAGACTTCCCCCTCCTGGTTCCCAAGCCCCCCCCCCAAATAAAAAGGCAACCGAGGCTGGCTACCCAACCCTCGGAGGCCCCCCCGCCGCCGCCCCCGCCCCCCAGGGAGCTTCTCTCTGCCCCCTTGCCCTCCCGGCGCTGGGCACTGTCAGGCGGTCAGCTTGAAAGGTCCAATGAGAGGAAGGATTCGGGGACACACCCCCCCATTGCACTCACATGAAGCTGCCTTATACTGAATCAGACCCTTGGTCCATCAAAGTCCATCGTGCCTGACCCCCACCCCCAGCCGAAGGAGTCAGCATCTGGGAGGGATTCCCCCGCACCCCACTGCCGTCGCCCTCCCCTCCTTCCTGGGCCAGCTGGGCAAGGCAGCGGCGGGAGCGCACGTGGTGCGCAGCCCGCTCCAGCCTAGCGCGAGGTGGAGCCTGCCTCTCCCCCACCCTTGCAGCAGCAGTCTGGGCGGCCGGCTGCCGCCTCTGATCCCTCCCCACCAGAGAGAGAGAGGAGGGGAGGTCGGGGGAGGGGGCGCCGCCTCCCACTCGCCTGCTGGCTCCTCCCACCTGGGGCACGCTGGAGCCCGGCGGGAGCGCGGCGCCTCTGCCTGGCTGGACACGGGGATGCGGAGGAGCTGCTGAGCCAATGGATGGGGGGGGTAGGCGGGGAGCCGGCTTCCTGGCCGGCTGGCGGGATCCCGCCGGCGGTTGGGCTGGGCCAGGAACCGCGGCCACCCATTCAAGGGACCCGCATTCAAGGGACCAAAGAGCCGCATGCGGCTTGGGAGCTGCGGTTTGCCAACCACTGCACTATAACCATGCTCAGTGAATACAAACATACTACAAAACTGACCTTTCAATGTGTCACTAGGCATCAAGACTTATTTTGACTGCAGGTAATTACCTTCAGGGACCTCATCTAAAATTATGTAATACCCTGAGCCACAACATTTTCTTTATAACGGAATCAAACTGGTCTCTTTCCTCTGTCAACGATAAAAAGTGCAATTAAAAACAAAAGTCAACAAAGAATTTAAATTGTGAGGCTTATTATCTCTTTCTAAAACCAGTCATACAGTCCATCAGAACTTGGCCAAATTTGGGGGGGGGCAGTAATGGTGTCATAGGGATGTGCCAAAGTAGCCTGGCATGCTAATCATTGTTAGAGGAGTAAAATAATCAATGGTCGGGTTCGGTTATAGATGAGTATGCTCAGAGCAAAGCTGGTAGAAAGTGCTTCCACAAGTCAGTTGACTTGTGGAAACCCCATGGTGTTTTCAAGGCAAGAGAAGTTCAGAGGTGGTTTGCCATTGCCTGCCTCTGTGGAGCGACCCTGGATTTCCTTGGTGGTCTCCCATCCAATACTAACCAGGACCAATCCTTGCTTAGCTTCCAAGAGCTGATATCAGACTAGCCTGAGCTATCCAAGTCAGGGCTGTACTAAAGCAAGCCATGAAGAATTTGAGGAGGATGACTATAGAGATCTCATCAGAGGTGAATAGAGGGGAGGAAACTAAGGGCAGGATCTTAAGGAGAGGGGGTAAACATGATAGTGGTAAAAGAAGAGAAATTTGATTTTAACAGAATATGAAAAGACAGCAGGAGGAACAGTGCAAACATCTCCCTTGACACATTAATAGAGATGTTCTGAATAGATAACATAATGTGTTGATCGCTGCTAGCAGTACATGGCTCTCTTAATAGCATTTTCATAAGCATTAATAGGAGTAGGGTGGCAAAATATGTGAGTTGTACTGAATATGCATGACTTTTTTAGTTTACATAGTGATGACAAAAAGACCCACAACCTTTCAATTCTGAAGGAACCCGTTTTAAAGTATGCATTTTCCCTAAAGTGCATCCTAATTACCAAAAATGTCAAATGACAGTTTAGAGAAAAGTGTAAACAAATCTCAAATGGTATTTTTTTCAACTACTTAGCATCTGAAGTGCAATATTTTCCATCCTTAAGAAACACTAAAGCAATCACATTAATACTTTTTATATTCACTTTCTGCTAGAGTAGGTAGAAAGTGGTATATAAACATTTGCATAATCAGTTTCTTGACATGATTATGGCATTTCCTTACTCAGCTTGAAAAACTGTTTCCAGATAGATCATCATTTTTAAAAAGAAAGGAAAAGCTCATAGGATATAGAATCCCAAAAAAGTATGAAATCCTGGTAGTAGTTACCCTGGCAGTAGTCATTTCATATAGGCAACTCTTGTTGGACATCACTAAATAACTTATTTTGTGAGTTGAGCCTGTAAATAATATAAAAAGCACAAGTTACTTAGATCTAATGCAATGAAGGATATTTGGTGGTGGAAAGTGCCAACAAGTTGCATCTAACTTACGGCAACCCAGATGGGTTTTCAAGGAAAGAGATATTCAGAGACGGTCTGCCATTGTCTGCCTCTGCATCACAACTCTAGACTTCCTTGGTGGTCTTTCATCCAAGTATAAAACAGGGCTGACCCTGCTTAGCTTCTGAGATCTGAGGAGATAGGGCTAGCCTGGGCCATCCAGGTCAGGGTGAAGGACATCTACTACTCAGAAAATATATGTGTATAAACTAGCAACCCAGGACTCCTATCAAATCATGTGAATTATCAAACATGCAACAGATATCTGCTAATTCAAAAGATCTAGAAATGGCAGAAAAATGTCATTAGTTCTTAATGACTGAACTTTGTTTAGCCCTCAGTCGTGATCTTGACATATGGTCCCCATGCTTTTGGCATTACATATAAGATGAAATCATGACTGCGCTGGGTGAATCCAAGTCTGAATTTTCTGGCCACCTTTGAAAAAGTCTATTTAAAGTAAATTTGGAAAAGATAGTAACACATAAACCTAGGGCTAGTGCCAAGGTCAATACTCCTAACCTACTTAAACTTCATTACAACATGCATATGTAATCAAAGCCACACATGTAGAGCAATTTCCAACAACCTGTTAACACTCAACTAAGATACTAAGAGATATTCTCATTTCTGTTTCAAGAGTTAATTTTCTTTGCCTTGATTCATGCGCGCATGTATTAAGTGCTGTCAAGTCGCTACCGACTTATGGTGACTATGAATTAATTACCTCAGAAACATCCTATAGTTAAGAACCATGCTCAGGTCTTGCAAAGTAAGGGCCGTGGCTTCCTTGATTGTGTCAATCCATCTCATGTTGGGTCTTCCTCTTTTCCTGCTGCCTTCCAATTATCTTAGCATTATTGTCTTTCCCAGTGACTCTTGTCTTCTCCTAATGTGACTAAAATAAATAGCCTCAGTTTGGTCATTTTACCTTCTAACATGAGTTCAGGTTTCATTTGATCTAGAACCCACTTATTTGTCTTTTTGGCAGTTACTTGATCAACCAAACACTGGTCACTGTGGTTAATTTGGGCTCATGAAACCAGGAAATGAAGACAGAATATGAAGTGGTTTAATAACCACAGTAAATATGGATTCATGATATATACCAGGGGTCGGCAAACTCATTAGTCAAAAGAGCCAAATATCAACAGTACAACGATTGTGATTTCTTTTGAGAGCCAAATTTCTTAAACTTAAACTATATAGGTAGGTACACTGTTTATTAACTTAATAAACTTTAATTAAAGTTTTAAGTCTTAATTAAACTATAGGTACACTGAATAAAACTTGATATCATACTTAATAGTGATCTTATTTATTGATAACAATTAAATTGTAAGTCCCTGCCATTTCCCCCTTCCTGTCTGGAGTCCTCGTCTGGATGCCTGGTCTATCGCCATAAAAGCCTATTGGTAGACCTGGCCTCCGGCTGAGTCCCATTGGGAGGCCAGGTCTACCCATTGGCTTTCTTGGCAGTAGACCTGGCCTCCGGAGGCCCATAGAAGCCAACTGGTAGACCTGGCCTCTGAAGGGGGACTTTTTCCCCTCCTTGGAGTCCAGGTCTACTGCCAAGAAAGCCAGTGGGTAGACATGGCCTCCCAATGGGACTCAGCCGGAGGCCAGGTCTACCAAAGGAAGCCCGCCCCGCCCAACAGCTGATGGGCGGGGGGGCCAGGAACCGCCGAGCCGCCCGCCCAGCAATCGCGCAGCTAGAGGGGAGGGGAGGCTTTAGCCTCCCAACCATTGAGGGCAAGGGAAAGGGGGACCCGGCCACGGTGGTGGTGGGGGGAAAGACAGAGCGCCCGCTCTCTCTCTCTCAGGCGCGCTGGCTCCGCAGCCCGGCTGCCGGCGCAAGCAAACGCAAGAGCAGGGCTCCGAACCAAGTTCGGAGAGCCGCACTCAAAGGGCCAAAGAGCCGCATGCGGCTCTGGAGCCGCAGTTTTGAGACCCCTGATATATACAAATGGTTTAGTGACCATGCTCTGCATCTGCACTACCTATACTGCCACCTGGAATTGGTGGCTAAAATCCAAATCATTCTTGTCTATAGACACCTCTCACTAGGAAGCTAACTTTCCCCACCCTGAGCTCAAAGTCTGCTTGACTCCATTCACAGCTCCTGCTTCGACTCCCTTAAAAGAACAGCAATGAGGTACATGTCTCCATACATACCCATGTGAAAGAAGGCAACAACTTGACCATCTTAACTGCCTGAACTCCAGCAACAGAATGGTTTATACAAGCATCCTAACTCTACTGAGATAATGGACTTGGGAGGCTGATGGGGGGCTGATGGGGAAGGAACAAACAGGATCTAAAAGATCTAAAAACCACATGTCTTCCCGAGGCATAGGAACTGATAGGACATGGTTAATGGTACATCATTTTAATGTGTACAAATCTGTCAAAGTCAATTAAGGCAAGGCCACCCAAATTTTGCTCTCACCTCAACAATGTCCTTATATATGCTCCTTTAATTTCTTCCCTTGTCCATGTGTGCTCAGATTCAGGAATTAGTTTTTAGTACCATTTGAAAACAAAAATGGTTAAGCAGAAAGCCTTCTTTGAGTTAATCTGTTTTTTTTTTTCAGATCATGTTAATTACCTATCATTTTTCCTCACACTTTGGCTCATATGATAAGGTGGCATCTGAAACTCAAATATCTATTCATAGATAGGATTTGTCATCTCTCATTTGCAAGTTTTAAAGTTAGAAGGCTCAGATGTCAGTCTCAACCTAATTTTCCACTTCGACTAACAGTCTTTCATCATGAAAGAATATGTAATGGTAAAATTGAGGAGGCTGCTGTCTATTTAGATTTTATCATCCTACAAATTTCACCTCGACCCAAATTAACACATCATCAGCATATGGGGTTAGAATAGCTCAAATTGGCATGACCACTAAAGAACAGATGTTTGACAATGCTGTGTCTGGAGTGAAATTTATACCAGACAGTTGTTGAAGTAAACAATGAATAAAAATCCTCTCACATAATCAAAACAAAACTGTCACCTAAAGGTGACTGGATGCAACATTCAGCTAAAAGAGGGCTCACAAATTTAACAAAAAAGAGTCATCCGGTGGATCTGTTAAAGTCTCTGCGTTTATAAACCAATGAAGTGATTAGCCGTTGCCATAAATGTAAACTTTTACCCATGACAGATAGTATACAGCAACTACAACAATCAATATCCAAATACTCTTTTAATAAATCATTCATGCATAATAAAATTTTCTAGTGTAGTACAGATTTAAACTTTTCTAGTGTAGTATAGATCTTCAGTCCATTATATTGCTTCTAATACTATGGCAAATGCAAAATGCAAAAGCAGGAAATTAAACAAACACAGCACATTAGAGCATGCTGTAATGTGTCACAGTTTGGCATTTTAGCATGGCTCCTTGCTCAGAAAGTGATGTTAGAAGCTTTCAGTGTCACTGGAGGCTAGCAGAAACCCTTCACCCACCAAATAATTATGGTCAAACAGAGGTTAGAATAGTAATTTGATCTAGTCTTGCATGAACTGAAGATTATAGCATAACCCTAGCCCTCACACCCCACTTTTCCCCTCTCTCTCCATCCTTCATGTATGGACTTGATTCAATATTTCCACTGGGAGAGAGTGGAGGAAAACATGGCTTTTAGCTTGGCTTTGTGGCAAGAGCTGTGTGTGTGGCCCATAATCTGGCAGCAGAAAAGTTTGGGGGCCACACTGAGGTATCAGTCAAATGGTGAGAGGCCTTCTCAGGCCAGGAGCTAAGGACACTTTGGCCCAGTGTATTGAGACAGGAGCCATTCTTGACAAGAGCCTTGTCCCTGACCCAAAAATCAAGAACTGGGAATGTCTACTGCAAAGACTATTAAGTGTTTTACTGTGAGAAATTTCAAGCTTCAAGGTGTCTTATGTACAACATCTTTTTTTACTGTGTTGTAGGACATAGGTAGAAATACAGATACATAAATGAACGCTAATTTGTCGCTGCATCTTTGTTTGTTCGCTTAAAGGAGGTAGATTTCCAGGGGGGCGCTGAGTAATTTTTCTGAAAAGGGGGCGGTAGGCCAAATAAGGACTGTACACACCAAAGGGTATAGTGGTGAAACCCTCTCTCCTAGCACCACCCTCTGCCCCAGTTTTGGAGAAAGGAGACCAGCCATTGCAGAGCTGTCATTCGTATCCCAGTCTTGGCAAGGAGGTGGGTCAAAAGATCATAACCGACTGTGTTAAATGCTGCCGTCAGATCAAGTTATAACAGCAGAGCTGACCCGCCTCAATCCAGCTGTCTATGGAGATTGTCTGTAAGGGGGACCAATGCTGTCTCTGTCCCATGGCCAGGCCAGAAAACAGATTGGAATGGGTCCAGGGCCGATTTGTCCTCCAGGAAAGCCTGGAGCTGTTTCACAGCTGCTCTCACCTCACCCTCTCTTACTCTCACCTAAAGCCCAACCTATATGTCTGACTACATACAGTTTTCCTTTCCCCAAGATTGTAAATTCCAAGATTTCATGGTCACTACTACTCAGGGTGCCTACTACTTTAACTTCGTCAACCAGTTCTTCCCTGTTGGTGAGAATCAAGTCTAAGATAGCAGATCCCCTTGTTTCCCTGTCCACTGGGTGACACATAGGAAATTCATGATAGACTCTGCTCAGAATAGTGCATTGGTGATCATACATTTCTACTGTACCAAAGGACATCAGTATGTTCCAGCAGCTCTTAATGTTTTTAATGCAAAGCTATGTTCTCAATATCTCTATGGAATCCCAATATGGATTCATGCCTTAAATCAGAACATTAAAGAAATACAATAAAAATTCTTATGTAAAATTCTTGGAACACTAAAATGTGTACACATGAACACATGAAGCTGCCTTATACTGAATCAGACCCTTGGTCCACCAAAGTCAGTATTGTGTACTCAGATTGGCAGTGGCTCTCCAAAGTCTCAGGCAGAGGTCTTTCACATCACCTACTTGCTTAGTCCCTTTAACTGGAGATGCCAGGGAACCTGGGACCTTCTCCTTCTGCATGCCAAGCAGATGCTCTTCCACTCAGCCACATAGGAAGATGAGAATGAGGAAGCTTGTGGAAGGCCACCTACTGTGTTTATGACTGAAAAAGGTTGGGCCAGGGATTTTCTCATCTCACAACTTGTACGTTCTCCTAACCACTACATTACTCCAGTTCTAAAACTGGAAACCTCTATCATGTGCTCCAGCCCTCAGTATATCTGGCAGTACTTTGTTTTTCACACATTTGTTCTTTGGCAATGCCGGTCTATGACAGCTTCATTTCCCCTAATTATGGTTTTGTTTTGTTTTGTCTTTGCTGAAAGAAACAAATTGCATTGTGTGTAAAAATCTGTCAAGGTTGTTGACCATGAAAGCTTCAACATCAAATAACAATCTGTAACACCAGACTTTTCATTAAAAGAAACTATTATTAGTAATAAACAGAGTAAAAAAAGACACAACTTATAAATCCCATGTTTTAAAAAAAATCATATACTCCAAGACAAGGCCCCCATTAATGGTGCTTCTGCCTCCTGAACAGCCAACCAAAGTCTTTCCCACTTCATTTTGTCCTGAGGTATATACCATTGTCTCCTCCCTGACTATATTTTTTGATACCACCAGTGCTCCCTTTCATGTGAACCATTAGATTAGGGTTGTGCAAAAAAAAAAAAAATTCTTTCAGTAAATTTTGGGTTTATTGGGCCCAGTTTTTTCCCCAGTAAACCCAAAATAAGCCAAACACCCATACTGGTAAATTTCAGTATTTGGCTTATTTTCAGATTACTGAAAATTTTGGGCCTGTTATAGTCTTTGGGGATTTTTTTTCGAAGCTCCTGGGGGGGCATTTTTGGAGGTAGAGTCCCCGAATTTGCAGCATAGCTGCAAGGGACTCTCCTTAAACAGTCACCAAAGATTGATGAACCTTGGGAGAAGGGTCCAATTTTATGGGCATGCAAAGGGGTCAAACCCATCCTGCAGGGACTTCCAGTAGAGCATTTGGTCCGAGCGCCATTGTCTCTTGGGAGCTCCCGAGAGACACCAAGAGTTGTTTAGATTTGGGATGCAAAAAAGCACTCCAACCCGGTTCTAAACAGTGGATCGGAAAGCAGGAATTCCCCTCAGCTGTCAAGAGTGGTTTGACTCCCATATTCTCTGAGAGCTTTCATTAAGCCTCTCTGAGATTTGGACATTGTCCCCGCCGATACTGAGGGGACTACCAATGCCACGAACGACTCTTTGGATTTAGGCTTTGACCTCCTCTATCCATTAACATCAAAGAATCTATGAAAAGAACAAGATGCCTCACCTTTGGAAGTCTGAGTAAAAAGACACTTTTTGCTTTTACCTTGATTGAGAAAATTTGAACGATGATAAAAATACCTACGAAAACCGCGTCTCCCTGCCCAACGTAATGAGACTTTTAAATAAACATCATTAAACGAACCGACAAAGACCTTATCAATTTGATCAGTGAGTAGACGCAATAAATGGGACTTTTGAATGACTTTACAACTACCAATTAAATGCTTTGAGGGGAGGGAGTGAGACAAAAACTCCCCCCCACACACACACACTTCTGGTTCTTTCCGGTTCAATCAGTCCTCCAGCCACGTCGCTTCTTAGGACCGGAAGATAGTAAGAAAGGCTTTGTTACCATCGAAAAGACAGGACAGATCGTAAGACTGGAAGTGAGTTTCCCCGGTGCAACCATCAAATTGCTCCTGCCACTTAACCACCGAGGTCTATGATGCTGCAGTTTCCTGTCTACTTCCCTTTTTCTGACTGTGCCGCTCTGAAGCGTAATTGAGGATATTTTGAAAATTACAAAGCCCGTTTTCATATAAGAATCCAAGCAGATATGTCAAACAAGAGGATGGAAGATATGTTACTTAAAAAATGGACATGTTTGCAATGCAACAAGATTTAGTCTTTAAAAAACAACAAGCTTTCTCATAACAAATTATTCAACTAGCTGGAATGATGAATACCTTATATCAATCAATCAACCGAAAACTGGACACAATTATTGAGGAGATCTATGATATTAAGACACAAGACTATGCCGATGGAAATAAAAGATCCTACTACGGAGATAATGACTGAATGCTACATGGAAGTGGAAATAAAAACCAAAAATCATGACAATGAATCAGAACAATTTAACTCCCAAGAGGTGGCTGCAAATGATCAGCTGGCAATGAGAGAAATCAACATGAGAGAATTCAATACCTCTACACTCTACTTGTCTGAGTTGCTGTTGGCAGGAGGAGTATTATCCCAAGAAAACATCTCCTGGCAGCCAGCGATGGAGAGAGACATGATAAAGGATTTTATCAAGATGCTGCAGGAAAATTTAAAAAGACGCCAATAGATACAATCATCGGGATCCTCTTTCATATTTTCAGAGGTCAGAATTGCAGCTACTACACTGGAAAATGGAAAAAAAAATATGGGAAATGAAGAAGGACTGGCAGATCTCCTCCCAAAACAAGAAAATGGCTAAGATGATGTTTAATTTAGGGGTGTAAGGGAGGCATGGTGGATTTACTCTGATGAATTTTTAAACGGGAAAATTTGTTTATGTATTGATCTAATCCCTTTACTACAGAATAGAATGTTATATAGAGACAATGTTGATGATATTATAACAATGTAGGACTTGAAACTGCTTATAGAAGTAGTATAGATAGTTTAAAGTAAGTCTGTAAGAAAGAAAATAAGGATTAGAAATTAATTTGAAATGCAAAAGTGTTAATCAGTAAAATTAGTGACTGAAGAAGATGTGGGGAAGTCATATATAGTAGATAGTATTGTATAGTATAGATAACATATTCTCAGTAATAGTAATGAGTTTTCTTTTTATAAGTAGTTACAACTGAGTATATTGTTGAGATGTTTATTTCTGTTATATTGTGAAAAATAATAAAAATATTTTTTTTAAAAACCAATCCTGCAGGCATTTGAGAGCCAAGCTGACCATCGGTTTTCAGGTTCAAAACTTCAGCGTTGCCAAGGACTGGTGGAAAGAGTGGATTCCTGGCTGGTGCCTCAAAGTCTGGGGGCTGCCTTCATTTCTGGGTCACCCTGCATTATGTCCATACAAATGAGCTTCCAAACAGAGGAAAAAGGTTTAAATGCAAGAGAAATAAGTCATGGAAAACATTTCTTTTGGTGGCAAATTACATCCTATGAGCAGTC
The DNA here is from genome assembly GCF_029931775.1 of Euleptes europaea. Taxonomy (NCBI): domain Eukaryota; kingdom Metazoa; phylum Chordata; class Lepidosauria; order Squamata; family Sphaerodactylidae; genus Euleptes; species Euleptes europaea. The sequence continues at coordinate 78,341,709 of NC_079314.1, read as the reverse complement.
CTTTATTGTGGTCATAAAAAATCTGATTCCAAGAGATGGTCACAGTGCGGGGAAACGATATCAGAGCCAGCCGAAGTCATGACCAAGGCAGCTCGTGTTAAGGAGATTGCTCATCCACATGGGTGAGGGAGTCCTCTTCAGAAAGCCCATGAGCAGCTGACGGAAACTAATGTTCTCCAGACTGGGTGAGCCCCGTCTTTTAAAGTGAAGATCAGGTCAGCTCACTGCTGTTAGTTGGTCAGACCAAGTTGGCTCCGATTACATGACCCGTACCTCAAAAGGGTCCCAACTATGGGGCCCTAACAAAACCAGTCCAAAAAAGAAAAAGAAAAAAGGGGGAGAAAGCACAGAGCTTTAGGTTTGTCTCTTCGCCTTTCCTTAGAGGCAAATACCTATTTGGCTTTTTCAGGAATCACCTATTCGGCTTTGGCTTGATCCTCATGTTTTGGTATCCAGTAAAACCAAATCCTGAAAATTACTGAAACTGCTAATTTCGGGTTTATTTTCAGTTTGGGTTTATCAATATGCACAACCCTTCCTTAGATATATGTGGACTCTAACTTGGGTTCAGGACACATGCCCAGAACTCCAACCACTTTGAGAAAATTAAGCTGTCAGAGGAAATCTCCTACTTGCACAACGTGTCTAGCTTGGAAAACTAACACACTTGTCAATTAGGGGAAACAGAACACATGATTTAGGGATCTTTGACTGGATATTGTGCAAACAAGGATATTGTGCCTTTTATAGGCTACCAATAACCATGAAACAACCAGATCTTCTCCAAAACAAGGTTTATTGACGAAAATATAGGGGTAAAAGAATTGAAAAGGTACTCAATAGGGTTGCCAGCCCTGGGTGGGGAAATACCTGGATATTTGGGGGTGGAGCCTAGGGAGGATGAGAATATGGGGAGGGGAGAGACATTAGCAGGGTACAATGCCATGCAGTTCCTATTTCAAAGCAGTCATTTCCTCCAGGGGAACTGATCTCCTCTGTCATCTGAAGATCAATTGAAATAGTGGGAGAGCTCCAGGGACCACCTGGAGGTTGACAACTCTAGAACTCAAGCACAAGAATAGTGAAATTGTTGTGTTCAGAAGGACATACATATGAAAAGATGCATGAGAGGAGAGAAAGACAAAGTAAAAGAGAGTCAACCCTCTGGCTGAGTAAGAATTCTAAACTAGGCCATGGCCTTGAAGAGGAATAAGAGGGGAGATTTAAGGAAGGGAAAAGAGGGTTGTTAAGAGAAAAGGAATGAACAGGGAAAGAGTTTACCTATGCTCAGTCTGTTGATCTGGGTACAGTATGTTGTCTGTTTAGATGATCCAGAGATTCAGCGTAGGGGACCCTTAGGCAGAGCTTCCAAAGGTCTCAAAGAAATAGTAAGAAGGGTTGCTGGTTCCAAAAGAGAAGGAGTTGGCAGCCTCTAAGCCAGCAGAGAGTGAGACTGCACAATTATGGCTGGCAGAACAGTAATAGTTATAACTAGGGTTGTGCAAAAAAAATTCGTTAACTTGTGGGTTTGCTGGGCCTGATTTTTTCTGGTAAACCCAAAATAAGCCAAATACCCAAACCGGTAAATATTGGTATTCGGCTTATTTCTGGGTTTATCATAAAATGCAGGCCCATTAGAGTCTATGGGGGGAAATCCAAAGCTCCTGTGGGGGCATTTTTGGAGGTTGAGTTCCCAGATTTTCAGGGTAACTTGCATGATCCTTGAAGTTTTCTGAAGTTTGGGTCAGGGTGTCCAATTTTATGGTTGCCCCCAATCCCCACAGGAAAACATTGCAAAGTTCACACAAGAAGACACCAAAGTGCCAAAAAACCCCTCTCTAAATTCAACAATGAGAACAATGATGACAACAACAAAGCAGTGCTCCCCAACAATCAAATCACCCCTTCTTTCAGATAAAAGCCAGCAAGATCTGAAGCAAAATTCAAACAGTGGAACAGTGAAACAGCAAGCAGCCCCCCCCCCCAAAAAAAACAATCAAATCACCCCCTCCTTTCAGGTGAAAGCCAGCAATGAGTCAGAGAAATCCCCAAAATTCAAACAGTGGAACTGTGAAACAGCAAGCAGTGGAAAAATGGAACCAGGTCCTCCCTGCCCACAATAATAAAATAACCCCCTCACACTAGCAACCCCCCACCAACAACAACCAACATTCCAAGGCCTGCTGGCTTCTAGCAACATTTAGAAAATAAGCCCCAAATACAACAACTGGTATAACAATATCTCAAACCCTTCGATGTCTTCTCCTCCAGGCAGCAGGCAGGAAGGAATCCAATCCAAGCAGCAGGTGGTAATCCAGCATGTCAGGATGAAGCACCAGAAACACAGAGGAATAATCAGGCAGCAGGATCTAAAGACAAGCTTTGCCACTGAACTCTTTCAGACCTGCTTTTATAGTCTTTGGCCAACCACAGAAAAGACTGGAAATAATTCCAGCCAAAAAACACCTGTGATTGGTGAAAGAAGACTGTTCTTCCTCACCTGGGTTCCTGTTGGCCACTGAAAAGTCCTGGTCCTCCCTCCCCCTCTCTAGGTTGTCTTCTGTTGCAATCCAGGTAGACTGCACCAGCTGGCTTTGCAGCAATGCAAAATGCATTGCTGCCATTGGCCACATGGGAAGCTCGATTGAGCCTTCCTATTGGCCACTCCAAGATGCCTGCTCCCTCCCTCCTGCTGCCCTGGAAACCAGCAAGGGGGCAGGATTACAAAGAAAGAAGATAGCTCTCCTTTAAATGCAACAAAAGCCACAAAATGGAGACTCTGCAGAAGGCAAATAGCCAAACCTGAAAAATCCAAATAATTATTCAGCTTTTTCAGGAATTGCCAATTTGGCTTCGGGCAGATTCCAGGTTTTGGTATTTGGTCAACCCGAAACCTAAATATTGCTGAAGCAGCTAATTTTGGGTTTATTTTCGGTTCAAGTATATCAATATGCAGAACCCTAAAAGCAACTAATCAATATTTCCATTAAGGTTATAGGCGAAATATTTCCATAAGTTGTACCGTGTTTAAGGAGCTCCACTGAATGGGCCTTTTACCTAGCACAATCTTTGAGGCCTCTGAAGAAGTCTGTCCTGTTTACTAAAGCCTCTAGTACCATTAGGTTTTTTTCTGTTTTGTTTTTAGTTATTCTTGGCACTGTAGCTTTTTATGACTTTGAGTTTTTATTGCTAATGTGGTTGTATACATTTATACTGTTTTTCTTTAATAGTTTTTTAATACATTGTAGGCTGCCTTAAATACCCCCTTGAGCAGCAGACAGATTTAAAATAAAAATGCATTTGGTGAATTGCCCAGAAGTCATAGCTCAACATTTTAATGGTCCTCTTAGTTTGTGCATTCATTGATTTAATACTTATGTCTCTCCAAGTACTTATATTTCCTCTGCCATTATAGAGTTGAAGTTATCACCTATAATTGGTGTATAAAGTGAAGATACTACATAATTTAAGTTTTATCTACATAGAATATATATGATATAATCTCTGTGGGACAAACTAATCCTACAATAAAGTGTCATTTTACTATAAACATCCCTTTAAATCAGGAAGTGTAGGGGGAGGAGCTATTCAGAAAACTAACTCTGATGGATCTAATTGTATGTAGCCCACCACAGTTCTCAGAATTAATGAAACATATGTTTAATTTCGTATAAGTAGTCCCATGGGTCACAATGAAATATCTCACATGCATAAAATCAAGTCTGTGCTTAAAAGTTTAGAGAGAGATGCAGTTTTCTCCATATTGAATACCGAGAGGTTTTGATTATCCTGTGTACGAATACCAGATTTTGTCAGTTCCTGTTTGATAATAATCAAAAACATTGGTTTTGAGATGTGTTTTGTTTGCCAAAAGGGAATGAAACTATGAAAATTGTTGATTCCACTGTGTCACAGACATTGGAGTATCCTGAAATCTTCATAGTATAAATCATTAGTTCCACTGTGTCATCGATATTGAAGTACCCTGAAACCTTCATTGGATTAAAAAGCAATTATTCAGTACGCACAGGTGTTCAAATTAGTTTCAACTACAATATTATTTAGGAAGCTTGGAACTACATTTTGATTATCTTGTCTATGGATATGAACTACAAAGAACTTTAAAATATGGCAGCAATTCCCACCAGTTTTATTCATGCACCTGAATTTCCTCTTTGTTTATATTTTATTATCAGTACAAATCCTCAGATCATTTTCATATTTGGAGTGGTGTAAAAAGAGCTTTTAAACTGTGAACATTTGTAAAAAATGAAGACATGCCCTCACCCAAAGTTATATGTGCAGTCTCGTTCACATCATTGACTGTTGGATTTTAACATTGTTTCTATTGTGGCTGAGACAAAAGCACTCATTTTTCATTTGTTTTTGAAAAACATCTCCAATTTTTGCTAATTGTTATATGCTTTAAATGCATTCTTTTGTTTCATCAAGTTGACTATGGTGATTCATGTGATTTTCTTCATGACATCATGGCACTGTTGTGATGTTAAAGATGTCCTGAAACAAAATGCCACGGTTTACTGTAGCAACTTCAATTAAATAGCCATGCAGACAGATGATGCCAAGGACAGGGGAAACACAGAAAAAGAAGGAAAATTGAACTGAAGAACAGCAGCCACAATTAAGGAAACAAAAGGGGTGCTGACTGGCACAGAAAATGTAAATCTGCTCACAATAAACACACTCTTTCCAAGATTAATTTTTTCATAGTTCATCCGACTGTGGTATGTGCCTTTTTCTAAAGTAATATCAAAACTAGAATACTAACCATGCATTCATGAGAATCGGCGTAGGGGAACGGCGGGGAGAAGGTCAGTCTTCCTGAGCAGTTCTGCCTACACCGAGAAACAAAACAAAAAAGCCTTTTTGTGGCTTTGTTTTTGTTAAACAGGACCTTTCGCCCCATAGAAAACAACAAGGCTGCGCCTGCTAAAGAGCAACAAGGCTATTCTCGGTGCCAGTGTTTGGGACGAAAGGGGACAGGAAGACACCTACTGGTGGCTCCTCCCCCAGCCCCGCCCTGGGAATGCCCCCTCGCCGGCCCCACAAGTCTCCGCCATGATCTGCACCATGGGGAGACTGTGCCAAAGGAGGAGAGGTGCGCAGATCCACGGCACTCAGGTGCCAACGGAACTGCCCTCGCCGCCAGTGTAAGTGCATCTTGTGCCATGATTAGAGCGAGGTCATGCCTCCTCCTAAAAGGAATTGGCCCCCAGGCTCAGGAATGCACGGTGTCATCCTACTTTACATTATGTTATGACACTATGTGAATCAGCACCATGCTGTAATTCAACTCATGCCCACGTTTCTCTAATGTTTTTTTCGATACCAACTGTTTTAGATACTAGCATGTTTGTACTCTATGCTAATCCTAACTTGTTTTAATTAGAGGGTTAGTATTACTCTAATAAGTAAAATCAAGCTCCATCCTTTTTAACCCTCAATAGAGATAGGTAGGGTAATGTGTTTATAACCTGGGTGTTTCTTAAAAATCAGTATAACATTCTCTTTCTTTTGACAACTTCTCTAGCAGCCCATTCCTGACTTTTCGGTGGCTGGGGATGGTGTGGCTGTGGTGCTGCCATGGCACCTCCAAAGCCATTTCTTGGCCATTGAAAGGCTTTAAAAAGTCTTTCGCTGGCTTTTAAAATTTTAAATGGGGCATTTTGCCCCATTGAGAACAGCAAGGCTGTGCTTGCAAAAAAAAGCAGGCCTGCAAAAAAGAAGGCACAGCAACACCATTCTTCCCACCAGCGTGCTGGACCAAAAGGAGACAGGAATCTGCCTACTGGCAGCTCTGCCCACTGGCATGCCCCGGGAATGCTCCCCAGCATGCTGGTGTGGGGCTTTGCGCCAGTGGGACACCGGCGGAAGGCCCAGATAGCATCCCTGGGTGCTGCTGCCATGGCGGCCCAGGAAGACTGATGTCTGGGCCTCCCCACCAGCATTGAGGTCACTCTGCGTGGCGTAAGTAGCCCGGGCACCAGCGCAGGGGGCCACAACACTAGCACAGCCCCTTTTTGGCCTCCTAAGGACTTTCGTCCTTGGAGGTCAGGAATGGGCTGTAAATATCATGCAAAGAAGACAATGAAAGGGAGTGCATCAGGACAATAAAAACATGTTCAGAGGAGATATGCAACAAAGCAAATAAGCAAAGATGCTATAAGCAAAGATGTACCTGTTTACATGAATTATCCTGAAACGGTCTACATTATTATATATGTATAAAGGTTGATAAATCAAGAACTGTAGTTAAGCATTTTTTAAAAAAATGCATAGTGTACCTAGTCTTTAAATTGGTTTATTGGCTGTATTAGTGGGAAAAATTATGACAGAAACAGAATGCAAATATGAGGCAGTGATAGCAAAGCACATGCAGCTTATGGCTCAGACATCTGAACAGAAGGATTATAATGTCTTTCTGGTACAAGGGCAACCTGCTTTCTAATGCTCTGAAATAAATCACTGTAAGTATCTTTCATAAAACCCTGATTGTTTTCTGCCTTGCTGGTCATACAGAACTGATGACTGAAATGCCAAAGGATAGTATGCTGTAGCCAGTCTTTCCGGTGAACATTCTAAATATTTCTGTCCTTATTTTTCTAGATTAGAAAATAGTCTGGGAATAGTCTAAACTCTAGAGACTGTGTTATCAATATCATTTTAGGCTGCTCAATGCATGTTTTATGCCCTGGCTTGATTTTTAATGGCTCCAGTTTTGTTTTGTTTTTAATGGCTATGCTTTTATTACTTTGCTTTGTTATTTTAATTATAACCTGCCTCAAGCTGCAGGTACTTTTTTACAAATAAGTAGATAAATAAATCAATGATGTGTTTTTCCCTGGGTACTTGGTTTGGTATATGGTTAGAGGAATGATCTGCAGTATGTGAGTTCTAGTTCTACCTCCACTGTTTGTTTTGTTGCTGCTGGAAGGGGTTTGCTGCTAGTCAAAAAGTGAGCTTTGCTCCTTGGTGAGATTCTAGCCTCCTCCCGCCTGTTTCTCACAAGCTTGTATTTTTCCAGTGAGGAATTTTCCTTTGCCAAATTAGTTGTGTAGGTTCCTGGATGATATGGCTAGAGTAGACAAGCTTCCTTCCCTGTGTCCCTGTGTTTGAATCCCCTTCTGTTAAGCTCCCTAGAGCAGTGATGGCGAACCTTTTAGAGACCGAGTGCCCAAACTGCAACCCAAAACCCACTTATTTATTGCAAAGTGCCAACACGACAATTTAACCTGAATACTGAGGTTTTAGTTTAGAAAAAACAACTTCCCTGGACTCCCTGCTGGGCAGCGAGGAGTCCAGGGAAGGGGGCAGGGCCTTTGAACTGCTCCATGCTGCCTGCAAAAACTGCATTAGAACAAAAACTGCATTAGACCTAATATAGCTGGGAACCAGACATCCATAGTGGTACCTTCACATTCAGAGGCAGTCTACCAGTTGTGGGAGGGCTGTATTCTCCATTCTTGAGGAAGTCCTGGAGAGACCTAGCAGGCATTTGCTGGAATCAGGAAAGTTTTCAGGGAGGGACGGAGGGAGGAAAAGGAAAGGAAGAAAGGAAGGAAGAGCTTTCTGGCCAGGGAAGGAAGGGGGCTTCTGGGCTGGTGAGTAGGGCGGCAGCCACCTCGTGCGCCAAGGAAAGGGGTTTTTGGTGGGGAAGGGGGCTTCTGGGCCAGCATGAGAAGCAGCTGCAGCCTCGCAAGCTGAGGAAAGGGGCTTCTGGCGGGGGGGGGGATGAGGCTTCTGGGCCAGCGCGCTGCCACCTTGCGCGCCCAGGAAAGGGGTTTTGAAGGGAGAGGGAAAAGGGGGCTGCAGGGCAGCTGCCTTGCGACCCAGGAAAAGGGTTTTTGCCCATGGAAGGCACCGAGGGAGAAAGGGAAGGGGGCTGGAGGGCTGGCTCAAGAGGCTGCAGCCGCCTCGTGTGCTCTTCAAAGGGTTTTTTGGCCGGGGAGGGGGGGAGGGAAAGGGAGAAGGGGGCTGGAGGACGGCAGCCGCCTCGTGCGCCCTGCAAAGGGGTTTTTGGCTGGGGGAGGGAGAGGGAGAAGGGGGCTGGAGGGCGGCAGCCGCTTTGTGCGCCCTGCAAAGGGGTTTTGGTCAGGGAGGGGGGGAGGGCGAGAGGGAGAGAAGGGGGCTGGAGGACGGCAGCCGCCTCGTGCGCCTTGCAAAAGGGGTTTTGGCTGGGGGAGGGAGAGGGAGAGGGAGGCTGGAAGACGGCAGCCGCCTCGTGCGCCCTGCAAAGGGGTTTTGGCCAGGGAGGGGGGGAGGGAAGGGGGCTGGAGGACGGCAGCCGCCTCGTGTGCCCTGCAAAGGGTTTTTTGGCCGGGGGAGGGAGAGGGAGAAGGGGGCTGGAGGGCGGCAGCCGCCTCTGCGCTCTGCAAAGGGGCTTTTGGCCGGGAAGGAGGGGAGGGAAAGGGAGAAGGGGGCTGGAGGGCGGCAGCCGCCTCGTGCACCCCGCAAATGGGTTTTTGGCCGGGGAGGGGGGGAGGGGAAAGGCTGGGCGGCGGAGAGTGCAGGGAGGGGGGTGGGGCCTTTGAACTGCTCCGGGAGTCCAGGGGCGGGCCCCCGCCGCCCAGCTGAGCCTGCGTGCCAGCAGAGAGGGCGACGCGTGCCGGAGTCGGCACGCGTGCCATAGGTTCGCCAACACGGCCCTAGAGTGTGGTAGTTACAGGGTTCCTATAGGCAACCATGGTGCTCTGGGGAGGAGGGAAGGCTGTCAACCAGGGTGCATGTCAGCATGCTTCCATATATTGATGACATGGAGGCATTTTGATTGATAGATGTGAGCAAGCTTACTCTGAACTCCAGTGTCGTTGCTATGCACTCAGCTCATTCAGATTGGGTCCCTATCACCATGTCTTTTTTGCTACTGACTAGCTACACCAGTTCTGTGCTGGCATTAACATAACAGGCTTGTGATTGAATTGCCTCTCTCACAAATAACATGACATGAAAAAGCCTGTTCTGAGGGAGGATATTAAGACAAATAGTAGAAAAGCATAGACAAGCACATGTGTTTTTACCTAGTGTTAAATCTTAAAACCTTGGGTTAAAAGCTAGTATTAAAATCTTAAAAACATTTGGTGACTAGCAAATTGCTGAAGAGACAGCATTCCACATTTGGGTTACCATAAATGAGAAGGCTGCCAACTTGTCCACTCCCCTCTTAAAGCCTTACATGTTCATGGAGGATAGGGCTATCCATGGCTACTAGTCAAAATGAATTCTAGTCATGATGCATACCTATTCTCTCCAGTATCAGAGAAGCATGCCTATTATATTAAGTGCTGTGGAACATAGGCAGGATGCTGCTGCTGCAGTCATCTTTGTTGGCTTCCTAGAGGCACCTGGTTGGCCATTGTGTGAACAGACTGCTGGACTTGATGAGCCTTGGTCTGATCTAGCATGGCTTTTCTTATGTTCTTATGTTAAGGCCTTGCTTCTAGTGACAATCCATTTTACCTCAGACAAATACATGAACTCTGAGGAAGATTGTAACTGACATGAAATTAACTGACAGCTATGAGTTTTCATCTATGCTGGCCTCCCCTCCCCCTCATTCTTACAGATACGTTGGGGGTTCTGGCTATTTGCAGGCCATGCGGTGTCCTTGTACTTCAAAGAACACCTTTTGCTAATTATTGTTATATTTAGTTTGGCTCTGTATTTTACTGATTTTGTATTAGTATTTTATGAGTTTATAGTGATTTTAGTGCATTGTGTTTTGCATTGATTGTTCGTTGTAAGCTTCCCCGAGCCCAGCCTTTGGCCAGGGAGTGAGGGTGGGGTAGTAAACCAAATAATAAATAATAAATAAATATATGAACTTCAAGTGACATGGTCCCAATCCATTTTAGGAGCATGGCAAATTCAGCTGCTCTAATTTGTTATTTCATAGCAGTCTGCTATTTCATTATAGTTTTCTTGGTGTTCTCTAAACCAAGATCCAAGACAAGAAATCTTAACATAATTATATTGCCCTTGATATCTGTGTATATAAACACCCTTTCATATGTTTTTCAGTTTCACTTTTGTTTATTTACATTAATTTCACCAGCAGAGGTGTGCATATGCAAATAATTATTTTGGATGTAATCTTAACATAAAAAGTGCTATGTGCACAAATCTTTCCCCCCAATCTCCATAAGTGAACACAGTATGCTTCTGACAAGACCATCGGCCATTTGGTGTAGGAAAGAAGAAAACTGATGAAGGCATCCCCTCCTCCTCCTAACAGATGGACAACCCGGACAAGTGAGCCAGTCAAATGGACCATATTCAGCCAATGACTTCATCCGGCAATTTGGAAATCAGAATTCACCAAGTTCTACTATTTGTTTTTCACTCCTTCCACCAGAAAGTATGTCTCAGCTCTAGCTATGTTATATAAAAAGAGTTGAGGGAAAAATCAATTTCTGTTTTCATCAAAATTATTAACTAGGCATCATGTAAAATGGACACAAAAGGCATTGAGAAGCAGTTAACAGCTAGGTAGGGGAAATGAGGTTTTGATTTGGTCATAATTTACAGAAATGGTTGACCCAAAGGTCATTATTGCCATTATGACTTGTGAAAATATGAATAATAAGGAAAACATAAAATGCCATCCTAGGGATTGAAAAAGCTCAAAGTTAGACTAGAAGTTGCCATGGGTACACTGGTTTGTTTATAATACATTACAAATATGAGGTTTTGCTCTGTCATCAAGTCTAGACAGACATTACAGACAGACAGACAGAGAAAGAGAGAGAGAGAGAGAGAGAGAGAGAGAGAGAGAGAGAGAGAGAGAGAGTTACTATGTAAATATAAAATTAACAGAGTGGATGACATTAGGACCTACTTCTCTGTAATTTGCTTCACTACTCTTCTATTTAAAAATAAAGATTTGCATAGGCTATATATCAGAAATGTTTATTTATTTTCTTGGTACTATGGCTTAGCACCATTTGATGAGGGTAAGAGAGCAGTTCAATTTTCATCTAAAATACCACTCCCTCCATTATTAGTGGAGTGGTTGTTTGTGTTACCCAAACTGGACCCAGAGAAGAGGAAATTAGCTTTAAAAGGATTCCAGAAAGGGGGGGAAATGTGAGATTTGTAGCCTCTGAATAACAGGGTGGATCTCAGTAGTGGTACCCCAAAATAAAATTATGAAGAGAGTGAGAGAGAGTAATTGTAAACACAAATAACTTTGTCGAAGGCTTTCATGGTCAGAGTTCATTGGTTCTCGTAGGTTAACCGGGCTGTGTAACCGTGGTCTTGGTATTTTCTTTCCTGACGTTTCGCCAGGAGCTGTGGCCGGCATCTTCAGAGGAGTAACACTGAAGGACAGTCCTTCAGTGTTACTCTTCTGAAGATGCCTGCCACAGCTGCTGGCGAAACATCAGGAAAGAAAATACCAAGACCACGGTTACACAGCCCAGATAACCTACGAGAACCAACAAATAACTTTATTGTATACAAAATGAAATAAAAAGTAATAAAAATGTAAAGAACCTACACTAGACACCTGAAAACTAATTCCTTAAATAATCACACATGCACACATAGATACAAGAGGGAGCACTTATAAAAAGTGGAAGGAAATTGGGAGGTTTTAGGGAAGAGACATAAACCTTAAATCCGGGGCTTGAGGTATGGAGAGGTCCAAGGGTAAATGCAGTGGAGATCCAAAGAGCAGAGTGAGGAGTCGGCAAAGCAAAGAAAAAAGGCCTGAGAAGTATAGCAGGAGTTCTAAGAAGGAAACCAGAGTTCTGACCAGCAAAGATCTGGACTGGAGATCTGAGGAACAATTTGCAGGGTCTGGAGGTCCTTCTTTTATGGATAGAAGATCCCCAGTGTAGGTGGGGGTTTGACCATTCTGACTTTTGATTGGGTCAAGATAAAAAGTTTAGATCTCACTGGCTGGTTTAAAGTTAACTGCAGGAAAAAAATGGGGAAAATATCTCGATTAGGCAAATCTGCATGAGTGCAAAGAGCCTGAGTGAGGCAACATGATTAACATACTTTAATTAGGTTGAAGGGGGCCGGATCTGCATGGACATAAAAGTTTGAATGACACAAGGTAATCAATAGTTGTGCACTCAGGACATCTCTTCTGATACAAAGCAGCCTCTGTCTCCTAGTTCCAGCCAGAAGCCACATGGAACAGATAGGTCACCACATGCTTAACCACCTGACAAGACAGGGCATATCTGAAGTGTGTGTCCCAACACAGACAGTTGAAGAGAAAGGTTATGCAGTGGTGCAGGGGTCCTTGACCTTTACTGGCCCCTTTGGAATTTTGACACTGGATGATGAGCACAACCACAAAATGGCTGCTGCAGGAGGCGGAGCCAACCCCACAATGTCAGGGACTAAGGTTATGCATAACTCTTTTGATAACTCTTCAAAATTTCAGGCAAAAGCTTTGCTTAACAGGATGCCTTTTAATAAAAGGTGTTTTATTCAACAATAAACATATTATTTTAAAATGTTTTCTTTCATACACATATTCAGTTTTTTATGTTAATATTTTATATTTGTTATCTTTTTATGCTGCTTTTAACTCATTTATACTATTTTAATGTTGTAAATCAACACAAAACTCTTTGGGTGAGTGGCAACTAAAAAGAATTACATACATACATACATACATACATACATACATACATACATACATACAAACATACCTACCTACGACAGGCTGGAGAGAAAATTGATGACTTGCGTGCCCTTTCTGATTGAGTAAAAAAAGGAAAAAGAGGAACCAGGAGTTGGTTAATGAAATATAAATGTCCTTGGACTGGGCAGACACCTCTTGGGTATGTCAGGATGTTGGGTGATTACTCCAGTGTTGAGACATCTTTTGATATTGAGAATGATATGCCACTGAGTCGGGGGAGATTGCACTTATTTCTGCTTTCCTTGCAGCAACAGCCTTCCTCCTCATTCCTAGGGATTTCCAATGTCATGGCTCAACCCAAGTGCCTTATGAGACTCTCCAAGTTTCAGATTCCCTTGGCACTTAGGCTGTAAAAGGGGGTGCCTATTAAAACAACTAAGTCAAAAATAAGAGGCAAACCCTACTATCAAAGGGGTCTTGGCTAGAGGAGGGGTGGAGTCCTCACAGTTTATAGGATTTCAAATTCAGACTTGAAATACAAAGCAACCCTCAGCACAAATCCATGGACACATACCTCTATCTAAGACAATTTCTAAAATTGAACAATCACAGAAATATAACAAGCTGTTACACAATGGGAAACAGAAATTTTAGGCTGCGAAAGTGTAATGTATAGGTCAGGATATAATGCCTGGTCAATCAGAACAACAGAACTCAAGTTGTAATGGAGACTTTCCAGATGTAACTCAGTTCAGAATCTGGTTTTTCCTTAGTACAGAAATATGTGTAGTCTCACTAGAGTTCTTCCCACATGTGGTTGATCTATCTATGGAGGCTTTCTATGAGAATTAGAGGCATTAACATTGCTTTTCCATCTTGGATGTTTCACCACTTTGTATGCAGAGTTGGAAATCATCAGAACCCATGGGGTTCTGAACATAGGACATCTCTTTAAAGCATTTGGATGTTCTGAATTTGATTTGTAAAGTGAATGACTTTTCATGCCATTGTGGAGCCAGATCCTTGCTGCTATAAATCAGTATAATTTCATTAAATACAAGGAAGCACGCCAACTGATGATATGGAAATAATGTTTTTTCTCCATATTCTGACCTTCAGCCAAAATGTATATTTTCATCACCAGGTGATAGCATGCTGGGTCTCTTATGTTCCACATAATGTATTGCTTACTGTCAATTAAGTGTAGCTTTCAATGAGGAGGAATAAAATGAAATGTGAGGAATATATGAATAAAATCTCCAGTTTCTTTGGGAGCTGATATAATTAAAACAAAATTAGGCAAAGACCCTTTTTTACATAGATAGTCTCATTCATAGTCATAAACAAGCTGACAGGAACCTACAGGCTTCATAGAAACTGAGATGCAAATTACTATTTATTAAAAAGCATTTTTTCTTCCAGAAACACACACTAATAGAAATACTTCTTATTCATACATCACACAGCAATAAAATATATAATATAAGCTAATGTTCAAGATAATTTAAAAGAAATAGGAACATTTGGAGTTGGATCCTACTTGCTTTGCCACTAGCACAAGAGATTGGATGGACCACTTTTGACTATTGAAAAGGTTATGCCTGTGGGACCTTTCTGGAAAACAAACTATGTAGCATACAGTTGCACTGAAGGAGGAAGACTGGGAAATCACACCTTCTCCCTCTTGTGCCTACGTGAAAGATTGCAGGATCCAACCCTTTAATTTATACTCTAATAATCCAAAAGGCTTACCTATGGGTCAAACTAAAATATGAAGGAACAAGTGAATTGTCAGGAGAAAGATGGACTTATAAATATTATGAATCAATAAAAGTAGATAAATCAATTATATTTCTGGTATATTCAGTGAAGTTTGTGTTAGATTGCTGTTGAGAGCCAATGACTGGCCCTGACTCGACCCCACCCCAGCTGCCTGAACTGAGGACGGCTGTGGGCCGGACTCACCCATGGGAGGAAGGCCAGGAGAGGTAGGTGGCTGGGACCCTGGCAGATCACTCTAGCACAGCTGAGAACAAGAGAGCCAGGCAGTGGCGGGGAGGGTCATGGTCAGAAGGCAAGGCTGAGCCTGGACTCAGGGAAGCCCAGGATGGGAGAAGGTAAGAGGCAGCCCTGAACAGTAATGGGAAGGAGCAGGACAGGGAGACAGGCAGAGTTGGGTAAGAGACAGGGAAGGCTTCCATTTCCATTAATAGCCTCTCAGTTGGAGCAGGTGGAAGGGTATTGGATACAGTCCAGTTGGAGGTGGGGGCAGGGAAACCCATAAAAGGGAAGGTACCACACCCAGACAAGGAAGAAGCAACAGACTGAACTCAACCCAGGGAGAGATAGTGTGGAGAACCAGCCTGGGGAAGGAAGAGAACCCTGGTGCCAGAACCCCCTCTCCTTCCCAGTTCTGAGGCCAATGAGCCAGATGCCCTCTTTGGTGGTGGAATATCAGTGATATCAGCTTTATTTTTTAAAATGTCTATCCCTTTTTTATCAGCCAAAGCTTCCCATAGCAGAGACATTCTGACAATATTTTAGACAAATATTGTGGTACAAATGTTTACTAACATAGTGTATTTCTCTTTATATGAAATATATTCAGTATATTGTCGAAGGCTTTCACGGTCAGTATATATTCAGTATGTTTAAGAAAGGGGCAAGGAGCAGTGGTGTAGTGGTCTTGGCTTGAGTATCAATAAAAAGTGTCAAAGGATTTTCAGGAAGGAATGGACTTGTGAATCCTTTTGGGATATCTGTGTGTAACATTTACTGATTCTCACTCTTCACTGATTCTTTGCTTCAGACTGTGAGGAAAACTGTACCATAGCTAGCATAACTATTTAGGGAGTGGCTCTTCTCTGCCCTCCAACTTGTTTCAGACCACATGTGATCATTTTTCCAGAAGCAGCTTTCTGTCTTTCTGACCACCCATACTGAGTAACTAAGCAATTCATCTGGCTAATTTAAGTTGCATGTACTGGGGATATGCAAAAAGGTACAACTCTCTGTTTCAAAATCAGGATGGTTGTTTGTTTTGTCCTGATGATATTGTTCTAGCTAGTATGAAATATATATTAAAAACCACGATTAAGAGAATACTCTCAAAATATGGAAGAAGGGGTTGACCATGTACGTATTCATGAATCTTGTTCTAAATCTTGACTATACCAATGAAATCTAAAATGGTGTCCCTGATGGTAGCAGCTTTGCAGCAGTGATATCATTTTTGGATTTCCCATGATATGGTCCCTATTCTCGGAGAGGCACTTTTTCTAAAAGTTAGCACTACAACATAAAACAAAGGAAGGTTTCCTATTTTAAAAAATTCAGCTATTTGCCTCCTGAGTATGCTACCATTCTCACAAAAACATAGCTAGCATTTATAATTATTATTGAGCTTTGTATCATACTCTGTCAACACATGGAACAGTTTCAGGAAAGATAGCTGACCATCTTTTTAAACCTTCTCTTCTATGTTCACTTTTGCTTGGCATCGGTTCCTACAAGATTTACTGTACAACAAGAACAAGAACTGCTAACTTCCCCAAGTAGGAAAATGATTTAAAACCTAGTTCGAAGGCATTAAGTCAATATAACCTAAGACAACCCTATCAGCTTACATCAGCATAAACTTGATCATAGTTCACAGTAAATCAGCTGTTGAAATCAGGGTGTGCTTCTCCTGTTTACAATGCCTGCTATGCTACAGTTGGCTTCTCTGTGTCCAAAACCGTGATCTGCTGTATCAGTAAAGTGGAATCTCTGTCACAGTGGATTACTTTGCTTGTAATATGTATTCACTGACAACATAGCAGTTTTTTGATTTACATTGACCAGGCCTAAAAATAAATAAGCAGCATATTCCCTATGGCATCTAATCAATACCATCTGTTGCACTGCTGGCATTTCCTCTGCCCTGTTTATACCATTACTGTCTCTGCTGAAGCTGTATTATTCTAAATGTTTCCAGGTACATTTGCTGGGAGAAGCTCATAGGACTGGAGTACTGAAATTCACAGTGCCGCACTCAGAGGGGATAAAAGCTGCATACTATTGTTCCAGTATTCTATTGATTGTGACTAATAGTATGACCAAATGGAAAATGCATTTGTTATTTAACTCCCCCCCCCCCATCTTTTGGTTTGTAGTAGTACAGGCGAGAGAAGAAACATCTGTTGGCATGCTAAAGTAATCATTTGTTGCATTACCAAATTGGTTCTTTACAAAATTACCATACTGTTTTTCAAATCATTCTGTCTGCAATTTAAATTACAATGCTGTATTACAAATGTACAGCTTCTCTGATTAGAAAAAAGGGTAACATATCCTGTTGAGAAATGCCCTGCAACCCAGAATCCCCTTCAGTATTTAATAATTGGGACTTCACTCTACACATGCCCCAGGGACTGTAATGCTGGTAAAAGACTGACAAAATGAAAACGTTAGGGGATGTCTCCCAAGTGATAGATGTTACCATTTTGCAAATAAACATGAGTCCAGGATGAAGATGCTTTCAAGGGGTAAAACCTTTCTTTAACTTTGAAGTACACAGAGCAGACAACCAAATAGGTACAGTGCAGACCTCTCCGCTGGTCTGCAGCAGATCCAGCAAGGTCCAAAAGAAGGAACAAGCACAAGCTTTAAGGTTTAAGGTTCAGGTTTATTGCATGTGGCCCAAGGCCATTACAAAAAATTGGACTAAAGTCACTATAAATTCATGTAGCACATATGTTTATATTTACGTTTTAGTGCCAAATTAAAACACAAAGAAAGAAAGAAATTATCTAAACTGCCGAAACTTATTGAAGCATTGAGCATAAAACATTGTTTACAATCAAAATTATCTAACGTTTAACCACTGAAACCCACAGCCGTTCATAATTTAGAGTCATAGCTTTTAACACTTGCCTGGTTAGAGCTCACTTTTATGAATAGAGAATCTCACTTCATACCATGCCAACCCCATGTAAATGGGATTTGCAGTTCAGTTCTAATCAATTTTAATGTGTTGGGCCAGCCTTGCCCACATTTTCTTTGCTGCTAGAGTAAAGAGGGCAACTTTATATGAGACAACTGACTCCATGTCTGCAAGGAGAGATAGAACTTTCTCTTTCATTGTACTATGATCTAACTTGGCCAAGATTGTCCCTAAGAATTTTTGTCTTGGAGCAAGATATAAAGGGCAACCCAGCATATAATGCATAGGTCTTCCATTTCTGAGCCTCTGCAAATACATGTACGCTGGGCAACTGGTCATTGGGAATAGCACTCTTTGAGCGTAGCCATTTGCATTGTTTAAAAACAAATTGATGTAAAAGCTGAATGTAAAGAATGTAATCATAGACTGGTAGTGTGCTCTAGAATGATCTACTTTTATTAATTTATACCAAGATGAAAATTTGGATCCTAGAATTACTTGCTTGTCAGATACCACATCTATCCTATAAATCTGGGCCCTCCACTTGAAGTCTGCTTGGGAAGTCCCTCAAACCAAATCTGGCAAATCATACCATTGAAGAATTCTGTTGTCATTGGATGACCATATGGGATGTGTGAAAGTGCCCTTATTTATTTAGAAAGTGTATATGCTGCCCTTTCATAAAATTTGCATAAGGTGACTCTCAAAGTAAAATACAATAAAATCATTAAAAATACCATTAAAATTCACAAACCATAACAAACCTAGCCAAAAGCATAGAACATTTAGTCTAAAATTGTATGTAGATTTCTCCTTCCACATCTAAATCAAGAGTTAGCGCCAATGTCACATGCAGACATGCCTGTAAGCTTCCATTAGATCAGAAAAGCTGTTTCTAAATCTTGTAACTCCTAATGTATATTGGAGCAGTCAACTATTGCATACAGAGTAAATTAATCCAATGCCGCAAGAGCCACAGTGTCATATTTAAGATTACCAGTTTTGACGTTAAATATAAACATCTGTCAGAACAAGATAACAAAAAGCAGTGGCAGCCCACCAAAGAAAACAGAAAGCCTCCCCCCGTATTACATATACCATTGAGCCACTCTAACCTGGGATTTTTTTGTGGGAGGTCAGGAGGTATCAGGTGGCCCACTCTAACCTATTGCTGTGGGGAGCTTCCTTCCTGACAGTTTCTCTTTAATCACCTCTTCTTGCCAGAGATTCCTGGCATAGGGTAAATCCCCATCCAATATTTCCAGGTTCAGGTCTCATTCTGGCTCAGTCAGGAAGAACAAACATAGTAAGCGACACGTATCTTTGCATTTTGGAAAACTCTTAACCATTTTCTTTTGTACAACAAGAGAAAAGAACCTGGCCCAGGATTCTGAGCATGGCAGATTATCTAGTATTACTATCCAACTAGCTTTCTGAATAGAAAGAATCCACCAGTTTATAGTTTGATTTTTTTTCTTTTGTTCAGCTTCCATTGTACAATCCCATACAAAAATGTAGTCACCCATTTTATATCTCTAAAAGCTCCAGTACATCCTATCTATCACGAAAATCACAAATAAGACTACTTATTTCAGCAATAATGTATATAGAATTTGACATTTCTTGCTTTAGGTTTGCTGAGCTCAATTAGACCTGTTACTTTTATATTTCAAAATTCTTTAGAGAAAAATTGTTTGAAATGGAATTGAATCAGACATAGGTCCATTCAAAAGCAACATGCAATCCAATTATGAATCAGAATATCACATTCTATTGAACTTACTTCTTTGATTCCATTATCACATATCTCTTTAAGGACCGAATTCTTCTTGAATATTTAGAAATAGAAAAACAAGTCTCTAGAAAAGGAAAATATCTTGAAGAAAAATAATGGAGAGCCAGACCATTTTAAATTAAAAGCAAGAAACTTTTAATTAGATTCTGCTAAAGCTTGGAGAGGGAGAGAGAAAGAGAGTTGCAAATCTTGAAAAAGATATCTCACTATGTTCATTTTTCCTTTACATATGCAGGGGTAATCATTTCAAAATAAAATTAGTTTTTGCATTTAAAATAAGCAGTAATAGTAAGAACAGCATTTAAAAATCTGTTAGTTTGCTAAATATTTTATGGTTCAGTGTAATAAAATATATTTTAAACCCTAATAATTCCATGTGTATTAGTGCATTGATTTTACAGTCTTGGAAGAATTGCAGTACTAAAATTAGTTGTATTGTTTTCAGCAAGTTGTGATATCATTTGCAGACTTTCTTTTCACAAGACTTATTATCTTCAGGTCTTGTAAAAAAGAGAAAATAGGGATGGAAATTTGTTAGCATCTTAACTGCTCAATCTTTTCCCATTGAAGCTAGTGGCTTATATGTATTCCAGTGAATTATATTTACTCTCTAGTTTTCCTATAATCAGTCTTTTATCTGCTGCTGACTTCAACTGCAATTTGAAGCTCGGCTGAGCAAACTGACAGTGGTAGAGTTAAACAGGTTTCTTTTAAGTTAAGAAAAATCACTGCGAGAGACTCTTTTTTTTTTCCTGTCAAACAAGGCCACTGGCTGACAAAAGTCCTAAATACCTGCTGTAATTGTGCAAGGCTTCCAAACTTTAGGCACATCGTTAGGATTTCTATAGCACCCATTGAGTCAAGTGAAACTTTTACTTCAGGGCCATAAAAGACAAGATGTTGGAGATGCATAACTAGATTACCCATTTCTGTACGGTTCTTTTGTTGAAAGCAGCCACTGGGAGGGACGATCAGGACTGCAGTGTGGGGGGAGCTTAACTTTGCCCATTAGATATTTTACCCATGTAAATAATGACTTCTCCAAGCTGTAATTTTTTCACAATAGAAGCTAGGGGAAATTTGTATTGAGAAAATAGCACAGGGAAAGGTTAAGCCTCTCATAGCACAAAAGTCCCAATCCAATTTTTTTTCTTTCACCCAGCTGACTTAAAAAAGACACAGGAGAGCCAGCTGCAGATTCCCAATGCTTCATCTACTTTCGTCTGTGCTGCAAATAATAAACATGAGCTGGATCATTGGCATAAACAACACTTCAAGTTCAGGTTACAATGAATGGTCACTATGGTTGCTAGGTAGGAGGGCTGTGGGCAGGGATATGGGTGTATGTGATGCTGGTTGTGATGTCATGTCATTTCCGATAAAAAACAGAAGTTACATAGGTGCCCCTAGGAATTGCCAGCATAGTGATTCCTGTAGCAAACAAACGTTAGCGTGCTGTATAGTTACTTGAGCAAACCCAAACCAGCAACGTGTTGCAAAGACAATGAATAATTCAAAATTAAATACTTGTAATAGTGTTATTCAAACTATCATATACACTATATACAATGAACTTGGTTTACAAACTGAACTGTATATACCAAAGAACACAAAATTAAACTACAGAACATAGGTACAATGTCCATTTTTTGCAGTCCTTTTAGCTGTATAGAACGTCTTGTCATTCAAGAGGTAAGAAGGTCAGTTCTTCATTTAAACAGAAGCCCGGTTGTCTTTCTGTTTCGGCTTAACAAAAAAGCCTTCCTCAGCGGCCACTACAAAAATACAGCAATATACACAATGCAAAATGGTCTATAAATAACAGGAATCAAAAGTAAGCATTATAGGAATAAACAAACAATTGATACTTACACGCGAGCTGTTACTAACTGGCTTTCGCGTTGGCAAAGTAGCCCTGAGTACGGAGAGCATTTAAAGAGTCTAGTCACCTGATACAAGGAGACCATGTGAGCAGAATGTTTTAAAGTGACAGAACCATATAGTGTAAGTGATGTACTTGCTCATAGGTAACATGCTAGATCTAGCGATGTGTTTAGTCCTTTAGGATGTAAGGAATCGAACATATGTATGTACTTAGATTCTTGACGTCTAAGTATCAATTCAATGTCAGTTTTCTCATATTTCTTAGTGTTAGTATAACGCCATAATACAAAGAAAGAAAGTTCCTCATCAGAGTGGTTTTTCTCCAGGAAATGTGAGGTAAGGGGAGCCTCCAGAACGTGATTTCTTACTCTGGACCTGTGCTCACTGATCCGGTATTTTATAGGTCTCTGGGTTTGTCCAATATACCAGAGAGGACATGCACATCTGATCACATAAATAAGGTGCCGTGAGTCACAATTATTAAAACTATCAATTTTGAATATGCGACCCGTTACTGGGTTCGTGATTTCACGAACTGTCAGCATGTATTTGCAGCTCTGACAAGAGCCACATTTGAAATTACCTGCAGGCAAATTGGATGAGGACATAGAGCGTGATATTGGATTTATTAGTATGTCTCTAAAAGACCTGGTGCGTTTGTATGCAATCCGTGGAGGTACTTGGCAACCGGGTAGATGTTGCACCAGGTGCCAGTGTTTACGGAGAATTTGGCCAATTAGAGGTGACATGGAAGTATATTGCATCACATAAGTAAGTCGTGTAGGCTTAAGAGTGGTGCATTCTGTAATTAATGATTCCCTAGGTTTGTTATTAGTTTGATGCATAGCATTTAGAATGACATGTTTAGGGTATCCCCGTTGTAGGAGATCAGCATTCAAATTGTGTGCTGCTTGGAAAAAATCAACTAGTTGAGTTGAATTCCGTTTCAATCGAAGTAATTGGCCATATGGGATATTATTTTTTAGATGGACCGGATGGAAAGAATCATAATGCAATAAAGCATTCCTGGCCATAGACTTTTTATAGGGGCGAACGCCCAATTTACCATCAGAATTTTTGTAAACGGTCACATCTAGAAACGGAATTGACTCTAAATTACATGCCCCACTCAATTGAATATTTAGATCTTGTTCATTAATCCATTGGTTAAATTGCATGAAACTATGTGCATCTTGCATAGCCAAGCAAACATCATCTATGTAACGAAAATAAAAAAAGATCTTATTGCTAAATGGGTTATTGGTCAATATATGTGCATATTCAAATGCGATCATATAAATATTTGCAATTGAGGGCGCACAGGCGCTCCCCATGGCGACCCCATGTATCTGCAAATAAAATTCCTCATCATATACAAAGTAGTTCTTTTCCATAACAATGTCAAGTAAGTTCAAAAGAAATGGGGTCGGAGGTTGTAAGTTAGCACGTGAGTCCAATAAATCAGCAATTATAACACGTACTACGTCCGTGGGGACATTTGTGTATAGTGCGTTAACATCTAGGGTGCAAAGCACCGCAGTCAGTGGTATAGTCAGTTGTTCTATGCATGTAATAAAATGTTTAGTATCTTTAATATATGCTGGAGAAGTGATGCCGCTGCTGACATGTTGTTTTTTTTTAAAAAAAATTCTCCCATCACCATTCTGAGCTGGGACAGGCAATGGGATTGGAGGGTGAGGATCTCCTGCCCCGAATGGGGGCTTAGCAGCCCTAACGATTACAAGCCATGAGAAGCTTCAGTGGCCCATTTCTACACATTAATCCTCTATTAGAGGAACAGCACATTGTTTGCAGGCCTTAGGTATAATTTTGTGTCTGTGGAGTAAGGTTCCATTCCTAATGTTGGCAGCAGTTTACAAGATCAGTCTGTGAAAATAGATCAGAAAGGAGGAGGGGGAAATCTAATGTCAAAAAATGATCAATTGATCATTAGGTAGTAACATGTTTCCTAGAAGAAGGAAAGTCTAGCTGGGTAAGCTTGTGGGAACTGTAACCCAATTAAAAGAGATCAAGCAATAACCTTTCTACATTCCCAGAACAGACGGCTAACAAGATACGAAATTATGTTACACAGCTATTTAGAATAATGCTTCTTCTCTGCTATATAATCCGGCACAAAGGTGTAATCAACTAAAAGAGATTTTAAAGAAACCAAAAACTTACACGTTGGCCAAATAAAAGATAGGATTGTCATTAATTTCAAATGAATTATGGTACCAAGCCAGCAATGCTAGTCTTATGTGGTATTAATTTACAATATAACATATAAATTTAAATAGAAAATCTGGCTTTAGATGTTCAGTTTTGACATTTTGGCTAACCTCAGAAGATAGCATGCCAACCAGTAAGGAGAATGAATGAATACGATATTAATTAAGAACACAAGAAGATAAGAAAAGCCATGCTGGATCAGACCAAGGTCCATCAAGTCTAGCAGTCTGTTCACACAGTGGCCAACCAGGTGCCTCTAGGAAGCCCACAAACAAGACAACTGCAGCAGCATTATCCTGCCTGTGTTCCACAGCACCTAATATAATAGGCATGCTCCTCTGATCCCAGAGAGAATACGTATGCATCATGACTAGTATCCATTTTTACTAGCAGCCATGAATAGCCCTCTCCTCCATTAACATATCCACTCCCCTCTTAAAGCCTTCCAAGTTGGCAGCCATCACCACATCCTGGGACAGGGAGTTCCATAATTTAACTATGGGTTATGTGAAGAAATACTTCCTTTTATCTGTTTTGAATCTCTCACTTTCCAGATTCAGCAGATGAACCTGTGTTCTAGTATTATGAGAGAGGGAGAAAACCTTCTCCCAGTCCAATCTCTCCATACCATGCATAATTTTATAGACCTCTATCATGTCTCCCCTTAACTGCCTTCTTTCCAAGCTGAACAGCCCTAAGCGTATTAACCACTCCTCATAGGGCAGTTGCTCTAGCCCCTGATCATTTTGGTCACTCTTTTCTGCACCTTTTTTTAGGTGTAGTGACCAGAACTGTACACAATATTCCAAGTCTGGTCTCACCAACTGACTAATCCCATCCATGTGTGTTCTAGGCAATATATGTCACAACTGACTAACCCCATCCATGGGTGTTTTAGGCAATAGATGAGCAGAGGTGGAATGGTAATGAGAAATCATGGAAGAACACTTAGAGCCCTCACAAAAGCCTCATATTCATAACCAACTTCACTACTTAATTTGAGTAAGGCAAGGCACCTGTATTTTGGAAATCAAGACCTATCCTGCAAACAGTATCTTCCATGACATACATTAGTTGTTGTTGTTGTTTTTTGTCTTCACTGCATATGTGTGTTCATTAATAAAGAATCAACTAAAGTGTGTCCTGATGGTTACTAAGCAAGTTTCTTAGAATCTTAAAAAGGTAACGGTCCCCTGTGCAAGCACCGGGTTATTCCTGACCCAGGGTGACATCACATCCCGATGTTTCCAAGGCAGACTTTGTTTGCGGGGTAGTTTGCCAGTTCCTTCCCCAGTCATCTTCCCTTTACCCCCAGGGTACTCATTTCACCGGGTACTCATTTCACCGACCTCGGAAGGATGGAAGGCTGAGTCAACCTTGAGCCGGCTACCTGAAACCGACTTCCGTCGGGATCTAACTCAGGTCATGAGCAGAGCTTTTGACTGCAGTACTGCAGCTTAACACTCTGAATCTTAGAGGGGATTAAATAGAATAATGGAGTAGGGTGGTGGTCAAAGGCTGGAATATAACTTCTGTATGTAAATACTGTGTACTTCGGGTTATAATTTGTTTGGGGGCAGCTGCAATCTTTTTATGATGTTTATTGGTTTCTCAAAAATATCTGGTTGGAATGCTGGACTAGATGGGTTCCAAGGTCATAGTTTGCCTAGGGTGCCAAAATCTTGGTCTAGCCATTGATGGGTCACCACACTAAGTAAATTTGGGCTTGTGAGTAACCATACCAAAAAGGTTGGGAGCCACTGGTCTAAATAAATAATCCATGTGTTGGTCTTTCTCTCTAAATGAATAAGTTTGTCATGTGAAAATATACAATCCCCTCTTGTGAGTGTAGAGTATACCTGATACTACTAATAAAACAAATCACTATATAGCATTATAACTATACAGGACAAGACAAAGATCAGTTCTTTGGGATTTCATTAGAATATCTTAGAAAACCCTTTGCAATAATGCCTTCTTTAAAGTATACAGCACTGTCCTTCTGGTCAAATAACTGGGTTTTTTTTTTGTATTGCTAGTATATTATAGAAAATGTTTGAATATTTGTAGTTAGCCACGTAGGGAATGAATGCACATGGGGGAGTAAAGACTGAGCCCCCAAACTTGGCTTACACACGTTCAGTGAATTCGTGTGTGTGGAGCCAATGTGCATAAAATCTATATATACCTAGGGCTTCTTTTGTTGGAAAAGCCTAAACAAACAGCGTTCCTGTATATAACTTGACTTCATACAGACATTCTATTGAAATCCTTAGAAATCCCCTCCCTCCCTCCCTCCCTCCCTCCCTCTCTCCCTCCCTCCCTCCCTCTCTCTCTCTCTCTCTCTCTCTCTCTCTCTCTCTCTCTCACACACACACACACACACACACACACACACACACACACACATATTAACTCATTATGCTACAGGGTCTAAACAGGGATTTAGTTTCATTATATTGGCTGCATTCAGATATCAAAATCATCCATGGTTAAGATGTGTTTTATTGAATGAATCTTGGTTATATTATCAAAACTAACCCCAAGTCCCATTAGAAATCCTGGTTTTCTTGCTTACAGTGATAGCTGACCACAGCAGCTATGGGGTGATGCTACTGAACAAGCTAAAATTAAGTTGGGATTCCTGCATTTGGATGCAATGACTAACCAGAATGACTACAAACCAGGGTTCAAAGCAGAGATTTAACTCTGACTAAGTGTCCCGGTTTAATAGCCTTTTTACTACCCAAAATTTGGCCTCATACTAAACCAGAGTTTAATCAAAGTATGTGCCATCTGAATGCAGCCATACATTCTAATCACCAGAATGAAACAGGAAAAAAAATTCATTTAGCCACTATGGAACTGTTTTATTGAGAGTGCAGGTAATACTATAAATAAAAATTTAAACACACCTGCTGTGTGGCTTTTATATTTTCAAATGATTTACATATCTAGTGCATTGGGACTGTACAAAACAATTTTTTTTATTTCACATTTTTTGTTAGTGCAAACTTTTGATAAGAATTTACTTCCAAATGTGGCTATTTTAGCTTGGATTTTAAATTAAGGTTCCATATAGGAAATAAATTTAACCAGACATTTATAGGGAATTTTGTGTGGGAAATCTTACAATTATTTTAAAAGTGTTCTCTTAAAGAGACACATGTGTACTAAATTAATGCAAAACCTCCATAAAACCATGTTACTTAAGGTTTTACATAAATTTAATGCTTCATGTAACATTCATGAGTCACACAGCATTTTGTTTTTTCAAGCTCACCAAGTGCCTATTCTGTCATCTTAATAGAAAATGTGATGTAAACATTTTCAGCCCTAAAATATAAAGAAATCTATTTCCCCATGGTGGTGTTTATGCTGAGTTTCAAGAATGACTGCTACAGCACAGTCCTATGCCTGTGTACTTGAAGAAAGTCCCTCTTACAGCAGACAGATGTTTCTGCACTCTTACAGCAGACAGATGTTTCTGCACTCTCATACTAGTAATTATGAAGTACCAAAAATGTGATCATACAAAGAAGCCATGACCCTCAGTTTGCAAGACCTGACATAATACGATCATAACATAGTCTTAACAAGTGGGAACCTGCAAGGGCTTGTGGGAGGCATCTCATTTCCCCCTCCTCTGCTAGTTCCTCTTTCCCCATAGCCTCTCCCCTTTTCCTGCTTCCTTCTCTCATTCTGAGTTGCCAACCATTAGGTGGGGCCTGGAGATATGCTGGAATCACAACTGATCTCCAAACTACAGAAATCAATTGCCCCCTAGCTCCAGATTGAGAAATTCCTGGAGATTTGGGAGTGGAGCCTTAGGAGATTGAAGTTTGGAGAGGGAAGCAACCTGAGTAGGGTATAATGTATAACAGTCTACCCCCAAAGCAACCATTTTCTCCAGGGGAAATTATCTCTATCATCTGGAGAGCAAGTTGCAATTCTGGGTGATCCTCAACCTCTACCAGGAGGTTGGCAACCCTACTTCCCTGGAGAAAATGGCTGCTTTAGAAGGTGGAGTCTATAGTCCCTCCCCTCTTCAAACCCCACTCTCTCTAGGGTCCATGCCCCAAATGGAGACTTTGGAGGGTTGACTTTTCGGCATTGTATTCAGCTGAGGCCTCTCTTGTCCCCAAATCATGCCCTCCTCAGTCTCCACTACAATATTACTAGGAATTTCCCAACCTGGAGCTGGCAACCCTAGGCCTGGCCCCAGTAAGTCCTCGGTCAAAGGCCAAAAAAGGCCTGGAAAGGGCCCTGCCCCCTCCCCTTGCATTTACTCATAGAAACTGAAGCCTGGAATGCTCTAGCTGCTTAGAGACAGCCAGTGAGGGAATTCCTTGCTTAAAGCTACTAGCTTTCTTTTTATCATTTTTGGGTTTTTTTAACCCCCTCAATGTATTTTTTTTTTAGATTTCACATTTTTCTGCAAACCTGAGGTTTTTTCCTTTCCTTTATCCCTTAGAAGCTCCTTGATCCATTGATCTTGAGCAGCATAATTTTAAATCTAATGTCTGAGGGATAAAAGGACTGAAATAAATCTTGGCACTGACAATGTAGCCTTGGGATTCCTGTCAATAAAAAGGCATTATATCAGACACAGAGGCATTAGATTTATATATTAAAAGGGGAAAGATATAACGTGATCTAAGTTCTTCATAAAAGTGGCATTCCAAAAGAGCCAGAAGAGCAAGGACAGGTCCTTTCTGGGTACGGCATATTCAAAATTCTGCCTTGCATAACCATAGAGGGGTTAGAATTCAGTCTAGCTAAACAGAAGGCTCTAGAAAGATGAGGAGTGTGAGGGTTTTTTCAGATTAGTAGAAAGATCTGTCTTGCCCTTTCACAGCTCCAGACAGTGGATTTAAGTATCCAAAGATTTGGCCGACTTCAGTATTAGAATATAAGATATAGGTAGCATACTTATCCTGTCAGATAATAACATGATAAGTACTAGCCACAACCTTCCCCTCTGATTGATAGTCAAAGCCCAACTCTACAAAAAGAAGACAACTATCAGAGGACCTTGAAAAGATCATTGAATGACAAGACCACATAGAAAGTGTTTTACACTTATCCTAAGATAATATTTGCTGTTATATCATGCACTAATGTGAATAAACATTTGTTGTTTAAAATTGTATTGTGTCATATAACTGCAGCATTTTGTTTTCTGAAAGCCAGATAATTTATGGAGCTTGAAAAAGAAGGCCAAGATTGGTCTAAACATGGAGGCTGCACTTCTGTTAGTTACACCTCATGGCCATCAGTAGATTCTGCCTCTATGCATATGTCCAATTCCATTTAATATATCCATAAAATACCAGTAATGACAAATCAGTTTTAAAAGAATTTATTCCTAAACATGACATTTGCATATGCTGGACACCATAACCATTACAGGGAAACTATGCATAAAGTGAAGAAGTTAGGCTGCTTACTAGTACTGGTACTAGTTAGGCTGCGTATTAGTACCAGCAGATGATCACATTTTTTAATTAAGATGTGTTCACTCTTAATTACACCCAAATTTATAAATCTCTACTAAATCCCCTTCAGACTTTTTCTAAACTATTTAAGTATTTCTTCATTAGAAAATTGATCCCCTTCATTTAACTGGATTAGTTACCAAGTCTGAACCTTTTCTAGAAATCTGTCATGTTCTGTTTCCAAGAAGAACCATCAGAATTACACACAATCTACTAAATTCCAGAGATGCAGCCAATAATATTGCTTTATTTCTGATTCCTCATCATTAATAAAAGACGTAGTCCAGTGCAGATGAGTAATCTCAGATTAATCAAAACAAGAAGGAGGAAAATGTGACAGAATCTGTTGCCCCTTCTTCCAGCCTCCACATCTTGATAAGTTCTTTTGGACAAAGAACTCTTTGTATACATCTGTATGTACAATCTTCCCCCTCCAAAGCAGGTTAGAGAATGCAGAGATACATGTGTACTGCTTGGTGAGAATAACTAGTATATTCATGGTGGTCAGAGGTTAGGCTATCCCATTGGTAAGTGATGGCTAAGAGGCAACTATTAAGTAAACAAAAAGGTTAATCATTCTCAAATTTGCCATTTTTCGTTTCACTTCCACCATACAATTAGTTGGAAGTTTCACTGAACTCTCTACCCATATTCAGAAGTATATCAAAGTGTATTTGTAGCTACTGTTATATGTTTCAGTGTATATTGCTTCACAATTATTAATGCTGAATCCTATTTTCCAAAAATTACAGTACTAGCAGATGATCATACATTTCAGTTTTAACATGTGGCATAGTCTTAAAACATGTTTTAATGTATGATTGACTCCCCACATGGAACTGCCATTTTATTGCCTCAAAACAGATTCGGATTCATTGATCGAAATCACAGCTTCCAAATCTATGAGTCTATGTAACATTTTTATTCAACAATTCTCCTTAACAGTTCAACCCATTCTGAACTAACTAATGCTGGTGAAGGTGGTGGCCTGTAGCTTGAATTCTGCACCATTTTACTCCTACAAGCTGCTTTGACAGTTTGGACCCTAAATAACTTTCTGTAAGATATTAGCAGCAATTTTGGCTCCCAGTGGGGAACTTAAATCTGCTTAATTGAGTTTGAATATATTCAGAGAGACCTTGCTACTAGCTAATCATGACTTTAAAATGTAAACAGTTCTTGAATGCCAAGAGCTTTCAGTCTAAAATTTGTTCTGTAACAACATTGGTGATATGCTCAATAGAAGACAAGTCTACAGCACCAACAGTGCAATCCTATGAAGAATTATTCCTGTCTAAGTCCATTCATTCAGTAGAAAATTAAACCATTCAAAACTAGCCAGATTACTTCATGCCGCTCTATGATAATGTCCATCTCAGTCTACTTGTTTGTAACTTTATCTGTTTGGGCAAGACAGGGAGCAGATTATGTCATAGAGAGTGGCCACTATGTATTTTGGTATGTGCATGAGTATCTTGCAGTGATATAATTATCAGCTTACTCTGACACAAGGATCTAAATTCCCTATAGCTTCCACCAAGTATTTAGATGAAATATTCCATGTCACTGGAATTTCAAGAACTGCATATTAATGCTCGATGGCCTTCATTGTAGACTAGATTTTCCTGCAGAGTTTTTATCAATCTGTTCTCAAGGCATCCTCTACAATACAAATGAAACTTGATATTAAGAGAAGACAACTTACTGTCAGCTAGAGATTTCCTAATATCATCATATTGCAGTGTTTGAAATTAAAGTTTTACCCAATTGTTTCATGGCAGCAAGATTGACGGATAAATTGTATCACTCAGGGGTCCCCAACGTGGTGCCCATGGGTGCCATGACACCTGCTGACACCTTTTCTGGCGCCCACCAAGTTTTTTAGGAAATGAGTGGGGTTAGGTAGGACTTTTGACCAGCAAGACTTCTGATTGACTGTTGAAGAGATTTGATTAGCTGTGCATTTAAAAAAAAAAATGCTGCATTTGCAGCAGCTGCCACTACAACACAAGGATCTATGCTGTATTACTGAAGTTAAGCTGTGGCAATCATTTTGAGGCTGGCTCTGCCTCTTGCAGCAGCCATTTTGGAGCAGCCATTTTGTTTTTGTGTCTATCATGCCATGTCAGAATTCCGAATGTGCCTGTAGGCTCAAAAAGGTTGGGGACTCCTGGTATAGCTTATGTAGTAGATTTTTTCTCATATACGGATAGCACAGTTTTGAAGTTCACTAATGCCTTTTTGTTTCTTTTGGAATTTTTTTTTCCTGTAGAAAATGGAAACTAACTCATATGCAGATATTAAATTCATATTGTAGGCTAAAAAACTGCACAAATCGCCATGACTATTCAATAATTCTCATCAAAAGGCTCATCTTCCACTTACTGCTCTGAGGCATCTGATTTATATATGTCATCTGCAGAGGTTGATTGGGCTCAATTTGTTTTCCATTTGATCCCAAACAGGCCAATGAATCTTGTACACACAGCCATTTCTGTGACAGTAAATATTCATTGAACCTACTGAGTGATGGGAGGAATAAATGCAGGGCTGGGGCATACAAAAAGATGGTAATATCACCATAACGTGTTTATAAAATGGATTCTGAAACCTCTTGACCTTGTTAAGGCAATTACGATGTTTGATGGAGTCTTCAGTAGCTGCAGTCAGATTAGAGAGCTGGTGATATTAGTGTTGACCGGAGACCCTGGTCAATACTTAGAGTGTTTTGTTTTCCTTGACTAGATTAGGCTTTTAAAATTAGAAACATTAAAGCAATTTCCGTCTGATTAAAATGTGTCACCTAAATTCTAAGGTCACAATTGTCCTTATTTCTTGTTTTATTCTTTGTGTAACTCAGAACATTTTGCAGATGGTGGGAGGGAGACGGGAAGAAAAGAATTACTTGTGATATATTGTCCCAATTGTGCAAACATGAAGTAAACTGAGGGCTGAGTGTCCAAGTGCTCCAACACACACTTTCAGTAGAAAGTGAAAGCGGTGGTGAAATGAAGTGAGATTAAATTCCATATTGCACGTAATATTTTCTTAAATTCTTACTCATTCAGTTCGATCAAATCACCAGTGACACTAAATAGGTAAGGGTTTAAAAACTCGTCTCATGTATAATGTGGATCATTTGCTCAGGACAACTTGGTCATATAATGTTACTGGTCTCAATCAACAGTACTGGAAACCAATCCCAGCTTTGGCACTTGGGATGATTTGATCTTCACAAAGCAGTTGGTCAGACCAAGCTGGCTCCGATTACACGACCCCTACCTCAAAAGGGCCCCAACTATAGGGCCCTAACAAAACCAGTCAGAAAGAAAGAAAGAAAGAAAGAAAGAAAGAAAGAAAGAAAGAAAGAAAGAAAGAAAGAAAGAAAGAAAGAAAGAAAGAAAGAAAGAAAGAAAGAAAAGGGGGAGAAAGCACAGAGCCATGCCTCTGAGTAAAGGCAAATAGGTGAACCCTAAAAGCCAAATACCTATTAGGCTTTTTTGGGAATTGCCTATTCACTTTTGGCTTTATCCACAGGTTTTGGTATCCGGTAAACCTGAATCCTGAAAATTACCGAAATGGCTAATTTCAGGTTTATTTTCTGTTTGGGTTTATCGATATGCACAACCCTAGTACAAACTTCTCTCTGCATAGTAATCATTGACACCTGGAAATCTGAGAGTATCCTCTGCTATATTTATTATTTATTTATTTTATAAAATGTATACCCCAGCTTTCTGCCCTTACATGGATTTGACATCCAGCACTCTGTATATGCATTACTGTTTAGAGGTTCTGCCTACATCTTCCACTTCATTCCTACTAGCTAGCACAGAAATGGTCTATTGCACTTTTGTACGTCCAAGCTATCGTGCTCAAGAGACAGAAAGCTCACCCAATTAGTCCTCCACTTTGCTGCACTTTGGATAACAAAACTGAGTAGGAATGGTGTGTTTGCAGAGATCAGGCTTCGAGTGTTCAAAATGTGAGAAAGTTTTACAAGCAAAAATAAAGATTACACATGGTGTTTTGAAGCATCAGGAAGAGCAACAATACAAAGAAAAGGTGAAATCATGTGATCCGCTTATCCTAAACTCCATTCTTATTTTAGTAAAGATAGTGTTAGGACAGGCTAGTAAAACTTGTTGTTGCAACATTTAAAAATCTATCATTACCTTTGTTCTTAGAGTTGGGACTCTAATATGGAGCCCCCAAGGAAAGACAGCCCATTCCTGAAAGGGGGGATAGATAGGTGGTGGCCAAAAAATAAAGGTAAAAAATGTATTTTTAAAAAACAGAGAAACTCCTCCATAGTGTTACACAGGGCTAGGCCACCTATTTTGCTAGCCTAGCAACACTGCAGCATAGAGGGGCATTCCCAGGACAAAAGGGGTTTGGAAGCTGACTGTCAGCTCTGCTCCTGGGAATGCCCCCCTGATGCCGGCACATGCACCCACCTCTGGTTTTTTGCTGCCTGTGTGGCAGTGCCAGTGGCTAAAGCCCACACTGCTGCATTGCTCTGCAGTGCTGCCATAAGTGCCCCCATGCCAGTGCCACTTTATCATGGCACAAAGTGGCATGGATATCGGCACGCAGTTACGCTGGCTCCTATGGCACTTCCCCCCCCCCTTGCAGGGTTGTACTGTTGGTTTGTCTGGGCTTATGCATTGAAACAAATGCCCAGTCTAGAAGATTTGAATGCAGTGCAAAAGGGGAACAATAGTATGGGGGGAATTCTTATGGGCTCTAACTGAAGTTCCTTAAGTTATATGTGATCGCATGACTGGTGCTATCATACTTTCTTCCCAATCTGTTCAGCTTTATAGGATAATTTCAGGTGGGTAGCTGTGGTGGTCTGCAGTAGAACAAAGTCCAGTAGCACCTTAAAGACCGACAAGATTTCCAGGGTTTAGGAGTATAGCTTTGTAGGAGACAACAACATATTTAATATAATATGTGGGAAAACAAACTGAAGAAAGTGCTTGGTTTATGTATAAACAGGGGTTAGGCAATGAAATTGCAATGGAGCAAAATGTAATCCTACCCTATAGCAGGTCTGATAGATGTTTGGAATTGTTTTCAACCCTTCCCACCTGGAAACACTATAAACTTCACTTTCTCCTGTTCTGTTCTTTATTGCCCTCCAATTGACCCTGCACTGGTGGCAGAAAAGCTGTTTCTTTTCCTTCTGTCTTCCAGCAGGACCTGGCTCACAGCTTGTAGGTGACTGCTCAGCATTCAATCAGCTACTGAGCTCTTCCTCAGAAGTCTCTCCAGAGTCCTCTCTCACAGAACTCCCCTCTTTATAACAAGATTGTTCTTACCGTGTTTGCTTCCCAATGTGTTCTCGGGTTTGTTTGTATCAGATTCTGTCTGAAACCAGCTTTGCCTTATCATCCCTAGAAAGGTTACACTTACTTGAGAGTAAACTCGGGGGGGTGTACGTCTGAGTAAGCGTGCATCGTTTCCAAACCAATTCCTCTGATCACAACCCCAAATATCAGTTTTAAACTGTTCAGGATTGCACAGTTAGGACAAACCTATATGGGAATGTGTACATTTTAAGCAGTCGGCAAGGTCTGATTAGAAAGGAGACAGAGTTCTTTACCAATTAGATAACTCCATTCTCCGAGCCAAGGGGGTGTTTGGAATGTGGGATACAGTGAGGAGCAACTGCCAGGAAAAAGAGAAGGATGATTTCCCAGTAGTCTGTAAGGAGAGAGTTACCTATTTTGAGGATGGTGGGCATCTGTTGGTTGGACTCTTTGTGAATTTACTATTTCAGCACTTCAGTATATTTGTGATATTTGAATTTTGTGTACCGTTTGAGCAAGTCCAAGGATAAGCAAGGACTGATGAGAAACTGAAAAACAAAATTACCCTTCAATGAACCTTTCAGGTATATTACATTGTGGAACTATGATTTATATGCATCCTTTGTCAATAGTAACAGCACCTTGGGGGGGGGGGTGTGACCATAATGAACAGAGCAGAAGATCCAAAGGGAATTTTTCTCTTCCAGCCTATTTTGCCATTGCAATTTCCCCTTCAAACCATCCATATCTTTTTTCCATGTGGCAAAAACAGAAACTTGAGGTAGTTTTGCATGAGAAAACAGGCTGATACAAAAAGGGTCTTCCTGTTTGTTTGTTTGTTTGTTTGCAGCCAACAAAAGTGCTGTGAGAAAGTTGCATGTGACTATGTGAACCATGCAGTTTGGGCTTAAATGAAGCTGATCTTATACTGGAAGAAGTCCTCGGTCCTGGAAAATAAGGCATGCCAACTAGGTAGGGAGACTCATTTTGTTGTTAGTGTGCATATGTTAATGTTTGTTATTCACATGCATGAAGTTGCCTTATACTGAATCAGACCTTTGGTCCATCCAAGTCAGTATTGTCTACTCAGACCGGCAGAGGCTCTCCAGGGTCTCTGGCAGAGGTCTTTCACATCACCTACTTGCCTAGTCCCTTTAACTGGAGATGCCGGGGGTTGAACCTGGGACCTTCTGCATGCCAGCAGATGTCCTACCTTTGAGCCATGGCCCTTCCCCAGATCTATTCATTAGATTAGAATTCTAGCTAAGAGCTATTGCAAAGCCCGTGGAAATAACCAAATCCCCTTGTAGAATCCTAGAATGTGTGAAAGTCATACTCACCTCTTTTCAAAAAAATATTATATGCACACAGAAGGAACTCTGGGACAATAAGAGTTCTATGAGGAATATGTGTACCCTTAATAGGGGAAAAAACCCTGGTAGTGTTGTAATGTATTGGGTGATATTCTGAGGCTGACAGATTTTCTCCAGCCTAAGGAGCCTTCCTCCAACTTGTGGCTCTTAAGTGGCTCTTCCATTGTAGGAAGCGCCAATCAACTTGGAGGAAGGCTCCTAAGGCTGGAGAAAGACTTAAGACTTTGCTTAGTGGAGTAGTAGGATACAGCAGACTGTTACTAGCTATACTGCTTGTATGCATTATGCAGAAACACAATGATATGGAAATCAGGGTTTCCATTACATTCATAGCTAGAAAACAAGTGTACATTTTTAGTCTCTGATCCTAGCACATTATCTAATGTCTGGGAACTGGCACATCTGAAAAGCACATGCATGCAACATGTAACTTTTGAGGAGGTGGATGCAGGCATATTTATTCAATTAAGACATTAGGAGAGAGGGGAGAAAGGATACACCTGCTAAGAAGGACTATGAGACAGTCCACTGGAGATATAAAAGCAAAGGACAGTGTGTGGTGACCAAGGAGATCTGACACCCTTACTGAACAGCTTTCACATTAAGTAGTGAACCTGCACTACTTAATGTGAGAAGGGGTCAGGGAGACTAGACCCCAGCATCATGCAGTGTCTGAAGCACCTGCTAATGGTAGGTGCTGCAAGGAAAAGCCAATGTGGACGTTAACTTGTCGTCTCTCATTGGGGTCTTCTATTAATCTCCAAGGCAGACAGTTGCATGTGTATGTTTCAAACCTGAAAATCATAGCTCGTGTTATTTAGACAGGGATGGCAGAATCCGAAGCAGAGGTACAGCCATGAATAGGTGTTTAATGCAGAGATTTTTTATAGTGGTGATGGCTGTTGATATAGAGATTGTGTGCTTCTATCCTTTTGGTCTCTTTCTGTGTATCTTAGCTCTCATGTAGCACATCTGAAGTCTCTGCGTGTGTGTGAAATGAATTCTTTCTGGCATTAGGGGGATTTATTAAGGACTCAAGAAAAATAAGAAGTTTCTCCAAACTGGATTAGGCTGTGAAGCAGTTTATAGTTTCTTCATGGACGACTGTACAATCAGACATAAGAAGTTGGTGTAATACTGTCTCAAAGATCACAGTGTTTAAAACTGAAATGCTTAAAAGGCTGAAGACATTTAATAAAATGGAACTGATTTGACAGCCTCTTTACAAAGGTGAGCATGTGAGGGACCTAAAACTACATCCGTATGTTGTTCATGATTCCGGTGTCTAGGATGGGATCACTCATTTTCTCCACTTCTGATTATATATTCTCCTTGAACATCTGGAATTCTACTTGCGTATGGTGAATTAATCTTGCCTTGCTAGCCATCGGATCCTATTATCTCTGTCATGTCATGTAAGTCTGCCCTCATGTTTTTCAGAACCCATTTCTTTTTTATTTCATCCTGCCGGTATGTCTGCATCTGGTAAACTGGCATATGGCCATTCCTAACTGTAATCCCCTTTCCAGAAGGTAATACATTTACTCTACATCTGGATGAAAATTTAAGGCCTTTTTAGAAATAATATTAGAACATGAACAAGCTGGATGTTAATTAGATACACTGGTTTGATTGTCTTGTAAAAACACAATAAAAATTAATCATCTAAAAACCAAGACGGCCAGCTTTTCCCCTTACATGATTTACTGATGTGAGTATGACCCTGCCCTGAGACACTAAACTATCTAACCATGGTACCTCTCAACAGAGATAGAGCAGAAACATCAGACATTTTGTGTGTTCAAAGGTACCAACACAGCATTTTTTTTGTAAAGCAGATGTAACAGAGAGCCTCAATAAGTGAGAGCTTCAAACTGCTTTCATAACCTTTATCAATATTATATTTATTGGCAATTGGTTTTCAGCTTTCCTCTTCACACATTGAAATGACATTTCCTAATAGGAATGTGCAGTCAGAAATGTACTATTGGAGATCCAACCCAAACAATGCTGCATTCAAAAATACTGGAAAACTTCCTAATCTACTCAAAAATGATTTTGGACATTTAGAAACAGATGGCAGTTTTCCAATCTGATGTACATACATAGGTGCAGTCCCCGCAATCAAAGATGCTTCTTTTAGAAATGTTTCTGATCCTGAAGATGAGTCTTACATGCTTATACTCCCTACATATGTAAACACCATGCTCACAAAGTGGCATTTTCAAACATATGTGCCATTTTCAAACATATATTTTGCACTCAGGTACTATATCTAAATAGAAAATAATAATTGGTTTTTGAATATCAAACTGCACTAGCAGTAGCTTACGATATGCATGCAGGTTGTCTCTAAGTCGAGGGGCACATGCAGGGAAAAAAAAGTTCAGTGAATTTTTCAGAACAAAGCCTAACAAATTCTGAATTAAACTTAGTTATGTCTACCCTGACCCATCTATTCTTCCATGAAGTTCCAAGCAATGCATATGTTTCTCCCTTCCTCCATTTTATCCTCCCAATAACCTGATATAATAACTTCTGGGAGTTCACCTAGTGGGTCTCACGGCTGACTAGAGATTTAAACCTAGGACTTTAACTACTACACCATACCAGCTCTCTGCTGCTTCTGTGCAATGTGTATGTACATTTCAGTGCAGGGGGGAATCAGCAGATTCCTCCTATAATCAAAATAAGCCCTGCAACTCTGACCCGAGCAGCAGAAGATCAGAAAAATAATTGTGAGATAGAAATGTGTGAAGAGTGAGAAATAGGGAGTTTTGTGTATATATCGTGCCCCTAACTTTCACAGCAGCACTCAAATTTAGCACAGCATGATTTTTTTCCAGTAAAAAGCATCGTTCAACAATTGTTGGTTCATTATCCTTAAAATGGAGCACCTTCAGAAACAGGTTATTCCTTTGGGAGGAAAATATATATACCCTATTAGAGTTCTTCCTGCTATCTGATCAGGGCAACATGGTCTGTCAACAGCCTTGCAATAAAATCCAGTGAGGGCGAAGAGTGTTCAAAGCATACTAATCAGTGCTGTATATAAATAAAGAGCATACAGCACTCCAGCTTCTGGCGGCTTATTGTCCAAACATTTTACTGACATACTTAGTACTCTTGAAAAAAAGCCTTCTCCTATGGCAGCAACTATCAAAGGCCCCATGGCATAAGATAAGATTGTGCTTTATCTTTCATGATGTGTTTTTGCAAGTCCCGGCTCTGCTGATGTTATCAAGTGATTGCTCAATTTGTACAGATTCTCTCTTTCCACAGTCAGAACTCAAGGCTTAGCCCTAATGCAGCTTTCATAATGTGGCTTATGGTTAGAAAGGTTAGTGCTTATGGATATATCACTGTACAAAAAGTACTTTCCTCTCACTTTGTTCTAAATACTTGAATGCCAGGTATCATCACTTTTTTAAAAAGGAGTCATGTCAAAGTCAATTACAAAAGGCAGAGAGATTGACCTCAGGACCCAATACAAGCAAATAGTCAATAGCTCCAACAGTGCCACCATTCCTATTCTGAGAAGAGCACACAGGAAGGTCAGAGAGAATGGAAGAAGAAGAAGAAGAGTTGGTTTTTATATGCCAACTTTCTCTACCTTTTAAGGAGAATCAAACCAGCTTACAATATCCTTCCCTTCCTCTCCCCACAACAGACACCTTGTGAGGTAGGTGGGGCTAAAAGAGTTCGGAGAGAATTGTGACTAGCCCAAGGTCACCTAGCAGGCTTCATGTGGAGGAGTGGGGAAACCAACCCGGTTCACCAGATTACAGTCCACCACTCTTAAACACTACACCATGTTGGCTCTTGAGAATTATTCATTTGCATAGATGCCCTCTTCCATGTTAGAGGGCGTAATCTATCAGTCACATTTTTATCTCACCCTTCCTCCAAGTAGCTCAGGGTATGCCCCATGGTTCCCCTTAACCACCTTTGTGTGTGTGTGTAAAGTGCCTTCAAGTCCATTACATCCTTACAAAAAGGCTGTGAGGAAGGTTAGGCTAAGAGAGAGTGAATGGCCCAGTGTCATCCGGTGAGATGGACAGCTGATTGTGGATTTGAACTTGGTTTTCCCAAGTCCTGGTCTGACTGCTCCCATATTGACTCTCTAATGGAGGTGCCTTGCTCATGGTCCATTGAGCCCAGCACTGAAGCTTATGGTTCTATGCATCACTGTCATCCATTTTCCTTAAGTACCAAGGTAAAAGGAGGGCGGCACTCTTTTAAAGATGGAATTTTAGCAGAGACAGCTTCTTAGGAACTTCAAGAAAACATACACCTGCCAAAATTTCTTCTTTTACAAAGCTTACCCAGGTGCAAGATCCCTGCCCTTCTTTGTATCCACACAAACTGCTAAGAATGGCACAACAAAGTTTTTTAAGTTATCAAAAACAATTACCTACTGCAAGTGAAGAAGTCTTAACTGAGAAGCCACCTGATCAATATGTAAAGACTGACAAATATAAATTGCTCTTTACCACATAGTAAACCATCAGAAATAGTAAGCTTAGTAAACCATCAGACTAGGAGCCCTACAGTTCAGACACTGGCTCCTTGCTGTGGATGTCATGGGAACTGTCGATTACAGGGAGGGTGCTGCTGTAAGCAATCCAGCCATCAAATGAACATAAATGCCCATAATAATCTTTTCCTGGGGCATCAGGAGACATGGGAAAGGCAAACCAGTAAATTTAAAGACTTTGAAGCCTACTGATTCTGACTCTCTTCCAGCAGAGATTTTCTCATGGTATGGGTGCCAAACTGCAGAAGTGTCTCATGTATTCATTTTCCTTTTGTTGCTCTTCCATTATTTCTTCATTGTTTCCCTGTGCTTCTGCAAATTGGAACAGAGGTGGTTTGAGAAAGTATGAGAAATGAGAAAAGGCAATGAATGGAAAATGAGAACCAGAGGAAACTGAGAGGAAAAAATACTATGGGTCAGCACACAAACCATGGAAAAGCTCCATGTGTAAATAGCCTTACTCAGTTTGGGCACTTTCTACTAAACGAAGCAACCCATTCTGGCTTTACATACTAAACTATTGGACTTCATAGCCAGCAGCCAGCCCGCCTACCTACAAAGCCATCTCTAGTCCTTTCCCTGGCCAATCTGCTTGCAGTTTTGGCTTGTCCACGTCAAAGTCTGCCACAGCTTTTCCAGCAAAGAACAGAAGTCTTCCTACTGCTTTTACTGATGGGATCTGGTTTTTGAGGCCTCAGGTATGGGTCTTAGAATCTCTTACTATTTTTTCCTAGGGCACTTTTCCATTTGGGCTAAAGAACTAACTGGTGTTGCTTCCACTAAATCAAAATCTATAAAGGATGAACTCCTAAAAGTTCTCCCTGATTAATTAATTAATTAACTCTTTCTTTCTTTCTTTCTTTCTTTCTTTCTTTCTTTCTTTCTTTCTTTCTTTCTTTCATTCTTTCTCTCATCCCTAAATAGATTCAGCCAGTATCAAGGCTAAGGCATTTAAATTAGTTAAAAATAGAAACACCTGGCTTGGGATGTTGCTCCAAGGTCCTTGGAAATGCACAGGCTTGGAAATGAAGTCACAAAGGAAAATGGAAATGTGTATGCAGTTTAAATTTAAAGAAGCTGGACACATATATCCAAAAAGTCTAGATGGAAACTCTGCACTCCATTGACACAACTCCAGCAGCAGGATATGCTGGCATAACTGATCAGACAGAGACATATTTTCGCACTCCAGTTCAACTGAGTCACCAGCAGATCCTCAGCTTTGCCTGCAACTACAACCACTATAAGGCTCTGCCATTCACTTTAACTGGCCCTTGTTGTGTCCTCACAAAAATTCTTTTAGCAGTGATAATTCATCTCAAAACAAAGACCATCCCTATGCTTCCCTGTTCACATAGCATCTTGGTAAGACCAGCACATCACTGAGGGCTTAATCAAAAGTGAACAGGGAGTTCAACGTCCAAAGATCCCAGAATTTTTTGACATCAATTATCAAGTGCACAGGACTCCAATTTGGATAGACACTGCAGTGCAAAAGAAAAGAGGATCTCATCTCTTCTACATGCTGTTTCCTGACCTGAACAGCCCTGTAGAGCCACTGTTTACCCCAGTGGAGTAAGTTTACATCCTGCAATGCATAGAGAATCACAGATTTGTTGTAAATGGGAACAAGATCATGGTCTTTGGTGACCCAAAGTTTGCACCACCTACAAGTTTTTCTGAACATGAGTTTAGGTAGCATATTTCTAACTTCCAAGAGAGAAACCCACTTCTTTTAGCTCTTAGAAAGACTATGGTAAGAGTGCATGGCTCAGGTACAAACATTTTTCTCTTTCTTTAAAGAGGATGTGTCAGTGGGGTTCTAATATGTCACCCCATTCATACCAAGTTAGTTCTTCAGTGGTAGGGTGTCACACATGGGTTCCAAGAAGGGATCCACACTAAGGTACCCTTCATTATGGATAAAAGTTACTTTTGGTTATGGTAATTGCCTAGATACATCAGAAACCCTGGTCAAAGGAGATATATTACAAGAGCATCAACTGTATGAAGCTGAAACCAGTCAAACTGGCTTTGATCAGGTTCTCTTTTAAAAAGCTCACCTTGAAGGTTATCTTCCTAGTGGCTGTAACATGTTCTTTCAGTTTCTAAACTGAGTAAGCTCTCAGAAAATAGGTGTGTTTTCCACAGAAAAATGGTGTTGTAAGATTGATGCTTGGCTATCTGCATTACCTTTGGAAGCTGTCTACAGCAGAATGTTCTAGGAAACTGAGTTTTTGTTAATACAAAGAGAGTACATTACACCCGAAATAGAACTGCTCTTGTACGTCTCAGGGTATAACCTGCTCCATATCCATCAGGAGGGAAAGTAAGGTTTTTTAAAAGTATTATTTATAATCTTCCTTTGGTTCTTAGGAGCTGTAAGACAGTTTGATATGTTACAGTGAACACATGTACATCTTTTGTAAGAAAGAGGTAATGCATATTCACTTTACAAATGAAACCAGGGACCAGTACCTGGATAAGACTGGGGTTTGTATTACATGTTCAGTGATACGTACATTCAATGTAACATGAGAATTACTCAATGTGTATATAAAGAGGAATCAAGTGTTCATTGTACACATATTGTACATGCATTCACTGTAACTTGTAAACGGGCTACTAGGTTAGGTACAGAAAAGCACAACTGACTCCAATGAGGTCAAGTTGAATGAACATTAGAATGATGAGTAGAAAGCTGGATGAAGGAATTAACCTGATGCAAAGGTTAATCGTCCTTTATCCTCTTTGTTTTCATGACTAATCTATAATCAGACAAAGCTTTTCAAACTTTTTATTGAAGAAAATATCAATAAAAGTTAATTTTAAATCACTGCTTAACATTGCAGCTTAGAGTTTAAACACAGATGAGTGATTAAAAAATTAGCAAAAAAATGTTTCCCTAGCCAATGGTCAGTTTTCAGTTCTTGCAAAACCGTTAACTGCTACAGTGGATGGCCACTTGCCCCATCCAAACACACTCACTTGAATACAATTAAAATGATTCAGTCAGTAGTGTTTTACCAGCATATGAGGTCTGTGATCTGTTACTGCAGAGGAGCATTAACATTTTTCTACAGTAAGAGAAAAGCTACTGATAATTCTTGTTAAATCCCCATGACATCCATAAAGATT
Source organism: Euleptes europaea (assembly GCF_029931775.1). Taxonomy (NCBI): domain Eukaryota; kingdom Metazoa; phylum Chordata; class Lepidosauria; order Squamata; family Sphaerodactylidae; genus Euleptes; species Euleptes europaea. The sequence continues at coordinate 78,298,394 of NC_079314.1, read as the reverse complement.
TGTCTTTGCCTCTTGTGGGGTTAGTATTTTATCTTCACATTGAGCTTATACAGATGACCAAACTATCTATGGTTAGGAACTCTTAGCAAAGAATATATGACCAAATTATTTCCTGTCTCCACTCACTGATTTACTTGAAATGGATGCAAGATACAGAGCAAACATGCACACTTGACTGTCATCTCTACCCACAGATACATCCACCTCTTATCCATTTATCTCGCCTTCCCTCCAAGTGGCTCAGGGAGCAAGAATCATCCCCATCTTCTGTTTTATTCTGTGAAGTAGATTCCTGGGAGGTATGTAAGGCTGGGAACTGGCCCAAGCTCACTCAAGCAAGCTTCATGGCTGAGGGGAGATTTAAGCCAGGGTCTCTCAAGTAGCAGTCCAACAAGTCTCTTAAAGCCTGCACACACACATAGCCTCTTGACCTATTTAAGAAGTTCATCTTGGAAGACATATCAGGAGAAACCATCCATCCTTACTATTCCATTTATACTGTATGTTCTAGAAGACAACCATAAATCCCAGCATTGGCAGCCATGGGTCACATAAGGGGCAATAACAACCCATTTGGAAACATAACTGTGTGGCAATGCGCCACTGGTTTAAATGTTTTCTTTTTTCTTTGTAGGGGTGCATAGGATAGCAGGCTCATTTTGAAGAGGAAAGTTCTGTAATACTTTACACACATTATGTCGGAACAGCTGTGAATTAGCACTTCCATTTTTAGTTGACAGGAGAAATATCATTAAAACCATGAATGTGGCATAGAAAAAAAAAACTAAAAATAAAAAGGCCTTTACAGACATTTAGTATATTTGGTTATATCTTTGCTAACAAAATAAGATCCCCATTTTAAAAAATAAAACAACGGTCAATGTATTAATTTCCGTTTCAGCTAATATAGTATTCTGTTAGCATAGTATTAAACAGAATTACACCCTTCCAAATCCACTGAAGTCAATAAATGTAGCAGGGAATAACTCTGTTTAGGATATGCTGATCAGTAGAACTAGATAGGTACATTGAAAATGTAAATACTTCTTGAAATCATTAGACAATAGCATTTGAATACCTGATATTCACTTTCAGAAAAATAGTTCAACAGCAAAACATCACATTCCAGGAATGGATCTATGCATGTGCACAACATGAACTAAAACTAAGTAAGGGATTATGGGATTATCAGGCATTTTTCTCCAGCACTGGGGAAAATGAAGCAGAACAAAGTGACAGAATAGAAACAGCTAACAGCCAAATCAGACAAGCTGCTTGAAGTTTTGTGATCAACAACTTTTAAAAAATAAATAGTCGTAGGAAGGTCCAATTTGGTTCAAGCCCATGACATTGGGGGGGGGGCTTTAATTCTTTTCCCCTGTGCAATTTTGCTGACTTTAGCAGCCTTCCAGAGCTGATGCTTATCCTGTATGGGGAAACCTATGGGAACCATAGAGCCAAATTGTATGGTTGCCCCAACAGAGTGAAGTCTATGGTTGCAACTTGTGGTTGACTTTTGATAATAAAACCCTTCTTACTAAAAGGGATGCATTTTTCACTGAAAAACTGGTTAAATATTAAAGTGGGTGATATTGTTCTTAATTTAAATAGCTATCAAGGTTTTTTTAAATCATGTTTTCACATGTACACAGAGAATACACTCTCAGTGCATTCCTGAGCCTGGGGGCCAAATGGGCATAAGAGGCACCCAGACCCCAACGCTGGTGTCCATGACACTTGCACCGTGCAAACTGGCATGGATGCCGGCGTAGTGCCACTTGTACCAGCCACACAGGACTGCCGTGGCTGTGTGGCCCTTGGACACTATCTCAGCCTCCTGCCGGCCTCCTGAATCCTCATGCCAACATCCCAGGTGGCGTTCCCGGGGTATTCTGGGTGGTGGAGATATTGGTAGGCAGACACCTAACCCCTTTCAGGCAGGGAATACCCCCTTACGCATCAGTGGTGCTGCACCAGGTTTTTGCCGGCACAGCATTGTTTTTCTCTATGGGGCTTCCCCCCCCTTTTTTTAATTTGTTAGTTTAAAAAATTTCCCTTTTCCCCTGCAGCAGCCACGAAACCTCCTTGGAGGTGCCTTGGCAGCACCATGGCCACGCCATCCCAGGCTGCTGCAGGGTTCAGGAATGAGCTGCCTTTTAAAAGATGTATAGGGACATCCTCCTCCCCCTTTTTCAGCCCATTGAATTTTGTGCTTCACCTCCATGGTCATCATTAGTGTCAACGAGTGATTGTAGTTGCTGCCATGTCTTTGATCTCCACAGCCAGCGTTGATTTCTGTCCATAATGTCATGTGATATCTGAAGACAATAAAGTTCTTTGCTAGAAAGGTGTAGAACTATTTCTTTGTTAGCACTCCAGACTTACATTACTGACATGTTGTGAACAAAGTAATGTAAGGCAATACAGCATCTGAGAACATGCTATGAGTGGAGATAGAAAAATAATAGACTGTGTTGTTACCAAAAAAAAAAAAAAAAAGCCAATAAAATGCCTTGGTGTAAATGTAACAGGGCAAAGTGATACCTTATTTAAGGACAACTGTCAAAAAGTATGGACAAGTATTAGAGAAGACTTACAAAGATGGGAAAAGTTACAAATTTCATGGTTGGGAGAAATATCTACAGTTAAAATTAATGTGCTGCCAAGATTGATCTTCCTATTTCAAATGTTACCAATTTCTGTAGAGGAAAAGACTTTGAAAATATGTCAAAGAACAATAAATAAATTTATATGGAGTGGCAAAAGACCAAGAATAAATTGGTTCTTGTAGGTTATCCGGGCTGTGTGACCGTGGTCTTGGTATTTTCTTTCCTGACGTTTCACCAGCAGCTGTGGCAGGCATCTTCAGAGGAGTAACACTGAAGGACAGTGTCTCTCAGTGTCAAGTGTGTAGGAAGAGTAATATATAGTCAGAAAGGGGTTGGGTTTGAGCTGAACCATTGTCCTGCAAAAAGTATCAAAGGTAATGTGCTAATCATTGTCCTGTAAGTATCAAGATAATGTGCTAATGAGGGTGCGGTATGTTAATATGGAACCATTGTATCCTGAAGTGATCTGTTAATGTGTGAAATCCAAAGCTAATCTGCATGGTTATTGTCGTTGGGCTAAAACGCATGGTCACTTTATCCTCCTTTAATCCCTGTTTTAGCCAGGATTGAACGCACATTAGGTGAAACGTAGGTGTTCGATCCTGGCTGAATCCTGGCTGAAACAGGGATTAAAGGAGGATAAAGCGACCATGCGTTTTCGCCCTTTGTTAGTCTGGAGGTTTTCAGGACAGGAAGCCAAGCCTTATTCATTGTTAAACTCTCTTCTTTTCTGTTAAAGTTGTGCTGATGTTTATGAATTTCAATGGCTTCTCTGTGCAATCTGACAAAATAGTTGGTAGAATTGTCCAGTCTTTCAGTGTCTTGGAATAAGACCCTGTGTCCTGTTTGTGTCAGTCCATGTTCAGCCACTGCTGATTTCTCAGGTTGGCCAAGTCTGCAGTATCTTTCATGTTCTTTTATCCTTGTTTGTATGCTGCGTTTTGTGGTCCCGATGTACACTTGTCCACAACTGCAAGGTATACGATATACTCCTACAGAGGTGTATATCCTTTAATAAATGGCAAGAATACCTTTCCTATGGGAGACTGTTTTTCCTGAGTTTTCTGATTTTAGTTTGGTTTAATGGCCCTTCTGATTTCATTTCTGGAATAGCCGTTTGCTAGCAGTGCGTGATTTAGATGATTAATTTCTTCCTTGAGAAACTGTGAAATTAAAGAAATTAAAGGAGTCACTGATAGGATGGAGAAACTTGAAAAAACATAATCTACAAACAGTGTTTAAACCCACCAAGAAAATACAACAGATGCTACGATCAGCAAAAGTCAAAAGAGACCCCCTCACCTCTTCAGGAGTATATTGTATACCTTGCAGTTGTGGACAAAGAAAAATAATAGAATGAAGAATTTAAATAAGAAATGCACATATAATATTCAAAGAAGATATAATAGAATAGAAGTTATAAATTAAATTCCATTATAATGTAAGAATTTGATGTGTATATTTGTATGTTTGCATGTTTTGTTTTATTTATTTGAAGAATAAAAACGTATTTAAAAAAAAGAACATACATCATGCTATTAACTTGCTAGTAACATGTTATGATCTGCTGTTACATGATTTCACTGTCTATATACAAGTAATATCTTTAAATGAACGTAAGGCTGTGAGATGACTGGCTTAAAGGATTGCTTTGATTGAGAGACCACGGCTTTTGATAAAAGATTATCAATGTATCTTAATGACTGTGGATAATTCACCTATAATTTAATAATATATAATTCATCTGAAAGGTGGGACGGAGACCAACGTCCTGCTGATTTGTGTTGGAATGGCTTGTTTGCTATTAGAACGGGCAGAGAGAGAGAGGTGTTAAAATCCATCCATAACTCATTTATTTGAAAAGGATTTCAAGTTTTACATGGATTCCTAACTAGGAACTATTCTTGTGTCTGCAGTTTGCTTCTGTTCAGAAGCAGATTTCCATTACTTGGAAAGCATGATGCACTAAGCCCTTTTTTATCCCCATAGGAATCAGCACTGTACATTGTGAGGAGTGTTAATGGCTTACTGAAGGCAAGCCTAACTTTGCCTGTGGGATCTTCCAATTATTACTCAAAGCAGATAACTCCTGCAGAAGTCAATGGGAGGTGCCATGCTCTGAGAGATCACTTTATCTTTATCACATTTCTATTGATAGGACTAAGAAAACACAGCCTAGAAAAGGAGGCACAGTTCTGAAGGAGGAAAAAAACACCCTTTCTTCCTGTGGAACATGCAGTTAGTGCAATAAAGAACAAAATGGAGATCTTTCTTGGCATAAATAATTTAAAGCCAGAAGCTGCGGTAAGCAACCACTTGGAATGTAAATGGAGAATTCCAGGCTCTCACGTACACCGGTTTCAATATTAAGGCTATTAAGGGGTTATAGGAACCAAACCACAGAAACATTCAGTTCCAAAAACCCACCCTAACCTGTATTTAAGGAGGGGGATCTGACTTCTTCTTTACTAAACAAATTCATATCTTCTTGACAAAAGCAACATGTCTTCATTTTAAAACAAACATTTGCCTACTTTAAAGCAGCCAATTGTTTGATGCAAAATATGGTGTTTTTTCAGCAGATTTGTTGTTTTAATCATCCATGAAACTAGAATTTAGATTGAACCATCATCCTGCCAGTTTAGATTTCTCCTTCCTACACAGATGAAAACAACCAAGCAAAATGTATAGAGGATGAAATGGTTAACCAGAGAAAGGTGGGTCTGAGTATCAGCCTTCTGCTCCATCAGAATTGAATGGAATTCTATAGTTTATTGACCCCTCTTGTTTGTGGGCCAGATATTGTTCCAACCTTTTGTTCAGCATGTGTGTCATCAGGCTTTGGAAAATTTCTGATTGTTTTTCAAATGATCGGTAAAGGGTTGCCCATTGTGTATGCATGTTATCACATTTCCCCCAACCCTTACAAGTTAACTGGTTTATTTGCTTCCATAAGGGGGACCCAAAGCAGCTTACACTGTTTGTCTCTCCTCCATTTTATCCTCACAACAACCCTGCAAGGTAGGTTAGGCTGAGACTGTGTGACAGGCCCAAGGTCGCCCAGCAAATTTCCATAGCAGAGCAGGAATTTAAACCTGGGTCTCCCATTTCCTAGTCCAACCCTCTAACCACTATATCAAACTGACTTTCATGTGGCTACTGTTGAACAGTAGAAAGCTGCTGGGTCTGTGTAAGTCATGCAAGTCATATGGTAGCAAGTCACCCACTGGTTGCTAACAGGGTTGAGCCCAATGAATCCTCATTCAAAGGCCAAAACAGCCCCAGAAAGGAGCCTCTCTCTTTACCTTTTACTGACAGAAACTAAGGCTGGAAGACTGGCAACCCTGTTGTGGTTGCCTAGCAATGGCTGCTGAGGGCATGTGTTTCTTAAAGCGAGATATGCTGTTTCCAACATTTTGGGGGGTTAACTCCCCATGTTTATTTTTTTAGATTTCAGATTTTCTACAAACTTGGAGCTCCTCTCTGCCTTGTCTGTCCATGGCTCCAGTCTCCAGATTTAAGTATCTTACTTCCTCAAGCTTAGAATCCCTATTTCTTAAATTAATGGAAGACCACTTGTCATTAAAAGCATATGGAATGGTCCTTTTCAATAAGCCACATAAGGGTGTTCTAAATTGAAAGCTACCACATACCATCATTTGAGTTATGCTCTTTATTCTGTGGCAGATTTTCCTGGAAAAACAGCATACCATCTGTAGCACTGAGTGAATACTCGTTATTTATCGCTGGGAAAACAGTCCTCTTCAAAAGAATAAATTAACCCACTCTGCATATTCTGTGGACTCCATGGTGTGTCATGATTTTCTGATTAGCATAGGCAGTGTCGACTTCAAATTTTAATTATCCAGCCAGAGGGTGATGATCAATGCATTCTTCATATTTTGCTATCTTCACATCAATTAATGCAACACATATTTAAACTAGCTCAAGCCTGCTGAAGCCAATGTGATTGATGAATCCTTGAGCCATTCCTAGAAGCAGGCACCCAAATATGCATTCAGGCAGCGATGTATGACTCCTCTGCCCTCTACATGCTCCTCTGCATGCTATAGGAGAAGTGCAAAAGAAAAGAAGGGCAATTCACTCCCACTTATTGTTTCAGCACTTCTCATTATTTGTGAACAGTCCAAAGTGTGTGGATTAGACTTGTGTGTTTCTTTTATTATTAATTACAAAATTTCATAATAATCATAATTAATAGGAAAGCAAAACAAATTCCCTATCCACACAGACTATAACAAAAAGCCTTTTTTTTTCATTTTGTTCTCTTTTGTTCTTGTATTTTTGTCTTTCACTTTTACAAATTAGCCAGATTTTCCTAATAAACGGTGTTCCTTATGGGGGGAAAGTGGGGTTGCCAGCTCTGGATTAGGAAATACCTGGAGATTTTGGGGGGTGAAGCCTGAGGAGGGAGGGGTTTGGAGAGGAAAGGGACATCAATTCCATAGAATACAACTGCCAAAGCAGCCATTTTCTCCAGCTGAACTGATCACTGTCACCTGGAGATCAATTGTAATAGCAGATCTCCAGCCACCATTTGCAGGCTGGCAACCCTAGGGGAAAGAGAGAAAGCATCTCTGGACTTTCTTGATTGACTGCAAGCTGTAGCCACTAGGATTAAATGTATGTGTGAGGCATTACAATCCTGAAGGATATGAGGTGAGGCTTTGCCTTCCTCTCTCCTCCCAATGCCTGCACTGCTGTGTCAAATTTTCCGTTGCAGTCTGCATTTCTCTGCTGCTTTTCAATTCTTGTCCCCTGACCAAACAACTGTACTTCACGATCCCTCTGCAGTTGCCTGCCTGCCCAGATGCCTTACTCTCCTTGTGCCACCAAATGCCCTTGCCATGTCAGTCTGTTTCTTCCACACGCTACTGTTCTTCAACCTAAGTGGTAGCAGTACTGTCTGGGTTACAGTTAGCAATCTTTCCTAACATCTCTTCCATAGACTCTTCCAACATGACAGCCTTTTATTGTCTCGAGAAGGGAGAATCCTTTATCCTGTAAGTCTGAAATTTGGGAGCAAAGATTCATAGGGGAGTGCTACAGTCCCCTCGGGGTTTGTCCAGTTTGGTTGGAAAACCCTGAAAGTACATACCCAAGTAGGAAGGTAGGGGGTGTTTGACAATGGGAAATAATAACAAAAGACAATTATAAAAACTGTGCAGTAATAACAAAAGAAACAATAACAAAACAAAACCATATGAACTTTTGGAATTAATAACAAAACAAAAGAAATGAAAGGAAGTACCATGCACAAGTCTAGTGCAGATCACAAATGCTACAATCAAGAAAGCCATGCAGTGTCTCAGTGGTAGAGCCTCTGCTTTGCATGCAGAAGGCCCTGGTTGAATCCCCAGCATCTCCAGTTAAAGGGACTAGGCAAGCAGGTGGCATGAAAAACCTCTGCCTGAGACCCTGGAGAGCCACTGCTGGTCTGAGTAGACAATACTGGCTTTGATGGATCAAGGGTCTGATTCTATATAAGGCAGCTTCATGGGCTAATGTGCTAAGGAAAACAAATATAACAAAGCAATTGCTCCAGAACAAAGTTCTCCGACAATAACAGATGGGCCACTTAAACAAATGTGGCCTTCTGGTGTACTTTTAGAAGCAGCGTAGGCAGAGATGAGGTAGCTAAATGGTCTTAAGCAAGAGAAAGTTACTTCATGTTTCTTTTAAAGGTGCTTTTTAGAGGCTTCTTGTTGAGGTGCAGTCAGAAATGTGTGTCTACCTGGAAATCATAATATTAAACAATAATGTGCAGGTATGAAACAGTGACACTTCTAGTGAGGTGGTGAGTGAAGGCCTTCGAACTGCAAGACAGTTTAAAGAATTGGGATGATTTATTTATTTTTGGTAAAATATACCAACTATAGGAATAATGTGTAATGAGCAGTTTTGTTAACTTGTGAATTTTGTCCACTTAATAAGGACAGATGAGACCTCAGTGGTACCTCCATGACATATTCTGGAACGTTTGTTTAAAAAAAGTATTTGTAGGGCTAGTAAAATCTATCTACCATTTATATATAACTGTTTTTCTACTTGTCTATGGTTTCCAGTTCTAGTTTATATTGTTACTGATTCAGATTGTTTTAATTACATAAAAATTATTGCTCTTCCAGTTTAAAAATCCTGCTATTTCCTGCTAGGCTGTGTCTTCATCATACACCAGACTGGTCTGTATCTGTCTGCATTGCTCCCCATCCTCTCCCCACCCCATGTCACATATTACTCTCTTCCTTCATTTCCTTCATTTCCATGGTGAAATATCAAAGTAGTTAAGTGAAAAAGGAGAACCAGCAACTACATTTGGGAGAATAGCAAATGCTCATTTATCTGAACAAAATGCACTCCCCAGTACAGTAAATTCATTTGTTGGTTACGAACAAAAATGCAGTCTGTCAGTTTTACAGTCTGTTAATAGAAAAGATAATAGAAAAAAAATGGAAGGAATACTATCATCTGCTCTTGACAGATGTTTTAGCCTATTTAAACAATTTGAAATTATTTTTCTTCTTGGGTTGCTTTAAGTAACAAAAACCTTACTGGGATTATCACCAATGACAATCCTTGTGCAGTATATGTCCCCCCCAAATCAGAAAATAGATATAAAATCCACAGATGGCATAGTTCCTTTTGAAAACCTTTGCAGGTGGCTTCAACAGAGGTGTACTTTCAGCAGGAATCCCAAGAGAGTAAGGAAATCTGATGCACCAGTTATCACAAAGTTTGGATTTCTTTCTCATCTAAGCTATTGTGAAAAGTTGGGAGGGCTGCAGCTGGAAGACATCAGGGATTCTCTGAATGGGAGTACCTTCTTTTCTCCCCAAAATCCCTTTGGTTCCCAGCCACTGTACATACATATAAATAAGTGTGCCAAATGCCAGCATTGGCACCAATTGTCTAGTTAATTTCCCTGGAAACCTGTAGATGTATTAAGTGTTAACATGTTTTTTTTAATGTAATAAAGGGCAACCAACAATTATATTTCTTTGACAGTTGTGGCATATACAATATTACTGTTTGCAAAACAGAACCCTCTTCATTGTCTTTCTTCAAAGTTAACTTTGCTTGGATGTGTCAGCGGGAGATCTAATTTCCCACACGCATTCTTAAATTAGTGACACTGGAGAGACAATTTTAGTAATTCAATACAATTGAATTTTTAAAAGTTGGTTTTACATTGATTGCAATGAGGCTTTGTGTGAACACATCAGAAGGAAACTGATTTTAGCCCATTACTGCTATTGCGCTGACCTCTTTCTGTGACATTCGTGATGCCTTTGTTGAGTTAGCAAAACCTTTTTGAGACATTAATATCCTGGCTTACTAGTTTCAATCACTTTATAAGCTTTGAAACTTCTCCAGCAAATTGCTTCACGCAATTCGACTTTCATTTAAAGGTACAATATTAGCATCCCCAATGAACTCCAGAATAAATCTCTTAAAGCTCTCAGCAGGTGAAGAGCAGGTGTGTCTGCACCTTCCCAAGTGCTTCAAAAGTTGCAGCTGTGAGAAGAATCCAAATGGTGAAAATCCTGCAATGAATGAGCTAACAATGACTTTATTAAAATGAGGGGGAGAGAGTCTGAAGACTATATGGTTTAGGGCCAGTTCATGTACTCAATAGTGGTAAGGTATTTCCGGTGTATCAGACACTTTTGTCACTTGTGCTATTCCCAAACTGGCTTCCAGATCAGATTGAATTTGAGAAATTTTATCTGCAAAGAATCATGCAGAAATGTCACAGCCAACTGGCAGATCACTGTCGGTCAGTGAAGTTCTCACCTTGAATTGTTAATGACTGAATAATTTATCTCGTTATTTATTTCATTTAGAACTTTCTTTTCTCCCCAATGGGGATCCAAAGTGGCTTACATTGTTCTCCTCACCTCCATTTTATCCTCACAACAACCCTGAGATATAAGTTAGGCTGAGACTGGTCCAAGGTCATCCAAAGAGTTGCCAGCTTACAGGTAGGCGCTGGAGTTCTCCCAGAATTCCAACTGATGGCTAGCTGACAGAGATCGGTTCCCCTGAAGAAATTACAGCTTCAGAAGATTATGGTGTACCATAGACCACAGGAGAAACAGAAGTCTTTCCCCAGGTACTGCGCTCAAATCTCTAGGAATTTCCCAAGCCAGAGTTGGCAACCCTCGACCCAGCAAGCTTCCACAGCAAAGTGGGTGTCCCAGGTCCTAGTCCAACACTCTAATCATGACTCCATATTGCCTTAAGATAGATGTGACTCAGAGAGCCAGTGTGGTGTAGTGGTTAAGGTGTCAGACTAGGACTTGAGAAACTCAAGTTTAAATCCTCGCTTGTGCTATGGAAACTTGCTGAGTGACCTTGTGCCAGTCACACACTCTCAGCCCTGACCCTGGCTTGTATTAGGATGGGAGCCCTCCAAGAAATACCAGGGTCATGAGGTGGAGGTAGACAATGGCAAAACCACCTTTGAACATCTCTTGCCTTGAAAACCCTACGGGGTTACTGTAAGTTAGCTGTGACTTGACGGGCAAAAAAAGAAGATGTGACTCAGCTGGTAAAATGGTAGTGGAGAAGTAGATTTTTTCACTGCTATTATCACTACCTCATAGACTTTCTAATTGGCATGAGTTTTGTCAGATCTGGCATGAGTTTTCCACCTGTGTCACTCAAAATGAACACATGAAGCTGCCTTATAATGAATCAGACCCTTGGTCCATCAAAGTCAGTATTATCTACTCAGACCAGCAGTGGCTCTCCGGGGTCGCAGGTAGAGGTCTAGTCACTTTACCTACTGACCAAGTCCTTTTAACTAGAGATGCCGGAGATTGAACCTGGGACCTTCTGCATGCCAAGCAGATGCTCTACCACTGAGCCACAGCCCTTCCTTCCATCTTTTCCATAATTTAGCTCCAGTACCCTCTTACTAACCTCTAACTGACAACATTTTTTGTCTTGTGCCATCTATAAAAGTAAGTTTGATTTAGGACAAATCCTCAGTTTAAGATTAGACTGAAAATGGGTTTATTTTCTTTGGACCTCCAGCAACAGTTCTAACAGTTGGACTTGGCCACATGCTCCAGCTCATCCTCCTTCTTGATGGCATAGGATTGGAGGAACCCTTGGCTGCACTGTTATTTTAGTCTGTGCTACCGGTTGTATATCCAGCTTGTGCTATGTGGCAATTCAGACAAAACTGTGGGACCAGCAGAACAGACTGGCATAATCAGGGCTGCAATCACTGTTCTGGGTTTTGGCCTGCTTTCCAGATCACTAAGCATTGGATGTTCTTCTGGCTCTGATTTAAAAGCTGTACTTTGTTCCTGAAAAACCTCATATAACATACAGTCTGGGATCTAAATTAAAAGAGGTAAAGTTGAGACCAGTGTTTAATTGTAAAAGTAGCTTCCATTTTATAAAATGTACTTCCTTTTTTTATTCCTATCCCAAATTTTCCCTAGGCTCAAGATTATACCTGTCGAAAAATAGACTTCCAATAGAAAATATGCTGTTCAAAGTAGCTTTGGAAGCTTTGGATGATTTTAAAGAAAAGTCTGGATGGACCTCTCTGCAGAATGCTTTAGACAGTGAGTGCATTGTAAATTATAGGTAAAATCGCATTTCCTGCCTAGTACGTTTCCTCTGTCTGATTGTATTTGTAATGCACTTTTGAATATCAGCAGCTAGGTAGAACCACATTGATATTCCCATGGGAGAACAAGCTCTAAAACAGCAGGTTCAGCAGACAAAGAGACAAATATGCCCTGTCGTCTTGCTTACTGGGCAACTGCTAAATGTTTTATAATAGTTATGTCTAATCTATATTATTGTTCTCATTGAAAGCACACAGATGCCTCACACCACCTGGCCTTGAGAAAGTTTTTTGTTTGCCTGGTGAAAACTGTAACTAAAGACAGCTCTATGAGTTCAATACATTTGTCTGCTTGCTTAGGGTCTCATATCTGACAAATCTGACAGTTTCTTACTCCACACACCTTAAGGGACAGAAGAAATATGAGAATACTCTTTGCCCCAAGCACCCTTCAATGAAGACACAAGACAACATTTTGGGTTTAGCTAGTTTATTTAAATATTTAAAATGATCTGCATCATAATTAAATATGATAACATATTTAAATAGGTGGGCATTGCTGGGCAGCCTGCTCATGGCTGCCTTTGTTGGCCAACCCACCCTGACTCCAAATTTGGCCTGTATCTTCCACTGGCCTCATTTACCGTAACCAGCACACAATGTGCTGAGGTGCCCAGCCCCTTATGCGCAGCACATCCACTGTAAGGTTCAAAAAGATGTTGCTCAGCACCAAGCTTTTATTGATTTGAGTAGGTTGTGTATGCATTCTTGCCTAAAATAAAAAGTCCCATTACAAATTATAAACTGGTAATCCTCTTGGATGAAAAGTGGTTGTTTATGCATGGGGACTTTCACTCATGTTTGCCCCCGTTCTGTCTCGGTTGCTCCTTGGAGTTATGCCTGAGTTTTCTGACCGTTAGAGATGACCTTGCTGCCAGCCCTCACAAATCCCGGGACTTCCCGTTCCTCTGTTAACCCAATTCTTCCCTCAGCAAAGCCCGGGTGAAATCCCCATGCACAAGGCAAAGTGCAGGACATGCAAACTTGGTTTCTCTCACAGCCAATTACAAAGCAGCAAGTAAAGAGATGGAGATTCAAATGCTTCCTGCTTCCTCAGAGCTCTTTTTGAGCAAAGGAAAGGCTTTTTAAGACCAAGGCTTGGATTTCTCCCCTCCAGTTTGCTCCATTTTTTGTTTTTTTGTTCTTAAAATGTTTTTAATGCAGCAATTGGGTTTTTTGGAGGGGACTTTCTCACACAAGTAAGCTCTACAAAGTAAGTCAATTACAAAGCAGCATTTAAAGTGGTGGGGACTTGATTTGAACTTGAAGACTGCTGGTGCATAGATTCCCAACAGGAAAGTGTGGGTCCAGTGAGCAACAAACCTCAGGTAAAACTCCCATGCATAAATGACCAGTAAACACCATGGAAGAATTAGGAATTTCACACCATCACATCTGTGAAAGTGTTTGCTTGCATAAAAGTCAGTGTTAGGTGGTCAAGCAATGTTAATGAGAAGCATAGAAGAGGCAAAAGAAGAATATCCAGCTGACAATTTGCTATTGCCTGCTCAGGAAACCAAAGGTGGTTCTTAGACAGGGAATGATGGATCCAAGGGAGTTTGTCTTTGGGGGAAAAGATTACAGTGTTTTGCTTGCATTAGTTGAAAAGAAATAACCAATTCCGTCCATCAGCCCTCATTCCTTCATTCACTGGACCAACTGAAGGATACAGGCCTATGCTAACCAAATTTGCAGATCATGGCATCTATATTGCTAGTACAGAGGTGGAAATTATGCAGGTCACATTTCTTAAGGCTCACAAAACAGAGCTAATGACAGATACTAATATAAAGAAAGCACTATGCTCATTATTTCTCTTTGTAATCCTTATTAACATTATTAGCACTAATTGCATTTGTGATAAATGTAAAAGCTATATCCCTGGTTCGCATTAAAGCAGACAGGCTTTTGATTGGTATTCTGTGCAATGGTAGCTTCATTGTGATAAATGAACCAGTCAACAAGAAATCAACACAACAATACACTATAAAAAGGCCTTTATTAACTACAGAAAAGACAATTCTTCCCCCCATTCAGAAAGCATTGGATTTTCACCTTGGGCAGGCATATCAGGTCATAGAACACACTTTTATTGTCTCTACAGACCTTTTAGTATCACTTGCTTTTCACTAAATCAAAACCTTGTTCCTAATTGGTAAACCTTATAGACAACGATGTTTTTCCAAAGGTTTGCCTTTAGCACTAGTTCATTTATCATAGGAGAGGGAATGGCTGAACAGTTCCTCTCAAACAACTGCCTATTTTCTTACTTATTGTGAATCTAGTTTTGCAGTTATTTACTCAGCGCTTTGCTCGCAAACTTATGGGCTGCCCTGAAGGAAAATCAAGAGGTTTGCAGAATGTGAATTCTGTAGCAGAGATGAAAAAAGCCTCAAGAGTGTATTTTAGACTCCTGGTGCAAGAGAGACACTACAGATGTGCAGCTTTTTAAAAAATCCAGGTCTGGGTATCAGGGAGCCAAAAATTATGGGTATTCCCAGTTTATGAGGTTCTGGGTTTTGGATCTGTTGTTTTTTCAGAATTCCAATATTTTCCAGCTTCATTATTCTCTATGGGGGGGGGCTTTCTGGGCTGGAGGGGCTGTTTTTAAAGTTACCGGCGCCAAAAGTGCAGCCGAGTTGCTGGTGCCTGTTCTTTAAATATTCAACAAAGAGGTCCATATAAAAGACAGCAGTACCCCTTAACTGGGATGTAGTCTACCTCTTGATAATGTTTGACCAGTATATTTCTTCATATTATGTTACTCCTTCAAATCTAATCTGAGATTTCCTTTGGCTGACCTTCTATTAGTCTAAACAGTATAATTAACATATCAACAGTACAAAAACTTATACTATTACTGGACAGCATTATAGCATTAATATTAAGCAGATTAATTTCTGAATTACTATTTCTTGCTATAGATAGCTCCATTAGGATCTACACTATACAATCAAGAACTATTACATAGTCACTCTAAATATTCGGATACCAAATTACAAAATTACTTTTGGGAATAATCATAGTAAGGCTTCCATTTCCTTTGCAGCTCCCCAGGGGCCCCTGAATAAGGTACCCCAGCCTTCCTTCATTGACTTCCATAGGAATAAAAATGTTTTTAAAACATTTTTTAAAGAATTTTTGCCAGTGGACAACCTGAAAATTGCCAAAGCCAAACAAATGGGAACACTGTTGCAAGCCTAGAAAATGTAAATCAGAGAACCTAGCCAAAGTACGACCCAAGAATCAATAGCAATTTAAAACCTGCAAATCACTGCCAATGTGCAACCTGAGAAACTACAGCAACCTCAAACCCAAGAATCCACAGCAAAAAGCGATCCTGGCATAAAGCAACTCAAACAAAGAACACAACTTTGCAAAGTCAACAAAAACAATTTACAGATCAATCCTAAGGGGTGGGGCAAATGGGCTTAGGGAGCAGACTGACCCTTATGCCAGTGCAGGTCTCCAGCGCTACTGAACCACTCTCAGTGCAAGTCAGGTGCAGAGCTTTGCACTGGTATTGTGAGCGATCGCGGAGTGTAGCCAGAGTTAGTCTGCTCCCAAATGCCTTTCAGCTCCCTGGCATCGGTGCAAAGTTGCACCAAGACAAAAGGAAGTATATCCCATAGGCTGCTATAGAGCAGCAAAACAAAACAAACAAAAAAACACAAGTGCCCCTCCACTACTGTAGCCATACCTATAAGGCCTCAAGCAGCTCTGGATATCAACTAAGGGCACAACCAATCACCTTCCTCCCCTATAGTGGCCCAGCCCCCTCCCCAGCATCCAATCATAACCCCTCCAGCCCTAAAGAAACCCCAGCCAGGAAGCCCCACAACTCATGAGGTGCACAACACAGAATGCTGTCTGAGAGCTCCCTTCTGTGTGGACTTAGATCGAGTGCTGAGGCACCTTGGTGGAGGGAAAAGCACAGTGTGAGCACTTAGCCCTTCTGGGCAAGCACTTTGTACAAACACCTAACAGGGAGAGCAAAGTCAATACTCTGTGGATGACCTCTCTCAGTTCTGAACCCAAACAGGTGCCCCATCTCCTCAGCCAGGACCCAAAGGGGTGGCTGCACAGTGACAGGTAAGCAGGGGACAGTCCCCCTGACTTTCTTCCCCTTTCCCCCTCATCCATGGATGGGAGCTCCCCTGGCAATGTCACCCCCACACGCAAGCCCAGCAGCCAGAGAAAGAAGCAGGAGCCTCAGACTCCCACATACTTCATTACCCTTGCACACCAGGGGACTGGACCAGAAAAGCTGCCAGGAGAGAGGGCCCAAGCTTTCAACTATGCACTGGACTGACAGTTGCTGGGCTCCCCCTGGGACAGGGCATTATGGGGGGGGGTGGAGCTCCACCACACTGAGTGGAGTGGATTACCACACAATCCTTGAACTCGTTCCCTTGCAGGGGCAGACTCATGGGGAGCAGATGCCAAGGTGGACCCATCACTTGCTGTTGGTTTCAACATGAGTACCAGACAGGTGAGGGTGTTTTGGATGGCACAAGCCTTTGCTAGGGAGTGACAGTTGTGGCAGAGGCCCACCCCAAGGGCCGCATCACCCCACCTCAGTGGCCTCCTCCTACGCATAAGATGCATAAGAAATGCAAAAAGCGGGTTACAGAAATTAGAAAACAATGCAGTAAAAACAAGATAATACATACAATAAACAGCGCCATAAGCCAATGTTTATTAGTCTGCAGTGTAGGACAGACTGACCTACAGGTAATTAATCTGATCTTGGATTTACAAGGACTGAAACTCAGATGAAACTAAAACCTGCCCTGCCAAAAGCTTTGGAGCTGTGATTCTGCCCTTGGGAAACAGCTGAACTTCAGCTTTTGCTTTGTGACCGCACTGCAGCAGTTTTCAACATGTTGCTTTTAATTTCTACCCATTTACTACAATGCTCTACAGTTCTAAAGTACCAAAGAGTCTGAATATTGAAAAGGATTTTTTTCTTTACACATTTGGAGTTTTTGCTTGAAATACATATGTTTCTTTGGTTAGACAATATTTTATAGTTAAGAACAGTCCATTGTTGTTTGTGAGAACCGCACAAGGGCAACAACTAGGGTTGCTAACTCCCAGTTGGGAAATTCCTGGAGATTTGAGGGTGAAGCCTGAAGAAGGCTGAGTTTGGGGAGGGAAGAGACCTCAACAGAGTATAATATCATGGAATCTACCTTCTAAAGCAGGCATTTTATCCAGGGGAACTAATTTCTGTAGTCTGGAAATCATTTGTAGTCCCAGGAGATCTCCAGGCCCAGCCTGAGGCTGGCAACCCTAGAAATGACTTCTGTGAGAACTGTGTTGTGCTAACAATTACATGCAGTCAGGTGGAACAGGAGTGCCAGAGAGCTGCTGAATTGAGACTACCTATTCCATTGCCCAGGGACCTCACAAAAAAAAAGATAAATACTGAAGAGACCATAGGAAGGAAGTCAGTACTCCACAGTCACAATGGGCATCTGCAACTGCAAGGAGATGGAGCGACAGAGTATGCTGGCTGCAAGGGCCATCACCATCTGTGGGGGGGGGGGGCCCTAGGCTACCCATTCTTTAGGGTTGCCAACCTCCAGGTAGTAGCTGGAGATCTCCCGCTATTAAATCTGATCTCCAGCCAATAAAGATCAGTTCATCTAGAGAAAATGGCAACTTTGGCAACTGGATTCTATGGCATTGAAGTCCCTCCCCTCCCCTCCTCAAACCCCATCCTCCTCAGGCTCTGCCCCCAAAATCTCCAGGTATTTCCCAATCCGAAGCTGGCAACCCTACCGTTCTTGGTTTCCTTTGTGCTCTACAACCCTCACTTCTCTCCTACAGCTTCTGTGAAGGGCTGGGCACAGAGAAGGAATTGTTCCTGAATGTGGAGGAAGATAAACAGGTGGGAAGTCACATGCTGCCAACTGGCCACAACCCTAGTTCCCTCCTTTGTGAATAGAGGGCATGTCTCCTTTCATTTTATTTCATTAGCACACTGGGGCTTTGGTAATGGTGGCAGTTTTGCCTCCTGCTCCAAACAAATTTAATTTAATCTGACATTTGGGGACAAAATTACTCCATTGGAAATTGTATATGACAGGTTAGTGCTGTTATTATGACTTCCAATTTCAATGGGATGCATTTTTATTCATCCATATTTTGGTACTGCTTTTAAGAGTTTCCTTGACCTGAGGGGAAATCATTTTCATGTGCTATGGGAGGTTTGAGGGCTTATCTTTTCTTTAGTATTTTTTGTTTGAAACTCTTAGGATTATACTGAAGAGTGTAAAGATTTTAATTTCTGCTGTGTGGTTTGCCTAAGGGACAAGATCATTTCTTTTTCAACTTCCCTCGCCTCTCTATATTTATAGTAACTAAAAATCATGAGGTTTTTTTAAACCCCTTTGATTCTCTCTGTTTATAGTTCATGTCATTTGGTAGATTAAACCATCTCTCTTCTCACCCATTTTAGGTAAAAGAAACGTTTAAACTTTAATAAATTTAATGCACTGCAGCATATATGTAGAACACCCTGTGAGGTTTTCAAGATACAAATAAACATTATTTTTCATGCTCCAAATAAATGTGTCAAAGTGGAAATAAATCATTAATTCCCATTGTACATCTATCAATTTAAGCAATGAAACAGTACTTATAATCTTTTACTGAAAAAGGAAACCAGATAGTCAGTAGTGATTGACAGATCTATTGCCCAATAATGTTGCAGAATAAACCAGTTACTCACCTAGTGCCTCAATGTTTTGCAGTATGTAGGATGACACATTAATGGCTGCAGGAGACTGAAATCTCAAACCATGGAGTGGGGGGAACAGTGTGAAAGACGTTGTGCCGGCATTAATACTGAGAACAAACACACTGATTTGGAAGCAAAGCGCATACAAATCAAGATAAATTTATACGTCAGTTTTTTGTTTGACAGATTCCATGTGTTGTCTGACCTCAGCATGGTGAGGCTAGGTGGAAAATGTTTACTGTAGCAGATGTCTTATTTGCACATTTTAGGAATTTCTATTCTGCCTTTCCACCAAAGTTACACTCAGGGTAAGTGACACCAGTGACACGACCCCCAATACATTCACAAAGCACAAACACAGAAACAGAAAAAAGCATAAAGCCTAAAGCAATAGGAAGCAATGCACAGAATAAATAGTAAGGCAGCAATATAAACCCCAGGTTAGTAAAAGAATAAAAGCAGACCAGCCAGCACACTGGAGCAGAAGGAAAAAACGAAACATAAAAAGATCGGCACTCAACAGTAAAATAATCAACAAAGCACATTTTTGAATTGGCCTTTGCCAAAAGCTCTCAGTTTAATCTAAACAGTTTAGTCTTTATCAAGAAAGGACAAAACACATTTCTTGGTGCATGGAGTTCCAAAGACTGTGCTGAAAAGCCCTGCTCCCCATGCCAGGTTCAAAATCAATTGCATTTACATGGAAGGGATGCATCCTTCTAGGCCAGGGACTATGTTATGAAAATGACCCAGTGACCACAAGGGCTTTTAAATGAGCCAGAAACCATTATCCACATGGCTTTTTAAATGAGATAGATAAATGCTTTCCACATGGCCTTGTCACGTTTAAAGCAAGGTTGTGAAACAGCTGTTCCAGATCAAGCACTGTAAATTCAGTTTCCATTCCCAACAGCATCTCAATAAGAATATTTTCAAGGCAATTCACAAGCTAAACCTTCTTTTCTGCACGGAGCAGCTTGCTGGAGATCTGATTAGAGAGCTGGAGGTTTACTCCTTGTTGTAGTGAGATCACTCTATTCTGAAGGCACAGTTGAGCTTGCTGCCTTCTCCCTGCAGGGACAGCGGATCGATTCAGAGGGTCCGCCCTTGGAGATTCATGGATCCTGCTGGTTTCCAGGTGGCTCTGGGGGATTTTGAGAGCCTCCCTGGTGACTCTGCGGAAGCCCTTGTAGCTGCATGGAATGATAGGCTGACTGGGACCATAAACAGCATTGTTGCTCTTGGCATTCTCTTCCACACTGTGTGAGGGCCCCCAGCTCCTTGATTTGCCAGGGAGCTGGGTGACATGAAATAGACTGGAAGATCACTAGAGTGATGTTGGTGGAAGACAGAGCATGACATAAAGCCCATTTGCAGGCCTAGGAGGTGGCAGTGATGGCAGTGAAGGAGACTCAGCAGATCAACTAGCCTCCCTTCCCCCTTCTTCCCTTATTCTCACCCTTTCCCCCTCTTTTTTCCTTCCCCTTACCTTTTCCCTTTCCTTTCCTTTTCCTCCCTTCCCTCTTTCCACTTCCCTGTTTACCTTTCTGGGCCTGTGAGCTCACATTGGTTGGTTGACTCCCCATCTACCATCTTTAGACCAATCTCACCTACAGTGGACAGTCCATCTGTGTGAGGTGGCTATGTAGCACTCGGCGCTTATAAATGATATTTTTTAATAAATTATGTCTGGAACTATGGGTTTAAATGTTATGTATTGATTTTATACTGTATGTTGTTATTGTTGGAAGCTGTCCTAAGCCCGGCCTTGCTGGGAAAGGTTCAGGGTAAAAATAAAAATAAAAATTGGTTCTTGTAGGTTATCCAGGCTGTGTGACCGTGGTCTTGGTATTTTCTTTCCTGACATTTCGCCAGCAGCTGTGGCAGGCATCTTCAGAGGAGTAACGCTGAAGGACAGTGTCTGTCCTTCAGTGTTACTCCTCTGAAGATGCCTGCAAGAACCAATGAACTCTGACCGTGAAAGCCTTCGAAAATAAAAAATTATTCAAAATGGTTCATGATCTGACCACCTAAATCTGACCTTGCTGCACCTTGATGCTTTTGCAAGGCTCTCTGCCGACAAAATTTCACTCATCTATTCTAGCTTGGAGGCCAAGTTAAGGGCAGATCTGGAACCTGAGGTGTCAGATTCTTTTTGTTTGCTCTTTTATTATGGATAGCTTCAGATTGATCCTGCCTGTGGATGCTGACAGGGTCCATGGAAGTGAGGGCCACCACTTGTGCTCTGGACCCATGCCCATCCTGTTAGGAAAAGGTATTGGAGCCATTAGTGAAAATCTTCAATTCCTCCAGGGTTTCCTGAATGATACATTTGACTTTGATCCACTTCAATCTGGTTTCAGGCCTGGGTTGGGCTCCAAAATGGCTTTAATTGCTAGGGTTGCCAGGTCCCTCTTACTACCGGCGGGAGGCTTTTGGGGCAGAGCCTAAGGAGGGTGGGGTTTAGGGAGGGGAGGGATTTCAATGTCATAGAGTCCAATTGCCAAAACGGCCATTTTCTCCAGGTGGACTGATCTCTATCAGCTGGAAATTAGTTGTAATAGAAGGAGACCTCCAGCTAGTACCTGGAGGTTGGCAACCCTATTTAATTGCACTGGTAGATTATCTTTTTAAAATTTGGACAGTGTACAATCTTCCCTGTTGATACTGTTGGACCTCTCAGCAGCCTTTAATACAGTTGGCCACTCCGTTCTTCCACCTGCTTGAATATGGAATTGGTATTAAGGGCATAGCCCTTTGGGGGTTTCACTCTTTTCTTTCTGACTCTGACCAAACACAAAGAGTCTCTTGTGGATTTCAGAGGGTTCTGTTCTCTCACCCATGCTCTTTAATACATATATGAGGCTGTTGAATGAGATTCTTTAGAGCTTTGGGCTTGGGTATCACCAATACCAGCGTGGTGTAGTGGTTAAGAGTGATGGTTTAGAGCGGTGGACTCTGATTTGGAGAACCAGGTTTGATTTCCCACTCCTCCACATGAGTGATGGAGGCTAATCTGGTGAACTGGATTTGTTTCCCCACTCCTACACATGAAGCCAGCTGGGTGACCTTGGACTAGTCAAACTCTCTTAGCCCCACCTACCTCACAGGGTGTCTGTTGTGGGGTGGGGGAGGGAAGGTGATTGTTAGCCGGTTTGATTTTTCCTTAAGTGGTAGAGAAAGTCAGCATATTAAAACCAACTTTTCTTCTTCTTATGCAGATGACACTCAGCTCTATATTTCATTATCCAAGCTTCCAGATGCATCCATCTTGGTTCTGAACAAGTGCTCTGAGGCTGTGGTCAGGTGTCTACGTCAGAAAAAAATTAAGCTGAATCCAGACAGGACAAAGGTAATGCTGGCAGGGAAGGCTGATACTCTAGAGGGACTGAATCCATTTGTCCTAGATGGAGTAATGTTTGCTTTTTCAGAGCACTTTAAGAGTTTGGGGGGTGCTCATGGATCCTGCCTTGCTGATGAAAAGCAGTCTGTCATGGTGGCCAGGATCACATTCTATCAGCTGCATATGATTCACCAACTTTCTCATTACCTCAGCTGATCTGGCCATGCTGATCCATGCTTCTGTAACCTCATGGTTGGATTAATGCAACACACTGTATGTGGGGCTGCCCTTGAAGACAACCTGGAAACTACAACTAGTCCAGAATGCAGCAGTCTGACTTCTGTCATGGACTAGCTGCAGGGAATATATGTTGCCCATTTTGAAACAGCTTCATTGGCTGCCAGTCTGTTTCTGAGGTCAATTCAAGGTGGTGGCTATGACTTTTAAAGTCCTTCATGACCTAGGACCCAAATATGTGAAGGGCCATCTCCTTCCTTATGACCCTGGGCACCAACTATAGTCATCAGGCAAATCTGTTGACTATCCTACCACTTGAGGTGGCTCCAGGCCTGTGGAAGAAGGTCCCTAAACAGGTGAGAGGGGTCCCCTCAGAGATCTTTAGGAGGTGCTGGAAGTTCTGCCCATTTGTCAAGGTTTTCAAGACGTTTGAATAGCAGGAATCTTTTAAGGGGGAGGGATTTGGGGTGTTATTTTATCCTTGGTTTTTGCTGGGGATGTTTTAATTATTATTGTAAGCCACATTGAACCAAGACGTAAGGCGGGATATGTTTTAATTAATAAATAAAGTACAGTTCTGAGTCCATGAGTGATGAGTTGTTCAATGATAAACAGGTACATCTGATTCAGACTTTATTTTCAAAGAAAGGAGCTCAGGACTGGACCCCCCTACTTTTCAAACTGAAACATCATTAAATCTGTATTGTTGGAGATGTTCTTAATTTCTTCTACATGAGTGGAGCTTGACTGAATTTAAGAACAACTAGATGGGGATGGAGCCCTGAGTCAGTTTTGCTAACAGTGATTGCAGCTGCATAGTATGATATTTCTGCCAGAGGCTTGAAAAAGGACAGCCATTTCTACTCCTGTGTTTCTGTGTAAGTAACTGATTCACATCCTGGAGTTCCTTCATGTGATGTAGTTCCAAGAATATGATTCCTTGGACAAAATAAGTTCTTTTGTTGGAGAGAAACTGTCCTCTGTATGTAACAGACCTCTATGGATGTGCTGTTCAGTGACTAACAGTGCAGTCCAATGCCACTGGTTTTAATGGATTTATATTGGAGGAACTCTTCATAGGATTGCACTGTAAAGACTACAAACACATGTTTGCAGCCCTGCTGAACAAAACCCAACATGGCTTCTGTAAAGGTAGGTCCTGTCTCACTAACCCGTTAGAGTTTTTTGAAAGTGTCAGTAAGCATGTAGACAGGAATGAGCCTGTGGACATTGTGTATTTGGATTTCCTAAAGGCTTTTGACAAAGTCCCCCACAAAAGACTGCTAAGCAAACTTCATAGTTGTGGGATAAGAGGACAAGTCCTCTTATGGATTGAGAGCTGGCTGACAAATAGGAAGCAGAGGGTAGGAATCAATGATCAGTTCTCACAATGGAGGGATATGAGCAGTGGGGTCCCTCAGGGATCTGGGTTGGGACCAGTGAACAGACTGCTGGACTTGATGGACCTTAGTCTGATCCAGCATGGCCTTTCCTATGTTCTTATGTGGAAAAATTGCACATATCTGGTTGAGTGTGGTAAGTGTTTCTCCAAGTGATCAGGTAAGGCTAGTGATAGGATTTGTGGTCTGGTCATTTTATTTATACATTAGATGAAGACAACAACACCCATCATACATAGCAAAAGCTTCTTTCCCACACAGTCATGTTCTGTGAAGCCTGGATCTAGTCAATAAGGATATTCTCTATGTCTAGACCTGGACAATAATGCCACTTTCCCAATTCTTTGGTGGTGGTGTAAAGTGCTGTCAAGTCTCAGCCAACATATGGCAACCACTCATGGAGTTTTCAAGGCAAGACATGTTCAGAGATGATTTTTACTGCCTGACTCGGCATAGTGACCTGGACTTCCCTGGTGGTTTTCCATCCAAGTATTAACCAGAGCTGATCCTGCTTAGCTTCTGTGATCTGACAAAATCAAGCTAGCTTGGGCCATCCAGATCAGGGCCTCAATTCTTTAGGAAACTGAAATCAGTTTATATTCTGGTACACTAATAGGTAACCCAATGAATGGACTTTCTTTTGGTAGGTGGAAATATATAAGAAAGTTCCACTCAAACATGGAGTAACATGGAGCTGGTCTCTAATGTATGGTGCTCAAAGAATTATAGGCAAGATTCTCTCTTTCCAAGTCATACTACTTTTAAAAACTTAAGAATTATCAAAAGATGATTACTAGATTTAAATGCTAGTAAAGCTATGCTTTTGACAGGTGAGTCTGAATTAAAAACTCAGTTGGCGTTCAAGGGAAAAAACCAGGCAGATCAGTGCTAAAACAAACTCATAATCAGCAACAAGGTAGCCATGAAGTAAGACGATTAATTGAACTATTATAAAGCTTATCAAGATGAAGAGTAACAGCTGAGATTTCCAAGAATTTAGATTATTCAGAATTACAATGTCTGGTTTTTTGCCCTTTTATTGGTTTAAGATGATGTTGATGTAGTATTATACATGCTGTGCAACTGGTGTTGGCTCCTGAATTAAAGCTACAGTGCAATGGACAAGTCCCTTCTAGACAGATTGTATTTGCAAACATTTAAGACTGATAATTCTCAATTAGGTTTAATGAAATCACTGTCTTGTCTAACACCCTTTATGACTCTTTGAAAATGGGCTTTAGATAATCTTGAAGAGCCACAGTTAATCTTTCCTCTTCCTTGTAGTACCCTAATTAAGTCTAGCTGTTGACACTTTTCACCTACTTTTTAAGTCTGACAAATCTCTAAATTTAGGTCACCTATAATTCCTTTGCTTCTTCACTTGAATGTATGTTGGTCAAAACAAAAAGATTAATAACTGCAAAATACACATACGATAGCTGTAAACGAATATTTAATTTGAATTCACCTTAGCATAGTCTATTGTTTTAGACCCATTGATGCAAATAATTAACTTTAATTGGATATTTATAACTAGCATTTTAATAGTACTTTCAATGTGCAAAATCTTTATGAGGATTACAATCCTTACAAGAACTCTATAAGGCATGCCAGTATTACTATTACCAGATTTCTAATGGGGGAGTGATGTTTACAGAGAGAGGTTTGAGTGAGGCCACCTAGTGAGTTTGTGACCAATATGAGACACACACACACCCCGGGTAATACAGCTCGTGTTCTTAGCCATTATGCTCATCAAAGTACATCAAGCATCTTCTTGCTCTAATGAATGAAAAGTCTAATTATGAATAGCACTGTTTATGAAAACAATGTGGAATCTTAAACACTAACAACTTTATTATGCCATCAGCTTTCATGAGCCAGAGCCCACTAAGTCAGATGTATACAGTGTTACATTCAGTTGATGTATTTCTATCCAGGATTATCTGCCTGGGCCTAGGGAACCCCAGGAGGTGCACTAATGCACCATTATGCTGTGGGGAAGTAGGGGAAAAAAACCAGTTCCCAACAGCACTGGGACTGGCATGTGGAAATGGCCAGTGGTGCATTCCCCAGCTTTTCTCTGATCTTTCTGAAATCTGATTTTCTACGAAGGTTTGGGAAAGATCAGAGTAAAACCTTGATGGTTGCCGTGAGGGTAGGAATGTTCAGATTTTCCTGCCCACATGACAACCATTTTAGCCATCATCTATCCTCATGGTAGCTGTCATGTGGACAGGAAAATATCATAGTAGCTGTCATGTGGGAGGGCAAGGCAGGAATGTTCCATTTTGCTGATGAAAAATTTGGTCTGAATCCAACCCAATATGAGGATCATGAAGCACAAGATACACCTATCATGGAAGTGCAACAGAGAGTCAATCAATATATAATGGCAGGAGCTCCATGAGCTGATCTCTTGTCTGTTTTAAGGCTCAATATGCGCTATGAGAGGAGGAAAATTTGTATCACAGCTGTCTAGGGGAGGAAGCATTACCCCTTCCCATACTGGTGAGGGAACATGCCATCAAGTTGCAGACAACTTATAGCAACCCTGTAGGACTTTCAAAGCAAGATACATTCAGAGATGGTTTGCTGTTGCCTGCCTCTGTGTAACAACTTTGGATTTCCTTGGTGGTCTTCCATCTAAGTGCTAACCAGGGCCAACACTACTTAGATTCCAAACTTTTTTCTACTCTCCCAATCATCTCCACAGCTGCAGTTTTTGTTATGGGGGAAGCATGTGGCTACCTGTCTATTAGCCATAGGGCAAATAGAAACTTGGCAGGGCAAAAATTGTATTAGGAAAATGAGTTATCTTCCTTTTAAACTTAATTATATATTTTTTTAAAAAAGAGAATGAGATATCTTCCTATCTCCATAGTTACAATCAGAATTATTCCTGTGACTGCTTTTAAAGCTAAAAAGGGGAGATATATTCACATCTAATTCAGTCCTGAAAAACGACACCTATGATACCAAGGAAATCATCACATTAATAATTGTGTGCCATCAAGTCACAACCAACCCAAGCAACCCCAGGATCATTGGGTTTTCAAGGCACATTAGCTCCTTATACATTCCTAAATTTATCTGGCAACAGCAATAAGTATGCATGAATATAAGAATCCCGATCGCTAGGATTCCATCTTCTGTAAAAGGATCATGAAATTAACTTTACAGCAAACACTTTATATAAAAAAAACCTCTGCATGAAATACTAATTAAAGATTTTAATTACTTTCTGCTGAATCAACCTCTCATTTTTGAAAGTTACACTGAGAATATTGTTTTTAAAAACCTGGTTTCAGTGGACTGGGGGCGGGGAGGTGGTATACAGAACACAGCACTCCTCATTAGGGCTGTCAAAAAAAAAATTCGGTACAGTTCGGATTCGGCCGAATTTGGCCCTTGTGGGTTCGGTACGTGCCGAAGTCCGAACTCCCCCACTTCGGATCCGTTCAATTCGGCGGGAATTCAAAGTTCAGGAAAAAAATTCGGCCTAATAAAGCCATTAAAAACACAACCGCGCCTTTCCGCGGCTCTGGGGGGGGCATTTTTGGGCTTAGAGGTCCCAAACTTTCAGCAGAGCTTCAAAGGACGTATATTGAAAGACTCCCCAAGTTTTGTAAAGATTGGGTCAGGGGGGGCTGAGATATGGGCCCTGAAAGGGGTCCCCCCACCCTTAATGTGGATCTCTCCGCAGAGCTTGCGGCCCACGCACAAAGCTCCCGGCCCGACAAACAGCTGATGAGAGCAAGGGCGGGGCAGGTGCTAAGAACTTTGCAAAGCAACACAACTGCAGAGCAACCCCTTTGCAAATATGCAAAGGGCGGGGCAGGTGTGAAGAATTTTGCAAAACAATACAACTGCAAAGCAACACAAGCACGCAATGCAAAACCTTTGCAACAGTGCATAGCAACACCTGACACCTGGGAGTTTGCATACCATGGAAAGGGACAGAGGCAGCTAGCTATGCATAATGAGCAGGAGGGGGTGGAATGTCTCCTTTTGCATTGGACTTGGGACCAGGCAGATGCATTCTTTAAGTCACCATTTGAAAACCAGTTTTGAGCAAGCATCAATAACTTAACTGATCTTATGAATGAGGAAAAACCTGAAGAATAAAAATGAAGCCCCCCCTCAAACCAGGGAGAGAGAGACTGGAGGGGGAACACACACCCCAGGCAGAACCGGCAAAAGCCCCCTTTGGCTTCCCCCCCCACCCACAGAAACTGCTCCCTCCCCACACACACACACAGACTCTGCTTTCCCCCACACACACACACAGAAAAGAAAAAATATAGATTAAAGCCCCCAAAGGGGTCTTACTGTGGCTGTCTTCTGTTCCAGCAGGAGGGGCTGGGACTGGGTAATCCAATATGATTCCATTTGTATCCAATATAAGATCCATATGTATGCATCTCTCGAGGGTGATCCATTCATCCCAATAGGGGAAAGGGGAAAGCCCATATCTCGGGGGGCCCTGACCCAATGTTTACAAAACTTGGGTGGTCTCTTAAAAAGCCTTGACTGAAGCTCCGCCGAAAGTCTGGGATCGGCACACCCAAAAATGCGCCCCCTGCAGCCATGGAAAGAGAAAAGGGGGGGAGCCAATATTTCAGCCCCCACTGAACCCATCTTTACAAAACTTGGGTGGTCTCTTAAGAGGGATTCTCTGAAGCTATGACAAAAGTTTGGGGGCTGAACCCCCAAAAAAGCGCCCCCTGCAGCCACGAAAATGGAAAAGGGGGAGAGGAAAAAGGGGTGGAGCCCATATCTCGGGGGGCCCTGACCCAATGTTTACAAAACTTGGGGGGTATCTTAAGAAGCCTAGTCTGATGCTCCGCTGAAAGTTTGGGGTCGGCACACCCAAAAATGCGCCCTCTGCAGCCATGGAAAGAAAAAGGGGGGGGAGCCCATATCTCAGGACCCCCTGATCCAATGTTTACAAAACTTGGGTGGTCTCTTAAAAAAACCTGTCTGAATATCCCCTGAAAGTTTGGGGTCGGTACCCCAAAAAATGCGCCCCCTGCAGCCACGGAAAGGAGCGAATGTGCACAAGCACCCCCTCACACACACATGAGGATTTCCCTCTCTCTCTCTCTCTCTTTCCCCGGCCGGCCGCACATCAGCTGATTCCTCCAGTACTCAATCCTGACTGATTGGCCAGAAGAAGACCCAGCTTGGCCACCGATTGGCCGGGGGAGGAGAATGCTGCTTACTGACGGTTATGCTGCTTACTGACGGCCGAATTGGCCGAATTTATTCGCCGAACTCCCGAACTCGCTGAATTCGGCCCCCCCGGTTGCCCACCAGTTTTGAGTTCGGATCCGTCCGAACTAAAAACCGCCGAATCAAGGGAAATTCGGCTGATTTTCAGTTCGGGCCGAACCGAATTGACAGCCCTACTCCTCATTTTTAACAGTTTTGGGGGGTTGGCATGAATTAAAAGATGTATGAACTTCATCCTTGCCCATGTAGATGCTTCTTAATCTAGATCATTCAACAAAAGAGGCACTAACAAAAGGGACAGGAAGAGCATGGCTTCTTCTTCCTCTAATGCAATAAAAAAAAATTACCTAGAGATTCTATTAATGTACTAACAAATGCTTAAGTATTTGAAGAATGTAGCTGTCTGTGTCAAATGCAGTTTGTAAAATGTGTGGTCCTTGGAGTGCACAAAGTGTCTTCATCTGTGTACATTGCCAAGGACTCTCAGAATTCCTCAGTAATAAATGATAATCCTTTCTTAGTTCACCATTTACATGCTGAGAGTTCATGTCCTACTGCCAACAATAATAGGAAAGTTTGCATTTGAGAGGCTCTGGAGAATACCCATAGGGTTTCTTAATGTCAGGAAGTTTGTTGAGAGACTGTCTAGTTACATGCAGCTGATATTCATAGGTCTTAAGTCTGCAGATGTAAATTTTCATCAATTGGCTTTGCTAGAGGCACAACAGAAATCAGCAAGGACTTATGATAGATATTTCATATGGTTTAAAAAAATAGGAAGCCAAGCCATATTGAAAAGATACTCATCTACAGGTAAAATGATTGTTCTGTTTGTATATCATTTCTATATCATTTCCTGTCTTTTAACTTTCTACCACCTCCATCTCCCTTCAGAGGATCACCGCTACAGCTTTCCCCTGAAACTCTCACTCCACATATTGACCATTCAAGTATACAACACCTATTGATCTAAATTAGGCACAGCTCTAGGCACACACTAGTCCTGTTAGGCATCTGTGCTCAGCCAAAGAGTGAACTTTTCTGACAACAAAGCTGTGCAAGAGGAGACGATGTTGTTTCAGTTAGAGTTGCAGAAGCTTGGGCAGCCCAGAGGCACAGAGATTACCATGCAGTTAAGCTCAGTTCTGCTACTTCAAGGAGTAACTTGGGTCATTTTGCATGGCTTTCCTGAATTGATAATTAGCATATATTTCTTTTCATGTATCTATTACCTATTCCAGCAGCACCCTGACAGTGGAACAGCAAAAGAAAGGCTCCTGTCTTCAAAAGGATGAGTCTAATTTTCCATGAAGGATGAGAAGGAGTCTGGCAAAGGAACACTATCTGCTTCTGAAGAAAAGGGCTGGTGGGGCATCTACAGGGCCAGCATCCAGCAGATTGTCTGAAGCAGTGTCAGTAGTGTCATTTTGCTACAAAATGTAAGCAGCTGCAGAAAAAGAACCTTTCAGATGTTTTGGCTAATGTAACCTGCTTGTCCTGCTGACATAGCAAGGAAAACTAACCAGTGTCAACATACCTGAGGCTGAGGTGTTCTGAGGAGGCTCTTCCAAGTCACAGATAACCAATGAACCAATGGGATGGATCCAGCTCCCGAAGCAATTTTATCCTACCACCCAAGTCCTGCCCTAGTAGTGTTAATATTTTCGGCCTGAATGAAAAATATATTTTAAACTAGACAATCCACTCTTCAGTTTAGATACCCATGTGCAAATGGCTCCATAATTCTGAAAAACTGGCTCCTGGTTGGCTCCAACAATATTATACAAGTTGTCCACCCATGACAAAGCTAGTTGTGATGGCAAAAGATTGTCCAGGGAGTAGCATACCTTTCCATTGGTGGTTCTATTTGGGAGATTTAGTGGTACCCTGCTGGAAAGGAGAATTTGTGGTTGTGGCTTGAATCAGATAGACTCCATACATCATAATTTATTGGAGTGTGTAATGCTAGCGGATCTATGCACTAAATTTTTAATGCCATCAATTCAGGACAGGAATTCTTCTCCTCACTCTTTGTTTAGATTCCTACTGAATGGGCCCGACCCAGAAACTACAGAAATAGGAGCCATGTTTTTGAAGCAAGCTTTAAAGATAAAAATCAAACAAAAAATATAATAGCTATTATTTCTGTTATTTTAGATACTCGTTTTCTATAAATACCTTATATTCACTGCATTCTGGCATATCCTACTTCATCCATGTTTATTGATACAGTTAAGTACAGTTTTGTTTTACAGTTAAAAGAGCATTGCTTGCAATCCGCCATGGGTTTCTTGGAGACTTCTTTGGGCTGGCACACCACTTTCACTCCAGACCTCTTCTAGATTGTCTTGTATTCCTCTTCCATTGCTTCAAAAATAGAGGATTAGAAGTTTAGTGGCTGTTGCAGATCAGACCTCTCAAAAAGAGGTGGTTCTTTTTAAAAGCTTATTCTAGGAGCTTAGCATAAAGAAAAGGACGAAGAAACAAACCCTTAGTATAGTCCCTTCCTCCTTGTCTTCCATTTGGCAAATGTTTAATGCTATCTGTCAGACTGACAGATCTGCAACATTGGTCTGTCATAGCATGTTACCCATGTCAACAGAATGGCATTCAGATATGGACTTCTGCCTCTTAAGTACTGTCTGCTCAGTTTTGTCTTTAGATTTATTTCAGGGGTACTATCTGGAGACTGTAACAATTCTTGCCTCTCAGTTTCTCAATTGCTGGACTAATGTAAAAAGAGGCCTCAGAGCTCAATGCAGCAAGCCTCCTTCACAACTGAATTGGCATACAGACATACCAGCAAATCAAACACTGGTTTTGTTCTGTAGGTCTCTGACACACACTTACTCACTTACTTGCTCACTGCTGCTGCCTTACCCTGTTAAGCTATTAAAGCAGCACCCCTGACGCCAGCAGTAGGTTGTACCACTTCCATTTCAGGCACTTGGCTGGTGTCCTTTGTTTCCTAATGTACTGGAAGCATAGGAAACAGCAGGCAGGGAGGAAGGCAAAAGTGAAGATGGAGGATTCAGATCAGTACTTCAGCCCCTAGTAGGCTCATGCGACAGGTCAATTACAGAGTCAGGCTTGCAGAAGAAAACGCCACAAGCCTTCTTTTTATAAGATGTCCATCTCCTGCCTTTGGGCCAGTTGGTAGTGTTTTCATTGTAGAAAAAGAATAAAAACAATAAATGTAAGAAACACTTTCTTACTTTGTGACAGCAAATCAGAACAGGCCAGAGCTTGAGGAGATAGTCACATTGGTACTTTGGAATTCTAGCTATGATACCTGAGTCCTTATGATATCTGAGTCTGAATCAGCTTTTTTTTACCCAAAGATCTGAAGAAGTTCGTAACATGTTGTCTCCTCTCACTGTTGCCTCTGATAAACTGGTTTTGTAAGGATTTCTAATGTGTCTGCTTGATCGGAAGTGATAGTTTGGCAAAAAGCCTTCTCAAATCACTTTCAGCTCTCTTAATTTTCTGTCTCTGGCCTTATTTGCAAATATTTATACCTTCCAGAGACCAAGTGAATGCAATTAAGCTTTTTGCTATAATGATATAACAATCAGAACAGATGCAAGGGATGAGATTCAAATGGTATCGCTAGAAAATAAATCTATATGCTGATGCTGTAGCAATTTTTTTAACAGATCCAATTATTTCTGATATGAAATTAAAACAAATAATTTGAGTTGGGATAAATGTCTGGTTACAAGTTAAATGCAGAGAAAGTTTTTTTAAAAAGAAAAACAACTAAGTCCACACTTAGTCACCACACTTAGTCACCACAACTAAGTCACCACCATGGCTAACGGGTAAGGTGAAGGAAGCAATTAGAGGGAAAAAAGTCTTCCTTCAGAGACTGGAAGGTCTGCCCAAACGAGGCGAACAGAAGCAAACACAAACTTGCACAAAGGAAATGCAAGCAGATAATTAGAGATGCAAAAAAAAGATTTTGAGGGACATATTGCTAAACACATCAAAACAAACAATAAGAAATTCTTAAGTATATTAGGAGTAGGAAACCAGCTAGGGAAGCGGTTGGACCATTGGGTGACAATGGGAGTAAAGGAACTCTAAGGGAGGATAAAGCGATTGCTGAAAAACTAAATGAATTTTTCTCATCTGTCTTCACTGTTGAAGATACAGGGCATATTCCTTCTCCTGAACAGAGATTTTGGAGAGGGGAAAATGAGGAACTGAGGCAAATAGTGGCAACAAGGCAGGAAGTCCTAGAACGTCTAGACAAACTGCAAACTAACAAGTCACAGGGACCAGACTGTATTCATCCTAGAGTTCTTCAAGAACTCAAATGGGAAATTGCTGAACTTCTAACAAAGATATGTAATATGTCCCTTCGATCAGCCTCTGTACCAGAGGACTGGAGAATGGCCAATGTAACACCCATTTATAAAAAAGGTTCCAGGGGAAACCCAGTAAATTACAGGCCAGTTAGCTTAACGTCTGTTCCGGGTAAATTAGTGGAAAGCATTATTAAAGATAGAATTGTCAAGCATATAGAAGGGCAAGGTCTGGTGGGCAAAACCCAACATGGCTTCTGTAAGGGTACGTCCTGTCTCACTAACCTATTAGAGTTTTTTGAAAGCATCAGTAAGCATGTGGACAGGAATGAGCCTGTGGATATTGTGTATTGGGATTTCCAAAAAGCTTTTGACAAAGTTCCCCACCAAAGACTGCTAAGCAAACTTCATAGTCACGGGATAAGGTGACAAGTCCTCTTATAGATTGAGAGCTGGCTGAAAAATAGGAAGCAGAGGGTAGGAATCAATGGTCAGTTCTCACAATAGCGGGATGTGAGCAGTGGGATCTGTGTTGGGACCGGTGCTTTTCAACCTGTTCATCAATGACCTGGAGT
This sequence comes from Euleptes europaea, assembly GCF_029931775.1. Classification (NCBI taxonomy): domain Eukaryota; kingdom Metazoa; phylum Chordata; class Lepidosauria; order Squamata; family Sphaerodactylidae; genus Euleptes; species Euleptes europaea. Next base: position 78,264,273 of record NC_079314.1, on the reverse strand, counting down.
TGGGGTTAAACAGTGAAGTAGCCAAGTTTGCAGATCACACCAAATTATTTAGGGTGGTAAAAACAACATCGGACTGTGAAGAACTCCAGAAGGATCTCTGCATACTGGAAGAATGGGCATTAAAATGGCAAATGAGATTTAATGTGAGTAAGTGTAAATGATGCATATTGGGACAAAAAATCCCAACTTCACATATACACTGATGGGATCTGTGCTGGCAGCGACAGACCAAGAAAGGGATCTTGGGGTGGTAGTGGATAGCTCAATGAAGATGTCAACCCAGTGTGCGGCTGCTGTAAAAAAGGCAAATTCCATGCTGGCCATAATTAGAGGAGGAATAGAGAATAAAACTGCTGATATCATACTGCCCTTGTACAAATCTATGGTGAGACCACACTTGGAATACTGTGTACAGTTCAGGTCACCACACCTAAAAAAGGATATTACAGGGCTTGAGAAGGTGCAGAAAAGAGCAACCAAAATGATTAGGGGACTAGAGCAACTGTCCTATGGGGAGCGGTTAAGACGCTTAGGGCTGTTTAGCTAGGAAAGAAGGCGGCTGAGGGGAGACATGATAGAAGTCTATAAAATTATGCATGGTTTGGAGAGAGTGGACTGGGAGAAGTTTTTCTCCCTCTCCCATAATACTAGAACACGGGGTCATCTGCTAAAGCTGGAGGGTGAGAGATTCAAAACAGATAAAAGGAAGTGTTTTTTTACACAACGCATAGTTAAATTGTGGAACTCCCTGCCCCAGGATGTGGTGATGGCTGCCAGCTTGGAGGGCTTTAAGAGGGGAGTGGACATATTCATGGAGGAGAGGGGTATTCATGGCTGCTAGTTAGAATGGATACTAGTCATGCTGCATACCTATTCTCTCTAGTATCAGAGGAGCATTCCTATTGTTTTGGGTGCGGTGGAACACAGGCAGGATGGTGCTGCTGCACTCGTCTTGTTGGTGGCTTCCTAGAGGTGCCTGGTTGGTCACTGTGTGAACAGACTGCTGGACTTGATGGGCCTTGGTCTGATCCAGCAGGGCCTTTCTTATGTTCTTATGTTCACACATACTATGTAAACAGATCAAGAATAGTTTTTAAAAATTAAATATTTAGGGATTTATATTTCTAAAGATAATAAGGATCTTTTTTAAAAAATTAATTTACCCCTTTAATATTATATTAAAGCAAACTTGAGGCCTAGCTAGAGATGAATATCTTACTACTTGAAAAGATTAATGCTACAAAAATGCTTGTTCCTATATATGTTATATCTTTTTCTTTAATAAAATATATATTTAAAAAATGCTTGTTCTTCATAACATTACTTATTTGAATGCTAATATTCCTATATTAATCTGAAAGGGAAAAATGAAAGAACTGCAATACTTAATAGATTTGTAAGGTATAAAAATAAACTAAGAATAATTTTGACAACCTCACAAGATCAATGGGTTGAAGGACAGTCTTTGCTTTCCAAATATACTGTACTTCTTACTATATGACTTGTGTAGCATAGATAGCTAAATAGTGTTCCTTAAGTGCTTACTCTTTATTGATATTATTCAACAGGGCTTATTAGAATCCCTCTAGATGTATAAATATGGTTAAAATATGGTTAACAAATAATACAAGGAACAAATACTACGTGGGTGATAACTACATTACAGTTTCAGAGGGTAGATATGTTGGTCTGCTGTATAACAGCTAGAATTCAATCTAGTAGCAGCTTGGAGACCAACAAGATTTTTAGGCTATGTGCTTTGGAGAATCTGACAAAGGGAGCTTTGACTCTTGAAAGCTCATTCCCCTGCCCCCGAAATCTTGTTGGTCTCTAAGGTGCTGCTGGACTGGTTTCTAACTACATGACAAATTATTTGGTATTTGTCACTTCATAGACTGGCCAAGATATACCTGGAAGTTGTTGGCAATGTGGGATTGGTAATGCCTCTTTTGACCACTTTTGGTGGCAATATCCCAGGTGCATTGTCTTTGCATAATTTTGCAGGGAAGGGGGTAAACTATCCAAACAAAGAGTAATAAATTAATAAGCTGAAGATCTGTTTTGTATCATAAGGTTAACTGGTTATTTAAAAAGGAAAACTGTAAAGAATATTGAAGTTTGGTATAACATGATTCAGAAGATGGACAGCTAAAAGGAAATAAAATTTTATTTGGTTATTGGATAGCTATTATATGATTTATATAAGGATGTAAATATTATGTTGTATATTAATTGTAATGATAATAAATAATAAAGACAAAGGCATGCTTACCTTTGTAAAAGATCCTAGCTAAGAAGCCATCATTCCATCATTCTTCAGGGGGTTGTGTTATTGAGGCAATGAATGTCTGACTGCTTTTTTATTCTGATCTTAAAATTCACTGTGGCAGGTTCTTTGATTGTATGACAGTGGGAGCCTATCAGAAGAACATGCGGCAAAAATCTTTATTCCAAGTCCTATATAAATCAAGGTGTCATTTTGTTAGGCTTCCTCAAGTTGTAGCCTTCAATCAAAGTAAAATGTATTTTGTGAAGTAAATTCTTTTGTCAGTTATCATCTACATAGTTACCACAGGGTCTTCACAAGACACAGGGATCCTGTCACAATAGAGATGTAGGTCTTTCCTAATTTTTACTATACTGTATTGTATTGTATTTATTGACTTTATAAGTCTGTCTTTTTTGCCAAGACTCAAGGTGAATTAATGCAGTGCGATCAGACAGCACAAAACAAGCAAGGAACCATGTAATAGGACTAGGCTTACAAAACAACGTGAATTACAAACCAAACAAAGGTATGATATAAACTGGAAATGGATTACAAAGTATAAGAGAATGCGGTAAAAGCAGATGATATCTACAAATAATTATTGCAGTGGCTTAGAATCTTAGTCCATTATAAAGGTACCTTTCTTGACAGTTCCATTCTACTATAGTTCTAATATATATTTTAATGCCCTCTTAAACTAATGTTTTGCACATTTTGTGGAATGCAAGTATGGACGCCTTCCTGAGTTGTGTTTAAGGGAAGGCCCACATGGAGTGCATTACAATAGTCTACTAATCTTAAAGGGAACCATGGCCTACAAAGGAAAAGCCCATAGAGCCACCTGCCTCTGGTTAGACCTCACTTAGAGTATTGTGTTCAGTTCCGGACGCCACAATTTAAGAAGGATATAAACAAGCTGGAACATGTCCAGAGGAGAACAACAAAGATGAGGAAAGGTTGAAGGAGCTCGCGATGTTTAACCTGGAGAGGAGTCGACTGAGAGTGATAAGATAACCATCTTCAGGTACTTGAAGAGCTGTTATATTGTGCAGAGTTGCTTTCTGTTGCCCCAGAAGGTCGGACCAGAACCAATGAGTTTTTGGCTTTAGGAAGACCTTCCTGTCAGAGCGGTTCCTTAGTGGAACCGGCTTTTTCAGGAGGCAGTGGGCTCTCCTTCTTTGGAGATTTTAAAGCAGATGCTAGATAGCCATCTGACAGTAATGCTGATTTTGTGAACATAGGCAGATCATGAGAGGGAGGGCAGGAAGGGTTGCATCAGTGCTTGGCTCCTGTGGCCCTTTCTTACATGCCCAGGGAATGCTGACCACTACTTTGGGGTCAGGAAGCAATTTTCCTCCAGGCCACAGTGGCCAGGGATCCTGGAGGTTTTTGTTCCTGTTGTTTGCCATCTTCTGGACATGGAGCAGGGGTCACTGGGGGCATGACGGGGAGGTAGTTGTGAATTTCCTGCATCGTGCAGGGGGTTGACTAGAGGATGCTGGAGGTCCTTCCATGATTCTATGAGTAGCTCCTCCACAAAACAGCAGTATTCATCCTGGATCTGGAAACTAGAACACTGGCATAGACCGGGCCAGCTCAAGGTTTTTTTGGGGTTTTTTTGTGCAGTAGGTGAATTATTTTGCTATACTATACTATATTTTGCTATACCCCACACTATAGGGAAGCTGCCAACTGCCCTCCTGCTGCCCCATGGGAAAGCCACCACCTGCTGTCCTCCTTTCCCAGGGAAGCCATCCCACTCATGCTACCCTCACTGTGCCCCGGGCTGTGGCTTGCCACAGTGCCACATCTCCCAACAGGGGCAGATTAGGGGACAAAAGCAGCAATGGAAAAAGACCCTGCCCCAAGATGGAGAAGGAAGGAGCCTTCTTCCATGGACCATCCACTGGTATTGAAGAGACTGCTACATCTTCATTAAGTGAAGTTAGCTAGCAATTCACCCAAATAATTTCCCCAAGAATGATGACACTCTCAGCTACACAAAAACGTGGAAGCTTGGTTCACAACTTGCTAGGAGCTTACAAACATGTTAGTTGACATGTTGCATGCAGAACGACTACGTAGGACACTAACAAGCAGCAAAATGGTAAACAATGATTCCCTGCAAATGAAACTCTAAAAAGAGGGGACTCACACACTTGACAGAGTGTATTTAGACAAAGAAGAAACCAGCAAAGAAAAATTTGCTACAAAATAAAATCTCTAATGTATTTTCAATGAATGAGAATATTGAAATCCATGGGGATTTATAATCAAAACAAATGGAACTTCTTTGAAATGTTATCTTAGACGTGCTGAGAAGTACAAACACATTAGTGCTGGATTTAGGAAGAAAAAGCAGGAGACATGACTCTGCTACTTTTCTTTTGAATTACTGATGCACATACATAATGCCATTATGCAGTTCGGAATCCTTTGGTTTCTGCAAAACATGCTGAAAACTACTGGCTTACTTCATACATTGGTTGGCAATGTGCTCTCAGCATTAGATAAGGTTGGGAAAACACTTGTAAAGTTGTCTGGTAGTGAAGTGATTAAGAGCTATGACAGGTGAAATATGTGGTCAGTAAGCAAGTAAAAGAATCTGCTCATTTTTCAAATATATGCCTAGCATGGCAAGTGTAGATCTCATTGTGTATTCATTGGCAGTGGACATCAGCTGCTGTTCACTTCATTGAGGGTGCTTTTCAGGATGACACGTTAAGGAAAAAAAATATTTGCCTGAATGACAGTGAATGCATCCTCTGCTTTTGTGTCGGCATGCTCTTCTTATTGTCTTGGTTTTGCATCTGTTACAGATGTGAATGGATACTGCTGTCTTTTTTCTCAAATAGAGAATAACTGTAAGGTTCAATTGCAATGGTAATTCATCCATTTACTGCAATGGAATTTGAATGGGAACTGCTGTACTGGCAATCATAACCACCTCTGAAAATTATATGAATGCAAGGTAGCCCACGATTATTCAAGACAGGGCAGCAGTGATGGTGGTGGCTGGCTTAACATATTCAATAAACTATATACCAGTACAACCAGGCAGATCTTAGGCATAATTGACAACTATTCTTTACTAGACCATCTGGAAGGAGAGATAGGATAGGGATCATTTCATTTTTGTTGCTTTAAAACATTCTCGCATGACATTCAATGTCCTTGATGTATCCCATCCCTTCTAGTAGTGATGAATTGCACCATACACTGCTAGTTTCAGCAGATATTTTATTCAAAAGGATTTTCTCATTACCTATTCTTTACCTGTCCACTCATACACACATGACAATTTGCTTTCATTAAGTTCACATCAGGTAAGCATGTTCGCAAAGGGGTCTTCTTTCCCATTTTTGCTGGAATTTTAATGGGGTTGATTTTATAGTTTCAAAGCCTGAATAGCACATTCCTAAGGAAGTGTGGGAAATTGTTTGGAGAAACATTAGCTTCTTCCAGATCCCTTTCAGGACAGATTTTATGTGAATATTTTTGGACCAGAAGATATAGTATCATCCCCATCCCCTAAGCTGACATTCAGGAGGTCATCTACTGCTACCTCATCTTTTTTAATAGATTTTTCCTTCTCTTTTTGGAACTGTAAAGCACATTATGAAATGAAGTGGCCCTGGCATTTCTCTTCTTTCCCATTTGAGCTGTCTGGTTAACAACCAGAGAGAAAATTCAGCAGATTCCTCACATATCATCATGGAATCATTGGTTCCAAGCTGTTGGCCTCAGTCACAGGCTTGTTATCTGTTGCTAAAATTATGTGAAGTACTTTGAGTACTTAGTTAAAGCACTGTATAAATCCTAAACATGATTATTAATTGCAGGGAGACAGGAGGAACTAGTCACATGTCTTTGCATGGATTTAAGCAACCATGTTTTCTAGCATAAGATGACTTTCTGATTATCCTCAGAGTGAATATCCAAAAACTCCTGGGAAAGATTTTATGCTTTGGGGGAAACAGAGTTCAATGGCCCTATTCTCCAAACCATTAAAATGTGGTGTCAGCCCAAAAGGAAAGCTATCAATTTTAAATGATTTTTTTTTTGCAATTACAGTCATATGTTTATAATTAAATGGTTTGAGACATCTGGCAAATGCTTATCAATGGCAAGACAGCATTTTAGAAGCTACAAGAGTAAAACTCAAGAGGCTGAAATTTATAAACACCAGCATGATACAAGAAAAATCTGCCTGTTCTCAGATGAAAGATGGACTGCAATTGCCTGTGACACAGCTTGTAATGAGATCCTGGAGAAAGTGATAAGGGCTATTTGCATTGGATGCTAAGGCATATTCCCATCCCTGGTCACCTATTCAAATGAGAGCTTATCATGCTACATGGATTTCTTTTCAAGTTTCCAGGTTAAAGGCAACAGGAAAATCTGGTTACTGCATGAAACCACTGATGAGTTCACAATTGTAAAAAGGAGAGTTGCTGAGGATCTTGGTAGTGGCTCTGTCAATAATGATATTGACAAAGTTAGCAAGGTTTGTGATATGTGACAAAAATCCTGTTTCGGTAACTAGTTTCCAATCTAGGAACAGTGGCTGTAGCTCAGTGCAGGCTTTGCATGTAGAAATTCCTAAGATTCAGTCCTTGTCATCCCCAGTTAAAAGAATTAGCAGTGGCTAGACTTGAAGAGATTTCTCAGAGGACAGTGCTGATGTGTAAAGGTTGTATATGAACCAGCAGATATGTGTGACAAGAGATTCCATACATAACCTGTGTAATGTGTAGCTCTTAATTACTGTGAAGTATTTTTATAGCAGCTGCAATGCTATGTAAACTGGGCATCAGTCAGAAATGTATATGAAGAGCAAGCATAGTGCAATGGTTAAGAATAAACTGTGTCATTACTGTGTCAAATCTATTGTCGTTGGTTTGGATCCAAGGACTCTTTCCTGCTGATACATCTTTCTCTGTCGCAGAAAGATTCCTCAAATTTGGAATAGGAGTCATGGGCACCATCCACTTAGCTCAGTCACAGCTCTTGTAATATAGGGACAATAATACTAACTATTTGCCTGTTTAATTTAAAACTAAATACTAGCCTGTTGACATCATTTGAAGCATTTTGACTACTTAGGAAAATCACTGTGGAAATACTGTGCATTATTACTATTAATTGCAGGCAGACAGGTGAAAATGGTCACATCTAGACTTGTGGAGAAAATCATGAAAAGGCTATTTTTAGCCTCTAGAAAATCATGAAAATTCCAGTTGTGATTATGGGGATCTGTTCTCCTATCAGTCCTAATTCTGGAGACTACATTTTTGGGATTTTTTAAAACCTGGAATTATGCTTGCATTTCCTGCCAACAAGCAGAACTCAGACTAGAGTCTGCCCCTCTTGACATGTTCAAGTGCCCTGAGATACTATTACTTATCAATACAAGAAATCAATAAAATATGATTAAAGAAGAAATCAATAAAATATGATTAAAGAAGAAGAAATCAATACAATATGATTAAATTATTCCCAAAATAATTTTATTGAGAATTGTCATTACACTATTTTTGTGATTACAGGGCTCGTACATGGGGAGACACATTTGTTATCATGGACACTGATTTGGCATAAAGCGTCCTTATTTGTTTACCTTCATAGATAATTATACTTCTAAAAATGATTGTTTGAAAATTTCTGAGATTTCTGTATTAGATTGCATGACCTTTAAATAGCTGATATTGTATGTCAAATGTACTTTTTGTCTGGCTTTGTTATTTTCTGACAGTATAAACCATGTAAGGCAGTGAGGATTAAGTAGTTTATTCATAAATTAGTATTTAAACACAATATATATATACACTTCAATAGCTATGGTCTAAACATTTAGTGAAAAACATAATGAAGCAAATCCTATTAAAAATTATGATACAGACTTTAACTTTTATTTGGTCCTTTTGCTTTACAGACGGGAATGTGTAGACTGTTAGTTGTCACTACCTCCAAACAAATGAAAGGTCTTGAAAAGTATATACCAGTGCTGAAAAATATCATTTTATAGGTGGTAGTGAGAACACTGAAAATGCCACAAAGGCCAGAGATTCTAAGGATTATGTGTGCCATGCATGCACTTTTTACTGTTCTCCCTTCCAACTGTAGACCTTTAAAGCTCCTTCAGAGGACTGGGAAGATGTTCCCTAGCAGTACATGACAGCAGTGGAGGGAAGTTGGCTTATGAATGCACAAAGGTCCTTTCCACTCATACATTTTTATCCTTTCATAGAATCACATAATCATAGAATCATAGAGTTGGAAGGGACCACCAGAATGAAGAAGATTACTTTCTCTACCACTTAAGGCAGAATCAAACTGGCTTACAATCACCTTCCCTCCCCCTCCCCACAACAGACACCCTGTGAGATAGGTGGGCTGATAGAATGTGACTAGCCCAAGGTCACCCAACTAGCTTCATGTGTAGGAGTCGGGAAACAAATCCAGTTCACCATATTAGCGTCTGCACTCATGTGGAGGAGTGAGGAATCAAACCTGATTCTCCAGATCAGAGTCCTCCGCTCTTTACCACTACACCACACTTGCTTTCCCAGACTTGTTGTTTATTCTCTTCTGTAAAAAATATTAAATATTAAATAAAGGACTGGTTACGTATTTGCTTCAGGGTCCAATTCAAAGTGCTGGTTATTTAAAGCCCTTCCCAGTCTGGAATCTTCATTCTCACCAAACAATTTCTCCCAGTATACGCCCTCGCACCATTTACACTCTTCAGACAGCTTCCTTCTCAATGTGCTCTGCACAGTCACAATGAGGCCTCGGCCTATTACATTTAGTTATGGATCCAGGCCTTTGGAATGACCTGCCAGAGTGGGTGAGGAGGGCACCCTCCATTGCTACATTTAGAAAGGCATGTGAGGCAGTACTAGAGAGCATTTGGTGGGATAGGAATTTTTTCCAGCAGATCTGGCTGTGCTGATCCTGTAAGTTCTAATTGTGGGGAGTGTTTTGTGTGAATGCTTTTAATTTTCAAATTGTGTTAATCTGCTTTAATTTTGTTAATGCATCCCTTTGAAATTTGGTTGCTATCCTGTGTGCCACCTTGAACCCATGGAGATAAGGTGGGCTAAAAAAAAGTTTAGATAAATGAATCTGGAAATCTGTTCATAAACTGAAAGAAAGCAGAACATAAAGCCATTGACCATTTCAAGGCATCTCGTGGCTGAGTAATTTTTCCATATTATGTGCTTCCTTGAATAATGAGAAGGCCAGAAACAGTGTGGAAAGGATTTAGTTTCCATTTGGATGAGACAGCACTGGAGACATATGGTCTCTTGTAATTATATTGCTTTACATTATTTACAAATAAGAATTGGCCAATTGGAAGCAGACATTCTCAAAAACAGGGAACAAAACTACTGACTCAATGCCAGACTTCTAGTGTGCCACTGTTGTGGGTTTTTTTTTAAGCTGCACCCAAGTTTTAACAAACTACAACACATGGCTCCCTTCAATTGCACACGGCAAAACTGTTTCACTGTCCTTTCCTTATACCTTGAGGATGTTACCTTATCAAGTTTGACAGGTATACCCACCAAAAGCTGAAAGGAAATTTCCGGCTCCTGAGGAATATAGCTGTCCCTCACCATTTATTTGTTGTTCATTCACAGTAGTAGGTGCGTATGAGTTAATTTTGGAGGAGACTTGGCAAAGACATGCAATGTGGTGATGATATCCACTGTAGCTTGTACTGGCCATCTGAAGAAGCGTGTTATGACTTTGGCCATCTTGATCAGACACTGATCAAGACAGCCGAAGTCATGCTGCCTCAAATGACCAGCACAATCTACACTGGATATCACAGTCATTTTGCAAGTCTTTCCAGAGTCTCCTGCAAAACCCCAGTGCAAATTACAGCAAGTAAAACGAAGAAGCAAGCAGCTCTGCCACCTCGAAATGAGTCTACCTTGAAGAAAATGTGCTGATTTGGGCAGCTGAGAGAGAAGGGTATGTGGATTGGTTGAGGCTTTGTCTTTTAAGTGACACATTGAAAGACAAAAAAAAGGAATATAGAGGTTAAGAAAGCAATCCTTTGGCAGCTTCTTTTACAGAGCATTTGTTTTGAAAAGTGAGGGGAAAGAGGGCAGACCTTTGTATGCCCTGTGCTGACAGCTCCGCTTCAAATGTAGTAGTGAGTGAGGTGAGGTGAATGTCATTTTGTCCTGTAGCCTTCTAGTTTAGAGGTCTTTAAAATAGGGTTTGTGTTCGCATTCCCTTTCAACTTCTATATTTATTCATTTAATGGGCTTAAATCCTGGATGTTCTCTTCCTACTGGCTTCCAAATGTCTTATAGTTAAAACAATCCTCAACAGAATACAACAAGTTGTTCCCAGTATAAAATTGCATTTAAAAGCACCAGCAAGGCATAAAAGCCAATACAAAACACATGAATTATGAGGTGGGCAAGGGAACCAGCAATGTTAAATCAACACAAATCCTGTATAAATAGAGAAATATTCACCTAAAAGTATCCTGTCCAGCCACCAGGTGAACTGATTTGGGGCACAGCTTTCAAACCCACAGTGAGTACCCATCTCACTTCTAAAAACGAAGTACACGGCAGGTTCATATGTAGTGAACATGTTTAAGCCCCCTGAACCTAAGCCATGTAAGGCTTTAAAGCCCTTTGAATTGTGCCTGGAAGCAAACAGGCAAACTGATGGGATATATTCCTCATAGCTTACACAATGCAGCAACTTTGTTAGTAAACTAAATCTTCAAAATGTCTTTCAAGACCCGCCCCCCATACAGCACATTGTGGTAGTTCAAAGTGGAGGTGATCAGAGAGTGATTAAACACAACCTATTTATGAAAGGTCATAACTGGTGCGCCAACCACAACTGGACAAAGGCACCCCGTGCCACATTTGCAAAAGACAGAATGGAACTCTGCAAGACCCTGATTTTTATGAGAAACTTCTGCAACCAGGGATGAGTTCTTGAGGAGGATTTTTCACATCTGCCTACTTCAAAATGACTAATATTACCTTTTTCCTTTAATGAGACATGTTCTACTCCCTTGAGCCAAGAAGGTATTCCTCTCCAGCTAGATGTAATAGCCTTTAAATTGTGAGGGTTGACCACTGATGACTTTGAATGCATTACTCCAGCAAAGCAGATAACTTCCCTTTCTTCTTTTCCTTCTTTTTTTATAGTTAAATTTTTGAAAAACTATTCTTTTTTTAAAAAAATTACAGCATTTAATTTTAGGTAAATTTTTTTCTTGGACTGCTGAACATTTTTGGAACAGTTTGTCTCTACTGATTAGTGCTCTTTGTCCTATCAATCATGATTATAGTCCAGTTATAATAATTAGGGGGTTTAATCAATTTTCTAACCACATTGCTCAGAAAGCTGTGAAGTACAGCTAGCGCGTGTCATGAGAGGTTATACTAAAAAATACCATACCTAACCTTCCCCCCCACCAATGGTGGATGTGTTTGCTGAACTGAATGAGATCACTGTCTTATCAGGCCGGAACACCTTCCTATCAGGCTTTCAAATTCTTTCATAGTGGCCCTAAAATAATTATAAGCACACACTTGACAAACTGAAGCACAAATTAATTCTCAGCTGAAAATGATAAACAAAACAGTAGTGGAAACACTCTTGGCATTGAGAAGTAACCCCTACTAAATGGGATTCCCCCCCTCAAAACAGATGGAACCAAATTTCCTTTTTCAAAAGTGCCTATTATTTGATAATGTGACTTTGCCCTGTAAAAACAGCACATTGGCTGCATCTGTTAGAAATACTGTCTTGACTTCAGCAAAGATACTTTGAAACAACTTGGCTGTTAGCTTGAGCGTACAACTCTATTCCAGCGTAAGACATTGAAGCACTGGAGCTCTTGTACAGAGAAATAAGTTTGTAGTCTACTTAGATTGTTGATATTCAGGGTGACCTAAAGCTAGTTATGTTGATATGCATATGTCATTTTGGTGCAGTCTTAACTGGGATTAGTGCTAGAGGGTGTTGCAGAGAATGCAATGGAATAAAAAGGATGACAGGTGAAAAGTAAACTTTGGCCAGTTCTGATCAGTGAGTAACTCATGACAACTGGGCACTTTGGCTAGTCAGCAGTGACTTCCCCTTTGAGTAGTGGACCTGATAGCCTCAATCTGTACTTCTCCAGTCTCTCATTCCCTATCAACCAATGCTTACACTGATTACTGGACAGATATTCATTCAATTTCAAACCTTTCCTTTCTGAGTCAAATTGGTCACGTTTCCAATACAGATTCACTTATTTGCAATCACCTGCATACACTACTTGCCATTCTTCCTTTTACAGCTATACATGTACAGCTTTGGTTGACAGTCTATTCCTAAAGACAAAGAAGGGAAATGTAATTTAGTGTCGGTTCTTGTAGATTATCCTGGCTGTGTGACCGTGGTCTTGATATTTTCTTTCCTGACATTCCGCCAGCAGCTGTGGCAGGCATCTTCAGAGGAGTAACACTGAAGGACAGTGTCTCTCAGTGTCAAGTGTGTAGGAAGAGTAATATATAGTCAGAAGGGGGTTAGGTTTGAGCTGAGTCATTGTCCTGCAAACTATTAAAGGTAATGTGCTAATCATTGTCCTGTAAGTATCAAGATAATGTGCTAATGAGGGTGTGGTATGTTAATGTGGAACCATTTGATTTAGTGTGCCTATGATATGCTTATGTCATGATTACAGGACTTAGTGAAACTGCTTTGAAATTAACTCATGGAATTTCTGTTGAAGAATATCTATACAGTTGTACAGGATCCTTTCTCAGCTCTACTTCTATAGTATGTATACAGGTTTATCTGAGACTGTTAGAAAGGGCTGAGTGAACACTCAAAATAAAATATTATCATTATAAAGATGATGCCCACCTCTCCTGGCTTTGATTCACCATTTTTATTCTTATTCAGCCTTCAGCCTATTTATTCAATTATTATGAACATTTTTACCTTGTTTTTTCTATCCATTTCTGGATCCACAAGAAATATTTCAATATATTTTAAAAGCCCATATAGCATCAAAGAAGTCAAAACCCCAGAAAGCAGCATATATAATTCCCATAGATTGTAAAAGTAACTAAACCTATGTATTTCACCTTGTTACACCACCCCCACTCTTCTCTGACTGGTGAGGGGCAGTGTTACACAGGTATGCTTTCTTTCCTTTGGATAAGAGAGATGGTGTCTTTATAATGTATAATTACACAGGTAGAAAAGAGGAGAGGCAGTGTTCCTGAAGGCAGCAGGTCTGCATTCCGCAACAGATCCCTGGAAATCTGAGTGTATCTCATTGCTGGACCTGTTGCAATTGCTGAGTACTAATTAAAACCAATGTTTGAAGATTTAGCTAGGAACTAGATTCTTGTGGGCTATGTAAATGGAATCAAGATAAGACTGAGGTAATTATGGCTTGTAATTAGAATGAGGAAAGCCTACAACAAAGGTTGGATGGGGTGGATACTTAGTACTGCAAAGAGGAAATTATGCATCCACATATCATTGGATATTACACTATTGTTGCACTATAGCAATCATACACAACTAGATTTCCTTATCCACACAGGATAACTCAGCTGCAAATGATTGTCATGGTGCACTAATAGCTCAATATCCAACAATGTATGGTCATGACAGAAAAACTATAACAATGGGCATCCTAGATAGCCTTTTCGAAAGCTTACGAACTGAGATACCAGGAAAATATCTGAGTTCAGCCTCTAGAAAACTAGCTTTCATACGTTCCCATGGGTGGGGGAGAAATCAGTTTGTACTTTTTTTGTGGACAAGCATATGTTAATTTATATTTTAGGTACAGCTAATACATCCAGTATGGCCTTGAACCTGATAACCTTGAGATTATTTCCAGGTATATGTATTCCTTAATTCTTAGCATGTCGCCAAGAAAAAAAAGTTAAGAGCATGCTTTTTTAAGCATTAATGCATTTTAATTAATTCCGTATCATTTCTTCTGTTACCTGTATTTGCTTTGGCTTTAATAGCTTGCATTACAGCACAGGAATTACTGAGTTCTAGTTAAACCAATTATGCTTACATTTACCTCCTCCTTAAAGTAGATCAATTCATAGCCTGTATAATATTTCATTCTCTTTTACCCAGTACAGAGTTTGGAAATGAGATTATCAGGCCCTAATACTATGCCAATTTTCTGGTTACAAAATCTGCAGAATAAGTATTGTGTTTTGCACAACACAATGCCATGAGCCAACAGATGGCAATAGCATATGCTGCTACTGAATTTGTCTATAGCCAGCAGTTGGTGGAATATTTTTAACTGAAGTGTGTGGAATATGAAACAACTATTCAGGTCTCTAATCTACAACCTATTCTTTAATATATGCCTTTTGGAATGTATTTAAAGCTGGTTTTGCTGTAATCAGTTGTTTATTCCAATTCTATCTAATGATGGTAACACAATATGTTAGGTTTCTCATCATTACAGCTGGTGTTTAAATAAAATGGATCACTTTATGCTAAAGAATCTGTCAATGGCCTCTGGTTCCTTTGCAGGATTGTTTCCTAGAGCTGGATTCCTGTGATATTCTGTTTTCTGAAAGCCCAGCTGAAACCTCAACAGACCTTAAGATCACGGGATATTTCAGCTAAGTGGAGGTTTACATGGGTATCTGAACAACCCACGCACAACCTATGAACCCCTTGGATCCATTCAGCTAGTGGAAGTGCTTATCTCTGGTGAAAGGAGCCTTCCCTGCTGGAAGATGGCACACGAGTCACTTCCATCTTGCAACAGAGGAAGGCTCCTTCTGCCAGATCAAAGTCCAAAGAGCTTCAATTAACAGGACAGATCCATGGGATCCAACCCATACTTTCTCCTCTGAAAAAAAAGCAACCAATGAAATGTATGTGGACTATTACATCATGTAACTGATGCCCCGTCTATAATTATTACTTTGATAATACAACAATATGTTGTACTAATTGCACCTGCACATTTAGCAGTGCTGAATGTGTTATCTTTTGTTTTAATTTCAACCCGTTGGTTCTGGTCCGACCTTCTTGATATTATGTGAAAAGGATCTTGGGGTCTCAGTAGACCAAACACTGAACATGAGTCAGCAGTGTGATGCTGTAACTAAAAAGGCAAATGCTGTCTTGGGTTGCATCAACAGTTAGACCTCAACTAGAGTACTGTGTTCAGTTTTGGGAACCACAATTTAAGAAAGATGTAGACAAGCTGGAACGTGTCCAGAGAAGGGCAACAAAGATGGTGAGGGGTCTGGAGACCAAGTCCTATGAGGAAAGGTTGAAGGAGCTGGGTATGTTTAGCCTGAAGAAAAGAAGACTGAGAGGGGATATGATAACCATGTTCAAGTACTTGAAGGGCTGTCATATAGAGGAGGGTGCCGAGTTGTTTTCTGTTGCTCAAGAAGGTCGGACCAGAACCAACAGGTTGAAATTAAATCAAAAGAGTTTCCATCTAGACATTAGGAAGAATTTTCTAACAGTTAGAGCGGTTCCTCAGTGGAACAGGCTTCCTCGGGAGGTGGTAAGCTCTCCTTCCCTGGAGGTTTTTAAGAAGAGGTTAGATGGCCATCTGTCAGCAATGCTGATTCTGTGACCTTAGGCAGATGATGAGAGGGAGGGCATCTTGGCCATCTTCTGGTCACTAGGGGTGTGGAGGGGGGAGGTAGTTGTGAATTGTGAAGGGGGTTGGAATTGATGGCCCTGGTGGTCCCTTCCAACTCTATGATTCTAAGTGAAACAAACCCCAAAGTGGAGCTTTTGTGAACCCAGGGGCAAGGGGGTGGGAAAGCAAGGCTGAGGAGGAAGAATATCAACAGAAATCCAACTGGTGAAAATTAGGCCACAGCTTTTATTGAATATGAGTGCAGGAGCATTGGCACAGCATGGGGACAGATCCTGCATCAGGTGATCTGCCCCGTCCCTGTGCTGGAGGAAAAACCACACAGTGGCAAGCCCCAGGATCTACATGGGAGCAAGCTACTGTGTGGTTTCCTTGTGTGGTTTCCTTGCCACCTGGTGATGAGAGTCAGCCAACAGCCCCCAAGCTGGGTGTGCTGTTGAATGGTTCCACCCCCAAAGACCCCTTAAGGCAGTCCTCAAAATGAGGGGTGAGTGCACAGGCATAGCCTCCCTCCCAAATAGAGCTGTCCCAATGCCCAAACCACCATAAGAGTGGGGGAAACAGCCCAGCTCCCGCCAACGCTCCTACAACTGCAGCCAACAAAGCAAACCATTGTGAACGCTGTGAAACCAGATGTCCAAAGCCCCACTCTGAGAGGTGAATGCCATCAGTCCAGTCTGGGGCTATTGCTCATAGGTTGGGAGTATTCTGACTATTACATTCATCAATTTAAGAATGTCTGTGTGACACATTTTAAACTTCTGTCTAATGAAGGTAGACATCTATGATTTGAAAGATTGTGATATAAAAGTACAATTTCAATTTCAAAAGCAACCATCTCTTTGAAGACATCAAGGAATTAGATTGCATTGTCATGTTCTTTTTGAGGGGGAAAATTTATACAAAACACACACACAATTTCCCTGTGTAGTACTTTACATCTTGAAAGTTGCCAAATATGACCACTGAGGACTTTTTCTTAGATTAGGATTTTGGTTTAGCTTGTTATTTATAACTTTCCATACAAAGAAAAACACCAAAACACCTTGCATCACATATGTAAGTAAAACAGTTAGAATGCTAAGACAAACAGACCTAAGAATTATCAACATCTTATTTTTTAAAAACTGATGAGAACTATTTAATAAAGCCAACTGTGGTGCATTAATAAGTTTGAAGTATTAAAACAGAGATCAGCATCTATCTTTTTTTTAATCATCCAAAGTCAACAACCTCAGTCATCTTAAAGGAGACGGGAGGATTGGGACTACCGGATTTAAAAATGTATTATCAAGCGGCATGCTTCACCTGGATTAAGGATTGGATTCTATTGGAGAACCCAAAGTTATTAGAATTAGAAGGATATAAGTTGTGATTCGGGTGGCATGCTTATTTATGGTATGAGAAACAGAAAGTGAATAAAGAATTTAACTGTCATATTATCAGGAAAAAATTATTACAAATATGGAACAAATATAAAGATGCTTTAGAAAGTAAAACTCCCGGGTGGATAAATCCTATAGAAGCATTTATGTGAAGAGGGGCACATCTAAATTTGGACTGTGACATTTATAGAGAATTGATAGATTATAGAGATGGGACATGGATATTGAAAACACGTGAAGAACTTCAAATAAAAGACTGGTTTATGTATTATAAATTAAATTATGTTTTTATTAAAGATAATAGGTTGGGATTTAATCATACCAAATCTAATTTTGAGACAATATTATTAAAAGGTAATAAAGGATTGATCGGAAGGATCTATAAAATACTTATAGAATTGAATTTAGAACAAGAAAGGATTAAACCGGTCGTGTTGAAATGGATGAGAGATCTAGGATATAATATTGATTTGAAAATCTGGGAAAACCTGTGGAAAAATGAATTTAGGTTTACTATTTCGAATGAAATAAGAGAAAATTTATATAAAATGTTTTATAGATGGTATATAACTCCGGTCCTATTAAGTAAAATGAAAAAAGATGATAAAGCGCTTTGCTGGAAATGTGGTACCGATATAGGTACGTTTATGCATATTTGGTGGTTTTGTAAAAAAATTAGGAGATTCTGGCAATTAGTTATGAATGAAACTAATAACTTGATTAAAGTAAAAATTAAGAGAGATCCCGCTTTTTGCTTATTGGGTATTCCAAACAAAGAATTGGATAAAGGTGATAGAGTCATATGCCAATATAGTTTTGCAGCAGCAAGGATTACAATTGCTAAAAAGTGGAAGCAAACAAATAAACCTTCAATTAGAGAATGGAGAGAAAAATTATGGATGTATATGTGGATGGCCAAAATTACAGCATCTTTACATGGTAAAGACATGGAGGAATTTAAAATTATATGGTCAAAGGCCGCTGTATATTGGGATAAATTGGCAAAAACAGATTTTAAAAATATAGTTAACGAATTATAGTACAATGTGATTTTAATTAATGCATAATAATGTGATTTTTTCTTTTAGTCACTACACCCCATCGGAAGTCCATGGGTGATGGGCACTGTGGTGGGGGGTGGGATTTTGAATTAGGGCGTAATATATGTCTTTATATGTATAACAATGTAACAACAGAAACTTACGCTCTATATATGTATGTATTATTTCTTTTTTATTTCTTTTCTTTTATTATGTATATTTTTTTTCTTTTTTTCTTTTTTGGATTTATTATAAAAAACTAATTAAAAAATTATATATATATAAAAAAAACAACCTCAGTCATCCAAAGAATCAACTTTTAATCATCCAAAGTCACCAACTGTCTTAGAAGGTCACAAGTAATTGATAATTCCATATTACAAACAGTAAGCTGCCAAAAGTATTGAACAGAATAAGCAGTTGTTAATGATTTGCCCTTTTCTGTCATCACCAATTGGCTTGGATTCAGACATTCCTGTATCAAACTTACAATCACTATCCATGTACATATGAGATTGGATGAGAGATGCAGCTAAAGGTTAAGCACAATTTAGATGTGGAGAAATAAGGAGTCAGGGTGGGGAGTTTAATGCAGCATGATAAACAGCAACACTTATTGATTTAATATAGATTATCCCAGCCAGCATCAATTTGCATAGTGGCCAGAGCCTGAACAGATAAAATAAGCATAATTATTTTTAAATGGGTCACTGCTCCTGTCCATGTACAAGGACGGAGCAAATTTAACAATTGCTTAGCGAAAACTATGAAAAACTCATTAATTCTAAGGATGTTTTATGCGGGTATTCTTAACCATGGGAACCAGGACTACACAAGTATGGTTGAATTTAAGTGAGAAGAACAGTTCAATTTAGTCATTATTGGTTGCTATTTCGTGGAATTATAGCTATATTGGTCATTAAAATTTAGGGGCTAAAATCATTTACTTATATGTTAATTTTATTTTATTGAAAAAAATCACCCCACCATATCTTAAATCCAGTGGGAGCTTACAAAAGAAATCCAAACCACATAATGACCCTCCCCCATCCAATCAAAGATAATAATAGACATCCTTACCTCTACAGGAAGTTCCAAAGGGCAAGAGTTACCAATGAGAACACTATTTCTTGGACCATGGATCTATTCCAGATAGTAGGGTAGCAATAACAAAAGATGCTGTAGATTTCATCTCAGTAGGTGGATGTCTCATATGCAGAGGTGGTCCTTCATGTATGTTCCACTTGGAGTAGATAACCTTTAGTAAAAGCTTCATTCAACTTTTCCCCCATGTCACAGGTACGGTATAAAGATCTTTAAATGTCTCGTACAAGGGTAGAAAGCATTTCCTCAAATCTGACCTACCTTGAAAAATAAGACCTTCAGATAAAACCATGACCTGAGAGGAGACACCTTTGATGATAAGTACAAGAAAGATGACGGAGCGCCTGGCTTCAAGCCCAGCATAGATCACTCACTGACAGCAGTAATGAGGCAAAGCAGGGCAGGGCTGATGCATGCCACCTGGCTTGGAATGCCTGAACAGCCTAATTGGCAACAGCTGGCTCATGTAGCCCAGTGAGATAAGGACCTATAAATTTGGGTGTTGTGGGAACAACTTCTCATAACCACCCTGTGTATTGACCTTGTATCTCTGCTGTATTTTGGACTCCTAGTACCCTGACTTGTTGGACTGACTGACTGACCCTGACTCGTGACTTGGACTGCCCTCTCTTTTGTTGAGACCTTGGACTCTGATGGAACTGTGCTTGACCTTGGACTGTCTTACTGACTTCACTTCATGCCTCCAGCCCTTGGTATCTGCCGGCTTCTGGACAGCATGCTTCTCATTTTTGTTACCCATTAATACCTCTACTATAAACTGTGCCATGCTCCTGGTGTCAGCATGAAAGGAAGTGTGAAGGAAAAGCACTCTGCTTTCCTTCTATGAAACACTGGTTCAGGCTTCAGGCCTAGTATTCTCTGATATTAAACTTTGGTAAATTAAACATTGTGGGGCCTAGAATAACAAGCTGGCCTCTCACAGATCACAGTGGAATGTGCTTTCGATTTTGGAAGTACTCCTTAAGGTCTCAAGGTTGCAGATAAGCAGCTGCCCTGAATTTACAGCCATTGGGGGCAGCACCGAACGATTTATCTCCTAGACAACAAATGGGCCATTAAACGTTATCTCTGAGTTTAAGTCTTCCCAGGTGCCTCGCATAACTGCAGGATGCCAGTCAGTGGTAACACTCGTGACTAAGAGATGACATGACAAATTAATTCAGGGTTAATTGACATCCTCACCATTTTATTGGCTAAGATGGCCATAGGCTGGTAAGATGGAGGGGATAAAATAAGCCCTTTTGGACTCAGAGAACATGAAGACTTTTGGGATGCGCAGGCACATCCTGGAGTCTTTCATCAACCTTTGCTTTATCCCATAGAATGAATCTATGCTTGACTGAGGAGACCGGCATGCTGACACCCAGATGCTAACTTCTTGGACTGTGGTAACTCTTTTGCATACCTGAATGCTTTACCTATTTGCCTGATTACCTAAACCTAAGCCAATTGCCTTTCTAATGAAATGTGTAGTTAGACTATTGAAGCTTTCTTGTTTTATATGCTAACCTGCCTCACGTAACGTTTGTCTTTCTGTAACGAGCACAAACCTTTGAATAAACTTCTAGTTTATTATATTTGATGTGTCTAGTGATTTCTGTGGTTTCCCAAGCCTGAATCCTAAGTGCCTAGATTGGCTTTGCTCATGCTATCTTTTGTGTAAACCTTTTGGACAGTGTGAACCACTCTGACCAAGTCTCAGCTTTGCAGGGGAGACTCACTCTGTATTTGGAGCTTGGCAGGGGTTGCTCTGGGCCCCTTTGCCTGAAGGCTCAACCTTTCGGCTCAGAGCTGGTGGCAGCGACCCGTTCAGCTCTAGGCGGAAGCCTGGAGTTTAACGTTTTGTTTTTGAAAACCTCCCCAAACCTAAACAAAGCAGACCCAGCTGGTGGAGACTGGCTGGAGCTCTCTTTGACAGGAAACAACCGTTGTAATTTTTACATTTGACTGCTTATATGGTAATGCTTCTTTAAGAAAAAAAACAGCAGCACCCTGGGAAAAAGGAAGAAATGGATTCTGCTATTCTAACTTGTGTTCAGCATATTTTCAAGAAATAGAAGTTCATTTACTACAATGACCATTTCCCCCCATTGGAGTGTAACATCAACTCCACAGCTGCAGAGATTACTGTGCAACTGCAAAGACAGACCACCAGGGCAGCGCAAAATTGCTGCCCATCCATTCTCCTATAACTGTCCGCACTTGCTCAGACCATAAGACATGCATTTGCTAACAGTTGAAAACAGTAAACTGGTGCCATGCAAGTATGACAAACTAATGAGGTAGAGATCCCAACACAGGTAGTCCAGTCATTCAACTTCCATGTACTTCCTTGTGAATACAGGTTACATCTTTAATCGGAGTTTCTTCTCATGCTGAAAGAACAAACATTGGATCAGAAGGGAACAGTCTGCATGTATTCTTCCCTGACAGCAGTGAGTTTTGTTGTAAATTCCAGACCAGTGATAGTTCAGTCTTTCTGGCACCATGTACTCCCCATCATTTAATATAGAACATACAAATATTAACCACTACAGTACAAAGGGAAGCTGGAATGCAAGCATTTGTGGGAGTTGAAAAGAATATGCTTCAGTGTTTGCTGGACTGGTGCCTTACAAAGACAACACAAACCAGAAAAGGGATAGAACCGTTTTGCATTAAGGCAAGAAACAATAGATTGCACTGTATTAAGTTCCTTGTATCCTTCAGGAAATTTCATAATACCACTTCAACCACTACCATTCCACACTAATAGAAAATACATTGCACTTAACATTTGCCATTATAATAGAGGTTTATAAAAGAGCTCATTTGTTTCCAATATTATTATACACATAATAAACATTCCCTAGACCTCCAGAAGATCATGAAAAAAATTATACCATAAGAAAATACACATTCATATATTAACATTCAATTCATACAAATGCCTTGTATTTCAAGCCTAAATCCTTAAAGGAAAAATGTCACACATAAATAAAGAGGAGTTATGAAGGAGGGAGGAGGAGGTGGAGAAGGAGAAGGACGGCATCTTTGCTCTTCCTGTTTCCTTTCCCCCTTCCCACCCAACAGCCAACCTACATTTTTCTGCCCCTTTCTCTTCAGGTTTCCCTCCCCACCCCCACCCCAGCAGTCTCTACATAGGGAATCTATGGCCCAGTTTTGTGGTGCTGGCCACTAGGTCAAGCCCACTTGCATGGAAGGGAACCCTCAAGGACTTGTAGGGAGGTTCCTCACTTTCCCCTAAACCCCCTCCCTACACTATTTTCTCTTTCCTTCCTCCTAGCAATCCCATATCCCCTCCCCTTTCCCAACCTCATTTTGTCTTCTCAGCCATTCACTAACCTTCCTTTTATCAGCCTATATTCAGTTATACTGATTATTTACTTCATCTATACCCCACCTTTCTCCACAGTGGAGACCAAAAGAGCTTACATTATTCTCCTCCTTTTTTCTCTTGTGAGGAAGAAAGATCTGGAGCTGGCAACCCTAGTCAGGCCTGGCCCCAATGAATCCTCCCTCAAAGGCCAAAATAGGCCTGGAAAGGGTCCTGCCCCCTCCCCCTGCCTTTTTACTCACAGAAACCCAGCTTGGAATATTGTTGTTGCCTAGCAACAGCCACTGAGAGATTCTGTTGCTTAAAGCTACAGGTGCACCTTTTATCAATTTTGGGTTTTAAAACCCCCCAATGTATTTTTTTTATTTCACATTTTTGTAGAAAGATCTGTCTTGCTAGTTCATAGCTCCAGGTACCAGATTTAAACATACTCAGATTTGGCCAACTTTGCTATTAGTATATAGATGATGATTAAAAAAGGCAGCAACACTTGAAAGCAATTGTGTAGCTGCACAGCATGCAGTGTGTGCAGGAGATATGCCAGGAGAAACTAATATGAACTCAGGTTCCTGAAGAACAAGAGAAAATCTGAGGTAAATCTACACAGGAAATAATAGAGAAATGCTCTAAGGCAAGGGAAAGCCTTTAAGCAATGGGCACGGAGGGAAAAGAGAACCACTTCACTCATGGTGTGGAAGATATGGATCCTTGCTGTGTTCTGTTCTCACTCCTACCTGGTGTAACTATGGGTATTTTGTTACTCCATTAATAAAGGTAACAACTAAGTTGCTTCTATATGAATGCTAACAGGAAGAAAGCAAAATAAAGAAGATAGTAAGATAAAAGGCATTACACAGATTTTGGTTTTAAAGTTTTTACTGTTATCTCTAAGGCCTTTTATGCAGGGACATTTCCTCGTGGTCACCCCTGCCGACTGCTTCAGGGCTTCCTTTTTATTTTGCATGCCTTTCCCACCCACCAGAGGTCACCTTGCTCTCCCCGTGCATTTTGCCTGCATTTTCCAGATTCTGGCTAAAACAGCATCTGGAAATCATGGGCAAAGCATGTGGGGAGAGCGAGGCAACTTCTGACAGGCAGAAAAGGCATGCGTAATCAAAAGGAAACCCTGAAGCAGTTGTCAGAGTGACCGCGGGGAAAATTCCATGCATAAAAGGTCTAAAAGTATTTTTTTGTCTTTTTGACATTAAAATATTGTGTGATAAATTTACTCACACATTCAACAACATAAACGTATCATGCATACTGAATAATGCACTTTCAGTCCATTTTCAATGCACTTTAATCATTGTTTGCAAGTGGATTTTGCTGTTTCACAGAGTAAAATCCAGCTGCAACATGCATTGAAAGCGGATTGAAAGTGCATTATTCGGCATGTGTGAAAGCATCCTAAGTAATCTTTTTGTCAGTTTCAGATGGTGATCAAGATTATATAAAAAGTTTAAAGAGAACATGTCTTTCACTGATATTGGGGAGCTTGACTGAGTAGAAAGGTGGCATTAAAATGTTTTAAATAAAAGGTTAGATTTCAGTCCAGTAGCACCTTCGATACTAGCAAGATGCTCAAGGTATAAGCTTTTGAGAGTTAACACTCCCTCTGTCAGAAGGTATCTGAGGAAGGGAGCTCTGACTCTCGAAAGCTCATGCCCTGAAAATATTGTTGGTCTTGAAGGTGCTACTGAACTTGAATCCAACCATTCTACTACAGACCAACACAGCTACCCTCTGAAACTTAAATAAAAAGAAAATTAAGATAGCCTTCTCAGTTAATACACAGAAAACAATCGGACATAATATATAAACCCACAGACATACAAACCTGTATTATCCAACAGTGTCTGTCAATTACAGGAAGGAATGTCTAGGGCTGATTCACATATTGGTTGATGGACAGACCATCAAAGATTACTCCCACATGTGGAACAGGCCTCCCAGACAAAACACTGAAGCCAGAGTTTTCATGTGAGCTCTGACTCAGTATTTTTCAAAGGAAGCAATTCATATATGTAGGTGCAAGTCAGTGAGTGACAAGTCACCGAGTAATGTAGTATTAAGCAATGGACGTGTGTTTGTGGGAAATCATCCCTGAGAACTACAAATCACAAGACGTAGCTATAGAAATTGGAAAACAGCATGGGAAATAGCAAACTGCCCACATGTGAAAAGATAGAGAAAACTGGTACATCAAGTTGAACATTTAGGAAATAACATGCTAGCTACAGTTGACAATCTAACAATTGAAGCTTACATTACTATTTATAGTGTAATTCATTATAATTTAAATGCTTCCCCCCAATATTACCTTCCCAGATTCATCTCCCCATATCCCTCTTCTTTAAAATTAATTGTGGTTTATCTAAGCCTGTTTGCCATGGAATCCTCAAACTTAACAGCCATCTATAAAATGCCAATTATCACAGTTAATGATACCCTTATGGGTCCACAGATGAACTTCTGGGGAAAAGAAGGCTAGTACAATCAAACCCAAGTTAGGGAGATTGATGTCCCATGGTGAGCCTGTGATTTCCTGGAGGGGTTAATTTTCACTCCAGTGAGCAAAACAGTGCAATAGGTGATCCCTATTGTTTTGGGTGATTTTTCAAATTTCCTTTTGATTTAATGAATCACAACGGTACAGAGCATAAATAGTTGTGACTGGCCTTTTCTTTCAACTGAGGTACCTCATACGATGAGGTGCCTCATATGATGTTGGGGAACTAGGTTTGTTTCAAAGTGTAAACCTAGTTGAAATCTAATCAAAAGTAGAATCACAACATTAAGGAATGATTTATATTAATTTTATTTTACTCTAACTTTTATCCTTTTATCCTTATACTATGCCAATAAAGGTATTTGAAATTTGAAAGTGTAAACCTTCCCCTCAGTTACAATGTGGTCTTAGGGTAGCAAGTGTAAAGGCTTTGGATTCAGTGCAGCAAGGGAAGTTTTGCAGTGAGTAAGAAGAACACGGAGATCACTGAGACAGGAGTTGTATTTAAATAGCAAATAAGATCAATTTTTATATGGGCTGTTTTTAAAGATCAAATCAGCAGCACAGGTCTCCAGATGGTCAAAGGAGAAACCTGGCTGAGGCACATAAATTTAAGCTAGGTATGGCTTCAGAGTTTGGTCTGAATTCTCTTTAATGTTAAAGTAGAAATAAGCTTTCACTGACAAGCTACTAGATTGGATCCTTTCACACACACAGGAGTCCACCAACACCAGCCAACTCTTTCTCAAGAGTAAGACTAAATGATATGAGGTCTGCTCATCACCAGAGACAGGCCTCACAACTGGGTATTCTATCCTTTTCCAAAGGAAGAGTTAAACCACTCTGAAGAAGAAGAGTTGGTTTTTATATGCTGACTTTCTCTACCACTTAAGGAAGAATCAAACTGGCTTCATGTGGAAGAGTGGGGGAACCAACCCAGTTCACCAGATTAGCCTCTGCCCCTCATGTGGAGGAGTGGGGAATCAAACCCAGTTCTCCAGATCAGAGTCCACCACTCCAAACCACTACACCACGCTAGCTTTGCCATGCTACCAGGCAGAGCTACCCTTCAAAATGCCTGCTCTTTTGCTGAACAGAAAACTCGTGCCAGCAAGTGGGTATGACAGAAAAAAGGCACTAATGGCATCTAACATAGAAATATTAGGCAATATCCAATACAATAAATGCTAAACTATTTATAAGAACAATGCAAAGATGCAAGGTAATGTATACAATACAAGCAATGCAGAACTAATCCTAATAGGAATCAGTAATAAAGGTAAGACAAATCACAATGTCAATACAGTAATGATACAATACTTCTTGCGTCCAAGAGAATAAAGACACTGTAAATAAAGATAGTCTTTTCATAGGTGCAGACAAGTCAGGGAACTCTTCATAGATCCAAAAGCCAGGAAAAATGGGATTCCGGTATTAGTCCCCATTTCGCATCATGCTTCTTCAATTTCTGGCCAAATTCTGGCAGCCTTTTAGTAGTGAGATTCACATTCCTAAGAACATATGTTCTGTAATATATATACACTTATAAAGAGTAACCATAATGTATGGAAATACTAAACATAAACATAAAAAGCAATAAAATAAAATAAATACAACAATTCCATTAAATACACTTACCCGGGAATTAGGTGTATACCCTGTGTAGCAAAGTGTAGCTAGTGAATGGTGATATGCATCATCTACAGGAAGAAACTTACACCTCATATAAAAAGCCTATACTGGGCTCTAATTGGCAGCAGTTGAAACAACTGGTCTAAATTAGAAAGGTAATGACAATACTTACTATTAAGAAGACCCCCCATTTCATTAGTGAAAGCTTCATAGAATGAAAAATATCTAGTGAAAAATCCATTCTAAAAAGATCTATTAATTGAATGTTTATAGGAAACAACTCAAATCATATGTGTATTAAGCCGATTAGGTGCTAAGGTATCAAATAAAAATATAAAGCGAGCCTCTTGTTGTGATAATATGCGATCAACATTGGTCTACCCGTAAATTGCCAAATGACAAAAAACTGCATTTTGTGGTCAAGATGTTTAAATTGTTTATAATGGGCAGTAAGGAGCACTTCCAAATTGTTATTTCTAACACGTGACCTGTGTTCCCCTATTCTTATTTTTATAGCTTGTTTCGTTTTACCCACATATAAAAGACCACATGGGCATCGGATAATGTAGATAACGAATTTACTATTACAATTACTAAACTGTTTTAATTGAAATTTAAAGCCAGTGCGAATATCTTTAAATTCCTTGACAGGGAGCGCCTGCGCACATGCCATGCAGTCTCCACAGCAGGAAGTGGCCGGCAGAGAGATCTTGGTGCTGCTGGGAAATGGAGTCTGAATGTACCAATTGATATTTAAAGGAACGGGATCGTTTTAAGCCAAACTTTGGAGGAGGCGTGCACCCCGGTATATCACGTACTAGATGCCAGCGTTTGGCAATAATATTTTGAATATCACGAGATAAAGGTGAATATTGTAAGACCCACATGTGACTTATTTGAAGTTTTTGCTTTTAATAAATGTGTTCTTAAATTATTGTCTGCTTTAAAAGAAACTCCTCTATGATGTTGATTGGAAACCCTCATGTTCTAAGGGTGTTATTTAAGGTTTTTGCTTTAGAGTGATAATCCTCCACAGTAGTGGAGTTCCGTTTCAGACGGAGAAATTGCCCATACGGGAGATTTCTTTTTAAGTGCATCAGGTGAAAGGAATCGAAATGGAGTAATGCACCCCTATCTGTTGGTTTCCTAAAGGGTTTAAAAGCTAACTAGAAGTCTGTTGTAGCATAAACTGTAACATCCAAGAAATTAACCCTATCTTTACTAGTAGTGCCCGACATCTGTATAAGGTTATTCTGCAAGTTAAGCCAATTTAAAAAATCAGGGAAGGTATCTGCAGGGTGATATACCAGAAAAATATCATCAATGTAACATCTCCAATAAACAATATTAGAGGAAAATTGATTATTATTGTAGATATGTAAATTTTCATAGTTGGCCATATAAATATTAGCTATTGAGGGTGCACAGGCGGAGCCCATCGCTGCACCATGTTATAAAACGAAAAAAGTTGTGTTCAAGCACCAAATCAAGTAGCCCTAATAAGAAATGAGTGGGAGGTTTTTGTAAAGGTCGATTAATGAGTAGTCCTTCGATAATCATTCTCGTGTCTTCTAGAGGCACGTTCGTATATAACGAAGCAACATCTAATGTTTATAAAAGTGCCTGTTGTGGAATGACCAGTCCCTCCATATCAGAAATAAATTGTTTTGTGTCTAGCACAAATGAAGGGGTCTGAGTAGAAAAGTGATATAAATGAGACTCTAGAAATTGTGCAATAGGATCAAGTAAAGAACCGGC
Organism: Euleptes europaea; assembly: GCF_029931775.1. Taxonomy (NCBI): domain Eukaryota; kingdom Metazoa; phylum Chordata; class Lepidosauria; order Squamata; family Sphaerodactylidae; genus Euleptes; species Euleptes europaea. Next base: position 78,235,567 of record NC_079314.1, on the reverse strand, counting down.
TACAATGGGCGTCCCTTGTGAATTTTAGGTAGAGTATAGAACACTGGAATTTTGGGAAATAATTTTTTCAAAAAATTGGCTTCTTGTTTGTTGATGTAATCTAGGGCAAGACCTTCTTGCACTACTGTTTTTATAGCAAACATCACTTTTTTAGTGAGATCACTATTAAGTTTCTTATACACATGTGCATCTTCCAATTGCCTAAGATTTTTCTGTAAGTAGTCCTTATGATTTAATAGCACAATGGCACCCCCTTTGTCGGCCTCTTTGATAACAAGGTCCGGATCATCAGCCAGGTTTTGTAAAATTTCCCAGTCTTTAACTGTAAGGTTATCCTGCCAGTTCCTCTTTTTACGTTCTAAATTATGAATATCTTTGAGAACCAAATGCTGAAACGTGGAAATTAAATGACTACAGGAGGTAGGAGTGAATGAAGATTTGGGTCTAAATTGACTGGCTGAATACGTGGTGTTTCCCAAAAATTCCCTAAGTTTAAGTTGTTGTGTAATTTTAAAGATGTCAATTCTAGTTTGAAATGCCGAATATTTTGGGCGTGGAACAAACCCCAGTCCATAATTGAGGACGCTGATCTTAGCTTCAGATAATGTTCCTTTAGATAGATTGACAACTAAGTTGGTCTCTTACGATAGCCTCTTCTGGGGAAAAAATCCCTATAGTCCTGTTCCCTGTTGCGAGGTCTTAATGAGTAGTCCTTATAGGATGAGCAACTCGAGAGGCTAGAGGAGTCGCTATCTGACTGGAACCCACGTGGTTGTTTCCTACCTCCCCGGGTATCATTTTTATTATAAGTAGTTTTTTGTTCTTGAGTATCAAACCAAGGATAAACAATATTTTTTGAGTAATCCAAAGAGTCCCGATCAAATTTTTTCTTTTTATACAACTTAATATTGTCACTGTAAGTTTTTAAATCAGAATCCAATTTTTTAATTAGCCTTGTGAGGTCCGAGGTGTCCAGTTCTTCCTCTAACATTTCCTTATGTTTATTCGTAACTACTTTAAGCAGAGAGGCTTCTAGGTTAGCCTGTTCTATTAAGAGAAGCATTAAATCAATAGAACATTTATTCAATATTGCAATCCACTTTTTTTTTAACTTCTCATCATTCCTGAATAGAGTGGGCGCTTTATTCATGCGTAAGCCCCTAGGGATCATCTTGTGTTTAAGATAATCAGCTAGTGAAGAGGAGTGCATCTCACATTGTATCATTTTTCTAGATGCATTGCTCAATAACTCAAAGGTATCAGTTTGTACCATAGGTGTATCTTGCAAAGAGGGTAAATTGCTAATAATACGATCATGGTCTTCTGCCATGAAGGGAAATGTTTCTGACCATGTAGCCATGATAAGTATAGGTATTCAGAACAGAAAACTCGTGCCAACAAGTGGGTATGACAGAAAAAAAGCACTAGTGCCTTTTTTCTGTCATGCTCTTTTGCTGAGGCAGACTTGAATTATCTTGCTATGCTTCCCTCCAGCATTTCATCCCCCTTCTGAAAAGGGATTGGATGCTGCAGCAGCACTCTCATAGGCTCAGGCATGAAACAGCTGAGTGGCTGCTGCTTCTTTCAAGATCAGGGCATCCTGCTGTCCAACACATTCTCAAGTTTCCTTTTGACTGCATGAATCACAAAGGCACAGATCACAAATAGCAGATAAGAAAACATGTTCAGAAAACTTATGTTGTATATTGATGAGTCTTTTGCACCAGTTTCCTAAGAAGTTCAGAGTCCTGATGTGTGATGCATTCTGTTAATGCACACTACTGATGATAAATGAATGGAACAGAATGCAGATATATGAAAAAGGGATGCCAGAAATTACCATACACAAACCTATTGGTTTTTGCTTCAATTAGAGGACTGTACATTTTCCAGATGAGCAGCTTCAGGGTTGCTTGCTTCTCTATTCTTCCTGCACCCACATTAATTATGTCTCTTAACTTGGGACTTAAAAACCACAGGTGTTGCTATAGCTGCATCTGAGCTTGTGCTTGGAGTTGGTAATGAGCTAGAATTGCGCCAATACACTGAAGTTCAGTGCAGACCAGGTGAAAATATATTGTTGATGGGTTATGAGATTGTGAACGTTGGATTAAACCTGTACTGGATGAGAGAGCACTTTCCCTTAAAGGTCAAGTATGCAGTTTAGTGGTAGTAGATCCAGCATGATAGATGGGTACACAAGTGGCATCTATGAAAGCACCTTTCACCGTCATTGCATGAGACTCCAGCTGTATCTCCTTTTTGATAGAACTGATCTTACTACAGTCATCTAGGCTCAGCTATTGCAGAGCTGTAGCATGCTTGGTTATCTTTTAATTCTGTTGGAAAGCTATAGCAGCCAGATTGTTCACTGTGACATTTGTGGGGTGTGCATTATATCATCAATATACCAAATATTGTCACAAGCTGCCAGTTAATTTCTGGGCTCAATTCAACAATTATGGGTTGACCCATAAAACCATAAACAGTCTGGGATCAGACGGGCTATAGGTCCCTCTACTCCAGTAACCACCTGTCCATACATCTTCTTCTGAGGCCATTTTGGATGCTTCTAACAACAGTATCCTATTTAACCACCTCTTTTGTATTTTCTGTGGATTGCCTTTGATGTACCTTCATCATATGACAACCTACTGTGTCAGATAGCTTAAAGGGGTATCCAACCTCATGCCAAAGCTGCTCTCCAACACGCTGCATATACTTACCTTCTAGACAGCTATCACAACATTCTGACTGGCAGGTACTGTGATGAGATGCTCTATAGATTATGATGGCTGCGTGGAAAGAAAGTGGATGCATTTGCAGCATCATGGAAATATGACTCAGTCATCAAATGAAGATTTTGAATGGAAGACTTGATTGATTACAGTTGCAAGAATGCTGATGAGCTCCTTCAATTCATTCTAAAAACCAGTGCTCAGATAATTGGCTATACTTACCATGCATGCAAGCTGCTTATTCATCAAAGGATCAAATTCTACTAGCAATTGAATTCTATCAGATGTCATGAAAACCAGGCACTATTCTATAACAGAAAAGTTCATCGTCTAGCTTGAATTCACTACTGTTCTATCAGCAGTGGCTGCCCCTCTTTATTCCAGAGCTCCCTCATGTTACACCAGGTTTTGAAATATATTTGTGTAGTATTTGGGCATCATGATTCTTTAGCCTCATGGATCAAAACACAACCCAGGCTGTCCTATTGATATATGATGGGTTTTGTTTAGATTATGATGACCTTTTTCCATATGCAATGCAGACTTTCAGAAAAGAAAAGGAAATTTCTCTTCAATGCCAGCCATATGGATTTTGGAACATGAACTAAAAGGTGAAAATGATAGAATAATTTGCTACTCTAGCCCATTTGCTTTAAAAAAATCATTTGTTTTTTTAAATTCAGATATTTGAATGCTGGGGTTTCTCTCATGCTACTCCCAAAAGTTGCATGAAATAAAGTTCTATGAGATAAAAAGAATAATCAAAAACCCTACAATAGATTTCAAACTCTTTGATTCAGGGTAATCCAAAACCTTCCATGACAACAGTTGAATCAGAGATCAATCCCCAAACTACATACCTTGATGAATGTGTCAACCCAATATGCTGTAATCATGAAAAAAGTGCTGAAGATTATTACTAAAGGGACTGAAAATAAAATAACCAATATTATAATGCCCCTTTATAGATCTATGACGCGGTCTCATTTGGAATACTTTGTGAAGTTCTGGTCACTGTCTCTCAAAAAAGATATAGCAGAGCTGGAAAAAGTACTGAAGAGGCAACCAAGATGATTATGAGACAGGATCACCTTTCCTATGAGTAAAGGCTGAAGAGTGTGGGACTTTTCTGTTTAGAAAAGAGATGACTAAGTGGACGCATGATGTCGGTTTATAAAATTATGCACAGGATAGACTCAGGTAAATTCAAAATCAATTTGAATTAATATAGGATTAACAGTGCAATCCTGAAGGGGGTCTGAAGCCACATAGGAGCCGCTGTGACCCCTATGCCGGCGTCTGTGCCACTTGCGCCATGCAAAGTGGCATTGACACCAGTGCAGGGTGACTTACACTGGCTCTGGGGAGTTGCACAGAAGAGCAAGCCTCATGTACTGGCGCTGCCTCCCTGGTCTGGCATGAGTGCCCATGCCGGTGTCCTGTGGGGTGTTTCTTCGAGATACGCCTACAAATTGTGGCACAGCCCTGTGGAACTCTATGGGGAATTCCATAGGAATGTGTGTGTTTTTAACTTTTAAGTTGTTTTTTTGGCTTGCTGCGCTGGCAGCAAGCTGCTCTGGAGGCGGCATGATTGCTCCACCTCCGGCTGCCGCTGAACCACCCTCCCCTTAGGAATGGGCTGCCCACGTGTCATAAAATGATATCACACACAAAGTATTTGTTATCAATCATTTATTACTGAAAACGAATTGAATTTTCTTATCTGGCACATAAACAATCATGTCTACAAAAAGGAAAGCCTACAAATCTTGATAATTTATACAAATAACAGTTTTCTCAAAAAATAAAAATTTAATTTAGTAAACTTGTGCTCTTGTTTTTAAGCACTGTCTGCAATATCCACCACAAATCCCTGAGCAGAGACAACATTTTAACATATTCCAAAATTGTAAGTTATAAAGCCCAGCCCTATAGTGAAATGTATGAAGGAACATTCTTCTTTTAAAACTTCCATTTGTTATTTTTGTTTTAAAGGAGACAATCTTCAATACTACCATAAAACTGTGCTGTGTGTCACTCAACATTGTGCAATGAATAGAAAATTAATAAACACACAAGCACATGCAATGAATGAAAGAGCAACAGGGGAATGATACCTGCATTCGATAGCTGAAATTTAAGGATACCACATTTACACATATTAGTCTTCGGTTAATACATAGGTTATTTTTACAGGTATTCCGAAAGAGGGTGTGCTGTGGTGGATAGAATCAAGCTATTACACACCTTAACATGAAATACTAAAAATACTGTATTTCAATTCTTTAAAAGTCATTTCTTTCCAATTCTAAATAAAACCACTTTTGGGGTTGTACCATGGGCACAGTGAAATGGTTGTGGTTCCTGAACGTCTCAATAAAAGTGGGGAAGGGTTATAAGATCAGAATACTTAGTAGACAGTGCTCATGATCTCCATGTTTACTGAAAACATGCCCAGTAATAATGGCAAAAAACCAAAAACAACCCCAACTTTCAACTTTTACAAATTGTGACCTACATGGCAACATGCCAATAAGATGGATAGCTGCATTCCAAGATTCCTTAGTAGGTATACATTTACATAGCAGGCATATAACCAGCTGGTCCTCTTAAGCATCAATACACACTCTAAACATTTAAAAACAGTGCGTGAAAAGGAAAGTAGAAGGCTAGCAATGGTTGTGAAACACTAATGATTCTTTTTGTGATTTTTCAAGCAGTACATAGCAATCAAACAATATTCAATAAGAATAAGAAGAAATGATAACATATGAAGAATAAGAACCTTTAAAAAAATTGATTCAAGGTGCACCATGATACAAGGCCAATAAACAAAAAAAAATTGCATGATGTCTTTCTCAAACAGCAGCCTCCTCACCATTTTCGTTGTAAATGACTTTTAAGACTGAGATGAGTTTCAAGAGCAGTTTGTGACATAGCACAAAAAAATCACGAGGGCCTATGAGAGCCCTGGACATGTTTGTAGTAGCTCTTTGGAACATGGGCAAAATATATGTTCACAGCTTCCCAAATGAATGTCAAAATGGGTAATTAAATTGGTTATTAGAAACAACTTGCCTACCCCATAAAATAACTTAGTAAATGCTCTGAAAGAACACAGTGCAAGCCTAACATATTTTGTAAAAGATTATTTTGTGTGTGACATAAAACACCATAACTATGCCAAATAAACTGAAATGTTAAGATTTTTTAAAATGTTGCTACTTGTCTTCGGGACGAAATGGATGTAATATTTGGTTAAACGCTGTACAACCTTTTTTAATGCTAAAAATGCAAACTTAATTGGCAACTACTGTCAGAAACACAATCCGTTTGGGTCTAATACCTTTTTTCTTGAGATGGTAAGAACATTAAATCCTTGCTGTTTCTTGCTGGCTGCATAGCATATGACAAAATCAGATTCATTGCTAGCACTGCAAATGCATATTCATCAGCCTCACACTTTTGTTTTTTTTTCCAGTGATGTGTAGCTGTTCTGAAGGCAGAAATGAAGCTAAATACAAACATTATCTCTTAATGGCCATCTGCCCTGCCATTTGGAATGGGGCTTATGCATCCATTAGCAAGTAATGTACAACTCGATCCTGGGACCCATGCTGCTTTGCAGCTCCAACCTAATGAACCCATACTGGGGATACATACAATCATGATCCAATGATCTGCATGCTTGTGCATTGTCAGTGTCAGACTGATTTATACTACACTCACCCATGCTTACAAGTTACTAAGAGCCAAGGTACAATGGGAGCAGTCACACTGGCTCTTCAGGTCTACTCTGTTCATGTCTAAGGCAGACCAACAAGATAGAGATAGCTGGACCTCTCCCTTCCCCACAATCCACACCTTCAGCTACTTGTCTCCTAGTCCAGATCCAATACTGGGGCTCCCTTTACTGAAGAACACAATTTGATAGACTGCATTAGATAAGAATATGGCAGAGATGTGAACAAGCAAATATGCTTCCTCCAACAATTATGTTGCTTCCATCATCCCTAGTTTTGCCTAAGTAGTTTATGATAATCTCTTCTTCTTCCTGTAACAATGACAAAAAAAGGGAGAAGGTGCAGTATAACTTACCCTGAATGCAGTCAAGCAGTGCAATATTCAGGCCAAAAATATAGTTTTTTTTAAAAAAAGGATAGAGTGTGCCAATTCTAATTCTTGGGTTCATTTCTGCTGTGTGTTTGTTTACCCTTCATTGTCCCTTGCTTCTTATTCTCATGACAACCCACAGCCAACATGATATCTGAGAAAAAGCTTTAAAAGTATGTGCACTTTATCAGGAAAGATTGCAAAATCTTAGTTGAAGTGACAAGTTTTTCAAATAGTTTTGGAAGTTTGTGAAACAGATAAGCAGTCAGCCCTAATGATACACAACATTAATACAATTTGAAAACCCATTGTGTTTAGTATACAATTTAAAGAAGGATAGTCTTAGTAAATGACCTAAAATCAGTCTTTACCCTCTTCTAACTTCCCATGCTGACCAGATGGATGCTATAAGCCAGTATGATCCTGTACCAGAAACCGCTTAGAAATGAGCAACGTGAAAATGAGTGGGATGACTTGATGAACGTACTGAAAGGGCTCCTTTCAAGTGTTCCAGTTTTAAATCTATTTTATTTTTATGCTTATGATGGTAACTATTAAGTCCTTCATGAAGTTCCTAAGAAGTTTTTTTTTAAATCTCCCTCTTATTGTCAATTGTCACAACAAAAGCAGCCCTGTAGGTTCTCCTAGCAGCAATTACATCCTTGGACAACTGGAGTCCGGTCCAATTTGAGTGCCAAACAAAAGAGCATCCTGGGAGTTCTTCTGAAATTGACTTTTTCTCCCCCCTTTACAACAACAGAAAGGGTCTAAGGACTTTTCCCCCTTTGTCATGTCTTTGATGTCCTTAAGCCTTGTTTTTCCATAATATTCCAGAGTTTGCGTAGATTTGACTGTGTAATGACATCATCTGGTTTAAACTGAAGGGCATGGAGATAGTTTGCTTCAGCCTCTAGGAGTTTGCCATTAAGATGCAGAATTGCTCCCAGATTCATCAGGGCAGCTGGATACTGAAACACACAAAAAAGGGAAAAATGATTAAAGGTTTGTTTTTTTGTGAGGGTTGAATGTTGTTTCCTCCGATAATCTTCATCCATGACACAAAATTATTCTCTTATGTTTTTGCACCCTTCTTTCATGAAAACAATTTAGCAACTGGAATAAACATGGAAAGATAAGAAAGGAGAGATTTAATCCACTGTTTGCTGCCCTTTGCACTTCAAAGATGGCAGGCCATAGCGTTGACAAGGAGATTCCTTCCTTTTTTTTAATGAGCATAACATAAAGGCTTCATAAACTGTAACATGGGTATTCCCATTGAGATTTCCAGGAGAAATTTATAGCTGATGAGAGATTTTATGTCTTTTAAAGCAGACCTTTTCCAATAAAGATTTTACAACTCATGGAATCCATGAAAAAATGCTTTATACTCTACTTTCTGAAAATACAAAGTTATGTTCACTTTAGGTTTCTTGTACTGGCTGGTATAACACAACATCAGCATAACTGGTGAAAATATGATATACTAAAACAATAGTATGAATATGCTTACACCAGACAATGGCATAAAAGCCTGACAACTTGCATAAGAATATAAGAAGAGCCCTACTAGATCAGTACAGTGGTTCACCTTGCATCACACAGCAGATAACCAGTTGCCCCGGAGGGCCAACAAATACGACACAGAGGCTTTCCCATTACCTTGTCTTCCAGCCCTGGTGTTCAGAGCTTTACTCCCCTGAATATGGAGGTTAGATATGCCTGTGGTCATCACAGTGTCCTTATGCAGCAGAAATGGGGGCAATTTACATTTTCGCTTTAACACTGAAATCCCATTTAACCAATGCTACCAAGTAAGAGGCCTGTAGTGAGATTCTAATATAGCTGGTTAAGCGAGGAATGCCTTCAGAATCCCATAGAGTCAAGTCGCAACAATGTCAGTGTCATGTAATGTCACATCACTCTCTGTGCTTTTAATCATAAAATGTTTTGATAAACCTCCATCATCAAGAGCCTAAACTTGAAAAAGACAGGCTAGAAATATAACAAGCAAGCAAGAGATCAGTTAAAATTATAAAGTGAAAATGATGCTGAAATTTGACCTGCAGTCTTTCTTTTCTATGGATGTGTTACTTCTTGCAAACGCCATAGGAATGAGATTTTTATGGACTGAACAGGCCTACCTAATTAGCATAGAACAAAAACATATTTTGTGGATTTATACAGAAAGTGAAGAACAGCTTTTTTTCCCAAAAGCAAAAATATTAAAATGGTAATCTGCTATATGGATACCTATAGTGTCCCTTCACCAAAAATATTTTCTTCATAATTTAAAGCTTGCCCATTATCAATATCAATGCATGTGTGGCCATGCCCTGAACTGGATGGTCTAGGCTAGCTTGTTCCTGTCAGATCTCAGAAGCTAAGCAGGGTCGGTGCTGGCTAGTACTTGGATGGGAGACCATCAAGGAATACCAGGGTCACTATGGCAAACCACCTCTCTTAGTCTCTTGCCTTGAAAACCCTACAGGGTTGCCATAAGTTGGCTGGGACTTGATGGCACTTTACACACACACACATGCATACCCACACACACATTTTTTTTTTGCTTTCTTTTTACTGGAAGCTGAACACAGAACTCACAAATATTTTCTTCTCTTTATGCCTGGAAATTAGAACTCAACACAAGTATCTGGCATATGTGAACTATTTTCCAGTACTGTCAGTATGTCCATCTAGTCAAACAATCTAAAAACAAGGGGAACTAACAAATGAATTCATAAAACATCTTGATTCCAATGCTGTACAGAATGTCCCAATTACCATACTGCTAGCTCTGAATGCAAGAAATCGTGTTATTTCATTCTCTGCTTATGAAGGCAGGTTACATATCAAACAGAATCTATTTTTAGATGTTATCTCAGTTTTTTTTAGATACCATGTTGGCTGATGTTTGACATTCATTTTCTCTGTAAATATAACCAATTAACCTGCTGCTTTTGTTGAAGATGACACAAACATCATCCACCTCATCCTTGCTGTTCTAGTGCAGATCATCCATACATCAAGCCATACCCATAATGAGTGTGATTAACTCAAACATTACATTGTCACTAAAGGAAAAGTGTATGTGGTGTCCTAAATACATGTGCACTTTATACATACATGACAGCCAGCATGGTGCGATGGTAACAGCAGTGAACTAGAAATGGGGAAATATGGGTACAAACCCACACTCTGCCATGAAGCTCACTTGATGACCATGGTCCATTCATTCTCTCAGCTTACACTACCTCATAGTTTTTTGTGAGAATAAAGTGGGAGGGGGTAACAATACACAGATGATACCCAGCTCTACCTTTCTTTTCTACCTAATTCCAAGGAAGCTGTTGATAATGTAAAATGGTGCTTGAAGTCAATAAAGGGCTGGATGAGGGTAGACAAGCTGAACCTTAATCCTGACAAGACAGAGGCGCTTCAGGTCAATAGACAGGTAGACTAGGGTCTTGAGATCTCTCCTGTCTTGGATGGGGTTACATTCTCTCTAAAAAACTACACTTGCAACTTAGGAGTGCTGCTCAACATCAGGGGGCTGCTGTAGTTGCTTTTGCCCAGTTTTGGCTGGTGTAGCAGGTGTACCCATTTCTGGCTCAGTATGATCTAGTCACAGTGATCCATGTTTTAGTTACATCTAGACTGGTCTACTGCAAAGCACTGTGTTTGGGACCACCCTTGAAAAGTGTTTGGAGGCTGCAGCTAGTGCAGAATGATATGGTTAGACTGGTTGAGAATTCATATAAACCTCTCATGTGCCATATTGAGACATATACCAATGAAGAGCTTTTTTCCCAGTTCCTCAGCTTTCTAGGTTGGGTCAGAATACATCTATATACATTTCATACATTGGGGGGGGGGGGTTGGAAAGCTAATAATTTTGGGGATAAAAGTATTGAATAAACTGTAAAATGTGTCAGATATGTCATACTGATAAGAGAAAAGGGGATTTAATAGAACAGATGAAAAAGGGAAAGACATCCTCAATTGCCAGTCAATTTAGACTGATGATATCATCCTAACCTCAAGTGAGAACTAACTCATAGCCACCTTTATTTGTCAAAATAATTGAACATATTCAATTTTTCTAATGGATTTTGGACCAATTTTACAATCTATTCCCATTTCAAAGTGCAACAGCTGTTGCCACTGTGAAGCCACAAACCAGGGACAGAGTTTGTGTTATTCTAGTAATTATATTATTCTGCTATTGTTAAACCCCTTCTGCAAATCCTGTGTCCCGGCTTCACTCTACTTTTGGGAGTTTTTCATGACAGGCTCGTATTTTTCAATAGAAGAGCCAGGGAAACCCACTGCTTTAAGCAATGGGCCATTTAAAGCAATTGCTTTAAATGGCCCACTGCTTTAAGCGGCAATTGCTTTAAATGACCCATTGTTTAAAGTGGTGGCCTCCATTGAAAAATACGAGCATTGTTCACAATAGAAAATCTGACTAGAGCCAGTCAGCCACTTCACTATTGCTTAACTTTTCTATGGAGGAGAATTGGATGGGGGCGACCCCTTCCAGACCCGATAAAATTGGACTCCCTGATCCAATCTTCACCAAACTTGGGGGTTCTTGCAAGGAGAGTCCCTTGCAGCCATGCAGCATATTTGGGGGCTCTGCCTGAAAAAATTCCCCCCAGGAGCCGTCGAAAGCCCCATAGGCTTTATTGGACCCGGATTTTTTCGGGAATCTCAGAAAAAGCTGCATTCCCATATTTACCAGTATGGGGATTTAGTTTTTTTCGGGTTTACCATAAAAAAATGGGACTAATAAACCTGAACCCAAAATTTACCGAATTTTTGTTTTGTTTTGCACAGCCCTACATTGAACCTCAGCCACAACTGGCAGAATTTTTCTTTCCATACGTATCACTTTTTATGTAAGTCAGCTGATGAAGCTTTTCAACTCATTAAGAGTGCCAGTCAACAGCTAACAGTCCAATACATGAAACACTTGCAGCCGCTGAACAAATGGTTCCACCTACCACATGAAAGGAAAGTCAGCCCCTTCAATAATTTCCTTTCAGAGATACAGGCTTTACATCAAAAAGAGCCACCTAGCAGTTCTAGCAGAGTTTTAAAGGCTGTCTTCTATGGTTTACCGGGAATTATATAGTTATTCAAGAATTTCTATATAATTGTTTGCTTAGCCTTTGAATGTGGCCTTTCTCCCAAGCATTGCTCAATGGTCAAATACGTGCTCAGTACAAGGCGCAACGATTATTGCTCTGGCATGATCTCACCAACCATGGTATTTTACACCATCGCAGGCTCACCACACAAGTTGCAAGCAAATGTGCCAGTTACAGATGTTTGTGATCAAGATGAGTTGTTTTAGTCATGAAACAGAATTGCAAGAGCAATTACACACGTCCCTTCTAAGCAAAGGAGAATACAAAGTTTAAAAGTAACAAGAATAAAAAACAGTTGCAAGTAAAGCAGTAGCTGAAGTTTGTCAGTCAATCAGATTTTCAAGAATCAGATGTGTGCTGTGACTACTGTCATGTCCTAGAGACACGGATACATCCTGTTTCTTCAAAGAAAGTGCATTGTTTCCTCTCTTGTTCTAGTCTCCCTTTTCTCCATACTCTTTTGACTTCCCTCCCCCTAATTGATATTCTCCTCGTATCATTCTCTGCTCAATGTAATTGGCAGTATCCTGGGAAAGGCTCACACCGCCTTCAGCACTTGCATGATCCTATATATATTTCACACATTGCAAACCATAGGTTTAATGCAATGTTATTAACCCCATATCATCACTGGTTAGTGGAAAGTTTAAGAACTACTCAGTGAGCTGTTGTATAGGGATGCAGTCCTAATTGCACAGAAGCAACATGTTAGAATTACATGCTTCAATAACAAAAAGGAAAATATAGTTCTAACAATAAATAACAATGCCCTTGTAAAACTGCATGTGTGCACAGAAGAAGTTATGGTGGTTATTAAGCCACTGGATGAAAAAACTTTTACATAGTCCAGGTCCCATATTATAAACAGAGAACTAAGAGTTGGATTCTGAGGTGCTTTTGCTTAGACAAGGAAGGTTTCTGCAGATTTCTCATTCAAACTGCAGCCCCCTGCCCGGCAGGTCACACTGTTCCCAAGCATCCCAAATTCTCAGCAGCAGTTTTGTTTGGTGGTTTAGGTAGCTTATCTACACACAGAGTTTTTCTTCTGATTCTTTGAAACCAAACCTATAGAATGAACAAATACATATGCACACAGGCACAAAATACCGCATTCATATATACCTGAAATGTTCACTGAGTATCTGTTTTCAGTGGCCATTCCTTTCTCCCTTTCCTTCCCTTAACTTATTAATGTGTAAGTTTCTCCAGTACACAGAATCCCATTCACCCTTATATTTTTAAACAGCACATGATTGTTTGCTGGATGATACAATCAGCATGGCTTACCAAAAAAGGGAAAAAAAGACAGTTAATTTCTTTGAGGTCAAACAGGAACAATCAAATCTCCCTGTTTCTCCTAGACGGAGTGCAGTTATTTCACATCAGGCACGCTCAGTCAGGTAGCTGGTGGTGTTTTTAAAGAGCAAACAACTCCTATGGCTTTGCTGCTGAATGGAATTTAATGGTCTGGATAGCAGGGTGACCAAATATTTTAGCTATACCATTAGGATGCGGTTCTCTTCCCAACATAAAGAGCAACTGAAGTATTTGGAACTTTCAGTGTGCTAATTGAAAACATGCACAGCGGCTTGATAAAGAGGAATGAAGTAATAAAAGAGAAAATGAAAAGAAATTTATCAGTAGGCTGCACTGCTAAGCTTGAAAACGACTCATGGTGGCCCTGCTTCGTCTTGCCAATGACCACGTTATAATGTGCTGTCAGGCCTTTTAATCCTTCTGCGGTGATGGGAAGAATTTTCACTTGAACTTTTATTACTGGTGTCGCTGCCATGCTTCAGCATGCTATTTTCTGAAGCAATCAAAATGTCAACAGCTTCTTTTTTTATTGCTAAAGAGAACTGCGCCCAGCTGAATCATTTCAGAAGTGGCATTACTTTCTGACAGACCCCCGAAGTGTTACTTATGGGGTTAGGCTTGGACATGGAGGCTGCCCTTGAAGCTCTTGGTGATGATACTCTTAAAGCAGCATCTGATCTCTATCAAGCAACTAGAACATGTAAATTCAATGTTTGTGGAAAAGAGATACCATTTTCTAAAAAACCGGGAAACCACAGAAGACTAAAAAAACAAACTGTTTTCATGGCAAGTGTAAGCTGTGCAGCACTGTATATGAAAGAGTCTTCTCTCAATGGGTGAAGATACTGTATATTTGCTACTCCCCATAATGCCTGGAATATCAACACATTTCACAGTCTCTTGAATTGGATACGCTTTCATCCTGCAGAACATCATCAGAAGCTGACTATGTTCTTTTCAGTTGATTAAATGGGTAGACAAATGAAGCAGTGAGGGAATGGGTAAGCGCAAAATGTAATCAAAGACTATTATAGCTCTGCCTAAATTTTCAAATACATTTATGTCTATACTGAACCCTCCTGATGCACTGACTGGGCACATCTATTTCCTGAGTTTTCTGAATTTCAATGATGACATAGTTGTAGAAGCCTAACACTAGCATCTGCAGTAAACAAACAAACAAAAATCCCCATGCCAGCCACTGTGTTTGCCTTTTAAAATTTTGACTGGGTCACAAACATTTTGGCTGTTCCATGTACTTCTAGTATCACATTTCCAGAAACACTGTATCTGCTTCTCCCACTGCAGCTTCAGGTTTAAGAAACTCCTCCACAAATCTTCCACAAATTCACAGAACAGCATATGAAATACCCAGAAGGCAAATACTGTCCACTTTGTTTGAAAGGGAAGTGAGGTCTACATTCAACCTTTCCTTCACTAGGTAAGCGACACTGTAGCCAATCATCTGTTCAATACTCTATGGCACTAATTCAAAAAGTTACATTCTAACATCACAATCTATGGTTTGTTCATGATGAAAATGAACCAAAAAGTCTTCTGTCTTGCTCCCTCCTTTCTCCTTCACCCATCAATGGTTGTGGCAAGATTAAAGGACCCAATTTAGAACTAACTGCTTCACCTGTTGTGATACCCAAATAAGGTGCATTAACAAATTATTACAAAAGAGAATGCTAAATTGTTAAGCAACAAAATGCAGTATGTAATAGCTTCAATACTATTACAAGTTATGATCAGCTCTAAACGAGGAAGTCTTCAGTCTCGGTGATGGGAGAGGGAAATGGAGGGATATAATTGGACTTCCAAGGCTAATTCTCATACTAAACAAAGTACTGTTCGATTGGTTATCTACATAAATCCAATGACATGGATACAAGGAACTTGGAAAAGGTTCTTCACATACAGTGGTAATTTGCATATGGAGATGTGATCATATGACTCCTACTTCCAAGTGCATATAGCTCTTGCTAGACTGAATCACATCTAAATATATAAAACATAATACATTAACCCAAGCCTTGGCTCCATGATCATTGCTAGAAACTACATCACTGAGTCAAAAATTCTAGAAATCGCTAGAAATTACATAACTGAGTTAAAAATTCACCCATAAACTCAAATGCCAAAAAAGCCTATAGTCACCTCTTAAGAAGTAAAGGGAAAAGAATTTTGCATACATCCCAACAGTAATGTGTGCCAGATTTTTGCAGCTTTCAGAGTTATGACACCAGGTCTATGAATTGTAAGATGAAAAACTTGGCATGAACTTTAAAACAGCATGTAGCCTATCTTGTTTTCTTTGGGGGGGGGGGCGGATTATGACAGTTTCTTAGCATAATGCAATGAAGCCTTGACTTTTTAGATTGCCATCCGCTTAACTTCTTTTCCACTTTCATTTGGCACCTCCATAACTGAAATTGAAATATACTTAGTTGGTAAAAGATATCTGCCATTTACATTTGTACAAATTCCTATTATACCATATTACATACTGGCAATGAATTAATGCAAAACTTAAAAGTATTACAAATTATATGGCAGTCTGAAAAACCCAAGAGAACCTCTACAATAGGAGTAGGACTATAGGTTTTTCCAATAGCTATGCATTGAATGCTTTGATACAGTTTTTAAAAAGTCTCTCAGCAATTATTCTTTCAATCCATATGGAAACCAAGCTGCACACTTTAAAATATTATTTTATTAGTATAATAAAACATCCTAAATAGTGACACACACTATAATTTTTTAATACTGTGATTATAATTTTTTAAAAATAAAACACTAACGTATATGTTACAGACCTCACAAAGTGCTTATAATTAAACTCCTCTGGATTTCTAACCCAAATACTTTCAGATTGTGCAGCATATAATCACTGCATGCAATTGTCCAACCATTTAGAGTTAAATAAGACTTCATTTGGAGTTAAATGAAATTTTGTTTATAGAAATCAAGCTGTGTTTTCATTCCAAGGCCTGCAATTTGGTCATTTTCACATCTAGCAATCTGTTGGAATTATCATACAGCAGCCCTTTCCTACTTATTGTTGGGATGTCTGTCTAATGGAAGATGAAATATGAATGAATGCCAGTCTTGCTACTTTTGCTATAGTCAACATTGGCAACACAAGTCCCATGGTGTGCCAGCACAAATGATGTGTACATAACTGCAATCAGGACATGTTAATCAGGTTAAGAAATCAAGGTTGCACTTACCTGTAACTGTTCATCAAGTGGTCTTCTGTGCAGGCACATATGGGACTGTGCAGGGATAGGCCAGCCATGGAGATTTGATTTGTAAAGCTACTGGAAAGACTGGCTCCATGGATCAGCCCTTCCCCTCTGCCTCGCACCTAAATCAGAGACTCTTCCTGCCCAGATGGTCATATGACAAGGGGGAGGGAGCTCTCTTTCCTCAGTTCTCCCTTCACCACCATGGAGCAGAAGATGGTACTATGGCCAGAAGCCCACAGTGGGGAAAGGAGGGAGGGATGTGAGTCTGCAAATAAGACTACTCAATGAACAACAGTTACAAGTAAGTGCAACCTTGTTTTCATCTTTGTGGCTTCTGTGCAGTCTTACATGGGAGAGTAGCAAGCTCACTTACCCAGGAAGCGGGTGTGTGGCTGCTTAATGAAATAATGATAGAAGAACTGTTCTCCCAACAGCTGCCTCATACCTGGAGTCCTCATCCATGGAGTAGTGTTTAATGAACTTGGAAGGCTGCTGCTCTGCAGGTGTCGCACAGATAAACATTGGAGCTGAATGTGGCTGAGGAAGCTTGTGCCCTAATAGAATGTGCTTTCAGCTGGATAGGGCACTCTACATTAGCCTTGTCGTATGCTAGTCTGATGACGGAGATCAGCCACCTTGATAGGGATTGAGTTGTAACCACCATCCCTTTATTGGGACCCTTAAAGTAAATAAAAAAGTGGAGTAAATAAAATAACAATGCCCTGCAAACATCTAATAAGCGTAATGCTCTCTCAGCAGTGGATTGAGGGTTTTCTTTTGAGGGGGGGGGGAAATGGCAGTATTATGTCCTGTGCAAGATGGAATTTGGATACCACTTTAGGAAGGAAGTCCAAACTTGGACGAAGGACAACCAGCGTGGTGTAGTGTTAAAGAGTGGTGGACTCTAATCTGGAGAACAGGGTTTGATTCCCCACTCCTCCAAGGGAGGGAGCGCTCCTCCTTCAGTTCTCTATGCCTATGTGGAATGCTGATATGGCAGCCAAATGTACTTTAATTGATGAGTTGGAAAGGCCATAGTCTTTAAGAGTTAGTAGATAGTCAAAAACATTTTACAATGAACAAAAGTCAGGCTTGATATGTCCCTGAGATGCCCGTATAGTAAATAGATGCCACTTGGGAGCATATGACCATCTAGTGGATGGTTTATATGAAGACAACAGTACATCAGTAACTATCAGACCAGAAATTTAAGGTCAGGTTCTCCAAGGTACATGAGACATTCAGAATGCTTATCATTTTGTTTCATCTTTGTGCCACATTGCTGACATTTCTCGAATAACTCCATCTCCTTACTCTCCATTTCTCCTCAGAATCCAGTGGAAAGAATGATCAGCAGCTACGATATGTCTACTCTCCACAGTGACAGAAAGAGAACTGAAGGAGGAGCGCTCCCTCCCGTCTTTACCATTTGGGCAAGAAGAGTCTTTGACTCAGGCACAAGGTAGAGGGGAGGAGGAGTCTTCCATGGAGCCAATCTTTCCAGAAGCTTTACAAATCAAATCTCCGTGGCTGGCCTGCAACTGAACAGTCCCATGTGGGACTGCACAGAAGCCACAAAGATGAACACTAATCCAGCCATCATGTATAATTTTATTTTGGGTACTTCTGTTTTGGTGTTGTTGTATATGCCTTAAAACAAAAGTAAGTCATAGAAGCAAGTAATTAAACTTATTTACACAACAGTAATGTGTCCAACACAAGTCTGGGTAAATTTAAACTATTTTTATCAACTACCATGACAATTTCAATATGAGTATTCACAACAAGATTCTGGCTTACTACTGTTGTTTTCTCCTATACAGAAATACAGTCAACACATACCTTTGCAAGATAAATGAATAGCTGAGTCTGTTGTTGTTATGGATGAAGCCCTATGTTTTAGGAAAGAAAACAGATCTATTTTTTTAAATTTTCAGTTGAGCCACAAACTCCACACATGTATGAGCACAGAACATCAGCTTCCTGGTAAAGAGACAGTGAAGAATTTCCCTTAGCCTGTCACTCATTTCATCTGCTGTTTGCAGATGCCTGTGTGCAAGACACTCAGTATACTGTGGTAATGATTTATTGGCCAAAATCTCCCTTTTTTATTGGTCCAAAAGTGATCACCCTGCTTCTGAAAAATCCTAAAAGCAAAACTGTTACAATTTGTACTTTTGGCTCTGAGAGACTTCCTGGGTTAATTTTCCCACTTGTCACTGCTTTAAGTTCATATTATCATAAAGATAGTGAGGGGGAAAAGTATTTGATCCCCTGCTGAATTTGCCCGTTTGCCCTCTGACGAAGAAATGACCAGTCCATAATTTTAATGGTAGGTCTATTGTAGCTGTGAGAGACAGAATAACAACAGGAAAAACCCCAGAAACCCAGAAGACAAAAGTCAGAGATTGATGTGCATTATAATGAGTGAAATAAGTATTTGATCCCTTTGCAAAAGATGACTTAGTACTTGGTGGCAAAACCCTTGTTGGCAATTACAGAGGTCAGATGTTTCTTGTAGGTGGCCACCAGGTTTGCACACATCTCAGGAGGTATTTTGTCCCACTCCTCTTTGCAGATCCTCTCCAAGTCAGTAAGATTTCAAGGCTGATGTGTAGTTACTCGAACCTTCAGCTCCCTTCACAGATTTTTGATGGGATTAAGGTCTGGAGGCTGGCTAGGCCACTCCAGGACCTTAATGTGCTTCTTCTTGAGCCACTCCTTTGTTGCCTTGGCTGTGTGTTTTGGGTCATTGTCATGCTGGAATACCCATCCTCAACCCATTTTCAATGTCCTGGCTGAGGGAAGGAGGTGCTCACCCAAGATTTGACGATACATGGTCCCGTCAATGCGGTGAAGGTGTCCTGTCCCCTTAGCAGAAAAACACCCCCAAAGCATAATATGTCCCCCTCCATGTTTGATGGTGGGGATGGTGTTCTTGGGGTCGTAGGCAGCATTCCTCCTCCTCCAAACACGGCGAGTTGAGTTGATGCCAAAGAGCTCGATTTTGGTCTCATCTGACCACAACACTTTCACCCAGTTCTCCTCTGGGTCATTCAGATGTGCATTGGCAAACTGCAGACGGGCCTGTACATGTGTTGTCTTGAGAAGGGACCTTGCGGGCTCTGCAAGATCTCAGTCCTTCACGGCATAGTGTGTTATCAACTGTTTTCATGGTGACTATAGTCCCAGCTCCCTGAGATCATTGACAAGTTCCCCCCGTGTAGTTCTGGGCTGCTTCATCACCGTTCTCATGATCATTGCAACTCCACGAGATGAGATCTTGCATGAAGCCCCAGACCGAGGGGGGTTGACAGTTAGGGTTAGGGTTGTCACCTTCTCACCAAGCTGCTTGGCAATAGTCTTGTGGCCCAGTCCAGCCTTGTGTGGGTCTACAATCTTGTCCCTGACATCCTTGGACAGCTCTTTGGTCTTGGTCATGGTGGCTAGTTTGGAATCTGATGGATTGATTGCTTCTGTCGACAGGGGAACCCTAACCCTAACCCCAATCTGGCTGGTTGATAGGGGATCAAATACTTATTTCACTCATTATAATGCACATCAATCTCTGACTTTTATCTTCTGGGTTTCTGGGGTTTTTCCTGTTGTTATTCTGTCTCTCACAGCTACAATAAACCTACCATTAAAATTATGGACTGGTCACTTCTTCGTCAGAGGGCAAACGGGCAAATTTAGCAGGGGATCAAATACTTTCCCCCCTCACTGTATGTGAACGAGAGGGGGGCATCCTGCCCTTGTCGCACACATGCATGTAGACCCACATTCAAAGAATGAAGGACTGACTGATCTGTAACAGGTATGGCAAACCATTTCTCAACGTCTCTTGCCTTGAAAGCCTTGTGGGGTCTCTTGGTGGTGGCAAGGAAAGTACTGAAGGTATTTATGGGTTCCAAAGGCTCAGCAGGTAAAGACACATTTGCACATGCACTGGGAAAACATTTGAGGGTCTATAACAGCTTTGAAGCATCCTTTTATGACTGCTGTGGTTGCTTTACCACTGTATGGTTTATATTCCTGAATGTATTCCACATGGTCAAGTGCATGACATGTACTTCCAACTGGGTACAAGGAAAACTAAGCATGGAAATGTAGGTTGGAAATGTCAAATGTTGCAGTAAAATATTAAATGTGAATTAGAAAAGGAGTCAAAAAGTACATTTTGATCTTGGCCTTGCTTCTTGGCACAAGCAGTGCTTAATCAACTATCAAAGGTGTATACTGCCAGCTTGAAACAGTTTTCAGCAGACACCAGAAGTGCTTGCCAGAGACTATGCCTATAAACATAAAGGCAAGAAAGACAGAAGAGCTACTGAACAGAATATTTTCCAAGCATAACACTAGAATATTCCAATGCTGTTTTAAGACCATATATTTTGGATGCAATTACAATACACACACAGGTGGAGCTGAGCTTCGGGTCATCAGCTTTTGAACTAATAACTAATTTCCATGTAATAAGATCACATAGAGAGTGCCATAGTATCTGCATGTGGATTTCCAATTATATTTTTCAATCATGGCTGGATTTTCATGTGCCTTTGCTTTTTTAAAGGTTGTAATTATTTTTAATTGGCCAGTTGCCTATTGCCAAAGCAACGAGATCTATTATGGCACATGATCAGGACTATGAAAGTAAATTTACCAGTTTCATGGCTGAAGATGGTTGCATTACCCTGACATAGTAGCTTATTTTCTATCATAAGAAAATCAAGTAGTTAGGAAAGGAAAGCAAGAACATATATGTAAACAGGTTGCATAGTTGTCGCACATAAAAAATGGGGAAATAAAATATGTTCCTGGACTCTAGATTGCCAGGCAGGTTGGGTTATGCCTGAATGTTTTTCCATCTTCACTACAAAGCCAGAAACAAGGTTATCTCCTCATCTAGAGTTCTTCAACAAGAATTAGGCATCAGTGGTCAGGATGTCATTTAGAAGGAAACAGGTGGTGATATTTTTGCTTATTCAACTACATAGGGCTGCTAACTGAAGCTTGGGAAATTTCTGGTGATTTGGGGCATTTCTTGGGAACAGCAGAGTTTGGGGAGGGGAGTAAATTCACCAAAAGGGAGACTGCAGCCAAGAAATTAGAAGGAGATTGAGACTGGGAAGGGCAGCCATGAAGGAGCTAGTAAAGATTTTGAAGTGTAAGGATGTGTCACTGGCCACCAAGACTAGATTAATTCATGCCATCGTATTCCCTATTACTATGTATGGGTGTGAAAGCTGGACAGTGAAGAAAGCTGATAGGAAGAAAATGGATTCCTCTGAAATGTGGTGTTGGAGGAGAGTGTTACGGGTTTCATGGACTGCCAAAAAAACAAATCAGTGAGTTATAGATCAAATCAAGCCTGAACTGATCATAGAAGCTAAAATGACTAAACTGAGGCTATCGTATTTTGGTCGCATCATGAGACGACAAGAGTCACTGGAAAAGACAGTCATGCTAGGAAAAGGTGAGCAGGAAAAGAGGAAGACCCAACAAAAGATGGATTGACTCAATAAAGGAAGCCACAGCCTTCAATTTGCAAGATCTGAGCAAGGCTGTCAAAGATAGGACATTTTGGAGGACTTTTATTCATAGGGTCGCCATGAGTCGGAAGCGACTTGACGACACACTCACTCACACACACACACACAGGGAATTCAGTGGGCATGTGATGCCTGAAAGTCTGCCCTCTAGGGTTGCCAGCCACTGTCTGCCACCTGGCAGAATATTGGGGGCAGGGACATAGAGGGTCCCTGTGCACTGATGACACAAAATCATTTCTGGGGTGAACATGGTAGTTACGTGATGCCAGACTAGGATTCAGCAGCAAAACCACAGAAATTCTGCTGAATCCTAGAGTAACATGATGTCTCTTTCACGTTTGCCTCAGAAATGATGCCATACCATTAGTGTAATGATGATTTTTTTCCTCTTATTTTTACATTGCTGCCTATCGAGCAGCGGCGGAGGTCAGTGGCCCAAAGCAGGGGATCTCCCACTGGGAGCAAGAAAATGGCAGTCCTACTGTCTTTTGAAACTGCCATTTTCTTCAGGGGAACTAATCTCTGTTTCAAACTAAATATGACATTTTTAACACGTCTAGTTTGGCTTTCTGTATTCTGGAGACCAGTTGTAATTCTGGGAGAATTCTCAGCCCCACCTTGATGTCTGTAACCTCAAACATTGTCAGGCCTAATTCTCAGAATGCAGCAAAACAAATCAGATATTAACTTCTATGCTTATTTGCAGAAAGGTAAAACAAATGCCTTTCCATAAGCTATCATACTTATATACTCCCTGAACTTGAATAAGGATCAACAGGTTCTTATGGTAGTAGGACAAAACCAGGAAGAAATGTGCAAGTGTGAATACTAAACCCAAACTTATAAACGTATACTAGGCATATGCTATATTTTTGAAAGAAGAGTTTAGAATAGTATCATGGAAGTGCATTAGTTAATGAGCGAATGTATAGTCTAAGCAAACTAAAAATACTCTTATCATCAGTTTTAATTGAATATTAATTCATGGGATTTCTAGAGTGTGACTGAAATACAATGCAAAGGGTGGAAACCTTGCTGGACTCTTTTTAATTGAGTCAAACTGATGGCTTCATTTCTGAAACGTGAATAGGCTTGCTGTGAATTCCATATTTCACTGTATTTTACTTTTGATTGCCATCAAGGGGTACATTCAAAAGACACAAACAATGGCAGCTCAGGAAGAAAAAGATGTAGGCAGTTCTATATCTACTGCTATGTTACTGTAAGATTGAAACTAAAAGAAGAGAATAAAAAGCACAGCTATGTGTCTATTCTTCATACAACTGCTACTCAGTTGTCCCAACTTAATTCATGCATTTTAAAATAAAAGGCATTCAAAAATAATCACATGCCACCATCTCCAAAGCCTGGCAGTTCTCTATAACTGCACTTCCAAGCAGTCACATAAGCATACCTTTTTCCCTTGAAGAACATGATTTGAAAAGTATGTAAAGTAAAATTGTAAGAGATAATTTACACAAAATATTCAATTGTATATATTATTTATATAAACTGGCTATTTCCACAAAGCAAGAAGCAGCACAGAACCAAAATATGACTAAAGTGACAACTACATGTTATTTTTGCAAGACTATAAAAACATGCAAATGTCCTGTGGGAAATGGAGCAGGTAAGGGAAAAAATGATTTAGGATTGGTTAAGAAATGGCTACCTGTCCCTCTGCTCAATGAATCAAATTACCATCAATGAAACTTTCAATGAGCAGTGTTTCACAGCTGTCCGGATCCAGTGCAGTGCTTCTGCAAAAATTGCCATGGCTACACTTCCGAGACACCATGATTTAGGAATCAAAGTAACAGCACTTCTCTGGCTTTCCTAAGGTTCCTCATACAAACACAGAAGGAAAACAGGTTTTTAAAAAGGAAGATGAAAGCAAAGGCACAGTTTTTCACTATCCCTGGGATTCCGCTTTTTGAAGCTTGTAAATTTTGATTGAAGATTGTTGCATTGAATTCCCAATTGTAGAGAGGGATTAAATCCTAAAGGATAAATCCTAGGAACACCAGGACAGACAGAAGCAATGTAAGGCTTCAAGTATTTAGATTTATAATGCAACAAGTGGGGACCTGCAAGAAACATGCGGGAGCAGCTATCCCATTCTTTCCACTCTTCCTTCCTTCCCTCTCTCCCTACTTCTCTCAGTCTCTCACTCTTCCCCCCTCCTGCCAATCCTTACTCTCTCCTCCGTGCCTGTCACTTACTTTCACTGTTTCTGCCCCCACCCCATCACTCTTTCTTTTTCTTTCTGCTCCCCACACCATCATTCTTTCTCTGTGCCCCCCATCAGCCTCCCAGCCTCCCACCTACTTCCCTCCACCACCACAGCAGCACAATACTATGCAGAGATACCCCAGTCTAAGCCCATTGAAACTGATGGGCTTAGGCTAGAGTAACTTTCCTCAGAATTGCACTGAATGTCAGAGTTTCAATATGGTTATGTTTTGTTAAGAAAAACTTCATTCATGACGCATCAGCTTACAAAAATGATTTCTGGATGAGTTGGGGAAAAATACACCTCTTTATAGTTTGTCAACGGGAGACCTTAAAGATACTGTAGGTGATCTATGCAAATCTATGTAAGAGTTACTGGAGTCTAAACCCATTGAAATTAATGTGGGCAGATTGGAGTAATTTAGCATAGGATTGTCCTGCTTTAAGTATGTGTGTGTATAAAGTGCCATCACGTCACAGCCGACTTATGGCAATCCCTTATGGGATTTTCAAAACAAGAATCTAACAGGGGTGGTTTGCCATTGGCTTCCTCTGCATAGCACCCCTGGTATTCCTTGGTGGTCACCCAACCAAATACTAACCAAGGCTGGCCCTGCTTAGCTTCTGGGATCTGATGAGATGGGGCTACCCTGGGCCATCCAGGTCAGGGCGCTTTAATTATACACTTACAATATACATTAGAAATGCAGCAAGGAAAAATTTGGAAACTCTTGTATCATACAGTACATTAGAGACCCATGACTATCTGTATTCTCCTATTATGTTTAAACTTGGTAGAAAGTCTAAATTTGTCTCTGTGTGGTACACCCCAAACTGACAATTGTAGCTAATTCCTTCTATTTACTGGCCATTCTATTTATTCAGTTGAGCCATTCAGAAAGGATGCTGAACCCCTTCAAATTAATGGATGCTGAAGTATACACTAGAGTCTTGGCAGACTAAAGTGGATTCATTCCATTACACTTCCACAGCTTCTTAGGGCAGAAAAAGGTATTCCACTCTTCTCTAGAAAGTTACTGGCTGTATGCATATCTTAGTCTCAGTGTTATCAGAATACATTGGGTAGGTAAAATATTAATTCTGTTTAATAACAGCAAAAGCCTTCCAAAAGAAACTTACTGAGGCAGTTTTCTTACCACAATTGGTACTATTTCTGAAGGTGCTACTCTCTGAGATAATATATTACTAGTAATGGTTCTGTTATGTTCAGAAACTAAGATAGTAGATACTTTAAAAGTGCACTTCAGGCTAGTTTTATTGGGTAAAAATCAAATTAACTCAATTTGATGACCTTTTCCAATATATAACTTGTTTCTTTCAAATTAAATTCTGTCTCTGTGTTGCAAGGAACAGTATTTATGGAGAGATACAACACTTCAGGGCCTTTTCCTTTTTAAATGTCTGCAGTGTTGTTTTTTTAAAGTCATCTCACAAGAAGGCTACTGAAATTACCCACACATCTGCTCTTAAAAAGGAAGGACACTTTGAAGTCTAGTCTCTGGTGTATCAAATAAAAGCCTACCAGATATTGGGCTTTTTAGCCTGCAACCTTGGTGCATTCCTCATGAAGATGCCATGACCTGAAGCCGCCATTCCCGGTCTCATATCAACCCACTTGCAATCAGCCGCTTTTGACAGCTTTAAACCCTATACCTTCAGCACCTTGTCAGATGCAGCTGTTTCCACTCCATCACTTCAAAAAGCTTTGATTTAAACAGCGTGACAACCCACACATGCACACAGATACTCAGAAAAGAGGGGCTTAGGAGCACAGCACCTTTGGGCCAAACAACTACAGCTTCCACTTCATAGCTGGGCAGAGTGGATGGGGATTGAAAAGCAATTCTTTAACTCTAAGATTTCTGGATGAAAGTGGCAAATCTCTGAGCAGCATATCTGCTATGGTTAATTATATTACACTTTTGAACAAAGGGTTATTTAAGGGTTTGGGAAGCAAGAAAATCTACATTTCAAAAAGTAGGATATGTAAACATGCTAAGTTATATAGGGAATTGGTCAACAATGAAAATTAACTTTCTCCCTGAAAACATTACTAGAAAACAGTGCTATTTTAAATAATTTTAAAAATCTGAAACACCAATTAAATATCTCCCAGTACTGATCATCATATACTCTCTTAATGAACTATGCTAAATTCTATCTTACATTCTAATAGCGAAGTTGGCCAAAATTTTAGATACTTAAATCCAGTGACTGGAGCTATGAAAGGGCAAGACATTCTACAAATCTGAAAAGGGCCCCAGGCTTGCATAAAAATCTGAAATCTAAATAATAATAATACATTGAGGGTTTAAAAATGAAAATAATAAAAAGAGTGCCTGTAACTTAAAAAACACAGATTCCCTCAGTAGCTGTTGCTAGGCAACCACAGTATCCTGAGGATTGATTCTATCAGTGAAAGCAAGGGGGAGCAGGGCCCTTTCCGAGCCTACTTTGGCTTTTGAGGGAGGACTCATTGGACCAGGCCTTGCTAGGGTTGTCAGCTCCAGATTGGCAAATTCCTGGAGATTTTGTGGATTTTGAGGAGGGCAGGGTTTAGGGAGGCAAAGAGATCTTGGCAGGGTATAATGCCATAGAGCCCAGGGGGCAGATTTCTGTCATTTGGAGTTCAGTTGTAATTCTGGGATCTTCAGGCAGGCTGGAGGCTGGCAATCCTAGACCTCGAAGCAATTTCTGGCGGACTTGATACTACCTGACTCAACTAGGCCTGGCTCCTTGCTGCTACTCAACAGCAGCCTCAACATGAAAGCCAGTTTGATGTAGTGGTTAGAGCTTCAGAGCAGGGTCTAAAAGACCCAGGTTCTAATCTCCAACTGGCTGTGGAAATTCACGGTGATTTTGGACCAGTCACATATTTGCAGCCTACCCTACCTTACAGGGTTGTTGTGAGTATAAAAAGGAGAGGAGACTATAGTAAGCTGCTTTAGTCCCTACTGTGGAGAAAGGTGGAGTCTAAATGAAGTAAATAAATAATAAATATACATATAATATAATAAATAAAAATACAGGTTGTTGAATAGCTGAGAAGATGAGAATGAGGCAGGAAAAGGGGAGATGGTTAGCAGGTTGCCAGGAGTATGGAAAGAGGAAATAGTTTGGGGAGGGGGATAGAGAAGAAAGTGAGGTGCCACCTTACAAGCCCTTGAGGGTTCCCTACCATGGTAACAGTCGTGGCCCAGTGGCCGGCACCATGCAACTGGGCAAGCAGCCTTTGACATGGCCGACCATCATCTCCTTGACCACTGCCTCACCGACATTGGAATTTGGGGTGTAGCCCTTCAATGGCTCTGCTCTTTTCTACAGGGTCGGAGACAGAGGGTATCGCTTAAGGGGGAGATATCGCAGTGGCACCCTTTGGGCCTTTTTGGCCCTGGCCCCAGCCTGGTGGAACTCTCTTTCGCATGAGACTAGGGCCCTGCGGGATCTTAAACAAGTCTGCAAGGCCTGCAAAATGGAGTTGTTCCACCAAGCCTATGGTTGAGGACAGCTATGGTTTTTTGTCTATGCTGGCCTCTCCCCCTTTTCCTTTTCTATACTGTGGTCATACCATCAATGGAATTGGGGCCCTGGCTGCCTGAGGGCCACAGCGATTTTAAGATTTAAGCACCACCTATTTATTATTTATTGTTTTAAAGTTTCTGAATCATGTGTGGTTTTATTGAGAATGATTTTACTGTTTTCGACAGAATTGTATGGTTTTATATGTTAGCCGCCCTGAGCCTGGTTTTGACCAGGAATTGAGGTGGATTATAAATTGAAAAACAAACAAACAAACAAACACTTTTCCTAGGTAGAGGCTGTATTGGAGGGTGGACTCTAAGGCTTTATACCCTGCTGAGGTTGCTTCCCTAACCATACCTTGCCTTTCAAGGCTCCATCCCCAAATCTCCATGAATTTCCCAACCTGGAGCTGGCAACCCTAAGGGGGAACTGAATTCTGTAGTTGTGAAATCTTTTGTGATTCCAGGAGATCTCCAGGCCCAACCTGGAGGTTGGCAACCCTTGAAGGACAGAAGGAAATAGGAAAATGAGAGAGGTTATGGGGGCTTTCAGGAAAGGGAAAGAGGAAATAGTGGGGGAGATGGAAATGAGATGCCTCCCACAAGGCCTTGCAGGTTCTTACTTGTACTACGTATTTTTGCAACTATAACATACCATTCAACATTTCACATGTGAAAATAGGCAAGCTATTAAGGTGGTGTTGGAGGAGAGTGTTACGGATTCCGTGGACTGCAAAAAAAACAAATCAGTGGGTTATAGATCAAATCAAGCCTGAACTGACCCTAGAAGCTAAAATGACTAAACTGAGGCTGTCGTATTTTGGTCACGTCATGAGACGACAAGAGTCACTGGAAAAGACGTCATGATAGGAAAAGTTGAGGGCAGCAGGAAAAGAGGAAGACCCAACAAGAGATGGATTGACTCAATAAAGGAAGCCACAGCCTTCAATTTGCAAGATCTGAGCAAGGCTGTTAAAGAAAGGACATTTTGGAGGACTTTCATTCATAGGGTCGCCATGAGTCGGAAGCGACTTGACGGCACTTAACACACACACATTAAGTTTTAATATCAAGAATGACTTCATGTCTCACTGCTAGACACTCTACACTATTTGCTGTGCTGGTTTACTCTATAAATAACCTATATTCCACTGATTAAAAAAAATATTATGCTCCTTCGGTTATTGATACACTTGAAAAACATAACTAATATATTATCCACAGTTCAAAATTTACTCAGCACCTGCAGTGAAATCATAGATTGGCACTGCCTGCTGCTTTATTGTTTGTTTACCAACATGATCACTAGAGATAAGAATGATATATCCATTGCCCCATCAGAGTCTTAGTGCAATCCTACGCAGTGGGCTTAGTCTGGAGTAACTCCTCAACGGAGTCTTGCACTATTAATTTTTGATGGATTTAGAGGAAGGAACTGAAACAACCATTCTAGTAACTCAGAGTAAAAGCAAAACTAGGGACAGTGATTTACCAAGTGCATGGATCAGTAAAGGACCTGCCCTGGTAAAAGGGGGCAGTTGGAGCATATAATGTGAGCATGTCACTTTATCTTGTGAATCTTTCCAGGAAAGTACTTACATTAGGTCTCAGTTCAGCTGCCATTTTATAGTACTTTTCAGCTGCTTCATTGAGGCTAGCTTGTCTATCAGAACAGAGAAAAACAAATATTACAGTTGAATTCACATTGAGAACACAATCTGCAGATAAATCATGAAAAAATTATTTGCTCTGTATAATTAATCCCTTCTAAACATTATATAATTCATGTGAATCCCTTTTGATATTCACATTTTTAAGCTAATTTACATTATAAACTTCCACTTGACTTTTTAGGCAATTATAAAAATGGATTGATGGCACATTCCAAACAACTGATTCAAATTCAAGCGTAACATGAATTAATCTCACAATTAAACTTTATGGTTCTTGAATTTTAATATGCTTCTCGAACAAACAAACTGAAACCATCCCCAATAAGTAGTAATTATATTGGCAAGAAAAACAAGGGATTTCCCCCCCTCTTTGTAGTGCAACTAAAAAAATAGACCTTTATCAGATCTATGAGAAGAATTTTCAGATTGAGAGACTGATGATCATTCAGCTTATTAAACTTATTTAGTAATGCAAACAAACCACACAAGTTTGCAGAAAGGATACCGTATGCTCATTGAGAAATCCCAATGTCCACTTTCATGACTAAGCCAAAACCACTCATTTATTGTCAGCAACATTTTTGCATGGGCTGAAAAAGGTCTGAAAATAAATGAGAAAAGTACCACTAAACTTCAGACCACAAGAAAAAATAAAAGAGGCTAACCACAAAAAGCTGCTAGAAACAATTTTTATTTGTTCAAGTCTTCCATAATGTGTTGCCTGGTCCTGGTGCTCAAACATCAGGTGTAGTAACTTGGAGAACATGAACAAATAAATATTTTTATACCTTTTTGGAAGGTTTGCCTCTTCTTTTTTTCTTCTGAGCTTCCCCTTGAGACCTGAGAAATACAGTCAGGGTGCCCTAATATATGCCTCATGCTGCTCAGACAGGCCAAAACACTGTCAAAGGCACTGGAAAGGAAATGCTTCAAGCCTACCCTGTTGGGACACAACAACTATAGTACTAGTGGAAAGAACTGGATGTCAACTAGGAGCGTGCATTCGGATATACCGAACCGAAAAAAGGGCACCATTTCAATGGAGTCAAAAAAGCTGAATCCAGAAAAAGCTGGAAATTTCCAGCTTTTTTCTGGCTTTTTCGGGTCCATTATATCATATGGGGAATCTTTGTGGAGTTCTGGGAGGGGGGCAGCTTTTAAGCCAGAGGCACCAAATTTGCAGCATAGCTGCAAGTGACTCTCCTTAGAAGAACTCCCAAGTTTGGCAAAGATGGACTCTGGGAGACCAATTTTATGGGCCTCCATTTTTTCTCCTTTCTAAACAACGGAGAATGGATGGGGCACCCTCTTTGGGGACCCATACAATTTGACCTCCTGACCCAATCTTCACCAAACTTGGGGGTTCTTCTAAGGAGAGTCACCTGCAGGTATGCTGCAAAACTGGTGTCTCTACCTTAAAAAGCTGCCCCCCTCAGAGCCCCACAAAGATTTTCCATAAGGTTTAATAGACCTGAAAATGTTTGGATATTTGAAAAAAGCTGGGGGGGGGGGACCCATATCAGTATAAGGGCTCTTTTTTATTTTCTGAAAATTTTCAGATCTATTAAACTCTAATCTGGGTAACCCCCCCCCAAAAAAAAATGGTGCACACCCCTAATGTCAACACCACCTTCTTCTTCCTCTTGTTATTCTCATTACATCTTCTATCTCAATTAGTCACACTGGGGATCTCAAGCAATTGAGGAATCGTGATGCTATGTAGATACTTAGGTTTGACTACGACATTACATCATAACGAGGGTAAAGAAAATCAGTTATCAGTGAAGGTGATGTTTCCTGGATATTCACATGGATGATCCCAGCAAACTGGGGATCACATGGTGAATGCCATGATTTCACAATGCTGCAAATCAGAATCAGCTGTGTGTGAGCATCACTGCATGCAAACAAAGCCAATTCATAAACCTTGGCTTTCTTCCTGAATAGGTGTTCACCTCTTTTTTGATATCATCACCAAAACTGTCAAAGGGAAAGATGTTTTTGATGCTGATAAAAGTGTTTGGAGATAAGTACTTCAGTTTTGGCTCTGAGTTAGTTTTCACACATCTGAAAATTCAAAGAAACCCCCTAAGAACTGCAACTAGCTACATCTGTGTCTATCATGTGTTATCATTCATGATAATACATTTCAAACAGTTCAGAAAAGACATGGCATGGTCAACTCATGCTTCCTTGCTTTAGAAGAAAATAATTTACAATATCATTTGTTCAAAACAAAATATTTAGTAAAACACAAATATTAAGTAAATCAATATTATATGATAAAAGTATACATATTAGGAAGTATTCAACTTATGAAATAATAGGTATTCTTTCATAATGAAACTGTTCATACTATACCAAGTCCATGTTGGGGACACATGGATTTCTGTACTGGGGACTCAATTCCCAGGCACACAGGGGACTGGAAACATGATACATGGGGAGAAGGAGCTTCAGCCTTTCTCATCTAATCTGAAATTGTCAGTGTCGCTATTCGCCCCATTAGGAAAGCTTATGTAGAATCCTTAATACATTATATTTCCCCAGTGAGGCAAATAGGGACTTCTCTGGGACTCTTTCAGGTCAGAAAAATTACATGGCAAAAAGACTTAAACCCCTACTCCCTGCATGTTGTGGTCTCAATCCAAATTGAGCCCCAAATGCCTAGAAATTTGCCTTGTGAAACTCGAGGCATGTGTCTGATCCAAAGTCCTTATGCTGGTTATGTGTGGACTTTAGAACGTGTGAATCAGCTTTAAGACACCAAAAGAAACAACTAACCTGAGCATGTGGGCAGCATTGAAAACCACATCAAACTCTGTGTTATCCAACTCAGCTGCTTTCTTTGCCATCTCTGCTGCTTCTATCAAGCGTGATTCTTCTAGCAGAAACTGACCTGAAAGACAGGACTGATATGAACTCAAGAAGGAAAGCACACACAATGCTTCAAATAAAGCATGTAAAAAAAGTCAGAAAGAAGTTTTCATTAAAAAGAAAACAGGACCAAACAAACTCTATACTGTATTCCTGGGAGTTAGCATATTAATTAATTTCTATATAACTACCAGCAAATTATCATTTATTATTTACTTATTGAAATTTTCATTTTGGTTTTTAGTTCTGAGAACCTGCAAAGTGGCTTATGAACATAATACGTCATCCTGCAGAAGATCCACATATTTTAACCCAAACAAAAAAGTTTCTTTTCATAATCTTTTGTGAGGGTTGAACAAAACTCAAAAGCAAGTCACAGAAATGAGAAACCTTAGATGTTTCATCAACCATACCACCAGCTGCCAAATAAATGGTTGTGGTGGGGGGACTTTTAGTAAGTATTTCCTTTGACAATATCAGAATAGAGTAAAGGTAAAGACAGCAGGGAAGAATTATAAGAAAATATTTTTTTGTTCATTTCACCCTCTATATAAAAATTTCAGGGTGGTTTTTTTCCAACACGCATAAGGGTCAAAATGACCACATCATCATCAGAGGATATATACACTGTAATTTACAAATTACTACAAAGGGTGGGGTTGAGAAATGAAACACCATTACATAAATCGATCTCATCAGGAATATACCAAGTACAGAGTTGTATAACATTATTTAATATTATTAGGTTCATTAATAGTCTGTCTTTTTTTACTGGGATTCAAACTTGATTTCAAATATGATAAAAACATTCCATCATTCTGCAAATGACTTACAAAATATAATAAAAGCATTTGAATCTAGCAGAAAAGATTCCTGGAAAAACACAATAATGCAGTGGGCCTGGACAGATTATAAGTAGGAGAAAGACTAGTCAGTTTGCAAAGGACAAAATATGATAAAACAATTAAGTCTAACAGCAAAGTTTCTTAATAAAAGAAAATAATACAGTAGGTGTGGGACTGAACACAAGTATACAAAAAAGAACACCCTCTCCAAGGCACCTTTGAAAACAAAGTTCTATTGTTCCCACCCAATTCTTCTGGGTCTTAAGAAGAGAGCAAGAAGTAGAGCATATATAACACCACAAGCTAAGAGCAGTTCAACAATGGCTGATTACCTAGACTCCATGAATTTATCCAGTCTCCTTTTAACACCATCTAAACTTGTAACCATTACTAAATGCTGTGGCTGTAAACTCCATAAGTTAATTAGTATTGCATGGAGAAATCTGAACGAAGCTACCACTCATCAAATTTTCATTCTGTGACCCCGAGTTCAGTATTATGAGAGCAAAACAAGTTCATTATTGAGCCAGCGTGGTGTAGTGGTTAAAAGCCGTGGGTTCAAGCAGTGGACTCTGATCTGGAGAACCAGGTTTGATTCCCCACTCCTCCACATGAGCGGCGGAGGCTAATCTGGTGAACTGGATTTGTTTCCCCACTCCTACACACGAAGCCAGCTGGGTGACCTTGGCCTAGTCACACTCTCACAGCCCCACCCACCTCACAGGGTGTCTGTTGTGAGGAGAAGGGAAGGTGATTGTAAGCCGGTTTGAGTCTTAGAATCATAGAATCATAGAGTTGGAAGGGACCATCAGGGTCATCTAGTCCAACCCCCTGCCCAATGCAGAAAATTAACACCTACCTCCCCCCCACGTCCCCACGTCTTCCTTAAGTGGTACAGAAAGTCAGCATATAAAAACCAACTACTACTCCTCTTCCTCTTCTTCTTCTTCCTTTACATCATATATAATTTTATAAATCATTTTCATGTTGTCTCAAGTTAAATAGCTCTCATTCTTGAGGATCTTACATGCCAGTACTTACTTGCTTCTGTTCAGGGAACAATCCATCCATTGTTTCCTGTTTTTTAACCCTTTACAGTCAGGATTAACAGTGCAGTCATAAGCAGAGTTACACCGTGGTAAGCACATTGACATCAATTCGTAGAAGGATATAACACTGTTTTAGAATTACACTTTACATCTATAGTTATCTCCCCTTCCCTGTCAGATCTACAAAGTGAGCTGTTTTAAATATATAATAATTGATTAGGTCTATGACCGCAGTGAGCTGTTTATGATATCTAGACATTCTGCGTCATTCTAAACAACTGCACATGTACTTGTCAATGTGAGGGTAAATTCTTCTATTCTCTCCTTTGGTTGCCTCACTAATCTGTTTTCCTATTTCAAGACACCCTGTAGAATTTTGGTCAGTTAACCAATAATACATCCCCAGTACTATTGGATCCTTCAGGGGTTAGTATTCAATCACACAGATTCTGCGGTCAAGTTTATTTTTGTTAGGTTTTCTGGTTTCCTGCTCTATATGCCTTGACACCCAGTATATTTCCACCCTCAACTGGCCGTATTTATACAGCTCATATTCAGGTAACCATACTCCACTGATTTTATCCATTCTACAAAAAAATTGTAATGCTCATTATATCTATGCTGTTGTTTAGCAACAAGCACTCCAGTTCTCCCATCCTGACTATAAATACTTAGATCTTGTTTTTGTTTCCAAGCATCCATTTTCTCCTTTAACACTCTGATATCTTTACAAGACTAGGCTTAACTTAATTCTGTCTGATGTCACATTCTTCTAGCCTGTTCTCATTTAGATTAACTGGAACGTTTATGCCTGCATCTATTAGGGATGCTTCCTTGTTCCTGTCAGATTTCTCTGAGAAGTTAGTTCACTGCTTAGTGACTTTTTCGGCATCAAGAGCAAACATCCAGGTTCATACTGGCTCAAGTGGCAGCCATCTCGTTTTAACACGATTGGCTTATCCCAGTTTTTCCCTCGGTGCCTAATAAACCTAAGTACTCATTAAGATGCCTAATCTCAGCCTTTCTAGTTGATTCTGACATAAACCCATTAGGCAAGTTTCATAGCTCAGTGAAATTTGAATTCTGGTACAAAGAGCCCTGTGGCGCAAAGTGGTAAGCTGCAGTACTGCAGTCCAAGCTCTGCTCATGACCTGAGTTCGATCCCGATGGAGTCGGTTTTAGGTAGCCGGCTTGAGGTCGACTCAGCCGTCCATCTTTCTGAGGTCGGTAAAATGAAAACCCAGCTTGCTGGGGGTAAAGGGGAGAAGACTGGGGAAGGCACTGGCAAACCACCCCGTAAACAAAGTCTGCCTAGTAAACGTCAGGATGTGACGTCACCCCATGGGTCAGGAATGACCCGGTGCTTGCACAGGGGACCTTTACCTTTACAAATCCAGTACTCTGTGATTACAGTACTGGATCCACTGTAAAGCAGTCACCTGGACATCTAGTGGCCAATGGCCTGGACATCTGACTCTGCAGGTGGTCCAGAGTTACAGAACTGTCAATAGTATCAAAAGCTTCTGATGACTCAAAGACAATCAACACGGTCATTCTCTCCAATTCGACTCTGTACCCAGATTTTCCACAAGAACCATCAAGGCAGACTAAGATCATTGTAGTAGAATTAGCATATGTTAATAGCTGTAATAAATAACAACAACAATCAAAGCCCATATCCCAGAACAACAGAAAAGATCTACTGGGTCATTGAGCAAAGGATCCATCAAACAACCAATTATTATTCCTAGTGCTTTGAAATTTTGTACTCTATTTTATTTTTAAAATGGGAAACAAAAAAATTGATGCCAAAAACTCTTTTAGCACTGCAGGACTCCCTTATACTGTTCTGTTTGCAATAACAGACTGATATGTATTGTGATTTATTAACTGCATGCTATATTAACCAGAGTGAACAAAGAATAAAATTAAAAACATTAACTAACAAAAACTCTGCAGGTTAGGCTACAGAGAACTGCACACTACATGATCAGTTGTAAATTACTTCAAGTGAGTGCATAATTACAGTAATTTAATGTGAATAATCAATTTTATTATAAAAACAGAATCATTAAGCGATTTGCAATTATTAGGAAAATGTATTATTCAAAGGAAATTAACTTCAAGTCTCAACAGTTATTAATAAAAAGAGTATTATTTAGAAGAACATCTTTTTTGCTTCCTATTAAGTACTTCTCTTTTGGAGATGTTGGATTTTAAACCTTCCCTATTTTTAACCTTATCTGAATTTACATTTGAGTACTACTGGTACAATTTTATCTTCAAGATTCAATATATTCTAAACCACTGGTCTTCAGAATTTCCAGACCTGGAACCCACTGTCAGCACCCTGGTGGGAGCATGAGATCTACCAAGCTGTAAGCTTGTGACAGAAACCACATACCAACATAGTTATATGACAGGAAGATGAGCCTCTCTGGAATCTGCCTTTCCTAAAAGGGAATACTCTCCATTCCCATCCTGCCACTATTCTCAAAACGTATGCCTAGAGAGGCAGGAAGATAGGGTCATTGCTCCTTGTGTGCACTACCTTTTCAAAGGGAACAAAAATAGCAGCTGTATAGAAAATGGCAGATCTTCAAAAGAAGAGAATGGATATGGGATAGTTGCATAAACATGAGAAAAAAACCCATTTAAACACCCCAAAACAGAATGCAATATTGCCGAATAATTAATAGCTATTTATCACTTTTGTCTCCTTAGTATGCAACACTACTTCTAGGGATACTGCTTTCAGTTTAATTTCCTCTTGATTATTCTTTGAGATTTACATTAGTAAAACTGATGTATTTCACTGTCATTTATCATAGATATATAAGGATCATGATTAATGATGTTGTTATCCCCAGTAGTAGAGGGAAAATGTCCTATGTATCTAGCTATGTTTTTGTACAAAAAGCAAAATAAATAAGTAATTGGAGATAAATTATACATATTCCTTGCCACATAAGAACATAAGAAAGGCCCTGCTGGATCAGACCAAGGCCCATCAGTCTGTTCACACAGTGGCCAACCAGGTGCCTTTAGGAAGCCACAAACAAGACGAGTGCAGCAGCACCATCCTGCCACATATTTTATTATGAGCAGCAGGAAGAGGAAAAGGAGACTATGGGTTATTTAATCAAGAAATAAATTTGATTTAAAAAATTATACCTAAACTGGCACAGATTTATAGAGCATTTATATGGATTTCTGCCCATGAAGTATGACTGTCTTACGTCCTGCTGCAGTCTAAAATGCCCCCTGAAATTCTGCTCACATTATCAGCATTTTAGGACATACTTTGGGTTACATCTGGAAGGGGAAAGCAGAAAATTGCATTCTGCAAGCAGAAATCCTTGGATCCAAGTCATAGCTTATAGGTAATATACATGAAAATGTACATGATCACCACAAACCAAATCTAAGTGCTGCTTACTTAGTGCAACACCACTAAGTTATTCTATTCTCAATGAGATTTCATGACCTAACTTAACCTCATTCTTTCTTGTGTCAATTTAGTGGTTCTCTATTCTACTTTCTATAGAAACAGAGATCCCTGGCAGCCAGCTTTCATCAATGTGTACAATTTAGCTGTCACCTTCAGCTGCAGCACCCACAAATTTCCCCATTTCTTTTTATGTCTTGCATCTCTGATATTTCTGCCTGGATATTTCAAACCCAGCAAAGCAAAGATTAATTCCCTATATTTTTTCATCTAGATGCCTCCATTATAGTCCAAGAAGCAACCACACATTTTTGCAGTAATCTTTCCTCCCACCTGATGTCACAGGATGGTAAGCTTCATAACAAATGAACTGTGTGTTGTGCACCAACTACAAATAAACTTGTTTCAGGGGAAGCCCTTCATCAAAATCATTGTACTAATGAAAATTCATGAGCCAGCAAGTCATCAAAATTATATGCATGCCTGAATGTAAATGTAGGGGTTTTGTAGCATTACATAGATGAAAACTAATCTCTAGGATCTCGCCATAATGGATATATATGGGGTTGCATTACAGAATTACATATTGTCAGCAAAATAGCAGTTCTGTTGGTGGTACATCTCCATTTGTAATTTTTGCCACTTCTACCTCCCATGGAGACTCCCAATTTAAGAACATAAGAACATAAAAAAAGCCATGCTGGATCAGACTAAGGCCATCAGGTTCATCAGTCTGTTCACACAGTGGCCAACCAGGTGCTTCTAGGAAGCCCACAAACAAGATGACTGCTGCAGCAGCATCCTGCCTGTGTTCCATGTCTCCTAATATTATAGCCATAGAGAGAATAGGTCTGCATCGTGACTAATATTCATTTTTACTAGTAGTCATGGATAGTCCTATCCTCCATAAGCATGCCCACTCCCCTCTTAAAGCCTTCCAAGTTGGCAGCCACATCCTGGAGCAGGGAGTTCCACAGTTTGCTCCACACATTCTTCCTGGGCATCCATAGAAGTGAACAGTGGGAGAGGGGAGTAATAAAGTGGCCTTCATCTAGTTCATCCCCCCTTGTGCTGCTCAGGATCCAAGTCATAATGCATAGCCTGCTCCTAAGGCTGTACTGAGAAGACAACACACGGATTTCAATAGGTCTTAGTTTAAGACAAGTGCATGTAGGACAACAGCTTTCAGAATCCAAATGTCTGAAGAACTTACTTTGCAGTAGGACACAGCCACAGGCAATGCACTTAGAAGCCCAACCTGTACTTTCTACCACAGGGCACAATGACCTATCATATTTGATGATTTAAAAATGAACTTGATCAGGAGCTCACATGGGAAAACCATATTTTAAGTTGTATCAACAGCCATTCTACTGAAGCACTTAAGGCACTGCATAGTCTAAAGGAAAGGCCCATACTTATACACTTACTCTAGTTTTACTTCTAAACTTACTCTACTTTTCAGGAACCACTCGCACAGAAACTCCAGAAAAATTTCCTCTCAACAGCATAAAGCACTAGAATCTCAAGTGAGCTAATACCGAAGAGGTTTATATTTCCCCTCTTCTTTAATGCATTAGTGAACAGGTTGGATTCCATAGCAATTTCATACATTATGCAAAGGCACAACCAAATTTCCCAGCAAGCCTGTCAGAACCTCCTCTATCCACACACCCTGTTCTAACTCTTCCTTTTGGTTTCATAACAAACCTGTGACAAGTTGTGATCCACTTTGGGGTCCTAACCCACAGACTGAGAACCACCGGTCTATGAACAGCAATTAAAATGAAACAATCATAAAATCAGTAAAACAAAGACTTCAAAAACCAACAAAGGAGTACCCTATTACGCAACTAGAGCTCTATCACACAGGAAACCTTGCATGAAAAACAAAAGTTGGCCATTTATGCATGGGAAGTTTTGCCTTGGATTTGCCACTCTTTAGATGCACATTTTCCCCATTCAAATTCTCAATGCTCAACAATAAGCCCCCATGCAGAGTTTTGAGAATTCAGATGGGGAAAATGTGCATCTAGAGAGCAGCAAATCCAAGGCAAAACCTCCCGTGCATAAATAGCCTTTTAAGTTATCTGATTTCTAAAGCTGCTCTTGATCTGAATGATTTCCACTTTCTAAACATATGTCTACTGCTCATTTACACACAATAGTTGGAACCAGAAAGTGCAATTAAATTGCTATACAAAAATATACTGCACAATAGCTGATTTTTCTCCACATCTATTAAATTAATTCCCTCTATTTTTTATCAGCAGGTTTTATCTTTAATTTCTGAATTTCCTGTCACCACACGAGAAGCAGTATAAAAAGGGAATAACAAAGTATCTGTTTAGAATCAACTTCTACAAAAGATTTTAAACATCCAACATAAAAATGTAACCAACCCTCACTGTATTATGCTGTCTTTACTTAAACAGAGTATTAACAATGGAGACTTCAACCTTGACTGATCAAGCAACACACTGCATGAGGACACTTATTTATATTAATGGACTGCCATCACAACATGTGCACATTGTGCCTTTGTGTCTATGGTTGGAGCATCTGTTAAGGGATCTTCAAGTACAGTTGAAGGCTATATGCTTGGCACTGTACTCATGGAACACAAAAAAACCCTTGTCTTTTGTCCTCCATATAGGTGGTCAGTGCTTTCAAAAATGACAGTTGTAAATATCTGATGGTGGAAGTGGTGATCTTTATAGTTTAAAATGCTTGCAAGAAGAACCTTGGATGTCCTGGACTGATGCTACCGTGGAATATTGTCCATTGGCCCACCCAGCATCAAGTAGTGCTAGCTCAAATATATAAAGAGAGCCATGAACCTTTCAGCACTTAAGAAATATTTATTTCCCTCCTTTTCCAATCAAGTGTGCCAACAATTTTGTGCTTTAATTTGAAACCAAGACCAATTTCTAAAGGAAATGGGCCTTTTGATTTACACATAGGAATGGATAAGAAGTTTTTTCTGGCATGCTTACATTTTCCCTTTACAGTAATATTCTGCTAGCTGCAGTTTTTTTAATCATTGATCTAACTCTTCCTTGATCACAGTAAACTAGAATATGCAAGGAAACACTGTTTATTGAAAACATACCGTAATGCATATAACAATTTCCCTTGGTAGGGTCCAGTTGAATTGCCTTCAAGAAATACTTTTCGGCCTCACTCTTACGACCCTTGATGAAAGAAGAGAAATATAGATTATTGGAGGATTATTGGAGACAAAGTCATTGCAATTTTGCCATGTGTAATGTACCATAAGAGAAGTATGCACAGGAAAAACATATGTAACTAATATCTTCTAGATTTCACTGAATAACTGGATTATCTATGAACACAAAGATTGCTCAATTCTTCCCTGCTTTACTCATTAATCCACACACTTCCATTATTATTATTCCTTTTATGCTAAATCAATACTATAAAAAATAATAATAATCATTTTTCATAGGGCTGGGCTTATCCATCCTTTTACTGTCCTGATTGAAGTCTTTTTGAAAAGTGTACTGGGATCTGTCTTTTCAAGATTCATCCTCTTGGAATCTCCTGCTACAGACCCTGGGCTTAATCCAAAAGCTTTCATCATTAGGGATGTGCATTTAGTATATCCAAGCCTAAAGAATACTTCAAAAATACCTTACCAATATTTTGAGGGTATTTTTCCCAGCCAAATATACATCAGAGAATCTCTAAAAAACCTGAAAACCTCGAGTTTATTCAGGATTACTTGGGTATGCCAAATAGCAACATTTAAAGGGCTCTCTATACATGAACATATGAACACATGAAGCTGCCTTATACTGAATTAGACCCTTGGTCCATCAAAGTCAGTATTGTCTACTTAGACCAGCAGTGGCACTCCAGGCACTCCAAAACAAAACAAGCACGTAAACTACGAGTTGAATGTTGAAACAGATTTTGTGATTTCAATGAGACTGGTTCAGGGGGAATATATTGTTATGGTATTAGTGATGCTATGTTTAGTAATTGTTTCTACTGCGTTTTAACCTTAAGTATACGTTGGGTGTTGTAAATTGATTATGTGTTGTTGTATTATGTATTATTGTTATGGTTAAGCTCAAGACCTTTGGTCAAAGGAGCTAGTAAATAAATGGAAATGGAAATGGTTTCAGCCAGAGGACTTTCACATCACCTACTTGCCTAGTCCCTTTAACTGGAGATGCCGGAGATTGAACCTGGGACCTTCTGCATGCCAAGCAGATGCTCTACCACTGAGCCATGGCCCCTCCCCTACAGTTGCCCAATGACCTTTTGCTGCCTTTAGACTGGTCTCCAGGGCAACAGGAGGGAGGTATGTGCAGCACAGGGAGATGTTGGAGGTGGTGCTCACTCAGTCATCAGCCACCCCAAACCAAAATTACATGTTGAAAATAATACAGCTGCACCAAAACTGTTCTTCAACTTGTTGGAAATGAAAGGGATAGATTAGAATAGGGACCTATGTGTCTGACAGAAACCAGCAGAACCCACAGAAGCACCATCAATAATGAAACCAATCTGTATGTATGTAACATTCTTTTTTGCAGGGGTGAGTGGTGGGAGGAGAGCCTGTAATGAAGGGCAGCTGCAGCACCTAAAGCTCATCCTCTGAGGCAGTGATTGTGGGCAGACTGCTGGGAGGGGAGGATGAGGATATACACAAAAACCCCTCCCTCTCACTTTCTGAGGCCTTCCTTGGGGAAATGATGGTATGTAGGTTTGTCAATGGATTGCCTTTGGTTCTGCTGAGTTTTCAAAAGTGCCCCCTTGTGCTTAAGATGGTTTTTCTGGGCTTCTGTGGATTGCCCTTGGTTCCGGGGGGGGGGGAAAGCACCCTGCTGGGATTCTCTGGTTTGACTTTGGTTCTGCTGGGCTTCAAAGGTGGCACTCTATACTTAAGATTGTTCTGCTGGTTCTAGAAAAACCTGCAGAGATCCTCTGGTTTGACAGTGGGGTGGGAGGCATTGACCAGTGATTGCTGCAGCATGCCTCTTTGCTTTTGTTCTGCAATAAAAAGGCTGTTTTCCCCCATTGGAAACAATGAAGAATGGATGGGGGTACCTTCTTTGGAGGCCCATTGAACTGAACCACTGACCCAATCTTCTTGAAACTTGGGGGTTCTTCTTTGGAAAGGCACTAGCAGCTCTGCTGCACGTTTGGTACCTCTAGCTTAGAAAACAGCCGCCCTCAGACCCCTGTATAACTTCACCATAGGCTATAATGTAGCTGAATAAATTCAGATTCTCGAATAAAACCTGGATCTAAGCACATGCCAGTGTTGTAATTTGGGGATATTAGGATTACCCATATTTTTCGGCTCCAGTATACTCAATTCTGAAAAATATCATTTTTTTAAATGCACACCCCTATTCACCATTCAAAAACTTAGATTCCTGGGATTCCCCTTGCATATGTTTTTCAAGCACTAAATAGAGAACTCCAAGTTAGTTCAGCATTGAATAGTGGTCTCCAAGTTAGTTGAGGTACAGCTTCATATACTGGAGGTACTTGTTTTACAGTTGTCCTATTTAACCTTGTAGCCCACAAAATCAGGGCTGTGGCAGAAAATATGTTCCTCAGGACATCCCTACAACTGGGAAATTGATTAGCAGAAAATACAGTTCATGTTGTCCCTGTACTTTTTCTTATCAGCCAAGGTGAGTTGATACTTGCCTTAAAGTGCCTCCGTATAGATGCAATGTTGTGATAAAATGATTTAAAATCCTAAACAAAACAGTAAACTGGAACGCAGGGAGGCTAAAAGCCAATACCTATGCAAATGTTTTCCTACTGAGAGTTTCCTCACATTGATAAAAAGTTCCATGCTTAAGTTTTCTACCAAGTCCAGCCTATATTTAAATCTTTCATTCCACATGAGGAAATTGTGGTGAGTGAAATAAAGAAAA
The DNA here is from genome assembly GCF_029931775.1 of Euleptes europaea. NCBI lineage: Eukaryota > Metazoa > Chordata > Lepidosauria > Squamata > Sphaerodactylidae > Euleptes > Euleptes europaea. The sequence goes on along the minus strand of NC_079314.1, from coordinate 78,191,856 downwards.
CAATACACACAAGGGGAGAAAATAAATGGGAAAAAAAAGAAAAATAGGAATTGCCCAGCAGAACTACAGAGATCATTTGGATTACAAATACCACTACACATTAAAAAGAAACATAGGGCATTGAAGCTATCATTCTCTGGCAAAGGTTTCATGTCACAAAGCATTCTGCAGCAGGTCTCCAAAACTGCAGCCCCAGACTGGAATCCATTGCTAATGAATTAAAGTTTATATACCTTGCACCACTGCCCTGAAACAGAACACTATTAGTCTTGGGAAGCTAATTATCATGTCTCATTGCACACTTAGGTTTCTCATCCTACAGGAAAAGAACAGTTTGCTCTTGCTTATTAAACTTCTGTCTGCAGTATGACTTCCACTGAGACCAAAAAGCAATGTCAAATGCTATTTTTCAGCTAATCAATTCTACAGAATATGTTAGCACAATGGTGTACTTAGCTTCTTCTTGCAGTTGCTGTGGTAGTCAGTGTTAAAGTCATTGGCCAATTGGTAGGTGGATGCCGTAAGGAACTACAACTCAATATGAGGCCAACTATAAGAAGTAAGGGTTCTAAGAGACAAACCATGCTCATTAACAGAAAAGGGAACAGAAAACGTTTCCTATTCTGTCCCTCTGCATGGGAGACTGCTGCAGGTCATCTCTTCAACTTCAATGTAATTTGTCTATACACAAAATCTGTTAAAATAATTACAAGGGAACTTTCATACTCTAGCCAAATACTATTTTTTTCAGTGTCATTTTCCTGTTCTTTTTAAAGAACTATTAAGGACACCCGTTTGAGAGCTTTTTTGTCAGTCACACAATACAGAATCTAATCATTTGACAGGATCAGGCTCGTTGAGTGCTAACTTTTGGCATTTACCAAACTTACATCTTCTGTCAGACAATAATATAAATGTTCCCTTTCTTAGTATCACCTGAATAACAACATATGTAAACTGAAATAGTCAGATTTACAGAGCAATAGCTGACTTTTATACGAACTCATTCTGGTTTAGGACCGTAATAAATATTCACTTACTTATACCAACTCCATAACAGGAATTTAATACAAGGAGGACCAAAATATTGGAGAATCGCATATAACAAAATCTTTTATCAGTTAAGTCAGAATCTGAACTGAACTATTCAAGTATGTCATAACCATATTGTACCACTGCATGCAGATTCTTCAGTGATGTGTTTAGCTGCCTGACTAATGCCATTTTCTTTGCATTTTAAATGGAATTATTTCCAGATTAGCAATTGGGTATTAAGATATTATGAACTTTTCTAGTACATGCTATGGTTTGATCTCAACACAGACTGGATATGAACATGCATTTATTTAATAATGGTTTCTAAGAAGTGAACAGCTGGTTACAATCTAAGGTTTAGTTCTCATGTAGCCCAGCGGTACTTAATTAATGGTGCGGGTACTACATGCTTTTGGAGAATTAGATCCATGACAGATGCTTAACCTAGACTAATGACCCCATTCCTGTGATGGGAAAGTTCATTCCTTCTGCCACCCTTGTAATGTAATATGAACTTTGTAGATTTGCCTGAAGTGACACCTGAGGAGTGAAGGATTTGAGAAAAGGTTATTGTTCCTCTAAAGGCCGTGGATGTTGCCCTGATGAAGGATACATCCACCAAACACCTAGGATCTGTATTTGAGAAACAACCACTGCCAGAAAGAATAATGGACACAAGTACAAAGAGTTTCTAGCTACAACATTAGCAATTACTGCCAAAACACCAACATTAGGTACAAAACTGAACTGGACCACAGTGACTCCCAAATATCACTAAGCGGATTTATCAATGAAATTTCAGCTGAAATCCTTAGGCCATTTCAGAGCAGCTTCGGATGGTAACAAAGCTCCAAAGCCAGCAGATCTGGAGATACACTGGCAGAATGCTATGGCAGTGTAAGCCCAATGCTGGCACTACTATGCCAGTGCAGAAACAATGTAGCACCCAAAATAAGATTCCCAGGAGTGTGTTTGGGAAGGAATAGGACACAGTCAGCATCTTATGATCTATCAGCCTAGATCCTAGAGGTGGGATAAATATAAATATTGCCAATGAATGTGATAGGAGAGAAAAATAAATGTCCAGACTGTCCTCCCATCATGTAACTTAATACAGTGATTAAATATTCAGCCAAACAGTGTAGCTGTACAAAAAAACCTTGCCAGGACACACAAATCTCAGATGACAAATGGTAATCCCATGCTACAAATGTTTAAAACTCTTCATAGTGCCAATAACATCTATCTGTAATGCTGATGAGGTCTTGTTAGCATTAATGTAGCCACATGTGTATACTACATGAAAGCCTTGTACAGAAAACCTATCCGTACGTTCACTGATCGTGCTGGGATGGAGAGCGGGCATGACTGCCCTGGCTCTGCCCCATGCAACTGCTGAGTTGTCTGTATGCTGTGATCACATGGAGGAAGTGTCCATGTGTACACTCCCCCACCCCCGGTGATCCACAGCGCTGCTTTCCAAATGTGGCTGCTCACAGGGAGGGAGCGTATGGGTAGGCACTTCCTCCGAATGTTTGCACTGTGGGGATGCCTGCTCTCTCCTCCTATGCGGTCAGTCAGTGTGTGGACAGGCCATCAATACAGGACAATTTCAAGCATGTGTACGCTCAAAAAAGTGCCTGATGTACTTCTGTGTTAGCTCAAGTATTGGCTACATTCACACTTACATTTTTAGGCTCCCACTGAAAACATCTGAAGAACTAAAAATGTAATGTTAAGTGGTAATAAGCAATAAAAACAATAATATCTTTTACAAATTAAGTTTTCTGGCAATGATTCAGCATTGTTATTAAAACAAATTAACATTAATGAAAAATTAAACGGACACAATTATTGCAACATTCTTGAAAGAGCTAGTACCTGACAATAGGAATGCCTCAGATAGCCACAATTTGAACACAAAATATTCACAATTCTTATACAACTGCTTTATTGATTATACATACATTCACAATCTAATAAAATAATAAGCTTGATTGGTACATGTTTGACTGTTGTCAGAAAATGAAATGATGGCTTCTTTCATGAAACATACCAATAATTCTGTTTAGCTTTCTAATTTCCAGTAACAAGCTTGAAATATATGTAGTTAAAGAGTGCTAATTACAACTTTCTCTGTTGCTACCAAGAAATAAACAATAAACAATGTCATGCAGTTAAAGAAGTATTTATTTTAAAGTGACAGTGTCTTCTGTTTTACAATTAGAGTTGCAAAATTTTGGCAAGCAGACTAATATGCTATAATTGGATGGCAAAATGTATGCAAATTTAAATGTGAAAGTAATTTTATGGCATGTGGCCAATAAAAAAAAAAAACAATGTTCACAGATGCCAGTTCTGAAAATAAATTTAGAAAATGCTGTCATTTGCAACGGAAATGCTAATGATTTGGATATACAACTTTGCTAAGGATGGCAAAATAAATTCTGTATTATACAGAAGGACAGATGGATACAAAAAGAGAAGCCCCCTTCTGGAAATCCTAACTGAAATAAAAATGTAAATAAGACACAGACTCGCACTTTATCCCTAGTGTAGACATTTAAACTGCTGCTTCTTTGTGCTAAAAGAGAGTTGTGTTGCAGAACATACCTAGCCTTTAGCATGACAAAGGATGAAGTTAGAAATTGAATCACAAGGGCCTATATTTTTTACCATAAATTTTCTGAAGTGAAATACTGTTCATTACTTCACTAGATTATTTTTTCCCTAGACTAGCAATTGTGTATCATGTCCCATAACAGAAAGAATCTTTGGCCAATGACTTTCCATCAAAATATCTGTAACCACTTAATTGATTTGTTCCATCAAAATGCCACTCTAGAGCTCATGGAATGTAGACAATTTTGTAACAAATGCTTTTTGAAGTCTCCGCTTCCAAGTCTTGGCTTTCCAATATCCCCTTAAGCACCAAGCTAATCCTAACATTGCCTTGCCCTTCTATGGCACTCAAGCAGCTAAAACAATGGCAGCTAGAAATACTGTAAACATGACTTTCGATCAAAATCCTTTGTGACAACAATATCCACTTACCCATGGATGACACACCACCTATAGGCTATGAACCTGCTAGTAGGGTTATAATAAGAACATAAGAAAGGCCCTGCTGGATCAGACCAAGGCCCATCAAGTCCAGCAGTCTGTTCACACAGTGGCCAACCAGATGCCTCTAGGAAGCCACCAACAAGACGACTGCCGCAGCACCATCCTGCCTATGTTCCACTGCACCCAATATAATAGGCATGCTCCTCTGATACTAGAGAGAATAGGTATGCAGCATGACTAGTATCCAATCTTACTAATAGCCATGAATACCCCTTTCCTCCATGAATATGTCCACTCCCCTCATAAAGCCCTCCAAGCTGGCAGCCATCACCACATCCTGGGGCAGGGAGTTCCACAATTTAACTATGTGTTGTGTGAAAAATACTTCCTGTTATCTGTTTTGAATCTCTCACCATCCAGCTTCAGCAGATGACCCCGCGTTCTTGTATTATGGGAGAGGGAGAAAAACTTCTCCCTGTCCACTCTCTCCAAACCATGCATAATTTTATAGACCTCTATCATGTCTCCCCTTAGCCGCCTTCTTTCCAAGCTAAACAGCCCTAAGCATCTTAACCGCTCCCCACAGGACAGTTGCTCTAGTCCCCTAATCATTTTGGTTGCTCTTTTCTGCACCTTCTCAAGCTCTGTAATATCCTTTTTTAGGTGTGGTGACCAGAACTGTACACAATATTCTAAGTGTGGTCTCACCATAGATTTGTACAAGGGCAGTATGATATCAGCAGTTTTATTCTCTATTCCTTGTCTAATTATGGCCAGCATGGTATGTCCACCCTTTATTTTTATATAGCCATATGGCTATTGCAGGTAATACACAATCAATCACTACCAGCAAAATCAATCCATCCAATAGAGTCTAACACAATGGCTGCTGAGATTAAGTCCACCCTGACTAATGTCAGTACACTATGGTGAAAGAAGTTCAACCAACATAAACACTTTTGGGAAATTAAACTCAGTAATTAATATTTGTCTATACCGACTTTCTTCATCCAGAGTTAACTTACGCTTGTCTGCTTGGAATCTTCAGGAACAAAAAGTACAAGGTAGCTTCTCATTGCACAGATAAGACATTTTTTGATTAAATGCCTAGCTATAAATCCAGCTAGATCTATGAGAAATTCAATCTCCAGTTCTGTGTAATGTTTCCTGAATGAAATTTTTGCCCCTAGAAGCTTTGTTCAAATTATAACTACTCTGCATAACAAAGGTCCTGCCATTTAGGTCTTAGGGAAACAGGAAAACTGAAATGTTAAATCTTTTCAAAATAAAATATACTTCCCTTCAGAAAACAGACAAATTACAAATTATTTGCTCCTTAAGAGCTTCACTAGATTATGATATCTTAAGTACTTTAGACCAGGATGATTACAGTGCAATATAATTTCAAATATCTAAGTACTGCTGTCAGAAAACAAAAATAAGTACAATGAAAATAAAGCCTTTGCAATACTGGCTTTCAAATTATTCGCTCCTTAACCACTAAATTTTGCTGTTCTTAAGCTTTCTGGGGGGAAACATCCCAGTGTGGTATAATTTTAAATATTAACTTATATTATTATTTTGTATATGGGTTGTGAAACAATATTTCTTATGGTGACTTTAGGCCTGATGATCACAATCTCACCAATGATTCTCTTACAGTTTAGGTTAGGTTGATTTCTCTCTCTCTCGAAATATAATCTGTCATACTATCACTCAGTGAAAGATATATCAAATGTTCACAAAATTGCTCAGATACATAACTCAAATACTAAGCTTGTACAAATCTAAGCAAATTAAACATGTGCAATTTTATAGATCACAGTTAGATTATCTGCTTGACACTGTTTTTCTTAGTACCGTCACAATAATGGCCTTAATCCAATCACACAATGTTGAAGACTTAAGGTCACTTTGTGTTCTTGGGAGGAGATGGTGACTTCCAATGGTTCTTTCTTTCTGGTTCTGCTACCCCTTCATTTTATTTCTGAAGGTCAGCACATCCACAACAGCAGCATAGGGGGCACAGTGGGGGGTCTATAGTGGGAGGAGGGAAATTGGCAGAAATCACAGCTGCCTCTGAAGAGAATGTAAATGCCCTTAAGTCTTTGGCATGTGTGGTTAGATAAAGGCTGCTGTTGTATAAAACAAGGTTATATAACAGATGGAGCTGCCTTGATTGATCCAACCAATCCCTAGCTCAGTACTTTCTACTCTGGAGCGGTAGGGGCTCTCAAGGAGCTAAGGCAGAGAAAGATCTTTCCCTACATTGCTTCCTGAGATCTTTTAACTATGACTGTAACTCAGTCCTACTTAATTCACAGTCCTACTTGTAAAGCATGTGCTCTGGCACCGAACCTACACTTACAAAACAAGAATCAAATGATGTGGAATCCCTTGGGGACAAGCTAAAACAAAATAAAACCTTCCAAAATTCCTAACTGCCAGTGGGTGGCCACCAACAGGGATCTTGACAGATGGAGCAAGCATTGATCCTCCTGAAAATATCTCCGATGTTCCAGAGGAGGGTCAATGCATTTCTTTCAGGAGCCAGATTCAAGGGAAGAAATGCAGCAACACATCTGTTTTTCCTCTACTATCCCAAAATTCTGTGGTGAAAGAAATATTTCTTATAGTCTCTTCCTCATGCCTTGGAAGGGCTGTGTTAAGAACAGGATGGTCTGGATAAGTAGGGTGGGCCTTGGGGGAGAGGTTTAGTGAGTGAGTTGGAAAACTGACTACTACCCAGTCAAACTTGACTGGTATTTCATTAGTTATGACACTTTTGATGGTTGAATTAACAGGGTAAAAACAGAGATAGTTTTCTGGCTACCCAGGTAAGTATGAGTCATATGGCCCGACTAGTAGAGTGCTCACCAATAGCATTTTTCCCCTCTCAAAAAAGCATTGCTTTTTTGGTAATGGTTAACTTACCGTTAAAGCTAGAAGTTTCCCATACGTTAGATGAGCTGGGATATGGTCTGTTTTGGAGTGTAGTGATTCCACATACCAGTGCTCCGCTTCGGGTAATCTGCTGAGTCTCATGTAGGCTTCCCCTATGGAGCAAAACAGAGACCCTTCAGAACACATGGAAAATAGGAAAGTTGATGAGCTGTAATTATTTTTATTAATTGTAAAGACCTTCTGTTCAGATGGAATTGTTTTTCTCACACACACTCACTCAAACACACACAAAAACATCCACCCAACAGTTGCAATAAAGGCCCTGCTCTTTGTTGCATATGTTCTTAATTCATGAAATAGAGGTACATGGAACAAGATCTGGCTTGCAGAAAACAAAGACAAGGTGAGCTCCAGTAGATATATGAGTCTCAAAGCGTGGAGAACTTGAAATGACAGCACCACACCCTTAAACTGGGCAGGAAGAAAATGGCAGCCAGTGACACGTCACAAGAGGTGAACAGTCAGAGCAACTGACTCATCTTCAAGGGCAGCCCTGCATTAAATTACTCAGGTGACAAAATAAAGGTGACAAGAGTAAATATCATGACAGGATCTCACCTCTCCTGAAAAGCTGCAGCCTCTACAAAAATAAAAAGATAAAATTCACTCCTGGCCATTACCAAAACGTTCCTATCCAGCAACACAGCAGGGCCCAGGTGAAAAATAGTGTCCAGATCACAAGATTTTGAATCTGCCCTAATGGAAACTGGTACCTCATTTATCACTGGTAAAACCACTCCTTCTAGAGACCTGGGATTTTTTGCCACCATTACTATCTCTCTCTTGCAAAAGAATTCATATAAATACATTAGAAATATAAAATTTCCACTGGAAGGCTTTGCTATCAGAATGCCAGCAATATAAAAATAAAACCATATTTATATGATTTATTTACACAACAGTATCTCTCCTATATCACCACCAGCAGTGGTCATATGGCACAAAATGGATGAATCAGATACTTTCAAAGTTATCTGGGAAATTAAGACTTTGAACATGTAAGTGTGCCTCTGTGAACACTTTCCCTCTGTATATTTACATATGCACATAGATCTATATACACACAAGAAGCAAAATGCTTCATATCTCAATATAAACTTCAAGTATATGACATATAGCAGTTTCTAACTATGTCAATAGTGAATATAGCAACAGCATTTCCTCTATCAACATCAGTCTGTGAAATACAAACAAATGATGATTACAAATGGAAAAAGAAAGAGCCCAGCCCAAAATGTTTCAGCCCAGTAAATTATTATTATTTTTTGTCAAAATAAATAGATTTTTACTTCCTTAGATTTTTCGGCATCCTGAAGCATGCCATTTTAGAAGCAAAAAAGCTTGAAATATTTTGAAAAGTGATATTGCTTGTTACAAAAATTCTAAGAGCCATACAATCCTCTTATTTACACTGTCTACATGATATAGGTTGTATGCATGTGCTCATAAAGTGCACTGAGTCCCATTTATCTCAGCACTATCACCCTTAACTTCATTAATTTGAAAAATACTTTGAAGTGAATACTAAAAATAAAAACTTCCATATACAAGGTCCATTTGGCAACGTAGCCTCTCAGACACACGAAGATTAATGGACTTCTGCCTCTTGATACAATCTGTAATAATTGTTCAGAATACACACACACATGCAATATACATTTGAAATATAAGTTTTTGTCATAAAGGATGTATGCATTTATGGAAATCTGAGTGCAATTTTGAAAAGTGTGCAGGCACTTATTAAAATGCCACAGTCTAAGATTGCACAATAAAAAAAATACTTGCATTGTTATTTGCTGAGCCAAAGTACAAACACTTGTATCTGAAAGTTTTATTATTTAAAATTCATTAACAGGTGGTTCAAGCAATCTGTTGATTTTTGGCTTAAAGCAAAAATACAACAGAGAAATACAACAGAGAAACACTGAAATAATAAACTTATGGTTCAGTGCATGGAGTCTGAGAGCCAAACTAGATGAGACAGTGTCCCCATGGACACTACCGCCATTTTACCTTTGCAATTAGCTCAGTTTCCAAAGACCATGAAGGCTCGATCCTTCACAGGGCCATGGTGTGGGGGAGGAGCGGCTCCTGCCTGTCCTGCTGTTTCCAAGAGCCCAACCTCCCATGAGGGTGTTTGGGCTCTTGGAAATGGCATGGGAGACAGGACCCTCTCCTGTCTCCCATGCCATTTCTCTCCTCCCTGTCTCCTTCCCCTGTACCGTTGTCTTGAACAGGATCAGGCCCCCATGGTGTTTGTAAACGGAGGGAATTCCAGAGGTAAAATGGTGGGGATGCCATATCATTTACATTGGCCCTTAGGCTCAGATCTGAGGTTGTCATTGTTGATCTGTTAATAAAAACATCAATATAATGTGCAGGGTCACACCTACTCCTAAGGAGCTTCACCCCCCTCCTTCAGGAATAGGCTGCTCGTTTTGCAGCAAATGAAGAAATATAAACTTTTAAGATTAAATTAATTTTAACTGACACAAGAAGAAAATTATTCACTCAGTTTAAAACATACATACTGCATGTTACTATCAGGTGCCCCAACAGTAAAGGTGTGAGAAGGACAGCCAGAGCTGAGTTGTTTATAAAAAGTTAACATCCTGCTAATAAGTTATTCGGTAAAGGGAGAGGGGATTTTAAACCAGACCACTCCTCCTCCTTAGTGGATAGTTTGCATTTTAGTGTTAAAAAAGACCTCTAGGCACTGGCTACTTTTATCAGATGAGGAAGCCTATGATCAGCATCTAACAGAACACATGATCAAGCTAGGGGCAACCTGCACAGAGAACCTGTTTCCAGGCAACAGTGCTCCGAGCTGGATCCAGGCAATGTACCCAGCAAGAAGAGCAATGATGTTATGAGACAGAATATTTTAGCTTGCACTTTTGCTGCTCACAATCTCTTTTAAAGTCTAAGTACAAAGATATGAATAGTGGATGTAATGGAGCTTTGAACTTGCCTTGCATCAACAAACGCATTGAGATTAGATAGCTTTAATCTTTTAAAAGTGGTACACATAACAGAGAAAGATCAATTGTGAAACTTCTATGTCTCAAGAGGAACTGAGTGAGTTTTCATAACATATCTCCAGGGTCCATGTGGTCAAAACACAGTGCTATAGTAGAGAAATTATAGCATAAAAGAAAGAAAAATAAAGAAATACATTCATTCCTCAAAAAAATACCAATGGCTTCATTATGCTGGACAAAAATTATTATATATTGTGAAAGATTATTTATGTGTAATATATGCACGCAGTGGCTACAATGAGACATCTTGTTTAGCATGCTAATTGAACGTCATCTTAGTATTTAAGGGGACAAGCAAGAAGAAGGCAATTATGTTTTATTGCATTTCTCAATGGAAAAATCTAACAATATTTGGGTTTACATAATCTGACTGGAGAAGATATTGTTCTAGATAAAAGGACTATCCCTAAAGTGACTTTTAAAGGTTTATTCCTGTGTTTTTACGGTTTAAGGTTAGTTTCAAGCACATAGTAAAAATGAAACACATTCCACAAATACTATTTGGCTTGGGCAAAAATATACAGTGACCCACAGAATACTTAACCCAACATGTCTGCTCATAAAACTATCCTTGATACATTAAACACAATGGGAGTAAGCTTAATAGTGAAGCATACTTTAGTAAATTATTTAAAATTAGCCTGAAGCATGACAGGAATGCAAGCAAAGATTTCATTGCTTGAGGCTTACAAATAGCTACTCCTTTGGTGAGTAAGGACTGTCACCAGGTCATCAAACATACAAGATTTCTAAAGCTTTTTCTCCCTGTCAAGTCACAGCCTACTTAAAGTGACCCCCTAGGATTTTCAAGGCAAGAGATATTCAGAGGTGGTTTGCCATTGCCTGCCTCCACATCATAACCCTGGTATTCCTTGGAGGTCTCCCATAACCACAGCTAACCCTGCTTAGCTTCCCAGATCAGAAGAGATCTGGCTAGTCTGGGCTTTCAAAAGTTAAGGGTTTTTTCCCCCTTTCATGCTGCCAGAGATGAATGAAGGATGTGCTGACAGATAAGCTAGCAATGATTTTTATGGGCTACTGATAAGTCTGGCGGATTTGTAAGGTTGCATTAGCGGAGTGATTGTTAAGTTTACTGAATGCTGAAATGATAATGATAGGACTGGGACAGAAAACAGTTGCAGCTCCATTCCAAATGCATGCACTGGCTTTGTGCAAGAATCTGCTCATTCTGTTTAAAGCTGGGTGATCTTCTGAACACAAACTGATGCACATAAAAAAACTGCTTCAGCGACTAAAATGGTCAGGCAGCATGTGCATCTACTACTTTGATGCACAGGCATCACGCTGGGGAATCCTTAATAGGGCTGTCGATTCAGTTCGGCCCGAACCGAAAAACAGCCGAATTTCCCCTGATTCGGTGGTTTTTAGTTCGGGACGAACCAAACTAAAAAATGGTGGGGAAATGGGGGAGCCGAATTCAGCGAGTTCAGGAGTTCACGAATAAATTCAGCAAATTCGGGAAACAGCAGCATAACCGTCAGTAAGCAGTATTCTCCCCTGGCCAATCGGTGGCCAAGCTGGGTCTTCTTCTGGCCAATCAGTCAGGATTGAGAACTGGAGGAATCAGCTGCTGCGCGGCCCAGCCGGGGAGAGAAAGAGAGAGAAATCCTCGTGGGGGGGGGTGAGTGTGCATATTCGCTCCTTTCCATGGCTGCAGGGGGTGCTTTTTTGGGGGTGCAGCCCCCAAACTTTCAGCATAGCTTCAGATGAGCCTTCTTAAGAGACCCCCCCAAGTTTTGTAAAGATGGGTTCAGTGGGGACAGAAATATGGGCTCCCCCCTTTTCTCTTTCTGTGGCTGCAGGGGGCGCATTTTTTGGGGTGCAGCCCCCAAACATTCAGCATAGCTTCAGACGACCCTTCTTAAGAGACCCCCCAAGTTTTGTAAACATTGGGTCAGGGGGTCCTGAGATACGGGCTTTCCCCTTTTCCCTATTGGGAGGAATGGATTACCCGATCCTGTATGCATCTCCAGAGCGGCAAATCCAAGGCAAAACCTCCCGTGCTTAAATAGAATTGTATTGGATTACCCAGTCCTCCCAGCCCCTCCTAATGGAACAGAAGACAGCCACAGTAAGACCCCTTTGGGGGCTTTAATCTATAATTTTTCTCCTGTGTGTGTGTGTGTGTAGGGGAAGCAGAGTCTGTGTGTGTGTGGATAGGGAGCAGTTTCTGTGGGTGGGGGGGAAGCCAAAGGGGGCTTTCACCTGTTCTGCCTGGGGTGTGTGTGCCCCCTCGAGTCTCTCTCTCCCTGGTTTGAGGGGGGGCTTCAGTTGTGTGTCCTCAGGTTTTCCCTCATTCATAAGATCGGTTAGGTCTATTTTGATGCTTGCTCAAAACTGGTTTTCAAATGGTGACTTAAAGAATACATTTTCCTGGTCCTGAGTTCGATGCAAAAGGGGAAATTCCACTCCCTCCTGCTCATTATGCATAGCTAGCTGCCTCTGTCCCTTTCCATGGTTTGCAAACTCCCAGGTGTCAGGTGTTGCTTTGCATGGTTGCAAACATGTTGCTTTGCAGTTGTGTTGCTTTGCAGTTGTGTTGCTTTGCAAACTTCTTCGCACCTGCCCCGCCCATTATGCATAGCTAGCTGCCTGTATCCCTTTCCATGGTTTGCAAACTCCCAGGTGTCAGGTGTTGCTTTGCATAGTTGCAAACGTGTTGCTTTGCAGTTGTGTTGCTTTGCAAACTTCTTCACACCTGCCCCGCCCTTGCTCCGAGCAGCTCAGCTGTTTGTCGGGGCTGGGAGCTTTGTGCGTGGGCGGCAAGCTCTGCTCAGAGATGCACATTAAGGGTGGGGGGACCCCTTTTGGGGCCCATATCTCAGCCCCCCCTGACCCAATCTTTACAAAACTTGGGGGGTCTTGCAAGAAGGGTCCTTTGAAGCTCCGCTGAAAGTTTGGGACCTCTACCCCAAAAAATGCCCCCCCTGGAGCCGCGGAAAGGCGCAGTTGTGTTTTTAATGGCTTTATTTGGCCGAATTTTTTCCCCGAACTTTGAATTCGCGCTGAATTGCACGGACCCGAAGCGGGGGAGTTCGGACTTTGGCATATCCCAAATCCAGACGGGCCAAATTCGGCCGAATCCGAACTATACCGATTTTTTTTTCAGCAGCCCTAATCCTTAATTAACTCATAGTAATCTCTTATTTTACAAACATCTAGGTAAAATTTGATGTGGTTCAAATGATAATCAAAAACACTGAGGCTTGAATTGTGCTTTACTATTGTGCGATGGAACCACTTCTGTGTGGTATGGTTAATGTATAAATCATGTATAAAACATTACACATGTCTTTAAACAGAAGCCATGTGCACTGGACAAATGATATCATTCCTTTCCATGCCAGCCAAGACCCCCAATGGAAAATGCCTAGATGATAAGTAACGCTATTATTATTACTGTTTACAAAACTCTACCTGTGTGGTATGGGACTGGCCCACAATCAACTGATTCTATGATGTAATAGTAATAAATTAATCAGGTCTCAGGTGTATTAAGTAAAGGGGATTTTTTTTAAAAAAATGAGGACAGTAGATTTTTCTTGGCTGAACATAAGCGTATTAATTAAATTTACAACCCAAGTATAAATGGTAGCATGAAACACACCTCCTTAGGCCTCAGCCTAAATGCTTTATTACCAATGTATACATGTGAGTAATAACCTTCAAGAGATGCAGAAGAATTAGGTCAAGTTCTCAAATCTAATCTAAACAATAAAAGACAGACATTCATAATGTGTTACCATACAAAAACAACCTTTAAAAAAATCTGTAGTGCTAAATTACAAAGCTGATGAGACTCATGTGAGCCAATTATCTGTATTTTGGTTATCCAGATACATGTTCTAGGTTTTGTTGGATTAAATAATGGGATAATTGTGACCACAAAATAAAATGACCAGTCTTATGTTGTCAAAGCAATACAATATGCCTTTCCTTCTAGAGACCACTGCTCCTTGAAATCTACAGTATATCAAATTGCTACCCTGAAGTGCCAGAATCCATATTACTGGTATTATGTCTTCAGACCTAGCATGCACAGAGGGGTAGGGGCAATGGTACTCAGTCTGTGGCTCATGGAGATACCCTTTTGCAATTGCCATCAATCAAAAGAGTCATATATAATTTTATTGCTGCCATGAGGCCTGCACTTCAGGGAGGGTTGCAGCTTATCCATTCCACCAGCGATGGCTGTTTCAAGGTAGAAACCCATCAACCACAAGCCCGACTGTGCAAGAGCCTTGCCCTCTTCTCTAAAACAAGAGGAAGGTACCACATTGGGGAACAGTGCTCAGAAGAGTCAAACAGCCACACGTGGCTCTTGAGCCACTGAGTAGGAGGTTGGTGAACCCTATACTGTGCTCTATGTGGGATTTCTTCATGAATTTCTCTTTACATTTTTTTTAAAAGTGCCTGGATACAGCTGTATCTCATAGCAGTTTGACATCCCATCCTCATTACATGCAAACAAGACATTCTGTGCATCTAAAGAAGATTGCTCTGTGATACGATTGGTCACAATGACAAACAAAAACAGTCAAAATACTACCTAGTTAATTTATGAAAATTATATCTGAAGAACAGACATGAAGCTGCTTCTTGAAGGAATGCACTTACAAAAAATGTTTGCAACAGTGTAATCCTAAGAACAATTTCCTGGGAGAAAGCCCACTGAATATACCTGAGTAGGGTTCTGAGTAGATCTGCTTAAGATTGCTCTCTAACTACCTGAAATTCCAGCAGATCAGTTTTACCCTTTTTCCTATTACTTTCAATGTTAAAACAAAGTCTTAATTCTCCATCTTACTTTTATACCACAAAGCTAGTTGACACAGGAATTACTCTAGCAAGTGGTCTTGTGTGGTTTTAAGAGAAATGCAACACAACCAACTGCATATTGTATTTCCAGGATACTGAAATACATCTAGAAGTAAGACTGATTCCTAAAGCAAGACTAATTTTGGCATTAAAGTATTCAATGTTCCATTAGGACCATTATTTCTTTTAACCCCGAGATTTAATTGATGCTTTAAAACTAAATAGATTACCCCATTCAATGCAGTTGAGTTGGCTTTTGCCTTTTGTATTGCATGTCCCAATGCCAAATTAATCTATGTTACCCTCTTGCATACTTGTTTAAGGTGAGTGCCAAAAAAGGTAAAAACGTACTCTACACGGAATCTTAAATAATTAGCCTGATAAGAATTTTTAAACTATCATTCTACAGTAATGCTCTTTCTTTGCATGAAAAAGACTGATAGAATTATTTCTCTTGGTAAAGAGCCAAACATATGGTTTTCTTAACTCGCTTCAAGCACACCTGGCCAAATAAATGCTAGAGACCAAATTCACTGTACAGCTTTCTATACAGTGCACATTTTTGAATACATGAGATAAGAATGGCCAGATACCTGGGAGTACAGTACAGGCCAAAAATAGCACTCTACTTTAACAGTAAATCAGTAGCTAGATTTTAAGTAGGACCCAGCTGGCCAGACTGGTGAAGTAAAAGCCAATGGGAACACTCCTTGAACACTGTGGAAAACAGGTGGTGCAAAATGTTTACACAGCTGAAGTGCTAATCAGATTTTGGTAATTTGGAGTGCAACTCTTCTCAGCCTAGACAATGAACCTTCTGTAGCTACAGAGGAAAAAATCACAAAGCTACTGTAAGTGGCATAAGGGGGTGGGGAGGTTCTGAAATCTAATTATGGCTCAAACTACAGGTGATACTACAGGCCTTAGCAAATCAAGAACATGACTGATTTTGCTGTATTCTTGCAGTCAGATGATCCGAGCTGCCAGTTCATTATATGTTCACAAGGTGAGGTATAATATTCAGTGTGGACCAGTATCAGGGTATTAGGTTGGCTATTTGCTGAACCCTACCACATGACAAAGATTCCAGTGTCAATCAGAGATACTTGGGATCATCTACTCCAATTAGAAATGGGAGCCATATCACTAGGGTTGCCAACCTCCACGTAGTAGCTGGAGATCTCCTGCTATTACAACTGATCCCCAGCTGATAGAGATCAGTTCACCTGGAGAAAATGGCCGCTTTGGCAATTGGACTCTATGGCATTGAAGTCCCTCCCCTCCCCAAACCCTGCCCTCCTCAGGCTCCACACCAAAAACCTCCCACCAGTGGTGAAAAGGGACCTGCCAACGCTACATATCACAGGGGCCCCCATTAAACCTGTTGGGACCAACTGTCCAATTATGTACATACAAGGGGCAAACAGAATGGAGGACAGTGGGGCAATACTGATGGAAGTGTATTTAGTAGGGATACTACTAGCAAGCATCTGGAAGGAGCTGAGGAAACAGATTGAGAGGAATATTGCTTCCAGCTGCAATGACTTTTCTGTGCTCCTGTTTGCTCTTCCTGTCTTAAGTATATTATCTTGGGCATGGCCAAAGGGCTCTGGGCAGTTAGCTTATAGAATCATAGAGTTGGAAGGGACCACAAGGGTCATCTAGTCCAACCCTCCGCACAATGCAGGAAATTCACAACTACCTCCCTCCAACACACCCAGTGACCTCTACTCCATGCCCAGAAGATGGCCAAGATGCCCTCCTTCTCATGATCCGTAGAATCAGCGTTGCTGACAGATGGCCATCTAGCTTCTGCTTAAAAACCTCCAGGGAAGGAGACCCTGGCTCATGCCCTGTGACCATGGAGAACGGCCTATTTGATTCTGGAGCAGTTCCAAGATAGTTTGTTCTTACTGTCTTTTTTATATTTAAATTGTATTTGCTTTCATTTTTATTTGTTGTAAGCAGTTGTGGGTGTCAGTAGGGAGAAAAGAAGCTAATAAATATACTAATGAACACTGTCCAGTGATGCCTCAAGCACGGGCCTTGTCCAGGAGTGGCGTTGAAGGCTCCTTGCTCCCCTTGGAGCACCATGCCCCGAGCTGCACCAACCCAGGCAGAATCCCTGCACTTACTTCCAGGTGGCTCCTCAACGTCCCTGTCTTCGTCAGCCTGGCCGGATGTGCCTCTGGCAGGTGAATCCTCAGTGCCCCACACCCTGTGGGACTGTCTCTCCCAGCAGCAATGGCCAGCGGGGACGGGACTATATGCCAACGAGGCGCAGAGCCGGCGAGGGGCAGCAGCGCGGGGTCGCCTCCTCCTGGCTCCCCCGGGTGTGGGGAAGGGGCAGCGGCCGGCCAGCGGGAGCCTCTTCGGCACGCAGAGCTGAGCAGCAAGTGGGCATGGCTGAGGCGCCCTCTGCCTGTGCCTCAGAGGCGAGTGAGTGGCTGGAGAGGGAGGGAAGAAGAGGGGGGAGGATGGAGGGCGCCTGGGTGGAGGGCGTCTTCGTGGCTGTCCCCTCCCTTTCCCCTCCTACTTCTCTCCCTCCCTCGCCTCCCGCCTTTCTGGACTTCCTTGCAAGTAGCCGTTCGCTTTCCAGAAGGACGGGAGGATGGGCGTGCACGGCTTTGGGGGAGCGTGCAGCGGCTGCGCCGTTCAAGGGTGAGTGAGCGGCTCCCGCCCTTTTCCCGTGAGGAGGAAAGGGGCCGCCTCCGATCCAGCTGTGCTCTACCATCAAAGAGGGGTGGGTGGATGGGAGAGCCCCCTGCCCACACACAGCGAACGTTTGTCGGAGAAAACGAGTCTTCTGGGGGGGCACTGCTTGGACGATTCTTATTCACAACTAATTCCACCCGCACCAGGCCAAATAGGTTGGGGAGGGCCTGTGGCTCAGTGGTAGGGCATCTGCTTGGCACGCAGAAGGTCCCAGGTTCAATCCCCGGCATCTCCAGTTAAAGAGACCAGGCAAGTAGGTGATGTGAAAGACCCCTGCCTGAGACCCTGGAGAGCCGCTGCTGGTCAGAGTAGACACTACTGACTGGTCCCTTTTCGCCATCGGTGGGAGGTTTTTGGGGCAGAGCCTGAGAAGGGTGGGGTTTGGGGAGGGGAGGGACTTCAGTGCCATAGAGTCCAATTGACAAAGCGACCATTGTCTCCAGGTGAACTGATCTCTATCGTCTGGAGTTCAGTTGAAATAGCAGGAGATCTCCAGCTAGTACATGGAGGTTGGCAACCCTAGTTTCCCAGGGGAAGGTGGAAGCCAGGAATCCTGGGAGTTAGGGCAGACAACAAGGTAAGACACAGCAAGGGATTGGATGGGGGGGTGGAAGTTCCTCCTTTGGAGGGAGAAGGATTATGGAAGGAGTAGGATCATTGGAAGAGGAGTGAAGGGGGTGGAGCAACTTCCATTTAAATAAGGACTAGAGCCACGGCCAAGGAGGACATAGGCTGGGAAGGTTCTAAAGTACAGAGAACCAGCCAGCCAGGGATTGGAGTTGAGTGTCTTTTGCTATTCCTGCCCATTCTGAGGCTGCTTAATAATAGCAGATCCAGCTTGAGCCAGGGTGGAGGGCCTGCAGTGGGACATGCCCAAGAATGTTCCTCACAAATAGATTTCCCAGTGGCCTGTGTTCGATTAAGTCTTTGATGAAAAACAGGGACAGACATTTTTAATACTGTTGACTGCAGTTCTACTATTTCAAAGAATTCATGAACACTGATTGCTATGCTGGATGTAAATCTATACTATCCCCACAGCAATTTTTTTTTAAGACCAACAAAAGGCACTTAAACCAAATATGGGAAGGCAACACCTGCATGTCCCTGTGGGGGACAAGAAAAGATGTAAAAGGTTCAGCTTTGGACCTCTTCCATAATTGCACAGGAACAAAATTGTGTTTTCCTACTCCCAGTTGGTTCCTTAAACAAACAAACACAGGACAGGTTCAAGAAATTTAGCCAATGCAGAATTCATAGCAGCCCCGAAACATCTGCACAGTAACAGTTCGAGTGCAAAAAGCCATCTTGAGAAATGATATTTTAACTGTACCTAACAAATTTATAATGATTTCAATATAGGTTTTGCTCTTGAAACTATAGGCTTGAATCAAGAGTTTTATCAAAATATTTTGCAATATTTTTGGATGAACATTGCCAGGTGGGCTACAGATGTATAAACTCAATCTAATTCTGAAAGAAGAGCACCATCTGCTTGCTAATTTAAAAAAAAAATTGGTGCTAGAATGGGCAATACAATCTATTTGAACTGAGCTATCCTAAAATAAGAAACACACAAAGATAAATCCCAGAAATTTCATTTCCTTCCTTCCAAGTATTTGAACATCATCATCAGTGAGTGAAATGTTGAAGCTGTCAGCAAAATATACAGGGCTTAGAAAAAGCCTCTAACTCAATGTGTATGGATTTGGATCCAGAAATTCAGTTATTTAGTATCTTCATGAATAAAATTCCTAAAAAAGAGAGCTATGTCAAAAATTAAAATTATATGGCAAATAATAAAAATGCACAGATCTTTACTACGATGTAAAAGTGTTTCCAAAGTGTTTCAAGTGAAAAAATGATCTTTTTTCAGAATCTTCTCTCCTGCTGTTACTCACTTGGGGGGGGGGATCATTAAACTGGATCCAACTGAGATGGAGCAACTTCATATAAGAGATTTTTACTACCTTTTCCTAAACACTAAACGTCCAAAAGCTACTCCTGATGCCAGGGGTGAACTTTGAAGAACAACACAGGATAGGGTTGCCAGGTCCCTCTTTGGCACTGGCAGGAGCTTTCTGGGGTGGGGCCAGAAGAGGGCGGGGTTTGGGAAGGGGAGGGACTTCAATGCCAGAGTCCAATTGCCAAAGAGGCCATTTTCTTCAGGTGAACTGATCTATATCAGCTGGAGATCAGTTGTAATAGCAGGAGATCTCCAGCTAGTACCTGGAGGTTGGCAACCCTAACAGAGGATATGGTATGGCCCTTGTAGCTAAAAGGATCAGCAGAAATTCCTTCAACCCCTATACAAATGTCAGCAAAAATCTGCTCAAAAATAGCATCAGGGTGCTATTGATTCTCTCTTCTGGGTACAGTCTTCCCCCTTCACTGGAGATGGGGCCATGGCTAAGCAAAAGAGCATCTGTTTTGCATGCAGGTCTCAGTTTCAATCACTGATGCCTCCAGTTAAAAGAATCAGCTAGAAGGCTATGTGAAAGGCCTCTGCCTGCAATCCGAGACTGCCATTATCAGTCAGAGTAGACCCTACTGACTTTGATAGGCCAATGGTCTGACTCAGCATGAGGTCAGTATTTTCAGTTCATTTGTTCACTGCATCCCATTCTGTTCCCAACCGTCTCACAGACTTCAAGCAGGCCTTTTCAGAGGAAGTCACAACGGGAAGGAAAAAGAAGCAAAGACTCTCTTCTGAAACCTTGTGCTTGCAATTCAACAGGATCCAACTGATTAAACTATATCCTCGAAGACAACTATTTGGCTCCAAACACCCTGGAATGAATTATTTTCTGCATGATGTGAAAGATTTTTTCAGCCTTGTGCTTTGCCACTTATTTTTGTTTGTTGCTTAAAAATAGGCAATCATAATGCATTCAACACAAAATCAATCCTGATCAGAAGGCAATAAAATGTCCTAGATTTTTCTTAAAGTAAATATCAATAGTTTCCACTAAGAAATTCCTAATATTGCCAGTCATAAAAACTCTGCATTTGGGTAATCGCATGAGTCTAATAAAACTTAGATTGTGTGCATATTGAGTTTTATTTTCACAATGTTGGCTTTGCACTCACCCATCATGTTGTACAAGCTCTGTGGTGCAAACTGCCTTGGCATCTTCTGTATTGCTTCTTTGTAAACTGTGAGGGCATCCTAATATGAAAAGGTAGAGGGGAAAATCATTTTGGGAACACTGTGGCTTCAGAAGCAATTTTTATATGCAAATTTAATAGAGGAAAAATGCAGAGTGGCCCTCATTAATCATGACGAGGATCCCACTTCACATTTATAAAAAGCAGGCAACAAATGAGGTGAATCTCCTCAACAATCCTGCACAGAATGATTTACATTATTAAACATCTCACTAGAGAATGGGAAAAGAGAATGTCTGACAACCTCCAAAGGCTCATTATCCTACATTTAAAATTCTGTGGAATTAAACAAAATGCAAGCTGTTATTTAACTACAGATGATATTTTTTAGTCATTTTACACTGTGATTCTAATCATCACTTAATGATAGCTTCCAATCTAATATATACACAAATTCCCATTACAGAATGTATTGTCCCAAACAAAAAGGTTACAAGAATATGAAGAAAAACTACATGACATAACAAAAGAAACTTCACATTAGGCTTTCTTAAGCCATATACAATCAGGTAAAAGTGGTCTATTTATTTCATAAGTGTTAAATGACAGCTTGAAATTTATTTTCATTCTCACTGTTCTGTATGACATTCTCCCTTCTACTTCACAGTCCTTTAAAAGTAGCACTTCTAGCACAAAACAAGTTTTTCTTTCCCTAATTAAAAAAGCCCCCATAAAACAGCATAATTATCTTGGCTCAGAAACGTGTCGCTTGATTAATCTCAAAACACAATCACTTATAGCTAGCAGCGCTTGGAAATGTGACATTTGCTAGAAAGGGTCCCGGCAATGTGACAGTCTCTTTAAAAAACAAACAAACAAACAAATAACCAGAGATTGTTTTGTACAATCTTGGCTTCTTTTCCGGAGAACACAAAACAATTCTACTGCACAAATGTTCTGTGAAGGTTATCCATATAACCAGTGGAAATTATTTTTTGTATTTAACAAATCAAACACGTAAGGAATTATTACAATGAATTTCCTGAGCATGTACTTCGGATTTAGAGGGAGGGAAAGTCTCACCTCATACTGTCCCTGTTCATGGTAGAGTTTTCCCAAATTGTAAAGGCAGCTGGTGACAGAACTCTTATGAGCATGAGGATCTTTTAAATTTTCATCAGGGATTTCCGAACACTTTAAAAACGTCCTCCTGGCATCTTCCGCCTTTCCTTGGTTCATCAAGATGATACCAGTATTTAAATAGGCAGCTGTGAGATGGGAAAAAAAAATATTTACATACTAATTTTATACACACACACACTACTTACACACACACACATTCATTTTGTTGGGTTTAAACAATCAAAGCTGTGACAGCTGCAGTGGCTAGTGCTTCCTTCGGACTTAGGTCATTTGATATCTCTAATATGGCAAAATTCTTTATCTATAGAACACTGGGCTACAACAAAAATTCTGTACAAAATAGCGTAATAGCCATGAACAGTTATTTCCATAGATATTAGTGCTGCTGCTTTAAAAATCCAGATGCAAATTAACAGCTGCCACTGCAAACATATACAAGCTTCATCAACTATGACCTTTTCTTAATTTAAACAAAAATGATTGTTGAAACAATACAACAAACTGGGTTTCCAAAATGGGTCTGGAATGTCAGGCATTCCAACCTCTTCTCTAAATGACAATCCTTCTCTAGAGAAGATAATATACAATGAGAGTTCCCATTCTATTCTGGAAGAGGAACAGCAAACCAGTGACTATTTGCAGGCATAACAGTTCTAATGAACAAAAAAAGCTATTGTGTCATACAACGTGAACAAAGTCCCTTGTATGCATATGAAGAAAAATCCCTTTCCTCCCATACAAGGGAATTATTTCATTGCAGATGAAACAAATACTAGAAGCAGATCATGATGGGTAGCCATGTTAGTCTGACAATAGCAGCAGAAAAGAGCAAGAGTTCAGTAGCACCTTAAAGACTAACAAAATTTCTGGCACGGTATGAGCTTTCTGCAGAATTGAGCTGTGGCTCACAAAAGCTCATACCCTGCCAGAAATTTTGTTAGTCTACAAATACTACAAGTGTCACCCCTTAAAGCTGTATTCATAACAGAGCAGGGGAGAACATCTTTTTTAAAAGAAACGAGCATGCAGCATTACTTACAAGCTAAAGTAGGTCTGCTTCCAATGGCCAATTTATAGTAATGTAGAGCTTCTGAGAATCTGCTGCTTTCCTGCAACAGCAATCCCCTAATTTGAAAAAGGAAAAACAAACAGAAAGTGAGATTACTCCACAGGAAATTATGAAAAAATAAATCCACAAAAGGCAGATTTACTGGTCTAAGTATTGACAAGGTCAGGCAGAGCCAGGGTGGTGTAGTGCTTAGAGAGTCAGATTAAGATCTGGGGGACAAACTAGATTTGACAGCATCCTTGTGTCCATCACAGGGATGCCATGGACATTTTGAAGTGATTTGAAAATGCCATGAGGGCACAATTGCACTGCTGTGGGCTGAGATGCTCTTATCCCTTTCCCCATGCCTTTCAAGTGCCAAAACAGCTGTGTTTGGCCATTTCGGCACCTCAAGGCACATGGTAGAAACGAGAGTTCCTCAACCTATCAATCAGGCCCTCATAGCATTTTTAAATCACTTTTAAATGGTGGCAGTGACCCCATAGCGGTCACGAGGATGCTGTCACATCTAGTTTAGCCCTAGAAGACCCAGGCCCCTTTCAAACTGCCCTTATAATCCATTTGAGCAGCCAGTTGCTAATGGATTTTTTGTGTCATTTCAGACACAACTGTTTTGGCTCCTGGCTGCTAACAGATTTTTTAAAAAAACTTTTAAACGTTAAAGCCGCTTGCATCCCATTGGCATCCCAGGGTTCAGCTGTTTTTTATTAAAACAGCTTTCTCCTGTTTTAAGTTCTCCCTTGCGCTTCTCAATCACTCCAGTGTGCTATTTGAACTGTCTGGAGTGCTTCCAAAAGGACCACTATTCCCCCCGCCCCGCCGTTTTCCATGCCATGTTCTTTTTCAAAAGCTACAGGCATGTCAATGGTGCTGCTATAGCACTATAGTGCTATATTGCTATAGTGCAAATCTTAGGGAAAAAATGAAAAAGAATGTGAAGCAAAAAAAGATGGGGGAAAATAGCAGCTCCATTTGAAATGGCCAGAGTACTTCAGAGCACTTCGGAGATGGCTCATAGACAGATTGAAATGAGCTGTATGAAACACCCATCCCTGTATCACTTTACTCAGATTCGAGCTGGGTGACCTTGGGCCAGTCACACACTCTCAGCCTAACTTACCTCACAGGGTTGTTGTGAGGACAAAATGGAGGGCAAGAGAATATGTAAGCCACTTTGGGTCCTCCACTGAGGAGAAAAACTAGGTATAAATAAATAAAAACAGAAACACAAACAAAAAACAAACAAACCAAAAAAGAGAAAAACGTGAATTCCTATTAACTTGGCCATGAGATTAGATAAAGTAGAAAATACAGAAGCAACTTTCCAACAAGTTAGGTTAATCATTTATTTTTGCAGAGAAAGAACATCTTAGTGCATTTCTATAGTTGTATTTGTTTATTTATCTAAAACATGTATACCCCCTTTCTCCCATCTGTAAGACTCAATTTGGCTTGCATCATTAAATCCACATTAAAGCAACTAGGACAAAAATAGAAGACAAATAAACAGATACAAATAGGGTTGCCAGGTCCCTCTTTGCCATCAGTGGGAGGTTTTTGGGGCAGAGCCTAAGGAGGGCAGGGTTTGGGGACGGGAGGGACTTCAATGCCATAGAGTCAAAATGCCAAAGCAGCCATTTTCTCCAGGTGAACTGATCTCTATCGGCTGGGGATCAGTGGTAATAGCAGGAAATCTTCTGCTATTACCTAGAGGTTGGCAACCCTAGATACAAAAGAAGTTCTTCCAATTATCCATCAAGCTAACAGACCTCCAACCAAATAATATATGCTCTTTTTAGAGTTTCTGACTAGAGATCTTCAAGATTAGAAAAACTCTGATCTTCCATTCAAAGATGTTCATTTACTGAAATCATCTTTAGAAGTCCTGGCTTGCTACACATGCTTCCTGAGATGAGGTGGGTGGCACTGAGATAAGGACTTCCTTTGCTATGCTGCCCTAGCTGAGGAATGCCCTGAGCTGGCACAGGAGTTTTTGGTGCCAGATTAAAACTTGTTTTCCCTCCTCTCAGACATTATTTCAGTTGAGGTTTCCCACCCTTATATTGTGCTGTATATCTCCTATTGGTAGATGCAATTTAAACTACTTGCATTTATTACATATATTGCACTGTTTAATTTGCTGGTATTAAGATATTTATTCTGTTGGCTTTTATGTATAGATGTAGATAGATATAGATATGTCTACCTGTTTGATGTACTTCTATCTCTTTGTAAACCATCTCAAGAACTAACCTGCTAGACAGGTCGGATAAAATGCATCAAACAAATGTAAAAAAAATGGAGCTTTGATGATAAACAGCAACAAGGAAGAACACAAAGAGGGGAGACAGAGAAAATGAATGCTAAGGGTAGCATAAAGCGATTTAACATTATTGCTTTCAAGCAGTAAAACAGGTTAAAATAAAATCCTAGGGTTTGAATCAGTGGATAATCTCCACTTTCAATGTACTAAATCCAAGATAAAACGTTGCAAAACATAGAAAACATCTTTATAGTGAGATCTATATTGTTTTTTATTTCCCACTTGCCTTCTTAGCCTTCATATTTTCAAATTCATTCACAATTCAGTGATGCAATTTGTATACTTGTAAAAAGCAGTGCTGTTGCACACGTGCACAGAGATAGATCTATGAACCGGTGTATTAACATACATATAAATGTATTTAATAGTCAACATGGCCCCCTCTGTGGATATTTACATTTGCTGATAGGGTCCATGTTGATAGAAAACATATTTCTTCAAACTTGGGGGATCTTGCAGTTTTAATATAATACTGTCATCCCTTATCTAGTATATGCACACAAGAACCAAACAGGATGGCATAAACAGGACTATGCTATTGTGTCCCAAATAAATTAAACACAGGGGTCTTTATGGGGGGGGGGGAGTTTGACACATACATTTTGAAAATGTCACTGGTTTATTCCCAGGGGTGTCCAGTCTTGAATTTATATACTAGCTGCTTTCCACTATGGGACTGTAGGAACTTTGATGCAACAGGCTTATCCCATTGCTACTCTTTTTGTATTGCCGTTCACATAGTTTGAGAAGTGACTGGAAATTAAGGCAAATTTTGAACTTTAGGGCCTACCATGAGATTCGCTCTCTTTCTCTTTGCCGTCAAATCGCAACTGATTTATGATGACCTCATAAGGTTTTCAAGACAAGAGACAAGTGGTTTGCCATTGACTGCCTTTGCGTAGCAACCCTGAACTTCCTGGGTGGTCTCCTTTCCATGTACTAATCAGGACTGACTCAGTTTAGCTTCCAAGATGTGATAAGATGGGACTAGCCTGGGCTATCCAGGTCAGAGCCTCTCATTGTTTAGAAAATCATAGCTTCTTTTGTCCACTTTCATATAACATTACTGACTATTCTTTAACCACTAATGTAATGATAGGGAATGTGTTTGCTAAGTGCGGGGAAGTTGTTTCCGACTTATGGTGACCCTATGAATGAACAATCTCCAAAAACGTCCAATAATTAACAGCCTTGCTCAGGTCTTGCTCAGGTCCACGGCTTCCTTGATTGCGTCAATCCACCTCATATTGAATCTTCCTCTTTTCCTGCTGCCTTCAACTTTTCTTAGCACCATTGTCTTTTCCAGTGTGTTTTTCGTCTCATAATGTGACCAAAGTATTACAGCATCATTTTGGTCATTTTAGCTTCAAGGGACAGTTCTGGATTGATTCAGTCTATCACCCAATGATTTGTCTTTTTGGTGGTCCACAGTATCTGTGAAGCTCTACTCTTAACGCCACATTTCAAAGAAATCAACTTCTTCCTGTCAGCTTTCTTCATTGTCCAACTTTCACACCTATACACAGTAATGGGGAATACTATAGTATTAATTATCTTGATCGCCAGCAACACATTCTTACACTTAAGGATCTTTTGTAGTTCCTTTATGACTGCCCTTCCAAGTGTCAATCTCCTGATTTCTTGGTTGCAGTCTTCCTTTTGGTTGATGATGGAGCCAAGGAATAGAAAACCTTGAACAATTTCTATTTTGTCATCATCAATCTTAAAGTTCTCAGCAGTCTTCTTGATGTTCAGCTGTAATCCTGCTTTGGGACTTTCTGCTTTAAGCTTCATCAATAGTGGACAGTAACAGTCTTTGTTGTAAGATTTTGAGTATCACTTTATTCATGTGAGAAGTTAATGTGATGATCTGATAATTGCTGCAGTCTTTGATATCTCCTTTTTTCAGAATTGGAATGTAAATTAACAGTTTCCAGTCTGCAGGTCATTGTTCTGTTTACCATATTTGTTGGCAAATTCTTGTTAAGAGTTTGATGGACTGTTTCTGTGGCTTGAAATAGCTCTATTGATATCTCAGCTA
This sequence comes from Euleptes europaea, assembly GCF_029931775.1. Classification (NCBI taxonomy): domain Eukaryota; kingdom Metazoa; phylum Chordata; class Lepidosauria; order Squamata; family Sphaerodactylidae; genus Euleptes; species Euleptes europaea. Next base: position 78,164,512 of record NC_079314.1, on the reverse strand, counting down.
TTCCTGGTGATTTGTTTCTCCCAATTGCTCTCAGTCTAGCTTTTACTTCACTTTCTAAAACTGCAGTTTCTTCAAAAGATTCAAAATATCTGTCATACTTTCATCATTTTGATATGGTATTGTTCAGTGTATTAATTTCATCTTTACTTCATTTTTTCCTGTTTAGTTAATGCATTTCCATTTTGTTCTTTCAAGATCTCTAACCATGCTTTCAATTTCCCTTTGATCTCTTGGATCTTGTGGAATTGATCTCTTGTTCTTTTTTTGTTGCTCTCTTTTATTTCTTTGCACTGGTTAGTATAATAGTTCTCTTTAGCTTTATGTGCCAGTTACTGGAAGGCTGAATTTAGACTTCTATTTTTGTCACTTTTTACTTTTGTTTCTTGTTTCTCTTTAGCAATTTTAAGAGTTTCATCCATCATCCATCAAGGCTTTGCATTTCTAGGAATAGTCTTTGTACATTCTTCCTTGGTAATATCTCTGGTTTCAACCCATAGCTCTTCTGGTTTATGTCCACTTGAACTTAATAATGCAAATCTGTTCTTTGTGTGGTCTTTAAACTCTTCAGGAAAGTTGTTCTGAATGTATTTTGGTACCATGAATGTGTTGGAGTTTTTCTTCAAATTTAATGTAATTTTTGATATTAACAGTTCATGGTTTATACCTCAATAAGCTCCTGGTCTTATTTTAACAGAAAGAATAGAGCTTGTTGTCTTCACAGAATTCTGAATCACTCTCCTGGTTCATTTCAATTTTATGAGTTGCTTTCCTGCTTCATTTCGTGCTCCTAGCCCTAATTTTCTGACAATGTTTGATTCTACTTTGTTTTCCACTTTTGCATTCCAGTCACCTATGATTATCAGCACATCTTCTTAGGGTGTGTGATCAATTGCTTCCTAGACATTTGCATAAAAGCTTTTAATTTCTTCCTCTTCAGCATGTATAGTTGGGGCATAAATTTGAATGATGGTTATGTCAATAGGTTTTCCATGAAGTATGACTGATATTGTTGGGTCAGACTTTGCATTATAGCCCAATTGCTTGTGCTACATCTCGTCTCACTATTAGAGCGACTCAGTTTCTTTTGTCATTTTGTGTTTGTCATTTTCTGACTGAAATGTCCTAATCCAGTCCACTTTAGTTCACTCACTCCCAGAAGTATAATGTTTAAATGTTCCATTTCTCATTTTATGATCCTGATATTACTTTGATTCATACTTCTCACGTTATATTTGTCAAACAGCTCTGGACTTTCCTTTGCATCCATTGACATCGACAACTGAACATCCTTTTGGCTTTAATCCAGTTGCATCATTAAGAATAGTGCTTCTCTTACTTGTCCTCTACTCTGCCTCTGTAGCTAACTGAGTGCCATCCAACTTGGTGGACCTGTCTTCCAGCACAATATCTTTTTTTTTAAATTTTGGATTCTCTCATCACAGGATTTTCAAGATATGAGATGATCAGAGGTGATATACCTGGTTAGTGATATATCTGGTTAGTACTGTGCAGAAAAAGGCAAAGGTCATCTCATACCTTGAAAAACAAGCTTTGTTCCTTCAGGCTTTTGCTGCCTATGATCGTTTTTTGATCAAGCCCAGTAATTATTCCCCTTTTTTTCTAAAATGCACATATTTAACATAGGCAAAGCATAATGGTTCACAGTTAGAACTGTTTTAGAACCCCTACACCATCTATTTTGCCCAGTACTATTACAGTACATTAATACTGTTTATGGTTTTTATGGGGATGGTTTATTTATGAGTATTGTTTAATATGATTTATTGTGATTTTATTGAGATTGTATTTTAAGAATGTGTGAGCCGACCTAAGACTGGCTTTGCTGGGGAGGGTGGCATAAAAATTTAATAAAATAAATAAATATGACATAACACATTCTATGAATATTGTATATTTATATCTCCAGATTATTGTACCATTAACATTATCATCTGTCATGTACGTTTATTCAGATGGGCATATTATTCCACCACCACTAAGTATATATTCAAAAACATTCTTGAGTGACACTTATGAAGAAGTTAAGTCATGGATTGGCCATAACTCCTACATGGATAATCATCAAAATATTTAAGCTGTCACTCAACATTTAGATATACTTGAAAACGACTGCTGTCACCATGGAAGTGCTCCAGTATTGGGTTATTTATTGATGTGACATCACAAGAAACCACCATACCAGCATCTACCTAGTGTCATGTCTATAGCTTGAGGAGGAATGTAGTTTCTCTCTATTCTGTACTCTGGCTGTTAGGTCAGAACTATCTTACTCTCCATGTTTCCTCTGAAGAGGTATAATGGATTAATCACACACCTCCTAGTATCACAATGGGTAGCTGTGTTAGTCTGTCAACAGCAGTAGAAAAGAGCAAGTGTCCAGTAGCATCCTTAATGACTAACAACATTTCTGGCAGGTATCTGAAGAAGTGAGCTATAGCTCACAAAAGCTCATAAAGATAAAGGTCCCCTGTGCAAGCACTGGGTCATTCCTGACCCATGGGGTGACGTCACATCCTGACATTTACTAGGCAGACTTTTGTTTACGGGGTGGTTTGCCAGTGCCTTCCCCAGTCATCTCCCCTTTACCCCCAGCAAGCTGGGTAGTCATTTTACCAACCTTGGAAGGATGGAAGGCTGAGTCAACTTTGAGCCGGCTACCTGAAACCAACTTCTGTTGGGATCAAACTCAGGTCGTGAGCAGAGTTTGGACTGCAGTACTGCAGTTTACCACTCTGTGCCACGGGGCTCCTACAAAAGCTTGTAACCTGCCGTAAATGTTGTTAGTCTTTAAGGTGCTACTGGACTCTTGTTCTTTTCCACCTCCTAGTATGTACAGCATCCCCAATCTGACAGGCAGTTGATAGTTTTTCTTTATTCTGTTGCCTCAGGCCAACGAAGGTATGATTACTGGCAAGATTTAACAGATTGGCAGTACAGTCCTAAACAGACATCCTTCTTAACCCAAGTGTTTAAGGTAATTCTGTTTAGGATGGTACTATCAATGTATCAAGCCACTTATAAGGGTTTCTATGACATTTACACTGCACACAGCTTTCCTAATGTATGATGCCAAGCTGAAACAAAGTAGGGGCATGACAGAAACGGAAAGAGGTCAGTTAACATTTTCCTTCTAACAGAAGAAATTTGAGAGACAATTGATTCTCAGGAGACAGGGCTGTGCACATTGTATCACTCCACCATGCCAGCAGAAAGAAGCAAGGTCCAAGCCTGCAAGGAATCCTGTGGGCCTTTTTCACTCACTGGAACTATAAAGAACAACATGCTTAACACACTGAAATGAGTGAAAGTAATGGCTTGGAAATTCTTAAAATAAGTGAGTCATATTCAGTTTATAATCCTCCAGCTTTGAGAAAGCCCTATAGTTATGAATTGCTTGCCCATACAGATAGAATTAAGTATTGTTTTTGTGTGCACAGTGTATTACTTTTGCAATATGTTATATCACTTGAATTTTTAAAATATTCTGATCTCTCATAAGAGGACTTCAACTAATTTTCTTCTTTTATTAGCAGCTTTATTATTGGCATCCATTGAGGCAATGCAGATTTATTTTCCCCTTCTGTTGCAGGGGAAAAAACATTTACAGCTGTTTCACAAGCTATTTAAAATTCATCTAGAGCAGATGTAAGGGCAAATTTGAATTCTGGTAAATAATTAAAGAGGGGTTTTTTTAAAAAAAGAAGAATGTATACTGTGTAATAAACTTTAACTAACAACAATGAAGCACACAACCTAGAGCTTCTTGATCAGGCAATAGGAAAAAAACCCTTCATTTTCAAACTGTAATTCTCATTTGATCGATCTTTGCCCTTCTATGTGTTTTCCTGTGGCATACAAAATATTAAAGTTAAGTAATTTAACGGCTTCTACCGTTCATGTTCTACCTTTTTAAAAAGGAAAATGTTTAAGGAAAACATTACTGTGTTATTGTCGAAGGCTTTCACGGTCAGAGTTCATTGGTTCTTGTAGGTTATCCGGGCTGTGTAACCGTGGTCTTGGAATTTTCTTTCCTGACGTTTCGCCAGCAACTGTGGCAGGCATCTTCAGAGTAGTAACACTGAAGGACAGTGTCTCTCAGTGTCAAGGGTGTAGGAAGAGTAATATATAGTCAGAAAGGGGGTTGGGTTTGAGCTGAGTATTGTCCTGCAAAAGTATTGTCCTGTAAGTATCAAGATAATGTGCTAATGAGGGTATAGTATGTTAATATGGAACCATTGTATCCTGAAGTGATCTGTTAATGTGTGTAATCCAAAGCTAATCTGTATGGCTATTGTTGAATGTTGTCTTTGTCAGTCTGGAGGTTTTTCAGGGCAGGAAGCCAAGCCTTATTCATTCTTAAACTCTCCTCTTTTCTGTTAAAGTTGTGCTGATGTTTATGAATTTCAATGGCTTCTCTGTGCAATCTGACAAAATAGTTGGTAGAATTGTCCAGTCTTTCAGTGTCTTGGAATAAGACCCTGTGTCCTGTTTGTGTCAGTCCATGTTCAGCCACTGTTGATTTCTCAGGTTGGCCAAGTCTGCAGTATCTTTCATGTTCTTTTATCCTTGTTTGTATGCTGCGTTTTGTGGTCCCGATGTAAACTTCTCCACAGCTGCAAGGTATACGATATACTCCTGCAGATAGCTACTTACACAAAAACTCCAACCACCACCCCCGACAGAAAAGAGGAATAATCAAAACATTAATGGACCGTGCAAGACGGATCTGTGAACCACAGTTTCTCAAGGAAGAAACTAATCATCTAAATCACGCACTGCTAGCAAACGGCTACTCCAAGAATGAAATCAGAAGGGCCATTAAACCAAACAAAAATCAGAAAACTCAAGAAAAACAGTCTCCCATAGGAAAGGTATTCTTGCCATTTATTAAAGGAGTCACTGATAGGATGGAGAAACTTTTGAAAAAACATAACCTACAAACAGTGTTTAAACCCACCAAGAAAATACAACAAATGCTACGATCAGCAAAAGACAAAAGAGACCCCTCACCTCTGCAGGAGTATATCGTATACCTTGCAGCTGTGGTTTGCTACTTTTAATAATAATGGAGTGGATCACCTGAGAAAGGCAGAGATAAGAACATAAGAACGGCCCTGCTGAATCAGACCAAGGCCCATCAAGTCCAGCAGTCTGTTCACACAGTGGCCAACCAGGTGCCTCTAGGAAGCCTCAACAAGCCACAACAAGATCCTCAGCTGAGCTTCTACACTGACCCCCCAAAAGAAAGAAAGACCTGTGCTCAGTAGAAGAAGAAGAGTTGGTTTTTATATGACGACTTTCTCTACCACTCAAGGAAGAATCAAACTGGATTACAATCACCTTCCCTTCCCCTCCACACAACAAACACCATGTGAGGAAGGTGGGGCTGAGAGAGCTCTAAGAGAGCTGTGACTAGCCCAAGGTCACCCAGCTGGCTTGATGTGTAGGAGTGGGGAAACCATCCTGGTTCACCAGATTAGCACCACCACTCACATGGAGGAGTGGGGAATCAAACCCAGTTCTCCAGATTAGAGTCCACCACTCCAAACCACTGATCTTAAATACTACACCACGCTGTACTCTTTCACAAGCGGGTGCTTCTGTCAAATCTGGAAAAAAATAACATCCGTTTAGCTCTGTGCATGTGGGTAGAGTGCCGAAAGCACTCATCTGCTGGATATGGTAAGCCAACTAGCAAATACAGTTATTCGGCACACCATGGTTTCTGAATGACTCCTGAACCAACTAGGCTCCTGATTTGTGAAAACTTGCTTTTGAACACAACTCCCTTGCTGGATCAAAATGAAGAAACAGCCATAGCTGTAAAGAAGGATTAATAATAGGCACTGAAAAATAATACAAACCGATTTCATGCTAACACTTTTGACTTCAGCAGAATTGGATCTTGCCTACCCCCCCCTACTCTGCCTTGCTGCCCACTTTTCTACATGCCTGCACTCTCCCCATCAATTATGCCTGCCCCCACTGCTCTGCCCGCCTGCCTGTCCCCCTCATCCTTCAGCCCACCAACCTTACCCACCACCAATTCCACCTCCCCATCACTCTGCCTGCCTGCCCCTGCTTGTCCCCCTCCTCACCGCACTGTGGGAACAGCTCTTCCCCAGCCCACCTGCAGTGTTGCTGCCTCTACCTATCTGGCTCACAAAATGGAAGAGGTTCCCCCTCCTCTTTTGTCTCCCTTAGTCAGCCAAGGCTCCCTTGGTCAACCTTGGTCCCCTGGTCTGGTGTTTTGTTTTTATATACATATAGCTTTCTAAGAATGAAGACAGATTCAAATACTACAGTATGTAAATATAAAGAGTTAAAATTCACAAAAGGTATTCATGTTTGTCTCTGAAGATTTAGCTTACATAGTTCTTCATAAACATAAGCATTAAAAAGTTATAGGCATGAGCAACGTGTAGTCATTTGTCTGGGAGCCAGCTAGCATATTCCTGCTGAGGGCAATTTTACTCTCTTGTTTTTAAGCTTCAGGTTTCCTTACACTATTTGGAAACAGCCCGTTGCCCCAGGAAATGACTGAGCACATAGATGGTTGAAATGCATCCAGTAAAAATGCATCCGTTGAATAAAAAGGGGGGAGGGGTAAATCAGGAAAATTCAAAAGCACATAAAATCCGATTCAGGTATACTAATAAATATGCTGGGAAGAAGTTGACTGAAACACAAAGGGACAGTTCATACTAGACCAAACAATGGTTTGGTCATGTGAATGACCCTGTGCTTGCAGATTTCCTTTCTCTTCTAATTATATGGCGATAGTCAGGTAATGATTTCTGGCCTGCACCCACACATCATTTGATAATGCACTGTCATTGCAATACAGCAGTTGGGGGAAATCTATTGCAAAGGATCTATTGTTTGAATCCTACCTTTTTCATTGAAAGGGAAAAACAAACAAACAAAAAACCCACACAAAGAAATGGGGCAACTTAGCAGAACTAAAGCTGTTACCGCAGTTGTATTCCCAGCGATGTATTAAGAGTTTGAAAATGTTATAAAAAAAACTGTTTGCACTTTCTATGTATTCCCACCGATGTATTAAGAGTTTGAAAACGTTATAAAAAATAGTGTTCGCACTTTGGCCCCTTTAGCTGTGAAGACGTCTTCCAACCATTTATAAGCCGTGGTATCCAAAAACCCTTTTAAAGCAATGTTTTTTATAACGTTTTCAAACTCTTAATACATTGTTGGGAATACAAAGTGCAGTAACCCCCTAAGAGTCCATTGCCAAAGACCTGCAGAGTCAGGTCTTTTGTGGCTTTAAAGTGGAGTTCTTTAAACTGGCTTCAGAAGCAATCAATATAGACAGCCAGTGAGAATGAGATTACGTAAATCTGAATTCCGCCTTAGAGCTGCCAAGTCCCTTCCTCCAGCCACTGCCCTCTGCTGCCAAACAGCTTGTCAGTGGGGGGGGGGGATGTACTGGTAGTGGAGAGTGGCCTAGCCCAGCATGGAAGTGACATTACTGGAGATATGGTGACACCACTTCTAGTGCGCGCTTCCAGAAATGACATTATGGCATTGCCAGTGATGTGGGATGCTCTGGTACTTAGGCAAAAACTCTATAGTAAAAACAGGTTCTGCCATAGAGTTTTTGCCAAAATACCAGAGTGTCCTGCATACCGATGACATCACTTTTGGTGCATGCTTGAAGTGATGTTACTGCATTGCTGGCAATGTTGCTGTGACACTGGGCTAAGCCTCCGCCCACTGCCAGTAAGTCCACCCTGCCCCACACCGATTGCCAGGGGTGACCTGGCAACCCCATTCCATCTCCATCAGAAGGCAGGCCATCATGTCTTGTAGTAGCTACAGTTCTCACTTAAGAGCAGCCTTCAAAGGCAGCCCAAAAGTAGTAATTTACCAAAAAATTAACGAGAGGTGTCAGGTCCTTGTCAGAGAGAAAGAGTTGAAGCTAGTTCACCAAATGAAGTCAATAAAAGGTATTCCTATCCAGTCTTTGGTCATTACAGTGCTTTTGGTGTGTCCATAAACTTCTGGTTACTGGGAAGCATGGATGTTCTTTATTGGGAAAAGGTATGGATGCAAAGGACTATTGAGAAACACAGCACTCCACTGGATCACTAGGGAAATCAGCTCATGCTACTCACTTCATAACAGAATCTCAATACATGATGACCTGATAAATGTATAGAACAGAAAGGCTCTGTCTACCCCAGAGCTTCAAATGCATGATTAATAAAGAGGGAACCCCCCCACCCCAAATAACAGCTAAGGTTTTTTCCACTTCCAGGAGCCAGATAAATAGCTTCATTCACGAGAGGCATCACAGATGAACCAGAGTAAGTAAAACCCATGCATACTTACAAATTATAAAGCATATCAGCCATGTTGCTGCGGTAGTACAAGGCATTTCTATAGGCGCTTTCAGCTTCAGAAATCTTGCTCTGGCTCTTTAGAACATTTCCAAGGTTACCCCATGCTGCCAAGAGAAGAAAAGCAGTATTCAGAAAGAGCTACAATCCAATTATATACTCAACACATATCTGAGCACTGAGAAGTTCCTCAGGGACAGAAAACCCACACAGCTGTCTTTTTTTATCTGGAGAATAACTTCCCACTTTTCATTACACTATATCGTTTCTTCTGCTAGCAAAAGGGATATGCTTACTTTAACTTGATCATCAACATTGTCCCAAGAGGGCACACATTATCGGCAAAAGGCATCTATTGCTGGGATCACAATTTCCTCAGGAGTACCTCCCAAGCCCTTATGGATGTGGGGAGACATGCAAGTAGGACAAAGCAGTCACAATGCTGCTACTGTCAGTGTTTGGAAGCATACAACATTGAGACCTTCATAATACAAAGAATCAAAGGAGAAAGAATAATTTAGTAGATCCTTAAAGAAAGCATACTTCACATATTCGTATGGGGTATGGCATGTTGGTTTTAGATACCCTGCACAGGAAGAGGGGAGAAGTAATTTCAATAAAGGACATGAAATAAATGACCATGTGGATGAATGGAAGAATATGTACTAGGAAAAGGATGGATAGAGGCTTCTGTTCAAGGAATAGATAAGTGAAGGATATACTTCTTTTCAAGAAAGTAGATCAACATAACCATCATTCAAGTCTATGTCCCAACTACAGATGCTGTTAAGGAAGAAATTGAAAGCTTTTGTGCAAGTGTCCAGGAAGAAACTGACCACACACCTAAGCAAGATGTGCTGGTGACTGGAACACAAAAGTAGAAAACAAAGCAGAATCAAACATTGTTAACAGATTTGGACTAGGAGCATGAAATGTAGCAGGAGAATGACTCATAGAGAATTCTGTGAAGACAACAATTTGTTCATTAGCATCATAGAATCACAGAGTTGGAAGAGGCCATACAGGCCATCTAGTCCAACCTCCTGCTTAATGCGGGATCAGCCTAGAGCATCCCTGACAAATGATTGTCCAGCCTCTACTTAAAGACTGCCAGTGAGGGGGAGCTCACCACCTCCCTAGGTAGCTGAATCCATATATATATATCCTAATATCCAGCCAGTACCTTTCTGGCCACAATTTAAACCCATTATTGTGAGTCCTATCCTCACTGCAAACACACATTTCAGGCTACTAAATAGATGGTTGTATACGTTGACATCACTGGACAGCCAATATAGAAATCAAATAGATTACATAATAGGAAGCAGAAGATGGAGAAGGTCTATTCTCTCTGCCAAAACAAGACCAGGAGCCAACTGTGGTACAGACCATGAATTGTTAATATTGAAAATTAGAATAAAGATGAAGAAAAACGCCAAAACATTCATAGTGACAAAATAAAATCTAAGCAACAATCCTGAAGAGTGTAGATAATAGATGTACATTACTAAGTTCAAGTGAATATGAACCAGATGATGGTTTGGAACAAGAGATATTATCAAGAAAGACTATTCCTATAGCAAAAGGAAATGAAAAGCCTCTGTGGATGACTGAGGAAACTCTTAAAATTGCTAAAGAAAGACTGTAAATTATTGTCTGTAATTTTATCTGGCTAAGGGCCATAAATAAACAATCTGAATCTACTAAAGAAAGACGAGAAACAAAACTTCCGGTAGAGACGCTGGTCTGAGTGCCACGTTCTTCGGGGGCTCCCGAAGAACCCAAGAAACGTTCAAATTTGGGATGCATTCTGCACGCCCACCCGGTTCCTAAATAGTGGTTCGGGGAACAGGAACTCTCCTGCATCCTTGAAGAGCAGTCTGACCCCCATTTTTCTGAGAGAGGACGACTCTCGGGGAACTGGGCGAGGTCCCGCTGGCATTGAGGGGAAAATACAACGCCGTGAATGTCTCTTTGGAATTAGGCTCCTCTACCTATTACTACCTAAGCAACTACATGGAAGCAAGAATACCTACTCTTCTAAAATCTGAGTAAGTTATAAAAACTCTTTTGTTTTACCTGGATTTGGAGGATCTGAAGAATTGGCAAATACATCTATCAAATCCGTGCCTCCCAACCTGATGTATAAATGACTGTTATAAAACAAAAAAGCATCAGATAAGCCGGCAGGAATCCTATCAATTCGATCAGTGGGTAGACAAACAGGATCTTTTGAAAGACGTTACAACCACCAATCAGATACTTCGACGTTGAAAGGAGAGGGAGGAAGAATCCCCCCTCCCTAGCTGTCATCTTTCCGCTTTCATTGTTTAATGCAATCGCAAGACTGTAACAGTCTGTGAGATCGTGAGACCAGAAGTGTGGCTCCCTTGTGCAACTGGCAAATTACTCCCAAGTTCCTGAACAAGAGGAGGTAATGAAAGGTCCACGGTTTGGCATCCTTTTGGGTATATCCTGTTCTCTGCAGCAGTCTATACTAGAATTTTTTCAACTTGATGGTATTTTAACATCAAATTACTACCCGCAATGCAGGAATCCTGTTGAATTACCTACATTTTTTTATTTTTTTGGTTTATTTGTCCGGACAAAATTTTTAAAAGCAGCAAGCATGGAACATGCGATTAAACAGATGGATCAACTAATTGCCATGACAAACACCCTATATCAATCTATCAACCAAAAACTGGATTCTTTTTTGGATGTAATTAAAGACATAAAGGACCAAGCTAATACAACGAAGTCAGATTTGACAGTAGCGGATGCTCCAATTGAGAAGACGGCTCAAGATCAGGTAACTCCCATAAAAAAAAGGAGAGCCGGGATAAACAACAAGACAGTACATCCTTTCAACAGGAAACTGCAACAGACCAGCTGCTTACGAAGGATATGAACGTGAGAGACTTTGACTTTTGTTTTTATAAATTGCCTGAAGAATTCTTTGATACTAGCTTGGAGGACTTGCAGGGTGGAAAGGCTGGAGCTACCGGGATTTCTTTTTATGATCTTGGAATTGAAGAAACTACAATGCAGGTGTACTATGAGAACTCTATGCTTGCAAAGGGAATTTTACCAACAATGTCCAAGGATGCTCTTCAGTGTTTGGAGTTAATGAATAAAAGTGGAAGACGCTGGAAATTCCGGACAAAGGGAGTGGCTAAAAGTCTAGTTTTGTTTTTTGGAAATAGACAAGGAACTGGTTAAAAGGCTTGATTTTGGCAATAATGGTAGAATTTACTATATTAATACATTATAAAGACAATTTACAATGAATAGGTGTAGGGAGACATGGAGGGTTTACGGAGGAATTGTTTTATAAAGGAGTTGGTAATTTTTACTTATTGATCTAATCCATTTATTATTAGTGAGATTTATTAACCTTCTTTTTTCTGAGTTAATATTAACCACTTCTTAATGATTATATTCAATGAAATATTTTTAAAACTGTATGAGATTTAGTTTAATGAATGTAATTAGAAATATTAGGATTAGAATTGTAGATACCAAAGAGCACACAGGTTTATTAATGGAAGGAGGAAGATGTAGGGTAAGTTCTGTTATATTTCTATTTTTTTCTCTTTATCGTTATATGTTAACTTGTTTCAGAAAAATAATAAAATTATTTTTAAAAAACAAAAGTAAAAGGTCGTAGAAACAGAATCAAGTCTAAATGGAGCATTCCAGCAACTTGCACATAGAGACAAAGAGAACTATTATTATAACCAATGTAAAGAAATAGAACAAAAAAGAAGGAAGAACAAGAGATCTATTCCACAAGATCCAAGAAATCAAAGGGAAATTGAAGGCACCGTTAGGTATGCTGAATGATAAACATGGAAATACATTAACTGAACAGGTCAAAATAAACAAACGACGGGAACAATACACTGAAGAACTATATAGAATAAATGAAAGGATGACAGATTCCTTCCAGGAAAAATCTTTTGAAGAACCTATAGTTTTAGGAAGTGAAGTGAAAGTTGCACTGAGAACAATTGGGAGAAACAAATCATTAATTGATGATGGGATATTAATAGAGCTATTCCAAGCTACAGAAATGGAGTCCATCAAAATCCTAACAAGAATATGCCAACAAATATGGAAAATAAAACAATGGCCCACAGACTGGATTCCCACAAAAGGAGTCATGAAAGACTGCCACAACTATTAGACCATCACATTAATTTCTCCTGCAAGTTAAATGATGCTCAAAATCTTACAACAAAGACTGTTACCATATATGAAACTAGAAACGCCTGATGTTCAAGCTGGATTCAGAAAAGGAAGAGGCACTAGAGATCATATCGCAAATTTACATTGGTTACTGGAGCATACAAGAGAATTTCAGAAGAAAATCAGATTGCGTTTCACAGATTACACTAAAGCTTTGATTACACCAAAATCAAGGTAATTCATGCTATAGTATTCCCCATTACTATGTATAGGTGTGAAAGTTGGACAATGAAGAGGGCTGACAGGAAGAAAATTGATTCCTTTGAAATGTGGTGTTGGAGGAGAGTTTTACAGTTTTACAGATACCATGGACAGCCAAAAACATGCCCTCGACATGCTGGGGCAGGCCTTTGTGCCGGTGGGACGTCGGCGGAAGACCTTGCCAACATCCCTGGGCACCGCTGCCTTGGCAGCACTGGGAGACCAGCATTTGGGCCTCCCCACCAGCATCTGTCCCATCCTGGATGGCGTATGTAATGCCGCCGCTGGTGCAGGAGGCCTGAATGCCAGCAGAGCCCCTTCCTGGCCTCCAAAAGATTTCGTCCTTTAGGCTCAGGAATGGGCTATGAGGCTATCATACTTTGGTCATATTATAAGAAGACAAGAGTCACTGGAAAAGACAATAATGCTAGGAAAAGTTGAAGGCAGAAGGAAAAGAGGAACACCTGACATGTGTTTGACTCTATAAAGGAAGCCACAGCCTTCATTTTGCAACACCTGGGTAAGGCTGTTAATGATAGGATGTTTTGGAGGACATTGATAGAATCGCCATAAATCAGAAGCAACTTAACAGCCCTTAACACACAAACAGAGATAATTCCCCTGCAGAGAACAAGGATATTATAGTCTAGTACATCTAGACTATATCTACTCATCAGTCTCAGTCATTTAATCAAAATTGTAGAATTTATTAAAACTAGATGGTAGTAACCATGTTAGTCTATGCAGCAAAAACAAACAGGAATGTCATTTTTTTAAAAAAAACTAACACATTTTATTCCAGCATAAACTTTTGTGAACTACAGAAGCAATGAAGTGCTCCTAAAATGAAGTTAAAAGATTATTGGAGCGAGGACAGTAATGTGTGTGTAAAGTGCCGTCAAATCGCAGCCCTTTTTTGGGGTTTTCATGGCAAGAGACTAATAGATGTAGTTTGCCAGTGCCTTCCTCTGCACAACAACCCTGGTATTCCTTGGTGGTCTCCCATCCAAATCCTAACCAGGGTTGACCCTGCTTAGCTTCTGAGATCTGCCGAGATCAGGCTAGCCTGGGCAGTGATAGCTGCCACATATACCTGCTTTATGCAATTGAGTTTTTAGAAGCGTTGGATTCTTGGATTTTTCCAATAATGAATAAGATGTTGGGTCTTTTATATACTCCCGCTTCTGAACACTGGGCAGGAAAGCATGCTAGATGGAGGGAATGTGCACCAAAATTTTATCCGTGGTAGTTGTTCTTGCATTACAAACACACGGTCTTTAAATAAAGTACATTTACACTAGATAGGCAGGGATAGAAGAAACAGAAATAAAATCGGAATGAATGCCTTGATGACACTGATGAAACTACTTCAGAAGATGCTGAGCTAATTAAATCTCAGTAACATAATTTTGATTTATATATAATACTTTCCATCTTCTTCAGTTGATGGACAAAAATGCACACTAAGCAACACAACCTCTAAACCCTTTTATGTCTTGGTGATATATTCTTATTAATGTGTGCTTCTGGATTGGAATTTCGTTGAGCTTTATTACTTATGCTCCTCCCAAATCACTCTTTCTCTAGCTGCCATAAATTAGCAAGAGAACAAAAACGCCCTTGACACAAAGCAAGATTACTCCTTTAAAATGTTACCATTTACAGAAACGTGTTTTCAACAGCCAAATATACAGTGGCTTGTTTCATATTTGGTGCTCATCTTTAGAATTGCCCCTCGGAGCTCTTCACTTCCATTGTTCATACAGGTATTGTTTACTACTTTGGCTCCCTTTCAATCCATTAAAGTTTCATGTAAGCACTTTGCGGTGAAGCAGTAACTTTTATATTGGCATTGTATCCATCCATTTAACATTTATGCATTATCAGAGCAATATTGAAAATAAATTCCAAAATAAAATATTATTAAATAAAATATTATTTCTCAGTACGTATTTTCTTTTGCCTCTCTCTGGTTGCTAAAAGCGCATCATAGAAAACATGCATGGGTGTGCTCCCCAAACTCATAATACATACATACTCATACAACAGAACTATGCCACTTCAGGGTATCTGTCACAGCAGTGACTTGAATAACTCTCATGACTAGAAATTATATGGTGTTCATATCAAATACAGTTGTAGGATAAACGTAACGAGCACATGTTCCAATTGCAATAATGGTTCAATCCTATCAATAGAAACTGTTTAAAAAGCATTACCTGTCCTGCAGATATAATGAAGGAAATAATTACTTCATTTCTACATCCAAAATGGTATCCACTGGCCAAGATCAAAATGGAAGATTAATCTCTGAATATATGAGCAGGGCTGCCAACTGACCTCGCCTGAATACCTACCTTTTAACAGCAACTTGAGTTGTAGGAATGCACAGATCTCTTCTGGTTGAGAAGAGGGTAACCCTAAATTAGGGGTGTGCATTTGGATATCTTTCTGAATTGAAAGGACATCTAAAATTTCCTGTTTTGTGTCAGGAATACCTGAATTTACCCTAAACACTTCTGAAATTTCAGGAATGATTAAATGTATTTCCCTCTGGAAATCAGGTCAACCACCCACTGAAAACAGTGTGGGGGCTAGAGGTGGCCTCCAAATTCACACACCATGTGTTACACCCCAACAGGAGTAGACCTAGCCTCCAGACCCCAGGTCTGCTTTGGCTGCTTTCTGGACTCTGAATATACTGAACTCACATAGTGTGGCTACTCATATGATAGTACAACATTTATTAACAATCAAAAATAGTGAAATCTAAACACACCCATGAATCCTATATGTGCTACACACTAAAACATACAAGCATAGAAACCTATACAAACAGAGTATCCAATGATGTCTGACTGCCTATTTTCAATGTCCACAGTTGTAGTAGGAATATCCAACAATGGCTGATAGCCTATTATCGATGTCCTTAGTTGTAACGAGGTGTAGTCTCATCTAAAGAGTTCATGCGTTGGTTGTCCTTACCAACTTTGGCTCAACTGGCAGAATATTACTCAGGGCAAAATTATTCCACAAAGGACTGCATGGCCTGCCTTCAGCTAGAAACTTCTGATTGCTGTGGAATATATATTCAAGGCAGGCATTTCCCAAGTAAAATACAGCCTTGAGCACCATTCTTTCATTCTTTTGTTCCCACTTTCATCATGACCCACAGAGTCCACTGACTTACGGTATCTCAGCCCTCGTAATTCAGTCTTTAGAGGCCTGACCTCTGCTTGACTCTGAAATGGCACATTTTGCCTTCTGACACTTTGCCTATGAGCATAGGCTGCAAGTTCAGCACTCTATGCCTCTATGCACTGGAGATCAGAACATATTGCGAGCAGTTCAAATGCTACCCATCCCATCAGGAGGCCACTCTAAATCTCTTCCATGACAGCACCACACAAAATGGGACATAACGTTTATCCTGAGGTTATCATAACAACCAGCCACAACTAGGAACAGAAGCTGGTATGGTATAATGGTTAAGGGAATTAATGTTGATTCTAATTTCACCTCTGCCACAAACTCAGTAGATGGCCTTAGAAAGTCATTCTCACACACCCATGAGATACACAGGGAATAACAGTGACCTCCTGTGACAGGCCTTTTCTTTACCAACTGAGGGGTCAAAAACCTACCCCTCAAGTTACCAGGTGTTCTAAAGGTAGCAAGGGTATAGGGTTTGGGTTCGCCACTGTGAGGTACGTTTTATGGTACCCAAGATTATTGAGATCACTGAGGCAGGATTAGTATATAAACAACTAAGATTTATTTATTTACAGGTTTGTTTAAAGGAACAGATCAGAAGCACAGGTCAAAAACCTGGTGCAGCCTGACTGTTTTCAATGGGGGGAAATGCCCCATTTTCCTAAAAAGCCTCCCATTTTTTTTTTAGTCTTTTGGTGGCCAGGAAACTGCTTTAGAGGCAGCGCGGTTATGCCATTCCCAGCTGCCACAAAGCTCAGAAATGAGCTGCCTGTCATGGGTATGGCTTACTCAACCTGCTGTTGGCCAATAATTCCACAAATTTAGGAATCATTACATATGCAGTTTGTTATACATAGATATATTGCCCCACAGATCTGACAGTAATTTGTTACTACCATCACTATTATAATTCTAAAGGGAATTTTGGCACTTTCTCTTCAGATAGCTCAATGTATTAATAGCTTTTGTGGCTGTTACAGATGTGTAATATTTTAATGAATGCTAGACTGAAAGCTATCTTCCAACTGTATCTATCACTACAGCTATTAGAAAAAAATGACTTTTTATAGTAAACAAAAGAAAAAATACCCTTCAGAAACCAATCTCATGAGAATACGCTTCAGAAGGAACAGCATGTTGAATGTACCCGAGTCTCAGTAAAAGGAGAAAGAAATGTGAATTCTGCCTATCCAAGCACCTCAGAGTTTAGAGAATATCAAGCAATGAGATTTTGAGAGGTAGGGTAGGATTTCCAGATTGTTCCCCTGCTCAAATTCCTTCATGGTTCCAAAGCTAGACCCAGTGTGATGTAGTGATCAGAGTGCCAGACAGGCATCTGGGATAGGGCTGTTGATTCAATAAAAACCGAACCAGAAAAATACTGAATAAATGCAAATCCGGTAAAATTTGGGTTTGGGTTTACTGAGTCCGCAAAATCAGGGAGGTTGGCAAAGCCAAATTTTTCGGGAACGTCTTTCTGCGGCTCCTGTGGGAGGGAGCATTTTTGCAGGTAGAGGTCCCAAATGTTCAGGGTAGCTAGAAGGGACTCTCCTTGCAAGAACCCCCAAGTTTGGTAAAGATTGGGTCATTGTATCTCTATGGAGGTGCAGGGCGAACTTTCCCACCATTTAAAGCCTGGCTTCTCAATTGAGATACATTGCAAAGATCACACTAAAGCATCTGAACACAGCCACCTTGCCAATGCGTTTCAATGGAGGAGGATGGGGTGACCCCTTCCAGATCCCATAACTCCGGACCCCTTGACCCAATCTTTACCAAAGGAGCTGCAAAAAGCCATGAAATGGGTTTAATGGGTTTAAATGGCCAAATCTTTTGGAAATTCTGAATTTAAAGCCGAATTCCTACCTTTACCAGTATAGGAAATTCAGCATTTGGGTTTTCCCAGGAAAAAAAGGCCAATAACCCCGAATTTTCCTGAATTTGTTTCCCAACAGCACTAATCTGGGATTCGAATCCCCACTCTGCCATGGCAGTTTGACCTTGGGCCAATCACACAGTCTCAGCATAACATTGTGAGGATAAAATGGAGGATAGAAGAATGATGAAAGCAGCTTTGGATTCACATGGGGGGGGAAGGAAGGGTATAAATGAAGTAAACAAATTGTTGACCTCTGATTAATAGAAGATATGGTAAAACAAATAATACATTTTCAGATATCAGAAGATTGTTGGAAGAATCCTTTAAAAAAAAAAAAAGTCATCCAGTTCACTCTTACCAGACTGGATTTCCCCCCCTGAAAAAGTATCACCTAAACATGGCTCAAATGAGTATTTTATTAACTTCAGATACATAAACTTAAATAAGACTGGTTTTTCTAGGAAAATATAGTTATCCAAATGTTAAGCATTTATTCAATTACTTTCCTAAATCAGAATTTAAGATGGCAAACTGAGATAAAAATAAACACAGTGTATGTGCATGCACCATTTTAATATATATCATTTATGCTAAAACTTTAGCTGTAAGACCAAATACAAGCACCTTTTTAAAAAGAAGCATTTGTCCATATAAAAAAGCAACAACTGTGGAACTGTCAAATTGCATATTTTACTGAAGGGATACTTATCGTCTGCTCTTCTCCCTGTTTTCTCTTGACAGAACTTCAGTCTTCCAGAATCCTTAATTAACTACATCCACTCTACTCTCAAATCCTAAAACTATAATAGGGCATGACTCAGCTAAGTTCATGAGTTATTTAAAGATACCCTTAACAAAAAAGCCCTGATTATATCAAAATAGCAAATGGACAGGCATGACAACTCATGCAGAGGTGGCTGTCTCAAACCCCACTTTCCGAGAAGTTAATGACTGGCAGGTTGCCCGTCAAGCTTCAGGTCAAACAGAATGGCCTTTGCACATGACAGTTTTAAGGCAGTTGTAGAAGATTCCTTTCAGCTGGTTCTCCTGAGTATATCTTTCCCCAACAGTGAGCAAAATTGTGTGCCAGGAGTTTAAGCAGTTCATGAGGACATAAATAATAATAAGCTGTGCTACAACTGGAAAGCAGTTGGAATTTTAAAAGAGAAAGCAGAACAAGTTCTTCCACTAGATAGTGTAGCCACATTATTAGACCATGTGAAACACATAGCAAAGAAAGGAAAAGAGGGAACTGGTAACTAGCCTGCTTATATTGTCAATAACTGTTTAAATAGAAAACAGAAGCCCCATCTACCAACAAATAGTTACAAAAAGGTGGAATATGAATCGTTAACCTTACACATTTAAAAAGAATAAACCTGATAAACTAAAGCCTTTGTTCATAATATATTTTAAAGTTTTTGAAAGATGGTAGAGTCAAAATGGATCTAGCAAGGTTTGTTCTTTTGGTAGAGATTTATGTTAAAGAAAATCCTCTTGCAGCCCATTCCTGAAAGGGGGGGCCGAAGCTCCTTAGGAGCCAGTGTGACCCCGTGCTGGCGTAGGTGCCACCTTATCATGGAATAGGGTGGCATCTACACTGGCACGGGGGAAAAACATGCTGGCATCCAGGATCTGCTGGCCCCTGCTGCCAGCACAGCCACGCTGGCAGGGCTTTCCCAGAAGGGAAAGCCCATGCAGGCATGGGGGGGGGGCGTTCCTGGAGGCTGAGCTGCCTTTGGGCAACTTCCTAACTGTTCACCCTGGGAACGTCCCCTTGAGCTGCAGCGGGGCTGAACCACCTTTTTTGGTGGCTCAGCCTTGCTTTGTTCAATGGGGCATTTCCCCCTTTTTTAGTATTTTATTTTTTAAACCTCTCTTTTTTTGTTTCTGCGGTGTCTGGGAAGCCTCTGAGGAGACAGTTTGGCTCTGCTGTTCTTGGCCACCATGGATCTAACCCCCCTTCAGGAATGGGCTGTCCATATACTGTTAATACAATGAAAGTTTTTAATGGTATATACTAATCTATTTTGTACCTATGTCTGTAACAAGCATTAAACGGTTAAAAAAAGGGAACGACACAGAATTTTATTTTATTTTTTAAGTATGGGGGGCATGGTTAGAACCAGGGCTCAGTAAGACCAGTGCTCATTTTATCAGCTTCTTTCTTTCCCCCTCCATTTTAGACACCAGCAAGACCAACTCTTCTCTGCCAGACACGAGACCCAGAAAATGAATTTTGACCCGACTACTAGGGCTGTCAAAAAAAAAAAAAAATCCGGTACAGTTCGGATTCGGCCGAATTTGGCCCTTGTGGGTTCGGTACGTGCCGAAGTCCGAACTCCCCCACTTCGGATCCGTTCAATTCGGTGGGAATTCAAAGTTCAGAAAAAAAATTCGGCTGAATAAAGCCATTAAAAACACAACCGCGCCTTTCCGCGGCTCTGGGGGCGGCATTTTTGGGCTTAGAGGTCCCAAACTTTCAGCAGAGCTTCAAAGGACATATATTGAAAGACTCCCCGAGTTTTGTAAAGATTGGGTCAGGGGGGGCTGAGATATGGGCCCTGAAAGGGGTCCCCCCACCCTTAATGTGTATCTCTCAGCAGAGCTTGCCGCCCATGCACAAAGCTCCCAGCCCCGACAAACAGCTGATGAGAGCAAGGGCGGGGCAGGTGCTAAGAACTTTGCAAAGCAACACAACTGAAAAGCAACACCTTTGCAAACATGCAAAGGGCGGGGCAGGTGTGAAGAATTTTGCAAAACAATACAACTGCAAAGCAACACAAGCACGCAATGCAACACCTTTGCAACAGTGCAAAGCAACACCTGACACCTGGGAGTTTGCCAACCATGAAGCCCCCTCTCAAACCAGGGAGAGAGAGACTGGAGGGGGAACACACACCCCAGGCAGAACCGGCAAAAGCCCCCTTTGGCTCCCCCCCCACCCACAGAAACTGCTCCCTCCCCCCACACACACACAGACTCTGCTTTCCCCCCCACACACACACAGAAAAGAAAAATTATAGATTAAAGCCCCCAAAGGGGTCTTACTGTGGCTGTCTTCTGTTCCAGCAGGAGGGGCTGGGAGGCTGGGTAATCCAATATGATTCCATTTGTATCCAATATAAGATCCATATGTATGCATCTCTCGAGGGTGATCCATTCATCCCAATAGGGAAAAGGGGAAAGCCCATATCTCGGGGGGCCCTGACCCAATGTTTACAAAACTTGGGTGGTCTCTTAAAAAGCCTTGACTGAAGCTCCGCTGAAAGTCTGGGGTCGGCACACCCAAAAATGCGCCCCCTGAAGCCACGGAAAGAGAAAAGGGGGGAGCCGATATTTCAGCCCCCACTGAACCCATCTTTACAAAACTTGGGTGGTCTCTTAAGAGGGATTCTCTGAAGCTATGATAAAAGTTTGGGGGCTGAACCCCCAAAAAAAGCGCCTTCTGCAGCCACGAAAATAGAAAAGGGGGGAGAGGAAAAAGGGGTGGAGCCCATATCTCGGAACCCCCTGACCCAATGTTTACAAAACTTGGGTGGTATCTTAAGAAGCCTTGTCTGATGCTCCGCTGAAAGTTTGGGGTCGGCACACCCAAAAATGCGCCCTCTGCAGCCATGGAAAGGAAAAGGGGGGGAGCCCATATCTCGGGACCCCCTGACCCAATGTTTACAAAACTTGGGTGGTCTCTTAAGAAAACCTGTCTGAATATCACCTGAAAGTTTGGGGTCTGTACCCCAAAAAATGCGCCCCCTGCAGCCACGGAAAGGAGCGAATGTGCACAAGCACCCCCTCACACACACATGAGGATTTCCCTCTCTCTCTCTCTCTTTCCCCGGCCGGCCGCACATCAGCTGATTCCTCCAGTACTCAATCCTGACTGATTGGCCAGAAGAAGACCCAGCTTGGCCACCAATTGGCCGGGGGAGGAGAATGCTGCTTACTGAAGGTTATGCTGCTTACTGACGGCCCCGAATTGGCCGAATTTATTCGCGAACTCCCGAACTCGCTGAATTCGGCCCCCCCAGTTGCCCGCCAGTTTTGAGTTCGGTTCCTCCCGAACTAAAAACCGCCGAATCAAGGGAAATTCGGCTGATTTTCAGTTCGGGCCGAACCGAATTGACAGCCCTACCGACTACCCTATATAGGCTGAGACAAATTTGCACAAGAACACTATCACATCTTTGTAATTCTATCAAGACAGTATCTTGATAGCATTATGTATATCTTAGAGACAGTCCACTTTAATGAGTTAGTCATTAGTAAATGATAAGCATATTTTAATTTTATCTGTCTTCAAATAGTGGCTTTATTTACACACGTGTCCCTCAAGAACAATGTAGTTCAAACTGTGTACACATTAGGGTTTTTTATGTTCATTAGCCTTTTATTATTTTTCCTGACTACTATTTTGCTACACAGCATGCTTTTCTACTTTCATCTACATGCATCCTTCTGATATACAGTCAACATTAACTTGTATTCTATTTATTATACCTCCAATGTTTTCACACTACTCATAAATGCACACCTAGAAGCCATAAGAACATAAGAAAAGCCATGCTGGATCAGACAAAGGCCGTCAAGTCCAGCAATCTGTTCACATAGCAGCCAACCAGGTGCCTTTAGGAAGCCTGCGAACAAGACGACTGCAACAGCATCCTGCCTGTGTTCCACAGCACCTAATATAATATGCATGCTCCTCTAATGCTAGAGAGAATAGGTTTGCATCATGACTAGTATTCATTTTGACTAGTAGCCATGGATAGCCCTATCCTCCATGAACATGTCCACTGCCCTCTTAAAGCCTTCCAAGTTGGCAGCCATCAGCACATCCTAGGGCAGGGAGTTCCACAATTTAAGAATGTCACATCCTTTCCAAATCTATTAAACCCAGAAACAAAAAATAAAAGCATAATTAGTAGAATCTGTAAAACAAGCAAAGAAACAATAAAGATTGTTACCTTTAGCTGGATTTACTTTTATCCCTGACTTATACAGCATCTCTTCGTTCTGCCAGTCTCCATTCCTGACAAAAGTCTTGAGTCCATACAAAAAAATTAATGCAGCAGTGGCAAAAAAAATCAAGTTCTTCAGAAAGCGCTTTTGGGTTTTTATGTAGAGGGCCCTGGTGCCCACGGTAATCAGTAGGCAGAAGCCCATACTAGGTATATACAACACACGCTCTGCTATTACAAAGCCAACATAAAAAAACAGGTTTGTGGCTGGAATAAAGGGCACAATTAACAAGGAGAGAGACAGAACTACAATGTTCTCAGTTGAAGGAAGCTGTGGTTTCTGTGGCAAGGGTCTGTTAATACCATTTTCTTCTTTAGACAGAAAGCTGGACTTCATCTCCAAGCTTTTGCATTCCATTTCTGATATAAAGTTATGACCATTGGTATTCGGCTTGCCGTTGGTTATATTTTTCCCATTGCATTCTCTCTCTTTGCTGGAGTTTTTCAAACCAGAGTAAGCAAGAAGGAGAAGTCCAGCATAAAAGGCCACTGTGTGTAGGTTCCTCCAGTCACTGACTGTTTTGAGAAGAGGCACAGCATCCATGGACCAATCAAAGCTAAGAGTGTCCGGGCACAGCAATAGCCAAAGGTTTTTGGTTGGGAGGTAAAAAAAAGTCAGAGTTCGTGTTAGAAAAGTGTCCGAATCAGCTGCTGGGTTGTCAGAGTTGGAAAAGCTGGGAGGTTTGTTCCCCATCCAGTAGAAGCGAAAACCTAGCAGAAAAGTTCCCCAGGAGATCAATAAACCAATGCTCAAAAGTAGTGGTAAATTCTTCCTCTGAAAGGGAAAAGAGAATAATACATGTACATTACATCATCAAATATACTGAGGCTCGTGAAATCACTATATAAAAAGATTTAATTTCAATATTTGCAAGCTTTTAAATAGGCTTTAAAATCCTCACCTAACAGCACCCTACAATTTCCCAGCCAGCTTTTACAATACCATCTGTGCCTATTAATATCTAAATGTTGTCCTACATTATTTACTCCAGTTACAGAGTTATTCATGTAGAAGAAGAAGAATAGAAACATAGAATTGGAAGGGACCACCAGGGTCATGTAGTCCAATTCCCTGCACAATGCAGGAAGAAGAGTTGGTTTTTATATGCTGACTTTCTATACCATTTAAGGAAGAATCAAACTGCTTTACAATCACCTTCCCTTCCCTACAACAGACACCCTGTGAGGTAGGTGAGGCTGAGAGAGTGTGATTAGCCCAGCTGGCTTCATTAAAGCTCCTTTGTGAAGGAAGGTGATTGCTAACAACAAAAGACTTCTTAGGTTCATGTGATCTGCCCACCCCTTCCCTTGACTTTCTGGTTTGCACCAAACCATAGTTTGACATGTCACTAGTTTATCTTATGAAGAAAACCTAGTTTGTAGGCAAGAAGCAGTCCCTACTGTGTGGTTTGAATGCAAAAACAAACTATGGCCTTTTGCAAACCAGGAAATCATCAGTCCCTAAGCTTCATGTGATAGGAAAGCCAGGAGAGACAAAGCACACAAGTCCGAGACACACACCCCATCATGTTCATAAAATGACAAACCAGGGTTTGAAGACAATCTCAAAACTTCAACATTTGTTATGTCTCCAATACTCTCCATCTTTTTTTCAAAACAGTCCTAAATACAATAGCTCAGTCTATACATCTGTGTCCATGCAATTTAATCATACAGGAGTCCTCATAATCTAAATCCACATGTCATGGCATAATTTTTTCCTCTTCTCTATTATCCAAGATCTGGACAAGAACACTTGTAATACAAATTTATAATAGTCACCATTGCAATCAGTATATTGTAGCTCTGCCCTTTTCTATCCCAATCATCAACACCAATTTGAGTTTTGGCCTGAACATTCAATACCCTTTTAAAAGGACAGATGGGATTATCTCTCTCAATGTTTAGAAATGACAATAATGTCTTCCCTAGCCTTTTTGCTTTGAATTCTAGCTCTGTTCTATCTGGAAAAGTATTGGAGCACCATAAACATTCAAAAAAAGCTATTTCGTCTACACTGAGCTGTGGTGTGAGATGAAAGAGTCAAGGACAAGAGCAAACTTCTCTCAAGAGCACTTTAAAAGTATGCTTTTAGCTGGTTTTTAGTAAACTGTAATAGCTTGACATTTGTCTGCACTACATTCGTGGTATATATCACTGTTAATGAATGCAAGATACTGAACCCTAATTTGGTGTTCAGGCTCCCCATGTAAAAATCGTTTCACTTGCCTTTTTAAATAATATTTTTATTATTTCTTATGCTCTCATACATCTTAGGTGTTCATTGAGTTTATTTTTTTGTTTGCTCTTACCATGATTAATTACTGTTTTAATCACAAAACCACTTTTACCAAAAATAGGCCGTAATAAATTGATATTTTTAATCATGGTCTTGAGACATCAAACCATAACACATGCTGGGAATTCATGAGGTAGGGACTGTTGCCAATCTCAAACACAGGCACAGGTATTTATTACTGCTATTTCATAACAAAAACACTCACTTTCACACAGTTTTAAAGAACAATGAAATCTGGATATGGACTGGTTTATAAATGTTGAACCTTTGTTTGGGGGGCTTCTTCATCAAAGGGCTTTAAAATGTCTCTGTGGTTAGGGTTGGATAAAAGGGCGACAAAGTTCAGTATTTTCAAAGTTGGATTTTGGAAAGAGTACAAATACAGGTATTTGGGAGTATTCGGGTCCCCAAATATTATTTCAGGATTAAGGCTGGGTTTTGGGAGGGGGGATTCTGAAATTATTTGGGTTGTATTATTCCCTAAGGGGGACCTGGGGGTCTGGAATGTCTGTTTTTAAACCAAATGACACCAAATTTGCAGAACATCAAGTCCTGCCAACCTACTTGTCTCCATTGTTTCTTATGGGCAAAAAAAAATCAAAAAATCAAAGAAGCCAATATTAAGAGCAACCACTGACCAAAAGCATTCGAACAAAACCAGTGTCACACCACAGAATTCCAGTACAGCCACAGACCAATGTGGGAAACCCAACTGAACCAATGTCAGACCAGAGAATCCAGCTTCATCAAGGGACACTGTTGCAAGATCAACAGAACCAATGTCAAAGTACAAAAGCCAAGCAAAACCCAGGGCTAATACGGCATGCATAACAGAACCAATGTCACACCAGAGAATCCAAGAAACTTGACCTTGTGTTTTTTTTTAAATACCTAAACCATCACCTACACATAACTGTTATTAAACCTAACCAGAAATTTTCTTCAGAACCTGCTGTAACCATTAAAATTTTAAAAGCCAACAGGAATACTTCAAAACTTTATGAAACAACTTTCCCAAAAGGAAGAAAGGTCTTTAAAACCACTTGGAGAAAATAACTGTAAAATCTGAATCAGAAGAATGAAAAATGATAAACTTCTAAAGAAAGTAACAGCTTAGACCCCCCCACCAAAAGCACAAACACTTAATTTTTTTGAAAGCTTTTAGAAACAGAGAAAATGCAAAAGCAAAAATCCTCTTTCCATGCTGGAAAAGTTTCACAGGGTTATTGCATTATTAACTTATGCAATACTGAGACTTGGTGCTTCTAATTTGCCAGTATGGCAGTGGTAGCTGCAAGAGATCTAGGCCCAAATACATAGGTCTATGTAGCAAGGCCTGGGCACAGTGATGGGCTTGTAGTATTCACTTCTATAATGGCTGCAAGCACATGAAATGTATGGAGAAATTCTAAAGCAGGAGTTGGAATCAGAAGCTCTTGGGGTCAGGGAACCCACCCCAGCTACACCCCCACCCCAATTTCTTAAAAAGTGATATCACTTAGCTCCTGTAATATTTTAGGCATTTCTAGTTTCGCAGGCGTGCTTTTATGGGAATTATTGCTTTCATAAGAAACTGACATTCTTTCTTATCTGAAATACACATGTTTCTTGTAATAGGTTATTGATTACAGTCAAAGCTTGTTGGACTATCCAACCATTAATATTAATCAGCATGGCTGGAACATTCCAGATAGGAGTTAAAAAAAATAATGAAACCCACTCATATTTTTCATAAGAGTTTTCACATTGTTTGAGATGTATGCTGCTCTACTTTTATAGTCATGATCTAATAATTCATGCAATGAGCCCGCTAATCCTACTTCAAACAGGAAAACCTCTTTGTGAAGCGGCTTTTGAGGACTATTTTTATTCTGTGTCCAAATGTGGATCTTTTTTTTTGGGGGGGGTCACCCAAACTTAAGGCTACTATAAATGTCATTGGTTTTACTGTTCCCACTCCAAATGTACAGTGCTGTGGTCAAGATTAAAATCTGGTATTAAAACTTTAATTAACTTTCCATTGTATAAATTGAAGGTGCCAGATGGTATGGTTTTCCTTACACATGAGACTAGGGGTCTATTTGATTTATAGCTAAGACCAAAGACTTCAGTCTGTTTCATTTTCACTTTTTATTCAAAAAATATCAATTTTAGACATATTCTTAAGGTTAACCCTTCACAAGTCTTGTTCAGTTCCCAGACACTAATGTCACCTCAGATGGACCTGGGCCAAAGGGCTCATGGAAAAGTTATAATGGGATTCTTAAGAACATAAGAAAGGCCCTGCTGGATCAGACCAAGGCCCATCAAGTCCAGCAGTCTGTTCACACAGTGGCCAACCAGGTGCCTCTAGGAAGCCACTAACAAGACGAGTGCAGCAGCACCATCCTGCCTGTGTTCCACTGCACCCAAAATAATAGGCATGCTCTTCTGATACTAGAGAGAATAGGTATGCAGCATGACTAGTATCCATTCTAACTAGCAGCCATGAATACCCCTCTCCTCCATGAATATGTCCACTCCCCTCTTAAAGCCCTCCAAGCTGGCAGCCATCACCACATCCTGGGGAAGTGAGTTCCACAATTTATCTATGTGTTGTGTGAAAAAATACTTCCTTTTATCCGTTTTGAATCTCTCACCCTCCAGCTTTAGCAGGTGACCCCGTGTTCTAGTATTATGGGAGAGGGAGAAAAACTTCTCCCTGTCCCCTCTCTCCAAACCATGCATAATTTTATAGACCTCTATCATGTCTCCCCTCAGCCGCCTTCTTTCCAAGCTAAACAGCCCTAAGTGTCTTAACCGCTCCCCATAGGACAGTTGCTCTAGTCCCCTAATCATTTTGGTTGCTCTTTTCTGCACCTTCTCAAGCTCTGTAATATCCTTTTTTAGGTGTGGTGACCAGAACTGTACACAGTATTCCAAGTGTGGTCTCACCATAGATTTATACAAGGGCAGTATGATATCAGCAGTTTTATTCTCCATTCCTCGTCTAATTATGGCCAGCATGGAATTTGCCTTTTTTACAGCAGCCACACACTGGGTTGACATCTTCATTGAGCTATCCACTACCACCCCAAGATCCCTTTCTTGGTCTGTCGCTGCCAGCACAGATCCCATCAGTGTATATGTGAAGTTGGGATTTTTTGTCCCAATATGCATCACTTTACACTTACTCACATTGAATCTCATTTGCCATTGTAATGCCCATTCTTCCAGTACGCAGAGATCCTTCTGGAGCTCCTCACAGTCTGATTTTGTTTTAACCACCCTAAATAATTTGGTGTCATCTGCAAACTTGGCTACTTCACTGTTTAACCCCAACTCCAGGTCATTGATGAAGAGGTTGAAAAGCACCGGTCCCAACACAGATCCTGAGGCACCCCACTGCTCACATCCCGCCATTGTGAGAACTGACCATTGATTCCTACTCTCTGCTTCCTATTTTTCAGCCAGCTCTCAATCCATAAGAGGTCTTGTCACCTTATCCCGTGACTATGAAGTTTGCTTAGCAGTCTTTGGTGGGGGACTATGTCAAAAGCTTTTTGGAAATCCAAATACACAATATCCACAGGCTCATTCCTGTCCACATGCTTATTGACGCTATCCAAAAACTCTAATAGGTTAGTGAGACAGGGCCTACCCTTAGAGAAGCCATGTTGGGTTTTGCCCAACAGACCTTGCCCTTCTATATGCTTGACAATTCTATCTTTAATAATGCTTTCCACTAATTTACCCGGAACAGACGTTAAGCTAACTGGCCTGTAATTTCTTGGGTCCCCCCTGGAACCTTTTTTATAAATGGGTGTTACATTGGCCATTCTCCAGTCCTCTGGTACAGAGGCTGATCGAAGGGACATATTACATATCTTTGTTAGAAGATTTGTTAGAAGTTCAGCAATTTCCCATTTGAGTTCTTGAAGAACTCTAGGATGAATATCGTCTGGTCCCTGTGACTTGTTAGTTTGAAGTTTGTCTAGACGTTCTAGGACTTCCTGCCTTATTACCACTATTTGCCTCAGTTCCTTATTTTCCCCTCTCCAAAATCTCTGTTCAGGAGAAGGAATCTGCCCTGTATCTTCAACAGTGAAGACAGATGAGAAGAATTCATTTAGTTTTTCAGCAATCGCTTTATCCTCCCTTAGAGTTCCTTTACTCCCATTGTCATCCAATGGTCCAACTGCTTCCCTAGCTGGTTTCCTACTCCTAATATACTTAAAGAATTTCTTATTGTTTGCTTTGATGTGTTTAGCAATATGCCCCTCAAAATCTTTTTTTGCATCTCTAATTATCTGCTTGAATTTCCTTTGTGCAAGTTTGTGTTTGCTTCTGTTCGCTTCGTTTGGGCAGTCCTTCCAGTCTCTGAAGGAAGACTTTTTTTCTCTAATTGCTTCCTTCACCTTACTTGTTAGCCACGGTGGTGACCTCTTGGACTTATTACTACCTTTCCTGACCTGCGGTATACAAGCTAGCTGAGCCTCTAGTAATGTGGACTTGAGTAACCCCCAAGCCTTTTCAAGAGATTTAACCCTCCTAACTGTTCTTTCAACTTCCTCTTTACCAGTTTTCTCATTTTAGAGAAGTTCCCCCTTTTAAAGTCAAAGGTAATTGTGTGAGATTTCCCAGTCACTTTCCCACTTACATATAAATTAAATTTGATGCCATTGTGATCACTATTGCCAACTGGCTCAACTACATCCACATCCCACACTAACTCACTGGCAGCACCACAGAGTATTAAATCCAGGATCGCCTCCCCTCTGGTTGGGTCTATGACCAACTGTTCGAGGGCACAGTCATTTAGGATGTCTAAATTTTTTATCTCTTTGGCTTGACTGGAGCATACATTTATCCAATCAATATGAGGGAAGTTGAAGTCTCCCATTATTACTACTTCATTACCTTTACATGCTTCCCTAATTTCATTCTCCATCTCAAGATCACCCTGAGCCATTTGGTCAGGGGGCCGATAGAACGTCCCCAGTACTAAATCTCCTTTGGGGCCCGGAACCGTCACCCTTAAGGATTCTGTGGACGAGTCTGCCCTTTTTATGGTCTCTAGCTTATTAGACACTATGCCTTCCTTGATATACATAGCAACACCCCCTCCAATATGCCCTTCCCTGTCATTTCTATACAGTTTGTAACCAGGGATGACTGTATCCCACTGGTTCTCTCCCCTCCACCAGGTTTCTGTAATGCTCACTATATCTATGTTTTCCCGTAAAACCATGCACTCTAACTGTCCCATTTTTGCTTGGAGGCTTCTAGCATTAGCATAGAAACACCTCCACAC
Source organism: Euleptes europaea (assembly GCF_029931775.1). Taxonomy (NCBI): domain Eukaryota; kingdom Metazoa; phylum Chordata; class Lepidosauria; order Squamata; family Sphaerodactylidae; genus Euleptes; species Euleptes europaea. The sequence goes on along the minus strand of NC_079314.1, from coordinate 78,133,977 downwards.
TGTTTCTCTCTTTCGACTTGCCTGGCATGTGCCTTTGGGCATCTTTAAGTGGCTATCCATCATTTTTTCCCCATTCCCTTTCATGTCCAAGTAATTCCCATGTGGGCAATCTGAAGCAATTTTCCCTTTGTCCATGTGCACTGAGTTTGCCCGAACCAGATGCTTCTCAGCTCCTGTCGGCTTTTCCCCCAGGATCAGTTTAAAAGCTGCTCTGCCACCTTTTTTATATTACGCGCCAGCAGTCTGGTTCCATCCTGGTTCAAGTGGAGCCCATCCCTTTTGTATAGGCCTGGCTTGTCCCAAAACGTTGCCCAGTTCCTTACAAATCTAAAGCCCTCTTCCCTGCACCACCGTCTCATCCACGCATTGAGACTCACCAACTGTGCCTGTCTAGCTGGTCCTGCACGTGGAACAGGTAGCATTTCTGAGAAAGCTACCTTGGAGGTCCTGGCTTTTAGTCTCTTGCCTAGCAACCTAAATTTGGATTCCAAGACCTTCGGACTACATTTCCCCACGTCATTGGTGCCAACATGCACCACAACCACTGACTCCTCCCCAGCACTACCTACCAGACTACCTATATGACGGGTAATGTCCGCAACCTTCGCACCAGGCAGGCAAGTCACCATGCAGTCCATGCACCCACCAGAAATCCAGCTATCTACATTCCTAAGGTTTGAATCTCCCACTACAAGAAGCCCCCCTCCCCTCTGAGGCATATCCTCGGTACGAGAGGATATCTGTTCATCCACCAAGGAAGAGGTCCCTTCTAAGGTACCACATTCCCCTACCTCAGTGAGATGGCCTCCTTCCCCAAGGGCTCCATCATCCATGACTGGCAGGTTGCCGTCACCTTGGGACTGGGATGTGACTATTTCATCCCCGGAGTCCTTAGTCATCTCTCTCTCTGCCTGCCTCAGCTCCTCCAGTTGTGCTACCTTGGCCTCAAGGAAGTAAACTCGCTTCCTGAGAGCCAGGAGCTCCCTGCACCGAGCGCACACCCACGACTTTTTTTTTTTTACTTTGTTTTTTTTTTTAACTTTTTATTATTTTATTTATATATTTGAAGGGTACAGGGAGAGAAAAAGGGGAAGGGGTGACACCCACGACTTCTGTCCAGCAGGCAGATAATCATACATGTGACACTCTATGCGGTACACTGGCTAGCCCCCCGACCCCTGCTGGCTTTCTACCTTCATAACTGGTATTTTATTAATTAATTAATTATTATATTATTCTTTGGTGTTGTAACCCTGCCCTTGCACTCTTGCACTCTTCCTATACCAAATAACTCTCTTGCACTCTTCCTATACCAAATAAGAACTGAGTGCCGAAGTTCCTTGCCCTGCAGCTATCTGCTGCTAATTCACAAAGATATTCAAGTTGCTCGGTACTCCAACCAGATGGAGAGAGTTACTCTGTTAAGATAAAAAGATTTTATACTCACCTACAGATCCCCAGTCACGATCCACAGGCTAAGAGCCACTGGGCAAGAGCCTCTGGCGAGCAGGAGCCTTGGAATTTAAATGCACACAGCCCCCACCTCTCAGACCCAAGCTCCAATCACAACAACCCCACTTAACAAGGGAACAATCAAGCTTTCAGGCAGCAATCAACCTTAATCACCCCCCTGGCACAACAATCACAACCCTCTCCCAGCAAACCTGAATTAAATTCTCAGTTTAGTTAGGCTTCCCAGCGTTTTAAAAAAGGCAACGTTTAAACTCACCCCTGCCTGTAGTCCCCATCTCAGCTGAATCAAAATGCCTTCTCAGGCTTTGGTTTAATTTAAATTGGTCATAGTTTTAACTGTGCCACTCCTTTGCAAAGGCTTGGAAGCTTCCCTGCCCAGGATCCCTGTAAGCTTGTTTAGGGGTTGTACATTTTCCTGGGTATGAATTGCTCAAACATAAATCACAACCTTTCGCATAGTTTTCTCTGAGCTGCATTTAGCACCTAGGGCATGGATAAAAAGCAGAATTAAACTTTGGATTTTCATGTTATTGACTTAGTTTTCAGCAAAAGTTTGTTCATTATTACACATTATAGTATAAACTCACAAACATTCAGCTGTAGTCTAGCTGACACACAGTGCAACTTGTCCTGACAATATGACTGATAAGCAACCACAGTTGTCACACATTCACCACTGGTTGCTGTGCTTCCCTCTCCCAAACTGCCACTTCCCTAATGCTCTGCCACAATCAGTACAGATGTCCCATGTTTCATCTCCATTGATCTCTGTGACCTGTTTTACGTAGGTCACTTCCTTCCATTCATTAAAAAAACTAGCTTAGATTTTGTAGTTTAGATAAGGCAGTCTAGTATACTACACTGAATGTTTGACTTACAACCAAGTAAGGAAAGGCTCAAATCCACACTTTATCTATGAAGCTTATTGGCTGACTCACTGGCTGTCAGCTCAACTCACTTCACAGAGTTGTTGTGAGGGTGCAATGTGCTCCACATATCAAGGGCGACAACATACACATGCCATAAATACCAAATCATCACCATCCTGCCAAATGATGGTGGTCTAGGGCTTTGTACATCACCCAGTAGAATCTCTCATTTTTCAGACTACCCCACCTATCCTCTCTTCTACCTTTGCAATTTCTACCATGACAGAAACTGATAATGAATCCTACTTTCATAACCTTTGAGGCATTAGGGCTTGCCATGTGCCTGCTGGGGGCAGAACATCTCCCACCCATCCCCAGCTCCCATTGCTTGCCAACACTCAAGCAGCCAGCAGGAGGTTAAAAAAAATAAAAATTGCTGTTAGGTGATGTCATTACGCTACTTCCAGGGAAAACCTGGAAGCAACGTCACATTGCTCTATCAATCACTGGAAACTTGATGTTTTACCATCAAGTTTCTGGTAAGTCCAAGAGAAGCCTGATATCACTTCCAGGTTTTCCCCAGAAGTAATGGAACTTTTTCTTTTAATGGTGCTCCCATGTTCATACCCCCCCCCCAAGACTCCTGCCAGTTGCTGCCACTGGTAACTGGCTGGCAACAGGCTAGATTTTTCAGTATATTATTATACAAACACAGAACAATAAAACTTCAGTGTTCTTTATAGGTATGGAGAATGATCATTTTTCATTCAACAGGGAACACCCACTAATTTTTCATGAAAAAAGCTGTTTAACTACTATTTCAGGAGCAGTTCTAACACTATTTTTAATTCTCAGCATCTTTAGCACTGTTCCAATCATTCTGGCTGTAAATTTAGAAGAACCTAGCAAGAGGAGTTCCTTTTAATATATGGCAGCAAGGATTTGGATTACTGTGCTTCTGAGTCCTAATCCAGCCCATCTGCCATATGCTTTGACACTCTCATAAATCCTCCAGCCCTTCAACAGCTATAATTTTCCTCTGGGAAAGAAAATGAACGAACACAGATTTTTTTTTCCAAAGATCAGATTGAAATGCCACACGATTACTGTTTTTTAATCAGTGAAATTTTCTTTTCCTGGTTTACTAAATCCAACCCCTCCATACCATGAATGATCCAATACTTTGAGTCAGATTCCTGTCACACAACTCTGCAGTAACACTGCTGAATTAAACTCCACAGCAGATTACCCACATTTAGTCCTTCTCAATGCAAAGTCCTCGTTTAGCCAGTGGCATATGGAATTTCCAGACGACAACATTCTTTCCTCCTTGCCCTCTCCTGATCCATCAAGGAATAAAAACCAAAGAAATATACTTTGAAGATTTCAAAGCATAATATAGGCAAGAGTTCAAACACTATTCTGATATTACAAACAGATGCATCAAACAGATTGTTTCTAATCCCTCCACACCTTTTAAAAAGAAAAAGAATGCAAGTTTCAGCTCAAACCATGGTTTGCTACTCTAGCTGGGAAACATGGATAGTACTTTTATCAAGATAGCCCAACCTGAACTGTCAAAGATTACAATTTTAAACCTGAGCAGAAAACAACAGATAGTTCATTGCCTGAAGGGATGGGTTAATGGGAAGATATATTTAAAAGGTGCACAAGCATCTGCACTGGCTGTAACAGAAAAAGTTTACATGAATGAACCTGCAGAAAACCTCAGGGTCAAGGATTCCCTGATCCTTTCCTTGTACAACCAGCAAATTAAATACTTCTGCATTCACAGCAAATCACAGTTTGTTGTTTTGTTCAAACGACAAACCATGGTTTGTTTTCTTTTTTCTCAACCATAATTAAACAGTGCTTAGGAGACCTGCTGGTTTGGGAGGAAAAGAAGAAACTGTAGATTGTGGCTCAGAGAAAACAGCAAACTATGCCATGCCAGGAAAGCAGGAATATTTAATTAACTGGACAGACTGTTCAATCCCAAGGATCTTTCAGCCTTGTTTTGATAAGGACATATTACATTTCGTTATTATTACTGAACCATGCTAAAGTCTTCTGGGCCCCTTAACAATTCAGTTAACAACAAACTCCCAAAATGTTTTTTTTAGTGAGGAGGCTTAACTCCTTCCCCAAAATAGAGATTGACACCCAAGATATGTGAAGTTGTATGAGATCATATTCATCACTGAGGGACCAGATAGTTACTGATGCATTATCTAAGCTAACCCCGGCACAAAAGAGAATGAAATAAAGTAGTGATGGAGGAGAGAGAAAGTGATGACTGGTGAGAAGGGGAAAATAGTGATGGGGGCTAGGGATCAGTGATCCAGGGGAAAAGGAAGAAAGTTCTTTTCTCCCCTCCCACACTGCCACTTAGGGTCTCTTTCATCTGCCTTCATTGGGTCACTCCTTTCTCCCCTACCCATCACCACATTCTTGCTCTGTTCTTCTAAAACAGGAGAAGGAAGTACATACTTTCTCATATGAAAAAGTAAGTAGAGATGGGGGCAAATGTTACTGTCCATTCAGGGAAAAGGGCAGGATACATAGAAAAATGTTAGCTTTTATTTCCTAAAACACACCAAACATTAACTAAAACACTTTCAGAACCAAAATCATTTCAGCACTGAAGTCTGCTCCCATCTCTATTTTCCCAGAATGCCACGTGGTTCAGTCTTAAAGGGGCATATAAAGGATTAAGCATAAAATGTATATCAGCTATTACTCCCTATCACACTCTCCCCCTCCCCAATTTCCTTCCCCTCATATCTACATATGCCACAGTGGATAATACACAGGGATCTGATAGTAAAATGGCAAATAGCTTTGCAAATAATACCAAGATGCAGTCATCTGTGCCAAAACTAAATGAAGATGCTGGTAAGATGCTGGCGTTCCTGACTGACCATATGTCAGCATCTGTGGGGCTCATTTTTTTTTCCTATTTCATATTTTTCTAACTGGATAACCAGTAGCATTCTCTGGAGATTGGCATTTCACTGCAGCCATTGCATTGGAAGGGCCTGTTTTTTCTTCTTTCCTTTTCCCCCCAGGTTTTTTCGGTTGGACTTTAGCCAAATGCACACCCCTAAACAGAATCTCAAGATATGCCATAATTTTGCTATGCTGAGATCTCTTTTCCCTTCCAAATAACTCCTCAGATTGAGTCCAAGAGAAATTGCTTTGATGAGAACTTCTGTGATCTCTGCCTCTCTGTATCCTTTTTTAAATTAAAAAATTAAATTGTCATACATAATACAGAAGGGAAAAAACAAAAGGAGAGAAAAGGAATAATACATAATACATTACAACATCAACATTAACTTAAAAATAATACATAGCTATCTTACACTGTACATGACCTACATAATATAAGCACTTTCATACCAAGTCTCTTAAATCAGTTACTCATAACATGGTATTACTGTGTAAAGCATGTTTAATTTTTTTGAATCATGTCATTCCAATGTCTTGTGACATTTACGATATCTTGTGACCTTTGCAATAGAGTTAGTTTTAACAGTTTAAACATTTCTTTGACCTTATCTAACAAGTCATCCAACGATGGTCTATTCTTTGATTTCCAAACATTAGAAAATACTAAATGTGCTGCTGTGAACAAATACAGTGGTATTATCTGATACAGCCTTGGGAGACATACAATATAGTTAATGAGAACCAATTCCACTGGTTTCCTCAGGTTCCCCTCAAATTCCATAGAAAACAAGTTAATTATCATTTCCCCAAAAGACCCTGCTCTGATGCAATACCATCATGTGTACAAAAAGGTGTCTTTATTAAACTAACATCTACCATTGCTAGTTTTTTAAATTCTGGCAATTCAAACAGGAAAGAGATGCTGATGATGAACCATTTTACAAAAGTTTTCTTTTAAAAAAGGTAGACACAGAAAAAGAGGAGCCACAAGTAAACAAATGGGACCAAGCTCTTAATCTATATTATGACCTATGACTTCCTCCATTTTTAACATAGCTGGGGATTGAATCACTGTTAATTTCTAGTGGAAAATACATTGATATAGTACCACCCTTAATTCTCTGTTACACTTTTTTTAATCTATAAAACTGTGAAATATCACATATATTGAAACATTCTCATTTTCCTTGCTTGTGTTTTCCTGTTGCTTTGGGAGGGGGGTACTGTTCTGCATGTTTTTTGCTCCCTCTAGTTGTCAATTCAATATTACATTGGTTTATGTGCAGCATATCTCCCTGCACATTTAAACTGCAGGTTTTTGTGCTGGACATAAAGTAATGCAACATTGAATCAACCCCTAAAGGGAGCAAAAAATATGCAGAACAGAAAAAAAAACTCCAAACACACAAGTGAGGAAAATGAGGATACAGAAAATGTCAAGATCGTTATTTAACCGTTATTGGCCTATGTGAACCAATCTTTTTACTATCTTTGCCAGGTTTAAGAATTAATATGACTTTACCTGTAGTCCAAGAAATTGGTTATTGTTTTATGCAGTTTATTTCATTCAGTGCTAAGAACAAAGCTTTAGATAAAGTTTCTATAAATATTTGATAGAACTCACTAGTAAAACCATCCCTACCTGGCACATTATACTTTTTAAAGAGATTTTATAGTGGAAATTACTTCACATAATGTTATTATGTGTCTAACCATATTTTCAGCACAATCTTGGGGGAGGGGATAGTTATGCTGCGGCCAGGGACGGCACAGCGGGTTGCTGTGCCATGGCCAGCAACCTGACAGGGGCACCCCAACCCCTGTGGAACTGCTGAATGGGCTGTGTCCATGATTTTGCTATCATAAGTTTGCACTGGCAAATGTGGGCATTCCTGGGTTGAAAGAGTTCAGGGAGCTGACTAATGCCAGCCCCGCCCTTGGGAACACTGCCACCATGGCATGCGTGACACTACTGCGCCACTCCCTAGCACATAGCGTAAGTGCCTCGGGGCTGCCATAAGTGCCCCTTATGCCAGCAAAAGTGGCATTTATGCCAGAACCATGCCAATGCCTCATCAGTCCCCCCGCCTTGGATTGTGCTGTTAGTATGATTGTCAGCAAAGGTGATAAATAGTTGTCATTGCTTTGGACATTTCAATAATTGTTCTTATAATTTTTTGATGTGGGTTTCTTGAAGGAGTACAACACTTACATGCTCTGTAATTTGAAATTTCCTTCTTTTATGTAGGCTACTAAATCCATTGAAATTCCATGACATAATTTTAAATGATTCTTTAGTAGACATCTAAGATTAAATGAAAAATGTGATCATATATTGTTATAGAAAAAAAAAGAAAGAAAAAAAGAAACAGATTTCTAAGGAATACACTTACAGCCCATTCCTGACCTTGAGGGCTGAAAGTCCTTAGGAGGAGTGCAGGGGCCCGCTCTGGCATCTATGCCACTTGTGCCAGTGCCCGTGCCCCTTGCGCTGGCAAGACTGGAACAAGATGCTGGTGTCAGGCATCTAATACTGTCATCCCTGCACTGCCATGGCAGATTGATCCTGGGACCCCTCCTCAGCCTCCCGCCGGAGTCCTGATGGCGCACTTCCATGTAACGTCTTCCCGGGGGGGGGCATTCCTGGGGTGTTCCTGAGGCAGTCCAGGGGAGAAGCTGCCTTTAGGCAGCCTCCTAAGCTTTTTTGGGTCTGGGAATGCCCCCTTTGCCTTTACTTCGATGTAGGCCATCTTTTTAGCCTTTTTAGGTGGCGTATCCCCGTGGAACCCTATGGAGTGGTTTGATGGGGCTCAAGGGTAAGGGCAGCATTTTGACTTCAGTGGGGGGGGGGCTGAATCCTCCTTTGGAGGTGGCATAGCAGTGCCGCCTCCAGCCACAGGCTCAGCCTTTCCACTCAGGAATGGGCTGCCAATATATATTCTATTTGAGTTACATAGTTTCCACTTCTTGAGCATTTTTCAAAGTTTTATATTGTAATTTACCCCTTTATATTTAAAAAAACAGGTGAAATAGAAAACCCTAACAATATATTATAGCTTTGTTATGCAACTTATCTGTGAAAAATTTCAAATTTTTGAGCTTCTGTAAAGTAAGTAGAGAAAGATCTGGAATACCTGTGTTGTTTCATTGTTTGACTATAAGGGGGTGGTTCTCAGAACTTTCAATAGAGCTTCCTTAACTTTTATATTCTCAAAAGAAAAAAAACAATTACATCTCTACATACATTTCTTTTCCAAACAATGTCAGAGTTGACTCTGAAAGCCTTTTTATTTTCACTGGAACATAAAATCAGAACCTAGTATGATGGAGAAAAGTTCTAATAATATCTCCACATTATTTTCTCCGTGTTCTTCCTTAAATCTCCTCACCTTAATACAACTTCTCCTATTTTTGTTATCCAGGTCTTCAATTTTTTCTTCCAGTACTTCAATTTTTTCAAAGTTCTTATTAATTACAATCCTTTTTCACCATTCTTAGTTTTTAAAATCTTGTTTTTGTTTTCCAGATTATCAATCTGTTTCATAGCTGTTTTAATATCAATCAGTCCTTTCAAAACTTTTTCAATTCTCCTCTCATTAGCAATTAAACTTAAATCTATAGTTTTAATCTTATTTTCCAAATCTATGTGAAATTATTCTATTTTTTCAAATGTTTTTTTCTTCAAAGTTATGAAATTCAGTTAACTAAATCTCACATTTTTATCTAAAGAAAAGAATACGGGATATAAAGGAGGTGACTACTGTAGACTAATCTTTTCACCTTTTTGGCATTTTTAGATTATTATTTAACTATTTTTAATCCCAAACCAAACCACTACAGTATTCTGAAGACTAATAAAATAAACCTAGTAAGATAACAAATGACAACTGCAGACATAAGGCTGAGTTGCCCGGGCCTAAGTGTGCCTTGCTAAAGCAAAACTAGAGCCATGTTTTATTTGTCACTCAAGGAAAAGAACTAGCACATTAAAACTGCAGAGGGGACACATTTTGCAGTGAATTAACTAAATGGATTTTATGTGCAAAATGTCATTTAATACCAAATTAAGCCTCTGGAAGGTCTAAGCAGTTTTAACAACCCAGCAGTGGAACCCATCCAATATTGAATTCTGTTTGTAGTATAAATAGCAATTTGGCTTTGAGAGCGACAGAAAAAGCTATCCAGATACAACATAAATCCAATCAGTTGAAGTACCTGTCATTCATCAACTAAGTCAGCATTATCTGACTTATGTCCTGTATATGGATTTCGCTGCATTATCTTTAAACTGAGAAGAAAGTGACACAATAAACTATTTCATAAGGTTGATCTACATATGACTTTCTTCATATGTAGAATCTAGTAAATACCCTCCACTGATAAATTCCAAAGGTGGTTCCATATATATATTTAGCTAATGCATCATTTTAATCCCAAGCATGGAGATAGCATATCTCCACAGGCAAGGTAATATACTGACTAGTACTTAGACTGTGCCTGTTCAAGGAATGGATATGTACATGAAATACATTGGTTGTTCTAGTCCACCTCTGTATGATCTTCAGCCCATGTCTGCAGCTAGCCCATCCACATTGTTGCCAAGGACAGTGACTCTGGGAGCAATCTTAGACTGACCTAGGACTTTGGAAAGTGTACCTAGGATTGCAGCCTTAGTAACTTTTAAGGCAGAGGCTTTCATGAGAAACAGCCTATATCAATATACAGTTGTAACAATAGGAGTGACAGGTTCTCTGGATTCCCAGCTTTAGTTTTCTTTTCCTTTTTTTTTAAATAAAATAAGTCTCTAGCTCCTTTAGTTGCAAAGACATGCCTTTTTCTTTACATCTCTGCAAGGGAAAGGCCTAAAGACTTACTTTAAAAAAAATGAAAGCTTCAAATTCAGAGAACTTGCGACACCTATTGCATATTGATATAATTATATTCTATTGCCATTTTTTTAAATCCCCCCAGTGGCAGGGGGAGGAAATGTATGCCATGGGGACAGAGTAAGGGGAAATGGCTACACTGAAGAAGTCAAGCAGCTGGGATCAACAGTTTAAACCTGTTCACCCTGAAGGCAGAAAGATTCTTCTCTTGAGATCCAGAATATCATTCAACAGCAGAGTGATCTCTCAGGTAGTAATAAAATCTAATTATGATTGCCTGAACAAACTGCTTTATTGACTCATCATAGGTGGGTGCCAGGGGAAGGGAGAGAAATGTATGTGGGAACACAAGTTAATTGGGACCTGGGGGTGGGGGTTGTATGGTTATTTGAAATTAGCTCTGCTGATATTTAGTGGCATTCAGGGGTATGGGTGAGACACAGCAATTGGTACTGCCTGGCTTTTTAAATTACTTTTAAAAGTCCCATCAGTTTCTCTTTGTACAGTTTAACTCGGTTTTTTATGCTCTGAATATCTGCCCTGTGTTTCAAATGAGCTGTTTTTTTCTTGTGATATTTCAATATACTGTCATTAGGTTGGAAGGTTTTTTGTGTTTTATGCTGGTTTCTGCAATTTTTATGTTAATCTGTAATTTTGTAAACCCTTGGAGATACTTAATTTAGAAAGGCAGAAAATAAATATTTTAAATACCAACCTACATAAATATACTGTGAATAGGAACACTGTAACATTTTAAATAACTCTTGGATGTATTGAGATGGATAACTTTTAACATGCAAGGTACACACTGTCTCAACTGTACAGTCTTTCAGAAGTTATGACTGTTAAAAATTAACATTTTTATTACTGGATATCTACTTCCCCCAATTGTCTGATATCAAGTTAATTATTTGAGAAGTCAGCATTTCTGAGGACTAAACTGATGAAAAGGCCATTCTCTCTGATCAATGCTAATTTATGGTTTTTAATTTGTTCCCTATTTATTGTACTAAGTGGAAAGTGGAATGAAACACTATTACAAAAAAAAAAGAACAAAAAAAACGCATTAAAACTATCTGAAGCAAATAGGATTTTCTTGTCATGGGTAACTAATAACTAATGATTCTCTAATTGGAATGCTGCAAGATAAGCAGAAAACCTTTCAGTAATAGTTCACTGTAACAAAGAATATGCAAATACCGGGATCACAAAAAAGGGAAGAAAATTACATTGAGGTACATTGTTTTGAGAGAAAGGCAAACAAGAAAACAAGGCACACACGGGATTGCACAAGCACGGGCCGGTTGCAGAGATTAGATTTCCAAAGCTTCCTGAGAGTTCTCCAGAGGGCGTCCCCTCTCCTCTGTCTTGTGCCACAATCAGGGTTTTTCCTGCCTAAACGGTCACACGATGGAGGCACGGAGAGCGCTCCTCCCTTAGTACTCTCTTTGCCGCTGTAGGAGCCCACGGCAGGGAAAGGATGGAAGTATGTATGCCTGCACAGAAGAGACTCGATGAATGACAGTTACAGATAAGTGAAACCTTGTTTTCATCTTCATGTCTTCTATGCAGTCCCACATGGAAGAGTAGCAAGCTCACTTACCATGGGGGGGGGGGCGCTGGAGAGCGAAAAATTGACTGTAACATTGTCCTCCCAACAGCCGCCTCATTTCTGGAATCACTGTCCATTAAATAGTACTTGACAAAGGTAGATGGTGATGATGGCATTGCTGCCCTGCAGACTCATTGTGGACTTGTAAGGGGGTAACAACGCCTGAGCTCTGGTTGAAAATGCTCTATGTAGAAATGGACAGTCTACCCTGGCTTTATCATGTGCCAGTTTTACTGCAGATGTCACCCACCTAGACAGAGTCTGGGCCAATATTGCTTTGCCCTTCTTATGACCACTGAAGCAAACAAAGATTGAGAGCACCCCGATTCCTTGTAGGAATATTCTTTGGTTCAGGCCTGAAGTTTGTCCTGCCCAGTTAACATCCTTGGAAACCTTTGGTATGCAAAGGGTGTGGGAAGTTCTGAGTGTGCTTCGCACCCCTAGATAGCGCACAGCTGGAGATGTCTCCAACTGCCCTTTTCTGGCCATCAAGGCCATGCAATTAGCAGAACCAATTTGGTTCTCACAAGCAGTATCAACTGTCACTGGGAGGAGGGGGGAGTGATGGATGGACGGCCACCATTCCTCACAAACCACACCTCAAAGAGATAGTGTAAATCCCCTGCTCGGCAAAAGTCACAACACCTGGCTTTGATCCGTGGCAAACTGGGGTTGGGTAAGAGCTCACCCCATTCCCAGTCCGTAAGGGTAAGAACACCTGACTCGGTCAGTCAGTGTGTGGTGCTCTGGGGCTTGCATGCTCCGAGGCCATCACCATGCCTACCTTTATTCCATAGGAAGGGATGCACTTTCTTTCCTCTTTGGATATGATCCTGACTGAATCATCTTCATATAGGTCTATGCATATGTATTTGAGCAACATTTTATAAGATAATTAGAAGCAAAACTACCATACTTCACAAGTCAAAAAGGAAAGCCTCAAAAAAAAGGGGGGGTTAGGTTGTTGTGAAACAAGTACAAATGGAAAGGCTGGTTCCATTTCATGGTATTGTAGTTGACATGGCGACTCATTCTTTTTCATTAAACTAATGTCAGGAAACCAGGCAGTTAGCAATCTCATGACTTCCAACAGCAAGCTAATTCTAAAGTAAACTCCTAGAAGCTGAAGCCCCTAAAGAGTTCAATTATTGGAGCTGCAAGGGAGAGTACTGGAACCCCTTACCTATTATGCCATTATGCATAAAGCTATTTGAATGCCAGCTTTTGGAGTAATCTTGTTTAGCTTAAAAATAAGAGATTTAGCACATCCCACCAGGGAGTGCACTATAGTTGAAATACTTTAGCTGTGAAACAGCTCAGTCTTTAAAACAGTCAAGGCTTTATGGATGAAAGTTTTTTTTAATAGCATGCTTCTTACAAACTTCATTTTTATTATTAAAAACATTTTTGATTGTAACACATAAGTTTCTATATATTTTTAGCAGAAGAAAATATTTAACAGGGAAGGTAGATGAAATAAAGGAACAAAAGTAATTGAGTTGGGGGGAGCAGTTGGAATCAATCTTCATTGCTTTCTCTTTAGCAAGCTTGCTGAAGTGCAAATGTGTTTCCAGCACTGATGAATTAAACTGCAACATTCTTTTTTACTCTGTGTGGTTCTGGTGCAACAAGCTAGCCATTATGAAATACATTCCTGTCTCATTAATGAGCTAAGCTTGGGAACCCAGCATTTTGGAAACATAAAGAGGCAATTTATAATGAGATCTCAACTCAGTGGGAAGGTTGAGGGTGGCAGACTCCCCTCAACATTATCATAATAGAAAATTGTTTAATGAATGAGAGACTTCTCCAAGAGTTGTAAAAGCATCCTACTTCTGAAGAGGATATATTATGTTACACATAGGCCCACCTTGCTGAGCTTTAAGATACAGAAGTTCTTTTACTTTAGATGAAAAATATACTTTGGAGAGAATGGTGCCAGATGCACATAAATCAGAAAAAAGGCATGTTTATAAAGTACAAGAATTCCAGGTCAGAACCTCTGTAAGAATATAAGAACTTAAGAAAGGCCAGGCTGGATCAGACCAAGGTCCCTCAAGTCCAGCAGTCTGATCACACAGTGGCCAACCAGGTGCCTCTAGGAAGCCCCCCAAAAAGACAACTACAGCAGCATTATCCTCCCTGAGTTCCAAAGCACCTTAGTAGGCATGCTCCTCTGTTCCTGGAGAGAATATGTATGCATCATGACTAGTATCCATTGTTACTGGTAACCATGAATAGCCCTCTCCTCCATAAACATGTCCACTCCCCTCTTAAATCCTTCCAAGTGGGCAGCCATCACCACATCCTGGGGCAAGAGTTCCACAATTTAACTATGTGTTGTGTAAAGAAATACTTCCTTTTATCAGTTTTGAATCTCTCAGCCTCCAGCTTCAGCAGATGACCCCACGTTCTAGCATTATGAGAGAGGGAGAAAAGAGTCTCCTTGTCCACTCTCTCCAAACCATGCATTATTTTATAGATCTCTATCATGTCTCCCCTTAACTGCCTTCTTTCCAAGCTAAACAGCCCTAAGCGTTTTAATCACTCTTCATAAGGCAGTTGCTCTAGCCCCATGATCATTTTTTGGTTGCTCTTTTCTTGCACCTCCTCAAGCTCTGCAATATACGTTTTTAGGTGTAGTGATCAGAACTGTACACAGTATTCCAAGTGTGGTCTCACCATAGATTTGTACAAGGGCAGTGTGACAGCAGCAGTTTTATTCTCTATTCCTTGTCTAATTATGGCCAGCATAGAAATTGCCTTTTTCACAGAAGTTGCACACTAGTTTGACATCTTCGTCGAGCTATCCACTACCACCCCAAGATCCCTTTCTTGGTCTGTCACTGCCAGCATTGATCCCATCAATGTATATGTGAAGTTGGGATTTTTTGCCCCAATGAGCATCACTTTACACTTGGTCACATTGAATCTCATTTGCCATTTTAATGCCAATTCTTCCAATTTGTAGAGATCCTTTTGGAGCTCTTCACAGCCCGATTTCGTTTTAACCACCCTAAAAAATTTCGTGTCATCTTCAAACTTGGCTACCTCGCTGTTCACCCCCAAATCCAGGTCACTGATGAAGAGGTTTAAAAGCACCAGTTCCAAACAGATCCCTGAGGGATCCCACTGCTCACATCCTTCCATTGTGAGAACTGACCATTGATTCCTACTCTCTGCTTCCTATTTTTCAGCCAGCTCTCAATCTATAAGAGGACTTGTCACCTTATCCCGTGACTATGAAGTTTGCTTAGCAGTCTTTGGTGGGGGAGTTTGTCAAAAGCTTTTTGGAAATCCAAATACACAATATCCACAGGCTCATTCCTGTCCACATGCTTATTGACGCTATCAAAAAACTCTAATAGGTTAGTGAGACAGGACCTACCCTTACAGAAGCCATGTTGGGTTTTGCCCAGCAGACCTTGCCCTTCTATATGCTTGACAATTCTATCTTTAATAATGCTTTCCACTAATTTACCCGGAACAGACGTTAAGCTAACTGGCCTGTAATTTCCTGGGTCCCCCCCTGGAACCTTTTTTATAAATGGGTGTTACATTGGCCATTCTCCAGTCCTCTGGTACAGAGGCTGATCGAAGGGACATATTACATATCTTTGTTAGAAGTTCAGCAATTTTCCATTTGAGTTCTTGAAGAACTCTAGGATGATTATCGTCTGGTCCCTGTGACTTGTTAGTTAGCAGTTTGTCTAGACGTTCTAGGACTTCCTGCTTTGTTACCACTATTTGCCCCAGTTCCTCATTTTCCCCTCTCCAAAATCTCTGTTCAGGAGAAGGAATCTGCCCTGTATCTTCAACAGTGAAGACAGATGAGAAGAATTCATTTAGTTTTTCAGCAATCTCTTTATCCTCCCTTAGTGCTCCTTTATGAGCCCCATGGCACAGAGTGGTAAGCTGCAGTGCTACAGACCAAGCTCTGCTCACGACCTGAGTTTGATCCCGACGGAAGTTGGTTTCAGGTAGCCGGCTCAAGGTTGACTCAGCCTTCAATCCTTCTGAGGTCGGTAAAATGAGTACCCAGCTTGCTGGGGGTAAAGGGAAGATGACTGGGGAAGGCACTGGCAAACCACCCCATAAACAAAGTCTGCCTTGTAAATGTCGGGATGTGACATCACCCCATGGGTCAGGAATGACCCGGTAGTTGCACAGGGGACCTTTACCTTACCTAACTGTTCTTTTCAACTTCCTTTTTACTAGGTTTCTCATTTTAGAGAAGTTCCCTCTTTTAAAGTCCATCCTGGTTTAGAGTAATGGGCATTATGATAATATGACAAAAATGCTGCAGTCATGACATCAGATTTGTAATATTCAGGTAAAAGGGAAAAATGACAAAAAAATCTAATTATCATATCTATATTTAAATGTTTTACTCTGCTCTTTTATCTAGTGGGTCAACGCAGAGCAATTCAATGAAACTAATATCAAGATGACTAACACCACTCAAGAAAGTAGAAAGCAAAAAATAATAATATCCAGAACCACCACCAGACAATATAAAATAAGCAGCTATCAAGCATGTGAAAAAAGAAATTTTACAATTCCAGCACCAGCCATCATTATACTCAGCTGTTGCACCTAAACTGCTGGTTTAAAACCAGGAGGGAACCTAGTGGGTCTCCCCCGGGGAAGCTGAGCAGCCACTGAGATGCTTTGGAACTGGGGACTACATCCCACTTCGTAGTGCTGAGTTCTCTCTTTTTTGCTTCTCAAGCCACTGAGCCACAATACCTTAAGTGATGGGCTGTGACTTAGAGCATCTGTTATCCAAACATAAAGTCCCTGTTTCAACCGCTGGCACCTCTAATTAAAAAGATCTCTAAAAGGGGAAGGATCTCCACCTGAGACTCAGGAGAGCTGTTGTCAGTGGACAATACTGACCTTGATAGATCAATCATCTTTCCTCATTATAAGGCAGCTTCACATGCATGTTTATGTCTCCAGCTGATGTGATTGCTGCAGCTGTTGCTGTTCTTTCCTATTGTTCTTGTAGCCCTGAGAACACTCCTGAAGTTGTGAAATTTATTTGCACATTCATACCCTACCAAAAAACTATGATATAGAAATGTCAGCCTCTATGGTTTTAAGGAAATTATCCCACTTACAACAGCATAAGAACATAAGAACATAAGCCTTGTACTGAGGTCTTGTTTATACCTGCAAAAACAAGTGTGGGATAGGAGTGTGTGCGAGGGGGATTAATATACCAAGGAAAAAAGCTCTCAGCTCTTCCTTGCTCTGTTAGCTGGGAAAGGTTCTGTTATGCAAAAGCGCATTAAAAATAGATCTCCCACCTGCAGTCTTCAGTTGCACAGTTCATTATCAGGATTCTACCACCTCATTTTGCAGATCCAACCTGAGAGTCTTGGGCTAAGATTTGTGAAGTGGGTATGGGAAGAAAGTTGTTTTTGTCTTGTTTTCAAAGATTGGTGTCTATCTTGGCTTTGTGAACCCAACACATCTCCCATTACATACTTCTAAAAAAATTCTAACCAAAATAGTATTGTCAACATATGCATGCTGTTTATACTCTCACAATATTCTGGGAGTCAAATTTTTAAATTCACTACTTCATAGCAATGCAATGTCCTAATTTAAGAAATTCAGACATAGATTAAAAAATATGTGGGCTTGAGAGCAAAGGAAAGAAAAAGCATAACTGTTAGGTTGCCAGCAGTCAGCCTGAGGGCAGATAAGTTGTTCTCCAAGTCATTAAAAATGCCAGCATCCTCCAGTCTTTCCCTTACCAGGGGTTCCCAGAAAAAGAAAATGTAAATTTAGCTCTCTGAATCCTGCATTGGTATTTTCCTTGAATAACAATAATTTCTTGCTACATATTTACTTTGGATTCTGATCATTCTTTTGCAAATATCTAAATACAGCGCTTATTAAAAGCATTCAAAAGCAAAAGAAACACAGAAGAAATAGCAACACACTACAAAGAGAACCACCAACCCTAACTTTAAAATGAAATAAATAGAAAACTAAAACCATATAATCATCACTCTGAATTCCTGGTTGATAACAGTGGTGATCAGAGATGTGTTTGCTGCAAGAAACAGAACTCAGAAGGACAACCAACACTTTAGTTGCTGTGTTTTGTGTTTCCAAGGGGAATTTAGGTAGCGCTTAAGGTACAGCAAAGGCATAATCTCATAGCTAAAAGGAAATGAAAACTGAGAGGTTTGGTGTGTTGAATTTTACTACAAAGAAGTCTTCTGTGGCTAAACACATCTGAGCTCAAAAGCTTAAATTTGAAGTAAAAGGTCAGAAAAGGAAAAGGGGGGAGATTATTTCCACTACTTGGGATTCTGGAAGTTAGCAGCCAAGCTAGTAGGAAAGCCATGGTGATTGACTCACTGGAGGGCACTCCATGTTTGCATTTAAGAAATATAGAATACATGCATCTGTATATGCCTTCCTAATTTTCTCAAAAACCCTATTTGTCCCTAAACACACGGTCTGAACAAAGTACTATCCACACTACCAGATTTGTCCCTGGAAATTTTTTTTTTTAATTGTTTGATCAAGTGGTTAGGAAGATACTACATTCAAATAAATACACTACAGTTCTGCTCACTCATTACTTCCTCTCTATGGGGAGGGAAGTGATCTGAGAGATCTCCTCTGAAATTAGTGAGTGAGTGAGCTGAACGTTGGGGTAACAGAAGCTTTTTAATGGAACTTGGAGCAACCAAAACTATAGCATTGCCACCAAGAGGTTGTTTACAGCTATAGGAATAGAAGTTATTATATTGTCCAAATGCTAGAGTTAAAACAGATGTAATACCATGAAATATGGATGTTTTGAAGCTCATCATCATGATTTATGCATTTAGGTGCAAAAAGTGTTTTTAGTTGGTTCACTAATGGAGTCTTTGCTGCTTCCCTTATTACAAATTAGAAGTATTTTTTTTTCCTTCTCTAAGGCCATACTAGAAGAAAATAGTTTATTTTGATTCAGCAGCTTGGTTTAATAAATCTTACGATCTATTGCAGACAGAGACTGGGGTATGTGGCTTTAAAGTCTATAGGGGAGAGAAGAGAAAAGTTATACTTAGTTGTAAGTACATTAAAGTTCAACTATATAAACTAAAAAGCTAAATATGCAAATGTAGTTGTATTGCAAAAAACTAGCTTAATGTATATCAAAGATACAATACCAATACGCTACAAAGTTTTTTTTACAGAGAGTATCAAGACATAAAACCACTCTGAATAGTTGACAAGCCCGATTCATGTGTAGCTGCTTCCCTATAGTACAATCCCACAGTCTCATGGGTTTCTCTCATTCAAAATACTACATAGTCAGTGGGTGGCAGTCACTAAGGAAAGACACATGTGTGACTGGTCCCACCTACATGTCGTTCACTCCCTCTAGGTGTAACTACAGCTATATATGAAAGATGAGATAGGTAGGTATAAGACAGACAGAAGTCAATTAGGGAAAGCCACACTATTGATGAGACCTGCAGTTGAAGCTAACAAAATAGTGCATTACCTTAAACTTTCATTTCATTCCCAGAGAGAAACTTGTGCAATAAAAAGATCCAAACAACTCTCTACATGTGGGAAAGAAAGGCACTTCCATTTCATATTGGGAGGAACAGTTCATAGACTCCCCCAGCTGTACATTCGCACACTCTTACCCACCATTCTAGGTTTTTCCAGCCTTGGGTTGGTTTTAATGGGGTATGAAGAAGGATAGGGTACTAGGAACATTATGATACGTCTGCATAGCTATTTAGAACCCAGCCACTGTTGCCTAATTTTCTTGTATAAAATGTGCATGCCATAATTGCCCTCTTCTGTCATCTATCAAGCATAGATACCCCATTTCTATTCTATGCATCTCTGACATCCTCCCCATTTTCCATCACGCCAAGTGGATTAGTTTAAAAATCTTTTAAGAATAAATGTATTTCAATCAGCAAAATTCCTGTAAGTATTAAATGAGGAAGTGCAAGTTTTTTGAACATATACAAAGTAGTTGAAATAATAAGGAAAAGTTGACGATGGGAAGAAAACTGAATAACAGAAAAACTCAACTGAATTTAGAATATCGTAAGAAAAGGGTAGCTATACACACCTATCATTTAAATACTAAAAAGTAACTGATTTAAGTATTTCCTCTAGTAATAGACAAACGTAGGTGGTGGCATATTTAGATTCCATCCTGTACAAGTGGTTATTACTTTTTATTGAAATATTTCTATCTTTCCCACAAATAGAGCCCAAGGCTCTATAATTTCATTTATCCAACAAGCTTATGCTACAACATTAACATCACAAGGTCAACTAAAAAACCATAATAAGAATAAGAACTCAATATAAATAAGAGGCATTTTTTCAAAAAAGTGTACTCAACAGAGCATCCTATGCCACCACATAAAAACTCTACCTTTCATCTCCTCAGAATCCCTCTAAATCCTACTAAATAGAGTTGTCTTCCAGACTTTCCTAAAAGCTAATAAAGTAGACAACATTCCAACTTCGTCTGGGATGTTGGTTCAAAAGAGTTGCAGCTACAATTGAGGAAGACGGTTTCAGAAACAGATGTAACTGGAAAAGGCACTCTTAACAACCAGACCAACCTGCTTCCCTGGATCAAAAATCATCCCGAAACACTTCACAGAGTCAGTGAAGGACAGACCAGGTTAGGGTTGCCAACCAGATGTGGTGGCTGGAGATCTCTGGCTATTACAACTGATCTCTAGACAACAGAGATCAGTTCATCTGGATGAATTCATGCTACCTATCTGGCTCTCATAGTTTAAATTGAATAGGGGATTGGTGCAGCTGTGACAATTAGCAATCAGCTTTCAACTTCACCACTTGCTTAAAGGAAACATGCAAGATCAAACTCGTTATTGAGACCCGTGGCGGCCATTGTTTTAAAGAGATACACCATCTTCATTTGTCTGCGTAATATCTTGATTATGTCCTCCTGATGGTAAGCACGGGGTCTATACTGCCACGGGGTCTTTACTGAGCAAAGAACAGTAGGTCATTTTCAGAAGTCCCTTTTGCAAAAAATGCCCCGTAAGCGGCGCCTCCGTAATTTTCGCGCGCAATCTGGCGCTATTGGCGCCAATACGCAATTTTAATTGCCTGGAGGTGGAGCCAATGTACATTAATAAACATGGGCACAAAATTGCATAAACCACGTTTTGTGAGGCACAATTTGTAAACTGATTTAACGTAAATTTGAAATTGGTAGCTGTAGAGCTAACTTCCTTGATAGGAAGGCTATAGGGACATAGGGTGCATGTGCCACATTTGTGGTGTCCTTTCACATTAACCTGTTGTTTGCTGGGTGTTAAGTCAGTCTTGACAACATAGTTCTGAATGAAGCATGTTTTCCTGAGCCCGATTGCATCCCGGGATATCAGATATTATGTGCCAATGGAGATACAAGATCTTTTTAATTTCAAAGGTCAGATGATTGAATTCTAATGAGGCATAAACCAGTGGGATGTTTTCCTTGTGTTCAGTCCATAGTTCCAAGAGTGAGTCGCGGCTTTTACCTGGCAGTTGGCAACCCTATCTGGAAAAAATGTCTGCTTTGGCAATTGGATTCTATGGCATTGAAGTCCCTCCCTCTCCAAACCCCGCCCTCCTCAGGCCCACCCTCAAAATCTCCAGGTATTTCCCAACTTGGAGCTGAAAATCCTAGACCAGGTCCACCCAGATTACACAAGACAACTCCCTACCTTATCATCCAGTATCATATCTGTTTGCTTCTCTTAAATAACAGGTTTAATCTTGAATATAATGCTGAATCATAGGCATTCATCTAACTAAATGTATATAAATGAGCAATCTTAATAATTTTACCTCATTTGGAAGAGGAAAGGGCATTTTACAAATAGCACAGACAGTGCCTGACCCTTGCTATTAAGTGCTGACCTGCTGTTTCCTAATCAGCAAAATACAGGTGGATGTTTGAGTATCTGTGGTAATTCAGTTGTAATATACACTTGTCAGTTACCTTTTAGTCTCCCAAACTAACTGGGAGTTTTTCCCCAAGATTTTTTTTTTAATTTGTATTTTTTACTTTTAGTAGGCCTCATGATAAGGTGGAATGTAGGGAACTCTACCAAATGAAAAACACATTGTGTTAGGAATCAAAAGCTATGGTGCAAGTTAAATGTGTTTTGCCATAGGTTTTTGCTACCAGTTACAGAATTAAAAACAACCTTCACTGTAAGATGAAAGTTGGACCCTTAAATACTATTTTCTCTGGAAATGTGATGCAAAGCACAGAAGGATCTTGAAAACTGCTTTCTCAAAAAACGGAACCTCTGTTCTTTGTGAGAAATCAATAGCAATTAAAGAGAGTTGCTCTACCCTTACCTATTTTATGGCTTTGCATGCCTGGGAATCTGGGGGAGGGGAGGACTCTGACAGACATAGGCCCAACTTCTTAGCTTTGCTGTTAATTTCCAGTTCAAATGAATAGACTATGTAAAACAGTCCACCATGTATACTTACAAGTAACAGAGTGCAATGGGACATACACTCAAGCATCAAGTCATAGGACTGTATCCTAAGAGTGCTAACCATGAGCTCCTGCCCTCCCTTCACAGAACCACCTACTACCAAGTCTCCTTTCTGCCACTCTGCTTTTCTCGAAGAATTTTATATGTCTTCATAAGATGGTCACCGTTGCTGCTGCTGCTGCTCAAGGGGGCATTCCCAGGGCGAAAGGGCTGTGGAAGCTGCCTAAAGGCACCTCCAGCTCCGGGAATGCACACACACACAAGTGTGGGCAGCGTTGTTGGTGGGGGCCGGCAGCACCTGGACGCCGGCATGTTTGCCCCCGTGCCAGCATAGGTGCCACCTTATTCGGCACCTACACCAGCGCAGGGTCACGCCAGCTCCAAAGGAGTTTTGCCCCCCTTCAATGGCTTGATAAATGAGGTTGCTTATCCTTATATTTGCTGTCACCAGTTCATATAAGAACAATATTAGTTTTCCTTAGTCTATACACTTTAGCTATTTTATTAGAACCAGAATCTATTATTTTAAAAACCTGGGTATGGATTGTAATGTGCAACATGGAAATTTTCAGGAGGGAGTTTTTAAGAAAGGGATTAGAACAATAATATAATGTAATATCGTAGCAGGTTACTTTTATAGGGGAATAGGGTTGCAGTTTATTTCTTTCATTTCTTCTAACATAGCTTATCTTCTAACTTTATAAACCATTTTCTTCATGGTACAATATGCCTTAGACGGGTTTTTGGTTTGTTTATCTGCATTGTTTTCCAAACCTGAAATCTTAGTCCTACTACATTTTTGTAAAGCAATGTCTTATACTGACTGATTGAATAGCATCCCATCCCCATAATTATGTAATCCATCAAGAGTCCAAGCAAGAAAGGTGAGCTATAAATGAAGTAAACAAATAAATAATGGACAACAGAGAATCCATAAACATGGAAGTCACCTGCTGATGCATCAATTCTGGTTCAGCTAATTCTTGGTTCAGCTAATTTCCTTTCTTCAAATTTAAATTACAGATAACCTTTATTCATTTTGCCTACCTGCATTATAAAATATTAAGATTCTTTACAGTCCTCCATTTGTTATTACTGGCCAAATTATGACTTTTTGTATAAAAAACGTCTTTCAGACAGCAATTCTATAAATGTTGTTTTCAAAAGCACCTTACAATGCACATTTTCTTTCATGGCATAAACAAACTGATCATGTAACCCTGCAATCCTAAACATACTGACATGCTGATTGCAATTTTTCTTCAGGTTAAAACCTAAGACACCAAATAACAATTTGAATAATTATGAGCATTGTTTCCTCTATGTTGTGCACATTAGAATAAGTGTTATAACTGTGTAATAAATTATAGATAGTTCATTAGGCACACTGTCATAGCGGCATCTGAAACTAATAATTCAAAACAATACAAAGAATTTAAAACTAGAATCCAATTTAGAGTAAGCTGCAGTAACCCTTGCATACACAGTCCTGTTACTTTTGCCACAGAATAAGGCAAAGCAACTGTTTTAGTTCATCAGTTAAACTATTCAATTAATTCAGAACAACTACATCTGCCTGTGTTGTGGTTGTAATAATTATATCCTGTAATCTGTTAAGGGACAGCCAGCGTAATAGCAACTTGCTTTAATGATCGAGAGTAATATTCTGACCTGACATGGTCTTTTGCAATTACTGCAGCTCATTCGTGTGTGCTAATTATGCTGACAATGCTGCCATTCTTAAAGACATCATACATTTTCCCCTTCTTTGCTAACAGACAAACTCACGAGATTAGACAACTTACACTGTAGACTGCAGTAATTCTATTAGCTCCTAAAAGGTATGTGTCTAATGGGAATTCTGTCTCATTTAGCCATCATGCTTCAGCTGAACTACTTTTTATCAAACTGTCAATCATTCCCTTGGTTTTCAGCATTTGATAAAAAGGATGGTGGTATTTTTCTTGGATGTTCAGCTTCTACTGAATAAACTTTGAAAGGCCGGCAGCAAGGAGATTGGTGAATCAATAGAATCTACTTATTTGCTATAGGTGCTTCATCTAAATATATATTTATCAGAGAATCAGAGAATCAGAGAATTGGGACCACCAGGGCCATCTAGTCCAACCCCCTGCACAATGTAGGAAACTCACAACTACCTCCCCCAAACACCCCCAGTGACCCCTACTCCATGCCCAGAAGATGGCCAAGATGCTCTCCCTCTCATGATCTTCCTAAGGTCATAGAATCAGCATTGCTGACAGATGGTCATCTCTCTTCTTAAAATCCTCCAGAGAAGGAGCACTTACCATTTCTCGAGGAAGTCTGTTCCACTGAGGAACCGCTCTGTTAGAAAATTCTTCCTAATGTCTAGACAGAAACTCTTTTGATTTAATTTCAACCCGTTGGTTCTGGTCTGACCTTCTGGGGCACCAGAAAACATCTCGGCACCATCCTCCATATGACAACCCTTCAAGTACTTGAAGATAGTTGTCATATCCCCTCTCAGTCTTCTCCTCTTCAGGCTAAACAAACCCAGCTCCTTCCACCTTTCCTCATAGGACTTGGTCTCCAGACCCCTCATCATCTTTGTTGCCCTCCTCTGGACACGTTCCAAGTGATCCTAGTTACGCATTTCTATAATGTACCTTTATGTTTCTGTAACTGTAGAAACTTCAGTACAACTGCTAATGGATTACACCTCTAGTATAATATGTTAACATCATTCACGGGAGGGCAAAGAGAAAGCGAATGGGTAACTACAAGAGACTTCACAGCAGACAA
Source organism: Euleptes europaea (assembly GCF_029931775.1). Taxonomy (NCBI): domain Eukaryota; kingdom Metazoa; phylum Chordata; class Lepidosauria; order Squamata; family Sphaerodactylidae; genus Euleptes; species Euleptes europaea. Next base: position 78,108,881 of record NC_079314.1, on the reverse strand, counting down.
TAATATTCAGAACTCTTAGTGCTATGTACATGCCAGTCTCCCTTTATTGGCTAAAGAAAGAAAGCAATCACAGAGCTCATAAGACTTTTGCTGTACGTACAGATTTGCTGTGCTAGATTAAAGCTTTTGTCTGTGTCCAGCTCCAAGACAATTAACAAATAGAATATTTTATTTTACATCTGAATCTTCAGACTTGACAAAAAACTATGTTAAAAACAGACACAAAACATACAAATATTAAAACTTTATCTTGAGTAGCTGTTGATAGCCAACCAAAGCTTTAAGCATTTTAACACAGTTTCTTAAAGATACTAACTTGGCCTTTTTCTGGACACTCGCCCAAGTCAATAATTGAATTTTTGTGAGGCAGCCACTGAGAATACTGCTGTGTTCCCATGCAACCCTAATTTTAGAACTGGCACACAGGTCTAGCTCTACAGCATGTTTTCTGCTGGTAAGTGCTGCTGTTGCAACTGTGTCTGGACTTAAGGCCTGTGTACTGTCATATCAGAAATAAAATATTTTCCATGGATTTTGGGCTGACCTGATCTTGCCAGCTCCCAGTATCTAAGCAGGGTCAGCTCTGGTTAGTATTTGGATGGGCATCCTCCAAAGAACACTAGAGTGGTGACATGGAGTCAGGCAATGGCAAACCACCTCCGGACGTCTCTTGCCTTAAAACCCTACGGGATAGCCATACTTCAGTTGTGACTTGATGGCACAAAAAAAATATTATTGTAAATAGTGCTCTTTCAAATACACTTTCAGCTGTTCATATAACACACATCCACGTGGCTCAAGGTATGCCTTTATTAATCTTTCTACTGACAATAGAGCCCTCCCCTTTCTACATACAAAGCCACTGAGACATGGAACTAGAAATGGATGAGCTAAGCCTGATCTGTAATTCACCTTTCAGCACAAAGTTGTGAAGCTGCCCGATACTATTCCTGGTCAAATTCAGCCTTCAGCATTACCACCACTGCCACACTTTTTGCACTACTTAACAGGAGTGCAGGATGGGGTGAGGAGAAGGTATGGGATGGTTCATTTGTCTGGGATTAATATAAAAACTGATCAGCCATCTTGGGCATTTAGGACTTATTTAGGAGTCTTGACATTGTACCCCTCCCTAACAGGGCTTGGTGTCATCTTTAGTGGGGGCAGATAGGAAAAAGCAGAAAATGGCAGGGATATTGGAAACAGTGGAAATGGAGATCAGTTACAGGGGACACAAGACAATCAAAGCTGTTGATAAACAATCATGGTGTTTGAGTGGATGGGGGTAGAGTAGCAGTGTCAGATTCCTTAATATAGATCCTTTTCAGCATATTAGTTCTTGGTACTCCAGCACTGGAACAGTAACTTCATCACAGAGACCTCACCCCACCTCTACACCAATCCGAAGAGGAGGTTGCACTATCTGGTAGACTACAATGCTTCTGTATCTCCAGTTCATTGGTATTTGGGCTTAACATACATAAAACAAAAGAAATATGTTTATTGAACCATTGAGACAGTAATCACTAAGTGTCACAGAATGCATGCCTGCTTAGGTCACAACTTTCAAAATCTCATTTTCCATTAAAGTTGTCAAAACCTGTAAGAATGTGCACAAACAAACATTTTACAACCAGGCATGGCAGAGAGTTTTTTTGCAGCAACATGATGATTATACTGTCTCTTAATACTGCCGTGGTAACTCTGGATAAGCTGTCAGATTTTTAGTTTTCAAAACATAGGCTTTGTTTTTCAAATCAATGCAGAAAGATCCTTTTTTGTTATTGCTAATTGGTTTGATTCCCCCCCCCCACTTTCTAGGACTGCTCACCAAGTTTAATGCTGTCACCTTACTTACCCAGGAGGTTTCGTTGGGGGAGGGAAAACCAGTTGTCTTCCAAGTGTTATCAAAGCACACCTTTCTGTGACTAACCCTAATCCACCCAAAGAAGCAGTGATATGGCAAACACCTTAAGAAGACCTGCTCAATGGAAAGTGGAGCCAGTGTGATGCAGTATTAGAGCACTGGACCTGAGCAAGGTTCAAAACTCTTCATTCTGCCACAAAAATGTTTTTAATAGTGCTTGGATTTTTCAAAGAATAAAGAGGCCTAGTCTACATGACTTAGACTTTGATTGAAACTGTAGAACTTAGACTCTGATTGAAACTATCAAACTTGTACTATGTTTCTGATCCCTACCCCCCATACACACTTGGCCCACTGACTTTTCATTAGGAAATGCACTTGCCATTCTCTGTACAAGTTAGATGAGGTCTTTACTGCAGCTCCCTCTTTTGGTTGGCATAGATATCTATCATACTATGGGCCAGACACTCTCTCAGCCTAACCATCTCAGAAGCTTGTTGAGAAGATTAAAAAAGGAAGGAGTCATATACATCACCCTGAGCTCCTGAACTAGAACAAATGATAGATAGATACTTGCAGAAGGATCTGGCAAGAGGCACGCGCTGAGGCAGAGAAAAGGACAAAATCCTTAACAGCATGCTCACATATTACTTATACAGAAGATTGTGCATCAACCATAAATTATAAAGCTTTTTCCACTCATTACATTAACAACATAAACTTGTCACCGTGGTTACATGAGTCTTATGGATTTTTAAATCAGTCAGTTCCTTTTTTAAAAGGTGTGGTTAAACAATGGTGCTTCAATATAGAACAACCATGCTATATTTAATCAATCATTTGCCATATTGCAAATTAATGTTATTTGAGCTTTATGTTCTTTTCTTTTTGCATCACTTGTATTAAACATAAATTCAGCATATTTATCTATTTTCACAAGGCCCCAGCTTTCCTCAGAAGGCTCAAACTAGCTGATAACAAAGAAACAGATGTATAACATCAAATTAAAAAAATGTAATCAACTTGCCAATCAAATACAGCTCGGCAATACTATTCGAACTACCTAAGCATAAAATAAGAAAATGAACAATTTCCACCACTGAACAGCAACAAGGTTGCCAGCTCCAGGTTGGGAAATACCTGGAGATTTGAGGTTGGGACTTGGAGAGGTGGGGTTTGGAGAAGGGAGGACCTTCGAAGGGTTCCTAATGCCATAGAGTTTACCCTACAAAGCAGCCATTTTCTCCAGAGGAACTGATCTCTGTAGTCTGGAGATCAGTCGTAAATCCGGGGATCTCTAGGCCCCACCTGGAGGTTGGCTACCATACAACAAAAAGCCCTTTGAAAGGTCTCCTAAAAGAAAGCAAAGATGAGACTTGAAACAAGACCTCTGGAAGGCTATTCTACAGGGCTAGAGCTTCAGAAGAAAATACCCAATTTATTTTGAAAAGTAAGGTGAGTGAAGAGCAGATCTCAGGCACAGCAAAAGGTCATACAAGGAGAGGTGGTCATTCAGATATGTGTTTTTAAAAAGGAACAAGGGAATGGTAGTTATCCCAAGTAAATTCCAAATAGTAGTCATCCCTGTTAATTCACCCTAAACAAAAAATATAACAGTGTGTATGTCACTGTATATCTGCTGTATCAAAGTTATCCTGACAATTCAAAATAACTTATTTGTTTCACTTAGGGCAGCCAGCTCCAGAATGGGAAATTCCTGGAGATTTCTGAGTAGAGCCTGGTAAGGATGGGGCTTGGGGAAGAGAAGGACTGGCAGGTTATAAAATACCATGGAGATCACCCTCCAAAGCAGTCATTCTTCACAGTGGAACTAATCTCTGGAGATCGGCTGTAATTCCTGGAGATCTCCAGGCCCCACCCGGAGGTTGGCAGCCCTAATTTCACTCAGGGTTTAATTACAAGCCAGAATGGAATTGAAAGTGAGAGGCAACCAAAAAGCAATTCACAGACGGGGTAAATAGGCTAAATCAGAGACATGAATAAGCATTAGTGCAGGGATTCCATGGCACAGAGTCCTTCTGTTTCATGCCAGGAATACAAACCCAGCAGAGCACACAGAAACCATCTGGTACAGTATAGAGCCACGGAGACTGACTTCAGAGAACAAGGTCACATGAACCTTCCTGTCACTATGCAGTTACAAAATGCTGACAAGAAATTCCTTACAAGCCGTACAGGTCTTTTAAACAAAGATGAGGTGATTCCCCTACAGAACTAGAAACGGACCAGCGTAACAAACCTTCGTTTTTAAAGTTTTATTTTTAAAATAAAAATTAAGAGGTAAAAAAGAAGTGCACACCTATTTTTGGTTAACAGAAAAGCCAGATTATAATGTCTGTGGACAAAAGGGGAGCTTGTTGGAATGTAATTAATGGGGAAATTTGTTAGACACCTTGGTGGCCCTTGTGAGGGCAGAACAGTAGAATATAATTTTGTAACGTAAAGTAAAATATAAAAATTCCAGTTTTGCACATTAATTATTAACTCTGAATGCTTTACTTTGTTATTTAATAAGGCAATTAGAAATACACGAGCATGGCTTTGCGACTTTATTATCTATTGTTATCTGCAACCTCAACTCTTTTGTTACGAATACATAGTGAGTTACATTATCAAAATTACTGGAAAAAATGTAAATCTGGGTATGAGGTTTACACTAAGGCCCCAAAAACCTGGGCATAGAGAGACATAAGAACTTATTCTATCCAAAGCATTTCTTTTTGTTTAGCTCAAAGATGCATTTTTAAGCTTTGTAAATACCTTTTTGAAGCAAATATATTTAGGAAAGAATTTTCAAAAACATGACCATTATTATACTGTACAAGATACATTTGTAATTTTAATGGTATATAAATAAAGATTTTGTAGTTTCTTTTTGCCAATAGCAAGATTGTACACATTAAGATGCTGCTGGAGCCTGAATCAGCACCCCTATGGCTGCAATCCTGAAGGCAGGATAAGGGGTACTAATCCGTCCCGGGAACAAACACACCGGCATCGGGGAATCGCGGAGCTGCACCGGCCCCCGCCGCCAGCACAGCCATGCCAGCAAGGAATTCTTGGAAAGGAAAGCCCAAGCAGGCATTAGGTTTTTTCCCCAAGGGTTGGAGCTGACGTCAGTCAGCTCCCAAACGCCTTTTACCCCAGGAACGCCTCCTTGAGCTGCAGCGTTGCCTTTTTTTGGTGGCATAGCCTCACTTTGCTCTATGGGGGCATTTTCATTCTTTTTATTTGAAAAATGTTTTTTCTTTCCTTTTGGTGGACAGGAAGCCTTTGAGGAGGCTGCACGGCTGCGCCACTCCTAGCCGCTGCAAATCTAACCTCCCCTTCAGGAATGGGCTGTCAGTATCATGTTTTTCTACTGTAATGTCTAGGGGTCTTCAGTGTGCCTTGATGCTGAAGGCTTATGGGATCCCTTCTCTCACAAGTACAGCAAATGGAGTAGAGCAGGGGCAGTGAAGTCTGCAGCATGATACCACATGCAACTTTGAATTCCCTAGACTTTATGACACCATGGGTTGCCATAATTTTTAGGTCTGCTCTGTCATCCTCAGGTAACATAATAAAGTGCCTTTCTGCGCAAAGTATGAACTGCATATTAGTTACTGTACCATATTTCTCAAAGCTTTCTGAGTGACAATAATGTATCTACAGTGTCTGAACAGAGTAGGCTTGCTGTATAGGAAAAATGCAGGACTGGTGAAAATATACAAAATTATAGGTTACTGTTCTGAAGCCAGGACAGCCTTGCAGATGGTTTGCAGTAAAAAAAAGAAAATAGTATTATGGATTTCTATTTCTGTTTGCATGCTAGAGCTAAACAGTCATGAAGATAGGCTACAGAAAAATAAAAAAAATCAATAAAACAGCAAGTCTGTGTGTGGAGCTGTGCTATGTCAATAATTGTATCACATGTGAATGCACAGAAAAGCATTAAGATTGTGTGAGGCTATTCAAATACAAAGACAGGAAAGGCATATTAAATTATCATACCACTCCAGAAATCTCCAATTTGGCATTTGCGATTGGGTATCCTGATTTGTTTCTGGAGTTCTGAGAACAATAATTCAGAGGGCCTTCAATGACGGATGGGGGCTGTCAGCTCATTCCCCATCAGTTGACTGACTAGCAAACTGTGGAGCTCACCCTGAGCAAGCACATTTTATTAAACTGCTTGCCCTCTACCTCCCAGAACAGAAGGTACTCAGAAGAGCCCTGGAGGCCTCTTTAAACCTCTTTGTCTATGGAAAACAGTCTGAAGCAGCTACCTCCATATTAGAACAATACTTGGCTTGGAAATGTACAACATTCTGTGACTATTCCTCCATGCCATCCATTTTGAGACTACCACTGTCCTCTCTCAAAACTCCAGAAGTGCAAACAGTCTCAACAGGACCCTTGAACTAAAATCTAAGAAAAAGTAATGATAATTTTAACACATATAACATAAGGTTGCCAACCTTCAGGTAGTAAAACAAAAACAAAGGCACCTCCGTGCCTATACCAAATAGGTTTGGAAATTAGCACGGGAAAGTGGTACACAAATGCACATAAACAGGTTGCAAAAAACACGTCCATAATTCGTTTCTTCAGCCCCACATTGCATCATTCATTTTGTAGTAGGTCAATTACATATACAAGCCCATTTCCCGATGGGAACCTGTTGACAGTGCTGCTGCAGAATGTTGAATTGAAATGGACTTGTATATGTAATTGACTTACTACAAAATGAATGATGCAATGTGGGGCTGAATGTGAAACGGCCGTCCCCTAGCTTTTGGATTTATACCTACTATTGGATATCCTGGTGAACTGATTGATTTTGAAACTCAGAAGAGGACTTTTTGCCTCCAGATACATACCAATAGACTGTTTCATGCTTACTTGTACATTTGTATATAACCAATCACTTAGTTGCTAAGCTTTCATGTTGTACACTTGTTTTGTTCTTTCCGTCATCATTACTCATTATAGACGTGTTTTTTGCAACCTGTTTATGTGCATTTGTGTACCACTTTCCCGTGCTAACCTTCAGATAGTGGCTGGAGATGTCCTGGAATTACAACTGATCTCCAGGCTACAGAGATCAGTTACCCTGGAGAAAATGGCTCCTTTAAAAGGTGGACTCTATTGCATTGTACCCTGCTGAGGTCCCTCCCATCCCCAAACTTTATCCTCCTCCGGCTCCACCAATAAATTCTACAGGAATTTCCCAACCTAGACCTGGCAACCCTAATAATTTTACTAATGTGTACTTCCATCTTGCCCAATACCACTTATAAACCATTATATTCCCATTTTTTCTACTTTTCTTAATCCTTTCTCCCATTCCTTCTTCCCCCCTCCAAATATCTTCTCAAAAACAGATCATAAAAAGGAGTTTCATAGCATGAATCATTATTTAGATTCTGGAAGACAAGCAAAAGGAGAAGAAGATTTTCGAAGCACAGCCTATTAAGGCTCGAGTACATTATACATACTGGAGCTAAAATATCCCTATCTTTAAAATACTGTGCTAACTTTCAGTTAACAGCTTATTACAATTAGTAAGTTTTATCCAGGCATAAACAAGACCATTGCCAAAGCATCCATTTAAAATTATAGCACAAAACCTACTCAATATTTTAAATGCATTTCAAATAATGCAATTGCTCTTGTAAGCACTCCTCATCGTATGCTATTAAGCATGCACTATAGCTATATAAAACTATCTGAAGTCTCATAACACATAACAATTGCTATGACATGTGTATGGAAGTGGGGCTCATGAACCCTCACTTCAGCCTCGTACAGGAGTGAGAAAGTATTCAGCCATCCTGGGACCCAAGCCTAACCAGGCTCTCCTTCCTTTCCTCTCTCTCTCTCTTTTCTGTCACTACCACCATCAAGGCGGGTTTTTTTAGGATTTGCCCTGCCTAAGGGTTTGTGCTCAAGGGCATAGTACCTCATTTGTGTTTCCCTCTCTTTTCACACTTGCTAACAAGGGGGCCAACATGTTTCTTTGAGTGCTTTAGGGGAACAGGGTTTAACGGCTGCCCCCTCCTCTTTCTGCTCCTCATATATGTGACCTAAACAGGGACTTAATATGGTTCACAGAGATCAGATTGACTGCATTGAAAATGAAAAGAGGTTTAATACGAAAGTAAAAAGCACACATTGCATCTACAAACACGATAGACTGAGCATGGATTTTAAAAAGTGATAAAAGGCATCCCTCTAATCCATAACTCTACGCATACACCTACAGATGGTAATAAGAGATAAGGTACAAAGCTCTGGGAGCTGCATTTAGAAGAATAAGAAGAAGAGTTGGTTTTTATATGCCGGCTTTCTCTACCACTTAAGGAAGAATCAAAGTGGCTTACAATCACCATCCCTTCCCCTTGCCACAACAGACACCCTGTGAGGTAGGTGGGGCTGAGAGAGTGTGACTAGACCAAGGTCACCCATAGGGTTGCCAGGTGCCCGGTGGTGGCGGGTAAAATCCCACCAATTCACCGGGTTGCCCGCCAGCCAGCTGAGGGCCCGCAGGCACAGCTCCGCGAGGGCCCCTTCCGGGTTTACACTCTGGCTACCTCCGGACAAAATTGCTAGAGAATTCGTGCTGCGCGGGTTGCACACGCGTGCCACACCAGGCGCGTGCTCAGAGCGCACATACACTACGGCCATGCAAAGCTCCCGCCGGTGGAGCTGCGGGGCCTGGCAAGCCTAGTCACACAGCTGGCTTCATGTGTAGGACTGGGGAAACAAATCTAGTTCACCAGATTAGCACCCATTGCTCATATGGAGGAGTGGGAAATAGGGCTGTTGATTCGGTAAAAACCAAACCAGAAAAATACCGAATAAATGAAAATTCAGTAAATTTCTGGGTCGGGTATACCGAATCAGCAAAATCCGGGAGGTTGGCAAAGCCGAATTTGCCATTCCTGAATATTCGGCTTTCCGAGGCTCCTCCGGAGGCATTTTTGCAGGTAGAGGTCCCACATTTTCAGGGTACCTTGTAGGAACTCTCCTTGCAAGAACCCCCAAGTTTGGTAAAGACTGGGTCAGGGGGTCCGGAGTTATGGGGTCTGGAAGGGGTCGTCCCATTCTCCTCCATTCAAATGCTTTGGCAGACTCTTTAATATGATCTTTCCACTGTATCTGAGTGGAGAAGCTGGGCTTTAAACGGTGGGTGGGAAAGTTCGCCTGGTGCCTTCATAGCGATACAATGTGATACACTTTGTCTCTATGGAGGTGTGGGGTGAACCACCCTATAAAGACCGGATTCTCCATTCAGATACATTGCAAACATCATACTAAAGAGTCTGAACACAGCCACTTTGCCAATGCATTTGAATGGAGGAGGATGGGGGCAACCCCTACCAGACCCCATTCCTCCAGACCCCTTGACCAAATCAGTACCAAATGTGGGGGTTCTTGCAGGGAGAGTCCCTTCTGGCTACCCTGAAAATTTGGGGCCTCCAACTATAAAAATGCCCCCCAAAAGCTGTTTCCACCATTGAGAAGCATAAGGAATTTTTTTTGCACAGCTCCTTGAAGAACATATTTGTAGGTAGAGGTCCCAAACATTCAGGGTGGCTTGCAGGGACTCTCCTTGCAAGAACCCCCAAGTTTGGTGAAGATTGGGTCAGGGGGTCCAAAGTTATGGGGTCTGAAGGGTGCTGGCTTCTATTCATTCCAATGGGCGGATGGACCCCTTCCAGACCCCATAACTCTGGATCCCCTGACCCAATCTTAACCAAACTTGGGGGTTCTTGCAAGGAGAGTCCCTCCAAGCTACCCTGAAAGTTTGGGACCTTTACCTCAAAACATGCCTCTCCCAGAGCAGCACAAAGCCGTTAATGTGTTTAAATGGCTTTAAATGGCCAACTTATTCAGGAATTGTCAGCCCTTGGCCCACAGAACCAGAAATCACCACAAAGTCGTATAGAGTCCAAACAGGTGGATTTTACTGATCAAATAGGCATACAGTGCAAACGAATAAAATGACAGCTATGAAAGGCTCACTAGCTGGGAGATATTATAAGGCAGGAAAGGCGGGAGATTACACGCAGGAATACAGTTTCCCAGGAGCTGAGTTCCCAGGCTTAGGCCTAGGCATGCGACCTTGGGGGGCAGACATCCCGTGCGCGCACCCATTCGTCATAGGCAGGGGGGAAATGTTTCCAACGAACTAGATACTGGAGAGTACCATGGTGAATACGGGAGTCAAGGATCTTGGAGACTTCGAAGTGTTCTTCCCCCCCCACCATGATGGGTTGCGCAGGCGGTGGGTCCGGATGCCACCGTGGAGAAGCAACATGGGGTTTGAGGAGGCTTATGTGGAAAACAGGATGCACACGCCTCAAAGATTTGGGGAGAGCCAGTTCCACTGTGACAGGGTTTATGACCCGAGTAATGGGGAAAGGGCCAATGAATTTGGCGCTGAGTTTATGGCACGGTTGGGTGGACCGGAGGTTTTTGGTGGAAAGGTAAACCAAAGCACCCACTTGCAGATCACCCCCGGGGGAGCGATGTTTGTCAGCTTGCGCTTTGTATTTACGTTTGGCCCGGTCGAGGTTGCTAACGAGCCAGGGCCAAGTGGTACGGAGGGCGTGTGCCCAGGAGGCAATGTCGGGGTTCCCCTCCCCCTCTACATCATCTGTAGGAACGATGGGACTGAAATCTTGTCCATACACAGCAAAAAACGGGCTAAAACCTGTGGATTGATGCATGGCATTATTGTAGGCATATTCTGCTAAAGGTAGCAGTTCCACCCAGTTATCCTGGTGGTAGTTAACATAACAACGCAAATAACATTCGAGTACAGCATTGACACGTTCAGTTTGACCATCAGTTTGAGGATGGTATGCACTAGACAATCCCTGTTCCACCCCCACCAACTTGAGGAAAGCTTTCCAAAACTTAGAAACGAAACCACTTCCGCGGTCACAAATTATTTTACGCGGAAACGAATGTAAACGAAATATATGCGTCACGAAGAGGCGGGCTAGTTTCTGAGCAGAGGGGATCCCTGCACATGGAATCAAATGTATTTGCTTAGAAAACAAATCAGTAACAACCCACAACACAGTTTTACCCCCACTGAGAGGGAGATCAGTCATGAAGTCCATAGCGATCACTTCCCAAGGTTTGCTGGGCGTTTCAAGAGGTTGTAGCAGTCCCGGGGGTTTGCCCTGCGATCGTTTCGCAGCGGCACAAACGGGACAGCTGCGGATGAAGGAATCAATGTCGGAACGCATTCCCCCCCACCAGAACTGTCTGCGCAATAAGTGAAGGGTCTTCAGAAACCCAAAGTGCCCAGCTGTTTTGGCTCCATGAGCTAAATGTAAAACGTCCTTCCGGAGAGCTTTGGGTACATACAATTTTGAGTCTTTGTACCAGGACCCCCCTTGTTCCAAAACACCAGGAGGTAGGGTATGAGCGGAACGTTCTAAAAGGCACTGGTCCCGAAGGACAGTTAAAAAGGATTCGGAGATGGGGAGTTTGGAGGGAGCCCCCCCGTCGGTTCTGGAGATCTGAGAAATAGTTATAGGGCTAGTGCTTACGTGTGGCGGCGCGCAGACTGCAGGCGGCTGAGCGGTCGGAGGGGTAGGAGGGGCGGGAACTCCGGTCTGTTGCGGTGGCGGCTGGGCAGCCGGTTGGGCTGGCGGAGCTTGCGAGGTGTGTTGATGCTGGGATCGGGTTTGCACAGCCAGCATAGGTAGGGCCCCACGTTGCATAGGGGTGAACAGAGAGTTGGTGGGTCTTTCGAGTTTTACCGGATATTGTGGTAAACGGGAGAGGGCATCCGCGAGAACGTTCTGCTTCCCAGGGACGTGCTTCAGGGTGAAACGGAACTGAGCAAAGAACTCCGCCCACCGTTGTTGTTTCGCCGATAGCTTATGGGACCCCGTGAGGGCAGCTAGATTTTTGTGATCGGTCCAAACTTCAAAGGGTATTTTAGACCCTTCCAAGAATTGCCGCCATAAAGTCAGTGCATGATGAACTGCAGAGGCCTCTTTCTCCCAGATGGGCCAGTTTAATTGAGCGTGCGCAAATTTTTTTGAAAAGTAAGCGCAAGGGTGAAGAAGACCGTCCGGTCCTTGCTGGAGGAGAGCCCCTCCCATGGCTACATCGGAAGCATCGACTTGCACAATGAACATTTGATTTGGGTCTGGGTGCCGTAGCACCGGCTCCGAAGTGAAGAGGCGTTTGAGGGCCAGAAAGGCGGCTTGGCATTGCTCAGTCCATAGGATCTTTGCGGAGGGCAAGGCAGCCGAGCTTACTTTTCCTTTAGTTTTAAGCAGGTCCGTAATGGGTAGAGCCACTTGGGCGAAGTTAGGGATGAATCCCCGATAGAAGTTTGCAAATCCCAGAAATTGCTGTACTTGCTTACGGTTGGTGGGGGGAGTCCAATCGAGGACGGCTTGGACTTTGGCGGGGTCCATGCGAAGACCTTGGTGGGAGATGATGTATCCCAAAAACGTGAGTTTGCTTTGGTGAAATTCACACTTAGCTAGTTTAGCGAACAGTTGATGGTTACGCAGGCGTTGTAGAACTTCTCTGACCAGAGTCACATGCTCGTCCATAGTTTTCGAATAAATGAGAATGTCATCTAAGTAGACCACCACCCCACGATATAGAAGGTCATGTAGGATTTCATTGATGAGTTGCATGAAGACCCCCGGGGCCCCTTTTAATCCGAACGGCATTACAAGGAATTCATACATTCCGAAACAGCTAGAGAAGGCAGTGAGGTGTTCATCTCCTTCGCGGATACGGACTCGGTAGTAGGCTTCCACCAAGTCTAATTTAGAGAACACACGGCCTTCCTGTAATTGTCCCAAAATATCCGATATTAATGGGATAGGATAGGCGTTGGTCTGGGTAACCGCATTGAGCTTTCTGAAGTCAATGCACAGGCGAAGGTCGCCCTCTTTTTTCCGGACGAAAAACGCGGGGGCCGAGTTTGGGGCATTCGAAGGGCGAATGAACCCTCTGGCGAGGTTTTTGTCCAAAAAGTCCCGGAGGACAGTGCGCTCGGAAGCGCTCATAGGGTAAATCTTACTTTTGGTTAATGTGCAGTCCTTTACTACTTCAATCGCACAGTCTGAGGCCCGGTGGGGGGGTAAGGCATCACATTCCTTAAGGTCGAAGACATCTTCAAAGTCCCGGTATACAGCGGGTAGAGCCGGTGGTACTGGGGCAGTAGAGGTTAACGCTGGAACGGGCGGAAATGGCAGAGCAAAGTTTTGCCGATGCTGGTCGCAGGTGGGACTAGCGAAAGAAATAGTGTCTGTTTCCCAATCAATACTGGGACTATGTCCTTTAATCCAGTTAATTCCCAAGACCACTTCAAATCGGATAGGGGCTATAGTGAAGTCTATTTGTTCCCAGTGGGAACCAATTCCCATTGCCACCCCTATGGTGCGATGATCAACTGGACCCCCCTGGAATTGGCTCCCGTCCATTTGAGCAAATTGGACGGGGGCGGGTAAAGCCTCTGAGTCGGCTCTGAGGGCAGCAAACGTGGCTTCGCTTATGAGAGTGCGACAGCAACCGGAGTCAATTAGTGCTTTGACGGGGATTTGTGGACCTCCGTTAAGTTGTTGTAAAACTGCATCTACGTAGACGGTGGAGTCCACTTCTTTGATTTTGGTAGGAGCATTCGGTTTGATAGGAAGATCCTGAGAGGTCTGTGGAGATGCTCCATTCACCACAGACCGGAGCCGTTTTTTGACAAGTCGAGGGGAGATTCCAGGTTTAAGGCTGGAGAAATCCAAGGGTTTTCCTCATCCGAAGAGGGAAAGCTGTCCCCCAATGGGGCACTTGTAATCCGAGACCCGGCGGGGTCGTTGGAAGCAGGCAGGGAGGCTGGGTCCCCGGCATGGAGTGCAGAGGGTGTGGGCCTTCCCGGAGCTGCGCTGCGGGTGGCCGCGGTGCCTCTGCGTGGTGGACGACCTCGGGCGCGGGTTGTCGTGCTGGGACGAAATAATTCCTGGCGGCGTGGGCAAACGGCTGCGAAGTGGCCCATTTCTCCGCATGTAAGACAGGCACCCCTCTGAAATCGGACTTCACGTTCCTGGAGCGGACGTGGGGGATTTCGTGGGACGAGCAGTGGTGCCTTGGGTTGAGGCTTTTGGGTGCCCTTCTCCTTGTGCTTTTGACGGACGAGAGAAATAAAGCGGCGGCGGCTTTCCACTTCCTCGGCTAATAGGATCCAGCCTTCGAGGGTATCGGGATCGCCCCGCATGTAAGACCAGTTCAGAATGTCAGGATGCAAGGCTTCCCTGAAATGATGGATTAGGGTGGTCTCGGGCCAACCTACAATTTTACTTGCCAGTCGCTGAAATTCATCGGCAAATTCCCGAACTGTAGCAGAGCCTTGTTTTAATTGTAAAAGTTCCGTTTTGGCTCTTTCTCCCAGGAAGGGGTCCTCAAACCTCCTTCTCAGGGCAGTCATGAAGTTGTTGAGGGAACGAATCGCACGAGAGCGGGTGTCAAACTGGAGGACCATCCAGTCAGCCGCTTTGCCTGTCAGGAGGGAAGCTACGTACCGCACCCGGCTATCTTCCGTGGGGAAAAGTTGACCTTGTTCACGCATATAACTGTCCACTTGATGCAAGAAACAAGGCAAAGTCTCAAGAGATCCGTCATACGTAGTCCTCAATTTGAGTTGCTTCCAAGGGCCGGGCGCGGGCTGACCCGGTTGCACGGGTGGTCCGGGCGGAGGAGCAACAGGAGCTCCAGGAGGCAAGGGTGGAGCAGGCACATTAGCAGGTGGTTGCACGGGTGGTCGGAGCGGAGGAGCAACAGGAGCTCCAGGAGGTAAGGGTGGAGCAGGCACATTAGCGGGTGGTTGTACGGGTACCGCCTGACCCGGTATCGGAACGGGCTGTCTCTGAGCTATCAGGGTTTGTTGTAATTGCCTGTTCTCGTGAAGCATAAGTTCCATTACTTCTTGGAGTTGATCCACACGGTCGGAGAGCTCCCGATTCTGGGCTCGTAAAAGATGAACCTCCTCACTTGGGCCCCCAGTAAGATGAGGCTTACTGGTTCGGAAGCTCGTGGCCCATTGAGAGCTATCCCCATATAAATCCTCGTCTTCAGACTCATCTGAGTCTCGACGTCGGTCAGCCAAACGGCGTGCGCGTTGGGTCGTACGCGACGGGACAAACGCCGGGGAAAAGGTGAGACCTGATAGTCCCAGTACATAGTCCTTGGGGCGCGTGTCCACGTTCGCCTGATTCCTTGCTGCAGCCGCCCTGGCTGCTTCCGCCGCCTCTCTCTCTCTTGCGACCCTAGCCGCTTCGGCGGCTTGCTGATCCGCAAGAACTTTGGCGTTCTCAAGTCTTAGGGCAGCCTCTGCCGTAATGCGCGGCAAAAGTTCTGTCTCGAGGAGCAAGAGTATGGGGTCAGGTTCCCCGCCCAGCAGAGGTTGTACTCGAACCGCCAGTGCGGATGCCTCGGCTCCAAACGTCGGGGTCAAAACTTGAGCCAAGGTGGCTACCGGGGTGTCCTTTGTACATTCCACAAGGAGAAGAGCGGTGCTAATAGCGACTCGCTTGGCCTCAGCCTGGCAGCTGGCCGCATCCGGGATCAGGGAAAAACCCTCCGGTGGGGCTCCCGCCATGGTAGAAAGAGTTTGTCGAGAAATAAGATTATCCAGAAGTCCAGTTAATATTTGTAAATCCTCAGTCGCCAATCGGGCATCGTCCAGTAATTGATCCAAGTCCTGAAGATCTAAACGAGCATCAGTATCCTCCGATGTTAACATCCAGAGACGTCCTGTAAGAGATTGCCACTGCGCGTGTACCAGTCCCCTCAAGCGGCAAACCTCTCGGTTCGTCCGGAAAAGTTCAGCAATTAAGTCCTGTAACAGAGTAGGGTCCTCTGAGAAGGGCTCCAGGGTAGTAGATCACCTGGAGAGCTGCACAGCTCCCATCCAAGTGGCAGGCGAACCCCCCTGGGTTCCAGCCTGGCTAGGAGAACGGTGAAGATGTGAGATAGCTGTCATAATGTCAGCCCTTGGCCCACAGAACCAGAAATCACCACAAAGTCGTATAGAGTCCAAACAGGTGGATTTTACTGATCAAATAGGCATACAGTGCAAACGAATAAAATGACAGCTATGAAAGGCTCACTAGCTGGGAGATATTATAAGGCAGGAAAGGCGGGAGATTACACGCAGGAATACAGTTTCCCAGGAGCTGAGTTCCCAGGCTTAGGCTTAGGCATGCGACCTTGGGGGGCAGACAATACAGCACAGAGACAATAACGAAACCGAGATAGCAGCCTGACAGGAATCCTGAATTTAAACCCGGATTCCTACCTATACCGGTATAGGGGGATTCGGGATTTCCTGAATAAAAAAAGGCCATTTAAACCCAAATCCAAATTATACCGAATTTTTAAAAATTCAACAGTCCTAGTCTAGTGGGAAATCAAACCCAGTTCTCCAGATCAGAGTCCACCACTCCAAACTACCGCTCTTAACCATCATCTTGGTTTCAGTATCTATGGTTCCCCCCTAGATCTCAGGAGCTACCTTCTAGAGTCAAGATTTCCCCCTCTTCTTTGGTGTGTGTAAAATGGAGCTTCTTCATCAACACGCTCAGAGGTTTTACCAGCTCTCCTTCGTCCCGTCCCCCCAACTCTTCACTTTAGTCTCCCAAGGCACTATACTCTGTGCCTGAATCCTCTATGCCTGCACAACATGCAAAACCAAATATTATCCTTTGGGGTACAAACTTTGGCACTAATCCTGGGGTGCCAAAGGGATTTTATAACATCATATAAGAGATTTTATAACATCATTAAAATTAAGTTTCTACTTAAAATCTGTAGAAAACAGGTTCAAAGAAGTATGATCTATTTTAGATTAATACCTGCTCCCTGAAAAATTGCATTTTAGAATCTGAACATCAGTCTTGAAGGAGTCATATTTTTCTTTAGTACTATTTTGTGTGACAGTAATCTACTGAGGAGGAAATATATAGGAATGCTGTGAGGAGTCCCACAGTACACTGCAGGTTAAATGCAGCTGAGAAAAACAACAACACTGTACTTGAACCTGGCAATTGGCAAACAACGAAATGACAAACACAAGAGCTAACACCATCTGTGCAAATCTCCATGAAACTTAAATTCTCACCTCATGCCTCAAAGAGTAATTCCACCCCAGGGAAAGTTTAGAGGACACTCAAGTGTGTCTTTCAATTCATGTTGTGCAAAATAAAGCTTCTGGCTTGCCACAGAGAAGCACACTGAAGCTTTACATTTCCTTATATCCACTAGCTTCAATTATTATTTCATAAGAAATAACATAGTCTGTAATTCCTGTAGAATTAAAGGAAGAGTTAGGAATTTTCAGACCAGCTCATATATAATCATGTCTCAAACTCAAATTCTCCTTTCTATCCTTCCCTCCTTCTTTGTGCAATTAGATGACCTCTATGAAAGAATAAAGAGTGCATGAGAGTGGGGAAGTGAAGTTGGCAGCATGTAAACCTATGACATTATCACAATGGCCAAATTATGGGTTGATCATTACATGAGATGTTGACAATAGAGAAGAGGGACTATTGAATCAGCCATGTGCACAGAACACTAAAGACTTGTTCAGAACTACATGTCATACTATGTTATAAATCAAAGGGTGGGTTTTCCTGACTCATTTCTGTGATTGATTTTCACACCTGCAATCAAACAGAATGTGAATCAGAGTGTCACAGAATTATTCCTTCTGACTGCAAACTGTTTTGACATCTACCATTTATGGGATTGCAATCTGTGTCATTATAACTCACATTACAACATGACCATAATTTCAGTGTGTTTAAATATCCACTTGAGGAAACGGTGAAAGCCTCTGATGGTACACCCAGAGGTGGATATATTAAGATGACATTATTCTTGATTTCTGCTCAACTACCTCTCATTTTTTGAATGCCGTAACAAAATGCATGTCCCCTAGAACCCCTCCCCAAGGAACATGCTTATAATTTAGTACTGTAATCAGAAAGGATCCAGATTTCTGCATATTTGTTTGTAATACTGAACATTTCACAGTAATGTACTTTCTACAAAGAGTTTCTCACCAAATTATGATGGTGGCACATGTAAGAGCCATTTCCAATCCACATCCAAGAGTAAAAAACAATGACAATCTTCCATTCCCTTTCCTTATTAATTGTAGCCATGGCATCTGCACTACTAACCACTGATAAACTGATCAGATAGTTTTTGAAAACCGATATAAAAAGCTTGGTTAAGATAGCTGTTAACCGTAATAATGTCAGTGAAGATAGAGCAGTAAGGGGAAGGCAGAACATGAGCACATAAGCCCACTTCTAATTACTAAACCATGGTTAAGAGATGGGCAGTTCTGCAGTTGTCCCTGGAGCCTCTGTGTTTAATCTCTTAATAAACCTTGTTCTTGTTAAAACCTTGTTCTTAATAAACCTTGTTCATACTTGTTCTATCCGCTTTACTAAATTCGGTTCAAGGACTACTAAATAGGAATGTGCCACCCATACTATCTCATGCAGCACAGACTACTCTGCATAAAAGATAAATAGTAATGAAATAGATAGTATCAAGCAGACAATTAACCTATCTACGAACCACTGCACTTACATAGGATGCTTCTAAATAGCACCTGTTCTCTGGAAGAAACGAAACTGTTGGGGCATAAATAAATTCTAATATTTGTTCAGACTTTCACATGTTTATAATGAGATATAAATGCTGGAGAAATTAATGGTCAGCTGAATAATCCTGTATGCAAGGGATTCCACATGGGAGTGAGCAGTTGCGTTCTCAACCGTTTTTTAGCTCTTCAAAGTGTAAAAAAAATCCACAGTGCACTCAAAGGCCATGTTTAACTGTTTAATGCACTTGTGTGTGCACATTTGTCCCAAAACACATGGCTAGATAGTGGAACTGGTAAGAGGTCAGACCACATTCTAAACCCAACAATCACCATATAGCAGGTTTTTAGGAGCTAATTTTTGCTAGGAAACACTCATGTTCTAATTATGATTACACAGAGCTGTCCCAGGTGCTGCAAAGGGATCCTCATAAACTGCAATATCTACCTGTAGAATTACAAAATAAAGTCTGAAAATTTTACACAGACACCATTAAAAAGATACTAGCTGAAAAGAATTTCCACATTCTGCCCTGGGGGATGTATCTTTGATTATTACTACAGTGTTAATGTTATATTAAAGTAAAAAGAGCAGTTGATAGCCAGGTACTATAGCTTTTAGAATGATAGGACAGGACCTGGACCTAGAAGACCAGAGTTCAAATGCTACTTAGCCATGAAGTTCATGGAATGAGCTTGAGCCAGTCATTCTTTCTCTCCTGGTCTAACTTACCTAAGAGGGTTGTTGTGATGACAAAATGGGGAGCGGAAGAACTATGTTCATGACCTGGAGCTTCTTGGAGCAAGGTTGTACAAATGTACAGAAAGGTTGTACAAATTGATAGAAGGGTGAAAGTAAATCCACAGCACCAAAGCTCAATAATTTCAGTGAACTCCAAAGACTATCATCCTGCTCAGGTAGCACTGTTATTCTTCTTTTCCTATCGTAACAGAATTTCTCAAGGACAAAGACTAACTGGCACTATTTCTAAGCATCTGAGTAAGTAAATTATTCCACCCTGAGCTCTTAACTTCTACTGCAGAGGATTAACTCACATATTTAAGATTTACAATGGCATTTTTAAGGACATTATTCTGATATTAAGTTCCATAGTAATTTAAGGTTTGCTTCATTTAAGGATAGAATTGAAGTTGATCAATCCAGATGAGTGTTTTCATAGGTGTAGTGATTTCCAAATACATAGAACAACTTTCTGACTTGCCCCCTCTGTGGCTGCCCAAAATGTGCCCCCAAATCCTATTCCATGGGAGGGGAAAGGTGAGAAAGTTCACTCCATGGGTGGAAACACTTTCACCCACAAAAATACTAGTTTGGATACAAGCTAAGATTTGCACAACTACCCTAAAGTTAAAATAGTTTTTATAAAATTTAATTTGTGACATAATCCATAACTGGTACCAGAATTCATATCAAAGGCAGATTTCCCTTTGTTGAATTACCCAGGAAAAGAAATTGTTTCTTTAGTTTGTAATGTTTTTTCTCCTCCCACCATTCATAAAAATATATTTGCTAGCAATGTATGCATACATAGAAATTTGACAATAAAGTGGTAATTTTAATGCTTTTTAATAAAAACATTGTGATGCATTCTGCCCCCATTTGAAAAAATAAGTGCAAGAAAGGAGAAAACCTAGAGCACAAAGACTCAGCTTTGTAGGCTAATTGGACCAAATTCTACAAAGTTGATTAAAGTTCTTAGATTGGGATTTGCAGCTACAGAGAAATTAGGCCTCTGATTTTGCATAGTTGTTATCATTACAACCTTCTCCAAAACATATTCCCTTGTTGAACTTTTCCTTCTTTTATTGTGATGGTATAATTTATGAAGATGTTGCTGACAAAATGAAGAATCACTGGATACATACTGGAAGTTGATCTAACAACATACATTCTACCTGATATATATTTTAAGAAATTCCAGCCACCAGTAACTCAAAATAAAACTAATCAACATAAAGCCTCAATACAATTTATTCTATTGGTGGATTCCAAAATGGCCTTTTTTTTTTAAACCTGTCAATATATACTTGCAATCTACCTCCCATTATTGTTTTACATTTACATATTTCTAAAGGTCACATTAAACCTATGCTTAAACATTATAAACTGCATAAAATTAAATTCTAAGATCACAGATTTCTCCTTCATCAAAGTGATTTTCAATCTCATTAAGCTATGGACCCACAGTTCACGTTCTGTCCACATTCTACCAAGCCTAACATATTTTCATCTATCTTATTTTGAGTGGGCTCATTGCACAGCAGCTGTATCACAGCTCCAGATGAATGCAGGATTTTGTATAACTACTCAACACATTTCACAGCTGCTCAAAGTACTTCAGGAAAATTTAAATCTTGGGTGATGCTAATGGTTAGCCCAGGCAAAAAGCAAGTAAGACTTCTAAGATGTGGCCATGAGTCTCTATGAAAGCTAGACTCATAACAAAAAAACTGTGCCACCCAATTTGGTTCAAAAAACAAACCACAGACCAAGAGATGTTTAGCGCAAGACAAAGCACAGGAGCATGACTGAAATACCAAGCATCAACTTTATGAAAAATCACTGTTGAATGAATTCAATGATATTTCAACCACAAAGCCTTTTCACAAGGCAGGGTGACCTATTAAGTACCCCAAGGTTTTTTTTAAAACACGCAAATATATATATTCCCTATTACTATGTATGGGTGTGAAAGCTGGACAATGAACAAAGCTGATAGGAAGAAAGTAGATTCCTTTGAAATGTGGTCTTGGAGGAGAGTGTTACTGATACCATGGACTGCCCCCCCCCAAAAAAAAAATCAGTTGGTTATAGATCAAATCAAGCATGAACTGACCCTAGAAGCTGAGATGACTATACTGAGGCTATCGTACTTTGGTCACATTATGAGAAGACAAGAGTCACTGGAAAAGACAATCATGCTAGGAAAAGTTGAAGGCAGCAGGAAAAGAGGAAGACCCAACAAGAGATGGATTGACTCTATAAAGGAAGCCATGGCCCTCAATATGCAAGACCTAAGCAAGGCTGTTAAAGATAGGATGTTTTGGAGGACATTGATTCATAGGGTAGCCATGAGTCGAAAGCAACTTGATGGCACTTAACACACACTTATATAAATAATGTACGCAAAACCTTATGCTTCTTACAATCCCCAGATTTCACTCACCTTGTTAATAGCAGGCATGATTTGGTGCATTTTCAGCCTGTGAAACACAAAGACATCATAAACTGCTGAAACTGCTAGAACTGTCACTCCTTGCTCCTTCCACAGCATGCTGCAGGTGGCACACACGCCTGTACCCAAGAGCCAGCCCCAGGTTCCTTCTGAATAACTTCTTCTGCAGCAGTGTTTAATGTAACACATTAGGGCTAGCAGGAAAAAGAGGCAAGCTCCAATATCAGCCCTTCCCACTATGCCTGCCACTGCTTCAGTATGGATGGGATGAGAAGCAAACAGCAGGCCAGCAAGTAAGGTCCAATATCCGTCACCAAACAGTATTCGGGAAAAACTTGTGAAAAGAATTGTGACCGCAGCATGTAACAAGACATTTACAAGATGGTAGCTCCAAGGATCCATTCCTCCAATAGCGTGGTTGAGGCGAAAAGAAAGTGTACAAAGAGGTCGATATGATTTATGGCTCCCACTGTGGGTAAGAAGAGTGCCCCAAAAGTCGTTGTAGAATATTTGAGTCCATGGTGTTTCTGGAAGAAGATCCTGGTTTGTCTTGATAGCTCGGCTGAAAACAGAGAAAGAAAACAAATTAAGCAATGTGACGACAACAACTGGGGCTTCTAAAGTAATCACAAAGGAATTATTGTATGTAGATAGTCATATTATGGAATTAGAACAAAGTCATAATATGAAGCATTACTACTTCTTAAGTTTTAAACTCCGTAGTACAAGTTCTGCTAGGAGTATTTCATCTATTGACTTTTTGCTACAATAAATTTCCATATAAATTGGCTTTTAAAACCTTAGAAACAGCTGTTATGCTGGGTCCATTAAATTAAAACACCCTTCAATGACATTCATCCAAGTCAAATCCAGAAGCAATCACTTGCAAGTTGATGAGTTGTAATTAAAATGTAAAGGAAATATGAGAAACTGACAAACACAGTGGCTGAAACTAGCAATTCCTGAGCAGTTCCAAATAAAACACCAAGTGGCCTTTTACACACCTATTTTAATTTATGTGGCAAAATGAATCTTGCCATAGGACGCCTTCATATGTATGCAAATTTGCAACATGGAATAATTCCACATTACATACACACACAGCTATATGTTAAAGAAAGCACTGTACATTTGGCTTAAGTGGCCAAAATGATGGCAATCTCAGCTACTTTAAGTCAAGCTCTCAAGGCTACTGTTCTAGAAAGTCAGGAATGTAACATGGTGGTGGAAAGTGCTGTCAAGACATTACCAACTTATACCATAAGATTTTCAAGGCAAGAGACATTCAAAGGTGGCTTGCCATTGCCTGCCTGTGTGTAGCAACCCTGGATTTCCAAGCCAGTCTCCCATCTAAATACTAACCAGGGCCAACCCTAGGGCTGTTGAAAAAAAATTCGGCCCGAATTTAAAAGGGCCGAATTTTTCCAAAGCCTGAACTGCCCCGCATCGGATCCCCGAAATTCGGAGGAGATCCAGAGTTCGGGGGAAAATTCGCCCTCCCCGCGGGCCTTCACGGGGCTTCCCTGAAGGCACGTGGGGGGGCCTTTAAACAGATCTGCGCCTCCCAGCTGGAAGCCCCCTGAAGGCGCACAGGGTGTGTGTGTGTGGAACAGATCGGTGCCTTCCGGCTGGGAGGCACATATCTGTTTAAAGGGACCCCCACGCGCCTTCAGGGAAGCCCTGTGAAGGCACGCGGGGGGAACAGATCTATGCCTAACAGCTGTTAGGCGCAGATCTGTTTAAAGGCCCCCCCGGGCGCCTTCAGGGAAGCCCCCTGAAGGCGCGCGGGGGGTGGTGGAACAGATATGCACCTAACAGCTGTTACGCGCAGATCTGTTTAAAGGGCCCCCCGCGAGCCTTCAGGGAAGCCCCGTATGTATTCTGATTTGGAGAGGGGAATTCTAACTAACTCTATCTCACCCTCTGAGGGATAACTTTGTCCTTTCAGCTCAGTTACTGAGAAAGTGTACAGTCATGGTGTAAGATGTTACAAGAATATCATGATATTCCAGTTAAAGCTGTTCCTTCTTGCTGTATGCAAAATTCCTACTCCTCAGTAAATGGTGGCAGCTATTTTATTTAGGGTGGGAAAGAGGATTTAGACCTCACAGTCAATCTCGAGAAACTACATAACTGAGTGCCAGAAAGACCCATGAGAAAATCCATTATCTATGTTGGAAAAATGATCACAATGAGTGTCAAAATGTACCACATACATTATCTCAGTAATCCTTAGAACAACTGTAAGATTTGCAAGTATTACTGTTTGCCATTTTTTATTCAATAACTCTCCATATCCCACTAAGATTTACTACTTGAAAACTACAGTTATATATATTCGGAGTGAAGTGCTGTCAATACAAAAATGACTCTGAACTTTCCATCTTCTGCTGAAGCAAGGAATCATGGCAACAACTAGCACCCCAATCAATGACCTCCCTCCTTTCTCAATTTGCTTGGTGCCTAGGCAATCATCTTTTAGAGGCCAGGCGAAGTCTGTCCTATTTTTTCTTGCTTTTAACACCTAAAAGCTTGGCATGACTTCCAGTATGGTGCTTTGTTTTGTTTTCTATCATATTGGTGTACCAAAGGTTAGATGTAAATCCTTAAATAAATGAATAGAAAGGATATTAGACAATTCAAATGGCACCACTAACAGCGCTCAAATAAAAACACCAATTTCACAGTATTAATTAAAAGCTGTTGTCCATGTTTGCTTCCAATCTATCTTAAGAATGGTAAGCAGGAACACAAAGGAGGTGGAGGACCATATGGTATATCCGTTTTTGATTTTAATAAAAACATCCAAATATGGGATGGGATCTAGTTAGCTGTTCACAAAAGGATGATGGATCTTCCCTGTTTTCCCCTCCATACAAGCTATATATACACACTACATATAGACAAAACACATACCAAAACTAGATAAATAGATTTAGAAATGCCATTCTCAATGCTACAAAAGCAGGGCTTTTCACTGAACTGGGGAGAAAATTTTGGGTTAAATAGTGTTCAAGAAAGAGAGCAATCTAGCACAAATGAGTATAAACCCCTGGGCTACACGTGGCATCACAAGGGTCCACTGGTTGAGGCAGCAGTTGATGTGGTATGTAGTCCAAGACAGGTGCTTTGTACCTTTTGCTTAAGCTGTTTTGGCCAGAAGAGCTTCATTTACACTCCTAGCAGAATTAATGAGTAACAGAGGGTTTTTTTCCTGCAACTTTGCCTCATTTCATGTCACCAGTGGGATGATTTATAAACTACAATCTAACAAGAAACAAAAGTAGATATTCCCACAAGTTGGCATGATGGGAAAACACAGATTTATTTAAAAATTCAGATTTAGGTATATCATTAACAAATAAAATTCATTTCTTCTGCTGAAACAAACTCTCAAGGATCCTCAAAGCTACCACCCATCATCCTGTATTTTCATTTAAAAAAACATAACTATATTAATGAATTGCTCTCTGCACATTTGTTTTGAAGAGAAAAAATTGTCAGTGTTATTTAAACTGCTGACTTTGCAAGTCATGCCACAGTTCTGCAAATACATGGTAATACAAAGCTCAGCAGTTTCATTGTATGAAGCACATTGCTATAATGCTTTTAGGCACATTTGCTGCCTTTAGATCCCTTTTGTCTGCATATATATTGAGGTTAGGAAGAGGTCAGTAAAAATACTCATTTCAGTTTTTGCTTAGGTTCTTTATCAACTTTGTCTCAATTTCTATTTCATTTAACTGCGATTAGGATAAGACAAAGCTACAAAATCTGGGCCTCATACATATATCGCCTCATATCCTTTATTCTAATAAGAAATCAGAACCCTGTGTTTGTGATGTCATACCCTAAAATGCAAATCTCTGGAGCAACAAGAGACCAAAGAGACAACAGGCAAAACGCTTAGAAGACTCAGGGATTACTGCCAGTCCCCATAGCAGAAGTATGGCCTTAATTGAGGCTTCATCGTTAAGAAAGGCTAATCTGGTGTTACACAGGCCATTGTGCTAATGAAATCAGAAGGAGAGTTTAGGAGGATTATTTTCTCGATTGTTGTTACCTCAAGCAAACCTTCTTTAGGGCTTAGATTAATACATTTTTTTCTTTTTGAATTCTAAACCAGATTTAGAGGGATCTAGCAGCGATGGGCTCTTTCCTTCCCCATCACCCATATCAGTCTCACTATGGTAGAAACTCACTGCCTGAATGCAACGAAGAATTATAATGCAGGCAGCTGTCCCCTTTGCAGCTGGAGCATGGCACACTTGCTTTCCCAATGGGAAGTGTAACATGCAGGGAGGGGGAGTTCCAACTAGTTCCCTAGGGTAAAGAGAAACATACCTCTACAGGAAGAGATTCTAGGTGATGCAATACAAGGCATATAGACAGCAACTCACTATGTCCTTTTTAAACCCGTTAAATGAGTAATTCTTACTGCTCTGGGAGTTCAAGCAAAGACAACATGCTTCCTCAATGAAGCATCTGGCAGAAAGCTACTAGAACCATTGGTTTACCTGCCCTGAAAGTAGTGATGATTCAATTTTCAAGAATAACACATTTGAAAATCGAACTTCTCCTGCTTACAATGGCAGCTTTCCCTTAAGTCGAGAACCCCCTGTGATTGCACTAATGATCTGTTCTCAATTTAAAATGAGCACTATTGGCATCAGCACAGTTGGAAGCACAGAGTATGGCAGGTGCTTGGATAGCAACTACTGGTATACACTCACAATCATGGGCTAATTTCAGATCAGCTATCTTTTGAGTGTAATGTGTTACTTTCTCACTTACCAGAGTAGTGCATGCTCAGAGTTCATTAAAACATACTTCCTAGTTAGCAGTGCAGGAGTGTATAGTTTTAAAATTCATTTTAGATTTCAATTACCCCTAACACAGTCCAGTTTGTGAGTAAAAAAGGAAAACTCGCAAGACTGGACTATTCAACAAACAAGTCATATAGCTTTCCTACTGCCACCGTACCAGTAGGAGCTGGACAACCAGGGCAATCACCTATTTTGTAAGACTCCCCCCACCCCCAGTACCTCAGCTGAGCCAACCGGCAGAAGGAGATAGGTGGCCACAGCTTTTTAGGATGTTTCTTTTGAACAAGGAAGCTTTATGCAACCTCCATACTTATTTTTATTAATTTATATAAAATATTTATTTGCCACCTTTCTTCCTTACAGAGTTCAAAGAGGATTATAACATAAATAAAATGAATAAAATAAAATGCATTCAAAACATAGAAGCCAACATTTAAAATCACAACTCAGGATTGCTTGTGAACTTAACCAAATGGAGTCCTAAAGAAAACCATCTTCAACTGCCTCCTAAAGATCAAAAGTACAGGGGCAAGGGGCCACTGAAAAGGCCCTCTCTCATGTACCTACCAAACAAACTTATTTGACTGATGGGACAGTAACAGGCACCTCTCCCTGTTATCTTAATTTGCAGGCAGGAATTTACTTGAGAAGATTATCCTTCTGATATTCCAGTCCCAAGCCACTTGGGGCTTTAATGCCAGATGCTATTTACAAATAAATTACTGGTGCATTTGTTCATTCCATGATATTTGTAATGATCCATGCATACATCAACTTTTCTAGCCTAGGCCATAAAATAAAAAATGATTTATTTACTTTAAATTCTAACCTCTGGGTACTTTTGCAGGACTATTTATAAACTTAAAGGACTATATTAATGCTCAGAAAAAAATGGAAACAAAATTCAAAATTAAATCTTTGTAGTAAAGCTAAGAATTAGAGTCTGGGGAGAGACAAACTTCTGCTGGTTAAATAATAAATATATTTTATCAAGGCTTTTGAAGAGGCAATATGGTTTTTGCCATAACCATAAAGTAATCCACATAAGCAGTGTTGAACCCTTTGATGTAGTTTAACCATTAATAAAAAGTACTAAGGCATTATTCTTGCCTAAAGATGGACACAAAGTTTGAACAAACATGGCAATATAATTGTTTTATTTCCTTCTTATTTTCTGTCCTTCTCAATTGTATTGTTGATACCCCCATTTCCCTTCCCTCCCCTGCATCCCCCTTATATAGAAAAATACAAACAATGGACACAAAGCTATCCTGTGTAAAAGCAAAGCTTGTAACTTTATTTTAAGATGTTTTCCCATCACAGAGACCCTTCAGATAGAGATAAGTAAAACAAAAAATGAAACCCTAACCTCTGTTAAAGTTGAAACCAAATAGAAACACAGATTACCATAAAATGCCAATAATTTTCTAAGCTTTGATGAAAGATGCTCTTTTCAGTTTATTTCATTTATATCCCCTTTCTCCCCAGCAGAGACCTGAAGAAGCTTACATCATTTTATCCTCATAAAAACCCTGTGAGGTACTTTGGGCTGACAGTGTGTGTGACTGGCCAAAGGTTACTCAGTTTTGTTGTTCTTTTCCCTGAAAACATTTGGTTGGCAGTTGTGATATATAGAGCACTGTGCCAGATAGAGTTTTAGTGTGATTTATCTTATTACATCAGATTTTTAACTCTAGGAACAAAATAAATGTTCAAAATAAAAATAATTACTAAATATGTTTATAGTATGAGCTCACAATGTGAAGGACTTCCATAAGTGGCATAACACCAAAAGAGACCCCCTCCCTTGCAGACCCTATTTACTTCAGCAGGTGGGAAACATAACAAAGACCCCTTCCAAAAGATTTTAATTGTCAAGGAAGAACAGACTCCCAGCCTAGAAATGCAGAAGTATGACTCACAAGTTATTCAACTCATGAAAGATAATACGGTTTTTGCCCTCCAACTTATATTGAAATCCTGAAAAATTCCAACCGAAATCATGCCTGTGGGGGGAATTCTGTTTCCCCCTCTCCCGGTTCTTTGTGATTGGATTTCTCTGCCTGCTTACTTACCAAAAGCAAAACTCAGAGAATTTGATAGGAAACATAGACCTTGCACACAGCACACCGGACATATAACAGTAAACCGTGCAGTTTATTGAACTTGCAAGAGAATAGAAGGCAAAGAAAGAAGCAAATACTTGACTAAATATATATGACAGAATTGAACAAACCCACATACAATTTTACAGACAAACAAACAGCAGAGCGCTCTGGGTCGTTCCAAAGAAGAGACAGAGATGGCAACCACAAATTGTGGAGCCTGGTCTCTCCTTGAGAAGGACAAAAGACTGGACAACTGGACTAGCCTTTTATAGGCTAAACGGTGAGAAGGGGGTCCCAACCAGACACCTCCTTTCAAATTTTTCAGGAGATGGGTTTTCACAAATCATGGCTAATCTTGTTTGGAAAATATCCTGTTCCAAAATAAGTTTCTCATATCCAGAGTGCCTGACAACTGTTTGTTCGCCCGTCAGCCCGTGTACAAAAACAATTTCCCCCATTCGTAAGCAGACAACTTGCTGCCTGCCTAAATGACCTTGCTATCCCTAAACATGATTTGGGGCACCTAATGTGTTTTGGTTGACTAACTCCTAGTAATACAATCTCCTGTACCCTTTAAGGTCAGGGGCCTAGTTGAAGCTTGGGTCAGCTAAAGGTCTCCCCCCTTGAAAGCCATAGTCAGGCCTGTATGTGGCTTCTAAGCTACAGGTTATAATATTAGGGTATAAAGATGGTTCTTCTTAAGCCAAACTAATGTTTAATATAACAATTCTCACCACAATGCCCTATTTTAATGAGAGTAATTTAAGTATATATTTACTCAGCCGTAATCAATAGGGCTTAAATGCACTCGAATGGCTGTGTTTATTTATTCATTTATACCTTACCTTTCTCCCCAAGGGGGACCAAAACTGGCAAACTGGCTTACATCCTCCTCCTTTCTTTCATTTTATCCTCACAACAACCCAAAGAAATTGGTTAGACTGAGAGTGTGACTGGCCCAAAGTCACCCAGCGAGTTTCCATGTCAGAGTGGGGATTCAAACCTGGACCTCCCAAATCCTAATCCAACATTCAAACTACTGCCTCATGTCTAGGGTTGCCAGCTCCAGGTTGGAAAATACTTAGAAGTTTTTGGGGCAGAGCCTAAGGAGGGCAGGGTTTGGGGAGGGACTTCAATGCCATAGAGTCCAATGGCCAAAGTAGTCATGATCTCCAGGTGAACTGATCTCTATCGACTGGCGTTTAGTTGTAATAGCAGGAGATCTCCAGTTAGTACCTGGAGGTTGGCATCCTTACTTATGTCCAATGTTCTTTCCTGTTGGGACTGCAGAGGAGTGATGGCAATAAAGGAGTGAAAAAGTAGTAAAATATATTCCTTAAGATAGTAGTTTTCCAATTTTTAGAAGAATTTTAGAAGAATTTACCTTTCAGGACCAGCTTGAAAAGTAACTCCATTTCTATTTCCTCAACATCAAACACTATAATTTCACATTAGCTCACTGAAAAAAATTAAGTTTTATTTTTCATTTTTAATATTTACAAATATATAGCAATGTAGAGCAACAGGATATACAAAATTCTCCTGGCCATTTCACACATCATGCAAATGCAAATCTACAATCAGAATATGCTCAAGAGGAACCATAGCTATTCATACCTTCCTGTCTATTTTCATGTGTGAATACTGATTGCATTTTATATTTTGGGGATCACACTTAAAACTATTACATATACACTAAGAATGCTTGACCCCTTGCAAGTTTGGCTCACTTTTCATTCACCAGTGGTGATTAAATGTCCAATTAACTGACAGCTGTTTGCAGAGTCTCTTCCACTAAGCCACAGCCTCTCCTTACTCAGGATGCCATACATGGTTCTTCCCTTTCCCTTTTATCTCACACCAACCTTGTAAAGCAAGTCAAACTGAGAAACTATAACAAGCATCACCATAGAGGTTCACACCCAGAATGGCTCAGGGAGGCAACAGATGGTGGCTAAGTTCACTTCCCACACTGGCACTGGCAAGTTCAACTCCTATGATGATATTCATAGCACCATAGGTTGGGGCTTGCATGTTGGCAGCCAGGTCTAGGATGAATGAACAAAGGCTACTATGTCCATCACCTTCTTGGCCATGTCAGAGAACTTGGTCAGCAAACCTATACATGGAGCACTCATATTACTTAGCCAAAGAACCTGCATGTGGAACATTCACCTTGTGCTCAATGTAGGGTTGCCACTGGTGGGAGGTTTTTGGGGTGGAGCCTGAGGAGGGCAGGGTTTGGGGAGGGGAATGACTTTAATGCCATATAGTCCAATTGGCAAAGTGCCCATTTTCTCCAGGTGAACTGATCTCTATCGGCTGGAGATAAGTTGTAATAGTAGGAGATCTCCAGCTAGTACCTAGAAGCTGGCAACCTCAGCTCAATGTTTGGTAGACTGAGCTTCTCTCTCCCTTTCTGATGACATGAGCAGGAAGGTGAAGGAGGAAAGGCAGCAGTTATTCCCCTTGCTTCTCCTTTTCCCACAGCCTTCTCTCCCAGCTTAACTCCTGGCCTCACAATCTCACCCACACGAGCCATAATCCACTTTTGCATCCCGAACCAGAACTTGAGAACCTTAAGGAATACATTATTGTTACAACTACATTTCAAGACCTTCAGCTACAAGGTACTCTTTACAGTTTACATTTTTCCGATGCTTACTATTGCATTTTTATCTAGCTACCAATGAGATGGGAGCGTTAAAGCAGCAGAGGAGACTGCCATTCAGAAATCTTAACTTTTGCTTAAGAACATAGGCAGCAGTCTTGTCTTTTGAGACTTTTCCGGTTCTCTGAAGCACCAGCAATAAAAGTGTGGGTGGGAAGGCATTATCTTAAACTATTTGAAAGAGAAACCTTAGGAAACAGGGGAAACTGACTAAAAAATAGCTATTCCAGTTAAACATTCAGGTTTTAGGAAAATAAACATGCTGTAATGTCTGGTGAAGGAGAAAAGAGGGAGGTCACAACCCTAAATCAATTCCAACTTCAAATCAAAGAAATAACTTGTTTGTATTTCAGAGTAATGCATGTCAGAAAGACTATTCCTGGGAGCAGTCAACAGAGGAGCCTTGGAGACTAAAAAACTGAAGCATCAAAAGGTCAACAGGCTGTCTCAACTATTGGGGTGTTGGCTACACCTGCACCTTACTACTTACAGCTGCACATGTGTGATTAATCTCTTTCTCCCTTCCTTTCACATCGTTTTTTAAAATCCAAGAGCAAACTAAAACAAAGAAGAACACTGGGTAAGCTTATTTTCACTTGCTAATGCTTATTGCCTAATTCCAAAGCAATTTTTAAAAGCAGTTTTCTTAACACCTTGGCAAGTGCTGCAGACACTCTCTAAATAACATTTGTGCTTCTGTGAGCTATTTCCAGGAACAGATTCTGGGATAAAGTGACAACTAATGCTGTTAGTACTATCACCTGGTTTTTAACTCAAATAATGTATCTTCTGGGTATAGTCTACTCATTAGTCTAGACCCGCTAATGGGCATAATAAAAGGAAACTCTCTCTATGGGCCATCTAGTTAAGGACTGTAATCTCTCTCTGAAAGGCAAGAATGTCGCAAGAAAAGTCATCTGTCAAAGTTCCAGCTCCACTGGCACTTTTATTTTCTGTCAGCCACAGATAACATTTGCAGACTCAATAAGCAAGACTACCCTCCACATTTTAAAGCCTGTCCATTTCACAAGTCCCTGGAGAAAGTTTGCTTGCTTATATCACCACTAATGGGTTATTAAAAAAAAACCTGTGCATTATCAAAATGTTTTAAATTATTAAAAATAGTTATTTGATAAAGATAATGGCAAATGACTTTTTATTCCCCCAAACAGAGAAATTTTGTTCTTCTATGTATGTGCATATTGCCAGCAGCTGCTTCTCATAAAGAACTAGCTTGAAATGGGGAAAGAAGTACAATGTTAGTCCTCAACTGCTTGTATGGAAATTATTGTTAGCCTATTTCCATGATTAAGACAGAAAAGCGGGGCAAGCCCTCACTCACCAGGCAAGCACACCATGATTCGCTGGGTGCGCCAGCTGATTCCTGTCTCAATCTGATCTAGCCTTGGTGATCCATGCCTTAGTTACATCTAGATAGGACTATGGCAATGCACTCTCCCTTGGGGGTACCCTTGAACAGAGTTTGGGAACAGCAAATAGTGGAGAATGCTGCAGCTAGACTGCTGGTTGAGGCTATCTACCAGGAACATATGATCCCAATACTACAGCAGTTACACTGGCCACAAATCTTTTCCCGAGCACAATTCAAGGTGCTGGTTTTGACATTTAAAGCCCTACATAGCTTGGGACTGGCACATCTGAAGGACCATCGTCTCGTCTGGGAATTAAGATCACAGGGATAGGCCCTCTTGACTGCAACACCAATCAAAGAAGCTCATCTGGTGTCCACACAACAGAGGACCTTTTCAGTATCAGCTGCATGATTATGGAAAAATCTCCCTAGGAAGTCACCCCATCCCCTCCTTGTCAATCTTCAGGAGGCAGTTGAAGGCAGTTTTACTTTGGAGTGTATTTGACCGATTTAGTATTTGACCAATTTAGACTACACATGAGTGACGGATGTTAATCTGGTTAACCATGTCGGTTTCCCCACTTTTCCACATGAAGCCAGCTGGGAGACCTTGGGCTAGTCACAGCTCTCTTCGAGCTCTCTCAGCCTGACCTACCTCACAGGGTGTCTGTTGTGGGGAGGGGAAGAGAAGGTGATTGTAAGCGGGTTTGATTCTTCCTTAAATGGTAGAGAAAGTGTGTATATAAAAACCAACTTTTCTTCTTCTAATGTAAAGAGAGAGTTTAAGGGAGGGGCTGTGGCTCAGTGGTAGAGAATCTGCTTGGCATGCAGAAGGTTCCAGGTTCAGTCCCCGGCATCTCCAGTTAAAGAGACTAGGCAAATAGGTGATGTGAAAGACCTCTGCCTGAGACCCTGGAGAGATGCTGCTGGTCTGAGTAGACAATACTGACTTTGATGGACCAAGGGTCTGATTCAGTATAAGGCAGCTTCATGTGTTTGTAACACTTCTATGCAAAAATTTGGAGTTTTGCAGCTCATGGATTTTGAACCTACTCTTCCCACCACCTCCTGATCCTGCAGATGTCTATACATTTCTACTGACTGGAGTTGCACTTCTACATATTACATTTTGTTCCACCCTCTTCCACAAACATCAGAGCAGCACACACCCTTCTCCATTTTATCCTCACAACAACTCTGTGAGGTAGATTAAGCTAAAATACAGTGACTGGCCCAAAGTCACCCAATAAGCTTTATGACTGAGAGGGTCTACATGGTCCTAATCTAAGTCGGCTCTAGCTTCTGCTTCTAAATCTGCTGGTCTTGAAGGCGCCACAGAATTCCTTTTTTGATACTTGTGCATAGCCATGAATCTACTGTCAAGTTATTTATTATACTCTTTATGCTTCTGTGTTAAATGAGTGAGAACATACACAATATTCAAAGACTGACACATAAAACTTGTATCTCAGCCTCTGAAATTTAAGTCATGGGAAGTGACTCTTAAAATGAAGAGCAAGTCATTCAAGCTAAAGCCAACAGCTAGGTGATTCAGAAGTTCTACTAAACAGTTACACTGAAGTTGATATTGGCCACACAAAAAACAAGCATAACATACAAAGAAAGTCAAATATGGTGTGTCATTCACAATGGGAGAATGTTTGTTTAATTTTGTTTAATTTTCTGGACTGGTAAAACACAAATGTTCCAACATTAAAATTTAGTGTGACAAAATTTGACCAAAATCCTTTGCTTTGAAAGGATATGCAATGTTGTCATTCTTTCCTATTACATTTGCAATCATTTAAAAATGTTATCCCTTCTTCTGAATTCAAAATCAGATGCATTCAGAAAAAGTGAAATTCTACTCTCAAATATTCTACCTACCAGAAGGCCCTAACAACTTAAGGGGCAACCTTCAGTTAGCAGTTATCACCTTCTCCAGTCTAGTACTAACTTGGATGCTAAGCAAAAATTAACAGCTATTTTCCAGGAGGTTTAGCTTTCCTAAGGATCATGTGGGTGAAACTTGAAGCTCTTTTACAACCCTCCTAAAAACCAAAGACCCTGGTAAACCACTTTCCTCAGTTCCCTAGTGCAATATTAAAAGTACATGCACTTTTCACACAGCAGCAGCATCAACTGTTTCCATCTCCAACTGTGAAAGCATCCAAATATCACAAAAGGTTGTGCTAGATTAAGACACTCATTTGTTCTCTCAACACTAAACTATACATTCTCATAAAGAAAAAGACACGGCAGGAAGCAAAACTTTATAAAATTAATGAATTACATTAGACAAGAAGGGAGAGAAGGAATTGTTACCTTCTTGGAAACTTCCATGACACAAATATTTCAATGTTGACTCCATACAACCACTGATGCCAGAGCAACAAGTTTTAGCTGCCGCAGGATTTTTAAAAAGCTGAAGAAACAGAAAGAGTGCTACTGGACTCTTGTTCTTTTCTACTATTGTGTGTATAAAGTGCCGTGAAGTCGCAGCCGACTTATGGTGACCCCTTTTGGGGTTTTCATGGCAAGAGACCAAAAGAGGTGGTTTGCCAGTGCCTTCCTCTGCACAGCAACACTGGTATTCCTTGGTGGTCTCCCATCCAAATATTTCTATTACAGACTGACTAGCATGGCTACCCATCATGATCTATCTCCTTTGATGAAATACACATAGTGCCAACATAAAGCAGAGTTACACCCTTCGAAGTCCTATGAAGTCAATGGGCTTATAAGGGTGCATCTCTGCTTAGGATGACATGGACAGTTTCCTAATACAGACAGGAGTTTATTTATTGTGCATATTAAAGTGCAAAAAAGGATTTGCTTGAAGTGGATAACTGTTTCTCAACGGCCCCAGACATGCACAAACGTTGATGAAAGAAATACAACACTTACAGAGTAAATATAAAGCGATATGACATATGATTCTGGCCTGTGTCGACCATACCACAGTAAAAACACATCTGAGTTCTCAGACAACCACTTCAAAATGGTGATTTAAACAAGAACCAATCACGTGGTTTAGATACATCACATAAGTAGTTTCCATATCTGCAACCACAGATGAACAAGCTACTAAAGCAGCTTGTCTGTTCCGCGTCATGAAACCACACAAGTCCAGTCAAAAGAGGTTTAAGGGGAGAACATGCACACACAGGATTTATAAAACAAACTATATTGTTTAACTGAATCATTTAAAAACATTTGTATGCCCTCTTCATTACATCTTAATTTGTACTCTATTATTAATGGGCTGCATATAGTTACTACGTTCCCCATAATTTCTCTTGTTAAAACTGACTTGCTTTCAATATTCAAAACTTCATATTGCAATGGAATTATACATATTCATGAAATCCCATTATCTCAATTAAGAATAATCAACTGAATGATAGACGTTTAATTGATCTTTTAAATCTACCTAACTATAGCTCCTCTTACAATTCACAAAGACAACAGAATCAAGTTTTCATGTTACTATTCTGACAGTTCTGTACAATTTCCAGAGCTACCAGAGGCCACACCAAATCCTGCTACACTTGTGTCAAATTACAACAATTCACCCAGAACAAAGCACCTTCCATTTGTCACATCTACATCCTATTATTTCTCTTAACTTCTGTCTTGCGCTACCTTTTCATTGTGCACTTGCACACACAAAAACTATGGGCTATAATCTTTTTACATCCCAGAAGGCCAAGTACAAACAAGAGTGAAATATGCATGCAAGAAGGGCAAAGAACTCACCCAGCTCAAAGACAACAAAACCCATAACACATCACACTCGCAAGCAAAACTTTGTGTAAACATCTGTAGTGTGAATTAAAGCAGGCAACTTATGAAGCACTGAACATATGGAAGCAGAAGATTAATTCTTCCCACCAGCTGGAAAAATCTTGGAGCATAGCCTGCTATAGCAGTAGCAAACTTTCCAGAAGCTACCAGTAACACAGGAAAGCAGGCTATGGTGCCCAGCTGCTCTCATGAAGGATTGTTTCATGAGTGGGAAAGCAACCAAACCCAACTGATCTGTTTTACACAAACCTGCTCTTCAAGTTCTAAAAAAATGGTTGGTTCGGCATAATTCTCTACCTTACAATACAATGTAAGAAGACTTATATTGTGCTCAGTCTTGTAGAGTTCGGTTCAAGTGTTTAGTGGAATTAATAAGAAACAAGGTTTAGTAAATACTGTGGAACCATACAGTCCCAGGAGGTGTTCCTGGGGCGTTCCAGGGCCAGAGCTGCCATTACGCAGCTTCCTAACACCTTTCAGCCCAGGAATGCCATCACTGTTTTCTATGGAGTTTTTTGCCCCTTCTTTACCCAGACCTATTTTACTTATAATGCGGCTTGTTTCGCTTGTGAGCTTAAACTGATTCTAACAAGGGCCAATCCACTTCTAGCACCTGGCATATTAGTTTACACAGCATCTTGGTTTGAAGAATGCTGATGTCTCCTGTGCATGTTTACATAATTTTTCAAAAACCTATTTTAGGTACTGTATAATGACCTGACAACTAACGTTTCATGGTAGTGTTTTTTAAGCTCAGCTGACTTATGCTTGTTTAATGGATCTTGAAGAAAATATATTATCAACCTTAATGAGAATGTATGTAAATTGCTGGCAGAAAACAGTTACCATTAATTATAATTAGCTGTGAGGTTTATTTCCTAGTTACTCCTATTTCATGAGCCTAATTTCTCCCTTTTTCATTTATATAACCCCAGATTTCCTCTTTCACAATAAGACATAAGCAACTGAGTGAGTGTATTCCCTGAAGTAACTCATTTCTCACCTGACAATTAAACTAGCATCTTGCTATGTACTATATTTTTTATTATTCTCCTGTTACTCAAGGAGGAGGAAAGGAGAATACTGTAAGCAGTTCTGAGTCTCCAACAAGGAGAAAGGAACAACTTCTAAGTCTATGACTTCAGTCTATGACATATAGACTTAGGAAGAAAAATGAGAGCCAGACACTACTTCCCCAAGAGAACAAGAATAGTTATGCTGAATTCTAAGAGTCTTAAGTCAATGTAGTACAATAACCGCGAAAAAGAAATAAGGAAGTGTGTGGCTTTCCAAAGGGATTACAGACAGACTCTCAAATAGATCCTGACATTTCTTTCATAAAATTGCTTGGCTTGATTGATACCACATTTACTGAATGTAAAGTATCCTCTAACTGCACTGAGATAAACTGAAAAGAATAATTACACCTTCAGCAGGACTCTGGTATTAAGTAATGTTTTTTCTATTATAAATGGTCTTTTTGTACACAACATTCAATACGGTAATAGCATGCACTGGTTTTCAGCACTGTAATTTAGTAAATTACAGTTTCTGATTCCTAAAATATTTTGCAGTCCTAAAACTGCATATATTCTGCTTATAGTAGCCCTTTTAGGATGTCTCCCTCCTTATGAACATGTGATTATCTACAAAGTACTTTCCCCCACTTGGTTTTTTAAATTGCAGTTCCAGTAGTAGCTCCCTGCAGTGTTTTATCATTTAAGGCCAACGTAGATATATTTCTTAAAGTTGTAAATTAGACATGTGATACGAATTTCCCTTTTGTAAATTTATATCACTAGCCTAAAATATATTTCCTTACAACTCTAGAAAAGAGCAAGAGACCAGTAGCACCTTAAAGACTAACAAAATTTCTGGCAGGGTATGGGTTTTGGTGAGCCACAGCTAATAGCTGAAGAAGTGAGCTGTGACTCACAAAAGCTCATACCCTGCCAGAAATGTTGTTAGTCTTGAAGGTGCTACTGGACTCTTGCTCTTTTCAACTGCTTCTGACAGACTAACACAGCTACCCATCATGATATATCTCCTTACAACTCCGTCACCTTTATATTCATGACATTTATTTCCACAGAATTTCAAAAAAAGGATGTAGTGTAGCAGCTACAAGAATGAATGGGGATCCTCAGACAAATTCATTAAGCAGCTAAAGGCAGACCACTCTTTCCTAGTCTCAGCCCCTCTCCAATAAGAAAATAACCATACTTCCTTAACAGAGCTGTTGTAAGGATTTCAAGATGTGTGGCAGTTGGAATATTGTATGTAGAATAGCTTCAAGAGTATCCTTCATATTTTAGGCCTTTCTACACAATGAAGGTGCAGTTGTTACTTATGGCTGCATGCAGGCTGGACAATTCCTCAGGGTAAACCTCATTTTCTCAGCTGTGGGTATTCTTTATTTGAATCTGGAAAATTCTTTTTCCAAAAGTACATTGAAATTGTTATGTGGAGGGGAATGAGATACCCGCCTTCTCCCAATCGCTATGCCAAGTATGAGAACCATTTTATTAAGACACCACACCAGTGCACCAATATTTCATGACTGTTTAATACATTATAGCTCTTTAAAAGCTGTGTTTAGTTTCTCTCCAGAATTAAATGCTCTCCAGAATTAAATGGCAACTTTTTCCCAAGTTGTCAAATAGCAAGAAAAGCTATCCCTCTCCACATTTACATGTTGACTGGATAATAAATAGCAAGACACTAATGTATCCAAGTGGAAACACAGAGAACTATCTTGTAAACGCTAAAACATGGTTAGGAAACATTCTTTGATCACCTGGATAAGGCATTACTCAGAGGTAAGTTTAACTGGGACTTAAAAGAAAATGCATTTAGGTACAAGGTAAGATGATGTAATGTGTGATATTTATTACTAGAAACACCAATTCATTCTGGCATATGGTTTAAAACAATATCCCAAGTTACTATTTCTGAACCATTTGAAGCACTACAATGTACCCTTGAAGTAAATGCTACTTCCACTGTATGCCAATTCATAATTTAACTCTTCTTTAGATATCCCCACAACACACAAATTAACAGTCTGGTCTTTGATAATGAAACAGATTGATTAGAAAACCAAAGGGGGGAAGCATATAGAGAAAACCTTTCATCTCCTTTCAAATGGCTTTTGCTTGTTTTCCTGTCTAAAGACATCCTTTGGAAAATAATCAGGGTTGTCAATGGTAAACTTCCTTCAAGTCAGTGAAATGATGTCATTTTGTATACTTAAACAGATGTGGGAATTTTAAGATCTGGGGGCAGCAGAGGATGGGTGGGTCAGATGTAGAGGAAGCAACACAAATGGTATGTCGGAAATCTTCTTGAGAAGCAGAACAGCAACTTCCCTTTGTCTGATATGTTTTAAATTAAAAGTTAGAAATAAAAAAAAATCAAAGTTAACATAGTACTTTCTGCTCTTTCTGAAAAATCCCTTTACATGTATTTCAAAATATGTAATAGCACAGATCAGAATAATAAAGGTTGTGCTGAACAGATGTCGCTACAATTATCTTTCAGAAGTCATATTTGCTTCTGTCTGGCTTTCTAGGCTCTTAGGGAGAGGTCTTTCATATCACCTTCTATCCAGCTTTTAACTGGAGATGCCAGAGATTGAACCTGGAACCTTCCGCATGCAGATGTTCTACAAGTGAGCCACAGCCCCCCCCCCCCACACCACCCAGAGCTCCTTGAAGGAAGGGCTAGATTTTTAAAATGTAATTATTAGGTGAATGAGGGAAAAAAATCACAGGAAGACAGGATTACACTTTCCTCCCTATAGCTCTGAACCAGTCTACATGAGCTCAGCAACTGCTTGGAAATTTAAAGAAACAAAAAACAAACAAAAAACAAATTGCACATGCCCAACACTGTGCTGCATTTGCAGTTGAGTTTTCAGACAAGGAGTTCTAAGGGGAGGGGGTCCATATCAGAATTCCT
This sequence comes from Euleptes europaea, assembly GCF_029931775.1. NCBI lineage: Eukaryota > Metazoa > Chordata > Lepidosauria > Squamata > Sphaerodactylidae > Euleptes > Euleptes europaea. The sequence continues at coordinate 78,068,416 of NC_079314.1, read as the reverse complement.
AGGAATGAAGCTGCCAAGATTTGCCTAATATTGTACTGGCAATGGCGACCATTCCTTGTTACTGATTTTATGAAACAGTGAGTCTTTTACAAGTGGAAAACAAATTGTGGAAAAATAAAGCAGCAGAAAATGTTCTGCTCTAGATCTCTGATTAAGTGCAGCATGGCATACAAGAAATTTACAATTTTTAAATTTCTAAATAGAAACTTGGAGATGATAAGCTATGGCTAGCAGTCCTTGTTTTCAAACAAAAGTTTGTTTTTGAAAAATCACATATCTGAATTTTGCAAACAGTTTTCTAGTTCTTAATGCACTGCTTTAAGCAAAACAAAAAGTTAGTTTGTATTTATTAATCTAATTGCTTGCTAGTTAGTGTAACAGTCAAGACTCAGTAATGAAGTAGGAATGGTCTGATTCTCTGAACCTACAGGGTGTTCTTGGACCACCTGTCTTGTGGCTTACAAGTCCTACCCTTGTAATGTAGGGATAATAATACTGACCTACCTCACAGGATTGCTGAATTCCTTATAAAAAGAAAATGAAGGTGAAATGCTGTAAACATTCAAGAGTGAACACATGAAGCTGTCTTATATTGAATCAGAATATTGGTCCATCAAGGTCAACATTGTCTACTCAGACTGGTAGCAGCTCTCCGGGATCTCAGGCAGAGATCTTTCACATCACCTACTGCCTGGTACTTTTAACTGGCAATGCCAGGGACTGAACCTTGGGCCGTCTGCATGCCAAACAGATACTCCACCACTGAGCCACAACCCCTCCCCATTAAATGACATAGATTTAAATGACAATAAGGAGTGCTCTGAAAGCAGGCAAGTATTATTACTACTGTCATCCCATGACTTACCAGTCATATCCATGTACCTCTGTGTTCAGATATGCCATATCCCAGGGTTCTCCAACTGGGTGCCCATGGGTGGCATGGCATCTGTCAGTGCTTCCCCTGGTGCCTGCCACGATTTTCAGAAATTCGCCCAGGACATTGTAAAGCAAAGCTTATAATTGGCTTCCCTCAATCAAATGGAAGGGTTCCACATCTACAATAACAGTTGCAGCCATGGGAGGATCAGGAACACTGATAAGTATCCAAGCTTCCTTCAGTCAGTGTGTGGTTCCATTCCCCCTTCACTCTTGCCTTCTTTTTATCCTCCATTCTCTTTCTCCTTTCATGTCTCCCCCTTGGGCTTTCCTCCTTTTCTTTATTATTCCCACTCCTCCCTTCCCCTGTCAGACTTCCTTTCATTACTTTTTATTTCTCTTCTCTTCTTTGAGAAACAAGCTTTATATATATTATATATATATTACAAGAAAGGTTTTTTCAAAACACACACACACACACCTGCTTTAGAAATGAAAGGCTTATTAATAAGAGACGCCAGAGAGAATTTTAAATGACACTAATGTCACTGAGCGAGATTCACAGAAAATCATGCTGTGGGTTGATTTGCCCCAGCGCCCAGCTTGTTTCCATTGCAGTGCCAGGCACCACTGACTACGGAGAAAACAGAGCAGCCAATCAGAGGAGGGCAGCTGGCTGTTTTGCCCTGCTTTCACCTTCAGACTTGGATTACCAAGCACATGAGTTTGGGATGCACTCATTCCCGGTGAAGGCTGCATCATCAGTAGCCAGCTTGGGCCTAGCTGGCCGATACATACAGCAGATCAGCCGTTGGCAGGCTTAGATAAAGCAGTGTGCTTTGTCTCTTACAGGTGCAAGCATATTGCACAGCCTAGTCAGGGTTTTCATCCTGGGCCACTCCATAAGAACATAAGAACAAACATAAGAAAGGCCCTGCTGGATCAGAACAAGGCCCATCAAGTCCAGCAGTCTGTTCACACAGTGGCCAACCAGGTGCCTTTAGGAAGCCATAAACAAGACGAGTGTAGCAGCACCATCCTGCCTGTGTTCCACCGCACCCAAAATAATAGGCATGCTCCTCTGATACTAGAGAGAATAGGTATGCAGTATGACCAGTATCCATTCTAACTAATAGCCATGAATACCCCTCTCCTCCATGAATATGTCCACTCCCCTCTTAAAGCCCTCCAAGCTGGCAGCCATCACCACATTCTGGGGCAGGGAGTTCCACAATTTAACTATGCATTGTGTGAAAAAATATTTCCTTTTATCTGTTTTGAATCTCTCGCTCTCCAGCTTTAGCAGATGACCCTGTGTTCTAGCAGATGACTCCCTTGTTTTAGGCAAAGAGAACAGCAGAAGTCAGTGCTGGAGTGATTCAGCTGAGCTTTCCCCCTTTGACAAATGTTCAGTGGTGCCGCAACAGGGGGATGCCATGGGGCCAGCTCCTTCCCTCCACCAGGCACTCCAGGTACTAAAAGAGGGCAGTCACCCCAAAATTCTAGTGTTACACTTAGGTGAGAATGATTTAGTGCAGAACAAGGGTGCTGTGTTAGTAATAAAAGTGATTAGGGACCTCAGAAGAATTCAGGCAGGCTGCCCCAGAGTGTTGTTGTTTTGGTTGGAGTTCTTCTGGAGGCAGGTCTGGAGGGGCACCTTTAAACCTTTGGCCATTGAGAATGCCAATAACGACCATTAGAAAGGCAATGTTGGGGACTCATGAGAGGGAGGGGAGGAAAGATTGTGTCAATGCTTGTCTCTCATGGCCCCTTCTTGCATGCCCAGGGTGATTCTGATCGCCACTTTGGGGTCAGAAAGCAATTTTCCTCCAGGCCAGATTGGACAGAGATCCTGGAGGGGTGGTTTTATTTTTTGCCATCTTCTGGGCATGGAGTAGGGATCACTGGGGGTGTGGGGGAAGGAGGTTGTTGTGAATTTCCTCTATTTTGCAGGGGGGGTGGACTAGATGAACCTGGTGGTTCCTTCCAACTCTATGATTCTATGACATGATATGGTATCCACCATATATGCCACATCTGTATAGAAACAGTGGGTTCAGCATTTACTTGTCTGATCTTCACTGAGGCCTGCATGACACAACAGTCAACATGTGGGGCAAGTGGTGTTAAGCTAGGCTCACCCCGTTGTGTTTTGGATAGGTAGGATTAATCATTAAGCATCCTGAAACATCTGCATGATGGAGGGTGTGTCTGGGACAGACCATCACATGCCTTGTAGTTGGGTGTGCTGTGAAGGAGCACCCTTGGTGATGAGTGGCATCTTTTGAACTTGGTCGTAGAGGGATGAAACTGGGCACCTCTCTGCACTTAGGGCTGTGCAGGCAGTGATATAAGCAAGACTGGCAGAAACACTGGTTGAGTTTGGAACTGGGGTAGAAGACAGAGCATGAGGAGGCCTAGTGCAGAAAGCCCTCAAAATCATCAGCTTACTGAAATAAGCAGAGACATAGATCAGCCATTTATGCATTTATGCAAGATGGACACTGAAACAAAAAACTAGTTGAACCCTCACTTGGTGTTTTGTGTTTTCATTGTGGGGGGGGGGTGCTGGGGCAAATTTAATGTCACAAAGTCTGCTTGCCAGTCAGAGTGGAGAAAATCTGGACTTAATATAAGGCTGCTTCATGTATTCACCATGGAATAAATTAGGCAGAAGAAGTGAGAGTGATGGAGTTGGACCAACTGTTGCCATGACCTTCTTTTGCGAAGTAGTGAGGGAGCTGGACTGCAGCATGGGAAGAGATGAGCATTCAAGAGCAGAAGCCCACCTCCTCTTTCTCCAGGTTTGCGGTCCTCCCAGTGGTTGGACCATGCTTCCAACCAAAGTACAGATAACGCTAACCTTGACAGACCAATGACAAGACTATGAATAATGCAGTTTCATGTGTGGTTGCCATGTGATTTTTTTGCCAAGTAAGTAGTGAAGCATTGCCTTTGCCTCTGCCTCCTGCAGCACCCATTTTGGGGTAGTACTCATCTCCCCCTCTCAAAATTCCAGTGGTACATACAGGACCAAAAAGAGTGGGGACCCCTGCCATATTCCATAACATTTTGAAGTACTATTTTTGCTTCTTGCATGCAAAATGTTGTTTTCTAACACACTAAACTCTGTTTTTAGCTAATGGAAAGTAAAATGGGAAAAACTGACTGTGAGATAATTTAGTGGAATCTGGGAAGGGGCGGGGGGACTTCCTTATCTGAATTCTGGTTATTGAGAGATGAAAGTGTGGAAAGTTAGCTACTGTATATTAATATCTGCCTTTTTCTTCTAACCTACTGTTATTGCCATTGGGGTGCCAGCAGTAATACTATGAAAGGTGTACATATAGAAGTAGTGTTGAGCTATATTCTTTGTACTTGGCTCCTGTTGGTGACTTCTGTATTTTGCTATTACAGGCTCACTGCAAGGGCAGTTGTACTTTGTGCCATGCACAGCTGAAAGCGTTAAGCTCCCCACGATCAAGACTCTTCTGTGTCCAATTATCTGTTTTCAGCAGGGACAGGCACATATAGCAAAGCTCTGCAGAAGCTAACGTTCAAGCAAAAAGTCAGAGGAAAAATAATGAGTGGAAAACTGAAAAAGCCAAGTATTTGAACAGTACTTTGGTGTCAAATATCTGATTAGTTAATCCACCATAATGGCTTCACATAATCAAGTCATACACAATTATTTTCAGCTTTTCAGCTTTCAAAACTGGGAGAGCTTTTTATAAACAAGTCTTAAGTTTGATTCGTTTAAAACAAATCTCTCTAGAAATTCAACCTGTTGAACTGCCTTTCATTTTCTTTTGATTTTCTTTTTATTTTTTTTATTATTTTTTTAGAAATCTCATCCAGTGCAGAATATAACTGTCTACCTGTTGATGGGGGCTAGTTGCTGTGGCATTTTTTGCTACTTATAATTAAATTTGACTGGCTTTAAATTAGTGTCAAGGCCCAATTCAAACACTGGTATTGACCTTTAAAGCTCTAAATGGGTTGCAACTGGGTTGCCTCAAGGATTTTATTTCGCTTGGCCTGCTTTTAGATCAGTGTTTTTGTTGTTGTTGTTGTTGTTTTTGCTGTTGAGCAATGTTAGTTTTTACTGGGATAGTTTTATAGGGTTGTTTTAATTTTCAATTGGTTTTATGCTGTGAGCTACCTCAAACAGGGTTCTCAGAGAGGTGACATATGCATTGCCCTCAACTGTTGTAATGGAAGGGAAAAATATAAATAATGCTACTCAAAGCAATGAAATGCAAGAAGTTCTGAGCGTGACATCTCGAAAGCCCAAGATAAGCACAATAACATTCACAGAAGCAGGGATTCTACAATTGGAAGAGGAGAATCTTCTAACAGGATTCTGTTCATGAAAGTTACATATCCTCCACTCATAAAGAAATGCTACCCAATATGGCTTTTACTAACTTCCTACCTAGCACATCATCTAAAATTAATATCTGGGTTTGTGAACATAAGAACTACTACATTTTTCTGGTGCTTTCACAAAAAATGTGTGCTGGACAGAAGTGGGGAAGGGTTCTAATGATTTGCTAAGTGTTTTAAAAAGGAAATTTCCTTCCAGCTTCGTCCTCCCAGGAGCCTCTGATCCACCTTAAAACCCAATTGCACTGATTACCATGTAATAGAATTACGGATGCAACACCTCCTGTTCTCAATTTTTAGAAGCAACAAACTGCAGATATTCCCCCCTCCCTTCTCCTCTCTTTTTTCTCTTTCTTTTTGGAACCTCATGTAGACTGTCAGGGTACTCAAAAACTTGTATTTTGTGTCATTATGTTTCCCAATAAAATCAAACAAAACAACACCTAAAATCAAAGTACAAGAGCAAGATCTAGTTTGTTGCTTATTATAAAGCAAATTACATCTTGCTTTAAATTTGTGCACTTTAAACAAAAAAAGGGCCCTTAAAAATCCTAGTACCATTTCTGGATTTCTTCCCCACTCATCAACTTTTTTTTGTCTATTTATAGCAGCAATAATTAATGATATCATCTTGCTGAATTGTTAAGATAGTTAAGCACCTGTTGAGCCAGTTTGTGGTTTTGTGCAGAGACTGGCTCATTTCTCCTATTTGGAAAGTAAAGAGCACTGATGACTTATGATTATATGTCTCATATTGGAGAATGAGTAAGTGAGTAAACTCTGGTGTGGCTAATGTTATCAGGTCTCATTAGGGTTTCCAGGCAGTGCCTGGCAACTGTTGGGAGGGTTGTGAATAGAGACATGGGGAAGCCAAATGCTGGCTGCAGCACACCACTTCCAGTAAAAACCCAGAAGAAATGTAGAGAAGCTCTAGGAACTGATGACACCATAGAGTTTCTGGCAATTTCTAGAGCTAACCTAAGAGAAGTGACTTAGTGCCATGTGCAATGCTGTTACTTAGAGCAGTGGCAGGTAACAGGAGCTGGGGGCAGAGAATCCCCCATCCCCACCAAGGGAATGAGAACGCTAGGTCCCATAGAGATTTTGTCCAAGTGGATAAACAGATGGAGAGAATTAGATTTGTAGGATTGGGTCCTTGGGCAAGTGTCTTACGTTGTTTATGCATGGGTACTTTCACTCACGTTCACTCCCGGTCTGAGTCGGTTGATCCTTGGAGTTATGCATGAGTTTTCCCTCCATTAGAGATAACCTCGCTGCCAGCCCTCACAATGTCCAGGTCTTCCCATTCCTCTGTTAACCCAACTCTTCCATCTTCCCTGAGGAAAGCCCGAGTGAAATTCCCATGCATAAGGCAAAGTGCGGGACACGCAAGCTTGGTTTTGCTCACAGCCAATTACAAAGTAGTATGTCCAGAGGCAGGGATTCAAATACTTTCTGCTTCCTCAGAACTTGTTCTGAGCAGAAGAAAAGCTTTTTAAAACCGAGGCTTGGATTTCTCCCCTCCCTTCCTTTCAGATTGCTACAGGTTTTTTGTTTGTTTGTTTTTTGTTCTTAAAATGCATTTTTATGTGGCAATTGTGTTGGGGGATTTTCTCTCACAGTAAGCACTACAAGTAAGCCAATTACAATGCAGCATTTAAAGGGGCGGGGACTTGATTTGAGCTTGGAGACTGCTGGTGCATAGATTCCCAACAGGAAAGAATAGGTCTAGCGAGCAACGAACCTCAGGTAAAACTACTATGCATAAACGACCTTAATGAGGAGACTCAATGTTGTTTATGAGTTGCTTTTTTTAGATTACAGGGATATTTGTAGGTGAGAAAAGGTTGAACACCCAGGGCCTGCAAGAAAAATATGTTCTCCAGGATGAGCTATAGATGACACATCATAATAGTTTTCACTGAAAATTCGTGATCCTGTTCAGAAATTTGAGCGCCTATGTGTCAAAGCACACGGGCGAATTTTTTTTAAAGGTCCCCATTAAATATTGGGGGGGGGGTTCCATCTCCACATTTAGATGATACATACAAACTCCTAATTTTAAGACTGAAAACCCTAGGTGACAAATGGTGTTCTGTGTCAGTAATTACTAGGCTACTCCAGGGCAGGTACATCAGACTAACACAGCTATCTATTTAGATTATTATTGAAATGAATAAGAATATTTATTACAGGTGAAATATTGTCTCAACATCAGTACCATTACCAAAAATTTATATTAGTAATATTTAATTAGTAAAAGATCTCTTCACGTACAAACATCAGTGCTTGCTTTCATAATACTTTTCTCAAATAGGGAACTGGCTGTTAGACCAAAATACCTTTATCTGAATTAGTATTATTACTATTCAATAATTTTGATCAATATATTGCACTCATACAAGGTAAACGTACAAAATGTAGATGGAAGAAAGAACAGTACACCATCTGAAGCTATGCTGATTATAAACCAATATTTTCAATTGTCCTTTATACACAACCACTTACTGTGTACAAAAGATGAAGAATCGTGAATATATTAGTCATAGTACTGGGATGTGCTGTCCTGGCACAGCAAGTCCAGTGCAGCTTCATTCCAGATGTATCATTTCTGTTCTAGCACTAAGCAAAACAGACATCTCTGTTATGCTAGCAGAGGGAAGCATTTGTCCAGCGCTATGGCAACTGGAGCATCTATCCACGTCCCCCTTTTCCAAAGCCTCTCTTTTTCCTAGCTTAAATTATACTTCTTACACATCCCCATGCTGGAAGATACGGAGACAAATGATTGATTACAAGTGTTTTGACATATAAATGGAAATTACATCTAAAAATCACCAAACTTATAATTTATTCAACGCAAATCAATCTGCTATATTAAACCCAAGTCCATGCTAACAATATACGGGAACATCCCATACAGATAAAACAGGAGTCCTGGAGCCCAAGTATTTTTAGAAAATGGCGGGATGGGTCTTTTTGCCCAGCTGGGCATCCTATTAAACGGGGCTTCTATTTCCAGTGGACAGACAGATTTCCAACTGGCTCCACCTCCTGCAGCAGCCATTTTGTGATTGGCTCTGCCTTGTGTGGCAGCCATTCTGTATTTGTGCCCAACACCGTATGTCAGAATTCCAAAGGTACCTGCAGGATGTGAAAGGCTGGGAACCCCTGAGATAAAAGAATAATAGACTCATATGCCTTTCTTCTAAGGGTTCAACTTTTTGTCACTGAAGAAAACTGAACAAGCAGGTAAATCTAGCAGGCAGCATCACTCAATTAAATGAGAAACTACAATCTTTAGTGTGACTATACAATGACCACTGAATTGATCAACTCTTCCCCCTTCTTTTTTTTAATCAGCGCTGACCAATCATACCTGATTAAAAACATCAGTTTTCAAAATGCTAGAAGGAAAACAAAACCTGGTTAGGCTAACAGAAGAACTCTACTGTACTCAGGACTATCCCTTCATTCCCCCCCCCCAAAAAAAAGAAACATAGCAAAACTTGGCAGAATGACCTGCAAAGATGGACAGTTTTGTAGCTTTATCAAAATGACATCATAGCCCCAAGGATTTTAAACCATGTTTAGGAAGAATCCAGATAATATTAAGTCAATTTTCAATAAAGAAAGAAGCCCATTTTTGAAGTAACCTGAAAGCATGACCCTAGACGAACATATGTGCGGTTTCCGTTTTAAACTTTGTAAGAGGCCCAAGGCAAATCTATCCTTTTAAAATACATAACCAGTTTTTGAAGTCTGGGGGAGGGGTGTCTGTAGAGACCGTACAGAAAATCGCAGACAAAAGTGAGAAAAAGCAAAATTCAAAAGAAAATGTTTTTTTAAAGAACCAGCTTTTTTGTGATTGTTAATCCTAACTTGACTTTTAAGTCTTCTGCAGTATGAAATGGTAATCAAAAAAGGAGGGCTAGTTAAGGCAATTCTGTCTATTTCCTTGCTACATGCAAACACCCACAGTGTGTGATACATCCATCTCCTTTTTGAAATTGAGAAATGGAATAGCTGATCAATGTAAACATGACAGCTGTCTCTCTCCATTGGTTGGTACACTGTTCTATATTCAAAAATACATCTCTGAAATCCTGCCACCATCTTTACATACGTTTAAAGTAATAAAAAACTCTGATAATGCTCAGAAAAGCAGTAAGGAGGTTTTTATATAGACAGATGTAGATTACGCTGAAACATTTTGCAACTAAGGAAATTTCTCATCTCAGTTCATCTGCTTTTTTAGCTGTGAGATACCGATTTCACATAATAAAGCCCATAGCTCCCAATTAGAAAAGGAAAAGAAGAGGTTTTGGACTACTCCTGGTGTACAGTTCTATAAACTCTCAAATTTCATCTGCAAAAGCACCTGGGCCTCAGTGGGAATGTCATGACATCTAAAGTCATGCATGATTTACTTCCTAAGCCAAAGCACTTTATGTCCAACAAATAATTGGCATATAAAATCGACATGGGTGTAAGTAACTTGAAACCTGTTCATGTATAGTAGCTTGCAAACGGAATTCCTCTCTCATCACATTCTTCCTCACTCTCTCTGCTTCAAAAAGAAAAAAGGGACTCCCACAGAAACATTCTCATCTCCCTCGAATGTGATAAAACAGTAATATTCTTACTGCAACAAAACTTTTGAGTCCTCTCAAATGATATTTAACAGGGAAAAGGCATCTGGGCATGAGGCAGCAAATTATAACAAACCTGGACAGGTACTGAAAATTCAGATTTCTAATCAAGAACTGTATATACAGATTGCTTTCCCTAGCATCCCAGTATGAACACTGTAATTACTAGGTACCATATTGTCTTGCAAGATCTTGAAATAACAATGGATGTGAAAGAAGCTAACCAAAGCTAAATGGAAAGAATGGAAAGAAAAACTCACTGTTCTTGTTCTATTCAGGACTACCAGTGTTTTCTTTTGGGAAGGACCTGATTTCAAAGGCTCACACAGGTAAACAGTGCACTAAGTAACATTAGACAACCCAAGGTCAAACTTAGAGACAAGGGTCAGTAGATCCAAGGTGGGGTCAAGCTATCAAAAACCTATGGGACAATAATAGTCCCTTTCTAAAGAACTGACTCATCCCAAGCAACCAGAAACCAACCACACTTATATCCATTAACTTCTGTCCTTCTCCCCCACCCCCATCTTCTGATTCCTAAAAGGAAGAAAAGCAAATAGAAAAACAGCATAATGCTATTACTACTTGGTAGTTACACTGCTGTGAACACAGCAAGCAAATGGAGGCTAAACTCTACTAGGAGTCCACCCAAGATAAAATTAAAGGACACAGTTAGCATGAATCAGCTAAATTGCTTACTTCTTGCTTTTAGGAAACACTATTTTATTTATTTTTTTCAAATGGATAAACAAAACGTACAAACATATAGACATACACATAAGATTCTTACATTATACTGGATCTTACTCTATAGTTTCAATTCGATTATACATACTTTCGATTATTTATGTTTTCATACTTTACAATAGATTTTATACCTAAATTCTTACCATCTATTATTTTTATTAATTAACAGCTATATAATGTATCACCCTGACCTGGATGGCCCAGGTTAGCCTGATGTCGTCAGATCTCAGAAACTAAGCAGGGTCAGCCCTGGTTAGTATTTGGATGGGAAACCACCAAGGAAGTCCAGGGTTGCTATACAGAGGAAGGCACTGGCAAACTACCTCTGTTAGTCTCTTGCCTTGAAAACCCTATAAGAGGTTGCCATAAGTCGGTTGCGACTTGACGGCACTTTACACACACATATAACGTATCATAAAACTCAGAGGTTGATCTATTGCACATGAAAGATAGTTTAGCCACAGTTGCATATTCTGCTACTTTATTTGACCATTCAGCTGCATCTGGATAATCTTCTGCTTTCTACTTTTTATTTTTTGGATCTAACACAAACTTAATTTTCAATATGCTTTGCATTTCATAATGTATCATTTTCAAATATTTATTGATTACTGACTGCCCTATCTAGAAGTCCCTTTCAGAGCCAAGGAATTTTTTAAATTCCCATGTCAAAATCAGAATGAAATCTTTAAGCAGTATGGAATAACTAAAAAGTATGTGCACCTTGGAAAGTATCCACCAGAAGATTTCCAGACGTACTAGATTACATCTAGATTAGATTACTGCAATGTGCTCTACCTGGGGCTGCCCTTGAGAAGTGATTGGGAATGTCAATTAGTACAGAATGCAACAGCCAGGATGGTCCCTACGACCCACTCCAACCACATCCTGGCTGTTGCATTCTGTACTAATTGACATTCCCAATCACTTCTCAAGGGCAGCCCCAGGTAGAGCACAAGGCAGGGTTTGGAGAGGGGAGGGACTTCAGTGCCATAGAGTCCAATTGCCAACACGACCATTTTTTCCTGTTTAACTTATCTCCATTGGCTGGAGATCAGTTGTAATAGCAGGAGATCTCCAGCCACCACCTGGAGGTTGGCAACCTTACTACTCCCTGATATTTTGTAGGGGTCTGCCTCCAGTGGAAGCCATTGTGTGGTTGCACCCACCACCCTGTTCCAGAATTCCAAAGCTGCCTGCAGATTTAGAAGGTTGGGGACCATTGTGATATAGGAAGAAAAGCTCTAGCTGCTGCAGTCGATCTTGTGCAAGCAGAACTGCATGAACTCCATTTACATTTCCACTTGCATATCCCTGGAATCCAGCCCTTAACTTTATCAACTCTTCACAATGGAAAATTAAATGCTGCCAAATCCAGTATGCAGCAATAGATTACCTATTTGGAATTCAATCTTGTAATATTTAATGTCTAGTCATAATTAAAGAGTTAATATATGTACATTTCCTTTTATGACAAGATCAACCCCACCATTATGTGAGATGGAATGTTACATTATAATATTGACTTGGATCCAGCGATGCACGAGTGGAAACACAAATTGAAAGTACTGCTCTGCTTGCAAAAGATCTGGAGCAACTCCTAGTTCAGGGGCCTCCAGCCTTTTCTAGCATTCAGACACCTTTGAAATTCTGACACAAGCTGTTAGGAGCATCCACAAAATGTTAGGGAGTGATGTTATGCATAACTCTAATAGAAACTCTTCAACATTTCAGGCAGAAGCTCTGTTTAACAGGATGCCTTTTAAAATGCCCATACACTAATGCAGTGAAGAACTTTGTGCTGTGGTGGCAGTTGCTGTTGAAGCAATTTTTGAAAAATCTGCATAGATAAGATTTTCAATGGCTAATTGGAAACCCTGTGGCCAAAAGACCCATCTGACCATATCCACTTTCTAAAAACATTTGATGGGCTTCAGCAAAGGTTTCTGCAGGTGCCAGAGCATCCACAGGCTCTTCTTTGGGGGGCCCTAATCTTGTGTTTTCATCTTTATTCATTACATTGGCCAAAAATTGGTTGCACAATTTTGCGTAAGCAAAAATACAGATGGGGATAGAACAAGTATGACTCAGCACAAGCAGGTATCATGGTCTTCTGTTTGTGTTTCTGCTTGCTTGAGAGTTCTAGTGCAATTGAACATTTGCACTGGATCCAACCTATTAAATATACTGTCTATACAAATTCATTCAAAATTTCAAGGATTGTCTATACAAATTCATTCAGAATTTCAAGGATCGACTCCCGGGACCTGATGAAAAAACGAAAATGGTCAAACCAATATCCTACCACTCAGTGCTCATTCCAAGAAATGCTAACTTGTCACAAAACAATGGTAGAATGTTAGAAAAACAAAGTGATCTTAGCGTTAATAGATAGCTCTCAAAGAAAACATTGAATCAGTGTGCAGTAGCTGTAAAGAGGCAAACTGCATGCTGGGCATTATTAGACAAGAAACTGAGAATAAAATGATAGATGTTATAATGTCCGTGTACAGAGCCATGGAACAGCTTCATTTGGAATAATGTAGACAGTTCTGGTTGGTATATCTCAAAAAGGATTCTGTAGAGCTGGAAAAAGTACATAAAAGGGCAACCAAGATGATCAAGGGGTCAGAGCACCTTTCTTGTGAACAACACTGAAGAATCTGTGACTCTTTACTTGAGAGAAATGGTTAAGGGGAGACATGGTAAAGGTTTATAAAATTATGCATGGAGAAAATGGATAGAGGGAGCTTTTTCTCCCTTTCCGGTACCAGAACTCAAAGGATCCATTGAAGTGGATGGGCAACAGGAACAAGACAGACAAAGTAAATACTTATTTTCTCAGTGAGTAATTAAATTGTGGGATTCACTGCTAGTAGAGGAGTAAAGTCCGCAAACACAGATGGGGGTTAGACAGATTCATGGTGGATAGATCCATCAGTGGCTACTAGCCATGGTGCAGAAAGGGATTCTCCATATTCAGAGACAGTAAAACTCTGAAACCCAGCCCTAGGAAGAAACATCACGGGAAGGCCTTGGCCTCTTTGCCCTGTTAGTTGGCTGTCCAGGACAGCTGTTTGCTGCTGTGTAAAACAGGATGCTGGAATAGATAAAGCACTGGTCTAATCCAGCAGGACTCTTCTTATGTTCTTATGCTCCCTCGTGCTTTGTTTTCATTCAGATGGATGGAACATTCCTGTCTCCCCCCACCATGTAAATCCACTGATCTTCACAAAATGCTGCTGCTTGGGAGGATATGGACATGAGTGTGGTGTGCAGCAGGGGGGGTGGAAACTGGCAGAAATTGTCAATTTTGTCGGGATCCAACCCTGTGTATCCAACTCTTTTCTACTTATAACAAAGCAAAAACTGTATGTTCATTTTTCTTCAAATCAGAAAAAAACCTCAACAGTCACACAGCTTTGGTTCCTAGGTTATGTTACAACAAATGTCCATACCTGATATCCAGCAATGGAGTGCATTTAGCATTCCTAAGAACCAGGATTCACTCTCAAGGGCAGTTGGCTTGGATCACCCTGTAGTTGAAGTTTAAACAAATTTGTTGGCCTCAGCTCAGTCTATAAAAGAAAGTGTTCCATACCACAAAACCACAAAATTGTTCTGCAAAATCTACCAGCATACAAGAAACTAACAAGTCTGAGTCAAGTGAATGATAAATATTCAACCACTAGCACTCAAATAGAACAGCAGGGGTCTATTGTGTGTGTGTGTGTATTTAATGCCGTGAAAGAAACTTTAGTTTGGGAGTCAGACAGTATTTCCTAGTTCTCATATGTGTTGTGGCAAGCAGAAATGTCCTGCAATGCCTTCTGAAATTATCCTAACAATATTTCATTAATTTGTTATAGAACTACACTACATTTTCGCCATCTCACTTCCCTTAAGGCTCTAGATAGGAGATAAAGAAAGGACAAATTTTGATTTATTTCTGTAACTACTCAAATAACGTTGTAATAAACCAATATACACCACAACTGCTAAAACAAAATTTAAAAGTATATTTGTATTTTTAATAACATATATTTGCCATGCTTGTTTTTTTGGCAGTATATTACATTTTGTGAAACTTAAATAGGCTGAAAGGTTTATTGCTTCTCAGAGAAAAGAACTTAAACTCACAGTTGGACTTTTAATGGTGCATTTTATTAACAGTCAAATAATAAATGGCCCAGAGCTGCTTTTTAAAAAATGAGAATCACATACACAGACAAAAAAAGAAAAAACCTGCAGTAGCTTTGGTCAAAATTCTTGGAGAATGGCAACCAAAGTTTTGGGATTCTAGTGGCTGAAACAATACCTAAGATTCCAATGGAATCTTACTTTATTTGTTGTAATAAACCAAGGTGGACAAGGTGGACATTTCTTGTGAACAATGCCTGCATCTGAAAAACATCACATCTTCAGGTTGGATTCATATACTGTTAGATACTGTAATATTGTCCAGACAGCAAAGTCCAAGAGGTGACCGATTACAATGGCTCCCTATCCAATGGTATGTGGATCCAGCTGAAACTATACACAGGAAGACGACTAAAGATAAGCTTAAATGTATTTATAGTAACCATTTTCTCCAGCCTGCCCCTTGCCGAGCAAGGAAGGGAAATTGTGGGAAGACAGCGGTCTGCTGTTAAGATTTAGCCTGAGATTTTGCATCACTTAGAGTCTGGGGATGGCAAGAGGAGCAACCAAACCAGCCCAAGATGTTTAGTCTTTTGTTTTTCCTTGAAGATAGTTTCAGGTGGGCAGCCATGTTAGTAAGTAGGAGTAGAACAAAATTCAAGTCCAGTAGCACCTTAAAGACCAACAAAAAATTTCCAAGGTATAAGCTTACATGAGTGAATGCTCACTTCGCTGGTATCTGATGAAGTAAGCTTTGACTTAGGAAAGCTTATACCCTGGAAAATGTTGTCGATCTTTAAAGCGCTACTGGAGTTGTGCATTCTTTTTCCTGTTTGTATCTTTACACTGCATTCAAATTGTATGGGTACAGGATAAAGTGGCAAACATGCCAACGTCTGGGAGCCACGGAGCTCTGCCGGTCCCCACAACCAGCGCAGCCTTTACTGGAACTAAATCCCAGAAGAGAACATGGGGGAGGTATTCCCAGGGCATTCCCAGGGGCGGAGCTGCCTTTGGGCAGTTTCTTAACCCCTTTTGCCCAGGGAATGCCCCCTTGAGCTGCGGTGGGGCTGCACCAACTTTTTGGGTGGTGCAGCCTCGCTGTTTTCAATGGGGAATCCCCCCTCATTTTTTTCTCTCCATGGCAGCCAGGAAGCTTCAGAGAAGACAGCGCAGCTCTGCCACTCCCAGCTACCGCAGATCAACCCCCCTTTTAGGAACGGGCTGCCCGAGGCCTGTGTTTGAGAGTTCCATCTTTTCAGATTTAAGTAGATAATGTAATAGAACAAAAACGTTTGCTGCTTTCATTTGTTCCTATACTAAACCAAAAGTTACTTTGTGTGGCTAGCAAGAAAGGTGATTCGTTTAAATATGTGTTTTGCTACAATATAAAAATATTATCGCTTTCATGGATTCTTTCCTGTAGCTTCAAACAAAACTCTGCCAAAATTAACAGTTTAGATATTAGAGTAGTCAAAAATATCTGAGGTGAATCAGTCAAACACTTTTCCAGATTCTAAATCCTCATGCCAAAAATAGTTTGTTTATTCTTTTCACATGCTCAACCCTCAGGTCATATCTGCACTAGCTTTATTTCCCAGAAAAAAATGTTTCAGTGCATCCCAGAAACTATTACTGCATTCCACATCTCAGCTCAGAAGGTGCCCCCGATTAGGGATCCACTTCCATTTTTCTATGAGGAAATCAACATAATGTTCCCTTCGACAGTTCTTGAAATGTCTGGAGAGATATAAAGTGGTGGTGGCTTGTAAAATGGTTTGCTAGCAGCAATCTCCCATTGGCACGGCAGGACAAAATTGAGAGTGGTGGGGAAAGCACATTATTACTGGCAACCGTAGGGAAGCAGAAAAAGAAGCAGGGCATTTAAGTCAGTTTCATGTATACACACATTACCAAAAATATTATACAGAATCCCCACATTTTGTATGTATCTATCACTTGATTACCAATCGGATTGATGGTCAGTTAACCACAAAACCACAAAAACACAAATAATTAAGCTATAACATACAAAGATAAATGAATGCATTTTTTCCTTTTCTTTGATTCTACCATGAGGTAAGCGAAACATTTAAAGTTTCTCTCCCAATGCTGGCAATATACATGTATAAAGAAGCCATCATTGCATATGCATCCTAATTATATGCAGCCAAGATGAAGGTGCTGGCAGATGGTATAAAATGATTCCCATATTAATCACTATAACTAGGGCCAAATTTTGTGCCACTTGAACTACATTTAACCCTTGAGAATAACCCAGGCTGTTTCTAACTCAATGGGCAGTGGCTTGATAGAAACACAGAGCCTTTGAAGTCTTGGAGCAAATTCTTTTTATTGTCTTTCTCCTCAGGTGGAAAGTGCTTTCAAACTGCACATCATTAGGCAACCTAACCCCTAAATATGAAAAAAAAATCACTGTAAATACCTATGGGGGAGAAAAATGAAACAGTTCAGTAGTTCGCTACATTTGGCCAAGTAGATGCTCACTAAGCTTTCAATTATATTCAGGCAAATTCGAGACTGACTGACAATGGTATTTCAACTGATAACAGAGATACATTAAGTCAGGTATAAAATGTGTAAGCTGTTGAATCCAGTTTCATCCCTCACATCCTCATCTTGGGTGAAGGACTTGCTTTGCATGCAGTCAAGGAAAATAAAAAGTAGTATATGGATGCACACTAAGAAATATAAGAGCAGCCAATATTCCTAAAATAAATTACCACTCCTCTCAAATGTGAACAGGGGCAGTATCTCCCTACAACAAACATCTATTTATGTCCAGATAAGAGAAGCTGCATTTTCAGCAATTCCTTTTTCAGTTCATATATTTAAAGCGCAGGTGCCTTCTCCTCCTTTGCCAGTGGGCGCATTTGAGCCCCACAAACATTTTCCTTCACCATGGCTGAAAGAGTGGGGGACTTCAGCTTTAGAATTTTGCCACATATAACCCCCATCTTAATTTTGGCACTGGATTTATTCTGCTCTTCTTCTCAATGAAAGAATAAGAACTCCAATAGTGTATATGATAATGCTCTTCCTGTAACTGCTTACCAACAGAACAAAATCTCCCTGTTCTACCCATTTGTACTACAAACTCTTACTTTTTCTATGCTTCCTTTGCTTATTTAGTTACTGTTTTTTTTTAAAAAAAAGACCAGCGCTAAAGCTAGTACCACTTGATGCCAGTCGCTTTTTTCTTCTTCCCATTTTCTGCCACAAACACATAGGTTTGAACAGGCGGATTTAGCATGCTGCTCAATGCCAGCATTTTGTTACTGTTAATAAATGGACAGATTAAGAAGACAGGGTCTAGCAGTTTTCCCAGCTGTTAATTAAGCAGGCACTAGCCTCGTCTGCAAGCCATTCAGAACAACTATCAATAAGAACAGTCTATACACAGATCTGTGTTGTTGTTGTTTTTACTGGAGTCAGAAGACAGGACATGTAAACAGTTCTCCCACCTCCCATAGGGATTCTAGACCCAGGCATAGAGGAAGAATCCAATTAGAAATGTGTTAGGCTTACTTTTAAGTGAAATATTAGTCCGCTGGAATCTTGCTTACTAAGATTTCTAAATTTCTGAAGTACATTGTCAATGAATTATCTTCTTATGCCATACTTTGTGGTTGTTACGGGGCTCCTTTTAAAAGAAGTGCAATACACAAACACCTCATTATAGCATGCAAATTCTCTCCTTGCTAGCCTCATTAGAGATAGTGAACAGTATTCGAATAAAGCTCTTCCCCCATTTCCAAAATGAACAGGATTAAAATAATCCAACAAAGAGAGAGAACTGCATTAATACTTGAGAAGCAAGCATCTAGACTCCCTTTTGCCATACATCAAGCCAAGACCACATTCTGCTAGACCAGCTTCTACTGAAGTGGTTATTTGCCTGGGAATTGCAATAAAATACAAATAGCCACAAAACTATTAAATCTTCTCATATCTTAATATTCCAATTGTCAAATTCGATGGCATATGATTTGGAAATTGCTATTGAGGATGTAATGCTATATTACGTGTGATTAATTTACAGCCAGTTGGAAACAGAAAATGTAAATATAAAGTCTGAGAACAAGAGCACCAAAACAAGTTAGAACAGTTAGAGTGGTTCCTCAGTGGAACAGGCTTCCTCGGGAGGTGGTAAACTCTCCTTCCCTGGAGGTTTTTAAGAGGAGGTTAGATGGCCATCTGTCAGCAATGCTGCTTCTGTGACCTTAGGCAGATGATGAGAGGGAGGGCATCTTGGCCATCTTCTGGTCACTAGGGGTGTGGAGGGGGGAGGTAGTTGTGAATTTCCTGCATTGTGCAGGGGGTTGGACTTGATGGCCCTGGTGGTCCCTTCCAACCCTATGATTCTATCATTCTAAGTATTATTACTGCATAATCAGATGTTTTAAATATTGTTAATTTCATATGACAAAAACTGCCAACAATTTTAAGAAATTTTGCCAACCTATTCTGTCAGAACCACAGAGGCATATACATTGTACCTGGAGATGAGCAACATTTTGACAATCTGTGATGAATGAGTAGTTGAATGAATTTGCAACATAATCCCAAACTTGAAGGATTTATAGCATCTTTTATTTCTTTATGATGATAGAGTTTGGGATTAGAACTGATGTTTTTCAATGAAATTGGTAAGGGTATTTAGATGATGTACAACAAAAGGGATAGTTTGTTAGAAGTAAAATTAAGATTACATAAAATTTAATTTAAATAGATGGATTTTACTATATGTATATAATGTAGAAAACCTTTGAGATGTAAGATGAAACATACTCCCCGAAGGAGTACAAATTGTATAAATATAAGTGTGGTTGTATGTTTGTTTGTTAATATATTGAAAAAAATTAATAAAATATTATATAAATAAAGATAAAGTTTGGGATTAAGTTGCATATTCATTCAACTACTCATTCATCACAGATTTTAAAAATGTTGCTCATCTTCATGTTCAATGTATATGTTTCTGTGGTTCTGATAGAATAGGTTGGCAAAATTTCTTGAATTTGCTAAAACTTGTAATGAAACCATTATTTTATTTTTTTGCCGTAAAGTCACAGTTGATTTATGGCAACCTCTGGTGGGGTTTTCAAGGCAAGAGATGTTTAGAGGTAGTTTGCCTTTGCCTGGCTTTGTGTCATTCCCCTAGTATTCCTTGGAGGTCTCCAATCCAAATACTTGGCAGGATCGAGGCTGAGAGTGTATGATTGGCCCAAGGTCACCCAGCAAGTTTCCATGGCAGAGTGGGGATTTGACCATGGGTTTCCCAGATCCTAGTCTCACATTTTAACCACTACACCATGCAGGCTATCTCAATGAAACCATAAAAATATACAAATTACTTAGTACACTCTGGTCCACATCTCAAATTGAGACACCAAATACTTAGCATAGATCATTCAAGTTGGAGACAATTAGAATTTCAAGAATACGGACACAGGCTAGAATTTCAACTATCTGCTGTAAATATGGTGGTAATAGATCATGACTTCAAGACAAGGCTTAACAGCAATATCAAAAACACTCTTTGATCCCTCCCCAAAAAACAGCAGTCATTGCCATTCTACAGAATTACTAATGATCTTTTCTAGTGCTAAGGCACAATCATCAGACAAAACTGCACAGTAGAGTTGTTTAAATGCCTGCTCCATAGTCATGGTTACTTTGAAGGCTTCTGTATGTCACAGACAGAATGTGGGATCTGCCATTCATGCAGATCACACATATACCCGATCATTTCACTGAGTCACTAAAGTCATGCCAAAACAAAGCCTGCTTTTCATGTTATATACATTATCATTCCTAAGTGTCAAGCCCATTAGCCCACCCACCATCAACCAGGAAGTGTTCCAGGGATGGTTCCCCACTCAGGTTCTTATAAACTGGTGAGCCACAAGAGGCTTGTTGAGGTAAACCTCCATATACCATGCTAATGCGTCATGGTACTTGGTGATGTTCTATCTCTCTCCTTTCTTTAAATCTGCACTGCACCTGCTCTGGCACAGGCTAGCCCTACATTGCACCCTCTCATAAGAACATAAGAAGAGCCCTGCTTGATCAGAACAGTGACCCATTTAGTTCAGCGTCCTGTCTCACATAGGGGCCAACCAGTTACTATGGAGGTCCAAAAACAGGGCATAGAGTCCAAGGCCTTCCCTTGTTGTTGCCTCCTGGCTCTGATATTCAGAGGCTTACAGCCACTGAATGTGGAGGTTCCCTTTAGTCAACATGCCTAGTTGCCACTCATAGACCTATCACCCATAATCACCTTTTAAAGCTGCCTACACCTGTGGCCGTCACTACTCCCTGCACCTGCAAACTATGAAATCTTACAAAGCTCAGATGAAAGTGTCACATCTCAGAAAAGCAGTTGCCCCCCACCCTTCAGGAATGAAAACCTCATCAGTCTAAGTCATAAGTTTTCTACTCACCCTTTTTTTTTCAGGGCTCACTGCCCCCTGCCCCCACCAAACCCTGCATTGGAGCAACTGGGGCTCTGAAAAATAAATTGCTTTCTCAACGGCAAGCTCAAAAAGAAGCATGTTCTCTACCTCAAGTCATTTCTCCCCAAATGTATGACAGGGGTGTAACTGGGGTGGGTGGGTGAGGAGGGCAGCCACCTCCCCTGTGGCATGCAGAAAGGGCAGCAGAACTGCCTCTCCTACCCGGCCCACTCCTCCTGTAGAAGAGGCAGTTCTGCTGCTCTCTCTGCATGCCACAAGGGTAGCGGCTGCCCTCCTCGCCCCCCCCCCACTAGAGCCCTGATGTATAACTAAAGCTTGATGGCTTACTTCCACATCTGAAGAAGGAAAGGCCGAAGTTAGTTCCACAACTTTCCTCTTTTGTTAAACCATTCCATGATGGCAAGATGAAGGATACATTGTTATGTTCCAGTGCTACTGCTGCACACCTTCGTGATGGCTAAACCTGTTGTTACAGTGTCCACAATTCTGACCCATGGTCACTGCTGCCTTTTAGAGGTGAACTTGGGCTATTTAAAAATTAATCAAGGGCCTAATCTTAATTGGGCCCACTGTGCAGTAGGACCACCTTCCTCTCTCCCCTGCATGCATTTTCAAGTGCTGAAACAGTTCCCCACAGCTGTTTCGAGTGCTGAAACAGCCCCCCACAGCTGTTTCAGCACTTAAAAAGGTGAAGGGAAACAATATTGTTTGGTCCCACTATGCTATGGGTCCAATCAAGATCAGGCCCTTGCAGCTTTTTTAAATGGCCCAACTTTAAATGGCCCATGGACACTGTAACATCTGGTTTGGCCCAGATAAAACAGATGATGTCAGATTAGACATAGCACAACGGTCACTTTGGAATTTAGGAATTTATTTACATAATCCCACTTGTTCAATGGCTGGTCCCCCCTCCCCCACAAGCAGGTTCCAGAAAACAAACTTCACCCTGAACACCATGAACTGACTCGTGCTATTTTCTGTATTACATATCACTGGTTTTTCCCTTTAGGGATTCTCATAGGCACTGTACAACTTTCTGACTTCCAGTCACTATATGTCCTATACTTAGGCTGTAATCTTAGGGACAGTATCCTGGGAGTAAACCCCATTGACTAATATTGGATTTACTTCTGAGTAGATCTGCTTAGGATTTCTCTCATAATGTATTTAATGACTAGCCTGGCCAGCCTCCACCACATCAACTTGGCACAAAACCTTAGTCCGCTGCTAGTCTAAATAAGTGAAAACAATCATGCCCCCACCCACATAGCACAGGCCAGTAGTGAAGTCAACGCTGCTTGTACGAAACTTCCTGTTTTGTAGCTGCAACTGAAAACCTGCCGCCCAACTTGACATTATATGGGGAGCCTGGTCATCAAAAACGTTGTTTCTGCTTTAGCGAGCAGCTGAACTCTGTTGCACCAAAAACAAACAAAAAGACAACCAAGACAAAAACTGCTCCAGTATTCGAAGATTTTGTTGTCAATGAATGAACTCATTCTTCTGGAACAGCACATGAATGCAAGAGAAAAAGTTACATTAACAGCATGAAACACTGAAATGCTATTTTATTCAAGTGGCATATAAATAGAGGAGACAGAATTTGTCCAGCTTTTGCTCTATGAATCGGTAATCCCTATCACCAAACCAGAGGAAAAGGTTCTATAGTATGTCTTCAACTAATTTATTCATCATACAATCCATCATATTTAATGCCAGAAATTGATTTTTAAATGTACTTTTACACAAAAATGAAATAAGAGAAGATGTATCTGTGCCCCTGGTACTGAAAGGAGAGCAGCTGTGAAAAGCTATTTGTTTAAAGAACAGATTCTTTTGCCGTCTGTGAAAAGAGCATTAGATAATCTGAACTCTTATGTAAATTACAGTAGAAGATGGGATATTGTTTATACTTCATATTTTCCAGTGTTCAAACGCAAATGACTTTGTTCAGGTTTTATATTAATACATTTTCCAGCAATTAGCTTATACAAGGTTTAAACTAATTTGGAGAAACATGAAGCTTCATAGCCAAATTTAAACTGAAGGAATTACTTTGCCAAAAATTTATCAGCACATAGCCACAGAGTACTTAGTAGCAGGTCCCAGCTGATCTGTTATATGTAGTGTTAAAGTATATTTACTCAGAGGTAAACCCTGTTAAATTCAGTGCCAGTAAGCATACTTAGAAATGATGCATAAAACACCTAGAAACAACGTGCTAGTAAGCTTCCAAAGCTATCATTCACAAAAATCCATAAATAATTGATCTTTTCAGGAAGAAGTTATCAGAAAAAACATATGTCTTGTGGGCAGATCACAAGGGAGATCGCTTAATCCCTTCTGCTCCCACCCAAACTCTTCTTTGAATGCTTCTTCCTATGATACACATTTCCTATAATGCTTCTTCCTGTAATATACATATACACAATAAAACATTTAAAGCAAAGGAGCCAAATTTAATGCACCTCTTTACAAATCCACTCTGAATAGTTTACAGTAAGAGATCAAAAAGTCATCTCTTTGATTTTTTCATTGGCATGGAAAAACCCAACACATCCACAGAAAGACATACAAATCTGAAAACATCACAGTTTCTTTTGATTTCAGGGATTGCTTTTAAAGATGGTGCCCATATGTGTCTAATAGAAACCTATAAAGGTGAGTGCCCTTCTCCCATCCACAAGCATCCAAAACCAGCCTCTAAATCTGAGATTAGCAAACAGGGCTACAAAAGCAGTGAGTGGATGTGGGTTTAAAACTACTGCTTTTATTTTTAAAAGACACACACTACTACTTATGGGGATTTAGGAAAGGACAGATATTAAGGGTCAGTATGAATTCTAATGTCAGTGAATATCTTGTATTTTCTCTAGAACTCCATTCGTTATGGGCTAATCTTCATAGCATCTGAAGTGAGCTCTAACTCAACAAAACTCATGCTGGAATAAATGTTGTTCATCTTTTAAGGTGCCACTGGACTTCTGTTTTATTAAACTTCTAAGAGCCATCCAGGAAACACACACTCAGTCCTCTCTGCTACCAAAACATGAAGTGTTTCAAGAAAAGCAGTGGCAAAACCTACAATAGATTTGAGCTCAAACATAAAACATCACAAAAACAAACTCAGCAGTCAATCTTCAGATTTCCTCTGGGAACATCTGCAAACACCACTTATCATAACTCTTAGCTGTAACCCTATCAACTTTGCCTCTGGGAACATTGATAATAAAGACACTTACATGCTGGAAAACTGCACTTTTGAGCCCCTGTTCCCTTTGTCAGCACATACCTCATCAGACTGCAGAAGCCTTCTTGTAATAGCTATTGCAACATCTTACCATCATAGTTGCCTCAAAGCAGTTAACATGTACATAGGTGCCCACTTTTCACCCATTCTTTTTTGTTTCGACAGGCTATCAAAGACTGTTCTCTGATAAGACATCCATAGTGCCAAACTAAGAACACTTACCTGGGAGTTAAGTCCCACACGTTTAGCATTGCACTGTCACTGAAAAATGAGTTATTTTGTGTGTGGAATAAGAAACCTTCAAGAGGCTTCAATTAGATGTGTGCAGTATTGCTGATACAGTTACATGAAGCTGCCTTACTGTAAATCAAAGTATTAGTCCACCAAAGTCTGTACTGTCTACTCAGAATGGCAACAGCTTTCCAAAGGTCTTTTATATCACCTGATCTTTTTAGGTGGAGATCAAATTTGAGCTGTTTCTGAATGCCAAGCAGATGTTCTACTCACTGAGCTTCAGCCCCATCTCTAACTGCATTACAACAGCAACATAACATAGTGAACATTCATAATTTTATCTCCGTGCTGTAGTTTCTAGGTTTGGGCTAGATCACAACAAACTATCTCTGCTTCAGTTACTTCTTGAAAAATATTGCAAATCAGTAATTCTGCTGGCCATCAACACACCATTAGTTTTAGCTGTTTACCATAATATTGTTGCTTTGGGCAGCAAGTGATTACACAGTCACCTTTTAAGACAAGGTTTGTTTGTATTTTCAGACTAGCATTCATAAGGAACACATAGGTACAATTAATTTCTTGCTTGACAAGCTGTGTTTTACCCATTGGGTAAGCAGAAGCTATTTCCATTTGCTGATTCTTAAAGCTGTACATTACCACAAAAAGAGGAAAATATGCAGGTAACAGAACACAAGAACATGGGAAATGCAGTTGTGTGGCTCTCTAGGAAAAATGGAAATTCTGCAACATGTGGAAAGTTCAGTATGGCTTGGCTTGTGAGAATAGAAAAAAAATTAAGTGGGAAATGGCAAACACTCAGGGAAGGAAACTGTCAGATCATCACACTGCTATCAAAAGCACAGAAGCATTAACACAAAAGAAACTAGCTATCCAGTTTGGAAACAGCACACTTAATATGAACTAGAGGTATTTTGGTATAGAAGATCCTGTCGCAATGCAGGGGACTGGATTAAAGGACTGCAAGATTTCCTTCCATGTCCACAAAGGTGACTATTAATAATAAAAGATGTAATGGTCATAAGTGACACATATACACAAGTAAGAAGCTTAAGCATAGAGCCATTCTCTCTGAAATCACCATCTCATACAAAATGTCAGGTTTCCACAAAGCAGCTTCCAAAATGGATCTGTACAAGAAAAAAGATGTACTAGATCAGCACCAACAGGCTTTGTAAAAGAGTGTCAAAATATTGAAGATCAATATTTTTTCTCTTTGCAGCTATCAGAGAAAAGTGAAACACATTGTTCTCCACATATGCATCACCAATGTATAGCACTGTCAAAGGGCGAAAACACATGGTCGCTTTAGCCTCCTTTATTCCGTTTCAGCCAGGATCGAACGTATGCGCTTCGCCGAACGTGCGTTCGATCCTGGCTGAATCCTGGCTGAAACGGAATAAAGGAGGCTAAAGCGATGCATTTTCGCTCAAAGTATCTGGACTGCAACTTCTCAATAATACAGATATAAATTAGATTAATATTATCATTTAGCATCTTTTTGCTGTCGGCACTCAAGATGAAATTCTACAGGAGAGGTTCTGCCATTATACGCTTATTCTGCCAATGTATTATAAAACATTAATTCAGAAAGCCTCTCTCATAGAAGCCATTCCTATTTATCTTCACATGCGGAAGGATATTCTTTGCTCTACCTTGTATCCACACAAACTATGTCAAAGGATTTCCTCCTACAAGCAGGTCTTGGTTGATCAGCTTTGACACATTTATACTACATTCATTCAGTTTTACCATCTAACTGTGCCCTTCAAAGAACACTTTCCTAAATAGACTTAAGTAGGATTCTGAGTGAACCTGCTTAGAATTGCTGTCTAGGATACTTAGAAGAAATATTGCATTTTGTATTAATCAAGGTCTTTGTCAGATTTCTTGACCTGCTGACTACCTCTTGCTCAGAGTTAATTATATACTATGGGAGGAATACAATTATCTGGGTTTCCTAGCCAAGAAAAAGGAAGACGACACACATAGGGCTAAAAGAACGAACAAAAGGTACACTTGTGTAACAAAGAAAATAAAATGTTTACAGAATCAAATTAACCTTTATTATAAAGTCAAAACTCTGTGTGTGAGGAAGATCTGCTAGGAAGAGACACATACTCACCTTGCCACTTCCCTGCCAACAACAGTTTAATATTTGGTACAACAAAGCCTGGAGATAAAATGTCAAAATTACTCTTATCCCTCTGACTATCATACGAGCTGATATGCTTTTATTACCCTATTGCTTCCCTGATGACTATTTATGTCGTGTTGGGAAACTGGGAATAAGACTGGTATCTTAAACCCAATAGTGAAGATCACTGCAGTGGTGGGCAAGACACAGCACAACAAGTGATAAAAATAATTTTATATTTATGGGGCTTCTCGGACCAGAAAGCCAAATGTGTAAAGCAAGCATTAGAGCAATATGTATTCATATGTACTTTATTAACAACCTTCTATGGTACCTTTCCATGCAGAACCACAAAGGCAACTTACAGATGATAAAATGTGAAATACAGTAACAGTTAAAAACAATAATCTGGGGGTGGAAATTAATAGCTAAAATCCCAAGCATGAACATCAGATTTCCTCTAAAGCCTTCTAGCCTGCCTTGAAATGTTGCATGGTAAACCCTCCTTTCTCTTGCCCCTTCAGCGTGCACATTTAGCAGGCTGAAGCACTGACATTACAAAAGCATAAGTAGCCAAGACACCCTTATTGTGGACACTTGCTGCTACAGACGCATCTGACTGGCACTCTTTATGGTCAGTGAGGCTGACTTTTTTCTCCCAGAACACAGAATGCTGTTTTTAAGAGCTCTCTGCATAGTTGACAGCTGCTCTAGTGCACCATTCAATGTGGGTTCAAATAAGTTTTTAAAACACAAATTATTCCAAGATTAACATCATTTCAGTAACACCGAGAAAAATAATACACTACAAGCTATTTTTAAAAGAGTAGCTGTATCACCTAGCCACAGTTCTAATACCATATTTGCTAAGAATATTTATGAAACAGAATAATATTTTGCCTTAAGCAGTAGGAAGGGTGCCAAGAAATAAATGACAAAAGTTTTACTGTTATTTGACCTACTAGCAATTGTCCATTTCAAAATGTTATGTGCAAAAAGTACCCTAAGTATCTTAGAAGTCCCCAGCCTTCTGCCACCTTGTTCAAGCTATGTAAGGTGAAAAGATTTTTTAACTAATGCAACATTTTGCTTAAAAATCTTAAGTGGTATGAACACTATGGAAATTAGAAGCCGGTAAACTAACTGCATTTCAAATTATAAACAGTACAATTTACAGTGAATTTAGTATTCAGAAAGTTTTTCCCCAAAATAAAGTTCTCTCTTTATTTTTAAATTCAAGAGATCTTTGTGGAAGTACTACCCTAAAACCAGGCACCCACTGAAAAAGATCTGCTCTCAGTCCAACGCAATAACCCCTGTTGGAAAAGGATTGCCTCATCCTATTCCCCTTAGGGTCAAACCAGATGTGACAGCACTCCTGTGTCTGACATGGAATGCCACCCCCATTTTAAAGCCTAACACAGGTGATTTAAAAATACCATGAGGGCCCAATCCTTATCAAATCAATCAATTGACCTTTATTGGCATATTCTCAGAAATATATCATAGACCTTATCAAGTCCACAGCACTGTGAATAAGGCACTCTTCCCCCCACAAAAGCCTTTTAAAGTGCTGAAACAGCTGCAAAGAGGCTATTTAAGCACCCGAAAAAGGTGAACATGAAAAGTGCACATCCCACCACACAGAACTTTTAAATCACCCATATTTTGTTTTAAAATGGCAGCAGCACCCTTGTCACATCTAGTTTGGCCCTCAGTTCTCAGAAGGGCTCATACAGGAAACTGTGCTCTTTCAAGGCGGCTCGTATCAAAACATTTAGATGTTAAAAAATCAAAACCAGGCCCTTTAACTGTGTTCTGCCAGAGATACACCGGCACATCCACTATGCTGTTGCAGAAAGAGGCAACCTTGGGGGCAAGGCAGGAGTTAAGTCAACTTCCTAACCCTCTCCAGCCTGGGAAACGCCACCTAGAACCAGTGAAGAGTTAGGCTACCAAAAACCTAAGCATAGCCCAAAGGCACCCATGCAACAGAAATGGTACCCACCCCCATCCTGGCTACAAGCCCACATTTGCACAGGATGCCAACTATAGACACAGCTAAGCACACCCCTCCACACCCACCCAATCACAGCCACCCAAGCACTACATAAACTCCAGCCAGGCCACATCATAACTCAGCCGATAAGGCAAGTGGCATGGGACTATTTCTGATGTGCAGATTTAGAGCACACAGTGTTGCACTATGATGGTGGAAATCCACAAATAGTACACTTAGCCACCTCAAGGGGGTGAGTAAATTAACTTTCTGTGTGACTAACACTTCTCATTTCAGAACCAGCGCAGGTTCCCATTCCCAGAGGCATAGACAGAAGGAGTGACCATGCACTGACAGGTGAGCAGGGGTGGAGATCCACATCCTCTTCCCTCTTATCCTCTTCCCTCTTATCCCTGACAGTGCAGGTGCCCACAGCCAAAGCTAGTGGTTTGTGCACATGGAGTCAACCCAAGACAGATCTACCCAGCAGTAGGTTCCATGTCATGTGATGGGGCTTACTCCTTGGAATGTGTACCTAAGAGAGCTTCTGATGGTGCCAAAGGGCTGTCAGCACAGTCCCTTGCCAGGACACCCGCTGGGGTGGCTGGCAGCTTCCCCACTGTGCTCTGTCATACTACTGGCCATACACTCATAGTAGCTATAGCCTTTCAGGATCAGAGCCCAATGCTTCAGCAAATAGAGCAGACATTATTGAGTTACAATACTCCACATGGTGGAGGCATCCTGGCAGAACAGAGCCCCCTTTCATTGGGAGGAACAGAGCCCCCTCTCATTGGGAGGAACAGAGACCCAGCCAGGGGGGCCATAGGCATGGCTATAACAGTCATGACCACTGTGCTGTTTGTTATCATTGCATATATCTATGTTTGGAACCTGCACAGACAGTGATTCAACATGGAGGAGAGCTGGAAGAACAACATTCCCAGTGAAATACTCACTGGCTGTAGTAACCTGTGCTGTCCCTGCTTCTCTGCTAAGGGCTGCCATCTCCCCAGTTCCTACCCAGCTCCTGCAGCACCCCAACACAGGCTGTCATCTATCAAGCTGTGATAAGAAGAGCCTGCCCCATCTCCCCATACCTTCCCCAAGCAGCTCTCAAAAGCAAAAGGGCCAAACTGGATACAGGGATTTCACAAAGCCTGTCATCAGATCTCATTACTATTTCCTGTTGCTAGTCCATAAAGACTTATGGTGACCCTATGAATTAATGACCTCCAAAATGTCCTATCATTAACAGCCTTGCTTAGGTCTTGCAAACTGAAGGCCATAGCTTCCTTTATTGAGTCACTCCATCTCATGTTGGGTCTTCCTCTTTATCAGCGAGTCTTGTCTCCTCTCACTGGAAGATTAGTATTTCAGAATAAAAGATGGTGTACCCAGGTAGTTTTTTTTTCCTCATGTGTGAACTCTCATTCAACCCCACCCCTTAGCTTCAGGGAGTACAAGAGAGATACACTGCACCATGGAAACTGAGATATCAAATAAAACTTTGTAAGCATGTTTGGATGGGGGAAAGTATAGATTTGAAGCCTGATTCCTGCACCCATTTTCTAAAAGGCTAGGACAAAGACCTCTTTATGTACTATGTTTTAGTAGAAAACAATAGATTTGTTTTACGCCCGTAAGTGGCTTTACAATTTGAATAGAACCTTTTTAAAAACAATGTGAGAAAATGTAGTGCATTTCAGAGCTCAAATTGATTAAGTATTAAAAAGGACGATGTCCTTCAGAAAGGGCTAGGGGAGGGGGGAAATTATAAAAGGAAGCTGAGGGCTAAACTGTTGTTAATCTAAGAAGCAGTGGTGGACAGAGCAGAATCACAGTGCCCTTATACTGTGCTAAATGATCACTGTGTGCCCATCTTGACCTAAAATTCAGACTGAGTATCACGATTCAGACAGGAATGGTCTCAGCTCTATGCAATTTATACTCAGTTCACTGTATATAAATAGAAGTTAAATGCAATAGTTCTACAGCTTACGGGGAGAAGAAACTTATGTGTGCGTTTTAATTTAAGAGCTCCTTGCTGGCCACCTTCTTTTTTTTCCATTGGGAGTTACTATGAGAATGGATCGACCTTTCAACATAAGCTTCAGCTATATGGTAATATACAAACAGATGTCTAAAGTGTCTGACTACCATTTTAAACTGAGCACCCTTTTAGAAGTAAAAGCCTGCAAAAGAAACTTGCAGATGAAACTTTGCAATGATATCATTGAAAAAACGTTCACATTACAAAAACTCTTTTCAAACTACCTCACAGCCCAAGGACATTCACTCAAACAAAGAAATTAGCATGCAATGTGTTCCAAATGCATAGGAGGCAGGAAGCAAATTTCCTTTCAAAAAATGAGCAGCAACTGGGAACAGAATGGCATGCCTGCAACCCAATTCATTTTATTATAAGACATATCATAAAGTTGGGTTACAGTAGCTCCTGTCACTGGGCTGCTTCCAGTCCAATTTCTTAACACTTTGATACAGTATATCACACAGTTTTCGATGCATATTCTCAGAGTATTAAAGAACATTATATTTTGTGATAACTATCTTATCAGCATTGAAGAAGGAGACAGGATAAGCTCAAATCTTTATTTAGAGAAATAATGCCCCTCATGTAGCATTAATGTAACCCTGCCATAGCATTGAACTGCATCAGCTGTGTATGGCAACAATATTTCTATCTTTGTCCAATAGATGGTGAGAAGCAATCCTTGTCAGGACTCCACAGGCTTTGATACATAACTTGTTTACAAAATAATTAGGATGTTCTGGTTAACTAATATTTCAAAAAAATAGTGTATTACAACATGTAATGGCAACTGATAGTGCCAAGTCTGCAAAGGTCTAGTTCAATAGATAACTGGAAGTTGACTCCAGAAAATTATTTTCATGACAGAGATTAAACAAAAGACCAAAAGAGCTGTATGAAGTACTGGGGAAGGAACACAAAACAGGGTTATTGTCAACCAGTGGGTGTGCATATGCTTGACAGGATGAGCATTGATAGCCTTTGCCAGTAACCTCTTTGTCATTCTCCAAGCGCAGAGAAAAATAATTTTTTTCTTCTTCAAAAAGAAAATAAATCGTTACCATCCCTAAAAGGAGAACAAGAAAAGTAGTATTAGCAGCACATTGAACTAATTTCACATTTTAATAATGTCTACATATGGCAATATCTTATTTTAAGAAGCCACATAATTGCATTTAATTACATAAACCCTTTTACAGACTATAACTAGAACTTAAACAAAAGGAACCATTCCTTCAGTCAGCAAATATTGAAAAGTTTCTCCCTCTCTAGACAGTTAAGCTCATGAAATTTCTACACAAGTCAAACAAACTTTGAACTAGGGTTGCCAGGTCCCTCTTTGCCACCGTTGGGAGGTTTTTGGGGTGGAGCCTGAGGAGGGCGGGGTTTGGGGAGGGGAGGGACTTCGATGCCATAGAGCCCAATTGCCAAAGCGGCCGTTTTCTCCAGGTGAACTGACCTCTATCAGCTAGAGATCAGTTATAATAGCATCAGATCTTCGCTATTGCATGGAGGTTTGGCAACCCTACTTTGCACTCAGTTGTACATGAGTTGCATAGTCTTTATAACACATTGGAACAAATCATATAAAGAATAAAAGCTTTTCATAAGCTATGCTCAGTAATCAACACGTACAATACACACCTGAGAAAAGAGGCCATATTACAAATATTTGTTGAGATTTCTTATCTGTATATCTCTGAGTCAGTGGGCAGAGCAATCCTGAAGAGGGGCTGAAAGGGCATAGGAGCCGGCGTGACCCCAATGTCAGCATAGATGCCACTAAGGGAACTTAATGCCAGTTGGTGGGGGGAGTGGTGCAGCAGTGTTTCAGCTGGTTGCCGGCATAGCAGGCACAAGAGCGTGGCTCCAGCACAGGGGTTGTTGCCGGCCCCAAAGGGGACATTTCCTGTCAGCCCAGGAACACCCCTTTTTTGCAGGCTCAAAGTTACACCTGCAAAATGTAGCCCCATGGAACGCAGTGGAGAGTTTTACAGGGTTTTCTTTAAACTAACATTTTCAGCTTGTTGCGCCTGGCAGCAAAACACTCAGCTGGCAGCGCGGCTGTGCCTTCCCCAAGCCCACCGTAACCACCCTCTCCACTCAGGATTGCACTGTTATTGAAAGAACCTATATATCAAAGCTAGCAGAGTGTACACAGCAACCCAAATAATCAATGACTTGGCCACTCCCCACATTTTCAGATTCAATGATAGAAGGTATTTTTATTATATAATTTGAAAGACATTCCTAAGCAATGGAATAATCCTATTTATGAAAGATATGAATATATTACAGAGTTTAGGCTTGCCAGACCTTTCTTTGCCACGGGCGGGAGGTTTTTGGGGCAGAGCCTAAGGAGGGTGGGGTTTGGGGAGGAGGAGACTTCAAAGCCATAGAGTCCAATTGCCAAAGTGGCCATTTTCTCCAAGCGAACTCATGTCTATCAGCTGGAGATCAGTTGTAATAGCAGGAGATCTCCAGCTACCTCCTGGAGGCTGACAACCCTAACAGAGTTTGATGCCAAAAATCTGATGTCATAAAAAAAAATTATAACCCACTTCTTGATATTAATTTTTTTCTATCTTACTGAAAACATTCTTCTACTTATGAAGCACCATTCTCTTTCTTCAAAGAGAAGCATTGTCAGTGACTGATCATTCCAATCAATTTTTGGATGCATTCTAGACTCAAAAGACTAGCAGTATTCACTATTCTCTTTTATGTTAGCAGCTTTCATGCTTAAGAATATACTCGACTCATTTATTCGATTTTTTAAATAATCTTTTAATTGAATAAGACTAGGATAGAAACTAGTATATTGAACTAATTGTAACAAGCATAAAATTTGTTTTATGAATGTATAATATCGACCAAAGAGAACACTGTCTATTGCAGATGGAAGTGAATTTTCCCTTTTTCCATCCTACATAAATACAATAAAAGCATTAAAAAAAATTTTTTTTAAAGACTAGCAGTATTATGTAGATGTTCATGCAGGCAAATGGAATATTCAGCATGATTGCTCAATTTCTTCATTTCCTCTTCTTTCAACACAAAAGCTCGTACCAAATTGGAGTGGTAAATATTTTAGCCTGGCTAGTCTGAACAGAATTCTTGCAACATCCCAATTCTAGCTATTGTCATTATTCCTCCCCTTATTACCACACCTTGATTTTGCTGAAAGTTTTTTTTACAGAAGCTGCACATCTCCTCTTTTCTGTTAAAGTTGTGCTGATGAAGCCATTGAAATTCATAAACATCAGCACAACTTTAACAGAAAAGAGGAGGGTTTAAGAATGAATAAGGCTTGGCTTCCTGTTCTGAAAACCTCCAGACTAACAAAGGCAACAGTCAACAATAGCCATGCAGATTAGCCTTGGATTACACACATTAACAGATCACTTCAGGATACAATGGTTCCATATTAACATACCATACCCTCATTAGCACATTATCTTGATACTTACAGGACAATGATTAGCACATTACTTTTGCAGGACAGTACTCAGCTCAAACCCAACCCCTTTCTGGCTATATATTACTCTTCCTACACACTTGACACTGAGAGACACTGTCCTTCAGTGTTAATCCTCTGAAGATGCCTGCCACAGTTGCTGGCGAAACGTCAGGAAAGAAAATTCCAAGACCACGGTTA
The DNA here is from genome assembly GCF_029931775.1 of Euleptes europaea. NCBI lineage: Eukaryota > Metazoa > Chordata > Lepidosauria > Squamata > Sphaerodactylidae > Euleptes > Euleptes europaea. The sequence continues at coordinate 78,033,760 of NC_079314.1, read as the reverse complement.
CACAGCCCGGATAACCTACAAGAACCAATCTGATTACTGTTCAGTCACACAAATTCATAAATAGTTCCAGAAAGACAGACAGAAAGAGAAACCATTAATCTCACTTATACTTTTGCTATCATTTGTGCTCAATTTCCATTAATTGGAAATCAAAGGGATAATGTTTACAGGAAAAAAATGATTACATTACTTGACAATGGCATTGGATGTGAGATCCGAATTTTATAAGACTGCAATAAAGTTATTGGGAAACGTTCATATTGCCAGAAAGGAAGAAAAAAAAGCATACATGGCTCAAATGAGAAGGTGTTACTATGTTCCTAGCATTCATTAGTTTGAAATTCTCGAGTTCTTGTACAAAGCAAATATTCCTCTACTAAAAAATTAAAATCTATTTACAAAATAGTCCTGCTTGTTAAAAGAGCATGAACTAAAGTTGTCTAATACCTCTTACTCTCTCCTTTTTTTAGCAACCAGTTTACAAATAACTCCCCTCTTACATACACACTCACCAAAATATTAGTACCCTCTTTTCCTGGCGTTTAAATTGAATGTATTTTGATTAAATTTGCAAGCCAATTTGTCAGAAAAACAGAGTAAAAATGTTACAGATCAGTTAAATAAATTTGCCAACAGCACACCCAGCCCAGTAAAAACCCAGTGCATCTCTTGCACAGATTCTGGGCTGAAAAGTATGTCTAGCAGATTGTACAGTCAATGCACTCTGCATGTTCTTTTCCCTATTTGAAACTTTGGAGAGAAAGAAGAGAAAAACATACCAGGTACACACAACTCCCAGAGTTTAAATAGGGTGTCTGATCATTGAGACTACACAAAGAAAGCTTTCATCCAACAGTACCATCTTGTCTATTTCCATTTTTGAGAAAATGATCAGAGAACAGCAACACCTGAAATGGCCATGGTTTATTCAGTACAATGAAGAGGTCTCTTTATTTTTGCTATATTTGCTAAGGAGTACATTTCCTGCTCCCTGGAGAAGTTTTCAATAAAGATACTCACTCCTCTTACTCATCTGATGCACAGCTTACTCTGTTTCTACCACTATCACCCCTTAGCACTTCCACAGCATTCCATGTGAACTGTAGTAATCCAGTTTGGTGTTCAACCATATGCTGAAGAAAATGCAAGTAAAGGATCAAATGCTGGCCATCTCCAGCTATATCAACTCTGTGCTTACAATAATCTTTTGCAAATTGACAAGTTACAGGCTGACATAACAGAAATGCCAACTAAGTGGTGTTTATAGCTCAAATGGTAAGGAGTCATCGGAAGTCATTTATTCAGTTCACAGACAACTTTTTCAATACACTGAGATTTCATCCCAAAGCGCTTTTAACTGTACTCTCCAAAAACTTAATAAATTTGTATCATCTCTTAAACCATGCCCCTGGACAAACCAGTCCAAGCATTACTTTCTTCATCTCAGGGCCTCCTCTCTGCCCTTGGTGACAAGGCAGATCACAACAAGGGACCTGGGCTGTACAGGTGCGTAATCTCATCTATGGAACAGCCTTCATCTGGCCTACAGTTTAAATGTGCTGCAGCACCAGAGCCTTTGAATGCCACTGAAATGCCTCAATTACCTCAATTGCCCAATAAAGTAATTCAGGAGAGGTTATCAGGATCAAACAGTTCTTTTATTGGCCAATAAAGGAATAGCGTGTGTGGAGATGCCCTTAAAAAGAGTCACAGCATTCCACCCAGAACAAAGGAAGACATCATGTTTTATAGACTTTAGGATGAAGGGCAGTAATCAGAATTACTATAACATCACAGCCAATACACATTAGATTCGTACATACAACCATTAGCATAACCTATTAGTGGGGTTTTGAGGCGTTTACTTAGATTATTTAGATGGCTATATGATCTCTAATGAAGAAACGAAACTTAACATTCTTATCTGACACTTCTGGTGTCTTCAATCACTGGTCTAGGCCTTGTTAAGGCGGCTAGCTGTACCAGCCGAGCAAGGATGAGCTCACTGGCACCTGATTAGAAATGGCTGCCAGCTTATGCTAACCCAGTGATCTGAACTAGTGAATCTGAACCAAAGATTAATTCTTTACCCCTTATACATGGGGCAGTGCCTTTACATGTGTGCAGAATATATATATGCCTGATGCTATGCTTTTATACCTGAGCATAGCACCTTATAAGCCTGTGAGTATTCATACATGTGAAAGAATAAATGTTTTCCCATAAATGACGTTTATAGGCACTTCACCACAAGGAGTTTTTAAACTTTAGTTTGCATAACTTTTATCTACAGATGACTGACCTCAGATAATTCTTAGGCACAAAGCTGCTTGATGCTTCTTACTATGGTTCCTAACTTGCTTTAATGCTGATTTTTAGAGGGCTATGTGCTGTTGTAAATTGTATTTTACATTTCAATATTTTGTTGATTTACTTGTATATCATAAATTATATTAATGTTTTTAAAATTGCCTTGAGTGTTATTAATCAGAGTGTTCTACTTACATATTATAAATAAACGATACATTAATTCCAGGAAAGAAATATGGTAGAATATCCCTATATGTAGATTTAATCCATTTATTTGCATAGGACAGGCCACATTTATATTGGCAGTCTTTGTCAGAAATCACAGTTTTAGCCTCCAAGTATTTTCTCCTATCCTTACAAATATAATTGCTTATTTCAATGCATGTTTAATTTGTTTTTCAAGGGCAAGTTCTAGAGACTACAAGAATCCTCCTCCAAAGCAACACATAGCTACTAATATCTCACTGTTTATACCACTTCTCACAGAAACCAGATGTAAAGGGTTGTTAGAAAATTCTTTCCCGGGGCTCAGTTTTCTCTGCCATTCTAGTCAAGAAACAGGAATATGTTCCATGTGTTAAATAAAAACGCCTCTCAACAAAGAAAATAGATTTTCAGTAAGCCAACTATTAGGTCAAATCTGTATTAAAACTGCTTTGTTCTGAACTGTACATCATTGCTAGTTAATTTTTAATCATAATCATTTTTTCCTGGACTCTTTCTCCCACACAGTCGATAAACATACAGGATGATTTATCAGCTTGCAGTACAATGCACCATAATTTTTGTATAGTGTAAAATACACTGCCACATTGAAAAGATACAGAATGCTGTTTGTGGTACTATGCATAGTTCATTTACTACTGCTCTGAATGTTTTTAATCAGAATGCTCTACTTGCATGTTTTAAATAAATGAATGAAAATAAATTATTTCCAGGAAGAATAGTTTCACTTTGTTTTTAAAAATGTAACCCACACTATCTATATGTTTACATTTTCTTTTACTCAGTTTTATGTTCATAAAATTAGAATATTAAGCATTCCATACTCCTACAGATCAGTGATGCTCATTCAGCATTTCAGGGCCCACGTGTGGCTCTTTCATGTAGTTCTTCTGAGCAATGTGGCACCTGCCCAGGGTTTCAGGAAAGCGGGTAAGGACCTTGCCTAGCAGGGCTTGGGGTTGGAAGGTGGTTTCCACCTGAAACAGCTGCTACTGAAGGAAGAGGTAAACTGTGAGCCTCCCTGAGGTAGAGGCTTTTTAAAAAAATAAAATTATTGGTTTTTATAATAGAAATTTTCCATAATAACTAAGAACATATAAACATTACAGAAAAAGAGAAAAGATAAAGGAAATTTCTTTGACTTCCCCATCACCTCTGTCCGCCTCTTAATAAAGTATTTTATCCCAACGTGATATAGTCTGATCTTGATTATTCTTAAATTCATTTAAATTTCATGTAAATTTCATATAACATACTCTATTGATATAAATGGTTATAATTCTTAATATTAATAGTGTCATTTAGATCAGATTAAAAGGTATTCTTGCATTTTTCCCAGTTTTAATTCATATTCGCAATATTTCATCCAAGCCTCCCATTCCCCCATAAATCGAACACTGTCTTTTTGATTTATAGTAGTTGTAAGTTTTGCCATTTCCACCAGGTCAACCGTTTTCATAATCCAGTCTTTTTCCCCAGGAGTATCTGCCCCTTTCCATTTTGCTGCATAGAGCAATCTTGCAGCTGTTGTAGCGTAAATTAAAAAGTTTCTTTGTGTTGACAAGTCATCAGGTATCATACTTAGTAGCATCATTTCTGGTATTTTGGGTATATTTTTTGGTAGTATCAATCTTAATTCGTTATAAATCATATCCCAAAAATCCTTGGCTTTGTCACAGGTTACACATATGGTAAAAGGAACCAACTTCCTTGTTACATTTCCAACATTTAGCGGACGTCATTTTGTAAATCCTTGCAATCTTCTTAGGTGTTAAATGCCATCGATACATCATTTTATAAATATTTTCTCGAACTGACTGCGCATTTATTCCTTTCAGGTCTTTCGACCATAATCGTTCCCATTTGTTTAAAACAATATCATGTCCCACATTTTGAGCCCAATCAATCATTGTTGGTTTAATTGTCTCCTGTTCACAATATATTGTTAAAAGAAGATTATACGTTTTAGAAATCAGTTGAGTGTCGTTATCTAATAACATCTTATGAAAGAGCGATTTTTCTTTAGAAAATCCATTTTTCATATCTTGTGCAAAGACTGATTTAATCTGACAGTATTGTAGCCATTGTAAATCATCTTTAAGTAACTGAAAGTCTTTTAGTGAACATTTTTTCCCTTCCCAGTTAATTAATTCCTGGTAAGTAATAAATTTGTCCGGTCTAAGTGGGCGTAATGTCAACATTTCTTGGGGTGATATCCACATCGGTGTTGCTGGTTCAAAAATATGTTTATATCTCATCCAAGTGCGAAGTAAGGCGGATCTGATTATATGGTTACGAAATGATGCATGTATCTTGATTTTATCGTACCATAAATAGCCATGCCATCCACTTATGTTGTTGAAACCTTCAAGATCTAACAAACGCACGTTAGATAAGTCCATCCAGTCTTTTAGCCATGTTAAAGCTGCCGCTTCAGCGTAGAGTTGAAAATTAGGTAGTGCTAAACCTCCTCTAACTTTAAGATCCACCAAATATTTATAAGCAATCCTCGGTTTTTTCCCTTGCCAGACGTAATTTAATATGTCTTTTCTCCAGGTATCAAAGTATTTAACATGTGATATTATAGGTAAATTTTGGAATAAGAAGAGTATCCTTGGTAAAATGTTCATTTGGACTGTTGATATACGTCCCAATAATGACAACTTTTTATTTGACCAAATGATCATATCAGTTTTTATTTTACTCCATAGTTTAAGATAGTTGTTGTTTATCAATTCTTTATTCTTCACAGAGATCCAGATACCCAAGTATTTGACTTTGTTAACTTTCTCCCAACCTGTATATGAAGTAAATTCCTGCTGCTGTGTTTCTGGTAGATTCTTAAATATTGTCTTCGTCTTTTCTTGATTGACTTTAAATCCCGATATTTTTCCAAAGTCGTCCAGAGTCTCCAATAATATCTTCATTGATTGTGTTGGGTTTTCTAAAATTAACAAGAGGTCATCCGCGAATGCTCTCAATTTAAATTCATGTTTTTTAATTTTTAGTCCGCAAATGTCCTCCATACTCCTTAGCTTACAACATAGTGATTCCAACACCAACAAAAATAATAACGGAGATAGAGGGCAACCTTGTCTAGTTCCTTTCTTGATTGAGCAATTATCTGACATTGATTCATTCACCAAAATTTTTGCCTGTTGGGATGTGTATATGGCCGATATACCTCTCAAAAAACGGTCTCCAAAATTTAATTTTTCCAGTATCTTTTTCATAAAATCCCAGGAGACCATATCAAAAGCTTTCTCTGCGTCCAAGAATACAAAGGCCGCCGTTTGTTGGATATTCTGGTCATAATATTCCATTGAATCTAATAAAATTCTTATATTGTCTTTAATTTGCCTTCCTGGAACAAAGCCTGCTTGGTCTTCGTGTACAAGGTTCTTAATAAAGTGTTTCATCCTATTCGATAAGACCGAGGCATAAATCTTATAGTCCACATTTAACAGCGAAATAGGTCTATAGTTTGATGTTTTTTCTGGATCTCTTCCTTCCTTAGGTCCTGGGGTAGAGGCTTCAGGCCAGGAATGGAAATAAAAGGTCTCTCCATGATCCACAATGTGAGTACCATTGAGGTACATATTCAGCATTTAGCTCTGATAGCAGTAGCTGTGGGAAATGGTACAATTACATTGTCATTCCTTGATGGATGACCCAGAGAACACTACCCAACTCATTGCCTAGGGCATCACACTTTTTACATACCAGAGTATTGTTGTGGGTTTTAACTTTAAACCATACTTAAGGACTAAAGAACAGTATATTCCTATTTGGGATGGTCATCCTCTACCCCCGTGTTGGCGAACCTATGGCACGCGTGCCACTTCCGGCAAGCGTTGCCCTCTCTGCCGGCACGCACGGCCCCTCCCAGCTGCTGGCCTTTCCAGCTCTGCCCCGCCCCGGATGGGGGAGGCTGTAGGCACGCGGCCGCCCAGCTGGGTCACGGGGGCGGTTCAAAGCCCCCCCTTTCCTGGACTCTGGGCGGCGGGGGCTGATTTCTCCGCCCCCCTGGAGGGTATTCCGCCCCGCGGCCCTTCTTACTCCCTGTGGCCGGCCGGCTTCCGCGGCCCTCTGGAGGGGCTCATGAGGAAGAGTGGGCAGGGGGCGCACGCGCACACACGTGTGTCGGGGGGCCTGGACTCCCGGCCCACCAGAAGCCCCCTCGCCCCTCTTCGGTTGGGCCAGTTCAGGGGCGTCTGCCCTTCTTGCCTTTGGGGAACCTGCGGGGGAAAGGTAGGTTGTGGGGGTCAGCTCCTGCTTGGGGGTGGTGTCGGCGCTTTGCCCCCTCTCCCTGGCCAGGCGCGCGACCACGGAGGTTTGTCGGCGGGCGGAGGGAAGGACGGGTGGGAGGGGCTTTTATCCAGCTGTCCTGACCCCTTTTCTCCCCCCGCGTGTGGGGGCTAACCCCCGCCGGTGTCTGGAAAGTCCCGAGGTGGCCCCGGGAGGCCTGGGCTCGGGACAGGGGTTATTGGCCATTTGTGAATGGGAGGTTTTGCCTTGGATTTGCCACTCAGATGCACAACTCAACAATAAGTTTTGAGAATGCAGATGGGGAAAATGTACAGTGATTGTCAGTCATTGTCATGATTTAATTTTATGGATACCTTACTTACTTTTTTCCCTCCTCAGAGGCCATGTCTACCCACTGGCTTTCTTGGCAGTAGACCTGGACTCCGAGGAGGGGAAGAAGTCCCCCTTCAGAGACTAGGTCCACCAATTGGCTTCTATGGGCCTCCGGAGGCCAGGTCTACTGCCAAGAAAGCCTATTGGTAGACCTGGCCTCCCAATGGGACTCAGCCGGAGGCCAGGTCTACCAATAGGCTTTTATGGCGGTAGACCAGGCCTCCAGACGAGGACTCCGGACGGGGAGGGGGAAATGGCAGGGACTTACAATTAAATTTTTATCAATAAATAAGATCATTATTAAGTATGATATCAAGTTTTATTCAGTGTACCTACCTACAGTTTAAGTTTAAGAAATTTGGCTCTCAAAAGAAATCTCAATCATTGTACTGTTGATATTTGGCTCTGTTGACTAATGAGTTTGCCGACCACTGGCCTAGGGCTGTGCCGTGTTGCCATGTTGCGCATTGGCACTCGGCGATAAATAAGTGGGTTTTGGGTTGCAGTTTGGGCACTCGGTCTCTAAAAGGTTCGCCATCACTGCTCTACCCCCATGAGCACAGCTTCAGGAGGGATGCACATGGAGCAGTGAAGGAGGAAGGGGACACCTGCCTGGCCAGCCAGATTAGCCAAATCAACCCTGGAGATCAATGGGGTTACAGATATTGCAGCCAGATCACCCTCACGTCCATTTAAGCCACTGTTAAGGACACAGTAGGCCTGAAAGTTTGGTTTTAGATTTTTGTGTAAATCTGCGAATAGGCCTTTATTCCCTATTCCAGCTCTCAGCCTCAAGAAGAATAACATATCAATCAATGGCTTTGTGCTCAGAATAAATCCTAGAACAAATGGAACCGAATTTGCAACAATTATTTTTTGAAATATTCAGAGGCATTTAACATCACATCTTTAAAGTTAAGGTTTAAATGGTTTTAAAAAGTCATGAAAGGCTTATGCAATGGGCAAAGCAATCCTGAAGGGGAGGCTGAAATGGCTTTGCAGCTAGCGTGACCCCTGTACCAATGTTAGTGTCACTTGTGCTGGTTAAAGTGGCACTTACATTGGTGTTGGGGAGCCGTGCGGTAGCACCATGCATGGGCACCAGCGCAGCAGCTGTGGCAGTGTTTTCCCGGCACAAGGGCTTGTGCCAGCGCCAAAGGGGGCGTTCCCGGGGTCGGGGCTTATATTAGTCAGTTCCCTGAGGACTGTTGCCCAGGGAACATCCCCGTCTGCAAGCATGAACTTGCTCCTGCAAAAATGAGGCATAGCCCCATGAAACTCAATGGAGGAGTTTCACAGGGTTTTTTTTTAAATTGCATTTTCAGCTTACTGTGCTGAGGCAGGAAGCCGCTCAGGAGGCAGCACAGCTGTGCCATCCCCAGGCCTGTCCCACTACCCCTGCTTAGGATTGCTCTGTGTGTCTATGTAAGATAGTCACACCGTAACCCCCCAAATCTCTCAAATCCAGGTTACAGTGAGAAAACTTTGGCACAAATTTTAGAAATTGCATTTCATTTTAAAAAGCAAACTAGGTCGGAGAAGGGATGACATGTATGCTTTTTTATTTATGATCTCATTTACATATACTAGTGTTTTCTGTATACTTGTGATTCTGGTTTATTTAATCTGCTCAAGAGTAACTTGAGTGATTTTAAATAAATTTCTTACAAGAGAACATTGAGCGATCATTGGCTAGGGTACAAGTCTGTCGTATACCGAGTCAGCCCATCCATCTATCAAGGCTAGTAATGTCTACTCAGCTTGGCAGCAGTTCTCCAGGGTCTCAGGTAGAGATCTTTTTCATCATCTGCTATTTTGATCCCGGGGGGGGGGGGGCAATGGAAATGCTGGGGATTGAACCTAGAACCTGTTGCATGAGATGCAAATGAGCCATGGTACCCTTCCCCCATCAATGAAACCATGTGATTTAAAACTACAGAATCAACCACCACAAATGTGATATCTATGAATTATACCAGTTGTGGTTATAAAAAACCACATTAATAAAGATAATCCATAATACTCATGTTTAACTCTAAATTCAACAAATGGTATGTATAAACATAACACATCCATGGCTTTGGCTAAGACTGCCCAGTAGAAATATAGGTGTTTGTCAATAACTTGACTACAGAAATTACAAATTATAATTAATCTGAAAATGGGGCAATACTTTTCAAGTTCATATTGCTGACTAGATGTGTTTAAAAATAGTTCATAGAGCAATGCTCCAGTCAAAGTTTTATACTATTTCTTCTTGCCTCCTCCCTATCTCCCCTGTTTTGATATTCTAGCTCTACAGTAGTTTGCTAGAATAACCAGAATACACATATTACTGACTTCTAGAGAAATAGAGCAAACAAATCAAAGTAGGTCAAGCAAATGATCAACTGCCTTCCTGACAAATGTGTACATTCTATGCCTACCTCGTTTTGAAGCTTTGGTGAGACAAACAGATTAGAACAGGTATGATAAATGCCTTGGGAAATACTTTATCTTCGCAATACTTTAATATATGGCTAATGGCTCTATTTCATATGACTATTCAGATGCACAGATGAAATCAGCCTGCAAATTTGTCACTTGCTCCTTCTGCCTCTCTAAAGCCCATTGCACTGTCAGACACCACCTTTGCTTCTCCTCAGATCTCTCAGGGGAGGGACTTCCAACAATCACAATGATGATGGATACCACAAGACAAAAGTGTACTGACCCTGTACATTCCATCCTTGCATGCAAGAACAGTTCACAGAGAAGCATGTTCAGGAAAGAACTCCCACAGGGTATCTATACCCTCCCAGCCCCTACCTGGATCACATTGCAAGTATGCTGCAATACTCAATATGCTATACATTACTGCACAAGTCACTGCAACAAACATTGCAAGTAAGCTATATGGTAGGGGGCTTAGAGAGATATGGAGCTATTCCATGCCGCTATAAAATATGCAAGATCCTCCTGCAGTTAATGGCCTGCACGTACCAAATGCTTTGAGCAATATGTGGCCAGCTAAGAAGTGGTAGGAAGGGAATTTATAAACACCCTGTGGGTTCCTATTGTGTACATGTAGCTGTGAGTTGTTCATGTATGCAAGGATGGCCTGCATAGGGAAAGAGCTCTGCGGATATTCTGCATGCATCCTTGACAGAGCCACATATGCAGAAGCAAGTAAAACTTAATCTGTATCTTTAAACAATCAAATTGTATACTAGCCACAAAAAATGAACAAACAAGACCATTGCACCCCTTACTGTGAAAGCATTGGAAGATAACAGTTAAACAAATTTATTAAATTTTTATAGGCACTTTTGCCAAGAAGCACAGTGAGGCTTATGTGGGTTCCTAAAGTGGTCTCCAAGAGAGGTAATTGCTGGGCCAAGAGCAGACTGAGCAATTTTCAAATATTATGGTTTATATTAAACTGCTTCCTATATTACCCAAAATAGTTAACTTAGAGTTATTTTTTATCACAGAAATAAAATTTTAAATGCTTGGTTTCACTATCTAGTGCAGGGGTGTTGAACTCATTTGTTACAAGGGCCAGATATGACATAAATGTCACTTGGTCGGGTCAAGCGGGGCCATGTATACCATAAAATTTAATGTCAAGTACTGGAGGTACAAACAGTCTTTGATCATTGATACCTCGGGACTGGGGGGGTGGCCTCCGGTCAGCGAGTCCACTGCAGGCTCGCCAGCCCTGGTCCCCCACAGAAGTCACATGAACACATGAAGCTGCCTTATACTGAATCAGACCCTTGGTCCATAAAAGTCAGTATTGGCAGCGGCTCTCCAGGGTCTCAGGCAGAGGTCTTTCACATCACCTACTTGCCTAGTCTCTTTAACTGGAGATGAGTATTTTGACCTGAAAAACACATAGGACCACTGGGACTCTTGAGATGTTATTTATGCTTTTCTTGTTATATTTAAGACCTTGAATGACATGGGCAGGGAAACTTGAAGGACTACCTCATCCTGTGCTGTTAGGGTTGCCAGGTCACCCCTGCCCACCAGCAGGGAATGTAGCAGGGATGCTACATCCAGGCTGGGAAACTCTTAAATATTTGGGGATTGAGCCTGGGGAGGGCAGGGACCTCAATGGGGTACAATGCCATAGAGCCCACCCAGGGTTGCTTCCCTTCCTAACCAAACCAGCAGGGGATAACTTCCGTGGCATAGAGGCATAGTGTCTAGGGATCCATACTGATATTTGTGTTAATACTGGCAGTAATCCCAGGATGTCTGTGAAGGGAAGCCTTCTTGTACTGGCTTAAAGGTTTCCTGTGCTGGCATTGAGAAGCCTTATAAATTTCTCAACAGTTATTATGTGCTGTCAAGAAATTAGACGAGGACAAAACATGCCTAACCATAAACTTAAGTGGCACCTGGACAGCACATAGGGACACCAGCCTCCAGGTGGGACCTGGGGATCCCCTGGAATAACTGCTCATCTCCAGACTATAGAAATCAGTTCCCCTGAAGAAAATGGATGCTTGTAGCATGAGGACTACTATCATTTCTGGCTGGTCAGTATTTGTTTGAGATTTTTAATTGGTTTTTTGGGGGGCGGGTTCCATTTTAGTTGTGAGTCACTTCTAGGGGGTCACTGGAGAGGGAGCATGTGCACATGGAACATGCACACTGGTAGAAACTTGGGAGACCTTTGTTGGCCCACAACACTTGAAAATGGTAGAACTGTTACTTAACAGAAGTTATGTAAATATCTTCAATGCTATTGTAATTTATGACCAATCAAGCATTTTATTAAACTTTTGTTAAACATGCTGCATGCACTTGTTTATGTGCAGAAAGCTCAACTACAATTTCCTAACGCTGGCTATTATTCAAAAGCAATTTGGGCCACGATCTAAAATTTATTTACCTATTCCACTTTCCTGAGCCTGCAGGCACATGTGATGCACACATGCACAAACAAAAGTAAGGTCCACTTCCATGCAGTGATGACGAGAACAATGTTATTACTTAGCACAGCCCAAACTTCCACTGGCCCTGGAATGCAGATAGCCTATCAATTTCTCCCCAGTTAAGCATTTACTCATAATGGCTGAAACACAGTGCCCTTCTAAGTCTACTAACTTCAGTGGATTTAGAGGAGGGTAATTCTGCTTAAGATGGCTCTGACAGATAGTTCTGAAAGAAGCAAAATTAAATCACTAAACAAGATTAAATTAATCCCATTTACGATCAAAGTCAGTTTAATATTGTACGCTTACAGGGTGATTCAAGTAGATCACTGAAGACCAACAAAGTGAATATACTTAATTATTCTCATTTTGAGCATGGCTTAAAAGCTAAAGGCTTGTTTTTAATACATGGTGGCTTTAATTGTAAGATGCCTCAAGCAGCACTCTGAAGAAGCAGCATAGAAATATCCTAAATAAACAGAGAGAACTTACTAGCATTTAAAGAACAGCATTTGAAGTACAAGCCCTTTGCTACACATATTTATTTTGCGAATGTGCCAGTAATCGTCAACTGCATTCATTAAACATTTTTACATAACTTCTGTTAAGTAACAGTTCTACCATTTTCAAGTGTTGTGGACCAACAAAGGTCTCCCAACTTTCTACCAGTGTAAATGTTCGATGTGGACTAAATGTTAGGATTACAGACTCTACATGGTACTATCAAAGAACAGAGTTTAGATCTCTACCTTCAGATCATCAAATATTTCATCTTTAACTTGTTCATGTCTATTTGTTTAGAAAATGAACATGCTACCTCTCCAGTGACCCACTAGAAGTGGCTCACAACTAAATGGAACCCGCCAAAAAAAACCAATTAAAAATCTCAAACAAATACTGACCAGCCAGAAATGATAGTAGTCCTCATGCTACAAGCAGACTATAAAAACAATTTTAAAAGATGGAGCCCCTCAGTCAAAAATCCAACTAAAAAGAAAATGTTTTGGCTTGAAATGTAAAGTGGGCTCCTGGCAAGCTTCTCTGTGGAGGACATTGCAACGGCTAGGTTCCAACACTGAAAAAGGCCCATTTCTGGTCAATACTCCCACTCCTTTGCAGGAAGGAGCATGGAAAGCAATGCTTGAAAAAAGGATCTTAAGTGGCACCTGGACAGCACATAGGGACACCAGCCTCCAGGTGGGACCTGGGGATCCCCTGGAATAACTGCTCATCTCCAGACTACAGAAATCAGTTCCCCTGGAAAAAATGGATGCTTTGGAGGGTGGGCTCTATGGCATTGTACCCCATTGAGATCCCTGTCCTCCCCAGGCTCAATCCCCAAATATTTAGGAGTTTCCCAGCCTGGATGTGGCAACCCTACACCTCCCTCCATTCCCTGCTGGTGGACAGGGGTGACCTGGCAACCCTAGCAGCACACAATGGGGTGGTCCTTCAAGTTCCCCTGCCCATGTCATTCAGGGTCTTAAATATAACAAGAAAAGCATAAAGAACATCTCAAGAGTCCCAGTGGTCCTATTTGTTTTTCAGGTCAAAATACTCAGGGTTTGAGAAAAAAGCCCCCTTGCAACCTAGAAATGTGCCACTGAACAACACTGCAGAGACATAATGATGGTAGAGAGGTGAGTTTGATTTGGTGTTTGGTAGACCAAGGAGTATTCTGAGTATCTCCGAAGGAAAGAGGGCACTCTGGAGCAATTGTGTCCATAGCCTGTAGTCATCTCCGCAATCCACAGGTCAACCAGGGCTGTGATAGGAAGACCAACCTTGCTGATCAGAAATCCCCATGAGATATAAGGAAGCTCACATCCAAACCCGCCTAGGCCAACCATCTACGTAAGCACTATTTCCTTGTAAGCATGTTCTTCTCTCACAGAGACATTTTATCCTTATCTTTCACCTCTGCACTTTCTCTCAGCAGCAGTAGGCCTACCACTTCCATATATGTTTTTTCCCCATAACAAAAGATCTTTTCTTCTTAAACTAATTAATCCTAGGAAAAAATAGGCTGTATTGCTTGCTGAGGGAGACAGAGATAACAGAGATTGTGTCATGCTAAAACAAATGTTCAGCCAAGGCAAAACTGAAATAAATGAAAAATAATGAAACGCCTTGACGAAGGTTGTTTCACAGTTCAGTAGCACAGCCAGAACTAAATTCTACTCTGCTGGTATTTGTCCCAATCAAGTCTCATCGCTTACACTGAACACTGAGCATGGAATTATAGATCTGGACCTGGTACAGAATAGCAGTAGAATTGTCACTACAAAAGATGGAAAGGACACAGTTACGTAGTGCTTCTACAAACAAATATAACACTATTGTATCACACATATGGTTTCGTTTTAGCTAACAAACAAAAACTGACCTGAACCTAGAAGGTATTTTGCAGTAGGTTTTGGTTGCATCTATATAAATCACAAATGAGAAATTAATTTGCTCTTATGACATACATATTGCTAGATTTCTCAACTCAGCCATGATCTCACTGAGTGATCTTAGACAAGCCAGAAAATTCTGTATGCAAATCTGTGTATGTATGTGTGCGTTCATGTGTGTGTGTAAGTAAAGTGCCATCAAGTTGCAGCCAATTTACAGCAACCCTGTAGGGTTTTCAAGGCAGGAAACCATCAGAGGTGGTTTGCCATTGCCTTCCTCTGCATGTATATCTCCACAGTGTACACACACATTTCCATTCCGGTTAACTGTTAAGGCTTCTTACAAAGAATCCTGGAACTTACAGAATTCTACTGGAGATCACTAGCTCCTTTCATGGAACTACTGAGATATCGTGGGCAATTCTGAGAGCAGTTATAAAGCTTACCAAAGGATGTGGGTCTCCAGAGTCCATACACCTTCAGAAAATTAAAGATGGTACTTCAACCATGAAAATACCGTATATACTCGCGTATAAGCCGAGTTTTTCAGCCCAAAAAATGGGCTGAAAAAACCGGCCTCGGCTTATACGCGGGTCAATACGGGGGGAGGGAGGAAAGAGGAGGGAGGAAGGGGGGAAACTTACCGCCGCCGCCGTGCCGTGCCGCTTCCTGCTGCCGGAAGCGGCCTGGGGCAGCCTATTGCAATTGCAGGAAGGCTGCACCAGCTTCCCCCGGGCCGCGCCGCCGCTTCCTGCCACCGGGAGCGGCCTTGGGCAGCCTCCTGCAATTGCAGGCAGGCTGCCCCGCCCCCCCCCCCGGGCCGCGCCGCCGCTTCTCCCCGCCGGGAGCAGGTTGGGGCAGCCTCCTGCAATTGCAGGAAGGCTGCACCAGCTTCCCCCGGGCCGCGCCGCAGCTTCCTGCCACCGGGAGCGGCCTTGGTCAGCCTCCTGCAATTGCAAGAAGGCTGCCCCGCCCCCCCTGGCCGCGCCGCCGCTTCCCGCCGGGAGAGGGCTGGGACAGCCTCCTGCAGCTGCAGGAAGGCTGCCCCGCCCCCCCGGGCCGCGCCGCCGCTTCTCCCCGCCGGGAGCGGGCTGGGGCAGCCTCCTGCAATTGCAGGAAGGCTGCCCCGCCCCCTCTCGGGCCGCGCCGCCACCGGACCCTCGCCGCTGGAGAGCCCTGTAAGGTAAGCCTGTGGGGGGGGAGGGGTTATAAACCGACCCTCGGCTTATACGCAGGTGCCTAATTTTTCCCCATTTTGGGGGAGAAATTAGGCACCTCGGCTTATACGCGGTTCGGCTTATACATGGGTATATACGGTATATCACAGGACTAATTATTTAGAAATATTATTCACTACTACCTCTCCTCCTCCCCTTTTTTTTGTCTTTGTTCTTTGTTTAGTGTCATGTTACACTTGCATTTGGATTAGAAAGGAGCATAAACAGGAACTGCTGCCTGTATACTTCAAGGAAGGAGTTAATTGGGGGTTACTAAAAAAGATTTAAAATAATTTTAAAAGCTAAAAAAAAGTGCTACATGAATACTAAACATTGCTAATGTTTAAGCACTACAATCAAAGAGACAAATGAAACCAAGCATTTTAAAAAACCATGGAGTTTGAGGACATATAATAAAACTGCAAAGATTTCAAGAAAAGGTTTCAGAAGTGTGGTAGATGAATAAAATGCCTATCCACTTTTGGATTTGGGTTTGTAAACACCATCCTGATGACAATGACAAGCAGGTCACTTGTAATTAAATATATATATTAGCATAGGACAAATTCCTAGTGTGTTCATCCATACTGAACAGAATATTCACCCTTAAAGCAGAAAATAGAAACTGCTTGGTTACAAAAGTGTTAGAAATACATTATAAATCATTTTGCTACCTTAGACACTGACTGCAATGATTAAAAGTGCCACCTGCCCAATTAAATTTTATCATCATTGCCTTGTACTCATATTTCTTGCAAATTTTGTTCCAAGCATAGAATTTTCCCACTTAGTAAATTACTTTCTTTTAACAGAATTAGGTTCTTTTCAAAGAACAGTTTAGTGTGACCAAAAATAAAATGTACTACATAGATTAGAACTGATTTGATTCAGTGTCTGGGCTCATGTAGAGTAGGGGGAAAGTTAATTCCCTCCATTGTGTCTCTGAATCTTCCAATATGAATGACTGCTAATCACTCTTATAAGTTATAGCACTGCTCTTAGAGAAACAATTGCAATAAGGGTAAAACTTATAGCCTCAGCACTGAGTGCCCAGTTCTCACTGAGAGGAATGCCACAAAGTAATCCAATAGGAATATGCATATTATTTCCCAGCAAGGTCTTTGTAATGTACAAGTTCTCCCCACACATCCTATCCATCATAGAGATGGGCGTTTTATTATAAACATTCAGCCCTCTGTCAAAGAATAGCAAATCACATAGAAAATACTCACGTCAATTAAATTTTGCACCAAAAAAATCCTAAAATTGCATTTTTCCCCCCAGGGTTCAGCTACGTACTGACCAATTTAAAGGTTAAAACTGAAACTGTTTACATCTCAACGAGATTGAGACAAGAAAGGGAAAATGTGTATCATGTTGATTTAACAATTGCATTTATTAGCAGACTTTTTTTGTTAACCTAATCTCATTTTTCTTAAATCTAATGTTTCCACTATTAAAAAGAACACAATAGAACAATGTTCCACCCCCAATCCTGCATTCAAATCTTCAGAAATCCTTAAGCCAGTGAAACCCATTGAAACCAAAGAAGCTTGGATGAGAATGCAAAATGAGGCAGGCATCTCAGGCACAGCCAATAGTAAGAGAATTTCAATTACATGGTGGGAACGGCTGGGAAAGTGTAGTGTATATCCAGAAAAAGAGAGAGAGAGGGGGGGGGAGGGAACTTGTTTGTTGCAATTACAACTTCAGTGTCCTGTTTTCAGTTCTATACAACTAATCTTTCTCTTTCTATTGATACACAGGTACCACCAGTAATGCAAAGATGTTCCATTGACTGCTGTTAAATTACAAACTACCATTATTAGCATTTTTACTGTTTTTCCAATGGACATAGGAAAAAACTCAATTTCCCAAAAAGCTCCCCATCTCATTTCAAGACCAAAATCTCATGATCCCTAGCCATCATCATTACCCAGGGTATAGATTAAACCACAATGTGCCTGAACAATAAGGATCAACTCAGACTGCCTGATATTCAGCCCTAGGTTATCATTACTGTGTACTTCCAGCAAGGTTTTAATGCTGCAAGAAGGTAAAGCACTTGCAGTATCCAACTATGCATGTTCATGTTTCACAAGCGCACATATTGCCATTGGCCACATTAAGAACTCTCCCTATACACAAGGAGATGTGCAATAAACTAAATTAGATGAAGCAAAGCCAGGAAGATCCTACATTTCTCCATTAGTAGAGAAAATTCACAAATGAGCCTCATTACCTGATGGAAGAAGCAGCAAACACTAATTTCTCCCAACCCAAGACAGTATGTATCTTTTCTTTAAAACAACAACAACAACAACATAGAGGGCAACAGTTAGAAAGGGCTGGCAGTATCCCTTGGGTGATGCTTTCAGATTATAGCGGCTTCAGTTGGGCTTGAGAGATATAGACAGTAAACACTCTATTATCACTCACCCTGTCTAAAATATCCAGACTCTTCTCCCCACCCACCCCAAACTAGAGTTGCCAACAACCCTATAGTATTGGAGGTTTAATGTATCGAAATCGGCAGTGAAAGCTTTTCAGGGCATGGAGGTAGATAAAATCCTCTGGCAAACAGCATGGCATTAAGCCTCCATTAAAAAGACAGGGCTCTTTCTTTTCCTCCAGGTAGCTGACAACCCCAGCCCATTTCTTAAACAATTGTTTTTAGTCACTTTTCTCAAGGAACAAAACAAAGGGGGGAAAATCACTGTGTCTAGAGACAACATATTTAAAACTATCATCATATTCAACAGCCCAGACACAAATAAGTTCATAATACTCATACAAATGACATGTGATAATAAAAAACAAAAACATTTTTTTGAGATTGGGAAGATTGTTCTATAGGTGTGTGGCAGACACCCAGAACACAATGTTGCCAACTGTGCCACTCTAAGAGAGGGTCATTCAATGTATTGGTCTGAGGCATAATTGAGGTAGAAATGGTTCTCCAGATAGATGGGTCCAGGTCATGAAGGGTATTAAACTTGAACAGCATCACTTTAAATTGAAACTAGACGCAACTAGCAAGCCCGTGGAGCCATTTAATAAGCAGCACTGGGACTCACGAAAACTCATACCCTGCCAGAAATTTTGTTAGTCTTTAAGGTGCTACCGGACTACTGCTCTTTTCTACTGTTAACAAGTGGACAAGCACATTTTTAGTTGTCTTCAAGGATGGCCCCACAGATAATATGTTACAATAACCCACCCTAGAGGTTACAGAACCTTTAGCAGAACAAGGTCAGCCCTGTTCAGGTGGCTTGAAAACTTAAAAGTCTTTTTTTTATAATAATTTTATTGGTTTTTATAATACAAATTTTCCATGATAGTAAACAACAATAAAAGCAATATGAAATTCAAAATCAAAATTCTAACTCTATGTTGTTATAATTTCTTGAATTCATAACAAAAAAAAACAAATTAGAGGAAAATTTATGACTTCCCCATCACCTCTCTCCGCCTCTTAATAAAATATTCATCCCATCGTAGAAAACTTAAAAGTCTGATGTAAATGGAAAAGTCAAACTTTGACTACAGTTGCCAGCTGGCTAGGATGTCCTAGCCATTTAATAGCTTAATGTGTAGAAATGGACAGTTGAGCTTTTTGTGGCATGCTAGTAAATATCACCATCTGGTAGTCACTGCAGATCAATCTGATATTAAAGGATCAGCTAAAAGGACCAGTTTAAAATTTGGCAACCCTGACTCTGACAATGCTGTTACATGCTTTTCCAAAACCAAGCTGATAAGACTTCTAGTCTTCTGGCAGATCTGCCCTTATGCCACCCAACAAAGCCAAACCATCCTACCAATTTTCCCCACTAGCAATATGACTGTCTTGCCTGTATTCAAGCTTCATCTTTTTCCTCATCCACTTGACCACAGGAGAAACTGCAACTTTGGGGGGGGGGGTAATCAAAGTAATATACAAGCTCGGTGTCATCAGTACATTACTTCCAGTTTGACAGAGATGTGGGCAGCCAATGTTAACACCGCTAACTATGTGCTACTTTATGAATTCAAATGAACAGATGGATCAACTGCCCCACCCAGTATTTCAGCACCCCTACAGTCACATCAATAGCAGGTATCCTAAGCTGTCAAGGCTGACAGTCCCTTACAAAAACCTCTTTGGTGGAAGCCAGTATTAGTATATAGATGGACTAATGAATTTTGAAGGACAGACTCCTTCCATATGTGCCTGTGCGCCAACTACACTCATCAGACAGCTATCAGTTGGCTATATGGTGGCCCGTCTTTTCCAAAATGGGCCTTTTCCATCATGGCTCCAGCTCTGTGGAATGGGCTCCCTAAAGATGTGAGGGGACCCCTCATTGGAGATCTTCAAGAGGTGCTGCTAGGGCAGCCTGCTTGCCAGGGCTTTTTGGGGAGGGGTTGAATGGCAGGCATCTTTTAAAGGGGGAGGGGGGAACGATTTGGGGTTAGCTATTTTATTTTTGGCTTTAACTGAAAATGTTTTTACACTATTATTGTAAGATGCCTTGAGATATGAGGAATGGCGGGATATAAATGTTAATAAACAAATGCACAAATATCTAGGTGCTGAAGTCTTTAGTACAATCTCTAGCAAATGGCCTCAAAAAGACCGTGGTCAATGATTTATATATGAAAGTGATCAGTCAAACATCAAAAAAACTTTCAACTAGACTTCGGTTTCTGCTCTGAACACTAAAAAAATAAATCAGACCTTGTCAATAGAAACCATCTTCCTTGATCACCTAATTCCATTTCCATTTTAACTAGATAACACCCTTAATGCTCCAAATGTAGAACAATATTAATACCAGTGATGTATATTTGTGGACCATGCCAATTCACAATGAAAATAGAGGATCCCTGCAAACCAGTACTAAAATAGCTAGTAGTTAAAAATAATTAAATATTGACATATTCTGTAGTATTTTGTACTCTTCAATAAAACTATTAAAATTTAAAAAAATAATTAAATCCATAAATGCTTGTCCTGATCATACCAGGCAAGACTATAGTGAGGTGGACAAAGCATACAACTTTCATAAGTCTGCCACACATCCTAGCTAGCCAGAGAGTCAAAGTTCAATAATCTCTTTGTTCAGCAACAGCTCTATGAATAGAGAAAGAATCCTGCTGTTCAGCCTCCTAGTCTACTATATAATGCTTTGTAGTCTCATGCGGAAAATCTTGGTTCAATCACCTATCAGTCTTTGCTTCCAATACCAGCTGGGTATGGGAGATGTACAGATGTAGTTTTCATGGCTCCTGGGAAGGCAGAGGGCATCAATGAATTGGACAATTACTTTAGAAGAGTTAAGGAGCTCTACCAAGAGAATTCCATGGATGGTTCACCTTCTACCAGAAGAATAAAGGCAAAATATTGACTTCCAAAGTGTAAAGCAAGAAGTGTATCTTTATGATTCACTGTAATTATGACTGGTACTTATATGCATGATCTAAATCATAATACTGATTGGCAAGGCATTTTAATGGCTTGAAAACCTGTCATTGTTGCGATGAACATCTTATAAGAGAAAAAATATTGACATTGGTACTATGCCAAGATTAATAATTTACCTGATTCAAAGTAACTTGTTCCTGGGAGGAAAAATTGTGGAAATTGAGAAGTAAGCCCCATAGCATTACTGTAGTAACACCAAACCCTGATCTCCAAAATCCATTTTCTCTGGGGGTTTTCCAAAGTTCATTCAAAACAAATGTTGCAAGTCTAATTGTCAAGAAAAGACCACATTAAAGCTATAGGAGTAAAATATCTAGCAGACTATAAAAATTACATTCCTCTTTTCCCTTCCCCTCTCAGACCACCATCAGTTCTAATCAAAGCAAAATTCACCGTAAAATATCACTTGGGTGCAAAGGTGCAATGTAGAATTAAACTGTTAGCAATGAGCTAAAAACCAACAGCACTGCATGGTTTTCTGTCAACATGACAACCTGCCCAAGCAATCTGTTCAGGCCTTTGAAAAGAGATAAGAAGAATGCACATGATCAGTCATGCGAATGAGGGGGACACAAAGAATTCAAAGGTCAACAAGTAAACTTCAACAATCAGGAAGTGTTCAATGGTGAGATTAAATTAGTTTAAGAATGCAGAAATCAGTGGTAAAAGATTTAGCACACTGTCAAACATTTAAATTCCATATTGAACATTTGAGTTTTCCCACTCATTTTGCTTTATCAACAACAGTTCACTAAAATTTAATTACAAAGATGGCAATGAAACAATGTCAGTATGTGATGTAAGTTATCCAGTAACATGATCAGTTAATTGAAGGTTAACAATTACAATAATATCTTCAGAAGTTTTTAGCCACTCATAACAAAAACCTTTGTTCCAGGTGTAACCCATGCCATAGTCCATACATGCCATGTCCAAGATGGCACCATGGTGGGAGCTCTGAGTTAGAGCTCCTGCCCCGTTGGTATTTCCCCCCAATTTTTAGGATTTACAACAATTAATTTTAACAATACTTGATTCTTTGCTGTCTTGGGAGGTTGTGGTGAGCCTCTAAGCCTTAACCTGGAAAGTAGAAGCTCTGGGGAGGGGCTGTGGCTTAGTGGTAGAGCATCTACTTGGCATGCAGACGGTCCCAGGTTCAATCCCTGGCATCTCCAGTTAAAGGGACTAGGCAAGTAGGTGATGTGAAAGATCTCTACCTGAGACCCTGGAGAGTAGCTGCCAGTCTGAGTAGACAATACTGACTTTGATGGACCAAGGGTCTGCTTCTGTATAAGGCAGCTTCATGTGTTCATGTGTACAGGGCATAAAGTAGCTCGGTGATCTCACAGCCTTTTTACAGCAGCATTTCCATTCTGCTGAAGAAGGCTGGATTTAAGGTGGCCCTGGAGTAAAGCCTTTGATTGAGGGAGCCAGGGTTGGGCCTTGGTGAGAGGAGGGGTCGGCCCTAGGGTTCCTCCACAGGCGGTGGGCTATATATCCAGGTCCACTGTGTTGACGGCAAGCTGAAGAATCCTCAGGCAGCTTTGAGTGTTCTGTGGCTGCAGGAGCTGAATCATCTTGCAGCCAGGAAGAGCTGAGGGTTGCTGGAGGGAACTTGGCTGCTCAGCGGACCTCAGGCAAACCTGGCAGGCCTCAGGTGGCCTCAGTGAGCTTCGTTGGACCTTGGGTGGTCTCAGACAGCTTCAGGTGTCCTCAGGCGGCCTCAGTGGACTTCAGCATGCTGGGATGGATAGGAGCTTTCGAGGTGAACCCTGTGAACCTTGGACTCTCCAGAACCACAGTTCCCAGGTTAGAGCCTTATGCTGGCCACTTATTCCATCCACTATACCATCTATTAAGACTTTTAGGATCACCAAAACTGCTGAGTTGAATTATTAGTTTTTACAGTTAGTTTATATCCCTTGTGTGTGGGGTGCCGCTGGGTGTGATCCCCTCCCCAATGTTATTTAACATCTACACACACACCCTCATCCAGCTAGTCAGAAGTTTCAGGCTGGGCAGTCATCAGTGTGCTGATGACACCCAGCTTTACCTGTTGATGGACAGCTAGCCCAATACCACACCAGACACACTGGCCTGGTGCTTAGAGGCTGTGAAAAAATGGTTGAAGCAGAGTTGACTGAAGCTAAATCCATCGAAGATGGAGGCTGGGCCAGGGCAGTCCGAAGGCTGTGCACCAGTTCCTGGCTCTTGATGGCGTGGGATTAACACCTGCTTCCACCATCAAGAGTGTGGGGGTGATTGTAGATTTCTCCTCATCAATGGAGGCCCAGGTCACAGCAGCCATCAGGGCTGCTTTCCACCATCTCCCCCAGACTAGGTAGCTGGTGCCTTACCTCTCCTACCCAAACCTGGCCATGGTAATCCATGTGACAGTTACCTCCAGACTAAATTACTGTAACTCGCTCTACATAGGGCTGCCCTCGAGACTGATCCGGAAGCTCCAGACGGTTCAAAATGCTGTGGCGAGGGTCCTCATGGGGACCCTGTTGAGAGCTCACATCTAGCCAGTGCTCCCACAACTGCACTGGCTCCTGATGGAGTACCGGTTCAGGTTCAAGGTGCTGGTTTTAACCTTTAAAGCCTTACACGATCCAGGACTTTTGTATCTGTGGGAACATCTCTCCTGGTACACCCCCCCCCCAGAGAGCACTGCGCTCGTCAAACACCAACTTACTGGTTGTCCTCAGCCCAAGAAGTGTCTGGCTGTCTTCAACCAGGGCCAAGGCTTTTTCAGCCCTGGCCCCAGCCTGGTCGTACTCCCTCTCTAATGAGACCATGGTCCCGAGGGATCTAACACAGTTCTGGAAGGCCTGTAAGACCAAAATGTTCCACCAGGCCAATGGTTGAGAACAGCAACAGTTTCCATCATGGCTGACCTCCCTCCCCTCACTTCTTTCTTTCCATCTGATCTTTTACAGTCCCAATTGCTTTCTCTAGGCAGGTTCCTGGTCCTGTGTTCAGATAGTTGAGCACCTATTGTTTTAAAATTTGAAATTAGCCATTTTAACTAGGATTGAATTTTCCTGTATATTTATTGTATATATTGTTTTTATCTGATGTAAACCACTCTGATCCCGGCCTTGGCCAGGGATAGCGGGCAGGCTACAAATCCAAAAATAAATAAATAAAATGACACATCGCTTGAGCCAGCAATATATCTTAAATAGTGATTAGAAAGAGGGGGACCAAGATGACCAGGAAGATTTTTAAAAAGAGCAACTCTAATCCATATCTTTAAAAAGCCATTCCTGACACCAACTCTTGGGAAATTCAAACACGTTGGAGTAAGTGCCAGGTCAAACAATATTATGCAAACAAATCAATACAACTGCTTAAGCTCTATAAGTATAGGGTCATCCGGTGTACTACCTGATAAATTGGCAAAGTAATGCAATCGCCAAGTTTTTAGAACACTCATGAACCAAAAATCTAGCCACAGGAATACGTGTATCAGTCACTGAGTTTAAGGAGCTACAAAAAACAGTATCAAAGCTTGTGAATTCCATCCACAGAACAATTTGAGACCTTGGGGTAACTATTTTACAGTAGAGTTTCATGGCAACTACTCTCATTCTGATATGCAATGTACCCAGTAACTACTGAATCAATTAACTAGGAGCATTACCCCCCTTTAAATGTATACCCAGCACCAATGCTATTTCATATCATACACAACTTACTTCCTAATTAAAGATCCTACAGACTGGCGTTCCAAGAACCAAGTCACTATTTACTATCCTATATCAATCATCTTGGATATTCATGAACACCTCATTTGGTTTTAATTACAGAAACCTGAAACGAGACCTTTACTGTCTTTGATACTGTACTTTATATGTTGGCATTTGAATAACAAAACTACTGCAAGCACATTCAGAGGTGTAGAAGTTAAATAAGTGCACCTGAACAGGGATATTTGCTCATTGCTTGCAGTGTGTTTAGCAGTTGCAATCAGCACAATTTTAAAAAAGTCTGCCTGTGTTCAAACAATTCACTTGTATTCAATTGTGTAAAAAAATGCTTGAGCAATTACACAGTACTGTTTTCCCACAGCTTTCCTCAACCACCTTGTCATTGTGACCACCTACCCATCTGCTGTTTACTATATTATTTAAATATATATAATGTTTACAGTTACTAGGGTAGTTCCTATGCCTAGCTTACCACTTAATCAATCTAAGTCTGAACCTTCCTCTTATGTGACTCTTCCTCTAACATAAATTGAAGGAAGTCTTCGAACTTTGAACAGGTGCAAAGCTGCCAAGCATGCTGCTCGATTCAAACTTCACCTCAATAATTTTGTTTGATATAGTGAGCGGCTTGACAAATGTAAAGGAACGGTTCAAGCACATCAGGTCTGAATGTCTTGTGTTTTTTCCAAAAAATTCCACACCTGTAATCCAGAGCCACAAATACTACACTTGATTATTTTTACTAAATTTTGCTACTGTAGCCTTCTCTTCTTTCTCAGTCCACTTCTTCCTTCGTTAATTTTGGAGAGCCGGATTATGTTGGTGGGTACTCTCAACAAATGCATTTTAAAGTAACCAAACACATGTGCTATATCCCCACATTTGTGTGCTGATGCTAAACCAATGGTATTTATTCATCATTAGTGAGTTTTCCAGCTGTATAAAATATATTAATTGCATATTCCCATTTCAAAATGCTAGATGCCATGTACCTGCCACAGCCACTACCGTATATACTCGGGTATAAGCCGACCCGAGTATAAGCCGACCCCCCAAATTTGAGGCCAGAAAAGGGAATTTCTTATTGACCCGCGTATAAGCCGAGGGGCAATAAGAAATTTCCTTTACCGGCAATGCTGCGCTCTAAAATGCCGGCCGCCATTTTAGAGCGCAGAGCCCCTGCCCCATGTCGCCCTCCCGCCACCTCCCAGGCCCTCCCGCCCCACCCCACCCCAACCCCAGTGCCATCCAAGGGGGGAGGGGGAAGAGCCCCTGAACCCCCTACTTACCGGGAGACGCGGCGAATCGGCGGCGTGGCCTTCCTGGGCCGGCAGGAGGCCTTTCCAGGCCCCTGCCGGCCGGAGGAAGGCGCTTGGGCGCGTGGGTGGGGGCGGCGCAGCCGGCAGGAGCCTCCTGCCGGCCCAGGAAGGTCCCTGCCGGCAGAAGAAAGGCGCCCGGGCGCCGGCGGAGCAGCCGGCAGGGACCTCCTGCCGGCCCCTCCAGGCCCCTGCCGGCAGGAGAAAGGCTCCCGGGTGCCTGGGCGGCGGCAGAGCGGCCAGCAGGGACCTTCTGCCGGCCAAGGAAGGACCCTGCCGGCAGGAGAAAGGCGCCCGGGCGGCGGCAGAGCGGCCAGCAGGGACCTCCTGCCGGCCCCTCCAGGCCCCTGCCGGCAGGAGAAAGGCTCCCGGGCGAGGCGGAGATGGCAGCGGTAAGTTCCTCCCTCCTCCCCTCTCCTACCGTATTGACCCGTGTATAAGCCGAGTTCGGCTTTTTCAGCCCTTTTTTTGGGCTGAAAAACTCGGCTTATACACGAGTATATACGGTATTTTCAGGAAGGGAGTCTGAAGAACCAAGTCAAATTGAGGTGATGAGCAATGAAGTTCTAGATCAGGGGTGTGCAAACTGCAGCTCCCGAGCCGCATGCGGCTCTTTGGCCCATTGAGTGCGGCTCTCCGAACTTGGTTCGGAGCCCCTGCTCTCGCGCCCGATCACACTGGCAGCCGGGCTGCGGAGCCGGAGCGCCTGAGAGAGAGCGCGAGCATGAGAGAGGAGGTGAGCGGGCGCGCTGTCTCTCCCCCCCCCCCACCGTGAAGAATGGCCAGGTCCCCCTTTCCCTTGCCCTCAATGGTTGGGAGGCTAAAGCCTCCCCTCCCCATTAGCCGCGTGATTGCTGGGTGGGCGGCTCAGCGGTTCCTGCCCCCCGCCCGCCTATCAGCTGTTGGGCGGGGCGGGCTTCCTTTGGTAGACCTGGCCTCCGGCTGAGTCCCATTGGGAGGCCATGTCTACCCACTGGCTTTCTTGGCGGTAGACCTGGACTCCGAGGAGGAGAAAAAGTCCTCCTTCAGAGGCCAGGTCTACCCATTGGCTTCTATGGGCCTCTGGAGACCAGGTCTACTGCCAAGAAAGCCAATGGGTAGACCTGGCCTCCCAATGGATCTCAGCCGGAGGCCAGGTCTACTAATAGGCTTTTATGGTGGTAGACCAGGCCTCCAGACGAGGCCTCCAGACGGGGAGGAGGAAATGGCAGGGATTTACTATTTAATTTTTATCAATAAATAAGATCACTATTAAGTATGATATCAAGTTTTATTCAGTGTACCTACAGTTTAATTAAGACTTAAAACTTTAGTTAAAGTTTATTAAGTTAATAAACAGTGTACCTACCTATATAGTTTAAGAAATTTGGCTCTCAAAAGAAATCTCAATCGTTGTACTGTTGATATTTGGCTCTTTTGACTAATGAGTTTGCCGACCCCTGTTCTAGATCTATTGGGGAAGTTAAAAACTGATAAGCCTCCAGTTCAATGCTGGTAAGTATACATTGGGACAAAAAATCCCAGCTTCAAGTATAGGCTAATGGGGTCTGAACTTGCTGAGACTGAGAGAGGGAAAGATCTTGGGGTTGTAGTAGATAGCTCAATGAAAGTGTCAACCCAGTGTGGTGCAGCAGGGAGAAAGGAACATTAGCTTTACACATTGCGAGCATAACATTATTCTTGGCAGCCACTTATTTTGGATGAGAGACTTTAGTTGTTAGAGTGGGTTGCAGATAATACCATCTTAGTCATCTATAATAAGTTGTTTGTATTAGTGGCTTAGGATAGTAACATTTATTGTGTTAGACATAGGAATATTTATTGTCATATTGAATTTGTAGAAGTGTATGTATTAATGCTTACATTGTTATTCAACAATACATTTGAAAATTGGTATAGTATTCCATTATTTTTGTTGTTTTGAATATTGGGATCTTGTGCTGCTTCTTGGGTTGCAGCAGGGGGAAAGGCAAACTCTGTGTTAGGGATTAAGTCAAAAGGCTGGCAAGAAGGAAGGAAGGCCCTTAAGGAGGGGTCAAACTAGCGTGAACGGTCTTGCATTATGCCAGACTGCCCACAGCTGGCCTGACCTTCGGCCAATCAGGAGTATTGCTAAGACATGTGACCACATACTTCTGCAGCTACCACATATTCACAGTCAAGCACCTCACCCACACCCAGGGCTCCTTGTGCTTATGATATGAAATATGAGTGCAGAACTCCCTCTGGGTCTCTGGTCTTGAAGTTCCCAGGCCCAAGATCTCACTTGCACCTGTGTCTGACTCTATCCCATTCCTATTTCTCTTGAAACTGCAAGTCATTGTGACATTAATTTCACTGAGTGGAGCCTTCAGTAACTTGAGTAGGACCAAAAGCCTGAACCACAAATTGAAAGGCCATGAAACAGCTAGACAAGGCCAGTTTATCAACAGTAATCAAGGATTTTCAGTTTAATCCACCACCACCACCCCTTCCACTCTTCTAAAACGCCACACTCAATGCCGCCACACAACTTAAGCCATGGTTGTTTTAAGCCTATTACCAAGATACACAACACTGTTTACTCAGGCACATATGCTGGTTTATCACCTGCTACTTTGTCACACTTGCGAGAGATCCCACCTACCCACTTTGCTTTGAGAACAGGAGCTCAAAAGTCAAAATATAAATGGAAAATTGTGCTGTGCATACACAGAAAGCATCCATGGCACTAAAGATCCTGGTGGAAATCACACATGAAAATTACCAGTCATTCGCTAAGCAAGAGACAGATGGCAATCAATTATTTTCATCATTTATTTACACGAATTCTTCGATATATATTTATCAGTTCCTAGCTTACATCACACGCGACAAGCCCAAGAGAGTTGCTGAGCATATTGACTCAGTTTAATTTTCAAAGGGGCAACGGCTTCAGAAAATGTGTGGTTTCAAATTTTAGAGGCTGCAATCCAGAGGTCCACTTACCCAAAAGTAAGCTCCGCTGGCTGCAGTTGTAGCAATGCATAGGCTAGCACTGCATGCTGTTGCTTAAAATGTGCATACCAAAGCCAAACTACTGACTATAACAATTTATTCGCACAAATTTTAGAAGCGTTCATTTGTTCACATTTGTAATTAAAACTGTAAAGTAAAAATGTGACTGGAGATCTTTATTGTTTAGAAGACTACACTGAATCCTTTCACATTGTTCAGGGCCGAATTGGCCATGTGAACAATATCATTAAAGAAAAGTACTGAACCCTACTTGCAGAAAACCGCAATCCTAATCAGAGTTACTCTATTCTAAACCCATTGAAATCAATGGGTGTAGACTGGAGTAACTCTGTTTAGGATTGCACTGTATCCGATAGATAAATTCAGAGTTTAAAAAACATGTTTTTATGTCACCTATAGATTTTGCCCCAGTGTTTCCAATAAGGATAAGATCCTGGGTGATGGGAAAGATCTCTGCCTAAGATCCTGGAGAGCCACAGCCAGTCTGAGTAGACAATACTGACATTGATGGACCAATAGTCTGATTTCGTATAGAACAGCTTCAATCTTCAACTGCTTAATCTAATGAATAAAATCACTATTGCATGGAGCCCTAGAGATAAGTCACCTGAACTTCAAAGTATTGAAAAACTTTAGGACAGACAAATGGGAAGTACTTCTTTACTCAAAGTAACTAAATTGTAGAATTCACTGCTGGTAAATGAAGTAAAGGCCAGGAGCACAGATGTCTTCAAAATGGGATTAGACGCATACATGGAGGAGAGGCTTATCATTAGTCATGGAGATTATAGGAAACCTCCAAACCCAGAGCCAGTAAACCTGTGAACATCACTGCTAGGAGGCAATGTCATGAAAACATCTTGTCCTCCATGGCAATTGGTTGGCCACTATGTGAAACAGGATGCTAGACTGGACTAAGACCACCCATCCAGCAAGGCCACTCTTATATTCTTAACATCCTATGCATATTTACTACCTACATTTCTAGGTAGTCTCTACAGGACTGCAGCCTAAATGATATTTACTGCAGTCCTAAACAGAGTTCAATGGACTCAGAAGGGTGCAATTCTGTTTAGGATTGCACAGGTAGTCTGCAGTTGTACATTTATATAAAAGGATTCACAGTCCAGCATGAAGACACAAGGAAACAAGCATGCCATTTTTTCATGATTTTTACACATTGTGTGTAATGTGCAAAAGCTGAACAAAAATCCCCACTAACAAAGGATATGAATAAGATTATTCTCAAATGTTACCAAAGTGCAGAACTTTATGATTGGAACTTGTGAAAACACTTTAATGCTGATGATTGAAATGTGCACAATGGAAAACCATATGCATGCATTAAAGAGTTCTGTTTACATTAAAGTATTAGTTCCGCAAAATCATAAATTTATAGGAATAATTTATCATCCCATGGTTAAATGTACATAATGTGAACATCTGCTCAAGCATTTGAGAGTAGAAGTGACTACGTCAATGGATAAGCATAAGCACCTTTAGATGATCACTTCAGTTACGTGTGACCTTTAGTATCTTGGACATCCTAGTTATATATCAATAGCAACGTGTCTAGCTATTACACTGATTATTTATATTTCGACATATTGGCCAGCTGGCCAACCAACCAAATGGCACAATTTTAATTATAGTACCAGTGGGGAAGCAAAAAGAAACTTTTAGCAGCCACAGTGAAAACAAAATAACAATGTTCTGTGTCCTGGGTGAAGATTACAAAACTTCTCTGCCAGGAGTCTATGTTCAATATTTTGCAGAACAGAATACTCACTACAAAAACCTCTAGATCCAAAACCCTACCTTCCTGCCATACATATTTACATCCCAAGAATTAGAAGTTATGGGATTTTATTTTTCCTTGTATTTAATACATAATATTGCTGCTGATCTATCGTTTAATTTTTACATGCCTCTTAGAAGCACCAGAATTTTTTTTAAAACTACATTAAATCCAGTGGGGTTAGAGAATGGAGAACAGTTGCCTTGTAACATCTACATAATCAATATACATTTTCAGACCTTGATTGAGACATAGAATATGCTCTCTGAATTCATCACATCTTTGAACTGATAGCACTTCAATCCGAATTTCACCTACTGTAATCTATAAGGATATTAACACATACACATTATCATGCTTTCAACAATTCTTCCACAAATTTAAATATGGACATAAAACTCAAGAATTCATCCAGCTCTGTCTGAAAACAATATCTGGCCACATGAAAGTTATTTGAGCCTGTAAGTAACTTCATTCTATGCCAGCCTTGCACATTGTTTTCCATTACTTTTTTTATCATTAGGAAATTGATTTTGCTGTAAGAAGGTTTTTATGACACCACTTAATCTTAGACAACCTAGTAAAATCCAGAAAACAATTACAGGCACCTTTATATAGTACAGTAATTTTGATCACTACATTAAGAAGGAAAACACTCTAGATTAAATGCCACATTTGGTAGTCCAGGAACCTCAAGAATTTGGCATTGCTCCTGAAGTAGTCAATAGTTGCAAAGCACAAATGCCCAGTTTTGACCCAGGAAGACTGGAAGGATGATTCCACCCTGAAAGCCACATGCTACTTTGCCAGCTCGACTCACAACTTCTACAGTCACATTCTAAGCAGGCTCCCAATGTTCAACATAATTTACTAGCTTGCAGTTTTCATCTCTCCTTTCTCCCCACAGTAATTGAAAATGCTCTAATTAACTGACCTACAGCATAGCACAATCAATACTTCCAGAGCACACATGCCAATGAATTTCTAAATTCAAGAAGTATTTATGTCTTTAGCTATGAAATGAATTAAAACAAACCTGCATATTAAAATGTGCAACCCACACAATTCTTTTCCCCCCACCCTAAGCAAAGAGTCTGCAATTAACTGCCAATAACATTGTCTAATGACATTTGGACACAAATATGTCATACCAAGAAAAATCTGGACTTTTACCTCTCCACAATGGGCCCCAAAGTGGCTTACATCGTTCCCCACTCCTCCAGTTTACCTTCACAACAACCCTAAGAGGTAAGTCAGGCTGAGACTGTGTGACTGACCCAAGGTCACCCAGCAAGCTTCCATAGGAGTGGAGATTTGAACTGGGGTCTTCCAGATCCTAGTCTGACATGCTAACCACTACACCACAACTCAACTTTAGCAAATTCAAAATAGAATAGTAAATTCTTGGTTTGCGCCCTCAGACAACCTAGTGTCCTCCCTACAGTAGAGCTAAACTCGAATCCAGTAGCACCTTAGGAACCAACAAGATTTTTGGGTTATAAGCTCTCAAGAGTCAAGGCTCCCTTTGTTAGCTATCTGGACCTGAATCTAGCTTTTCTACTGTATAGCACAGTCTCTTAAATTCCCTAAAATAGCTCATTCTCAAATATTTGGATACCCTAACAACCACATGCCCAGGCTTTTTCTAGACCTGACAATGCTATTGCAATATCTGTATATAGCATGACAGACGTTATCTATCATCAGCAACATAGCTAAATCAGATATCTAAATCTTTATATTGTTTGTCTGTAAATATGCACAGCAGTGTATAGCCATTAAAACAAGCTTTATAAAACCATTAACACACTGCTAATACATTAGAAAGCAGTTACAATCTAGTTAAATACTTGAAGAAGAAAAGACTTCAGCCTATAACCCTGGGAAAACCTTAAACTTTGGTTGCTGATTGTTAATCTGCCACTGTTAAAGAATGAGACAACAGGAACAACAAACTGGAATTCAGCATTTGCACAATATAGAGAATCAGTACTAACTGCTAACTATAGCAGGTACAATGCAATGCTAAGGGGGGACATCAAAATTAAGAAACTAGTAAAGCCAAATACAGACAAATTATTACCTGGGGCAAATAGCTCAAAGAAGTAGCAGATACTTTCCCTTCCTAAGAATCTGTTGGAAACTTTGTAACATGTTTTCTAGCAATAGTTAATTCTGCACATCTGTTCTCCTCACTTTTGGCTTCAAACTCCCCTTCACCCTCACACTAAAATAAGAGAAATTAAGATCTTCAGACGCTCAGTCAAAGTGTTTGCTTACAACAGTGTAACCTAATGGATATATGAAGGCAGAATTGCTGATGTACCATTTGTACATCTACAGCCATCAGAGCTTGGACTTTTTAGATACTGTAGGGTCAAATTACTCCCTTGTATGAGAATTCAAGGAGTGCACCGTCAATACAAAGCCACTCTGCTGAAAGGTAGTGCAGCCTAACCCAAGAGATTCATTCACTTTCCACATAGGGAAGGACTGATGAAAAGCTGTCAAAGTAAATCTATGCTCACTTTTTGGATGGTTTAACATCAATGGAGCATGCAAACACCCCAGGATGGCTCATAAGCTTAGTCGTGCGTGAAGTTCTCCCTAATATATTTTAATTATGAATCTGTTTTAATTGTAATCAGATTAAGCCACCGGAAAACGGTGTAAATTGGAATTTTCTTTAATTGCTAATGGAGCTTTTCAGCAATTTCTAACCACATGCCTGGTTAGGAAAGGAACTGGTAGACACCAGCCCAAGTTTGACATTCTCTAGAAATCAATGCTGTTTCTTCGACAACACAGTTCAGCTCTTATTAACAGCCCAAACTCACTCGAATGCAAGAGGCAAATTCTAGCCCTGGGGGTTTCATCTTTGCTAATTAGCATAAAGGAATGTTGAACATACAAGTCCAAGGAACACAATAGAAATGCTTTCCCAAGCGCTGCCCAGCAGATCTTCAGAGGACAATGCATACACACAAACATGCAAACATTGAAACACCGCCACTGAGGTTTTCCAGCCAGCTCAGTCTCTGTGAAGCAGCAGCTCCAGCTCCAAGACAAGGCTAACTAGAGGATTTCAGTCAAGGCTAACTAGAGGATTTCCATCAGAATATATATTTTCAGGGCTGGAGCTCACCCTCTGAATACGATAACTACAAACAAGAACATGTGCAGAGTTTTGCTTTTTTTCCCATTCACTGCTGAGTAACCACAATGACATAGCTCTAGCATCCCAGGAGGAAAGCTCTAAATTAGATCCCACTTTCTAATCAAGTTTCCAGTCAGATTCGTTTTAGGAATTAGGTACATCCTTACCATTTAGCTATCCTATCAGTGCAATCCTATACGTGTTCAACAGTGTTTACTTTCAGGTTGTTGTGTTTAGGATTGCAGCCTCATGTGTCACTTTTTAAGAAAGTGTCAAATGTTCCAGAAAGGGGCAAGAAGGCAAGGAAACAAACAGACGAAGAGTTTTTTTTCCCCTTCCCAACCTATATTACCATGGTGTTATGGTCTGTTATTAATTAGGAGGCAGCTTGAAAGAAAGAAAGAAAAGGCTGGTCTCCAAGAGACAGAAGGCGCATGCACTTTCAGAATCATTCCCTACCCAGCAGTGATTTCTGGTTCCCCAAACTTAAGGAACTGCTAGTCGCGGACTGGAAAGCCAGATCACTTTTTCCCCAAAACCCGGGCAGGAGAACTTGACTGGGAGAGATGCGCCGCGCTCTCCGCCCGTTGAGCTGTTGGCTGACCCCCTAGCGAGGCGGCAGCGGCGCCAGCCAACTAACTTGACAGCAGGGACAGTTCAGCTAACCGCCGGGGCCCCTCCACGGCACTGGCGCAGGGTCTCCAACGACACACACACACACACACCCGAGTGGGAGGGAGGGAGGGAGCTGGGACGAAGCTCCCAACCCTGAAACCCGGGAGCAAACCGACAGCCCGAGCCCTCCGCCTACCTGTCATCGTAGCAGAAATCCGCGCCGAGCGTGTTCAGGTAGAGGACGAGCCCCAGCGCGCCGCTCACCAACTCCGCGATCATCTCTCCGCCGCCGCCCCCCGACCGCGCCAGGCATCCGCCGCGCGCGCCTCCCCTCCGGCCACTGGGGCTCGGCCGCTCGGCCAGCGCCTCCGAGCGCCCGGCGTCGCCGCCGCTCCCTTCCACACCCACCCCGCCGCCCGCCCGCCCGCCCGCCCTCGGCCAAGCAGTCGGTCAGTCGGCGGCGGCCGCTTGTATTGTGGCGTCCGCTCCCTTTACCCCATGACTGGCCGGGGCTGGCCCCGGAGAGCCGCTGGCGCGCTGCGCTCCGCCCCGACGGGCCGCTCCCCCGTCCCCGGGGCGCCGCTCCCCGTCTCCACCGCCGCGCTGCCCGGAGGCCCCTTCGCGGCTGAGCGGAGAGCGCCACTGCCCAGGCTCCGAGGGCGCCCGCGTGGGGCTCGCCGAGCGCCCATCGCGCTTGCGTGCCGCCCCGCCCCTTTTCCCCCCTCTTTCTCCTCCCCTTCGCCCCGCCCCTTCCTCCGCCCCTCGCTCCGAGGGGGCTTCCCGCCCTCCGCCTTTCCCTTTCAGTTTCGCCCGGGGACCCGCTGAAGCGGGTGGGTCGGCGCTGGGGGAGAGCCCCGGGCTGGAACGGGGCCGGGAAGGAGGAGGAGGAGGAGAGGGGGGTCGAACATGGGGAGGGAGGGGCGCAGGCCGGCCGGCCTCCCGCCTCCGCGACCAGCCCGGGTTTTGCTGCTGACCCTCGCTCAGGAGGAAACGTCAGGTGGAAACGTCCAGCCCTTTGTGAGGGGAGGAAGCCGCCGCCGCCGCTGCCTTTGTTCGGCCCGCCTGCCGTGGATATTCCGCGGGCACCCCCGGACCTCTTTTTTTCAAAAGAAGAATGGTCTGCGGATGCCACACGTGGAGGCGGCTTCATGTGAAGCAAGCTTGCGCTTGGGTGTTAAAAAAAAACAAAACAACTTTAATACAAGCGTCCAGAAGGGAGGTGCGCGCGGACAACTCCCTTGGGAGGAATTGAAATGATTGCTTTCTGGAAGCAAAAATGACTGGAAGGCAGTGTGTGTGTGTGTGTTACAGAATTAAACACACACACACACACGGGGTTTCTAGGAGGCGTGGTAAACAATACGTTTTACAGATGACCTTAAATGGGGTATTCGCAGTGGGTCGCCGTGTTAGTCTGTCTGCAGTAGTAGAAAAGGGCAAGAGTCCAGGAGCACCTTAAAGACTCACAACAATATGTCCTGGTAGGGTAGGAGCTTTTAATGGGGTATGGTAGGCTGGAGCTCGTACTGATCTTTCAAAACAAGGCTTGTTTGGGGGGGAGGAGATTTTTCCGCTTTTTCTCCCTTTTCGGTGAACCAGCCATCGGCAATAAAAGGGTTTCTTCAAGTGGCACAGCAAGCCAGACTACAGGAGCGCGACGTGCCCAGCTGTGTGCTCGGAATCCAGAAGCTTTTAACAAGTCTCTTCCCCCCATGATTATTTAACACAACCCCCTCCTGACTTGCGAGGCATTAAGCACATTAGGGCCTTTTCAAGGCAGTGCTTTAAATGCTCTTGTGAAGCAGGAATGTCACCAATTCCCCCCTGCTGCTTTCAGTTAGTTCCAATGGCTTCAACGTGTCATCACCAATTGTGGGTAATTTTAGATGTGGGGGTGTGCCATGCTGTATTAAAACACAGAGGTCCCTCGGTGGATTATACTGGCTTCTAGGGAATGACTGTGTTAAATGTATCTGGTCTTCAACAAGAAGAATGCTAATTTAGGATAGGTTAAAATAGGGTACCTTGTCAGTTTCATAGGCACAGCTAACACACATTAATTTGTTCTATTCTACTATTCTGTTCTTTCTTCCAGAAATAAATTTATTCAGTTAAAACCATCCACTAATCACTTTTCTACAGAATGATAACACACAGCAAAAGAGAAACAAAGAACATAAGAAGAGCCCTGCTGGATCAAACCAGTGGTCCACCTAGTCCAGCATTCTGTCTCACATAGTGGCCAACCAGTTACTTTGGTCAAAAATATCAAAAGACTTAAGGTAACAGTTCAGGCAAAATATTCTGGAGAGTGAATCCTCACAATCCCAGGGTGAGTAGCCACCAACAGTCCCTTTACTAACTCTCCAGCCAGAGACCAAGGGACAGAGTTACCCTCCTGGGTGTTAGTCAAGGTGGGATGCTTGCAAGCTGAGTTCCAAAAGCAATTGGTCTGGTAGCTGTAACCAACGAAGACCAAAGTACGAGATTTAGATGGAAGCCCCAAAACCTAAGAACACCACTGGGTATAATTAATAAGGTATATTAAATGTGCAGGAATATACAAATATAAGAACAGTCAACAGTAAGGAGACATTAATAAAGTCTAAAGAGCTAATCTAAAATATTTATACAAGTGGTTCTTGTGGGTTATTCGGGCTGTGTAACCGTGGTCTTGGTATTTTCTTTCCTGACGTTTCACCAGCAGCTGTGGCAGGCATCTTCAGAGGAGTAACACTGAAGGACAGTGTCTCTCAGTGTCAAGTGGGTAGGAAGAGTAATATATAGTCAGAAAGGGGTTGGGTTGAGCTGAATCATTGTCCTGCAAAAAGTATCAAAGGTAATGTGCTAATCATTGTCCTGTAAGTATCAAGATAATGTGCTAATGAGGGTGTGGTATGTTAATATGGAACCATTGTATCCTGAAGTGATCTGATAATCTGCATGGCTATTGTTGACTGTAGTCTTTGTTAGTCTGGAGGTTTTCAGGACAGGAAGCCAAGCCTTATTCATTCTTAAACTCTCTTCTGTTAAAGTTGTGCTGATGTTTATGAATTTCAATGGCTTCTCTGTGCAATCTGACAAAATAGTTGGTAGAATTGTCCAGACTTTCAGTGTCTTGGAATAAGACCCTGTGTCCTGTTTGTGTCAGTCCATGTTCAGCCACTGCTGATTTCTCAGGTTGGCCAAGTCTTTATACAAGCTTTGGTTCTCTAATCTAGATGTTACCTGATCAGACTGAGACACAGAGTCCAAGCCGTAGGTGTTCCAGCCATACAAGGCCCAACCTGGCTCAAAGTTGTCAAGAATCAAGAGGTATCCAAACTAGACAGGTACAAAACTAGAATGAATGATCTTCCTTTATTCCAAACTGCCAGCAGTTAGCATGATCCTAGTTAACCAATCAAATGTGTTGCTAGCCGGGTGACTTGACCAATCAGGTGTGTTGCTGGACATGTGACCACATACTCTGCAGCTGCACGTAGGCACAATTAAGTAAACCACCTTTTCCCATCCAAGGTTTCTTCTGCTAATAAGATGGAATGTGGAGGCAAAACTACCTTCTGATCTTCTGGCCTTGAAGCCCCTAGGCTCCAATGATCTCACTTGCACCTGTGTCTAACTCTCATTTCTTCTCTCTTTCTCTCTGAGACTGCAAAATCATTAGGTTCCCAGAGAAAGGTCTTTTATGATTCTGCTAGGCCCAAATCCTGAAACAATGGTTTGAAAAGCCAAGAAACTCTTAGGCAAAGACAGTTGTTGTTTTTTAACCAGGCCCACAATACGGCATAGAGGCCAAAGCCTTCCCCTGATGTTGCCTTCTGCACTTGCCAGAAAATATAGTTACATAGAGTTTAAACAATTTGTACCAGCAAACTATCTGGAAAATCTTGTAATCCCGAAAACAAGAACAGCTTTCATTCAGGCGCGTTTTAACATTCTACCCTCTGAGCTGCTAAAAGGGAGATATCAAAAAAACCTCTGTATTCAGGATGGAATTGCCCTTGTGGCAGTAAGCAAGTGGAATCAATAGGGTATGTTCTTTTACGCTGTCCTTTTTATGAGACGAGCTGATTTTTCCCATTTTATGAAAATTCCCCAGAAGATTGAAAAATCTTACCTTATTCTTCTTCTAGCAAATAAATATAGACAGATCACAGAGAAGGTAGCAAAATTTTGCACAGCAGCAAGATCTATTTGTGCTTCATTGGGGAGCTATTTTTGTTTTATTGCACTAAATTATGTAAATTTTATTTGAGATTTTAGTATTTGTAAACCATGGAAATGATTGTATTTTGGAATTACTGTGAATTCTTTGTGTTTTAATTATGCTGTTCGTTGACTGTGATTATAAATGCTTGTACTTGCCTTCTGCACTGGTATACTAGCTCTGAATGTCACCATAGCTAGTGGCCATTGATAGACTTGCATGAATCTGTCTAATCCCCTTTTAAAGTAATCTGTGCCTGTGGCCATTGATACATCCTCTGGCAGAGAGTTCCACTTTTTAATCAGTTGTTGAATTTTAAAAGTATTTTCTTTTGTCTGCCCTGCCTCTACTACCCATCAGCTTCATTGGCCCCCACCACTGGAGGGAGAAATAGAGAGCTACACCAGTGCCTTACCTGGAAACCAGGAGCCATAGTGATATAAATCAATACCTGTTGGACATCTCTATTTTCAGCACAACGTGACTGGATTGTTATATGGTTTTTCTGGATGCTAGGATATTAATTGTTAGGTACTGGGGAGGTTTATTAGTAGCAATTGGGAGAAATCATTGCCTTGGAAAGGATGTTTGATGAATGCACTGTTCCAGTGCAAATGGGAGTCAATTTGGAAGGAAGTAAGATTTATCATTAATGGCCAGTCTGGCAAAGATGTTTGCTGCCTGTCTAACCTCATGAGAGTTGATGAAACAATGGGCCCCTGTTTCCTTCATGTCTGTACTGATATAGTATACCAGATCAGTGAAGCACAAAACTGCACACCTCTATGAGATGTTGCAGGAAGAAGAAATTGACCTAGCTTGCATAAAAGAAAAATTGCTGGAAGAAAATGATATAGTGTGTCCCGTATAACGCCCCCTGGTTATGCGGTCCTCCACCAACCCTGCACATCTGGCCAGCATGGCTATTATCCTCCATGAGACCTTTAACTTCTATGGACGTCCAGTGGAAACTATCCCTGGCATTGACTGTATGGTCCTTACATTAGGGACGAAGGGTAGACTGGGCATTCTTCTTGTGTACCAGCTACCTAGTTCCCCAGTGGGTGCCCTTTATAAGTTGGCAGAGGTACTGCTGGGTGTGGTGCTAGAGACTCCTACACTGATAGTTCTGGGATACTTCAACATTCATGCCAACCTCATTGGGACCAGCCCAGGATTTTATAGCTTCTTTGACTGCATGAGGTCTCTTCCAAATTGTGACAGGCCCAGCACATGAAAGAGGTTACACCCTGGACTTAAAATTTTGCTTTGAGCCTTGGGTTTGGTTTCAGGGTTAGAGATTCACGCTGAACCATTGTCTAACCACCACCTACTTGAAGCCAAGGTGAATGTGGCTCTGACATCCTGCATGATAGGGGTCCTGGTTAAAATGATCCACTACAGAGGCTCATGAATCCTACCAGATTCGAGTTCTGGCGGGACCCGAGCGAGGAGCGGCACAAAACTCCAAGCCACTTTCAGTACACACCGGTTTAGAAGGGGAATCTGCACGCAGAAATTCCCTGGCAGCACAGGGATCTTTCCCTGAACCCCCCCCTCTAAGAGGTCCGCGAGTCTTGGCCGCCGTGAAGAAGCAGCAGCTCCAAGCAAAGCCGGTTTGGTGTTGGGCACTGCCTGAGCCAACTCGCGCCCGCCATTCCCCCCCCACCTTCCCTAAATCCTTACATTCCCTTTCTGAAGACTGCCAAAAGGGGGAAACGCCTTGGATAGACTAAGAACCAAACTACAAAAGAGTACAAAAACGAGGAAAAAGCCCTTGGCAGACAGGCAAACTCGGATCAGAGTGAAGCAGCCCGGAAACAATAAAGGAGCACACCGGCAAGTTATAAACAATTTTTTTCACATTAAGGGACAATAATAAGGGAAAGGGAGGAACATGGCAGTGGAAAGTGGGGAAAAATGAAAGCCACCGGGTAGAATTGCGGCTCCACGGAGCTACGTTTGTTTTCACAGCCGCAGTAAAAAGAACGAGTCTAAGAGCAGGCAAGACAAAGAAAAGCAACAGCTCTGACTCACTTGTTCTACTTGATAACTAAAGTCAAATTTTGACTAATTTTGAACTCATCTACCTTGGATATAAGGAGACTGCTCCCAGATAAGAAAATTTTGGCTAGCTGCCAGATCAACTCCATTGTGTTCCTGTCGACTTCCGGTTTCTTCTCGGAAGAAGAAGATAGACACTGAAGCCCGAGCAGACCGTACTTGACAGAGGACTACAGCTACATCCAGTGGATCCAAAGAAAGTAGCACCTTGCAAATAAATCTTTCCCTAAGCTACTAATATTCATTGAGCCTGCTTATAGAAAGTAGTATTATACAAAGTAGTATTATACAAAGGGTATAGTAGTATTATACAAAGCAATTAACATTAATTCAACATTAACCAACTCAAACAAATTAATTTTGGGAACAATATACTAACCAGTAATAACTGAATTAATGAACCTAAT
The DNA here is from genome assembly GCF_029931775.1 of Euleptes europaea. Taxonomy (NCBI): domain Eukaryota; kingdom Metazoa; phylum Chordata; class Lepidosauria; order Squamata; family Sphaerodactylidae; genus Euleptes; species Euleptes europaea. The sequence continues at coordinate 77,992,299 of NC_079314.1, read as the reverse complement.
AAAACTAATTTACTGTATTTTTAAACAATTGAACTGAACTATACTATTAAGCTGATTTTGTTTCAACTAGTATTGTTGTTTTTAAACTGATTGATTGATAATTGGTTAAACTGATAGAAAGCATATAATTTAAACAAATAGTAAAACTGAACAGTCTTATCCTGACATTTGAAAATAAGTTGTTTATTAACTTCAATTGAGGACCATACTGACTTTTATTTGATTAATTGGTGATTAGTTAAACTGTAAGGATATATAACCTAAACAAATTGTAACACTGAATAGATTGACTTTGAAATAATTGAAAACAAGTTGTTTGTTAATTTTAAAATGGATATAACTATTTTATTTCCTTAAATAACAAAAACAAGTCTAATATGAAAAAGAGCACAACAGTATTGAAAGAAGAGCCTAGAACAACTGTTGTGATCCAAACAGGAGCAGTTAAAGAGGAAGAAATAACACCAAAGACAACTATTCAAACTTTTTCTTCAAATCTCCATAACTTTTTACATCAAGCAGGAATGCCAAAGAATAAAAAGATGAAAGGAGACAAAGAAGACACCCAAATGGAGAATCTTAAGAATCTGATAATAAAGTTAAGTGAAAAACAAGAAGAAAACCAGAAAAAGCTCAAAGAATCATTTCAACAAAGTCTGCAAGAGAGTCGTCAGAAACTGCAAGATACACTGCAAGAATCACTCCAGAGAATTGAGAAGAAGATAGATGACAACACTAAGGAGATAAAATCACTTAAACAGAGACAAAATAAGATTGAAGAAGAACTAGAGCAACAAGCCATCACTTTGAACTTACATGAGGACAAACATAACATTTCAGAAAAGATATTTGACCACCAAGATATAATTAATCGAGAACAGAATCTGAAATTTAGAGGTTTTGGAGAAAAATTTGGGCTGACGGACTTAGAATCAGAACTACAGACCTTACTTCAAGAAACTTATAATTTAAAAGAAGAACTGCTTTAAATAGAAAAGATATTTAGAATCAAATCAGCTTACTCTACCAGATACAATACCCCAAGAGACATCCTAGTCAAATTTACTCATCAAAGGACCAGAGATGATATTCTACGCTTACAAAGAGAGCAGTGCCTCAAATACGAAGGGAAAGACATCCTGGTGCTAGCGGACCTACCCCCAGCTGTGATTCAAAAAGAAAACAATTTGATGATCTAAGATCAGTATTACACAAGTGAAACATTAGACATTTCTTTACCAGAAGGGAGAAGGATTGTTAGAAACAGAGAAGAAGCTGACCAATTGTTAGCAGAATTTGACATCAGAGCCAGAAGAAGTAGAATAGGATACCCAATAACACCACACAGAGAAGAAACAGCGTCCTTCAAGAGATCCACGTAGTCTCGAACTAAGAGAATCTCTTATAGGGTTAGCACAAGTTGACCCACAAACTTCACAACCAGAGAGAGAGCAAGTGAGCGCCATTTTGGAAGCAGCCAAATCCTTTGTTTCGCCAGAGACTTTGTTGGAGATAGCCAGAGAAGAGCAAAGGCAAGCAGAAATATTAGCTTCTGGAGGATTACTGTCAGAAGAAGAAATACCAGAAGAACTCAAATTAGACGAAGCATCAGGAATGAGCTAAAATGGATAATTTAAAAATTCTATCTGTCAATGTCAATGGACTTAATTCAACGGCAAAAAGAAAGAAAATATTTCATAAACTGTCTAAAGAAGAATGTGATATAATTTGCATCCAAGAAACTCACATTAAAAACATGCATGGAAAATTTTTAGACTGCAAAAAATTGGGGAAAGTTTATCTTTCATCATCAGATAAAAAGAAAAAAGGAGTTGTGACTTATATCAAGGGAAGCAAATTGAACGTGTTAGATACCTTTGAAGACAAAAAAGGAAGGTATCAGATAACTGTGACACAAGGCACAGATGGGAGAACTGTAACAATAGCAAATATATATGCCCCAAATCATACTAAAGAAAAAAGTTTTAATACTGTAAGGATTTAGTGGATATACATCAAGGAGACATTTTGATTATAGGGATATGAATAGACCCCAAATTAGACAAAACTTCGCACCTTAAAGGGAGCAAACTACCCAAGACCGTATTTCAGTTCATGGAAGATTGGGGTCTATTAGACACCTGACGCTTTAAACATCCTAAAGACAGAGACTATACCTTTTTTTCCAATAGACATAACTCAAACTCCAGAATTGACCTATGTCTTACATCAAAATCTCTGTTGAACTCTACCGAAGAGATATCAATTTTACCATCAACATACGCAGATAATAGCCCTTTTAAATTAAAATTCTGGAGTGAGAGGAAAGGACTAAGAAGATGGTGAATGAATGATGCAATGTTGCTGAGGAAATATATAACCAAACAACGTCAAGAAGAAATTAAAGAATTATTTGTTCAAAATACAACACCTGATGTGGAAGCGAACATAATCTGGGATGCAAGTAAAGCATACGTGAGAGGAAGATTGATAGCCATAACATCAAAAATCAAAAAAGACCAAAAGCAACAATTAAAACAATTAAAATCACAATTACAACAGTTAGAGGAAGAACGTAAGAAGTCAGGTAAAAAACAGATATTGACAAAGATCCAAGAGACAAAACATAAAATTGGGGGAATTGAAGTAGAGGAGATGCAGAAGAAGCTAAAATTTGTTAAAAATATTTTGATCAGTCAAATAAACCTGGAAGATTCTATTAAAGAAAGAATTAGAGAAAAGAAGGATCCTGGAAGTTCAAAAGAATGGTCAAATGACAAACAAAGAAGATATTCAAGAAATTTTTGTGAACTATTACAAACAGTTGTACCAAAATAATGACACTGAACAACTCAACTTAGAAAAGTATATACAATCAGCTGGTTTAAATAAGTTTTCTGATGACGATAGACAATCATTAAATCAGACTATTACAACTCAAGAAGTTGCAGATTCAATCAGAAAGCTAAAACCAGACAAGGCTCCAGGCCCAGATGGACTTTCAGCAAATTACTACAAATTAATGGAACACATTTTGATTCCACATCTACAGAAAACTTTCAACAAAGTGCTACAAGAAGGGAAACTACCTGAATCATGGAAAGAAGCTCATATTTCATTATTCCCAAAAGACGAACGAGAACAATATTTGCCAAGAGCTTACCGACCGATTTCTCTATTAAATGTGGATTATAAATTGCTGGCGGCGATACTGACAGAAAGACTAAAAAGACACATTTCAAAAATAATACATCCTGATCAAACTGGATTCATGCGTAAAAGACAATTGAAAGATAATCTCAGAGTAGTCTTGGCAGCCATTAATAATATCAAAGTCAATAAAAAGAAATCTGCAATGTTATTCCTAGATGCAGAGAAGGCATTTGATAACATATCATGGACCTTTCTTAAGAATACGATGAAGTATTTGAACTGTGGAAAACAATTTTGGAATGCAGTGGACACTATTTACTCTTCACAAAAAGCCAGATTATTAATAAATGGATCACTATCTACACAATTTGATATTGAAAAAGGAATAAGACAAGGCTGTCCCCTGTCACCCCTATTATTCAATTTAGCAATGGAAGTGTTGGTGAACAAAATAAAAATAGACCCAGAAATTCAAGGATTAAAATTTGAAGACCAAGAATATAAGATCAGAAGCTATGCAGATGATGTTGTACTGATGTGTCAACAACCTAAGAAGTGAGCAGAGAGAATCATGTATCAAATTGAAACTTTTAACTATTTTGCTGGATATAAACTAAATAAACAAAAAAACAAATCTGTTATCATTTAACTTGACGCCAGGAGAAAAACAAGAAATTCAAGGTATCTTATAATGCTCCATAACTTGAGAAAAGTTTGAAGTACCTAGGTATAAAAATTCCCATGGGGCTGGACACGTTGTTTGATTTAAACTACAAAGAACTTTGGAAAAATATAGAAGAAGACTTCGAGAAGTGGAATAGACTACAACTATCTTTGCTTGGAAGGATCGCTGTTGTCACAGTCTCTGACATAATTATGGAATTTTGTGTTCATGTGCAGAATTAATTCCATGTAGAGCTTGAACACAACATATAAAACTGAACCACAAACTGTAGAGGGTTGTGTAATGAAAAGCCTGGCAACATCTTGCAAAATGCAAATGTCCTTAGAACAGGCTGACTGAATTCTCTCAAGGTCTGAATTCTTTCAAGAGCTAACTAACTTACCCTGGTATTGTCCTTGAAGAGAGAAGAACAAAGTTATTCTTCACTATCTGCCAGAAAGGTGTATCTGAAATTACCCTTTCTGATTCAGCTGCCAGCTGTCAGCTGCTCATATATCAAGGCTATGGGTGCAGTAAGCTTCCTGCTTTCTATAACCTCAAGGCTGTAAGTGCAGTAAGCTTCTTGCTTTCTATGACCTTGCTGAAGGTTTCCTACTGACCAGATGGTTACATGTTACAATGTGAGCAATAATTGTGTTTTATGATTTATATAGTTATATATTGTATTGTAGATTTCTAAATAGTATCATGTGTATTGTACTGACGATGAGAATGGTATGAAAATTGAGTATATGGTGTTATCATGGAGCTCAGAAATGATTGTTTATACTTTAAGCAAAATAGACTGAAAGGAAAGGAAGCCCATATTTGGTCATGGGGAGAAGCTAATAACCTGAACAGCTGCAACTAAGACATTATTGCACTGCTCATGTTATCTGAAAGTGTGGAGAAAGATATCCCTCCTGATGGTAAAATTAACACTCTTAATGAACCTGAAACAGTATAAATACAGCTACAGTAAGCCCAGAGAATCAGAACCTTCCAAAGGCTCTCAAGAAAAGGCTGACTGGTATGTATGGCTTAAATAAATTACTCTAGACTTTATGAATTAGATACTTTGAACTGAATCAGAATAATTTGACTGTTATATTTTAGAAGTTGGATTTTGAAACTGAATAGTATGTAAGGCTTGCTTTTACTTCAGACATTGTAAATACATACATTGTACTTTGACAAGAGTTTTTATAAAAGTTTTAAAGACTTGATAATCTGCATTTATACATATTTTACTAGAGGTATATCAATAAAAAGACTTGCTTTCTAAAAGTAGGTAAAGTTGTTGAGTCCTGCTTACTTGATGACTGGCTGAATAAGATAACTTCACTTCTCAGTAAGTGATACATTCTAAGAGCCTGTCATCTGAACAGCACGACCCGCTTCACTGTAATTAAAATGAACATTTTACCAAGAATAAATTTCCTTTTTTTGACTTTACCCATTAGAATTCCAAAAACAACTCTTGAAAAATGGCAACGAGCAATCAACAAATTTATATGGAATGGGAAAAAACCCAGAGTGAGATTTGCAGTACTTCAAGATGAGAAGGAAAGAGGCGGTCAAGCAGTACCTAATTTAAAACTATATCATCAAGCAGCTACCCTTGTTGCGATATCGGACTGGATACAAAAACCAGAAGACCGGGTGATAAGACTTGAAAAATCATGTTTGACCGGTGGATTTCATCAATGGCTATGGTCAAAAGAGAAAATGAAAATTCCTAAAGAAACCAAAAGAATGTGACATTCCATCTACTAAAACCTGGCATGAATTAAAAGAAACCATCAGTCCATCACCACCAGAAATGATGTCTCCCACAGAAGCATATTGGGACTGGAAAACTAGGTCAAAACACAGCTTCTTAACTTCCAAAGATCTTATCAACAAACAAGGCAATGTGAAATCTCTTCAAGAGTTAATGGACGAGAAGATCAGTATATCTTGGTTTCCATATATGCAAATAACTCACGCACTAAGAACTGAATATCTTTTGAAAGAGAAACCTAGAAAACAGCCTGAATTTGAATTAACAATAAAAAAATCGCAAGATCATCTATTATCAAAAATCTACAAATACTATTGGCAATTGAAACAGCTCCAGAGCAAGTAAATGTATGTATGGTGAAATGGATGCAGAATTTCGGAGAAATGACATCTTTGCAAACATGGGAAAAAATGTGGCAGCAAGATATTAAATTTTCAAGTTCCCAAACAGTCAGAGAAAACTGGTATAAGATGTTTTATAGGTGGCATTTTGCCCCGAAAGATCTTCAAAAAATGTACAAATCTAACCAAGCTAACTGTTGGAAATGCTCAGAAACTGATGGCACCTTTTTTCATCAAAGGTGGAACTGTAGAAAGGCACAGAAATATTGGAGAGAAATACATGGAGAACTACAAGCTATTCTACAATGGAACTTTGATTTACTGCCCAAATTTTTTTTTGTTGGGAATGACTCCTCCATAACTAAGATCTTCAGACAAAGAACTCTTTTTATATGCAATGACAGCAGCAAGAACACTTTACGCTAGATATTGGAAGGACAAAAAAAAATACCATCACTAAACGAGTGGATTACAAAAATGTACGAATACGCAGATATGGCTAGACTTTCAAACTGGATGAAAAAGAAACCGCCAGAAGAACACGAACAGAGTTGGCAACTATTTTATAAAAGATACACAGTGAATTCAAGTTAAATACGTTAGAAATAAAGGATATGTAGGTAAGATTTTAGATAACAGTAAGAACAGGCATAATGAGAAGTGTTTTTGTTATAGTATGATTTTTATGAACTATCATAGACAAATGAAGTAAAAATTAGACATAAGATCAAAATACAAATTCGATAGATAATATAGAGATAAAAATGTATAAGATAGAAGCAAAATAGAGACAAGAAAGTAGAAGACCTGTCCAGGACGCTAACCCAATAAGATCTGTTAAATTTACCCCTCACCCTTTTCCCCTTCTTTCCCCTTCTGTATCCCAAATAAAACCAATAAAAAGTATTTTTTTTAAAAAATGAATCCTACCAGATTCCAGAATGCTGTTGGGGGATTTTAGGATTCCAAACGTGTTCTATTGATGCTGCAGTGGAAAAGTGGAACATGAAGTTCCTTGGAGCTATCAACAAGGTTGCCCCAGTAAGCCTCTCCTGCCCTTGGGATGAAACCTAGCCCCCTGGTTTACTATGCAGTTGAGTGATCTGAAGCAGGCTGGGAGACATCTAGGAGATAAATCGTACTGAATCTGACAGATCATGATGTAGAGCTCATTGTAAGACCTATGAAGTGGCAGCAATAGCAGCAAAGAAAGGTTACTTTTCTACTATTATACTATCAGCTAATTCATGTTTAGCCCAACTGTTCATGGTAGCGCAACATCTGCTGATGCCTAAATCTGAGTCTCTAATGCCTAGGAACAGACAATTAGCTGTGATATTTTGCCAAGTTTTTGCTGATAAATTATCAAGAATACACTCTGATCTAAGTGTTAGTTATAACATAGGTAAACCAGAAGAAAAGTCTATGCTATCCATGGATCATTTTGACCCAGTTTCCATGATGAATATCAACAAGATCCGGAGATCTGTGATGGCCACTACCTGTACCCTGGCTGCTAAAATTATGTAAAATCACATCAGTGAACTCGTAGCATCTATTATAAATCAGTCCCTAACTCAGGGCACCTTCCCTTGGCCAATCAAAGAGGTGGTTATCCATATGGCACTTAAAAAAAACCATTCCTACAATGATGTGGTCAGTTATCACCAGTCTCTAATCTACCCTTTCTAGGCAAACTGATTGAAAGAGTGGTAGCTGACCAACTCCAAGTCTTCTTGGATAACTCATCTGCTCTAGACCCCTTTCAGTCTGACTTCAGGCCAGGCTATGGGATAGAGATGGCTCTGCTAGCTTTAGTTGATGATCTCCATCTGAGTGTAGACAAAGGCCAAGCTTAATTGCTGCTTTTACTGGATTTATCTGCAGCCTTTGATACAGTAGATCTTGTTAAGGTGCCTGGAGGCAGAAGTAGGTGTAAGAGGACATGTGTTGAACTGATTCAAATCATTGTACATGGATTGGACTCAAGAGAGTTGCTTTTGGAAATCAGTTGTCATCAGTGTAGGTCCTATTTTGTGGCATTCCACAGAGTGCAATTCTATCCCCCATGGTTTAAATCATTCGTAGTATTGGACAAACCATTCATAGTTTTGGGACTAATCATTAATAGTTTGGGGGTTGGTTGTGATCAATATGTTGACGATACTCAGCTCTAAATATCCTTATATAAATTTCCTGGAGATGCAGTAGAGGTCCTGAATCAGGAGGCTGAAGGCCAAACTGTATGCTATGGTTTTGCACAGGGCGGGTCTGGGTTCTCTGACCTGACTTTCAGTCCTTCAGTCAGACATCAGCTATGACATCTCTGTACTCAGGGCCCAATTTGGATTGGGACTATGGCATGCGGGAAGAAGGAGGTTCAGCCTTTTCTCTCTTGTGCCATTTCCCCTAGATGAAATGGTCCCAAGGAATACTATTTGCACTGATGGGAATTCATAAGCTTGGGTTCCAGGAATTACCCTGAAGACTGTTTTGGCTGCCTGGGCTGGGGAGGGAGGTGAGGCTTCGCAGAGCGGGCAGACACCCATTTTGGCAGTGGTGCGTGGGCCCAGCTGGGCTTGACGATCAGCTGTTGGGCAGGCCATGTGCCTCCCACCTAACAGACCAGCTGTTAGGTTTAAATCGCCTGTTGGCTGGCCCAGTTGGAAGTGCCTTTGCTGGGAAGTGGATGGGAGGGAGGCTTCACTCCACTTCCCTTGCATACCTCCATCTCCGTCATCTTGTCTTCAGAGTTTTCCCGCCCTCCCTCCCCTGTGTTGGTTGGTTATTGTTAATTGAATTTTTATGTTGTTAAGCGGTGTTAGCATGGGACTGGTTCAGTTTTGAGAAAGGCGGCTTGCGTGCCCCCTTTCTTCATATCAGGGATCCCAATAAGGAGGGAAATAAAGGATTGATAGCAAGGATATACAGGTTATTAATTGAGGTAAATTTAGAACAAGAAAGAATCAAGCCAGTAATGGTGAAATGGATGAAGGAGTTAGGATATAATATTGATTTGGAAACATGGGAAAATTTATGGAAGAAAGAATTCAATTTCACGATATCTAATGAAATTAGAGAGAACCTATATAAAATGTTTTATAGATGGTATATAACTCCCGTGATGGTAAGTAAAATGAAAAAAGGAGATACGGATTTATGTTGGAAATGTGGAAAGGAAAGAGGAACTTTTATGCATGCATGGTGGATATGTAAAAAAATTAAACAGTTTTGGGAAAAAGTATTAAAAGAAACAAATAATTTGATTAATACGAGAGTAAAAAAGAAATCCTGCATTTTGTTTAATGGGGATTCCCCAAGGAAAAATTGATAAAAAAGATAGGGTCATTTGCCAATATAGTTTTGCTGATGCAAGAATTACAATAGCCAAAATTTGGAAACAAGTAAATAAACCTTTAATTAGAGACTGTAGAGAGAAACTATGGATGTATATGAGGATGGCCAACTTAACAGAAGTCATACATGGAAAAGATATGGAAGAATTTAAATAAACATGGGCGAAGGCCGTCACATATTGGGATAAACTGGCAAAAATGGATTTTACTATTTTAGTTAATGAGTTATAGAAATAAGTTTAATTTTTCTGTATTCTATGATCAATAGTGTAATTTTTAAACTGTTCAGACACTTCTCCGGAAGTCCGGTGATGGGTCCCTTTTTTGGTGGGTGGTGGGTCAAAAGGATATTTTGAATTTTGTAATTTTTCAATTTTGAATGTATTAAGTAGATTATATAACTGATATTCTTTTGTATTTTCTTTTTATTACTGTATTTGTTTGTTTTGTTTAATATGTTTATGTTATAAAAATTAAAAAATTTTTTAAAAAGGGATCCCAATAAGGGATTTTGGGGGAGGCTTGGGTAGGACACGCCCAGCTTGGGGGCGGTCCGGTTGCCTCCTTCCAAGTGGTGGGGGAACAACCTAGTGGCACACACCCAGGTAAATCCCAGGATCGCCATCCCAGGTGTCTCCCAGCGGGCTTGCTGGGAGTGGTGTGGTGCCATCGACTGCAGTGGGGCCTGTCGATGTTCCTGAACCAGTTACCATGCTATGTCACTTCATCTTCAACTGTTGCCAATAAACTTGGCCATTTCATTCAAAGATTGTTTGATTTCAGTTATTGTATGTGTATTAATGTGCTGGGGTTGTCTAGCCTTCCTTCATACCTTATTTGGCCCTAGGCTGGCAACTGAAGTCTGACTTACTGACTGAAAGTCAGGTGAGGGGACCGAGACACAGCCCATGGAAAATGGTAACATGAAGTTTGACCCTGAATAGGAAAGTACTGCTGACCAAACTGAGATTTCTGCATTCATTATATGCCTCAGTTAGTACAAAGCATAATTAATAAGCCAGGTACAAACTGTGATCTAGAATTTCAGTTTAGCACTCGCTAATATGCCCTAGTTTGTTGGGTAATGTGCATCCAAATATACTAAATTGGAATTTAATCAAATTACTGTTTATAAACTGTGCTTTATTGTGACATTTGAATGTATTTACTGTACGGCCCTTATAAAACAAGATCCAGCACATAAGTTGAATTACTGTTTTGTTTTGAGGTCTATGAAATAGCAGGTGACATAGGAATAGCATACATCCTTTATGACCAACAGAGGAAATAACTCTGTGTGACAGAAGGAACAGTACGTACAAAAGAAGAAAGGTTCAGTAAATTGTAACTTTTTACTGTTTAACTGTTTAAAAAAGATGAATTACCATTCGTCTGTTTTAAACAGCTAAACAACCAAGAAGTTACAATTTCTCAAGCTGTCATTGTATGAACTAGACTGATAAATTTTAGCTGATCATCATAGGTGTCGAGTTACTCAGTAGGTTTGGTGCTTGACACGTGATAATTACAAGGTATAAAAAGAGGTAATTTAGGAGTTCACATTTGTTACCAAGCAGTCATTTTCAAAATAAATTTCATTCTAGCAAAGGCACATTGTCACAGAATACTCTTATCAGAGAAAGGAAAGAGTAGGAGGGGTGTAACAACAAATACTAATAACAGTAATTGTGAAGATGAACGGAGTTGCATAACCTCAAAGCTATTCAGAAGCTGCTGCAATTGTGTTTAATTTGTTTATAAAGGCACAACTGCATATGAGGTTGTAAAAATCCTGATACACGATGGACAAAGAAATAAAGCATAGATGCAGAATGTCAATTCCCTAAATAAAACAGAAAAGGATGTTGAGAAATTTTCCATCAAGAAGTTGTGAAAAATAAAGCTGTGACACAACAACTATAAAATCTACCAGACTTGGTAACCTTGCCAGATCAGTTCAATCCTTGCAGTAGACTTTGAAGGGTATAACTCTGCTTATGGCTGCATTGTATGAGAGCGTCCTTATAATGGTGAGGTGGTTATTTATTTATTTAGAATTTTTTTAATGCCACTACCCCAAGAAATCTGCCTGAGGTGGCTTAAAGCACAATAAAACACAATAAAACAATTTAAAATATTTATTAAAATCCAGCTTTAAAAACTCACAGCCTTAAAAAAGACCACTGAGCGGCTTAAAATAAGAGTTTCCATACTAAGGACACATTAAAATGGTGTTAATAAAACCCTTAATTAAAAGCCTGGTTGAACAGAAACGTTTTGTCCTGGCACCTGAAAGAGAGCAATGTAAGTGTCAGGCAAGCCTCAAGGGGAAGGGCATTCCATAAACAAGGTGCCACTACTGAAAAAGTCCTGTCTCTGGTTGCTGCCTGCCTCACCTCTGAAGATAGAGGGACCAAGAGCAGGGCTTGTGAGGGAAAACTTAACTGGTGGACTGGACATTGTGGACAGCTGAAGGTGGGGACGTGGGGGGGATGCGATGTCAGCCCATAGACTTCATAGAGTTTCCAGTGATTCCTAGAGCTGCCCCACGTTACTTCCACATTTTTCTCAGAAGCAACATAGTGATGCCACCAATGTTGCTGTTTTGATTTTTACTTTTGTCCTACTCCAAGTGGCAGCAGGCAAAGAAGGATTTTAGTAGAAGGGGGCGGGAGACCTGTCAGCCCTAACAATGTGAGAGAATCAAAACATTTGTACTACACCTTTTTCCTGGTGTAAGGCAGTTTGGTTAGTCAATGCCTGCTTAATATGGTATGAACATATTTATGGATTAAGCATTTTTTATGAGGTGCTACTGAGCTTCAGTTGGGAGCTCGATGGACCAGACATTGGCTTCTTATGCCTCCTGGGATACTGCTCAAAAAAGGGAATTACAGACTCTAAGGAAAGCATAATCCTCCTGGCACAGGAAGTAAGGTGGCAACAGAGGATCAATCTAGCAAGCATGGGTGATAAAAGTGAGGTATAAATGAAGTAAATAAATACATAAATATTGCCTTCCATCAGCCTGAACAACTTCCTGTTTCCAGAGCCTCCAGTTTTTCCTCTAGGCATACAAATTCATGGCTTTCAGTATGTCCTACTTTCACTTGCCTGCCTTTCTTGTGGTTCCAGCTCAAAGTACTCCGCATAGGTCTGAGAACCTGGCAACTCTACAGAACATACTGTATCCTGGGCTACAGTGTTCTAGAATTTTTGTCCCAGTTCCATAAGAAGAAGAAGAAGGGTTTTTATACTCTGCTTTTCTCAACCTTTAAGGAGTCTCAAAGAATCTGACAATCACCCTTTCTTCCCCCCCCCCCCCCCGCAACAGACACTTTGTAAGTTAGGTGGGGCTGAGAGAGTTCTGAGAGAACTGTGACTAGTCCAAAGTCACCCAGCAAGCTTCACATAGAGGCGTGGTAAAACAAACCCAGTTCACGAGATTAGAGTCTGCTGCTCTTAACCACTACACCACATACTCCTAAGAATAAGACATTTGTGGTTGAAAAGGTTCTAATGCACTTAAAGGGAAATCCTGTGCAGTTACTTAAGTCTAAACCCATTGCTTTCAGTGAGCTTAGACCAGAGTAATTCTGCATAGGATTTGAGTGTTCACATTTAAATCTAAATGATAGTTATAATAAATTATGTCACTGCATAAAATACATAATCGTTAGACTTACATAATGTAATAGAATTCAATATGTTCTCCAATGTAAAGTGCAAGTAAAAATGAAGCAATGAGTTTTAAAACAATAAAATGTAACCAACACTGTAATCCTCAGTATAATTACTAGTGCCAATGAAAATAATGGTCTGGATCCACCAGATATTTCTACCAACAGAAAGCATTTCTGTCACCAGAGTATGACTGTCTTGGCTCCCCCCTCTTGCTGCAGCCCCAAATCCCCCCCAATGCTGATACTAGGGGATAGGGGACACCCAGCATGGGGGAATAGGATATTGGCCACAGTAGGAGGAATCAGGCTGCAATCCTGAGTGGGGGGGCTGGATCTCCCTAGGAGCTGATGTGATCCCACACCAGTGTAGGTGCCACTTTATCACGGGATAAAGTGGCAAACATGCCAGCATGGAGGCATACACTCCAGAATCCAGGAGTAATTGAGCTCTGCTGGCCCCCATCGCCACCACAGCCAGTCAGGAAACTAATTCCCAGAAGAGAAGAGCCACGCTGGCATGGGGGAAGTGTTCCCAGGGCGTTACCGGGAGTGGAGCTGCCTATAGGCAGCTTCCACAGCCCTCTTGGCCTGGGAACACCCCCTTGAGCAGCAGCAGGGCTGCACCACCTTTTTTTAGTGGTTCAGCCTTGCTTTTTTCATTGGGAAATTTCCCTCTTTTTTCTCTGATTTTATTTTTAAATAGGGATTTTTTTCTCCACGGCAGCTGGGAAGCCTCAGAGGACACAGCGCGGCTCCACTGCTCCCGTCTGCTGCAGATCTACCCCCCCTTTTAAAAATGGGCTGTCAGTGAAAATCGCTACCCTCCCATTCACAGAAATCCTCTGCTGCATCCAACCCAGTATGTGTGCAAGTCTTAACAGCCACCAAACTAAGTTTCACTACACTTGTGCAGCAACTGACATATTCTAATGAGAAGTATGCATGCTTTGGTTCATTTCACCCACAGGTAAAGAAACCAATATTTGAAATTGTGTTTCTCCTGTGGACCATTCATTTATATGGTTTGAATTAAAACAAATATTTATGAGCTGTATTTGGGTTTTAAAGCAATAATTTTAAAATTTTCCTTTTCTGAAATTCAAAAGCCATGTGAGACTAACTGCTCCCAATGAAGAGTTATAGATCTACAAGCTGCCAATTTATTTTAAGTAAAAAAAAATGAAGATGGAAAAATCCATGTTTCATTCCTAGCGCCTCTCATTAAATCACAAAGGGATTCATAGCAGGAAGGTTGCTAAAAAGCAATCATTTGTGGACATCTTAGGAGGTTTAGCAGCTGGCTTCCAGCCACAATGTCATATATGTAAAAACCCATTCATTCTCAAGGGGGATCCCCATCACAGCATTTCTTCATTCCTGCATGATTTACTCTGTAATAGGAAACCATTGTATCCAGACAAATCCATTCCACGATAATAAAATCTATGGTGTGCTGTTTGACTTTCTTGTTTCCAAAGTACCCCAGACCAAAAACGGATTGTGTAAGCTGATGTTTCAACAAAGAAAAATGTTTACAAAGAAAGAAGTTCAAAAAGAGTCACCTTATTACAAATAATTTAAAATCTTGTTGCTAGGAAGTACAAGTTCCTCATTTTGATCAGCTAGTAGAACTAAACTGCAGAATTGACACACTTAATGAGGAAAGGAATGTAATGGTTTGTCAAAAGGATCTAGGATTTTTTCTATTGTCCTGCCTGTACAAACCATGTGGGAGGAACCAGCTCAGCACATACTTCGCATGTATGGAATTCAGAGTGGGCCCAGGTTAGGGTTGCCAATCTCCAGGTACTAGCTGGAGATCTCCTGCTATTACAGCTGATCTCCAGCCGATAGAGATCAGTTCACCTGGGGAAAATAACCACTTTGGTAATTGGACTCTATGGCAATGAGTCCCTTCCCAAACCCCACCCTCCCTTCCCAAACCCCACCCTCCTCAGGCTCTGCCCCAAAAATCTCCCATTAGTGGTGAAGAGGGACCAGGCAACCCTAGCCCAGGTAGATCCATCCTACCAAGTTAGGGAACACCCAGCCCACTTCGTTCTTATTGTCTGGGGATTGCAAAACCTTTTCTTGGGTTTTGTTCTCAGTAGGGAACACCCAGTCCACTTAGTTCTTATTGTCTGGGGATCTCATTTAGTTCTTATTGTCTGGGGATCTCAAAACCTTTTCTTAGGTTTTGTTCTCTCAGCCTTTTATCTGTTTATTTACTTAGCTTATTCACTTTATCTGTACCCCACCTTTCTACCCAGGGGAGGATACAAAACAGCTTTGGTCTCCTCCATTTTATCCTCACAACAACCCTGTGAGGTAGGTTAGGCTGAGAGTATGTGACTGGCCCAAGGTCACCCAGCAAGCTTCCATGGCAGACTGGGGATTTAAACCTGGGTCTCCCAGATCCTGCTTTGATACTCTGACCTCTTAACAAAAAACTATAGACATATTTAGAAAAGTAACTTTCCTTTTATTTTAATAAAAATATAGTATGCATATTAATCTCATTAAATAGACTACTGAGTTATTGGCTCTGCACATATTTCTAGTTTTTGTTTTGTGCTCTTGGCACATTGTGATGGGCTGTCCTCATATAATCTTAGGAGGCCTTCTTGAATTAGAATTTTACTCCTGCTAAGGTCTCTTGTTCAATCTCTGTGTTAAAGGAACTGGCTGGAAGACTGAGCTGTGAATGAGGATTTTAATCTTGAATCTGCCGTGTACTCGCCAGGTTGTCTTAAATTGTCTAAGCCCTATATTTACAATAGTGGGATTACTTATTAAGTTTACAGGAGTGCTACAGTGCATGTGAAGTACTTTTAATACTCTAAAGCACTACATGAATGCTAAGTATTGAGAAGGACTAGGAGAGACCTCTGCCAGAAACGCTGGAAAGCCACATCCTGTCAGAATAGACAATACTGGATTGACCAATGACCTGACTCAGTATAAGTTTCATATGTTCAAATGACTACATGAGTTCTTGTTGGTTCAAATTACAAACTGAGAAAGAGTAGCATTGTTACTTAGAATAAGAGCCAACTGTTACATAAAACCACTGCTAACTGGTATTTCTTCATTGCAATACAGTTTACTTCTAATGAAGTACAACAGCCAAAAATCAACAGTGGGAAAGTATTTTTTTGTAAAAGCCCTACAGTATGCATAATTCACCAGGCTCTTTCATAAGGGATTATCAACAACACAATGGCTTTATATGTCAAAACAACAGTTGCTGGGACTATCTCCCTTACATTCCTGCAATCTGTAAATCCTAATATATGTAGGCTATTTGTACATAGCTATATAGTGAAAGACATGCAGATTTGTACAAATATGCTTCAGGTATACAAATCCTAAACATTTCGTTCTTTGATAGGAAATCCCACAGTGACATCCCTACAAATTCAATACCAAAGGAACTGTTTGTGACATCCCACAAATGTAATGGTTAGCTTTCTCCAATTATTTGCTAATTATTTTTGTCTTGCAAAAATATACTTATTCCCTACCTTTTAGCTTCTAAATTGAATCTGCTCAATCCTACAACCTTGTTTTACAACAAATTTTTTATACTTTCTTACAACAAACACAGCATATGATTCTTGATCGTAATAGAAAACATAATATGAAAGCAGGAAGTCTTGAGTGTAACCAATTGATAAAGATCATAATCTGGAACCTACCATAAGATTCAGTTTAAGTACCAGTTTTCACTAGACTAGCTCATTATATTCAAGTGGTCTAAGCATCAAGGAGGAATCTCTGCATGAAAGAAAAGTTCCGGGGAGGTTTTAAATTACGTATGTCCAGATCATAGCATGGTTTGTGTGGTCGCAAAGGCACTCTTTGATCACAGCTGCAGAGAGAGAAGAGAGGAAACAGAGAATGTATCTGGTATTTTTCTATGTACCATATAGATTGACAGCCAGGGAATAATGGGTGTGGCAAAACTAAAACTGGCTAGTGGACATACTTATTTGCTTCTGGCTCAAATAATTTTCACATTATGTCCCAAATCATGTCCCTTTCAAATCTTATCTCTAGTACAAATCCCAACACACAATTTTGTTTCTAGGACAACACCTTCTGTCATACAGATTCCTTAATAATTTCTTTAATAATCTTTGACTCACTTGGATGTTCCAGTGTTCCTAACACTTTGAATTCTAAGGTAAAAATGTGTTTTTAAAAAAAAATCAAGGAGAAAATGCAAATTGTTCACTGTGCATTAACAGTACTAAGAATTAATTAGATGATGCCCATCATAAGTCCCCAGAGAGAACTGTCTCACACAGAAAGAAATAGAATCTGAAATACAAACATAAAGCCATATTAAACAGCTCGGCTGAGAAGCAAGTACAGGTTATTCTTCCCAAGTTCTGGAACATAAGCTAAGAGCACAAACTAGCTTCAAGCTCTACAGTACAAATACCATTCATTTCAATAGGACATGAATAAGAGAACTGGAAAAATAGAGGGAGAAATGACCCACATTTCTGGAGGTAAAGAAGGCAGCAACCCTACACACAAGTAGGGGGTGTATGATAGGATCCAAGGCACATACACACTCTAGCCCAGGACTTCTATTTATACCTAAAAAGTGTCCTGAAGTGGTATAAGGTAACTGGCAGGTAAGCCAGGGACAAAGAAATTGTTGCTTTTTCTGGGTCCAGACAAAAGGGAAGGGGGTGCTTGATGGGTCACCAGGAAACACAAGAATTCCTGAATGACTCTCTAGGATATTGCTTGATTGTTGGGTTGAATATCTGATGAGATTTCAGAGCAAGAGAATGCTTGGTGCATACTCCTGAATACTGAGTGATTGCCAGGATGGGTGTAGATAGTGTAAGTAATGGTCTGCTCGGGGCGCTGATTGAATCACCTTAAGGTGAGACAATGGAGATTAGTCAGCCCCATCGTCCAGGCAGGCACTCCCTGGGCCATGGGAAAATGGACAGCTGCCAACTCCTTCCTGCCTCTGACAAACACAATATGAATTCCAACCTCTCTAAGAGGCATCCATTTTGTGTGGAGCAGTGCCTTGCTCATATGTCAGTCTCCCACCCCCGTGCCTGTAATGGCACCCCATAAATGGAGGAGGGGTCTGGCTACTCACATGGGACCACTGATTTCACAAGAGCTATCTCCCATTAAACTCTTAGGAATCACTCTAGAAACTTTAGAGCTGTTTTCCTTATATAACTGGTTGTGGATCCTGTCCTGATCCAAAAACCCAAAAGGAGGAGAATTCCTCCACCAGACAGCTCACAGCTCTTTCCAAGCTCTGTCTGTTAACTTCTCTTTCAATCGACTGTCAGTTCTTAACTGTCAGAGTTCTAACTGCCACTCTCAGAATTCTGACAAACTCCCTGTCAATTATGGGGTACTACAACCGGGACAACTCCTTCAAATGCAGCTGTCACAGCTGACTTATCTCAGATCGTGTACAGCTTTGCAGTGGCCCAGGGGACCTGACCTCCCCTCCATCCATTGTTCTTGCCACCCCAATGAACATCTTACTGCTTCCTGACACCCTTGGCATCTGACAAAAGCTGTTGTGTTGTATGTTGGGAATACCTGGCATTCTTGTCAACTGTCTCCTGGACTGGACTGTGATGTTGAGGTGGTGCAGTATGCATTGCTGTACTCCCAAGAGCCAGCTGGCTGCTTTTGATATTATCTTGCATCTGAGTTCTACTGAGCTTTGGTTCTGCTTGGCTGGAGGAGATGCATGCCCCTCTTTCAGAACAGACACTTCAGTCAAGTTACCATCTCATGTTCAGCTTGCCCCACTTCTATTTTTCTCTCAGCCTGCAGCCCAGCCCAAATTTCTGACTATGGATATAATTTTCTTCTAACTTTTAAAAAATGAACTTGGGAAGCTAAAATCCTGAGCAGCAACGGAAGAAAACATATTTCTTCCCCTGCTGATGATTTTTTGTTCCCATGGGGATATGCAGTTAGGGGGTAAATTTGATCTGAAAAACCACAAACAGGGAAAGGTTCAACTAGCCCCTCTAGGCCTGCCACTCTTCAGCAAAGAGCACAGCCTCTTGAGACTGCATGCTATGATGTCTACTTTGGCCCTTATTCAAAATATAGTACATTTGCCTGGGGTTGGAATTAAATATGTTCATTTGAAATGAAGTTCAACATGATAAATTTCTACAGAGGTATAAACGAATCTGTAGCCAATGACCTGGATTTTTGTGCAGGTGGAAAGAAAGAAAGAGGCAGTATGCCTGGTGTGTGTATCATATCCTGTCTTTCATCATTTCTTGGCAGATGCATTGTCCGGTAAATGAAAAAGCTTCAGCAACAACTGAAATCTGTTTCTTGTCATCTCAATTCCCTATGAAAGCAGCGAGTTATCATATTGTCCATCAGTCATATATTTTTCGCTGGTGTTGGACTGGCAAAATTTCCCTTGTGAGGCAGCTGTTAAAAATGACTTCATTCTTTGGTAGATTTGTAACCAGGTCTGTACATTTTGATATTTCTGTCTCCTTTATGTTAGCCCGAAAGGGATTGTGGGAAACCGTAATACAATAGTTAATTTTCAGACTCGCAATCTCCATTCTTCTTCATCACTTTGGATAAGGTGGCCATAATCCAATGGAAATCTTCAGTTAATTCTCATCAAAGAGAATACATCATGGAGAATGATTGTATTTAGAATTATTTTCTCCTTGTGGAATTTCTTTCACATCCTCTTAATGAGTGAGCTTCAAATGGTATACCATTGTTCTTTGTGTCATGTGGAAAATGAAATCCTGCATACATATTAAGGTTGAATTTAAACTAAAATTTTGGTATTCACAAAAATATTATTTTACTGTTTTTCCCTATCTTGTGACCAGGTGCACCAATGTCAGAAGTGTCCATCAATTCTGTTGTTTCAGTGGTTGACTACAGAAACCAAAATTGCCACCAAAGCAAAACAAATCTGACTCAAGTTGGCACTCAGCTTTCTGCACAGAATCAGGGCTGCTTAAGAGCTTATGAAAGCATGAGGAAAGCCTATTGCTTATGTTTCAAGACTATTTGAGCCTACCTATGTAATGCAAGGCTCAAAATTCTCACGGTCTGTAATTTTTACATTTGTAGGACATGATCTACCCACTGAATGGATGTAAGTCTGCTTAGGATGGCATTGTGAATCATATTATTAACTCTCTCATTGAAATCAGTTGGACTTAAGTATGCATAACATTGGCTGGACGATGCTTATAATTTTTTATAAAGCCCTCAGTAGGTCAAATTGCTACTTTTTGTTTGAAATCTTTTATATTACAAAATTCCCACCTGAGCCTAACACAGATGAGTTGTGTGTTAAAATAAAATTAATTGTAATTAACTAAAATTAATATTGAAACATTAGGCAAGCACAAAGTAGGCTTTTAAAGAGGTGAACATTGCCTCCCTATCACTTGTCTAAGTCTTTTCTTCTCTCATCTTCCTTCCCACTTGCAGTGTAGGATTAGCTGGTCACAGATGGACTGAGTAGAAATTTCTTCCTTGAGATACAGATTGGCCAGATCTTACTTTTGTTTTTTATTTGGATTGTGGGGGAAGAGAATAATCTACTTTGCACAGGAGGATTTGGGAAGTTCAGATATTTTGTTAATTATACTTCAATAGGTTACAACTGGCATGGACAGTCTAGATCAGGGGTCTGCAAACTGTGGCTCCCGAGCTGCATACGGCTCTTTGGCCCGTTGAGTGCGGCTCTCCGAACTTGGTTCAGAGCCCCTGCTCTCGCGCCCGCTCACGCCGGCAGCCAGGCTGCGGAGCCAGCGCGCCTTAGAGAGAGAGAGAGAGAGAGAGAGAGAGAGAGAGAGAGAGAGAGAGAGAGAGAGAGAGAGAGAGAGAGAGAGAGAGCAGGTGAGCGGGCGCCCTGTCTCTCCCTCCCCCCCCCCGCCGTGGAGAATGGCCAGGTCCCCCTTTCCCTTGCCCTCAATGGTTGGGAGGCTAAAGCCTTCCCTCTAGCCACACGATTGCTGGGCGGGCGGTTTGGCGGTTCCTGCCCCCCCCCCCGCCCACCTATCAGCTGTTGGGTGGGGCGGGCTTCCTTTGGTAGACCTGGCCTCCGGCTGAGTCCCATTGGGAGGCCATGTCTACCCACTGGCTTTCTTGGCGGTAGACCTGGACTCCGAGGAGGGGAAAAAGTCCCCCTTCAGAGGCCAGGTCTACCAATTGGCTTCTATGGGCCTCCGGAGGCCAGGTCTACTGCCAAGAAAGCCAATGGGTAGACCTGGCCTCCCAATGGGACTCAGCCGGAGGCCAGGTCTACCAATAGGCTTTTATGGCGGTAGACCAGGCCTCCAGACGAGGACTCCGGACGGGGAGGGGAAAATGGCAGGGACTTACAATTTAATTGTTATCAATAAATAAGATCACTATTAAGTATGATATCAAGTTTTATTCAGTGTACCTACAGTTTAATTAAGACTTAAAACTTTAATTAAAGTTTATTAAGTTAATAAACAGTGTACCTACCTATATAGTTTAAGTTTAAGAAATTTGGCTCTCTAAAGAAATCTCAATCGTTGTACTGTTGATACTTGGCTCTTTTGACTAATGAGTTTGCCGACCCCTGGTCTAGATGAAGGGAGGGGGTAAAGGATCATTTACTTTGGTGAGTACCCTGAGGAATCCTTTAGAAGATGGATTCTTCCTCACTCTCAAGCTTATTGGCTCCAATAAGAGCTGGAGCAGACACCACCTTAGGCTGTGAATGACTCACCCAGCAAAACTATAGAGCTTGATGGGATGTAACTTCAAAAGACCTTCCTCAGAAGAATAAAGTTGTGACTGTGATAAGCCAGGAACAGTTTTGGAACCACTCTTTCACTCAATGAAGTGTGAATAATCCATTCAGGCCTTTTAGGCAGAAATATTATGAACTGGTGTCAGCCAGCTTTTTGACTCAAGCTCAACTAAATTCCCCTCTTTTCTCTATGGGCTGCATAGCCCCCATCCTACTTTTGTCCAGATGTCCCATCATTCCAATCATAGCCTTCTAGATGGTCAAAGGGGACCATTTTCTCCCTTGTTCATCAGTGGAAAGGCTGGTTGGATCCAACC
Organism: Euleptes europaea; assembly: GCF_029931775.1. Classification (NCBI taxonomy): domain Eukaryota; kingdom Metazoa; phylum Chordata; class Lepidosauria; order Squamata; family Sphaerodactylidae; genus Euleptes; species Euleptes europaea. The sequence continues at coordinate 77,970,217 of NC_079314.1, read as the reverse complement.
CTATTTCTCAGCCATCTAAATCCAGGTAAATTATACTTACATTTGGCTTAATCCAGTTAATCAAAAAGTGTTCCCCCCATTGCTCATTATTTACATTGAATCAAGTTGTGGTTCAATTTTTATACCATACCACCTGCATCTTGTCTCATTATTTCTCTCTTGGTGCACAGTCTATTATATAGAACTACTCAAATTATATATCCAGTCCTGGTCTGAAACTATAATGAGACTAATGTATTCAAGAAGGTATTGAATCTGAAGGGAGTGGTCTAACATTACAATATGGGCTTATTTTTACATACAGTTTCTATTGGGTGCAAAATTTCCCAGTTGTATGGACACAGATGTTTAAATAGGCACGGACATTTGCTGGGTGAAATACAGGAGCATACACAACAGCTACATAAAGGTATGGGCAGTCTTGTTGGTCATCAGGACACTTCATAACTGTGTGGTTGACATTAAAAATATCATGTATGAAGCATTTTTGAATGATAAGACATCAAGTGGTATACATGCATGTGTGAGTGCAAAGCAAATGTACTTAAGAGTAATAAAGACATAAAGCATGTTTATAGTTATTTGTATGGCCATATCACCATGCTCCAGATAAGGGTAGAGAAGTAGAAGAACAAACTTTGTAGAAGAGACTTTAGGTTCAAGTTGATGGAATAATAAACTGATTCTCAGTTGTGAAAGAGAAATATGCAGACTGTTCAGAGAATTGTTACAGAGATGTCCTGCTTATAGGATAATAGCAGCTATATTTTCCTGAGTGCTTTCCAGTGGTATATATCTTATCTGCCATTTGAGTGGTGTGTTGAAACCACACCTCTTTTTGTGAAATGTTATTTACAGATCATTCTTCACACGTATGAATCTTACAAGAGATGCCAAAGATTGCCCCTGTGTCAGATGACGGTTTTTTCTACTGCACAGGCAGAGATTCCCACTGACATTTGCTTGGAGGCTGATATTCAAAGGTCAAAGGCAGGTGGGAATAGTTGCCAGGAATGTCTTGTTATACTTTCCTTTCCTACAAGGAGATGCATCTACAAACAACAACTCCCATACTGTGTTCCTAAAATTTGTAAGTGTAGAGCTGGAGGCAGGCAGGGTTGATTGCCTATCCAAGGAAGGTGGTAGTAGCTGCTATAAGTGAAGAATGTGCCACAGCCTCACTGACACAGCCACTCCTGTTCCTCCAAGACTTTGCATGTCATTTTGGCTTAGGAGAATGTAAAAGGATAGATATGGATCCTTTTCTGCTTTCTGCCAAGGTAATGAGCCCATTGAGATGTTCCACTATCAGAAATTTGTGGTTCCAATTGATTTCTAGAGTGCTCTGGGGGATTTGAGAGCAACAACACTTACAGCCCATTCCTGAGCTATCACCGTGCAGGGATGGTGGGGAGGAAGTGTCACTGCAGCACCTCCTAAGCCATTCCCTGCCTGCCGAAAGCTTTTAAATGGGGCTTTTTGCCCCTTGAGAAGAGCGAGGCTGTGCAGCCTCGCTCTTCTCCCCGCTGGCATACCTGGGGCGAAAGGGGACAGGAGTCTGCCTACAGGCAACCCCGCCCCTCGGAATGCCCCGGGAACGCCCCCGGAATGCCAGAGTGGGCCTTTATGCTGGTGGGATAACAGCGAAAGGCCCTGCTGGCATCCCAGGGTGGCACTGCCATGACAGCACCAGGAGACCAGTATCCGGGCCTCCCTGCCGGCGTTGGGGCTACTTACAGTGGTGTAAGTAGCCCAGACACTGGCGAGGGGGGCCCAAGTCAGGAATGCACTGTTACTCTATCAGCTACCTTATGGAAACATGAACTGTGGAACTTCTGGAAGTTACAGACAGGGGTGTTCTCCAGTACCCTCCCCCTTCCCACTGAAGAACATCAGCTGTTTGGTATACCAGGCAGCTATCAGATTTAAAGTGAGTTGGGGAACAGCAATGTTTGTGGAAGGCTAGAGAAATGTTAGAAGGAACAAATTAGAAGGAACAAAACACTCTGGGGAGACAATGAGAGCAATGAAGAGTTTTCTTCTTTGCCACCAGTACATCAGTTAATATCAACCATTGGAGATTTTTAAGATTGTTCAGGACTTGCTAACAAGTAAAATATATCTGAAGGATGAGGAGGCATCTGTAGCCTGCTGTTATGATTTTGCAAAGTAGGGCTGTCAATTCGGTTCAGCCCGAACTGAAAATCAGCCGAATTTCCCCTGATTCGGTGGTTTTTAGTTCAGGAGGAACCGAACTCAAAACTGGCGGGCAACCGGGGGGGCCGAATTCAGCGAGTTCGGGAGTTCGTGAATAAATTCGGCAAATTCGGCCATCAGTAAGCAGCATAACCGTCAATAAGCAGCATTCTCCTCCCCCGGCCAATCGGTGGGCAAGCTGGGTCTTCTTCTGGCTAATCAGTCAGGATTGAGTACTGGAGGAATCAGCTGATGTGCAGCCCGGCCAGGGAGAGAGAGAGAGAGAGCGAAATCCTCGTGTGTGTGTGTGTGGGGGTGCTTGTGCACATTTGCTCCTTTCTGTGGCTGCAGGGGGCATATTTTTGGGGGTACAGACACAAAACTTTCAGTGGAGCTTCAGATGAAGCTTCTTAAGATACCCCCCCAAGTTTTGTAAACATTGGGTCAGGGGGTCCCGAGATATGGGCTCCCCCCTTTTTCTTTCCATGGCTGCAGGGGGTGCGTTTTTGGGGGTACAGACCCCAAACGTTTAGTGGAGCTTCAGATGAAGCTTGTTAAGATACCCCCCAAGTTTTGTAAACATTGGGTCAGGGGGTCTTGAGATATGGGCTCTTCCCCTTTTCCCTCCCCCCCCCTTTTTCCATTTATGTGGCTGCAGGGGGCGCTTTTTTGGGGATATAGCCCCCAAACTTTTAGCATAGCTTCAGACAGTTATTCTTAAGATACCACCCAAGTTTTGTAAAGATGGGTTCAGTGGGGGCAGAAATATCACCTCCCCCCTTTTCTCTTTCCGTGGCTGCAGGGGGCGCATTTTTTGGGGTGCAGATCCCAAACTTTGAGTGGAGTTTCAGACCAGTGTTCTTAAGAGACCACCCAAGTTTTGTGAACATTGGGTCAGGGGGTCCCGAGATATGGGCTTTCCCCTTTTCCCTTTCCCCTTTCCCCTTTTCCCTATTGGGATGAATGGATCAGCGAGCCGATCCTGTGTGCATCTTCTCCAGAGCAAAACATCCCGTGCCTAATTGGAATCATCTTGGATTACAAGTCCTCTCTTCAGCCCCTCTTGATGGAACAGAAGACAGCCACAGTAAGACCCCTTTGGGGGCTTTAATCTATAATTTTTCTCCTGTGTATGTGTGTGTGTGTGTGGGGGAAGCAGAGTCTGTGTGTGTGTGGGGAGTGAGCAGTTTCTGTGGGTGGGGGGGAAGCCAAAGGGGGCTTTCGTCGGTTCTGCCTGGGGTGTGTGTTCCCCCTCGAGTCTCTCGCTCCCTGGTTTGAGGGGGGAGGTTTCAGTTGTGTGTTGCAAAGGTGTTGTTTAACAAGGTTGTGTTTGCAGTTGTTTTGCTAATTTCTCCGCTGTTGTCGGGGCTGGGAGCTTTGTGCGTGGGCGGCTAGCTCTGCTGAGAGATGCACATTAAGGGTGGGGGGACCCCTTTCAGGGCCCATATCTCAGCCCCCCCTGACCCAATCTTTACAAAACTTGGGGAGTCTTTCAATAAACGTCCTTTGAAGCTCTGCTGAAAGTTTGGGACCTCTAACCCCAAAAATGCCCCCCCAGAGCCGCGGAAAGGCGCGATTGTGTTTTTAATGGCTTTATTCGGCCGAATTTTTTTTCCGAACTTTGAATTCCCGCTGAATTGAACGGATCCAAAGTGGGGGAGTTCGGACTTCGGCACATCCCGAATCTAAACGGGCCGAATTCAGCCGAATCCGAACTATACCGAATTTTTTAAAATTCGACAGCCCTATTGCAAAGTTCTTCATTATTAAAGCTTCTCAGATCCATTCTGACTTAGAGTGCCAGTTTAAGAGCAGATCCTGGGCTGATGATGTTAGCATCTGCTTCTCAGATTTCTAGGGATCATTTCAGATTCTTTGCTGACTGATATGGACAAGGTATTTGGGGTTGTGAAAACCACTCCCTACAAACTTGATAACTGTTTATCATGACTGGTCGAACTTGAAACCTGCCAAGAGAAGTATACTAAAAACCAGTGAATAAAATTTATTTCTGGTGCTGGGTCATTTTCCAAAGAAGGTGGAAGAGTTGGTAGTATGGCCTCTTTAGATTAAAAAAACCCAGATTGGATGAATTACAGACTGCCTTTTTGAAGATAGGGCAAGTAGTAGCAGAAATAATTCAGTGAGATTTCAATGAAGAGTCTTCTCTGGACAATTTTTAATTTGGGTTCCATCCTGGCTATGGCACAAGATACTCTCTGACTTCAAACTGATAAAAGAAGTTTTCCCCTGTTGATTATATTAGGTTTAATACAGCTGACATCTTGTTAAACTGGTTAGATGAACAATATTTGGCGGTGACTTCCACTATCCTCTCTGATCTTTTAAAAGAGATTGTCAGCAGCAAGTGTCATTCAAAGAGTCTGTTTCAGCACCATTGGAACTTTCACAAAGTACGCTGATAACAGCCAGATATGTCAAAACCTACAGATGCAGCACTCACTGTCTCGAACTATTGGTGTCCTGTTCTTGAAGGTAATTGAAACATTCAAACTGTGCAGAATGTAGTGACCTACCTTTTGACTGGTGTTAGGTAATGTTCACACATAACACCAATTTTACAACCGCATTGGCTGCCTATATGTTTCCAGATACAATTCAAGATGATGTTTCTAAGCTTTAAATCCCTTCATGAGTTAGACCTACGTAGCTGGAGAGCTACTTGTTCCTGGTTGCTTTCCTACCCAGCAGCTCTCTCTACAGGTGCCTTCTTTTGGGAAGTCCATTTAGACTCTATAAAATCAATGGCCTTCTTTGTTGTCAGCTCCATTCTCCTGAGTAGTTTACCAGAAGTGACAGTCCATAAATTATGCAAAGCAATACAGTACCAGTGAGCCTTTCCAGGTTAGCTTGTAATAATGTTTTCGCAGTGGCTTCCATTTTGGATCTTTGGACTAATTTGATCTCATTCGTAATTTTTTCTGGGCCGATAGAAATATTATTTATATTGGTGTATTTCCTGTAATGTTATGTTTTTTATGGCTGGATTTTATTATCATGTTAGAAGAGTAGAGTACATACGGCATGGTAAGTGATAGAATTATGAATATGCACATAGCGACAAAACCTGTCGTTTGGATCTTGCATATCTGTCCCACTGACTTCAGTGTTTCCCCCCAGCCCAGGGAGCTTTCAGCTGACATGCCTCTTGCTCAGGCAAAGATTATTTGCATGGGGGGAAAGTATTGCTTTTAGTGAAACAGTTCATTGGGCTCCAACTCATTGCCTGGTGTCCAGATTTGCAGTACATTGGTTCTCTGTACTTCCTGGTTCAGAATTACATTGAAAGCATTATGCTATGTTCCAGTTTGGTTCAGTGAGTAGGTTTTCCTCACTATGAATCTTGTCCGTCCCCCCCGCCCTTCTCCTCTTATGGCTGTGCATGAGGCTCTTACAGTCATTTTCTCTAACAAAGTCAGCAACCACTTTTTAAAAAATGCCGCACTATTCTTTGTGTGCTTCTAAGCAGTGCCAGTCCAGAGTATAAAAGCCATTATATATGAGCTGTCCAGGTGAGCACTTCTGACATGAATGTGCTCAATTGTGCATGAATGCCTAGTTTTCTATGAATAACAACTGCTTCTCAAACATTCAAGCAAACAAGACCCAGGCACACAAATATTTGATTTTTGGTAACAAGGATGATGATACCAAAGTGACAACTAAAGTAAACGGCAATCACTGATTTGATTTAAATGAACAATGCTGAGTTTCCTGCCAGCACACCAACAGGCCCATCATATCAGCAAATTCATATTTTTTGCCAACATGGTCTTTCAGTATTTGCCCAGCTTTTGCAGGCAACATTGCTTTTTAATTATTATTACAAGAGAGGAATGCAGATTTCCCCCCCCCCCCAATGCTGTTTGCTGGCACATTCTCCCTAAACTAGAATCTAGGGGAACATTCTCATATTTTTAATGAAGAGCAGTCCAAATGCAAACATTCAAGGGCAAAGAAGATGCAAAAAATGCTTCTCAGACAAAAAAATAAACCATACTACTAATCAAAAAGACATGCTTGCATGTCTTACATTTATTCCACAGCAATTGTTTCTATTGAAATTTCATTGTCGTCGTTGTTTAATTACAAGTTGTTGCAGAAGCTTAAAGAATTATCTGAAGTGACTTTTGATCTAGGAATTTTGTAATCAATGGGTAAACTGAGGAAAAATGTAAAAGATATCTGAAGTTAATATAAGCCATTAAATTGAGAACCTGGAAATCACAGAAGAATCATATCAATGTGACATCAACAAAGTAAGCATCTGTTTATTGCCAAGGTTCACTTCCTGATGGGATTGGCTACTACACATTGCAATTTTGCTTTCACTTCACAGACAAAGTTTACTGAACCAATAGAGTCACCATGCCTCAGAATCCTTCTTCTGATGCATCCATTGTGAATAATTCAAGCAGTGTTTTCCAAGAGGGATCGAGAAGATATTCTGAGAAGGAGAAGAAATTATAAGATCACTAATGTAAAATGTATTCCATCAAGGATCACTAGGGATGCCAGATCCCTCTTCATCACCAGCAGGAGATTTTGGGGATGGAGCCTGAGGAAGGCGGGGTTTGGAGAGGGGGGAGACTTCAATGCCATAGAGTCCAATTCCAAAGCGGCCATTTTCTCTGGGGGAACTGATCTCTGTCACCTGGAGATCAGTTGTAATAGCAGGAGATCTCCAGCCACCACCTGGAGGTTGGGGGGGGGGGAGAAACAGGCACCTCTATACTAATACCAAAGGTTAGGAAAATAGTATAGGAGCGAAGAACATTTACAAACAAGGTGCAATTTATATAAGCTACTGAGATACCTATATACATACAATGTACAAACACAAGTAACCACACTATAACCAACACACAGTATGTACAAAATATACAATCAAAGGGCAAAAAGTCTTTCAAAGGTCTTAGCCGAGTACCAAGTAAGTAATATGAGTTCAAGTTCAATATTCAAGATGAATGAGAAGCCACAATCTTCAATAGGATACGGCCGTTTCAAATTCACAATAATGTAGAATCCTTCTTCAGTCCTTCAGAGAAATGCAGCATGATGTGAAGTACCTTTTGGACATCTTATAGTAACCTGATTTATACGTACCCTGTGTGGGATATGAAAATGATTGTGTATGACTATTCACTCTAGAAGCAATTATCTGAAGGACTGAAGAAGGATTCTACATTATTGTGAATTTGAAACGGCCGTATCCTATTGAAGATTGTGGCTTCTCATTCATCTTGAATATTGAACTTGAACTCATATTACTTACTTGGTACTCGGCTGAGACCTTTGAAAGACTTTTTGCCCTTTGATTGTATATTTTGTACATACTGTGTGTTGGTTATATTGTGGTTACTTGTGTTTGTACATTGTATGTATATAGGTATCTCAATAGCTTATATAAATTGCACCTTGTTTGTAAATGTTCTTCGCTCCTATACTATTTTCCTAACCACCTGGAGGTTGGCAACCCTAGGGATCACGTTGCTTCTGCCTGGTGCTCAGCACTTAGCACATTGTTGAAGGTAAATAAATGTTGCACATTTTGAAGTTAACTTATGTTTATCAACAAAATTGCTGGGCAATGATGCAGAATCATCACTCCCTATCTCTGTCTTTTAAATCTCCCATGGCATTTAAGTATGGGATTAAATTCCCCTAATGCAAAGATGTAGGAGACTTTGGAAAGATATCCACAGAGTTAGAGATATAGACTACATCTTGCTGTTCTTTCTGGATCTTGTGAAATTTGCATATGTATTTAGGATACCCAGTGTGGTATAGCGATTAGAGTTTTGGTGTTCATCTAAGTAGTCCTTATTGACATTAATGGATGCTGATCTGTTTGTTTTGGCAACACTTTTGTACATGCAGTTTTGGGGTGGAGGAAACTGAATGCAAACCTATTTAGCAAGTTTCAAGTTGTTCGGTACTGAGCAGACTGAGTAACTGGCTCAATTTGATTGTCACATAGCATATTCACCTGTTGACTGCATTTGATGTGAAAATCATGTTGTGATGTCATCCCAAAAACTATTTTCACAAGGTCACAGCTCCATCTTCTGTACTTGTTTGATTCATAAACATGACTCAAGTATAGTGATAATGGGTCAGATGGATAGAACCATATGTTCAGTTACTGTCTGTATCTGAAACTAAGAGGAACCCATCTGTGACAAGGGACGGCCACCACAAAAGTAAGATCTGGCCAATTTGAGTCTCAGGGAAGAAATTACTACTCAACCCACCAGTGACCAGCTAATCCTACATTGCAAGTGGGAAGGAAGATGAGAGAAGAAAAGGCTTACAACCCATTCCTGAGCTGTTGGCGGCTGGGGACGGCAAGGAGGAGGAGCCACTGCGGCGCCTCCGAACCCGTTTCCTGGGCACTGACAGCTTGAAAAAAGCCTTTTAAAGGCTTTTTAAATTTTAAATGGGGCTTTTCGCCCCATAGAGGACAATGAGGCTGCACCTGCTAAAAAGCAGGCACAGTACCGCCATTCTTGCCGCCAGCGTGCCTGGCTGAAAGTGGACAGGGAGCTGCCTAATGGCAGCTCCTCCCCCGGCATGCCCCAGGAACGCCCCCAGGGATCCCGAAACACGCCCTGGAATGCCGGTGCAGGACTTTACATTGGTGGGATGCTGGCAGAAGGCCCCATCGGCGTCCCTGGGTGGTGCTGCCTTGGCAACACCGGGAGACTGGCGTCCGGGCCTCCCCACCAGTGTTGGGGCTACTTAGGGAAGCATAAGTAGCCCAGATGCTGGCATGGGGGGTCCCAACGCCGGCATTCTTGTCCTCCTGAGGACTTTCATCCTCAGAAGTCAGGAATGCGCTGTTAGACAAGTAATGGGAAGGCAATGCTTGGCTCTTTATAAGCCTACCTTGTGTTTGCCTAATTAGAGGCGGCCACCACACAAGGGCTAATGCTGGCATTACATAGTTGCATTCTTATGCGTTATTGACAGCAAAGAAGAAAGCAAAACAATGCCATGAAATGATGAAATGATATATGTAGTACTGTTAGCCTGCCATCAGAATCCTATCCTTTATTGTGCTGTAGGAAGATAAAGCTAAAATGACTAAACTGAGGCTATAATACTTTGGGCTCATTATGAGAAGACAAGAGTCACTGGAAAAGACAGTCATGCTAGGAAAGGTTGAGGGCAGCAGGAAAAGAGGAAGACCCAACAAGAGATGGATTGACTCAATAAAGGAAGCCACAGCCCTCAATTTGCAAGATCTGAGCAAGGCTGCTAAAGATAGGACGTTTTGGAGGACATGCTACGTGGGACTTTGTATAAACTTGGGAGCACATAAGATTACTCTTCCACTTTAGTAGAGGTAATATTATACACTGGGTCAGGGCAAAAGCAGATTCTGAGAATTCATAGGATTCTGAATATACTCCTCTTCTGCCATGCCTCCAATTCCACCCATTCCCTTTGCCCTAGCAGTAGCTATGCTGTTTCAGTCACACTGCAGCACATTATAGATAGAGCCATTATACTGACGTATCTTATGTTCCTGTAGTGCAAAGGGGATTTAGCAGCAATTATATCCTATCCAGCAGATATCGCTTGTGGATAGGATTGCTCTGGCAGGCTTTAGGTTTTTAATACAAAGAGCAAAATGTTTGTTACAAGGCTAGGCAAATGAAGCATTATACTGGATCAACTGGTAAAAGATAGATAAATTTGGGAGAGATTTATCCCCAGCTAGATAGAGGTGCAGAGCTGACTTCTCAAAAGTCCGTGTTTCTAATACTTATTCCACTCCCTACAGAGAAGAGAGGGTAAATGAGGTAAGAGAAAGCTCCTCAAGCAGAAACCCAAGAAAAGGATAGGCTTAAAAGCTGCAATTTTTATAGATGTTTGTCCAGACTATATTTGTTCAAACTATATTTAAGGGATTTTTCCACTGTTACATTGTCAAGCTGGTTCTGTTGGAGAAACGGGTTTAAGATTCTTAACTTCAGCCTCCCTTCTGTGTGTGTTTATACTCTCTTTGCAGTGAGAAAGATATTAAGTGCTACCTCCTTACCACTAAGGGCTGTAGCAGATGGGGCCTCCTGCTAGAACTCCACAGATGTGGAGCAAATCTGCCTCAAGATTCTTGCTGTAAGAATGGAGGATGGTCACAAGGTTAATACAAGCTTATAATCTAGCAGCATTGCCAGGTACGTAAATCACAGGAATAACAGTGCACAAAGTTAACATAACTTTTCATTGCATAAAAGGTTAATATAGCAAAACAGCAGCTTCACATGCCCATGAGAAGCAAAAGAATGTGATTGCTCCATTAATCACATTTTTACACTTCATCACATTGCAGTATAAAATATTGATCAATGGCACTCTCAATCACTCATATGCCATGATGTTGGTCAGGAGACCGTACAAATCTCTCGCAGACTAAATGACCTCCCAGCTCTCACTCAGCACAAGAAGTAAACCCCTCTAAGTCATTGTTGAGGTACATTGCCAGGGCAGTGTGAAGACAGTTTTAGTGCTGCTGTGCTTGTTGTGTACACAGAGACAATCAGAGGCCTGGAGTGTCAATCTGTCACATGTCACAAGGACTCCATATATTTTACATGTTTGCAGAAATCTAGAAAGGGAAGGCATGCAGAAACATGCTTCATCTTGGCTCTGGGCTAAGGTGTTCTTTTCTTTCTTTCAAAAATAAAGACCCCGCCCCCCAAAAAGAGAAAAAAATCTCAAAATACAACAACTGCATTAGTACAAGTTAACAAGTATGCCTGATGATAAGAACTAAGATCAGTAATTAGTTTGTTAAAATTTAGCATAATGATATGTATAATATCTCTAGGATTCAGTATTCCAAGGTAAGTAAGGACATCTGGACACCACCAAAAATGTCCATAGGCAAATACAATCAATGAGCTATGGCAAATTCCCCCACATTTTCCCCCTTTCGTCCTACCATGCAGTGGCGCAGGTTAGGGTACTGCCAGAGGGAGGTCTCCCACTAGAACTATAGAGGGAGACCTGGCAGCCCTAATCCCACCTTCTTTCAGATTCAAGGTGAGTAACAATATAGCAACTATTTGCATGAACAACAACACATAAGTTAATCATCAATAAAAACACGCAAGCAGGGTAAAAGTAAAAATTAAAAACCAATACAAATTAAAAACAAGGATTAAAAATGCAGAGAGATTAAAAACCAGCACACAGATTATACCTCCAGCCAAATCTGCCTAAACAGTTTGGTGGCAGAAAGTGCTGTCAAATTTCATCTCTACAAATGCCCTGTGAGATAAAACTGGCTTGCAGGCCTTCCTAAATGGAGCCCAAAGGACAATTGAATTCTTGCCCTTAGAACAGATTTCATAGGATTATCCTTGAGCACCACAATACTTTGTTTCGTTTGCAACTCTGAACACTTGCATCTGAAAGAAGAAGAAGAAGAAGAAGAAGAAGAAGAAGAAGGTTTTTATATGCCGACTTTCTCTACCATTTAAGGGAGACTCAAACCGGTTTACAATCACCTTCCCTTCCCCACAACAGACACCCTGGGTGAAAACGCATGGTCGCTTTATCCTCCTTTAATCCCTGTTTTAGCCAGGATCGAACGCACATTAGGCGAAATGCATGCGTTCGATCCAGGCTGAAACAGGGATTAAAGGAGGATAAAGCGACCATGCGTTTTCGCCCCCTGTGAGGTAGGTGAAGCTGAGAGAATGTGACTTGCCCAAGGTCACCCAGCTGGCTTTGTGTGTAGGAGTGGGGAAACAAATCCAGTTCACCAGATTAGCATCCGCTGCTCATGTGGAGGAGTGGGGAATCAAACCTGGTTCTCCAGATTGCTTTTTTATTCTTTCATTGTGTAATTTTCTCACATTTTTCCTGCCCTATCCTGTGAAAAATCCCTTAGCTTTTTCATGGTTCTGCAGCATGCCACAGATCTTGATGGGCCATCTAGTAATTTGCAGACTGTTGCCACCCACAGTGTTCCTGGAGAGGGAAAGAGAATCAGTTGTAGACCGCAGTCCACCTTTTGTCCTAGCAAACACCAAGATGGACAACAAAATGGCATCTGTGATGCCATTAAAGATTCAATTTGTAGGCACAGAGATTTCACTGAAAAGGGCCAAGATTCTGAGCAAGATTTAAAGGCCTGCATTTGGATATCATTGGTTGGTAGATCCAGTCTCATACTTCCCTGTTTTAACCTGTGCCTTCTCTGTTTTGACCCCATAATTGTCCTCCTCATCTCTGTCCCTCTGCTGGGCTCTGTCTGTGTTGTTGGTCCTGGCTGAGTGGCCAACTGGTTTCCACCATGGCCAGACACTACCCCTGCCAGGGCAACTGGCTGGCCCCCTGTGGCTTAACTTTGCCCCTAGTGGGAGTCAGGCATATCTCCAACCCCTGACAAATATAGTCTAGATTAAATTGTGATATACCCCACATTAAAATGTGAAGGAACAATTAAGGCTGTAAGAGCCTTTACACACACATACAATCAACACATTTCATTACAGCAATGTAGTGTGACAGTCACTCTGTTTTAAGCACAGAGGTTGTTCCTTTGGTATCCATATATACATGTTGACCAGAAATATAGGTGTATTAAGGAAAAATTACACAAAACATGGGAAGAAGTGGAGGGCTTCTGCTGTTCCTAAATAGTACCAGAAACATGGAGGTGGGAGGGCTCCAACTACTAAATCTATGACAATACTTCCTCATTTAAGGAGGAATTTAAGTCTCTGCAAATACAGCACAAACAGATGTTACATATGTACAGATAATGTATCTTCATCTGTAAAAGACAAATTATGTTAGCGTTTCCCCTTCTTGTATGACTCTGATCCAAACCCAGTTTTTATGTGTAGGGTTGCCAGCCCAAAGCTTGCAACCAGCGGGAGACTCACCGGGGGGTGGGGGTGGCTAGCCATTGAATCAATGATGTCACTTCTAGCATGACCTGGAAATGATGTCATTGTAAGCATTGAGTTTTGGATAACTGCTAGAGCATCACCTGATGCAATGAAATCATGGTGTCAGTAACAATGCCAATGCCTCTTCCATTTTCCCCAGAATTTCCCCCCTACTGTCCACTTAAGCGCCCGTGGGGAGCTCTTGCTGAAGAGGGAGACCTAGCCTTGCTAGTTATGTGCGCACATGTAATTTGTCTTCTGCTAAGTGAGAAATCTGTAAACATAACCTATGGTTGATTCCTTATTTTTATCACTCACATAGGAATTTTGGACATAATGTTCACACACACACACACACACACACACACACACACACCTTTCCATTGTATCTGCACCACAGGATGAAATTCATAAACATCAGCACAACTTTAACAGAAAAGAAGAGAGTTTAAGAATGAATAAGGCTTGGCTTCCTGCCCTAAAAAACCTCCAGACTAACAAAGGCTGCAGTCAACAATAGCCATGCAGATTAGCTTTGGATTTCACACATTAACAGATCACTTCAGGATACAATGGTTCCATATTAACATACCACACCCTCATTAGTACATTATCTTGATACTTACAGGACAATGATTAGCACATTACTTCTGCAGGACAGTACTCAGCTCAAACCCAACCCCTCTCTGATTCTTCCTACACACTTGACACTGAGAGACACTGTCCTTCAGTGTTACTCCTCTGAAGATGCCTGCCACAGCTGCTGGCAAAACGTCAGGAAAGAAAATTTCAAGACCACGGTTACACAGCCCGGATAACCTACAAGAACCAATGGACAGGGAATGTTTGTGACCACTGACCTACTAGGACAGACCTTGAGGACCCAGTTTGCCTCATGTGTGCTATGCTTTGAGAACCGAATATTGCCAAGACTGCGATAAGCAACCTGGGAGGCCAAGAAAACCCTGGAAAAGGGCCTTCCCATGCCACACTCACTTTCCTGAGTGCCAGATGGAGGGAATTGAAGCACCACCATACTCCTCCTTACTGGCCCCACCATGCCTAGGTCCCACCTCCTGATTGGCGGGAGGTTTTAGGGGCGGGGCTAAAGCAGCCACGTGCGCAGGCTGATCGCCGCAGCTGATTTAACACTCAAAACCCAGGGGTTTTGAGTGCAAAAGCAGTTGTGGCAAAGCGGCGCTTCTGGAAGTAAAACCAGAAGTGCCATCACAGCATCTGCATGCCCGCACGCACACACAGCTGCAGCCCCGCCAATACCACCCGGCAACCCTAGTTGCAAAGGGCAATGCTGGGTGCTGCCATGCTGCTCTTCAGGCCCACTGTGGGGGCAGGAAGGAAGCCTCTGTGACATATAAGCAGGTCTAGGTGACTTTCACTGTCAGTCCTTAAAAACACACTTCATTTATATCTCAACTTTCCCCCAAATGGGGACCTAAAGAGCTTACATTGTTCTCCTCTCCTCCATTTTATCCTCACAACAACCCTTTGAGGTAGGTTAGCTTGGGCCTGTGTGACTGAGCCAAGGTGATCAATCAAGTTTCCATGGCGGAGTGGGGATTCGAAGCACGGTTTTCCAAATCCTAGACCAACGCTTACTGCTGCACCACACTGGCTTATCTTCTAGCAAAGATATTCAGCATTATTCAAATGGGATTTACTCTCACAGGATGCTGAGATAGTCATCTGCTGAGACAGCTTTTAAATGTGTGTGTGTGTGTGTGTTCAGTGCCTTCAAGTCATTTCCAATTTATGACGACCCTATGAATTATAGTATTAGGCAAATTTGTGAATAATAGGTGTTAGTTATTATTGCCAAATGGAATCACCATGTTCAGAGGCAGTATATCTTTAGACAGCAGACTCTGGGAACCCACAACAGGGCAGGGCATTGCCTTTATGCCATGCATGTTAGTTTTACCAAAGCACCTGACTGTCCTGTATCAGAAACAGAATGCTGTACTGGTTTGGCAGGGCTCATCTTATAAAAATGTAAACATTTAGAATAAATATCAAGTAATATCACCACTGTGCCTGAAAATATTTCATTCTGTGCTTGTGGCAATGCAGCACAGGAACTTCAGCTGAACTATAACAGCTGGAAGTGCTGAAGGCCTTAATAAATTGACCCTCCTGCAGAGATTTGCAAGAGCTTTCTCTCTGTCATCATGCACGAGATATCTGTCAGTTCCACCTGGTGTGAATATCTTATTTAGCACTCATATATCACTTTCTGTTGTCAGCTGGAATTGTTGGGGTGGGTGGATTAATGAAGGTTGGAATGGATAGTGACCTAAAACATTATTAATTGCAAAGTATTGCTGTATGTGGTTTCTTGCTATGTTAAAGACTGGATTTTGTACATGTGTGCACATGTTGTGTTTGTTTCTGATGCAATCCTGTTGTCAGTGAACAGAACAGCATATCCTCCATGCTTCAACCTGATTCATTGGCATAGTGCTATGAACAAATTTAACAAAAGATCCATTCTGTAACATGCTTAAACCAAAATAATTGGATTTCAGCTAATGTGGTTGCACTGTTTTAAAGACAACCAATCATTTAAAATCCAAATACTTAGTTTTAGCTGATTGTATAGTAAAGTGAAAATTAAACTCTCCAAACATTATTTCTTTTTATCTACTTAAGTAATTGTAAAAACTAGTATTCTATTACATATCTGTTGCATATTACACATGTTCTATTTGTCTTGTGGGCAGAAGATATTATTGTGGGCAGAATCCATCCATTATGCTTGCATTCTCCAACCTGTTCTGTCCTGTGAACTAAACAATAGTATGTAGAGATGCTGAGGGGCAGGAGAGGGGGAAGAGAGAAATCAGGAGGGAAAGTGTGGGATTCCCCCCCCCCATTTTTTTAAACTTGGGTATATTTTGGGAGTGCTGAAAAAGACACATATAAGACATGTTCATCTTTTGCAATGATTGAAATGCTTCTAAATACAAGTATTTACACATGCAAAAAAAATTATATGTAAGACAATCTAATGATGATTCCTGTGCATTCTGTAGTCCATATTTTCAAGGACACGTTTATTCATTCAATGTGAATAATCTGGCCAACAATTGGTATGCTATAATGTGTTCAAGATATACATAATTAAATAGTGTTGTTAATGTTATTAAGTTTAAGTTGATATCCAAATAGGCTCCTATTGTGTCTGCTTGTGACTATTTCTGTCCAAATATACTTACCTGTTTACTGAAAAATGTATTTTCTAGTATCAGCTTTTAGTTGTTCCTACTTCTCAGGGTCGCCATGAGTCGGAAGCGACTTGACGGCACTTACACACACACACTTCTCAGACAGTAAAAATTAAGATACATGTGCTAAGAAGGCATAGGGTGTAGCCATTTGCAGCGCTGAGAAGGCATAGGGTGTAGCCATTTGCAGCTCTATCTCAAGTGCCAGGGATATTTGTGTTGTGCCTGAATTATGGTGTTAAATCCCAATTACCATAAAACAGGAAGAGGTTGATAGTTCAAAGCAGTTGTTTATTAGGCCTAATATACATACCGGATAAAACTGCCCAAATGCGCAGGACAGTCTTTCACACTCAAACAAAGGATTGCCACGACATTTATAACCTCTGGTCAGGGGTGGTACAATACACGCAATACAGAGCATAGACATACAAAGACCCAATAATGGACACCTTTGGATTAGCATAGGCCTATCAGTGGGGGTTGAGGCAGGCACTTAGTTGGTTACATGATCTGGGACAGGGAACCGAAACTTAACATTCTTTAGGCCGTAGGTAATTTTGGGCCGTGTCTTGGTGGAAGGCTGTACCAGACACAGAGAGCCTGATTTACTGACTCATGGCTCCTGGGTGCCGCATTTCCAAAGCCCTCATGTGTGTGTACACATGAACGCATAGTGTTTCAAACCAGCTCTTATACTTTAGGCCTAGCCTTTCCATAAAAGCAAGTATGCAGACTGAACACAAAAGCATATTATCAAATAATAATAATAATTCCAGGCATTACATTTGCAGTTTTGCTTATAGAAAACAAAGGAATTTTTCCTTTTAATTTCCACAAAAACCCCAAGTCCCATTTTATATGCAAACTAAATTATGCATTTTATGAAGTTAAGGTAGTATAATAAATGTAAGTTTGATAGGAAAGTGAGTACTGTAAATATTAAGTTCCCCAGAAGTCAGAGGTCTGGGCTGATCACATCTCCATATGTAATAGCCATGTGTGGCCCCCATCTGCAGATATCTAAATCCACAGATCAGAGCCATGCAGAAATAAAACATATTTCTGCAAACCTGGGTGACCCCTAGGGTTGCAGAAAAATCTGAAATCCTTAAAAAAATAAATTTGGGGATGTAAACAACATAAAAACTTATCTCCTCTTCAACAGAAGTGGCTGGGAGACTCGCCAGGCCCAGCATCGGCGGTAATGGGGGGCAGCCACAGTGGGCCAGGTTACAGGGACTGGGAGCCTTGCCTGGCCTGGGAGCAGCAGTGGCTGCAACAGGGTGGGGGGAAATGACAAGAGGGAGAAAGGATCCCCCACAAATATTGTGGGTCCCCACTTGATATATCTATTTGCAATATACACAGGATTTAAGTGCATTGATTTTCAAATAAGTATGTAGGTTGCAACCTATTAAATGAAATTAAGGACTAAATTTTAATCATTTCTTTTCAAATTTATGAGAACCAATGCATTAGTAATACTTTGTTATGCAGAAGCTGATAAAAGTTAAAAACACAGGCATTTGATAGCAGAATCAAAGGAAGCCACTCAGAAGCCAAAGGAAGCAGACCTCTCTATCCACCTTTAAACATCTTTTTTTTCACTTTTAGCAGTCACCCAGGGTTGCAAAATAATAAGGTAAAGCAATGTTGTTAATTCATGTGAGACGTGAGTACAAGAATTCCTGCAACTAAACTGTCCGAAATAACTTTTAGTAATGCAATTATTATATAGATGCTTGGCAATAAATGGTAAACATTGAAAAGGAACAACTAGATTGGTTAATTCCACTAAACGCTGATCATACCTGAAAGCAAGTTAGCACTTTCCAAGACTGGTGTTTTAATATTTAGTGATTATGTATTTTTTGTGTAATTTTGATTAAGCTACAAGTATTGTTATCTTTTTCATCATTTCTCTTCCCAAAACATGTAAGAGGTCTTTAAAAAATTCTGTGATGGTACTTAGAAACCAAACCATTTAACATTATTTTAGGCTCCACTGTTACTTAAACTCATGTACATTGAGATAATTTAATAATTTTAATTTATTTTACTTTATTTATACCCCAGCCTTTCTACCCGATGGGGTCCCAAAGCGCCTTACATCACTCTCCTCTCCTCTATTTTATCCTCACAACAACCCTGTGAGGTAGGTTAGGCTGAGAGCGCGCGACTGACCCAAATACAGCTTTTTAAAAGTATATAGGTTCACATTCCAAGGAAAGATATTGAGAATTGTTTGTGTCATTTCAAACCCAGCTCAAAACCCAGAAGGCTTTCAGAATATTCCTTAGCCATCACCATCCTTCATTCCTATCCATCTATTGCCAAAACCTCTTGTCTGATGCAACTATCATTCTTTTCCATGCCACATTCCGAGGAATGAATTGAAGCACACTGAGATTTAATCAAGCCAGGGAAGTGTCAGCATTTCCTAACATTATAGGATACAGTAATCAAGCTTCTTATAGGAGGACGAGCAGATCAGTTGGGAAATGGAAGACTCCCCAACTATTACATATTCTGGTCATGAACTAGCTCTGTCACAAGTCTTCTTTGCTAGAATAGGCTGCCACATTTCTGGGTGGGGTTCCCCAAAATGAATGGCGAAGCAATGATTTCCTGACAGCAGAACCCAATTGTCTATGAATTCTTTTGTCATAAGTGTATAAGTTAAATAAAAATAGACATTTTAAAGTTCAGAAACTGTGACCTACTTACACTTAATCATTTCCTCATTGCTACTATTCCTCTCTTTAATTACCCTGCTTATAGTCATAGCAGTTAAAGGCAGAGGTTTCCCCCCCCCCATTTAAGTATGATGAGGGCAATAGGGATCTTGAAATGCCTGAGCCAGGAGAATCTTGGGTAAGCCCAGAGGAATGGAATTTGAAGAACTACTATGGAGACGGGGTGGGAAAAGGGGGCATTAGTGACTTGGATTTTCTTTCTATTAAAAAACAGAAATTTCTCCTCCTGTAGTAGTAAATTCTAAATCTTTTGATTCATTTGAAACCTGCTTTGCCCTCAAAATTTTCAGTGCTCCAGGAAGGTTCTGCCCCCCCTTGCATGAAAATCTGTCCCTTTCCTTTATAAACCTGTTAGTAAAAATAAGGAATTCTGACCTTCTCATGAAATCAGAGGAATTAAATCCCATGCCTAAAGAATCATTTGTGCATTAATCCCATCCTACATCCATATATTCAGGAGCCCCGTGGCGCAGAGCGGTAAGCTGCAGTACTGCAGTCCAAGCTCTGCTCACGACCTGAGTTTGATCCCAATGGAAGTTGGTTTCAGATAGCCAGCTCAAGATTGACTCAGCCTTCCATCCTTCCGAGGTAGGTGAAATGAGTACCCAGCTTGCTGGGGGTAAAGGGAAGATGACTGGGGAAGGCACTGACAAACCACCCCATAAACAAAGTCTGCCTAGTAAATGTCGGGATGTGACATCACCCCATGGGTCAGGAATGACCTGGTGCTTGCACAGGGGACCTTTACCTTTACACCCATATATTGACCTACATACAGAAAACTCCATATTAGAAAGGTTGTAGTGTCCTATAGTAACTGAACAGGAGTCACCAACTGAAAAAATAGGAGGACCTGAATGTTTGTTTTCATTTCTATTCCCTGACTCTGGGAGCATCACATACTGTTACAGAGATGGAAGGAAAGTTTAGGAGATGAGTCTAGTAATAATTTATTTCAGTCTTGATCATAGAGACGGACTTTGTTCATGCTCAAAATGTGAGCTTTTCACGTCTACCCATCTGGCACATTCGCTCTGCAGCAAGGATGAATTGGGACATTAGAATGGCTTTGAAACAAACCAGGCTGAGCCATTTGGCTGAGTCCTGGCCAGTCATGATGATGACCATGGATGCAGGCTTATTTCCTGCCTTTTCCCTGCACAGGGATTGTTTGGCTCAGAGCCAGGAAGCAGTGGAACAGGAGTATATGACTGGCAAGCTATGTCCATCATTGACACTATTGGGCAAATCTGGGTCAAGCAGCTGCTGTAAGGCAACACTTCAGAGGATGTTTGGCTTGGACCCAGCCACAGGTCAGATCTCAGAAGCTAAGCAGGGTCGTCCCTGGTTGGCAGGGGCATAGACTTCTCAATTTCCCAGAGGGGGCATGGGGCTGAACATGGTCCAGACCCACACTTAGTAATCTATATTAAATCATTTCAATATGAAAGTATGTATATTTCCAACAACCATATGCCATCAACAATCATATGGTTTTAAAAATGTAATTTTTCTCACTCATAATAATCTGAAGCTCAAAGAAAGAGGACTCTGTAAGAGGAGAAGGTGGTGGTGTTTACGGGGTAGTTTGCCAGTGCCTTCCCCAGTCATCTTCCCTTTACCCCCATCCCTGAGACAATTTTTTGAGTAAATATTTCATTCATGTATGATAGGAAATACTTCCTTCTCCTCTCTCTTTTCCTCACAATTTAGGCAGTGTGTGTGACTGGCCAAGAGTCACATAGTGTGCTTTATAGCTAAGTGGGGATTTGAACTCTGATTTCCCCAATCTTAGAACAACACCCTAACAACTATATCCCTCACACATTGGATACGCAGTATGAATCTCCAAATGCATCTCAGAATCCACAGAATATGCTGGGTTCTCAGATACCCTGACTTGAAAATATGGGAGCATTCGTTCAGTTGAACTATTTATTTATTTTATTACTTTTCTACCCTGCCCTCCCCAACCAAGCTGGGCTCAGAGTGGCCTTGGATCCTGGACGGAATCACCTCACTTTCCAGCTTGATCTCCCCCCCCCCAATAATGCACAGAGACAAAAAAAAAAAGGTTTGAAAGAGAAATATGCCAATCTCTTCTATTTATTTTTCTCTAAAGCTGTAAGTCCCAGGATACCAAAATCAACTTAACTTTCAGCATTTGAGCCACAGATTTCTGCGCACACACACACCATGGCTAAAAACAAAAATATTCCCATCTCTTCCATTTCTTTTTCTCTAAAGTTCCAGTATCCAAGGTATCAAAATCCCCTTAACCTCCAGTACATTTCTGTTTTGATCATCCACAGGTTGAGAGTAAGGCCTTTAGGCAGAACTTCCAAAGATCCTAAGTAAAAAAACAACAAGGTAAGGCGGTGGGGGGAGGTTGCTCCAGTGTCGCAGGTAAATATCCCAAAGTCCCAGAGAAAGACAAGTGAAGTTGGCAGCCTCTGTGCAAGTGGAGAGGATGAGACAGTTTTGGCTGCCAGAGCAGTGATAGTTATAGGAGCCAGCACAAAAGAATAAGGTCTAGAAATTCAGGGCGAGTCCAGGATGAGACTCCATGGATTGCCTGGCTCGACTGAGTTAAGGAGAGGCTTCACAGAAAGATGACAAAAGCAGATTGCACCCAGGCAGGGTGATAAAAGGGGTGGCATGGTGTAGGTTTCCTCTGTTCCTCAGGCACACTGGTAAGCTAGGAGACATTCAAGCAAGGTCAGCAAAAAGTAATCAGCTCACCTGGCTGCTTGATAGTAATTAGAGTTTGCACTCAGGAAGACGTGTGTTTTCTGATGAAATTACATTGGTACATGGCTTTGTAAGCCCCTATGGTGATGGGTAGGCATGCAGATGTCCAATCAGTGACTGTCTCTCATATGTAAGCCTACTCTTGTCACTGTTTTGGCCACTCATTAGCATAGCCTGAGGATTGCCTTGATCTCACCTTCTCCAAAGCAAGGCACTGCTAGCTCCTAACATGGTTGCCAAGGTAAATTTAGCCAGGATGAAATCAGGTCAGACAGCACACACCCAGGTAGGAAGGGTGTAACACTCCCCACATGCATACCTAAAGATGAAATGGAGATGGACCATTTTTGTCCCTAAGGTAGGGCCACCAGGACACAGTAATGATGCAATTATTTGTATCCTGTCTGTAAAGACAAACCGCAATTCTCTTGATCCATTACTTACATCAGAGAGTTTCAGAGGGTAGCCGTGTTGCCCTGCAGTAGAACAGCTGGATTAGAGTCCAGTAGGACCTTAAAGACCAACAAGATTTTTTGGGGGTATAAGATTTTGAGAGTCAATGCTCCCTCCATTAGATACCAACGAAGGGAGCTCTGCTTACACCAGAGTTTGTGTTGCAGGCTACAGGAAATACATTCTTCAGCCTGACCATTGAGGCGTCCTGATTGCTAGATGGATTGATCTTTCTCTTCCATGCTCTTGCTGTCTCTCTATTGTTTCTTCACAGACACTGAAGGTCCCCTCCCCCTCTTGTGTGTGTGTTAAGTGCCATCAAGTAGCTTCTGACTCATGGCAACCCTATGAATGAAAGTCCTCCAAAATGTCCTATCTTTGACAGCCTTGCTCAGATCTTGCAAATTGAAGGCTGTGGCTTCCTTTATTGAGTCAATCCATCTCTTGTTGGGTCTTCCTCTTTTCCTGCTGCCCTCAACTTTTCCTAGCATGACTGTCTTTTCCAGTGACTCTTGTCGTCTCATGACGTGACCAAAATACGATAGCCTCAGTTTAGTCATTTTAGCTTCTAGGGTCAGTTCAGGCCTGATTTGATCTATAACCCACTGATTTGTTTTTTTGGCAGTCCACGGAATCCGTAAAACTCTCCTCCAACACCACATTTCAAAGGAATCTCTTATCTTATCTCATCTCATCTTATCTTTACAAAAACAAACAAGACAAGTCCTGTGCCTTCTAGGAACCCGACAGCTTGAGCAGCTTCATGATGCTACCTGGAAGCCCAGGGGAGGCATCGCCCACTGGGAAATCCCAGGGAGGCTTGAGCTCCACTGCCCCCCCCAAGTAGTTTTCACCCTTGCTGATTAGTATTTGGATAGGAGACCACCAAAGAATTCCAGGGTTGATATGCAGAGACAGGCAATGGCAAACCATTGTTAGTCTCTTACCTTGGAAACCCTACAGAGTCTCCAAAGGTCAGCTGCGACCTGACTGCACTTTTCACAAACATACACAGAGGTGACCAGCACAGGAGCAACTGATATGTAAGCCTACTCCTGTCGTTGTTGCTACTGGGGTTGGCCTTGCTCCTGGCTGCCAGCAGCCCTCCAGGGCAGTATCCCACTGGGAGGTTTTTCAGCATGTTAAAGGATCAATCCACCCTTGCTCCACAGGTATCTTTCAGCAGTGTACTTGCTCTCTGCATGGGGACACTGGTTAAGTAAAGTGACTTTTAAGTGCTCCTCACTCTTTGACTTCTACAAAAAAAATGTGTACCGTTAAATGCCTATGCAATTCCTTATCCACATGAAAGCAGACAGCAACTAAAATAGATACACTGAAGAATTACATGCAAATCTTCTCAGCTCACATACTCTTAAACTCAGAAAAGCCAAATCTAGGATTTTGGATAGCCTAAGAGATTGCCTACAAATAAAGTAAAGGACCACAAAAAGATCACATCTTTCTTCCTAAGAACATTTTATGGAGCATTCAAACACTGGTGGCAAGGATTAAGTACCTAGCTAGATTTTTTAAAAAATCTAAAACCAGTCAATTTAGCAGTGGAAGAAAAGGGTAAAGAATCACTAACCTCCTTGTCAAATGAACCCTGCCAATCTGCTGCTTTAAGGTTGTTGAAGTTGTTTGTGGAAGAGAGATTATTTGACTGGCAGCAACTTTTTTCCTTTAGGCAATTTCACTAGCTCAAATGACTGGAATGTTTCCCTGCATTTCTAAAGATATCAGGAACAGATGAAGCAGTTGAGATAAAGATAAGGCCATCATTTAGCACACAGATTTGGTATGTGTCACACATTGGTATGTTCCAGACAGGTTCACTATATCAAAATGCATAAAGCGCTATGAATTGCTTAAAGCCACTTAAAATCACTATAAAGTTAAAAATGTGTCCTGAAATTCTTATTCAGAATCACATTCTACCATCTTCTATTCTGATAAAAAATGCTTCCCGGTCCAGCCCTTGAGTGGTTTTATAGGGTACTAGGAAGTGACTAACTAGCTCCTACTCTTCCTTGAGAAACCATCAAGTACCGCAACTGATAGAGAAATGGAGAAGCCCAGCATGTACCATTCACACAGACTTCTTACTAGGCCAAGCAACGTTTTAGAACCCAGACAATACATACGTGTTGTAAAGGGTGGATATAGAATCATAGAGTTGGAAGGGACCACCAGGGTCATCTAGTCCAACCCCCTGTACAATGCAGGAAATTCACAACTACCTCCCCCCCACACCCCCAGTGACCCCTACTACATGCCCAGAAGATGGCCAAGATGCCTTCCCTCTCATCATCTGCCTAAGGTTATAGAATCAGCATTGCTGACAGATGGCCATCTAACCTCTTCTTAAAAACATCCAGGGAAGGACAGCTTACCACCTCCTGGGGAAGCCTGTTCCACTGAGGAACAGCACTAACTCCGGTTCTTGTAGGTTATCCGGGCTGTGTGACCGTGGTCTTGGTATTTTCTTTCCTGACGTTTCGCCAGCAGTTGTGGCAGGCATCTTCAGGGGAGTAACACTGACGGACAGTGTCTCTCAGTGTCAAGTGTGTTGGAAGAGTAATATATATAGTCAGAAGGGGGTTGGGTTTGAGCTGAGTCATTGTCCTGCAAAAGTATCAAAGGTAATGTTGTAATCATTGTTTTACATCGGGACCACACAACACAGCATACAAACAAGAATAAAAGAACATGAAAGATACTGCAGACTTGGCCAACCTGAGAAATCAGCAGTGGCTGAACATGGACTGACCCAAACAGGACACAGGGTCTTATTCCAAGACACTGAAATACTGGAGAATTCAACCAACTATCTTGTCAGATTGCACAGAGAAGCCATTGAAATTCATAAACATCAGCACAACTTTAACAGAAAAGAAGAGAGTTTAAGAATGAATAAGGCTTCCTGTCCTGAAAACCTCCAGACTAACAAAGACTACAGTCCACAATAGCCATGCAGATTAGCTTTGGATTCCACATGTTAACAGATCACTTCAGGATACAATGGTTCCACATTAACATACCACACCCTCATTAGCACATTATCTTGATACTTACAGGACAATGATTAGCACATTACCTTTGATACTTTTGCAGGACTATGACTCAGCTCAAACCCAACCCCCTTCTGACCATATATATTACTCTTCCAACACACTTGACACTGAGAGACACTGTCCTTCAGGGTTACTCCTTTGAAGATGCCTGCCACAGCTGCTGGCGAAACATCAGGAAAGAAAATACCAAGACCACAGTCACACAGCCTGGTCAACCTACAAGAACCGATGAACTCTGACCTTGAAAGCCTTCGACAATATTTTGAACTGCACTAACTGTTAGAAAATTCTTCCTAATGTCTAAACGGAAACTCTTTTGATTTAATTTCAACCCATTGTTTCTGGTCCGACCTTCTGGGGCAACAGAAAACAAATTGGCACCATCCTCTATATGACAGCCCTTCAAGTACTTGAACATGGTTATCATATCCCCTCTCAGTCTTCTCTTCTTCAGGCAAAACATACCCAGCTCCTTCAACCTTTCCTCATAGGACTTGGTCTCCAGACCCCTCACCATCTTTGTTGCCCTCCTCTGGACACGTTCCAGCTTGTCTACATCTTTCTTAAATTGTGGTACCAAAAATTGAACACAATACTCTAGGTGAGGTCTAACCAGAGCAGAGTAAAGCGATACCATCATTTTATACTATATACTATATACTTGATACCATACACTTTATACTATATACTTTGCCTATTATCTAAAAACCACCTGTTACTTTCATTTCCAAGCAGCAAATATCTATTTTTCTCAGTTTTGCTCAGTCTTCAGTCTTCTGATGTTCACAATTTCCAGACTCTGTCCTATCCTTTACACGTTACTCATAAGTAAGCTTCCATGACTTCAAGTATCTCACTCATAAGTAATTTTGTATAGGTTTGCAGGCTTTGCTACTTTAGTCAGTGATTAGATCCTGCACTTCCCATAAGATCATTATGTTGAGGCTAAAATCACCTCACTGATCCAGTGCAAGCAGTTTTCCCCTCGTAGGATCTCTCCAGAAAGAAAGGGAAGCAGACTGTCCCAGTGATTACAGTGCATTCCTCAACAAAGAAGGGGATGTGAGCTTGAGCCAAGCAAACCTTTCTGAGGTAATGCATCTGCATGGCTTCTCCTTCTAAAAGAGGGCACTCTCCCAGTTGCTGCCATAACCTTTTCAAAAGCTCCAGATCCTTTCTACAGGATGCCCTGAAATATTTAACAGAATCTGTAGGATTTACCAGTTGGTTCCAAGCCAGGACATAACATCCACCAGGTGGTTTTATGCAACAAGATCACCATCACATGTGGGATAATGGAAGCATTAGCATTAGTTTCTGTGATGGGTGGCTAACTAATGTTGAGCCCCAAAATCTGTTTCTGAAAAGTTGTCAGATCCTGAAATACTATTCTTCTATACTGAGCATGTTTTCCTCTGCCCCCACAAATATGTTGGAGAAGAGTGTGTGCAGATTGTTTTCCTTCATCACTTCAGAAACAGCCCCCACAGATCTGAGGTCCTCCTTGCCATATGGTGTTGTTTGAATTCCAGCACCATTTTAGAAATGGGAGTGCAGCACCCTTTCAAATATAGAACTAATGCATACTTTAATTTCAGTGTTGCTGTTGTTTTTTAAATGTTAAATTGGTTAAGTGAGACAGTTAAACCGAGCAGATGACGAGGCTTGCAGTTGCTAAGGTATCTTTGACAAAATCATTTTCTAACTTTGGGGAAATGTATACTTGTCTTTTAAAAGGTTATTGTCCTTTTCTTTTGATAAAGACGGAAACATCAAATAAATCTTGTACATTATGAACCAAAGGCACCAAACAGAAGGGCCTCTGGCTCAGTGGTTCAATCTCTGGCATCTCTAGTTGAAGCCCTAGCAAGTCATTTTGGCACTACAACCTCAAGCAACTGGAGAGCACACTACTGCGGTCTTCCTGATATGCACAGCCACCATTTTGTGTGGATAGTACATGCAGATATGTACTTTAAAAATTATAGGTTTCTGATTGCACATACTGAAGCTGCAAAAGTGTGCACATTATCCTATTCACAAAAAAATGGTGACTGTTCATATCAGGAAGTAGTGCGTTCCAGTTACATGAGGTCAGAGTGCCAAAATCATAACAACTGAATAGGACTCAAATGGTCTGAAGCAACAGGAGCTGGGACTGCATGGGACTCTAGAAAGTCATTGCCAATCAGAAGGCACAACAGTGAGCTATGTAGGTAGGGTTGCCTGCTCCAGATTGGGAAATACCTGAAGATTTTAGGGGGTGGAGCCTGAGGAAGGTGGAGTTTAGGGAGGGGAGGAGCTTCACTTGGGTATAATGCCACAGAGTCCACCTTCCAAAGCAGCCATTTTCTCTGTCCCCTGGAGATCAGTTGTAATTGTGGGCAATCTCCAGCCACCGCCTGGAGGTTGGTAGCCCTATATATAGGTGAATGGTCTGACTTTATATAATGCAGCTTTATATACCCTTATATCTACCAAACAGCCGGTGTGGTGTAGTGGTTAGAGTGTCAGACTAGGATCTAGGAGCCCAGGTTCAAATCCTCACTCTGCCATAGACGTTTTTGTGTAATGTTGGGCCAATCACAGCCTCTTGGTCTAACCTGCCTCACAGAGTTGTTATGAGGATAAAATGGAGGAGAGGAGAATGATATTTGTGGCTTTGGGTCTTCATTCGGGAGAAAGGCAAAATATAAATGAAGTAAATAAATACCCAAGGTGATCTGTTAATCACAGTGTTTAGATTAAGAAACAACACCATTTTAAAAAAGTTCTTGCAAATTTATAATATTGATGGAGTAGTATGTCTAAAAAGAAAGAAACCAAAGAAAGGCTTCCAATCCAGATTTGTTCCAAAAGGCTGTATTTTTCCCATACAGGATGAGATGGATGTGAGCCACCCACCACACCATTTGTACATAATATCATTTCACTCCTACCCTTCATCTGCCTTCCTTATTATTAAGGCTGTAATGCAACAAAGATGTAAGAGGTATTTTTACTGTACCTCTTATTCCTTTCGGAGAGCCAATGCACATGAAGAATAAGATGTAGCCTACCTATCTACATATACAGAACATGCCATGGAATCTACACTGTATGACAAAATATGCTTAAACATTTCACATATACACAGAGAGAGAAAGAGTGGGGGAGGGACAGATGGACAGAACTTTGATGTTCATGGTTGTAACCTCACATCTTTGAGGGAAAAAAGATAAAACATTTGTAGTGCTCCTGGTTCCTGAGAAACACATGAAAAGGTAGTCTTCATTGAGGTTGTCAGGCAACTGAGATTCATTAGACAGAAAACACTGCTGAAGTGCCATCTGGATAGAAAACTGACTTCTCTCTTTCTTTTTCGCTAAGATTAAAAAAAAAGTTTGATGTCCTGTCCCCAGTGCTGGAGCAAGAGTTTATGCCTGCCCATACTATGGAAACCAAAGCACCATATTGTTGCCTGAACAGTTGTTACCTGCAGGAGCAAGACAATATATATCGAGGGCAAGCTGGGCAAGCTAGAATATCAAGTAGTTGTTGACTGTGGATGCCATTTTACATTTCACATTCTGAGTCCTGCCTTTCCATGCCAGAGACAGAAGCAAAGAGCATTGGGCTGCAGTGAAGGAGAACTCTTAGTATCAGTCTGCTCTGCAGCAGTTACCACATAATGTTATTATCAGGTGATGGTATCAAAAGGTTCAGGTGCCCTTTTCTGCATACTAAACCTCTGTTAAAAGGGCTGTACTTTTTTTCCTGACTAGTTGGCAACCCTATCTGGGTGAAAGAATAATGGGTGAACGAGCTGATTCTATGACCTTGGGCAGTTTATGGGAGGGAGGGCATCTTGGCCATCTTCTAGGCATGGAGTAGTGGTCATTGGGGGTGTGTGGGGGGAGGCAGTTGTGAGTTTCCTGCATTGTGCAGGGAGTTGGACTAGATGACCCTGGTGGTCCCTTCCAACTCTATGATTCTATGAAAAGCTAGATATTTCTTTATTGGGGTGGGCAGAAGGGAAATTAGTGATTAGGAGATAAATTAATTGATGGAAGATTAACTTGGGAGGAATCTAGTTAGGAACTGAATTCATAAATTAATTAGCTGAAATGTAATCTGAATCAGACTACCTGAATCCGACTACCTGATACCCTTGAGAGGGTTTGATGTTTGGGGCTCAGACAGTTTCTGCCTTGTATCTTGACCACATGAACACATGAAGCTGCCTTATATTGAATCAGACCCTTGGTCTATCAAAGTCAGTATTGTCTACTCAGACCAGCAGCAGCTCTCCGGGGTCTCAGGCAGAGGTCTTTCACATCACCTACTTGCCTAGTCCCTTTAACTGGAGATGCCAGGGATTGAACCTGGGACCTTCTGCATGCCAAGCAGATGCTCTACCACTGAGCCACAGCCCCTCCCCCTCTTGGGCTAGTCACCCAGCCTCACTGGTTCCCATACTATAAAATGAATGTTGCAGAATAAGTTTGGAATCAAAGGAGTGGTTGGGGCTCAGTCCCCACTGCTGTGCAGTGGCACACCTAGAATTTTGGGGCACTGGAGCAAGGCACATTATTACCCTGTCCTTCAGCTGAATGCATACAAAACCAGTACATTATTCCAAAATAATGTACTAATGCAACCCTCAAGAACTAGAGGGTTTTGCCAAACAGGGGCTGAATTGGTGAATGGAAGTTAGCAGAGAACTGGGCTCTGCTATCCACTGGGGAACTGGGCTCATCAACTTGTATAAGGTAATTAGATAATGATGTGTGTAAAAAGATAATTAGTAAATGGAGGCTAACTAGTGTAATTAGTATCATTATTGTAATTATATTATTATTTCAGGGCTACATTTCCCATGAAGCAGACAGTACTCTTGAGTTTGTTAGATCTCAATATTGTTTTGTAAGATGAGCACATTGGGGGGGGAAACAGTACTTTGATGTATTGGAGAAACTGGACTTTGTTCACCACAAGTTTTTGCAACCCCAAAACAGTTGCATAATTGAACTTACCGGGGCTATCTGTTGCAAGTTTCTGTTCCTTCTTCCACCAGTGTGTTTAGCTATACAGATCTCTGTTGTAGAATTCTGTATGGTTAAAGAGATTGTTTTAAATTGATTTGTTTTGCAAGTTCTCTTCCTGATAAAACCCATGCATGCATAGGTAATACAGTAGACCCTCGCCATTTGTGGGGATCCATTCCCAAGATTCCCACAAATGGTGCAATCTGCAAATACTGAGGGGCAGGGGTCTGCTGACTCCTAGTAGCAAAGCAACCATATATCATGCAAATGATGAAATGATTAAGTTGATGGCATGGAGAGAGTAAAACCAGGCATCATGCTATCAGATTGCTGATTGCAAGTAAGTGAAATCACACGTCACAAATCCATGGATGGCGAGGATTTACTGTATTAATATAACTAAATTTATCCACACTACATACCATACAATACTTACACATCTGGTAGGCAGTTATGTCCTTCCTACAGCCAGTATGTAACCTGGGTCTAGGTCCTGAATGTAAGCTTGTGTTTCCAGTTACTTGGTTACTCCACTGACCCTCGCTGATGCTGCTCTTTCACTCACCTCTGGTCTCTGAGACAGCCAGGGCTGGACCCAAAGTTCGGGTCCCAAACCATTCCTTTAGTGGGAAACAGACACTGCAGGGCAGGGAAACAGACATCCTACCAGGCCACTGCTGCTTCAGTCAAGGAGGGATTACACTAAAAAAAACCTAGTACAACAACAGTGGGCAGAAAAATGAACACATAAACACGTGAAGCTGCCTTATCAGACCTTAGTCCATCAAAGTCAGTATTGTCTACTCAGACTGGCAGCGGTTCTCCATGGTCTCAGGCAGGGGTCTTTCACATCACCTACCTGCCTAATCCCTTTAACGGGAATTGAACCTGGGACCTTCTGCATGCCAAGCAGATGCTCTACCACTGAGCCACAGCCTCTGTGCTTTGGCAATTGTCATTAGGGTTGGAAGCTCAGGGTTGGGAAATACCTGGAGATTTGGGGGAGGAGCCTGTGGACACCTGGATTTGGGGAGGGGAGGGACCTCAGCAGGGTATAATGCCATAACATCCATCCTCTAAAGTAGCCATTTGCTCTGCAGAACTAATCTTGGTCACCTGGAGATCAGTAATAATAGCAGGAGATCTCTAGGTGCCACCTGGAGGTTGGCAAGCCTAGTTGCTACACTAGGTAGAAGCTAAGGAAAGTGTGGTTGGTATGTCTTAGCAGGTGACTGTGATGTGTAGTACTTTTTGGAAGTATCAGCCAATCTGGTTTCTATGCTGCCACCTGGATAAATCTGCCTTCTTTTTAACAAGCATGAAGGATGGTCCATGGTTTATTATACTTTAAAATAATGGTATCTAGTCATATGGGCACATCAGAGCCATTTTAAAATACGAGAAACCAATTAAGAATAACATATACATGGAACTAAAGTGTTCCTATATTTATCCCAATTCACTAAAAAAAGTCCTAAGATACATTTTCATAATACATTTATGAAACGTCTGGAAAACATCAAGACTTTAATTTAGATGAATATACAGATAGAAAAGGGGAGTTTGAACCTAGCATCCACTCACAGGAAACAACACCCCTTTTGACTTTTTGGTGCCTTTGGGCAACCATAACATTCTCAATTAAATACAAACATGTTCCTGATATTGTATTAATTTTGGAAATCCTTAGGTATGCTGTCATTCAATGTTCAACTGAATTGCTTTCTGTTGTAAGTGCAACTGAAAACAAAATCACCAGTCATGTAATTAGCTGATATATTTAACTGTTTACCATGATGAGTCATGTTTTACTTGAAAATTCTATTAATCGTCATTAATAGCAGGCCTGTTTAATGGTTTACTTTGTGTAAATTCAGTAGCATCAAATCTAGTCAATTTTCATGTGATTTATCTGTTATGTGTTTCAGGCCTTCTATTTAAATTGTCTAAGAAGTTTACATAAGACTTTGATAGGCAAGAATGACATCGTATCCTTCACCAACATGATTTTTCCACCTGAAATGTGAAGGAGTAGTTCTTTAAAAAAATGTGCAGGGATAAGTTCTAAACAACAAAAGGTCTAAACTATGTTCCTGTAGTAAATGGTTAAGAAGTCTGGCTCCTTCTGGATTACAGACAACAGCTGGGAGGTGTAAAGTTGTACACTTTATTGTAGGGTAACTTCTATAATCTTCGTTTCTTTCTCTTTTAATCTTGGTTACTCATGAAAAGAAAACCTTTGATTTTTTCTGCCTGTAGCTTTTACAGGGTATAAGGTAGACATGGGCTGCATACATGCCTCTATCTCTTATATAAACCATGTGTACATCTACAATTGAATGAGCATGAAGAATTTGTGGAGAACTGATCCAAATGCATGTAAAGTTCTGTAAAAATTCAAATTAACATCAATGTTACAGGGTAAGCCTGAGGGCCAGATCCATTCAACATGGTGCCAACATAGAAGCGGTCAGGATGAAGTCCAGTGACCACTTAAGTTCAATGTCATGGATCAAGGCATTGCAAAAGATTGGGTTGGCACTACTTTACTGGCATGTTTGCCATTGCCGTATATGGTGTTTAACACTTCCCCTTCCCCAAGAAGTGAGACATTCAAGGCAACCTTTGCAACATCAGACGCTTTTTGAGGAGAGAACGTTTGAAGGGAGAAAATTTGAGATGATGTGTGCTTTCGTGATAACATTGTCAAGTATAAACATGATAGCTGGGCACTGTGCCCCAGAAACAAGCACCTGAGCCAGGCTGTCAAGATCCATCAAGGCCCCCCCAAATAAAGATAAGTTTTGGACTCACAAGATTTGGCACCCAAATTTTCAGAAGAAAACTCACAATTATGGAACAACCTTCCCAGGGAGGTGCACCTGGGCCCCTCACTGTTGATCTTCAGGAGGCAGTTGGAGAGGGCTGTGTTTGACTTAGATTTTATTTATTGGCAGTCCTAATTAGAATTTTTTAATTGTGAATTTGTATGGGGTTTTATAATTGTTTTATGTATATTGTTTTTTTGTGTGTGTTTATCGTTTTATTTATGTTGCATGCTGCCTTGAGTCCGGCATGGGAGAAAGACGGCTAATAAATGTTTTAAATAAATAAATATGTTTGATCAGAACAGGTATGCTGCTAATATTACCTGAGTCACTTTGCACAGCTCCCAACTTAAAGGGCAACAAGAGCTCCTGGAATTTTGTACCCAAAGTCGTTCCCCCCCCCCCAACACATGGAGTTAGAATCAAAGCAGTATCAGTCCAGCCCAGCCCCAAACCCAAATAAAACAGAAATACTTCAAACATGACTGCTTTGACATTCTGGTATTTCTCACAAACAGATCAGGTAAAACTGGTTTTCAGCTGTCTACCAGACCAGAGGGGGGTGATCAGTATTTCAAGTAGTAATAGCAGAGAAAGAACACTGAGCAACATTTAGCCTAGGAAGACAGGATAATATGACAATTTGGCTCACAATGTGTGTGCTAACATGGCATAAAAATGGTAAAGGATAACAGAAAGAAAAAAAAAGAAAAGGACAATTTCTGTAAGTATCTAAATGCATTTCGTATACCATCACAGATACACAATCAATTCCAAACATTTGTGTAAGCTTCTGAGACTATTCTTAGGGGGAGATTTTTGCTATGAACTCCACATTTCATCCAGAAAACACAAGTTACAGAAAAATGAGAAGCATGCAGTGTAGCAAGGCTGGGAAATCTCCCTTGAACACTTTCAAGCTTAGAATAAGAAATGCTTTAAAGCAGTATGAAAAATAAGGTTATACAAAACATTGATTCAGTTCTTTTATTATTTTAAAAACTTAATTTGTGTTCTTTAACATCAAAATCAAAGCTATTCATTATATTAGGAAAACACTCTGATAGTTGTTTCCAAATGGTCAATAGAAAATATATTTCTGGGTGTAATTACCCACTCCATTTGGGATGACATTCTCAGGGAATCTACCCCTCACCCTAGGAAGCCATCCTGCCAAGCTGCAGTCGGATCGGAGAAAATAAAAGGTCCCTATTGTGCAAGCCATTAAAATTCTGCCCTGTACATCACTATAACAATATCGGCATGAGAGTGAGCAAGTAATTTCTCTTTTCCTGGAAGGTTCACATGGCAGGAGGGAGGAATCTGTTTTTAAACAATGATAGAGTATTTGGGGCAACTAAACCTTGCACTCCCCACATCTTATCTTTTGAGTGTGTTTTTTTTTTTTTTTTTTTTTACTTCTGATATTGGAGCCTGAACAGGAGAAACAGATCGTGTCAAATGATGGAGCACAACAAAATTAAGCTGCATTTGTTTCCTTCGCCCATACACTCCAGTCTTCTTTTTTAAAACAGACCCCTCCTGCTTTACATGTGAATGGGCGGACTTATGATTATCAAGCAAGGCAGGAACTGTTGCCAATGAGCAAAGGGGTTGTTGTTTTGGCACACCAAATGAAGCCAGTGACAGAGTTCTTGAAAAATATATCCATGAAGGGCTACCAGAATGTTCCTGGCAGTGCTGGACAAAATATTATGAATTCTGTAATGGGATGCAGCTGCTGGTACAATGAAAGACAAATGGCAGCTACCAGGTTGAATTTATGGAGATTGGAAAGGGCATTTTAGAGGCAGATCTTTCCACACATCAAAAATTAGATGGATGACTGAGGAGTGGGTAGATTTTTGTTTCCGAAATCGTTCTGTTCCCCAGAATACATTTACAGTCAAATCCTAAAATGAGCTAGATGTGCTTACGACTACACAGTTAGTCACAGAGCATAGCTAATATTCAGCCTTTTGGAAATGAAATTATGTGACTCACCTATGAAGGTACATTGCTTTTGCTGATTAATTTGTGACTGTCTTATAGCTGGCTGTCATTTTTATATGTACAAAATAACATACAATAAAGGGAAAATGTGGATACGTGTGATACTGTTGTAGGGTATGCTGTAATTAAAAGCTTTGCAGATTACCTGTTGCCTTCATCAAAATTTAATGGAATTGGCAGAACTAGTTTAAATTTGGGTGATAGTTTCTTTTAATTCACAATCATGAGTAGAATTACTCTCTCAGTAGCACAGCAAATGAATAAAGAAATGGGGGGATTTATATGGCTAAAAAATGAGCTGGGCTCATTATTGTTAAAATATGAATCCTGTCGTTTGTGTTCAACACTAGGCCAATATAAAATGAACACTAAGTATTCCTGCAAATGAATATAATCATATGTTTAGAAGATTAATGAGATTGTTCTAGAATTACAGCAGTCTTGAATATTCAGCGAAGAGGCCAGCACTCAAACCATATCCTTTTTTTGTTGAGGTTTATAAGGTCAGTTACCATCTCCCTTTTGCCAGGATAAAGATTATAATCCTTTTCTGATAAGTGATCCACTTAATGTGTGTTGGAGTTGTTGGGGTATGGGATTGTAGTGTCAGGGTCCCCCTTGAACCACATGAGTGCAGTAGATCGTATGAAAGACCCAGTGCAGGTATAAACAGCATGCATATATGAACTGTACACTTTGTCAGGAGTGCAGCACAAAATTGGTGTCTGAGATAGAATCCAGAGTGCAAAAACCTGAATGGCTAGGAGGAGAGATGGCACGTGATTTTTTTCCCATGGCTGATTTGATCATGTTTCTAGCCCAGTCATTCATGTGTCAGTATATTTCTGATGCGTATAGAGTTGAGCAGGAGAGAATGGGAAACATACTGGAGAATTTGGATGGTGAGATTACTACTTCTTACAGTTAGGGAGGAAAAAATAATGTTTAAAATTACATGTGAAGTTATAAACTGCAACCATTTAAAATTGTAGTGCTTATCGGGGTTGGAAGAGGTGAGATTTGCACTTTGATTATTCAGCACTTCACTGGGCAGCCTGGTCCTATTAACATCATTGAGGAGGCAGCCATGAAAGCTATGACAAAAAAAAACATTAAGGGAGGTGTAGCACTTCCCAGATACAGCACTTCCCTATCCTTTGCCTGTTGAAAAACTCTGCAAACTAGTTCAGCACTCTCACAGAGCTTTGGACATTTGTCTGTTAGACAGCACTCCCCATGCTGAACCCTGCCCCCAGTAGTTCAGGACTTTGAGGTTCAAGGTGTACCCTCGCCCTGCTAACACCTTGCTTGTTAAAATGGGCCACTGACCATCTCTAATGACCTGTATTTGCTTCATTCAAATGCTCACCTGCAGCTACAAGCAGCTAAAGGGTTGCAAAAGGAAAGAAGAAAAGAACTCCCAGGAGAGAAAATTCTGATCTAGAAAACTTCATCTTTCTTAAATAGCGGGTTAGTTTTCTTAGAGTAGAATTTTTTCCCCTCTCTCTCTTCCTTACAATAATCTTATGGTTGGGCACGTTTCCAATTTGTTGAGCATAGTAAATAGTGACCTCTACTGGTAGTTTCCCCCCAGCAATGTTTGATTCTGAAAAGTAGGACTTTTTAACGTATGTAGTCATACCTGCTTGAGCAAGACATTTTTTTCAGCTTAATTCTAGTCAGAAATGATCTGTTTTAGCATGATGCTAATATACAGACATGATAATCCCCTTTAAAAATGTCACCATAAGGCACTATTTGTATGCGTTTGGGTAACCTCTTACAGCAGAGAAAACAAACGCATGCACGCACACAGAACATCATTTCAGGTAAAAGGATTTAACTAGTGATGTCTCCAAAATGTATAATTACATTGTTCAGCATACAATTTTCTCTAGTCTACGATGCTTAACTGTGTAATAAAAGCAGTGCCATTTCCACTAAACGTTTTGCCTCGCTGGGGTGGGGAGGAAGTGAAGATTGCGCTGCCTCCCAGCTTGCAGCTCTGCCTGGGTCATTGCCGCTACCCCAGGGATCCATGTGGCCTGCACAGACCTGTGGGTCGTCGTCGCAGCCACCAGGCTCCACGGGGCTGGGAGGCAGCTCTGTGCCCCCCCCCCAGCGGAAGCCCTGGAAAAAGGGGAAATGGAGGGAAGTGGTAAAATTCGGATTCGGGTCTAATGGTTATGAATTTTGGGGGGAATCTGGATATTACCGATAAGGAGGTTTGGGAATATCCAGGTTTGCAAAAAAAAAAAATCAGGTCCATTAGACTCGAATCTGAATTTTAGCTTTTTTTTTTTTTTTTTGCACACCCCTATTCCCAAACATTTTCTGACTGTACCGTCTCAGTCTTGGCATGGATGTTAAAGTTCCCCAGCACCATTAATCTAGGGATCTCCATCATCAATGCTAGTTGTACTCAGTGGGGTTGGTTCACAAAGGACACCACTATGGGGATACTAAAACTGGCCTGGTTTACAGGATGGTTTATTGCAAGAATTACTGTGATAATGTGGAATGCTTTGAACAATATAAACAATATAAAATCACAAGTATGAAGACCATAGAGGGAAAAAATGTAAATTCAAGAATACTGTAACACAAAATTCTTGGGAAAATATTGCTATTTCCTTTTTCACTTTTATCTCTTTATATAGTTTTTTTTCCAGGAAAAGAAAAGAGAATGATTCATTACTGAGACAGAGGGGCTGTCTTCAAAATAATTCACAGTGGGTAGCCGTGTTAGTCTGTTTGCAGTAGTCAAAAAGGGCAAGAGTCCAGTAGCACCTTAAAGACTAACAAAAATATATTTTCTGGTAGGGTATGAGCTTTCAAAATAGTCTTCAAAATAGTAATTTTAATCCTGCCTTATTTGGGCTGGACAGAACAATTTTCCACATCATATATTTTTTAATATAAAATGTCAGAATAATATATATAGCAAATAAGTGCTAAAGTTCAAATGCATTAAGACTGACTGAAAGAGGATTTATTGTTTCACCTGTAAAAAACATTCTGAATGCTCCCTACCCAAAAAAAAAAAAAAAAGCTGTATATCCTCTGTACTAAAGGAAATTTAAGTGTTCTAACAGGTACATCATGTATCATTAAATAGTTCAGATATTGAAAGAAGTAAATTTAGTTGAATGTGTGGAACACTGGAACAAATTACACCCTGGCACAGTTTATTGTACAAGTCTCGACTGGGGTGCGGGAATCCTGAGTTTTACCTCAGAAGCTGAACGGATTGGGTGCATTTTCATTTTCCTCATTGTTTTACTCTTCTAAGTAAGCACAGTTTCTAGCCCAAGAAAACAAAAACAAGGAAAAGGCTTACTAGAACTGAGATGATTTCTGAACTGATTTGTAGCCAGGAAGAAAGCAATCCAAATTACACTTAATAATTCATATAGTTCCACAAAGTCAGTAGGATCTCCACCATAATTTATACAGTAGTAGAAAAGGGCAAGAGTCCAGTAGCACCTTAAAGACTAACAAAAATGTTTTCTGGTAGGGTGTGAGCTTTCGTGAGCCACAGCTCACTTCTTCCGATACAGCTAGAATGTGAATCCATCTGTCTTTAAGTAGAGGAGAGTGGATTCAGACAAGCATTAGTATGGAAATGTTACCAGTATGTAAATGTGAATAGCAGGCGTGATGGGATTAGGTGTGGTCTGCAGAAGAGTCTGTGATGTCCAGGGGAGAGATGGGTGCGGAGAAATCAGCATAATTTATACAGTCTAGTTTTTGGGGTGGGAACATAGAGTCCCGACAAAGATATTTTGTAGAGGGCAAGGATCATGTTATTTTTATGGGGAAAGGTACCATGGTGGGGGCACACAGAGAAACATTGGACACAATTGCTCCACTTCCTGCTGGCATTTGTTACTGTAACATTTCTGTCTATGTAAAAGTGTCTCAGCACTCCCTGATAAGCTAGTCCCAGGCCTTAGCCTGGAAAAGGTGCTTACACCAAATGCTAATTGGCTTAATTAACTGCAAGCCCTACTCTTAACAAAACCGCTTGACCATTAAGAAGTGATTTGCATTTGTATTCCGTGCAGTAGATACTTATGAAAAGGACTAATGGTCCACGTAGTTTGTGCTCACAAATCAGGTACCGGTATACAGAGACGAACACAGAACTCAAAATAAGAGGAGGTTTTGTCACTCGTTTTTTTTAAATTGAATCTAGACTAATGTTGATATAAATGCAGTGATTACGTTCTAAGAAAGTTACTGGGTGCTCCTTATTGTGGGGCAGGGATTGCTATTAGAGCTCAGTTGGGAATTCGCTCCCTGGAGGCAAAAGCGTGGGCTGTAATATTTAGTTCTCAATTAAAATTTCTCTTTGCTCTTCCTAAGGAGTAGCCTTTTAAATTTATCAAAGGACTCGTATGTTAATCCCCTGTTTGGGTATGTAGATGCCAAACTTCAGAGACCGGGATTAGAAAATAGTTTTTTGTCATCTGTGTCCTTTTCTACAGCTTGCTCTCTGATGAAAAAAAAAAATGGTTCCAGTGGGACCGAAATAGTACTGGTTTTCATGCCTGTTGTGTGTGCTGTCCTGATTTTTTCAGATTCACATATTTAAATTCATGTTGTCTATACGTGGATTTCCTAACCATCTCAGTTTATAGAAGAGCCTTCTTTTTAACTAGATTCAGTGTACTACTCACCACTGTTTTGAGTGGGTGTTATTATGAAAAGCCCTACTCCGAGCATCTATGTGGATGAATAACTAACTCTACTGAAACTATGTAGCATTTCTTATTTTCTTGTAGAAGATATAAGCAATTAAGAATACAGCTGTCTGATCCTGATATAGACATGCCTGTAGCTAGTAAGCTTCAAAGTTTGCTCGGTGGTTGTGATCCAGCTATCACAGTTCCAGTAATGAAATTTATTTTGGATTTGTTTGAATTTAAGAGGCATGAAAAGAATTTAAAGAACATAAATGATCAAATAAATTATATAAAATACAATAATTTAAAGGGAAAAATTCTGCTTAGCAGTTCAGTGTGGTTAGCTCACAGCCTATTGGCTAGGAGCAATACCATTAGAGAGAAAGAGAGTAAAAAAAGCAGTGATTAAGAATTATGGGAAAAAATTCTCAGTGCTCAGCTCTCTGTAGTTTAAAGGAAAATTCCATAATTACTGGCAATAATTCTGAGGAGTTCTGCATTATTTAAAAAGTAACAGAATAAAATGCTACTAGTAATTTAGAGACATCTTTGGAAAGACCTCCATTTAGCATTCTCACTGCATCCCAAGATCGATACACTTGGGCAAAGCAGAGGAACATATGGATTCGCTACTATAGGGAAATAAGTATGCAGCCAGTTGTTTAAAAGTGAGCAAATAAGTCAGTCAGTTATTATAAATAAGCACTGTCTTTAAGAGTCTTACCATTTGGTGCTCATCTAACATTAACATTACTACACCACCCAAGGTTTTGCACAGCTTTATGGTAGTTACAGCTTCTCCCCACCCATTTATTTTTCTCTCAACCATGCTTGACTCTGGAGGAGCATTGATTTCACTACTGCACACATGTAAAAGTGGCCACAAGGCAGAAGAAAATGAAATTCCACCACCGCAGCTTCTGCACAACTTCAAAGTTGTTGGCAGCTGCTCAAAGACAGCAAGGTGAAGAGAACTGATGCTCAGTTCATGAGTGTCCGAGGCTGTCAAAGACAGAACGTTCACTGGAAAACCTACAGCACCACTATACCTTGCCACCCAAACCTAAAGCATTGCTTACATCTTACCAACAAAATGACTCTGCTACTGCTGACCTCCAGTTAGCAATCTTCCCCAAGTTGATATGTTCTTTATGGAGGTCATAGTATACATCCTTTCTTGATCTGTGCTACTAAGCAACAGGACAGAGAAGTTGCTTTTAGTGGTCCCCATGTCTTGGGAGTAATTTAAGCCAATTGCAGCTGCATGAGACAATACCTTATTGTGAATATACTTTACAAGTGGGGAACCCACAAACACTTGCAGGCAGTATCACATTTTCCCCTCCGGCACTATTTTCTTTCCCAACCTTGAAAACCCCCATAGCCTCTCCCCCCTTTCCTGCCTCCTTCTCTCCTTTCCATCCACAAGCCAACCTACTTTATTTCCTCTGCATCTTCAGTTTTCTGCACTTCCCTACCCCTGGCACCCTCTACCTGGGGAAACGATGGCACAGTTGCCCAGTGCCAGTTGCCAGGGCAGGCCCACTTGCACAGTGGGGAGCCTGCAGGGACTTGCAAGGGGCACCCCATTTTGCCGTCTTACTTTCCCAACACTATTTCCTCTTTCTCTCCATCTGGGAATCCATATATCCTCATACTTCTCTGCTTCCTTCTCTCCTTCCAACGCTCCCACCCAACTTTTACCTGCTCTTCCATGTCCAGCTGTATTTTATTATTTATTTACTTCATAACTCACTTTTCTCCACAGTGGGGACCCGAAGCTTTACATGATGTTCCTATCTTTGGAATGACCCTGTGAGCAGAGAGGAAGTAAAAAACCCTGGAAAAGGGACCCTCCCCCAGCCCACCCTGCCCATGTCCCCCAGAGGAGAGAGGAAGAGGCAGCCTATCTAATGAATTGTCCAGGGCTACTTTTCTCACTAGGCCAGGCCTTCAGTGGACTGGGTTTCACTTG
The DNA here is from genome assembly GCF_029931775.1 of Euleptes europaea. Lineage (NCBI taxonomy): Eukaryota > Metazoa > Chordata > Lepidosauria > Squamata > Sphaerodactylidae > Euleptes > Euleptes europaea. The sequence goes on along the minus strand of NC_079314.1, from coordinate 77,928,277 downwards.
TTTTGTGAAGACTGGGCCCTGGCTTCTTCAGCTCAGCCAGGCCAGCTGGGCTGCTTTCATACCTCACACATGGCTTGGCAAGGTCACATGGACACCTCCCTTGCCTAATATGGGGTGGGGCTGTGTGGGATCAGCTCAGCACCTCACACAATATTTGCCTGGTCACTGCCACTGTATTTCCTTGCCTTGTACAGGGACCAGCCAGGCTAAGCCAGGCACTGCCATCTGACTTACCTTGTGGGTGCTGCCTCTACCTCACTTTATGCAGGGTCTGAGCCAGGCACCACTATTTGATTCACCTCATGTGGGACTTAGCCAAGCTGGTTGCCACTGCCTGCGGGCTTAGGCAGGCACCCCTGCCTACCTATCTCCCCTCATACAGGGCTCCAGCAGGCTAGGATCTATCTCCCCTCAGGCATGCTGGGCACCGCTACCTCTGCCTTACACAGGGCTTGGATAGGTCGGGCTCAGCCCTTCTGTCACAGGGCTGCCACAGCCCAGGCGGGGGGCTATCAGCCCACTTGGAGGCATCCTGGTGCTCTTAATGGCCAAACTGTCCCTGCCTGTGAGGTAAATTAGGCAGAGAATGCATAACTTTCCCAAGGTCAGTGAGTTTCCAATGCAGAATGAGGATTCAAGGTCCTGTCTGAAACTCTAACCACTATACCACAATGTCTTGAGTAAGTCGTGCAATGTGTGGTAGCAAGCTGCTGCTGATTGCTGCTGGCCAAAACAGCCCTGGAATGTGACCTCTGTCCTCCTCCTGCTTTTTACTGACAGAAACCAAATTGTTGTGGTTGCCTAGTAACAGCCACTGAGGGAATCCATTTCTTAACACCATAGGCACTTCTTTTATCATTTTGGAGTTTTATGACCCCCCTTTCGCCAAACCTGGGACACTTTTCAGGTTTGTAGAAAAATCTGTCTTGTCCGTTCATGGGTCCCATCTCTGGATTTAAGTATCCTCAGATTTGGCCGACTTGGCTATTAGAATATAGAGTGATGACCGGATAATGTATAGTAAGTATACTCTGGGTCATTATATTAAAAACACTGTACAGTGTACTTCTCATCTGAAAGCATTTCTACTCCTAGAAGAGAGAGTTTCTGTTCAGCAATTAAAGGCAAAGGGTATATAAGGGCTGTGAAAATTCTATATAAGGAATAGTCTTCGCTAACAAGAATTTGAAACCTCTAATGCCAATGTAGGGGGCATGAGGTTTTTCCATTGGACGAGAACAGCATAGAAAACACAGTGCATGTGTACAATTTCTAGCGAGCAGCTTCATTAACTGGTAGTGATTATCATTTTTATCCTCTTTCCTTTCCCCCCAAACCAGTTATTATGGTCACTGTTGGCATTTTTTCCTACGGCTGCCATCTGGTTTGCGTTAATTAATTATATTGACCCTGCTATTGTTCTCCACTCTTGTTAAGTTTAACATTATTGCAGTGTTTCCAAAACATCTCTAAGTACATCAAATCCACTATGGTTTTGGCTATTTTTCATATATGTGGGAGTACTTATGCATCACTGCAACTATTTGCTGCATTTGCGTCACACTCTTTCTTTAGTATAATATCAAAGTTTGCCTTAGTTATTAGAACAATATATAGGAAGGCGCATGGCCTTCTTGCAGGTATCCATTGGCAGCATCAATGTATGTGTTGGGAACCATACATTGGAAAATGGGCATGTGGGTCAAACTTTCCATCTAGGAAACCCTAATAGGGTTTTGTTGTAGTTTTAATGCTTGGGTACATGAACTGTAATGGGGCAACCCTACACCGCTTGAAACAGGTCCCCTATACATTTTCAATAGGTGCAAATTAGATGGCCATTTTAATCTGTACTGTATGGGTGATACATTGGTTTTAATTTATGTTTTAACATATTGTATATGTGTCGTTGGAAGCCTCCCTGAGCCCTTCTTAGGATGGGAAAGGACGGGGTATAAACTGAAAAAAATAAATAAAATAAAGAGCTGATTCAGATATGCATTCCTTTGCCTATGCAGACCACGCCCCTGCAATAAAAGGAATGGGAACTCTGCAACACTCAGGATATCCTCGTGTGCACCCAATGTATAAAGGCATATCAGTCTGAAATCAAAACAATGAAACTTAGCTTGGAGGATGATTTTAATTGTTCTCTTTTCATTAAAGTGAAAAGGTTTTCAAGTATTTGTCAAGTGAGGCTGATCATGTAGGAGGAGGCTGAACAATGGAATGGGTTGACTTGAGTAAAAGAGGCCATATATGCCAGGCATGCAAAAGTTGCCACTTAGGGATTGGTGGGGGGAATAAATTCTTAGTAATTTTAAGCATCAGTGTGCTCTTTATTTTAATAGATTGTAATTGTGGCTGAGCCATTTATTTTAAACTCTGGGATTTTGTGGCTGACCACTTAGATTCACATTGCAGCATTATTTTGTGTTGTCACTATAGCCAATGCAAAGCAGAAATAACAGAAAATATATGTGGTACAATAATCACTCGCTCGCATTCTACATGTATTAACATTTCAGCATCATTCTTGTGTAGTTTTCCCAAAGATCTAAGTTAAGCAGCAAATCCTTGTATAAGTTCTAAAACTGTATATTAAAGCTGTGCTGTACCTCCCTTTAGATGGATTATCAAGCGACTTCAAAAATATAGTTTATTGAAGTAAATTAAGCATGAAGGATAATAGTTAATTTTTTAAATAGGGGGGCCACTGGAAGGAAATCATTGTGATTTACAACCCATAAGCCCTTTTAAGGGACCATTTAAGGTTCTGACATGGCATGTTACAATACAGATGAAAACTCATTCTTTGTGAATCTTCTTCAGTTAGGTACACACATTCAGGTTGGTTTTGATCTCTTTTAAGAAATGCTGCCATAATGTGCTAATCTTTCTGTGTTCAAAATATTGTCGAAGGCTTTCACGGTCAGAGTTCATTGGTTCTTGTAGGTTATCCGGGCTGTGTAACCGTGGTCTTGGAATTTTCTTTCCTGACGTTTCGCCAGCAACTGTGGCAGGCATCTTCAGAGTAGTAACACTGAAGGACAGTGTCTCTCAGTATCAAGGGTGTAGGAAGAGTAATATATAGTCAGAAAGGGGTTGGGTTTGAGCTGAGTATTGTCCTGCAAAAGTATTGTCCTGTAAGTATCAAGATAATGTGCTAATGAGGGTATGGTATGTTAATATGGAACCATTGTATCCTGAAGTGATCTGTTAATGTGTGTAATCCAAAACTAATCTGTATGGCTATTGTTGAATGTTGTCTTTGTCTGGAGGTTTTTCAGGGCAGGAAGCCAAGCCTTATTCATTCTTAAACTCTCCTCTTTTCTGTTAAAGTTGTGCTGATGTTTATGAATTTCAATGGCTTCTCTGTGCAATCTGACAAAATAGTTGGTAGAATTGTCCAGTCTTTCAGTGTCTTGGAATAAGACCCTGTGTCCTGTTTGTGTCAGTCCATGTTCAGCCACTGCTGATTTCTCAGGTTGGCCAAGTCTGCAGTATCTTTCATGTTCTTTTATCCTTGTTTGTATGCTGCGTTTTGTGGTCCCGATGTAAACTTCTCCACAGCTGCAAGGTATACGATATACTCCTGCAGAGGTGAGGGGGTCTCTTTTGTCTTTTGCTGATCGTAGCATTTGTTGTATTTTCTTGGTGGGTTTAAACACTGTTTGTAGGTTATGTTTTTTCAAAAGTTTCTCCATCCTATCAGTGACTCCTTTAATAAATGGCAAGAAAACCTTTCCTATGGGAGACTGTTTTTCTTGAGTTTTCTGATTTTTGTTTGGTTCAATGGCCCTTCTGATTTCATTCTTGGAGTAGCCGTTTGCTAGCAGTGCGTGATTTAGATGGTTAGTTTCTTCCTTGAGAAACTGTGGTTCACAGATCCGTCTTGCACGGTCCATTAATGTTTTGATTATTCCTCTTTTCTGTCGGGGGTGGTGGTTGGAGTTTTTGTGTAAGTAGCGATCTGTGTGAGTTGGTTTCCGGTAGACCTTGTGACCTAACTGAAGGTTTGATTTACGGATGACAAGGGTATCAAGAAATGGGAGTTTACCCTCAATTTCCTTTTCCATGGTAAACTGAATGTTTGGATGGATATTATTAAGGTGGTTTAGAAAGTCCATTAATTTTTCTTCACCATGGCTCCAAATGGTAAATGTATCATCTACGAACCTGAACCAGACTGTAGGTTTGTAAGGTGCTGATTCTAATGCTGTCTTTTCAAAATATTCCATGTAAAAGTTTGCTATTACTGGACTGAGTGGACTTCCCATAGCTACTCCATCAATCTGTTCATAAAATTCTTGATCCCATAGGAAATAACTTGTTGTCAAACAATGGTGAAATAAGGCTGTTATATCTTCTGGAAAAATCTGGTTAATCAATGAGATTGTGTCTTTAACTGGAACCTTGGTAAAGAGGGATACAACATCAAAACTGATTAATATATCCTTTGGATTGAGTCTTAACGGACTGATTTTGTTGATGAAGTGAGTTGAATCTTTGATGTAAGACCCGGAGATTGGAAACACTTCGGAACAAGAAAGCACATCTACTTTGTTCTTTAACTTTTCTACTGCGATGCAGAGACACTGGAACCATTCCATCTTTTCTCACAAGTAAAAGAGTCTTTAAAACTTCACGAGCTAACCGCATTTATGACCATCTAGAACGGGCTCTGTTACGAGAGAGAATTCACACTACCCGCAGAGAACTTGCTGCCACAGACAAGGAGTTGTTTTCCTTACATATCAATACTAGCCACAAAATGAGAAGCCATGATTGGGACAAGATTGATAATCTCACCTACAGAAAAATGGAACAGGGGTTAACCAGCCATACTTCCAGACAGAAGCAAAAGTTTAACAAATTACAGGAAAGAAGACAGAACAGTCCAAAACTTGACAACAAACGGATTATCTTCAATCTGACAGACCGACAACTCTCACCTGAAGAAACTTCCATCTTAGCTAAGGGAGGAAACTTTGCAGTCACTCCCACCCAAATTCCAGTGGAAGACATCATTGCAAATGTAGAATCTGCCATTCGTAATCTACCTGAAGAAGATGCTGAGGAAATAAGAGGAGAGACAGCAAGAATTCTACGAAAAGCAAAGCCCCCTGCTAGCAATATAACACGCAAGGAGAGAAACGCCATCAAGACCCTCAATGCAGATCCAGAAATCATTATTCTACCAGCTGACAAAGGCAATGCCACAGTGATCATGAAAACAGAAGAATACAAAAAGAAGATTGAGGAACTTCTGGACCCTGCCACATACAAAAAACTAAAACGAGATCCAACTTGCAAAATTACCAGGAAAACTAGCATTCTGATCAAGAATTCCACTCTTCATCCCGACACACACAGAAAACTATGCAAGACTGAAGCACAACCACCACGATTATATGGACTACCTAAAATTCATAAGGATTCCGTTCCACTCCGACCCATCGTGAGTGCCATTGGTTCCCCAACATATGAATTAGCTAAATATTTGACCACCCTCCTACAGGACCACATTGGAAAAACCACTTCTTACATCAAAGATTCAACTCACTTCATCAACAAAATCAGTCCGTTAAGACTCAATCCAAAGGATATATTAATCAGTTTTGATGTTGTATCCCTCTTTACCAAGGTTCCAGTTAAAGACACAATCTCATTGATTAACCAGATTTTTCCAGAAGATATAACAGCCTTATTTCACCATTGTTTGACAACAAGTTATTTCCTATGGGATCAAGAATTTTATGAACAGATTGATGGAGTAGCTATGGGAAGTCCACTCAGTCCAGTAATAGCAAACTTTTACATGGAATATTTTGAAAAGACAGCATTAGAATCAGCACCTTACAAACCTACAGTCTGGTTCAGGTTCGTAGATGATACATTTACCATTTGGAGCCATGGTGAAGAAAAATTAATGGACTTTCTAAACCACCTTAATAATATCCATCCAAACATTGTTTACCATGGAAAAGGAAATTGAGGGTAAACTCCCATTTCTTGATACCCTTGTCATCCGTAAATCAAACCTTCAGTTAGGTCACAAGGTCTACCGGAAACCAACTCACACAGATCGCTACTTACACAAAAACTCCAACCACCACCCCCGACAGAAAAGAGGAATAATCAAAACATTAATGGACCGTGCAAGACGGATCTGTGAACCACAGTTTCTCAAGGAAGAAACTAACCATCTAAATCACGCACTGCTAGCAAACGGCTACTCCAAGAATGAAATCAGAAGGGCCATTGAACCAAACAAAAATCAGAAAACTCAAGAAAAACAGTCTCCCATAGGAAAGGTTTTCTTGCCATTTATTAAAGGAGTCACTGATAGGATGGAGAAACTTTTGAAAAAACATAACCTACAAACAGTGTTTAAACCCACCAAGAAAATACAACAAATGCTACGATCAGCAAAAGACAAAAGAGACCCCCTCACCTCTGCAGGAGTATATCGTATACCTTGCAGCTGTGGAGAAGTTTACATCGGGACCACAAAACGCAGCATACAAACAAGGATAAAAGAACATGAAAGATACTGCAGACTTGGCCAACCTGAGAAATCAGCAGTGGCTGAACATGGACTGACACAAACAGGACACAGGGTCTTATTCCAAGACACTGAAAGACTGGACAATTCTACCAACTATTTTGTCAGATTGCACAGAGAAGCCATTGAAATTCATAAACATCAGCACAACTTTAACAGAAAAGAGGAGAGTTTAAGAATGAATAAGGCTTGGCTTCCTGCCCTGAAAAACCTCCAGACAAAGACAACATTCAACAATAGCCATACAGATTAGTTTTGGATTACACACATTAACAGATCACTTCAGGATACAATGGTTCCATATTAACATACCATACCCTCATTAGCACATTATCTTGATACTTACAGGACAATACTTTTGCAGGACAATACTCAGCTCAAACCCAACCCCTTTCTGACTATATATTACTCTTCCTACACCCTTGACACTGAGAGACACTGTCCTTCAGTGTTACTACTCTGAAGATGCCTGCCACAGTTGCTGGCGAAACGTCAGGAAAGAAAATTCCAAGACCACGGTTACACAGCCCGGATAACCTACAAGAACTTTCTGTGTTCATTTATTTATTTTATTATTAATTAAAACATAGCTTGCCTTTTCTCATGGCTTAAGGAACAAAACACAGGGGCTCAACCCAGTTAAGAAGGTCTGAAGAAGCTGTGTAAAAAACTGCAGACTGTCCCATCTCCTTCTAGATGCCAAAAGTTGTGGGCAGTTCTATTTTACTGAGGGTGAAAGGTGCTCTAGAAATACCAAATACACAAAATTGATACAGCTACTTCCAACTGCCATGCACATGCAATTGCAAAATACAGTTATACACCAGGAACAGACTCCAAAGTTTAAAGGGGGAAGGGCCTTAGGATTTAGCTTGGGCTGGTCGTTTGCTATTTCCAGTCCCCAAAAATCTTTAATACCAATATCATGAAAGTATTTGCCAATTCCCAGCCAATGAAAATAACATCTAATGCTGTTTAGCTCTATATAGGGCTTTACACTGTTCAAAATGTTTCACATGCATCAGCTCAATAATTCTCATAAGGTAGGTCAGTATTATCATTAAGGTAAAGGTAGTCCCCTGTGCAAGCACGGGATCATTACTGACCCATGGGGTGACGTTACATCATGACATTTACTAGGCAGACTGTGTTTACGGGGTGGTTTGCCATTGCCTTCCCAAGTTGTATACACTTTACCCTCAGCAAGCTGGGTACTCATTTTACCGACCTCAGAAGGATGGAAGGCTGAGTCAACCTTGAGCCGGCTACCTGAAACCAACTTCCGTCGGGATCGAACTCAGGTTGTGAGCAGAGCTTTGACTGCAGTACTGCAGCTTACCACTGTGCCACAGGGCTCTCTTATCAGTATTGTAATACAAGTGTGGTGGGAAGACTGAGGTTAAGAGAGGAGGCTTAACTAAGGCAACTCAGTCATTTAATGGCAGTGGGGAGAACATTGGCCTTCCTGGTTCACAATTCATCTCTCAAATCACCTATGTTACACATGGCACGAATCATTACCCTTGCTGAATACAAGAGGGTAATGAATTTATCCTTTGCGATAAAACATAGCATCTTAAAGCTACCTTCCACACCATTATTTAGTCATCAAACTTTCAGTGCAAGCAGACTAACCAAATGTAAGCAATAGTTTCCACTAAAGTTATTTGATGGCACATCCCAGCACTTTTAAGTAAACTTGATCGGCCTTCCTTGGCTTGAAGATCACCAATTCAGAAATTATTATCTGTTATTCATTGTCTACATAGAGGGGTCCCATGTTCCAGAGTTAGGATGGCAGAAACCGAACAGCTGCTGTGCACTTGCAAGTCCTTCATATTTTCTGGCAGATTCTTTTGATTTCATATCTTTAAGCTATGAACACAGCAAACACCACATTACAAAAGCACCTCAGCCAGATTGAAAGGGAATAAAAAAGTTCTTGGATCTCAGGCTGTGTTTTGCCAAGGATATTAAAAAGCCCTGATCAACCGTGGGAAAAATATTAGATGAAAGCTACCTTTGTGTACAGCTGTTGTAGATAATTGATTTTGATTACTGCGAACTAAAATACACCAATATAATAATAAAAAAAACAATTTTCTTCATTCTGCCAATCTGAAATATTGTTTTCATTGTTCAAACATTTCCCTGAAAACTTGCCCTCTAGTCTGTAACATTCGAGTACCAATGGAAACAATTTTCAATGAGCCAATCTTTCAAAAATGTTTTCCATGGCAATCTCTTCTGAGCTATGCTATCTAAAATGGAATTTTAAAATTAATCAAAATTTATGGGTCATATTCTGTATTTATGACTCTTGGTCTGAATTTCTGTGCAGTGCATAAAGTAGGTATTATTTAATGTATTTTCCTTTATAACAATAACGTAACATAAAGATAATACAAAATATATTGTATTCTAACAGCTGACAGAGTTGGTTACTTGCGGTAGAAAACACAACATTGATATAAACTGGAATTCAATTCAATTTTATTATGTTTGACAATATGCCTACTGCACTCAGTATAAACAGTATGAAAAGAAGCCTGACAAAAAGATTTACTATGTGGCTTAGAAAAAGTTGCCTTTACAAACTAAAGTAGGAGGTGTGTGCTTTGTATAATCTTCAAGGACATTTTCAGTGAAGGCAAAACAAATGTTGCAATTAATGTACTCCAGTCCCATGGACTTGAGCAGGTCTCAGCAGAGAATCTTCTGAATAGCATCAGTAACTGTGTAGATGTTATCTACTGCATTTAAATCTTTTAAATCTTGCCCTTACTTTTTAATCATGGCCTTTGTCCAGGACAGTTGACAAAAATTTTAAAGTTCTGAGATAAGTCTACACAGAGTAACACCCCTGTGATACCATCAAAGTCAGTGGACGTAGACGGGTGTATCTCACGTTAGGACTGTACTGTTAAGAATGGTATCTTTGCAAAATTCACTTGAACGGAAGGAAATTCAAGTCCACATGTTGCATGCACTTTTAACAGTCTTCAGGACTTCAGATTCTCTTCTTTGAACAAGTGAGTTAATGTTTTATGGTCAGGAAACATGCTGCTGTTAGCTTTCATTCATGATACCAAGAAAATCCAGAACAATATAGGTTTAATATATATGTTTATATTACTGTTCTAGAAGGCTTCAAGACATCAACAACTGCATCTTATGATTTGGAATTTCCTCTCTGGATGCCTAATAATATAGGTGCCATCAAGTTGCAACTGACTTATGGCAACAGATCATGGGGCAAGAGAGGAGTAGAGGTTGTTTGCCATTGCCTTCCTCTGCATAGCAACCCTGGTCTTCCTTGGCGGTCTCCCATCCAAATACTAATCACGGCCCACCCTGCTTAGCTTCCCAAGCTCAGACATGGTAGGGTCAGTGTGAGCTATTCATCAACAGTGAGTGCCCAATACTACCAAGTTATTTATGAACTAGGAAACTCATGCCTGTTCTTAAACTCATGAAAGAGTTGACAGTTGGAATTAAAGCAATTTGACCACCACTGTCTATAGCTGACTAGTTGTACCACATCTTGTTTTTTTCTTGAGAAATCCCGAGTTGTACCACATCTTTTTTTGCTGAGAAATCCCATGAAAAGCTTAAAAGCAATAAAGACTGACCTTGTGTGGATGCTGACCATTCTTTAAGAAAGGATTCATTCATTCTCTGTTCACTTCTTCCATATCTGGGAAAGCAGAGCAGCTTTTGGGAACACAAAATTTTGGCTGTAATCTAGAATGGCATATATTCCACATACACACACTCTGGATTTCTGAAAATATTTTCTCTCAACTGCTGCCATCACAGAATCACAAACCTTCACATTAAAATCCCTTGAGTTTAGATAGCAGTTTGGGGATTTGGAACAAAGAATTGTTAAAAGAGAAACCAGAAGGAGGGATTTAAACATTCCCTGTTTTTCTTTAAACTGTCAAAAAATGATAAGGCAGAAGTAGATGCATTGACCATATTTTATATACTTGAACTAGTGTTTGACCTGGACCCCCCCAAAAAAAACATTTTGTGTTATGCAACACTCACACTTCCTTCTATCTTGGCTATTCCCATGGACCATTGTCTCTTGAAGTGAAGGAGCAGAGAAGCCCAGAATAATCCATTTTAATTGGCCTAAACTATACCTCACACAACCATCAAACAGAGAAAGAATGCTTGCTCCTGTAAACTTCATTATTTCCTATACTCTCTCACAGGATCTGAATTTAGCCATTTCTTGCTTTGGCTGAAGTGACAAAGTAGGTAAGAAGAACAGATTCCATTTCTAACATCTTATCAAATGGCAACATCTGTTCTCTCCTCTTCATTCCCTCTAAAGCAAATCTGGTTCCTGTGCCAACCAGTAGGGCCCATAAAACAGGATCACACACAGGTACGGCAGAGGTTTCTGTATACTGATTGGATTCACAGGTATACATTAAAATATTACTACATATCTCCCACCCCCTGGGGTCTTCTCTGTGCAATATTATCCCATATGAAAATAACATAAGAGGCTTGATAGTGACAAATGTGGAGGAAGGGACTGGTCCTGTTCAGCAAAGGCAACAGAAGGGTATGATGAAGCCTCACAGAAAGCAAGATGGGAGGAGAGACTGTACTGCTCAAGCTGCACACCTTATGCAAACTTCCTTTCCCAACAGTACTTCAGTGGATCACTTTTAAGGCTGGCAGTAAAGTACAGTAGTGCTTCAGGGGAAAAGAGAAGCTGACCCCTTTTCCCTGGCAAGCCCTTTGCAGGTCATTTAACTGGTTCCTGCCTATGAATGCTTCTGCCTTGATTTTCTTCCTGCTATAACAAACAGAGATATAGAGTGGGAATTGGCTTTGGCTCTTAGACCCCTCAGGTCCTGGTACAGTTAATTTTCCATCAGGGATAATTGACTGTACCTTCTTTTATCATAGTTTCAATCCAGTGGAAATACATTTTTAATTAAAAAATTCAGCACACTATTAAAAAGCCAGTCTAATTGTTCTGTATAGGTATAATTCTTAGCATTGTTGCAATTTAGTAACTGTTATTATGCAAGAATGAGGATGAATGGAATTAGATAGCAATGTGTTCCACAGAAAGCCACTATAATGAATTGGAGACTATCATACAAACACTACTGATTTTTAGCAAGTGGTCATTTACATTACTTTCTAATTATTCACGTTAAATACTAATAATTCCATTATGCGTGTTATTATCATAAATTTAATTTATGGGAGCATAACATTCTTGATCCACATCATGTCCTTGAAAATTCTAATAAAGCAGAGTGAAACCTAAAATAGCAAGCTCTCATTCATTTCCCATTGACAGAACATCTGCAGATGTAATGAGGCAACTCATAAAAATAAATATATTAACAAAAGTTCTCAACCATGTAGCCAGTAGCAACAACTATTGCCACCTACAGATTCTGGGGACATTTTAAACCAGACATAAAGCTTATACCCCACCAATTTTGAATGAAATTAGGACTTGCAATATTGTTATAAGCCCCAATCTGTTTCCATGCAGGATGCCAAGCTAGACAGCAATGATTCATAAAGTCTAAACTCCTCTGCTCATAGTCACCTGCAGAAGAAGAAACACTTGAGATGACCTAACCACATTTTTTAAAATCCCACAGATATAACCAAAAAGGGTTGCAAGGAGGCAGATTGACAGGTGTTCATTCCTTGGGGTGGTTTGAATTAATGCAACAGCACATTTGTTAGCTCCATTTACAAAAATTTATGCTAGGGATTAACATAGTCACACAGATTCATGTGGTTCTTTCTCCACATGACCATGCTACGTAAAGGGTTTTTTACTGTATTAACCAGACCCCCCCCCCATCCCCAGAATGAAGCACTTGTTACAAAGAGGCCCTTGAAAAATCCCATTTGTTTCAGTAGGAGTTGTGCAGGAAACATTGCTAGCGGAAAGAACCCAGTTTCTTGTGTAAGTAGACATACATTTCTTCAAATCAGATCTTTTTTTCTCATTTCTATAGCACTACAGCAATCACAAGTGTTTCCTTCAATACTTTATTGAAGTGTCAGGATACTTCAAGAAATATTAATGTTCCAAACCTTTTTCATGATGGGCAGTTACATGGTTCTTGAAGAATGTCAGCCAATTTTATACTGGTAATAACTGTCAAAACAAAATCTAAGAGTCCCCAACGACAGTCACTGCCCCAAAAATAATCTCAGCATAATTCAAGCCTAAATGTAATTACAAACCAACCTGCCAATTTAGTACACTTGTATCTCGGCATTTTATAAAATAACATTGAAGTCAATAGTTTAAAAATATTTTATTTCAAATTGTCATATAAACACAGGAGAAATTAATCCATATAAGCCATTGAAAGCAAGCTGCTTTGAAATACATAAAAGCAAAGTGAAATAAATGAAATGAGAAAAGAATACTGTGCCATCATTTCTTAAATTACGACATCAAGGAACCTTACTTTAAGGGTAGACCATTCAATATGATTTTCCTCAATGAAGAGAAGACAATGCAGGAGATGTGCTTCAATGCATTAGGTTAATGTGCAAAGGAAAAAAAACATTTTATATGTACACAAAAAGTATAAAAGGAGAGGTTTACATTTCTGCTATAAACTGATGCCTTCCCACCAGAGTTGAGCTTGGCCACTGTTCCCTGCAATGGATATACACTTGGTGTAGCACATTTTCTGTTAATCACTTTTGGAACATCCTTCTTCCGAGAAACTCAGCGCGACACTCATAGTATCCTCACAACAACCCTATGAGGCAGGAGAGGTTGACAAAGGCTGGATACAAACAACAACTGTGCACTTACTATGCCACTGACCCAAGACAGTACTGAGCAGCTGTACAGAGACAAAAAACAAAGAGGGAGTAACATAATGTGTGACTGAAGCTTTGCCAGCCTACCATCCCTTTCTCAAGTATCCACTACTGTGCGCCTCTGGTCCCTTGCGGCCCAGCACAGGCTCCTATGCTGAGGAGAATAAAAGTCACAGCTCACTCCTGATTTCTCTTCACAAATCAGCATTGCCGATTGAAAAATAAAATCCTTCTGCAGCAGGCTAAATTAGACGCTGGCTCCAATCTGTTTAGTGTTGACAAGACAGATGAGATGGCTGTGATTAGCCGCCCAAGAGGTTAAAAGATGGCACCATCCTATGCAGTTACACCTTCCTAAGCCCACTGATTTCAGTTGACTTGGCAGTGGAAAAGTGTGACTTACAACAGCCCTGTGCGGTTTTCAAGGCAAGAGACAGGGGTGGTTTGCTATTCCCTGCCTCTGCGTAGCAAGCCTGGATTTCCGCAATGCTTTAATATCCAAGCACTAACTATGGTCAACCCTGCTTAGTAGCCAAGATCTGATCAGACTGGGCTAGTCACAGCCAGGATTCAATGGGTGTAATTTTTATTCGGACTGCCTTGTAAGTTTGCCTGCTTTGGATGAGGAAGTCATGAAACCCAGTCAAGTTATCCACCTAAGAAGAAGGTAAAATGTCAGGTGTGACAGTTTGTGTTTTATTTTTCTGATTCATTTACTGTGACTCATAAAACACACTGAACAGTTTTTAACTTAAGGTATCAATGGAAAGCTTAATACTCGTAAAACTGAACAGAATGTAAAAAAAAAAAAAAGAGCAGCAGCATCAGTTCAGAGTTTTGCTAGCAATTTGGTTGTGTGTGAAATGTCTGTTTCTTCATAGCCACAACTGCATAGCATCTGGGGGATTTTATGGGATCAAATAACTTCACCAGTCCAGACCAGGCAAGGTTGTCCTATAAAATGATACACAAACAGAATACATCAAAAAGCATTTGACCCAAAATCTCTGAAACTGCAGCATGTTCATATTTTGTAATTTAAAAATGCCCCAACATTCTGCACTTATATATATATAAAAATGAAAAACAACTATTTTTCAGTCTCACTCTACTGGCCAACGATTGTATTTGAAATATAAAGGCTTTAAAAAAACCTGTAAAAATGCTCATGATCCCTGTTGCTTATTCCATATGGAGAACTCTTGTTTCACCAGTTTCTAAGCACTACCCCAGCAACCCACCAGCTATCAAAAGGAGGGAAGAACCCCTTTTCCCTACCCTGCCTCACCTATTCTTCTTTGTGGTTTTGGACTGACATGAGCAGTTACTCTTTGTTAGTAGTGTATGCTGCATATGCTGCCCCAGTAACAAATTAGTAGAACGTCTAATGTATGTTAGGTAGCCATTACCTTCCATTACCTTTCCAGATATTTTTTAAAAAATATCTCATCTTCAATCTTGTGATGCTGGCAGGGCTGACTCTATCATTAGGTAGGTGAGGTAACACCTGCCTTTTGGGAAAAGGCAACAAAAACGGGATATTCTTTAGTTCTGCTTATATAGTGTTAACACCGTGGAAAGGGTCATTTGTGTTCTGGGGCCTAAAATGTGTTGGGATACACCAGCATCAGAAATGCTATAAAACCTATTATAAAGGCAAGAATTCTAGGGGATACATTTTCAGTAGTTCAGATAACAAAGACAAATGCAGATGAACTTGTTCTTTCCCTCTTGGAAATCCTGAAAATTCCTGGGCACAATTCAGACAATTGTAAAGTAAGCTCTCCATGTGCAATGAGACTTTTGACTTATCCTTTCTCTCCTGCTCCGCTTAATACTCCACCCTTGAAATCTTGGGGGGGGGGGGAGATAAAACAATCACAAGTCCTGCTTTGTCAGTGAGCAAGACCTTGCACTTGCGGAAAGGGGCTCATTCAGTTTAAGATTCTCAATTTAAAGATAGTTGGCATTTGAAAAAAAAATACTATTTGAATAGATTATCTAGAAAAAACAAAAAAAACATACTTTGTAATACATCATTTGTTCTAATTTGACTTTACACAGAGTAAAGGATTTTTCTTTCCTTTCAGGAAAAAAAATGTGAACTCTTCAGGCAAAAATGTTAATAGTTCAAAAAAGCAATTCACTTCAATGTGTTTATTATGAAAAAGGCTGCAAAACAAATGTCAATTTCAGCCCGGAAAAGGGGATGAAAACTCACTCCAAAATCTTACTTGATGATTCATCCTGGGCAATATTTGTCTTCAGGAATATATACCTGAGAAAGGCACAGTCAGCTCAAGTGTACCAAAACAAACAAACAATTGTGTTAACTGGCTAAGTCCATTGCTCAGACAAAATGATTTTTTGCATTGAACAAAACAGGCATATTATGGTATCAAGATTACCAATAACACCTTTAAACACAATTCAGAACTGACAGCATATGAAATGAGTTGTAAGTGTGAAAACAGTAGTCAGCACAAAGTAAAGATTGTCTAGCACTTCAAGTATTAACAATTAAAATATCAGTTGGGGCTATGCACTTTCTTTATTACTAGTAATTTACCAGGCAATTAAAAGAACATAAAAACTTTACTGCAGCAGATTTGCCCAAAGTAAAAACATCTGCTGAGCAATGTTTGGAGTGATAGATTGAACATGTTAAAACTTTGGCAAATATGTATAATCTTTTTTTTTTTTAAAAAAACCTAAACTAAACTAAAAAAATTTTTTTATCTGTTACTGAGTGAACAATTTACAGTATACACTCATGATTTATCCACCCACATCACCCCACTCTATAGTATCACATATCCAAGAATTACCTGTTCTTTGAGATAGCACAGACGATCTAGCAGTATCAACGTCTCTATACAAGGTCCCAGAACAACTTTCAACTAAAAGAAAGGTTTAAACACCTATTAGGTCTAATTAAAGAAATGTACTTTGCCATTGGAAAATGATAAAAAGCAGCCCACTATCCCAAATCCTTTTTTAAAAATGTTTAATTTAGCTGAAAAAAGCAAAGTTTACTTGAAAAGACAAATGATAGGAAATGCAAATTTATTTTATTTTAAATATCTCATTACTTGCAGTGGACTTCCTGCTGGCACAAGTGGGTACATGGGCAATATTGTCCAATTCCCCTCTTTACTACAGACTCAGTCTGTGTTTTTGTCTACATGTGTCCCATGCTTTTTTGAGGGTCACAAAGAACTACAATCTTTATTTTACACTGGCAGAAGGGTTGTCAGGATCCAAGCTTCGATTTTTAATGGGTATGTCCTGGGAGAGGCTCCCACCCCCATCTCCTGGGCCTGGGCTTGGCCCCCTCACTCACCCCCATTCCCTCCAGGGCCGATCCGACGGGTCTGTCTCTCTCTCCAGCGGCCCGGAGAGCCGGACGGGAAGGAGAAAACCCGACTGCCGCCGCTGTGGGAGCAGCACACCACCGACCCGCAAGAGTTGCCGCGGGCGTGGCCCGGCCCCGCTGCCGGCGGGGCGTCGGCTGTAGCGTCCTTCCCCACGCCCCAGCTGATGTGTGGGCAAGCCAGGGCCGGGAACAGACGCAGACCACGCCCGGCATCTCGGGGCTGGGAGGGGGCCTCTTCCGGCCCTTATATGGACTTCCGGGGGGGAGGGCTAGGGGCGGAGTTGGGGGAGGAACTTCTCTGGCCTGGAGAGTATATAAGGCCAGAGAAGTCTGACTGCCGGGGAGGAGAGAAGCCAGAGGCTGCCTGCAAGGTGTGTCCTGCGGCACCCTGGCGACGTCTGAGGGAGAGTCGAGCTCTGACTCCCCCTCGGACTGGTCTGAGGCGGAAGAGACTGTCTCAGCCCCAACATCCTCCAGGGCAGAGACCCTCCCATAGCCCGGGGAGAAGTCCCCTCGCGACAGGGTAAGCCTAATATTCTTTTAGAATCATTTGGTAAGAGTGAATTTGTGAGGCAAATCAAGTTACCAAGTATCTATTAGCTATATCATTTGTCTCAAGATAGGTTTCCAGAGCAGCTCTTGGCACTGATCCTGTATTACTGAGCAGACACTCTTCAGTTGTTTTTCTCAAAAAAATAATAATTAAGGAAGTGGGTCAGATTCTTGAGAAAAAAACAGAGTTGCACTTACCTGTAACTGTTGTTCATCAAGTGTCTTCTGTGCAGTCTCAAATGGAGACTGCACAGGTGCAGGCCAGCTGCAGAGGACAGACTTCTTAGTTTACAGAAGCTTCACTATCTTCGGAGCATTCCCCCTCCCATCCCTCTAGAGCTGGGCTGGCTTTCTTCCCCACCCAAACAGTCACATGATGGAGGTGGGGGAGAGTGCTTCTCCCTCAGTTCTCCAATTGCCACCATGGAGCATTGGTCTGAAAAAAAGTTATAAACCCACAGCAGGGAAAGGAGGGAGGATGAATGACGGCACAGAAGACACTCAGTTAACAATGGTTACAGGTAAATACAACTCTGTTTTCATTGTTGTGTCTTCACTGCAGTCCCACATGGGAGAGTAGCAAGCTCGCTTACCAAGGAGGTGGGGTGTGAGCTGCTCAATGGAAAAGTGATCATAAAACTGCTCTCCCAACAGTTGCTTCACTCCTGGAGTCCATGTTGACAGAGCAATGCCTCAGTAATGTGGAAGAAGTTGGCCATGATTTGCCCCACAGATTGATCCTAGCAAGGAACACAACTGATGAGGCTTGACCAATGGTGGAATGAGCTTTGACTGGGAGGAGACACTCCTTAGTGTTGACATAAGACAATCTTATTGCGAAGACCACCCACCTAGAGATGGTCTGTGACAATGCTGCTTTGCCTTTCTTGAGACCTCTGAAGGTTATTGTCTTGTCTGAAGGCACTTGTGCACTGCAAATAAAACAATAATGCCCTTCCAATGTCCAGTGTGTATAGTGTTTGCTCTGCTGTTGTTTTAGGATTTGAGGGAAAAGGTTGGTAAGGCAATGTCGCAGGTCATATGGAAATGGGAAACCACTTTTGGTCTAAACCCCATTCTTGGGCAAAGAACTACCTTGTCAGGATGGAACTTGGTAAAGGGGGTATCACAGAGTAGGGCACTTAACTCCCCCACCCTTGTCGCCAGAAGATTAATGCAGAAATCGCCACAGATAGCAAAGCCGAGGAGAATGTGTTGGAGAGGGAGGAAAGAAACATTTAGGCTTTGATTTGAACTGTAAGTGATAGCTGAACTTTACTAACCAAACTTTACCAATGGTCATGGGTAACTGAAATAAGCCAACTTATTAGGGAACTGTAAACTGTTTCCTAATAACTGTAAACTAGTCATACCACCAATTTACCCCTTGCTGGTTGATATCTGGGGAATTGTGCACCCTGTCTGCCTTTTGTCTGTGGTGCAAACATTTCCCCTGTTTTTGAGGGGCCTAAAGCTGGCAGAAGCAGTGCTGAAATTGTTGCTGGGGCTGGTGATATCTATAGCATCTACCATATTGAAATTGTTGTGAATGTCTAGGGAAATAACTTTGTTTAAAAGAATGGGCTATGGGATGTAGTCCCTAGGGACTTAGCCATTACCTTGTTTTTTTTTTCTTATTCTATCCAGAACTGAATCAGTAATATCCCCAAGGAGCCTGAGAGGGTGGCCATTGTGGGGTACCCTAGGAGGGAAAGCACTTGGTAAGCCTGCTTCCTCTTGCCTCTGCGGTATCATTGATGGAAGGGAAACCTTGTAGACATCGCTTTCTGTGCACTGGGGAGAAGCGTACCTCTCTATCAATAGCAATGGCATTCTAGGGCACTCTAAGTGACTCCTCTGTCTTTCTGGATTCTGATGACTAGAAGACTGCTGATGTTGAGGTGATGCCAGGCTGTGACACTAAGATGAAACTGAGCCTTGATGCCAAGTTGGAGGTGAGCTCCGACAACATGAATCAATTGGGCTTCGATGTCGTGGAGGCATCAGTGTTTGACACTGAGGAGACTGTGACATTCAATGTTGGGGAGACTCAGCACTAAGGTGAAGTTGATGATCGATGTTGAGCACAGACAGATAGCTGCCATCAAGGAGAGATTGGCAACGGATGCCACAGTGAAGAAGGCTTTTGTCGGCAAGATGACTTCAATGAGGAGAGTCTGTCAAAGTGTGTTTAGCCTTCCTTTTGGCCTTTTAGTGGGTGGCTCTGAGGCTGCCCTTTGTGCCACTGGCATCAGATCCAAGGTGGGGGGGGCTTAGAGAGTGCAGCCGGCACCGACACCACAGATGGTGTGCATGATCTATTGTGGGACTTTTCAAAAGGTTTTTCGATTGCCTTGAGAGATTCTCTCAGAGTCTCCTTAAGGTCTCCTTCTCGTGCCTGGCTTTGGGCATGGACAAATGTTACACTTGACAAGTATCCATAATGTAGCCTTCCACCAGACAGAGTAAACACTCACTTTGCTCATCATTCTGTGTCATCTTCGACCCACATTGCTGGTACTTCTTAGACAATAACATACTAAAATCACCAAGTTCTGGAAGAGTTTGTGAAAAATTCTAGATGCTGTGAATGAAGTTCTCAAAGAAGATCTCCTCTCTCCATGGTGGCAAAGAGAGAACTGAGGGAGGAGCGTTCTCCCTGCCTCCATCATGTGACCATTTGGGTGGGAAAGGAGTCCAGCTCTCAGCTCAAGATGGTAGGGAGGGGGACTCTTCAAAGACACTAAAGTTTTTGGAAACTCAGAAGTCTGTTCTCCGCGGATGGCCTGCACCAACGCAGTCCCCATGTGGGACTGTACTGAAGACATGACGATGAACCAGTCCTTGCCAGTTCTACTCTATTGGAAATCTTCAGAAAATCAGGGCAATAAAGATCAAAGCCTGGGGAATGCAATAGGCATTCTATAATAGGAGTCTATTACTCGGCAGCTTTGAGGTACAACTCAGCATGTAATACACATTGCAAGTGGCAGAAATCTTGTTAAAAGGGAACTAACAACATAAGGTATTAAAAAGAACACTGGCAAAATAAATGTACAGAGATCTATATGGGTTCAAAAGGAACCTGAAATTTCCTCCAACATTTATTATGCTTGAACGCCATATGTTCACTTTATTATTTTCCTGACACCTCATATAATTCTGGAAGTGTGTGTGCTCTGAATTCAGCTTTCTTTTCTTTCTGTTGAGAATATATCTCAACACAAACTGATCCACCCCTTCATAGAAGTTTAACTTGGTCCAACTGTGGCCTAACACAAACTCTTCTTGTTACTGTAATTTTTACCATATTAAAAGCTTCCAGCTCATTCATTCTGTGCTTGTATTTTTCAAAGTACTCCATTATGAGGCAGTCTGAAATCTGCAACAGCAAGAAAATTGATGACAGCAATTAAAACCTACCTGAGGCAAATGCTGAAATTATTTTTCTCTAATTCAAAAAATACTTCAAAACTAACACATTTCATTTTACAATCAATATTTTTCTAAGTTATGGTAATGACTTTCCAGTGCAAATGTGTTTACTTCAAAAATTGTTCATTCCTTAGCTAACCTATGGTTTCTCTAGATACAGAAGGATACTAAAAGCATGGCAGTGAGACATACTACTCAGTAAACGTGTTTGGAATCACACTATAAAAATGTACAGAAGATAAAATGGAGAATCTAAGCAATTTTCCTAGATTACAGAACTTTTCATATCCACTAAGGAATTACGCTGAAGCCACTTCCCATTTAAGGTAGAACTCTAAAAGTGTGGCTAATATTTAGGCTGCTGGGATTGAGACACAGAATCCTACTTATGTTCCAAAACCATCATAAAGTCTGCATGATGTGTTATTCTCAATGTTAGGCTCCAAGCACATGTGGCTCAATGGTTAGAGACTCAGGCAATGCCTTGGGATACCAGAGCTTAAATTTTTACTTAGCCATGAAACTCAGTAAGTGATCTTGGGCCAATCCATGTCTTGACAAATCTTCTTTGGATCTAGGAGCCAGCCCAAGAATTGAGGAACTAGATTAATTTTTTTCCTGCCTAAGACTTCACCATACCCCTCCCCCTAACATCACTAGAACCCACCCTGTACTGGGTGGTGAAAGTTGATTCTGGAAATGATGAGGTCTGTGAGTTGTTCACTTTCAGAACTTCCTCCAACTTCCAGCCAGTTAGTTTTCTCCCTCAGTTTTGTACTTAATTTCTCTTCTACTCATAATATTAATAATTTTTGCTAATAAAAAGCTCCAGGCTGCAACTTTATGCATGCTTACTTGAGAACAAAACTTTCTGGGTTTAGTTACTTCCAAGTAAACAAGCACATGATTGGTCTGGCTAGTCAAAAAGAGGGTGGGGGATTCCATTCTGATGATAGTGCAACTTTATATAGAGATACTTGAGTCTGATCCATTAACTTCAGAAGACTCAGTTTGGGGCAATTCTGCACAGGAATGTACTGTAAGGGTCTTATATCTTCTGGCAATGTTCTAACCAAAGAAATTAGCTTTCAAAAAAAATCTTGGCATGTTAAAAAGGTAGGTCCAACCAGCAACAGATAAGCAGCAGACACACATCCACAAGCAACAGACAAAATAGTTTAGCCTTCAAATTGGTTGACTGTGTCAGACATCTTGTAACAAGTCAAGTTCCTTTGGAATTACATTTCTGCAGAACTATTTCACTGCATATAAGGAATATTATAAACTTCTATCAAGAAAATGGTTTGATGAGGCAGTAATGAGCTTCAGAGCCCTGAGTTTTAATTTTTGTTCTCTCTATAAAAGGATTCTGATGGCTAAGGGCAGATTTACACTTTACACAGCCAGCACGCTTAGTGGATGCACACTAGCATTTCCAGTGCTAAATGCTGTGAAATATGAAGGAGAGGCAGCTGTCACCAACCAGCAACAGATAAGCAGCAGACACACATTCAGGTTAATCCACAAACAACAGACAAAAAAGGGCAGCTGGTGGGACATTGCCCCCTTGAATGAATACAGAGCTGGTCCTAAAAAGAGGATGAAGGTCTTAGAGAGAAGAGTAAGGGTTGTGAAAATGTATGTATAGATGTTTGTACAGCCAGATATCGAAACTCCTTTATACTGATGACATTGTATTTTGAACACATGAAGCTGCTTTATACTGAATTAGACCCTTGGTCCATCAAAGTCAGTATTGTCTACTCAGACCAGCAGTGGCTCTCCAGGGTCTCAGGTAGATGTCTTTCACATCACCTACTTGCCTAGTTCCTTTAACTGGAGATGCCGGGGATTGAATCTGGGACCTTCTGCATACCAAGCAGAGGCTCTACCACTGAGCCACAGCCCTTCCCCAATGAAGATCTTCTTAAAGAAACTAAAAAAAAAAAAAGCAGAATACATGCTGGTAATCCAAGGAAAGGAAGGCTTCTAGTAGTCCTGCAACCACTTAAGGAGACTCTTTTCTTCCTAAATTCTGACATCTTTGGAACACCAATATTTCTGAATATCTTGATCACAGTCTGGCAGTGCAATGCTCACAGAAAAGAGCTTGGAGAAAAATTGACTTGCTGTGACAGTAATGAAATGCCTGAAACAAAATCCCATATTTGACTCTGTATGCTTTATCTGCCAGAGACGTTTTCCTTCTCCTCCAACACCTTGACGATGCAGGGGATTTTCTATTTGCTTATTCTAAAAAGCAGTCTGTAGTTTGTCAGGTGATTCTTGTAGACTTTACAGCTGTTAAAACTCCTTGTCAGATTAAATTGGAATTTGGCACTGTCATCATGCAAAGTGTACGTTGGTTTATATTTAAAGTACAGTTATCCTTTAAACACAGCATTAATATACATGTTTTATACAGCTATCATCATTAACTTTGTATAATCCTATTTTGACAGCTGAACTGTATCTGCCTTTTTGCAGTTGGCTGGTAAATGTTCTTACTGCTTGTTTCTGCTTAAAATGGAGGTAACCCATTTTCCAGTTAATAAAAAAATGGGCAAACTTTACCTTGAACAAACAAAAAACCCCAAAAAACTCCAGACTAAAGCGCACAGTTACTTTGGAATAGGCCCCACTGAACAAGGCAAAACTTACATATGAGTAAACAGGCACAGATTGGACTGCATGTTTAAGAGCTTTCATCAATACAAATGGCATAATTACAATCCACAAACCTTTTTCTGGTTCATTAATTGTGCAAATGTTCCCAGATGATTGGGTGTTCCCTGACATTGAAATAAATGAGGCAGACTCTGCATACACAGAACTATTTGATCAAAGTAATTGGTGGCTCCATGTATAACTCTATCCCAGCTGCAGGGACAGTAGCAGATGCAGTTTGTTAATCAGGTACCCACCTAAAGGCAACTGTCACTTCCTCAAAAGAACACATGCCAAAAAGGTCACTTTCTTCTAAATTGTCTGCTTTCCTTGTGTGCTCCTTTTGTAGCTTGGAAATCAAATTGTCCCCAAGCATCCATGTGAAGCCTTACTTTATTCATTTATTTACTGTATCTTATTTTTCCCCCCTCTAATTCTTTAACAGCCTACCTTAAACTTTGTTTATCTGGGACAGTTCTATTTACTCCATTTGAGTAAACTTGGTAGCCTTCTTCACTTTCTCATTTTTTTAAATGTCAACTTGCCCTTTATATTCTCAATTACTTTACTAAAGTTTGCTGGCATCTTCTGAGTGGATCTGACCATTTTCTGAAGATCTTCCCTCCAACTTGTGGCTATTACTCCAATAGAAGAGCCACTTAGGTTGGAAGGAGGCTCCTGAGGCTATAAAACCAAGAGGAAAAGCAAGGTATAAATGTTTAAATAAATAATAAAAATAACTAAAAAGAAGGCTTTACAATGGAGTGGTAGGATAGGGGTAGGATCCACCCCTCTACTTCTGATTATAGTATTGCAAAAAAAAAATCAGGAAAAATTCAGGTTCGGGTATACTGGAGCTGAAAATGTTCAGGATTCCCAAATATTCTGGAATTGCCATACTGGTATGGTTATTTTTTTCAGGAGTCTTAAAAAAATTGGCTCCATTATAGCCAATGGGGAATTTTTCTGGGGCTCAGGGAGGGGCTGTTTTAAGGTAGAAGTACCAAATATTCAACATAGCTTTTGGTGACTCTTCTTAGAAGAACCCACAAGTTTGGTAGACATTGGGTCAGGGAGTCCAATTTTATGGGTGCCCAAAGAGGGTGCCCCTATCCATCCTCCATAGTTTCCAACAGAGGGGTCCATAACATTTTAAAGATTTTTAATTTTTTTTGTTTTTTTTCTCTTTTTTTACAATCAAGGGCAAGAAGCCATGCACAGCAATCTTGAGCGCACGGGGGAAACTTTTGCAAGCCCAGAAAAAAACCATTGCAGTGTGTAGAAGTCCATTAGAACCAAGGCCCACTCAGGTAGTGCAAGACCACCAGAACCTGTGGCAAACCAGAGAATCTCTGGAGTGGAGACCGAAGGTAGGGAGGCACTTTGGCTAGCCCAAATGAACCAAATGCAACATCCACCAGAACCCAGGCCCATGATGGAGAAACCGGAGAATGTATGCAGAAGAAAGTACAAACTGTGAAAAAAGAAAAAAAACACCTCAAAAAGTTAAAAATGCTGGCATTCTGTAGTTTGACAATAGTTATGTTGGGCTTTTACTGCTAGAGTTGATCTGGGTTCTGGTGGGCACCTGCATGTTGCATTTGGTTCTTCCAGGCTAGCAAAAGTGCCACCAGCTTGATTTTTTTGTGCTGTGATTCTCTGGTTTGACATTGGTTGTTAGGCTTTGCCATATTGGCTTCTGCTGGATTCCTTGGTTTTGTTGGTTCTTGGGGTGGGAGACATTGGCCTATGATTGCTCACTGGCACTGCCTCTTTGCTTTTCCCTTGAAGGAAAAAAAGACAGTTTTTCACCCATTTAAAGCAATGGAGGATGGATAGGGGCACCCTCTTTGGACCCCCTGACCCAATCTTTCCCAAACTTGGGGCTTCTTCTAAGGAGAGTAATCAGCAGCTATGCTGCAAATTTGGTGCCTCTAACTTAAAAAAAAAAAAAGTCCCTCCCAGAGCTCTGGAAGGATTCTCCTTAAGCTATAATGGAGCCTTGGGCAGGGGTTTAAACTTAAAAGCCCTGTGGAACCTGGTGCAAATGTGCTGAAACATTTCTCCCCCTTTTAACAGGGTTTTTCTTCCCTTTCTACTACTGTAGCTGATGATCCCAGATTTTTGGGGATCAGGATTGCTGGCTACAGTTTAAAATGCCATTTTTTTTCCAACTCAGCTTTTCCTAATGCACACTCCTACTTCTGATACATACTCTATGCAAGTCTTTGTTTTATCTAGCCACTTAGGTGTTCCTTTTAGCTTTCTTGTAACTAGTGCTCTCATTTTTAAGTAGCTTCTCCACAGAAATTAAACTGGCTTACGTCCAAGCTCATTCAGTCTGAAGTGGTCTTTAGATCACAGCCATTGGGCTTCTGTCTATGTAAAAATAAACTTGATTAAAACAATAACTCTTTATAGATTATCTTTAGAAATGGAAGCTTGTTAAAAGAATATGCCAGTACCTACAAGCACGCACACACACATATTGCCAATACAAGTAGCAAGATACTCTATTTTATGTCAAAAAAGTGGAAAAGCTATGAAGATACATTTCACACAACAGAATGATTCAGTATGACAGTGAGTGTGGTGTACAGGTTAAGAGTGTAGGACTAGTATCTGGGAGATCTGGGTTCGAATCCCCACTCATGCCTCGGAAACTTGCTGGGTGACCTTGTGTCAGTCATACTCTCTCAGCCTACCTTACCTCACAGGGTTGTTATGAGGATAAAATGGAGGAGAGGAGAATAAGGTAAAAAAATAAAATTGTTCAACTCTATGTAACTTCTATAGAAATGTGTGAGTAGATCTAAATTTTCAATAATCATAAAACCGCTTATACTTTCTCATTTCACTATCACAGCTCCACTAGCAAACAATCCACTAAAATGTATCTGTAGTTTACAAATATGAGCTACATATATATATATTGAGCAATCAGCTACATACCTTTGACTCATCAAGTTCAAGCTTTTTTAAGGATTTTCGAACATAATCAAGGAAGGAAGATGATTTAGAAAATACTTTTCCAATGTTTCGGTCACTGAAACAATAAATAAGGTTTATAATTTGTCCTTGTTCTGTTCAAAGACTATAAATATTAACAGCCCACAGAACACATAACTACCAAAAATCATTAGTGAAAAGTTAAAGTCATATAATAACTTTTACTTAAATTTACAAATTATTTCATTACTTAACTATGAATTATTTGCTACTAAATAAGTTTAGTTTTTAATGGAGTTGCAATACAATAGAGCTGCTATTGAATATCCATATGTTCTTTCACCTAGGTGAAAGGATTGTTTCCTGCTTTCCAATAAACTGGCTTTTCATAGCTCCCTGTATCCTGTGGCTATTTTCAATGCATTTGTTGCTAAACAGAAGAAAAAGCAACACTACTAAAAGCTGATCTTTACAGAGCCATCAGCTGAGTCCACAGTAAACTGATTTGGATGAAAAGCAAGCCAGCATAAGATTATGAATTATGCACTATTATAAAGTATGCTAGATGGCACACTAAAATATCAGAAAATGTTTTGTATGGCATTCTCCAAATTTTATTGCTGCCACTTCCAGTGTGGTATTGTTTGATTGTATTTAATTAAATTGGGCAAATTGTAAATAAAATTAAAACAACAAAGTATCAGAAAATGCTTAAGCATAAAATCAAATGAGACATACACAATAAATACCAAAAGTTGAAAACATAGTAGACAATGTTTTCTTGAAATATTATATTTGCATTTTCAGAATATATGATCAAATAATATGCTGATGTGTTTCAGATATAATGACATTTGTAAATACTCTTTTCATTTACTATTTTATTTATTAAGTTGATATATCATGTTTCTGGTATGTGACATTCAAGACAGCTTACGGGGGTGGGGGTGGGGAAGCCCAATATAAAACAATATCAAACACAAAACACTAATGAAAAGCTGCAGCAACTGAAACAGTAATCAAACTAAAACTTGGAAGAACTACAGCACTGGGTAAACATGGAAGGAAGATTGTGTGTGTAAAGTGCCGTCAAGTCACAGCCGACTTTTGGCGACCCCTTTTGGGGTTTGCATGGCAAGAGACTAACAGAGGTGGTTGCCAGTGCCTTCCTCTGTACAGCAACCCTGGTATTCCTTGGTGGTCTCCCATCCAAATACTAACCAGGGCCGACCATGCTTAGCTTCTGAGATCCGACGAGATCAGGCTAGTCTGGGCCATCCAGGTCAGGCCAGAAGGAAGATTAGGAACCAAAGTTTGGGGATATAAAAAGAGCCTAATTTTTATATTGGTTGCCCTTTTTGTATACTAGGACAAGTATAGCATTTGTCCATGCATCTGGGGTATAGCCAGTCTTGTCAACTACTGTATACAAGTCGGCCAAAAAGCAGTAGATGCTCCCCTCTATGTTGGCAGCCCTGGCCATATAATCAGTCCCTGGCATATTACTTCATGTGTCTAACTGATCCCCAACAGAGAAGAGCTTATATGCTCGCTAGATTTAATGGTCTTTCATCTGCTCTATGGAAGATTAAATAATGTTTCATATGTGGACAGGGCTTGTCCATGTGGGAAGGGCGAAATAGAATCAGTCCCTCATGTCCTACTTTACTGTTTGCTTTATGCTAGGAGTGGATCTCAATTTATACACCCCTAATTTGTGGACAAGGAAAGGTTACCTACCAAAATTAAGGTGTCCCTTCTTATGACTGCACAGGACCCAATAAAAATTGAATTGGTGGCAAGGTTTCTACAGCTTGCAATCAAAGAACTTGAGCACTTGTGTAACAAATAAGGCTGGCTTAGAACTGTGAAATTAAGTAACCTACTTAGCCCTTTGAATTGATTTTACTGTAAACCAATGGAGGTTTGATGTACTCATTATGTTATGGTCTTATTGTAATTGCTTTTGTATGCTACATTCTAATGCCAATAAAGGCTTTTGACTTCAGAAAAAAGAGCCTAAAAAATGTCATAGCCACAGAAAAGGCCCTGTTTTTAGTAGATGCCGTCTAACTGAAAAAGCCACTTGGAAAAGGGACTCTGATGAATATCTTAACTGTGGAGCAAGCTCACATAGAAAACAGTCCTTCAGATACCAGGGTCACATAATATTCAGGGCTTCAAAAGATAAAAACTTTACATTGTTTCCACAAACTAGAAGCCAGTGAAGAACAGATATCACAGTGCAGAATCCCAGCATTATTTTCTAGAATGAATCTGTCCAGTAGGAGTGCACCCAGCTCCCAATCTTGCCAGGCAGATATCCTGTTTTAGCGGAGTGCCTGCAGCACAGAGCTGAATGACTGAGCACCCCTGAATTAGATTTGGAAACACTCTGGCAACCAGTGAAGAGATAGAAAAATGAGAGTGAAATGCTCCCAATGGTTGGCCTTTGACAGCAAATGGACTGCCACATTCTGTACCAACTGCAGTTTCCAGATAGTCTTCAAGGGCAGCCCTGCAAAGAGTGCACTGTTAACTACTGAGCCTCAGTATTACTGTAATATTGAAAGGGAAACCTTTTGAGTTAAATTCAGCTGGAAAAGTTCACTATTAGCCACCACAGTAATTTGTTCTGGTAATAACAAAGAGAGTCTAACAGGACCCCCTAAGCTATTTACAGTATCTCTCAAAGAGAGCTAAAGTGGACAGTGTGACCTCTTCAAGAACAGACTACCTTACTGACAAGCATTACCTCTGTCTCATCAGAATTTAGCTTCAGTTTTCTGTCTCTCAGCAGTCTGGCCATGGCGGTCAGGCACCGACTCAGTTTGGAGACAGCAGCAGAGATATATAGCTAGATGTTATCTGCATACTGGTGACATCTGACTCAAAAGCTGTGGATGATCTCATCAAGGGGCCTCATGTGTGTGTGTATAGTGCCAACATGTCGCAACCAACTTCTGGCGACCCCAACAAGGGACTTTCAAGGCGAGTGAGAAGCAGAGGTGGTTTGCCATTGCCTTCCTCGGCAAAGTATTCCTTGGAGGTCTCCCTTCCAAGTACTGACCCTGCTTAGCTTGCGAGATCAGATGAGACTGGGCTATATCGTGCTGCCTTCCCTCCCAAGGGCCCTCATACAGACATTTTAAAAGATGCAGGAAAGTACTGAACCCTCTGCCACTCCCATAGCAAGTATTTATTCCTCATGTCCTGATACCACTTTCTGTGTATACTTGGACAAAAAAAAAAGATGAAAACTGCCTCACATACTAAAGACCTGAACAGCAGCTAGTGATCAACTGTATCAAAGGCAGAATACAGGTAAAGATGAGGTGCTCCCCTTGTAAAGTAGCAAATGGAGACTGTACACTACAGCTCCCAAGGCTATCTCTATCCCGAAACCAGGACTAAAAGCCATATTGAAAAGGGTCAAGGGAGATATATCATCCAGGAATTGGAGTTGCTCAGCCATAACCTCTTCAATAATCTTACCTAGGAATGGTAAATTAGAGACAGGTTTATAGCTAGCCAAACTCTGACCAGCCAAAGAAGGCTTTTTCAATAACTGTCTGATTACATCCTGCTTCACTAATTTTGGGGAAACTCCCTTAATTAAAAGTGGCATGCACAGTCCTTCAGTGTGGAATACATACTAAGTATTTGCACAGTTTCAATAATTATAAGGAGCAAGGGTCTAAACTACAAGTAGTGGCCTTCACTATTCATAAACCCTATCAATATCATTCAGAGAGAAGATGTTGAGATGATTGAGTTGAGGGCCTTCTTGGTTGTGGCCCCAAAATTATGGAACTCTCTCTCTAGAGATATTAATCTGTTCCGTTTTTTATCTTCCACAAGCAGGTGAAGATTTTATGTTTCATCTAACATTCCATCAATGATCCCTCTTCCTGCCTTATAATTTAACTATTTTTTTTACTGTTCTTTTAAATATGTAGTTTAGTTTTAGTTTTAATTGTTTTCATGATGTGTTTTTAAATTCCCAGTTTAACTGTTAACTCCCTTAGCAGTTCTGATGGGGCAGAAAGGTGGGGTACAAATTTTGTAAATAAATAAAATAATAAATAAAATTAAGACCAAACGGTGCTACAGACACCTCTACCACATGATGCATCCATAAACTGTTACATTATGCAGGATGCACATCAACTAAATAGTTTAGATGACACACAAGTTGTATATACCTGGGTGCATTTAAATGTGAAGTAAAACAAGTAGAAAGAGCTAGGGATTGATAGATGTAGCAGAGGTTTGTGCCAAGTCTATCTTAGGCGTGAAGTAGCTAGGTTACCTTGTCTAAGTCTCTTTCTCTCCAACTTAACTCTTTGTTTACAGTGTATGAACGATAATGACCTATCTCACTGTTGTGAAGACATACATTAATTGCTATTAAGCATTTATCACAGTTAAAGCACTATGTGATTGATTAATATTCACAATAGGTATCATTCATTCATTGCTTTGCTTGACTTTAGCTGCATTTCAAGCACTGTTGTATACAGCATTTTCAAGAATGAAGTACTCTGTTTGCTAAGCTTTGTACAGAAAAGACATCCTATAATTCACTGGTACCTTTTCCCTGGTCAACTTAAGTAAAACAGCGAGAACACACAGAGTAAACTTCCTTAAAACTCAATTCCTTAAGCTCCAATTTAGATGTACAGACCTGAAGTCGAGTCAAATTTCAACTATCTAGGATCCTAGAGCTCCTCTTCCCATGTGTTGGCTCTAGTAAGGCGACCTCACAACATAACAAGACTAAGGTAGCAAATCCTAAGTACACTTTCTGGGGAATAAGCCCAATTAAATAAGATGAGACTTACCGTATATACTCGCGTATAAGCCGAGTTTTTCAGCCCCAAAAAAGGGCTGAAAAAGCCAAACTCGGCTTATACACGGGTCAATACGGTAGGGGAGGGGAGGGGGGAGGAGGGAGGGGGGAACTTACTGCCGCCGCCGCTGCTGGGCCCGCACCGCTTCCTGCTGCCGAGAGCAGCCTGGGGCGGCCTCCTGCAGCTGCCGACCCTCAGCTTATACGCGGGTGCCTAATTTTTCACCATTTTTGGGGAGAAATTAGGCACCTCGGATTATACGCGGGTCGGCTTATACACGGGTATATACAGTAATTCTGAATAGATCTGCTTAAGATTGCTCCCTAGCAGAAAAAGAAGTAGCTTTTCAATAATGATATGTGAAATCACAGCCTCCTACCTTCTGTTGACTCCATAAAATTCTTCAATAATAACTTGTAGGACAGCTCGATAAAACAGTGATTCTGTAGGCAGCTGCAAAGAATCAAAGAACAGCAGGAAGTTAAAGTTGGAACGAGACACTACAACTAAAACAATGAAAAATAGTTGGCAGCTTTCTACTAATTACTGGTTTGTATTCAATTCCGTGTTACTAACAATTCTCTTGTTCCCAAGTTAAAGAGATGTTCTTTAGACATACAACGATGTAACCATAATTGTTGGAAAAAATAAACACAGGAAACTGCAAACACTGAATGGACGTGAGAAGAGGAAAACGAAAGGCCCCATAGGCTAAATTATGTTATTTGTTATGCTGGCTTTATTGTAGAAATGCACCCAATAGAGTTTGATCTGTTTCTTTAAAGTCAGAGAGAAAACATTTCGCAAGTATTAAATGTACTCCTTTTCCTCCAACAACTTCATTTTCCTTCCCCAATGTATACAGAAAGCACTAGGTTTCTAAAAACAGTGCATGTGTTGAAGAACTTCATACCTTTAAGAATAAATTATGTTTACATAAGAAAAAATAATGTTTGCTTCTTTAAAATGTAGGGCCAAATTCATCCCCTGTGTAAACTCCACTGAGGCCAGTGGGTTTACAGCAGGGATACACAAGTCTGTAAATCTGGTGTGCCAAACATCCATACAACTTGCATACACACTCCAAAAGAGATGATAAATGATGAAGGGATGATTTAAAGTGCCCATATAAAGAACTCAGACAGGGATTTGAGAATAAAGAATTCTGAGTGTCCTGCCAGAAACAACTATTTACAATAAATCAAAGCAAATCTTTACAATTCGTTCACATTTTAATATTGTTAGCTATGTATAACTCACATTGAGAAGGGGAAATGTCACTGATCATTCATTGGCCTAGGTTAGGAAGCTGTCTGGATCTTACCAGTGTGTTCTGGTTAAATGAGTGGAAGTTAAATTGTATGATGTACATTCTGGCTTTAAGTCCTTTCAGTATTTGCTCTGAACAGAAATAACATTTCAGTAACAAATAATTCTTATGGAAAGTTCTGAATGTGCAGCAATACATTATGAGAAAATACAGGCAGCTACACAATTGTAAAAAAAACTTGAGGGAAAGAAAAGTATTAATTAAAAATAATTTATGTTACTTGGAAAGGTCTGCCAAATTCTCAATAGCAATAACACACCAACTTTGCAAGATACCCTATTAAAGGGAAAATTTCATTAAACTTACACACAACAGCAGGTCACAAAAAATCAGTTTATACCTCCACATTCATGAACATGATTGCATACTCTCACACTTGGCTATGAAGAGAAACACTACACATGCGGGGAGCTGCCAGTCAATTCCACAATCTGCACTTCTTGAAGCAGCTGCTATCAAAGTGCATTAGTAGTTTAGGATGGGACCACACCTCAGTGGTAGAGCATCTGCTTGACATGCAAGAGAAGCCAAGTACAACTGGGTATCTCCAGGTAAAAGGATCTAGTGGTGGTGATGTATAAGATTCCTTGGAGACCCTTTGGAGAGCCATTGTCAGTCAGAGTACACAATAGTAGACCTTGAAAAATCAGTGGTCTGATTCAGTATAAGGTAGCTTCATGTGTAATCTTAAACTTGCACCTTTCCCCATATGTATATGATTAAATATGTACTATGTATATGATTAAATAGCATAATTAATTAATCAGATTAATCATATGTGAGTCACTGACTAAATGAAGATTTTCATGACGATATAAATTCCTCTTCCATATATCTGTGACTAGGGCTGTCAATTCGGTTTGGCCCGAACTGAAAATCAGCCGAATTTCCCCTGATTCGGTGGTTTTTAGTTCGGGAGGAACCGAACTCAAAACTGGCGGGTAACCGGGGGGG
This sequence comes from Euleptes europaea, assembly GCF_029931775.1. Classification (NCBI taxonomy): domain Eukaryota; kingdom Metazoa; phylum Chordata; class Lepidosauria; order Squamata; family Sphaerodactylidae; genus Euleptes; species Euleptes europaea. The sequence continues at coordinate 77,894,753 of NC_079314.1, read as the reverse complement.
CCGAATTCAGCGAGTTCGGGAGTTCGCGAATAAATTTGGCAAATTCGGCCGTCAGTAAGCAGCATAACCGTCAGTAAGCAGCATTCTCCTCCCCCGGCCAATTGGTGGCCAAGCTGGGTCTTCTTCTGGCCAATCAGTCAGGATTGAGTACTGGAGGAATCAGCTGATGTGCGGCCCGGCCAGGGAGAGAGAGAGAGAGAGAGAGAGAGAGCGAAATCCTCGTGTGTGTGTGTGTGGGGGGGGGTGCTTGTGCACATTTGCTCCTTTCTGTGGCTGCAGGGGGCGTATTTTTGGGGGTACAGACACAAAACTTTTAGTGGAGCTTCAGATGAAGCTTCTTAAGATACCCCCCAAGTTTTGTAAACATTGGGTCAGGGGGTCCCGAGATATGGGCTCCCCCCTTTTTCTTTCCATGGCTGCAGGGGGCGCATTTTTGGGGGTACAGACCCCAAACTTTTAGTGGAGCTTCAGATGAAGCTTCTTAAGATACCCCCAAAGTTTTGTAAACATTGGGTCAGGGGGTCTCGAGATATGGGCTCTTCCCCTTTTCCCTCCCCCCGTTTTTCCATTTATGTGGCTGCAGGGGGCGCTTTTTTGGGGATATAGCCCCCAAACATTTAGCATAGCTTCAGACAGTTATTCTTAAGATACCACCCAAGTTTTGTAAGGATGGGTTCAGTGGGGGCAGAAATATCGCCTCCCCCCTTTTCTCTTTCCGTGGCTGCAGGGGGCGCATTTTTTGGGGTGCAGATCCCAAACTTTGAGCGGAGTTTCAGACCAGTGTTCTTAAGAGACCACCCAAGTTTTGTGAACATTGGGTCAGGGGGTCCCGAGATATGGGCTTTCCCCTTTCCCCTTTTCCCTATTGGGATGAATGGATCAGCGAGCCGATCCTGTGTGCATCTTCTCCAGAGCAAAACGTCCCGTGCCTAATTGGAATCATCTTGGATTAGAAGTCCTCCCCAGCCCCTCCTGATGGAACAGAAGACAGCCACAGTAAGACCCCTTTGGGGGCTTTAATCTATAACTTTTCTCCTGTGTATGTGTGTGTGTGGGGGGGAAAGCAGAGTCTGTGTGTGTGTGGGGAGGGAGCAGTTTCTGTGGGTGGGGGGGAAGCCAAAGGGGGCTGTCGTCGGTTCTGCCTGGGGTGTGTGTTCCCCCTCGAGTCTCTCGCTCCCTGGTTTGAGGGGGGAGGTTTCAGTTGTGTGTCTTCTGGTTTTTCCCTGTTGCAAAGGTGTTGTTTTACAAGGTTGAGTTGCTTTGCAAACTGTTGTCGGGACTGGGAGCTTTGTGCGTGGGTGGCAAGCTCTGCTGAGAGATGCACATTAAGGGTGGGGGGACCCCTTTCAGGGCCCATATCTCACCCCCCCCTGACCCAATCTTTACAAAACTTGGGGAGTCTTTCAATAAACGTCCTTTGAAGCTCTGCTGAAAGTTTGGGACCTCTAACCCCAAAAATGCCCCCCCCCAGAGCCACGGAAAGGCGCGATTGTGTTTTTAATGGCTTTATTCGGCCGAATTTTTTTTCCGAACTTTGAATTCCCGCCGAATTGAACGGATCCAAAGTGGGGGAGTTCGGACTTCGGCACGTACCGAACCCACAAGGGCCAAATTCGGCCGAATCCGAACTGTACTGAATTTTTTTTTCGACAGCCCTATCTGTGACTATGAAAAACCAGAGTGGTATAGTGTTTAAGGTGTCATACTATGATCTGGGAAACCCAGGTTCAAATCCCCACTCTGCCATGGAGACTTGCTGGGTGGCCTTGGGCCAGTCACACACTCACAGCCTCAACCCTGGCCCATATTTGGATGGGAGACCTCCAAGAAATACCAGAGTGTGATATGGAGTTAGGAAATGACAAACCACTCCTGAATGCCTCTTGCCTTGAAATCCCTACGAGGTTGCCATAAATCAGCTGTGACTTGACAGCAAAAAAACAAAAAAAACTGTTTAATGCTTACCTTGACATATATAATTTACAAAGACATGTCAGATTCAAGAATCCTAAGTGGAAGTCAGTGCTCAAAACTGCTTTATTTAGAAAGACCTACACAACGAGTACATGGTGATACATGGTATCCCCAGGTGTGATCACTGTTTTGTCATATTTTCTTAGCAGCTGGAGGAGGATTTTTTTTTATTTTAAATTTTCATGAAGCTGCACAAAAAGTTACAGAAAGACTACAATGCGCAATCCACTAGTATTGAAGAATTCCTCTTGACTTCCAATGAAGCTAAAATAATGAATTAAACTGATGGAAGACTGAACCGCAAAACAGCTAAGGTACTTTTAATGTATTTCTATTTCAATCATTCTTTATTAACTGAAGAAAATTATGCTTTATCATTGGTCCATGAAGACTAGGCAATAAAGGTGCAATTTCATGGTGGTGATGCAGAATATCAATGTTCCCCTGGATTTACACTTTACTATTTGCTAACTCTTTGATTTCAGCAAACTACAAGTTCAGCATAAGGTCATGCATTCAAAGTATTCAGAGAGAGAAAACGGCTTTGTCATTAGAAAGGTTAAATAAACAACATTACTCACCACTTGGCCCACTGCAACTCGTTCCAGAGCCTTTAAAGATTAAAAGAAAAAGAAAAGAAAGAAACCACTGATGTGTTTATTCTTGTAGCTGAACTTTTTATAAACAGGCTACATAGAAGAAAAATAACATGTTAACAGATAATGTGATAAAAATTAGACTGCTGGCTGAAAAGTGGTCTCATCACTGCTTTTTAAATGAAACATCTACATACTTTATTCTTTGCAAACAACTGAGATTATACAAGGCTGTAATTTTTTAAAAAAATCTACAATATATTAAATGTTTAGATTCCATTGAGTTTTCTAGTTCCAATAAAGGGGTGATAAGCATGAAGGATGAAGAAAAAGCTAAACTTGTAAAAATGGTAATAGACTATTAGTTATGTTTTCAAAGTATGACATGAAAATTAACAAAAACATCCTACAGAACAACAATGAACTGCCACATTTTAACACATAATTTCCGTAAAAAGGAGGTTCCCTCATTCCTCCAGCCTATGCACTCTGATCCACAACCTAACTTTTTCATTTTGTCATCCCTGAAGCAAATATGGGCTTATTTATTTAAAATGTTTCTACACTACTTTCCCCAGTCTTCAAAGTGACTTCCTCACAATTAAAGCATTATACAAAAAAAAAAAACCTTAAAACAAAGCAATAGAGGCATTAAAACCAAAACAACCGCAAATTTCAGCAATTTTAAATGCCAGAACTGAAGGAGGTACAATTCAGAGGGAAACCATAAATCATAACCAAAATCATAACCAATAACAACATAACCAAAAGTTAGATGAAACAACCTGTTGCCTCAACATAGAAAGAGAAGGTATCCGGTGAACCTCAAGACGCAGAGAATTCAACAGTTGAGACTTAACCAAGTGAGAAAGCTGTGTAGCCCATTCCTCAGGGGGGAGCGGCACAGCAGTGGCTGGGACCAGCACAGCCGCGCCCCTTCCACAGAGGCTTCCCAGCCGCCGAAAATAAAATAAAAGGAAATTAAAATAAAAAAGGGGAAATGCCCCCATTGAAAACAGTGAGGATCCACCACCCAAAAATGTGGTGTAGCCACACCACAGCTCTAGGGGGTGTTCCCGGATCCCAAGGGGTTAGGAAGCTGCCTCAAGGCAGCTCTGCCCTAGGAACGCTCCCCCCCCCACGCTGGCATGGGCTCCCACTTCTGGCAGCACCAGTGGTGGAGCCCTGCACAGTGACATGGCTTCCTGGTGCCAGCACGTTTGCCCCCTTGCCAGTGTAGGTGCCACTTTATTCCGTAAATAAAGAGCTTCACCCCCACCCTTTTCAGGATTGCAGACTTAGTCTATGTTACCAATTTCCTCACAGGAAACAGAGGTACCTAGAGAAGGACCTCCAAGGAAGATCTTAAATCGATGGGCAAGTGTAATGATCCATTTAGTTACTCTATGCACAAATTGTGTAATACTTCCAAGGACAAAATCAGTACTCTGAACAGAGTCCAGAAACAAGTTGTTACCCATATCTTTGAGTGAGGGCAATAATAACAAAATTTCATCCCAATTTGATGGGGGTGGAGGTTAGATCCAGAAATGCCTTTAGAATAGAGATGCTTTAACATGTTGCTGAATTTAACACACGACTGAACTGTCTAGCCAATCAACATTTTTTTTTCAAATTCATCCGCTATAAAGCCACTTGGCTCGCCACCTTGCTTCAGTTTTGTCACTTTTGGGAAGGAACCTGAATTGTGGCAGATGTTTGTTAAAACAGCATCACTCCGTTTTTCTCTCTCTAACCAGATGCCCTGAACCAAGACCTGTCTCTGGTGGTCACTAGATAGCTACATAAGAACATAAGAAAGGCCCTGCTGGATCAGACCAAGGCCCATCAAGTCCAGCAGTCTGTTCACACAGTGGCCAACAGTTAACCTCAGCCATATTTTTACTAAACATATATATGCGGTGTAAAAATATCACACCACATAGTACACAGCAATATCTATACCAGTACAGGCATGATGTTCACATGCAGCAACCATAATTTTACATAGTGCATAGGCAAACATAGAGAAATGTGCTCCCCAGAGTAAGCTCTCACACACAGGAAAAAATGCACAACATTGTGATGGGACAAGAAAAAGAGATGTAGTCCACCAATAGTCTACTGAAGAAAAGGGCTAAGGAGCAGGAAAAACAAGAATCTGTCTGAATGTGCTTTAAGGGATTATGGAGGCTGAGGCAGAGAACGAAGAAGTCAAAGGGGCAAAGACTGAGGGAAACAGGTATATAAGAGGATCAGAAAAGGATTAAGGAAGCATTTGGTTTAGAGGGAAGATATGTTTTCTGGCATTGGGATAGCACTGCATCCAGAAGCAGTGGAGCAGCTCCAATACTCTGATCTCCTTAACACTTGGCAGACACGGCTTCCCCCCTTTGATTCATAGCTAGCATCTGTGCAAATATGAGAAGGTGTATAAATCTGAGACTACAGGGAAATGGGAAGGGGGGCGGGAAAGAGAATAAACAGTTAACATACTGGTCATCCAATGCAATGGAAATCTGAGTGCACATTCTGCCATCCCTCTATGCCTTGACAGCATGAGCTAGAAATGAAGAAACACGACCAAAGCTGTCCAGAGGAAAAAAGACTGAAGGACTGTTCTGGGTTTGTAGCCAGAAGGCTGTTGTGTTTGCTGAGCACAGTTAAGATGTCCTGCACAAGACTAGCAAAGTCAGTAATGGTGTTAGCACTGCCATCATATATTTCTTTCCTGTAGACAATTGCCAAGACCTTCTGTCCTTCTTTCAAGTTCAACTCAATACAGTTATAGCTAAATTTTCGTTTGTCTACTGTTCTGCTTACATAAAATGGGTCAACACACTTTCTATTAAAATACATTTCCTTATAATTTATCATGAAAATGTCATTAATGATATTCTGCACAGTGCTGGTTTTGCAAGCCAAAAGCAGTTAATCCCATAACATGTGAATAAAACTCTGAGTATGAAATTTTAAAACCTTAAAATAAAAACACTGTACCAAACAGGCTGCCATTCTGGCATTACGACCACAGAAGCAAGTCTCTTCCTTTAAATACTGGCACATGGGAAAACCCCAGGTTCCTTGAATGTCACCTGCAGAGAAGAGAGAAACAGTGCATTACTTTTTTTAAGAGGAGGAAGAGGAGGAGGAGGAGGAGGAGGAGGAGAAGAGTTGGTTTTTATATGCCAACTTTCTTGGCTCACAATCATCAAGGCCCACAAGCATTGTGGAAAATCCAGCTCTTTAATATATATATCTCAAAATACTAGTGATTATTAGGTTGGATCCAGACTAAATTGGCAATTTCCCCTGAATCCCCCTTTCCACTTCAGACCCCCCATGTCATTCCTCAGGGTTTTCGATACCCCAAGTGAGATAAATGACCTGCTGTGTGTGAGGGGGTATAGGAAAGTTCAATTCCACTTTGAAAATTTAGTCTGGATCCAACCCACTGAATACAAACTGGGAAGGTTTTTGTAAAACTTCATTTCCATTGTATTTGATACAAGGGACATGGAGTAATTACACATTTTAGCATGTCTGGGAGGAGGCCATTAAAAATTGAGTCCCACAGACTGTCACCAACCATTACATCAAGTAAAATTTCATTGTACAACTTGAACATTTTCTTGATTAATCACAGCAGTGAATTCTCTGGTGCCACAAAGTAGGCCCTTTGGCAACATGGGTGAGGCTGGTGAAGAAGCAATGGGCTAGAGACAAAATTATACAAAGGAAGTGCAGGAAGATTTATGAAAGGACTGCCAGAGGCTATAGGAATTAGGAGTAAAGTCCAATATCCATTCTCACCACAGATTGTTGATGGTGGTGGTGGTGGGGGAGACACGATGCATGTTCCCCTGTCTCCCGTACACTTTCATGTTAGGAGAAAAGCATGCAAATGAAAGTATGTTCTAAAAAAATATGTTACAGAGGAAGGACAATGTGTACACAAATCTTTCGTTGTGGCTCCAAAAACAAGGCTCCTAGAAAAATTTATGACCTTCTAAAATGATTAAAAGTTGCATTGGCTTTTAAAGAGGAAAAAATGTGCTGTTCCCTTTACCACAAGCTAATTACAATGTGAATCGATAGGCTGGCCACAAAGAGGTTGGGGGAAATGAAGCTTGCTTCTAAGTGTGAGTTCAATATATATTGATGTATTCAAATTCAACATTCAAGAAACCTTCTAAAAATAGATTTTTATAGATGATTAGGAGAAAATTATAAAAAACTGTTCGAGCTCACTGAAGAAAAAGTATTCAGGTACATTTATCAAAGTGATACCATCAAACTTATTACAATGCACAGAATTGCACAAACCACTTTATACAAAATGAAAATGCTGGGCAAATTGTTCAAAAATCTAATTCAACAGGATCTGCGTAGTCAGCAGCAACAAAATAAAAGCACAGCACCTAATAGCATCTATTTCATTCAAGTTCAATGAGACAATTGTCTCCCAGAACTGCAATCCATATGAAGCAAACAAGGTACTTAACATGGTACAAACTGAAAAGAATTGCTACAATCGCCTCTAGTACTTCATACAACAAATGTTTAAGTACAAGATGAGAAGAAAAAAGGTGGACTAGCACTACCAAATATTAAATTATACTATCAAGCAGGGCTGTTGAAGAAAAAAAATTGGTAAAATTCAGGTTCGGGTTTATTGGCCATTTTTCCACCGGGAAAACCCAAACGCCGAATTTTCTATACCGGTAAAGGTAGGAATTCGGCTTTAAATTTGGGTTTCCTGAAAAAATCGGCCATTTAAATCCTATGGGGGCTTTTCACTGCTTTCTGTGGTTCCTGGGGGGCATTTTTGCAGGTAGAGGTCCCAAATTTTCACTGTAGCTAGAAGGGACTCTCCTTGCCATGAACCCCCAAGTTTGGTACAGATTGGGTAAGGGGGTCCAGAGTTATGGGGTCTGGAAGGGGTCGCACCCATCCTCCTCCATTGAAAAGCATTGGCAAAGTAGCTGTGTTTAGATGCTTTAGTGTGATCTTCACAATGTATCTCAATGGAGAAGCTGGGCTTTAAACGGTGGGAAAGTTCACCCCATGCCTCCATAGAGATACAATGTTCAAAGCAAAAGCTCAGCCCAGTATGGGGAATGGACTTCTCCTCCACTCTCTCCAAAGCTAGAACTAAGTTGCAAGTACCACTTGTCACAATCCGGCCTTGGATCTATGTGTTCTCACCTGCTTGTTGTGTATTTGCCTTCATGTCAATGTGTGTTTCTGTTCGTGCAACCACCCCAAGTTATAAAATGCAGCCTATCACATTACCAGTGCCTTGGGGAACCCTGGTAAGGCTGCCTCTGAGCAAGTACAAAAGGGCAGAGCTTTCTAATTACTTCAGCCCCCATCACCATGCTTGCATGTTCTTAGCATGTTATGAGCTGTCTAGCCATGTGGGGAAGATCTGAATCACAGTCTGTTTTCTTAAAAAGAAAGAAACTTTATTACCAAAGATTAAACTAGAACACATACATGTAAAATAGCAGTCATGACTAGTAGGTACAGATCTAAAGAAAAAAATACAAAACTATTGGTCTACCTCAAAGCTTCTTAAACTGAATGTGGGGGTCATGAAAAATTTGGCAACAGTAAATGGTAAAATTATATGTATACCAAATAATTGTTTTATTATGATTTATTATAAGTAAATGTTTGATTTGTATACCTATTTTACATACCTAGATACCCAGGGTCATGTAAAAAATTCTCGGGCGAAAAGGGGTCGTGAGTGGAAAAAGTTTAAGAAGTCCTGGTCTACCTAAGTTACAATGCAAGACAGTTATCTTAGATGGAGTAAAAACATCCCCAACTCCCTACTGCCCCCTTTGCAGAGGAGTTTGGGTCCCAGCAGGTGGTTACAACTTTTAAATCTTTCTTGTCTGCTTTGGTGAACACCTCCGCAAACCCAGAATCAAAGGAAATTCCCCAAACTCTTCCAATCAGGTTACCTGGCATGTAGCCCATGTCTCCCTACCCCATCAAGGTTTTATGACCAGCATCCATCTCCGCCCTTTGACCTGTAGGTAGGGTTGCCAACCTCCAGGCAGTGGCTGGAGATCTCCCGCTAATACAACTGATCTCCAGCCAGTAGAGATCAGTTCACCTGGAAAAAATGGCTGTTTTGGCAATTGGACTTTATGGCATTGAAGTCCCTCCCCTCCCTAAACCCCACCCTCCTCAGGCTCTGCCCCAACAACCTCCTGCCTGTAGGCCAAATGGGCTATCTCTGAGCAGAAACCCAACTCCTGTTCCTCCTGTGCATTTTATTCCACCTCTCTTGTGCAAATAAACAGTTGTCATGGCTCCAAGGATTTCTTGATATACTCTACAGCAGTGGTTCTCAAACTGTGCTCCGCAAAACATCTCCTAGTGCTCCGTGAAGAGATTGGAAAGAAAAATACTACTGTCATTTGGTTTAGTATATAGGTGCTAGGGGGAAATTAGTGCTCTGTGATGAATTTCTCTCCTGCAAAGTGCTCCATGACTCAAAATGTTTGGGAACCGCTGCTCTACAGCATTCTATCTCTTTGCATACACAACAGCAACTACCCTACCATTGCAAGTAGACTCCTTCAGACCTGCATATTCTATGTTATATTTGGAGGCAAATATTTTATAATCTTTGCTAATGATTCAGATCATACTACAAAATTTATAATGATATAGTTTAATTCAATAGGGGTATTCTTAATTGGTTTGAAGAAGTCTTTATCTTTCTATAATGCTACTTAGCAATATAGGCAGGTTTTGTAAAGCCCTGGCTTCATTCAAATAAATAAAAGAACAATAAGTCATTTTGACTAAAAGCACCATGCAATTTTATGTAAGTAAATATTAAGAAATATGTCAATTTGGGGGGAAAAGAGAATGACTGTTCAAGTTTTTGTTAGGAAAAACCAACCAACAAAACAGAAATAGATTGAAACATTTTTGCATTCTTTGAAAGTCCAAGATGACCTAAATCTTGTAAGAGGGCTGCCTACTGAAGTTTACATACAATATCTAACCATTCCAAGCAAAAATAAGGAGTGTGTGGAACTCTCAAAGGGCCTTCATAAAATGGGTGTTTTCTTTCATCACTTTCAAAGCTAGCCAGGCCTTCCCTTCAGCTTGCATCCTGATTGCTTTTTTGTAACTTTAAAGTTCCACTGTGCACAAATGTTTACAATCTTTTAGCTCACACAAGTGAAATGAAAATTAAGAAAGAATCATGAATATGTCCAGGCTCCTTTCCTAACCACTTCTGGGAAGCAGCAGACTACCTCAAGGAACAGAATAGAACTTGTGCCAAGCTTGCCAAAAACATATAACTGACGGAAGATCAGATACAGCTGTCAGTGTGAGGTAATTACCCAGGGCCTGCCAAGCACATCGAAAAATCTCTGTATTAATCACACATTTATTGGCAGGGATTGCTATGGGATTCAGGCCAAAGATAAACAGTGAAGGGTAACTTGATATGAAACTTATATCTCATTCACAGCTGAATTCACAAGGCTGGCACCGACAGCTTATCAGCTATTTAATTATAAAGATTACTACCTGGGAGGTAGCCACCAAAAACTGTGTTCAAGCTTGGCTGGCTTATATTATATTAGTGATCAAACCTAAAAAGAAAATACATAATGTATGGAGACTAACTCTTATCACCTAAGTTTTTAACACTTTCTTACATGTAGATGTTACATCAATAGTTCTCTAACTTTAGCAATCCAGGGTCACCTAGAGAAGTAATATTTCAAGAAAATATTTTCCTAGGAAACAATGGAATATGGGGAGGGGGAGGCTAAAATATCTTCTTTTATAAAAGGATGTGTCGTTCCGTCTGTGGCATGTGTACCTCACCAGAAAATGAAGCTAGAATTCTCAAAATTGGCCACCCGCTTCAGGATGGTCACAGGAGTTGCACTGCCAAACAAGAAGGGAATTGGAGCATCCTGGCCCATGCAATTGTCAGATTACCCCCTGCCCTGCTTTTTGGCACTGTTGTTTGTAGAAGTCACAACTCACCAGAAAATAAAGCTAGGCTTATGAAATTTGGACACTGAGTTCAGGATGATGATTGGAGTTTTAGTGCCAAAAATGAAGGAACTCGGGACATCCTGGCCTGGGTTATCTGAAGAAGCCTCCCAATGCTATTTGCAATGAAAGCTAAGGTTTACTCACAAGAAGCCAGCATGGGCAGGTGGCACAGATAGGGAGGGTGGAAAATATCCCCTCTCTGATAAAACATAGGGGGTCTAACAGTTTCCCTGACCTACCTGAGCCTGTGCGGTGCAGTGGTTAGAATGTCAAACTGGGATCAGAGATCCAAACTGGAATCCCCACTCTGTCATGAAAGGTTGCTGGCTGACTTTGGGCTACTAACACCCTTTCAGTCAGAGCTGTTGTGAGGAAGAAATGGGAGACAGAAGAATGATATAAGCTGCTTTGGGTACATATTGAGGAGAAAGATGGAGTACGATTATGCCTCGCCAACAAAAGATGATCATTCTTGCTGTTGCTGAAGCTCTTTTGGGTGGTAGGGGACCTGAAAATGCTTTCAAAGCTGCTTATAAAAATAGAAAAAGATCAGCATCAAAACAAAACCCAAACTTCTGGTATTCAATAAAGAATGATAAGCAGTTATTATTGTCTATGTATGCAGAGTGCCATCTCCCACTCTCTGTTTCCAGCAAAATCATGGGCATTGGAAAACAGATTAGAAACCAATTAACACTTATACCCAAATTAACTACAGCAATTGTATTTCAGCTATATCTTCAAGGTGCCACTCAGTCAACTACAGCTAAGGTGACACAATGGGCTGCACCACTTCAGACTGAAGGTGGTAGCTAGAGGTCTTTGAAATATGCCTCAGTGTTGTGCCTTGGATCCTTGCCCATCCTGGCTTCTAAAATCATGTAAAGACCAGTTCAGCTAATACTTAGGAACTACTATAAACAAATCACTACCTCAGGGCACCTTTCCTCAACTGCTCAAAGAGATGATTATCCATCTGGTACTAAAACAGCCATCACAGCAGAAAAATGAGGTAGGCATTTATCACTCTGCCTCTAATCTGCCCTTCCCCGGAAAAGTGATTGAGAGAGCAGTGCCAGACCAACTCCAGGTCTTCTTGGATAACTAATCTGTGGCAGACCCTTTTTTTCAGTCTGGTTTTAGATTGGGCTGTGGGATGGAGACAGCTCTGCTGGATTCAACTGATGACCTCCATCTAAACGTAGACAAAGGTCAGACCTTCCTGTTGTTCCTACTGGATTTATCTGCTGCCTTTGACGCATGGAGGCAGAAGTAGGCATCAGGGATTGTGCAATGGACTGGTTCAAATCATTCCTCATGGACTGGACCCAAAGAACTGCCATTGGAGACCAATTAACATCAGTTTGTGACCTATCCTCTGGGATTCCACAGGGTGCAATCTTATTCCCCATGCTCTTCAATCTTTATGTAAAGCCCATACGGCTTAGGTGAAATCATTCAGTTCTGGGGTTGGCTATCATCAATATGCAGATGGCACACACACACACACACACACACACACACACACACACGTACCATCTGCATATTGATGATATATATATATATATCCTTACCCAAATCTCCTGATGATGCAGTGGTTAAATGGCTAAGAGTGAACAAATTGAAACCAAACCCTGGAAAGACAGAGGTAATGCCAGTTGGGAAGGTGGTGGTCTTGAAGAACATTGTACTACCTACATTCTATAGGGTTCAGCTGACACTTGCCAGTTAAAAGCCTCAAGGTTATACTGGACCCAACATCACTGCTGGAGAAGCAAGTTAATGGAGTTGCAAAAAAAAGGCTTTCTTTCAACTCAGCCTAGCTCAAAAAACATCCTTGATAAGGCTGATCTGGCCACCTGGAACCATGACATGGTGGCATCAAGACTAGACTACTGTAATGCACTGTACATTGGTCTCCCCTCAAAATCAATTTGGAAACTCCAGTTGGTGCAGAATGCCACAACTCAGCTATTATCAGGAGCTAGACAGAGTATTCATACCACTCCCATTCTACAATCACTCCACTGGCTGCCCATCAGTTACTGAGCTCAATTTAAAGTATTTGCCCCTCATGGCCTTGGACCCTCATATCTGTGAGACCATCTCTCCCCCTATGCTCTGCCATGACAGCTTCTCTCATCCAAGGAAGGCCTTCTGCAAGTGCCATCCTGCAAATAATCAAAATCAACAACTGCCCATATATGGGCCTTCTCATTGTGACCCCCCACCTTGTGGCATGGCTTGCCTGAGAAGGTCAGGAAGGCTCCTGCTCTCCTGGCTTTTCGCAAACTATGCAAAACTGAATTACTCAACAGGGCTTTTGTACAAGGGCAATAGAGTTGCACTGTACAAAATGATTCACAGAGTTACTTGGATAAATTATTGGAGGCTGTTGTATGTACTATTATGTATAGATTGCTGTGGTTGCATCCCATTGTGTAATTTTGTATTATTTAATGTGTCATGTTAACACTTATGCTTTCCTTCAGTTCTGTTTTTTAGACTTCTGATTAGTTCTACAACCCAAATCCTATTTCATTTATATCGAATGTCTCATCTGGTTGATTGTATTGATCCACTCTGGATAATAAGGCTTGAGTCCCAGTGAGAAAGGCAGATTATAAATAATGTAAATAGATGCATACATAAATAAATAAATATCCCACCTGTGGTATAAAGAGGAACTCTTCCTCCAACAAGAAATGTAGTTAATAATTTACAAGACACATTTAACCATAATCTGTCATTTCAAGTAATTTAATTCCCAAGAGGAGAAAAATAGAAGCTAAGTGTACAAATCTTTCTTACATAAATCAACTTTTAAAATATATATGCATGTAAATCTGGTTTAAAAAATGAAAATATTTTGAAAGTATTTGTAAGATATAAAGATCTACTATGTAACTCCCCACCCCAAACCCCTAACATAAGAAAGGCCTGGCATTGGCTCTTACATACGAAACATGTCATTAATCATATTAGTTAACTGTTTTGACAGAAAAGGTGACTACCTATTTCTCAAATATCAAGTATTACATAAAAATAAAACAAAGACTTTGGAAACCCAAACTGTGGATATCATAGTGCATAAACTTCTTAAATTTAACAGAATATAAAAAGCTAAATGCGCAGTTTCCTGTATTATTGTGCAAAAACAGTACTCTCAAGACATAAAACAGATCCCATTGTTACATAACAAGACATTTGGCAAAATGTGTCAAAGACAGATGGCAAATAGTCAGGAAGATTAAAAGATTTTCATTTGATCCTGAGCATGCTTACTTTGAACCAAATCTGATTTCAAGCATTAGTTTAAAAGAAATGAGAAAAAAATTAACAAGCAAATTACATTCGTTTGTAGGCGAGGACCAACTCTTCAGGGATGGGCTGAGCAGCCAGCCTCCGCTTGGTTTCAAGTCACTGTGAGGGCAAAACTAAATACAATGACAGCCTCGTGGCCACCACAAGGGTAACAATGCCATTTCAAAGACACCTTAAAATGGAATCTGAAGAAGTGAGCTGTGACTCTCAAAAGCTCATACCCTGCCAGAAATTTTGTTAATCTTTAAGGTGCTACTGGACTCTTGCTCTTTTCTATTATTTTAAAATGCTGTGAGGCCCCAATGCTCTTGTCCCCTCCCCTGCTTTTTTTTCAAGTGCTGAAACAGCCACTGGTGGGCTTCTTCCCCCTCACAGCTGTTTTGGCACTTGAAAAGGCTTCGGAGAGAGGAAAAGAGTATCATGCTGCAGTTCTCGCAGCATTTTAAAAGTTTTCAAAATGGCGGAGAAGTGCTATCTCAGGGCCAAACGAAAGGTGACGGCCATTTTAAAAGTTTTTAAAATGGCCGTCACCTTTAGTTTGGCCCTGAGACAGCACTGCTCCACCTTTTCCGACAGCCCTAAGAAAGAAAAGGAAATCTCTCTGCCTCAGGCCGAGCCTCTGATTGGATTTGAGAGCAGCGAGATTCAGCCTGAGGCACAGACATTTTGCCTCCCTCCTCAAAGCTATAAATTGGAGGGGAAAGGTTTCATGAAATGGAAAAAGATACTTTTCTTTCCACCTTCAAGAAACCTCTGTTGTCCTCCACTGTTTAGTGATAAAGGGCTAATATTTTGGATTTTTATAGAACATCTTAAACGATAGTTTAGCACTGAGCTACTTTTTTTTTCAAGAGGCTGGGAGCTAACAGTGACAAAATGGTGGCTCCATGGGTAAGGACCGTCACATAATGCTGCCTTGGTAAGTGAAGCCAGTCACAAAATGGCAGCTTGTAAAAAAATTACAGCATTTCAGAGCAGGTGCAAAAACCTTTCCTCTGTTGTTCGCCCAATGCGCGCACACATACACACACACACCCGTTGTAACTTGCCCTGCAAGGAACAAACCAGAGTTACTTAGGTTTTCCACGGAAGAGGCAAATAATAGTTTTGATGCCGGGGGGTGGGGGAGTCAATAGCTTGCTCCTTTTCTATCCACATATGAAGGAGCAGGAGAAATGGATGGGAAAGTGGCCTGGGGCTGTTTTCCCACCCAGAGGCAAGGTTTGCATGGGTATGTGCCTCCTTTTCCTTCACATTTAAAAGAGGAAAGAAGCTGCTATGGTAACTTTCCAGGGAAGGATAAGAAAAATTACAGCAGCACTGGACAAGGGGTAGACAGCTACTTTTAATTGCTTGGAGAATGATGGTCACTCTTGAGTGATGATCTGTCCACATATAACAGAGGCCAAGAGCAGGTTCTGGGAGATGTGAAAGAACAACAACAAAATCCTTTACCTCTTCTGAAACCTCCTCCCCTCAGCTAAGGATTGTTGTCTAATGTTCCAATATTCCTGTTTCAAGCAGACAAGAGCCCTGAACAGGAGCATTTCACCTAGGGGGCAGGAGGATATAAGATAATGTTTTGTTTCAGGTCCCTGCTTGAATATGACATTCTGAAACTGTGAACTGCTTTCCATTTGAATTTTCTTATTAATGTTTTATAGGAACATTTTGTCTGACATAAGGACAATTGTTGCATTTTATATACCTGTGCTTAACAGCCCATGCTTTTTAAATGCCTTAATTAAACAACTTAAGGCTGACATACGATTAGTTTCCAAAGTATGCCCTTGTTGTAAATACGACGAACTCTAAAGCAGCTGAAACCGCTTCAAATTCATTTCAACCAAAGGCTTATCTCATATTGAACATTGTATTGATAGAACTGAAAGTGTGAAATGAATTGTGAATTTATTTTCATTCATATGAGAGATTTTGCTAATAACAAAAAAGGATCACAACCAACAAATACTAAACGCTGTTACACTTGAGTGAAAATCATTCTGAATTTTTAGAAAAATCAATCAGTTTCCTAACTATATTCTACAACTTCTGTGTGCATAGTTCTACAGAAAAGTGAATGGAATAACATCTTAAATTATGGTGTTGGGAGCTAGGCAGTCCCTGGGCTATATACGTTCTGTTTATACAAAGGCTTGCATACACAAATATATATGCCTTCTTCCAGCTTCTGTACAAAAGAAATTGCTTATTTAAAAGCTACATAAAAATTAATACCTTGTGCACTTGCATATTTCAGACTTTTTTTGTTTTTCTAAAAAAACAGACAGGTATTTTTCCTGATCAATTAATACAACTGCAAGGTGACACAGCGTTCCACTGATTCCAACTGGAATATTTATTTAGCTTTTACATTGTATTCTACACTTTTCTCATTAAAAAAAATGAGAAGGATGGATTGTACCTATTGAAGCAGAACTTCTGAACAATTTGGATGCAAGCATGACAATAAAGCAGAGATCTTTGTTTGCTTTTCCTAGGTACTTCAGCTACAAAAGATGCTGGTGTTTTCAGTAGGGCTGTCAAAAAAAAAAATTCGGTACAGTTCGGATTCGGCCGAATTTGGCCCTTGTGGGTTCGGTACGTGCTGAAGTCCGAACTCCCCCACTTCGGATCCGTTCAATTCGGCGGGAATTCAAAGTTCGGAAACAAATTCGGCCGAATAAAGCCATTAAAAACACAACCGCGCCTTTCCGCGGCTCGGGGGGGGGCATTTTTGGGCTTAGAGGTCCCAAACTTTCGGCAGAGCTTCAAAGGACGTTTATTGAAAGACTCCCCAAGTTTTGTAAAGATTGGGTCAGGGGGGGCTGAGATATGGGCCCTGAAAGGGGTCCCCCCCACCCTTAATGTTGTGCATCTCTCAGCAGAGCTTGCCGCCCACGCACAAAGCTCCCAGCCCGACAACAGCGGAGAAATTAGCAAAACAACTGCAAACACAACCTTGTTAAACAACACCTTTGCAACACACAACTGAAACCTCCCCCCTCAAACCAGGGAGCGAGAGACTCGAGGGGGAACACACACCCCAGGCAGAACCGACGAAAGCCCCCTTTGGCTTCCCCCTCACCCACAGAAACTGCTCCCTCCCCACACACACACAGACTCTGCTTTCCCCCACACACACACACATACACAGGAGAAAAATTATAGATTAAAGCCCCCAAAGGGGTCTTACTGTGGCTGTCTTCTGTTCCATCAGGACGGGCTGTAATCCAAGATGATTCCAATTAGGCACGGAACGTTTTGCTCTGGAGAGATGCACACAGGATCGGATCGGCTGCCCCATTCATCCCAATAGGGGAAAGGGGAAAGCCCATATCTCGGGACCCCCTGACCCAATGTTCACAAAACTTGGGGGGTTCCTTAAGAAGCTTAATCTAAAGTTCCAGTGAAAGTTTTGTGTCTGCACCCCCAAAAATGCGCCCCCTGCAGCCATGGAAAGAGAAAAGGGGGGGAGGCAATATTTCTGCCCCCACTGAACCCATCTTTACAAAACTTGGGTAGTATCTTAAGAATAATTCACTGAAGCTATGCTAAAAGTTTGGGGGCTATATCCCCCAAAAAGCGCCCCCTGCAGCCACATAAATGGAAAAGGGGGGAGGGAAAAGGGGGAGAGCCCATATCTCGAGACCCCCTGACCCAATGTTTACAAAACTTGGGGGGTATCTTAAGAACACTGGTCTGAAACTCCGCTCAAAGTTTGGGATTTGTACCCCCAAAAATGCGCCCCCTGCAGCCATGGAAAGAAAAAGGGGCGAGCCCATATCTCAGGACCCCCTGACCCAATGTTTACAAAACTTGGGGGGTACCTTAAAAAGCTTCATCTGAAGTTCCAGTGAAAGTTTTGTGTGTGCACCCCAAAAAATGCGCCCCCTGCAGCCACAGAAAGGAGCGAATGTGCACAAGCACCCCACACACACACACGAGGATTTCTCTCTCTCTCTCTCTCTCCCTGGCCGGGCCGCACATCAGCTGATTCCTCCAGTACTCAATCCTGACTGATTGGCCAGAAGAAGACCCAGCTTGCCCACCGATTGGCCGGGGGAGGAGAATGCTGCTTACTGACGGTTATGTTGCTTACTGACGGCTGAATTGGCCGAATTTATTCGCGAACTCCCGAACTCGCTGAATTCGGCCCCCCCGGTTGCCCGCCAGTTTTGAGTTCGGATCCGTCCGAACAGAAAAGCACCGAATCAGGGGAAATTCGGTTGATTTTCAGTTCGGACCGAACCGAATTGACAGCCCTAGTTTTCAGGAAATGAACCAACATATGTACAGTGAAAGCTTGGAAGGGACTATGGAACGGTAGAAAAGAACTGGGATACCAATCCATAGCTTCACTAAATTTGGTCCTTCTTTCAAGGAGGAAATGGAAAATGTATCCCTGTAAGATATTAAATCCTGAATGATTCAGTAGCCATTTTTATATGGTTTCACACAATAATCCCATTGTCTTCCAAACATATCTTTGCTTTCCACTGCCGTTGTAGTCTCTGAAGATTTTAAAAAAAAATACAATTCAGCATCCATCCTTGAACATGTATTGATTAAACTAATGACAAAATAATCTTGTGTGCTTATGTTGTCTATATACACAAGCTGTCAGCATGGACACTTGACTATAATTACAAGTTACGTGAATGTAACAGTTTGATATATAAATTTTGGTAAGAAATCCCTAACGACATTACAGTGAATCAGGAAGCCAGCACTCAATGATATTTCTTGTTATCCGCTGGAAGTGGAACACTTACGAGGTTCTAGAGTAGTGTTTATAGATTCCTTCAAGACACAAGCTACAATAAGGGAGAAATCTAAAGCAGGTCTTTTTTTTTTTTTACCCAATAGGGTTTTCAGGAGTTCATAGGACTACAGGAGAATTACACAACTTTAAGGTTGACAATGAGGAAATTGAAATTGTTCAAGACTTTCTATTCCTTGGCTCCACCATCAACCAAAAGGGAGACTGCAGCCAAGAAATCAGAAGGAGATTGAGACTGGGAAGGGCAGCCATAAAGGAGCTAGAAAAGATTTTGAAGTGTAAGGATGTGTCACTGGCCACCAAGACTAGATTAATTCATGCCATCATATTCCCTATTACTATGTATGGGTGTGAAAGCTGGACAGTGAAGAAAGCTGATAGGAAGAAAATAGATTCCTTCGAAATGTGGTGTTGGAGGAGAGTGTTACAGATTCTGTGGACTGCCAAAAAAACAAATCAGTGGGTTATAGATCAAATCAAGCCTGAACTGACCCTAGAAGATAAAATGACTAAACTGAGGCTATCGTATTTTGGTCCCGTCATGAGACGACAAGAGTCACTGGAAAAGACAGTCATGCTAGGAAAAGTTGAGGGGAGCAGGAAAAGAGGAAGACCCAACAAGAGATGGATTGACTCAATAAAGGAAGCCACAGCCTTCAATTTGCAAGATCTGAGCAAGGCTGTCAAAGATAGGGCATTTTGGAGGACTTTCATTCATAGGGTCGCCATGAATCGGAAGTGACTTGACGGCACTTAACACACACACATAGGGTTTTCAAGGCAAGAGACGTTCAGAGGTGGTTTGCCATTACCTGTCTCCACATCACATCCCTGGTAATCCTTGGAGGTCTCCCATCCAAATGCCAGCCAGGGTCAGGCTTGAGAGTGTGTGACTGGCCCAAGGTCACCCAGCAAGATTCTATGGAGTGAGTGGTGATTTGAACCTGGGTTTTCCAGGTCCTAGTCCTACATCTTAACCACTACACCAAGCTGGCTCTCCCAAAGCAGGCCTACTCTAGATTACACTGAATTCAATGGGACTTACTCCCAGGAAAATGTGCATAGGATTGCAGCCAAAACATAATATATGGTTTTCCTTTTTCAGTGAAGAAACACTTCTGTTCTGTATGTTTCAGGCAAAACATTTACAGATTAAAACCAGAACTCTGAATTTCTTCTGAACAGTTTCTACAACAAAAACCCTCTGTGTTTTGAACTGGTCACTTAGCAGGCATATTGTCAGACAGCCACAAAACTGTCAGTGAAATTTAAAAAGATAATGATTTTTAAATATTGCAGAATACATGTTGGTTAAAAACATCTGTTATTTTCTTTACAGCCATGTGTCAAGTATCTCACAAACTGATTCAAACACAGCAAACATGTCCCATATAGTAAAGACAGTATGGAAATCAAATCAACTGCTTTGATCTTTTGTTTGGAGCATTCATGAGTTGCCATGGTATCAAAGAGACTAGTTTTTACACAAAGACTATGGGAGACAGAAGAAGGATCTTTCATTGCTCAGGGAGGGCAGATATGCAAAACTCAAGTTTTCAGTCATACAAAACTGAGATTCAATATATATTCAGTACTATATAGTACATATTCTAAAGGAACGAACAATCCTTTTACATGTGAACAGCTGAACTGCTTTTCCAAACAAGGACCACAATTCAAAAATAATCGTGCATTTAAATTCATTGATTAGAACAGACTTGCGTGTGCCCAACTCAACAGCCTTTCGATATTCCATGTTAATTCATTTAACAGTTTTTGCCTAGTTATTGAAGTTTATAGAACTGAAGGTTTTCAAGAGGAGGCGAGCAGGGTGGAATCTCAGAAGTGAGCACTGCACTGAAACCCCAGGGCATATTTGAATAGTATATCAAATATACCACTAACCAACAGCAACTAGTGAGACTGCTCACTTGCCGGGATACATGCTACCATCGCTGAATGGGAATGATGATCCAGTAACCTTACCAGAGCACATCAAGACCTTGGTGAAATTAGTATACAAAGACTACGTAACTACTGTAGATTTTACTGCCTTGATTTCACTGATGTCGGTCTTACATTTTATCACTCGATTGCTCATACAGACATAGTCACAACATGCTGGTAATGTTTGATTTAGTCTTTGTGTGTCCTTTACATTTATGTAAACTTACAAAGACCAGCACATTTATTGTGGCATAAGAACTTAAGAAAGGCCATGCCGGATCAGACCAAGGTCCATCAAGTCCAGCAGTCTGTTCACACAGTGGCCAATCAGGTGCCTCTAGGAAGCCCACAAATAAGACAGCTGCATAAACTCTTGCAAACTAGAGCCACTTCTTAAACATAGAACACATTTAACAAAGTAGGTGGTAAACCATGAAAGCTTATGCTGCAATGAATGTGGTAACCTTTAAGGTGCAATAGACTTCATTCTTGGTTTTGCTGCAAAATATTAACAAAGCTATCCTTTTGGAATTTATTCTTATGATACTACATGGTATGTCCAGGGGTATAGTGACTTACATTACAATTGTAAGACCACTTAACTGGGAGTAAGCCCGACTGAATAGGCTTGATTCTGAGAGACTGTCAAGAGTAAATGGTAAACTTTTTCCTCACAAACCAAAATATGAACATTTTCCAAGAATTAAATTCTCTGAAACTTTAATGTTTGCTCCCCTATTATATTCCTTAAACTGATGTACATATATTTACGCTGGCCTGGTTACTATGGTGCTAAACCAGCATAAGAAATATGCAGATTGCTGCCATAATCTTCTAGTGCTAGCTTCAAAATGTCCCTCTCTAAACTGAAGCAGCTGCTTTTTAAAGGAGTGACCAAAATGTTATCAAATACAGGCATATGCATTTAACTGGATCATAAATTAGTGTTTTGTCGCTATATGTGCACTGCCAAGGGCAAAATCTGATATAAACTTTATTAGGCTGAAAATATAATGATGAACAAAACACATATTTCTAACCGAAGTCAAGTAAAAGCAGCTTTTTTAATAACCAGATTAAAGAATTTTCCATTAATAGGTCTAAAATCAGTACAGATATTGAAAGGAGTGGCAGAACAGGAAAGCCACAGGGCATCAGAAGAAAGCCTTCAACAAAATGTAATTAAAGTGAGCAAGAAATAATTCCATGAAAAGAACAAAAGCTATTTGTTAAACAACAATTAAAAAAATCACACTGGCTACTTGTCTGGAATAGAAGAAATTTTGTTGTACCTTTCTCTGTTTCATGTTCCTCTGACAGCAGATGGTAGCAGCAGCCCACACTGCAAACTGCCTTTATCTCAGGTTTGGCAACAAAAATCTGGAGAGTGCTTGGGGCGAGATCACCACATGTGTGCAGACCCACCATTACGCAGTCCTAAGAACAGGAAGAACCCCCCCAACAGAATTTAGAACTAAGCAAGGTGCATGATACATCAAACACTAATCATGTGTCATCATTTCCAATTTTTCCTTCACCTCACCCCTCTCCATAAATCGGGAAGAATTAAAGTTACTTTGGATTAAGTGGAAAGGAGTGAAGGAATATGAGCAACAATGATGGGAGGGAGTGGGAATGCTCTAACTTCATATGATTTCTTAAAGTGATCTTCCAGTAAAACAAGTTGCTGGACAAGGCTGTAGGACTAAGCAACCTACATCAATAAATGCCATTTAATCAGCAATAATGCATTATTTGGGGGGAAATCACAAGGTTTTCTTTCTTTATTCAGGTTTGGGGTCAGAGAGTCACAGCTTCTTCTAATTCTAAACTTTATTTTGGATCATAATAAAAAGAGAGGTTTAGACAAAAGACTGCAAAGAAAGTGGATAACGGGTGGGGTGGGGCTGGAAAAATGAGAGAGGAAAATGGAGAGGAGCCTGAAAAGAGAGGAGGGGGCAGGGTCCATTGTGGAGGGATAGGATTTTCCTCCCCTACAAGTTTTGTGGGCCCCCAGTTTATTTTAACCAACTTTTTAAGGTCGCAAAGCTGCTTATGGGACTCAAAATTGAATATGTGACACCCTACATTCTCTTGAAAATGTTTCTTGGGAAAGATCTTCTCAGCTGAGGCATGATGGGTGGCATTGCCTCTGGCGGCCTCAATGATGTCAGCTGGTAGGTGTGAAAGTATCCTCAGGTGGTTCAATCCAGGCACAGATAATGGATGCCTGGCTGCTTTCTGCTCTTCCTGATGGCACCATCACTGGCAACTGGAGGGAAGGGAGTTCTCAGCTAGAACTGGATGCAGGAATAAAGGAGTGCCTGGAGCTACTTCCTCCCCTCCCACTAGTAACCTCACCAAGGACCTCATTGTTTAACCTCCCTTCCTACTGGCTTTCCTCTTGCTTCTGCCTCTTTGGCTTATGTTACCATGAAAAAGTTGTACACTGTTGGTACTACAAAGTAACAATCAAGGTGAAATATCTTTTAGTATTAAAACTTGTGCATTGTAACGTAATTTTAGACACAATGAAATAATAATACAGAAACATTTTGGAAACAACAGAAATTTAAACAAAGGGCAATTTTACTTAGAACAGGTTTCTGAAGACTGAAAGAATCCTACCTTATATATAGGCTGAAGTGTTTGCTATCTTTTCAGAAATAGAGAACAGTGCGTCAAGTAAACTAGAGAGCAGAGAAATGCTTTATGAACCATAATCCCACTTACGTAAACTTGTATTTATGAAATGACATTTAGCATGCTATTTCTAAACAACAATGGTGTCACTTTAAAACATTCTACATGTTTTCATTTGCACCACGCTGTTTAAGAAAAGCAAATGTTACCTATTTGATTCACGAATTCAAAACTCACACAGTGGCTTTTATCTTAACAAAGCTTGAAGCTTTCATCTAGCTTAAGGAGCCTTCCTCTGATGGAAGGTCCTGTGGACCTTTTGCCCCTGGAAGAGTCATGTCCACCAGAGGAAGGCTGGAAGAAGGCTTGGCTGAGAGAAGCAGCAGGATAAAGATTTCAAGCATCAGGTTTTAGTGAGCATGAACTAGGACAACAAATTCAATAACCTCCAGATCTGTAACAAGATCACTTAGCTCTGTTTCTGCAGTGATATAGGATGTTAATGGAGAATATATGTTAGCTTCTTTTGATCTGCTTGCTTTGGCTTTAAGAGACGCCATTTTCCTTCGTTCTTTCTCCTCTTCACAGAGCTCCCGGCAATTACTTTTGGGCAAACAGTCCGTTTCCACAGCATCAGCAGGCAAAATATTTAGAAATGCATTTTCTGAAATGTTGTTCTCATTGAGCTGAACCTGAGCCCCAGAGGGAAGTATATATTGTTTGCTAGTAACAGACGTATTGGAGTCTGTGAAAATATTAGCTGTTTCAAAAAGAATAGAATCTGGAGGAGCCACCTGGGCCTGACTCTGAAGACTGTTATTAGTACTTAAGAGCTTTTCACTGATATTTGCTTTACATTTCTCTTTATCTTGCTCTGGTCTTTCTTTTTCCTTTTCCAACACTTGGCCTCTGACATTTGCTCTTGCCTGACTTTGATAGGCTCTCCAGTGTTTCTTCAATTTCCTGTTTCTTTCATTAGCTCCATGGGTGTTTGTATTTGAAGAATCAATTCCATAAACTTTCAGATTATACTGCAATGACAAGAAGGAGCTCAGGTAGCCTTTTCCAGAGCCCAGGTCAATCACCTAGAATGTGAATAACAACAAGAATCAAAAACTAGCAAGTACTCTTTTCAGGAAAACAGCAACTATTAGCATCATAATTATAATAAAACTATGGATCATATAATGCACTTAATATGTTGATGTTTCCTTCCAATTTTCCATACAAGCAATAAGGTTAAAACTGTCCCCAGAATTGCAATAATTTTAAATATATTTGTTGAAAGGTAGCTATCTTGTGAGAATGGAGGTAGCAAAGTGACACCTAGGCCATATGGCACCATAATATTAATTATGTTTCAAAACACAAAAGATGTTTTCCAGCAGCAGCATGGGTTTGATCCAATGTGTGCTTTGACTGTTCAGAAAGTCATATATAAAAATGCAAACATTCTCAAATTCTATGTTATTTTAAAAGTCCCATTATTTTATCAAAATATCCTTGAATCTAAAGGATTTCTAACTTCAGTACAAAGAACAACTCCAGTCTGAGAGGCTTTAAAGATGGAACTATTTTGGTTCAATTGATAAAAACAAAAATTATTTACTGATTTTCTCACTGAGACTCAATTTCAAAATACACAGACATTTTAAACAAGGACAGCATAAAAAGTGGGATACCAATTAATGGTTTCAGGTATGAAAACATACACATCTGATATGAGAAAAGACAGAACACATAAATACCATTAATAAAATTCCCATCCCTTTCAGCTACTGGTTACCCCTAACCAAATATCATTGTCCCAAACAAAGATAAAAGGAATTTCTGAAATGGTTCAGAACTAGGGGAAATTTGCCATCATATATTAATGCAGTGTATAGTATCTCTGTTCTTTCAACCCCTTTCACCATTGCATTAAAATGCTGCTCATAGATTCGTGTACAATAAACTACGATTAGGCTCCAAAGGCAAATTGTCTGTGTTTTCCTCTACTGACATCTAGTGGCTGTCAACCTGCCAATGCTACCTTGGCAAACCATTTCTATTGACTTTTTAATCAAGGAGTAAAAACAAACAAAACATCCACACAATAAATATGTAATGAATATTTGTGTTCCCTTTTGAAAAGCGAAAGTTATGTGAAGCACACTGAAATAAAACATACTGGAAAAAGCTAATCCCTGTTGAAATACCACTGACTCAACTTGGAAAAGCAATGCCAAGTATAAACTCTTAAAATGAAATTTCCAAGACATAGTGAAAGCTTTACTGGGTTAAGCACTATGGCCAAATACAGTTTTTTGTAAGCAAAAGACAAAAAAATATGAATGCAACAAGGCTAAAGCTCTTTCATGGCAATAAATCTTCAGTCCTAAAAAAAAAATCTGCCTGTTCAACTGATACCAAAGAACGTTTTATAAATATTTTGGAAAAGGAACGCTTTGTTTTCAACAACACATGGTATATTATTATAAACTGTGAGAATCTATGTGGATTAGTCAGCAAGGTATACTTTTTAGCAATTCATAGACAAGGACTGAATCTTCAATTTTTCGTCTAACATTCTAATAGAAGTGGCTAGGCAGGCAGCCATCTTTTAAAATTAAGGTTTATACCACTTGCGTTTGAAAGGTTGTTCAATTAATCCTGGCTAGTCTCCTGCTTGCACCCTTTCCTGCCTCCAGGCAGAATCCCGAGACGCTATCCTGCGCTGCCTGGCTGTTGACACAGTCTTTTTTTTTATATATATATAGATTTTATTGGATTTTATACTAAAATTTTTCCATTGCATTAAACAACATCTATGACAATATAAAATTTCAATTCTAACCTAAAGTTGTTACAGTTCCATAACATATAATAAAGAAAAAAAGAAAAAAAAGAAATGGAAAATTTTGACTTCCCCTTCACCTCTATCTTCCTCTTAATAAAAAGTTCATCTCGTCGTAGTTAATCTAATCTTAATAAACTATCAATATCCTGTATAAAAAAAAACCATAATCTGTTAGTAAATATAATTATGCTTATTCATTATTAAAAAAAAAACCAAAAATAATCCTCTGGATCAGATTAGAAAATATTCTTCCATTCTTCCCAATTTTAACTCATATTCACAATAATGCATCCACGCCCCCCATTCCCCCAGAAACCGAACGTCATTTTCTTCATTTAGAATAGCTGTGAGTTTTGCCATTTCTGCCACTTCAAACATTTTAACAATCCAGTCTTTTTTCTCAAGAATTTCTAGCCCTTTATTCCCAAAATGATGTCTTAATCTTAATTCCACTACATCATTAATAGCCATGCCACCCGTCCACACTATCAAAGCCTTTGGATCCAGCAATCATATTTAAATCAATCCTTTAACCATGGTCTAATAGTTCCTTCTGTAACTGAAATAGGCCAGTCAGGTAAGGGAACAGGATTTCTTTGTTGTCTCTCATTTCCTCAGACAGGATACGTATCCAAAAATAACTCTTTCTGGGCTTCATCTCCATCGTGGCTTCAATCTGTATTCCTTGTCCTGCTCTCTTCTTCCTTATATCCACACGTCGTTCCATGACTTTTTTAAATGAAAAGTCTATTTCTTGTATGTCTGATCTCTTTATCGCCGGCTGGTTGCTTTCTTGAACTTCTGTCTTCTTCTTTGTATCCTTGTATTCTTCCATGGCTTTTTGGGCAGAAGAGTCCATTGCTTGTATGTCTGTATTTGTGGTCATCGTTTGAATTTTCAAGACTTTTATGTCTTCTATAACCAGATCCAACTTCTGATTGCCTACCTGTGATGATTGGTCAAGAGTCGTCATCATTGAAATCAGTTGAGCCATCTGTGTTGAAATCTGTTTTAATTGTTTAATTGTCGCCTCAGAATGTTTAGCAAGCATGTCCTGTATTTTTTTTTCCATGTTTGAATTCTGTAAAATTCCCTTTGATTTCATAGGAGCAGGGCTATGTATTAAGCCAAAAGAAGCTGGTAAAATACATGTCCACAGACAGGGCCTTTAAAGTTCTAATTAAAAAATAATAATTCAAACATCAGCCTTATAATTTTTTCGGGTTGAAAAGAGTCGAAATTGGCTCTAGAATTGCGTTTTAAAATTTTGAAATACCAGTGAGTTTTTTTTCGGTCGCTCTAGGTCGGGCTGATCAGGAAGTATACAGGAAGTTGCTAGTGCCGTGGACCTTCTACCGCCTCTTCTCGATGGTTGTTCCTTCAGGAATGATTTCCAAGTAACTCGAGTGCGACGCGTAATCGGTCCTACAACTACTTCCTGTTATTTTAATTCCGATGATAGATAGGTTGTTATAGAGGGTCTTCCATTCCAGGCGCTCCCTTACTGCAAACGTGGCAGGATATTCTTCGCCGGAAAATCAGGAAGAAAAATCACCCTCCCCTTCCCTTGGACCCATTGGTGATAGTTCTTGTCAATCAAAAGGTATCCTTCCGACTCTTTATTATGGTTTAGGCTGATCGGATTGATAAGGCTCCTGTCGCTAATCCCGATGGCTAACTCAGATCAAACTTTTTCAGTTCGGATTAAGGAGGAATGGGGGTCCCAGAA
Organism: Euleptes europaea; assembly: GCF_029931775.1. Lineage (NCBI taxonomy): Eukaryota > Metazoa > Chordata > Lepidosauria > Squamata > Sphaerodactylidae > Euleptes > Euleptes europaea. The sequence continues at coordinate 77,866,869 of NC_079314.1, read as the reverse complement.
ATATTCTTATCAGCCCCCCGTCTGTTCAAGTTTCCAGTAAGTAGACGAAGAGTTCTTTTGTACTCACTTGGGTGTCAAGAGGTGAGGTTCTTTTCTTTATGTAGTCCTTATGTTGGTATTAAGGTGGTGGAGGGTGGAGCTTGATGCCTAAGTTGCGTTTTGGCGATGTCCTTCCCTAGTGCCCTCGCAGGACCGGCGTCCAGGACTCCGAGGAGCTTAAAAAGCCCCCTCAGAGTACCTAGGAGGTCAAACCGCGTTTGCGGGCTGCAGGGAGTTCCTGCTTTCCAACCCACTTGCAAGGGTCGGATTGGGGTATCTATGTACCCCAGAAATAACGCAAACTTGGATTTCTCCCAGGACAGCCTGGGGAAATGGAGTGCTCTCCCCAGCAGCACCACCGGAAGTCCATGACACAGTCTTACTATGCATGACACCCATTCAGTATGGTCAGCCGGAAGGGAAGGCAGGGCCAACCAAGCATCCCTCCTGCTTGCAAAATTCACCTTTGATCCCCCTCACTCCCCTTTCCCTCTTGATGATTGCCAGCCACTCTCTCCCTCTCATCCAGCTGCTTCATAGTGTCGCTAAACTGTACTCCGACAAAGTTAGATCTTTTCTAGCCATCAAACACCTTCCCTTGTTCTCTTTCGCCATTTTTGCCACGTTCCTTAACCTGTTTCTGAGAAAGAAAGTAAAGGCCCAGCAAGAAACACATGATCACTGCCAGGTCAGTCACTCGGTTGATTTCCTCTGGGATATATATGGTGGGGAGGGGGCAACAGGTTGAAGGGGGAGCTCTGTTTTTGCAAAGGAAGGTAGAGCAATAAACAGGAGGGAATGGCTTTTGACTGTAAAATATGATTTCTTTTGTGTATGTGGCAATTAATAAAAGGAAATGATTCAGCAAAATAACTTTTGTCCCACTCTCCTTCACATTTTCTCCTGGAAGAGGATGGAGCTGTTGTCTTTTGGTGAGAAATCACTAGTAGAGGTGTGGAAAGCAGGTAGAAGGGAGGAGAAAGCATTATCAATAGCTGAATCACAAGAAGCTGAGAGGGGTGCTGCTGCTAAACAAACTGGGATCTCTCTACATCACAGCAAACTACAGTTAGTACTAAATATGTCCAGGTAAAAACATGGTTTAGAGAATCCCAGTTTAGCATCCACCAACGTGTTGAACAGTCTTACATTACACTAAAGCAAAGTTTAATCACACTATCAGAGTAATCTTGAGTGTGGGTGGGAGATAGGTGACAGCCAGGGATAGCACAGCCATCCCACCTCCTGAGAGACTTCCTAGCCAGAAAAAAACAAGCAAAAATGAACTTTAAACAAACCCCCATGAAACTCTCTGATTTACCTTATTTATACCCCACCTTTCTTCCAAACAGGGACCCAAAATGGCTTACATTGATTTTTCTCTCCTCCATTTTATCCTCACAACAACCCTGTGAGGTAGGTTAGGCTGAGAACATGTGGCTGGCCCAAGGTCACCCAGCAGGCTTCCATGGCAGAGCAGGAATTCGAACCTGGATCTCCCAATCTCTGTGCTACACTGGCTCACATATAGAATACAAGTAGTTATTTCCATGAAATTCTTACGAAGTTGACTTGAGAAACAAACAAATAAAACCTGTACATCATGTTTTAACACATACCTCCTAAATTTGACCATTTAGACCTATCGTTCTACTGCTTTGCTGGAAGACCTCTACAGGAATACTGATTTTTTTTTAAAAGTATATATATTCAAGATTCTCAGAGATAAGGAACAGAGATCAGGAAGAGAAACTGGAAGGTGCCAGAGGTCTCAGGGCCATCAGCTCTAGATTGCTGTGTGAGTTACAGTGGAGAACATGCTTAGATTCCTCCACTAAAGCAGCAATGGTATCACCTATGCATGCATTCGTGGTGAGGCCCTCTCACTGTCTGTCATTGATATCGTCCATTATTGGCATAAAATCACTATAGATAACAGTTGCATGCAGAAATATTTTTTTAATATAACCTTACAAAATGGTTAAAAGACAATTACATGACATAGTGTTGTGAGTTGAAGGCCTATGTCTAGGAGTCTGCGTTTTATCATCTGGAAAGCTTCCACATCAGAAAGCATAAGTAAGGAATCAAAATTAAGGCCAATAGATTTCCTCTCACTGTCTCCTTACCTTGTCTCCTTTCCAGTATACTCAGGCCACTGATCCCACTTGAAAAGCCATCACAGCCTCTAGCATCCTAACTGAACCACCGCTATGCCCTGAGGTGCAGTGTTCAAGGGACCAAACATACAATTCAGGACACAGCAGCAATGGTCTAAGGTTTAAATAAAGTTTCCCAGGGACTCAAGTCCTCAGTCATAGACCTCTGTCCAGCAGTAGTTCAGAGCTCAGCAGGCTCGTGACTAAAACTAGAGCAATACTGAAAGCTAGCCTAGCTGCCAGGCTTCGTTCTAAATTTGGTTCCCTTGTACTCTGTCCATGGTTCTGACTCTTTAACTATTTGATCCTGAACACATGAAGCTGCCTTATACTGAATCAGATCCTTGGTCCATCAAAGCCAGTATTGTCTATTCAGACTGGCAGCGGCTCTCCAGGGTCTCAGGTAGAGGTCTTTCACATCACCTACTTGTCTAGTCCCCTTAACTGGAGATGCCAGGGATTGAACCTGGGACCTTCTGCATGCCAAGCAGATGCTCTACAAACTGAGCCTCCTAGAACTGAATCCTTCACCAAAGGTACTCTTTCTTAGCCTTAGCTGCTTGCAACTGGCAGCAGTTCAGTCATGGGCCTTGCACGGGAGACAGACAAGTATTGAACAAACATTGCTATTTTAAAAGCATATAATACTAATTATTCAATCCAATTCTTACCTGATTTAAGCCATTATACTTTGCAATGCCATCCACCAGCGCGGACATCAACTGTACTTCATGTGACTTCTTATTATTCATGAAGTTATCTGTTTTCATTTCTACGTCTGATCAGGGGGGAAATGGAACTAAACTCAGATTGTGTGAACTTTAGGATTTCAAAACAAATACATCCCTGGTTACCTACCAATTCTCAAAAGCTGATTTTTCTTATTCCACTCCTCCCCCCCGACACACAATAAAGAATCCTTTTCCAGGAAAGCTTTATTCTGATGTTTGTTTTCAGTAAACAAATTACATTCACATCAATTTACATTACATCCCTAAAAAGAGTAATAATGAAGTAAATATAATGTTTAGTGGCATTTTACAAAGTATGTTGTCTCATTTACAAGATTTGGCCATGGAAAGTTCTAAAATGTGGAGCGGATATTCCAACAGAGGCTTCACATGAGATGGTTGACTTGTATCCTACTACTTGACACTGCAAAGTTTGAAGCCTTCCTCCAGCCTCCTTCCAACTTAAGTGGGTCTTCTACCAAGGGAAACTTTGCTGAGTGTTAGGATATGTTTCAAAAGAAGCAAATGTCACATTCAGTGTACTGGCTATTTTCTTCAGTCCCTTCTTTCTTTACAAGGCTTATTTTTGAGGTTCCTTTCTGTTTTGCAAAGAAATCTTGACTGTATGCACTTTAATTTCAGATAACCTAGATGTAGAAGTAGTACAAATATCTGAGCACTCTGGCCCTATTTATGTTTTATGGGACTAGTGCTTTATATACGGGAATTCAGAAACAGCATTAACTTACTTTTTTTTAAAGGAAAAGGATACTTTTGAAAATGTAACTTAGAAGTGGATGACATGCTTTTATGTTATTTTGGCTATTTCTAACACAAACTGCATAGCTCTTCAAAGTAATCCTTTCGGACTATTTTTCTTTTATGATAAGGAAAATCATGAAAAACATATGAAAGAGTTCTCAGCACAATATGTTTGAATGTTGTAACATTCTTCATTGTGTGCAAGTTCCTTTAAAATGCTATTTGTTCAAGAACATTTCTCAACACTTAACAGATGTGCCTGTTTTCTAGAATACAGAAACAAATTGAGGAAAGTCTGGAAAGTACTCAACATTTAAAGATCCTAGTGATCATACTAAAAGACCCACATGACAGCTCTGTAGTTTGGTCCTTGCCCTGACCAGATGACTGCCAAGCAACTCCAGGGTAATTAATAAGCACTCTTTCATAGCGCAGTTCTAAATTCTAAGTCCAGTGAAGTGAAATTGCTTTGGACTGTATTGCTAATGTAATGAAAGGAAACAAACCTTTGTAAGCATTACATAAAAAGTTTATAGCTTATATAATTGCAATATAATCTAAAACTGTATAAAACCAGAAAATTTCATGCAGTTTAGATTATGCTGCAATTACATGTTTTATTTATGATGGATATTTATTAATCTCTACCATGTAAGTTTACAGGCTACAGTAGAAAGAAACTTGGCAGTTGTTAATAAAAACAACAATTTGATCCCTAATGCCACCAGAAAGCTTAAAACTGAGTGAGAAACTCAGAACGGGGACCCCACATTCTAAAAATATTTAAATATGACACCATTATGGCCATGATCTTGAATCACATGACTAACTCTGCTGTTTAAGTTGTGCTTTAGTTTTTTGAAAAGCAGCCCCTCGCTATGCTACACAGAAAACCATTTTAGCCACATTCAGACATCTTGACAATTGACTGTTTGCTCCTGAGAGCTATGAAAACAGCCAGCCTCTGTGTTCAAAAACTCCCTCCCCTTACTCTATTGTATGCAGAGTACAATTGAAAGTGTCTACATCTGGGAGGCCTTCGCTCAAACTGTGATATATACATATGCAGGAGCCTTGGTTAAATAGAGTTTCTTTCCTCCCATAAACTGGAATTCTCAGCTATAGTTTTGTGAAGAAGAAACAAGCTCTAATTTGCTCCAGCACCCACATTTGAATGGCATGGGACACAACAGCTTGATTCAAGGATATCCAAACCCAGAAAAACTTTTAATCATGCTCTGCATACACTGGGAGAAGGGAGTGTAGAATAGAGGAGACATGTGAACACAAGAATAAGCTGTGTTTGCACATATCACAGAAAAACAGATTTGTCATGGTAGCTGAATGTAACCTTTTTCATGAAGAATGGGGGGAGGAAGGTGGAGTGACAAATAGCTGCTTTTCAAAGGAAGAAATCAGAAGTTCTACAGGACTTACATGAAAAATTGCAGAGAGCTAGATGTATGGATAACGGAAATTAAAGAGGCAAGAAGATAGAGTCACTAGCACTGAACATACTGAGCCTGGTGATTGGACTAGATTTGCTTCAGAGTTTAGGAGCAGTTTCCTCCTACTTGGCTCATAAGATCTCCAAATATTTTTGTACCATGAATATAAATGGCCTCAGGAGGAAGAAACAATGCTTAGACGTACAAGCCAGCATGAACAGTGAATATGACTCATTAAGTACACAAAATACTAGCATACTTCTTTATATTGTAGTGTGAATACTCACCAGATCTTGGCTGCTGTTGGCTATTGAATGCTTTAAGCATCTCTTCTAAAAAGGTACACACTCCAAGATTTGGCATGGAGTAATACTTGGCAGCCAGAGCAAAAGCCCGCACATTGATCAACTTCTGAGAATGTTCACAGAAAATGTTGGAAAAATCACAGCCATCTGGGAAAAAAGGGGAAGTTATTTATTAACAGTAACAAGAGTGTGACCCAGTTCAAAAGAACAAACACCAATTTATGGATATATACATGTAAAATATTTGTTTTCATTAACTGATCTTACATGGCTGCATATTATACTCTTAATTACAGAATCTGCACAAGTTAGGTCAAATATTCCTATTCCAAAGATGTGTGGCAAACAGGAAGAAACAGTTGTCATTCTTTATTTATTTACATTTCTATGCTGCCTTTCCACCCAAACAGGATTTTCAAGGCAGTGAACATATCAACATTCAAAACATTTAAAATAAAGTACATATACAGTAACTGAATAAAAGCATATAAACAGACATAATAAGATCCTGTACTTGGCATGGGTGTGTGGAAACTACTTTTCCCATTCAATATATAACAAGCACATGATTGTCAAATTTGCTGTCAACAGTAAATATAGAAAAGTTATGTTAAGGGCTGCTGTACACTCATGGGAACTTCCCACACATGCAGGAAAATTGAAGTGCTCATCTTGTTCCCATACATCAAAGGGAGGGCAAGGTAAAAATATTCTGCATCATATACTGCACTACCCAGGGTTTGAACTAGATGGTTAGTTTCCAAAGTTCTGCAGTAAGCACCTCAAGGTAATTTTTGTATGGTGCATACTGCTGGGGTTCAGCACTAGTTGAACAGGAATATCCTTGCAGCCCAGCAAATCTTGCACCATTATGGTATGGAGGAAGGAATATAAATTGCCAATTGCTTATCCCTTATTTGCCAAACTTTGCATACCACAACCTTAATGGTTAGACTTTTAACACTGTATCAGCTAATAGCAATGATCATCATTATTGCTTTCCTATATGTTACTACCCTATAGCTTAAACGCTTCTTACTTTCATTTAACAAAAATGCAAGGCAGCAAACTTAAGACACAGAGGAAGGTTAAATACTGAAATAAGGCATGGGAAGAGCTTTAGAACAAAATTATAATATATTTGTTAATCAGATGCACAACAGCACAATTCTACATTGTGAATCCAAAAATGAGAAACAGCTTTTTTGCTGCCTCCTTTGTACTCAAACAACAACAAATGCAGACTAACTAGGGAGTAGTTAATTTGTGTAGATAGGGAGGAAAGATCCCTTCACTTCAAAGCTGTGGGTAAACTAAAAGAAACTGGATACACACAAACAGACTTCATCACCTTTGGCATACCCCGCTGTGAGTTCTGATAAGTGGAGACAGAGTCACAGCTGGAGACTGCTAGAACTTATATACCCGTGTAAGGCAAGTATGCAACTGGCTACCACAAAACTTTACATTTATGGGAAGAATAAACTTGCTTGTGTACAATAGCTTATGTGACTTTTAAGCAGCGCACATGTTTGTTCTCGTTTCTTTTATATAAAATGAACATTTATCTGGATTGAATTTCAATTAAGATCTGAGCAAAAGGAACAAGAAGAAGACCTTAAAAATACTAGAAATCATCATTGTAAAATTATTTTAGCCCATACACTAAAACAAAAGTAAAAATGTCTCACAAGAATAAGATAATACCAAAGAGAATGTTTCAGCTCCAAGACATGTTCCAGAAAAGCAAAAACCCAACCCTTAAGTAGACCCATCAATGGCAAACTCTGTAAGGCTAGGGTTGCCAACTGCCAGGTAGATGCTGGCTAATCTCCTGTTCAGGAATAAATATCTCAACACGCAGCCACTTATAAATCTTTTGTTATTTTTATATTTTTCTCATGCCTTCATTTGTGAATAGTACCAGTCAACAAGTGCTGTTATGAACACGGTCTACCAATCCTAAACAAGGCTTATAACTCAATATAAGTCTGTTACAATAATAAAGACAGAGTTGATATACTGTCCACAAATATCTCACATGTCCGTTCCACAAGCAGGAATCATACCAACGCTATGATCCTCCATGTCGTATTGCAATGTATCTTCTGAAATTCAGCTGCTCTTGGCTGACCTATAGGATTCCTCTTTAAAAAACCGTCCCGCAGTTCGTTTCCAAAAGTCACCATGGTGGATATAAACAGCTCAATGCAATATCAACAGTGACATTTTAGAGCGCAGGGATTATCTCGCCCCTGCCCCAGGTCGCCCTCCCGCCGGCCTCCCGGGCCCTCCCGACCCACCCCAACCCACCCCGACCCCAGTGCCATCCAAGGGGGGGAGGGGGAAGAGCCCCTGAACCCCCTACTTACCCGGAGAGGCGGCGAAGCGGCAGCGAAGCGGCTGCGGCGGCGCGGCCTTCCTGGGCCGGCAGGAGGCCCCTCCAGGCCCCTGCCGGCAGAAGGAAGGCGCCCTGGCGCGTGGGCAGCCGCGGCGCGACCGGCAGGGGCCTCCTGCCGGCCCAGGAAGGCCCCTGCCGGCCGGGTAAAGGTTCGCGGGCGATGGCGGCGATGATGTCAGTAAGTTCCCCCCTCCCGTATTGACCCGGGTATAAGCCGAGTTTGGCTTTTTCAGCCCTTTTTTTGGGCTGAAAAACCCGGCTTATACGTGAGTATATACGGTATATCTTGTTTCACTGGTGCTCGCTTCCTCAGATATATATTATTTCATCCGATCACAGTTTTGTGATTCAAAGTTCCATGTCTGTAAGCCTTGTAAGCACTTTAGCTTTGAATCACAAATCTGAGGCCATCATGAAGAAAAAGGCTATTGAAAATGAAAAGGGGTGTCAGTGAGTAGGGATACATTTGAGACAAAGATTTCTTACAAAAACAAAACATACTGGTCAACCTATTCTATGTTTAAAAAAAATTGAGAATTCAAGATTTAAATGTGTGAAGAAGACATAATCAGATGTACCACTTGGAGTCATTGGAACAAGTACTTGTATCGTGTTGCAGCATATAGGATGGCCACCACTATGAACATAAACTCTACTAATTGCACTTACTTTGCTAATCTGAAAGAGGGGTTGAAGTCAAGGCTCTTATCCTGGTGGGAACCACGTTGTTGTGGTTGTTTTTGCCCTTTCCTCCTTCTCCTCCAAGGGATTTGGACCAATTAGATCCACCTTCCCAGTTAGGGAAATCATGGCAGAAGAAAGTGACACTTCCTATTTCCAAAATTATAAACGCATTTTTGGTGGAGAGAATTTTTCCCCAGCTGTTTCGTATTGTCCCCCATGTGACTTAATTTTTTTCAGGTCATTAAATGCATTTGTCCAGAGCTTTGGGAATGAATGTCATCCATGTGCTAACGATATCCAGCTCTAAGTTTAAATAACAAACAGTACATTCCTAAGGAAAAATAAAGGCTTACACCAGGAAAAAGGGCCCTTATCTGAGTGGCATCTCTCTTCACGTTAACTCATATCCTCTTTGCATTCTTCCCAGGTTCTGCTCACTAGGAGTGTTTGCTGTTTTTCAGCCTGAACCTGGGCTCTCTCCGTTGCTACTCCAACCTTGTGCAATGGTCTGCCCAAGGAGATCACCATATCTTTCAGTTTTCTGAAAACAATCCTTTATTCCAAAATGCTTTTGGTTTATCTGTATGGGCTCTTTGTATTAATTTCCTGAGAATGTTTCTGTAGGAAGTCAAGTGAAGTTCCTTTTAAATAATGTTCATTGTTTATTTATTTTTTACTTCAAACACCACAACCAATGAACTGAACAGAGGTTTGTCAGCACCCGGAACAATCGACCTTTGTTTGCTTGAGCACCATGAAGTCCTAAACGAACCTTCTAAAACGCCTGCATCGATTCCCTTGTTTCAGAAATTCACGATTTGATTTACTGTTGAAAACCATGCCATTCATAACAGTAACTGCACAACTCTGTACAGCTCAAAAAGCACGAAGTCGGACTTAAATTCGAAGGGACTCATCAGCCATTGTTCGAGACTCCCTATATAGACAGATGGATTCACATTCTAGCTGTATCTGAAGAAGGGAGCTGTGGCTCACGAAAGCTCATACACCCTGCCAGCAAATATTGTTGTTAGCCTTTAAGGTGCTCCTGGACTCTTGTCCTTTTCTGCTACTGCAGACAGACTAACACGGCTACCCACTGTGAATTATCCCTATATAGAAAATGAGACTAGCATTACTATTCTGCTTCCTACTTTCAAACCAATGTTATTTTGTGGGGGCAGTTTATTTTTTTTTTAATATGCCTTGAACCTCCTTGAGCGCCATCGACGATGCAAATGTTTAAATTGTTAAAATCGTCCCCTCTCTTCCTAGCCCAGTGGTTCCCAACCTTTTTTTGACCAGGGACCACTAGGACTTTTTTGTTTGGTGCAGGGACCCCAAGGTTCAAAATAAAAATTCAGAGAATTTGAAAATAAACTTTAATCATAACTGTTAGTTAAACATTAAACTTAGAATAAAATTTGAATATATATTTTTATAATAGAGAACTTTTCATTGAAAATAGTAATGTATTATGGGTTTATAACTTTGTTTCGTGGACCTTAATTTAGTTCTCGCGGACCCCTGGTTGGGAACCAGTGTCCTAGCCATTCAGTTTGAATGGCCATTCAGTTCTGCAGCGAAATCCCTGGGGCGCCCCCCTCCCTTTCCCAAACTCGCACCGGGGCCAAGCGGCTTCAGACCCTTGAAAGGTTCTTACCGGCGGCCTCCTCCAGAGGGCGCTGTGGAGGCGGCTCTCCCAGGAGTCGCCGAAGCCTCTCGCCGCTCAGCTCGCGCAACACGGCCTCCGGAGGAAGCGCCGCCACCTCCTCCCACAGACCCCGCGTGAAAAACTCCACTGTGTGGGCCTGGCATAGCGGCAGCACGCGCCGTAGAAACCGTGCCACGGCCCGCACGCGGGTCCTGACCGCCTCCGCGGACGGCTCCGGAGGAAGCGGCGCGTCGGCCTTAGGGACGGCCGGCGTCAACGCGTCGTGGGCGCTCCGCGACATAGCGAGTGGGAAGGCTCGTCTTCGTGCCCTAGTTCGGCGTTTGATTTAGGTGGCCTTATCGTTACAGGGTGAGTCCGTCTCTACGCACGGAGCATCTCCCCCCTCCCCACCCTTCCAAGTATTTTTACAAGAGCCGCTTCTAGGCAGACAAAAGGAATCAAACGCCGATTGAAGCCTTTCCCGCCTCTCCCACCAGAAAAAGGCTAAGCTGGCGCGTGCTTGATGACGTAGTCGGGCTGCGACTGAGGCAAAGGGTGACTGCGCGATGGCGCCGGTAGCGAGGAGCCGGGAGGCTCCGGGGCAAAAGAGGAACGCGGGAGCGCAGAGTTCGCACGTTCCGCGTAATCGGAAACAGCCATGGAGACGAGATCCACGTGCGGTGAGGGGGAGTGTCCAGGAGGGTAAGTAATAGCCCCCCGAGGGAGGTTTGCTTATCGCTTTGAGTTCCCGCTGGGACTGGCTAATATGGCTTCTTGACCTGTTTCTGCCCCTCCCCTTTACTGTGCACCCATCGGCGTCCTCTACAAGTTTTCAGCCAGCACCTAAACGTGGTCGAAGTCAAGTCCCAACTGATTTGAAAGTGGGGCTTGCTCGTTAGCAAACTTGCTGAGACTTGCCGTTGCTAATTTTTGCCCTCATTTTACAAATACAGTACTGAGATTTGAGATTGTGTTTGCTAGAGCCTGCCCCGTTGATTTGCGTCTGCATATTTGCTGTGCTTCACTTTTATAATCTAGTGACATGGGTCACTGTGTAGAAATTCTGGTGTATAATGTAATAATGGGAACTTTATATAAAAAGACTAGGTTAATTATAGGTTCTGTATTATATGTGTAGATGAACGTTAGTTTGTGAAAGGCTGGATGTGGTGATGCTGTTAAAGTGTCCTGTTTAGCTTAATTTGTAGCCATGGGTGGTTACGTCCCCAACTTCTACACTGGTATAGTTCTGCCTTTGGGTTAGTTATCTCTAAAAACAGGCCCAGTTTAGATGTCTAAGGGAATGGTTTTGGTCTGGAAATTAAAAGTAGCAATGATACTGCTAGTGCTTCTGGGATGTATTCAGTTAATGTTTTTGTATTTTCAGTCATCATTGTCTTAAAGTCAGCTTTCATTATAAGTTTTCTCTTGAGAATAAAAAATTGAAAAATGCCATCAATATTTAAAAGGTACTAGGTACACATATCACTAGCGGGGAAATGTATTTCAGCGTTGTTGTGTTGTCTACTCTAATACGATAGTTCATTATTTTATTTATTAATATTTTAACCCCATTTTTCCTCATGTTTTTTTTTATAAGCTGAAAGATATTATTCCATGGTGCATGAATTTATTTTTTCATGATTTCAGGACAAGGATTTGCCTTCTGGAGAAAGCAAAAGATTCAACGAGATTACAAGAAGTTATTGAAAAAGGAAAAATACACTAACTCCCAGAAGAGCGTTGGGTATACAGAGAATTATCCAGAACACTTGAAGCATCTTTATTTAGCTGAAGAGAAAATGCTTAAAGAACAACGTAAGCCTAAAGATAATGATCCAGTTCTATTGGAAGAAACCAGTATCAGTACAACCAAGTAAGTTATTTCACTGTAATTCCTTTGTAAGTGTGTAAAGCAGGTGTTGCTTGGTTATAATTTTTCTACACAGAGTGATGTTCTTAGAATTTTAAGTTTAGTTCAGTGGATAAGGTAACATATAGCAAATGAAGTATTCTTTTGAGCTTTATATTTTTCATTGGGTGTTTAGATCAAAGTACAGTTACATAGAGAAAATGTAAATTGTTCTGTCACTCAGGAGTTAGTTGCTCTGCTTTCACATCCTGATTGAAGGCTGCCCTTGAATAGGAGAAAGGTGAGCTCAGCTCTTCTCAAAGGCAGATACGTTATGAGTGCAGCTCTTCTGAAAGTTAGATTATTTATGGGGAACAGTTAATCAAGTCTTTTAGCTAAGTAAAAGTTTCATATTTGGAGGCAGTAGGCTTACATCTTTTGTGGCAAATAAAGAATCAAAAGCCCTTGCTAGTTCACAAAGATCTTATTCATTTTTCTTCAAATGTTGTCTTACAACAGTTACTTCATTTCTTTACTGATTTATTTCATGGCTGTACATTTAAATTAATAGAGCTAGATGAGCACCTATACCATATAACACAAGCCCTATTGCTGCAAAAAATTGTTTAAATAAAGAATTTTGAAGAACCAATATTATCTCAAGCAATCTGTCAAACAACAGTCCATCATTTTTAGGATGAAGCAAGTATTCAAAAATAGTAATGATTGTGGTTAAGTCTGATTCAATTATGCTTGCCTAAAGAATTACATAGACTTCAGTAGTATTTACTTTCAAGTAATGTGCTCAGGACTCCATCCTAAATTTGTCCTGCTAATCAAAATCTATCATGTGTTTTCCAGATTGAGAGAATGCCATTTTGCATCTTGCTTAATACCTGCATGACCGAAGTCTATTCTGTATCTGTGAAGAAACATAGAAGATTATTTCCAAGTCATTAACTTTCATTTGGCAAATTCTTGCCTATCCCAGGTTCCACATCATGAAGAGAAAGCTTAAAGCAAAAACTTCAAACCAGAAAGCAAAAGAAGAATATGAACAAATAAAGGCTAAGAGGGATATGAAAAAAGAGGTGTGTAAGTCTTATGTTGAATCCTTAACCTAGCGGCTATATCTGAATGATGTGTTAATTGTTTTGCTCTCTATGATGCTTCAGAAACAGGAGAGAATCATCAGTGGCAGTTGTTTGTTCAACCAACAGATGCCTTTTGGTCTCCTGGGGTGAATTCTGGAAGTGCACTATGACTTCTCAGCTCTCTGAAGCATGGTTATTCCTCCCACATATAGTTGAAGGCTAAGCAGGGTTGATCCTGGCAAGTATTTGGATGGGAGACCTCCAAGGAATACCAGGATTGTGATGAGGAGGCATCCAATGGCAAACGACCTCTGAATGTCTCTTACCTTGAAAGTCCCACCTGGGGTCATCATAAATCAGATGTGATTTGATGGCAAAAAAAAGTGCTGCTCTTTCCACAAAGCTTCACAAAGCTGTACTTCTCACTTCTAAATGTGAAGGAGCAAGATGAAAGTGAATGCAGGCATACCTACTGGCTCAAGGATTAGGGTCATGTTTTTGTACTGATTTTAATTTGCTCACTTTTATTTCAGGCTGCCAAAAAAAGGAAGGAAGAGAGAGAGAAAGCTCAGAAGCTTTACAAACAAAAGAAAATGGAAGCATATAAAATATTAAGTAAAAGGACTAAAAAAGGACAGCCAAATCTAAACGTGCAAGTAGAGTACCTCCTTAAGAAGATCATGCAAAAACCATGAACATTTATTTTTAAGATGGGTGCTAATAAAAATACACCATGTAATTGAAACTATTCTATCGCTGCTTTTTAGATAAATCAATCCTCTGTTTTTTAATACGGATTGTTTTCAGGAGAAATGAGTGGCCTGCTCTGAAAGTGTTTGTAGTGGTCTAAATAGACAAATTATCATTGTAATCGAAGGCTTTCACGGTCAGAGTTCATTGGTTCTTGTGGGTTATCCGGGCTGTGTAACCATGGTCTTGGTATTTTCTTTCCTGACGTTTCGCCAGCAGCTGTGGCAGGCATCTTCAAAGGACACTGTCTTTCAGTGTTACTCCTCTGAAGATGCCTGCCACAGCTGCTGGCGAAACCTCAGGAAAGAAAATACAAAGACCATGGTTACACAGCCTGGATAACCCACAAGAACCAATATCATTGAAATGTCCTGGTACTGGCTGGCATTGTCGTTTTTTCCACTAAATTTGCATTTGCAGTTTGCCTGCTTCACTGGCATGCATATAATTATTCTGGCAACTCAGGATGAAGGGTATGTTTATATGGTCAGAGCCTTGCAAAGCATCTATTTTCTTACAAGTTACAAAAAAAATGTCATAGTGGCTGTCAAAGTCTTATGTGTAGGATTGAAATGATAGAGACCTGGATGTTTATTGAACACACAGGCCAAAATCTACATGCTGTGTAAGGACCTTGCCTCTTCCTCCAGCTAAGACCTCTCAGAAAGAAGGTCCCCCTTTTCTTTGGACTTAGTTTTTTTTATATAGGCACCCCTTTTTAGAGCCTCAGTGCCAGGGGATCTAAAATTTGGGGAGTCTCAGAAGGGCACTAGAGTTCACCTGTGAACCAGACAGTCCTAGGGACAAGGCAGGGTTTGGGATTAAAACAGATTAAGTGCAATTTCCCACAGCTCTGTGGCATATAATTCTCAAGAACAAAAGACTTTTCAAGGTTGAGGACATCACCCTATGTCCTCACACACCCCGAAGTGTCTGCTTAGCCCAAGGTTGGTGACTCAATCAAGGAAGACACTTATCACTAATTTTCCCTCAACCCTAATCGAGGAGTCATCTTTTCTTCTCCCGGGTTTTTGTGCCGTGCACAAAAATGGGCTCATAATAGCCCAATCAAAGTAATTTTCCCACTTTTTTCCACCAAAGTATGACAGCGGTTAACTTTAATCCTGCCAGTATGATTCAGACTTCTTGTCTTGACCCAATCCAAAGTCATGACAGTCAACCCCCCACTGGGACCTTGTGTCCATCAAAGCCCCAGCAAACTGTTCCTCATATCTCTGGTCCAGATTTCTGCTGGTCAGAACTCTGGCTTCCTTATGAGAACCCCTGCTGCATCCCACAGAGATTTCTCCTTGCTTTGTTGGCTCCTTGCTCTGCTCCTCAGGCTTCTGCTGCGATGACCCCCGGATCTGATTTAAGGTTGTATGCCCCTTCCTGAATCTTCCAAATTTCCTCTGTTCTCCCTCTTGTGTGTGTGGGTGCTTGGGGAATCAGTTCTCAGGTGCAGGTTCTCTGCATTTTTACTTTTTTTCTATACAATAAAATTATTTGTGTCTGTTTACTTCTCTTTTCTTACATTTTATTTTGGGGTATCATTACTGAGATATACCGTGGTATACACAGACTATAAGATTTTGTGTTATCCCTTTCTGGAACCCCTTCTATAGCTAATTCCCCTCCTCAGAGACCAGTTCAGGTAACAACTGCATAGTGAACTTATTTTGCAGGTGTAATTTATCTTGTTTGCTTGCCCTAAATGTGTAGCTTAGAAACTGCAAGGTCCTGCTTCAGTCTGTGGTGGGTTTCGTAGACACACACCCCCCCCCCCCCGTTTCTGTCTATAAACCAGATATTTGAGACCAAACTATTTACAGGAATGTGGGTGAGGAATAAGAATGAAAGTTTGGATCACTTCACTTAGTCATGGACATCAGGAAACCAGTAATTTTTCCTTGGTGAAAAAGAATTATGTAACTTAGGCTTTGGATTTAATCACTCCTTCATTTCATGATGTGCATATCAGTAAATACTGCTTTAAGTTCTCTGAATAATTAAATACCTGGGGTAGCAGCATAGAGCTGTCCTATTGTATTTTTAAACACACCCAGTAAGCGAGTTTGTTCTATTTAATAGCCATGAGTACATTGTCCTCAATAATGCTGAGGTAATCAAAACAACTTTGGAATTCCTGCTTCAAAAGTGTAAATAGTTCATCTATCATTGCATGCATACTGTTGAACAAGCTTCACAATGCATTTTATTATGGTAAATAAAAAGTGCAACAAGATTTGATTGAATTAAGGGATTGCAGAGAGGATGGAAGGATTAGAAAAGCTGAGGTAACATTTTCAAAACTAAAGGCTGTGAAAGAGGGATCTTTTATTATATGTTGTTCTGTCCTGTATAGGAGCCCCAGGCTAACTTACAAAAATCTATGTAAAATGCTAAAACAATGTTACTGTAACAGCATCAGTAAAAACAAACCAATAACCTGTACTGAAGTGCTGGTATAAAATCAATCTGAACACCGTCAAAATAAAATTACTAGTCAAATAAAAATACATGAACTAGCAAAAACTGGCCAATCTTAAACAGAAAAATCATTTCATTTCTTGTACTTTAAAGGTCATCTTTAAGCTGTCAAATTTGAGAGGTTCCTGTGCAAACGTCCTGTAGGGTAGCATTCTACAATCATGGTGCTGCTCAGGCAAAAGCTGTCTCTTGGCTGCTACCATTATACAGCAGAGGTGTACAAAAAAGAACTTCCAATAATGATCTCTGTACAGGTGGCTCTACATGGAAGACAATCCTTGAAGTGCCCTGATCCTGGACTTTATAGATTAATGCCAGTACTTTGTGGTTGTATTAGCTGAACTGGAGCATCTACACTTATTGCCAACTATGTCGCTGTTTCCAAATAAATGACAAATAAAAAGACAGATCAGTGGGTCTTAGATCAAATCAAGCCTGAACTGTCCCTAGAAGCTAAAATGACTAAACTGAGGCTATCGTACTTTGATCATATTATGAGAAGACAGGAGTTGATAGAAAAGACAATACTGCTGGGAAAAGCTGAAGGAAGCAGGAAAGGAGGAAGACCCAACATGAGATGGATTGACTATAAAGGAAGCCACAACCCTCAGTTTGTAAGACCTGAGCAAGGCTGTTAATGATAGGGTGTTTTAGAGGACATTGATTCATCGGGTTGCCATGAGTCAGAAGCGACTTGATAGCACTTAACACACACACACACACACACACACACAATAGTGGAATAGACTGCTGTTTCCATTTCTGAACTAGAGGCACTTGCTGCAATAACCAATTCCTGTAGTAGGATTCCCTATTTTTTTCCCCCATTCTAGATGGGATTTCACCTAAAAGTTAAATCCTCAGCATTAAATCAAAGATACGAATCAGAATAACTTCTATTTTTCTATGAACTCATTGTAAAAATTATGTAACTATGCAAGACCACCATAAGTGGAAAGATCCCCTTCTGTTTACTGCGCTTCCAGCATAACTTCAATTTGCCTGAAATTTTAGCTAATTTCACTGTTGTCGAGGGCCACTGATAATACATGTTTCAGTTTTTGCTAATCCCTACATTAAGCAATACTTTTGCCACCTCCTGGAAGTGCTATTTCCTATTTTGCACACAATGAACTGTATGGCCATGGGGGACTATAACCGTGTGGGAAAGTGGCTTGTAAAATGGCAAATGAGAGCAAGTATAAAGTGATGCATATTGGGGCAAAAAATCCCAAATTCACATATACACTGATGGGATTTGTGCTGGCAGTAACAGACCTAGAAAGGGATCTTGGGGTGGTAGTGGATCACTTGATGTCAACTCAGTGTGCAGCTGCTTTTAAAAAGACAAATTCCATTCTGGCCATAATTAGACAAGGAATAGAGAATAAAACTGCTGATATCATACTACCCTTGGAATACTGTGTACACTTCTGGTCAACACACCTTAAAAAGTGTATTGCAGAGCTTTGAGAAGGTGCAGAAAAGAGCAACCAAAATGGCCGGGGGGTCTAGAGCAACTGCCCTATGATGAGCGGTTAAAACGCTTAGGGCTGTTTAGCTTGGAAAGAAGGCGGTTAAGGGGAGACATAATAGAGGTCAGGTCTATAAAATTAATCATGGTTTGGAGAGAGTGGACATGGAGAAGCTTTTCTCCCCCTCTCATAACACTAGAATGCGGGGTCATCTGCTGAAGCTGGAGGGTGAGAGATTCAAAGCTGATAAAAGGTTCACACAATGCATAGTTGTGGAACTCCCTGCCCCAGGATGTGGTGATGATGGTGCCAACTTGGATGGCTTTAATAGGGGAGTGGACTATATTCATGGAGGAGAGGGGTATTCATGGCTACTAGTTAAAATGGATACTAGTCATGATGCATACCTATTCTCTCCAGGATCAGAGAAGTATGCCGAATATATTAGGTGCTGTGAAACACAGGCAGGATGGTGCTGCTGCAGTTGTCTTGTTTGTGGGCTTCCTAGAGGCACCTGGTTGGCCACTGTGTGAACAGAATGCTGGACTTGATGGGACTTGGTCTGATCCAGCATGGCTTTTCTTATGTTCTTATGTTGTATGCTGTTCTGGGTGCATGTATGTGTAACAATGAAGTATGCTAATCTGGGCCAAAAATAATTGCTGATACACTTAGTCTTAATGACTCTTCAACTAATGGCCATTTCTTATTAATGTAATTATCTACATGTTCCAAGCATATTCTACATATCAGAAAATGCAGACTGGATTTCTACTGGATAAATCTGTACTTGCTTGGGGCCAGCAAGCATACTCAACAAAAATTTTAAACCTGTTAACTAATTTGCTCAATCACTTTTTCCACTCACTCAGTGCTTTGCAAGGAAGGTAGCCTGTAATAGAACTTTAAAACTCTCTTCTAATTTATAGGGGAAAATATTTCATGCTTTTCTAAGTTTTTCTTGTTATCTCTTATCAAGGAACCCCACTGGGTGGTGGTATGGAGCTAAATTTCAGCGGGAAATGTGTACATGGTTGTGCAACAGAACAGATGCAACAGCAATTCAAGAGACCCAATGCTATTTTAAAGCATGTCAGAGTTCAAAGAGCTTGCCAATTTAGCAAAAACATTCATTTTCAAGCACTGCATATGTATGAATCAAGAATTTTAACTTTTGTTCTTGTCTGCTCTTTGCCTGTTTATTAAATAATAGCTTAATTGTATGGTCTGCAGTATAACAGCAACAGCAGATTATAGGCTCTTGGGCTAGAATCACAGTGTTGACTCAGGAAGGCAGTTTGCTTTGGCACTGGGTCAGAGTCTCACCCTGGTGCCAGTAGTATTCTGCCGCAGTCTAAGCCCCCACATGGTACAACTGTACCATAAAATAAGGTCGTTTATTCTACGGCCTCATCCTTGCTGGCCCAGCAGTAATAGCAAGTGGTTTATAGGGCTTTTTAAACACCAGCAGGGCTGAAGTGGTCATCATAGAAGATTGGACCATTCCAGTTAAAAGAACAGCAGCCTGAATC
The DNA here is from genome assembly GCF_029931775.1 of Euleptes europaea. Lineage (NCBI taxonomy): Eukaryota > Metazoa > Chordata > Lepidosauria > Squamata > Sphaerodactylidae > Euleptes > Euleptes europaea. Next base: position 77,847,493 of record NC_079314.1, on the reverse strand, counting down.
AGGCAGTAACTTATTCCTCATCTGTGGCAAGAACTTGAATCAAGAAGAATAGTTGGTTGTATATGCCGACTTCCTCTACCACTTAAGGAAGAATCAAACCTGCTTACAATCACCTTCCCTTCCCCACAACGGACACCCTGTGAGGTAGGTGGGGCTGAGAGGGTGTGACTAGCCCAAGGTCACCCAGCTGGCTTTGTGTGTAGACATGGGGAAACAAATCCAGTTCACCAAATTAGCCTCCATTGCCTATCTGGAGGAGTGGGGAATTAAACTTGGTTCTCCAGATCAGACTCCACTGCACCACGCTGGCTATCAATGTAGATAAAACAGTTATTTCATCTCTGGTTGTCTCCTTCAGAGCACAATAACTATTTAGGCCACTTCACATACAGTTTTGACAATGGTGTGACAATGGGAACGCATATATCAGAAGTTTTCCATCCGACATGAAAAACGGCCGAATTTCCCCAATTCGGCAGTTTCTAGTTCGGATAGAACCTAAGTCAAAAAAGGGGGGGAAATGACAAGTCGAACTCGCTGAGTTTGGGCGGAAGCAGGATAAATTCTTACAAATTCGGTGCCACCAAATCAGCATTCTCCCGCGGCCAATAGGTGGCCAAGCTGGGTCTTCTGACCAATCAGTCGCGGATGAGTGCGTGAGCCCGGCCTGCTGCGTGGCCCGGGGAGAGAAAGAGAGAATGTCTGTGTGTGAGAGAGAGAGAGATCCCCGTGCGGGGGGGGCATGTGTATGGTCCCGGGTTGTTGTGTGGCTGGGGGGGGGGGAGAGAGAGTGTATGTGTGTGAGAGAGAGATCCCCGTGTATGTGGGGGGGGGTGCATGTGTATGGTCCCGGTTTTGCTGCACGACCCGGGGGGGGGGGAGAGAGAGGCCATTTATGCATGGGAGGTTTTGCTTTGGATTTGCCCTCTCTAGATGCACATTTCCCCCATCCAAATTCTCAAAAGTCAACAATAAGCCCCCATTCAGAGTTTTGAGAATCTGGACAGGGGAAATGTGCATCTAGAGAGCTGCAAATCCAAGGCAAAACCTCCCTTGCATAAATGGCCAGAGAGTCTCTGTGTGTGAGTATGTATTCCTTCCATTGCTGCTGCTCCTGTGCTGATCGTGAGAGATCCTGAGCTGAGCTGACCTGCTGCTGCTTGCTGGAATCAGTATGGATTACTCTTCCTGACCCCTGCTTCTGCTGGAAGAGAAGACATCCACAGTTTGACCCATTTGGGGGCTTTTCATTAGATCTGCACCACTAGGCTTAATAGCTATTTTCTCTGTGCTCTAGCTTAATTGGTGGCAATAAACCTTTTTCCTGTTTAGGAAAGCAGACCACGACTCAAACTCCTTCTCATGTAACCTTTAGACCACTTATGCTGAGACATGCACACACATTTGCAAATGAGAAGGGCTGAAGTAATTGGAAAGCTCTGCCCTTTGTCCTTGTTCAGGGGCAGCCTTTACTGGGGTTCCCCAAGCCCTGGAATTGTGGGAGGCTGGATTTTAACTTGGAGTGTTGTTACAACAAATAGGTAACACACTATACGTGCACACAAGTATGCAAAACGCATGTTAGAACACTTAGACACAGGGTATGTTTATGACACAGACCACAATCACCAAGCAAAAGCTAGAGCCACAAGGAAGTTCCAAGGTTAATTTGGAAAAGTGGAAGCCAGGACTATGCCAAAATATTAGTCAGGAGCTGAGATCACAAGGAAAGCCAAGGGTCAGAAATCGGCATAATAAGAAACAAAGTCTGAATGCCAGGACCAAGCAATATGACCTTTTCTTTCAGGAAATTTCTGTTGCATTCTTTATGTAAGTGCTTCTGTCCATTTAATTATAGTGCCAGCATTTTGGCAGTAACTAATGTTACACTAGAAGGATGGTCTTTAAACCCCAAAAAACTTCCATCCCCTTGAATCAACTTGCCAACAGCGAAAAGATGTTATTTTAATTTCTTTTAAATTAAAATCAGAAGGGTTTTGAACCTATTCCTAAAGTCTGGAATGATCCACCACCCAGCATAAATACTGCATTTCTTAGTTATATTTATTGTTTGGTCAAGCAGGATGAGACGTTAAGCAATTCTACAGAACTGTTATACTTAGATGTAAGAAAGTAGACCTGGATAGCCCAGGTTAGCCTGATCTCGTCAGATCTTGGAAGCTATGCAAGGTCAGCCCTGGTTAGTATTTGGATGGGAGACCCTGGAATGCCAGGGTCGTGACACAGAGGCAGGCAATGGCAAACCACTTCTGAATGTCTTTTGCCTTGAAAAGCTCACCAGGGGTCGTCATAAGTTAGATGTGACCTGATGGCAAAAAAAAGGGTAAACGTTGAAAGGAACAAGCAGGGGCCCACAAGGACTCCCAGGGGGAATCTCATTTTTTCCTTCTCTTCCCTGAAAGCCCCCATAATGTATTCCCTTTTCCTATTTCTTCTCACCTATCCACCCACCAGCTTTTTATGTGTGTCTTAATTTGCAGGTATCTTTATTATTTATTTCCTATATTTATATACCACCTTTCTGCACAATAGGGATCAAAATCAGCTTACATCATTTTCTTCTGCTCTCTTTTATTCTCACAATAACCTTGTGAGGTAGGTTAGACTGAGAATGTGTAATTAGTTCACAGTCACCCAATGAGTTTCCATGGCAGAGAGGGGATTCGAACTTTGGTCTTCCAGATCCTAGTTCAAAACCAACCGCTGTAGAACATGGTATTTTGTGGAGTGGATGCTGTTGAATAATAGTTCTAGAAGTTCTATCAAGTCACCAGGTGGAGGGCCTTGCCTCATGAGTCCTCCCTCAAAGACCAAAACAGCCCTGAAAAGGGCCCTTGCCCCTCCACCTGCCTTTTACTGACAATAACCAAGGCTGGAAGATTAGCAATTCTGCTGTGGTTATCTAACAATGGCCATTGAGGGAATTAATTTCTTAAAGGTACAGGCGCTTCTCCTATTATTTTGTAGGAGTTTTAACCCCCCCCCCATTGTTGGGGTTTTTATTTTTAAGATTTAGATTTTTCTGCAAACCTAGGGCTTTTCTCAGTTTTTTTTTAGAAAGATCTGTCTTGTCTGTTCACAGCTTCAGACTCCAGATTTAAGTATCCACAGTTTTGGCCACATGGAGAATTAGATATATTGATTATAACTGCAGCTTTCATGTCAGTCATCAAAGCTTAAGCCTTTAGAAAGAATAAAATAGAGATTCTTTGGGGTTCTGTCCAACAGAACACAAGTAAAGTTCAGTAAATTCACTTTTAGCCATTTGATTTGTAACTTTTCCATCTTCAAATGACTGCAGGCAAAACATGTTTCCACTGTTAGTAATGTCATAAATTGTGTGTGTGTGTGTGTGTGTGCCATCGAGTCACAGCTGACTTAAATTAGTGGTGGACAAAAAGCATCAGAACACTCAGCAGTCACCTTCCCTCTGGTTCTGAAGAGTGAGGAAAAGGGCATCACTTCTATTCCAAGTAAACCCGGAGCCACGTTTCTGAATGAAAAATTGCATCTGCTAAATGATGTGCTTTTATGGGGTATGCGAAAATCATTCCACTGAACACAAAATGTATATCCCAGAGCACATCATGCTTCAAGCTTAGAAATAAAAGTAACTTGTGGTTTGGACCTTTAAGCTTAATAATCATGCCAGCTTCCAACTCTCCACTGTATAGAATAAAACAAATATAAATATGAGAGACTCAGTCTCATACATAATGATTAATGCAAGCTACATATCAATTTCTAACTGTTCACTAAAACATCTTTCAGAAATGACTGTAGATGTTGCTGACCTTTCTGGATGTTTCATAATTAAAGACTCTCAAGATGTCTGCCCTCGTCTTTTTCTTTACACACGACCTGAAAGTTATTGATGTTTACAGCTGTGGGATGCGCAAAGATATTTGCACAGATTCTTGGTTATTAAAACATTAAAAGGCTAGGCTCATGTTTTTCACTGCAGGAAACACAAGCGCAAAGAGAAGAAGTGTAAATGAAGAGAGATGTGGCGCAGGATACTGGGGAAGACATATTCCAAGACTTTAATTAATGGCTGGGAGGGGGGATGTACTACTACTACAACTAAGAACAAAAATATGTGGAACATATCTACAACACTTTGAGAAACAAGTGGAGAATTATGACTGAAAAATCTGTGATCACTAGCAATTAATTCCCTGTGACAGAGATGAAAGTAAACCACACACACATGTATTTTCAAGAGACAACAGCAAACTAATGGAGCCATTGAGTCCTAGCAGTTGTGTTCTCTGTTGCCATGGAGGAAGATAATTTGTAAACTTTTGAAAGTTCTGCTGCTAGTGATGCATTTTGAGTAAGAGACTTTAGAAAGACTTCTAAGAAAATTGCAGAGAGAATGACAAAAGCAACTTAATGGCAAAGGTCCAGGAGATGGAATTCATGCAGTGCTTCCATATTGTTGCCATCAGGCATGTAATCTTGTGCACATGTGGGGATCTCAGTTACATGGGGCTTTGGTACAATTTAGTTCTATTAAAACCAAAGGAAGCTGGCAATTACATTGAATGTAATATGAATTCACTTCTACCCAACTTCCAACATCTATGGAGGATTCATACTGATTCAGCACCATGGCTCATACTCCAGATAGATCTATGCTAGATTATCTGTTTTTGTCAAATTTCTTCAGTCATATATTTACAAATGGCTTCTATATGTCTTTATTAACCAAATATTTACAAACTTTCACATTCTCTATTTGTCTCTATTTTATCCCAACTGCTCTGCTGTTTCAAGCATAAAAGAACAATTGACATGATAACCAGTACCAAAAATAAGCTATGCATCTAAAATATCAACAATCGTAGCTCCAGAAAGAGTTACCAAAAGGCATAACAATCTAGGAGTTATAATTATCCATATCAATTACCAAAAATAGGTTTTGTACTTTCTTTGAAAGCCTGATAAAGGACATTACTACATTTCCTTTAGGAGGTCATTCCTCCTCCATAGGCCACTACTGAAAAGGTCTTCCTGTTCCTATACACTGTTCTACCCTCTCTTGGGATTTTAAGCAGGTCTGGAAGGTCTGAATAGGCAAAAGCACTCATATAGGAAGCTAAAAGCCACCACAGTGAATTGCAAACTAACAAAGATCCAATATGGTGAAATTACTAGCATGTTGGTATTGAAATGGGGAGACCTGGGTTCAAATTATTTTATTGTCATGATGCTCACTGAGTAACCTTGGACCAGTTATTCTCTCTCTCCTCCCCCCAGTCTAGCGAGGTTCTCAGGATTGTTGTGAGGACAACATGAAAGAGGGAAGAACCATGTACACAACCCTGAATGCAGGATAATCATTTAATAAATCAATAGCCAGTGCAATACAGTTCTTGTGTTCTCCTTTCTGCACTTTGGCATTCTGTACCAGCTTTAGTTGCTCAACTATTTTCAAGACAGCCCCATGTAAAACTCATTATGGTAGTCAATCAAAGAAGATACAAATAATTAGGTGACAGTGGATCTGTTGTATTTGATATATTAATAAAAAGGTCCTTTTGCCAGGGGCATCATTTGTTTATCAAGTAGTAACACCTAAAAGGGCAATTTATATCTCACTGATAACAGGTCCACGCACCGTTCCCAGGTATAGACTCCCCCCCCCACTTTTTATAATCTTGGTATCAACACTCGGTGTATGCATAAACTACACATGAAACTGCCTTATACTGAATCAAACTTGTTCTATAAAGATCAGTATTGTCTACTCTGAATGGCAATGGCTCTCCAGGGTCCCATACAGAGGTCTTTCATATCACCTACTACCCCATCTGGAGATGCCACAGATTGAACCTGTGACATTCTTCATTGCAAAAATTGTGGACTCAAACTTAAGTCAATATTTATGTGTACACACCCTCCCAGGACATCCATCTTACACTGCAATTGCTGTAGCCAAGCAGCAATGTGAAAGAGTGGATTCATCTTGCACAACAAACTACAGTTAGTACACATTGTGGTTTTACACTGACCAACATACTGTGCCTTGTTGCACTGTTCTCATTTGGATGTCAAAACTGACTGGGGCTTGATCAAACTAGGATAGACTATAGATTAGCATGCAGTTTAAGCAGCCATACACTTAATATAAAGATAAGAAGATGGAGGATGTGAGGGCAATCTGGCTGCGACATCTGTCACTCCATTGATCGCCAGGGTTGATTCGGCTGATCTGGCTGGCTAGACGGGTGTCCCTTACCTCCCTCACCGCTCCATGTGCGTCCCTCAGTGGAAGAGGATGACCATCCTAGATAGGAGTGTACTGTTCTTCGGTCAAGGGTATATGACAGCTGCACTCCCCTGCTAGAACCTCCAAACAAGCTCAAGATAAGATGGGACAAAAGTGGAGGCAAAAGGCCAAGCATCACAAGAAATAATTTTAGAGATAATTATGTAACTGAAATAAGCAAAATACAAAGGAATATAGAATCCAATCAAATGAATGCAAAATTCAATTGACTAGCAGCCACTGGGGATCAACACCCAAAGAAGGACAATTAATCATTATTTATAATGGACTAGTCACTCCCAGAATTTATTGAGTCTGAATTGCAGTTTCTGCAAACCTAGGGCTTTTCTCAGGTGTTCAGTTTGCTGAGGAATTCATTTCTGTGATTTAAATGTTGAATACTCCTTTCCCCCCATGAATTCACAATGTTCTGGGAGTTTGAACTCCACCACTAGGATCTGATGTCAATGTTTGGTTTGTATCCATAGATTCTCTTGTGCAGTTACTGATCTCTTTGGCCTATGTAAACGGCTGAAGGACATTGGCACCAGATGACAAGCTGTATCACATTAGAAGACGTGTGAGGAAGGGGGATACTTTGTATACAAACACTGGCCATTAATGCATGGCCATAATCGAATTTGTTTGTCCCTGGTGTATCTCACGTTTTATGTTCCCGCATTCAAAAAATTGAATGCACGGGGACATAAAACAGGGACAAACAAATTCAGCTGCTTTCCCCTCCTGGTAGAAGTCACTGCCCGGCCCTGGCCAGGAAAGCAGCAGCGGCACCTTTCCCTCCCCCACCCCACCTCACCCCACCCCTGCCTCTGTCTCCCCCCCACCCCCACCCCTGGCCGGCATTTGAAGCTCACCTCCAAGCAGCCTGCTTCCTGGATCACCGCCGTCAGAGGAGAAGCGGCGGCAGCCCCTTCCGGCACGCCAGGTCTGCACACTTCCCGCTGCCACAAACCACTGGGCAGGCTGCTCAGAGGTGAGCTTCAAACGCCAGCGGTGCGGGGGCGGTGCGGGGAGAGGGGCAGAGAGAGGCAGGGGTGGGGTGGGGGAGGAACAGGTGCCGCTGCTGCTGCTCTCCCTGCCGGGGCCGGGTAGTGCCTTCCTCCCGGTAGGGAAAGGAGCCGCTGCTGCTGCCGGGGCCCAGAAGTCTCCTAGTGGGGAGTCGATCCGGGCGCCCGGCACACATGGGCGAGCTCCTTCCTCTGTTGCGTGACTTTCATTTAAGTCGCAATAACAGAGGAATTAGTTCCCCCGGGAATGTAGCGAAAGACAGAGGGGTCAACGCGCACTTGTGGAAAGCACGTGCGTGGGGACCTCGCCAATTCGCTTCATTCCTGGGAGAAAAGAGGGGGAAAGCACCCATGCGTTAATGGCCACTGTTTCCTTCTATTCTCTATACTCAGGATACATACAGCTGCGCATTGAGAACCCATTCAGGAATCTTCTAATGTGGGTTGTGGCCTATAAAAGTCTGAGACACAACAAATGTGTTGGTCTTTAAGTTGCTGTGACTTCATGTAGATTTTAACAAATGCACACAAATGATAAAATTATTCATGTGAATGCTACTGGCTCCCAAATAGAAAAGAGGGCAAATTTTGTAACAGATTATTTAATACAGGTGTACTTTCAGTAGATTTCTCATCGTTCTTGCCCATAAATACATCTGGGTGTTACTAAATGGCACATATGAGAAACCAGGCATTGCCTTTAAATCAAATGCTATTGATTGCTGAGCTGTGAGAGCCATTGTCTGTTAGTAATCTGGAGCTCTCTGTGAGCTCTTGCCAGTTCTTTGTTGCTGAGCAACAGCATTTTGTCCCCTCCAGTTATGCATTTGTAGCATGTATGTATGGATTAAAAATAAGAATGATGTGGAATGAAAACTACTCCACTCGTTCTTAACTGTTTATTAACCAATCAAACTGCATGTTCTACTAGGACAAGGGACAACCTTAAACCAAGACTGAAAGTCCTAGTCCGTACAAACTGGATGGTCTGAAAGTCAAGTAATTTCAATCAGCCATCAAGTAAAAAACTCTAAATCCAAATCCTTTGTTTTCTCTTTCTCACAGATTCCTTGTTACTGAATCATTTGATGTGTCATAAGAACATAAGAAAGGCCCTACTGGATCAGACCAAGGCCATCAAGTCCAGCAGTCTGTTCACACAGTGACCAACTAGGTGCCTCTAGGAAGCCCACAAACAAGACGACTGGAGCAGCATTATCCTGCCATATTAATGCTTATGCTTTATTTCAGCTCTGTTTCAGATTTCTGCTTGGTTCCAGATTTCTGAAGTCCAAATTCTATTGCAGTGTTTATTGGCTGTCCCATCCTGCTGATTGTATTGACTTACACTGTGTAATCTGCCTTGAGTCTTGGTGAGACAGGTGTACTATAAATAACATGAATAAATAAGTTAGGGGATTTTTTCTCATGTGGAGGGGCTGTGGCTCATTGGTGAGCATCTGCTTTCTATGCACATGGCCCCATCTTTGATCCCCAGTTTAAAAAGATCAGGTATGTGCAAGACCTTTGCCTGAAAGCTGCTGCCAGCCAGAGTAGACAGTACTGTTATGAATAGATCCGTTGTTCGACTCACTGTAAGGCAGCCTCATGTGTTTGTATATTTCCACTGGTAGTTTGGAATTTGAAGCATGGTGCTATTTTCTAGTCATCCTTATAGTCACATGCAGCCTGATTCTATGCATATTTACTCAGATGTAAGTCCCCACAGTGGGACTTCCCTCCAAGTTAGTGTGCAGCCTTAATAAGCGTGACAAATTGTTAGGACAATTGTAACAGTAGCACTCAGTTATCATGTATGAGAAGGACAAATAATAAAAAGAAAATCCTAACAGGCAATTGGTACAAAAAGATGGACATCAAAGTAAAGCAATCTCCATAGGAACAGAATCACATTAAAACACAAGTATACACACTGACGCTCTTCTAGAGAACCACACAGTGATTGATATCTGTATGTTTTCTTTCCTAGGGGACAAAACAATAGCTACTATCCCATCTTAATGCTGCATTGCAGGATGCTTTTTAACTGATCCCGCAACAAGAAAATTTCAGGGGTATGTGTGTGTGTGGACAAATAAATAAATAAAGGCCTATTGCAAACTCATCAGTTTGCATAGAATGTTGATAATGGGACCTAGAATGCATAAATAGTAACAAAAATACATTTAAAAGAGCAATTAGTAGTCGTTATTCTCTTATCTGGTGATGTTAATGCACAATGAGAAGGCACGATTTATTTTGTAGAACAAATACCATAAAAATACTTGGTCTATTACAAGTGTTAGGACTAACAATGAAAGTCTTAGTTTGCTGTTCAAAATCCCAAGAAAATTGCCTTTGCTCCCAGAGTTTTCCAATAAAATATCAGCAGTCCTTCTCATTAAAAATAAAGCAGAAAGATCCAAGAATGGTCATGGTACAGAGCAGTGAAAGGCAAAGGATGAATGAATACAAGCATTTTGTATGCTGACATCATCTTGGGATATGATTTATTCATTCATTCATTCTGCAAAGCTTTAGATCTACCAACTTCCCTGTTTAAACAATAAATAGATTAAAAATAAGCAAGGTTGAGAGGAAGGTTTTTAAAAAATCACAATAGCTTTACAGGGTAAACAGATAAAGCCATGCAAACATGTATCTCAAGGTCAGAGCTGAAATCATTCCACTGTCTTTGGTGAAAATAGCAGTGACGGCATCCAACTTCCACTGCAGTAACTACAAGGTTTGCAAAGCAAAGAACCAGCAGAGCAGTCAACCCTGGATTTTCATATAACTAAACAGGAAAATGTAATGCATATGCGGAAGTACATTTCTAGGGAGAGAGCAACACAGATAGCTTGGGAATCAGAATAATCACACAGTGCCTGATTTGAATGTTCATTTTAACAATGGTCAAGATCCTCATCTGGTTTCTTTCTTGCCTTGGCCTCTCTAAGTTGTCTGTGACTACTACCTTTGTCCCAGGCTTTGTAGATCTAAGGAATAGATTTTGGGTGGTATGCAAGGTTGATTAGCTTAATATATTAATATAATTTTTTAATTACAGGTCCAATTAGGGACAGCTTCCTTTGGTTTAATAGCTGCGCTCAAGAGTGACCTTCAGCATTTTCTGCTTTTTAAGTTCCAGGGTTGCAACAGTGGGAGAAGTCGCACCTGTCAAAATTCTTCTTATATACAACAGACAAAGAATCTTAAGTAGACACACTGCAGTCAGACTCTGCATTGGATTGCCTTATGATAAAGATCCAGAGATCTGCAGCATATTATGTCTAAGACACCTAATGTTAGCAGACAGCAATAGGACAGAGCTGTGTTTATGAATCAGTGATGTAAAGTACTCTTATCTCCAGCTGTATGAATTATACATTTTGTACCAAGTAGAATAGCAGGAGAGTTTATGGACACATATCAGATGGAAATAAAAGGTGCAAGCAGACACCAGATGTTTTAAAAATGTACTTTTTTTCAAATTTTCATTGGTGGTGTGAAAAATTCAGTGAATCCAGATTTTTCATCTAAATGTCCACTGACATCTTTTTCTATTTTGGATTCTGGATACCCTAGTTTGGGAGCCAGGATATTCTGGAACAGTCAGAGTCCTAGAGTACTGTAGGCTTTGCTGAGCCTCTGCCCTATCAGGATACGAGCCATGTACAGCTAGGGTTGCCAGGTCCCTCTTTGCAACCGGTGGGAGATTTTGGGGGCGGAGCCTGAAGAGGGCGGGGTTTGGGGAGGGGAGGGACTTCAATGCCATAGAGTTCAATTGCCAAAGCGGCCATTTTTCTCCAGGTGATCTGATCTCTATCGGCTGGAGATCAGTTGAATTAGCAGGAGATCTCCTGCTACTACCTGGCAGTTGGCACCCCTATGTACAGCTGATTTCCTCTACTGGAATTGCTTCCAGAAAGGTGAACAGCATGATATTCTACAAAGCTTCCAATCCTTGCTGGTATTGTCCTGCAAAGAAAAGAAGGGGGCCTCACCAAGGCAAGATGAAGCCAAAGAAACAAATTAAAAGCATTAAAGCTTTAATGATTACATGGGGATATTACTAAAAAGAATCTGAAAGGTTCCCCCTGACAAAGTTACATGCAAAATGTGTAGGGGTTGCAAAAACTATTAAATAATTCGTTTCCCTCTGCACCATTTGTTTCCTTGCTTTGGTATTGTTCTGCCACAGGGGGAAAAATTGAGTGTCAAAACTGAATTCTGCTGTTGATAGCAGAATTGAGCGATACTGCTAACTTTTGAAAAATAATTGGGATATCAATTGTTCATTAAAGTTCAAATGGAAACAAGCATGAATACACTGAGAACAAAATATATAGCTGTGTTGAAGTTGACTCAGAAATTCCATGCTCCTCCAACCTATCAATAAGGGCAAGAGTCCAGTAGCAGCTTAAAGACTAACAAAAATATTTTCTGGTAGGGTATGAGCTTTCTGGTAGGGTATGAACAACCTATCAATGTTTTTCAAGAACCATGATAAGTCTGAGAATAATGTTCAGAGTGTGAAAGTTGATCAGAACATTTTACAGATTAAACCAAAGCTTTTTATAGATTATACCAAATCTTTTGATTGTGTGGATCATGAAAAGATAAGGTTGAAAAGATATGGGTGTGCCACAGCATCTGATTGGTTTGATGTACAACCTATACTCTGGTCAAAAGGCTACTGTTAGGAGAAAATATGGAGAAACAGAATGGCTTCCAACAGGCAAAGGTGTCAGAGAAGGATGTATTCTATCTCCCTATCTGTTCAATCTGTATGCAGAACATATCCCAAGGAAAGCTGAATTAGATTTAGATGAAGGTGGAGTGAATAATGATTGCTGCTGAAATTCCTTATCTTCTTAATAGTTCAAATATCGCTTTTCTAACCTTCTTTTTTTAATGACAATTTGAAATGGAATTCAGCCTCAATAATTATAGTGGCATTAATTTAACTGCCAGCAGATTTATTTTATATCTGTTGCTAATATAAAATAAAATAATAATAATAGGAAGGGTAAGGTTTGTCCAAATTCAAGAATTTGGAATAGGAGAGTTATGCTGTGTCAAACTAGTAGCCACCCATTCCTGCATATATTCTCCAAATGTGGCCAGTTCTCAATTCTTCAAAAATTGTCGATGGCTCTAAAGAAGCGATCAGTTTCCTGTTATGTTTCCTGCCATTTAAGATATCAATCTGCAGTTTAAGACATCAAGGAAACAGAGGAGACTATGCCTTGGGGTGGAGCCATACATCATTACATATTTTATTATTGCTGTCATTTATTGCTGTCATGGTTTGGCATTGTCTGTCTCTGTGTAGCAACTTTAGACTTCCTTGGTGATCTCCCATCAAGTGCTAACTAGGGCTGAGCCTGCTTAGCTTCTCAAATCTGATGAGAGTGAGCTACCTGGGCCATCCAAGTCATGAGGATCCTTTATTTAAGAAACACATGTTCAATCCTCCATTGGATATGTGGATTAGTTCTGTGGTTCCTCTGTCATTGTGTGACCATTACTCTGAAATGCTCTGCCACCATCATGACAACACCATGCAGTACACAGAGCCTTTAAATGTTGTATTTGAGCTATGTGTGAAGTCTTAAGAAGTGCAAAACATACATTTCAATCCATTGTACTAACTGCTATAGTCATCTGCAGTTTAAATCTGGGGATTTTTGTCTCTTGTCCTTTGCCACTAAGTTAGCTAGAAAAGAAACAATACTATCACAATTATAAGAGACACCATAAAAGAAAGACATCTCACATTGAGGTGGCATTCCTGATTGATGGGCTCTCATGTAAAAGGCTGTTTCGAGTAAGCAGTTCATGAGACAAAAGAAGTAAATGCCAAGGAAGAGATTTGCACCCACAATTTCAAAGCAATGTCAGTAAAATGTATGATCTGAGCAACACAGAATTCAGAGATGTGACAGATACTGAATATTTTAAAAGTCTAGAAAACATAAAACTTCATCTTTGCTGGTTTAGTTGCATACCAACCAGGGCAGAAGACTACTCACAATTTCTACCACCACAGAGTTATTCACAATTTGTTTTATATTTATTTCAGATATCTGTATCCTGGCTTTCTGCCATGAAGGCACTGACAGCAAAATTAATCCCATGATTGCTGGTGTGTATGCAGTGGCTTCACTTGGCAGGGTAGTGGAGGAATGTTGAATCACTTCTTTGCCAGATGTTTTCTTTTCAAATCACTGCCCCCACCCCCGTTGCTTTCCCAGCAAGACACAAGGTTTGAATGAACAAATAGTCAAAAAGCAAAAACTCAAATTCCCCATCAGAAAGATGGGTTAGACAGGGTAAGACATATTAATCGAGGACAGGGCCATCAGTGGCTATTAGCCACACTAAGTTTTGGGTTTTGGGGGCAGAGCGTGAGGAGGGTGGGATTTGGGGAGGGGAGGGACTTCAATTCCATAGAGTCCAATTGCCAAAGCAGCCATTTTCTCCTGGTGAACTGATCTCTATCGGCTGGAGATCAGTTGTAATAGCAGGAGATGTCCAGCTAGTACCTGGAGGTTGGCAACCCTACTTGGAAAGCTGGTTGCCTGCTGTGTGAAACAGAAAACTGGACTACATCTCAGATTGACTACTTCATTCCCATGGTAAAGAAAAGTGCTTGTGAGGCTCATCTCACCTAAGTTTTATTAGAAGCAGCCCTAAGAATATCTTCCATTAGCTTTCCTACAATTTACTAATGTTAAATGGACTGTGATCCACATTGATCTTGATCTCAGGGTTGGGAATCACAGTTATTTATGTAGCACAGTAGTTTGGACATGCTTCACAAAGTGCATCTTATTCATTCTCATAATAATATTATTATTGCCTTTTTACAGAAGGAAAACAAAGCATTAGAGACAGTTGCTTATTTAGGATAATCTGGTGAAATCTGAAAAGCTTTTTAGCCTAGCTTTCTCCAGCCCATGCTAGTATTCTCTGTGTGTGAATTTCTGCATATGGTAGCACTCAAACATGTGCGCACTCTCCCCCTGTCTGAATTAGGGTCGCCAACCTCCAGGTAGTATAACAAAGTCACAAAATCACCTGTACTGTAAGGAAGTTACAAAGTAAAAAACAGCACACAGCTCAATACAAATGATGTCAAAATGTATGATCAGTGTGTAGAAACAAAACAAGCAAGTGCAAGCAAATACAACAACATCACAACCGACAGGAAACAAGCAAATACATAGAGTAGAAAAAATAGGAACTCCAAGAAATCTAGTTCCAATAACGTTAAGCCAAGTCTAAATAGACTTCCACAAGGTTGCTCATAGAAAGGGGAGACTGTGCAAGCCCCAGAGTTCAGGCAAATTGCGAGATGGTGGTAATAAGTTGTAAACAGGGGGGAGAACGACCCTCTGCTCTGCAGAAATAATGAGATGGAAAACGCCTTCTGGAATTACAATGACCTGGCAACCCTAGTCCGAATTCTGACTTGGTAGAATCCCCAACAGGACTTACTATATGTTTACTTTGTATGTGTAGATGAGTTCGTAAACACCATGTTTTTTCAAAGGAGGCAATTAATGCATTCAAGCTGGGAACATTTGACGCAAACGAGACATGGAATGGATGTTCACACAAGCATGAGTCATTGTTCAAAGCTCCAAGGATGTGCTTTTGGTGGGTATTGTTCACTTGGGCTACCCTGAACTTGCTTAATTCGTCAGGACTAGCATAGCCAAACCATCATGGTGTAATAACACTGTTTGGGGGGGGGGGGGCTGTACCAGTTCTGACTGTACACAGCAAAATCCTATACATAAAAATCTAATAAATAAATGAACAAATAAAAATAGGAAACTACCAAGCCAATATTGGCAAACAGGGCTCTGAAATGACTGTTGTGGTGGAATGTAAAAGCACAGGAACTTCATCACACTGGTGGCAATTGAAACTGCATGCAGCAGAATCTTAATAAACATGCTGAGAAGATCAGAGAATCTTCTCTGATTACGCTCTGTCTCCTTCCCTGCCCAGATAAAGAACAAGGTGAACTCTACAGATGCACAGAAGAAATGCTGTAATGCAGGTTCTTCTCATCCCTGTCTTCCTGCAGTCCTTCTTTTGTCAGAACTAAGCAGAATCATATTAGGATTTGTATTCTCTTTCCTGCTGGAAGCTTCCAGTTAGAATCACGTTCTCAGCATTATACACAGCTAGTAGCTTGATACCTGAACTGTTTCGCAGCTTCGCTTGTAAACCTAGCAATGACAGACAGTTGGCTAACGTTCCCATAAGCGAATGATGTCATTCCTAGGAGGAGAGAGGAAAACCAAAGCTATCTTTGCAACACTCTCCTTAGTAAATGTTGCTAAGTGACAGACAGACTTCATTCCACTGGGGAAGCCACAGAAAATTGCATGTGTACGTAGGTGGCACTTAATGAAACTCCAAGGAAACACCCAGAGCCCTTTGGATCTAATTCATGCTGTGATCTTGGTGAGAAAACTACTGCTCTGCAATAAATACATAACTGTCTCAAAATGCAGGCCTAACCTTAGCGTTGCTGCAGAAAGCACTGAAATGATCCCCCCCCCTTGTAGGCATTCACGGCTATAATTTCTTTAGTTATGCACGCACTTCATCATACATTGTAGCTTGTCTAACAATCTGGAAAGCCCATGCTGTCGAGCCACACCACTTGAAAGCTCCTGCACCTTTAAGAAGTAGGGCTGTCAAAACACAACCCATTTATTTCAGAGTGCCCTTGAGCAGAATTCGCTGGGAATGCTATGAAGCGGATTCTGAAGCACCACAGGTATGGTGGACATTATGAGGAACACCAGCACAACACAATTCTTGTTCATAAGAATAACACTGAAGTTGCATTGATAGTCAAAGGAAATTGTAAATTTGACAAACAAATGGGGTGATGCACTGCCCCAGAGAGGAGGAGTGTGACTTTGCTCGAGGCAACAAAATACCACAAACTGATCATAGAGGGGTTTGTGGAAGAAACTGCTCTGGCAATACATATAATGGAAGGATCAAAGTAATCTGGCTACTGACTAGAGAGAGGAAACTCCAGAATCTGAACACAGCATGAAAGCAGGCACAAAGGAAAGAAGAAAGGGCACAGAGAATGCCTATCTGGATGAAACTACACAAAATAATAGAGTGATAAAGAACTCTGAAGATGCCAAAATGTTTTTGCCTGACGGCTACAAGATTATTAGTCATATGTTAACTTCTTCAAAAGAACATGTTACAAATGTGTCCTGTTGGGCAGACAGATCTGTTTAAAAAGGAGAAATGTGTTGTTGTTTTAAATCAACTTGCCTACTTTATTTAGCTTAGAAATTGTTTCCAGAATGTGCTCAGAAATCATCCTTAATAAGTGAACTCAAACTTAATGGCCTGATTTTCTGAAGAATTCTTTCCCCTTACATAAAGCTTGTTTCTTTTTATGGGAGCAGTAAAATTGTTCATGTCCTTTGCATCTGTTAAGGGAGATAATGGGGAAAACACCTGGTGTTTTCTTATTGGTGATGAATTTCACCATCAACTGGTAGTATGAATAGTCTCTACGCGTATGTGACTTGTAGAAATGGATAGTTCATGAAATTTTATTCATATGGGAAGCTTTTGGAAAGTTATGATGCAGTGGTGTAAAGCATTTTATGGGTTTGAAGCAATCAGGTCTGAGCCTTAATAGACAAGATCACAATAAAACGATTCTTCCAAACCCATGTGCGCAACTCCAATAAGTACAAATTTATTTTATGGATAAATTTTCTTGACAGCAGCCCTAAAACAGTTTTCTCATTCTGCTTGATCTTTTTCAGTTTTCTAATTTATGACACTGTAAAAGCCCTGTTTACTTTGCATTGGGGGAACAATTTCATTCGTTCAGACACTTAACACCATTAATTAAGCAATAACGCATATGCCCATGAACATTAGAACTGGATAAATGCATCCTCCCCCTTTTAATTATCCGAAAAGACAAAACTGTAGTTTGGAGCTAGGAGATAAATCTGCTCGGCAGTGGGCCTT
This sequence comes from Euleptes europaea, assembly GCF_029931775.1. Lineage (NCBI taxonomy): Eukaryota > Metazoa > Chordata > Lepidosauria > Squamata > Sphaerodactylidae > Euleptes > Euleptes europaea. The sequence goes on along the minus strand of NC_079314.1, from coordinate 77,830,126 downwards.
GTTGTTTTTACTAATTAGGTATTGTAATACAAAGGAAAAACATACTGCCAAAATCAAACATAATATTTATTTGTGGATTAGACTGTAATCACCTTTCTTGAAAATTAGAGCCATTGAAATTTGTGCATTCTTAAATCAAGAGACTGGAGCCAGGAGCAGACAAAATATATCTTTCTGCAAACCTGAAAAAGCCCCAGGTTTGCAATGTGTGTGTGTGTGTGTGTGTGAGTGTGTGTTAAGTGCCGACAAGTTGCTTCTGACTCATGGCAACCCTATTAATCAGTGTCCTCCAGAATGTCCTGTCTTTGACAGCCTTGCTCAGATCTTGCAAATTGAGGGCTGTGGCTTCCTTTATTGAGTCAACCCATCTCTTGTTGGGTCCTACATACATACATACATACATACATACATACATACATACACGTGTGTGTGTGTGTATAATGCCTCTTCTAACGTCTCCTTTTTAAAAACCCTTTCTTCCTCAACCACCTTTCCCTTTGATGAAAAGAAACACACCCCAGTTCTGGGAGGACGTGGGTGAGGTAGGAGCTACAAGGGAAAAGAGAAAGGTGCATTTCTTTTTTTTTTAACCCCTTCATTGCAAATCACCCTCATTGGCCTGCAGCTGTCAGCTTAGAAACATTCTTCATGTTCCCCAAAGAACTGACCCCAGCCTCTTATGAAAGAAACCAATGTGTTTATCAATCATCAATATATCTAATTCTCAACACTCCCAAATCTGGGGATACTTAAATCTGGAGACTGGAGCTGTGAACTAAAAAATACATGCAAAACTATGATTTTTGATTGATGTAGCTGAGTAATAGTGCAACAACGTTATGACATTCTAGAGATTAAAAAATAATAATCTAATGGATAGGCAGAGGAAGGGGGATGTTCCTTTTTCATTGAAACTGAAGGTATACCTTCATTAGGGAATCTTTTCTTCACAATCCCCTGCCTCTCTTTATTCTTAATGCCAAGATTCGTGTAATGTAACAGACATAGTGCAATTGTGCTGTTCCACTTACTTCCTTTAAAAAATAAGAAAACAAAATATTTAGAAAAGCCTAAATTCAGCTGCCCCTTTCCCTTATAGTTGTTACTTTAAAAAGTAAAAAACCTGATGGATAGGCGGAGGAAGGTGGGGAGGCGTTCCTTTTCATTGAAACCAAGAGCATACCTCCCATTCCAGACACATTGAAAAGAAAGCCTCAGCAATGCCATGCATGGAAAAAATTGTGGGTTTTTTCCCGGGGTTTTGAAAAAGCATTTATTTTAGAGAGAAAAAACAGGCTGCCCACAGCAGAGGCATGAATGCAGGATGATGAAATGTGGAAACAGAATAGAACCACATGAGTTGGATGGCTTGCAGCCATTCTTGCTTGCAGCCATCGTACAAAACTTGCTTCTGGTTCTTCCTCGCAGACTCCAGCAGGAAGCAGATGACTGTTCCTCTAAATGTTTACTTTTTGTTCACTGTATAACCCTTTTATGTACTCTTTATCACTTTTGGAAGATCCAAATTCCTCCAAAAAAGGATCTGCCACTTAAGTGTCACTGGTTTATATATGCCAAGGAGTTAACTTTTATTGTTTGTTTGTTTAATTGTGCATCAGAAGCAAAAGAACAGAGCTGCAGCTCTTGGTTTTCATCTGGAGTGCTGTTTAAAATGAAGCAACAAGTGGAATTGGATGACAGTGAAACACACAGCCTATTTAATACTGTAAAACTGGAAGCCACAGCAGCAAGGTAAGGGTATAACTGTGATTTATTTGGGTCACAGTACATGGGGCCTCAACTAGGCATCCAAGAAATCTCTGAACAAGCCCAACATTCCCCAGGAGCCTGCCTAGAACTAAACAATAGTATCTGCCACTTGGCCACTAGGTGGCAACTAACACAAATTTATATTACAAATTCTTAACGATTAACATGGAAATCCAGGCAGGTAGGATATGGGATAATATTATGCCCCAATATAGTAAGAATCTTAGAAATGTTACTTTAGGCTTAAGAGGCATTTAATGAATTAAAAGCCACAACACCTAGTGCAAAACCCATCTCTTAACATGCCAGTCCATTATAAAGTATAGGGTAGCTTAGCCTGCAGATAAACGAAATACTACGTTATGAAATACCTGCTAGGGTAGGGAGAGCAGATCTGTAACAGTTACTACATGTAATGGTGGCTATAAAGTCAACCAGCAGCCACAGACTACTGTCTCTTCATGGGACTATAGCAGCAAAATAGTATGTTTTTTGAAGTTGCTACCGTACAACTATCTGTTTTCATCAACAGAGGTAAAAACTAAGATTTATTGTCAACTGGACAGAAAAGAGAGGAAGCAAAGCTCCCCCCTTCTGTTTTATTTCCTCTTTAGCTGGGCACCTTAGGGGGAAAGACAGCTATTGTGCTGGGCTCTTGTTTTGCTGAGCTCCTCCTTTCATGGTCCCATCAAGATACAACAGGTTCTGTTTACCAGCTATTGCCCTGGATCAGCTATGGCTTTTGCTTCATACCCCATTCCTAGGCCCTGTCCAAACCCTTAATCTTAGATATAACTCCTAAGATTATTTAACAGATACAGCTGCTATATGTGTATCTGTGTCCTCATTAGGGTTGTCAACCTCCAGGTGGTAGCTGGAGATCTCTCACTATTACAACTGATTTCCAGGTGTCAGAGATACGTTTACCTGGAGAAAATGGCCGCTTTGGAAGTCCCTCCTCAAACTCTATTTTTCTCAGGCTCTTCCCCCCACCCCGCAAATCTCCAGATATTTCCCAACCTGGAGTTGACAACCCTAGTCCTAATTGTTGGTTGCTAGGATTGTGAAGTATTGCAGAAAGCAAGATGGCAGACAACTAGTCCATGTGGTAATTATCAACAGTATCTCTGTAATGGGGTGCACTCACCAGTAAGGTTGCCAACATCCAGGTACTAGATGGAGATCTTCTGCTATTACAACTGATCTCCAGCTGATAGAGATCAGTTCACCTGGAGAAAATGGCCGCTTTGGCAATTGGACTCTATGGCATTGCAGTCCCTCCCCTCCACAAACCCCGCCCTCCTCAGGCTCCGCCACAATAACCTCCTGCCGGTGGGGAAGAGGGACCTGGCAACCCTACTCACCAGAGAATGCTGAGATCAGAGACATGTAATGTGTACTGCAGCTCTTAGAATAGGGTTGCCAACTCCTTCTTGGGAAATACCTGAAGATTTGGAGGTGGAGCTTGGGAAGGGTGGAATTTGGAGAGGAGAAGGACCTCAGTAGGGCATAATGCCATACAGTCAACTCTGTAAAACAGCCATTTTCTCCAGAAGAACTGATCTCTGTCATCTGAAGACCAGTTGTAATCCTGGGAGATTTTCAATTTCCACCAGGAGATTGGCATCCCTACCTTAAAAGCAGTAAACTGGTGCCCCTTCTAAACTGTTACCCAAAGAAAGCTGGTTTCATGGACTGTGCCTTCCCCCACCCTGCTCCACATTTATGTGGAAAAAGCACCACATTATTTTCTAGCAAGTTTAAGTAACAATTCCCATTCTGTTGAAATGCAGTTCACATTCTGTGGAAGTCAATGGCAAAACTACTCTTGCCATTAATGGTTCAGTGAAAGCTTAGGTTGAAAAATCCTGTTAACCTTTTGCGCAACAAACCGCCTACCAGTTTTGCAAAGAATGAAATGTGCGCTGATTGCTAAAAATGGTTGCTCTTTGCTCTTCTGGCTGCAGCCAAGGGTTCTGAATGCTGCTGTCAATACAACTGGTGAGAGCTTGTGCTGAATATCTAACATTTTCTGTACAGTAAATCACCTGTTTCAGGTTAGTGTAAAACACTATGATTACCTTTAACTGTTTAACAAATCAAGGTTCAAAAAATTATTTTTGAAAAAAGAAACACAATACTGGGCATATTTTTAAAGATTTTTTTTGGGAAGGTTGTTTCCTTTTTCATCCCTGAGGACTGAAAGCCAAATGCTGAGATATATACTGCTGTTGCAGCATCTGTGCTATGGTGGTGTAAAATGAATTCTGACAGCATAAGATTAGACTCTGATTCCACCAAAGGCAGAAGCGTAAAGCCCTTTGACCTGAGCTCTTCCATGAAGCTGCCAGGACCAGCCCCACAGCACATTCAACCCAACTGGCCTCTGGAAGCAGCATGTTTAACTTCCCCTCTCCTCAAAAGCAGCAGGAAGTTTTTTCCCTCAGAACTTGATTTGCAGCATAGTGGCTTTCCCTGATTCAGGAAAGGACAATGTATTGTTTTGAATGTGCCCCTGTTTGTCCTTATTATGCCAAACTGAAGGCTATCAGAAAGGAAGGAGTAGCAATATGGGCTATGCGGCCTCCGCCCTTCAGTAAGTCACACTGAAAAGGCTTGGGCCTAAGGATAGGGTTGCTAGCTCCAGATTGGGAAATACCTAGAGATTTTGGGGGTGGAGCCTGAGGAGGGCGAGGTTTGGGGAGGAGAGGGACTTCAGTGAGGAACTAAAATGACAACAAAGAAAGGCCATTATAGATGTAAGCACATATCCTTTTGTTTGAGTGCAATGCAAGCAATGTTTATTTTTTATTTGTCACATTTCTAGGCTGCCTTTATTCCTTCATGAAACCTCTAGCTGCATTCCTAGGGATTCCTAGGAGATCTATCCAGGCCCTGATCATACCCAGACGTGCTTAGCTTCAGTAAGGGTGCTGCATTTAGATCATGAGAACTGTGTTAAATGAGCAGGATCATATCCTTGTGACAATGCCACTGAACAAAAGAAGACCCCTAACATCTTTTTCTACCCACCAATTTGTGAAGAGCAATTATGGATGTTTGAAGAATTTATTCTTGATTTCATGAGGACAGAAGATGTTGAAAGTGGGACATTTTGAGAGACGATATAGCTGATGTGGCAAACTGGTTATACAAGATGTCAAATGCGCTTTCGGCTTTAGTAAAGGAGAATCTTAATTTTAAACTTGGCCCGAATTTTCAAACCACTGAATTCTCAGTAGTTTCCTGCTAGCAGGTCTCAGCAATCATTTTTTGTTTCAGTCATATCTAAGTGGTATCAAGAGAATGGCCTTTCTCATTTTAAATGAATTAATGATCCACATTTAATGAGAAAATAATTGATTGCTACTTAAGGAGAGAAATAGTTAAATTTATCATCTCTGTTCTTAAATGCATTGCAAAGTCAATTGTATAGATATCTTGCAGTCCAGGGAATTATGATTCCTTGCTTATAGCTTTTTGGTCTTAAAGATGTGATTTCTCTAGTTACTCTGGAGCAGATTAGGGGAGCTATCCTAAGCAGGTCTACTCAGATGTAAATCCCATTTTGTGCAGTGGGATTGCTCCCAGGAAATGTTCTCAAGATTGCTCTGTAGCAGGCGGTCTTGGAGTCCAACCCCTTCCTCTGCAGCTCGGTTGGTATTTGTCTCCACGCCTGTTGTCTTTCTGCAGATCATGTATTTTCCTGAGATGAAATGCCCAAATGGGGGAAAGTGCTATGAAAGCTTGTGCGCTCCTAGACTGCTGATCTGGGTTTCAGATAAATGAGCAATGCTGACTTCCTTCCTCTAGCAGCCTCTTGTGCATAACTGGGTGGACAACCTGTTTCCTTGCCCAGAATGTCCCTTCATGGATTGGCACATCTATTTGATACTTTATGAGTACTGCTTCTTTTCTGTCAGTAAGATTTTGGAATCCTGGATGGGGCTGTGTTGATCATAGCAGTTATCAATGTTTTTAAGAAGTCACTCGGGGGTACTGCAAGTATTGTGTGTGTGCTTTATTATGTGTTTTGTAGAGACGTGATACTCTCTAAAGACAGGGATGGGCAGAGGGGAAATTCATGGTGGAAAAAGGAGAAAAGAGGTCAAATGCTGGTGTGTTTTCCCCTTTGACAAATCATAACCCAACCAAGGACATGGTAATCATCACCATATTCACATGCTGTTAAGCCTATTGGTGACATTAATGAATGCCAGATTGGGCCACTGCAAAACTATCAGCCTCCAAGGTTTACTTCTGGATGAGGAAGCCAGCCTGGCTTGCATAACTGACAGCTGGGCAGTCAGAACAGCACAAATGGAAGTGGGAGAGAGACTAGCCTCTAGGAGTTACATCTCCATCTCTAGGGCCCATCCTGTCTATCAGAATCTGGGTTTCTGTTGTTGTCTCTTCCCAGTGCTGGACACTAAGGACTGAAAGACTGAATAAGAATTCTGTTGAACTATCAACCATTTACCTATTTGAATCTGTTCCCTTACGCCTGCTAACAGCCTTTGGTTAAAAGGGGGTTTGATTTGATTGTATTGTGTATTACTCACCTCTGTCATTATATGGTTGCTTTGTGATAATATTGATGGCTACCTCATTTTCAGGTTTCATTAATTAATGTACCCACATCATGCTGTATTGTAGCCTACCAGTAGGGTTTTTGACTCCCTCTGCTGCTTTTGTAAATTCAGAAATACAACAAAGACAGGAGGTTTCCAGAATCTTTGCTCGGCTACCACATGTGGCCAATGGGCTATATTGTACTTAGTGGGTCACCGAGAGTATTCTACAGTGACCAGGTAAAAAGAAGGCTGAACTCATGAGTTGCTGGCATTTTTTCCTTGGTGAAAAAGGTGCATCTTTTCATAGCCTTGTGTGGCAAATTGCTCCTGCCAAAATTTACATTTCTGCCCAGCAGTAATAGGTATACAGCTCTGTCTCGTCACTCTTGCTTCTCTTCCTTCCTTGCCATTTTTGCTGATGGGGGCGGGGGGAAGCTATCAATCTGATAGGAGTCAGAGGGAAGGTATTTGGTCAATAAAGGGAGGGGCCCTTCAGCCATACCTTGTTCCTTACTAGCTCTGAATATCTAGCTGGCTTCCCAAGTTATCCTAAGCATTGCCTCTGCAACCCAGAATGAAGACATAAGATACCAAGACAGGGGTTAAACTAGAATTTATTAAGAATTGGTCTGTACAATGTTAGATATTACATCAAAGGTGTCCAGCTAATAGGGCAGCTGTTGCAGAAAAAGCCTGCAGGATGGGAGGTGGAGCTGGCTTCAGTAGCCACCCCTTCCACAGATTGGCTGGGCTGCATGTGGCATTTGCCCCAGCCAAACTCCCATGGAACCCCATATTCCACTCTTATGTGGGGTTGCCAACCTCCAGGTGCTGGCTGGAGATCTCCTGCTGTTACAATCAATCTCCAGTTGACAGAGATCAGTTCCCCTGGGGAAAATGGTTGGTTTGGCAATTGGACTTTATGGCAATGAAGTCCTTCCCCTTTCCAAACCCCAACCTTCTCAGGCTCGACCCTCAAAATCTCCAGGTATTTCCCAACCCAGAATGGGCAACTCTACCGTTATGGGACCAAATATTTTCTGCACCCAGTGGTGATTTGTTGATGTCTTCATTCTGTCTTCTACTTCATAAAGTGATTTTATTAGCTAAAGTCTAATCATTATGCTGTATCCAAACTTATTCTGATTCTTATTCTGAAAAATCTGTTGTTATTATGCATTATTATAATGTGTGGTAATAAGGCTCTTCACAATTTAATTTCTTTAGCTCAGCATTAGCCAATGCTAATAGCTTGTGACCAGGGCATGAACTAGGGGGCTGTTTATCCTTCTTGCATCTTAATTAGGCTCACACTTATAATTGAAGCCTCACCTGTTGTACCTGCTGAATGCATTAAGTACAGTCTTAATGTGCATTTTTGCAACTGTGGACTTTTGTAAAGCAGGAGTATTATGAAACGGGAATGTGTAATGATTTAATTAATTTGAAAGTTAATCAATGCCTATTTAGCTCATTATTACTACAGATAAATAGGTAATTAAACAAAAGTTGTTTTCAGAGAAGAAGGGTTTGATTAAACCCATACGTTTTCTGTAAAAGAGAGCAATGTATTGCCTGGAGGAGATGGTTTCAGATTTTTCTGGGGGTTTTTTCCTTGGAAAATTCAGCTCTTTTGAGGGTTATTTTTCCTCTCTTTGCATTCCCGGGTTGGCAAGTCATTGCTGTGATAGCTCTGCCTAGTCACATCAAGTCAGATTGTGCATTGACTTACATGGGCACAATGTGTCACACTGCTAGAAACATCAGCCTTAAGAAAGAAAGGAAAAACCCCAACAAGCTGGCAGAATTTCCAAGGGCACAATATCATCTAGCCCATCTTTAGAAAAAAATAAAAATAAAGAACACTTTTAGAGAAGCCAAGGCAAGCGAGCATGAGGGTAAGAAGGTACAGGGAGAGACTTTGTGCTTGCTACAGTGATTAGGGCTGCCAATCTCCAGGTGGCCATAAAGAAACACCTCTGTACTGTTACCATAGGTTTAGAAATTAGTACAGGAAATTACTGATATCAACAATGCAAAACAAGTTGTATTAAATGCTGGAAGACAAATAATACTGAAGTATTATATACAAGCTATATACAAAAGGTGAATGGTCAATGTAATATATACAACAATTTATATGTCCATATTATATGTCAAATGATGTCCAAGATGGTAATCATCATGCTGAAGAATAAGATGGAAAGATGGGATACGATCGTTTTGAAGTCTTCTTCAGTCCCAATTATATCACCAAGAGTGTATGCACTCATTTCAATCATGACTCATTGTCTTAACCCACAAGGGGAATTAACAAGTTCCTCAAAGTTGTAGCTGCACAATGACTTTGCAATAATCAATAGTTCCAAAGGACTCAAGTATGCCAGTGCAAGCTAGGTAAACACAGCGCTTTACAGTAGGTATACAATGTTCCCTCAAGGTTCCCTGTGTTTACCTAGCTTGCACTGGCATATTTGAGTCCTTTGGAACTATTGAAATGAGTGCATACACTCTTGGTGATATAATTGGGACTGAAGAAGACTTCGAAACGATCGTATCCCATCTTTCCTTCTTATTCTTCAGCATGATGATTACCATCTTGGACATCATTTGACATATAATATGGACTTATATAAATTGTTGTATATATTGCATTGACCATTCACCTTTTGTATATAGCACTTCAGTATTATTTGTCTTCCAGCATTTAATACAACTTGTTTTGCAATGTTGATATCAGTAATCTCCAGGTGGCAGCTGGAAATATCCTAGAATTACAACTGGTCTCCAGATAACACAGATCAGTTCCCCTGGAAGAAATGGTTGCTTTAGAAGTTGGCCTGTATGACACCAGAACCTCCTGAAGCCCCTCCCCAAACCCCACCCTCCCCAGGGTCCACTCCTAAAATCTCTGAGAATTTCACAACCCAGAGCTAGCAACCCTAATAATGGTAGTGATATGGTATTTATTCAGTCACTAAAAACACTGTATCATTATGTTACGAACAAAGTAAGCATTAAAAATGTAATAAGCCTTGCCACAATCAAAAGATAATTGATTAATATATTAAACACATGCTATTGCTTACTACACATTTTGTTGACCTTCTGATTTCAAACTCATGATTACTTTCATTATTAATATTGGTGTTATTGTTTTTGTTTAGGGCCATTGGTGTACTTGCACTTCCCAGAGTAAAAGACTGCTTCCTGTCCTGAGAAGCTTACAGTCTGACAGAGGGCAGAATAACAATTATGCTCAAATGCAGTTGCTTATTGTTAGAGTTACGTTTTCTGAGTGGTGATGTCTTGATGATTAACTCACTGTCTTTATGGAAGATATGGTTTTTAAGAACTAATATGAAGATAGAAAGACATCTGAAATGCTTATGTCACAAAACTTTGTGGTCATATTTTGTACTTGCCATAGTAAATATCAACACAACTGGTAAATGATTGAAATCAGGGGGAAATGTCATTTACCTAAGGCATCAGATTTATCAGCAAATGACATTTTCTAGTATTTCCCCCAAAGTTAAACATTGCTGATACATTTACACATTTGCTAATGAATAACACAACATTAACATAAATTCACATACTATAGGTGTTCAATTGTTTAATGTTACTAACAGTACAATAATAAATGGTTACATCCTTCTAATCCCATTGGCTGTTTGGATCACACTGTAAATAGTCTATTACCACTGTGCCTATACTTTCAGTTTTTTATAGAAATGTCACAAACCAGGCCTTACCTAATGTTCATAATTTTCTCCCCTTTCCTTTCTGTGTATATAAAATCTTGCTTGACTGCATGTGACGGAATGGGACAAATACTTATGCTACCATAAATGTATTAGATTTCAAGGTGGTACAGGCCTATTCTTTGGTTTTAGCTTTAACATATTCACCCATATCTCTAGATAGATTTGTGTTACCCTTAATGTCCAAAGTTTTGTGAACATCACTATTCATATATAAATGTGGGCTGGAGAATCCCAGATGAACTGTGAATGCCCAGATCATCAGAGATAATTAACGTACTCAGATCAGTAACTAAATTGAATGCTCAGCTACATGTTATGGTTTCATCTATGTCTATTTAAGCACTTTTTCTTCTTTTACAAAGTTAGGATTGCTTCATCAAGAAGAAGTGCAGGGGTAGAAAGGGAAACTTTAATCCTTCCTCCCCTGCTATTTTTTATTAGGGAAAAGAGCACCTGCAAGTTGGTTTTATCCCTGTTGCATAAAATTTAAACATACACACATGGATAGGGAAGAAACCATAATACGTAGTTAAGCCCAGAGACAATGTCTCCCTCACTATTTTAAAGATTCATCCTTGGAAATGACATCAATATTCATTTCAGCTCGGCTGGATTAGCTCCTCCAGCTGCACCTACAGGCATCTAAAGCAATTTAGTTTGCATGGGAATCCAGCTGCATGAAAACAACAGTAACCTTGGAGACTGCTAGTTATATTTTTATCACTAATTGTGGAACTATTAAACAAGGAATCAACCGCTGCCCCCACTTCTTCCGTGACTTGTGCAAGCTCAGAAATACTCGTGAAGAGGTGCGGTATTTGTAGTTCCGTGCAGTGTTGCAATCCTGGGTTTTGTAAGCAGATGTTTCCCAGTACATGTTCCCAGCACCAAACATCTGTAACTGAATGTTAGTACAGCCACTGAAACCTGATCCAAAACATTATAAGAGTCTCTTTGCTCACATAACTTCATAATAGTACTGGCTTCGGTGCTGCCTTCATCAGGAGATAAAGGAGCTATCCTTCAAACACTCCCAAGTTAGTGGTTTGCATAGAAAGGTCTTGTTTAGAAAGGTCTTGTTTAGTTTATTACTGTTGTTGTACATTTTTATCCCACCATTTATCTAAAAAGCTGCCTCTCCATTTGATCCTCACAACAATGCAGTGACATAGGCTAGGCTGAGAGAGAGTGGCCTCAGGTCATGCTGCAAGCTTTCTGGCAGAATGGGGATCTGAAGCAGTGTTTTCCCAATCCTAGTCCAATACCCTACACCATACTGGCATACATATGGTTTGAGCATATGGCACTGTTATTTTATTTTTAATAAACAAATGGAATTTATTCTGGAGTACTGAATAAATATGTTTCTTTCACATTAACTCCCTCATAAAAATCCAGACTCGTGATTGATTCTGGCTTGGACACAGTTCTTGGGTATTTTCCATGCAACTTTGCCTAGGGAGTTACAGAAAACAGGTGTTTGTCTCTTTTTGGATTCTTTCTATCACCGCCTGAGTATGGGAATGCTGATTATTCTCATTTCAAATGCATGGCTTCAGGATGAAGCAGGCAGGCTTACTGGCTTGATAAGCATTTGTCTACACATTTTAACGAGGTTAATTAGCCTGTGTTTACATAATATAGTTTAATTAACTCATATTAAGCCCTAAGAATCTTAGGAGGCTCTTTTTAGGAGGTCTACGCTATTTCTGGTGCCTAGGTACCCCACTGATGCAAGAGATGTGTGAGTGTAAAGTGCCCTCAAGTCGCAGCCGACTTATGGCGACCCCTTTTTGGGGTTTTCATGGCAAGAGACCAACAGAGGTGGTTTGCCAGTGCCTTCCTCTGCACAGCAACCCTAGTATTCCTTGATGGTCTCCCTTCCAAATACTAACCAGGCAAGAGATACCCACTGAATAAAAGCTGAACAGAAAATGCTAATTACATAAAATAACTTAATATCTTAGATTCTTTTAAAGGGTGAACAGATCAGATGGGCAGAGGAAAATAGGAAGCACAACTCTAAGCATGTTAACTTAGAAGCAAATCCCACTAAGTTGCATAGGGCCATCAGGGACAAAAGAGACATGATGGAACCCGTGAAGCACTTGTCTGTGCAGATGTTCCACACAGGATCATGGTTCTGTGGGGAAACACTTGCGTCACATGGAGAAGGGCCAAGATTTCACTCCTGGCATATCAATAGGGTTGCCAACCTCCAGGCACTAGCTGGAGATCCTCTGCTATTACAACTGATCTCCAGCCAATAGAGATCAGTTCACCTGGAGAAAATGGCCACTTTGGTAATTGGACTCTATGGCTGTGAAATCCCTCCCCTCCCCAAACCCCACCCTCCTTAAGCTCTGCCCCAAAAACCTACCGCCGTTGGGGAAGAGGGATCTGGCAACCCTACATATCAAACTGAAGACTTTGACAGCCATGGCATATTATAGAGCTAGATGGATTGATGCTCTGACTCAATATAAAACAGCTTAATACATTCCCGGATACCCTGTGCAGGTAAATGTGCTTACTGCACCACTGCATGTAGAGTTAGTATACAGTATCATTAGTTTACTTTGTTGGGCCACTTGTGTGCTTAACTCCCTGTGTGAATGGCCTGACTCATAGTAGCCATGGACAAGTACCTATGGCTACTGTCATCTCTGTTGTGGCCCTAAGAGCTGGGTTATACATCATGTTCTCCATGTGAGACTAAATATAGATGATACAGTTATCCTATCTCACTCACGTGGGCCTTCAGAGAGTACTTCAGGCCTTTACTGCATACTGCCAAGAAGAGCAGCTTGTAATAAATTATCTAAAAACTATGATTATCTAAAAACTATGATTCTCATCTTCATCAGAAGGCATGAAAGACACAGATAGCAGACTGGGGGACATGATATCAAATAGGTAAAAACTTTTAAAGTACTTAGGCATAGTCTTCCAGACTAATGGGCTGTGGAGAGCTTAAGCAGTGCATATTACTGAGAATACCCATAGAATGACCTCAGCCATCTTGAGATTCTCTTTTTTTTTTACAAAAGGGGCTTCTTATATCCCTGCAACAATTAAGGTTTTTCAGGGGAAGGTGGTTGCCCAATTAATGTATGGCCTTCCCAGCTCTGCTGTTTGGAAGTGGTGCAATCTAAGTTCTTGCAATCATTATTTAGAGTTCCTTGATGTATTCCAAATACTCTCGTCAGGCTGGAGGTGGGGTGGTTCCACTTGAGGCACCCATGTGGGTTCAAATGACCACCTACTGGTTAAAACTAAGTTGCATTCCTCAAGGTCTAACTCCCCTTATTCTTGTTACTATATTCCAAGCTGGCTGACAACTGTCAAAGAAAAATTACAAAAGTATGACTCCCCCACTCCAGCCTTGTTATATCTGGGATTTCAGAAAGCCAAAGAAATGATTAAGCTACAGATCTGGGATCTGGCCCTTCAATCTGATAGGACCTGGTTACAGCAATATCCTACTGCAACACACCATACTAAGATTTTTTTTGCCAGCAGACTATCTCACTACCTAGAGATTCCTCAGTTCCAGGGAATCTTCATTTTGGCCAGCTTTTCATGGACGATTTTGCTGCTCTCTTGCTGTGGAGCAAAAAAAAAAGATTTTTTAAAAAATTTCATTGCCGCGGATCATCCCCATCAATCCCGAAGTAGTTTTGGTTTTTCATGGGAACAAAGAAGGCAGTATTCTACAATGGTTTGGTCTGCCCCTTTGCTGGAGCCCTCCCCTTCTGATAAGCTCATTGTTTATGCCCGCCCCCAACTCTGCCCCAACTCCACCCAGTGGATTACTTTGTGCGGTTCACCTCTGTGGACACTGCCCCAGCACAGAAAAACAAGCACCAGTCCCTCTTGTTTCCTTATATAATTTTTCTATTTACCATGCTCCCTGTTTCCCCTCACCCCCATACTTGGCAACGCTCCCCCCCTTTCCCAGACTTTGACAGACGGTCATCGTTGTGCCACCCCCCCAGTACAGATCCGGCCATCCAGTGCCAGGAACTTCCATCCAAGAGGGCTGGCAGCCTTGGGGGCGAGCCTTGGGGGCGAGCACTCAGGAGACCAAACCGCTCGACTCCACTTTCATGCAACCAAATGTATGGGGAGTTTTGCATTGGATTTGCCACTCTCTGGATGCTCTCTGGATGCACACTTTCCCTTCCCTTCCCTCTGCAGCATGCCGATCCACGCACTTTCCCAAGATTTCCATAGTTCCTTTGTTCTGTTCTTTTACCAGGTTGGGGATGCACAGGATGCATGGGGGTGGGGAGAGGAGGGAGACCCAGAGCAGACTGGCCGCCCCTCCTCAGAAGGGTGACGGGAGGGAGTTTTGCCTTGGATTTGCCACTCTCAGGTTACACATTTTCCCCATCCAAATTCTCAAAACTCAACAATAAGCCCCCAAAGCAGAGTTTTGAGAATTTGAATGGGGAAATATACATCTAAAGAGTGGCAAACCCAAGGCAAAACCTCCCATGCATAAATGGCCAAACACTCTCCCTTCCCTTTGCAGCATGCCAATTCATCCTGCCTTGGAGGGAGGCTGTCCCCCGGGCGGGATCCCCTAAACATACCCCCCACACAAGCAAAGCTGTGGCACTCGCTCTCCGAAGAACAAAGAGAGCAGCAGCTATGCGCCGCCTGGCACTCCTATGAAGAGGAAATGCATACATCTCCGGCCGGAAGGCTTCTGCGGAGGTGGAATGGCGGCCTGCGATACTTATAGGAGCACAAAACTCCCCTTGTCCAATCACTGTTCACGTGCCGGGGAGGGAGGAGAAATTTGCCTGCATGGGCGTGGAGAATACATCTGACCCCAGGGAGTTTTTCATGGAGATCTACACCAAAAACCACGTAGCAACAGGAAAGAACGGACCAAAACAGGTTTGACTTGACACGGGGATGAAGCGGTGTTTTTCCTCAAATTCGAAGCAGTCATGAAAAATCAAAAATTAGCAGCGTGGCAAAACAAAAGTGAAACCTCTGCAAACCTCCATGAAAAAATGACCTTTGGCAAGTTTCAATGCCTTGCCCTCTGCTTTTCTGAAAGGCAGATATCTTTGCATTCCTTATTACCAACAGGTTTGCCCTTGTCAAATGGGAAAGGTTGAGACAGTTGATCATGTATTATTACATTGTTCCTACTGTATACATTCCCAATATATTATGTCGATTTTAATAAATCCCCCAGGAAGATCAGAGCAATTCTACACTTCCCTCCTCCTTTTAGAGTACTCTAAAGAAATTACTCATAATGTAACAAAATTTTGTATATTGGCATACGCAATACAAAAGCAGATGGTTGAGTCTTCAAATAACTGACCCCCTCTATTGTGGAAATGTGTGCAAGGATTTTGAAAGGTTGGATTATAATGGCACATATAAGTCTTTTTTTGTTGGTCTTGATATTGTACATGGCAGTTTTATTGTTTTGAGTAATATTTTTGAGCTGATCTTGTATTGAAATAAATGGAGCTGAACATGTGAGAACAGTCCTGCTCTGCCTGTTGAGAATTTTGCTGGCTCACCTAACTACTGACAGGGGATGCTGAAGGAGGTTGCAGTCACATCGAGAGAGAGAGACAGGGAAGAAATAGCTGCTGGCAACCTTTGCTTATCTCTGCCTATCTCTTTCATTCGCTGTTCATATTATTGTAGAAGTTGAGGTGGAAGAAGAAGAAGACGAAGAAGAAGAGGAGTTGGTTTTACTATGCCAACTTTCTCTACCACTTAAGGAAGAATCAAACTGGCTTACAATCACATTCGCTTCGCTTCCCCACAACACACACCCTATGAGGTAGTTGGGGCTTAGAGAGCTGTGACTAGCCCAAGGTCACCCAGCTGGCTTCATGTGTAGGAGAGAGGAAACAAACCTTGTTCTCCAGATCAGAGTCCACCGCTCCAAATCACTGCTCTTAACCACTACACTACACTGAGATAAGCTGAGAAAATTAGCAATAAGGACTTTGTCCTTTCCTCTTTGCTGCATATGAAACTGTGATTCTCCTTGTTGATGGTGGGAGAGCCATCCACAGCTTCATTCTGTCACCTCATAAAATATGAAACTGTGATTCCCCTTGCTGATGGTGGGAGAGCCATCCACAGCTTCATTCTGTTACCCCATAAAATAAAGCTGTAACATGTAGCCCAGCTCTTACTCCCCAGGAAGTGTGCTTAAGATTTCACCCCCATAGTCTAATCAGGGCTGGTTCTTGGCACAAGTTTAAGGCTCCATGATGACAGGGGAATCACCTCCCTCCCAGTGCCCTCTGACTTCCCTGGCTTTCCTCTCCTTTCCCTTCCCTGCTGGCTATCTGACCGTTTCCCATCCTTCACTTTCTCC
Source organism: Euleptes europaea (assembly GCF_029931775.1). Taxonomy (NCBI): domain Eukaryota; kingdom Metazoa; phylum Chordata; class Lepidosauria; order Squamata; family Sphaerodactylidae; genus Euleptes; species Euleptes europaea. The sequence goes on along the minus strand of NC_079314.1, from coordinate 77,813,645 downwards.
AGTTGTAATCAGAGAGGGACACTGATATCCTTAGGAAGCACCATTCTTCCATGACTGTTAAGGTAAGGATGTGCTTTCTAGAGATATCCATGTCCCTTTATTTATGGCTGGAAAAGGGGGAGGAACAAGAATGTCCGATAGCAGACTAATTTTTAAATGCAAAATTGTAATCTCTAGCCTGCCTTGGTTCTGAGCAGTGGCAGCAGGGTGGCCATGAAAGGGAACTTTCCTCCCATCTTTGCCACTAGGGTGTCAAAGATGGGAGGAAGCTCCCTCTGTCTGTACTTCCACCACTCAGGCCTAGGGTGTACTCCAGGGGTGTTGCTTCTGAACCCAGCAGGCATTGAAAAAAACAAGAGTAGCCCTCCCCCACCCGTGCTATTGGTGTGCAGCATCTCACCAAGGCAAGATGGGAGGAGGCCTGCATGACAATATCTTCATCTGGCCCGAAGTCCAATCTTATACATGTTTTCTTCCCAGTTGTCCAGAGAGATTTCCTTTCAAGTAAGTGTACATAGGATAGGGTTGCCAGGTCACTCTTTGCCACCAGCGGGAGGTTTTTGGGGTGGAGCCTAAGGATGGTGGGGTTTGGGGAAGGGAGGGACTTCAATTCCATAGAGTCCAATTGCCAAAGCAGCCATTTTCTCCAGGTGACCTGATCTCTGTGGCTGAAGATCAGTTGTAATAACAGGAGATCTCCAGCTATTACCTGGAGGTGGCAACCCTAACATAGGACTGCAGCTTTTATTGATTAGTGCTAAGCCTTTTGGAACCCAAATGGCTCAGGGTGGGTAGTAGGCTGGCAATCCATGGGAAACTTACCAGTGCTGGGCAGGCTGACTGGCATCACTGTGACATCAGTTCTGATATGACTCAGAAGCGGCATCATCATGTAAGGCTGCTTCAATGTGACATCACTTCCAGGTTGTGCAGGTTGTCCAGTAGTGATGTCACTGTGTCACTGCCACTGGCAATTTCCCCTCCAATTGCCTCCGCTGGCAGTGGGGGAAGAGAACCTTCAACAGAAACTCTTTTGCCAATCTGGAGACCTGGCAGCCCTAGTGGGTAGTAATATTAAAAAGAAAACACTAAAATTCATTAAAAAAACAATGTAATACCATTTTAAAAGAAACTTCATATGAACAAGATAAGACAGATGAGGTATATAGATAAAGAGGGGAAGTGTTTAGGGCAGTCTTCATTTTATTTATCTGTTTATTTTATAGTCTACCTTTTTTGCTGAGTCTCAAGGCAGATTACTGAATATAAAGCAGTGCAATTGGACAGTGCAAGAGGACCAATGAACAGTGCAATAGGACTACAGAATCGCAGAACATCAAACTTCCTCAAGATGTGACTGCAACATGATCTTAATTTCAAATACTAAACAAGATCTCCGCTAACAATCTATCAGTATTTTGGGGGAAGACTTTCAACTGCTGACTGGAGAAATGCTGACTTCTTAAGTATCATGAAGGATATTCGGCCTCTGGAAATATATTATATTAAATATCCTTCAGATAAACCAGCTGCAGAACCAGCAGTATCACCATCTGTGTAATAATGGTAGACAATTAGATTATCTTTTTAAAGCTACAGAGATTAGTGTGTTACAGATGTTTGTTTTCCCTGTGTGAGCCTTATTCTAGTTCAATCTTCTTATGCTGCGGAATCTTGTAAAAATGGATGAGACACAAACTTAAATTTCAAAGGAGAGGCAAATGTGGTTATCCTTATGAAAAAGACAATTGCTTTGACATAGCACATGTTTTAAAAAAAGGAATTTGGTGTCTTCCATTAATATTGTTACAATGTTAAATGTTTCCTGGAACGATTGATTAAATAAATCAGCAGAAAGGTATAGGGTTATATGAAACAATTTAAGCTCAGTTATATGTAATGGAAACAGATCTGTGTATTCAAACATGGATTCCCCCCCCCCAACTAACAGACAGTGAGGATAGGAGGCCACATTAAGAAAAACAGGCATTACTGATATCCTGCCCTTTGTGAAAGAGATTGTGTTGGTGTACTTCTCTCCCCCACACAAACACATTTCAACCTAACAACAATCTAGTTAGACTGGACGAAAAGAAAGTGACTGGCACCAGTGGGGAGAAAATAGTTTGGGGAGGGTCTGTGGTTCAGGGGTAGGGCATCTGCTTTGCATATAGAAGGACCTAGATTCAGTCCTCAGCATCTCCAGTTAAAAGACTCATGCAATAGTAAGGTAAGGTAAAAGACCTCTGTCTGTAACCTTGGAGAGCCACTGCAAGTCAAAATAGACTGTTCTCTTGCAGCTGTCAGAGGCTGTCTGAGGAAAAGTGATGTTTGTCAGGAGATAAACCATGACTGAATGCAAGGTTTAGCCCTTTTGTCCGTGTAGCCCTTTCGGCCATTAAATCAAATCCTCCCACTGCCCATATGCTGCTGTCACATAGTTTAAGCCTATGGCTCAAATATGAAGAAAAAATAGCTTAATGTGAATAATATATAATCTATTTGATTTGCACAAAATCATACACATGCATTAAATGGTTGATGCGAAGATTAATTAATTGAGAGCTTAATTCACGCACGGTGAAAATACTCATCTCATACCATTGAGCAAATTCTTGATAACTGGATGTCTGAGACATTGGTGCTGTGTTCTTATTGGTCCAGACTTTACTGGGGGAAGAGAATACTCCTGCCCATGCAATGCTATTGCCCATGCAGGCCCATTGCAAGCATTCATGGCAAACTGAGTTTTCCCACAATTCTTTAGAGAGGAAGTGGCCATTTCAGACTATGAAAAGAAGTACCTGTAAAATTCTCCCGGGGGGGGGCATTTTTCAAGGTAGAGTCACCAAATTTGCAGCCTAGCTGCAAGGGACTCTCCTTGCATGAACTTCAAAGTTTGGTAAAATTTGGGACAGGGGGTCCAATTTTATGGGGTCCCGAAGGGGTCAACCCCCTTCTCCATAGAGAAACATTGTAAAGCATTGGGAATTCTATCTCCCCCTTTATGCATATTGATTTCAAAGCGCATAATGTTATCTGTTGACTAATTTCTTTCCTCAGCTGCAACTGGGAGAAAATGGGGTAATTGATATTAAATCAATAAGCGGTTATCCTTACAAATTAATTTTAATATATCAACTTCAGGAAGGAACTGGCCAAGCCAGAAAGAAACCATACTTTTTCCTGTGCCTGCACTGGTCCTACTACACTTCCTTTTTCAGTAGCACTAACTAAAATCTGCATTTTGTTTTGTGTTGACACTTTGCTGCACTGTTCTACAAATAGGGGTATACGCACCTTTTTAAAAACTTCCTGACTGCCCTTTAAGATCAACTTCTCTATTGTATTTACATCTAATTTGTCTGCAAGACAGACATTTTTGCTCATGTTTATAGAGGAACAGAAGAAAGTGATTGTGTAGATGGCCGAAATACATTTTATTACTTCTTTCTCCACTAGATAGCTTCCCCCTCTATTTGGACACTCATCTTATGAACCAGCTGCACATTCATTCAGAGAACATAAAAATGTAAGAAAAGAACTGCCTTGTTGAAGCAGATCGATGATACATCTAGTCCAGTGCTTTGTCTCCAACAGTGGTGAACCAGATGCCTCTGAGAAGCTTGCAAAAAGGACATGATAGAGAGAGCCCCTGTTATTTGGCTCCAGCAGTTAGTAGTCCTAGGTATACCGTCGAACAAAAATACTCTGTCTAAAAAGACTGAAATGCTAAAAATGTTGTGAATGACAGATCACCCTGGATTGGAATGTGTATAATATATTTCATTCACCACTACGACTTCTAAGAGCAATGGGTTCCAGCAGTTAATTTAAGCATGGTATGAAGCAGTACATCCAGAAACTACTGCCTGCCAGTGGATTTTATTGTGTGGCTCAGAGTTTCAATATTTGGAGATTCAGAAAATGTCTCTCTGTTAATGCTCTCCAGAGTGTTGGTAATTTTAGAATATTTCCTCCTGTACTCGAAAGTCACAATCTCTGCAGCATTTGCCTAATGCTCTTGGTGATTTAAATTTAATTTTAACCTATGTGTAGTTTCTTGCTTTATAATGTCATTTTAGAAACAGAGCAACCAAAATTATACACATACTGCAAATGAGCATGCCACTGGTTTACAAAGCGGTAGTATGTTATAGGTATGTGGTATAGCTGGGTAGCATGGCATTAAAGGACCAGGGTTCAAATTTCCATTCAACCAGAATGCTGACTTTCTTTGGACCAGCCATTTAGCCGAATCTATCACAGGTTTCTGTGAAGTTAAAAAGAAAAGGAAGAAAAAGCAGAACCATTTGTAATAATATAAACTCCTTAGAGAAAGAGCAGATAGGGGACCTATGAGGACTAAAGGGGGAATCTTTATTCCCAAGCTAATGCCACCTTGCCTCACCTTGCAGCTATTCCAGCTTCTTTCCTGCTTCCATCTTTCCCTCCCTCCCTCCTTCCCTCCCTCCTACCTACCTAACATCCCCCATCTGCTACTGTCCCTCCAGTCCTTCCTTTCCCCTTTGAAGCTTATCCTCTTTCCCTACTTCTTTGCTTCCCTTCCCTCCTCTTTCGCTACAATTTTCTTTCCTTCCTCTTTCACAGCCCCATCGTCCTTTCTGTCTTTCTTGCTTGCCTATTTCTTCTTTCCCCAGCTGTGAAACTGTAAGACCGAGATGTTCCGCTAGGCCTAGGGTTGAGGGCAGCAATGGTTGTGTTATGGCTGGCCTCCCTCCCCCCACCTCTTTTTTAGCTTGTTTCCATCTTATGAATTTTGATCTGGGGGCTGATTGCTCCCTGGACTCTCTGTGGCTTATCAATGGTGCCAATTAGTATAACCCAATTTTAATGACTCTTTTAAATTACTGTATTTTTATATAAGTGATTATAAATTTTACTGATTATTTGAATCTATGTATCTAAAGTTGTCAGCCGCTCTGAGCCCGGCTCTGGCTGGGAAATAGAGCAGGGTACAAATTGAATCAATCAATCAAACAAACAAACAAACAAATGATCCTCCTTGGAGGAAAGAGCAGCCTAATTTATTCCAACATGGTGCAGAATTAAGACATACTCTATTGTATCCTCCACAAGAAATACTTCATGGTTCATGCTTACATTCATATAGAAGCAACCTGAGTCTACAACCACTGAATGAAGCAAGAACATCAACTGCCTACAGTATTCAGACATCCTGCATTCTTCTTTGCTCAGGAAAAACAAAGGATACTTCATATTTCAGTGTAACCCTACAATTGAAACTTTAACCACACCAGCTGCTTGGATATTTTTTCTAACAGTGACTATGATGAGTCACATAGCACCAAATAGACTCTCATCAGGCAGACCCAGGCTAAAGCAGGCCTGAGTGTATCTTTATTGCTGTCTGCTGAATGGCTGCCCAGATCAGACAATAAAAGAGCTTGATGAGCAAACTTCTATTACATGTTTACCCTAGCCTTTCTCCAAGCTGCTCAGCATACATGGCTCTCCAATCCCTGTTTTATCATCACAAATGACTGGTCCAAGGTCACCTAGTAAGCTTCATAGTGAAGAGAAAATCTGAACCTTTCAATCCATCTCTGACTTCTATATCACACTGTCTCAAAGAGATTATTCTTTCTCTTTTTTAATGAATTTGTAGTTTCTAAATAATATGTGACCTGTTCATCTGCTTGGTGACTTGTGCTTAGATGACTTGTGCTCAATATATTTCTGTTAATTATCTGATTGAGCTCTCATATAAGGCTGAAAACAGCACCATAACAATCCCTCTCCCACGCTGATATAACCCCCCAGTCCATTTCCAGCTCTGATGTCCAGCTCATTCAGCTGTCTTCTCATCTTCATATAGCAAAGACGCAAATGGCACCAATTATCTCATTTTCAAGTGGAATATATGTTAACAAGAAAGGGACCACACAGGAGACACAGGATGGGAAATCAGATTCCTTCCCACATTATTTATTTGATTTAAAAAAATTAATGCCCCCTTTCCCAGATCATGGTCCCAAAGGCAATGCACATAAAAACGTTAAAACATTTGAACAATTTAAAAACAGGCTGGGACTAACATACCTTAAAGGCCCCTTCCTCTCATATGAACCCACCCATAAACTTCAGTCATTTTCAGAGGCCCTTCTTCAGTTGCCCCCGCCATCTGAACTTTGAAGTGTGGCAACCCGAGAAAAGGCCTTCTCGGTTGTGGTACAAAAACTTTGGAACTCCCTCTCCAGGGAAATTTGTCGGTCTCTATCTATTTGTGTCTTTTGCCATCAGGTGAAGACTTTTTGTTTCATCTGGCATACCCCCAATAATGGTTACTGACCCTTCTTCTAGTGTTGTTTATGTGGTTTAATTGAACTATTTTATAATTTAAATGTATTGTTTAAGTATCTTAGTGTTTCTTATGTTTCATTTTTTTCACCACCTTGTGATCAGGTGGAAAGGTGGCATAAACATGTCCCAGTTCAGAATCAGATATAATGATGGGTGATTTCTCTGAATCTGGTGGTTAGGCCTTGGCTATAGCCTGTCCATATCTTCACTCAGCAGTATATCTTTTGACTGCTTTCTGTGTGTATTAAGTGCCATCAAGTCGCTTCCGACTCATGGCGACCCTATGAATCAATGTCCTCCAAAATGTCCTGTCTTTGACAGCCTTGCTCAGGTCTTGCAAATTGAGGGCTGTGGCTTCCTTTATTGAGTCAATTCATCTCTTGCTGGGTCTTCCTCTTTTCCTGCTGCCATCAACTTTTCCTAGCATGACCATCTTTTCTAGTGACTCTTGTCTTCTCATAATATGACCAAAATACTATAGCCTCAGTTTAGTCTGCTTTAGTTTAGACTGCTTTCTAGGGTATGTTTAAAGAACTTATATATAAAATCTCCCTCCCTCTCAAGAATCTTGGGAATTACACTTTTGTGGAGGTGCTGAGAATTCACCATTCACAGAGTAAAGTATTTAGTGACTCTCTATAGCTTATTTAGTTCCCAATGTGAAGTGCTAACCAATGTGCTACTGCACAGCTACTTTACTATGCAAAGTGCTGACCGAGTTATTTATTATTATTTAAAACATTTCTAAGCTGCTTCTTCATAAGATCGTCCAACATTCAATTAAAACACTAGTACTAGAACATTAACAGTGCAATCCTAAGAGTATTTTCCTGGGGGTAAGCCCCATTGAACAGACCTGAGTAGGATTCTGAGTAGATCTGCTTAGGAATGCTCTCTCAAACTATTACATTAAAATAAGCATAATCCCAGTCTAAGATGAAAAAAGTAAAAAAAGAAGTAAAACGTTCTTTATTAATAGCAGCAGCCATAATGTAAAACATTATGAACAGTAAACAGTTTTAAAACAGATCACAGATACTCTGTTTTCCACTGCTACAGATTTATGAAAAACACTATGCAAGGCACAATATAAACTTCATAGGGTTGCCAGGTCCCTCTTTACCACTGACAGGAGGTTTTTGGGGCAGAGCCTGAGGAGGATGGGGTTTGGGGAGGGACTTCAATGCCATAGAGTCCAGTGGTCAAAGCGGCCATTTTCTCCAGGTGAACTGACCTCTATTAGCTGGAGATCAATTGTAATTGCAGGAGATCTCCATCTAGTACCTGGAGGTTCAATACAAATTACAACAATAGGCTCAATACTAATCAAACAGTATCAAGTGTATTCAAAGCAACAATCTTTAGACAAGGACTATACACATAAACAATGGTGCTGAACAACAAAAGTGTACTATATACAATATTTACAACAAATAGTCACCACCAGATACATCCATCAAGCTATTCAGCTTACTGATACTTATAGTGTCCGTAGACTCAAAATAAAGCACCCGGCTTCATCTGTTTCTTGAAATTCCCTTAAAAGGGTAATGCCAAATGTCCAGTGGGGACCACAACTGAATCCAAATTGTTCAGAACTGGATCAGGGGGACGAATGCAGATCCATGGTATTCATTGTGTTTCACCTAAGGCTTCATCAGCCTCAATTAGTTTCTCAAGTAGCCTAGTTTACATCAGTCAAGCCTTGGAAAACCAACTTAGCTCTTCTGAGCATGTGCTTCTGAATATTGACTGACCCTTTTAAGGGAATTTCAAGAAACAGATGAAGCCGGGTGCTTTATTTTGAGTCTACGGACACTATTAGTATCAGTAAGCTGAATAGCTTGATGGATGAATCTGGTGGTGACTATTTGTTGTAAATATTGTATATAGTACACTTTTGTTGTTCAGCACCATTGTTTATGTGTATAGTCCTTGTCTGTGGATTGTTGCTTTGAATACACTTGATACTGTTTGATTAGTATTGAGCCTATTGTTGTAATTTGTATTGAACTATCTCAGCACAACTAGGAGTAATTTTGTTTTTGGTAGTACCTGGAGGTTGGCAACCCTAATCTTTGAGATTAGTCAGTTTGGATCTTCTGGATGTTATCCAGAAAAAAGACAAAAAGCGGAACCCCAAAAGCCTGGTTCTGGCTATGAATTTCCAGCTTCCTCAGAAGCATCACTTAGTAGTTTGAGCCCATTATCATTAAACCAAAGCCAGTATTTCAGAGAAATGGAAGGTTTCGCTCAAGCCCTTTGTCAACCAAAATGTAGCAGAATGTATTTGAAACCATTTTTGTTACATATAATTTTATAGCTAGTAGTAAATTGTGTACTCTTTTTAGCAGCTGCACTGCTTTAGCCCTTTGGGTATTACCTGTAGCCTCATAATAGGAGCGGAGACCATTTATTTTACAGATGAAAACTGTCCACATAGAAATGGGCCTCTGTATTAATGGAAGTAATTTTTAAAATATGTGTCAGAGATATTCAGCCATGTAGTTCAGAATCTTAAAATAGTAACTACTGGTGTAAAACAGCAACAGGAGCTGTTTTATGGCTGGTAGATGAAAACATGCCCAGTTTAGATATGGTAGAAGCTGAGAATGGTTATTTCGTTTTCATGCTTATCATGATATACACCAGTCAGGGTTATACTACTGGCTCATTGTAAGAGGCAGAAAAAGAGTATATTATTTCCAAGAATCTACATAATACAAGCTTTTATGTGTGAACTGGGTTTTAGCATTTATATAGTTGTTTCAGTGTTCAAAGTTCTTTGGCACATTATCTTCTGGTAATCCTGTAAGTTTGACCAGTATTTTTGACGCTATATCATAGGGGTGTGGGAGACAGAAGAAAGAGACCATTTCCACACAGGTTATTTGTCACTGGGTTGATGCTGTTGGGAAATAGGGCTTTTCCTCTCTGCTTTCTAACAGCATTGTGTTGCAGTCATTCATCTTCCAGGTAGGGTTGCCAACCTCCAGGTACTAGCTGGAGATCTCCTGCTAATACAATTGATCTCCAGCCAATAGAGATCAATTAGTAGTGAAGAGTGACCTGGCAACCCTATCTATATTGTAAGGAAAAAATTCGGCCGAATAAAGCCATTAAAAACACATTCGCGCCTTTCTGCGGCTCCGGGGGGGGGCATTTTTGGAGGTACAGGTCCCAAACTTTCAGTGTACCTTCAGGGGACCCTTCTTGCAAGAACCCCCAAGTTTTGTGAAGATTGGGTCAGGGGGTCCTGAGTTATGGGGCCCGGAAGGGGTCCCCCCATGATCAGCCCATTGGAAAAAATAGAAATAAATAGACCGTTTGGACTCGGAGTTTGCAAAACCATGCAAAGCAACATGTGACGCGACTTTGGGAGTTTGCAAACCATGGAAAGGGACAGAGGCGCACTAGCTATGCATAAGGAGCAGGTGAGGGTGGAATTTCCTCTTTTGCATCGGACTCGGGAGTCGGGACTCGGGAGTCTCGGGACCGGGCAAATGCATTGTTTAAGTCACAATTTGAAAACCAGTTTTGAGCGAGCATCAATCTTATGAATGAGGGAAAACCTGAGGACACACAACTGAAGCCCCCCCCCTCAAACCAGGGAGAGAGAGAGACGCGAGCGGGCACACACACCTCCAGGCAGAATGGCCGAAACCCCCCCTCTCAATCCAGTATGGCTCAGCCCCAAACGGGAAAAAAACCAAGGAGGAGGAGGCGCAGCCCGGGTGCCGAACGGAGAGAGACTCGCTAGCCACTGCACAGACTCAACTTTACACTTTACAACTTTAAAAGCAGAACACACACTCTTGCAGAGGCGAGCGGGCACCCCTCAGCAGAAAGGCAGAAAGCCCCCTTTGGCTTCCCCCCACCCACAGAAACTGCTCCCACACACACACACACAGACTCTGCTTTCACACACACACACACACACACACACACAGGAGAAAAGGTATAGAGAAAAAACCTCAAAATCAAACTGTGTGAATGTCTTCCAGCAGGAGCACGGAGGAGAAGTAAATCTTTTGGCACACACCCCTCGGCAGAACGGGGGAAAGCCCCCTTTGGCTTCCCCCCCACCCACAGAAACTGCTCCCCCCCACACACAGAGACTCTGCTTCCCCCCCCCCACACACACACAGGAAAAAAATTATAAAGAAAAGCCCCAAAATGGGTCTTACTGTGGATGTCTTCTGACTTTTCTGTTCCATCAGGAGCAGGGACTGAGAGTCAGGAGGACTCAGGACTCAGGAGTAATCCAATACGATTCCATTTATGCACAGGAGATTTTGCCTTGGATTTGCCGCTCTCTAGATGCACAGGATCGCAGTGGGTGGATGGGGGGAACCGCATAACTTGGGACCCCCTACCCCAATCGTCACCAAACTTGGGGGTTCTTGCAAGAAGGGTCCCCTGAAGGTACACTGACATTTTGGGACTTCTTCCTCCAAAAATGCCCCTCCTGGAGCCGTGGAAAGGCACGAATGTGTTCTTATTCACTTTATTCAAATGGGCAATTTTGGAGGGACCCCTTCTGGGCCCCATAACGTCGGACTCTCTGACCCAATCTTCACAAAACTTGGGGATTCTTGCAAGAAGGGTCCCCTGAAGCTACACTGAAATTTTGAGACCTCTACCTTCAAAAATGCCCCCCCCCGGAGCTGTGGAAAGCCGCGAATATACACACGCACCCCCCCACACACGAGGATCTCTCTCACAAACAGACACTTTCTCTTTCTCTCCCCGGGCCATGGAGCAGCTGGGCTCATGCACTCAACCGCGACTGATTGGCCAGAAGAAGACTCAGCTTGGCCACCGATTGGCCCCAGAAGTCTTACTAACTTACTAAGAATGCTTACTAACTGATGGTTATGCTGCTAATTCGGAGCCCCCAAATTTGCTGAATTTATTCGGCGATCGCCCCAAACTCACCAAATTTGTCTCGTCATTTTCTTGTCTTTTTTTGAATTCGGTTCCATCAGAACTGAAAACCACCGAATCGGGGGTAATTTGGCTGTTTTTCGGTTCGGGATGAACCAAATCAACAGCCCTAGTGCTGGACTTAGTGAACCACTGGTCTCATCCAGCAGGGCTCTTACGTTTTTATCAGTTGTTGAGGAAAAATTGTTACATTTCAAATGAATCACAAGATTCAGAGAACAGGGTGTCGTATTTGTGTGGGAAGGAAAGCCGTCCTCCATTCAAAGGATGCAATTCTAACCCAACAAAGCTTTGCAAAGATTTTGTGAGACAATGTAATATCAATATATTCTTCCGCTACAACGAGACTGCAAATTGAAGTCAAGTGTCATAATGGCTATAAAAGTACTCTGAAAAAGATATTGTGCACACCACATTCAGCTCAATGTTATGAGTATGCAGTGCCATGACAACGGTACAAGTATTAGAAACATGTAATAAAAAATACAGATCTTGTCCTTCACCTGCTTGACTTTTTTTTTTGTCAAAATCCAAGGTATATAAGTAAGAACTGACAATAAAATACATATAATATCCCCATTACCAACACTATTTTTTTTGGCTCACTGGAACTCTGAAGAGGACCACTATAGGGCATCAGCTAGATTCAAGTCCAGTAGCACCATAGAGATCAACAAGATTTTTGGAGTATAAACTTTCAAGAGTTAGTGCTCCCTTCATCACATAACAGGTAACACTCATGCTTAAACAAGCCCATATATTCAAGTTAAGTCTCTCTTAAAACTTTTCTTTAGAAGCAAAAAAAATTATCAGGAATATAATGATCATAGGAAATCTGTGGTTAAACCTACAACCTAAGTATGTGAAGGACCATCACCTTTCCCTGTATAGTTCAACTTGCCTGGTAAGGTCTTTAGCACAAGGTCTCTCCTTCCACACAAGTAGCTAGACATGGGGACTTCTGGGTGATAATGCCCAGCCTTTGGAATGCCCTCTTCCTTGAAACTTGCCTGGTGCTATGATTGCCAGGCCACAGCCTGGAATCCCCGGGAGGATTTGAGGGGTAGAGACAGGTGCACCAGCACCACAATGGCACACAACATCACTTCCAGTAAAAATTAGAAATGATCTCAGGAAGTCGGGGGGGGGGGTGTTCTGGGATTCTCAAAAACTCTATGGTTAAACCACAGAGTTTTGGCAAATTCTAGAGCATCCCCCTTTATATCATGATGTCATTTCTGGTTTTCGCTGGGTGCTAGGCCAAAATGTTTTTGTTCACTCAAGCTTTCAACTGAATTTTATTTTCTTGCCTTGTTCTTCTCTGACTTTTATACAGAGACTTTTGCTGATTGCTGTTTTGATGAATTGTTTTAATATATTGGGCAATTTTAATTTTTTTTATATTACATTGTCTGTTATTGTATTATGTCATTAACTGCCTTAGCCTGATTCTGGAAAGTGTGGAAATGAATCTTTAAAACAACTCAGTCGTAAGAAGGTATATAATTGAAACATTCAGTTGTGAATAAGGGTGTGCAAAAAAAAGGGAGGTAGGATTCAGATTTGGGTGTATTGAACTCAAAACATTTTGAGATTCCTTAATATTCCCATATCCCCATAGCGGTATGGTTTTTTTCCATGAGGTTTTTGGGAATATGATTTTTTTTTTACTCAATTATAGCCTATGGGGAAACTTTTCAGAACTCTGGGAAGCTGTATTTTAGGACAGAGGCTCCAAATTTTCAGCATAGCTTCTGGTGACACTTCTTAGAAGAACTCACAGGTTTGGTAAAGATTGGGTTAGGGGGTCCAATTTTATGGGCCTCCAAAGAGGGTGGCCCCATCCATTCTCCATTGTTTCTAATGGAGGAGAAATGGGGTGCCATAAATCTGACACACACACCCGGCCCAATCTTTACCATACTTGGGGGTTCTTCTAAGGAGAGTCTCCAGCATCAATGGTGGGAATTTGGTGCCTCAAAAAACAGCCCCTTGCAGAGCTCCAGAAAGATTCCCCATAGGCTATAATGAAGCAGAAGGGAGGGGGAATTTATACTTTAAAGTGCAATAGAGTTTGGTGTGAATGTGCCAAAGTGGGGGGGGGGGTCTTTTTAAAAGGGGTTTCTTCCCTTTCTAATGCTGTAGCCGGCAATCTGAAAACAATCCTGGAAAAAAAGCCATTTTCCCCCAGCTATTTTTGGATAGGGATTACTGGCTACAGTTTAAAATGCCATTTTTTTCCCTAGTTTGGCTGTACTGAATGCACATCGAGCTGTGCAGCCTTTCACATGAAATGAGAACAATGGGAAACAATTAAAATGAAAATGTAGTGTATTTAACATATTTTTTAAAAAAGTCATAGCGAGCATGTGAGTTGCCAATCATAATAAGTAGCAATAGCCACTATTTTCAATGAGCATGAAAAAGACAAAAAAGATGAGTAGATCCAAAGCTATTGGCATATCTGAATGTGTCTGCTACTTCTTGTACGTTATCAGAGAAAAGACAATTTTTTCAAACTTCACTCTGACTTTTTATATTTTTTAATTTTATTTTTATATTAAGCTACTTTTGCATGACCTCACATGAAGATACTGGAGTAAAGGCTATGAATATGAAATTTAAAATCTCAGGGGTAATTGATTCTTGGCACACCCTTGTCCAAACAGTGGCATACAACGCCCTTTGTTCAGCATGGCAGTTCTACCACAAAAGTAGGGGTGTAGTGAAGCCAGGACCAAACAGTTCTTTTTTCACACCCTCTTGTGACTCTATTTTACTTTTGCTTTTAGCAGGTTGGCCTCATAGGTAAATGTGGGGTAAACTCTCCAGTTTTGTGAGTCAATGATAAAAGATTATATTTCCTGAGCTAATCCCATGGGCTCTTTAATAATTTTGGAAGGCAACTGGGCTTTTGTATGTCCAGTATAGAATCTGAAATTTGACTTCCTAAAATTTCTGATGGACTATTATTTATAGCATTGAGTGCATGTTGCCCAAATCCACATGTGAGTCATAATTTCTTTAAGACCAAAGAGCTATGCAATGCAGTTTTGATACTATCATAATTATAGAAGAAAAACATGCCTATGTTTATAGCATCCGTCACAATTAGAGTGTATATTTCCATTCATTTACTTGACAGGATAACAAGTGACCTTCTAGGTTCTTTGAGCAGTGCAACCAATATTTTAATACCGGAATCAGTTTTGATTAGAATTCCCTCTTTAAATAAAATTCATGTCATGTTCCCTTAGACCCTGACAGTGTCAAGATGACAATTTTTATAATGTGATTCAGAAGATATTTTCTCTGTCACATCCCATTTGGCAACATAAGTAACCCATAAATCCTCCCAAGGGAATGACTGATCCCCTGCAAAGCCTAAAGGGTGTGCAGTTGATAAGGGTGACAGTTTTGTTCACTGAAGTCAGAAGAAAACTAGACAAAGACTAAGCATGTCTAAAAAATACTGAGTTTAGCAAAGGAAAAATGTATACATAAAATGAACAATAAAATTATCAAAATGTCTTGTTTTCTATTTGCAGTTCTTAAGCAAAATATTGAATATATGTTATATGTTATGTATATGATATGTATATGATATATGTTATATGTTAGATTAGTTCTATGACACCTTACTTATACCTACATCGAAGGGAGCTTACAATCATATTTATTATTTATTTCTTCAGTTTCAATCTTAAAACAAATTAAAATACAAAACCCATAAAATAAAGCAAATAGGGTAAGGATAGGGATGGGTTAATCTTTTATTTAAAACAAACACATCCTCTAGAAATTGCTGAACTGTAACCATAAGAGTAAACAATTAGTTTCCTAGATACAAATTTACATTTATGCCCCAAATTTACATTTTGTTCACCTGTTTTCATGTGTTCTAACTGTTTCCATAACAACCCTCTGGTCTCAAACTACAAATACATATACCATTGCCAGACAACACAGAGTATGTAAAGATATTCCTGATGAACTTGCTGACATACACCATTTCATTCTGTGTAATTTGCAGCTGCCAAGTCATGGCCTCCATCTTAGAGATGTCCACATTACTCAATTTTTAAGAGTTCTACTATTGCCTGTTGTTTCTGCATGGAATCAGATCTGAATCTACTGTAACCATTTGCCAGGGTTTGCAAAACATTGCTCTTTGTTACATCTATTTCACCAGTCTGCTCAGGAAGTCAACAACTGTAGTCAAATTGCGGAGGCAGGACATTTAAAGAGCTTGATGCTAGCTAGAGAATCAGTTCATTCAATTTCACTAAAGTCAGCCATTTTCCTATGGCAGGTTACATAGTGTCGCTGAACTGAAGCCTACTACCATTGTCCAGAGGTGGCACCCCTGAACTTACCACTGGGTTGGAGGCTGCCCACTCAGTGGAGCTATCCAGCAACATGCCAAGCTCTCAGCCAGGCCCAAAGAATCCTGTAGATGTGGCAACAGCAAAGAGGCAAGATGGGACCAGGGAGGACAGATACAGGGACAGGGAAGACAGATCCAAAGAGAGCTTCTGGTGGGGTGAAAAAGGGCATTGGCAGTCCCAGCCTCACTAGACTTGAGCAGGCTGGAAGCTCCTTTAGAGGAGGCTGGGGGTGGTGGTCTTGGTGGAACAGAATGTGCCCAGACCCCGGGCAAAGCCCCATTGGCTCTGGCTCCTGACAGTCTACAGGGCCTAGCCCTTGGACTAGAGGTAGAAGAAGAGGCCAGAGGTGCCCCTCCCCCAGGGAACCCTTCAAAAAGTGGGACCAGAAAAGGCCAAGGAGGAAGTCCCAGGCCACTACCCAGGCTACACGGAAGAGGACTGGGACAGGCAGAAAAGAAGGAACACAGTGTGAGCAATCTCCCCTCCTCCTGGTAACAGGACCTCTCAAGTTCTACCAGGTGGAAAGGGCAAAACTGGAGGGTGCTACATCCCCAGACTCTGTCTCTATGACAAAAGGCTTGGACAACCATGTATATAACACACTTTTATATTTCATATGAATTTATTTAGAATAACTAAAAATTAATATTTACAAATATTAAAAAGGAATAGAATCTGCACTGTTAACTCACAAATGCATATTGAAGGGTTTTGGACAAGTCAATCTTTTAACTGTTTTGGCTTTGCGTGTGTGAAGATGCCTTAAATTCATCCCAAAAGTGCATCCCTCAACCTCCTTTTCCTACTAAAAATATTTGTCACTGCCATATTCTCTTCCTCCATATAGGCTGAAAGTGCCTTATTTTCAATTGTCTGACACTCTTGGAAATTCTGTTCCCTTCCATTCTGTACATTTCAAATAAATTACCAATGAGTTCTATCTCTATAACCTTGTTTCTGTGGCTCTCAGATCATACTGTCACCACTTTGGTCAACTGTCTTCTCTAATTCTCATCCTCTTTGCTGCTATTTGGTTAGGCTGTGGGAAGGGTGAAACAAAGCCTTGTTCTTTGAATTGAAATTTCCTGTTGTCTAATTTTAACAAATGGAAAATTCAGTACAAGTGGGGATTTTCAAGATACCTCGCGTAGTACTCCCTAGGTATAGTTGAAGGATATGCAGTTAAGTTTCAGGATGAGGGGAGGTGCTACAGCTCAGTGGTTCAGTCTGTTATCTCCTGGAAAAGAATCTCAGCAGCTACTGGGAAAGATCTTTCTCTGCATGAGATCCTGGAGAATGCCTGTTGGTCAAAGTAGACAACAGATAGCTCCATCATCCAAGACAGTATAAGGCATCCTAATGTATGCCTGTAGCAACAAATACTCAAGGGTTTAGAACTGATTATTTGTTTGTTACACATATATCCTGCTTTTCTGCCATTGTGCAGCTCAAGGCAGCTTACACAATATTTCAAGGAGGCCACCTGCATAGTTTCAGCAAGGTTGCAGTATCGTGCATCATTTCACCAGATTCTGAGAATTTTCGAGTCTTCTGTCCTTTTCCAGAAGAAGGCTAAAAAACAGTCACATTCCCAGAGAGTCACATTCCCATGAGTTTTAAAGTAACCTAAATTCTCTACCTGATTCAACTCTTCCTTGAGCCTTCCCCCCACCCCCCGCACATTGATAATGTCTACCCCAGTTATGACAAGAAGCCCACAAGGTTCTTTAGAAATTGGGTTTTTGTTGTTGTTTGATTGTGTCTGCAAAAACAGGAGAGGTTTTAAGCATTTGGCAGGCTATATGGTGCCTTCAGAAGGATGGCTCACCAACTAACTGTTTATCCTTTCTGAAGCTGTTCCATGAAGCCTTGTGCATTACCTGGAAATGGGGATTGAATATGCAGGTATCCATGTATACTTCTTTAAACCTCTCTTGGGCACCTGTGTGTTTGGGGGCAATCTCTAAGAAACACAAGAGACCAAAGGAGAGAGACTTTTAATTAACTAAATCAATCTTTATAAGCGACAGCAACAAATCTATCAGGCAAGAAGGAGGGACAAATTTCAAAATGTAATCCAGAGAGATCTAAAGGCACTTGAGATGTTTTTAAAATGCAGTGCAAAATAATTAAACAATTCCTAATGGAAACATTTATGTTATTTAGATTTGTCAACCCACTGCTAGTCCATGGAGAACCCAACTATGAGTGTCCCAATGGAAAAACAGGAAAAAAAAGAGGGTTGGGAGGGGTTGTTTCCAATATGCTGAAGAAGAAAACAGGCTGGCCAGGGGGGTGGGACAAGGTTGAGCTCAGAGCAGAAGGGGGAGTAGAATGGACAGTGTAAGTGGGAAGAGGCCAGCAGAGCCATGGGACTAGGGTGGAAGGAATGGGAAGGAACAGGAAGACAGACTAACAGGTTGAACTATCACACTTTTTAAAATTTCCCTAATGGGGACCCAAAGCGGCTTACATCATTCTGCGGTCTTTTGTTTTATCCTCACAACAACCCTTTGAGGTAGTATTGTCGAAGGCTTTCACGGTCAGAGTTCATTGGTTCTTGTAGGTTATCTGGGCTGTGTGACCGTGGTCTTGGTATTTTCTTTCCTGATGTTTCGCCAGCAGCTGTGGCAGGCATCTTCAGAGGAGTAACACTGAAGGGGAGTGTCTCTCAGTGTCAAGTGTGTAGGAAGAGTAATATATAGTCAGCAGGGGGTTGGGGGCTGGCGAAACATCAGGAAAGAAAATACCAAGACCACGGTCACACAGCCCGGATAACCTACAAGAACCTTTGAGGTAGGTTAGGCTGAGAGTGTGTGACTGGCCCAAGGTCACCCAGTGAGCTTCCAGGGCACAGTGGGGATGCAAACCTGGTTCTCCCAGATTCCAGTCTAATACTCTAACCACTATACAACGCTGGCTTTCATCCAAGATGGAGTCTATCTACACCTTTGGCAGCAGGAACTCAGGGTTTCTGGGAGTAACAACTGCATACATTCCTGTCTATCACAATCCTTAGCACATTCTAGGGATCATCATTAGCCTTTACCTAATGTTCATACGGTGTATAAATCCACTCTCCCCCCTCCCCCAGCACTGCCTCAGACATCATCATCAACAGTATTACTTATTTTGTTTCTTTGGCTTGAAACCAATTCTCACTTCCTGCCAAGTGCCACAGATACTACAAAATCCTTGTCTTGCCACTGTATTTTTGCTACTTGATATAGACAGCAGAGTATGCTTTGGAAGGCTTTCTATAAATAGAACAGAGATGCTGTAATAGCCTAGTGATTTTGCCAGACAACTTCTCTCTGCTGATTGGAACCCTAAGAGACTTTTTTACCTCCTCCTGTACTAGAACAATCCAAATTATGTATTTGTGTAACAGCCTGATATTCAGAACAATGATGTGCTTGCTTGTTTACCTTTTGTGCTTCAAAAAGCCTTTCTGTTGAAGACACAATCTAAAATGTACTTAATTTATTATTTTTCTTTTAAACACATTGATTCATCTGCCACTTTTTTTTAACCTGCCCCTCCTCAGGGAATTCAGATCAACTTATACATTTCTTCCTTCTTCTGCCTTCTTCTCACCACAACCCTGTGAAGGAGCTTAGGCTGAAAAGAGTCTTGTCCCAAGGTCATATAGTGAACTTTCTGGCTAAGTAGGGATTTGAACTTGGCACTCATCTGCCCAACATTCTAACCACTGTATCACGCTAGCTCTAATATATGGACCCTGAATCATCAAAGCTTCTCAAGGCAAGTTTCCTTTGGAGGAGAGAGCACTGGAGACTTATAACATCCTTGTAATTATCTGAGTATTATGGCACACTAAAATGCAGAAGTAAATATCAGATACACAATTTTTGCAAATAAGGCATTAAAACTGATCTTTCCCTTTTTTACAATATCGCTTTTGTCTCAAGTCAAACAGCTCATAGGATCAAACTGAGTATTTGTTTGCAATTTAAGATAAGCAGTATTTTGAACATTGCTCTTTCTTTGCAATAATGTGTGTGAGTGTAAAGTGCCGTCAAGTCGCAGCCGACTTATGGCGACCCCTTTTTGGGGTTTTCATGGCAAGAGACTAACAGAGGTGATTTGCCAGTGCCTTCCTCTGCACTGCAACCCTGGTATTCCTTGGTGGTCTCCCATCTAAATACTAACCAGTGATGACCTGTGCGATAATAGCAGGTAGCATATTAAATGCCAATTTTGTAGGTCTCTGAGAAGTCCTAATGGTAAGCACATTTTAAGCACGTTCTCCTTTGGCACACATTATCCTCTCCAGAAATACTGCCTTAAAAATAAAGCACCTCTTACAAAAACCAAGTAATCAGAGAGACATCCTGTATCTGTTACCTCTCAGGCCGACATGTAGACACAGCAGATGGCAAACTCCTGGATGGAGAGAAGAGGCCGGCTACTGTTGCCAAAATGCCATGCGGACCCACTTGTGGTCAAATATCTCAGCAACAACTCACTCCATTACTGCCTGATTGCCTGGGTAGTATATCTAGGTAGGGAGCTTCATAGACCTTTTCCCTACCATGTACCCATTCTTCCATTTCCACTGCTTAGAGCTTTTCTGTACCTCTGAGGTTGCTGGACTAGCTTCACTCAAGCTTATTGTGAAGTCTCAGTTTAGGGACGTATCATTTTCTGCACAATGCCCTGATACATGGGTAATAGGTGTGGGAAGTTAATAAGGAACACTTACCCATTTCTTTTTAAAGAAACAATTTATTATGAAACAAAATATAAAAGATTCAAACCTAGATTGCTATTAAAAACTGTTTTCACAATATATTCAAGTGGATTGTTTCACTCATTAGCATATATATGCTTCTTCATACGTACTTTTCAAGTTGTCTAGATTAAATGTATCAGAGATCTCAATATTCTCCTGATTTGTCGAGTGCTATCTAAGTAGGCCTTGACCTGGATGGCCCAGGCTAGCCTAATCTCATCAGATCTCAGAAGATAAGCAGGCTAGTACTTGGGTGGGAGACCTCAAAGAAATACCAGGTTAGCTATGCAGAGGATGGCAATGGCAAATTGCCTCTGTTAGTCTCTTGCCTTAAAAACCCTACTGGGTTGCCATAAGTAGGCTGCAACTTGATGGTACGTTACACACACACACACACACACATCTTTTAACAGGAAAAACACTTCTCTATCTAATTTTCTAGCCTTAATAACTCTACTTGTTTCAGTCCTAGCTAGTTCACTCTTTCTCTGTCATTTCTCCCACTGACTTTCTCAAATGTCAATCTTTAACTGTCACACTCAATTTGTCTTCTGCTTCCCCAGGTTTCTAAAAGTGGTTTCCCTAGCTTCATGCAGGGCTATTCCTTTAACTAATGACATTCCAGGACTTTTTTGACCAATAAGCTCCTGTTTTACAGTTTCAAGTTACAGAACTCTAAATATATGCACTGAAAAGTCAAGGCAATTTATTTAAATGCCAACGAAGTATTGTGTGACAAAGCTATTTCATTACACTTATTATCCCCAAATCCTGAAAATAATTGTAGTCTAACAGTGCATTTCTGAAGGGGGGAGGGAGACTGTTCTTAGGGCCAGTGTGACCCCTACACCAGTGACCTTGCCATTTGCACCATGCAAACTGGCACGGACACTGGCGTAGTGCCCCCCTGGACAGTGACTGCAGCATGGGGTTCAGGCACCGGCAGGGACTCCCGCCAGAATTTTCCTGGTGCAAGTTCCTAGGGGCATTCTGGGGGGCAGAGCTGCTAGGCAGCTTCCAAGCCCCTTTCACCCTGGGAATGCCTCCAGGGATGGTAGCGGTTCTGCGCCACCTTTTTTATGTGGCACAGGCCTGCTTTCCCCTCTGAGGAGTTTCTCAGCCTCTGAGTAGCTTCTCAGCTGTGCTGTCCTGGCCGCCATGGTTCCCCCCCTTCACCGCTTCAGGAATCCACTGTAAGGACTGTATGTTTATTTTTAATTTTCCTAAACATGAAAAGAGATTACAAATTATTAGAAAACATATAAATAAAGAATCTCCAGATCGTGAAATGATAAGGCTTTGGCATGCATGATTGCCTCAAGGCACTGAAGAATATCCCTTGTGGAAGTAACTTGAACATGGAGTCCACCAGAACAAGAAGGTTTTTTTGGGTGTGTGTCAGGGAAGCAAATTTATGTTTTATTTCACCTGCTTTTGATTTGGTTATTTTAATATGTAGTTTTATATTGTAAAACACCCACAGCAAATGGGATGGATTCAGTGGTATAGAATCAATGAACAAAATCAATGAAATTGAGTAGTTAGAATCTGACCTTATTTAATGTGTTAAAGGGGGAGAATTTCTCATTGATAAGGTACTACATTGAGCTTTTTCCTTAGCAGTTAACACAAATTGAATCTAGGAATAAATAGAAAGAATATCACTTTGAACATTGTAATGAAGTAATTAAAAATCCCATGCCGTTTTGCAATTTACAATGTTATTTTTGTATGCAAAGTGAGTAAGTAAATTAACTAGGTAAAGGTATCTGTGGCATTCAGAATCCTCACTTATGCCTAATTGCAGGTAGGAATGGCACATTTGTTTATTTATTATCCTACTTTTCAGTCAAAATTAGCTTCCAAAGCAGTTCACAGGGAGGAAAAGCCAAGGAAAACGCCATTAAAATTCAATACAAATGTAGAGGATTCTTAAGTAGCCCCGTGGCACAGAGTGTTAAACTGCAGTACTGCAGTCAAAAGCTCTGCTCACGACCTGAGTTCGATCCTGACGTAAGTCGGTTTCAGGTAGCCGGCTCAAGGTTGACTCAGCCTTCATCCTTCCAAGGTTGGTGAAATGAGTACCCAGCTTGCTGGGGGTAAAGGGAAGATGACTGGGGAATGCAATGGCAAACCACCCCGCAAACAAAGTCTGCCTTGGAAACGTTGGGATGTGACGTCACCCCATGGGTCAGAAATGACCCAGTGCTTGCACAGGGGACCTTTACCTTTTTAGAGTATTCTTTGCTGAGATGAATCTAGACATGGTGGAAGTGCCCCTGCATGCTTTCTAACCATTGAACACATTAAGTTTCCTTATACTGAAGCAGACTATTGGTCCATCATGGTCAATATTGTCTCCTCTGATTGGCAATGGCTTTCCAGGGTTTCCGGTAGAGGTTATTCCCATCACCTGCTACATGATGCTTTTTTAAACTGGAGATGCCAGGGACTGAACTTGGGACCTTCTGTTTGACAAGCAGGTGTTTTACCACAAAAACAAACCCTCCCCACATTTTCTCTTACAGTTTCATTTATTGCAGTTGAAAGGTGTGAATGGAGATGAGTTACCTGGAGGGGAACCAGGGTAAGAGAGAAAACCTTAACAATAAAGATATAATAAAAGCATGAAAATAATTAAAGGTATCATTTGTTTCTTCTAAAAAATGCTATTCTTTTTGTGACAGCATTTAGCTTTCCCCCCAAGTTGGAATGCTTGCTTTACCTGTCTCCATCTTTCAGTACCATAAATAGGCTTCTTCCATTGCTGCCCACACATACATCTAAGGAGAATTGCCATCAGGATTTACGATTTGCTATTTTCCCCCCTTCACATTTCTTTTTCCCTTTAGTTGTAACATTTTAGAATTACATGAAAACCTTTATTCTTATTTGCAATAAGAAGAACTAGAAATGCTGGTATTGCATTGCCTGCAATTCCCATGAACACCATATGTTCAGCACTGAAAAGGAAGCCCTTTTAATATCCTCCCCAAACCCACAGGAGTATGTAGAGTGGCATATACCATCATGCTTAGTGGCAGCAAAGCTTTGAACAGCATCTCTCTGTGCCCTTGGGGGCAATCTGCCTTAACCTAGCACAACTTGCTTCCCAACACAGCAAATGCTGATTCACACAAGCTGCTTGTATTTTTTGCAAACTGACTCCAGCAGCAATAAATTTGGAGCCACTATTTGAAGTATTTATGCTCTTTCCCTATCATGGTTTATTACAAGAACATGTAAAAGTGCACCATATCAAATTCCTCACTTTCTTGAAGATTACCTTGAAGGAATCAGCTATTTTCTGTGATTTTAGAAAGGAGGAGAGTAATATGGTTTGGTTTTGGTGCCATAATGAAAACAGTCATTTGTAATGCATGATGATAGGGGGAAAAATACTCCTCTCCTCTTCACTTGTCATATAGATCTCTTACAAGTGAGGACCTGCAAGAAATTTGCGGGAGCAGCTTATCCCATTCCCACCACCTTTGCCTGCCCCCCTACTTCTCTCAGTCTCTTACTCTTTCTCCCTTCTACCACCCCTTTACTTCTTACTCTTACTCCCTCCTGCCACCCCTTTACAACAGCAGTGGCCGTGGCACTCTCAGTTCCTCACCTGCTTCTTTCCCCACAGAACAATAGTGGTGGCAGCAGCTCTCCCAGAATCACAACAGATCTCCGAACTACAGAGATCAGTTCTCCTTAGGGTTGTCAGCTCCAGGCTGGGAAATTCCTGGATATTTGAGGGTGCAGCCTAGGGAGGGTGAGGTTTGGGGAGGGTATAATTCCATAGACTCCATGCTCCAAAGCAGCCATTTTCTCCAGGGGAACTAATCTCTGTTATCTGGAGATCATTTCTAATTCTGGGTGACCTCCAGCCCTCACCTGGAGGTTGGCAACTGTAGTTCCCCTGGAGGAAATGGCTGTTTCAGAGGGTGGGGTCTATGACATTATACCCTTCTGAGGTCCTTCCCCTCCTCAAACTGCAGCTTCCCCAGGTTACACCCTTCAAATCTCTCAGCCTTTGGTACCTCACAAGGTGTCTGTTGTGGGGAGGGGAAGGGAAGGTGGTTGTAAGTCGCTTTGAGACTCCTTTCAGTAGACAAAAGTGGGGTATAAGAACCAACTCTTCTCTTTGAGATAGGTTCCTAGAGCTGATGGGTCAGAGTGTGAAGGGGCCACTACAGTGTAGGGGTCTCCCTGACTTTGCTGCTGTTCCTCAGGTGACACTCCTGGTTTCTCAGGCTCCTTCTGAAAAATCTGAGTCCATGGACCATCCAGAGGAGGTCATGACAATTCGCACAATCTCCATTTCTTGACCAGATCCAGATTTGTTCACTTTTAGAAACATGGTTATATCATATACTTCAGGTATTCCTACTAGGGCTGTCAATTCGGTTCGGTCCGAACTGAAAATCAACCGAATTTCCCCTGATTCGGTGATTTTCAGTTCGGACGGATCCGAACTCAAACCTGGCGGGCAACCGGGGGGGCCGAATTCAGCGAGTTCGGGAGTTCGCGAATAAATTCGGCCAATTCGGCCCCCCCTTCAGGGCAGCCCGCTGAAAGGCGCGGGCTGCCCTTTAAACTGATATGCGCCTCCCAGCTGGGAGGCTCAGATCAGTTTAAAGGGCAGCCCGCCTCCCTTCAGCGGGCTCCCCTGAAGGGGGGCGGGCTGTCATTGAAACTCATCTGCGCCTCCCGGGCGGGAGGCGCAGATGAGTTTCAATGACAGCCCCCCCCCTTCAGGGTAGCCCGCTGAAGGGGGGCGGGCTGTCATTGAAACTCATCTGCGCCTCCCGGGCGGGAGGCGCAGATGACTTTCAATGACAGCCCCCCCCTTCAGGGTAGCCCGCTGAAGGGGGGCGGGCTGTCATTGAAACTCATCTGCGCCTCCCGGGCGGGAGGCGCAGATGAGTTTCAATGACAGCCCCCCCCCTTCAGGGTAGCCCGCTGAAGGGGGGCGGGCTGTCATTGAAACTCATCTGCGCCTCCCGGGCGGGAGGCGCAGATGAGTTTCAATGACAGCCCCCCCCTTCAGGGTAGCCCGCTGAAGGGGGGCGGGCTGTCATTGAAACTCATCTGCGCCTCCCGGGAGGCGCAGATGAGTTTCAATGACAGCCGCGCCTCTCCAGCGGAGCCCGCTGAAGGGGGGCGGGCTGCCCTTTAAACTGATCTGCGCCTCCCAGCTGGGAGGCTCAGATGAGTTTAAAGGGCCCCCGCGCGCCTTCAGGGAATCCCTGAAGGCGCGCTTCGGCCGAATTTCCCCCCGAACTCCGGATCCCCCCGAATTACCGGGGATCCGAAGCGGGGGAGTTCGGACTTCGGCACGTACCGACCCCACAAGGGTCAAATTCGGCCGAATCCGAACTGTACCGAATTTTTTTTTTTTGACAGCCCTAATTCCTACACTCATTCAGGGATTTGCTTTTCATAAGAACAAAGCAAGGCAGCTAGGCCTCCACTGAAAAATGGCAAACCCACCCCACACACACATATTTATGGCTGTCATTAAGGGGGCATTCCTAAGGGGGGCAAATTGGCTTAGGAGCTGACATAATCCCATGCCATCGTAAGTGCCCATTTATCCCATGATAATGGGCACTTACACCACCATGGGGGGCATTTCCGCCGTCGCCTGGACCCCCCAGAGCTGCACCACCCTCCCCAACCAGTGCAGCCTCCCGCCGGCATCCACCCAGTGCAAGTCCCCGCACCAGTGTCCCAGAAGGTGTTCCCGGGGGTGGAGCTGCCTTTAGGCAGCTTCCTAGCCCATTTTGCCCTGGGAATGCCCCCTCCCATGGCAGCACGGCTATGCCACCCTTTTTTGGTGGCGTAGCCCTGTTAAAGGCAATGGGGCTTTTTTGCCTTTTTATTATTTAAAAATCTCTGTGTCTTTGGTGGCAGTGTGGCTGTGCCACTCTCAGCCCCAATGCAACTGCCCCCCTTTCAGGATTGGGGTGTTACAATGCCATCCTAAGCAGAGTTACACCTTTCTAAGCCAATAGACCTCAATGGCAGGCTGTAACTCTTCTTAGGATTACACTGTAAAAAGGGCATGATGGGCAGCCGTGTTAGTCTGTCTGTAGAAGTAGAAAAAAGCAAGAGTCCAGTAGCACCTAGAGTCCAATCACTCCTCCTAATATCATTTACTTGATTTTGACGTTTACATTGTCACCGTGTGTCTAATTCACCCTTCTCTACTTGAGGATAGATGGACTCAAATTATAGCTGTATCTGAAGAAGTGAGCTGTGGCTCACGAAACCTCATACCCTGCCAGAATTTTTGTTAGTTGTTAAGGTGCTACCGGACTCTTGATTTTTTTTTCTACTGTAAAAAGGTTAACTGAAGAATGGGCATGGTGACTTTATCACACACGCACACTGCCATTACTAATTCCCTCTGCACTGTAATCTTGAAAGGAGTGACATTAGCAAACGACACCTTGCCATAAACACGCCAACATCCTTCCTTGCAGGAGCCGCTGTGACTGCTGCCTCTACCTCTCAACTGACAAGCTCAGCTTTCAGGTATTTAATGACACCACTGCTCTGCTGACTGCTGATAGCAACACAGCACTCTTCACTGTGACGCCTGCTAGCCATTGGCACCATTCACTAATTTACTTCCTCTACGCTTCGACTGTTTTTGTCCACTCTTGTTTTTGTTGGATACATTTCTCTTCCCCGCCCCCAGTTTGAACTGGCCTGATCAGCCTGCCTTTTACCTGATTGTTCCCACACACAGTGCCCCTAGCTTGTTAGAAAGCAAGGAAGACTGCACTTAAAGAATGCTCAATATACTGTCCTTTTTTTTAATTATCAGCAGGGATAATATACGAATACTAGCCTGTACATAATTTGCTTAATTAATTCATTTGCTTAATTAATTAATTCATGCCATCATATTTCCTATTACTATGTATGGGTGTGAAAGTTGGATAGTGAAGAAAGCTGATAGAAAATAGATTCCTTTGAAATGTGGTGTTGGAAAAGGGTGTTACGGATACCGTGGACTGCCAAAAAAAAAAACAAATCAATGGGTTATAGATCAAATCAAGCCTGAACTGACCCTAGAAGCTAAAATGACTAAACTGAGGCTATCGTATTTTGGTCACATCATGAGACAACAAGAATCACTGGAAAAGAGAGTCATGCTAGGAAAAGTTGAGGGCAGCAGGAAAAGAGGAAGACCCAACAAGAGATGGATTGACTCAATAAAGGAAGCCACAGCCCTCAATTTGCAAGATCTGAGCAAGGCTGTCAAAGATAGGACATTTTGGAGGACTTTCATTCATAGGGTGGCCATGAGTCGGGAGCGACTTGACGGCACTTAACACACACACACACACACACATAATTTGCTGGGATAAAAGTTAGAAGCATCAAACAACCTTTGTTTTAAAAAAATCTTGTTCCTTTATCTTAACACTGAAAGTTTGTTTTAATAAGATGCTTTAGGCCATGGGACTGGATATAATATTTTCCTTTACTGTTTTCTCAGTTTGTCTCTCTTTCTCTGTGTTTCCTACCCATTTGATTCATGGGATAGTAGTTAAACAAGAGTAAAAAAGAATAGATTCTTTACAAAGATATTTCAGTGTGACATGCATATGATTAGTGCCAACACTGGCCATCAATAGTTACTGCCTTGTACTTTGCTATTTAGGTAAAGGGTTATGGCTTAGTGGCAGAACATATGCTTTGTATGCATAAGGCTCTAGGTTCAATCACTGGCATCTCTAGTTGAAGCAACTCAAGTAGGAGATGTTGGAAAAGGTTCTTTTCTTCCAGAGATCCTAGACTATTCGACAGAGTAGACAATATTGAGCCAGATGGACCAACAGTGAGATTCGAGTCCAGTAGCACCTTAAAGACCAACCAGGTTTTCTGGGTATGAGCTTTCAAGAGTCAAAGCTCCCCTCATCAAATACCAGTGAATGGGCCAATAGTCTGACTTGGAATAAGGCAACGTCATATATTCCAATTAGCCTGGGTTCAAGACAGACAAGCAGCCACACACTCTTTTTTATGAGAGTTGCCAGCTGGGCCAAAGGAGGGAAAGGAGACACTTTGAGATAACTCTTTTCCCCCTAAAGTGTCTCAATTGAAGCTGGAGCATCTTAGTACTCCCTCATTGTCACCTTGGTCTAATCATAATGCAGGATCATATAGCACTGAGCAATGCTAGAGAAAAGGTTGCAGCTCTCTCAGCTATATACCAATGAGGATCCCATGTGTTGCCCCCAGAATCTTGAAATATTACTCCTAGAATACAAGTAGTCACAGTGCTAATTTTATCAGGAATTTTATTTGTTTAGGGAACACACATGAAGAGTCCAAACAGTCTCAGCAGTCAGTCATTCACTGAAAGTGAAATTTCAAAGAAGCTCTGTATGCTAGGTGGTGCTTCCCAATTTTTTTAAGGTAGTTAACCCTTTCCCAACATGTCAACACACTTTGAGTTTTGATTTGGAGGTAAGACATAACTGCATTTTTATTTCTTAAGGTCTGTTGCTTTCACCTTGAACCTGGCAACAAAGTACTTTAAGAAACAAGTGACTCTACTACTTGAGCCTTTTTTTTCCATTTTCCCCCAAGACCACATGAATAGTGCATAATATTTTCAAAGGGAAGGTTTGTTTTAGATGAAATATTAAAAAGCTCCTGTCCTTTATGGTCTGTTTCATCTTTTTTGTTCCCTTGGGTACCCTAATAAATTCTTGCATTATTGCACTGAGTGATCTGTAAGAAGTTTAAAAGACAATTGACAATGATTTGCTGCCCTAGAATCAACTTTAATGAACTGCCAGAAAAGAGTCCTTAAGAAGGTACTTTGATGTTACTTTGCACAAGGCTCAGAAGAAAAATGGAATCCAGTTTCTTATCAGCTGTACATTCCAATCTTTCCACTGATGGAAATGTGTCATTCTAATAGGAAGTTGTCATTTATTTTAACAAAATATGGACTCAAATATAGCTTTTCATGTCAAAGAATATAATTTCTGAATGAGTGAGCAGAATATATGAAAGGAAATGTGGTTACTCATCCTCAATCCCGTTTGCAAAAGATATGTGTGTTTCTATTGGGGGGAAAGACATGAGAATTTACAGGGGGGAAAAGGGTCCTCCCATTTTTATGTTACCAGGATTCTGTCCATTTGATGACTTAGAGCTTTACATTCTCCTACAAAACTACATTCCAGGCATAATATTAGGCTGTTTGAGGATGTCAAGCAGTCATGCAAGCATACTAAATTGTTTTCTTCTGAAGATTCATAAATAAATCTTTAAGATGTATGGCAGGGTGATGCCCATGCCAAAGGAGTTAGATGGAGGAAGAAGGAATTCTATGTTTTGTATAAGCAGCAAAATCTAGTTGTTCACAGTACGTCTCCTGTGCAAAAGCTCTCAGATCCAATTACTAGCACCTCCAGTTAGATTAACTTTGAAAACAGGGCTTCTCTCCAAATGGACAGAAAGTACTAGGCTAAGTGGAACCAGTATAATTTGGCATAAGGCAACTTCTTATAGGGGAATGTGGTGCCTCAGCACACCTGGAAATGTTGACAGCAACTAAAAGCCAGCGAACAGAGCAAGAGCTGGCATGGGATTGGCCATGGGCTACATGAGACTGCCCCATGGTGGTGGGAACCCTGAAGCTGGGCAGGATAGAGAGCTGGGAAGTTGCTAGTAAAATGGCTCAAATATAGGATTGCCAACCTCTAGGTACTAGCTGGAGATCTCCTATTATTATATCTTATCTCCAGCCAACAGAGATCCATTCACCTAGAGAAAATGGTAGCTTTGGCAATTGGACTCTATGGCATTGAAGTCCCTCCCCTCCCCAAACCCCACCCTCCTCATGCTGCACCCCAAAAATCTCCAGGTATTTCCTTACCTGGAGCTGTCAACCCTACTCAAATAGTAATGATGAAATCTAGCCTTACTGTCAGCAGTCCAAGACATGGGGCTGGGACTGGTGAGAATGTAACCAAGAACTATCTAGTCCATGAGGTCATCAGTCAGTGACAGGTCAGCTGGGAATTATTGGGCTGCAGGCAGGAGCCCAAAGTGGGGCTAGCATGAGGCTTCAAAGGTAGAGTGAATTATAAAAAGGAAAAACAACAACAGAGGAAAACAGGAAGGATGGTGAAGAGTGGCATAGTCAAGATAAGGAAAGAGGGAGAGATAAGGATAGGACAGTTGGTCTGGAAGGAGGTAGAGCACAGTAGGGAAGAAGAGACAGAACAAGCCAAGGAAAGAGCTGGGCCAGGATGCTGTAGCCATGCAGTGACATTACCAGGGAGGAGCCTGTTTGCCAGGAGAATGACAGGACCATGAGGAAGTAGAGGAGACCCAAAGAAGGTAAAGCTTAGGCCTCAGTGGCCCTGTATTGTAGCTCTGAATTGCTTGAGAGGTAACAGGGAGGAGGGGGAGGAGAAGAAGAGTTGTTTTTTATATGCCAACTTTCTCTACCACTTAAAGGAGACTCAAACCGGCTTAAATCACCTTCCCTTCCCCTCCCCACAACAGACACCC
This sequence comes from Euleptes europaea, assembly GCF_029931775.1. NCBI lineage: Eukaryota > Metazoa > Chordata > Lepidosauria > Squamata > Sphaerodactylidae > Euleptes > Euleptes europaea. Next base: position 77,782,664 of record NC_079314.1, on the reverse strand, counting down.
TGTGAGGTAGGTGGGGCTGAGAAAGCTCTAACAGAGCTGTAACTTGCCCAAGGTCACCCAGCTGGCTTCGTGTATAGGAGTGAGGAAACAAATCCAGTTCACCAGATTAGCCTCCACTGCTCATGTGGAGGAGTGGGGAATCAAACCTGGTTCTCCAGATCAGAATCCACCGCTCCAAACCACCGCTGTTAACCACTATACCATGCAATGAAGACTGGCGTTTTTCAAGTCTCTGAAGCCTCTGTGATGATAGATCTAGTCAACTATGATGTACTCCTGCCCCCAGAAGTATGTGCCAGTGAGGACTGGAGCAGGCAAGATGCTGCACACCATACTAGCCTTGACGTTGCTTGCTGCTGATGTGCAAAGGCCCTGAAACACAGCGTTAAAGCTTACTGGCAAAGTGCTGCTAAATTGCCCTTGGTCAGCCTGATCTATTTTACCAGCTTGTGGGGATAAATGAGATTAGAATAGCAAAGGACTTTGTATATTGAAAGATAGGACCATGGTTATCATTCAGGGTGGCACTGGAACATGAATGAGCAGAGATGTTTTGCTGAGCAGAGATCTGTGTCTTGGATATTTATTAATGAATGTTAAGAACTTAACCACCACTTCTTTCACTGGTTTCATAAAATATTTTAAAGATCCAAATCCCTCAAAGCTTGGTGTGCCGTCTAATGTTTTATGGTCTCAGTTTTCTCAGAATTCTATATGATTAAAAGCCAGAGAAAACTAAGATAGCGAAATTCTTCCACAATTACTGGGAATGGTTTTATAGTGTCTACAATATTTTCACACTTTGCCTGAATTGTGCTGCTATTTCTCCATTTTCTATTCCCCGTTTGCATGTTTGCATTTATCTTTTTTCCCCTTCTGTGTTAATAGGGCCACTTTTTCAAATGCCAGATAATATTTCTAGAGTGAAAAGCATTATTAAACTAAGCTATCACTAGTTCAACAGCTGCTTGCTTTGAATTAAGCAGGAATTATTAAAGTAACTTATCATAAGCAAAGTCGCTTTCATTGAAGCAAGAGCCATTATGCTGTGATCCACAAATTACCTAAAAGCCAGAAACTGTAACTTCAACGGGATGAAAGCTCCATCTACAACTAAATTCAATGATACAGTACATGACTTTACATTAATTTAGTCCAACTGACGTAAAACAATTTCATATCCTCTTCACCTTATAACAGCCTAATCTTAAGATCACTCTGCCAGCAAAAAAAATGTTCAGGACTCAGCTAGCATCAAAAACAGCTCTGCTGTCACAATTCTGTGACCTATGACTTTATTCTGGTGTCATAACTCTCCCAGGGCACCCCATCGGTGAAGGATTGTGGGTTGGTAACATGATACTGGCAAAAGAAACAGGGGCATAATGGGCTGCTATATGACACAGAAGAAAGTGACCTAGTGGGAATGAGGATGGTTCACCTGTGCAAAATTCTTCTCCGTTTCATACAGAAGCATTATCTAACTACACCAGTGCAAGTTTTTTTTTTCCAATTCGCAGATTTATGTTACTGCTACAAATGCATAAACGAAATACAAAACCTTGGGAAATAACCCGACCATAGTAAATGCAAGATGGATGGGGTTTTCATATTGAAAACAAGTACAACACTTTCATATGTTGGATTTACACTCTTTTCTTTCTGCTAAAAATAAACAGCCACTCCAACACAAATGTGTTATGCACAGAGTCTTTCTTTTCCTGGTTCATCCTTCCCCCTTAACCCTCTCTGCAGAAACTGGCAATTAAAAAAAACGAGAATGGCAAGATTGCATCCTTCCTCTGCAACTCCTTCATATTTTCAAAGAAATGAAGTAAATAGGAGCAGGATCTGAAGGCGGTAGAAGCTTGTATTTGAAGTTTACTAATCCACTTCCCTGGGCATGTTTAGAAAAGAGTGTATGGCTTTTTTATTTACTTCAAATTATGTTTCAGAAAAGTGTCTTTTGGGTTGATCAATTGTGATTATACTTTTCTGGTTTTATCATCTTCTAATTGTTTTATGGGGTTTTAACTACATTTATAAGCTGCCTTGTATACAGGAAAGGCATAATTATCAAATATGCTGGCATTAAAAAATGTTTCTTATCTTGTGCCTTGAAGACCCCTTGCATCCCAAGTCCAAAACAATTGGAGGGTTGTGAGAAATTATGATCACAATCCTGAATGGGCGATAATTGTGTAATTGTGCAATGGTTAGGGCTGTCAAAAAAAAAATCGGTACAGTTCGGATTCGGCCGAATTTGACCCTTGTGGGTTCGGTACGTGCCGAAGTCCGAACTCCCCTGCTTTGGATCCCCGGTAATTCGGGGGGATCCGGAGTTCGGGGGAAAATTCGGCCCCCGCGCGCCTTCAGAGGGATTCCCTGAAGGCGCGCGGGGGCCCTTTAAACTGATCTGCGCCTCCCAGCTGGGAGGCGCAGGTCAGTTTAAAGGGCAGCCCGCCCCTCTTCAGCGGGCTCCGCTGGAGAGGCTCGGGCTGCCCTTTAAACTCATCTGAGCCTCCCAGCTCCCGGCCGGGAGGCACAGATGAGTTTAAATGACAGCCCGCCTCCCTTCAGGGGAGCCCGCTGAAGGGAGGCGGGCTGCCCTTTAAACTGATCTGAGCCTCCCAGCTGGGAGGCGCAGATCAGTTTAAAGGGCAGCCCGCGCCTTTCAGTGGGCTCCCCTGAAGGGGGGGGCCGAATTGGCCGAATTTATTCGCGAACTCCCAAACTCACTGAATTCGGCCCCCCCGGTTGCCCGCCAGATTTGAGTTCGGATCCGTCCGAACTGAAAATCACCGAATCAGGGGAAATTCGGTTGATTTTCAGTTCGGACCGAACCGAATTGACAGCCCTAGCAATGGTCATTATGCTTTATCATTATGCTATTATCATTATGCTTTTATCATTACCTTCTCTTATCAGTTGTTATCACCTGGTTATCTTCTTCAGTAGAGTTAGGGAACAACATTGTGAGACAGATCATGATGGGTAGTCATGTTAGTCTGTCAATAGCAGTAGAAAAGAGCAAGAGTCCAGTAGCACCTTAAAGACCAACAAAATTTCTGACAGGGTATGAGCTTTCGTGAGCCACAGCTCACATCTGAAGAAGTGAGCTGTGGCTCATGAATGCTCATACCCTGCCAGAAATTTTGTTAGTATTTTAGGTGCCACTGGACTCTTGCTCTTTTCTACTAACATTGTGAGAAGCACCTTCAAACAATAAAGAAGTTGTTCTAACTTGACACTGTTCTAAATTTACTTGCAAGATTTTGTGCATGCCCATTCTCACATTTCTTTCCATGTAGCTGCCCCATATCTCCTAACCATTAGCCCCTGTTGCTAAAACAATAGCTGACCATCCTCAACTATTAAGCAACAATCTCTGTCATAAAGCAGTAGTCAACCAGCAACCATAACACTGATGACTTATATAATGATGCATATAATGATACAACTCTGCACATCCATTTTCCATCTTCTTTATGGATCGGAATGGTACTGTTAGATTATTAAATATATAGGGTCTTCCTCCTTGTTCTGTAAGTCCCTGCTCTCTCCAGCCTGTGTACGGATGGGTCAACTCTTGCATTAGATAGAAGGTGATGAACAAGTTGGCTGTATCAGGTTGAGCACATTGCCAAGAATGAGTGGAGGATTTCTCGTAACCCCCCCCCCCGCCCCCGATTGTCTGGTTGTCGATTATGTCACACTGGTAAGGGATTGATGGTAGATGATGAAAATCTTTCTAAGCTCATTAAGGGCAAAAATGCCAAGTTCACACACACACACAGCATGTTAGTATGGAAATAAAGACAAATGTGTTCTGAGATAGTTGGTAGAACTGAACTGACCTGAGATGTAGCAACTTGGATGTACCCAAAGATAGCACTGTCACCATTTACCTGGTTTAGGTGTACTATGCAGTATTTAAAGGCCATTTACAAGCAGCTGGTTTCACTGCTGATTGTCAGCATTTTCTTTTAATTCCCATTCTGAAAGTTCATCATTCAATTTATTTCATGGTGGTTCTTGGCATGCAAAATCACACATGAGATGCAGATTTTGCTTAAAATTTACACTCAAACAATCTAGCAATTCTGAATTAATTGGACATTGGCAGAAGCAGCAAGATTTTTTTGCTGACTTGAAGGGTTATTTTTTTGTTCTTGAAGCACTTGCGGGATTTCAAAACTACAACAGTAGACAAGTTTATTTTGGCACCTGCCATCTATGTACAGTTTGTTGGGAGAGTATGTCTCATTTAGTGCACAGAATAGCTTATCATTCTAAAAACTTTTTTTTTCTTTTCTAAAAACAGCTACTGATCTGAAGAAATTGGCCAGATATTTTTTTCTTTTCCCTGTTCTTAGACCGAGGTCTTGATCAATAAAACCAAAGAACTTAAATAAGACCCATCTCTGAAAACACCTCCCTTCGTCTCTTCTCTGCAGCCTCAAAAAACAAGCAACAAAATAAGTACGCTGAGGGTCAGAGTCCTCTAAGAGGAACTGAACCTTTTGCTCCAAAGTTGCTCGAGAAGATGTGGACCATTTGTTAAAGCATGGTATAATCCATCTTAGCCTAAATTGGTATACGTAAGAACAGTGCAAAAGGATATGTACCAAGGAGTCCACTGACTGAAGAGAGCAGGGACACAGCTGGTCTGAAAAAGAAATCTTTAGCATACTGATTGGCCAGATATTATGCATGTTTGTAAGTCTGAATACACCTGGAGACTTAGCTTAGATACAAAATGCAAGTCACTTTCCCATGTAAACATTCCTCATGGATCCTGTCTTGTGTTTAAATACTTTTATGAGTACAACATTATCAAGGCAGCAACACGTGCCAGGCCAATGCACTACTACCATATTAAAGATGCATATATATGGCTTTAGCACATGGTAAGAACATTTAAACAAGATGGAAACTGTGATGAATACTTACTTAAATAAGTAACTCATAACAAGCACCATGTTCGATATTATATCTCAACTGACCCTGAGTGCTTGAACAACCCGCTTCCAGTAAATGTATCAAACCCTATGAGGAGACATGCAGTTAAATGTATCTATCTTTCTATCACTCCTCTATGTACATTAAACTCATGTATAGGCATATGGGCCACACAGTGAAGACTTACAAAAGTAATTGGGCCGTAACCTTTGAAAATAGGCAACACTTTGGGGGAGTGTGGAGGTGATCATTCCTGATTAGGTGCAGTCTCTCTTTTTATCTGCGCCCCTGTATTATTTTTCTCCCTTGGCCTTAGTCAGGTGAGTTAACTATTTCGTCTCTGACAAGATGAAAAGTAAGATTTCACACAGGATTGTTAAAGTGTTTTAATTTTATTTTACTTTTTAATCCATTTTGAAAAGAAACACTGAAATTAGTAGAGTACAAGACATTTGAATGAAACTGTTAAAATGTAATACATATGAAGTGTTATTGATGTCTATGGGGAAAGATTTCATAAACATGAAGTGTTATTTGTATATCTTTATGTGCTCCCCTGTGACAAACAGGATAAGTTCGGCCTTTCCCTAAGAGCGACCAATAAGAGCTGATAGAATGTTGGGGAGAGACGGTTGAATAATAGCAGTTAGGAGCACAACTAGGGAGTAGACAGAAGAGTAAAGGATCTGGGAGGATCCTGAAATAGGGAAATGATACCAGTAGTCCTTCCCTGAGGAAAATAGCTCCTAGGAAAGGGGGGGGTGATCCCTATCATGTGTTAGAGACAGAAAATTGGACCCTGTGTGTATATTCCTGCTTCCACAGACTTGCAAAAGTGCCCCCCACCTTCAGTTTCTACTGTAGAGATTCTCTGGTTTGACATTGGTTCTGTTGAGCTTGCACTGCCACAGTGGCTCTGGGTTCTTCTGGGCTTCTGTACATTTCCATTGGTTCTGCTGGGCTTCCAAAAGTGCCCACCACCTGAAGTTTCCACTGCAGAGATTCTCTGGTTTCATTTTGGTTCTGTTTGGCTTGGCACATTGACATATTGTTCAACTGGGATTACTGGAGTCTGGAATGGTTCTGTTGGACTTGTTGTGTTGGTTCTTCCATGGGAGGCATGGTTTGGCCTGTGATAGCTCCTTGCAGGCATAGCTTTTGTCTGGAAGCAGCTTGAAGGTTTTTTTCCTTCCGCATCCCTCTTTGGGAAATAATGTAGGATGGCTGGGGGCACTCTATTCAAGGGCATATGGAATTGGACTCCTCGGTCCAATCTACTTGAAATTTGGGGGTTATTTAGAGGACATGGACATGCAGCTGCAATTTTGGTGCCTGTATCTTTAAAAAAAAACAGCCACTTGGAAATGTTCCCCATAGAGAATAATGGACCCCCCAAATTCAGATTCTGGAAAAAACCCAAATCTGACTACCATATTGGTATTGAACATTCCTAGTAATAGTTGCCAAATACTAAAACATATTGTTCTGCCACACCCCTTACCAGAGGAACCCACAGTAGTGTGTGTGTGTGTGTGTGTGTGTGTGTGTAAGTGCTGTCAAGTTGCTTCAAACTTATAGTGACCCTATAAATTAATGTAATCCAAAATGTCCTATTATTAACAGCCTTGCTCAGGGCTTGCACATTGAAGGCAATGGCTTCCTTTATTGAGTCAATCCATCTCATGTTGGATCATCTTTTCCAGCTGCCTTCAAGTTTTCCTAGCATTATTGTCTTTTCAAATGAGTCTTGTCCTATCATAGTGTGACCAAAGTACGATAGCCTTAGTTTTGTAATTTTAGCTTCTAGAGAGAGATCAAGCTTATAGAGAGTAGCAGGGGGTAGGGATATGCAATCTGGATCCAGAACTATTGCCATATTCAGAATATTTGGAATCCCATAGACTCCTACTGAAATCAGATTGAACTGCCTGGGAAATGAAAGTGAAACATATACCCCAGATAGCCTGACATCAAGGGCGATGGGGCTGGTGTCTGAGTGTTCCCTGATTGGTGTTGCCATAAATTTGTCAAGGAAGGAAGAACTGGAATGAAACAAGGTCTGTCACTGATATGTGACTGCACTTGTGGAATTTCAAAGCTGGCACAGACAACAAAAAATGTTTTCACATTGGTCGGTTCCAGTTGAAAGGCGGGCTACTTTATAATCCCCAACTGTCCCTTGACCATTTGCTGTTCATCAACACAGCTGAAATAGTCTTTCCTATATTCCTTTTCAATAACTACATCCTACATTTGATTCCAACTATATCCTTTCACATATCTACAGATCTTTAGTGTATGTCCTTTAGTGTATCTACAGTAAAAGCTTTGTTATCCAGCACTCATGGGGAATGGGAATTCCAGTTACTCAAATCTGCCAGATACTCAAACATATTGCTCTGCCCACCCTCTACTCAATGAAATCCACAGTGACCAAACCCCACCCTACTTGGAATGCCATGGTGACAGCCCCCACACTGGGAGGGACCTTCCCTCCCCCTGAGCCACAGATGCATCCCACACAGTAGGCAAACAAGCCAGCCAGCTTCTTGGAAGCCCTCCAACATTGCTGGCTCCCTACAGCTCAAGGTAGGCTGAGGGAGAAGGAGGCACCTGAGGATGACACCAGCTGGCAGAGCCAGGTGAAAGAAGCCCAGTGATGGACAGAGGAATCAAGGTGGAGAGGCAGCAATGGGGCATGTGCATGCCTGAAGATGCTGGGGTATGGTGGCTGAGGGGAAGGAACTTGACCTCTGGGCAATGCAGGTTAATTGAGTGTTCTGGATAATAATGTGCGAAATAATAAAGCTTTAATTCAATGTACTTAATATTTTGGAATAAGGGTTAGGATTAGTAGTCTATAAACTGATAGGGAGCTTTTGCGTTTAGGTTAGGTCCCTTTTAGGTGTATTAGCCATAAAGATAAGATTTCTTAAGCAGATTTAGATGGACTGTACAATGATAAGCAGAGTTATACCCTTGAATTCAGTGGGCTTACAAGGGTGTAAGTCTTCCTAGGATTCCATTGTAAGACACATACAATAAGTATCATACTAACATACACAAATACAAGGAATATTTCTTGACCAAGAGCAACCATTGTATATAATGGAGATCAAGCCTTATGAGGAAAGGCTGAGGGAGTTGGGAATGTTTAGTCTGGAGAAGAGGATGCTGAGGGGGGACGTGATTGCTCTCTAAGTATTTGAAAGGCTGTCACTTAGAGAAGGGTAGGGAGCTGTTCTGTTTGCAGCAGAGGATAGGACTCGCAATAACGGGTTTAAATTGTGGGAGGAAAGGTAACGGCTGGATATTAGGAAACATTTTTTACAGTAAGAGTTGTTAGACAGTGGAATCAGCTACCTAGGGAGGTGGTGAGCTCCCCCTCACTGGCAGTCTTTAAACAGTGGCCAGACAAGCACTTGTCAGGGATGCTCCAGGCTGACCTTCTTTAAGCAGAGGCTTGGACTAGATGGCCTGTATGGCCCCTTCCAACTCTATGATTCTATAAGCTGAACAGTTTGCTTGTGTCTTAGTTAACTATTATGAGGCACTTATTCTTATTGACCAGTTTAGGCTTACAAACTAATTCCAGGCATGGGGACACTGGTATTTATTTTAACAATATGGGAATGTGACAGACAAAACAAATGCTAATGCTCTCAGGAAGAGTTCTCTGGGGTCTGTCAGAGAAGACTGAATGAGGCCAGTTTGGTGTGGTTCAGCTCACCCCTGCTGGGTAGCAAGAAACATTTTATGACTAAAAATGTCAAGATCCTCAAACAGTTCCTAGAGAAGGCATTTCTCCATAGTTAATATTCTTCCCACTAACTCAGATTGTTGAGGATCGTGACTGTAATACTGTCTTGCTGAGCATAAGAGTTTGTAGCTGTGAGCTTTCATCCTGCTAGTGTCCGTGTTACTGTTTGGGAATAAATCATATTTGAACTCTGGCTGTGAGATATTTAGTCAAATGAAATAGGCATAGTTTGAGACCAGGACTGAGATTGTGACTTGGTTGTTTGAAAACTAGATAGCCAGTTTGCTGTGATGTCGATTATTCATCTGTGGAGAAAACTACTGGGGTATTGGTTTAGGACTAGGACTGAATGTTGATAAGTGTCAGTTGCTGGAAAGTCTCTTAATTTCAGTGAAAGCGAAATGAAGAATTTTTTTATCTGGATCTAAAATATGGCCTGAACATGAAAGATTGGCACTGTTTCCTGGAATGGCTACAGAACCATTTGATTGCATCAGGGGTTTCTGTTCCATATCTAAAAGAAAATGAGTCTTTTGGCATCTTAAAGACAAATGAAAATATATGCCACAGTGCATCTGCTGGTCTTTAAGATGCCACAATACTCCTTTTTGTTTTTGCTGCATCATAGCCATATGACTGTCCTTCTGGAATTTCCTCCATAGCTGCATTTTATATGAATTTCATGATTGTCGCTCCATCCTAAGTGCCCTATTCCAGGAAAGCAGCACTCTTTGGTACTGGAAGCTTTCAAACTCTTGTCAAAATTCAAGGGAGTCATTCCCTCTGTTTCTTTTTTCATTTATTGCTTGAAACATAATTTTCCACTGAAGTCAAATTTGTAAATCAAGTGTATACAGGACCGGGTACATGGTTTCTTTTATGCAAAGCTAACTGAAAAGCATGGAACTTGTTGAATAAAGTGATCTGCAACTGCATTCATTTCAGTGGGGGTTTGTGGAAAAGAAGTTCTGGGAGTACTGTATCCAGAGCTCTAGAGAAGTTACAGAGTTAGTATTCTTCATTTTGACTAGTCACAGACATCTTCTGCAGAAAAAAGAGAGTGCTGCAATGTAAACATCCTTAAGTACGTGGTGATTGAAGCTGGTCAGATGATGGGTCTGGTGTGTAACTTGTCCAAAAAACTGTGGACATGAATGGTCTTCTCAGGTGAGCAATATAATGCCAGCAATGGGGACTTGTACTGCAGGACAAGAAGAAGAGCTTTGATATTTCGAAATTCTTGTTCAGTGTTACACTGTTCAGTCAAATAGATTTAAGTTATGTTAAGCTAATAAATTGTCTGGGGTAGCTTTAGAAGAAGTTAATTGGAGCTTTCTTGTATGAGACCAGGCATCTTGTTTTCATCTTCATCTTCCATTCTGAAGTGCTTCCCCATTAAATTGAAATTTATTCGATTTAATTATTTTTAGCCCAGATATTTTAATGTGATGGCTAATTTCTATTTTAACACAGGCTGATAGCGTATCTCATGGCTAGCACCTCCATATCTGCATGTTACTTTGTGAAATGATCAACAGATGGTTGCTTTTGGAGCTCCAAGAAGACCACTTTTGGCATCTCTGGAGCTTTTAGAGTGACAGAAAGATTGTAAAAGAAGCAGTGACAATTGTGTCTAGAGGGGCTTCATATACTTCACATGGCCCTTGCTTGAGGTAGGGATAGAAGAAACGTGCATTTGGTTGTCCTTTAATAGCATTTTCACCGGTATGATAAAACATTTTGTGAAAGACACTGCTTATGATGGATAAAATGTTTCTTGTTCTTTAAACAATGAAGTGTCGTTATTTCCTTCCATGTAAGGGCAGGGGAAAAATAATTTCTGAAGTATCGCAGGCTGGGAACCTCCTCTTTAATCCTCCTTTCATGCCTCTTTGCAGACAGTGTTGCAAGCCATGCATGTACATTGTTGACCTCTTATAAGGGGGAAAACCCTCACAAAAGGTTGGGAGATATCCCCGACACTAAATCTGGTCCATCATTCAAAAAGTGAATTAGTTTTACTTATTTTTTCACTTACAATAAAACCCCTATTAACTTAGTGGACACCTTGTACTGGGTTACTTATTTCAGACCAGTGATAATCCAAGAAAACAGAAACAATTCATCAGATAAGATTGATTTGTTGTATCCTGGTTTCCTCTAACTCTAGAACAAATTAATTGGTTCAGATTAAATTACTTGTCCTAACGTTGATTTAGTGGGAGAGACTGATATTTAATTACTGTCATTCAAAATTCATTTTCAGGATCAATTAATCATAGCCATAATGAACATTGTCGGAGCTTGATTTGTCAGGGTTTCAGGACCTTGGATAACTCAGCTCTTCAGTTTGAGAATTTGACAGTATGTCAGCACTTTGGACAGAGAAACTTTACTGCCTGAGAGACAAAATTGGTTGGTTTTGTTAGATGGTCTCTGTTCTGAACATGCTATTCTCTCAATGTGGTGCAGGGAATGGCAGGTATATCATTACAGGTACAGCTAATCCAGAATATAAGTACTCATGAATATCTTGGAACCAGCTAACCAGGATTAGGCTCTTGAAGTTCACTTTCCAACAGGGTTTTAATTAAGATGCAAGAGCCTGGGGAGAACTGGAAAAGATATCTATCTCAAGCTCAGTGGGTGGCTGGAATATATGAAAAAAGGCTTTTGAAAACTGGCACTGCTTTAATGTGCTTCAGGAGGAGGGTGAATGTGTGACAGGTCAGCTTTCCCTAACATTTCTTGCCTGCTTCAGAGAGTTGCAAATTTAATAACAGACACTATTTGACCCATATAAATTACTGGAAGTATGAATACGAATACTTCATTAACAGATCTTCTCCAACACTTTTTTAGAAGCAAGTGGACCACTCTGCCTTTGTTTGTTTACAAACAAAGACTCTTTGGCTGTTAAGATTAGGGATGCTTGAACACCTACTTGGCTCATGGTCTTTTTCCCTATCAAGAACAGGGAGACAATTTTTCATTGATCAGTTTGGCTGTTCACAAATAGCTTGATCCTATTCACTAGTCTGCTTTTCATATTCAAACAGTACAGTACAATACAATCAGGAGTGTTTCACTCATGCACATTCTCAGCTTAATGAGAGTCCTACTTCACCCTCATTCCTCCCCCACAGATCTGTTGGCACTGTATACAGCTTGTCAGCCAATCATATAAATAAACAGTGGACAAATCAATCCACCAACAATTATAAACACTGTATTTTTTTTAAAAAAAAGCTGAAGTCTGTTATCAACATTATTTAATGCATGTGCATTTTTGCACAGTCTTGGGGAAAGCATAGTCCCCTAGTCCTTGACATCTATTTACCTGGCCAGATCTTCTTGCCTACTGCACAGATGTAGAAGCTGTTGCAAGGCAAGCAAATGAAACTCCACCACAACAAGTAAATGAAATTCCACCACCACAGCTACAGCACAGATGCCAAGTTGTTTATCAGCCATTCAGATGGACAGCAGACCAGCAAGCAGAACAGAAGTTCATGTCACTGGCTATTGTGGATTCCAGACAGGGTATGCTTGCTTATTAAACATGTTCACTGTGAATTTCACAGGATCTTTAATTAAGATATGAACCACTTCTTGCATCATAGCACCTAATTCTAAGGAAAGCATGAAGCCGTGACAGTATTGATTTCCAGTGTTTAATTTCATTTTAATGCCTTTTTATGAATTTTATTTAAATATGGCTATTGGGGGTATGCCAAATGAAACAAAAGAGTCTTAACCTGCTGGCAGAAGACAACGGTAGAGGGAGACTAACAAATCTCCCTGGGAAAAGAGTTCTAAAGTTTTAGTGCCACAACTGAGAAAGCTCTTTTTTCCAGTCACCACCTACCTAGCCTCCGATGTCGGGGGCAACCAAAGCAGGGCCTCTGAGGATGACCAGAGTGACTGGTCCTTAGGTACACCAAAGAATGATTTTTTTCATGTGAATTTGTATTCATAAATTTCTTTTGGTTTTCAAAACAAAATAATACTTTGTTGAAAAGTTGGCAACTTTCCAAAATTGTGTTACTCGGACTGATAAAGAATATCAATAGCTACCATTGCTACAGTGACTGTAGTAATTTGATCACCAGTATCAACTACAATAATGTGCTCCTCTCTGGAAGGATAGCTTATATGAACAAAACTCCAAGGATACCCCCCCAATGTATTTTTATTAAATGCTGAAGAACTGTAATTTGAAATGGTGACTTAAAATCCAATTAGAAAAAAAAGTACAGAACAACTTTTAAAAGGTTAAAGAGCCTCAGTATCATAATGATGTTGGTATGCAGTTTAAAGTTAGTTGCAGGAAGAAAACACTTTGCAGACTGCATGAATTCTCATCACCCTTTGTCACGATGTTAAAAAGGAGGGTGAGACTGGGTTTTAAATAAAACTAATGAAAATGTTGATTGTCTCCTGACTCAGAAAACTTATCTATATTGAACACAGAGATGAGAGTGCACAAATTCTGAAGTCTAATTACTGTCATTAATTACCCCAAACACTTACCCCAAACATTTGCAATGATATCTCTATAATTCTAAGAACACTAATCCGGAAGCAAGTCTAATTGATATCAATGGGGTTGGATTCAGTGACTCCCTTCCACCAAGTTGGATCCAATGAGTTTGATCCAGCCAGCTGTTTTGCTCAGTCTTAGTCAACTCCCCTTCTTATTACACTCCCAGTTCTATGTATCTTTTGTTCTTGCATGCTCCGTGATCCCCTTCAGAGCCTTTCTAATCTGGTGAACTGGGTTTGTTTCCCCACTCCTCCACATGAAACTTGCTGGGTGCCCTTGGGCTAGACACAGTTCTCTCAGAATTCTCTCAGCCCCACCTAGCTCACAAGGTATCTGTTGTGGGGAGGGGAAGGGAAGGTGATTGTAAGCCGCTTTGAGACTCCTTAAAGGTACAGAAAAGTGGAGTATAAAACTTCTTCTTCTCAATGTTGACACCCTTTTCACCTTTGGAAAAACTGATTTAATCCAACCCAGTGATTTCTACCTGCTAAATCTTTCTCTAATTTAATAGAAAGTAGTCATTGGATCCACCTCAGTGGGATTTACTTTGGTGTAGCCATGCTTCTGGTCAGGCTGAGCAGATTAATGCTAAATCTTCTTTTCTTGTACCAGTAACCTAACTCTCATTCTGCCATCACATAAATTCCAGTTTGTGTTTTTTATGCTTACTTCAGAAACAGTTGTTGTTGGACAGTACTGAGATAAGTAGTGGTCCCTGTAATAGGCCCAGTTTAGGCCATGATGAAGTCATAAGGGTCTTTCAATCTCTTTCCCCTAGGCATGTCAGAATCCCTCCAGCTTTCTGAGAAAAGAGTAAAACTCTTCCAGCATGCTTCTTTTTCTCCTGTTTATCTCCATGTTTTCTTCCTCAGCTGCTGCTTCTCTGCTCTTTCTACCTATCCCCTCCCTGATTGGAGAGTGAAACTACAGGTACTCCTAGGTTGCCTTATTCTCAGTTCCCATGTAATATAGGAAGTCCAAGGTGTGTAAAATAGGGTCTGTACTTATTTCAGATTCTACCAGTACAATCCTACACAGAGTTATGCTTTAAGCCCTTTGCCTTCAATGGATTTGGAAGAGTATGCTTAGGATTACACTGTAGAGCACTTCCAAGTATCCTTTCTTTTTAAATCTCTGCTCTGAAGCTTTAACAGTACAATCTTAAGCAGAGTTACACCCTTCCAAGTCCATTGATTCCAGTGGCCTTAGAAGGATGTAACTCTGCCTAGGACTGCACTGTAATAGAATTGCATTCCCTACAAACAGCTGCAAGAGGAAATAACAGTTGGGTGACTAGGCCATAACACCTACCTTCTGCAGTCATGCCCAGCTCTGATTTCATACTAAAGGAATACACATGGCTGTTTGAAGATCATTTTCAGAGCAATGCCCCGTCCTCGTTGGACATGGAGGAGCTGCTCAGCAGTGTTATAAAATATTGTTCTGCAAATACCAATAGGTCATGTATCTCTGTTGGTATTTATTTTCATTTAAATTATCTATCTTCAGAAGATAAACTATGTGTGTCATCTGGGCAGGATTTACTCAGCCTTCTTTCTTTCTCATTCCATCATTTCCCTCCCTAATGATTGATTAAGTAAACAATTTAAATAAATAAATCACTCATATTTCAAGGATCTTTGAGGGGGAAAAGAGGAAAGACTGAAATCAAGATTGAAGAAATGGCAAGCTTTTAGTCATTAATCATTTGTCATTCTCCTTGAAACTCTGAAAGGATGCTGAAACTAACTTGGATGCAGATGTTTTGGCTCTCTTAAAGCTACAGTTACTATTGGTTTAAGGGAACAGTACATACACACATATACACAGCTCAGTATCTCATTGCTTGGTTACTCAGCATCAGGGATTGATGTCTCGTTTTCTGTTCCTTTTTGACATTGAAAATTGTTTTCAACATCTAGCTATATAAACTCCATGTTACTACTTCCCCCTTCAAAATTAATGATTTTGTACATTTCAGAGGTCTTATTAAACACCTCTCTTTTCAGGAGACAATGCACTGGATTACCATCAGCATTAAATGACCACTACTTGTTCATTCTTTTCTACTAAAAAAAATCAGTTTTTTTAAGAACAGAGAAAGACAAAAAGTTAAGATACACATGTACTTGTGTGCATAAAAGATAGTTCATGATTTCTTTGAAATCAACAAAGATTATCGCAAATGTAAATAGCAAAGAAGGTATAAACACATTTGCGGGAAAAGGCTCCAAGCCTAATTAGACTATTAACACCCATATACTAGTGAGGGGGAAAGAAAGTGGGAAAAGAGTTGGTGTATTAAGAAAGTTAAGTACAAAAACTGTGGTTATGTAGGATGAAAGTATATAGTGCTGTCTCTTGATGTGTTTATGGTATAATGTGGCTTGGATTGTGTAGGCACATGTCTGTGAAAGAAAGAGAGAGAGCTGTGGATAAACTTCCTTTGAGACAAGGGGTTGTTTCCTTCAAGAGACATGATAGCTGAGTACTGCAGATAGAGTACAAATGCAAAAATTGTGTGATCACTTCCAACCCTGCGATTCTATTATTTATTAAGGAAATGTTTGTGCCATCGCTCCAGAGACCTCTTCTTAAACATTTGTACCCCATTTTTCTCACACACTGGAGGCTCAAAGCACACAAAATATACAGAAAAACAAAAAAAATGCAAAAACACAATTTAAACAGAAATATGCAGCCAGGCACTTAAGATACCCATCCAGAAAATAATGGAATATAGTCACACAGGGCTGATGCTGATTCTAGCAGCACATCTCCTGAAGGGTTACAGGCTGCAAGACACAGTCTGAGAGACCAGGGTCATGATCCCTCTGACTCTTGCCAAAGGTTGCATCTTCAGACAAGTCCAGGCTTAAATTACCTGCAAAACAGGGAGGGGCAGATGCTCAGCTACAGGTCTTCTTAAGCTGGCTCAAATGTTTCCAGTGGTTTTCTTTCTTAAATAAGTATCACCTAGATGAATCAGAAGACATGAACATCTATGATAAATCAGACAAATGAGCCATCACACAGTGGCCAACCAGACATTTCCAGAAAGCATTATCGGGCCAAGCACAGACTCTTCAGATGCATCTCTGCCACTACCTTCTGCTGAGAGAAGATCCATCTTGCTGTACATTGCAATAGTAGGTCCCAATCAGAATATATAAAATCTGCAACCTTCACCAATGCAATATCTGTGCAGAAGAAGGCGTGGGAATTTGCAGGCTGGTTTTTTTTTTAAATAGGCAGCCCAGGGCTTCTATCCATTGGCCAGCTGGTATGAGGCAGCCTCATTTCTATACCAATAGCTCTTCTCATCTTAGGGCCATGCCCCCACCCCAATATCCCTGCAGGAGGAAAAGGAATGAGAATGTTATACATGCTATGTTAGTGCTTAGTTTAAATGCAAATATTCAAATATGTGCAAATAAGTGAAACAAAATATCCATCTCCTGGCAGAAATGAAATAATATAAACAATTAAACTGAGGAACAGCTAGTAATATAAAAATATTGGCAGTAAATACAAAATTAGCACTCATCTATGTTATTAGACTGCCACAAGCTTACATGAAACACTTATGGAAACTCTGTTGGGAAATTATACAAGTTAATCCTAATTATATTTGTTTTTCATTTGTTCATTTAAATGGCTAATCCTTAAATAACATGGCTGCTGTTTTAGATAGCATAATATATTTCTATATCATTGAGCCATCCCTTTTCTAACTTGAATTGTGTTTATTTATATTTTATTCTATTGACAATGAGTTTAGGATTTAAATTTGTCTTCTTGTATTTAATTTTACAGGTATTTATTTTCAACAGAGCTCAAATAATTAGTTGGGAGGGGTACTAAACCCCAAATTTTGCACCCATGGTCTTATGGATTGCCTTGATCTACAATAGTTCTATTAGTTATTGTCCACTGGCTACAGCAAGACCTGCATTCAATGCTCTTTGCTGTTAAAAATTCTGACTACGGTCGAGTCTTAAGTCTTGCTATATAGTCATTACTGCAGTTTCTTGAACATTTGGCACTCAAGCTGTACTTCTAAAATTATTTTATCTAAAGATGTGTTTAGAGTATTTGTTGGTAATTACACACAGAGAGAGATGCAACAGTAACTTCAGGGCTGTATACTTCTGTTAGGTAATGCAGCTTGGTAAAATTAGTAGGCATTAAAGAAGAGCACATTGGCATAACCAGCTATTAAAGGAAGCATAACTGCAGATTCGCTTGTCCTTTTCACAAAACATATTTGCATTCTTTGAACACATGGAAGGGAGTGAGAGGTATCACATTTCTTCTGAACCCTGATTTCCACAGGTTCAGGAGGTAGAGCTATAAACAGAGCCTATGCATGTTTGGGATTGCTACAAAAGGGTCCCTTTTAGGGATGAACAAATTGTGTATTTCATTAACATTCCAAAGTCTTTGTTAATTATATTATTATATTGGTTATTATTCCTGTTAATTTTGGTTTATGTCCATTTTAATAGAAAACATTTCCTTTAATTTCCATCCACTAGGGACAACATTTTCAGAGTTTATATTCCTCACCCAAAGAATCCTACCTGACATTTTTCAGACTGATAGGATTAAGTTTTATAAATAATTGAAGGTGAAGAAAAGGGAAGCCAATGAAATTTATGACTTTCATTGTTACTCTATTTATCTCCATATCCCTAATGATGGACTACTGAGGATTCACACATGAAAGTGTCTCTGCTGATCCATCTGACTCAGGACTGAATTCTTTAGCTAGCTGTCCTCGGTCTAAGGCAGAGGAAGAACAGTCCTTCCTTGAAATGCCTGAGATAGACCTTGGGATCTTCTGCATACAGCACTGATGCTCCATCACTGGCCATAGCCCCTATATGAATGGTGCCTATATGAAAAAGGTCCTCATCGAACATCTTAGTTTGTCCCCATTAGACCTTCAGAGATGTAAGCAGGAAGCACAACTAGGAAATTATAGGAATAGGCAGAATTTTGTATTGTGATAGCTGCCATAGGTTAGCTCATGTAAGCTGGACCAATATAGAATCCATTAGACTTACTAACTACATGAAGAATGCAGTGGATAACAGAGATGGAGCCATCCTTGAGCTAAACCTTGAACTTGTCAGAAGTTTGGTCCTCACCTTTTTATGATGTGGAAGCTGTTTCTGCTTGTCTTACCTTGCCTAAATAAGGAAGATGGTGATCAGGGAAGGATCATGGCCTGAAGCCAATTAGGAGGGGCTAAGGTTCACATCTTTAAACATGTGGCACCCTCCCTCTTTCCCTTGGATCTTCCCTCTTCTTCAGATGGGTAGTGTGAAATTAACTGGTTGCTTTGCAAGAGTTCTTTGGGAACTTCTCAGATTGCCCAGGAGAGTTTTCTCTTTTTGTCTGCCTCCTGTTGCCTTGCAGTAGAGTGACAGTGTTAGATAGAAATATAACTGAACCCTAATGCTGGCCAGAACGGGGGAGGGTAAAGGTTGCTCAGCTTCTCATGGCATATCCTTTTGGTCTCAACAAGAAAAACTGAGGTGTGGAAAGGTTGCTAGTTTGAGATGTGAGCCAGGATAGGATTGCCTATAATATAGGTAGCTCTTGATCAGCCTAACACATAGTATACCCACATTGGGGGAAGTGTTAGTAAGTTGTGTTGATCAGCTGTTAATAAACCCAACTTTTGTGGGATATTTTAAGTTAAAGAGATAGGCAGGAAAACAGATTGCATATATAGGCAAGGACTCTGAAGGATTGGGTAAGAAAGGTCTACTTGCGGTGTGTTTTCCGATTCTGAATGAGTAAACATTTTGGAAATTGTATACTACATGAGGAATGATGACAACTCTTGCTGCGACATGGCTTTTCAGTGCCATCAAACAAAGCTGTTCATTCAATTGCTCAAGTTGTTTCATAAGAACTCATTTCTATGTTGCAATTGCAAATAACTTTCTTAACAATTGCTGAATAAATAAATAATTGTAAAATAGCAAAAATGTATTACTATCTTCTAGTGCTGGAACAAAATAATCCATTTAAAACAACAACTCCCAAATGTCTCATCATAAACACAGATTCTTAAGGGAGGAAAGTATAGACTTTAATTAATTTTTATGAATATTTATTGTCAAAAATCATAGTAGTAAGCTGCTATGTTAATAATTCCTAAGGAGACCTAGTAATAAACATGGCTAGAAATACATGTTGAATTATGCCCAGTGAAAGGGAAAACCTTTCATCAACGGATCTTTATAATAGCTGTGTGAATAATGGCAACACTCCTTCTATTATTTAATCTCCAGGCACTTCACTTTTGCATAATTCTATATTTTAACAGAGACAACATTCCTATTCCAGCCTGTACTGCAGTGGAGAGGAAAATAATATTTTCACCAAGCCTAAAATGAAAATGTTTCAGGGCAAGGATTGGCACCAGCCTCAAGTCACTGTCTGTTCCAGAGCTGAAGAATGTACCTTGGAGCCGGAAAAGAAATAATGAGCCAGTCAGAGGTGGGAAGCAATGTCTGGAATTATCCATGGAACCTGCTTAGGATTTGCCTACAAACTCCAGACATCGCAGATGAGGTGTCTCTGACTCTCCTTCGTCGCCTTTGCTAGCTCTTCAGAAGTTGTCGCGAGAAACTGTTATTACCAAGGACAGAGAAGTATTTTTTAGTTGCTCACGTCTGCTTTTTTAAAAGAAGGTGAACGTTCTCAATGTTAATGTCTTGCCAAAATTGAGCTCTGTTTTTCAGCCCTGGTCAGGCTCAGAAAGGGCAGTCAAATGTGCAGCCCTGAGTCCACAATTACTGGCAAACATTATTTTATACCAGTTCTCAATTATCTAGCTTTTAGCAGGGCTAATGGGGGGGGGGGATTTGGTCTGGGCCTCAACCTCAAAGGGGAAGACATTAGTTCATTTATTGGTATTTGATAAGTTTATCATGTGTCATCATTTTTTAAAATTATGGCTAGGGGTCTAGTAAGGAGAAGGTGTCCTGGGCATCTCTTGAGCTCTGGAGCTCTAGATCGTAGTCAGTGCTTCCTACATTTATGTTTATTTGTTCTTGCCTTCAATGTAGCATTTTCTCAGCCTGCCCAGAACTCAGACTACTAGGGTTGCCAGACAATGGCTGGCTCCTGGTGGGAGTCTGGGGGTGGATTTGGTGGCCCTGTTGCTCTAATGGTGTGATGTCAATTCTGGGCAAACCCAGACATGGCATCATTGCATTGGCATAACACTGAAGGATTCACCAAAAACTCTATGGTTTTACTGTTGTGTTTCCAGTGATTCCTAGAGCATCACACTTTCACAATGATGTCACTTTCAGGACAAATCCAGAAGTGAAGTCACACCAATGGATCAATGGAAATTCTTGCCTCATTTCCCTCCCCTTTACCGAGAGGTGGCATGGGTTGGGACTGTTGCCAGGAGGTGTCTGGCTATAGTGGGACACCTGTCAGCTCTTCCAATCACTCTAGGAGAAGATACAAAGAATAAGGACTAGAACTGAATTGTCTCAAGAACGACTAAAGTAATTTGAGTACTTCCTGTTATTGGCTACAGTAGAAAACATATGGAGAAGCTTGCCAGGCAAGGTTTCAATTGTAGATAAAATACAATGGCACTGTAATCCACAAAAGATTTACAGTATATAAGGTAACTATAGGACAGCTGGGTGCCATTGGTGTCAGCGAAACTAATATAGCTATGTAAGATGACATGGCATTTCTCATGTTATGCAAAAAAGACAAGATGATGCATGAGTTATTCAGGCACTCTCTTTCCATGCTTCCTACTATTTTGTGAAGGAGAACACATCTACCTCAAGGGTTGATTCAAGACATGTAGGAAATGTACATGTTCCTTAGTGGTAATTGGGATCATGTTACAATACAACATATGCAGTCGTATTTGGCTATGTGATCACATCACTGAGGCCAAGCAAAGCCAATTGAGAGTTAGCACAATGTATCCTGTGTCAGTCAAGCAGGGATCATATAATGAATGAGAAGATGTCACCACAAGTGATTTGTAGAAATGTCACTAAAAAGAGATTTAGATTTGGTGGTGTGATAACATCACTGAGGCTAAATGATTACAGGGTGAGTGTAATGTTTCCTACAGGTGAACACTTTTGAATCAATTGCTTTAAAAGATCATTGAAGTGATGTTTCAGTACTGATAAAAGCATACACAGAAAATAGTGAGTACTTCCAGTTTAGTTCTAGTTCAACCCCAGGATGCTTAGCTGTGAAGGCTGTGCCTGAATGCAGTAGTACAGAATAATGTGCTATTTTCTGATTGTTCTGTTACTAGAAGTAGTGGGGTTTGAATTATTGTTCTCTGCCCAATTCATTCCTTCTTGGCTTCCTCTGAGCTTCTTTGTACTGCAGTGTTTTTCAACAGCCAGCAGCAGAATCATACTGCCACTGCATTTACTTATCAAATAACTATATAAGGAACCCTTGGCAGATCTCGCATATTAAGTGTTGCCTTCCAGTTCTGCACAATTAAAAAGATCACAGAGATTGTTCATAGCATAGCATCCAGCTCAGAGGCTATTGCAAAAAGCAGAAAGGTTTCAAAATGGATGAGAGAAAACATGTCAGCCACTAGCTACCTCCCCTTCCTTCAAGATTTTGTTCATTTTCACAGACCTGACCATCTTTAAACAATGCAGTTTTACATGCCAGTTTTCCTGTTTTATATTACAGATGTTTCAGTGGCAAGGCCAGTAAAACCAGATAAAAACAGAAACATTGGTTATGCTCTAATTATATTTGACCATGTATTTTCATGCTTAATGAAATGTTCTTGATAGAGATTAAAGTTTGTTTGCTCAGTACAAGATTTGCAGATGAGTATGCAACTGCTTGGCTTAAAAAGTAGCTTTTTGCATTCCAGTTAATTGCTCTCCCAGTTAATTTGCATTGATGTGCAGTTGTAACATTACATAAATAAGCAAGAAGTATATTTTAACAGTTAAAACAAAAACATATTTGCAGTAGTGTCCAGAGATCAGCTTCAAATAAGTCCATGGCCACACTTACAGTATCATCCTAAAAAGAAGTGTGTGTGTGTGTAAATTGCCATCAAGTCGCAGCCAACTTATGGTGCCCCCTTTTGGGGTTTTCATGGCAAGAGACTAACAGAGGTGGTTTGCCAGTGCATTCCTCTGCACAGCAACCCTGGTATTCCTTGGTGGTCTCCCATCCAAATATTAACCAGGGCTGACCCTGCTTAGCTTCTGAGATCTGATGAGATCAGGCTAGCCTGGGCCATCCATTACACCCATCTAAACCCTTTGGCTTCAATAGATGTAGCAGAATGTACTTGCTTAGAATGGCACTGGCATCCTAAGCAGTGGGTCTTCCAAGAGCATATTCCAATGGTGTAAACTAAGACAACATGGAAGGCAGCAACCACAAACCTTCAGTTCCAACAAGTGCCCCAAAAAAGGGAAGTATGGGATCCACCAGATGCTCCTTCAGGCAGATGACTCTGAGGCAGGCATTAAAAGCAAGGTTGCAACTCTAACACCTAGGCAACTGAGGAAGAGGGTGGCAAGAAGAGGAAACAGGTGGCATGTCAAGGATATGAGGAGGCATTTAAGTCACAGCAGGGCTAGGCTGGACTCCTGTAAGGATTTCTGGTGTTGAGGTTAAAACAGCATACAGGGTGGGTAAATCCTTTCCCCTCTATTCAGCGATTAAGCAACTGGGAGCATTGAAGGAGGAACATCTAGGAAGGTTAGAATAGCACAGAAATGGCATGTTTCTCAAATTGATCTTGGGTTATAGGAACTGGCACTATTTTACACCAGAGGTCCATCCACATGTCTCTGCGAAGCTCTCAAACTAAGGCCTGACCTATATGAAATCCAAGAGTCAGGTCAGGGTTCTCCCTGTCTCAACCTGCCTTCCCCTCAATTACATGGGAACATATCTCCCCCAGAACCACAGGGCCTGATTCACACTGGGACTGTGAGGGGTGGAGGTACTTCTGGCTCCCCTCCCACTGTTTTGCCAAGGTAGAAGGCACCATGCCTCTTAGAAGTCTGCATATACAGTATTCAGTGTACATGGAGCCTCTAAGGGGGCAAATAATTCCCCTGGGGCCATTTTGGATTGAGGAAATTGTATCGGGGAGAAAGTAGAGGCTCCTCCCTCTTCTCCACGGTACCAATCCAAATTGGGCCCTGTGGTACTTGTGGAGGTAAGTTCCCACAACTGTCATCTGGCTAATGAGAAGGCAAGTCAAGTCAGGAGAACCTTGACTTGACTCATGGACTAGCATCTCCTCTAGTTTAGGCCTAAGCTACAATTACACTAGTAAGTTTAAAATGGCAGGATATTTGAAGTACAATATTGAAGGCATCAGCTGGGTCTGTAATTGCAGTGCATTGAAGAAAGCAGCATTCACACAGAACAGTCATTATTTTATTACCTAACAATATAACAATAAAAATGAAGTTTACAACAAAGGACCAAAATTATATGTTGGGTAAATAACAAGGCAATAGAAGATATTACAACAATTCCTTTCAGTCCTATTAAGAGGTAGGTGTTCTAGTAGTCAATAAAGAGAGATCATTTAGGGCCACATTGGGCAGAGCAGCACGTACAATTTCTATAATGAGTAAGCTTGTCACTTTCTACCAAGTCAAAGAGTTCAAGCAACCATTCTCAGGTAGTAGGGATTACAGCTCTTTTTTAGTGTCTTGCCCAAACAATCTTAGCAGCAACTAAGAGATTTCAGAGCTGCAACTTCTCATACAGAGATAGACACAAGCATAATCTATCACTGCAGGCACACGAGTGCTCTGGGATGAAGAATGGGAAGAAATCTAACTAAATGGAAAACCCTGCTTGCAGAAGGGAAATGCATGCTCAATTCCCCAGCTTCTTCTAGGTGGCAACTGATACTCCTGTCACCTAATCAGTGTCTTCAGGTTTTCACACTTCTGCCTTTCTTTAAGCTCTTTGTCATATAATTCTTGCATATACTAAACCAATAAAGGAAGACTATTGCTGTCAGGCTGATCCCACAGGATAAGAAAGCCTATGACTCCTTTAAATCTGGAAATAACAAATTGGGGGTGGGGGTAGATATAGATTAATAATATTATGCATAGGGAAAAGCTGATAGGGAAAATGTTTTCCTACCACTCCTGTAATAATGAAACTTGGGGCCACCTAATGAAGTTGATGGACAGTGTATTCGGAAAAGCCCAAACAAAGTACTGCTTTACATTATTAACTTGTGGAACTCAGAGCTTCAAAAGGTAATGCTAGCCACTCTTTTGGATGTTTTTAAAAAGAAACTAGACAATTTCATGGAGGGTTGGTCCATCAGTGGCTATTAGCCATCGCAGCTAAATGGAATGTTCAGAGGGAATGTACTGGCTGAATACCAACTGTGGGGGAAACAGCAGCATGAAGCTTATGTACCAGGCCCAAGAGATAGGCTTTCGAAGAGCATCTGGCTGTTCACTGTAGGAAACATGATGCTGGACTAGATGGACATTTGCTCTGAAGGCATATATACCAGTCTTTTAATCACCCACATGACTATTAAATGTAAGGTACTGGTAGGCAGACCAAAGTGAAAAGAAATTCTAGTTCATATATGTGAAAATATATAGCCAGTCAACAAGGCCAATAGTGTATGCTTTATACAGCATTCTACACACACACACACACGCACACACACACACACACACATTTTTACTCAGGAACACCCCAGCACAAAACTCTAATGGTTGTCAGCTGAGCTACACTTACAAAGTGTAAATTGCTGATCAACAGTAAGAGACAAAAGGTGATGTACATCATAATAAAAACAATGAGGTCAAACATATGAAAGCCAACATACTCTAAGGAACAAGAGTCTAGTTTTTTCTGTGTCAGCGACATCCAACAGTAGCTAGAATCTGAAGGCCTTTACATAAAGCTAGTAAATTGACACTTTAGCAATCTGATCTGGAGGTTACAAAAATGTGAATGTTTAAAATAATCATTGTTAGCTACCTAATTATTTCTATAATAAGAGTTTATTACTATTGCTGTATGTCCAAGTTCAACATAGGTATTAAGATAAAAGGAACCAGAGTTAAGCCAGCTGAACACCCAGAAATGTGTTAAAGCCCACCCAAAGGAAATTTCACTGATACAACCTCACGTTACCCAACATCCTTTTTCTAGGCAATAGAAATGTGTCTCAATCCACACTAAGTGGAATCAGATACTGAAGCTAGCCAATAGGGCGTATCTTTCTGATTTTAAAACATCTACCCTGTCCGCCAGTTTGTTTCCATGTTCAGTTCAAGGTGCTGGTTATAATCTCTGAAGCCCTTCATGGCCTAGGAACCACATAGCTAAAGGACTGTCTCTTCTCATATATCCCTGTGCTCCAGTTTTATTCCCCAGGTTGCCACCTGCTAGTTGTCCCCCCACTTTTTTATTGCATATTTTTTATTATTTCATTAATAAGTAGATATACAAGGGAAAAAATAAATCCCCCACTTAACAGTAGCCTATCTGGCACAAACTACAGCCCATGCTTTCCCCATCATAGCTCCCAATGTATGGAATGGGTTCCCTGAGGAGATGAGGGGGAGCATCATCCTTAGAGGTGTTGAGGCAGCACTTCAAGACTCTTCTGTTTTCTAGGGCTTTGAATGAGGGGTAGTCTGGAGTCAGATTTTGAGGGGGGGAGGGAGTTTTGTGTTGATTCATTGTATTCTATATGTTTTAAATCTGAATTCATAAGCTGCCTTAAAGTATGGAAGAGGCAGGGTATAAATATTTTAAATAAATAAAAGCCTCTTCCTGTCCACCACGTCTGCATTGCAAATTATATTCTCTAAATGCCAGTTAGCAGCTGGAGACAAAGGAGCGGAGGTTTGAGAATTCAAGCAGCCCATGTAATATGAAGGTATATACTTGTATATTCAATAGAACTTAAAACAGTTGCTTGAAGCTCTGTATTCCTAAGCATCTTTTTTATGTCATCATGGTCAAGATGATACATAAGCATTTGCTGGCAAGTATGCCAGGACAAATATGTATGGTCAGCGTGCAGGTTTAATTATTTTTGTGACATTGCTCAATTTGATGTTCCTTTTGGGGTGTAGAAAGCACCTAGGTGCTATCAGAAGTACATTTGCTGAACTATTCAAAGAATTAGCTGCTTTCTGTAAATGTGCCCTCTCCTTTAGATATAGACATTTGATAGTGATTATAGTCAAGAAGTCATTATAGAAATGAATTTACAACTGAGTGACCTAGATTCATAGAGTGTGTTATGCATTTGGCTCCACTAAATGCCACCAGGATCTGTCTGAAAGACTTTTTTTAAAATTAATTAGCCACATTGAGCTTTAAATATTTATTGAAGATTCGTCTCTACACATTTTCATCAGGATGACTTGTTTGCATTTATTTCTTTGCAAAAACCATGTACTTCTAAATTTTGAGCAACAATGCAAATGTGGGTACATTTTAAGACTTACTATTACTATATGTGTTACCCTCCAATAATGAAGTACATTAGATATACAAAGGTGAGATCACATATACAGGAAGAGCCTTATGAATATACATTTTGCACATTAATGAGAGTAGCTTTAATATATTCCCTGTGCATTCATGAGTGAAGAAATCTGCCTGTCATGCATCCTGTTGAAAAGGTTCTTCAGAACATTCAGTCTTAAACCCCGAAGGTAATGGATTCCATTTGTTGCCAACACATGTACCACTGTTTATCCCATAAGAATACCCACTTCCTGGCATAGTTTATTCAATGAGTGTAATGGATGTGTCCTATTAATACAGTGTGACATTATATTTCAATAGCAGTGAACGTTTCCATGCACACGGTGCTTTCTCAAACCAAATATCACTTACAGAAGAAGATGCATCATGTAGCACATGAGGTCGCATACTTTAATACCTGAGATACTGATGAGCAACATTAATAATCTTTGGCAAGCTGGCTAATCACTTGCTATTGAATGAGCTTTATCTGCAGTTAAATGAACTGCACAATATAAAATTTAGAATGACTATCTAATATTTATCATCCAGTCTACTAATTCTCAGCAGAAGATATAAGTAATTCTTCATACAAGAACATACCATTGTCAAAAGGGGACAAATTTTATAATATTGTTCAAGTATCATTAGTTCTATTGCTCTTGGGAATTTGCACTAAATGGCGATTCTAGTAGGGATGTAAAGGTAAAGGTAAAGGTCCCCTGTGCAAGCACCGGGTCATTCCTGACCCATGGGGTGACGTCACATCCCGACGTTTACTAGGCAGACTTTGTTTGCGGGGTGGTTTGCCAGTGCCTTCCCCAGTCATCTTCCCTTTACCCCCAGCAAGCTGGGTACTCATTTCACCGACCTCGGAAGGATGGAAGGCTGAGTCAACCTTGAGCCGTCTACCTGAAACCGACTTCCGTCGGGATCGAACTCAGGTCGTGAGCAGATCTTTTGACTGCAGTACTGCAGCTTAACACTCTGCGCCACGGGGATGTGCATGCAGATATATGCAGTCTGAATATATTCTTGAAAAATACCTTATCAGTATTTTGCAGATATATTTGGGTATCCTGAATGGTGTTTAGTATCTGGGTCATGTATATTTCTGGAAATATTCAAGAATACCTGGGGCTGGCATTTTAAGGACCGTATGTCTCTTTTTTTATGTTAACCAGTTTCCTGGGCCATAGGAAGAAGGGGGGAGGGATGTATCTAGCCCAGACCAAGGAAGACAGGCCGTAGCTGGCACAAATGAGGCACAGGGTCCAGCAGAGCTGGGTGTGTGGCAGGCTCCTTTTCTATCCCTCCTTCCCCCTCCTTTTGAGGGTGGGGCCTCTTTTCCTCCCAGCCCTCAACCTTCAAGTAGGATGGCTAGGGGCCCTTTGTTGAGGGGCCCATAGAATTGGACCCCTTGGTTCAATTTGCTTGAAACTTGGGGAGTCTTTAGTGGAGAGGCAGCACTAGGTGCCCTGCCATTTTAATATCATTTGGTTGGAAAAAAACAGTGCCTGCTGAAAAAAGTCACCCAGAGGGGATAAAGGAACCCAAATAAATCTAGAATCCTGAAAAGCCCTGAACCCAAATCCCAAAATGGTACTGATGTTGGTGGAAAGTGCCATCAAGTTACAGCTGACTTATGGCAACCCTGTACGGGTTTCAAGGCAAGAGATCTTCAGAGGTGGTTTGCTATTGCCTGCCTCTGCATAGCAACCCTGGACTTCCTTGGTGGTCTCTCATCCAAGTACTAACCAGGGCCGACCTTGCTTAGCTTCTGAGATCTGACATGATTGGGCTAGTGTGGGTTGTCCAGGTCAGGGCAAAATGGTTCTGGGGGACCCAAATATCATTGAATACCACTATTTATGCCCTTCCCTTCCCAAAATCCAAATCTAAAAATACTGGGGGTTTTCCAGGTGGATATCCTTAGTTTCACGGTCTACAAGACATAAAGGTATCATGACTATTTTAACCATGAATGACTTGCACCTCCTGATTTTTCTTATGCATAGGAAAGCCTGAGTAAGGTGAAGTAGCTGGCTGACTTGTAAACCTAGAAAAACAAACCAGTTGATAAAATGCAGCCATTCAATACATTTTAGTAAAGGGACAATCCTATGCTGGCCTGAACTCAATTGAAAAAGATCAAGATACAGATGGATGCATGCATGGATACATGAGTGCATGGATGGATGGATGGATAACAGGATAGCGGCAGGTATATTGTTGAGTAAAAAGTAAAATAGGAACTACTGAGCAAAAAAGAAATCAAATGAGCAACAATTGCAATTCTCTCTCCCTCAGTATAAAACTTACTCCTATGATGGCAAATCATAAATAGTTACAGGTAGGCAGAAAAATCTGAAAGTTACCAAACTTCTGTTCAACCATGTTTCCCCCACCAGCAATCCCTGGTCTCTTCCATTGTCTTCCAATACTTCCAAGTTATCTTCTCTTTTCCTCAAGGAACCCCCCACCCCAAAACTCTATTAATCCCCTGAATGTCTAAAAAGACATCTTCCCTTAAACCCTCTCAGACTCCTCCATCCTATCCTATAGAAAATTACTAGCCATCTCCATAAAGTTCCTTGAGATATCTCTGATAATGTGCAGCTTCTTGTGCCACAGGAAAATTCCAGTGTCATCATTTGCCATGTCTGAATCTCCTGCTTCAGTGGTGCATATAAAGAGAGGAAAGGTCATCTAACCCTTAATTTTTAGGGTGCAGAAGATAACATCATTGCATAATAATATCAGAGGTGATGAGGCAGGGACTGCTTTGTAGTTTACTAACCCGGTTCTGCAAGTTCAGCACATTTGATTGCTTTCATTATACTCAGATACTACAGACAAGAGAATCTTGCCTGTGATGGGCACAAACAGAGCTTGTTTCTTTGTTTGCAATCTCACTTCACATCCCCCATCATGTACACCGAGCACGAGCACAATTTAATTCTTCCAGGTTTGGGAAGCATTAAATCAAGATCCATTCCTCCATGGTGTCCAAATGCAGGCACCCTGGGTGAACTAAATTTCATCCTTCACAAATGGGACTGTAAACCAGGATCAAACTGATATTGGTAAAGGAGGAGGGACTTAAACTATATACTGTGAAGCACCTGCTTCCAGATGGTGAACTACAGCATGATTCAAGGCTGGAAGCCGTCACTGGTGCTGCGTGCTTGATGGAAGGAAAGAGAGGGACATACATGAGTGCGTGTGCAGCAACAAGCTGGATTCATGGCCATCAGGAACAAACCTGTTTTTCCATGACATTTCAATGCAGCCTTGATTTGAATTGAGTATTTCAGAACACCAGGAGTTGAGAAAATGTCAGGCATTTGGAGTTGCAAGTCTTTTGCTGTTTGCATAGCAGGGGTCCCACTACTAATATCCTCTACCCTCATTGCAACCTGTGGCCTAAGACTTTAGTGACAGTTTGACAGTCATATGTGAATCTCCCCACTAATGCAGTCCTACGTTTTTCACTAGCACTTTTTCATTCAGTATTTACCAACTCAAGTACAGCAAAAACAAACACCTCTTTTTAATGGTGGTAACAAACTATATAACTGTTCTAGTTAATAATTTCTTCTTTTGTACACCTCTAGATCTAAATGCAGACTTTGTTATGTGTTCCCTTGAGACCTTCCTTAGGTTTAAATACTGTTTAATTGGTGGCAAACAATGACTAATAAATAAGATTGGTATGTTGCTTGCTGGTTTCTGTACTTTCAAATGAGAAGCTCTGGGCTATAATTATGTGAACGACTGTTTCAAATGGTGGCTGTTTGCCTATCAAAATGCATAGCCTTTGTTTTCACTTAACAAAATAAGACAGGATGCTAAGGAAAAAATATTGCAAAGTATGAGAAACTGAGGTAAGATTGTTCAAACCAGTTCCAAAAAATTCTAATGCACATTATAGTAGGGACTCAAAAGGGGCAGAGAGAGAGGAAAGTTGAGAGACTGAAGGTAGAAAGAGACTCACTTTTGTGTCAGAAGTGCTGAAAATGGAGGTCGAAGGGAGGTGATTGATTGGTTCTGGTATGTAGGTGCTGCTTTTACAGGCAAACCTTTTTTTCCTGCTGCTGAGGTCACAGTGGGATCCTTTCTTCAGAAACATTTTTCAGGTCTTCTCTCTCTTTCTCGGCCAGTTTGTTCATGGACTAAGGCAATTTATGTTTCCCCAACTTTCCTTTCCAGCCAATATAACCTTTCCTTCCCTACCTCCAAATTTATTTATATTTTAGATTTATATACTGCCCCTCCCCACTACAGTGGGCCTTGGGGTGGGTAACAAGTCAAATATACATTTAAAAACAGAAACAACTAAAATAGATTAAAATCCATAAAATAATAAGATGGCGCCAGAAGCTCCCAGCAGAGCTGATTCCTGAGAATAACAAACCCTCTGCAAAGTAAGTGGAGAGAGGGACCAAGGGGAGCATATAGAAGAGGGGGGGCTATAGCTGGTGACCAGTGGATGTAATAGAGCATCTGAAAGTCCTCAACCATGTGTTTGGTGGAACATCTCTCTCTTGCATGCCCTACAAAAGTGGGCCAGATCCCACAGGGCCCTGTTCTCTTAGACAGAGTTCCACATGGCCAAAAAGGCCCTTGCCCTGGTTGAGGACAATCAGACTGCCCTTGGGTCAGGGATTTCCAGTAAATGTTGAGAACTAGAGTGAAGCATCCTTCGGGGACATAGTGGGAGAGGCGGTCCCGCAATATTAATGTTCTCACCATGTGGCCTTTAGAGGGAAGCAAGAAATACTTTTAAAAAAACCCTGAGATATAGCAGGAATGACAGGCAGTAAAAGGTAAGTGGAACTCACAGTGGAGTGTGCTTCCATGTTACATGCATGTCATCTGTTTAATCTCCATGCCACAGAAAACATAATTTTAGATTTAATTTGCATATTTTTCCTATTTTTCAAATTTTGTGAACTTCTACTGCTTGCTTTACGTAAAAAGACCTAGTTTTTAAACTATGTTTGGGGCATTAAAAAAACCAGACTCAGTCAAACCACAGTCAATATAATACCAGGTCTTTCTGTTCATAAAATACAACTCTGTAGATACAATGAATTCAAAAGCCATTGGCAATAGTCTGTTGATATATGAGCACCAAAAGTGGCAATGATGATGGAGATGTCCTTGGCTCACTGGGAGTAATTTGTTTATTTAAAAGATTTATATCCCTCCTTTCTCCTTGGACTCATGGCAGAATAAGCAGGAGTACTATGGTTTTCCTATCTTGCCTGTGTAGAGATGGGTAGGGAAAGGGCATTGAGACTATACCACTGATATCTTTTAGTGCTAAGATGTCGTTGACTTTAAAACTAGTGGGTTACAGTCATATGAAATGTCAGTTCATTCATGTGGGAAATAGGTTGAATGGTTTTGAATGAGTGAAATCTCATTTATTTATTCTAGTGGTTATAGTGAAATTTTTCAGTGAATAGCCAAGTAACACAGCTAAACTGCAATGTGGAACAATATGCTCTGCCATTTGCACGTTCATTGAAACTGCTTTGGATTTTCACTTTCATATGAGACTTGACAGATTAATGGCATTGTCCTCTATATGTCAAATGTCACTGAAGGAGAATACTGCCATGGCTGTGATGTTCATTAGATGTGATCTAGCTGAAGGTGAAAGACCAGTATTGGCAGATGTGTTTTTGTGTCCTCTGGTACGTCACTGGTTGTTAACCTCTTTTCCAGCCAGCTGAAATCACTTTAACAATGTGGACTGGAAAACTGTGTACAGTTCTGATCACCACACCTAAAAAAGGATACTACAGAGCTTGAGAAGGTGCAGAAAAGAGCAACAAAAATGATTAAGGGACTAGAGCAACTGTCCTATGGGGAGCGGTTAGGATGCTTAGGGCTGTTTAGCTTGGAAAGAAGGCGGCTAAGGGGAGACATGATAGAGGTCTATAAAATTATGCATGGTTTGGAGAGAGTGGACAGGGAGAAGTTTTTCTCCCTCTCCCATAATACTAGAACACGGGGTCATCTGCTAAAGCTGGAGAGCGAGAGATTCAAAACAGATAAAAGGAAATATTTTTTCACACAACGCATAGTTAAATTGTGGAACTCCCTGCCCCAGGATGTGGTGATGGCTGCCAGCTTGGAGGGCTTAAAAAGGGAAGTGGACATATTCATGGAGGAGAGGGGTATTCATGGCTGTTAGTTAGAATGGATACTGGTCATGCTGCATACCTATTCTCTCTAGTATCAGAGGAGCATGCCTATTATTTTGGGTGCGGTGGAACACAGGCAGGATGGTGCTGCTGCAGTCGTCTTGTTTGGGGGCTTCCTAGAGGCACCTGGTTGGCCACTGTGTGAACAGACTGCTGGACTTGATGGGCCTTGGTCTGATCCAGCAGGGCCTTTCTTATGTTCTTATGACTGCTATGTGAGAACATGAGTAATGACATATAAATAGGAAGTTGTCCTTATGCATACAGCTAAAGAGGGGAATTCCTATGAGAAGAATAAAGCAGTAGAGAGACACCATCTTCAGACACCCATAGATCAGTCATCCTGGGTTTAGAGAGTTTAGGAATATTTAACAGCAATATGCAATCTTGTTTAGACTTGCAGTGATTATTAAAGAAAACAGCAAAGAAAGTCCCACATCTGTATTACATTTGATAAATAAACGACTAATCTCACTGTTATGCTTGCTGAATTCAGACTCAAATTTGCTTCTTGATCTCCTTGATTTGACTGTATTTCCTGTAGTTAATATTATGTATTAATTTTTTGACGTATGTGCTTTTTTATCATAGTCATGTTGCATCATGGGTTTTGTACTCGATAGCTACTGCATAATAATATAGACATAAGAACAACTGTGACTTATGTTGTGCTGAATCTCTCCTCACAGAATGAAAGAGCCACTTCCTGTTTCTAAACTGAGGGCCATTTAAAACCTTATTGACAGGAGTGTGGGAACTGCTTTCTAATGGCTTCTTTGCTTGCTGGTCCAGTTAATGTTTCGTTCTATGACTTGCACGGGCCGGGATTGAATGAGAAAGAAAAGTGGGGTACAAATGTTTTAATTAATAAATATATAATGTGACTCCTTGCTGAATTTTTCTCTTATGGGTGGGAGACTCAAAGAAATTGTGTTCTACAATCAGCACAAAATTTGATACAAGTCTGATAAAATATCTCCAATTAAACATTTACTAGAAGAAAAGTTTTCTCCTTTATGGTGAACAAACTATTCCCCTGAAGGTGTGCTGTGATGTCCATTTTAAATGGGGGAATAACATAATTCACCTGTAAGACATATTTCTTCTAAATGTGCTCCTCTTTGAA
Organism: Euleptes europaea; assembly: GCF_029931775.1. Lineage (NCBI taxonomy): Eukaryota > Metazoa > Chordata > Lepidosauria > Squamata > Sphaerodactylidae > Euleptes > Euleptes europaea. The sequence goes on along the minus strand of NC_079314.1, from coordinate 77,748,507 downwards.
CAAACTGTTAGTGAACTACATGCTGAAAAAGTAATCAATGTTTTCCCATAAAATGTCTGAACATTTACGAATTGCAACTTTGAGGTGACATTTCCACATCCAAAACGATTGCATGTTGATTCATTATTATTTATATCCTACACACTGTACACAAAAAGGGGAGGGCTGAATAAGGTAATGCTATTTCCTTTTCTATTCTCTTGGAAAGGTTTTTGTGCCTTTTCACCCAGCTGCCAAAGGAAAAGAACTAGTTGATTGGAGTGGCTAACATGTTGGGCTAGCATTGGGGGATCAGGATTCGAATCCCTACTCTGCATGGTGTACTGGTTGCCCTCTCTCAACATATGCCACATTTCAGGGTTGTTGTGAGGATAAAGTAAAGGAAATGACATATAATACTCTGAGCTTTGTGGAGGGAGGGCAGGACAAACATATAACAGATGGACAAGAGATCTTGTTAGTTCAAGGCCTACACTCATACCAATTTTAAAGCATATATACACATACACAAGCATTCTATCTATGGGGGATGATTGAAAGCAAGAGCAGCTTGGTGGCAGGAGATGTGAAGATCTAATCAACTTCCCCACTCCTGTCAACACACCCTGATTAATGGTTTTTTTTATTTTCTACATGATTTTTCTCTTGTTGACATTATACCTAGCAGCAAACTTTGATTTTATCAGACTCTCTATTTATTTATTTTTTTGAATAAAAAGGAGGTTGTGTTTCATGTTTCCTTAGAATCATTTTGGTGAAGAGCAAAATTGGTTGACCTTTATATCATCATGTAAGTTATAATCACTGCATTTTCTGAGTGGAATAATGTACATTATCAATTCAATAATGAAGTTGCTTTAGCCAATCATTTACAAAGAACCACAAAAATGCTTAGAATAAGATCAAATCCTATATTCTGAAACCGAAAGGAGATTGAATTTAAATTCCTGACCATGTCTTCTAAGGTTTCCATTAAAATGACAGGTTTGGGGATGCAATCTGCAAAATCACTTTATTTATATACTTTTCTTCAGCAAGAAGACCAAGCTGGCCCAGATGTCCCTGAGTTTAAGCTGAAGCTAAAAATGTCATCTGCTCATTTTTATACCTAGAGTCTTGAGAAAGACCTCTAGGCATTAAGGATGAAAACCTAAGCACGTTCACTTGAAATGAGTGGGACTTGTGTGTGTGTTATGTGCCTCTCAAGTCACTTCTGACCTATAGCAATTCTATGAATTATTATTTTTTATAATAATTTTATTGGTTTTTGTAATACAAATTTTCCATGATAATAAACAACAATAAAGGTAATGTGAAATTCAGGATTCTAACTCAATGTTGTTATAGCTTCTTGTATTCATAACAAAAAAAAGAATTAAAGGAAAATTTATGACTTCCCCGTCACCTCTGTCCGCCTCTTAATAAAGTATTTATCCCATCGTAATTGGTCTGATCTTAACTATTCATAAACTCTTTTAACTTTCATAAAACATCTTCTATTAATATAAATGATTAAAGTTCTTAATATTAATTATGTCCTCTAGATCAGATTAATAGGTATTCTTCCATTTTCCCCAGTTTTAGTTCATATTCACAATATTTCATCCAATCCTCCCATTCCCCTAAAAATCTAACATTGTCTTTTTCATTTAGAATAGCTGTGAGTTTTGCCATTTCCACCAATTCAAACATTTTCACAATCCAGTCTTTTTTCCCGGGAGTTTCTGCCCCTTTCCATTTTGCTGCATAAAGCAGTCTCGCAGCTGTTGTAGCGTAGATCAAAAAAGTTCTTTGTGTTGGCAAATCATTAGGTATCATACTTAGTAGCATCATTTCTGGTGTTTTGGGTATATTTTTTTGTACTATTAGTCTCAGTTCATTGTAGATCATATCCCAAAAATCTTTAGCTTTATCACAAGTCCACCACATATGGTAAAAGGAACCAATTTCCTTGTTGCATTTCCAACATTTAGGGGATGTCACTTTATATATCTTTGCAATCTTCTTGGGTGTTAAATGCCATCTGTACATCATTTTATAAATATTTTCTCGAACTGTTTGCGCATTTATTCCTTTCAAGTCTTTTGACCATAGTCTTTCCCATTTATTTAAAGCGATATCATGACCCATATTTTGCACCCAGTCAATCATAGTTGGTTTAATTGTCTCCTGCTCACAATATATTGTTAAAAGTAGATTATACATTTTAGAAATCAATTTCATATTATTCTCTAGTAACATCTTGTGAAAAGGGGACTTTTCTTTAGAAAATCCATTTTTCATATCTTGTACAAAAACTGATTTAATCTGACAATATTGCAACCATTGTAAGTCGTCTTTAAGAAATTGAAATTCCTTTAATGAACATTTTTCCCCTTCCCAGATAATTAATTCCTGGTAAATTATGAATTTATCCGGTCTGAGTGGGCGTAGTGTTAACATTTCTTGCGGTGAAATCCACATCGGTGTTACTGGTTCCAGAATATGTTTATATCTCATCCAAATGCGAAGTAGAGAGGACCTGATTATATGATTCCTAAATGATGCTTGTATCTTGATTTTGTCATACCACAAATAGCCATGCCATCCACTGATATTGTTGAAGCCTTCAAGCTCTAACAAACGTGTATTTGATAAGGTTATCCAATCTTTTAGCCAGGTTAAGGCTACCGCTTCAGCGTAAAGTTGAAAGTTAGGTAATGCCAAATCTCCTCTAACTTTGAGGTCCACCAGGTATTTATAAGCAATCCTAGGTTTTTTCCCTTGCCAGATGAAGTTTAATATGTCCTTCCTCCAAGTATCAAAGTATTTAACATGTGATATTATAGGCAAATTTTGGAATAAGAAGAGCATCCTTGGTAAAACATTCATTTGGATTGTTGAAATACGTCCCAATAGTGACAACTTTTTATTTGACCAAATGATCATATCAGTTTTTATTTTACCCCATAGTTTAAAATAGTTATTGATTAACAATTCTTTGTTCTTCGCTGAGATCCAGATTCCCAAATATTTGACTTTGTTGGCCTTCTCCCAACCTGTAAATGAGATAAATTCCTGTTGCTCTATTTCTGGTAGATTCTTGAATATTGTCTTTGTTTTTTCTTGATTAACTTTAAATCCCGATATTTTCCCGAAGTCGTCCAAAGTTTCTTGCAGTATCTTCATTGATTGTGTTGGGTTGTCTAAAATTAACAGGAGGTCATCCGCGAATGCTCTCAATTTAAATTCATGTTTTTTTAATTTTTAAGCCGCGAATGTCCTCCATACTCCTTAGTTTACAACATAATGGTTCCAACACCAACAAAAATAATAACGGAGACAAAGGACAACCTTGCCTAGTTCCTTTCTTGATTGGACAATTATCCGACATTGATTCATTCACCAAATTTTTTGCCTGTTGGGATGTATAAATGGCCGATATACCTTTCAGAAAACGGTCTCCGAAATTTAATTTTTCCAATGTTTTTTCCATAAAGTCCCATGAGACCATATCAAAAGCTTTCTCTGCGTCCAAGAATACAAAGGCCGCTGATCGTTGAATATTCTGGTCATAATATTCCAATGAGTCCAGTAAGATTCTTATATTGTCTTTAATTTGCCTTCCTGGAACAAAGCCTGCTTGATCTTCATGTATAAGGTCTTTGATAAATTGTCTCATCCTTTGCGATAAGACCGAGGCATAAATCTTATAATCCACATTTAACAGCGAAATAGGTCTATAGTTTGAAGTTTTTTCTGGATCTCTTCCTTCCTTGGGTATCAACGATATAAATGCATGTGACCAAGTCTCTGGGGATACTCCCTTATCCAAAATTGTATTGCAAAGTAATACAAAAAAAGTCTGCTAAGTTGTCACTAAATGTTCTATAAAATAATGCAGTAATTCCATCTGGTCCAGGTGTCTTGTCCGGTTTTTGTTTCATTATTGCTTCTTGTATTTCTTCCCTTGTAATTGGAGCATCTATCCATTCTCGTTGGGCTGTTGAGAGAACATTCATCTGTATTGAACTTAAGAACTTCTCTATTTTCTGTTTTGAGATATTTTCTTTCTGATATAGCTTAGTATAAAATGAAACAAATTCTTTTTGTATATCTGTAGTTGAATAAACTGGTCCTTTAGCAGTTTGGATTTTTGTTATAATCTTCTTCTGAAATGAGTCTTTCAGTTGTGTTGCTAAAAATTTTCCAGGTTTGTTAGCATGTTCAAAATATTTTTGTTTGGCAAATTTTAAATTTTTATTCATTTCCTCCATTATAACCAAATTTAATTGGTGTTTGGATACAGAAATCTTCATTTGTATTTCATTTTTCTCTTCTTCTTGTAACGCCATAACAAGTTTTTGCTCCAGATTTTGTAAATCCCAAAGTATATTATTGGTAAATTGTAGTTGAGTTTTCCTCCACGCCGCATGTTTCTGTATCATAAATCCTCTTAGTACTGCTTTGAATGCATCCCACACTGTATTCAGCGTAGTTTCTCCATTAAGATTAATTTCAAAAAAGTCTTTAATCAAGTCATATAGTTCTTTTTGAATCTTGTTTTCCTTTAAAAGTTTATCATTCAATCGCCATCTAAATGCTTGTTGAGAAAGACCTCTAGGCATTAAGGATGAAAACCTAAGCACGTTCACTTGAAATGAGTGGGACTTGTGTGTGTGTTATGTGCCTCTCAAGTCACTTCTGACCTATAGCAATTCTATGAATTATTGACCTCCAAAACACTGCATTGTTAATAGCCTTGCTCAGGTCTTGCAAACTAAGGGTCGTGGCTTCCTTTATTGAGTCAATCTGTCTCATGGGTTTCCCTCTTTTCTTGCTGCCTTCAACTTTTCCTAGCATTATTGTCTTTTCCAGTGAGTCTTGCCTTCTCATAATGTGACAAAATAATTTCAGTTTGGTCATTTTAGCTTCTTTAGACTTGATTTGTCTTTTTGGAGGCCCATGGTATCTGTAAAACTCTTCTCCAACATCACATTTCAAATGAATCAACTTTCTTTCAGTTTTCTTCACTGTCCAACTTTCACACTCATACACAGTAATGAGGAATACTATAGTACAATTGGGAACCCACAGGGACCTGCAGGAGGCATCTCATTTCCCCTTCCCCTACTAGTACTATTTCTTAACGATAAAAATGGTTTTCCTGTCACCTGACTCTAATGTGTCCCCCGCCCCAAAGTTAAAATAGGTCTGGAAAGGGCTTTGCCCCTTTCCTCTGCCTTTTACTGACAGAACCAAGCATGCAATGGAGGGAATCTGTTGCTTAAAGCTACAGGTGCTCCTTATATCATTTTATCCTTTTTAAACCCCTCAGTGTTTTGTTTTGTTTTTAGATTTCACATTTTTCTGCAAACCTGGGGCCATTTTCAGATTTGTAGAAAGATCTGTCTTGCCAGTTCACAGCTCTAGTCACCATATTTAAATATCTTCAGAATGGCTGACTTAGCCATTAGAATATAGACAAGTGAGAAACCAGAAGGACTTGTGGGAGGCATCTCATTTACCACCCCCCCACTATTTCCTCTTTCCCTTTCCTGAAAGCCTCCACAGAATCTCCTCTTTCCCTGCTTCCTTTTTATGGTTGCCATCTCCTGGTTGAGAAACTCCTCAGAATTTGGGGGTGGAACCTTGGGAGGTGAGGTTTGGACATGGAAGTGATCTCAGCTGGGTATAATGGCATAGAGTCCATATTAAATGGGGGGAAATTCTTCATTTCTAAAGGTTTCAATATTGCTATGCAGAGCAGCCATGGCTCTTTACTCAGTACATATTTTTCGTAGCCTGGTAATGTTTCATTGTGGCACGTTGATTATATTTGATGACTACTGAAGAAGACTTGGTTGAAATGCTTCTGGTCATGCATTTATGATTTATTTTGGTATTTTATGTATACAGAGATATTTTGTTGGTCATATATTTCTGATTCATCTTGGTATTTCATATAGACAGATATATTTTATATCTACTTTTGATAACATACATTTAAATATATTGTTTCTCTGTAACTTCATACTCTTTAGTTATGATTTTTGTTGCAGTTGTTCCTATTCTGTTCAAAACTGGCCCAAAAGCAGCCAGTGAGCTTTCACAGCCAGATGGGGATTCGAACCAGGATCTCCCAGACCCTACTCTGAAGCTCTAACTGCATCACCACACTGGCTTTAATAGGGTGGCTGCTGTTGAACAGTAGCAAGCAGTGAGGCCTGGTTGACTTAAGGAAGTTGGATGGTGGAAGACCAGAATCCTGCCTGAGGGAAAATTTACCAGCAACTCTGTGCTTGCATAGAGTCTTTTTGTATCGCTGAATGAGTTTGTTTCTTTGTCCCTGAAGGCATATTTTTCCAGATATGTGTATGTCCATTTCTTCGGATATGTTGAAGAGGCCTGTGAGATCGATACCTTCGGAATGGTTTCCCAAAATGCACAGAACTATCTAATCTCTGAGATCCACCTCAGTCTATCCTTGCAGTCAGTTTTGTAGATAACACATTCTTCATTTGATTTGCATACAGTCTGCCTCTGAGTGTTTGCTTTATGCTTGAAATGTTTTTATTTCTTATGATTTGCTGATTATTAATTCACACAGTCGAGCATATCACTCAAGGACATTGCTTGAAGGTTCACAGCTGAATGTGTGTTTTTAAAAGTCTGACAAACCATCTAGCTAAAGGAATATGCACTGGCATTTTTGTGATGTGTCTTCATAATTCTACATTGTGTTTTCCCCTTAATACCTTTGCAGGAAATCTTGCTTCCTTGGCAACTATAAATATGGACAACAGCATGTAGAGAGAATGGTCACAGAAGTACACCCAAACACACACACACACACACACACACACACACAACAAAGCAAATCATGCTTTTAAGTCCTGACACCAACTCGCCACCAGGCACTTTGCATCAGCAGGAGCTCTCCCATGCTATGCACTGGATGATATAGCCACATGATAATCCCTGGCCTCCACCCCTGGCCTAATCCTGCTTCTCCTGAAAGGAGTCTGAGCTTGATGATGAGTTGCTGGGTAATCCTTAGGGTTGCCAACCTCCAGGTACTAGGTGGAGATCTCCTGCTATTACAACTGACTTCCAGCTGTTAGAGATCAGTTCACCTGGAGAAAATGGCCGCTTTGGCAATTGGACTCTATTGCAATGAAGTCCCTCCCCTCCCCAAACCCCACCCCCCTCAGGCTCCACCCCAAAAACCTCCCGCTGGTTGTGAAGAGGGACCTGGCAACCCTATTCATCCTATGGAACTTGGAAAGGAATTACAAGATTTTTTATTTCAATAATGTATGGAATAATTTAGGGAATCCGACAGACTTCAGGAAGGCAATTTTACTGTGTCCATTACTGGTGGAACAATTCTACCAGTAACCGTAATTCAGAATAATAAAATTATATTGGCAGAGTTAAAAGAGAGAGTATAGTAGTGTGGCAGCATTTTATTCTCTCTGTATATTCTATTTGTGTAAACCATCTTAAAAATCCATTTAAAACAATGGTTTGCTCATCAGAAGCATGGGTGCTACCATTATTCCACAGATATTCATTATTAGCATCTCAGTGGCTCTATCTTATCTATACTGTCTTTCATCTCTTCCTTTCAACCCAATACCAGCAGGTTGTCAATTTATTTCACAAAAAAATTCTTTACTCAAGTGTCTTGGAAAATTGGGGGAGGGTATGTGTGATAGTAACCAGAAACCATCACGCAAAGAATTTTTTTTCCAATTATACCAGTGTTTAGTGAATACATATTTCAGTAAGAGTGGGAGGATTGGATTTTAACAGCCAATTTGATCAAAAACATTTTGTTCATCTTTCATCCTCACAGAAGGGAACTAACCATTCATTGGAAGAGACCAAATTGTTTAGCTGCAGCCTTTCAAGACATGCATAATATAAACGCTGTCAATATCAAGCTGTAGACAGATGTCGGGAAACAGAATACTCCAATATTGTCCCTCACAGCAGTCTGAAGAAGAATAATGGTATTTTCTTCTCTTCCGTGCTGCAGTCTCAAAAGTAATATCATAAAAATGTAGCCATTTCTTTCCATTTGCATTGGAGGTAATGTATTGGTTTCAAACCCTCACTGCAGAGAATAAAAAGCACAGGCTCAGGAATTACCCGGGACCCATTTGCTGTCCTGCACAGGGAAGGAGGGTTGGGAGGAGGCTGCAGGCTCCCCAGCTTCTGCCGGGTAATGGCGATGGTGAGGCAATGTGTCAGACAGCATTTTTGCAGGCTTTCTGTCTGCCTCCTTCTTCCCCCTTCCTTTCCTGCCCGGCTGGCTCCCAGTTTAAATGAACCAATCAGGTCCATGCAGGGAAGACTGCCGGGGGCGGGGTTAAGCCAGTGGATCTCAGCTCTGCAGTTTTCAGTCTGGTCCTCTGGCTGGGTATTTAAACTGGGTGTCCCCTTGCCCGTTCTGCTCAGTTGCCTGCTGGCTTTTGGATTATTATAGAGTAGTACAATCCAAAAGTGGTGATTGAGTATCAGATATACTTGGCTGCCACTTTCCAAGATTTGGTTGGGAAGAGGCCAAATCCACCTGTTCCCACTTGTTCTTAAGCCTTTCTCGTGCTGCCCAGGGGAGTGCATGATTGTCAAATGTTCCATTGAGAATTGGCTGCATGGTTCCTGAAATTTGCTTGATAACCAGCATAACAAATCTTAATGTTGCACACCATCCCTAAGCCAGGTTTTCTTCAGTCTCCCCAGTGGTGAGGACATGGACTCCTGAGGTCTCTGCATAATGCAAGTGTTGTTTGACATCTTTTTCTTAAGTATAATACTAAGAGTCAGTTGGATGGACTAGTGAAAAGCTTCACCTAATGTGTAATTAGCACTTCTGATGAAGGCAGCAGTGTGCAAGGGCTACTTCTGAGTTGTAAAACAGCTGGTTGTAAGTTATGATCTTCAGGCTACTAGTTGGGCATCCCTGCTCTGATTTGGAATTTTTGTTTTGTTGTTGTTGTGTTTTACCTATTGATCATTTCCAACACTATATATCCTTGACCACCAACAGGAAGGAAGAGGTTCCAGTGGTTCAGTAGTTTCTGCTATCCAAGCCACAGGACTGCACTGAACAGTTTCAAGCAGAGAAATAGTACCATGGACATTGGTTCTTGTACCATGGACATTGGTTCTTGTACCATGGAGTACCATGGACAGCTCCATAGTACATAACAATGCAATCGTGGCCCCAGCCCACAGATATAGAAGCAGTAGTTTGGCATAGCTTGATGATACAATTCAAGTATGAATCTGATACCTGATATGTCAACTACAAAGATACCCTTAACACAGAAACATTTGTGTAATTTTCCAGATTCCTGTCTTGGCTGTATTTAAAAAGGAAATAAAGCAAAGCTCTGTAACGGGCTAGAGATATAACTTGGAAAAGAACAGAATATTAATTGGGAATCACAGCATGAGAAATTCATTAATATTGCTCTTGGGGTCTTTTTTTGGTAAAAAAAAAACCTGGAATAGAGGAGACTAAAATTACACAGATGATAATCATTTCTTACTTTTGGCAACTAAGATTCCTGCTGATAGGATGATGCACTATAATGATTTTGAAAACAATGGGGAAAATTAATGCACATAATTCTTAAATATTTTAAAACTGATTTTTTTGTAACAAACAGAAGGGTTGTTTTCCCCCCCAAAAAAGCTGTTTTTTGAGTATTTACAGGTCATGCAGATTCTATTGAGTGTATATATATGATGTTGTTTTATCAAGTATATGACTATTTTCAGAAGCATCCATTGCTTAATCCAGGAGCCATGTGAGTTACGTTGCAGTTCACTACATTTCACTGGTGTATTCTTTCTTAGATTTCACATATTATGCCAAGGAACTCTGGACCATGTACTTGGTTATGTGTCCTCACAACTAGTATTTCGAGCAAGTTACATGAGATATAGTAACTGGCCCAATATTACTTCAGTGATGGCAGCTTCACCCCACATTTTTAATGAGGGATTTGAAAGTTTTTCTGGCTCTTTGTTGATAAATTCTCTGGAATGGTGTGTGAACAGTATAGTGTCCAAGTTTTCAGATGACACAAAATTATTCAGAATGGTGAAAACCAAGGCTGACCATGAAGAACTCCAGGAGAATCTTCACAAATTGGGAGAGGGGGGAACAGTGTGGCGAATGAAGTTAAATGTAAGAACCAAAACAATCCCAACTTCAAGTATAAGCTGATGGGATCTGAACTTGTTGAGACTGAGAGGGGAAAAGATCTTGGAGTCATAGTGGCTCAGTCAATGAAAATGTAAACCAAGTGTGTCACAGCAGTGAAAAAGGCAAACTCTCTGCTGGGGATTATTAGGAAAGGGATTGAAAATAAAACAGCCGATACTATAATGTCCTTGTCTAGCTCTATGGCACAGCCTCATTTGGAATACTGTGTGCAATTCTGGTCACTGTATCTCAAAAAATACATTGCAGAGCTGGAAAAAGTACAAAAGAGGGCAACCCAGATAATTAAGATGCTGAGGCACCATTCTTATGAGAAAAGGCTGAAGAGTTTGGTTTTCAGTTTAGAAAAGAAATAACTAAGGAAGACATGATAGAGGTTTATAAAGTTATGCACAGGGCAGAGAAAGTGGACATAGAGAGCTTCTTCTTCCTCTCCTAAAATATTAGAACTTGAGGGCATCCAATGAAGCTGATGGGCAGTAGATTCAGGGTGGACGAAATGAAATGCTTCTTTACACAATGAGTGATTAAAAGGTGAATTTGCTGCCAGAAGATATAGAAGGGGATTAGACAGATTTGTGGAGGATATGTCTGCCAGTGGCTATTAGCCACTGACTAAAGGGAACTTCCATGTTCAGAGGCAGTAACCCTCTGAATACCAGTGGCCAGGAAGCATCATCAGGGGAGGGCCTTGGCCTCTCTGCCTGTTGTTGGTCCTCAGTGGTAGCTAGTTGGCCACTGTGTTAGACAAGATGCTGGACTCGAAGGACCACTGATCCAGCAGTGCTCTTCTCTAAATGCTATATCACACTGACTAATGGTGTGCAGTCACTACTTGCCCTATCAGAGCTAGTGGTCAGAAGAGGAAACTTCAGGGAACTTCAAATGGGAACATTCTTAAAACAGAATTATCCTGGCTCAGGAAACCAGATGACACCAGATGACGAGTTCTGTGCCACTGTCAGATATTCAGCTCCCAGATTTCTTGCATTCTTTCATTCTGCACAACTTGTGATTGTGGGAAGCTACCATGCTTTCCAAGTATCACCAGAATATTGGTCTTCACCTTGCCTCTATATCTTAATGTAATTATGTGTCCTTGAGTATGAGTACCTGCAAAATTTAATCAAGCACAATTCTAAAATGTTTACTTAGAAGAAAGTCACACAGTGCTTAGTAGAGCTTATTTCCTCAGAAGTATACTTAGAATTTTAGTGTTAATTTTACTGCAGAAAGTTTTATTTCATTGGCTCTTTTCATTGGGTATTTTCCAGATAATTCATCATCCCTCCAGCCATTAAGCTGTTAGAGACTGAATGATTTTATGGCTCAGTCATAAAAATTGTAACTTTAGGCTAGTCACTCACACACCCTCAGCCTAATTGACCTCATGGAGTGGTTACAAACACAAAATGGATATGAGGAGAACCATATATGCCACCCTGAGCACTTTGGAAGAAGGGTAGGATAAAAATATGGTGGATGGATGGATCAATAGAGATATTCATATTAAATTCTATTTTGTATGGATTATGGAAAAGGTATTCAGACCTAAAAAAAATGACAAAACTAGGTATAATGAGGAGGAACGCGTGCACATTCATTTCTAAAGCAGATCTGCTTTGAAGAATGTGGTAAAAACTCAGCTAAGCCCTTCCCCACAATCTGCCATTGCTTCCAGCATTCTTCTTCCTGCCCAGCTCTGATATTGGATGTGAGCCAGGCTGGAAGAAAAGTGCAGAAGGGAATAATACCCACAGTGCAATACTAAGCAGAGCTATACCCTTCTAAGTGTAACTGTGCTTAGGATTGCATTGACAGTGAGACAAGGTGGAGGAGATGGGAGGACATCATGTTTGTATGATCAGTTGTTGTTTTTTTAAAAAAGACCTCCCCTCCTCAGCTTTGGACAGGAATGAGTGGACATATGTACAAATGCATGTTACTCATCATGCCTAACTTGGCATACAGATACTATAACAGATACATGGCATAGAAAGAATCCATCAGAACAAGCAGATTTTAAATAACAACTTCTGAAAATAAAAAAAATAAAATCTGATTTGCTTAAATTACTTGGTTATTAATGACAAAATTAGCTAGTAGCATTCTGTGACCAATGACCAAAAACATTCATTTCAACCCCTGATGCTGTGGTGTAAATTAAAGATAGAATGACCTTTTTGAGATATTGCATTTATTAACACTTCAGTGGAGTAACTCTATTATTCAAGCCTTCTTAATGCCAAAAGAAGAAATTGATTTGGGATGAAACTTGGCTCAAGACTGTTAACCTTAGGACATTTCTTTCACTGAAGTTTGTAACATGAGTTTGTAATATCTGTATAAATAAAAAGCTGGGCTAAATATCTCAGGCCTTATGGGAACCATTAGCAGTAACTGTGCACAGGCTTCAACCAATACAACAGGGTGGTTTAAAACATAAGTCAAAATGAAGCAATAAAGCATTCATTTGGGAGATGCTTATTCAGAGAGAGAATCCAAATTGCTGCTTCAATTGTTTGTGAAATTTATGTTTAAATCATATAAATGAGTTTGTGGGCAGCTGTGTGGCCCCTCAAGCCTCAGGCAGCAATGGGGCATTCCAAGCAGCCTGGCCAGAAGTAAGCATGGCCAGGACATAGGTTATTAACTGCTGCCAGCAAAGGACACCTGCCAGCAGAGGACACCTGACGCTTAAAAGCTCAGCAGAATTGGCCGTGTTTAATACTTGGGAGACCACCAACAAAGTACAGGTTTGTTACAAAGAGCCAGGCAATGGCAAACCACCTCTGTTCACTCTTGCCTCAAAAACCCTACAGTGTAACCATAAGTAAGCTGTGACTTGATGGCACTTTCTACCACCGTACATATTTTAAATAAATGAAAGTATCTATTTTATTTCAGGATTTTACTTTTCAACCGCATTTTTGTTGCATCTAAATGTTGTTAATTGAATGGTATTTTGCTATGTTGTAAACAACCTTAGAGACTTTTATTTGGAAGGTGCTGTAAAGACTCAATGTCAGCTGTGGATTCCAGCAGATTCTGACTTTTTGTCTGTTCACATATGCTCTCATAGGTTTCTCTGTCAAGGGATCTTTTGCCTGTGCTTGAAACAAGCACAAGCTTGAACAATACCTCGGGGAGAGGCTTGGAATGGCAGACATTGAGAGAGCTAATACTTCCGTTTTAATCTTTATTGAACATATAAAATTAATAGAAGGAATAGGAGGAAATTAAGGTAGATTGAAAGAACAATGTAAAACACTAGATTTGGGGAATTACTGAAATGCAAATAGATAAATGGTATAGAAATATAAACACTGGGGACTAAGCAATAAGAAGCAAATCAGATTATTCTTAGTAGAAGTCATCCCAGTTATAGAAGAGAAGAGAGAGAGAAGAGCTGGCTTTTTATATGCCGACTTCCTCTACCACTTAAGGGAGAATCAAGCCGGCTTACAATCACCTTCCCTTCCCCACAATAGACAGACACCCTGTGAGACAGGTGGGGCTGAGAGAGCTCTAAGAGATCTGGGACTAGCCCAGATCACCCAGCTGGCTTCATGTGTAGGAGTGGGGAAACCAACCCGGTTCAACAGATTAGCTCCACCACTCATGTGGAGGAGTAGGGAATCAAACCTGGTTCTCCAGATTAGAGTCCACTGCACCAGACCACCACTATTAACCACTACACCACACTGGCTCTCCCATATATATTAGATATCATCCCTCAGGTGGGTACAAAAAGTCAGAACCCAGCCTCAGTGTTTTTATGAGCCTACAGTGTTCCCAGAGAAAGAGAGAAAAACTCAAGGGGAGCATAGAAGGGCAGAAGATACAGGCTCTCTCTGAGCAGTGCTTCAGTGAAGGAATTAGACTTGGGAAGAATGAAGAGGGTTAGAGCAGCACAGCAGAGAGTTTCATAAACTGCCTGGTCAAGAAGTGTTAATGTAGTTGAAGGAGTCCCAAAGCAGCAAGGGGGGAGAGTCCAGGTGAAGGGTATCCTGTACTCTGCAGGCAGGACCAGTCAGCTCTTTTGAAGTGGTACCAGAGCCTTAACCCTGGGGTTGACTAGGCTTGGGGAGCTAGAACTGGAAACATCAGTTGATCCAGCAAGCTTCCCCTCCCAACCCAATGCTTAAATAATCTGATAGGAAAGCAGCTCCACGTGCTCTGGAAGCAACACCTGGGACTCATCTTGTCCAGGCTTAACTGGGTAAGCTTAACTGGGGCTTGAATCCTATAAAGGATCACATCCACTGGGACTATGGTCTGGCTCAGGAGGTGGAGCACAGGCTGTAAACTAAGCTCTGTGTTTCCACTAGGCTAACTCGGTATAAGCTGGCTGCCTCCACTATTCATGCTGGGTGGGCTTGTGGGCCAGGTCCTGGGCTTGTGCTGAGTTTTCCTAAGATGTGGGAGGCAGAGGGAAGTTCTGGTAGAGGAGCTTCAACTGTAGGCTCCTTAGGGGCAATTTCTGGTGGATGAGCTCCAATTGCAGGCTCCTCAGGGGCAGCCTCTGGAACAGATGGGCCAGGGGGTACCATACAAGGGTCTTCTAGAGTTCCCTGCTCTCTTCTAGGCATCCTCTGAGGCTTCTAAGTAAGAGTCCAGAGCCAGCTCAGTGGGTTTCATGACATGGGTGGGGGGATCTCTGTCAATCTGTCAAGTGATTTCAGTGGTGCATGAGCAACCCAATTTCTTCCTTTCTGGGATGCTGTTTTTATTTTATTTTTCCTTGGGCATTTACTGTTGGGGGAAAAAAGTGTACTGGTTTTTTGGAACCTTAGCAAAATTCTTGTTCTGTTTGGAGGAAAGTTAGAATCCTGGCTGTTATTGGTTGTTCTGGATGTATTTGAAGATAACGTAGAACATTGCCAAAAAAAACAATCCCAAGGAAGGAGGAGGGAATGATGGATGCCAGGTGAGACAACGGGGAAGGAGGAATGGTTGAATCTCCTGGGTGTGATGACTGAATTACCTGAGTGGCAAGCCTGATTGACAAAGACTAAGAGATAGCTGATAACTCTGGCTTCACCCATAGAGAAGGCTGAATTGTCAGGCAGATTCCTTGATAGTCCCAGCAGATGAATTATTATTCTGCAAACCTTGATAGTTAATTATGGCCTACACTTTGATGAGCTCTCAGGAAGCTACAGAATAGAACTATTGACAGGGGAGTGTCCAGGCTCTCAGGGGAACCTGGCTACTTCCTCATGAGTTTTGTACCCTGATTGCTTGTAGAATGAGTTTTATCTTCTCTGCTTTAATATCAAGTCTGTAGTCTCTCGTGCAATTTCAGACAGTGTATGGCCTGAGAAGTCACGGAGGTGAGCCTAAAACGTGGCTGCCAACCCAGGGCTGCTTGTAGGGTTATAAGCGTAGGAATGCTGGAATGGACCGTTGCTGTAATCTAGAAGAAAGAGAGTCCACTGCTGCCCATAAGCACTTTAAAAGTGCCCAGAAGAAGCAGACAGAGCCCAGTGCTGGCAGCATCTCCTGGATGAAATTGTCTGGGCAGGTCCCCAGTGATGTTTTCCCCATAGCAAGTTTTGAACATAGATGGACTGGAAAACATCTTCATACAAAGCAGCAGTAAACATTTAAAAGCAAGGGGGGCAGGGAGAAAGCCAAGGATGATGTTAGTTTTAGTCTAATGGTCAGTCTGTCATTGTGGCCTGAGGTTGCTTGAAGCTCAACTAATACCTCTGAGGTAAATAGCAAAAAGCTAAAGACATATTATGTTTCATATCTATACTACAACACATGCATGAGACTTCCAACAGCTCTAGACAATTGCTGCATGTACCAGTATTTCCAGCAGGGCAGATGCTCCCTGTTCAGGACCAAGCCATCTGCAAAAGGCATTTCCAGCACAATCCTACACAGAATTACACCTTTCCAAGTCAATGGAAGGCAACGGCTTTAAGAGGGTGTAAGATGGCACTGTTAGAGTTGTAAATAATTATAATTGTTATCATTTCAGTAATCTTCATTTGAAATAACCATCTTTATTTTCTGAAAAAAAGACTGGAAATGTTCAGTATTGACTGAGCACTTGTGTAAATCAATTACTTTTCCTACAGATCTTTAGACAATATGTTACAGACCACTTTGAGCAAAGGTTTTTTACTAGAAAACTGTGTGTGGAAGACAACACATAGCAGCTGTAAAATAAATGATTTCTTTTAATTGAATGCAATTAAAGAGATTTGTGTTGACAATGATTATATGTATTCATACAGCATGTTCTTCTCAAAGCCTTCTTTTGCAAGCTTGTTTCGGTAAACGGATTCTTCTGCGGGGCTTTTCTGCTAGTAACTCTCATCCTCAGATGCACAAGAGTGAACCACTTTCCCTTGATAGCCTGACCTGCTGCTGACTCCAGGAAGGTCTGTTTTGTTGCTAATTGCCATTAGTCTAGACCTGAACAGAAAAGAGGAAAGCATATGTCATACTAGAATGCAACACTAAAACCACCTGTTCCAACTTCCAACAGCGCTTCAAATACTTCTATTTAATGTTCCTCACAGATCTGATTCTCAGCTCAAAGGTTTAAATCTTCATGGCTAAACTGGAAAGAACTCAACAGTGCCATGTCAGCAGCAAGTTTTAGCTTCACTGCTTATTCAGTCTGACCTTGAACATTTTCTGGAATTACTATAAGCCATTTTAATTTGAGCAAAGATTAAGCAAGTTTGGAGTGACATTGTAATATGAATTTTTTAGTGTTTGGGGATTTTAATTAGTTCTATAAAATTTTAATATCGTTACCTACCTGGAAAACCTGAGGAAAAAGCAAAATAGATGGAATCTGAACTAATTAAATGAGTTCTGTTTGCAAATTCTTCTGAAACAATTGGTCAGCAAGACTGGTTTCTCACTATCCTTAGAGGCTTCAGTTGTGCCTACTTCTCAGAGACAGTCCCTGTTTTCTGGTTGCCATTCCGAGTACATCACCATCCCTGGGTTTGCCTTTTAAGGATTCTGATATAAATTTTGTTAGTGTGAGTTGTTAGATTTGCCATTCTTTGGCAAATGGCAAAAAGACTGTAACCCTAGGTCTCAAAAACTTACCCTAACTGGAAGATTTTTTTTTAGTTCAAACAGGTGCTGCTTGTGACTTGTATTTGGATCAGGACAGTGTCAGGTGGAAGGGGGTTTCAGGCTCCCCCCCCCATTTTCCATTAAAGTCAACAGACTTCGAAGGGTGTAACACTGCTTCAGATAGCATGGTGCTGCAATTTGCCCCAGTAAAGCAAGGATACAGGTCCTGCATTGTTTTTCCAGTAGTAGCCAATGAGGTTGAGTTGGGGAGGGAAAATACTGTGTAGGAAAAGCTTAAACCCCTCCCATCGTGCTGCAATCTAAATCGGCATCCTGTGCTCTAGCTTCTTTAAATAAGGGGGGAAACACATCTGGGAGCTCCATAAACAGAACTCCCAGTTTTTCACATGTTCTGGCCCTTTTAAGAAACTGGATGCACCTCAGTACCAATGCACAGACATGTAAAAGCATACCCATGAATGTAGTAAAAACAAGCTCCGCACTACATGGTGACAATTGTTATTTAACCATTCGAGGGAAGCTCATTTTGATAACAGGTGGACCACGATATTTTGTAGTATATCTTCAACCAAAATAGCAAACACCTTCTTGGTTTCTAAAACAGCAATTGCATATTAAATGAGTACAGCAAATAGAATGCCTTCAGCAATGCACAATGAAGCCAATGGAATTTTGTTGGCATGATCATTCTGGTGCTCAAAGCCTGTCCATATTTTCATCTCTGAAAGGTTGGAAACTTTGCAAGATGCTGGTCCTCTTCTAACATAAGGCACTCCTGCCAATGTGAATAATTACTCTCTTCACTGAGCATACATACTGGGTACAGCATAAACTATCAAAGTCACTTGGTATTCTTCATGTTTACCCCAGTTGTGAACAATGGCATTTATGTGCTCTTCAACACGGGCAGCCCATTCCTGAAGGGGGAGTGGATGCATGGTGACTGGGAGCAGCATATCTGTGGTGCCTCCACAGAGGCTTCCTGGCCACCACAGAGGAAATGAAATAATTTAAAATGTAAAAAGGGGGAAATGTCCCCATAGAAAACAGTGAGGCTTCGCCACCAAGGAAGATTCCTGGGACAAAAGGGGCTAGGATGTGGCCGAAAGGTAGCTCCGCCCCCTGGAACACCCACACACACACACACTGGCATGGGCTCCCACTTCTGGGATTTAGCTCCTGGTGTGGCTGCACTGGCAGCAGAGCCCAGCATGGCAGCATGGCTTATCAGCACTGGCATGAATGCCCCCCGTGCCAGTGAAAGTGCCCCTTATCCTGGGATAAATGGGCACTTACATCAGCGTGGGATCAAACCAGCTCCTATGCCGATTCTGCCCCTCCCTTCAGGATTGTGCTCTAAATCACAAATAATCTGAGAGAACCGTATATGTGTGTGTAAAGTGCTGACAAGTCACAGCTGACAATGGCAGCCCTAGCAAGGGGCTTTCAAGGCAGGTGAGAAGCAGAGGTAGCTTGCCGTTGCCTTCCTCTGCAGAGCCTTCCTTGGTGGTCTCCCTTCAAAATATTGACCCTGCTTAGTCCAATATTTGATGAGATTGGGCTATACCATGCTGCCTTCCCTCCCAACCGTACTATACCAAAGGGACAATCGTCTCTGGTTTAGTTGTGGGCCCGTGTACTGTTTGTTGTTATCTTCTGACAGCTGAATGAGCAAATATATAAGGAGGTACTTCAAAGCTGTGAAAAGCATATTTTGATTCTGCCTTTCTTTTTGGTGATGACACTCCCACACTCTTTGGCTTATTCCTCTACTTGTGACTAATTCGTTTTTGCAGGGGGAACGGGAAATGGTTCAACATAACAAATTAGTCAACCAAAGTCATAATTTGAGAGAATATCTAGCTCATTAAAACCTCATTTTGGTGAATAGATAAATTCATCTAAATTTCATATCCTGCTTCTTACAATACTGGAAATTATTGGTGGGGTATGTACAAACCATGCAGAACGTGTCTTATTTGAGAAACTGAGGAACAAGGAACTTTTTCTTCTCCAGCAGGATGTTGTCTCGTTCTTAACAATATCATTTTTCAAAGGTGGAAGTAATTGTGTTACTAGTGGGACTGGTGGGATCAGAAAATAGTCTCTGTGTAGAATGTATGGTCTGTCTTAATTTCTGTGGGGACTCATATGGGGCGGGGGCATATCACCCACCTTGTCCCATGTGAACCTGTGGGTAAACTTGGATAAATTATTAGGACTCTGGTCTATACTACTGTGTTTAGCAGGCTGAAACTAGGATCCTACTATGGAATTTTTGCATCGTTTCATGTGTCATGTTTATTTATTTGTTTGTTTTGTGCTTTCTAGCCTGCCCACCCTGGCCAAAGCCAGGCTTAGGGTGGGTTACATCATTTAATATTAATGCTTATGTTTTTCTTCAGTCCTGTTTTTAGATATCTGATTGGTTATAAAACCCTAATTGTATTGTATTGTTTATTGAATGTCCTATTCTGTTGATTATATTGATTTACTCTGTGTAATCCATCTTCAGTCCAAGTGAGAAAGGCGGACTATTAATAATGTAACATTAAAAAAAGTAGTACTAATTAGCATCCGTTACAGTACTGAGCTGAACGCATAATGATAGTTTTGTCTAGTTTGTATTGCTAGTGTTTTTAATTTTCTGTGATTTTATTTAAAATATAAACCATCTTTGGGACTTTTTAAAGTGAAAAGTCATGGCATGCATTTGAAAATATATTTTCTATAATGGATAGTAGTGATAGTGAGGAAAAGCTGGCAGGCAGCCTTGAAAAACAAGGGAGAAGCAATGGGTATATGAACTACTGTGGTTTCTAAGAAGAACCACGGGAGAGGCCAGAGATGCATTCCTGACCCTTCATCCCAAGAAGAAATCCTCATCCTGCAGTCTAGGGAAACATGGTTGTTAACCTATTCTGCTCAGCTTCCAGAGTCCCTACTTATTTGCAATATTAAGTTATGTGATTAGATTTTTATTCTGACTTCCTCTAAGAAAGGAAGGTGAGCCCTCCTGATTTATCTTAAATCTCAGAGTAGGAAACTGAGATTTCTCTTAAATCTCAGAGTAGGAAACTGAGATAGTACATTGGTTCTTTAGCTTTTACCATAATTCCCTGGATGCATTGTCCTCTGGGGTTTGGTGTTAGGGTTGCCAGATGCCCCGTGCTGCTAGGCATTCAGTGAAGCAGTGGGAGGGGGGGAAATGAAGAAGAAGAAGAAGAAGAGTTGGTTTTCATATGCCAACTTTCTCTACCACACAAGGAGGAATCAAACTAGCTTACAATCATTCGCTTCCCCTCCCCAGAACAGATGCCATGTGAGGTAGGTGGGGCTGAGAGAGTGTGACTAGCCCAAAGTCCCCCAGCTGTCTTCATGTGGAGGAGTGGGGAATCAAACCCGGTTCTCCAGATCAGAATGGGGAGGAAAATGGTGTTGCTCAATGCTGCCATGTCACTTCTAGCTAGGAACCCAGCTTGTTCATCCTCATCCAGCCCATTACTGACTCCATACACTTCAAGTTGCCTGTACTGGGCTGGAAACCCTATTCAGGACTCTATGGTCACACTCACTACCTCTAGCTTTGTAACTACTGTTACCATCCACCACTTATTGTCTTTGATGGGCTACTGTCTGCTGGCAGACCCACACTGGTTGTGCTACAACGTTTTTCTTTCTGATTTGGACTTTTATTTTCTTTTATACTTACAATGCCATTTATATTTACAGTGTGTGATGCCTTCTCAACATCTTCAGTTGCAGGAGATTTCCTCTTTCCACTGGCGCTTGCCTTGTGGTTTTCCTGCAACACAGTCCTATGGCAAAAAAAAAGAGCATTGTGTAAGTCTCAGTGAAATCACAATGGGGCTAGAAACCTGAGGTCTCTCATTAATATTCCATCTCCACAGTGACTGAGAACCTAATTTTTTCATAATTTCTAATGCTAGCAGAACACTTTAATAATCAGAGAAAGCACATGGCAAACATTTTTTACAAAGGAGCTGGAGGAGGTTGAAAGCTTTCTAAATAGCACTTACAGTTATGTTACCTTCCAAGCACCAGTATCCTTATCCAACTCCTAACACATTCTTTAAAAATAAAAGGATGTTGGAGTGAAATGAGTCATGCAGTTTGCTCATGTTTTTAAAATCTTCTTAGCAGATTGGATCATCAGGCCAAACGACACCCACACATTTTATTTTTGTTTGCTAGATTTTTTTTATTTTGAAGTGTTGTTCTGTGTTCATACAAGGGCTTCCAGATCCAAATGAATTGAATACATCACAAGCTATGCAATGCCATAATGGCAGAAATCACTCAGAGATGAAGCAAGTAGAAGTGCAGTAAGTATTAAACCAGTCTTCGTGGAGAAATTGCCATGCAAAAGAGTTGGCATAAGGGGTGGCCATAGTTGAACATCTGCCAAGGCTCCTAGGCCAGTTTACTGACCACTGCTGATCATTAATGCTTAGCCCATATGTTCTCACCAGGAAATGGGAGATTGTTCCAAGACTCCAACAATGTCATGCTCACCTCTCAGGTGACCTACCATTTCCTGGTGGCAGAACTACCAGGGAATAATATTATTCTCTTGTACTCAGTGGTGCTGGCAGGACTGAAAGGAATGCAAAGAATCTAGACTCAGATGCTTTTCCCAGCAGTAAAGGAGTGATTTATTCTGAGGTCCCTGTGGTTCCTCTCTGGGGTAAACTTCCATTTCCTAATCCGAGAGGCACTGGATGGAGTGGAGCAGTGACCTTCTCTGCCTCCCTTTAGGTTTTTTTGGCATTAGCTACCAGGGTTTGTGCATGGGGGTGGGTGGCACTGATAGAGTTGAGGAAACAGCGGAGGCTTGCCTAATGTAAAGTTCACAGGAGGACATTTTGCCCTCAAACCTGTAAATGTCCCAGCAGAATGTTTCCATGTGATTGCTGTAATGAACATAAGAAAAGCCAATGCTGGATCAGACCAAGGCCCATCAAGTCCAACTGTCTGTTCAGCCAGTGGCCAACCAGGTGCCTCTAGGAAGCCCACAAATGACTGTAGCAGCATCCTGCATGTGTGCCACAGCACCTAATATAATAGGCATGCTCCTCTGATCCTGGAGAGAATAGGTATGCATCATGACTAGCATTCATTTTGACTAGTAGCCATGGATAGCCCTATTCTCCACGAACATGTCCAGTCCCCTCTTAAAGTCTTCCAAGTTGGCAGCTATCACCACATCTGGGGGCAAGGATGTGGTTTAGGTCAGTCACTAGAACACAGCGTTTGTATCGTCACATTGTCAAGAAACTCAAGGCCACATTGTATTTTGTAACTGTTACGTAATATTGGTTCTACATGGAAAGGTTAAATTTTAAAGCTGCCTTTGCTTCATTTTTTTCCTTGCAGTCTTTGCCTCCAAGTCAAGGTAAGAAAGATAGATGGTTTTCCTTTGTTCTAAATCCAGTACTTTCTGCTGCCAAACTGCTTTCAAAATATATTCTTGGATCAGCACACAGATAAGACACCCAAGATCTTTCCGTATACACAAAGATTTTCTCTTATCTGGAAGAAACAACACTACTCAAGTATCAGAGCAACCCAAGTTCAGTAAGATTGTTATTATTGTTGTTGCTGTTGTTGTACCATCACTGTACCTTGTTCTTTGTGAAGTAACAACAAAAAAGACATGCCTTGGCCCTCAGGAGTCTGCAAGTGAAATTTTTACACAAGGGAAGTCAATAAAAAGAGGAGGGGAAGTTAGGAACAAAGGTAAAGGTGGACCAATGTGTCTTCAGTTACACATCCTTGGGTGCAGTTTCATTTGGAAATGATGATTTAAAAAATGAAAGCAAAAGCCTTCATGGAAAAAAATGAGTTTTGAGAAGGGAACTAGAAGTAGAGTGAGAGGTTGCATAATGTTGGTATTCTGAAGGGGCAGATTGGGACTAGCTAGGGTTGGAGGCCTCTAGGTGGTGGCTGGAGATCTCCCGCTATTACAACTAATCTCCAGGCGACAGAGATCAGTTCACCTGGAGAAAATGGCCACTTTGGAAGGTGGATTCTATGGCATTATAACCCATTGAAGTCCCCTCCCCAAACCCTGCCCTTCTCAGACTCTGTCCCCAAAATCTCCAGGAATTTTCCAAGCCAGAGCTGGCAACCCTAGGGCCAACTCAGCTAAGGGGCAGTGGCCAGTCAGTTCAAGCTCAGCCAGCTGCAACAAGGAAAGGTGTAGGCTCACACCGCACCACTGAGATCTGAGTCAAATGGCCCTAGCATCAAGACCACTCTGGCTGAATAGGGCTGGCAGTAATAGCCACAGGTATAAACGTCTCTCCTCCCATGCTGCTGCTGACTGGGTCTGAGCCATGTGTTCCTTGAAGTGATTCCAGGATCGCAGTGACTTGCCTTGGCCTTGCTCCTAGCCACCAGCAGCCCTCCGTGGCTGTGGTCCAGCAATAACTTTTCTGGTAGGTTAAAAGAATAACCTCTTCCTGGAATTCTGGGTTGGTGTTCCAGAAATAAGGAACAGCAATGGAGAAAGGGTAGAATTGTTTAAGGCCATTAACACATGACAAGAGAGTGGTTGGTTTGTCCTTCTCATGTCTCACGCTTTTCAAAACTGAGAGCAAAAAACCGAACACATGAGAGGGACTTAACCATGAAGGCATCTGACGGGCGGTAGAGGGTCTTGCTGCTGGGAAGGCAATCTGGCAGCTGGTGGCCGAGCTGTTGCCCCCAGGTGTCCTCTCTCGCCACCCCCCACCTTACCTCCCCCTCCTCCCACAGTGGCGGCCAGGGTATAGAGGCTTGCAGGTTGGAATGGCAGCTGTTCCTGACTCTGACGCCTCATCGTCCTCCTCCTGCCTTTGTAGCAGCAGCAAGGCAGCAGTCCTTGATTGGGGGAGTCGGGCTGCAATGGAGGGCTAGGAGGGGAAAGGAGTGTCGACCCGTATTCTGAAATGCGCCAGGGGACACAATTGAGGTGATTTTTCCTTTAAAATTGCAACAAGCCAGGGATAGGAAGACCCAGGTAAGTTTCAGAGAGAGGTGGGATGATCCCGTGGGTTGGAGGGGGACATGCAATTGGACTACCACAATTTGCTACATTCCTGGGAGACCCGCAGGACAAAACAGCCATGCGTTAATGGCCATTCTAAAAGAAGAGTTGGAAAAACTGAACATTGTGGAGCAAAGGTCATGCAAAGTGATTTTGCTATCTGCATATGGACAGGTAAGAAGGCTGTTGATGGTAAGCACAAGAAGCTTGTATTGGACCTGAGAGAGTATTGGAATCCAGCATAGGGAATAAAGGACATCACATAAGCTGAACAACAAGAGAGATGTATATTTGTAAATAATAATAATAAAATAGCTATAGCATGAAAACATTGTATGATAACAAGGAAGCAACTCATTGTGCTTAGGAAATAGTAAAATATGTTATTCTCTAGCATATAATGCTGCATGTGTTCATTTAATTAAATGTTCCTCTCCCAAAAAGGCTATAATGAAGACTATCAAGAAATAATAGCTGAGGTTCTCTAAGAAAGATTTTTTTTTTGCCATCAAGTCACAGCTGACTTATGGCAACCCTGTAGGGTTTTCAACGCAAGAGACATTCAGAGGTGGTTTGCCATTGCCTACCTCTGCATCACTACCCTATTACTTGGAGGTCTGCCATCTGAATACCAACCAGGGGCTTAGCTTCCAAGATCTGACAAGATCAGGCTAATTAGCACATCCAAATCAAGGGAAGGTAAAGTAGTTGCATTGGGTTTCCCATTAACCTTGCAGCATCAGTGCAAAGAGGACATCAGCCTCTTCCCCTAAGTGTACTCTCCATTCTCTGTCCTAATGGCCATCAGAATGGCTTCAGTGGTCCTTTCACCAGTGCAAAATTGCACTAGCTCTGGAGTTTTCTTTTTGTATTGAATGGTAATTGTGATAGGGCTGGGCAATTTGCCTCTTTAAGACGGCCCATTAAAAAAGCAAAGTTGTTACTTGAAAAGAAAATGTAATTGATTAGCCTTAGTTCTAGAATACATGATGATTCATTATTGTTCTGGGCATGAGTCCAAAATATAGGCAAACACAATGGAGCAGAAATTTCATGTAATGCAACATATTAACCTTAATTATAACAATGGGTTGGTCATTTAGCACTCCCACTCTTTGTACTGTATTGACTCAGTACAAGTAAGAAATATAGCAGAGGGTTGCAATGCCCAGAAATATAAGAATTCAATTTAACAAATTTGCTATAATGAAATAATGTGTGCAGGAAGTGTCCACCAGATGGTGGCGATCAAGAAAAGGCTTTGGGGGGGGGGGTAAGGAGAAACAGGAAGGAAAGAGGTGGTTGGGGGAAAATGGAAAAGGGAAGGTGGGTGGAATGGAGGGAAAGGGAGAATGAGAGGAGGAAGCCAGAGCCAGGACAAGCAAGGAGGAGGAAGCAGAGCCACACTCACTTCTTGGTCATAAGCAAATATAGGAGAAAACAAGATTATTATTATTAAAACAAAATTATAAATGATTTAGTTGCATTATGAGACAGCATTATTGTTATTGAATGCCATTGACAGGAATTCTGCCACTGCAAGAGTAACACGAGGATCAACATAGTTAAAAATTTAGCTACAGTCTTCACCTCTGGAGCTGGGGTCCCTTTTTGAACGTACATTGTGATCCACTTTCCTTGAGCAGTAGCATATTTATTACAGTCGATAAAGAAATGCCAAATTGTGTCTAATTTTCCAGATTTACAATCACAAGGTCTCCCGGGGAAGGGGACCCTTACAGGAAGCAGAGGCAAGTGTAGACTGCATGAGAAGGAGGGACAATGGGTGGAGTGAGATTTTCCCACCCACAAGTTTTTTATGGGCCCCCATTTGTAGATCATAAATACAAGTGAACATTTTTCTAGATAGTGCTCTTTTCTTTGTAATTTGTATGTTTAATGTGGTGTGTCTCATATCAAAGAAAGGGTAGGCAGCATGATATAGCCCAATCTCACCAGATCTAGGAAGCTAAACAGAGTCGGTGCTTGAAAGGGAGATCACCAAGGAAGGCTCTGCAGAGGAATGCAAGGGCAAACCACCTCTACTTAATCACTTGCCTTGAAAGCCCCTTACTGGGGTCACCATAAGTCGGCTGTGACTTGAGGGCACTTTACACACACACACATCTCATTGTCAAGCTCAGGCACAGGTATGGCAAGTGGGAGAGCAGCATAAGCAGAAGAGAAAATGCCCGTACATTTGAACTCTTTTATTGCAGGCTACTTTCTCACTTAAAAATGGCTTACTTATTCAGCCAGGTAATTTCCAACTTTAAGGAAGGATTTTCAAATTGCTTGCTGTTTTTCTGCCATGGATGAACAAAAGAAAAATTCCTTGTTGAACAAAAATATCCCCTGCATGTGTATATTTTACAAGCAGACTGCTAAATGGGAAAAAGAGTTGCTTGTTCCTCCATGTGTATGTGTTATGTGCAGTCAAATTGCTTCTGACTTATAGTAACTCTGTGAATTAATGTCCTCCAAAATATCCTATTGTTAACAGCCTTACTCGGGTCTTGCAGACTGAGGGTTATAGCTTCCTTTATTGAGCTGATCAATCTCATGTTGGGTCTTCCTCTTTTCCTGCTGCCTTCAACTTTTCCTAGCGTTATTGTCTTTTCCAGTGACTCAACTTCTCATGATGTGACCAAAGTATGATAGCCTCAGTTTAGTCATTTTTGCTTCTAGGGACAGTTCAGGCTTGATAAGGTCTAGAACCCATTGATTTGTCTTTTTGGCAGTCCATGGTATCTGTAAAACTCTCCTCCAACACCACATTTCAAAGGAATCAACTTTCCTTCTGTCACCTTTCTTCTTTGTCCAACTTTCACACCCATACACAGTAATGGGGAATACTATGACATGTATTATCTTGATCTTGGTTGCCTGTGATGCATCCTTACACTTAAGAATCTTTTCTAGCCCTTCCCAGTCTCAATCTCCTTCTGATATCTTGGTTGCAGTCTTTGTTTTGGTTGATGATAGAGCCAGGGAACAGAAAATTTTGAACAATTTCAATTTCTTCATCATAAACCTTAAAATTATATAATTCCCTGTAGTCATTACTTTCATCTTCTTGATGTTTAGCTGTAATCCTGCTTTGGCACTTTCTGTTTTAATCTTCATCAGTAATTGTTTCAAGTGTTCACTATTTTCTGCCAGTAATGTGGTGTCATCTGTTCATCCACGTAATGGCTAAAATGTGTGATTATTGCATTTAGAGTGTGGAAGCCCGTATTGTTCAGATGAATGGATCAAGGCTACAGAGACAAACTGATAATGTAAAAGAGTCCCTAAACCCTTGATTGCCAATAATATTTCTTTTGATTTTAGTAATCGGCTATTCTCTTCAATGTTGATGGTGATATTTAAGAATGAATGGTTTATTTACATTTATCTTCAAATAGCCTCCATTCATGTGCAGCCCATTTTTGGACGAGAAAATTTCACCTAATATTTAATCATTTCCTGGGCGAATTTAGATTTCCTCTTCATTTTCCTATCCTGTAAATTGATCTGATAAATTGCTCATGTCAATAAAGCATGAATTGTCCCTCTTCCCTTCCCTTATACCTTCCCTCTGAAATTAGTTAGCTGTCTACTGCTAAAAGAATCCATGCCACTAAAGGCTGTCACAGCAAACTAAAAATATATATACAATTGATGAAATGCAGAATACAAAAGGAATAAACAGTTCAGTTCTATATGAAGTTGTACCCAAGTCCATTGAAGTCAGTGGGCTCAGAAGGGCATAATCCTGGTTAGGACTGCACTATATGTCACCTTTCTCCTAGCCAAATTTCCTATTTTCTTGCTTCTGTACTCTTCCTTACAGCTAAAATGGTAGGGTATACTGTCATGCATATAGAAAAAGTGTAGGGTTTAACATCTTTTCAGCCTGTTTCAGTACATAGAAACCTTTGAACACATGACATCAGCACAACTAAATAATGAGTTGTGCAGAA
Source organism: Euleptes europaea (assembly GCF_029931775.1). Lineage (NCBI taxonomy): Eukaryota > Metazoa > Chordata > Lepidosauria > Squamata > Sphaerodactylidae > Euleptes > Euleptes europaea. Next base: position 77,720,195 of record NC_079314.1, on the reverse strand, counting down.
AACCAGAGGCATGCAACCTCCTCCATCTCTGTAAGATGTTAATTTGAAGGTACATTTTGGCAAGTTCTCCCAAATTGCCCTATTAAGGAAGATCGTTTTTGACAAACCAAGCCACACATTCATTTCCAGCCAAATTGCTGACAAGTCTTTGGGACTCCTTCTTCTGTCCCTAATTGATAAGAGCAAAGGAGGTGTGACTTGGAAAAGCAGAAAGTTTTTGCTTTCATGCATCTAGACCTCATAATACTTACTTCCATAACTTCTAAGGATGCAATCCCTCCATCAGTTATTAATAGATAAATCTTTTGACCTCTGTAGGATTTACACATGAATAATTATTTGTAGAATTATAGACTACATTGTTCTAGCTGCTCCACTTTCTCTCATTGCTATTTTTACCATAAACGTTTTGGAGGCAGAGCTGGGGGCAGGGAAGCAATTGACCAAGTGCAAATGTTTTTGAGACCATTCCTCCCGAAACTGCTGCTAGTTCATGTGCATGAAGCTGGATCAAATTATAAACAGCTTCACTGATGCAGAATTATAACAGTACTTTTTAAACAAAAGACTACATGACCTAGAAATGCAGAGTGTTGAATGTAAAGAGCAGCCATTCCACCCAAGTTTTCTCTATCCCATCTAATTAATTAAAATCTGAAAACTAGACAGACATTAAATTCATGGCCACAATCCAGGATGCTTTAACTGACTGGAATCAACAAGTTTATGTGCACACATCATATGTTGGATTATGACCCGTGTGTTTGTATTTTTGTTATTGTTACATAGATGTCCCAACAATTTTTAGTCTTCCTGTTTCATTCTTCAGGAAAAGGTACCGTCAAGGGGAGGATATCATTCTGCCTCAGTGTCTTTTCTCTAAACCAGTTCAGCAACCAAGATGATAGCCAGTTTTGCACATACCTTTGAGAGCTTCAGATCTAGATTGACATATAATCCACCTAAACTTTCTACTGCTTAGCCAAGTCTCATTAGTGTGTTTCATTCTGTGTGTATAAAGTCAAGATATTATGTGTTGAAATAACATGTGTTGATTTGACAAATACGTGGGATTTAAAATATAGACAATCTGTCTAATGATCTCATTAGCAGCAGTAAAAATTAATTTTCTGACATTATAGTAAGTCCATCTTTTTAATAGAATGATATATTCATGAACAAACTATGTTGTGATCAAAAAGGGGAAACACATTGCATTAAATTGCTTTGAGTTAAAGAACTGTTGTAGCTGCTGCTGCTGCTGCTACTACTACTACTACTGTTGTTACCCAGTACGACTACAGCTACAACTTCTGTATTTTATTTATTTTACAAAGTTTATACCCTGTCTTTCTGCCCTCACAAGGCTTTGAGGCTGTGTACCTAATGTTGTGACAGAGAGGCAAGATGGAAATTCTGTTGGTGTACCATCCACCCTGCTGCCTAACAGCCCTGCCTGAGCTAACAGAAGTGGTCTCAGGGGTGACATTGAAGACCCCTAGATTAGTTGTCCTGAGGAACTAACATTCTTGCTGAGGCTATTTTGTCAGGAGCAGCTCAAGATTTCACGGCTTCCATGACAACTACAGGTCATGCTCTAGAATTGGTTATTTTTTTTCTGGGAAGGATATATGGATCTGTGGGTGGAGGAATCGATGATAGTACCTTTGTCATGTGGAAGAGTGGGGAGGTGTAGGCATCCTGCACTCTTCTCCACTCTTATACATGTTGAGCACAACTTACATCATTGTGTGCCTCTATAGGCTTTACACAGTTATTGAAAACTCCATCAAAGGTAGGTCCCTAATTGCTTGAACAGAGCCTTCATATATACATTGTTTACACACAGAGGCTCCATTCACAAAGCTGCTGGATGTGCCTAGGGGTATGAACTGGAGCCTATGGGAATGCTGCTGCTCTCTTTCTCTCTCCACCAAAGTAGCTAGCAAAGATAATGCTAGGGTATTATCACCACTGCACATACTATGGTCCTTGGTTGTGTTGGATGTGCTAGAGTGAAGAAATGTTATTGAGCTTTAGGGGACCAGAGAATCATACATTCACTTCAGGGAATCTTCTCTGTTGCCTTATATGGTCTTTTTTAATAAGGCAAAGAAATAGAACTCTTCAGTTAGTCATTTATAGTGATGTTGAACTTAATTCCAGAATTATTGCAATAGTAATTATAAAAGTTTTCCATCACTGTTATTACTATTTTGCTTTGTTACTCCTAATGACTTATGATCCAGGCAGCCCAGTTCTAAATATATTTTTTCTTGAAAGTAAATCCTGCTTGCTTCTAAACTACCTTCTAAGTAAGGGAATTAGAAGCACTGCTAAAGTTTCCTTTCTGTGTAAGGCTGAACCAACAGTAATCTAATCAAGAACTCTCCATTGTTCCCAGAAACTCTGGTCACCGATGCATGACCGGCACTATTTTTTCTCTTTAAAAATCTATGTATCATGAAGAGCAATGCAAAGTCTGAAAGCTTCTAGGTTTTTCAGAACACTTTCAGTTGGTATAATAGAAGACATGGTCTGAGGACATTGCTAAAGATAGCAAGTTTTAATCTTATAGATGGACAAAAACCACCAGTTTTTTTAAAAAGGGTGTGTGTGTGTGTGTATACACACACACACACACACACACACACCTGCTCCAATAATGTGATAATGTTTATATATATATATATATATATATATATATATATATATATATATATATATATATATATGTAATTTTTATATATATGTAATTTATATATATATATGTTTTTATATATATATGTGATAATATTTTTTATATATATAAAAATACAGTTTGGTGTACAGAGAAGAATTGGCTGAAAAGGTTTGTGAGAAACAAGTTAATGCAGTTGCAAAAAGGCATGTGTTTTTTCCACCTCAGCCCTAGCTCAAAAAATGGCCCCTTACCTTGATACAGCTACTCTGGCAGCTGGATCCATGCCATTGTGTCATCAAGACTAGACTACTGTAATGCACTGTACATTGGTCTCCCATCAAAATCAATTCAGAGACTCCAGCTTATGCAGAATGCTGCAGCTTGGCTATTATTGGGAACTACATGGAGCATGCATATTACTCCCATTCTGCAGTCACTCCACTGGCTGCCCATCAGTTGACAGGCTCAATTTAAGATAATGGCTATCCCAAACAAAGCCCATTGTGGCCTTGGACCATAATATCTGCAAGACCATCCCTCCCCCTATGCTCCAGCACAACAGCTTACTTCTGCAGGTACCGATCTGCAAATGGGCAAAATCAACAACTGCCTGTACATGTGCCTTTTCCATTGTGGCCCCTACCTTGTAGAACAGTCTGACTTAGGAGATCAGGAAGATTCCCATTCTCCTGGCTTTCTGGAAACTATGCAAGTCTGAATTATTAATGAGAGTTGTTCTACTCAGGCAATAGGATAGCATGGTACAAAATTATTCACAAAGTTACCGGTACTTGAACCAATTGTTAGGGACTGTGGCCTATACTACCTTGTATTGTTTGCTGTAAGTTGGATCCTACTATGTAATTTTGCATGGTGTGTCATCTTAACACCTATGCTTCAATTCTTTTCTTTTTTTTTAAATTTCTGGTTGATTCTATATCCCAAAGCCTATTCCATTGTTTATTGCAAGTCCCGTCCTGTTGATTGTATGGATTCACTCTGTACTATCCACCTTGAGTCCCAGTGAGAAAAGTAGACTATAAATAATGTAAATAAATAGATAAATAAATTTAGGGAAACATTGATATGCAGTTTCTTATATCAGAGGAAAAAAACAGCAGAAAGCTATTGACTTTATATCCTGCACTGTTTCTTTCTGAAGGAGAAATTTATGTTTTTAAAAATCTGCTGTATTGGAATGAAAATAGAAATTGGGTAAAAATAACCCTGGCCTAACAGAATGTTGGAGGACAGGGTCCTTGAAATCCAACAGGGCTTTGATGCATGTGCATATATGTGTCTTATTTCATGAGACCAAGAGTACAATAAACTCATTTCCCATTAACAAACAGATCCTACAGACGAGAAGCACTGTATATTAAACCAAAATGCTAGGACTGCTGCTTTCAAATCCAAAGGGAAGATGGACAAAAGTGTTTGGTAAAGGGCTCCGAGATCTGTAGTGGGAGAAATCATTATACAGAGAACACTAAGCACACTAATGTAGCTGATGCAGCATAGGTAAAATTGCCCACCTCATCTTACATTCAGGCAACTCCACTCTCTCTCAGTTCTTAGCACAGTCACCCATGTTGTTCCTGACTCATCATCACTTCCACATGTGGTACATGTTAAGGGAGGCCTGACCAATCACCAGTCCTGAGCCACGAAGCTTTGTGAAGGCAAAGTGGACCTGCCCCAAGGTAGATCCTGTTCCACAAACTTGGACCGTGAAATCCTGGGACCTTAGTCTGAGAAAAATCACCTTCCCCCAGGAAATTGTCAAAGCCACATCATTTTGTGAAGTGAACTTGTAGGGCTAAAGCAACATCTGTAAATATTTAGCCAGGTCACATTGCATTGTTCCCTGCCTACTCTATACTGTTTGGAGTACATTGTTCTTAACCTTGCAATCTGGTTTCATTGCATTGTTTGTTGTTTGTCTTGCATGGCTGTGTAAATCAACTTGGGTCTCTGTGACAAAGGCAAACCATGAAACAAACAAACAGTACAGTTATATGCATTTTTGAAATAAAATTGCTTTAAAATGTTTGTATAGATGGGATGAACAGAAGTAAAATGGTGAAGGGTGATGGTCTAGATCTGTGGCCTTTAGGTTTGTAATACAAGAAGGACGCCTGGAGGACTGAAACCAGACAACCAGGTACCAGAATAGCACATTAAACTGGAATGTTTTCCATCACTACCAAATGTAGGAAATGGTTGCAACTGTATTAATTGTATCAAAGCATTGACATAACTTGTTTTGGTTAGTGATATCAATCTGTTTATTGCTAGATGTTCTTCTATGAGGTGCTTTTTTTATAGCTTTACAGAAGAAGATACTTCCGCAGTCATAGCTTCCAAGCAAAACTGCTTGTTCTACCAAGATGTTGAAATTACAAGATCCCATTCTCCTTGCAATTGCTTACCCCAGTTTCAGTTTGTGAACTAGTTCCCCTTGAGTAACAGAGACTCGAGTTACTGTTGGAAGTTTCAGCAGTAGTTTATATTAATGGTTCCCCCCACACTGCTTGAAAGAGGCAATGTGCAAATTTCCAGAGCAGATGTTAATTACATCTGCCCTCTTTGGTGGAAACAATTGGGTTGACAGTGTTTCAAACCAACATCATCCAAAGCTCCTAGGGAGTTTTACCATCCTAGGATCAGAGTAATCCAAGCAGCAGAAAACCTCTACGCTGCTAGTTCCAACACACCTGGCTACAGGAGTGAATATAAGGAGCTGCAATTCTATTCACAGGGTTTACTTCTGACCAAACAGGCAAAGGATCAGGCTGTAGCTATCAGCCCAAAACCCAACCAATATTATCTGGAAATAAGCCGAATTGAAATCAAGGGCTTTTCACTTGCCAGTACAATATTTGGCTATCAAAGATGCCCTGATACATTAGAAGAGTTCACTCTAGACAAGCCTGCAGGAGAGGAAATCCATTCCGACACTACTGGCCGACAAGAGGGCGTGACCAAACTATCGACGTCTGTCTGTCTGCATGGGGGCTTATTTTTGAGTTTTGAGAATTTGGCTGGGTGAAATGTGCATTTAGAAAGCGGCAAATCCCAGGCAAAACCTCCCCTGCGTTTTCGCCCTATAGAGAAAAGCATCCGCTGCGCTCCAGTTTGTTGACGGTGCGAAATGTCATTCCGGATCGGAAGAAGGCAAGGCTGCTGCTGCTTCTTGGCTCTCCTCCTCCTCGGCTTCCTTTCTCTAATAATAACTCTTGCTCTGTGTGTCCTTTGGGGGGGGGGAGGTGGATGGCAGAGAATTAACGCCGGGTGAGCTGTGAAAACGTAGCAGCAGCAGCATCTGGGGAACTGCGTGTGTGTGTGTGTGTGTGCGTGAGACAGGGAGCGCTCGACGTGATTACTTCAGAATTTATTTAAGGGCTGGTGGAAACCACTGCAGCGGCTTCCAGGGGAAACCCCAGTCCAAGAGAGGAGAGCCATCAACACGCCTTCCCACGCCGGATCCTCACGTTCTGCTCTGGCGCTAAGTTGAGCGGCCCTAAAACGCCCTGGCCTTGGAGGGAAGTGACTTAAAAAAAAAACACCAAAAAACTCTCGATCTCCCATTTTTAAACACGCCGAGCGGACCGCCACGCCCGACAGATTTCCTTGCGTCCTGGCTTTGGGCGTTGGGCTCCAGAGCGAATTGCGGAGCCGGCATCCTCGATGCCAGGGGAGCCGCGGGGAGCGAGAACCAGCCTCCGAGCAGATCAACGAGGCGCCATGCCATTCCGATCCGATCCCCTTCTGGAGGGAAATGATGCCCGCTGGGAGAGTAGTCTGTAAAAGCGACCAGAGAGGAAAGGAAACACGAAAATAGGAAATAGGCTCGTGACGTTTGGATCTTACTGTCCCACTGCGTTAGGTTATTACTGCATTGCCTCTTCCCCCTTGCTGGGAAGAAGATCCCCAGGTTGTGGCCCCCCACCCCGGATCTACAACTCAGAAGAAATGGATGGTTCTTAATCGAGTAATGTGCGTTGGCTCATTCCCACAGCTGATTTCCCAGCGATTTTAGACTTTTGCTCACACACACACACACACACACACACACACACACACACCCCAGCGCACGCGAATTAGGGCACACACAAATTCCCCGTGCGTGTAACTTGGCTTGACGCGTCCCTACACTATTCCGGTTGACAGGAGAGGTCTCGAGAGCGAGGCCGTTTCTGCACGGCAGGTTTGGCCTGGGATTCGCCCCTCTCCAGATGCCCCTTTCCCCCATCCGAATCCTCAAAACTCTGCAGGGGGGCTGATGGTGGAGTTGGGAGAATGTGGGTGGGGGTGGGGGTGGGGGGGGGAGCGCATCTAAAGAGTGGCAAATCCCAGGCAAAACCTCCCGGGCATCAACGGCGTGACCCTCGGCTGGGCAGGAAGGGGCTGTCACTCCGCGAAGTGGAATTCCAAGGGAAGCAAAGTCCCCGCCCCCTCCTCCATCCCCGCTTTCCCCCTGCCGGAGAAAAGGGGCTGCTGGAGCTTTAAGAGGCGCCTCCTCCTCCCCCCCCTCCCCTCCACAATGGTCTCAACCGAGCGCTGCTCCTCAAGGCAAAACTCGTAGCGTGCCATTCCCCCTCTCCCATGGCCCTTTCCCCCGCTCGGCCGCTCGCGAAGTGACAGGAGAAAATGCCGAGGCGCTGCCGAGCGGCTGCCGGGGCGGGCCGAGGGGGGCTTCGGGGGGCTTCTCCGAGGGGCGGCGTCGTCGGCAGCAGCAGCAGCAGCCTCGCGCGGGAGGCGAGCTGAGCAGCGCCCGGCGGCGGCGGCGGCGGCGCGTGAGAGGGCGAGGGGAGCGCGCGCCCAGCCGGGACTGCTGCGCCGGAGACGCCGCCGGGAGAGCCGGCCGGAGGTACGGCCGCCCACCAGCCCTTCCTTGCTTCCTTCCTCGGGCGCGCGCCCTCCCGCCTCTGCAGGGCTGGCGGGCGAACGCCAAAGCCGGCCGGCCGCTTGTCACGCCGGGGGTGGTGCTGGGGGGGAGAGGGGGGGGGAGGCCGCTTGCTGAGATTGAATGTCCGCCCTGGGTGGAATATTCGGAGGTCCGCTTCTCCGAGGGGCTTCGGAGGCGTCGCTCGCTGGCAGCCTCCGCCAGGGCTCCATGCGACCGGCCGCTCCTCACTGGGGAGGTCGACCGGGGGCGGGGCGGCGAGCGGCTCTGCTCCTCTCTTGTCTTCTTTCGCGAGGTGATCTCATAGCCCGGTGGAAGAGCCGCGGCGGCGAAGGGGTTAACGAGGAGGAGAACGATGTACGCAGTGCGAGGCAGACAATGGCAAGGGTTTTCCCCTCGTGGCACTGCTGGGTGAAGTGAGGGGTAGCTGACAGCATCTGTAGAGAGGGAGGAGGGAGAGGGGCCGGGGGAGGGAGGACGGGGCGCTTCGAGCCCGGCGTCGCTCGGGGGCTGCTGTGGAGAGGAGGGGCCGGGGCCGTTGAAGCGCGAGAAGGGCAGGGCCGGCTTTCGCCGCCGATGTCCCAGCAGACACGGCGTAAGGGCGGGGGCCGGCGGAGGAAGAGATTGGCCAAAGGGACAAAGTGGATGGCAGGGAGGGCTTCTCTTCGCTGAAGGGAGAATTACATGCAACCCGGAGAGGAATCCGGGGCTCAAAGAAAAGGGTCCTTAGATGGGAAAGGGGCATCAGCACTACTACTGCTAGTAAATGATCGTAGTGGTAGTCTTGGGAAGCCCTGCTCCTTTGAAGCTGGATTTCTTCAAGGTGAACTCTGGCTGAGTGGAAGAAGAGCCTTTGTGAAGCTTCCAGCCGTTATGAACTGTTCTGTCCACCTCTGTAGGAAAAGAAGTCATCTGGATCAGCAATATAGCAGAGCATCGCTGCAACTGACCTGTGGAGCAGAACTAATATTGCTCGTCTCCCCTCCCAGGTTTTATACCAAGAGGTGTTTGATATTGAGAGCTGGAAGGAATAGGGTGGGTGGGGTTGGATGGAAAGGAAGGACTGACTTGGTTTGCTTTGCAGAGAAGTTTTCTCCTGTAGGACCAGAATAAACATAGTAGGGAGGCTGATTCAGGTCCTCTTACAGCGACTGGAAAATTCAGAATTGTGAGCCATACTTTAATGGTGCTCTTCTTGGGATAAGGTGAGAAAGAGCTTTCTCTAATTGTATCTTTAGAGTAATCTTGAAATATACAAGTGGTTTGGTTTCCTGTTCATTCAGTGCATCTGCAGTTCTAAATTTGGTCACAGAACTGATGTCTTCTACACAGATTATGGATACTGATGGTGGAGATTGTGGATAATGTTCATAATGTGGCCTATCTGGGGGGACATGTTTTATTAAACTGTTGATTAAAACACTTTTATAGTAATAGCAGTTTTCTTACCATGTATTTTCAGTTGATGTGACTAATATAGGGGGTACTGTATAGGTTATGGTCAGTGATGGCACAGTGCTTTGCATGCAGAAAATTCTCAGTGCAATACTTGGCATTTCCACTTTTTAAAAATACCTTCAAATTGCACGTCTGAGCAGTCTTTACATGAGGCCTTGGATAATTGTTCTCAGTCAGGGTAGATGGCATTGGACTTAAAAGGACGATTGTCCAACTCCATTAGAAGTTTGGGAAGTTTTACTGCGTTTTTTTCATTGTTCCATAAGGGCTTGATTTTCCAAACCAGCCAGAGATATCTATTTGATGCTTTAAAAGATTTCTTTGAGAACTCCAATTTAAAGTTCACTAATGTCAAAATTAATGTTGGGATATTGCTCTTCTGGAGGAATATCATTGTCTCCAGAAAACTATATCTCTTTTGTATGATAACTGGAAAACACAAACTAGAAGTTTTAATGAAAAAAGATTTCACTTCTGCAAAGTCTGAAAGAAATTCAGTTGAATTTAGCCAAAAATGTCCCCCCCCCAACATTTATGGCCCAGTAATAGGTATGGTTTTGTGGAATTTCAGTGGGTTTATCCCATGCAAGTGTGCATAGCACTGGTTCTTTGAATATTAATCAAAGGCAGGTTCTTTCTACTCTAAACTTTGAAACATTAAAATATGAGTTTTGTGACCTCAAAAGGAGTATTTTATGTATGGAATGGGAATTCTGTCCATCAAGATTATTCAGAGTAGAATTAGATGCTTATGAAAAGTCCTGAATTCTTGAATATGCCCTACTCTAATCATAGCTTAGTGATGAAACTACTGCAAACATCATGTCACATGAAACCTTGGGCCTGATGAAGGAGAATGAGGTATGAATGAAGTGGCAGAACCCTGTGGAAATAGAATAGACGGTAACACTTTAGGCTGCAGATGGTAGCTTCCAGCTTTGAATGTTCCTTCATGTACATAAAAAACACTCCATGAAAATGGAAAACTGGAAGAGAAATGCCACACTCTCTTTGTTTGCTGTGTGGTTTTCCGCTTGCAATAATTTTTTCCCATAGGGGAACATCTCAAAATGCAATCTAGTGCCTGCGGTCTCAGTTGGTCCATTCTACCACCTCTCATCTCTGCTACCTCATACACCTGCATATTAGAATCATACCTATGGGTTTGGGTGGTTTACCTTGCAGTTTGCTAGGAGACAGTATGGTCCTTTTGTTTATTTTTATGTATTAAAGGGTAATGGATTTGGGCTAAAGTTATTTTGGGCCAGTCATTGTAGTACCTGGCACTTTATCACCTCTGTCCATTGTACTTCAAAGCTGTCATGTGGTAAGGGCACTATGCAGAACTCTTCTGCTGCAGGAGGCATATTATGGGCAACCATATTTTCTTTCACATTTAATTCTAAAAGTTTCAAAGTTTGACCAGTAAGCATATTTAATATGAATATCCCATTAGATATTTTTCCACAAAGTTACTCCTACATGGAAAAAATCTTGAAGTGTTTGAAATCTCCAATTTATTTTAATAAACTACAGTCAGGCATGACTATCTCAAATTACAGGAATGTTTTTAAATTACAAATTATAATCCATTTACCACTGAAGCAGTAGCAAACTCCCATTCACTTTAATGGAGAGAGAATGCACTGCAGTGTAAATTACTGTTTGGGTTCAGTTGTTGTTATTGCAACTGTTGCATATGCTTTATTTAAAGGTGACTGTTGCAAGGAACCCCACGCTTCCAGTTAATTTATAATTTTTCTCCTCATTTTTGCTGTCCCTTTCCTTAAGTAATAAATTGTTTGTCCTTCCTGCGTAGTAGTTGGATGTTTTATGTCATCTTTACCCACCCCACAAAAAAGTTCAGTGTGATGCAGTGTAGAAATAAGTTTGTGTTGATTGAATTTCGGTTCTAGTTGGCTAATAGCCTGACACCTTCATTAAGAATAGCAGTGCTGTATGTAAAGCACATTTATTTATTTCATTTTTATTCCACCGTTTCCCCAGATATTTGTGTGTATGCATTTGGGGGTGCATTACAAACATTACTGTACAATGTTGGATAGTAGAGCGTAACAGCCCAGTCACCTTTATAGCTGAAAGGACATTTGAATTTGGATCTCCTTCATCATAAGTCAACATTGTAGTCACATGCATGCTAGCAGCATCACTTGGCTCAAAGATGATGGTGGGAAAAAATGTTAGGTGTACATCTACACTTTCTTTCAGTGGTTTCAACCACTGCCTCTTGTCCCATCTGAGCTACATCTAAATATCTGAATACAGCTTTCACCTTAAATGATTTATTCCTTATATCTGTGATATAGACAACTTCGAACTCTTCCAGTTGAATCACTACCACTGAGAATGCTCTCTTTCTTTCATTGCTGTTATGTAAATTATCTGACAACAGAACCCAGACAGCTGTGATGTAAACATATGAACAATGTTACATGAGTAACAAACACAGCAGCAGTAAGAATCTCCTTTACATAACTGCCAATTGTGAGATTGGTCACAGGCAGTTCTACAGATAGCAGTGGTATGACTGTTTAGCCATTTCTTTCCCACTCTCTGCCACACTAAGTTCATGAAGAGTCCTAGGCACATGGAAGAGCAGCCATCTTCCCGTGACTATGTCAGTCTTAATGCATGAGGATTAATGTATTTTCTGTGTCTACCTCCCACCTTCTGTCAGTGCTGAATAGCTTATGTTTAGGCAGCTTATATCAATGTCTAAAGCAGGTAACTTACATACCTCTTTCTGTCTTCCAAGGGAAATTCCAGAGACATGTTGCTTTACTGACCTCTGCATCTTTGTTGCATTCCATGGATCCCTGAACTGATAGGCAAGTTGCCCAGCTTGGTTAAGCCACAAGGATGGACTTTGGCTCAGTGGTAGAGCACAGGCATGCCAGAAGTCCCACGTTTATTTCTAATTTATCCTATAATGTGGGTAATCAGATTGGCTGTCTTATACATACAACATCCTAAAACAATCTCTTCCTCTTTTAGTTTGGACACATTGCCAATTATGGCTATAATGTTGCATGCCAGTTGTTTCTCCACAGTTGTAACAACAGCGGTTCCTGGCTTATCCCATTAAAAGAATTGGGGTGGGTGGGAGTATGTTGAAATTCTATTCAACTCTATTTTACACAGCTCAGTAACATGAACACTGCCCCCTTCCAGTATGTTAAGGCATGTCCTAAGTAGAAATTGTGATGAGTTAAACACTCCATGTTTGTTGTAATAAATTTGAATGGGCTTAAATTTGTGGTGCAGTTGGTTTCACCTGCTTCAGGGCTGTTCTTGGTGACCCCCTGGCATAGGGTCAGGAGTTATCCCTGTTTCCATGCAGGCATTTCTTAAGATTCAGTTCTGTTTTAGAGCTGTGCAGTTCTGATTAGAAGTTGGTGGACATCTAAATCAGTAATCAAGGTACTTGACAAACAACTCAAGGTATATGAGTAGGAAAGTGTAACCCTTTTCAAACTGCCTTTATAATCCGTTTGAGCAATGGGTTGCTATGCTAATGGATTTTTTGTGTCAGTTCAGACACAACCGGTTTCGCTCCTGGCTGTTAATGGGGTTTTTTTTTTTAACCTGTTCAGACAAAGCCACTTGTGTTCCATTTGCAAAGCGGGGCTGAGCCAGATTTTATGAAAACTGTTTTTAACCTTTCCAGTTTTTCCTTGTGCTTCTGAATCACTCCAGTTTGCTGTCTGAACTGCCTGGAGCACTTCTGAAAGGACCACGATTGTTTTCCTGCCTTTTTTAATGGCATGTTCTTTTCTGGCTTTTTTTTTGGGGGGGGATGTTTTGAGATTTGCGCTATAGCGAGGGGGGGAGCCAGAAAAGACTGCTCCATTGTTTGAACTGGCCGGAGTGCTTCAGAGATGGCTTGTAGATGGATTGAAATGAGCTGTATGAACACTCATGTCTGTATCGCTTTACTCCAAAACGGGCCAACAATAGATGACATCTGGTTTGTCAGAATGGTAATCTGAAGAGGGCCTTTGTTTTTGTGGCATTGTAGTTTAGAGTTTTCAGACAAAGATCTGGGAAACCCACATGCAGATTCCCATTCTTCCATGAAGCACCTTTGGTTAACCATGCCCAGGCTCATCAGTCTCAATGGGTTGTGAGCATAGAGAAGGGACAACCATGAGCTCCTTAGAGAACACTTTGAACTTCTTTAAAGAATGTGGTATAAAATGCTCTAGATACATGCAGTACTTGTCTTTTGGTCTAGTGTTACTATAACCCTCAAAATGTCCTGTCCATCTTTGGCTTGGAGTTCCTGCCAAACTTATCCTCAGAGCATGATTCTAATTATTCAGTAGTGTGCAAGGAAATGCACTTTGCAGATAACAGCAGGGGCACTTATCGGCCGGAAAAATTCCATGTGAAGTTAATGCAGCTAGTAGTTTGGGAAAGGATTTAAGAACAGAGTATCTGCTGTTCTAGTTTCACAAACAACTCAGGTTATGAATTGGAGTAAGCACTGAACAAGTATTAGTTTTCAGTGGTATGAAGTGTTGGAAAACAGCCTTAATAGTGAAGATATTCTTTGATGGGGATGCCTATATATTGCTTGGGAGAGATGCCATCAGACTTTACTTTTATAACATTTTGCTTGATTTTAAACCCAGCATTTCCAGTTAATACATACATGTAGCCACCAGTCAAGTTATAGTAGTCAAGTTATGTGTACTGACCTAAATCTTTGTTTTTTGGAGGGAGTGAATATCCACAGGAATGTGTACAAGATCCATAGCTCTCTACATTGCTTCTTTAGATAACCACTTTCAAATAAGATAGGCACACTCATTCTTCCATTTTCTGTTGCAAAGAGTTAAAGTAGATATGCCACCACTGGGTGAATGAAGGACAGGCAGATGTATCAGGTACCTAATTGTTCTTAATGGTGCTTCCCTTTATTGATCATATCCTGTTTAACATTCAGAGACACTTAGCAAGAGGGTGACTATCTTACTCATTTTAGTAAAAAGCTGCCTTATGCTGGTTCTGTTCACTTCCATAGTTTTTAGCATTTTTACAGGCAGTGTTCTTAAACAACACATATATATTGACCATACTGTTTATTGAGAAATAACCAACAGCATATTATTGGTTCTATATCCTGGTTTGTGAAATAATATTGTGTTTCCCAGTAGCAGAAATCTTAGAGAGGTTATTATGATTTTGACATTAATTGCTTTTCCAAAAGCCACCCTTAGGCTAGGCTATAACAATCTTTGAACAAATTAGCTTTGTAGAAATGTTTGTCTTCCTGTAACCTAGTTTGAGATAGAACTGGTGAAGAAGGCAACTAGTAAGAAACACTTAATTCTTATTGGAAGAGGTCTCCTATGTGAAGGGCTGACTCTGTCGTAGATGAACTGCCAAGAATAGTAGGCCAAGTTCAGATGACATGACAAACCTCTAGGTTTATTTACTCGTTTGCCATGTTTGCGTGCTCTCTCCCTTCGTGTATGGCAAGTGATCCAAAACATTCTGGCCTGGGAAGCCTTCAAACTCCAGTTTCTCAATATGTTCAAATGCAGGCACTGGGGTAAATTACGCTTTTCTTCTCCACAGCTCAGAACTCTATAGTGTGTGACTGAGCATCCCAGATTGTGTGGAAGAAACAATTCCCAACTTGTCCAGGCCTCAGCATTTACACATCATAGAATCTGGTGTTTGTTTGATGGTTTCCCAAACCATGAAACTTTCATTTGCACTCTGCACTCTAAAGGAGGGAGGAGGAAGTGTTTGAGCCTGGCACCCAAGCTGGGTTTATGCCAGTCATAAATAAACAGGTATTATTCTGTTATGATATCTGAATGTGGCTGTAGACAGAAACAACATTCTTGGATTTCCTGCAGGTTAGACCCTGATATAAGGAACTGTTGGGAAGAGCTGTCCTTGGCACTTAATAGTAGATATGGGTGTCAGTATAGATAAGCAGAAGATTAAATACACAATATAGAGGGGTGGGTGGGTAAAGGTCAGGTAAAAGAAAGTAACTAAAAAAGGAAATCATTGCCATGATTGCAAGGGACACTGTCTGTGTCAATCTGCTGATGAGACTTTAAATGTAGACAGGCTCAGAAACTATGGAGTGTGGAATGATCAGGTACTTTAATTGGCTGACTAGCAGCTTTTGGACTAATGGTCAACATAAAATGTGAAACCTAATTTGTTCAACAACGTAGGATTGGTTTCTCTGAATGATATACTTATTTTATATATGTTATACTTCAGGTTTTCAATTCTTTTTTCCATTTTAAGAAATGATGTGTGAAGTGATGCCAACGATCAACGAGGACACCCCCATGAGTCAAAGGGGGTCCCAGAGTAGTGGATCAGACTCGGATTCTCACTTTGAGCAGCTAATGGTGAACATGCTGGATGAAAGGGATCGTCTCCTTGACACACTTCGGGAGACGCAGGAAAGTCTATCTCTTGCACAGCAACGCCTTCAGGATGTCATCTATGACCGAGATTCCCTCCAGCGACAACTCAACTCTGCACTGCCACAGGTATGCAGTGTTTAAATGTCTTTGGAACATTAATGCCTAAATAGTACATATAGTTGACAATGTGATCCTTAATGATCAATCCTGCATCCATTGAGAGTAGCTGTAAAGTTGTAACCTGTTTTTCTCTGGTACTGTAATTCATATACCTTGATCCAGAACTAATATGTGCTTGGATATGCAAGTGTATCTGTTTTATAATTATTACCTTTTCATTTCTGTAAAAAGGGAAGCACTGCCCATGCATATCTGTCATGCTCTAAGTATTGGGATTATTTAGGAAGCAGGTTGCGTGTGTGTATATTTATCAATAAAATGTGTTTTGCCTTATTTAAACCATATCTCATGTTTGGTAACCAACTCCAGGTTGGAACATTCCTAGGAATTTGGAGCATGGGGAAGGTGGATTTTGAAGAGGGACCTCTGTGGAGCTTAATGACGTAGTCTACCTTCCAGAACAGCCATTTTATCCAGGGGAACTGGTCTCTGGAGTCTGGAGTTCAATTGTAATTCTGAGAGATCTCCAGGTCCCACCAGGAGGTTGGCAGCCTTATGTATTTCTCACATTAGAATATACAAAATTAATTTTTTTAAAAAAATTATATAGTACAGTATAGTATGCTATCTACCATTCTTAGAGAAGCGATTTTTCTAATGGAAGTGATGGCAGCAAAGAAACAACGCTTTTTGTTACCAATGCATCTGCATAATGGGGGACAGTGTGTTACCCTTGGCAAGCAGTCTCCACTTAAGTTGGGGGAATTAGCCAGAGACAGAGCAAGAGGGGGTAACTGGGATCAGTAACCTATGTATACCAGGATTTTCCCAGGAGAGAATTCTTAAATGACCAGGAGGTTGTTACACTCGAAATGGGTTTTATTTTTAAAAAATAAGCACAAGAAATATATTTCTAGCGGTGAACATATACATGGAAGGCTTACAAGAGCTGACTAAGAGAAAAGGGATGAAAAAGTTCAGTTTCAGGTTCAGAAGTCATAGACTATAATGGATATGGTTGGGGTTTTTTTTTTTTTTTTTGTAAACCTGGAAGTAAAGTTGAAACATCCCTTTACTAGGATGGGGTTTCAGCTTATTCCAAGTTTACTGGAAAAAAACGGTCCCAGTAAACCCGAAATTTGTCGAATTGTTTTTTGCACGACCTTAATCTGATCTCTAGATGTCAGAGATCATTTCCCCTGGAAGAAGTAGCAGCTTCTGAGTGAATTATGTAGTATCACATCCCTACCTTCCAGGTACTGCCTCCAAATCTTCAGGAATTTCCCAAGCCCAATTAGCAACCCGACCTGCAAGTGATGCCTCACATAAAAATTAATCTGCTAATATCAGATAGTGTCCGTGTGTAAAGATTGCTGCAGAGTAAATAAATTACACTTAATCTATGCACAAGGGTACCTTGTTCATTAGTTGCTAGGATGAATCTTGACACTCAGAACAGGACATTCTTGGCTCAGAAGAAATATTTATCTCCTTCCTAAAAACAGAATGGTGGGATTTTTTAAAACAGTAGTGACAGGTATTTTGACTGAAGAACTCTGAGCATTAAGCTGTGGTTGAAATTGGTGACTAGGTTATTTGCAGCTCTAATTCTTAAAACAATTCCAAGGTATGTTGAACATTAGTCTTAATCTCAGATGTTGAAGGAGGTTTTATAGAAGAAAGGCATTTTTCTCATGTAATGTCATGTAAGTTCCAATTGAACTGAAGAGACTTCAATATTTATTTGGTAGAAAAAGCTCTATTTCCTTTTTCAAATGCAAACTTGTAGGAGAGTTGGGGGAGGGTACAAAGGAAATAGGAAGGCAAATGTAATGAATGACCTTGCTGTATTGAACAAGTACATGCAATGTGATCAATATTAAGCTTTAATTGAGTTGTGTTAAGGAAATTCGCGATAGTCTTTCTTGTTCTTAATTGCAGTTGAGTAGTAAGGATTGTGCTGATTCAGGGAAAGGGGGGTGTAGTCTGGTAAGAAAATAGTTGTTGTATTTAGATAACATGAAATTATATACTCAAGGGTATGCCATTCTCTTCTCTTTCACGTTTTAGCCTCTCCAGTTGTATTAATTTGTGGGCCCAGTACCTAAGGGCGTAGGAAGACTGTGAGGCATACCCACCAAACATGCAAGAAAAACAGACAAGATTTAATTGAATAAAACTGGCCACAACTTTTATTGGTTACAGTTGGCACTGCATGGTGAAACAAATCCATAGAATCATAGAGTTGGAAGGGGCTGGGCCATCCAGGCCATCTAGTCCAACCCCCTGCTTAATGCAGGATCAGCCTAGAGCATCCCTGACAAGTGTTTGTCCAGCCTCTACTTAAAGATTGCCTGTGAGGGGGAGTTCACCACCTCCCTAGGTAGCTGATTCCACTGTCAAACAACTCTTACTGTATAAAAATTTTCCTAATATCCAGTCGGTATCTTTCCGCCCCCAATTTAAACCCATTATCGCGAGTCCTATCCTCTGCTGCCAACAGGAACAGTTCCCTGCCCTCCTCTAAGTGAAAGCCCTTCAAATACTTAGAGAGTAATCATGTCCCCCCTCAACCTCCTTTTCTTCAGACTAAACATTCCCAACTCCCTCAGCCTTTTCTCATAGGGCTTGGTCTCCAGGCCCCTGATCATCCTCGTCGCTCTCCTCTGCACCCGCTCGATTCTGTCCACATCCCTTCTGAAGTGAGGCCTCCAGAACTGCACACAATACTCTAGGTGCGGCCTGACCAATGTAGTGTACAGCGGAACTATGACATCTTGAGATTTGGATGTCATGCCTCTGTTGATGCACCCCAAGGTTGCATTAGCTTTTTTTGTCACTGCATCACACTGGCTGCTCATATTTAACTTACAGTCCACCCGTACCCCAAGATCTTGTTCACAGACACTCCTGGTCAGAAGTGTATCTCCCATCCAGTATGTATGTCACTCATTTCTGTTACCCAGATGTAGAACTCGGGAATACAGCCATCGGGCAACCTGCCTACTGGCCGATGTACAGACCACTCCCAGCTTGCCTACTGAGGGATACTGAAGGATGGCAAGTATGCAGGATTTAGGGGGGAGGTGTTGGGGTCACTGGGGATGTGGGGGAGAGGTAGTTGTTAGTTTCCTGCATTGGGCAGGGGGTTGGACTAGATGACCCTGGTGGTCCCTTCCAACTCTGATTCTAGGGTTGCCATGTCCCTCCTGGCAACCAGCGGGAGATGTTGGGAGGCAGGTACAGGGGAAGATGATCTGCGTCTGTGTGATGATGTCATTTCTGCCCCCACGCCTGCCCCAACTGCCTGGACACCAGCTGCAAGATAGGGCTGTGTCTGCCTGATGGCACCAGGCTGGAACTGCCATGGTGGGGCACTCCATTTTTGTGTGAGCCAAAGGAACCCCCAGCTGAGCTACTAATGCTGGCACAAGCATCGCACCCTGCTGGGGTGACAAACTGGAGATCATCAGGGTAATGGGTTACATGAGGGCTCCCCGGACAGGTCAGAAAAAAAGTGGGCATGGGTCTCTGAAATCTCTCCACTCATGTCTGAGCATTGCAGAATGACAGAGGCCAGAAGTTAGCTCGCAAGACCATGTTTGTGTTGCTTTTAATTGATGCAGTTTAGGCAGTTGTGAGCTTCCACCCATGCTTCCCCATCCTGTGCAGCACATTTATGAGAGAAAGGAGGAAGATGACTGAGCAGGGTGAAAAATGGACAGGATAAATCAAGGGCATATTTTCCTATCATATGAGGACATTTAAAGCTACACCTGCAGTCTTTGAGTAGTGACCACCTCGTTTACAGAAGCTTTTCCTATCCAGTTCTAGAGGCCATGTCTTTAACATTTATGTACAGGGATGCAAAGTCAAAATCTGAGGCCAGCTCCAAAGTGTCACCTACCTTTTTGCTTCTACTGTTATTTCCGTTGAGGTCAATTTTGCATAGTAATAACTTTGCAAAATAGTTGATAACTTGCATATTCAAGGTAATCATCACAAGGTTCAATCCTACCTCTAGAAACAAAATAGAAAAATTGCTGTTTGCTTCTATAGACATTTTGTTCAGGCCCTCATAGTATGTTGAACCACTTTGGTACCATTTTTGGTACCACTTCACCAATATGAAGTTGGCAGAGTGCAAAAGCTGATACTGCTGTGCATTTGGATCACCTACTTTTTAACAAATGGAGGCTCCTATTTCTACCTCCTGCTAAGATGCAACTTGATACCTGCTTCACCCGGCAGAACTTAATCTAATCAGTTTAGATTCTACACAGGATGCAGAGAATAAGCCTTAACCAGCATCTTTTTGTACCTTCCCCCTTTGCTTTGCTGTTTGTTTTTATCTCTAAAAAGTAAAGGTTCTGGAGAGCCTGTAAAGGTTCTGGAGAGCCTGAAAGCCTGCACACTATTTTGTGGTATTTTGGTTGGTGTCCATTTGTTTGTGTTCATTTTTCTTTTGAAAATGTATATGCTGACTCTCCAGAGACCCATGAAGGGCAGCTCAGAAGTAAAACTATAATAAAATAATAAAACCACAGCATGAAAGCAATCATTAAAACAAGCTAGGCTCTAACAAACAACACTCGGCACTTTGAAGTCAGTCTGCTGATGGAGGCACAGAGATCAGGGCTTTAGACTCACACAGCTACCTAGAATCTCTGTTAATGTTTTGCAGGCATATGACCTTTCTCTCGTCATTTCTCATGAGTAGACTCGGCATTTCAGCAGACAGAGTTCAAATGGAGTAGGAAAGCAGCTTTTCTTTTTCTGAGCATGAGGAAATCAAAGAAAAGCATGATAAGTAAAAACAAGCATGTATTCCATCTTTTGGTATTCAACAGCAGCATCCATGGATTGGGTTATCTGAAAGGGCTCTGAGTAGATGCTGTAATGAATTCTGGCAACTCTAGTGTGTTACACTAACAATGCTAACACATATGCACAATAATATATTTTGTTTACATTACTGTGTAGTCAGTCAGTTTTGTGAAAGTCGATGTACCCAGTACTGCTCATGCTCCACAGAAGCCTCACTCTCGTTTAACCCACAACTAGACTTCAAATAATATTGGCCCAAATTAATGGAAACCATAAGAGACTTGCATGTAAGGACTAGGGAGGGAAGGATGAGGCTTAATTTGATTGGAAGTAATGGTAGAATAATAAAAGTTCTAACTTTGCCGGCCCTCCTTCTGCTTTGTCACAAAACAGCATATTTAGCATATTCATTGCCTTGTGGGAGGCAGAAGGTACTTATAGGTGCAAATATAGGTTGTGTGTTTGCTGTTTGCTGTTCAATAGTATCTGGCAAATTGACCATTAGGTTGAACATAATGAGTTCACTCTACATTGTCCATGCACAATGGCAGCTATCACATCCTCCAATATAATGTTTTAATTGCTTTATCATGGTTACTTTTAGTGTTGGAATGAGGTATTTAAAGCTTTTAATGGATGCATAGCCATCAGAACTGTGTACATGCACATTGCTTTCTGTGGGGAAAATGAAGGCACATGTGATTTCTTCAGAGGAGAAAAAAGAATTTATGGTAGTAACCAGTAGTTGGTTTTTGTTGTGCACTAATATTACAGTAGGTAACTTCCATGCTGAATTCCTTATGTTTGTGTTCACGTGTGTACGTGACTTGGAATAACCGTGCTGTCTTTTGATTAGACTAATATTAGAAGCTACTGTTCCTTTTGGAAAGCCATGCCATAAATTTATAAGTTAAAGAATATTAGTTGCCTTCTAGAACACAGTAAAATAAAAAATAGAGGGGTATGGGACATAAATATCTGGCAGAAACAACTCACGGTAAGATGACCAGCAGCAGGAACTTTGTGTTCCAGTCTCCACTTCTTAATTCTGCTTCATAAACATCCCTATCAGTAATTTTAACTTGAACCAGATATGTTAATGGGCACATAAACTATTTGATGGCTCATTATCTGTAAGCTTGTAAAAACACATGACCTAAACTGAAATAAAAATAAATCCAGACTGGTCAACAGCATGGTGTTTGCTGCCATTTAAATAATTTGCCTTTGAGGATGCAGCAGAAGTGGTGGTGGGAAGGATCTGAAGCATAAGGAAATTCAATGTTATTACTAATTAAACTGAAGAGCTAAAGAAAGGAAACAGTCTGTTTAAAATTGAAGATCTATCATTTGATTAAAGCAAACCCCCTGAGCCTCAAATTATTCATTTGAAAATAGTTTTACTCTAGACAGCATCTGTTCAAAAAGTCCCAAGCATTTTGAGGTGAGTTTTCTTCAGAAGGAAGTGAGGATTATAATGTTTACTACTTTTACAGCTTAATCCACAATAAAATAAAATCACAGCATCTGAGGTGATAGTTCACAGAAGGATACACTGCAAAGGCAGCCTTGGAGTTGAAGTGAATTATTCTGACTACCAGCCAGGTTTCTATGCAATTCAGCAACTGGAGAATATACTTATTTCTCCTTAAATGGATAGGGACCTATGTACAATTGCCTCCCTACAGCGTGGAAGAGACTATGCACACACACAGGGATATGTGCATTGTTCAGGAGGTGAGGATTGTTGGCATGATCCTAATCTCTTCCCTCACAATGATTTTGAAGGTCTGAATGGGGCTTGTGTGTAGCTTACATGTTATGTTTTGGAATAAGCTTTAATGCAAAATCATTAAAATGAACGCCTAGAACTTCACACCCAACAGTTTCTGCATATCATGTAGAGTAGTAGATTAACCCTTGGGGTTAACACACACACACCATTTTTGCCCCTGTGATATCTGCTTATTTCTTTAAAGTACTGTTCCCAGCATAATTAGTTTGTGCATTATCCTCTTTTTCTTGACTCTGTTAATTTGAATACGGCTTCTCCAGAAAAGAAATCATACTATTCAGGATCAAGTAGATTGAGAAGTGTAGTTACTTTGGATGTTGCCATTTTCAATCAGCTAACAATTAGTGGTTTTCAAACTGTATTCAGCAAGTTTGCTTAAAAAGAGGGAAACTTTAGAAGTGACCATGCTTGCACAGCAGTGGAAATGCACTTGATATATATTTGTTATAAAGAGGGACATATATTTTCCAAAGAAAATGTGTCAAAGCTTTTCTTTGGCATGGTTACAGGAAGGGACCGGTAAAGATACTCAGTGGAGGGGACATCCTATTCTTCGCTCCCTTGCTGTACCCAGTGGCCTCCACTGTGATAAGCCACCCACTACTCCTGTTAGGTGCTGGGGGCTGGGTTCAGGGTGGAAAGGATGTCTGGCATTCTTTTGGCTTCAGCAGAGGAAAGTGTGTTCTGTACACTCTCCCTCTTCTATTTCTAGAAATTCACAGGGAAATTCCATCTGTGGTCCCTGCTTTCTCCTTCAGCTTCTGACAACTCTGCCACCTACACCCCCTCTTCCCACTGCCCTCTCCTCCCATTTTTGCCTTCCTTGCCCTCCTTCTTATCCCTCTTAGTCCCAACAACACTAGTCCCCACCTCCCTCTTGCCCTCCCACTTCCCCTTCTTTCTTGGGACCCAAACCTCTTGGCCACCAGGAAGAAAAGAAGGTGGAGGCTGAAGAGCACCAACCATGCAGCCTGCAGTCAGCTGCAGGCTCCCTTGGTGCCCATATCTGGCCACCACCTTCATCTAGCAGTTCCCATTTATTTTGGAGGCTGCTCTGTGCCACACTCCCTGTCAGCCCAGTCATTGCCACTGCTGGTTCCCTCACTCTCCACATCCCTACTGTGTCAGTTACGCTGCCACCTGCTCCTCCCTTCCCTGATGTCTCTATGGATGCTGTAGCCTGCCTTTCTACCCACTCTCCTGCTTGGTCGGCCATCTCTTTTTTGCATTGTTCAGTCAGGTCCTGCCTGCTTGCCCTTGGAACCCCCCCCCTCTCTTCCTCCCCCCAGCCACCACTGCTACCAGCCAGCTGGTTTTTCTAGGCAACAATTATGGAGTTGCTAGGCAACTCCCAAAATGGTAGTTTAAGTTGCATCTATGCAGGCACATACATTGTTTCTCTGCTTTGTGGCTTTTAAAAAATCCATTATTTCTATGTTAAAGTTTTTGGATATTCTGCAGACCTGGGGGTTCTGTGTAACTCATCTTGTTCTCTGGAATTTTTGATCTGTATAGGGGCCAGATTTGGAATTCGATATTACTTGTTTTATTAAATGAAGAGTACATAAAGGAATAATATTGGCTAGTGATCTATCAGTAGAATTACTGGGAACAACAACTAACTCCATTTTGTATAATAAATGGTAATTGAAAACTTGAACTCTGCTAATAGAAAGCTCAGTGTTTGAGGAACTGGCAATAAGTTGCTTTAGCCCTCACTGTGGAGAAAGATTACAGGTAGAGGCTGCAGGTAGGGAGGAGATGGAAAACTTAAGACAGAGGGGCAGATAGAGGTTGATTGGCTGTTGGGTTGGAAGGAGATAGGGTTGCCAACTCCAGGTTAGTAAATTTGGGGAGATTAGAAGGGTGTATCCTGGGGACGGTGGGGTTTGAGGAGAGGAGGGAACTCAGAGGTATAATACCATAGGCTCCACCCTCCAAAGCTGCCGTTTCTTCCAGGGGAACTAGGGTTGCCAACCTCCAGGTGAGGGCTGGAGATCACCCAGAATTACAACTGATCCCCAGGTGACACAGATCATAGAGGACTCTATAGCATTATACCTTGTTGAAGCCTCTTCTATCCCCAAACCCTGCCCTCCTCAGACTTTACCGCAAAATCTCCTGGCCTCCCTCAAAACCCAAATTAGGCTTGGAAAGGGCCCTGCTTTTACTGACAAAAACTTGTGCCTGGAATGCTGTGGTTACCTAGCAATATCCACTGAGGGAATCCATTGCTTGAATAACAGGTGCTCCTTTTAATATATATATTATATATGAAAAACTATAGTCCTGTTTAGGGTTGTTGAAAGATCTGTCTTGCCTGTTCACAGCTCAAGTCACTGGATTTAAGTATGCAAAGATTTGGCAGACTTCGCTACTAGAATATAAGATTATAGTTAACGTGCCTTAATAATGGTACCATTTTTTCTTTACATATGCTGATCCTTCCTGAATAGAAAATTATAAATTCTCAGGGATTTTAATGTGCTGAGTTTGTGAAATCAGCTTCAGGTAATCATGCATTACTGTAAACACATGAGTGGCCACTATGATAGCACTAATATAAAAAGTAGGTCAGAGGCTTTTCCCCGTGGAGTACAATGAAAATGTCAAAATAGCAGTTTGATGTCTATATGGAGGTTGCTCTATAATTCTGTTCTGACAGTGTTGCAGTTTACTGTAGCTCAAAATGCTAGATTGCTGAATTGCTAACATCTAATTATGAAAGAGGGAGTCCCCAAACATCAATATTATAATCTAGGATCTATAAATCTGCTAGGAGGGGCTGTCACCCAATGGTGCCTCAATGGAAGAGCATCCATTTTTCATGCAGAAGATGCCAGTTTCAATCCCTGGCATCTCCAGTTAAAAGGACCAGGTAGTAGGTGATGTGAAAGCTTCTGAGACTCTGGAGAGATGATGCCAGTCAGAACATTCAATGCTGAGCAAGGGAGACCAGTGGTACAATTCCAAAAGGCAGCTTCATGTGTTCAACATGCATGCAATGAATTCAAATAGTTTTCAAAAGAACCAAATGGTCTTATCCTGTATCTTAAATCAAAATAAGTAAGGTGCATAAAATCAAAATATGCAACACTGTAATTATGCCAGCTGGGAAGATTGATGTCATAGAGGAAATAGAGTTTCTGCAGAGCAGGATAAGTGGTTCTGGGCGTTCATGGGCTCAGTCTTGCTGATGAAAAAGCATGTTGGTTTAGTGCCAAGAGTGGCTTCTACCAGATTTGTTTGGTTCACCCTCTCTCTCTGACTCTGCCAACTTGGTCACATGAACCCATGTTTTTGTAACTCTAGTGTGACATAGTTTTTGTGGTGCTGTCTTTGAAGACAAACCAGAGACTTCATCTGGTTCAGAATGCCCAACTATTATCAGGGAGCAGTTAACAAAAACATAGACTGGTAAATTGCTCGAGTTGAATTCAAGGTGCTGGTTATAACTTTAAAACCCTTCATGGCCTGGAATATATCTATCTGTCCTTATATCCCCATGCACCAACTTCAGTCCTCTAATTGCTGCATTATGATCAACCCCCCCCCCCTTCTTAAGGTTACTAATTGGACATCTGCTAGACTTGATTTCCTGTCAATACCTGGTTCCCTCTTTATGGAACAGGCTCCCAAAAGAGGTGAGGAACAGGCCTTGGAGGTTTAGAGCAGCTGTGGCCAAGACCTAGGGTTGTGCATATCAATACAGACTGAAAATAAGCCTAAAATTAGCCATTTTGGCAATATTCGGGTTTTGGGTAGACTGAATACCAAAACCTGGGAATCTGCCTGAAGCCGAATAGGTGATTCCTGAAAAAGCCCATGCAGATGAGCAATCTCCTTCACAAGAGCTGCCTTGGTCATGACTTTGGCTGGCTCCGATATCACCCTGCCCTGAAAACCTGCTCTCAAACTGAAAGTCGCCCTAAGTAGAAGCTTTGTTTCCCCGCACCATGACCATAACTTGAAATCAGGTTTTTGATGACTATAATAAGACTGTTCACACTGCGATAAAAAACAAGCAGACTTCATTCATATGTGGTGGAAGTGTGAGAGAGCTATAACGTTCTGGATTGAAATAGTGAAATATCTGTCTGTTGGAATGGAGATTAATATCCCATGTAAACCTGAGATATTTTTGTTAAATTTAGCCCCTAACCTAACTAAAGATAAACGATGTATGGGGTTACACATGATAACTGCTGTTAGAATGACTTTTGCCAGGCATTGGAAGCAAAAAAACGACTCCAAAGATAGAGGAATGGTTGATTAACGTAAAGAGCTTCGAAAAAAATCCCCATAGGATTTTTTTTGAGCCCAAAGGGCTCAAATTTTTCAGTAAACCCGGAAATAAGCCGAATACCCATATTTACTGGTATGGGTATATGGCTTATTTCAAGTTTACTGAAAAATAAAATAAAATAATAAATTAATAAAAATAAATGTATGGGTTGCCAATTTTGAAATATCACCCCTAAATTTCTAATGTCTTTGGAGTTCTATGGTATTCTGTTATGATGTCAAATTCCATATCACCTGACTTGCGCTGTACTGCTGTAGACTTACTACAAAACCATAGGATGTCACCTGGGAAGAGCAACTGGTGACGGGGAGGGGAGGGAGACAGCTCTTACAGCAACTTGCATGCCAATGAGAGTTTTCAGGGGCTGACACAAGAAAGTAGAGTTCATTTTTATATGCCGACTTTCTCTACCACTTAAGGAAGACTCAAACAGGCTTACAATCACCTTCCGCTCCCCACAACAGACACCCTGTGAGGTAGGTGGGGCTGAGAGAGTGTGACTAGCCCAAGGTCACCCAGCTGGCTTCATGTGTAGGGATGAGGAAACAAATCCAGTTCACCAGATTAGCCTCCACCGCTCATGTGGAGGAGTGGGGAATCAAACCCAGTTCTCCAGATCAGGGTCCACCACTCCAAACCTCTGCTCTTAACCACTATACCACGCTGGCTCTCTGAATGAATGAAGAACTAGGTTGGGATAATTGGTTAAGATGCTGTGACCAACACTAGGATTCTCTGTGTACTTTATTTATAGCCCTCCTTTCTCACTGAAAGTCAAGGTAAATTATGAGGTGTAAAACAATGCAGCCCAATAGCATAAGATATCTAATAAGTAATGCAATAAGATTGGGATTAGAAACAATGCAAAAAAGTATCAGACATAATAGGTCAAACAGTGCAGAAAATGGAATTGCAAAAGTAGACAACAATGTAATATGAGCCAGATAATACATACTAATACTCTAAAAGCAGGTTTCTTGGATATGAGCTTCCTTTTTAAAATAATTTTTTTATTATTTTTATAATAAGAAAAAACAAAACAAATTATAAAAAACAAAGAAAACAACATAAAAATACAAAAATACAAAAAGAGCACTTATACATCATTCAAAATTACCCCATACCATATGAATTATAAAATACATAGTGCTCTAATACCCACCACCCACCTTAAGAGTGTGTCCCACCACCAATAGACCTCCGGAGAAGTGTTTTGACAGTATTTAAAATTATCTTATACTATTATTACTATAAAAAACATTAAATTTTGTCTATAATTCATTAACTATACTTGTAAAATTCATTTTCACCAGTTTATCCCAAAATGTGACGGCCTTTAGCCATGTTTTTTTAAACTCTTCCATATCTTTACCATGTAAAGAATCTGTAAGTTTGGCCATCCGCATATACATCCACATTTTCTCTCTCCAGTCCTTGATTGAAGGTTTATTTGCTTCCAGTTTTTTGCTATTATAATTCTTGCTGCCGCAAAGCTATATTGACATATAACTATCACATCTATCCATATTGTCTTTGGGAATTCCCAATAAACAAAAAGCAGGATCTTTTTTTATTTTTACATTAATCAAATTATTAGTTTCATTTAATATTAATTTCCAAAATCTCTTAATTTTTTTACAAAACCACCATGCATGCATAAATGTGCCTTTTTCAGTTCTACACTTCCAACATAAAGCCATATCATCTTTCTTCATTTTGCTTAACAGTACTGGGGTTATGTACCATCTATAAAACTGTGCTAGGCCAGGTCATCTCGGGTTACTGCTGGCTACTGGTCTTGAGAGCAGGCTGTTATCTCAGGAATGCAGGAATCCGGGGGAGTCCCGCCAGGAACTGGAGACCAAAATAAAGTCGGCGTGCAGAGGGGAAGTCAAAAGTCCGGTCCAAGGGTCAGAACTCCTCTAATAATATGGGAGTTAAATTCTTTATTTACTTTCTCTTTTTCATACCATAAATATGCATGCCAACCGAAACGTAAATTAATCCTCACTGTATGAGCTTCCTGACCTAGCTTTGGATTCTAAGTTTACGTACAGTTGCTGCTCACTTGGCATCTACTTACCATATTTACTTAAAAGGAAGGTGACCTCAATTGTAAAATGACTTCCTAAAAATGTTATACACATACACAATTTTTTTTACTGCACATGCATGTAATTTGTATGCAAATGTAAGACAACCCTTCTCCCCCCCCCCCCCGTTTTCAAAGCATATCTGGAAAATAGCCTAGTCTTGCATTGGAGTAAATACTATAAGGACACCCAGTGGCTTCCTTATTACAAAATCACAAACTAGGATTGAAACTCAGAGGTGGCAGAAGTGCTGCGGTAGGAATAGGGTTGCCAGGTCTGGGTTGGGAAATACCTGAAGATTTTGAGGGTGGAGCCTGAGGAGGGTGGGGTTTCGACAGGGGAGGCACTTCAATGCCATAGAGTCCAATTGCCATAGCGACCATTTTCTCCAGGGGAACTAATCTCTGTCTCGTTGAGATCAGTTGTAATAGTAGGAGATCTCCAGCCACCACCTGGAGGCTGGTAACCCTAGGCTGATTGGATAGCCTAACTAGCAACCCATCCCTTTCCAGTGATCTATAGGGAGAACTGAGCTTTGCTAAAGCTGGCATCTCTCAACCCTGTTTTGAATGCAGGCCACAATAACAGCACACTGTGCAAATAATGCTGAAGAAAAGATGTCTTCTTCTGGGGTATCCTTTCATGTTCATGATGATATAATTAGCTTTTATTAAGCAATACATTTGTTTGTAGTTGTGCATGGACTGTTTTCAGCTCTTGAAAGAAACAGGGTCAGCAAATTTCAATTTGGTGAATCCTTCTTAACTCCAAAAATAAATGGTTCCACTACAAGAGTCAGAATAACAGACCAAATAGGTCGATATGACTCAGACCCTTTGGGTCTTTTCATTTGTATCTTTTAAAAGATTCTTTCAAAAGACAGCAGCAAAAATTCAAAGCTATATATTTTAAATGGTATATTGAATGAATTTATACTATGGAAGAAGGGACTATAGTGATCGACTGCCCCAGTTATAACACAGCACTTTACATTTTAGGTTTTAGGTCTGTGCAACCATCAGGTATGGAATTCTAGCTCATTCTAGAAGTGAGATGACAAAAGGATAAACTCTTACAAGGCAAATAGGAGATTCGTGGGTTAAACTAGATGAGATGATTCTTCTCGATATTTTTAAAAACTGAAATAGTAGTACTTTGGGACTGTGATTGCGTTGGGCCCTGGTGCAGGGGAAGAGAGAAGATTTAATTCTCCTTCCTTTGGAGTTTTGCTGATTGAAACAACCTTCTTATATTGTTGTTAGCTCATAAAGGGGGAATATAGGCATTCTTTCTGCCTGTTTTTCCCCCTATCCCAGGGATAATAACATCCAGCGGGGATCAGCTTTGAATGAAAGAATCACATGTGGGGAGGCTAAACTTCTCTCTCCCCACTCCAAAGTAAGTCCAGTGCATGGCTGCCATTCCCATTGTTAAAAAGGCTGGAAAGGTCTTCCAGTATCATATCTAGTTTGGCTGCAATACAGCATTTAATTAATCCTGGAAGAGCTGACAAAAGACCAGTATCCTGTCATACAGGTAGTGGTTAGGAACAAAAATAGGTCAGTTTCAGTAGACTGTTCCCAGAAATTAGCACACTAATTACTCAACAAATAACCAAAGATCATATTTTTGCTGATTAACTCAGATATTTCCACAAAGACACAGTTATGCTGGTGACATCAAGACTGTAAATCGCTACACATCAGAAATGATGAACGAATTTAAATCTAAAAAGAATGGCATTACATATGTAGGTACACACCTCAAGTAAATGTTGTTTGTGGAATGTACTAATGGTAAACCAAATTTCCTAATACCTCTTTTATTAGTTTGTGTTTAGTGGACTGTGTTGATCTTGTTATTGGCAGAATGCTAGAATACTGACTCAATTAATTCTTGTATAAGTAAACTGTTCCTCTTTCCTGTCCATCACAGAAATAAATTTCTCTTATCCCATGAACTTTTAAGATAATGTAAACAGCCTTCCACTGATGCTGATAGCTGTGAAATAAGCACTCCTCTGTTTTTTAATTCCTTTTTAATTCTAGAAGATGCAGCCTGTTCAAATGTTTGCAATGAAGATGAGCCAGCTTCCACACATTCTGCCCCTTGCCTCTTTCATGTAGTACAGGAACTACAAATGCCTGCCTTAAGCCTTTCACATCTCACTTAGCACAGGGTCCCATAGAACCTAGGGCAGGCTCTGTCAAATGCTCTACAAAATAGAAGAAAGCTGCCAGATAGTATTACGGTACTTTTTCGAATATAGTCCAAAGAGCTTCTATGAAAGCATTCGTGGCTAATGAACTGTAGGGCATTGTAGACTTGAGTGGTTTTTTTCTTCAGGCTGTAACTGACCTGGTTCATTAATATCTATAAGTCTAATTGAGCTTCTCTTTTTGGAAGGTAGCTTTTCCTTCTCCTTAATTTGTGTTTGCATGTATTCAATGTGTGTGTCACCCTGTTTCTTCACTTCTTCTTAATAGGCATTCATCAATTCAATTTCCCAATAAAAACAGTCTACATTTTTTTCATTCTTTATTTGCTGCCAGAAGGAAGTGGGCTGCTGAGCTCTGTGTGATAATGTTTATCATAATGTAGAAAGATTTTGATATCTAAGGATCAGTTCTGTTAAGCTATAGAATCAGGCTCATAGAGCAAAATTCTGTGTAAAATACCTCTACAGAATGTGGAGAAATCATTTTACTGATTGTTTTAAGTCATTTTAAGTGTAAAAGGGATTGTTGATGCCAATCAGATTCAATTTTCTATAAGCTATTATGTACTGGGAGTCAGTAAGAATAGTTAAATCACATTAAGATTTTCTTTATTGTTGTGTTATTTCTAAAAGAATTTCAACTCTCTGTGGAAAGACGTTTTCTGTGGCTCTTTTAAAATATATTATTGTGGGCAACATCTATAGTGTCTTTCCTGCATAATAGTTCTTATTGTGTCTGGTGCACAGTCTTCAGTATACCTTTTTTATATTATAAACCTGTCAGGAATATGGTAGAGTGGTAAACCCTTCAGTAGTTCCAAGAAGGATTTGTCTGTATTTAAGATGGGGGAAATTATCTAGAAGTGCTCTCCTAGTGACTTAGAATAACCTTTAAAAAGGTAAAGGTCCCCTGTGCAAGCATTCCTGACCCATGGGTGACGTCACATCCCGATGTTTCCAAGGCAGACTTTGTTTGCGGGGTGGTTTGCCAGTGCCTTCCCCAGTCATCTTCCCTTTACCCCCAGCAAACTGGGTACTCATTTCACCGACCTCGGAAGGATGGAAGGCTGAGTCAACCTTGAGCCGGCCACCTGAAACCAACTTCCGTTGGGATCGAACTCAGGTCGTGAGCAGAGCTTTTGACTGCAGTACTGCAGCTTAACGCTCTGCGCCACCTTTACTAGTGTCTTAAATTGCAGACCATTGAAAGATTATTTCATTCATGGGATAGATCACTGAATGAGAGCAATTTCAGTGGACAAGTCTATACTGTGTGGTATCCTACCACATTATCTGCAGAAAGTGTAGTTTCCTCTGTATTCCTCTCCGTCATCATTCTTGGGGTTGATCCAGGCAGAGGAACAGCTGCATGGGTTGGGGGAGCTGGAGTGAGGAAAGGATAAGGAGTTTAAATTGCTCCTTCTTGCCCTTCTGCAAGCTCAGCTCCAGTGAGAGGAGGAAGCAATTCTATTCCCTTGTTCCTCTTCACTCCAGCCCATTGATCCTGATGTGTGCCCCTCCACATATCGGTGTAAGGATGCTGCCCACTATATTTAATGGAAATGGAATTCATTTCAAATGATTGGCATAGGTTTTGTGCACCAGTTTTTTTAAAATAAAAATCTTGAGGTCAGTTTCACACACAAAGAAACAAAGATTGTTTAAAAATTGAAAGCAGTATAGTAAATGCTCCCCAAGTAGTAGTTTTTTGTTTTGTTTTGTTTTTTTGCAGCTTGCAAGAGCTGCAAAGCATAACTTCCCTTCAAGGAAACAATTTACTACCTTGAAGCTAACTAGCAGCATACTCCAGCCAGCTTGGTGTAGTGGTTAAGAGCAGTGGACTCTGATCTGGAGACCGGGTTTGATTCCCCACTCCTCCACATGAGCAGCGGACTCTAATCTGGAGAACCAGGTTGGTTTCCCCACTCCTACACATGAAGCCTGCTGGGTGACCTTGGGCTAGTCACTGTTCTCTCCACCCTACCTTCCTCACAAGGTGTCTGTTGTGGGAGAGGAAGGCAAGCCAATTGTAAGCTGGTTTGAGACCAGGTAGAGAAAATTGGGGTATAAAAACCAACTCTTCCTTTTCTTCTCCTCCTCCAGCTATAGTCTTACTTGTTTATGATCACTAATGGCTCACAGCTGCCCAGCCTGAAACTAACTAGAAGGCTTACTATTGGCTTTTCAGCATGTAGATAGATTAGCTGACATTTCTTGTGATCTGGCCAGTTTTAGGCCCAGTGCTTCCAGTATTTTTCTCGCTGTCTGCTTTACTTGCCATCAGGATAGAATCCAAGTAGGCAGAGTTGCCAACAAAAGGACCTATACCTTAGTGCAGTTGCATGGTTTTTCTAGCAGAAATGCCTATGGAAAGAAAGAACACAAATAACAATACAGCAGTGTGACTTGGCTGTGCCTTACATGCCTAGCTTACAGTGACAGTTTAGGCTTTAAGCAGCACCTCTGATTTCATTGCCACCATTAATATGGGGCAATGGCATTGTTTTGCTTGTCATTCCGGTTTCTAGTCTGCCCCTTGCTAAAATATTAATAAGGGAGACATATTGTTTAAAGTGCCCTGACCTGGATGACCCAGGCTAGCCTGATCTTGTCAGATCTCAGAAGCTAAGCAGGGTCAGCCCTGGTTAGTATTTGGATGGAGACCACCAAGAAATACCAGGGTTGCTGTGCAAAGGAAGGCACTGGCAAACCACCTCTGTTAGTCTCTTGTCATGAAAAACCCAAAAGGGGTCGCAATAGGTTGGCTGCGACTTGAAGGCACTTTACACACACACACACACACACACACACTGTTTAAAGTAGTCATACTCTGCTTTTCTGTCTATCAGGAACAGCAAGGTGGCATAATACGTTATAGTGACATGACCCATCTCACAAACTCCTGTACTCTTGGGGCCTTGCCTTGAACTGCCTCGTTGCTCAGTGTGGCTCTGATCAATAGGAAAGGGAAAGGGAAGATTCCATCTTCCCTCCTGTGCTGTTTTCCCTAACAAAATTGGCCATGGGGAGCCTGTTTGCCCCTTCCTTGGGCATTACATGTTCTGGGATTACGTTCCTGGGTTTTTTAAAAAAATGACATATATATTCCACTAAACTATATATGTACGTAATATATTCTGTAGTGCTAATATATAGAGCCAAACTGACGGGTTGAACGTCATGTTTAGGATACACAGATATAGGGTTATTCCCCTTTTCATTTCAGACTTCTTTCCCCACATGGCTTATTTGGCTAGGTCCACTTGTGTGTAGCTTGCTGCCAGTGCCAGGCTGGCCCTATTTGTGTGGGTAGTGAGTCTCTTGTGGTTTTTTGCCACTGGGCTTGTCCCTGGCAAGACCTTCTCCATCAGGGGATATGACAAGGATGCTGGATTTGATGTTTTCTGTGCTGTTTTGTCCTCCAAGGACTTTTCCAACAGCTTTGCTTTACAGAAACCAAGTTTTAGAAGGCTCAGCAATACTGTTGTGGTTGCCTAGCAGTCTCCAAAATGGCCACTGATAGTTCAGTGGGCATTGTTTTCTGAAAGTATTGTTTAAGTTATTTTGGGGACTTTTAATTTATTATTATTATTTTCAGATTTTTCTGTGAACATGGGAGTTCCTTTAGGTTTGTACAGAAATCCCCCTATCTTGCTGATTTATTGATCCACAGTCTATGGCCCAGTTTGGAATTATATACATGATTCTATCATTTATAATTTTTCATTTAAATGTGTTCAAAGTCTGCTTTTGATGTGTAGGCAGTAAGATTTTGTTCAATCATCTTTTCTCTTTCTTTCTATTGCAAATCCATGAAGGAGTGTTAGATATTATCACACCTATACCTTAATACTATACAATAGAAATTACTTAGGTCAAAAGTATGTAAACTGAAAAAATTACAGTGAGGATTAAAAGACTGAAAAATAGTTTTGGGGTATTTCTGGCAGTTTGTAGAGTTTTGAATTAACGTTAGTGACAGTTGTGCCTTTAGAAAAATGGGACAGGGGTACTTCTTCAGTAACCATAAGATATTCACTACTTTTAAAGTCACCTAGAGTGCAAACCATCTCGGAATGCCTCTTGCCTTGAAAAGCCTTTGGGGTCACCATGAGCCAGCTGTAACTTGACAGCAAAAAAAGAAAAAAAGAAAAAGATTGCTAAAGAACAGGGTTGCTAACCTCCAAGTGGTGGCTGAGATCTACTATTACAACTGATCTCCAGGTGACAGAGATTAGTTCATCTGGAGAAAATGGTCAATCAGTTCATCTGGAGAAAATGGTTGACTCTATGGCATTATACCCCACTGAAGTCCCTTCTCTCCCCAAACCCCACCTTCCTGAGGCTTCACCCCCAAAATCTCCAGGTATTTCCCAACCCAGAGCTGACAATCCTACTAAAGGAACATATGAATTTTAGTTTGGGACACACCCAAGGTTGCCAACTCCTGCTTGGGAAATTCCTGGAGATTTAGGGATGAAGCCTGTGGAGGGCAGGGTTTGAGGAGGGGAGAGACCTCAGCAGGCTATAATTCCATAGAGCCCACCCTCCAAACAGCTCTTTTCACCAGGGAAACTGGCCTTTGTCATTTGGAAATCTGCTGTAATTCCAAGGGAACGCTAAGACCTGCCTAGAGATTGGCAACCCTAGCTACAATTATTAATTACAATCAATTGTCGAATTATTCATGGATTGTTCTGGAAATAAATCTTAAATGCATAGGGTTGCCAACCTCCAGGTACTTAAGGTAAAACTAAGAACCAGGTACTAGCTGGAGATTTCCTGCTATTACAACTGATCTCCAGCCGATAGAGATCAGTTCACCTGGAGAAAATGGCCGCGGTGGCAGTTGGACTCTATGGCATTGAAGTCCTTCTCCTCCCCAAACTCCACCCTCCTCAGGCTCCGCCCCAAAAATCTCTAGGTATTTCCCAACCTGAAGCTGGCAACCTATAAATGCAGTAAAATATATTTGGGCTAAATACAGACATAGCATTTTTAATATATATATTAATGGGGAGAATTTGGAAGCATCTTCTGTGACTTCAGTGTAAATATACTTTTCATCTAGGGTTGCCAGGTCCCTCTTCGCCACTGGCAGGAGGTTTTTGGGGCGGAGCCTGAAGAGGGTGGGGGTTGGGGAGGAAAAGGACTTCAATGCCAAAGCGGTCATTTTCTCCAGGTGAACGGATCTCTATCGGCTGGAGATCAGTTGTAATAGCAGATCTTCTGCTATTACCTGCAGGTTGGCAACCCTATTTTCATCTCCAGGCTGGAGTTTAGAAAAACTAGATATGGATATTGCTGATTGACTAATACCTGTAATGTCACCAACCCCCAGAACACTACTGTGCTTCTTTTTTTTTTTTTGTCTTAATAATAAAAGTATAAATGCATGCAATGGTGAGGGTGCAAATACTGCTTTAAAAATATAAGAGGAATTCTTATATTTTTATAATGGCAATGAGGAATTCTTCTGTGTACATAAAATGCTGGTGGGATAGGTTAGCAAGCTGTGGGAAACAACAGAAGGAGATTGTCTTTTCCCCCTCACCAACTGTGTGCCTTTCCCAGTAGGTTCATTTCCTGTGTGACTCCTGACAGATTTGTAAAAACAAGGAAAAATTAGGCCTGTGTTAAAGTGGAACAAGGAAGAGATATGAATTGTGTAATACAATGGAAAGGCTGAAGTACCACAGACACTGTATATCATATTTTAAAAAACAATAGGCATTGATCCAAACAGCGTTAAAACAGAGGCCCAGGTATTCAGTGCAGAAGAGTTAAACTCATGCTGAAATCATCCATTGAAATCAATGTAAATTAAGAGGGACTAACGTTTGGCTAGATTATGCCTACTGTGTCTACTTTTACACTTATATTTATGTTCTGTCCCTATGTGAGAATGCTTGATAGCTTCTATTAACAAGGAGGGACTCATAATTTGCTTCAAGTTATGTTTTCGACAATACAGTGGTGAATATGCACTTCACAGGTGAAGAATTTGATGGTGAAAGTCATGACTCAAGTGTGCTAACTTTATTTCCCTCCGGTTCATTCATTTATTTCAATGAGTCCCAAAATGGGAATGAGATCAGCCAGCTGCATCAGCCTTTGTATATTCATGACAAAAAATTCTTGACTAAGAAGACAGACGATGGAATTAAAATTCATTATATACATATTACATTATATTTTGTTGCTACACAGAGTATTTCCCGATGACCACCTGAATCAAACTAGCCCTTTGAAACTATGGTAATTTTTTTTATTTAAAAATGTACTTCTATACTGGGCTCCAAAAGTAATTCTACTAGCTGGGGCTCAGACAGCTGGCTTCTGGTGGCAGTGGTGGTTCCCTGCCCACCCTGCATGTAGGAAGGGCCACACCTTACTTGGCCCTGGGGGGCAGTTGTGGGATTGCAGTAATTTTGTTGAGGGGCCCAGACTCATCAAGACCACTTCTCAAACATGGGTTACTTGTAATATATTTCTGTGTTGCCATAGGGATCTTTTGCCATTTCTCTGTGCTTCATTGTAAAGCTCTACATAGAGCTTTACAATGAAGCACAGTCAGGTCATAGAGGCTGCAGAAGGCCCAGTAAGCAATCATGGCCCCCACTAGGGTTGTCATGTCCCTCCTCGCCACCAGTGGGAGGTTTTTGGGGCGGAGCCTGAGGAGGGCAAGGGGAGGGGGGGCTTCAATGCCATAGAGTCCAATTGCCAAAGCGGCCATTTTCTCCAAGTGAACTGACCTCTGTTGGCTGGAGATCAGTTGTAATAGCAGGAGATCTCCAGCTAGTACCTGGAGGTTTGCAACCCTAGCTCCCACACAGAGGTTGATGACAAGCAAAAAGAAAAGGGGTGTGGGTGGAGGGGGGGAGGCCAGCACAGATGGACAACTGTAGCTGCCCTTAGTTATAGGCCTAGTGGAATAGCTCTGGTTTGCAGGCCCTGCAGAATTCCTTAAGGTCCCACAGGTCCCTGATCTCATTAGGGAGGACATTCCACCAGGCTGGGGCCAGGACCGAAAAAGCCCTGGCCCTCATTGAGGACAGCAGGACACTCTTCAGGCCAGGGACCACCAGAAGATTGTTATTTGTAGAGTAACCCTCTCTGGGGTCATACCAGGATAGGCAGTTTCCAATGGGAAACTCATTTCTGGTTGAAACTTGCCCCCCATCCAACTAGCATGAAATTCTTTGGCATTGTACTCCTGACACAAATGATTTTCCCTGTCCAATTTCAGTGCAGAATCAGATACACATTTCCTCCCTCCATCCTGCCCTACTGTGAACTCCCTGTATAGACATGTTCAAGGGCTTATGGTGGCTCAGTGGAACTAAGGGAAGGGACACCGCTCCATTTAGGCAGGAAAATGTGTCTCAATGGCTCCATGGGGGAGGGGAGCCCCTCAGTGTACATAAAACTAGGAAAATCTTCTCAGCAGCAGGCCTCCTCATGTGCAATCCCATTGTGTGTCTGCACAGATGAAAAACAGTTATGAGTAAGTGCAATTCTGATATACTACCTGGTGTTGGAGGGCAAATATAATATTTGCCTCTATTTCCCCCTTTCCTGTCTGCTGCGTTGCCTGTAGTCACAGTAGTGAATACAAAACATGTGCCACTGCATTTCTGCTCCAATGGCAGTGTTGCCTATTGACAAATAAGCAGATCATGCTTCTGCCCCCAACCCCAGAAATGCTACACATGGAAGTGACAGTGGCAGGAGCACCAGCTAATTCATCTTGTTGGATAGCGTGGTGCTCTGTCAGGTATCTGCTGTCATGTCCTGGTGAATCAGAAACAGCATTAGCAGGTGAGGCACCAATGGTTTACAAAGTTCCCTGAATTATTCCAAATGGTAGACATAATTTCATTTGGATTGGTCTCAGAGAGTAGCCATGTTGGTTTGCAATAGAACAGAAATATTTGAGTCCAGTAGCACCTCAGAAACAAGATTTTCAGAGTATGAGCTTTCAAGAGTCAAAGCTCCCTTCATCAAACAAAGGGAGCTTTGACTCTTGAAAACTCACCCCCCCCCAAAAAAAATGTATTGTTGGTTTTTTAGGTGCTACTGGACTTGAATCTAGCTGTTCATTTGGATTAGTTACCCAACTAAAGTTAATGAATGGGGGAGTATTCTTATTAGATTTTGATGAGGTATATTTTAAATGCACATCCATAGATTGCAGTGATA
Source organism: Euleptes europaea (assembly GCF_029931775.1). Classification (NCBI taxonomy): domain Eukaryota; kingdom Metazoa; phylum Chordata; class Lepidosauria; order Squamata; family Sphaerodactylidae; genus Euleptes; species Euleptes europaea. The sequence continues at coordinate 77,681,162 of NC_079314.1, read as the reverse complement.
TGGCAAAGCTAAATTTTGTATGTAGTATACAAAAATTGTATGTAGTAGTACAAAAAAGTGACCCTCAGAAAGCATAATTAATACAGTAATACATACTCAGTGGCTGGGGAACCACATGTGACTCTTTGACATACCACCTATGAATCTTCTGAACGTCATTCCCCAGTTTAGCACCTGTCCCATAATTCAGGAATGTGGGCAAGGCTTTAGCCCAGTGGGGCTATTGGTTAACAAGTGTTTCCCACCTTGAAACAGCCACTGCTAGAGGAACAGGTAAGCTGTGAGCCTCACCGAGTTGCAGGCTTCATGCCAAGAATGAATGTGGCTCTTTTGGTTGGTGATAGTTGCAAATGTGGTCCTCTGCAAGCCACAGAGTGAGTACCACTACATTAATTCTCTCAAAATGTCTTAGTGTTACTGATTACATATTAATACAGTGCTTCCTGGACTATAAAAGTTCTATGTAGTCTGCAGGTTAAGTGAATTGGATAATATATGACATTAAATATAATACATCAGAACAATACTCTGTTTTTGTAACAACAGCTTTTCCCCCTTTTAATATGGAAATGGGGCCATAGTTGTGCAAATGCTTTCTCCTTGAGTGCCTTCATTTGTAATGTTAAATGCATGAGCTGATCTTGTTTTGGCATTACTAAAAGTACACAAATAACTGGCCACAGATGACTTCTAAGAACTCGCCAAGATGTATGAGCACATAAATTCAATTTAGATATAGTTCTCAATGAAAAAAATATTTTTACTTACATTACAATCAGTTCTTGAATGTTACCTATAAATTCTATGGATAATTTGATGCCTGCTGAAAGACTTAACAGCCACTGTCCTCATAACACAATGGCATAGTATTCCCAATGTTGTTTAGTAAAGATAGCAACCAATCAATTGTGATTGTTGTGTAAGATACTACACAGAACATATTACTGCATGATCTCAGAGGTCTATTTCTGCTCTCTTTTTTCTTGAAAAGCATGCATCCTTGATTTTACTTGTCCACAGTGGACAATGTGTCTGAATGGAAAAGATACTTGCAAGATTTTCCCACTGAGGCAATTCTATTATCTGCAAGTAACATTTCCCAAACACCAGGAGAAAAGAACAGAAAGCTTGTGAAGAGAATTGTTCAATGCCAAGGACAAATTAGATTCCTAGTATTGTGGAAATGTTTGTTTTTTCAAAACTTGAACCTTCAGGACTTTCTCAGACTTGAATCAGAAAACTAGTATGATGCTCAGGTTTTCAAGTCTCTGGAAGAAAGGTACCCTAAAAATGAGGATCAGTCACCAAGAATACACATCTATGACTGCATTCAGATATCCTATTTGGTTAAATAACCAAATAACAAGGTACATCATGCTGGCTTGCATGGGACTTGTGCATTCCTATGGTTCCTCCATATTATTCCCTTCCTTCCTGCAAGTTCAAGGAAGAGAGGGGCTGACGGAGGAGTTAGGCTGGGGTTATGCCCATTTTTACTTAACCATGGTTAAAAAAAATTGTGTTCCCTTCCTCTTGTACTTGATACTTCTCAGGGTGCTATCTCTGCAAAGCTCTCAGCTGACTGGAGTGTAACACACACAGAGATCTGAAAATATTTGCCCCTTTGCCCATATAATGATTTATACAGTCCAATGCCTTTAAAAACATCCAGAAACTGCAGTAAAATTTGAACAGTCTCCCAAGGATGTTTCTTTCACTGCTCAACTTTTACATATGAAAACTTTACAATCTGGGTGAGAAATGATCCCTTCAGAGGTTTTTACTCTGGTATTCTGCAAAAAAAAAAGAAAAAAAAAAGGAAAAAAACAGAAAAAAAGGGGGAGGAAAGAAAGTATTTTTCCCATATGGGGTTCTTCTCACACAAATTCCCTTCTTGGATTTTCTAGGTGACCTTACCAAACTGTCTTCACTTTTCACTGTAGATGCCCTTGTTTGCGCATTACCTTTAATACTTTGCAGGACAATGACTCAGCTCAAACCCAACCCCCCTTCTGACTATACATTACTCTTCCTACACTTGATACTGAGAGACACTGTCCTTCAGTGTTACTCCTCTGAAGATGCCTGCCACAGCTGCGGGCGAAACGTCAGGAAAGAAAATACCAAGACCACGGTTACACAGCCCGGATAACCTACAAGAACCAATTAAAAATGTGTTTCCCTTAAGAAGCCCTACTGGGGTTAAACAGCCTCTATGAGAGGGAACTTTTACTGGAGCATACAAGAGAATTTCAGCCGAAGATCAGCTCGTGTTTCATATATTACAGCAAAGCTTTTGACTGTGTGGATCATGAAAAGCTATAGTTGGTTTTAAAAGAAATAGATGTGCCACAACATCTGATTGTTTTGATGTGTAACCTGTACTCTGGACAAGAGGCTATTAATAGGGCAGAACATGGAGAAACTGAATGGTTTTCAATTGGCAAAGGTGTCAGACAAGGATGTTTTTTGTCTCCTTATTTGTTCAATCTGCTTGCAGATTGTACCATAAGGAAAAATTGATTGGGTTTAGATGAAGGCAGAGTGAAAATTGGTGGAAGGAAAATTAACAATTTGAAATATGCAGATGACGCTACATTACTGGCAGAAAACAGTGAAGACTTGAAACAACTACTGCTGAAGGTTAAAGCAGAAAGTGCCAAAGCAGGATTACAGCTGAACATCAAGAAGACAAAGATAATGACCACTGGAGACTTACGCAATTTTACAGTCGACGATGAAGAAATTGAAATTGTTCAAGGTTTTCTATTCTTTGGCTCCATCATCAACCAAAAGGGAGATTGCAGCACAGAAATCAGGAGTTTGAGGCTGGGAAGGGTAACCATGAAGGAGCTAGAAAAGGTTCTTAAGTGAAAGGATGTGTCACAGGCAACCAAGATCAAGTTAATTCATGACATCGTATTCCCCAGTTTTACGGATACTGTTGACTGCCCAAAATGCAAATCAGTGGGTTCTAGATCAAATCAAGCCTGAACTGTCCCAAAAAGCTAAAATGACTAAACTGAGCCTATCATAATTTGGTCACATTATAAGAAGGCAGGTGTCACTGGAAAAGACCACAATGCTAGGAAATGTCGAAGGCAGCAGGAAAAGAAGACGACCCAACGTAATCAATCAAGGAAGCCATGTCCCTCAGTTTGCAAGACTTGAGCAAGAATGTTAACAACTGGATGTTTAGGAGGTCATTAATTCATAAGGTCGCCATAAGCCGGAGGTGACTTGCAGCCCATTCCTGAGTTTCAAGGACGAAAGTCCTTAGGAGGCCAGGAAGGGGCTATGCTGGCGTTCATGCCCCCTGCACTGGCACCCATGCCACTTAAGCTGTCCAGGGTGGCACATATGCTGGTGGGGGGACCTGGACATCATCACCACCCAGGGATGCTGGCTGGGCCTTCCACCGGCATCCTACCTGTACAAAACCCTGTGCTGGCATCCCGAGGGACATTCCCAGGGCATGTTGGGGGTGGAGCTCCAGGTAGGCAGCTTCCTGTCCTCTTTCGTCCCAGTACACCATCGGGGAGAACAGCGTTACTGTGCCAGCTTTTTGCTGGCGCAGCCTGGCTATTTTCAATGGGGCAAAATGGCCCATTAAAAAAATTAAAAACCTCTGAAAGGCTTTTTGAAGCCTTTCGGCAGCTGGGGAATGGCTTTGGAGGTGCCGTGGAGGCGCCTTGGCCATGTCGTCCCCGGCTGCTGAAGGCTCAGGAATGGGCTGCCAGACTGTACAGTTTGATTACACTTGCACTTACTTGGTGCAAAAACAGATAAGATCCAACATATCTGCTCATTCTTCCTACATGCAAATGGCACATTTGGAAAAAAGATTTTAAAAGGATAGTTGAATCCCAGGTGGCATTAATAGTTGCATTGTTTATTTTAATTACAGACAAGTAAAAAAAAAGAACATATTTTGGAATTCTTAGTTTGGTATTATGCCTCCAGCACCCATCTTTGACATGCATTCCTGGTCTTGTGGCAACCTATGCTGCTGCCCATCTGTTTGGATGGCATGGCGCCTACTTGTAAGTATGTCAGAGCCTTGCTGTAGGGCATGTGTGGCAAAACGTAATGGATGCAAGGAGAGACTGCAAATAGCTAAAAGTAGCTTTTCATTATTCTAGAGTCATTCATGCATTGGCTCCTGAAATCTGCAGAAGTCACTGACGCCATCATCCTCCCAACTGAAAATGTGGGAATGGTCCAGGATAATAGGAATGAAGTGCTCTTTAATTTCCTGGCGTTTGCTGTCCATTTTAATACTTTAAAATAACTATCACCTAACTTTTAAAGCAAGCTAAAATATCAATCTTATTGTACTGGTCAGTTATAGCTATAGATAGAATTAAGCCAATCCACCATTATGTTTATTAGATGCTAATCTCAGCCTTCCCAAGGAGTTCAGGGTGGCTGGTCCATTAAGTTATTTGACATGCCAAGTGCCATCTAGTGTGCAAACCAGCACGAACACACAGGATGTTCAAAACTTAAAAATATGTTTTGGTGAAATATGGCTAAAATTCTATTGTTATGAGTTACATGAAATTATTGGGCATCTATCTTTGGTCCATTTGGAGCAAACAGTGAAGTAGACTGGGTCAAGATTTTCACTGCAGAAAAACTGTACATGGCCTGTAGTCTCTATTTTTTTAAAAATTAAGAAACCTTGGTTTGTTGCAGTTGGTGTGAAATATTGTCTTCACTCTGGTAGTTTTGTTGGGGTGTCCCTGTAGTGTCATGTGATCATGTCATGTGTTTTTTGTTAGTTTTCATTTGGGGTCACCTTCCATTTGAATGGGGCTTTCTGTTCAATTTGGTATTTCTTTATATAGTTTGTCGCTCTGAACAAAAATCAAACAGCTTGTTGCAATCCTATAGTACTTTGTTTAGAGACCTGAAACTTCCTAGAGGTTATCTCCTTGAGCAGGACCTTTCACATTTGCTTCTAATTTTACTTTAAGCAAAACTCATTGCTAGCTCCAGAAGAGGCTCCAGGGTCTTTGCAATACAGTGACACTTCACAATGTGACACTTTCACATGATCATCTGCAATAACTAACTGGAGCTTACCTGTCTTTAAAATGTAACATGAAAAATGGCAGTTATAAATATATTTAGAGCATTTTAGTCCACCTTTCTCTGAAATGAGATCCGGTGTGGGTTACAATGGTGATATAAGCAATATACAGTTACAAATCCATAAAAAACACACCACTGTCTCCAAGCTCTGTCAACCTCTCTTTGTCAACTGTCAGAACTCTCCAATTGCCATTCTCGGAATTCTATTTGAACTCCCTGTCAATCAAGGAGTTCTATGACTGGGACAACTCCTTAGAACGCAGCTGTCCCTCACAAAAGGCTTTAGACTAGAGGTAACAATCGACATCTTGAACTAAAAAATAACCTGGGAAACAGTGCAGTGATCTTTCAATGGGGTGATATATGCCAGATGGCTGATCCCAATTATTAAGTGGGTTGCTGCATTTTGCACCAGTCGAAGTTTCCAAATTGTCTTCAGGGGCAGCTCTATGTAGAGCATTTCACAATAGTCTCTGGAGCCTAATTTGAGTGACGGGATTCTTTCCTCCTCTGGAATCAATCAGCCCCTCCCTTCTGTTGACGATTATAACTAACTGATGCTGCTAACTGTCATTGACAACTGCCTGTCTGTCTGCCTCACACTCTCTCTCAAGATGTTACACTGTTTTAGTTAAGATGAGGTAAAAGTTACAGAGACTTCTTAAAGAAAATGTTTGTTTTGAAAGACTTTATGAACAGTTTTTCTTAAACATTTGATACTTGTGCTATTCAAAATTCCTCCACATTAATAGAATTGGCTGTTAAAGAGGTGGAAGATCCTGCATCTAGTCAGTGCTGGGATATTACCCCACAAGAAGGGATTGGATTAATTTCCTCCCCCCCCCCCAACAAGTCTAACCTCGAGGTTACTGTTGCATGGACCAGCGTGGTCAGATTCACAGTGCTCCGAAAGAAGCTAGCCTCCAAACATGATATACCTGATAGTGCCCTCTTCTTGCTATCCCCTCAACCTGTTTCTCCAGCAAAATATATGTGTGTGTGTGCTGTCAAGTTACAGCTGACTTACGATGATCCCCGTAGGGTTTTCAAGGCAAGAGACATTCAGAGGTGGTTTGCCATTGCCTGCCTCAACATGGGCTGAGAGAGTTCTGAGAGTTTGGCTCAGGGAGTCCAAGTTTATAGGCACCCAGTTTTCCTCCATTTGGGGACCCATAAAAATTGGACTTCCTGACTCAATCTTCTCTAAACTTGGGGGTTCGTGTAAGGAGAGTCACCTGCAGCTACGCTTCAAATTTGGTGCTTCTACCTTGAAAAACAGCCCCCTCCCAAGCCCCACAAAGATTCACCATTGATTAATATGGCTGCATTATACCCTATGAGGAATCTTTCCAGGGCCCTGGGGCTGGGCTGTTTTTTAAGGTTGAGGCACCAGATTTTCAGTGTAGCTGCTGCTGGTCTCCTTACAAGAACCCCCAAGTTTGGTTAAGTTTGGGTCAGGGGGACCATTTTTATGGGTCCTCATTTTTCCTCCATTGGAAACAATGGAGGATGGATGGGGGCACCCTCTTTGGGAGCCCATAAAATTGGACACTCTGACCCAATCTTTACCAAACTTGGGAGTTCTTCTAAGGAGAGTCACCTGTAGCTATGCTGCAAATTTTGGTGCCTCTACCTCAAAAAACAGCACCCCCAGAGCCCAGGAAATATTCTTCACAGGGTATAATGGACTCAAATATTTTCGGTTATCTGACCCCCCCTCCCCCGTAGAAACCCATATAAATATGGGGATTCAGCTTTCTTCAGCTTTTCCAAAAAGTTTTGGGTCCATTAAACCCAAATCTGGAAAATACCAGAAAAAACAATGGTTCACACCCCTAGTCGCCATAAGTCAGCTGCGACTTGTCGGCACTTTCCACCCCACAGTAGGATACTGAAGTGCTCCCCTCCCATGAAAATTGGTTCTATTTTAATGTCATGTGTTAAAAGTATTTAACTAGCAATATGTTAATCAGAGGATTGTGAACCTCATTATCTTAATTGTGACTGCATTCATTAAAATTAAATCAGATTCCATACACATCCTGCTATAATTATGGTGTTAAGAACAGAAACATGAACTGAAATTGTCAATTAAAGACACTATGTAGACTGTCAAATATATTTAAACAATGGGGGCTTCGAAGTGAGCTGTGAACCAATATTTTTAGAAATTATTTGGCTCAAAAACTGAATAAATCAGTTATAGTGGAGGAAGTCTGCTCACATAACCAATTGACAAGATACATTATAAATTGACCACCTTGCTGTACTTTTTGTTGCTATTAATAGCAACTCGGATTTAGAGTTTTTGTTTACACATCTTATAAAGCCTTGGGGCATATCATAAAGATCAGATAATTTGTGATTTCAACAGTGTAGATATGGTAGCACGAGGAGATCATGGTACTGTTTTTCTCAACATATTGCAGGATTTTAAATTATTTTCTCTGGTGTGTATACATACTCATTCACTGCTTGTTTTTGCAACTGAACTGTCACCGGTCAAGTGCTGTCTCACAGCCCTCAGTTTTGGCTTAGCTCCATTGTTCACCTATTACTGCTGGGGAAAGTGAACAAAGGACTAATAGGGGGCATGGCTCAGTGGTAGAGCATCTGCTTGGCATGCAGAAGGTCCTAGGTTCAATACCTGGCATCTCCAGTTAAAGGGACTAGGCAAGTAGGTGATGTGAAAGACCTCAACCTGAGACCCCGGAGAGCCACTGCCAGTCTTAGACAATACTTGGTTTGATGGACCAAGGGTCTGATTCAGTATAAGGCAGCTTCATGTGTTCATGTGAACACATGATTACGGTTGTTAGTCAAACACTGGCAATCAGCAGGAGTATTATGGGGTCGGGGAGTGACATTGTGACATCACTTCTGTTTTGTACCTGGAATGATTCTGTAGGAATTGGTTCATCTCTATGGTTTTTACCATGCAGATAAACTAATTCCTAGAACATTGCGACATTGCTCCCCCATGCCACTTTTTGTTCCCGCTAAAGAGCCCCAGAAGGGCCTGGATCCCAGGGTGGGAGCTTGCCCAGCACCCATGGGCAAATGGGAAGCCTACACCTGATATAGGAGAAGGTTGCACAGCTTTCCTATCAATATCTAGCTGCAGTGCTTTGTTAACTTTTCCCAGTTACAGACAGGAGTAGAGAGTAAGTGGGGGAAGATCAAAATTTGAGGAGCTTGAAATATTGATCTGTTTGTAGGTCTGGAAATAATGTTGTGTGCATGCTTTTGTTTTAATAAATTTTTTATTTTTTTCAAATTCATTCATATTCAATTACATTTGTCCATTAACCAATTATATAATATAACAACGTTTTCTTATCCTATCTAATATACCGTATATACCCGTGTATAAGCCGACCCGCGTATAAGCCGAGGTGCCTAATTTCTCCCCAAAAATGGGGAAAAATTAGGCACCTGCGTATAAGCCGAGGGTCGGCTTATAACCCCTCTCCCCCCCGCAGGCTTACCTGGGCTCCCGGCAGCAAGCGGCGCGGGCCTGGTGGTGGTGGCGGTGCAGCCCGGCAGGGGCCGGGGCAGCCTCCCTGCAGGGGCAGGGGCAGCCTCCCTGCAGCGGCAGGAGGCCGCCCCAGGCCGCTCTCGGCGGGGAGAAGCGGCGGCGCGGCCAGGCGAGGGCCGGGGCAGCCTCTTTGCAGCCACAGGAGGCTGCCCCAGGCCGCTCTCAGCGGGGAGAAGCGGCGGCGCAGCCGGGCAGGGCCGGGGCCGCCTCCCTGCAGCCGCAGGAGGCCGCTCTCGGCGGGGAGAAGCGGCGGCGCGGCCGGGCAGGGGCCGGGGCCACCTCCCTGCAGCCGCAGGAGGCCGCCCCAGGCTGCTCTCGGCAGCAGGAAGCGGCGCGGGCCCAGCGGCGGCGGCAGTAAGTTCTCTCCTCCCTCCTCCCCCCTCCCCTACCCTACCGTATTGACCCGCGTATAAGCCGAGTTCGGCTTTTTTAGCCCTTTTTTGGGGCTGAAAAACTCGGCTTATATGCGAGTATATACGGTATGTTTCTTTAACTTCCCCTCTCCCCTCCTCTCTTTATTGTCATTGTTACTCTCTTTGTATTTATTGTCTAATTCTTTATAATAAATCACCCATATCTACTTCAACAAGTCTGAATTAGATCAAAATATATCCCTTAATATCACAATTAAATTCATTCATACAGTATTTTGTCCATGCCTCCCATTCTGTCACAAATTCAATTTCTTCTTTTTGATTTATTAATGCTGTAATTTTTGCCATTTCAGCTAGTTCCATCATTTTTTCTATCCACACAGTCTTATTTGGTATCTCAGTCATTTTCCATCTGTTAGCGTATACCAATCTAGCGGCTATGGTGGCATACATCAAAAACAATCTCTGAGTCACTATGGTATCCGGTATTATACTTACTAGCATCATCTCCGGTGTTTTGGGGATATTTTGTTGTAATATCAACCTTAATTCATTGTAAATCATATCCCACAAGTTCTTTGCCTTCTCACATAGCCACCAAATATGATGAAAAGAACCCACTTCTTCTTGACATTTCCAACATTTTGGTGACATATTTCCATACATTTTGGCTAATTGCTTTGGTGTTAAATACCATCTATAGATCATTTTGTATATATTCTCTCTCAGTGATTGTGAACACATATGTTTCATATCTTTTGACCAGAGTCTTTCCCATTTATGCATATGGATATCATGTCCCAAGGTTTGTGCCCAAGTTATCATCGTTGGTTTAACAAGATCTTGTTCCATATACAAAGTCAATAACATCTTATACATTTTTGATATTAAATGTTCATTATTGTCTAACAACATTCGTTGAAAAAGTGATTTGTCTTTAATAAAACCTAACTTCATATCTTGTATAAATACAGACTGTATTTGATGATATTGAAACCAAGTGATATATTCCTTCAGTTCTCCCTATTCTTTAGGGCACATTTATTATCCTTCCATACCAATAGATCTTGATAGATAAAAAAATTGTGTTGGTCTCAATGGTCTCAGTGTCAACATCTCTTGCGTAGAGATCCATAGTGGTGTTTTGGGTTCCAAAAGATGTTTATATTTTAGCCAAATTTTAATTAATGAAGATTTAACAATATGATGCTGAAAGGTCTTAGGAGTTTTTAATTTATCATACCGTAAGTAACCATGCCATCCATATCTGTTGCCAAAGCCTTCCAAATCCAAAAGTCTATTGTTTTTTAATTGTATCCAGTCTTTTAGCCATACTAATGCTAATGCTTCAGCATACAGTCTGAAATGTGGTAAAGCAAATCCTCCTCTTTCTTTGGGATCAGCCAAGTATTTATAGGAAATTCTAGACTTTTTCCCTTGCCATTTAAATTGAGCAAATCTTTTCTCCAAATATCAAAATATTTAGAATGTTCCACTATTGGTAGGTTCTGGAATAGAAAAAGTAGCCTTGGTAAAATGTTCATTTGAATTACTGAAATACAGCCCAGTAATGAAATGTTTTTATTAGACCAAATTATCATATCTCTTTTAACAGATTCCCAAAGTTTCACATAGTTATTCTCCAGTAAATCTTTATTTTTATTTGTAATCCCAGTACCTAAGTATTTAACCTGATTTGTCTTTTCCCAGCCTGTAATATCCAAAAAGTCTTTTTGTTCTTCTTTTGAAAGATTTTTAAATAAAGTATGAGTCTTATCTTGATTTATCTTAAAGCCAGAGACTTCACCATATTGCTTCAATAATTCCAATAAATGATTCACGGATTGATTCGGATCAGACAAAATGAGCAGTAAATCATCTGCAAAGGCTCTCAATTTAAATTCTTGTTTGTTGACTTTCAAGCCCTGAATTGCTTCTGTTTCCCGGATCTTACAACATAAGGTTTCCAAGGTCAAAATAAAAAGCAAAGGAGATAACGGACATCCTCGTCTAGTTCCTTTTTGTATTTCACAGTTATCTGATATTGATTCATTTACTAATATTTTAGCTTTTTGTGTATTATATATGACATCAATTCCTGTCCGGAACCTTGTCCCAAAATTCATTGTTTCTAAAACCTTTTTCATATATCCCCAGGAAACCATATCAAAAGTTTTCTCTGCATCCAAAAAAACAAAAGCTGCCTTATATTGATTATTATGCTCATAATATTCAATCGCATCCATTAAAATCCTCAAATTGTCTTTTATCTGTCGCCCAGGTACAAATCCATTGTGTGTATTGTATCTATCATCAAAATTCCTTAAACAACAGCAACTTGGTGAAGAAATTATTCTGTTTTCAAGTTTGGACCTGGTAAACTTTCATTAAATCTCTAGCCATAGCCTTCCATATTCGACATAAGTGACTTGAAAGGGAGATATGCTCCACTTTGTTTAATAAATACAGCCAGGAAAACAAACATACAATAGGCCTGGCAAAGAGTGAACCACCTATAGCAACAGTGAATTTACTGTATGACCCAAGTAGTGGGCATAGATTTTTTTTTACATAGGAACTTTTTGAAGTACAAGACAGTCTGCCTTATTTATAGATCCCATTTTATGAAGTTGTTGGGCTTGATTTTCAAAGCATATTTAGGTGCTTTCTTTATCTTCTCTGACTAAAAACTAACTTTTAAAATGATATCACATTGGCTATGTAGGTTTTCTTTCTAATATTCACCCAAGAAACAGCACATATGTATCCCTATGGGTCACTTTGATGTGGTATGTGTGTGCAAGGGTAGAATACTGCAGGGCCTCATAGGAGTGGGATGCTATTTTCATCTGTGTGGTTGCAACCAACGGGTTATTCCTTGTGCTCTCTGGATTATGATTTGACTGCACTTTCAGTTTTCAGGGGTGCTATAATAAAAGCCTGCTCTGCTGAGTATAAAGTAAATAATGTGAATTCCTTGCTATTGTCAAAGTAGAGCCTCTTTTTTCTTGTACAAGGTACTGATTTAATAGTTTACATACATTTACAGCTAATTGTGAAGTATTTGTTGTAAAGAATATCTTGTATTAAATATGCTCTCGATAACTCTTTACACTTCTCTCATTATTGCTGCAGTCTTCTAAAATAGGGGAAACTGCACCATTCCTCCTCTCTGGTTTACTTGTATGTTAGATTTCCTTCTCCTTGTCCAAGGTCTATTAGTTTGCTGTTGCTGTTTTCCCTGTTGCTCAGTGATGTTTTTTCTCCGACTCTTTCACTCTTACCACCAATTACACTCTCTGCAGTTGCTTGTTCTACCATGCACTGCCATTTGTAAGTAGCAATGAAGTGTGACTAGCAAATCTGAGGACTAAAGGAGAGCTGAGATTTTGTGTTTCTTTCCCTTGCAGAAGAACAAAAACTCAGCAGAAATCTTTCTAACACACTTCACAGTATTCTTCATGGTGCTTTGATGCAAGTATTCACGTTTTAATTACTGGCAGTAATGATCATCATAAAGTAAATGTACTGTTTGTTTATCAGGGTCTTATATCAGCTACAGAAAGTTAATTTTGGAATACAGTCATTTGAGGCCATAGATTCTTCTGACAGTTTGATGCCACAATTTCTCATTTGTGGAGCTCTGTGCATGGCTTATTTGGCCAGGCACTGTTTGGCCGGGTACCACCATTCCTGGGCTGCACTTCGTGCGTGGCTTGCCTGGGCTGGGTGCCACTCTTTACCCCTGGGCGGGATTGGCTCAAGTTGGGGGAGAGGCCATCAGCCCAACATGACTTTGCCAGTCTGCCCCAGTTCTATTTGGTTGTCTTGACTTACAGGGAAATGTTAAAACAGCCCCGCTTTCCTGAATGCAGCTGACACAGATTCTGAATGACTCCCTTCATCCCTAAATAGCTTTTTGATGTCAGGTGAGGATCAGTAGAAACCTGGAGCTTGCTGGTCAGAATAGCATATTTTGCAGATCCAGCCATCACAATAATCTCAGGTGGGTTGTAACTGTTGTGTCCTCCTTTGGCAAGCGGCAAACCTGACACTCATGTAGTCCCCAGCTACTGACATACTCTTTCAGGCAGCATCTCTTGTTTAATTCATTTTCTCTACTCTACTTGGCTAAGTAATGTTACTGTGATCATACATGTTTTATGGTTTATGCGTATTAAATAAATACAAAACCACAATTTCCACGAACAAAAATCCTCATAGTTCAATAGCTGGTGTCAAAATAGAAAACATTCCAATACTTTTCACTTTTTAGGCAAAATCTTCTTATAGAAGCTCCTTGGGAAAGTGTTGGTGGAGGCAGATCTTTCTCGGCCTTCTCCTTCTCTCACTAGTCCTGTGGAAGTCTTCTGCCACAGAGGGCTGGATAATGCCCAGAAGCAAAACGTACAAAAGCAGGGGTCTGAAGTGAGAATGGTGAATCATGCAAAACCACCTCCACTTTCCCCTTCACTGGCAGACAAAGCCAAGCAGAGTATGTTTTCTGATCACAGAGAGGAAGGTTTGGCAATTTTGCTCCATTTTCTTTCTTAACAGCAGCCCCTTGTGCCATGGTGCACTTGTTTCTGAGGATCTACTGGTCTTCTCCAGAGGATTCTCAGGTTGTGTGTGGGAGTGGGGAGGTTGCTGGGGTGGGGGAAGACCAAGAAAACTTCCTTCTCTGCTAGCCCAGACCAAAATAACAAGCTATTTCTAGCCAAGCTAAATAAACTTTGCATTTGTGTGGCCTATCCAAAATGCTGTTATGTAGATAACTACAAAAGTTCAATTCCCCAAGAGTTTACAGTGATGTATATGAGAAATGGAAAGCCAGAAGAGAATCCAACTCATAGACAGGCATGTGTACTATCTTTACTTTTGCTTGGAAAGGTTATATTGGCTTAACTACTTTTAAGAGATTATTCCCCCTTTGATAGGCATGAAGTAGAGAGACATCCAGAAAATTGTGTTTAAAGTAGTAGTTTTATATATGGCATAATACAGAAAGCAAACCAGTGCTCATCAGGGCCCTTTCATATATTACTATTTCCCTCCATGAAAATAAACCGTGTGAGAAAGTGCTTACATACAGTACTAAACTAACAGCTATGCAAACTGTGTTTTTCAGCCGTGTGTACAAGAAACAGAGATCAGCTCTGCATATATGGTAGGTGGGGAAAGTCATCTAAATAATGCTTAGTTTTCAGGTGTTCTTTTAAAATGTTCTTACAATAAACGATACATTTGTAGTTTGTTAGATATTGTGCCATTTAAATAGAAAGTCCATTCTAATTTTTGTTACTGCTGTTGCAAAACTAATGACGTCTCTCTTTATTCTTGCAAAATATGCTTCAGAAAGACTAAAAATAACAAGCTTTAAATGTATCTTTCATGGCTGTTTTTCTGTCACGTGCAAAAGGATTTGAAAAGAATGAGCACCACCTTGTGGAGATAAATTAGATTGCCATAGACAAAGCATTAAGATGACAGGCTTCCATTTGTTTCATTATGTGTATGAAGCTTGCTTTCATGAAAGGGCAATTGGCCTAGTTAATTTATTAGACAAAACTGCAATACATTTCAATGAAATATATGGACACCACAAATGTGACACATGGGAAATATGCAGAATCTGTATGGTGGTTACACCAGTACTGAAAAATCTGAATTCAAATTCCTTCTCCGCTGTGAAACTTAGGACTTTTATGCATGGTTGTTTCACTTGCTGTCACCCCTTCAACATCTTCGGGTCTTTGTGTTGATTATGCCAGACGTCGCCTTGCTCCTTCCGCATTTTGCTCGTGTTTTCAGAGACCCATTTTATCTCAAATTTGAAAATGCAGACAAATCACAGGGAAAGGCAGGGGAGAGTGAGGTGACCTCGAACAGTCAGAAATGGCATGCATAATCCACTCAAAGACCCAAAGTCATCAGAGGGGTGACGGCGAGTGAAACAACCATTCATAAAAGATTTTACTGGGTGATCTTGGGCAGGTTACTTTCTTGGTTAACCAACTACCAGGGCTCTTGGAACATGTTACAGAAGTCACCGCACTATCCACTTCGCTTGTGTCACTGTGGCTCCTGTGCAATCTCAGGAGTATGGTAACATGCAGAAAGTGAGTGCCACGTCTCTTATTATTCCTTAGCATATTTTACTAAGGCTGATTTCCAATGCATTGTACATCACTTGCCTACTGTAGACTTGCAGCTGAATGAGTGAAATTATTCCATTAAAATGTCTGCAGTTAAGAAAATACTGGGTAATGTGAATGTCTTACCTGTAGTGGTTGTTCATTTACATTGCAAGGCATTATTTGATATTGCATTGTCAAGAGAGAGAGCCACCTTTGTATCAATCAACCTGGGGGTTTAAACATCAGTGTTGGACCATGTCATAAAGTGATAGCCTGTTCCCTGATGTCATCCAAATGTTATTCTTTAAATAACACAGGGAGAGTTCCATATCAAATGGTTACAAACTCTTCCACTGTGCCCAAGATAAAATAAAGAGACTGAGACTGCACCTTTGCATTTCAAAGCGATCTGACTTAAGTGCCCTCAGCTTTGTCAGATGGGAGGGAGGAATCTTGCTCCTCTTCAAGAATCATCTTTTGGACTGGGCTTAGATCATTTGTTGTGGTTTCTGTGAAAGATCATCTATTCTTGTAAGACTACCATTGTTTCTGTATGAGCCAGTGCCTCTTCTATTGTTTGTTGTTTCCATGTGTTTCCATGTCAAAGATAGGGGTTTCTGACCCACCATATCTTTAAAAGGAAGATTTTATTCCCTTGTCCCCAAAACTGGGGCTCTGGAATAAATCCCCTTCTGGTAGTTTGGCCAAAACTGGGTTTGGACATTCACACACTCATTAGAACACATGAATAAAAGCAGTATGGATTAAAGAAAAGTTTGAGACTTAAGCATAAGACAAAAGACAAGCAGGTGCAATAAAATAACTAAACATTTACCAGGAGTATTTTCCCCATGACTAAATGAAAGAGGGGGAGAACTAAGAAGGGCTTTTCCTTTTCTCTGAAAGAGGAAACCTATTTTAGTGCTTGAAGAAAATACACTCCAGGCATATTCCCAAAGCCAGACTCAAACATGAATTTATAGTTATGGTAAGATCTCATGTGTTGCACATAGGAAATTTGTGTTTAAAAGTTATTGAACACTCAACTTTTTCTATAAATAAAAAAAAATCTACAACAACAGGTACCCATTCTAGAAAGACAAGAAAAATCAAGTCTCCTTTTTATTTTATTGGCATCCATTTGATTCTACCATCTTCCCACTTGATCCAATCACATTTAAAGGCTTCTGTCCATTTAATTCCTTCTGACAGTGGGAATACATGACATACAAGAGCTGCCTCTGTTTTAGGATATTGTGTAGTTAAATGAGCCACACAGGAATAAACTTTTATACACATGATATAAGCATGGGAGCAACTAAAGAAATGGCAGCAACCGCACCAGTATAGAGGTTTGTATAGGCTCAAAGCTAGCTGTGTGCATGCTTTTGACATGGGGTGTTTTCAAATATTTGACTTGAGAAGGAATCAAAAGAAACAATTATGACTTCCTGGTTCTTGCAACACTTGGGGTGACCTTTTACAGTATGTAATAACCTGTGGTTATGGGAGCTCTCCTGTTCTAAATTTGTCTAGTCAGTAGAATACCTGAAGTGTAAGAAGCAGCACCTGAACAAGGTGTGTACTGTGTTGTGATCTGCACTTTTCTTGAACTGTGTCCTTTCACCCTTACTGACTCCCTTCTCTTTCCAGTCTGCATACTACCAGATGCATGCTGAATGTATCAAATGTAGTTAATCAGTATGTCACTGCTTGTAAAGAAAAAATAATCTTCAGTGATTAATTCTTAAAGGCGCAAGAGGAAAGATTTTGAGCATCCAGGTAGAGAGGACATAATGGAGAAAGGGGCCTTTCTACTCAACGATTTTATTGTGTCACTAGAGACTGTTCAGGTGAAAGATATTGCTGCTGAATTCTTTTACTTCGATTTTCTTTTACTTAAACTATAACATGATGCATCTTGTAGACTTAACTCTCTTGCTTTTGTACAAAAGGTAAGAATCCCTAGGAGCTAGACTAGTTTGATATTATTTGTTTTGTTGCTCAAAGTTATATATTAAAAAACATTTTATTCATGGGGTGTGTTGATACTGTGGAAACATTCCCATAGTTGTGAAGGGCTTTAAAGCGGAGTTCTGACTCTTAGCTAAGCATTAAATTGAAAACACATTTGAATATGTAATAATTACTGTAGTTAGTATTTCCTACCATGTTTCATTGATTTGTAATTATTACTTAAAGAACCATATTAACTATTTAGAATAATCTAATAATCAAGTTGTGTTTATGGGTGTTAATAAGCACAGATAATATTATGCATCTTTTGTTCACAGATAATCCAGAAACACAAATTCAGTTGAGGGCTTTGCAGCTAATGCCAGTGCATATCTCAAAACATTGCATAGCTTCTGCCAAGAAACAGCTCGTTTAAACATGAACACCATGTTTCCTGGGGGAGAAACTCCATTATGATGATAAGCTAGAATCTTTGTTTGAGCTGAAGGTGATTCTGTATCAAAATGTTACAAATGTTGTAAAAGAAAATCCACATGGCTTGGAGGTGTGATTAATTCCAATGATAGCTGGAATTGATAGCAGAATGATAGCTGAGAAAAAGGAGGGTGATTGGAGATAGTAGCCATCAATTCCCCCGCACCGAGTACTCAAGCACTTAGTTATGTTAATGGCTATTACAAAGTCCCCTACTAGAAAGTCACACCTAGAGCCAAAGATCTAGGAAGACAACACAATAGAAGAAAAACTCTTCATTGAGGACAAGAAGGCTATCCCAAGGGGTGGGGGAGGAGGAAGAGAGTTTGTTAAAACTCTGGGCATGAGGAGGAGAAGCTCTTCCATTTTGAACAGCTCTTCAGATGCACACAATCCATGATAAAACAAGCTTACACCAAGGGACTCCATCTTGTCCACAAGGCAGGGACAATAACGCAGAGTCACATCCTGGAGATCTACACTACTGATGGACTCTAAATTACCGCATCATCAAATAAAGCTCACCTGTCATAAATCAAACATCATTTAAGAAGCACCTAAAGAAGGGGAAAAGATCTGTGTTTTCTCACTTTTTCTTTGTTCCCTTGGTAAACATGAGAGCATGTATTTTTGTCTTTTATTAAACTTTCTTCTATTTTGAACACTCCAAGTATGATCTCTGGAAACTCACCACATTTATTCAGTCTAGCTATCTGAAGGTTGGTACTGAGGAGGAGCAGGAGAGAAACTTGCCATTCCTGGAGCACAATAGCTCTATGTGAAGTTGCAATAGATTGCCCCTGAGCTTGCTCATAGAAAGGTAGCAGGAGGTACAGAAACCAGGCACACTCAATTGTCCTTGGCCCTCTTGGGGAGTGAGGGTAAAGGAGCATAGCATCAAGTGGAATGGAGAACTGGAGCAGCCGTGTGGTTCTTTCAACCTCCTGGGTGTCCAATCAGAAGGAGCAGGGAAGGGCTTGCAAATCTGTTCCTCCATGGAGTTAAAGAAACAGACATACCAGTATTTCAATACAATACAATATTTCAAATGCACCAGTGTGATGTAGTGGTTAGAGTGTCAGACTAGGATCTGGAATACCCAGCTTTGAATCCCCACTCTGCCATGGAAGCTCACTGGGTGATCTTGGGCCAGTCACACACACTTAGCCTAACTTACTTCACAGGGTTGTTGTGAGGATCAAGTGGAGGAGAGAACAATGTAAGTCACTTTGGGACTCGGGGAGAAAGGTGGTATATAAACAAAGAAAAATTTAACACAGAGAAGCTAAAAATGTATATTTTGCAGGTGTGGCCCTCAGAATCAACTGAGGTTGTGATTATGCTTAGACCATTAACACACAGTGTATTTTTGACATGTTACATGCTAGTCTGAGGCTTGTCTACATATGCATGCTGCAAGTGGTAGAACCCAACTTTGAATGTTAAAAAAGCCCTCTATGCCAACATAAAACTTCCATAGCCAGGGGATAAGTTTTCAACATAAGAGAACATTCTAAAATGTGATTCTCCATTAGACTCCAGTCTGCACTTATGTAGTCCATTCTGTCCACCTCAGCATTCAGCCCATTCATTCTGTTGTATATATATATATATAGACAAGGTCTAAATCAGTGGTGCATAAAGGAGTAATTCACTAATTTCCTGGCCTTTCTGCCAATGAAAAGAACCATGCAATCTTTCTACCCTCACTTATGGAACCACCTCTTACTTGGCCAATGCCATCAATGCAGTTGAAAGACAAACAAGATTGACACAATTATACCCTTATACATAAGGTTGCCCGTTTACCTGTTACAGCAGGAGGTCTCCGACCACAGGTTGAATAAACAGTGGGAATAAAATGGGGAGGATGTGAGGTTGGTCAATGTCACAATGAGGG
This sequence comes from Euleptes europaea, assembly GCF_029931775.1. Classification (NCBI taxonomy): domain Eukaryota; kingdom Metazoa; phylum Chordata; class Lepidosauria; order Squamata; family Sphaerodactylidae; genus Euleptes; species Euleptes europaea. Next base: position 77,661,665 of record NC_079314.1, on the reverse strand, counting down.
CTGTGTATATCAGGTTTACTGACCCAAAAATAAACCCGAAAAAATGCATTTCGGCTTTTCCTGGGTTATTTGGGGCCGAATATTGAAACAGAGAATAAAGTCTAAGATGGATAGCCAATCGCCAAAGCAGCCTAATAGGTATTCAGCTTATTTGGCCTTCGGCTTTCCCAAGGCTTTTCTCTGTGGGATTTTTAAAGGATCTCTGTGGGAGCATTTTTAGAGGTAGAGTTACCAAATTTTCAGGGAAGCTGCAGGGGACTTTCTTTCATGAACCCTGTAGTTTGGTGATTTTTGGGTTAGGGGACCCATAAAATTGGCCCCTTTCTCCATAGAAAAGAATTGTGAAGTTCCTATGGAGAAAGATCCCTTCAGGGGCCCATAAAATCGAACCCCCTAACCCCAAAATTACCAAACTTCAAGGTTCATGCAAGGAGAGTCCCTTGCAGCTTCCCTGAAATTTTGGGAACTCTACCTCTAAAAATGCCCCCACAGGAGTGTTGATAAAATGGACCCAAATTTCAGAAAAGCAACATTATAGAAAGTCCTCAAAAGTCTGTAGATTTTCCAAAGAGTTTGGGGGATTCCTAGAGCCTTGTGGCTTCACTTCCAGGTGAAAATCAGAAGTGACATTGTTTCATCGATCAACACTTCCTTTCTCCGTGCCCTGTCCCCAAAATCCCAAAGGTTGTGGGCAAAGGCTGTCAACCCTAATTCTATATCCACTTCAGTCAACAGACATAGAAGGATGTAAATTGATTTAGGACAGGGGTCTCAAAACTGCGGCTCCAGAGCCGCATACGGCTCTTTGGCCCGTTGAGCGTGACTCTCCGAACTTGGTTCGGAGCCCCTGGTCTGGCGCCCGCTCGCGCCGGCAGCCGGGCTGCAGAGCCGGCGCGCCTGAGAGAGAGAGAGAGCGGGCACGCTGTCTCTCCCCACCCCCTGCCGAGAATGGCCGGGTCCCCCTTTTCCTTGCCCTTAATGGTTGGGACGCTAAAGCCTCCCCTCCCCTCTAGCCGTGTGATTGCTGGGCGGGCGGCTCGGCGGTTCCTGGCTCCCCCCCGCCTATCAGCTGTTGGGCGGGGCGGGCTTCCTTTGGTAGACCTCTGGCTGAGTCCCATTGGGAGGCCATGTCTACTCACTGGCTTTCTTGGCGGTAGACCTGGACTCCGAGGAGGGGAAAAAGTCCCCCTTCTGAGGCCAGGTCTACCAATTGGCTTCTATGGGCCTCCGGAGGCCAGGTCTACTGCCAAGAAAGCCAATGGTTAGACCTGGCCTCCCAATGGGACTCAGCCGGAGGCCAGGTCTACCAATAGGCTTTTATGGCAGTAGACCAGGCCTCCAGATGAGGACTCCGGACGGGGAGGGGGAAATGGCAGGGACTTACAATTTAATTTTTATCAATAAATAAGATCACTATTAAGTATGATATCAAGTTTTATTCGGTGTACCTATAGTTTAATTAAGACTTAAAACTTTAATTAAAGTTTATTAAGTTAATAAACAGTGTACCTACCTATATAGTTTAAGTTTAAGGAATTTGGCTCTCAAAAGAAATCTCAATCGTTGTATTGTTGATATTTGGCTCTTTTGACTAATGAGTTTGCCGACCCCTGATTTAGGATGTCACTGTTAGTCTGCTGGATAAAAATTATATAAATTTTCAGCTGGTAGAAGGTGCTACTTTCAAATCTGCCACTGGATGGCAGTAAATGAAAGGATTAATTCAAAGTAGGAAAGGTGCTGTTAGAACTGCACCACATGTGGTTAAAGGCAAAAAGCTCTTATATAGTGCATTATGAAAAATGTGGTGAAAACATTCTTGTTAGGTTTCAGTAGACCTATGCTGTGAATGCAAGACTGAAGTAAGTTTACATGAGGTGGGTTTGGATCTACATGAGTTTGTATCGTAATAGATTTGTTAGTCTTTCTGAAGACTTTTGTTTGCTGCAATGGACTAACGGATGGCTGCAGTTCTGCAGTTTGTCACAAGATATCTTGTATTTTATTTGGCAATGAAGACGTTGAGAGATTTATTGTATTTAATATATTTGCCCCTAGCTCTTGGGCTCAGGATTTTAAAATGAATTTGTGTACATTTAGATGAAGATCTGTTGTTACAGAATCACATAAACAAGTTTATAAATTAATTCAGCCTCTTCTCAGGTACTATTTGCTAAAATCTGTGGAATTTGAAAGAGAGGAGCAATAGATTTAAAAGTTATATATTAAAATCACATTAAAAAGTTGTTTGTTAAGCATACACAAATCTGTGTGAGTAGCTTAATCTAAGTGTTCTCTCAGTAAGTGTTCTCATTTAGAACTCATTTTTATGTAAACATTTCAGAACTCAGCCTAGGACTGAGCAAAACTATCTGTATAAACTGGCAATTCCATTTTCAAAAAAGTCAAGGAACTGATTTTCATGGAAAATCCATTTGACAAATAGAAAAATACAGAGTTAATGCTGGTATGAGTTTTGATTATTCCCATTTATTGAGTTAATTCTAATTGCTGCACACTGCACCATGCATGTTGGTTGGTTGGTTGGGTTTTTTGTTTTATATGCCGACTTGCTGTACCACTTAAGGCAGAATCAAACTGGCTTACCATCACCTTCCCTTCCATCCCATAGCAGAAACCCTGTGAGGTAGGTGGGACTGAGAGAGCTCTAGGAGAGCTGTGACTAGCCCATGGTCACCCAGCTGGCTTCATGTGTAGGAGTGGGGAAACCAACCCGGTTCACCAGATTATTAGCAACCACCGCTCATGTGGAGGAGTGGGGAATCAAACCCGGTTTTCCAGATCAGAGGCCACTGCTCCAAACCACCAATTTTAACCACTACACCATGCTGGCTCTCTCTCTTTGTAGTCTTACAGCTCTTCATATAGCAAATCCCACCATACCATTATGCAGTTACTAATGGGTAAATCAACGAGTCTGCATGAATGAATGATTTCATTTATTGTAGAAATTAAGCCAGGAGGGAAAACAACATGACATAGCCTGATCTCATCAGATCTTGGAAGCTAAGCAGGGTTGGTACTGCTGTCCAGGAAGAAAAGGGAAAAGCCCATTAGTGTATGCATGAAAGATGATTGTTGAACTGCAGCCATTATCTGGAAGGTTGTTCTATTGATTTACAGTATTTTCAGCCACACAAAAGTAACAAACCAGTATATACGGAATGTTTTGTGTGCACAGCTATTGTTGGGTTTATTTTTCATTTTCATTCCCGCTCATATAGGTTTCCAAACAGACTCACCACTAAATGTTTAAAATGTATTCTTCTGTGCTGTGGAAAAGGAAGTATAAACACTTTACCCAAATCATCCATAATTGTGGGAATTCAGGATCATAATGCAAGTGTAGCGTCTTTCAAAAGTGAAACATGATTTCCCTGTTGTTGGATCTAGCAATAATTTTTAGCCAATCATTTAGCTCAGTCATCTATTTTTTATTTTAAAAGGTTTAGTGTCAGATTCTAATATTAAATGTGCGCTCTAAATAGGCTTGCAAAATCTATGAAAAAATGCGCTAAATATACCATTTTTTAAGCTGTACATTAGCAGCTGCTTGCTGGAGAATGGAAACTGGGCCTTTCTGTTTTCAGAATAATGTGTGTCATATTTTTTTAAAAAGTACTGGAAGGGAGTCACCACTGAATAGCACAACAGTGTTTACCATATAAAAAATATCTTTTTAAAGCAACCCTAGACATTGCAGTGTTTTGGCACGTAAGTTTGATAGCCTAAACCATCTTTTTTTAAACTTTTAAAATCTAAGTAGCATATAAATTGACCTTTAATAGGATGATTCACAGATTATTTTTGCATGAATTGTAGGATAGCAGCATTTGTTTCCTTTGTATATCTGACTGCAAGCCCAATAGGGCATAATTTTGTATTAGAAAGGGCCACAATGAAAGGGGAAGGCTGGGTCTATAAATAATCCACATGGGAACAATGTATTTTCTTCTAAATATTTTGTCTTGATTTTTCACTGGAGAGTTCTGAAAGGCTCCTCAGTGCTGCACTTTAGTCAGATTTATAAATGGCTACATTATGGCAAAGTTAAAGTAAAACACATTCATGCATATCTGCATTTTGTATTTTGCTTGTAGCAGTGAAGCCTCTGGCACTGAAATGGTGTGTAAATAGTCAAAAAGTTCCTTTACATTCAGGAAACAGAGCAGCCAGAAAGGTTGCAGTATAAGTGAGGGAATGAAAGATATTTGCTAGAATAGGATTCAGGCCAGTAATTTTGACCTCTGAAGGACAACTTGGTGATCCAACTTCATTTTCTTCTTTGATCGAGTGACGAGCTTACTGGATCGAGGGAATGCAGTCAATGTTGTTTACCTGGATTTCAGTAAAGCTTTTGACAGGGTTTCCCATGATGTTCTAATGGGTAAATTAGAGAACTTTGGACTGGACCCTAGGATAGTTAGGTGGATAGGGAACTGGTTGGAGAACACACTCCAAGAGTAGTTGTCAATGGAGTAGTTGTCATTTCCAGTGGGATGCCACAGGTTTTTATTCTGGGCCCAGTACTTTTCAATATTTTTATAAATGATCTGCATGATGGTGTGGAGGGTCTACACATTAAAATTGCAGATGACACCAAATTGGGAGGAGTAGTGAACACACCAGAAGATAGAGATAGAACTCAACGAGATCTAAACACACTGGAAAAGTGGGAGGATGTGAACAAGAAGAGGAGAGGCCAGCTGGCAAAGAAGCAGGTGAACTAGCAAAGGCAGCTTGTAAAGTCAGGACTCTGACAGTGCAATCCTAAATAGAGTTACACAATTCTAAATCCACAGACCAATGGAGAAGATTGTAATTCTACTGAGGATTGCACTGTGAGCCAAGTAGCAAAGGGTGACTAGGGCTGATGCATTTGTTATATCTTACAAGTTGTGGTGGGGGGGAAGAATGCTGTCACTATAGCATGGTAACCTGGCAGTCCTAAGGTAGCAGTGAGTCCCAAGAAGGTGTAGGAGTGGGATGAAGAACTAGATTTTACATCTTTTTTTATACAATTTGTAAGATAGAACTGACCAATTCCTTAGGTGCAGGCTTCTAGTTTGTGTATATCTGTGCAAAATGTACATGAACAATGAATTATTAAACTAAGGTGATGATTTTCCAGGATTAGCTGCTTAAATTAGAAGTATATTGGCCAAAATCTGTGCTAGAATACATTAGAAAGAGGTAAAAGTTTAGTTAGCACTAGTAACATCATATCTCATAAAGCACACGTTTCCTCTCTTATAGAACAGTGGCAGTACTTAACTTTTTTTTCTGTTACATTTTTTTTTTATAAAGGCATGTATCAGAAGTATGGCCAACACAAAGCCAGCTTATCCAATTTTTGTGTTATTCAAGTAAGTCTTCTGTGATATACCCTGCAATCATATTGCAAGCCAAGTACTACAACTGTTTGCAGGTACTGCGTTGCTATATGATCTCATATGTGTGCAGGCTCTGTACCTACGTCTAACATTGACACCACCACCCCCGGACTGATATTGCTGCATTTTCAGCAATCAAACCATCCATCTAAAGTCTGAGGTATCTGATGTTCAGCTGAGAATTGCACCCTGTAACGTAGGAGCAAGGAGGGTAATACAAACAGGAATTATCTGCTAAATTATCTGGTATTGTTAGACTTACTTCAAAGGTGAATTCTTAAGAACATAAGAGCCCTGCTGGATCAGACAGTGGTCCATCTAGTCCAGTATCCTGTCTCACACATAAGGTATGTTACAATTTATTACAAAAAAGAAAAAAATTAAATTGATATAGACTTTGAAAGAAGTAACAGAGCAACAGAAGTAAAAGCCTGAAGATTTTTTAAAAATATAAAACATCATCAATTCAGCTGGTTAATTTAACTTTATCATACCTCGCCCAAAAAGGATGCTAATTAATTTGAACCTAGATTCATCTGTTCAGTGTGTATTCTGACTAAACCTAGTGACTGTCACAGACAAATCTGGGGGGAAATGAGTGAGTCATCACTGTCTTATATTAGTATCACAGATTTTATTTAAATTATTGACTCATTAGTGACTTAATACTTCCTAAATTCTGTCTGCTGAGTTCTGTAATGCACAGATTCAATGGCCCCTAAAACGTATATGTGGATTAACAATGAGAGAAAGAATCTCATTCCTAATTTCTTTAGAAGGAAAATTACAATGTTAATTTGATGTCTTGGAGTATTAAAGAGTTGCACTTTACATTATGAGAGATATATTCATTGTGGGAGTATGTTCACCTACAGCATAGTTTTAGGTGGGTACCTATCTTGGTTTGCAGTAGAAGGTAGATTCGAATCCAGGTATTTGACAAAGGGAGCTTTCACTCTCGAAAGCTTGTACCCTGTAAATTTTGTTGGTCTCTAAGGTGCTACTGGACTTGAATCTAACTGTTCATCTATAGTTAGTGATGATTTAATTTTAGGAATAGAGAGTTCAGGAATAAGTATTTCAATAGATTATATTGATCACTAATCAATCAGACCTGCAAACTCCAACCCTAACACTATTAGGTAGCTTCCAAAGGGCTCCTTATTCATAAAGAATTGTCTACTGTCACCAGCCCCTTTCACAGTTTTGTCAAACTTACCTAAGCTTATCAAATTGCAAGGGATAAGGGAAAATGGTAACAGGACTAACAGAAACCTAAAGCTCTTCTTCAGTTTCCATGGTTCCTGACAAGAACTCTTCATTTAAACATGAAATCTAGAATCTATAGGTTATTATGTTTTGTGGTCAGTAAGCCTGGAGGAGTTTTAAGAACTTGCAGTTCATAGTCATGACTTCTGTGCAGTCCCATGTGGGCCAGCCCGCCCCATGCAAAGGCAGGTAAGGGAGGTGGCACCCCGCATAGCTCTGTGCAAGATGAACAAGAGAGGCAGTGCCGGCACAGTCCCATGCAAGGCTGGTGAGAGAGCCAGCACCTGGCATGGCCCTGCACAAGGTGGATGAGTGAAGTAGCACCCAGCATCGCCCCATGCAAGGCAAGCAAGAGAGATGGTGCATGGTCCCATGTGGCAACCCTATATATTCAGACCTAGTTTCAAGGTTTGGTGCCCTTGGAGGGCCCTCTTTCATGTGATGCTATGACACAAACAGGCAAGAAATAGTGGCAGTTGTTCATAGCTGTTATTGCTCAAGCAAAATCTGCTGCCACTCTGAGTGGTGACAGCTGCTGCTGCTCGTAGCAGTCACTGCTGCTGGGGCATGTGAGTAGGGTTGCCAACCTCCAGGTACTAGCTGGAGATCTCCTGCTATTACAACTGATCTCCAGCTGATAGAGATCAGTTCACCTAGAGAAAATGGCTGCTTTGGCAATTGGACTCTATGGCACTGAAGTCCCTCCCCAAACCCCGCCCTCCTTAGGCTCCACTCCAAAAATTTCCCACCGGTGGTGAAGAGGGACCTGGCAACCCTACATGTGAGTGAACAGTTTACAGCAGCTGGAGCTGCCTAATTTTCTGGCAATGGAGGAAGAGGTGGATCCACTACCTCTGTCTCTTGATCTTTGCATTCCATCCTTCCTCCAAGTAATTCAGGAATACATACATAGTTTTCCCTTCCCCATTTCATTCTCTCAACAATCCTTGGCTAGGCCAAGTTTTCTGCTGTCCCAAAGCCACCCAGAGAACTTCACGGCAGAATGAAGATTTGGACCCAGGTCTCACAGAACCAAGTCTCATGTTATAACCACTACACCACAATGGCTCCCCCCCGTGTAGCGATGGCATTTATGCCAAGGGTGAGGGGAGGGCAGGCCCAGTTCTTGCAGGGAGAATGCTAATGCCACCACTACCATGGCCCAAGAATGGGTGGCAGGATGTGATCCCTCCTGCAGGGAGCCTTAGAGGGTTTCTAGCAATGCCTATTCCTGATGCTTGCACAGGTGAATGTGGCATCTGTGTGTTTGAGGATAAGGAGTTAAATATTAGGAACTCATGGAATCCTGGTGGATTGCTCTTCATTTTTGTTATATATTGCACAACAGAATGTTGACAGCTGTGGAAATTGGCATGCAAATGTATACAACAATGCATTGGTGTTCATGAGGGAATATGGTAATCCTTGGCAACCCTTTTATATGACACACAACGTAACATTTTCCTAACATTTTGCAATTAGTCAAAATCAGATATGGAAGTAGAATATGAGACATCCAAGAATCCTCGTTTGATTACATTTATTATTATTTTAAATTATGCATTAATTAAGCCTATGTGTCACAAACTTGTACTCTGCACAGTTTTGCATGGCTTTAAAATATTCAGTAAAAACCATACCCAAAAAAAATCCTACCATGCATTTTTTTTAAAATCTTCTCTTGAAGCATCACCTCTTGATTTAAGAATAAAGGAAAGCACATTTTTTGCTGTTAAAAATGTAGAGGGATTGGAATATGATGGTTAATACTTCCTTCTTGCAGCAAGCTTGGGTGTTTGTCTGGCAGAGATAGAACAAGTAGTATAACGAATGTTTGCAGCTTGTACAAAATAAATGCTTTTTTTGGAAGGGTGTTCCTGTGAAACACGGGCTGTGACAAATGTTCAGCAATTAAAATAATGCATTGCTGTCAATACCATCTCAGTGCTCCTCTTTTGTAATTTTGTACTGCAGCACATTAGACTTAAAGTAGGCAAATGCACAACAAAGTCATCCTTATAAGTAATACTGTATCCTTGGGGGATTTTATTTAGAAGGAAAGAGACTGTGTGTTTAAAGAGGCTCAGTTTAGTCTGGGAAACTGCCTGAGTTTTTGCCCACTGCCTCAAATTTCTTCCCCTGGGATCAGTGTTTTTTATTAGACACAGACAAAAATGTATTGTACGGTTGGTGGGGTGAGGAATATACACGTCCTGCTCTTTAACTAAATTATGTGGCTGTGAGCAACTGTGAACCAATGAGATTGTCTTTGTCATCCACATCTATTAACATTATATTATATGTGATATGATTCCAGTTAGTCAGAAGAGGTCCCCTGTCTTACACTGTGCAAGCTTGCTTGAAATTGTAGCTGTGTGTTAACGGTTAACAGGGGTGCTTAGCATAATCACTCTGCTAGTCTGTAGAGGAGGGAGGTGATTATCACTAAGAACAGATGGGCTGGGTCCAAAGCATTGCCAGATCCTACACCAACTACATTTGACTGTAGGTTGTTCTGTGTTGTTGTTTTTAATAAAATCTTGGTTTCATTCCTCTTGCATACATATATATGTATGTATTTTAAAGAATCCACTGAACTAAAGGTTTGTTGACTGATGACTTTCCTGCTAATCTCACAAGGGTGGGCATGAGGGATTCATGTGCTATCACTCTTCTCTCTGCATGGATGGGGCAGATATTAATTTGCACGGTAGCCTCCCTGGAATGTATGGAAGTATTTGTCCATAAGCGAAGCACTCTGCTGTGCCTCCTTCTGTGGATTGTATTGTATCTGTGAGCAGAAATGATTTTCTCTGATGTGAGCACTGTCTCTGGGTCCCCTAAAGTACATCCTCCCAATGGAACTCGACTTTATACTTTCCAGGTAAGTGAGCTTTTAATTACTAAAGTTATTAAAAAGTTATTTGCTGTTAAAAGTTTATAAAAAGAGCAAGGTAAATAGTATATGAGGTTTTAAACATTTGTTAATAGCATAATGGTGTCACTGCTAAAGTGAAGATTATCTGAAATTTTAGATGAGATTGGAAAGAGCATTATATTGGTTCAGTGTTATTCATAAGCCATGCTGGATGCTTAGATTTTTGTCATTTCTTAGATGCAGATTTTTATATTTAGCAATTAGCAAGAGAATACCTGATATTGTAACAATGTGTTGGTAATGTAAAATATACAAGAATGCTTGGTGGAAGTTATACCGACAGAAGAGGAGATAGTTAAAATCTTAAAACCGAGTCATAAATGCCTGGCTTTTACTTTGAATATTTTGGATGGCAGTAACAGGCATACATGTAAAGACACAGCATGGTTCTACTGTTATATTGATCAGGGCTTCTAGTTTATAGACAAGTTCATCTAAAATGTGTGGAGTGCTCTTCTGTGGTACATGGAAAGGTAAGAAATTATTTCTATTTCCTTGGTGTGTCTGAGAGGCAAAGGAATATTGCTTTTATTCTCATGTCAGTTGAATAAATGAAATCCTTGATGCTGTGGTTCCCTAGAGAAATGTAATTCCCTGTAGGGGTTTATCCCCCACCCTCCAAATATTATCCAGACAGAAAGTGGAACAAATAATGGCAACAAATGCATTCTTCAGCTATCTGTCCTTGCACAGCAATGCACCCAGATCATTATTAAAAATGACAATACCTCTTTCATTTCATCATCTTTATGTGCTTGGGATTAAAATAAAGCTCCCTGTTCTTCATTTTGAATCCATTGTGGGTTTTGGCAGTTACAAAATGATAGTCTGTGATGGGTCTTTAATGATATAATCATTGATGCATAAATTCTTCTCAGGTAACACAATAAGGAATCTAATGCTAAAACCGGTAGCCTGCAAAAACCATCCATTTCACCCACTGACTCTGTGGAAGTATTTGGATAAAGTTGTGTTTGTTTCAGGTCATATTCTTTTACACCATTATGGTGCTATTTTTAACTCTGCCTCTTGCCCTTTCCTACACTGATACCTACTGATCACCCAGAGTTGGCCTGAAACAGTGTGTTTTCTTCCTCACAGTGATGTTCTGCTGGCTTTGATTCAGAGACCTGGGTGTTCCAAAACTAGTCATTTACAGATTGGTTACTTTCCCCACACAGAGTCAAAACTAAACTCTCATCCTGAGTTCTTTCAGATTCTTTGATATGATGGCCTCTCTACCTCCAAAAATGCTTTTTCTCTACATCAAATGAGATAGACCAGCATTTTTTTAAAGGAATTAGCTGTAATTCTTTGCCTAGCTGTGTGTGTCTAATTACCCCAGGGTAAATGGAGCTGGTGGGCGTAGCTAGGCACTGGATGATACCCAAAAACCATGATCCCAACCTTCTATATGGGCTACCCACTCCTTTCTGTGAAAGGATGCATGCAAGGATTCTCTGTGTCTTTATGCTGAACAATTTGTGCATCATAGAATGAAAATACAGGAAGCCATAGCCCTTTGGAAGCTTTGTCAATCCATCAGGCTACTCCTACACACAGCCCAAATCTGTATTTGAAAATTTATATATTTCTTTGTATTAAAATATTCATGATCAATTTTAATTAAATCAGTCATCATAATGAAGAAGTATACTGACTCTTTTATAACAGATTTATTTACAGCCCATTCCTGACCTCCGAGAACGAAAGTCCTCAGGAGGCCAGAGAGGGGCTGGGCCAGCATTGGAGGTCCCCACGTCAGTGCCCGGGCTACTTATTCTGCCGTGAGTAGCCCCAACACTGGCAGGGTGGCCGGACGCTGGTCTTCCAGTGCTGCCATGGCAGAGCCGCCCAGGGATGCCTGCTAAACCTTCCACTTGTGTCCCACCAACACAAATCCCCATGCCAGCATTCCGGGGGGGTATGCTGACATCTCCAGGGCATGCCGGGGGCGGAGTGCCTGTAGGCATCTTCCTGTCCCCATTCGACCCAGAATGCCAGCATCGAGAACAGCGTTGCTGCGACTGCTTTTTAGCAGGCACTGCATCGCTGTTTCTATGGGGCGAAATGCCCCATTTTTACAAAAAAAAAAGAAAGCCTGTAAAAGTCTTTTTTTAACCATTTGGCAGCTGTGAAACGGCTTTGGCAGCGGCACGGCAGTGCCTTGGCCACGCCGTCCCCGGCCGCCAAAAGGTTAGGAATGGGCTGTTAGTTTTATGCTCTAGATAACCTTATGCGCTTTTAACCCTTTATTTAAAAGCAGCCCCTCCCTCTAATTCCATATCACAGTGTTTTGTTGCAAAAATTAATCTGGAAACAGTGTGGGGTGATGGAGGGGAGGAGAGGAAAATAATGCAGAGTTGGTCATATTTCTAATTAATTCTGCAGCCTGAAACTTCACTAAATCCTGGGAAACTACTTCCATCAAAAGAGAAAGATGCCATTTTTCTGTAAATATAGGCATAGAATGATTATCTTTGCTGAACCTATCTTTTCCCCACATAGAAGAACACCTTTTCATGTTCTCTCTTTCTATTTTGGAATCTGGTATTAAAGGTGGCTAGGGCATAACTGCTGTATCGGGGTTAAGGGAGGAAGAGCTGGTCTTCATCAAATCTCACTTCAAATTTAGTTGTCTAGAAGCTGAGCCAAATGCTCTGGCAAGCAAGAGATGCATCAGGACTAGAGGGCTTAAAGGGCATGCCACTGTGCTACCTAGAGTAGCACTGTGTCAGCATTACTGTACAGGCAATACTTTCTCCACCAGATCTACATTAGAAAGTCTTGCATTGGGTGATTAATACTCAGTAAAAATGAAATGTGGTGTCAGAAGATTGGGGATAGCTCTGTGTCAACCTGTATGCTCTTCTTTTGGTTCCTTTGGGCTAGTTACAGTGATGTTACAGTTACAACCAATAACAAGTGATTTGCATCCAATGTACCACAAGTTCCATAAGCGGTGTGGAATGGGATTTTCCCACTTATTTCGTCCCTCTGCAGTCCACTGAACACCCCCCCCCCATTTCTGTTAAATGGGGTCAGGGGCAAACAACAAGATAGTGTTGGGGTCCATCACAGGAAGGAGGAATGGGCAAATTTGTTTCTTTTCTATTGATTAATGGAGTTCATTTCCATTGCCGGAAAATGATAGTAGGGTGCAAGTCACTGCATCGGTAGAATATGGCTAACAGGAAGCATTTAGTCCAAGCCCTAGGAAGGAACTGTCTCTCTTATTTATCTAGGCTATCACCATAACTTTGTAAACCAGAACTCCCCATTATCTGTGTTTCAAGAATTGTGAGCACGGCTCACCCTTTCGAGAACAGATCATTGAACCCCTCCTGAAAGATTGCCTTGGCGGCACCGATAAGGAGCTAGTCAGATTTCTCCTAAGTGATAGTCACTCTCAGATTACTGCAGGAGTTGCCAACTTCCTGGGACTTATTTTTAAACTACTCTAAACCACGTGTATGATTTTAAGGAAGAATCTTACTCAAGTTTTAAAACCTCCTTTTATCCTAATATGTATTTATTTATTTTATGCCAATAAAGGTTTTGATATTGATATTGAATCTATATAATTAGAATGCCAGAGTTTGTAATGTTATGGGTGGAGGGAGCAAGTTTTTTTGGTATTTAAGATATGTACTGTGTTACTCTTTCTTACACTGACTAACAGCTAGCCATATTTTCCTGTTACCCTTTTGTACATCTTATAAACTTTTAATAGCTACCAAGCATCCTGCAAAATTGGGATACTACAGCCCTCCAATTGCTGAAACGTGTGTAACTTGAAATTTATGAACAAATCTGCAGATATTGTTCTGCATTTAATCCAAGCATTTTTTTGATAATGGTTGAAATAATTCTACATAATATTTGCATACCCAGTGTTCTCTGCCAGGAAAGGGAGCCCATATACTAAATGATGCTGATAGCTTCTCAAGTTTATAAGCACACACTTCAAAAAGAAATAAGACATTGTTAAGCACAAGAGAAGAGGCATGTGAGTCATATTTTCCATATATAAATTTAACTAACAAAGCTCAATTCTTAGGCAGAGCCAAAAGTAAAAGTATTGCTTTATAAAATCTATTATTGGAAGGCAATAAAATCCATGTGCATTTTATGAAAATGCTCCATTTGTATTCATTTTACTATCCTTTAATACCCTTTCCATTGTTATTCTTTGTCAATTAGTTGCTTACATTCTCTTGAGTACAGTTAAGTAAGAACATAGGAAAAGCCATGCTGGATCAGACCAAGGTCCATCAAGTTCAGCAGTCTGTTCACACAGTGGCCAAACAGGTGACTCTAGGAAGCCCATGAACAAGAAGACTGCAGCAGCATTATCCTGCCTGTGTTCCACAGCACCTAATATAATAGGCATGCTTCTCTGATACTGGAGAGAATAGGTATGCATCATTGCTAGTGTCCATTTTGACTAGTAGCCATGGATGGCACTCTCCTCCATGAACATGTCCACTCCCCTCTTAAAGCCTTCCAAGTTTGCATCCATCACCACATTTTGGGGCAGGGAGTTCCACAATTTAACTATGTGTTGTGTGAAGAAATACTTTCTTTTATCTGTTTAGAATCTCTTACCCGCCAGCTTCAGCAAGTGACCCCGCATTCTGGTATTATGAGAGAGGGAGAAGCCTTTGTCCCTGTTCACTCTCTCCATACCATGCATAATTTTATAGACCTCTATCATGTCTCCTCTTAACCACCTTCTTTCTAAGCTAAACACCCTAAGCATTTTAACCATTCCTCATAGGGCAGTTGCTGTAGCCCTCTGATCACTTTGGTTGCTCTTTGCTGCCTATGAAAATTCCATCATAAGTATTCATAAGCAAATGTTCTGCTTTGTTTGTTTTTTTACATCATTTATTTTTTTTTCTCCACTGGTTATGTTAATGTGGACATTTGTCTGCAAATTAGTTTCCATTTTGTAAAATTAAATTTTCATTTGCAGCATCTATGAAAGTGAATAAATACAGCTTTATCTGAACATTTTAATCCACTTTTTACACTATTTATAATGCTTTGCAGAACACTGAATTTTCTGGAAGCTGTTTACATTGCCAAGGTATTTTGTTGTTATATTTATACATCTGTGTACAACCTGAAAATACCTGAAATACCTGTACATACAGGGACAAATATCTTGAACTTCTAATCATGTTTTATCAAAAGCTGAACTGCTTGTTGTCATCAAAACAACTCCCTCAAAAATGTTGCCTTGGGGTATACTCAAACCAATTAAAACAGAAAGGCATGTATACCATGTGGCACTAAGGACTGCTTAAGATTTATACCATATTTAATAAGAAAAGGGTATTATAAACTTTTCAACAGAAATGCATATTGGATACCTTGGACTGTCTTCATATGGCTAGCTGGTCATTTCATGAGGGATACATTATTCACTTGTATAAAAAATCCATACTATGCCATATTTTCCAGTAATTGTAGTAAAGATACAGCCTGAAGAGACATAAGGTAACTTTCTGGTAGATGTGGATTTTATGCTTGTGTGTTTCATATAAATACCCTTGTTGCAATCATGTGCTCAAAAATGCACATTTCAGAAGTTAAGTTGGACTACAAAATTTTCATTTGGTTAAGATGATTTTATAAGTTTAATAATTATAAATGACAAGTCCATATTGCTTCATTTGCCACATTCAGGAAGGTATGTAAAACTGTCCTGGTCCAGAAGACAGTTGGTACAGGGTAAACAGGGTTGCCAACCAGCAGGTGGGGACATGGGGGGGGGGCCTTCAATGCCAGCTGCGATACTGTCTCACTTCCAGTAAAAAACAAAAAGTAATATTGGGTAGCTCTAGGAATTGCTGGAAACTCTGTGGTAAAAAAAAAACCTGGTTAAAAAGGGGGATGGGGTTACTGGAGGTGGTGTAGTGTCACATACAATGTAACCTTTTTATTATTCTGTTGCCACTGCTTCAAATGGTAGCAAGCAACAGGAGCTTGGGGCAGGGCATCCTTAAGGGCTTGAGGCAGCCCTAAGGATGTATCATTTTTAGGCTGTGTTATAACTGTGTGTATTGGTTTTTAATTGCATTTATTGTTTTTAAAGTGCATTTGCATATTGGCTTTAACTTGGTGGATACTTTTGATGTTTTGACCTTGCAGCTTTTGCTGTTCTGTTAGCTGCCTTGAGTTTGCAAAGTTAAGATGCTATATAAACATTTTAAATAAATAAATAATCACTGCCAGTAAATTATTTCTTTCTCTGTAATACTTTGGCTGAAAGTGGTCATATAATGTAAGTGTGGTAGTTATTTACAGGCTTTCCCCGCAAGATTCATCTGTATTAGTTTTCCAGTACAATTTTCTTCTGTTTCTATAAAGTTGTTTTGAGGCACTAGGAAAAGTGAGGTATAAATGTTTTAATTAATAAGTTGTAATTAAACAATGTTGTTCTATCAAATGCTGGTAAACTTGTCCTCATGCTACGTCTGTCTATAATGTGTGTTGGTCTATTGATCATTCTGCCTCTAATCTTTCAGAATTCTTAGATATTGTTAGAAAGAAATTTTCCATTACATGCAGTTTCTTTCTCCCCCTTTTCGGGATATACTCTTTTGTCCCATAGCTCAGCATCAGCCATGATGTGTCTGAGCTTCTGCTGAAGCCTATGACAACCTTCAAATACTGTTATTAACACTTGTGGACCAAATATTGTTATTATCACCTATGGAAGAGGAGCAGCAGCTACAGTCTGCTCAGCCCCGCCCTCCAACCAATTTCCATCTGAGGAAGGTGAACATATGATGATGAGAAGAAGAAGAAGAGTTGGTTTTTATATGCCAACTTTCTCTTCCACTTAAGGAAGAATCAAACCGGCTTACAATCACCTTTCCTTCCCCTCCCCACAATAGACTCCCTGTGAGGTAGGTGGGGCTGAGAGTGTGTGACTAGCCCTAGGTCACCCAGCTGGCTTCATGTGTAGGAGTGGGGAAACAAATCCAGTTCACCAGATTAGCCTCCACCACTCATGTGGAGGAGTGGGGAATCAAACCTGGTTCTCCAGATCAGAGTCCAAACCACCGTTCTTAAGCACTACACCACGTTGGCTTCATAAGGATGAAGAATAGCAGCACCCACTCCTGCCCAGGCCCTCATCCACCCTTTCTATTTGTCTTCACCATGAGATGGAGAACAGCAGCAGCAGCTGGCCCCAGAGCTAACAAATGGAGGTGATGGAGACAGAGGACCTCCATTGTAACCAGGGCCCCCAAAATAACTGGCCTTGGAGTTCATGGATGATAATGCATGGAGACCATAAGATATGAAATCATTGTAGTTCACCAAAATAGTTGAACATGCTATGATTCCTCTGACGTGAATGAGTTTTGTGTCATGTTATATCACTTGAGTGTGGAACATTGTTAGAATTACATTTAATGGAACTGGATTACACTGGAAAAATCCTCAGCAAGCAACAATAATAAATTTTAATTAAAATATGTGTAAAGTCTCTAGTGCTTTTAAATGTCTGTAGCTTCAATTCTTAACACCCTTGTTAAAAAGTGACACTTTGCTCAGTAGTTACAGAAACATTTATTGCCTTCACTTTCGGCAATTTCTCAACAAAAACTATTTTTGGACAGATGCTTGTTCATACTGGTTTTTAATCACATTTTAATCACATTTTCAGTCTTTATTATCAAAATAGGAAAACATATATTAATAAGGAAAGGGGAGGAAGTGCAATTTTAGTTGTACTTTTCCAGTGTTACTCTTTGTTTATTTTAAAATAAAACAGAATCCTTAACTGAACCAAGGGTTACAAAACTTAAGATCCATGCTAGCTCTACCCCCTTGGATGGTACTATTTGACCATCTCAGTTCCAGTACCAGAGGAGAATTATAGTAAAAAATAAGTTATGCCTAATTGCTATCCAGGGTAGGATTTATTTAGAATGGAAAATTATTGCCCTGTTCATTAAGCAGTGCTAGTTGGAGAGGTAATTTCCAAAAGAGTGAATTTCCAGACTTGAACTATCCATTTTAACTTTACTTTAACTGACCTTAGGTGATAGCAAGCAAGATGGAAAATTACATGGCTACTACAGTCATATAGATGACTAAATTGCTTAGTTGAAAGTAGGCATCCCAGACCCCTCCCCTAGGCTACCTAATGGCCGTTCAATGCTCAGATTGTGATTGTGGGCTGCTGGTAGCAGAGCTCTATTCTAGGCATTCTCACAATGACAGTATAAACATAGTATTGCATTGTTACACACTGTACTACCGCTAGTTTAAACCAATGGGACAAAACTGTAATAAATGTGTGAAGTTAATATAACTGGTAGATTGTTCTGTAATTGTATGGCAGCAATGTTGTTCTTATATTTTGAAATATTATGGGACTGGCATGCAGTTCAGCAATCTGCCTGAAAAGCAAGTGAAATATGTTCATAAGTGTCCAAATCAATTGAAATGTAGTATGAATGTTCTTTATCAGTCCAAGGATAGAAATCAAGGATTCTTATCAGTGCCTGAATGCCACTGAGTTTATTAGCTTTATTAAGCAGCATATTGTGAGGTGTCATGCTTCTCTGTTATACACAGTGAATTGCATTTTAGGCTTTTTATGTATATTGAGACTTTCATGGTTTCAGACATTTCTTAATTTGATTAACGGCTGTACTGTTTACACGGTCCTGTTAGCCTAGAAAGCTTGCAGGATGGTGATACATGGTAATTATGAAGATTAAAAATTGTTCATCCTTTTCTGTGCTTATGGACACAGAACATTCATTACAGCATGTACTGTATAGTCATTGATGGGGCATAATGGATGGATGTTGGTTGCAAGCATCTACAGTGTCAGTGTAATCTAGCAAAGTAAGGAGGTAAAAATTCAAAGGGAAACTCACTTTTGTTTGGAGGCCAGTTCTCACTGTATATTTTCTCTTCTGATCTGAGTAATCAAATGTCAAATATACAAATGTTCTGCCAGTGTGAAGGGAGTTGACAGTATAATTCAGTATGCATTCTTTTAAAAAAATCAGAACAAGTGTGGAAAAGAATCAGATTTCTATTTCTGCGTATTTCAAAGAAGACATCTGCCAAGTGTTACACAAGTACCTTTCATGATTGACAAACTTCTGTGCTCAGATATCCATGACATGTACAAAACATTAAGTGTGAATTAAGCCTGAGTCCAGAAAAAGTGCACTGTGGGTCAAACAGCAGCAATTATGGATGGGATTGGAAAAGATTTAACTTACTTTTTCAGTGCAATATTGATTTTGGTTTGAGGCTCGTACTGTTGGCCTTCGTGCTTGCTCTGTAGCCCAGTAATACCTATGTAAATAAAGAGGCATTCACACAAAAATTAGACGTCTCCAAAGAAAGTACTCCTGTGAATGCTACATTGATTTTCTATTGCTAGGGCAATGGAAAATGAAAAATATATTAATTAAGTGTTAGGTGGGTGGCTATTAGAGAAGTCTTTAAAGAAATACAATGATAAATGAAATATTGGCCTGTAATTTTCTCAGTTGTATTAAAACAAGGAAATTATGGATCCATTTATTACATTGCAGTAATTCATAAGTATCAAATGTTATATCAGTTGTTATGACTTCTTCATTTTTACATGTTAGACTTCTAAGTTTGATTTTTTTTCCTGTTACAGCCATATGCAGTAGTTAATACAAGGGAATTCAGCTTATAATTTATGTTCAGATCTCTGTAGGTAGTAAAACTGTAGAAGGTCCATAGAGATAATAAAGCTATTTGTCAAATTAAGCTTATATAGCTTTATGATGCTGTTTCTGTGTTATAATAAGAAATCATTCTTCCAATAACAAGGTTATCTATTTTCAAATTTATTTTGACAATATGTATAGAAAATGAATTATAAAAGTTCAAGGAAAGGAATTCTTTCTGTTAAATAAACACACAGAGAATACTTCATTTTGTTTACATTTAAGATTCTTTGCAAGTTATGTAAAAGATGAGCTACAATTGCTAAATAAGGAACAAAATTGTATGATACTTGTGGATAGAGGAGGATTAATTTGGATTAGTCATATATTTTCTGCACTGCTGTGTAAAACTATCATGATGATTTCTTGAGTCAGTCATAGAAAAATGGTGATGCGTCTCATAAATTCCAGGATGGACTTGGTCTCCATTTGCACTGGTTCAGGAGAATTAAATTTAAGAAAACTGGACTGGAACAAGTCTCCAACTTCATTTATCTTGTGCTCTCCACCTACCTAGAATGTTCATTTTTACTTATTATTTACATTATTTATAGTCCACTCTCTCACTGATTCTCACGGCTGGTTACACAGTATAGGTCAAATAAAATCAACAAGATGGGACAGCCAATAAACATAGCAGTGAAGTTTGGATTGCAGAAATTTGAAAACTGAACCAAAACAGGGTTGAAACAAAGCATCAGCATCAATATGATGCATTAAATGATGAAAAAAATTACACAGTAGGATAATACTTAGAGCAACAGACAGTTCATACTATACACAGTAGTGCAGTCTACAGTCCCTATCTCTTCACCAAAGCATCTTTCTGAACTGTTTGTTACAGTACAGCACTACGGTAATTACCTGTGTAAAAAAGCTCTCCTGAATAATTCTGTTTTCCATAGTTTTCAGAAAGCCAGGGTGGTGGGAGCCTTCCAAACCTCATCAGGCAATTGTCCAAATCCAGGACTGGCTAGAAACCTTCCTGTTTGAAAGTTATTCTGGCACCTTACTATTTTATTTTCCTAGGCAATAGGCTAAAAACATACAGGCAGTACAATGCTTTATTGAATCCTTTTGGAGCAGGAACTACTCACTTTCTAGCTGTCAACAGTTAACATGTTTTTTTTGTGTTGTGTACAATAGAATCATAGAATCATAGAGTTGGAAGGGACCACAAGGGTCATCAAGTCCAACCCCCTGCACAATGCAGGACATTCACAACTACCTCCCCCCCCACACACACACTCACACCTAGTGACCAGAAGATGGCCAAGATGCCCTCCCTCTCATCATTTGCCTAAGGTCACAGAATCAGCATTGCTGACAGATGGCCATCTAACCTCTTCTTAAAAACCTCCATGGAAGGAGAGCTTACCACCTCCCGAGGAAGCCTGTTCCACTGAGGAACCGCTCTCTAACTGTTAGAAAATTCTTCCTAATGTCTAGACGGAAACTCTTTTGATTTAATTTCAATCCCTTGGTTCTGGTCCAACCTTCTTGGGAGTACATTTTCATCAAATTGACCCTAGATATATTTACAACGTAATAAGTATCTTCAACTTGTCTGCAGATTTTGGTGATTTGCCATATAGAATCATCTGCATAATGGTTGCATTTGCAGAGGGAAAAACACATCCTGTGGGAGGGACAAACTCTAAGATCACAGTATTGGGGGAAAGGAACATTAGAGCAGAAGTCTACTCTACTCCAGGGCTATTTTTTCTTCCAAGTCTGTATAATTGTACTGAAAGTCAGGTGGATGTGGAGATGTTGGGTGGGCATGTTCCTTAAATGTGCATACCATTCATGTTCATTATCTTAAGGTTAAAAAAGTGTACCCATTTTCTCCAGACAACTGTTCCAGACTGTGATATTCCCATGATTCATAGATGCCAGATGTACATACAAATTGAGGGGAAAAAACTTGTTTTAAATAGGATTAGAAATGGGCCTTTGTGCGTGTCTGTGTAAAAAATGTCAAATCTGTTGATCGTCTAGTCTTCCCCTTCCCCCAATTTGTTGCCATATTTCATATGTTCAGTGGAATTTGACCATCTGTTGTTGTATGATTTGCTGATACGTTGGTCGGTAGTGGCAGAAACTTGATGCCCAAAATGTTCCTCTACTACTTAGTTGTTTGCATTTTGGAATGTTTTGTTTTATTATTTATTGCTCCCTTTATTCTTCTAAGTGCCTCTTTTATTTTTTTGAAGATCAAATTACTCCAGCCAGCATCTGTTGGCAGCCGCTATTGTTCAGGGATGGTTAACACACTCTGTTTTCATATTTCAATTATTGCCACCTTATCCAGATGAAAGCTGTCTTTTTAATTAAAGGGCTATAATGATAGTGTGGGCTACCAAAAAAGCTTCGTAAAGTCACAGGCAACTTCTGCATTTCCTGAACTTGGGTAGATCTGAAATGAAGATCTGCAAATATTTGCAATTCTCTAATTGTTTTTTCCAATCTTATTTTCAGCTCAAAAGATTCAAATGTTTAGATTGACTGGTTTTAGGTGTGCTGGCTGCTGCTGATTGTTTTGATTATGTGAGGTTTCAAAGATGAAACTGTATATTTCCTCACAGTAAACACCTTTGCATGTTCACTATCAAATGCTTTAAGTTTTGAAGAGAGCATTTAATGTCAGATTTTGCCAACCATCAAATACCCACGAATATAATACAAAGGTTTTCATACTGCATTCTGGGAAATCTTGGGTTTTTTGAAAGCTTGTCAGGAGCACATTAATTAGAACAGCTGCTGAACCACAGCTTAACAGCCCAAATAATTATCTCCTGCAACGCCAAGCCACCCATGATTGTTACATGTATCCTAGGATGCATTCTTAGATGTCAGAAGGTGGGCAAGTGTTGATCTGTGTGAGCTGAGTACATACATTAGATTGGAACATGACCCATATGCCTTGCACCATGCGAGGTTTCTATGGCAGATACACAGACAAGGCTGGTTCAAAGTATTTTGACGCACAAAGCAGCCTCTCACACTGCAGGCTGAGTCCAAGCTTTGTACCTGTTCCAGCACTTCAAGGTATCAGCTCAGACCTGGCTAGCAGATAGGGTTGTCGACTCCAGCGTCGGAAATTCCTGGAGATTTTTTTTGGGGTGTGTGTGCTTGGAGAGGGCAGAGTCTGGGGTTGGGAGTGAGCTCAGTGGTGATTTGATTTTGAAGAACAGCGATAAGAGCAAATTAATGTCAGCATTTTTTGGTTTAATTTTTTGGTGCCTATTTAGTTTGAAAGAGGGAAACATGGGGGGCACACATCAGCCCTGCACCACCACCTTCCTAACCACATTTAAGTATGGCTGGATCAGCACAGGACCAGGACACCCTCAAACTGGAATCTAATAAAGACATGGGACTAGCATGGAAGGTGGCAGCAAAGAGAAGGACGTGCTTCCCAAGGACAGGACAGAATAAATTTATGTGGAGGCCATGTCCCGGAACATGATATCAGAAGATGTATCTGGCAAAGGGGAACAAGGTGGGAGCAGCCATGGGAAAGGAACATCTATTTAAGGATAGCCTCAGGCTAGCCGAGCTCCTGAAGGTGAGGTGGAGCTAGAGTAGGCTAGCTCCAATGTTAGGGAGAAAGCAAGAAGTATTTCTTGTCCAGGGGCTACAGGTTTAAACTCTAAAGAGGAAAAAGAAAATTCTCACCTGAACTGATGATGAGGGTGGGCAAAAAGAGAAAAGCACCAAGATGAGGGTTTTCTCTACCAGGCGAAGCTCAGCATAGCATTAGCCTGACATTAAGTAATTTAAACACTTGTTCATGTTCTCCTGTTACACATTAAGGAATGTGTGGCATGTACATTGCTGTTGTTGGCAGACTACTGGTAGGGACTGTTGGAAAGGTGACAGCATGTATGCATTTTTATTGATGTAAAATATTGTTATAGAGTGTGTTTAATCCTTTTGTACTTTAGTGGATGCTGTAATGTATGCTTTCTTCTCCAGTTCAAAGCTTATTGAATGTTTCACATGTTTTCCTTGCCTCTTGTGTTTTCTCTCTACCTGTAAGCTAGATATATCCTAAAGATGGCTCAGCTCCTGGAATGCCTAGTTAGTTAATTTGATCTTGCTGTTGAAGTAACAGTAAAGAACGAAACTCTGCATGTGTAGGACCTGCTTATGTCCCCTGCTCCACTAATGGGCAGGCCTGCACTTGTTACCAGTTAGCTTAAGGGTCCGAATCAGTGCTTTGATTAGGGCTTGGAAGCGTTCTCCCATAATAGCATACCTGGAGACCAAGGTTATCCTCAGAGATACCTCTCACCTTCCAAGGTAAGAGGGAAGACAGCATTTTCAAAAGCAATACGGCATCTTGGGATCTATCTACAGTGGGAGATTTGCCTTGACCATGTTTTGACAGCTACTGAAAATGGTCCTTTTAAAAAGAGAGATTGGCATGAAAACTGTGGAAAGAGGGTTGTTGCTGTTGTGTTTTCTGTTCTAGTGTGTTTGTCTGATGATTAATTTTGTTCTTCAGAATTTAGTTAGTTTTCTACTAGTTTTATCATTTTTATATGTTCTGTATTGTTTTGATTTTGTTGGTAAGCTTATCTGGTAAATTTATCTCTTAAGCATAAGAAAACAGGATAAAATATAAATAAATAAAATAGTTACCTTCTTAATGTTGGAAATTGAAATGGTACTAAACCACATAGCAAGCAGTTAGTGGCTGCTTGGGCTCACATGGGGCTGAAGAAGGGCAAGAGAGTTAGAGTTTTGGATGCCAATTTCCAGGTGAGGCCTGGAGTTCTCCCAGATTTGAAATTTATGTTCAGATACAGAGATCACTCCAGAAGCAGTAGGAATGATTGACACAGTTAAAATTAATGGCTTCATATTAGGGTTGCCAGATGTCTGCTGGGAATGCAGAACGTCTACCCTCATCCTCCTTGCTCCAGAAAAAAGTGGAAGGAAAATGGGAGGACAAAGCTGCTGACATTTTAACATCTGTTTGACAAATGGGGCCTGGGGGGAAAGCATCACTGGTGTTTTGACATCACTTCTGGGTGAAGACTAGGAAGTGATGTCACCCTCCTCCCTGGACACTCTAGGAACTGTCCAAATCTCCCGGGGAGCACAGGCATGGGCCTGACATCCCTACATGGAACTATGCCTGGCCAATTCCATTTAACGTAGCTGATTGCTTGGGTGGCTGCATATTACAATTTCTGTCTGAGATTTAGGACAACGCTCAATATGCTATCGTTGACATAAAATATCCGTTTAATATTTACAACTTAACTCGTTTACTTTAACTTTTTGAACCAAATCAATGAGTAAAGGTTTCTGATTGTTGTTTTCAGATAACTAGTAAATTCTGCCTTTCATTGATACCACAAGGCTGTATATGACTAGACCGTGTTATGCCAGCATATTGTATTCTAAAGGGGCTTAAAAGGATATAACTGTCCCGGGACGTGCCTCCCGACCCCTCCCGGGCCTCAGACAAACCCCCACCTAACCCCCCTTTTCCCAAGCTCACCTATGGGGAGGGGGGAGGGCCACGCAACCCCCCCCCGGATCTCCCGGGGGCAGCCGGGGGATGCCACCTCCTTTCCTTCTCTCTCCCCAGGCTGCCAGCGAGACGCGACGCGCCGGCCGAGAGCCGCCGCGTCCGAACGAAAAGCCTCGGTGCCAGGCGCGGCCGGAATTACGCGCGGCTCAGGACCCCGCCTCGCTCCACAGCTGATCTGTGGGAGGGTGAGGGTGGGGCGGGGGCGGGCCGATAGGGCAGCTGCAGCGGGTCCCGGAGAGGAGCTCGTTGGGCTGGCCTGCTACGGGAATGGGGGAGAGGGGTCGGGGGCTGGGAGGGGCAGAGCCTCTCTGGCTGGGAGAGGATATGAGGTGAGAGAGTAGCCTTGGCCGGGGAGGAAGCAGTGACAGGTTGCGAAGGCTGAGCGTGGGAGGAGAGACAACCTGGCTGCGTCCAAAGAGGAGGGTAGCTCTGACTCTCCCTCGGACTGGTCTGAGGCCGAGGAGGCTCCTCCGCCCCCACCCTCTTCCAAGCCAGAGACCTCGGCCCCCGCTGAGGTGCAGAGGCAGCGTGACAATAACAGTTTGGTAAAAGGTCACGCTACTGCATATCTTACCTTTAAATCCCTAATGGTTAGAGGCCAGTATACCTGAAGGATAGGGTTGCCAACCTCCAGGTACTAGCTGGAGATATGCTATTACAACTGATCTCCAGCCGATAGAGATCAGTTCTCCTGGAGAAAATGGCCGCTTTGGCAATTGGGCTGTATGACATTGAAATCCCTCTCCCCAAATGTTTCTGTTCACCCAGGCTTTTAATTATGGGGTTGATGCTTTAACACTACTTTAGCCTAGAAACTTTCTAAAAAAGCTGTCTGTGGTCTGTTTTTATGACCTATGTTTTTTATACCGGATGGGGCTTTTTAATGCTGGGTTTTAAATATTACATGTAAATGTTTTGTGTGTGTTTTTGTTTTGTTTTTGTAGACTCCCTTAGGTAGTTTCCTGGAGAGGCAGCATAACAATGAGCTAAATAAATAAATGCCATTTTAGGATTAAGATGTAGCGCTTTAGTTTTAAACGCAAAAAGGAGCTAAACATATATAATTTGAAGATTGCAATTGTGTGTAATAACCCTAGGAAGCCATGTATGTCTAAAAATGTTTTGGTTCTAAATTATGAATGGCTTTGCATTTTGTTCTTCCTAAGCCACTTCTTAATCATGAGAAAAAAACAAGAAGCTTCTCTATGCAAATATGCTGTTGTAGAAATATTCAGTTGTACGTGCTTAGTTATCGTGATAAAAATACATTCCTATAAAAATCCTTCCTGCATTCTTTATAGCTGCAGCTAGGATGGTATGCTAATTTGAAGCATTACACTGCTGATATTATGCCAAGCCATATGTGCTTCAGATCTATTTCTATGTCAATGCAGGATTAATCCACATATGCAACATTGCTTTCGCAATTCTGGCATTTAAAAAATAAATAAATAAGATATTTGCACTTTGGGAGACCCAGGGTTAAGCAGGTTTTAACCCAACCTCTTAACTCACAGTCTCAGCCAGTTAAAAGAAAAACCTGAACTGTCATCATCAGCAGACAACCCTACCAGGCCTTAATAATTGATCATACTTAATTTCTATGCATTCTAAGAATTTGGAGCACCCCAGTTCTTCATATGAAACCGAGATATCCTCTACTAGTAGCATGTACTACAGCAAACACATAGGCAGGTGCAGAGGTTCAGATATATATATACATTAATTAGGGTTGCCAAACTTCAGGCAGTGGCTGGAGTTCTCCAGCTATTACAATTGAACTCCAAGTGACAGATCAGTTCCCCTGGAGAAAATGGGTGCTTTGGCAATTGAAGTCCCTCCCTTCTCCAAGCCCTGCCCTCCTCAGGCTCCACCCCCAAAATCTCCAGGTATTTCCCAATCTGGAGCTGGCAACGCTAACATTAATGCAATAAGTATTTTTAAGGAAATCAGACGCTTGTTATTCAATATATAACTGGTTAGTGGTTGTATACAGAGGCAATGCTGAGTGATATGGCTGATACCATAGAACAGATTGTGCTTTCCACTCTAGAAAGAGTAGTGCTTATCTTGACACATTCTGTAAATGGGCTTCTTTTAATAGGAAATATGGATGCCAATAATGCTTTGTTCCAACTGTATCATGCTCTACCTCCAGATCTCCAGGAATTTCCCAACCTGGAGCTGGCAACCATAAGGGCTTTAAACTGGCTTCTTGCCTTTTCATACTGTTTTGAAGTTTTAATCAGAATTCAAGCTCCTATTGAATCAGTCTTGCTTCTAGCATCCATGCTTTTATGAAGCCATACCCTCACACTTTCCTCTAGTCAGTTTTCTGGCTCTCCATCTAGTTAATACAAATGTTGGGGAGTCAAGCAAGGTGTCAAAATGGGCAAGGTTTGGTTCTATAAATACAAGCTATAAATATTTGTCCATGGATTGGACAGGACATCAACTATAAAACAAGCAGTGTAGGAATGCACTGTAAAATAGTTGGAATTAGACTTGAACACTGCCATGTATGAACACCGAGTCAACCTGGCAAAACTGACAAGGCTAGAATAGAGAAAGAAGTAGAAGCTTTCCTTCCTTTCATGAGCACACCTCAGCAGAATCAAAGCATTAAGTTTACTGTATTGATTTTCCCCCCCAACATGTACAAATATGATGGTCATAAATGAGGGATGGGGATGGGAAAGCAGTGTGAAATTGCATTTGTGGAGACCATTTATGATCCAATTTTGAACATTTCATGTGTTTGCTGTTTGAACACTGCAATCCAAACAGAACAGAGATTGAATATCCCTGGATTTAAACCTTTTTTTAAATGGTTTGACACCATATATTAAGCTGTATATTAAGGAAAAAGCTGTGGAATGGTGGGAACAAACCCATGAAAGCTGTCACAGTCTGTTGGGCTTTCATTGAATGCACTTAAGAATTTGGAGATGAAATTGGTATTCATAGCAAAGGTGGTCACTTCAGATACTGTCCCTGAATATGAAGGTGGATCATCTTGTGCAAATGCTATATTTCTAAAGGTAAATATGTCAAAAGTGGTAGAAGAAATTGCAGCTTATTATGAAGAGTGTGTGTGTGTGGGGGGGGGGAACCCTAAGGACTAAGAAGTTAGTTATGAAATATAGTGATGTATTCTACAAATGAAATTATGAGCCTAGTTCATAGTGCAGGGCTTTTAATTAAGAATGTGTTCCTGCCTTTTAAAAATGCTGCAGTAGATTTTCCCATATCATTTTCTTTGAAAAACCTCCAATTTGTCAAAAAAGACAGATATCTTATTACAGTGGAAGTGGTAAAAGAATGTGAATAACTACATTCTTAATAGTCAGACCACACAAGATGACTGTTTTGATTGGTATCTAATTGCACAAGTACAGGAGGAAGAACAGGATACAAGCTTTAGATATAAACAAGTGGAGGACCCACGAAGACTTGCCCTGGCGTCTCACTTTCCCCTCCCCCACTATTTTCTGTTTGCCTTCCCTAAAAGCCCCTGTGGTGTATATCTCTCACCCAGTTGACCCCTCCATATTACTCAGTTCTTCATTAGTCTTGAATGGGGAGGCAGTGGGGTGGAGTGATGATCCTTAGCTGAGATTTCAGATTTTTCTACAAATTTTGGCCTTTCCTCAGGTTTGCAGATAAATCTGGCTCTAGTCTCCAGATTTAAGCACCCACAGATTTGCCCCTGTTGAGAATTAGATCAATTGATATTTCTCAGCAGTAAAGGTCTTCCAGAGAAAAAAACAGCCCGCATTTGGTTTCCACTGCCATTTTAAGCCTTATCTGAATCTTTTTTTAATCTTTCACTCAAGAAAGCCATGCACCCTGGATAATGTACACTGCTATCTACCGTGGCTCAATTTCTTCTACTATTCTATTCCATAGTAGCTTCAGATATTGTGTGAAAATGGCTTTGGGCTATCCTGAAGGGGGGTGCCAAAGTGGTTGCATCCATGTAGAGAATTTCTGGGGTGCCAGTATTGGTCACTGGTTATACACAGTGCCTGGAAGCTACATAATGATAGTACTGGATGGATCTTCTTTTGTTTTAATTTAATTTTCCTCACCAACTACCACTATCACTCCTAAAACTTTTGCAGTGTCTCTTGTTGTCTTTCTGTCCCACACTTTTTAATGGTTTGGGGGGGAGGTCTGCCAAAAACCCTTTCTTTATATAAAAGTCAGAAATATGCCACAAGAGAGCATTATTGAAATCAGAACTCTACACTGTTTTATTTGTCTCCTTTGGGGAAATGGAAAAGTCAGATTAGCAAGCAGGTTTCAGAAAATAAACTTGGCTAGTAACAAAACAACAGGAATGAAGAAATTTAGGATGTTTACAAACAATAGATATTTTGTAATTGGGATGTATCTGATGTAGTTCTCAGACAAGTGTTGATACTATAGATGAGTACTGAGATAGAGTTCACTTGGCAGTCACTGATTAGTTGACTGAACACAAGCTTCTTGAAACAATAGTTCTGAAGTTGGAGGAGTTAGAAACAAACAATTTCCCTCAGTTTTCTTCCTTAACTGTGCTATCCTGAAGGGTGGTGTCAAAGTGCCATAGAAGCCAGTGTGACCTGTGTGTCTTTGTGTCATGATAAGTGGCACAGATGTCCACAAAGGGGGCACTTATGTCGGCACCAGGGAGCAATGCAGCAGCATGGGCCTCGGCCACCAGGGCTGCCATGTGGGCAGTAAAATCCCAGAAATTAGCACCTGAGCTGATGACAGGGAGTTTTCTCAGGAGCAGAGGTGACAATGTACCATTGCCCATACATGTGCATTCTCTGTTGTATTGAGGAGGTGAGGTGCAATTCCACAAACATTATCAAACAAAATTGTTCAGGTGGGCATTCTTGTAAAGAAAGTAGGGCTATATTTTAATAGAATGCTTGAGGAAAGTGTTTTTTATAAAGGGAACAGGACTGTGGATAGTTTCTATTGTCTCTTTGCTGTATGAATTACCCTGCTGTCACTGCATTCTTTTCTACTTACATAATACCAGTTTCTTCATTGTTTAACATACCATGTTTAATACATTATTTTTTTTCAGATTTCTGTAATCCTAATGCCATTACATTGCTTATTATTAGTTTTTTCATTCTATTGATTGCATTGATTTGCAGTTGAAGGAGTTAGGAACAAACACACAATTTCCCTCCTTGCTCTAGGCCAGGGCTTCTTAAATGTTTTCCACTCGCAACCCCTTTTCGCCCGAGAAATTTTTACGCAACCCCGGGTATATAAAATAGGTATACAGATCGAACATTTAATGATAATAAATCATAAACCTTTACTGTTGCCAAATTTTTCGCGACCCCCACATTCAGTTACATGACCCCATATGGGGTCGCAACCCACAGTTTAAGAAGCTTTGCTCTAGGCTATCCCATAAGGCTCCACCTGGAGGTTGGCAATCCTCGTGACATACAAATTCCTATTTACTTGATTTGCAGTTTGGGTTGGCAAGGTTATTCTCCCCCCTTAAAAATAAAACGAAATCTCATTTTTTTCTGCAGGCAGTTTCAAAATTTGGATAGCCCAAATGCTTTCCCCAACTTTCCAGAGATTTATTTTACCTCCACCCCACCCACTAACCTTGTGACATTATTACTTTTCATTCACTTACCTACTAGTAGTACTAGTAGCAGCAGCAGCATATCTACAATACCTTCAAGTTTCTATAGTAAGTATTCTAAGCATCAGGGTCTCTGAAATATCGTTTTTGCTTGAATACTCAATATCAAGTTCTCTGGGAACAATATATCTCTGGCTTCTTGTACCTGCATGCTGTTGAGCATGCTCATGACTGAATCCCAGGCAAATACCTGGGTCATGTAGTTTTCAGAGTGCCAAGTATGGCATTTTTCTTGATTTTGACACCTGGATGCCAAAGAACAATGTCTTGGGGGAAAGATACTCTTAATTTAGCTAAGCATTATGATCTGGAGTAACTTCTATTCCAAACCAGGCAAACACAAATTTTCACAGTTCTGCTATTCACTCCTCCCCCAGTGATAATACTTAGGTAGCACCAATGCAGAAGGGCTAGTAAGTAATCTTGCAACTATTAGCTTAGTAGGAGTCAAATAACACAAGACCTCTCTTTAAAAAGTGGGACTCTGCTCTAGTTCTCAGTGTGAACAATGACCATGCTTACATTAGATTGGCCCATTAGACCCATTAGATTAGCCCTGCTTTTCAGCTTCATGCTCACTGGTTTACAAGCTCACCTACTTGCTAGCTCAGTGACTTGTTGTTTGTCTGCCTTAATTCAGCTTGTTCTGTCCTGACATCTGTTAGTTACTGATAAGGTGCTATACAAGTACTATAGTACCTGAAGGCATTATTCAGACATAACATGAAACCGTAGTTTATTTTAACTATGGTTAATTTGTGAAACCAAGTTCAGTGTACACACAATCAAACAACCATAGTTCATCTCGACAAATGCTTATTGCATCAACTTAGCTCTTTCTCCATCCTTCCCCTCATAGACCCAACGGTGTGCTGCCCTGCATTAAGAAGAGTCAGCACCAGGGAACCATCTTGGATATCCATGTGCAACAAGCTAGGATGTCAATTTGCACCATTTAGAACCACAGTTAACTTTGGTTAATAAATCAGTGTCAAGCCATGGTATCAAGATCCTGGTTTGATGTACCCAACTGATCATAGTTAGTAGGGTGACCCATGTTCAACCGATCTTATTATGGTTAGTTAAATTAAACCATGTTTTTCTGTTAATTGGACCTTTTTTTCCCATTTACCATGGTATATTGCTACACTTGTTAGACAAGGAAAGGTCTGACCATGAAAATAAATTTAGTTTGTCCTTGTGTTCTTTCGATCCCACAATAGAAAGAATTGCATATCAGATGAGTAAGAGATTTAAAATATCCTAGACAATCTGTGCTTTTATATACATTTGTAATCCAATTGTGAAAACCGCTTAGAGAGACTTGTGTTACTAAGGAACTGAGCACAAATTAAATATTATAATTTAACCGGGAACACAGTTAACAAAATTTTAAAAAGTGATCATTGAGAGCTGTACAGCAAGAAACACTTTGAGCCTTTGGCAAAACAGATGGAGTTGAACATGTTTGTCGGCTTGGTAAGAAAACTCAAAAGCATACATTTGTTTCTGTTTTGATTTCACCTCTTATTTTAGAGTACCAAACAAAGCTTCTTGCCCTCAGTCATTTCACCCCCCAAAATATAGCTTGTTTACTTGAAGAAAAGGTACTGTTCTCATAGCTGCTCAAACAAATTATCTTTCCTGGGTAATCTAATCATCTAATTTACCAATGAGCTTTTTTCTTACATCAAATAAAATTGAGCATAACAAAGGGTAATTTGGGGCCTCATATGACCCAGGCTGTTTGGAAATTTTTGCACAAACCCAATGAAACGAAAAGCCCACACTGGAAAGTCGAGCCTGGGTATGTGGAGGTGAAGTTGCACAAACTGCATTCAGATATCATGAACATATCTCAGTTTCTTGTGACATCTAAATCTGGACAAGAAATTCTTAGGATTCAGACTAAGTTTTACATCAGCAGTGAATTTCCCTGCCATCCACTTCCCAGTGCATCCCACAGATCTCCATGAAATGCTGCTCCTGGCGGGTAGGGAACCCCAAGCAACCACATTAAGGGGTGTTGCAGTGGGAAGAGGGAATCAGTGGAAATTGCCAATTTAATCTAGATCCCTGAGGTTTGTTTCTTGTTTACAAGCCAGGATTCTAAAACTTGGTTTAATTTTAGTTTCAAATTCTTGTTTGTGGGTGAGAAACAATCTTTAGTTTGTTAAAGTGCCCTAATTTGTGATTGAATTGTGATTAGATCAGACTCTCTAAACTAGAAGTCTTCAGTCTTAGCTCCATGCTCAAGGGGTAAAATGAAGGGGGAATGGGAGAATGGAAATTGGAGGAGTTTGCTAATTCACAAATTATAGACACTCCATGATGTCAGAATACAGCTATATACACTTCCATTCACACACAAACTTAACAGACATTCCATCCTCTGCAGCCTTGTCCGTTTTAGGGGATCTGTGAATTGATCCTGGTCAGAGAACCAAAGCTCAACCATTGCTGCTTGTTCTCACTCAAACTGAAAGCAGATTACAGCAGAACTGGAGGCAT
This sequence comes from Euleptes europaea, assembly GCF_029931775.1. NCBI lineage: Eukaryota > Metazoa > Chordata > Lepidosauria > Squamata > Sphaerodactylidae > Euleptes > Euleptes europaea. Next base: position 77,628,565 of record NC_079314.1, on the reverse strand, counting down.
GCTTTGCTTAAGGCGATTGAGGGAATATGGTTTCCAAACCCCAAGTAGGGCTTGGAGTTCTCCTGGAGTTACAACTGATCTCCAGATCTTCCCCTGGAGCAACTGACATCTTTGAAGGTTGGACTCTCTGGCATCACATCCCTGCTGATCTACTCCCCCCGCAACACTTCCCTCCTCAGCCCCCTTCTTCCAAATCTTCAGGAATTTTCCAAGCCAGAGCTGGCAAACCCATCAGAGAGCTCTGTGAACAATATTGTGCACTAGCATTCAGTATGGCCAGTTTTGCAAACAGTAAAGCGACCATTTCTAATCCATGGTGGTACTGGAAGTGGAATTTATTGGAGTAAAATTTAAGAAATCCTAATATTTTAAAACATCTTTCTGTTAAAACAGAAAGGCACAGCCATAATGCAGCCTACATTACATAGCATCCTCTAGGATTATTGTGAGCTCATGCCAATGAGCTGTAGCAGCAGAAAATGCCCAGTCATTGTAGGGAAGTGTGGAATCCAGATGATATGTAAATATATAGAAACAATATTCTGATCTGTATCTAAACAGTTAATTATTTTTCATCGTTAATTAACCCTATACATTTTTGTCATTTTAACCATACTATGCTATTTATGGGGCTTACAGCATTATGTATTCCCAGCGATGTATTAAAAGTTTGAAAATGTTATAAAAAACATCGCTTTAAAAGGGGTTTTGGATGCCATGGCTAAAAAATGGTTGGAAGATGTCTTCACAGCTAAAGGGGCCAAACAAAGTGCGAACAGTATTTTTTATAACAGTTTCAAACTCTTAATACATCGGTGGGAATACATAGAAAGTGCAAACAGTATTTTTTTATAACTTCCAAACTCTTGATACATCGCTGGGAATACCTAGTGCAGTAACAGCCTATATCAGGTTAGATCTGAAGTATTGCAGTTTTCCTATCTCCCTTTGCTTCTGCAGCCTACTGTGACCTCCAAAATGCCACCTTCAGAATAAGGGAATCATTTTGTGGCTGGCTCCACCTCCTGTGGCAGCCATTTTGTGGCAGCCATTTTGTTGCTGCACCCACCATGCCATGTCAAAATTTCAAATGTGCCCACAGGCTCAAAAAGGTTAAGGACCCCTGTACTAATTAATCCACTAATTAATCATTCACATATGGTGCCTTTATTTGTGTGTTATGTAGAATGGAAGTTTTTTTTTCAGATCAGGAATTGTTAATCATACTCCATGTGAGAAGGGAGGAAGGTGAAGGACTGAGATGTGCGCACAAGCATGGCAACAAGCCATGTTCACTCACAATTCTTTGTTTAATTGAAGTTTGTTGTGATATTTGAATGCAGCCCTAGAATATCAGTAAATCAGTAGTTTTTACACAGAGAACAGTTCTTTCAGTGTTGCTTCTTGTTTTGAACATATTGATTAATCAGCTTTATGGACTGTACCCTTTCCCTATCCCATTAAAAAAAATTAGTGATGTTGAAGATCATTGTGCAAGGATTGCACAGAACATCTGGAATGCTAGCTTCTGCTGACAGCAATTTTCTGGGCAACTCATTGATTTCTCTGGTTTGTTCATACATTTTTAAGTTCAGATCTCACAAGTAAAGAGACAGTATAGCAGTGGAAATGATACTATGCTACTATTTATTATTACTTTCCTTTAATGCAATAGATATTTACAGAACTGTAAATTACAGAAAATCCAGTTTCCTTGATTTGCCTAAATCAAATGGTTCTTTGCCATCCATAATGGGAAAAGAGTTTGAAAGAGATTATTCCCAAAACTAAAGATTAAGGATTATCTGTTCAGTGGAAAAGGAAAAACCATTTGCTTTCTGATGTGCAGTTGTCACAGAATTTAACTCTCAGTATAACAGTCCCTTCATAATTTATGGCAAATTATGAATGTGACTCACAGTTCATGGCCAAGCAATTTCTGTTATATGTATAGTATACATGAAGTTGAACCACTCTATCTTGGGCGTTTGTGACAGAATGCTGACATTTCAAATTATGGCAAGTTGTCATTACTCAGTGTTTAATATTGCATTGCAGGAATTCATTCTCATTGAGCAGCAAACTATCAACATATCTAATTCTGAACATGGCCAAATCTGTGAAAGCTTAAATCTGTAGACTGGGGCCATGAACACACAAAATGGATCTTTCCACAAACCTGAGAAAAGCCCCTGGTTTGCAGAAAAATTAAAAAAAAATGGGGGAGTTAACCCCCCAAATAAATATTAGAAACAATTCCTGTAACTTTAAGAAATTAATGCCTTCAAGGGATGTTGTTAGGCAACTGCAACAGTATTGCCAGTCTTCAAGTCTTAATTTCTGTCAGTAAAAGGCAGGCAAAGGGGTAGGGCCCTTTCCAGGATTGTTTTGAACTTTTAGGGAGACTCATTGGGGCAACGCCTGGCAGCAACTACCAGGCTACTTGCTACCACCCAACATGAATGACACCCAGGCCCAGCAGCTTGTTGCTGTTCAACAGCAGCTACCCCATGAAGGTCAGTTGCATAGTGGTTAGAGTTTCAGACCAGGATCTGTAAGATTCCCACTCTGCCATGGTGCTCACTGTGTGGCCTTAGGGCAGCCACACAGTCTCAGCCTAACCTACCACATAGGATTGTTGTGAGGATAAAGTGGGGAAGAGGAAAATGATATAAGCCTCTTTGGTCCCCATTGAGGAGAAAGGCAGGGTATAAATAAAGTTAATAAATATAGTTGAACATGGGGGGGACAAATAAAATGTTAGGTTGGTGGGAAGGAGAAAAGGGATCAGGGAAAGTTGAGAATATGGGGGCTGCCAGAAATATAAAAAGAAGAAATAGTGTGGGGAGGGGGATAAAGGGGAAGGTGAAGGAGCCCCCCACAAGTCCTTGTAGGTTCCCCACTGTGCAACTGGTCCTGGCCTGGTAGCTGGCACAATGCAACTGGTCCCAGTCCAGCAGGCAGTACTGCACAACTGGGCCCAGCTGAGTCCAGCAGCTGAAACTACGCAGAATTTTCCCAGGGAGAGGCTGCCACAGGGATGGAAGGAGGGAAAGCTGAAGACAGAGGAGGGGGCAGTAAATGGTAGGTTGGCTGGTGGATGGGAAGGACTAGGAGAGAAAGAGAGAAGGAAGCAGGAAAAGTGGAGAGACTATAGGGGATTTCAGGGAAGGGAAAGAGGAAATAGTAGGGAAAGGAAAATAAGTTGCCCCACAAATGTCCTGGAGGTCCTCTCACTTGTCAGTGTATCTTATTCTCAATGTGACTCCATCTGTGGATACTTAAATCTGGAGACTAGAGCCATGAACAGACAAAATGGATCTTTCTACAGACCTGAGAGAAGCTCCTTCTGGGTCCACTGCTTGTTATACTTAATTGCATAACATGTTTGAAACAGTGTGTATCTACAGGACAAAATTAACTAAGATTTGTACATAATTGCATTCAGTGTGGTTACACAACTTACAATTCCAAGAAAACTGAACATCTGTTTTTGTGAAAGATGATTATTTTAGAATGCAAGGATCAAAGTGACAGTGAAAAGAGAGCAGCACAGCATCCTGTGAATCACTGTCTTATGAAGTGCCATTATTCAAACTGACCCAAGCTAGGAAATAATGGAACAATTCAACTTCTCTTGTGAAGTTGAAACCTTTGAAACCAATAGGAGCTGCACAATAGCACAGTCTCATATAAAACTAGTTACTGGTGTGCCCAACAGCTGACACAAGTATGTGAACCTACAGTTGGCTTCTCTGTTGGTAGCAAATTGCAATAAATATAAAGATGTTGATGGGATTTATGAATTTCAGCAAAAATATTTTTAATGAATTCCAAGTAGCTTGCATGTGTCCAGCTGTCATTTTTTTCACCCTTTCAAGAATGCCTAAATCAACTACAATAAATAATTCACAGAGATATTTTATAGGCTAGAGTATTTTATCTAAAAGTAGAAGCAGAATAAAATTCCCACCTCAGGGGCAAAAACAGTTCTTTTCAGTCTTATTCTATAGTGGTGAACCTACAGAATTGGAGACACAGATCCTTTAAAGCTTTCAGGTGACAGTAAACATCACTTCTTCTTTTTCCCAGTCTCTGCGGGGATTTTGATGAAAGTCATTGCATTGAATGTGCTCTGAAGTAGTAAAGACAGACCTACAAAAGTGTATGTTCCTGTTTTCAACATACAACCTGGAGAAACAAAACACCTAACAATCAAATTCAAACACATTCCTTTTCTTGACCTTCTAAGGAAATCTTGTCATAAAATACACAACAACTGGAATTTTCATTAATCAATTCCAGGCCCAGGTGTCATCTGATAATAAAGTGGCTGGCCCCAAGCCAACCGTAAAGGCCCAAAGCTAGCCACCAATGGACAATAGAGATCTCTCTACATCTTCAGGGGACTTTCTGATAGCCTTGCTACCTGTTGCTTGTTTCAAAGAACCATTTCATATTTATTTTAGTTTTTTAAAAAACATGGAAAAAAGAAACACTGTGAGTGGTTAAAAAAAACCTTTTAATACAGTAATTCTCGTACTTTACCACCCTGGGGATCCTAAACTTGATTTAAACATTTTTGTGGTTCCCTAAGTTGTCATGTTGTCAGTCACAGTGTGGACAATGTGTGGCAGATGCATTTCAAAGTGCCTGGCAAGATGGAACTTTGATCTGTGGAAAAACTGGGTTCTCTAATGTCATGAAGGGGCTGTGGCTGAATGGTAGTTTCTGCTTCGCAAGCAGAAGTCTCTGGAGAATCTTTGTGGACCCCCGCAGGTCCCCAGACCCAAATTTAATATATTATAAGAGTGGTATATTCTGATGAAATCAGTGCCAGATTTAAGTAGAAGCTAAACAAGCTATAGCTTAGGGCTCCACTCTCTTCCCCCCCAAAAAAATTTAAAGGAAAAAAAACCTGGATGTACATTTCCAAAATATAAGATAAAAAACAAATAAAATAAAACCTACATACAGCAAATGGCTTTAGATACCTATTAGGTCCATAAATTACCATATAGCATATATTCAACACAAAAAACAGCGACAATTTGTTGTTGACAAAGGACAGCTGGACATATAAAGGGCCCCATTACCTTCAATAGCTTAGGCCTCATCAAACCTAAATTCAGCCCTGGATGAAATGCTGGTAGTAGTCTCACAAAATATGTCGTTTTCTTAGGGTGTTATAATGGGGAGGGGCTATGGCTTACTGGTAGAGCATCTGCTTGGCATGCAGAAGGTCCCTGGTTCAATCCCCGGCATCTCCAGTTAAAGGGACTAGGCAAGTAGGTGATGTGAAAGACCTCTAGCTGAGACCCTGGAGAGCCACTGACAGTCTGAGTAAACAATACTGACTTTGATGGACCAAGGGTCTGATTCGGTGTAAGGCAGCTTCATGTGTTCATGTGTTCCAGGTGTTCCTTTTTCTGGAGTTCTTCAGGTAAAAACCCTACGGCCTAGGTATGTAGGCAAATGTGACTGTAAATGAAGAAAGCTCCTCCCAGATAAACAGTGTACTGAGGGCTGAATATACTCTGGAATGGATGATATGTTGAGAGTAACTGAATGTCTGTTGAAGGGGGTGGGGAGGGGAAATTAGCCAGTTATTGAGAATCCTGCAGGGTAAAATCACAGGATTGAGGGAATTTCTGGTTGCAATCTCCATCCCACAATTCCTTGTGGGAGACCAGCATTTGTACTTTATTTTCAAATGAATATGTTGGCATTAATAGGAAACATGTTTTAAACAGTGTGGTTGGTAACCCTAAGGGTGTGCAAGCATTGTGATCCAGTGCTTTATGTTGATTTTTCTTTTTTTACAGTGTGGTTGGTAACCCTAAGGGTGTGCAAGCATTGTGATCCAGTGCTTTATGTTGATTTTTTTTTAATCATCTCTGAGGAAATATAAGTAAGGATATTGAAAATATTTACAAGCTTTCTTCCACGCTGAGTCTTTCAGCTCTTTGGGGTTGGTACTTGCATCACCTCTTTTTCTTGGCCTCTGGGTTCATTCTCAGGAGTGCTTGACAACCTTACAGTTCAGCTCATATCCTGTTCACTGGTCAATTCAATAGTTCATTGATGTGTTAATGGGTGTCCGGCAGGCTGTATTCCTAACTAACCATGCAGTACAGTGCAACTGGTTTTTTGTGCATGCATGTTCTCATACAGCCCAATTTTGTTATACTAATCAGCATGCAGAGAACTAATGTGGTGTAGTAGAGACCCAGCATGGTATAGTGGTTAAGAGCGGTGGATTCTAATCTAGAGAACCGGGTTCAATTCCCCATTCCTCCACATGAAGCCTGCTGGATGGCCTTGGGCCAGTCACTGCTCTCTTAGAGCTCTCTCAGTCCACATGGAGGCAGGCAATGGCAAACCACCTCCAAATGTCTCTTGCCTTGAAAACCCTACTGCATCGCCATAAGTTAGCTGTGACTTGATGGCGCTTTCCACCACCAACTCCCCTATTCTTTCTGTATAACTGCTCTGCTTTTTAATTGTTTAAATGGGCAGTTAGATGACTCACAGATAATATAAACCCGTCATTATTAAAAATTAGGTCTCCGTAAAATCCCACCCTTTGGTGTTCATTAAGTAGTCCTAGTTATTCTAATGGCTGCCAGTCAGTTTGAACCAGCAGCATCTTTGCATATGTGCAGTTTTAGGAAAACCCAATGTAAACTGGTTTAGCAGACATTCATGTCTGGACAAACCAAACAGACTGAGTGATCAGCTCAAGTCTGATCACTACCTTGACACATGGTGATGAGCCCTTCTCCTTTTGCCTGTCCTTGTCCTATGTTGCCTGGAGTGGGCAGTCAGGTACTTCACCATTGCACACTGTCTTGGCCCTTCCCAAGAGTGTGCAGCAAATCATGCATGCTCTGTTGTGGCTTCTGGCTTCACACAGCCTGTTGGCCTCCATCCCCATCATTGCTGTGATACTATCCTTCCTCCCTTTTCAACTGAGAAGGCACCAATCCTTCAGAAGCCTCCCTCATATTAGATCAGTAAACAGTCTGGGTTAGGTGGCTCCCTGTCTTCAAACACCAGCGATTATAGTCACTGAAAAATAAAGGCCATTCTTTTTATGTTTCCCACTATTGCAATTTGAATACAAATCCTACATATTCGTTTCAATAAAAATGCCTTTCTTTTCTTACATTCTCATGAATATATATTAAGCTGCCTTGTATCATAAGACAATTATTTCATTTAGCTTGGTATGGCCTAGAGCAGCTCTCTAGTATTAGAGAGAGAAAAGTCTTTCTAAATAAAGATAAGAAACTCTCCAACCTTTTACAAGACACTTCTGGACACAACAACTCCACCAACAATATTGTCAACCTTTCCCAACATACCCTCAGCTTGGCAGAGGAATCTGTCCTTTCAAGAGGCCTATCCTTCTGCCCCACCTCAAGATTCACCTCAAGAACCTTGACCAGGCACTTTCTACCTCCTGCTTAAGATACATAAACCTGGCAACCCTGGACGCCTCATTGTTTCGAGCATTGGAACCATCACCCTAGGAGGATCAGGATATATGGACTCCCTTCTGAGACCATATGTCATTAATACCCCCAGCTATGTCCGAGACACCACAGACTTCCTAAGGAAACTACAGTCCATCAACCATCTCCCAGAAAACAGCATTCTAGTCACCATGGATGTGGAGTCTCTATACACCAACATCCCCCATGGTGACGGGCTACAAGCCATTAGAAATACCATCCCTGACAACACAGTAGATCTGGCTACACAACTCTGCAGGTTTGTTGTCACTCACAACTACTTCCGGTTTAGTAAGGACTTATACCTTCAAATCAATGGCACTGCCATGGGCACTCGCATGGCTCCACAATATGCCAATATTTTCATGGCAGACCTAGAACAACGTTTTCTGAACTCATACCCACTGGCACCTCTCCTTTACTTGAGATTCATTGATGACATTTTCTTTGTCTGGACTCATGGCAAAGAAGCCCTTGAAAGATTTCACCAGGCTTTCAACGACTTCCACCTCACCATCAATCTAACCATGAATTACTCTGAACAAGAAATCAACTTCCTAGACACCACAGTACAGATCCACGGGGCACACACAAGCACCACATTGTACCGGAAACCGACGGATCGGCAAATGTATCTACATGCGTCCAGCCACCACCCCAACCATATCAGACAATCCATTGTCTATAGCCAAGCCCTACGCTATAGTCACATCTGCTCCAATCCTTCAGACAGAGATACACACTTGAGAGACCTACAGCAAACATTTTTGCAACTTCAATATCCTGCTGATATGGTGAGAAAGATTATTGAGAAGGCCAGAATGATACCCAGGCACAACTTACTACAAGATAAGCCCAGAGAGAATGACATCAGAACACCTCTGGTTGTCACTTATAGCTCCCAACTAAAACCAGTCCAACGTATTATTAAGGACCTACAACCAATGCTGGATTGTGACACTTCCCTCGCTGAAGCACTGGGGGGGCGTCCCTTTCTTGCTTACAGACAGCCGGCTAACCTAAAACAACTTCTCACCCATGATGATAAACTACTTAACAGGAACATGGACTCTGGCACCAAGGCCTGCAACAAACCAAGGTGCCAACTTTGCCCTCATATAGATTCTAGAAACATCATCTCTGGACCCACCAATGTCAGCCATACTATCTCAGGTTCATACTCCTGCTCATCTTCTAATGTGATTTATGCCATCACATGCCAGCAATGCCCTTCCACAATCTACATTGGACAAACAGGTCAGTCTCTTAGACAAAGATTAAATGGACATAAGTCTGACATCAGAAACCACAATATTCAAAAACCAGTGGGAGAACATTTAAATCTTCCAGGATATTCTGTTGCAGATTTAAGAGTAGCAGTTCTCATACAAAGGAATTTCAAAGGGAGATTGGAAAGAGAAACTGCTGAATTACAGTTGATATTCAAACTAAAGACAATGCATTTACAGTGAGGGAAAAAAATATTTGATCCCCTGCTAAATTTGCCCGTTTGCCCTCTGACGAAGAAATGACTAGTCCATAATTTTAATGGTAGGTTTATTGTAGCTGTGAGAGACAGAATAACAACAGGAAAATTCCCAGAAACCCAGAAGACAAAAGTCAGAGATTGATGTGCATTATAATGAGTGAAATAAGTATTTGATCCCCTATCAACCAGCCAGATTAGGGTTAGGGTTAAGGTTAGGGTTAGGGTTTTGCTGTCGACAGAAGCAATCAATCCATCAGATTCCAAACAAGCCACCATGACCAAGACCAAAGAGCTTTCCAAGGATGTCAGGGACAAGATTGTAGACCTGCACAAGGCTGAACTGGGCTACAAGACTATTGCCAAGCAGCTTGGTGAGAAGGTGACAACCCTAACCCTAACTGTCAACCTCCCTCGATCTGGGGCTCCATGCAAGATCTCATCTCATGCAGTTGCAATGATCATGAGAATGGTGATGAAGCAGCCCAGACCTACACAAGGGGGGAGCCCATATTTCTGCCCCCACTGAACCCATCTTTACAAAACTTGGGGGGTCTCTTAAGAAGGCTCGTCTGAAGCTATGCTGAAAGTTTGAGGGCTGCACCCCCCAAAAAGCACCCCCTGCAGCCACGGAAATGGAAAAGGGGGGAGGGAAAAGGGGTGGAGCCCATATCTCGGGCCCCCCTGACCCAAGGTTTACAAAACTTGGGGGGTCTCTTAAGAAGGCTCGTCTGAAGCTCTGCTGAAAGTTTGGGGTCTCTACCCCCAAAAATGTGCCCCCTGCAGCCACGGAAAGGAGTGAATGTGCACATGCACTCCCCACGAGGATTTCTCTCTCTTTCTCTCCCCGGCCGGGCCGCACAGCAGCTGATTCCTCCAGTACTCAATCCTGACTGATTGGCCAGAAGAAGACCTAGCTTGGCCACCGATTGGCCGGGGGAGAATGCTGCTTACTGACGGTTATGCTGCTGCGCCCCAAATTTGCCGAATTTATTCATGAACTCCCGAACTCACTGAATTCGGCTCCCCCGTTTTCCCGCCATTTTTGAGTTCGGTTCGTCCCGAACTAAAAACCGCCGAGTCAGGGGAAATTCGGCTGTTTTTCTGTTTGGGCCGAACCGAATCGACAGCCTACACATCAGTCTCGAAATCTTACTGACTTGGAGAAGATCGGCAAAGAGGAGTGGGACAAAATACCTCCTGAGATGTGTGCAAACCTGGTGGCCACCTACAAGAAACGTCTGACCTCTGTAATTGCCAACAAGGGTTTTGCCACCAAGTACTAAGTCATCTTTTGCAAAGGGATCAAATACTTATTTCACTCATTATAATGCACATCAATCTCTGACTTTTGTCTTCTGGGTTTCTGGGGTTTTTCCTGTTGTTATTCTGTCTCTCACAGCTACAATAGACCTACCATTAAAATTATGGTCTGGTCATTTCTTCATCAAAGGGCAAATGGGCAAATTCAGCAGGGGATCAAATACTTTTTTCCCTCACTGTACCTGGGCTGAATAAAGACCTTGCATTCATGGCTCATTACCAATGCTCATTTTTCCACACCCATCTCTCCCCTGGACATCACAGACTCTTCTGCATACCACACCTAATCCCATCACACCTGCTATTCATATTTACATACTGTTAGCATTTACTTACTAATGCTTGTCTGAATTCACTCTCCTTTACTTAAAGACAGATGGATTCACATTCTAGCTGTATCTGAAGAAGTGAGCTGTGGCTGACGAAAGCTCATACCCTGCCAGAAAATATTTTTGTTAGTCTTTAAGGTGCTACTGGACTCTTGCTCTTTTCTATTTCTAAATACCTAGTATCTGATATACTGAATTAAAGATAATATTGCATGTGCTTTCCATGGCCCTTTCCCAAATGTTGTTCAAGTGAAATGCTGCAGTTGAAGGGGCATGTTTCAGGATGGGACTGTCAGAGATGCAAGGCTGTCAGATTAGTTTGACAGGTTGCACTGAGGTCAAGTAGATCTGTAATGATGTCATAAGTCTGGAAAGTGCCTGGATAGCCTGAGGGATCTGGCCAGAACCGGTTTGGGCCAGATGGCTGATGCAATGTACTAGCAACAGGTGAATGACTTAGCATCTACTGTGATTGGTTGCCTGAGATGGTATATTGTATAAAGCTGTATAGAATGGAAGCTTATGTATTGGGATGCTATGAGTGGAAGAGTGTAAGAGAAGTTTGTATTATACCCGTGCACTGTAAAATAAACAAGCACTGTTGTTCTAGTAGCAAGGAGTTCTGGTGGTGTTTTCCTGGACAACCTGCATAATCCGCTGTCTCCCACGTCAGGGACATGCCCAGTTGGGGGCTGTCAGGATAAGACATGCCCAGTTGGGGGGCTGTCTGGGTAGTGGCCTCTCGCCAAGTGGCAGGGGACCACACAGCAGGCTTCTGCCCAAGTAGTTCCCACATACTGCCATCTCAGGCTACTCCTAGCAGGCGGGCTGGGAGTAGGATGCATCGGTTGGCAGGCAGGTCAGGCTGATGTCTTGGATCCAGCCCCTATGCAACACCAACGCCTGACGCTGGAACCAATAAAAGTTGCGGCCATTTCTATTCCAGCTACCGCATGTTTAATTGTAGGCGAAGATTGTCATAGTATAAGGATTATGGGGTGGTTATTGCATGCCAAGAGTGGCCAGGGTTTGTGGGGGGGGGACTGCAGTAAGTAGCCGGCTCCAAGACATTCCCCAATTCGGCGCTATGCCAGAAAGAAGCTTACCCTGCTGATCCTCCCCTGCACTGCCCATGTCAAAAAGCACACTCTTTCATACTTTGGAAAGAGATGTCAGTTTTTGTATTTTAAAACAACATTTCAACTTTCAGAGCTGCAGGATGGATGAGCAGACATGGCTTTGAGCCTCCCTTTCATGCTTGTTGCTTGCAATTTTTTACACTACCTGTTCTGAGTATGTTGGTTATATATAAAAAAGAGATCCATGAGCATCAATGGGGTCCTGTCTTATGATAAGGAAAAATATAACCTGCAAACAAAAGTCTTGCCTTTCCAGCCATTGGGAGTTCACTGAAAGGGTTAACAAGTGTGTGGACAAGGGTGACATTATATATTTGGATTTCCAAAAGTCTTTTGACAAGGTAACTCACCAAAGACACATAACTAAGCTTAACAGATAGGGTTGCCAGGTCCCTCTTCGCCACCAGTGGGAGGTTTTTGGGGTGGAGCCTGAGGAGGACAGGGTTTGGGGAGGGGAGGGACTTCAATGCCATAAAGTCCAATTGCCATAATGGCCATTTTCTCCAGGGGAACTGATCTCTATCAGCTGGAGATCAGTTGTAATAGCAGGAGATCGCCAGCTAGTACCTTGCGGTGCCGTCTTGTTTGGCTTCCGGTACCTTTCCTCCACGCCGTCCCCCGGTAGCGGTACGATTATGACGTTCACCTATGGACTGTACAATTGATCATCTTCCACCTGTTGGACTTGCTTCGCGTCCACCCTTGGAGATAGCCACTGTGCTTTTGCTGCAAGACATTCAACAACCTATGCATACAACAACCTATGCACTTTGTTGTATAGTTGCATATTTGTATATTACCTTTTGTATTTAATTGTATTGTTATATTTTGAATATAATTGTTGTTACCTTGATACTTTGAGCCTACCCTGTTTTGTTCTTACCAGTACCTGGAGGTTGGCAACCCTATTAACAGATGAAGGTGTCTACTCCTTTTTCTCCCTCTCCCATAACATCCAATGAAGCATCCAATGAAGTTGTTGGGTAATAAGTTCAGGATAGATAAAAAGAAGTCCATCTTCAGAAGTCAGGCCACATGGAGTACTGTGTGCCATTCTGGAAGCATCACTTCAAAAGGGAAGTGGACAGAATGGAGTAGGTACAGAGGAGAGTGACGAAGATTACCAGGGGCCTGGAGACCAAGCCCTATGAGGAAAGGCTGAGGGACTTGGGAATGTTCAGTCTGGAAAAGAGATAGGTTGAGGGAAGACATGATTGCTCTCTTGAAGTATTTGAAAGGCTGTCACTTAGAGGAGGGCAGGGAACTGTACCTGTTGGCAGGAATGGACAGGACTTGAAATAATGGCAGAAATGGACAGTAAGGCAGAGCCAGCATGGTATAGTGGTTAAGAGTGGAGGACTCTAACCTGGAGAACCGGGCTTGATTCCCCACTCTTCCACATGAGCGGCGGACACTAATCTAGTGAACCAGGTTGGTTTCCCCACTCCTCCACATGAAGCCTGCTGGGTGACCTTGGGCTAGTCACAGTTCTCTCTGAACTCTCTCAGCCCCACCTACCTCACAAGGTGTCTGTTGTGGGGAGGAGAAGGGAAGGTGATTGTAAGCCAGTTTGATTCTGCCCAGGGTATAATCAGGGTATAAAAACCAACTCTTCTTCTAGTTCAGGGGTGGAATTGGCTGCCTAAGGAGGTGGTGAGCTCCCCCTCACTGGCAGTCTTCAAGCAGTGGCTGAACACTTGTTGGGGATGCTCTAGGTTCATCCTGCATTTAGCAGGGGGTTGAACTAGCTGGCCTATATGGTACTTTCCAACACTGTGATTCTATGATTCAGTCAATTATTAATTAAAGTGTAGATTTCACTGCCAGTGGATGTAGTAATGGCACAGATGGCTTTAAAGGGGTGTTAGATGTATTAATGAGAATATGTCTATGAGTGGCTAGTGGCTTTGAGTTGAAGGGAATCTATGCATCCAGAGACAGTAAACCTTTGATTATCAGCTCTAGATCACAGCATCATGGCCTTGATCTCCATACCCTGTTTGTTGGCTTTCTAGGGCCACTGTATGAAACAGGATGCTGAAAGGAGATGGACCACTGCTCTGATGCAGCAGGGCATATTCTTAAGGGAATATCCTGATAGTATTTGTTCTCCAGCAGATGTCCAACCATGCTAAGTTTGTTCCCTTACCACCCATTCTCTTTATTCTACTTTGTTCCAGTCCAAGACTTTGCTGTAGCCCTCTGTAAAAGACACAGTTGCTATTATTTAAGCTTGTTATTACACATTCAATTAAGAACTGAAAAGAGATTCTCATCATTTAGGTCAACATCTCTCTGCCCTTGTGTACAAATGTATTCAAACTTGGCTATAAATCCTTTGTGATGGATAAGCCAGATAACAGGAGCTATTTTTACCACTGTATGAACACAATAACTATCTTCACATTTTCTTTGAGTGCAGCCTGGTTCAGTGATTACAACACACGTATATATTCAATGGTCTTGAAAACTGTATTATGATGAAAAGCTGCTGTACAATAGTTCATATCGTGTCTGAAAAGCTATTATAGGTTTGGAACCTGGTTAGTAAGCTTGTAGACATGAATAAAACAATTAACAAGTAACAATGCATAAGCAATGCAGTAAACCTCTGAATAGCAGTGCTAGGAAGCAACATCAGGGGTAGGCCTTGACTTCTATGCCCTGCTGTTGGCCCCCCAGAGTAACTGGTTGGCCACTGAGTGAGACAGGATGCTGGAGTAATGGACCACTGGTCTGATCCCTCAGGGTTCTTCTTAAATTCTTAAGATTCTGATTTTATGTTGTTTATTTAGGAAAAACAGAATACATTTTGGTTCTTGTAGGTTATCCGGGCTGTGTAACCGTGGTCTTGGTATTTTCTTTCCTGACGTTTCGCCAGCAGAGGAGTAACACTGAAGGACAGTCCTTCAGTGTTACTCCTCTTGAAAAGCCTAAAGTCTCATAGAGTCCAATAAAGACAATTAGGAGGAGGTTACAATCAGTTCTTTATTTAGCTAAACAACAGAGCTGGGGTGAAATAGCCCACAATTAAGATGCAGGGTACTTACCAGAGAAACAAAGGAAAGTCAGTATCATTTATGCCTTCGCATGGGGCAGGCCCATGGCTGCTGACAAGCAGATTGACATAGAAAAGTCCCAATCACACTTTAGGGATATACTTTACTTTGATTAGACTATCCTATAGATTTTGCCTGACGTTGTTTCTAGGCAGCTCTAGGTCTTGTGATCTTGGAAGTAACTAGATACCACATTCCTCAATGGAAAGGTAATTCCGAAGATACGCTGCTTACTGGTGAAAGCCTGTATCAGCCACAGACAGCGTGAGCTGGATGATTCATGGCCCCCCGATGCCAACCTTCCCAAAGCTTCCATGTGTGCATTATGAATACACAGTATTACAAACCTGCTTTTATACTTTAGGCCTAGCTTTTCCAGAAGAGCAATTATGCAAACTGAACACATAAGCATACAATAATAATGATTACAGGCATTACACTCTGAAGATGCCTGCCACAGCTGCTGGCGAAACGTCAGGAAAGAAAATACCAAGACCACGGTTACACAGCCAGGATAACCTACAAGAACCAATGAACTCTGACCGTGAAAGCCTTCGACAATAGAATACATTTTCTTACTTTAAATTACCATTATACACTGCACTGTATTAATAAAAAATGGATTAGTTGGAAAGCCCCCTTCTGTAAGAATGAAATGGATCCAATTCGTGCCATTTTTGAGGTGTTTTTTTTAAAGTTTGCAATATTGTTTAGCAAATACAAGTGGGAAGAACAACATTTTGGGCTCCTTATTTATTTATTTTCTGCCCAGAATTGTGCTGAGAGGTTCGGAGCCCACCATCATCCCCTTGCATGTGCCGTACAACAGCTGGGGTTGAGCTGAATGCTGCCCAGCACCAAGGGAGCACCCTTCCCATGTCCCCCAGGCCGTACAGCCAATAAGCGTCTGGCTTATTCAAAGTGCCTTTATCAGCAGGCCCCTCACGGTGCTAGCCATGTTTTTCTGCTCATTGCATTTTTCAAAAATTCTATTTATTTATTTTTAAAACTTTTTGGAGAGTAATCAGATAAAATGCGCAAGTTTTTACTTATTTCTTTTCAATTAAACAACCATAACTCTGGTGCAAGCTGCCACCCGCAAGTATTCTACCAAAACGTGGGTCCATCCTGGTTCCGAACTTGGCCATTCCTACTTCTGGCTTCATGCCTGCACCCTCAATTAGGACCTTATCAGTCTACACTAATCAGGTCTATTTAAATAAGCTTAAGCTCCCTGATATAATATGGCCGGCAAAAAAGGACTCCCTCACAGCCAATCAGAGACAGTCCCCCAAAATTCCTTCTTGATCCCAAAGCGGCCAGCTAAACTTATACAGTATACAATCTAATATAAATGTATAATAATGTACAAATAAACCCACAAATTCAGACCAAATGTCATATTAATTCACATTTGTTCCTTGTCTATTAGAGGCAAATCTTTCTTTGACTGCTAGGTCTTAGCATTCTTTCAGTCCATATTTTAATATGTGGCATAGCTATTGCTTTCCTCTTTTGACAAAACATTCATTTAGCTATTACCAAAGCTTGTAAGATCCAGAGCCTTTGTCCTTTTGGGAGATTCTAGGAAGAAGGAAGATTGCTGTAAATGGATTGAGAATTAGTAAACATTCTAGTGTAAAATTAATTGGTCTAGTGTAAAATTAAATGGCACGATTATTGGACATGCCCATAACATGCGTCAAATTTGCTCTTGGCTAATACGTCTCCAACATCTATCCAAGTATGATAACCCCAATATAAGGAATCTACTGGATGTTGATTAATTGGAGAGAGGTTTTGAGTTTGTTTCTGCTTGGTCATTATCAGGCTTCTTTCCCTAACTAACTATAAATATGTGGCAAAGTCTTACATAGACTTGATAACTCCAAGGATTCCGAGAACACAGTTTTTCCTTACATATGTAAGCAAAGTGCCCAATGTGGAAGCATATCCACAGAGTTCAATAGAGTGTTTCCCCTTTTTCCACTCAACTTGCAAGCAGAGTACCACATCAGTCCACGTAATGGGTGGTGGGTGCATATCCTTCATACCTTGATTCAGCCATCCCACCTCATTAGGTCAGGATGCTTGAACTCAAATAACTTGATTGAACATAGAATGAGGAAGCATGGGTGATGATCTGGGAGGTGTACACAAATCTTTTAATCCTCAGTACAGCCCTCTATGCCCACACCAACAGAGATCAGGAAAACAGCTTTGTATCTTTTGGGGATTCCTCCATGTATGTGCACTGTGCACTACCACAAGAAAGGGTTGGACCCCAAACATTGAACAGTATTATGGAATCCAGTTAACTAGATCTTTCTGATCAGTTATCATAAAACTGCATGTGACTGAAATGTCATATAAAATTAGAAGTTTAATGATATTTTAACAATAATCTTTTGTTAAAATAATTAAATAGGTTGCAACTGTATGCTGTATGTGCAGTACTTCCTAATATTCAGGAACAAGTGATTTTGTAGGAAGTATCCTTTGGGAAAAGAATGATTACCACTTGCCTTGAGGCTACTGTCAACATTGCTGGGTAGATGAGAATAATTATTCTACTTCTGCATTTGCCATCATAATGCTGTCTTCCATATTACGATTCCTATATGAGGCTGTGTTCATTTTTTTCAAGTTATGGCTATTCCAAATTAATTGAATTCTTAAAGCCATGGATCCTATCCCAAAATAGTCACAGTAAGCTTTCTGAGAAGAGGCCCAAGTCTGCCCCAAATGGTAACTGAAAGAAAAGCAGAGCTGATTTTCATGCCAGCATTCGCTTCTTACCTCACAATGAAACGGAGGAAATAAAGGATGAACTAGAATTAGAATTAGAAACCAAAATTAGGCAAAATGGATCGTGAAAATTGATGAATCCTTTACCCCAAATTACAAGAGACAAGACTGAGGAAGGTGCGATTACTGGAGTAAGTCTTGATGCTTTGTAGCTGTGGATAGAGAGAGATTGCAGAGAGCATTTTTTACCCTCAAGGAAGTTGAACCAAGAAACAAGAGCATAAGAAGGTTATCCAGAAGAGAGCTATCTGAGTACACAGAGACAGCAGAAGAGCAGACAGAAAGGAAGAATACAGAGCTCTGTGGCCCCTCTGGAGTACTGGTGTGCTCTGTCCAAAGAGACATTGCACAGTCCTTGAAGTCCAGCACAAAGTGGTCTATCCTTTGAGGATTATTCTTTCAAAAGGACAGTATGCGTTAGGGTTTCCAGGTCCCTCTTCACCATCGGCAGGAGGTTTTGTCAGAGTAACAAGTTGCCCATAATAATCTGACAGAGACAGCTGACAGGTTGCTGTCAGATCAGAGGCATCTAGGATGATGCAAGAGGCAGCAATAGCCTTGCAGGTTCTAGGGTGAACTGCAGCTAACCGGTTTGAAGCAGTAAGGATGATGTAATACTGTGGCCAGGTCTACAGGTGGCCTTATTGGTTTCAGGTGGAGTTCTGTATATAAGCCTATGTAACTAACTCTGTGTTTGGTAAGTTTGGTGGAGAGAAGTGTACGTGACGGTTTGTCTTTTATCCTACACTGTAAATTAAACAACACTGTTTTCTATAAAGCAAGGAGTTCTGGTGGTGTGTCCTGGATAACTGCTAATCCGCCTGCTTCCAGGTCAGGTTTTTGGGGTGGAACCTGAGGAGGGCGGGGTTTGGGGAGGGGAGGGACTTCAGTGCCATAGAGTCCAATTGCCAAAGCCGCCATTTTCTCCAGGTGAACTGATCTCTATTGGCTTGAGATCAGTTGTAACAGTAGGAGATCTCCAGCTAGTACCTGGAGGTTGGCAACCCTATTATGCGTGCATATTGTCGAGGACTACGGAGAAATTGGTCCAAGGAAGTAGGATCATAGCACTGTTTTCTTCTGTGAGAACAGTAAAGTTCTATTTTGTTCTGTTGTGTTCTTTTTCATCTTACATGCCTGGCTACAGCTCTTTTAGAGACCTTGGGTCTCTACACACATACCATTAAAAGTGACATAATTGCCTTGATATTTATAGCCCTGAATAAATCAAGCTTTCCCTCCACTTCCCCTGTTGCTGTGAACAGATGCCAAAGGAGAGATACTCCTGATCCAGAGCAACCTTGAGCTGCATCTAGCTAGAATGGGATTTTATTTTTTTCAAATCCAGCTACAATCTTTACAGAGAGAATTTTGCTACCAGGAAAGGAGGTTTCAATTAGGAATGTAAGCTTTATTTGCACTGCAAAGCAATGGTAGCAAGCCTTGGTTATGTTCCCTACCTTCCACTGCATTCAGAAAATAGATAGCATGGTACATCTTGAGTTTAACAAATGCTTATAGAAAACATAATCCAGAAATTATTGTTAAGGCAGCATACACTCTGGTGCATCATTAGTCAGTGCTAATCTCTCCCACAGAAGTAAGCTCAATATAATGTTTCAGGTGGGTAGCCATGTTAGTCTGTAGTAACAGAACAAAATTCAAGTCCAGTAGCACATTAAAGACCAGCAAAAATTTCCAGGGTATAATCTTTTGTACATCAAAGCTCCCTTTGTCAGATACCTGGTTATATTGTGTGCAGAATGCATGTTGGCTGCCAAATATTAATGGAGGAGGTCAGGGAGGACCAGGATGGTAATGTCAACTAGACTCCCAAATTATGAAGGAAAATCCACATATATTAATTTGAAGGTATGTGAAAGACCTATATGCCATATAGGCATGTCTCCATGTGATCAGGAGCCCTGAAAAAGCAGGTGCTCTGTTATGGTGAGAGGAGCCTAATTATGTACAGTTTTACACTGACATTCAAGTCAGCATGCTATGGGTGAGTAGAACATGCCACTCAGGTGCTACTCTTAACTTCCCCCTTTTCCCCAGTGTGTATTCAGTCTCCATAGGTGTATTTTGTGGGAAAGGTTCCCATTGACACTTAAGAACTAGCTCTGCATAAGGCCAGCCAATCACGTCCTATATTTCCTCCCGCAGCTAAAAGAATGGGATCATTCACCTATGCCTAGTGAAGTTTCAGATTCTTGGTCTGTTCGTTGTAAATAAAAACTCCTTTTAGCTTATTATAGGCAGTAGCCACAGTTGTTCTAGATAATAGAGATGGAATAGCCAATTTTTGTCATTTCTGCACGAAGGAACAATTTAAATTCAGAGACCAGTTCCTGAAATACTACCAGGTTTTTTTTTTCCACAATGGACCATTCTCAAAAGTGAAGAAAGATGTGTTTGAAAACAGTCATTTTGCACTTTCATATTGTGTTCCTGTATTTAGAGACAAATTAAACAAAATATGATGCATTTTCCCTAGAATATTCTTCCTCATGCTAAGGTGTTGTTGTTGTTTTAAAAAAAAAATAGCTGGGGAAAGAAATTACTAGTCTTACTTAGATTCCATTCTGGTATCTTCCTGATGGCATCACAAAGTTCAGAGACAGGAATGTATTTCACAAAAATATGCAAGAGGTTGCAAAAATAAACGAATAATGTTGCCTCTCATCTTTTGGACCATACTTTAAAATATCTTAAGGAATAACTACCAAGGCTTAGTTATCTAGTGCTTACTGCATGCTTAGCTGCATTGACAGAGGACTAACTAGTTGTTTTTGCCTATATTTAAATATACATGTTTTATCATTTTTGGCTTTTTAAAATCCCCCAATGTATTGTTTTAGATTTCACATTTTTCTGCTATGCTGGCCATTGGCCGTACCAAATAAACAACAAATATTTTTATGCAAACCCAGGGCCCTTTTCAGGGTGTAGAGAGATCTGACTTGCCCATTCACAGTGCCTGTCACCAGATTTAAGTTTGCCCAGATTTGGCTGAAGGGGACGGGCTGTGGCTCAGTGGTAGAGCATCTGCTTGGCATGCAGAAGGTCCCTGATTCAATCCCCGGCATCTCCAGTTAAAGGGACTAGGCAAGTAGGTGATGTGAAAGACCTCTTCCTGAGACCCTGGACAGCCACTGCCGGTCTGAGTAGACAATACTGACTTCGATGGACCAAGGGTCTGATTCAGTATAAGGCAGCTTCATGTGTTCATGTGTGTGTACATAAGCAGAGTATCTTGGACTACGTGTGCAACACGTTTCAGCTTCCTGGATGATGTAAAAGCACCTTTACCATTTTGGGGTCCACTTTTGAGTTTCTACATACACATGCCCTATTTTCAGACTGTCTTAGTAATCGAAGTGTCTTGGACCATGTTTCTCACTCATGTGACTGGCCTAACCAACTTAATACTCCAGTGAATGAAACTTAAACATCTATTTATCATGTAGAGAAAAAAATGGAACATTTCCTTGCCACACTTAAGTAGTGTGCCCCTGAGTATATTAATTTCCTTTGATACTGTAATGTGCCTCAATGAAAAGCATTGTAGTGTGGCATTTTAGTAAGATCATGAAGTAACACAAAGGTCTGTAGTATAACCCATCTAGAGCCATGATTGCACAGGCGTAAGGTTAATAATAGAATGATCATGACAATTCTAAATTGGTTATATATGGCTTGGGACAGATGGGAGAGTGGGCACTCCATGCCAGCTGTATGGGGGTGTATATGAAGCAGCCACATTTTGGCTTAGCTTTTATTTGTACATGTTGTTTCTCCCTAGGGAAAAAAGTAGCCCTTGTTTTTCATGTATTTATAAATTGCCGACTGTGAAAAATAGTTTCTTTATGCTGTGCATATTTTCATGGTTCGGCCTCCATTGTAGTTAATTTAGGTGTATGCAAAATATCTGCAAAAAATAGAACTTTTCTATTATTGTGTCATGTTTTCCAGGATCCATAGCACACTGACAGATATAATGTCTTTAATCAAACCTCAGCTTCCTAACCAGTGCCGGATTTACATATAAGCTAAACAAGCTAAAGCTTAGGGCCCCACTCTCTTGGGCCCCCCCAAAAAATTTAAAGGAAATAATAATTGGTTCTTGTAGCTTATCCGGGCTGTGTGACCGTGGTCTTGGTATTTTCTTTCCTGACGTTTCGCTTTCCTGACACAGTGTTACTCCTCTGAAGATGCCTGCCACAGCTGCTGACGAAACGTCAGGAAAGAAAATACCAAGACCACGGTTACACAGCCCGGATAACCTACAAAAACCAATGAACTCTGACCGTGAAAGCCTTCGACGAAATAATAATTATTTCACTATTAATATACTTCTTCTTAATTGAATTTCAGTTCAACAATTACTTTGATAAAATTCATATTTTGCTATGTGCAAATGGCTTTAGATACCTATTAGGTCCATAAATTACCATATAGCATATATTCAACACAAAAAAACAGTGACAATTTGTTGTTGACAAAGGACAGCTGGACATATAAAGGGCCCCATTACCTTCAGTAGCTTAGGGCCTCATCAAACCTAAATCCGACCCTGTTCCTAACAAGCGTCTCTCACCTTTCAGCTTGGGCAGAAGGGTGAGAAGAGAGGAAACAAAGCAGAAAGATAAAGAATGAGTTATGGCAGAGGAGAACTCAAAGACATGCCCCAGCTCCTGAAGGCTTGAGTTGCCCTTGCAGTTTGTTTATTTCTGAAAGAAACACACTGAATCAATATTCCCCCCCTCGGGACTCTTCCTGTAGCACTCACTTTTCACCCAAGTTACTGCATTGTTGTTTAAATCATAATATAACCTTTAACTAACCTTTGGATTGTATACTGTGACGAGCTGCAGGCTCATGAGGAATCTCTACCCTCCAGAACTCTCTAAGTTGTCAGGGCACAAGCAGGCTGGTTTCTGCACCCCCTCCCAAGCATTCCATCTTCTGTGAGCATTTTCAGTCCTTATCAGGTTATCTTTAGAGGATTTCTTTTTTGCTTTAACTTTATGTATTTTTATGCATACCTAGGAAGTCCCCCGAGTATGTACAAACCCCTATCTTCTCTATGCATGACTTTATTTTGCTGCTCTCATTATAATGGGGTCTCATGAGAAATCACAGGGCAAGAGAATGAAATCTCCCACTCCAGGACTGTCTATGCTTTTAGAAGCTTGGGCTGGCTAATTTCCTCTCCCATCCCCCCTTTTATTTCTTTAGACGCTACACAGAAACTCTCATCATTTCATCCCTTCAGGAACACTTTTTGTCATCATTGGGTAGATTTTAAAAGATTTTTGAAAATATTCTGCATACTTGGAAAATCTCCTGAGTTTCCTGTCTGTGGCTGGTCCCATTTTACAGCTTTCATTATCCACACAGGTACCACTAGTTGGGTTTTAGACAGAGTGATTATCCAAATATTGCCCTATTAAGAAATTCTGATATACTTTACATAAACAGAATTGTTGCTTGCATCAGACATGTCTACATTAAAAGGCAATGTCTACATTAAATGTCTACATTAAAAGAAGAGGTTGGCTTGGATTTTATGCCTTGGTTCTGTGTGTGCTTCTCTCTGGGACTGTTTAGTCAGCCCTGCACTATGGAGCTTGCTTCCTCTCAAACTAGGCACTTTGGGCTCACTGAAAAACACTGGATTAGTGCGAATAGAAGTGCCCAGTGCAAGAAGAACTGAGCTCTGTAGTAGAGGGCTGTCTCTGCAGCTTCTGAAGAAAAGAGCACATGAATGGGGTTTCCAGATCCCTCTTCGCCACTGGCAGGAGGTTTTTGAGGTAGAGCCTGAGGAGGGCAGGGTTTGGGGAGGACTTCAATGCCATAGAGTCCAATTGCCAAAGCAGCCATTTTCTCCAGGTGAACTGATCTCTTATCGGCTGGAGATCAGTTGTACTAGCAGGAGGTCTCCACTTAGTACCTGGAGGTTGACAACCCTAGCACATGAACCAAAAATACAGGAAGTTTAAATCATTTTTTTAATTTCTTTGTATAATTTTAAAGTAGTAGCAGTTAGTAAATGTGTTTATACTCAAAGTTATTTCAAAAGATATATATTGTATGTTTATTTGGAGCCTGCATAGCCATGTTCTTTATGATTTATCTTAAAATTTTAGTAGTTAAGAAATTTCTTTAGTTAAAAATTATGTCTGCTTTTGAGGAAAGCAATCTTTGTTAATGCAAATTGCTGAATAAAAGTTCAGTTCACCCTACATTCTAGAAAAACTTAAATAGTATTATTTAAAAAATAAAAGCCAATTGGTCTTTCATTGGCCTGTTGTGATGTGCTTTCAGTGTGCTGCTCTGTACTGTTGCCTGGGAGAACGTGCAGCCTAACTTTTAGGGTTGCCAGGTGGATGGTTTCGGCGAGCAATTGCCTGCCAATTCACCCGGCTGCTCCGGAGTGGGGTCGCCTGCACATGCGCATGCACAATCGCCCTGCTCCCTAAAACCTTCCGCCGATGGAGAGGGGGGACCTGGCAACCTATTAACTTGGTAGTATGGACAAATGGTAAAGAATTCGCCATGCATAAACTAGGTAGGGAGGACCAACAATCTGGCTGCAATGCTGCAAAAGAAAGCCATTATTCTGAGGCAAGTAAGGAGCAAGACCAAACCAATTCTGAAAACCTCATCTGTGTCACAGAAATGTTAGTCATGTTGCAGTAGAAAGCAAGCCAGATTGCCCACTTTGGCAATCTCCTGCCATTCACCTCTATGAATCTAGGATTGACCTAGAATCTTTGTGGTTTTTACCATAGCATTTTGGATGAATCTTAGAGCACCCCACAATGTGGTGAGGTCACTTTCAGTTACACAGCCAGAAGTAATGTCATGG
The DNA here is from genome assembly GCF_029931775.1 of Euleptes europaea. Classification (NCBI taxonomy): domain Eukaryota; kingdom Metazoa; phylum Chordata; class Lepidosauria; order Squamata; family Sphaerodactylidae; genus Euleptes; species Euleptes europaea. The sequence continues at coordinate 77,604,027 of NC_079314.1, read as the reverse complement.
TATGTATGGAAACTATTTGGGTAAGCCCTGCCCTCCCCAGTCTCCTGGGGATCGTATTCTCTTGTCTGACAACTCTGTAGTGTAGGTAGATCATCTGAAATACTTGAAACCTTTCTGTGGTCTTTGCAGGCTGTCTTGATGCATGTAGTCGCCTTTTTTATTTACCGTTGCTGTTTTGTAACAACAAAAATAGATTAAGCAAATGAGCTTGTCCTCTTAATCACACTAAGGCTTGTGTTTAGTTACGGTACTCCAAAAGTTCCACAGATGTGCATTTCCTAAAGTTCATTACAACACATCAAGAACAAAAAATAATTCACATTCAGAAAAATACATACAGAAACAAGTAGTACTTTTTTAAAATTCAGGAATGGTTTCTTGCTGTGAACCCTTCTTAGCAACTCCCATTGTCTTGCTAGGTTTATCACATATGCAAAATTCTGTCAGAAACTTTCCATAATCATTTCACACTCTTCAGAGGTGACACCTTGAAATGAATTTGCGATTAATTTATCATGCTTGCAGTATAAAGGAACTTTAAAATAGGAATTAATGAGATTGTCCCATTATTCCATTTCATTATTGTCCTGTGGGCTAGTTCTACTTCACATTCCTTGATGCCTGTTTTCTGGTTTAATATACAGTAAGGATAAGTCTTTTTTTCTTAAAATGGGCTTTTTCTGTCTTCTACCACTGAAGCTGCCCTGCAAGCTTTTCTGAATTTAAAAGGAACTTTGATACTGTATGAAAAAATTGCTTATAAGAAATGTTTTTTTAAAAAAAGAAGCCTCATGTGGCACTGAGAGCTAGTTGTGTGCTTCCCTAAATCAAAGCTCAAAACCTTTGATGAAACATTTTGAACGCTTTCATTTATCAAAACAATAAATCTAGTGCTTCCTTTTTTCTTTTGGAGTGTACAGTAATGAAAACATTAAAGATACTTTGATAAAACTAAAAGATCTCTTGAAACAGGAGAATTACTGTGTGTGTGTGTGTGTGTGTGTGTGTGTGTGTGTGTTTGCAGTGTTTTATCAATACACTCAAGTATATTGGAAATGTATAGAAAAACACAAATAAATTGAAGAAAGCAATAGCAAACAAGTGACTGTTCTGAAAAATTTCATCATGGTTTGGTTCTGTTTCGGATCAAGTAATTGGGAACTTCAAAAGCCAGGACTGGTTTGTGAAACTGAATGGGGGCTGAAGGATTTCCCCTTACTGCATGGGCTTACTCTGAATCACAATGCCCCACATGAAATTTACCTTTTACAAACTGATGGAGATGTGATCTTTGTCATTCTATTTGTGACATTACATTGAGCTTTTGAAAAGGAGAAAGGAGAAGGAGCTGTAGCTGCTGTCTAATATGAATCTCTCAGCATCTGTGGCAACATTTTCAAAACAGCAATCCCCACATTTGATCCAAATCTGTACTTTGCTGTAGCAGATGCAATGTTGTGGGAAAGTGGCCGCTGTTGTGGCTGATAGGTATGTGCATTAGGATATATCTGGTCAAAATATATATCCAAAAATACCTTATTGGTATTTTTCGGACATATTCCAGTCTATGGATGGTATCTGGGATTATTTGGGATATTGGGAAATTCTTCCTGAAAAGTCCCAGAAACATTCAGGAGTAACCATAAATATTGAGATCCAGGGTTTTAAGGCTCCCAGGACTTTTTCCTTTATTTTTTGAAATCAAGTTGATTGCTTTTTATACATTTGCTCATAAGCGTGGTGACACTTGAGTTTATTCTGTTTTGATCTTCAGCCTCTATTTTAATGTGGTCTTCCTGCCCAATAAGCTGAACATTTGAGCAATGATATATAACAGTGAGCCCCTTCAATGTAATATATGGATCAAACCCTTTTTGCAGATATATTGTAAAGTAGTCGTGTTGCATTCCTACAGAATTATAGCTTGGTTTTGCTATGCAGGGTGATTATTCATTTTTCTCAGTTTTTAACCTAAGGACAAGATGGTAGTGAAGTTTGTTTATTCTGATACTAATTGCCTGTCACCTAAAAGCTGTGATTGGATCAAAACCTGTCATTTAAATATAGTAGTAGAAGTGTTGTTTTCACTTTGGATGCTTACATCAAGAAGTTAACATAGGCAACTTTCTGATCCACATTCTTGGGACAGAAAAAGAATTCCTGTTACAGCTACTGATGTGTAAGCATGTTTGCTTTTTCTGATTGTCACAGCATAGTAACTTCTTCTCTCTTTACTGATGTAATCCCATATAGATTTTTATCTGCATTTTTTCTTAGGTTGCCTTCTGACATTAGTGGCATAGGAACTATGGTGGGTACAAAATTGTACATGTGGCCCCTTTTCATTCTATCCCAGGGCTGATCAGGTAGGATATAATGCCATACAGTCCACCTTCCACAACATCCATTTTCTCCAGAAGTGGAATAAATATTTTAAATAAATAAACAATAAACAAATAAGCAATCTATGAAGCCTGGAGATCAGGTACAATTCTGGGAGATCTCCAGCCCCCACCTGGAGTTTGGCAACCTTAAGTAGGGCTGGGGACCCCATAGGCCCATATTCAGCAGTGAACAGACTGAGAGGCCCAGGCAATGAACCTTTAAATGAAATAAAGCTTTGCTGAAAAACACTTATACTTCCTAGGCTAACCTCATTCATGGGGTTGACAGGTCCCTCTTCGCTACCGGCAAGAGGTTTTTGGGGTGGAGTCTGAGGAGGGCGGCATTTGGGAAGGGGAGGGACTTCAATGCCATAGAGTCCAATTGCCAAAGTGGCCATTTTCTCCAGGTGAACTGATCTCTTATCGGCTGGAGATCAGTTGTAATAGCAGGAGATCTCCAGCTAGTACCTGGCAGTTGGCAACCCTACTCATTCATGCTTCCCACACACCCAAAGTTGGCTGGACCTAGTTGTGTAGTAGAAGTAGACCAAAGATCAAGGACCCAACACTCTTGCCCCAGAACAGCTTGTTCCACTTCACACATGATGAGCTCGAACCTCTCCACATGGTAAACCTCTCCCTTCTCCTTCCCTCCTCAGCAAGATAAGGGGAAACAAGCAAGACTGAAACAGCAGCTATTGAAGCCAATGAACTTAGCTGAGGCCCACAAAGAAGGGGGGCCTCCACATCCTGGAGGCTGAGGGGAAGGGCAAAAGAAACAAATAGAAGGCAGAGAGAGACAGAAACAGAGTACCTACAATAATGTTATATTCTAGGGCCAGAGTGTTGTGTCCTTAATCTTTGGCCTACTTCTGCCTTTCACATATTCTTTGTAAGCATTCTCTGTTTCTAAACATGGATTAGGAAGTGATCAGCACAAAAGTTGTAGGCTACATAGGAAATTTCATGCCAAAGTTGCTGACTCCACAGGATATTTCAGGGATAGCTGCAGTTTACAAATTAGCTGGATTTCTTTCCCTGCAGACTGAGGAGTAAGCATATAAACATTTAATGAAGCTATTAGTGATAGGGTTGCCAGGTGGCTTTGAATGGCGGGTAATTGCCCGCCAATCCATCAGCCAGCTTACAGCAAGGATCGTGTGCACACATGGATGTGACCAACACAATCCGGTCACTTCCAGCTCTGGAAGCACCGCAGTGCAGCAGGAGAATTTACCACTCAAATGGGGGGTTGAGTGGTAAATTGTCCCATTGCACTGCGGTACTTCCAGAAGTAAACTGGAAGTGATGGGATGGCATCTTGCAGTCGTGCGTGTGCAATCCCCACCCAAAAAATCTCCCGCTGGATGTCAAGCAGCCTGAATGCTGGGGCCCAAAGTCCATGGTGAGGCCCAAAAACAGAATTCTTAACCCACTTTGGAGCAGCTCTACACAGTAAAGATCCACCAGGAAGGGTAAAGCCACAGCCTTGAAGGCAGACCAGAGTCCTGGTGGACCTCCAGGGGGCACCTTCCATTTTGCACTTGAGACCTGATGGAAAGTAACTGCTGTGGCAGGAAGGCCTGTGCTTGAGCACAGGCTTGATCCCTGTCTTCCTCCTTTCCTATATCCTGCATAGTGAGGGAAAGACTGAGGAAAGCACTTAAACAGGTGACAGTATTGACCACCACCAAAGCAATTCCAGAGGTTGGCTTCTTGTTATGGGAAAACAGAAATGATTGGAGCATATGGGAAGCTGGATCTGACCCCTCTCCATACATGCATGTTCTCTCAACATAGACATTTTGTCAGGGAGGGGTTTTTATGTTAGAAAACTGCATTCTTTCACAAACACTTATTGGTATCAATTGAGTAACATTCCAGACAGAACAAGTACTTGGCCAGATACTAAAGCCATAGTTGTTATCTCTAATCTTATTGAGAAGATTCTAGTCAATGCAACTACAGCTGGAGTCACTGAAATTCCAACAGTACAGTCCCAAGCAGCTAATCCATTCTAAGACCATTGAGATCAATCAATTTATGAGGATGCAACACTGTTGAGGTTTGCACTGCCAATGACAGTCTCAAAACTGACTTAATAATTATGTGATTAGGAAATAAATGAGCATGCTGTGCAGAAAAAATTATTGATAATAGAGTTCCATGTTTTTCTTCCGAGTCCAGGGCTATAAACTTGCTTTAGTAGTGTGCATGTGGGGGGATAACTTTCGCAATTTATTATGGGTGCAAGAGAAACGAATTCCCTTTGTGTATATCTTTATATGTTTATCTGGCATGGAGGCTTCTCAGCTTTTTTCATAGAAATGGCCAGGATACTCTTTCCTTGCTGCTGTTTTGGTATTTAGAAATCATGGACACCGGCCAAAGCAAGCAGCCAGTTGGGAGCATAGATTTTCCTGTGACATAAGGCAGAGACAGCATGTCACTGCTTCAGATTTGCAGTTTAAGCCAGCAGAAAGGGCTGGGAGCCAGATTTCATTAGAATGGGCATGGACACCAATATTCCTTCTACCATTTAGAGTTATTTATTTGAATTCTTTCTCGCGCCCCCTCCCCCAACCAGGTATTTGGCCTTTCACTTAGTCATACTTCTGATTCTTATTCAGATGTAGTCATTATTTGTTCTTTCTGGGATGGACAAGATTTTTAAAAGGGGCAAAAATTGTTTGCCCACATGCAATACACTCATATAAAATGTGGCTGTTCCCCTGTCTATCATATAACAAGACATGATTGGAATCAGACTACATTTTCAAGGCATTATGATTATTTACAGCATAGACATTGGTGGGAATGATGGTATTGTATTAATGAAAGGTCTTTGGGAGTTTGAGTGATGGGGAATGGAAGGTGGGGTACATTTTGAAACTGTCCTTCATTTGTAGATGTGAGTTTGGAGTGGCACATTTTCCTTCATCCTAGTTTGCACAACAGGACTTTTTTGTTTCTACAGCTTGAGTCTTTATGATTTGTGTCTGAAGTTCACCATTTCATATTTAAAGTTTAGAAGGTAAGGTTCAAATGAGGCCTCTGGGGTCAGTAATGGCACGTGATGGACTATAGATGTTGGGTGCAGAGACAGTAGAGTTGCCAACCTCCAGGTACTAGCTGGAGATCTCCTGCTATTACAACTGATCTCCAGCCAATAGAGATCAGTTCACCTGGAGAAAATGGCCACTTTGGTAATTGGACTCTATAGCATTGAAGTCCCTCCCCCCAAACCTCACCCTCCTCAGACTACACCCCAAAACCCTCCAACCGGTGGCAAAGGGACCTGGCAACCCTAAGAGACAGGGTTGGAGAAAAATGAATAACTCTGTTCTTATGATAGGGAACCTTTTGGGAGCACTAATGGGAAACAGTTCCTTATTTATTCCTTGTACATCTTGACTATCATAGCATTCCCAGATATATACGTAAGGTTCCCAGAAGTTGTCCTGCTAGGCATTGGCCAAACCCAGATCTGCTTAGCTTCAGGAAAGTTGCTTATTTTTATTTATTATTTTATTTGTTGCATTTATATCCCTCCCTTTCCCGGCAAGCCGGGCTCAGAGCAGGTCACAGCATAACCATAAAACATCAATTAAAACATACATTACAACATACTTTAAAACCCCATCCTTCATATTACAATAAAACAAGATGGCGTTTAATTCTAAATCACGGCCACTAGACAGACCTGGTCGGCAGTGGACACCCAAATCAGATTGGGGGGAAGATGGGGAGGCCAGCAAATGATGATAATGGAAAGACTCATATGTCTTCCAACCATACCAACTATAACACATGCCTTTCAATCATACCACAGCTGTAGAGCTGTGCAGACTGAGATTGGTCAGAGATTCTGTGCTTGGTGGGTTGCCACAAATGGGACTGTAGTGAGTTGACTTTTGGAAACTGGTGAGTGGTTTTGAGATGCATTAAACTTTTTTTGTTTTTTTGAAGGCTTTTTCGATGCATGGGTTCTTTCTTGATTACTGATGTTTGTGAGTGAATGGCTGCAATATTTTGACAACCCATTCCTTTTTAAAACTCTTTTTGAAATAACAGAATGGACCAATAAGGAAATTCCCATATGTTATGTACATTTATATTGCATGGTTTACTCCAGGAAGGATTTTGACAATGTTTCAGAAAGCATATATAATACATCTTAGGTGTGTTAATTTTGAATATGCAGTTGTTGAGCTTGAACATGCTTTGTTGCTGTATCAGTAAAGAAATTTTATTTTAAAGTTTTAATTAGTAGACTGATTATCAGCTCAGAGTTATAATTTGTAATTGGTGTCACTTCAGTTTGTAACCATTAGAAATTGTTAAATGAATATAATTATCCAGGTGCCAGTAATTTCCGAGGAAAGAATTGCTGTGTCTGACAAAGATACAGCAGTACTTTAGTTTATATTAATCTTGCATTGAACTCTGATGTTTTTTTGCAGGGGTAACATTTTGCAAATATCTGTCTCTTCTTTTCCTGTTATCCTATTTCAGGTGTTGCTTGAAGTAGGGAGTGTAGAAGCAAAACTACTTGATTTCTCATAACAAAGAACTGGATATGCATTACATCTGCCACAAGGTTACTGTTGAAAATAGTCTTCCCATGATCCATGATTATATATCAGGGGGTGTTGAACTCAATTGTTACAAGGGCCAGATAAGACATAAATTAACTTCACTTCCTTGAGGCCAAGGTAGCTCAACTGGAGGAGCTGAGGCAGGCAGAGAGAGAGGACTAAGGACTCCGGGGATGAAATAGTCACATCCCAGTCCCAAGGTGACGGCAACCTGCCAGTCACGGATGATGGAGCCCTTGGGGAAGGAGGCCATCTCACTGAGGTAGGTGGATGTGGTTCCTTAGAAGGGACCTCTTCCTTGGTGGATGAACAGATATCCTCTCGTACCGAGGATATGCCTCAGAGGGGAGGGGGGCTTCTTGTAGTGGGGGATTCAATCCTTAGGAATGTAGATAGCTGGGTTTCTGGCAGGTACATGGACTGCATGGTGACTTGCCTGCCTGGTGCGAAGGTTGCGGACATTACCCGTCATATAGGTAGTCTGGTAGATAGTGCTGGGGAGCAGCCAGTGGTTGTGGTGCATGTTGGCACCAACGACGTGGGGAAATGTAGTCCGGAGGTCTTGGAATCCAAATTTAGGTTGCTAGGCAGGAGACTAAAAGCCAGGACCTCCAAGGTAGCTTGGAGTGGGAAAGTGACTGAGAAATCTCACACAATGACCTTTGACTTTAAAAGAGGGAACTTCTCTAAAATGAGAAAACTGGTAAAGAAGAAGTTGAAAGGAACGGTTAAGAGGGTTAAATCTCTTGAAAAGGCTTGGTGGTTACTCAAGTCCACATTACTACAGGCTCAGCTAGCTTGTATACCGCAGGTCAGGAAAGGTAGTAATAAGCCCAAGAGGTCACCACCATGGCTAATGGGTAAGGTGAAGGAAGCAATTAGAGAAAAAAAGTCTTCCTTCAGAGACTGGAAGATTTGCCCAAACGAGGTGAACAGAAGCAAACACAAACTTGCACAAAGGAAATGCAAGCAGATAATTAGAGATGCAAAAAAAGATTTTGAGGGGCTTATTGCTAAACACATCAAAACAAACAATAAGCAATTCTTTAAGTATATTAGGAGTAGGAAACCAGCTAGGAAAGCGGTTCGACCATTGGATGACAATGGGAGTAAAGGAACCCTAAGGGAGGATAAAGCGATTGCTGAAAAACTAAATGAATTCTTCTCATCTGTCTTCACTGTTGAAGATACAGGGCAGATTCCTTCTCCTCAACAGAGATTTTGGAGAGGGGGAAATGAGGAACTGAGGCAAATAGTGGTAACAAGGCAGGAAGTCCTATAACATCTAGACAAACTACAAACTAACAAGTCACAGGGACCAGACGGTATTCATCCTAGAGTTCTTCAAGAACTCAAATGGGAAATTGCTGAACTTCTAACAAAGATATGTAATATGTCCCTTCGATCAGCCTCTGTACCAGAGGACTGGAGAATGGCCAATGTAACACCCATTTGTAAAAAAGGTTCCAGGGGGAACCCAGGAAATTACAGGCCAGTTAGCTTAACGCCTGTTTCGGGTAAATTGGTGGAAAGCATTATTAAAGATAGAATTGTCAAGCATATAGAAGGGCAAGGTCTTCTGGGCAAAACCCAACATGGCTTCTGTAAGGGTAGGTCCTGTCTCACTAACCTATTAGAGTTTTTTGAAAGCATCAGTAAGCATGTGGACAGGAATGAGCCTGTAGATATTGCGTATTTGGATTTCCAAAAAGCTTTTGACAAAGTCCCCCACCAAAGACTGCTAAGCAAACTTCATAGTCATGGGATAAGAGGACAAGTCCTCTTATGGATTGAGAGCTGGCTGATAAATAGGAAGCAGAGAGTAGGAATCAATGGTCAGTTCTCCCAATGGCGGAATGTGAGCAGTGGGGTGCCTCAGGGATCTGTGTTGGGACCGGAGCTTTTCAACCTGTTCATCAATGACCTGGAGTTGGGGTTAAACAGTGAAGTAGCCAAGTTTGCAGATGACACCAAATTATTTAGGGTGGTTAAAACAAAATCGGACTGTGAAGAGCTCCGGAAGGATCTCTGCATACTGGAAGAATGGGCATTAAAATGGCAAATGAGATTCAATGTGAGTAAGTGTAAAGTGATACATATTGGGGCAAAAAATCACAACTTCACATATACACTGATGGGATCTGTGCTGGCAGTGACAGACCAAGAAAGGGATCTTGGGGTGGTTGTGGATAGCTCAATGAAGATGTCAACCCAGTGTGCGGCTGCTGTAAAAAAGGCAAATTCTATGCTGGCCATAATTAGACGAGGAATAGAAAATAAAACTGCTGATATCATACTGCCCTTATACAAAGCTATGGTGAGACCACACTTGGAATACTGTGTACAGTTCTGGTCACCACACCTAAAAAGGATATTACAGTAGGGCTGTCGATTCGGTTCAGCCCGAACCGAAAAACAGCCGAATTTCCCCTGATTCGGCGGTTTTCAGTTCGGGACGAACTGAACTCAAAAATGGCGGGAAAACAGGAAAGCCGAATTCAGTGAGTTCAGGAGTTCATGAATAAATTCGGCAAATTCGGGGCGCAGCAGCATAACCGTCAGTAAGCAGCATTCTCCCCCGGCCAATCTGGGGCCAAGCTGGGTCTTCTTCTGGCCAATCAGTCAGGATTGAGTACTGGAGGAATCAGCTGCTGTGCAGCACGGCCGGGGAGAGAAAGAGAGAGAAATCCTCGTGGGGGGGGTGCGTGTGCACATTCGCTCCTTTCCGTGGCTGCAGGGGGCACTTTTTTGGGGGTGCAGCCCCCAAACTTTCAGCATAGTTTCAGACGTGCTTCTTAAGAGACCCCCCAAGTTTTGTAAAGATGGGTTCAGTGGGGGCAGAAATATGGGCTCCCCCCTTTTCTCTTTCCATGGCTGCAGGGGGCGCATTTTTGGGGGTGCAGCCCCCAAAAATTCAGCATAGGTTCAGACAAGCCGTCTTAAGAGATCCCCCAAGTTTTGTAAACATTGGGTCAGGGGGTCCCAAAATATGGGCTTTCCCCTTTTCCCTATTGGGATGAATGGATCACCCGATCCTGTATGCATCTCCAGAGCGGCAAATGCAAGGCAAACCTCCTGTGCTTAAATAGAATCGTATTGGATTACCCAGTCCTCCCAGCCCCTCCTGATGGAACAGAAGACAGCCACAGTAAGACCCCTTTGGGGGCTTTAATCTATAATTTTTCTCCTGTGTGTGTGTGGGAAGCAGAGTCTGTGTGTGTGTGGGGAGGGAGCAGTTTCTGTGGGTGGGTGGGGAGCCAAAGGGGGCTTTCGCCCGTTCTGCCTGGGGTGTGTGTGCCCCCTCAAGTCTCTCTCTCCCTGGTTTGAGGGGGGGCTTCAGTTGTGTGTCCTCAGGTTTTCCCTCATTCATAAGATCGGTTAGGTCTATTTTGATGCTTGCTCAAAACTGGTTTTCAAATGGTGACTTAAAGAATGCATTTTCCTGGTCCCGAGTTCGATGCAAAAGGGGAAATTCCACCCCCTCCTGCTCATTATGCATAGCTAGCTGCCTCTGTCTCTTTCCATGGTTTGCAAACTCCCAGGTTTCAGGTGTTGCTTTGGATGGTTGCAAACGTGTTGCTTTGCATGGTGTGTTGCTTTGCAGTTGTGTTGCTTTGCAAACTTCTTCGCACCTGCCCCGCCCTTGCTCCCTGCAGCTCAGCTGTTTGTCGGGGCTGGGAGATTTGTGCGTGGGCGGCAAGCTCTGCTCAGAGATGCACATTAAGGGGGGACCCCTTTCGAGGCCCATATCTCAGCCCCCCTGACCCAATTTTTACAAAACCTGGGGGGCCTTGCAAGAAGGGTCCTTTGAAGCTCTGCTGAAAGTTTGGGACCTCTACCCCAAAAATGCCCCCCCCCCAGAGCCGCGGAAAGGCACGGTTGTGTTTTTAATGGCTTTATTCGGCCGAATTTTTCCCCGAACTTTGAATTCGCGCCAAATTGCACGGACCCAAAGCGGGGGAATTCTGCATATCCCAAATCCAGACGGGCCAAATTCGGCCGAATCCGAACTATACCAAATTTTTTTTATTTCAACAGCCCTATATTACAGAGCTTGAGAAGGTGCAGAAAAGAGCAACCAAAATGATTAGGGGACTAGAGCAACCTATGGGGAGCGGTTAGGATGCTTAGGGCTGTTTAGCTTGTAAAGAAGGCAGCTAAGGGGAGACATGATGGAGGTCTTTAAAATTATGCATGGTTTGGAGAGAGTGGACAGGGTTTTTTTCTCCCTCTCCCATAATACTAGAACACGGGGTCTTCTGCTAAAGCTGGAGGGTGAGAGATTCAAAACAGATAAAAGGAAGTTTTTTTCACACAACGCATAGTTAAATTGTGGAACTCCCTGCCCCAGGATGTGGTGAAGGCTGCCAGCTTGGAGGGCTTTAAGAGGGGAGTGGAGGAGAGGGGTATTCATGGAGGAGAGGGGTATTCATGGTTATTAGTTAGAATGGATACTAGTCATGATGCATACCTATTCTCTCTAGTATCAGAGGAGCATGCCTATTATTTTGGGTGCGGTGGAACACAGGCAGGATGGTGCTGCTGCAGTCGTCTTGTATGTGGCTTCCTAGAGGCACCAGGTTGGCCACTGTATGAACAGACTGCTGGACTTGATGGGCCTTGGTCTGATCCAGCAGGGCCTTTCTTATGTTCTTATGTAAATGCCACTTAGTCAGGCTGGGCCATGCCTTGCCAGCCCAGATCAAGTGGGGGCTGCCTTGGCTGGCTCGCGGGCCAGATAAGAGCTCTCAAGGGGCCGGATCCAGCCACGGGCCTTATGTTTGACACCCCTACTCTATATGATATACAGTATTGATTACCATGTGGACTGCTGTCATCATGTTATGAGTATGTCTCACTTTCCTCCCTACCCCTAATGCCCCAACATGTTAAGTGCTTTACTGAAGCAAAGAACAATCTCACTTTTATCGAAAGCATTACATATTACAGTTGTTTCCTTCTTATTCTTTTCAAGTGATCTTTCCTTAGAGGCTCATAACTATGACTGTAAACTCTGAAGTACATTTATTTTCCTTATGTGGAAACAGAAAAACTATTGCCTAATTAATATGAACAATAATTTTTAAAAATGGTAATTGCTTTTAGAATAAGAATGTTAAAATAATTAAATATGAAATAAAAGTTGCACTACCAATAATTAGGCGTTTGAAATCAAGCCACCTCATGCATTAGTCTTTTTATATTTTGATTTTTATGTGGGTATAAACACTGATAGTTTGTTGGGAGATCTCCAAGAAAATTGTCTTTCTTTGTAGGGCAGATTACTATGTTTCCGAGTATCACATTCTTACTTCTGACTAAGAACTGAAGTGGAGCCTTGTGATTTTGAAAGAGTGGATCAGACTTATTCTGAAGTTTCTGTTTTTTATTTTATTGTAAGAAATTACAAAGGACCATAAATCAAGTTTTAAAAGGGGGAAGAAGAGCATAGGTTAGACATCCAGGGTCAATTTAATTTAATTTAATTAAGGAGATTAGTTGCCACATTATATTTGCTCAAAGCAGTTTGCAAGTTGAAATAAAACCATAGCAATCAATAACAGTTGCAAAAATAATATTTCATACCTGAAAAATCAAAATAAATTACCCAAAGTTGAATATCAAACATTGACGAATGACAACTATTGGTTTGTGTGTGTGTTTTGCAACCTTTATGAAAGCCAGGGCTGGAGGAACTATCCTCATATCAAACAAGGTGGTTTATTTCATAGTCTTAGAGCAAGAATGACAAAAGCCCTACCTCTAGGAGTCCAGTGCTTGAAAGGGAGTGAACAACTGGACCTACATCCCACTTCTTTTCACTGGATGAAACCATCATAAGATGGAGCAAGATCACGCCAGTATTGTGACAGTTTACTCAGAAAATGTTTCATGCTAAGGGCTAGAAATAGACTTTTCTGAGTTAAGACTAGGAGTACTGATAGAGGAAAATAAAGCTGTCTATGGGTGAGGCTACATGGGAATAGCCTAGAAGACCTTGTTCCATTTAGGATTTCCCTTTTCAGAACTGATTGTGGAAATGGGAGAGGTGGGCACTGCAGAGTTAGGCAGTTGGAAAGATAGCTTCTTCTTCCTCCAATAACTGAAGCAGCAAAAAGTGCCTTCATCTGCAATGCCTGCCCGCTTCTGCAGCCCCACAAACAGCTCTGACCTGGGCAATCCTAGAAGACGTAAATAGCTCTTTTGGGTTTACACTGCTCTTGCTAAAAGGAAATGCATACAATTACACAAAAATATTTTTAAAAGCTAAATCAACACTTTAGATTGTTTTCAGAATAAATTATGAGATAGTGCTGCTGTGCTGGCACTGTTATAAAATGTTCCCTTCAGCTAAGGCTGCCAGCTCTGGGTTGGGAAATTCCTGGAGATTTTTGGGGGGTGAAACCTGAGGAAGGCAGGATTTGGGGAGGAGAGGGGGGTCAGCAGGGCATAATGCCAAAGAGTCCCCTCTCCAAAGTAGCTATTTTCTCCAGAGGAACTGGTCCCTGTTGTGTGGAGATCAGTTATAATTGCAGTAGATCTCCAGGCCCCACCTGGAGGTTGGCAACCTTATCACCAGGCCCCACTCTGTAAGTCCTCAGGTTTAGGATGCAAACCATGGTATAGTAGAAATGGTCAGAAAATGCTAACAGTCATTCTACTAAAACACTGAAGCTAAACACTGAAGCTAAACAAAATTTAAGCAGCTTGCACGTGTGCTTACTTGGGAATAATCTCCAATGAACTCAAATGAACTTTGTAAGTTAACATATAAGGATATAAGGATATAAGGATTACATTGCTAGTCCCAAACCATAATCAGCCCAGGCCTCCATATTCACATTTGATTCCCATTCCAATCTATAGTCTTATATATCAAGGCCCAAACGGCCTCTTTACATATTCCTCAGATAGATGCATCTCAGTTAGCTGCAGGTACAGTGGACAGATGGGTGACCATCTTTCTCATTTTCCAGTTATATTCAGAAGGCAGCTTATAATGTGATTTGAAAGGTGGGCAGTTTAAAATCCGTCATTCCCTTCTTATCATAATGTGGTATTCTCAAAATCCAATAAATGTATTTTAAGATGTACCAGTTTACTTGCATTTTTCTCGCTGTGTGCATCTGGATATGTTATAACATTCTGCTGGAGCACACCTGTGTAATCATTTTCAGGAAATTCCTTTTTGATGCCCAAGGAAGCATGATCATCATTTACTTACAGTTCAATTGTCTAAGCCATAGAAAATAGGTCTATACTTACTGGGGAGGTAGAAAAGGAAATTACCCTAATTTCCAAAGGTAGTAATTTTGCAAATGAACAGGGGTAGGGCATTGTTCCCCTTCTACATACAAAAACATTAAACTAATAACTTCAATTCTGATAGCATTTCAAAATAAATTTTCAGAGATTTTGAAATTTACTTAAGCCACCTGTGAATGTGTATACAGTGTCCCCAAAGCAAGAACAAGGAGAGAGGGAGTTGCTGCAAAGGTGATAAAAGGGATGAGGCTAACCACCGGTAGGGAATGGGGGGTTAGTGTTGCCAGATCCAGGTTGGGAAACTCCTGCATATTTGGGGGTGGAGCCTGGGGAGGACCTGGACCTCAGTGGGGTACAATGCCATAGAGTCCACACTCCAAAGCATCCATTTCCTCCAGGGGAACTTATCTCTGTGGTCTGGAGATGAGCTGTAATTCCAGGGGATCTCCAGGTCCCACCTGGAGGCTGGCATCCCTAGATCAAGCAGACTGGGGAGGGAGGAATCAGGATTGGAGTGGAAGTGTAAAGGAAAAGAGCAACAAGGAAATTCTGAAGGAACAGGTTGCAAAACTGAATGATGCTTGGGGGGGGGGAAGGGAGAGAAGCAGCACAATGCCCAGGAGCTGGTTGGAAATGAAAGAGAAGGGGGGGTGCATTGCTGGTAGAAAGAGAAGAGTATATGGAAGAGGGCTCCAAGAGAAGGGAACAGAGACAAAGATGGAGAGAGTGGGCAGGAGTGATGACATGGAGAAGCAGGGGGGGTGGCTGAGAGAAAGAATGACTGGGGCAAGAGAGAGAAGGTGAAGGAATTCATACATTGCCTGATCCTGAAGTGTGAGCATTGTCATGGGTCACCATGGTGGTGGAACTTTCCTGGGACAACAGGGCATGAAGTTATTCTGGTGACTAAGGACTTGATTGATTTACCGAGTAGATTTCTATTATGTAAATGCTTATTGAGCAGTTTGGAAAGTCAGGTTATTGTCCCACAAGCACTGGTCATTCATTTTGGTCTGGGTGTGGAGAGATAACATGGAATCACCAAACAAGCCTCAGATGTGATAGGGTATAATAGTATCCCATGGGAACCTGGCTGTCTCATCACAAGATGGCATAGTATTACAGTTAATTCCTTTAATGATTCTCTGGTTTGATCCAAGATGTACCTGGACCTTAGGCTTCATAGATCCCAGGAAGGTAGTGATCTGGCATTATCACCTGCTGTTCCCTTGAGCTTCACCAGATACCACATATTTCTCAGTGTTGAGATTGGGCTCAAAGATAAGGGAGATCTATGGCATTGGGTGTTTCACAGCTGTGAAGGATTAGGGCTTAAAATTATGTGTAAATAGAGTAGTATGATATGGAGTTTAAAAGTGGGTGACCCACAAGGATGACCACATCTTCCTCTCCTCCACTATTTCCTCTTTCCCTTCCCCTTTCCCTGCTATTTTCTTTCTCTCCCGCCCAGCAGCCAGCCTACCTCTGTCTGTCTCCCTGTCTTCAGCTTTTCTTCTCTCAGTAACCTCTACCTGGGAAAACAGTGTCCCAACAGAATGATACCAACTGCTGGGCCAGGCCCAGTTGCATGGTGGATAACTCATAAAGACCTAAATGTTTATACTGATGTCAGGCAATTGAAAGTATTGTACATGTGTGCATTGATTAATCATGCAGAAAGGATATAAGGCTGAACTTGACGCAGTCAACCTTACTATAGCTTGAGTAGCTCTGGTGGTGCTTCCTTAGCTTCAAAATGCTGCTATAAGGTTAATTAGCTGGCTAAAGACAATAGGAGAAAGCCAAACATTATATCAGTGATTTATTTCTGAAGTGAGTCAGAAGCAGAAATAGTCTGCTTGATTCAGTACTACTAACAACAAAAGATCAGCGTCTACATGGAACAAGCTGACTGTTATAGATAAGATAGCAGTCACAAAGGCATCTTTTATGGACCTGAAAAGAGTAGGCAATACAAATCACTTCATTCACTGCATGGAGGATAATTCTGAGCATTGTGCAAGGAACCTATAAACAAGACTTCAAGCAATCTAGCTTTAATATTACGGTTAAGTGGAAATAATAGATAATATTCCATTTTCAGAGGCAACTTAGCTGTATGTATATGCTTATAAAATAAAAGATATGTTAACTGAGCCCTAATATTGAATAAACTCCTTAGAACTCAAGAAATATAACAAACAAATGAAATACTATCAAATAAATGGAAAAAAAAACTGTTAGAAAATGTAGGACCACAACGAAGAGGGATTAGTGGTTGGTACAAAGTTCCAGGGGTCCAGGTTGGCCTAAAGGCTCCAGTAACTGCAAAAATACTGCTGGGGGTAATTAGCACACACCTGTTCTAACAGGCAACTTGTATGGGTTTTTTTCTCACCCTGAATGTAACAGAGGGAGAGAAATCTGATGTATTAGCCACAGAATCATCTTTTTTTTTTTGGTGGTCTATGATGGTTGTCTGTGGAGGGGCTTCAAAGATCAAAAATTAGCAATAAAGTGATTGATTGATTGATGTGTGTATTGACTGACTTGAAATTCATTAGTGATTCATTTGTTCTCCAAAAGATCAGCTAAGATTACCAGTGGGTCACAGGAAACCTGTGAGTGATGTTATTAGTCCTCTTCTACCTTCTAGCAATTTTTGCTGTGATAGCTACAAGGAAAATAGAAAAGAAAATGCTATCAGTTTTCTAACAGAGCGGTTCCTCTGGAACAGGCTTTCTTGGGACGTGGTGAGCTCTCCTTCCCTGGAGGTGTTTAAACAGAGGCTAGATGCCATCTGTCAGCAATGCTGATTCTATGACCTTAGGCAGATCATGAGAGGGAGGGCATCTTGGCCATCTTCTTGGCATGGAGTGGGGTTCACTGGGGGTGTGGGGGGGAGGTAGTTGTGAATTTCCTGCATTGTGCAGGGGGTTGGACTAGATGACCCTGGTGGTCCCTTCCAACTCTATGATTCTATGGAAACTTGGCCAGTAGCTTTGTTACCTGAGGAAATTTATCCTTAAGAAGGATGTTGATTCTGTGGGATTCAGGATAGCCAGAACTCTACCAAAAAAGTGAGTTTTGTGAAATGTTGCCTATTTTTTGTCACAAATTTGATCACAAATCTTTGAAGTGATATAGAGTTTGGAAATCTCTTGTGTCGCTTAAAGGATCTCAAGTTTGCCTGGTTCACACTCACAATTATTAGTGTACAGCCTAAATTGTTGGCTGCAGAAATGGCTTAGTGGACACTGGACAAATATTAGATTCAGTAATGAAAAGGGCACATTTTATCATAAGATTTGTACTATACAACTTGGATATTGTCATATATTCTCCCCTCCTCCATTCTATCCCGTGAGGAAGTATAGTCTGAGAGAGTGACTGGCCTGAATACACCCAGCTCATTCAAGGCAAAGAGGCACACTGAAAAGAAACATGGTATTGTTATACCTACCTATGTTATATAGGAAAGAACTATATACATAGTTCTAAATGGCTTACCCTGGAGGAGATGCAACTAATATACATGACTTGAGGACTGTATGAGTTATAGGTCTAATTATATTCTGCAAGGCCATGAAACTGGAAGGAACAACAGAATTTTTCCTGTCTTGTCTCCCCCAACCCCAACCCCACCCAACTGCCATTTAAACTTACCTCAGTATGGAATCATTGTATTGTTGCTATGGCTTATTTGCTGATGCAAGAAAGACTGACTGACTGACTTCAAAGATCAGTTCAAGGGTTTGGGACCACAGCTTTTAAAAGAGAAAATGCCACTGGTGATATTTTTCCTTCTTTTTTTGGTTATCTCTATAAATGTTTCTTGTGTCAAACCCTTATAATGCCTTTGGAACTTGAAGGAGTTTAAAGAGCAGTTTGAAGGTTTTATACAGGCTCTTTCTGGGAGTGAAGCTTTTAGAGTGAGGAAGAGAATGAGATTTTCCCATATCCTTATGAAGTGTGGGCTGTACTCCTAAACCTTTACAATGTTTTGATCAATTGATGTCTGTTTGCAAATTTTCTGCAATTCAACAGTAACAGAAAGAACATTTATGAGCGTGTGGCAAAATTTGCTTGTTTGGAGTTATGAAATTTTAATATATCCATCCAATAAAAAAGGAAATAGAGCTTGCATGAAGATGCAGAAGTGTACTAAGCAAAGAAACCATGAATCAATGCACTTTTAAATTGTTATACCCTTACAAATAGGAAAAATATATTTACATTTTAAAATACATGATCAAGGCATGGCTCACTTGATAACCTTTTATTGTGTATTGGGGTTTGTTGAAGTATATGTATGGCTTATGACCGTGGAGGGTGGGATATTAGAGCGAAAATAAATAAATGAATTCATAATGTTCATAAATATGGAGTAAACAAGTTACAAATTCTTTTGAATATTTGGGCTTGATGCACAATCCAGTTGCAAGTTCTCTTGTGGAATCTATTGAAATGGATGAGAGCTATGCAGTACTGTGATATAATTCTTACCTAGCTTCCATTTGTTTTAATTGGCAATGTGCAGAAACACTTATTCCGAGAACAATGCCCTTGAACAATTTTTTTAATTAGCTTGTTACTAAATCATGTAACTTGTGTAAATCATGCAACTTGAACTGTAATCATATTGCATACATATTATTTTTCTAATATATTTTACCAAGAATATAGTGTTTATATTGTAAACAACTTTCTATCATTGTGCATATTTGGTACTGATTTTGAATATTCACTGAAAGATTTTAGCAGCAGTTTACAATATGGTCTAGTTGTATTTCACTTGAGTGGAAATTGAAGACTTGGCTATTTCTGTCACAACATAATTTTGGATACATTGTATTGTTTTGCAAACAAATAATTTCAATTCAGTGGACTCTCTGTTACACACTTTTTTCAGATGACGGTTGCTGCTGGTACGAGCATTGAGAATAACATTCAAAGGACCATATCCTGCCCTAATGTATGTTGTATATATCTTGGATTTTTGTCTAATTTAAATGCAAAATCTCATTATGTTAATTTACTCTTTTACCATCTACAAACCCATGCCCATTTTAGAAATACTATGTATTATACTACAAGTTACTGGTCATAGTTGGTTCTGAACCAAAAATTTTCTTAATCATTTGATGGGTCTCCTAGTAATGTCGATGGTGGTATCATTGCATGTTGGTCTGGGTTGCTTACCTCCTGGCTTAAGGCTCCTGTCCTTTGGAATCAAAGAATGCCGGACCTACATGCTTATTTAACTTCAAGATTGGGCCTGAATAAACAAAGTACTGAAATTGGAAGGCAACTTGATTTTTAACATGTAAACATGAATGGCTTCTCTCTATTTCATATAAAGATCTAGTAGAAAGGGAGAGGCTAATTTTTGCTATTAACCCATATTCATATGCTTGTAGTATAACAGCAGTTGTTACATTCCACATTATTTCTGCAAAAAGAATTAATGGTTTAACCCTAAACAGAATTACACCCCTCTAAATTCATTGAAGTCAATAGGCTTAGAAGGGTGTAACTCTGTTTAGGATTGCACTGTTGCTTGCATTAAGTCTGTTTCTTTCATATTGTAAAGTTTAACAATTCTCAGATGTATTCTCAGTCCATGTGTGCATGCTCTTGCATGTTTCCAAATGTGATTAATACATATAAGATGGATAACACAACAACAAAGAATACTGTATGTTTGAATGACATATACATGTTCAGGACAATAATGAAAATAAATATTTAGAGTCAGCAATAAATGTCATGCGTGACGGGCAAGCTAGGTTCCACCTCTCCCTGGGAGTGACCAATGAATGCTGACAGAATGTTGATGAGTTGACAGTTGGAAAACAGCAGTTGGGAATTGGCAGCTGGTGATTTGAGAGGGAAAAGAAGGATGTCTGACTGAGTGAAACTGTGGAGAAGAACTGCTTATAGTGGGATGAAAATACTCCATTTGTATTCATTGGCTATGAATAAATGGTGGCAGCATGTGAATGGAACAGTGAGCCCCCAACCTCAATAACTCTGCGTAAGTGAGGGCCTGTGCTACCCTGTCTGCTGATGTCTCTGAGAATGAGACAGGAGTCCTGAGAGGGGAAATGGTCACGGCTGTTGATATATTTTAAAAGAGATGAGAAAGGTGGTGAATGTGACATCCTGATTTACTTGTAACCCAGAACCTGAGAGGGAGAGAGGTTTCAGAGGGTGGTGGCACTCTGTATGAGTGGAGAAGAGGTGTCACACTGTGTTAACAGAGAACCCTACTGACTAGATTAAATACTTTTGTGATTTGAAATTTGTAGCCTAATTTATTGTTGTAGTGTGAAGTAGGATTGGTGACATCAGTTTCTATTTAAAGGCTTCATGATTATTCCTAAATTCATGCTAAAATACATTAAAATTACTAAATGTCTGTGTGTATCTGAAGTACCTTCAATGTGCTGCTAATTTAGGGTTATCTTATGAATTAATGACCTCCAAAACATCCTATTGTTAACAGCCTAGCTCAGGATTTGCAAACTGAGGGCTGTGGCTTCTTTTATACAGTCAACCCATCTCATGTTGGGTCTTCCTCTTTTCCTGCAGCCTTCAACTTTTCCCAGCATTATTGTCTTTTCCAGTGAGTCTTATCTTCTCATAATGTGACCAAAGTATGATAGCCTCAGTTTAGTCATTTTAGCTTCTAGGCGTGAGTTGATCCAGGACCCACTTATTTGTCTCCTTGGTAATCCAAGGTTACCTGTAAAACTCTCCTTGAACATCACATTTCAAAGGAATCATTCTTCCTATCAGTTTTCTTCATTGTCCAACTTTCACACCATATGTAGTAATAAGGAATACTATAATATGAATTATCTTAATCTTGGTCAGAAGAAGAAGAGTTAGTTTTTAGTGATACATCCTTGCATTTAAGAATCTTGTCTAGCTTCTTCATGGCTGCCCTTCCCAGTCTCAATCGCCTTCTGATTTCTTGGTTGCAGTCTCCTTTTTGATTGATGATGGAGCCAAAGAATAGAAAATCTAACGCTTTCAGTTTCTTCATTGTCACAGTTAAAGTTGTGTAATTCTTCAGTAGCCATTACTTTTATCTTTTTGATGTACATCTGTAATTCTGCTTTGGAATTTTCTGCTTTAACCCTCATCAGTAGTTGTTTCAAGTCAGGGCTTTAAACTGACACCACAAGGGGAAGGAGATGACCTACACAGGGATTTCAATGAAGGAGAGCAAACAGTGGCCTACCTGGGAAGGCCTGGTCAAATGGAGCCAAAGGAGCAAGACTTCAGGTGCTTATGAATCAATGCCCAAACCATGGACAATAAGAAGGAATATCTTGAGCATCTAATGCAGAAAGAGGGTTATGATTTAGCAGGCATTACAGAGACTTGTCGAGATGATTTCCTGGACTTGAATGTAGTAGTGGATGGATATGAGTTGTTCAACAAAAAAAGAAAGGGTTGAAGAGGAGGCAGAGTGGTGCTATATGTGAGGAGAGGGTTTGCTTGTCAGGAAATACTGGAGAAGGAGGGTGACAGCTCAGTGGAAAGTATCTGGGTGAGGAGAAGGGAAGGAAGGACAAAGGGTGATTAGAGTTTGCTGCGTAACTAGTCTTAGAAACCAGCAGCCAGAATGGACATAAAGTTAATTTAGTATATCAAACTGAATTAAAGCAAGTTTCTCTATATGACAAGAGCTCCTAAAGGTACCATGGTACGGCCATCATTATGTCCAAGAGGGGCTCAGTAAAGAGGCAAGATGAGGCATTGGCCTCAGGTTGTCCAATTCGGGGGGTGGTGGTGGACCCACCACTACTAATGTCTCACTCTCACCTGCTGTTCACCCTTTCTGCTTCCACTTGCACTTTGCCCTCTTCCTGGCTGAGGAGCTGGAGTAGTTACTGCTCCTTGCCCCCATATACAACCAGCATCTTAAAACAGTGCATCAACCTGCACATGTCCAAATAGGATTTCCTAAACTCTCATGGGAGTACAGGAAGTCCTAATTGGCTGTATGGATGGTCACATTGTGTTTCAAGATGCTTGGGGAATGTAGAGGGAAGAAGCAAAATACAGAGGGAAGGAGGGGTGGTGACAAAGCAAAAAAAGCAGCTAAGGGAGGCAGCACCTCCTGTTGAGCGACTACTGATTATGTCTTAACCTGGGACAAACAGATAGCACATTTCTACCTTTCCTAGGATTATTACATTTCTGAAATACACTGCCAGTAATTTAATTTGCAGTGTTGTGGGATAGGATAGGGGAAAGTATTAGGCTGATGCTATCTCCATATACTATGAGCTTCCAAGAATAAATTCCTTATTTTACACAGGTTGCCAAGTCTCTTGCTTGTCAGGAGAAAGGTCCTGTTTTAATTATCAGAACCTAACTATTGTTTGCACAGCTGCAGCTACAGCAACAGCAGGGTTGGACTGCCAGTTAAACCAGGCTTTCCTAGCTAATTTACTATAAAACAGAAAGCTATTTTGCAGTCCTTTTCACAGATGAGAGAGTTCAACATAAAGAAAAGTTTACCCAGCATTATTCTTGGGCACAGATATAAAAACACTTCATCCAAATTATCTATTGTTCTGTGTAAATTGGGGACAGGAGTAACAACTGCTGCATGATACAGATTTAGCTCAACATTACCCTAGAAATAATTACCCTGGGGAAATACAGATGTTACAGAGATATGACCTAGTCCACAATTATAATTACACAATTAAAGTTTTTTGTGGATTCATCTGGTACATATGTTCAAAATAAGTTGAAGGACCAAAGCTTACCTTATCAGGGCTGTATCAGGGTTGTCTGCAGAACAATGACAAAACAAACCAAAGACTTCAATAAAATTTGTAATTTTAGTGGTCTCACACTTAGTAGCACTTTACCACTTAGCAATACTGCAGGGAGGAAAGGATATTCTCTCTCTATCCATTTGAACACGTCGCCTGATCTGATTATGTTTTTCCTGCAATTAAAGTACCTAAGATGATCTGACCTAGGGAGCAATCCTAAACAGCTGTACTTGGAAGTACATTTTATTCAACTGGGCTTACTTCCAGGAAAATGTTTTTATGATTTTAGCACTAATACAATAAAGCGCGGGGGTGGGGGGGAGGACTCAGTTCTAATGAATAGATTTCATGTTGTCAAAACACTTCCCCTCACCATTAACTGGGATGAATGAACATGACTGGGAGGTGGAGGACAGGATTGTGAAGGCAGGCCTTGCCCTGGACCAACATATATTCAGTTGAATGCTTGAGTGGAACCTACATGCATTGAACTGTATGGTCTCTCTTCTGGAAATGGGAGTTCCCAGTCACTCAGAAAGACAGCTTTACAGTTGTGTGCATCTTCTAGACGTTCAGTTGCATTTATGTAGATCCACCCCTGCATGCTCTCATCAAGGCTGTATCGCTTGATAAAAACTGCACACCTAACTCCGTTTCGGCAATATTCAGGTTTCGTTTTGGCTGAATACCAAAACCTGGGAATCTACCCAAAACCAAATAGACAATTCCCAAAAAGCAGAATAGATATTTGGCTTTTTAGGGTTTTGGCTATTCGCCTTTGCTCAGATGCACGGCTCTGTGCTTTCTCCCATTTTTCTATCTTTTACTGGGTTGTTAGGGCCCGTTTGGAAGCTAATTTGTATGGACATCATACAAAGTGACCCAGATACTATCAGAGGTCCCAGACTCATAGGCACCAGCCTGCCAATCAGCTCTTTATACCAGTCCTTTGCAACACTGACCTTCTGAACCTGAAAACTGATGGACAGCTCGGCTTGCAAATGCCTGGAGGATGGGGGCGACCCTTTTGTGGGCCCATAAAATTGAATCCCCTGTCCCAAACTTTACCAAACTTTGTTTTCCGTCTAAGGAGAATCTCTTGCAGGTATGCTGCAAATTTGGTGAATCTACCTCCAAAAATGCCCCCACAGAAGCTTTGAAAACTCCCAATAGACTATAATGGACCTGAATTTTTTCAGGAAACCCAGAAATAAAGCTTGAAATATCCATTTACCAGTATGGGTATTTGGCTTATTTCAGGTTTACTGGAAAAATTCACGCCCAATGAACCCAAACCCTAAATTTACCGGGGGGGGGGTGTGCAGACCCCTACCAAGCACACATTATATAACCAGTTACATTATTTTCAGAAGATCAAGTAAAGAGTTTGGGTGTTCTTGGACTCAGCCTTGTTGATGGATAAATTCACTGCTGCTGTTGCTAGGAGGGCCTTCTTTCAACTACATCTAGCTCGTAGGCTGACCCCTTATTTAGACTATGCTGACCTAGTCACACTTATCCACTCTGCTGTAACCTCCAGATTAAACTACTGTAACATGCTGTATGTGGGGCTACCTTTGAAGATGCCTCAGAACTTCAATTGGTATAAAATGTGGCAGTGAGACTCCTGTCAAGGGTCAGCCGCCTGGAACATACAACTTCAGTGATGCATCAATTGCACTGCTTACTTTTTTTGCTTTCAGGCCCAATTTAAAGTTCTAGTTGTCATTACTGAAGCCCTTCACAGCCTGGGGTCCCCATACTTAACAGAGTGCGTCTCCCAGCATAATCCCACATGACAACTTACTCTTTAGACAGCCTTTTCCTGGTGTTTCCTTCCTTAGGATTATCCGTATGACAATAGTTAAGTTGCAGGGGGGTTTTCTATGGTTGGTTCAATCCTCTGAAATGGCCCGCCAAAGTGGGTGCAGAGAGTCTGCATTTAAGAAAGCAATTGGAGGAGTATAAACTGTTTTGGCAGATTTGGCTTCATTTTTAATCTCTGTTTTAAATCTCTGTTTTATTTGTATGTGTTAATGGATAATTATGTTGTTTTTGTGTCCTTGCAATTTGTTGTTGTGTCATTAGACACCTTGAGTCTAAGGAAGTAAGGCTGGATATAAATATTCTAAATAAATAATATAGTGAATGCCAAATGGCATTGTGCTTCCCTGTTTACATTCAAACACTTCAGTCAGTTAATTGAGGACAATATTAGCATTTGAATGTTACAAATGTGTTCCATTCTGTTTGCTTCCACGCATGGATCTATTTTTCCTGAACCGGGACGTGTGCCTCTGTCAGTGCAATCCTCAGAAGAGTGATTTTAATGGCCTTAAAACGTAACACTGCTTAAGACTGCACTGTGAATCGTATATGTGCAAGAATACCTAATTAAGCATGGCTTCAACCAAAAATCAGAGTGCAGATGTAGGAAACCTTATTGACCCAGTTGCTGAAGTAAATGTAGCATCTACCTGTGAAGATGTTGGTGTGCCGGCAAACCAAATGGGGGAAGAGGAAATACAAGGGTTGTATTTGGGAGACACACTTGGAGCAAGGCAAGCCCCAGTGGCATTCCCAGGATCTCAGAAATTCACCTTGGACTCAGCTGATGTCTTTACAGGTCTGGGTGGCAATGATGGGCATAAGCCATATCTGTTGCCTTCTCCCACACTACTACCTCAGCTAGTGCCTTGGGTGAGTTTTTGCTTCTGTTTAAAAATAGGATTCTACCTCCCATCTGCATCAGGATTAAACATTGGGAAAGACCGAGGAAGGATTCATCCCCATGCATCAGTGGGCCCATTCTTTTGTCTCTCTGCAACTTGGCAGGAAGAATACCTTACAATTCCTAAAAATTTCATCCCAATTGAATGGAGAATAAAGTTAGAACTGACAATGTAATGTATTGTGCCTTTAATGTCCTCTAAAATATGATGGGTTTCTCCTATGGCTGAAATTTGGAAAGAAGACATCCTTGAAGGGACCAGTCTCACAATTCAATCCTAGTGTGGTTTAAGGGAATTAAAGCGGGAATACGTTTCCTGTCAGAACAAATGGAAACACCTACCAAATTGTTTGATGATCCTGGATTGGTGACATAGAATATTAAAGGATGTGAATAAAAACCTTAACTAGATGAATTCAAATACAAGTAGGTCCGCATTCAGATAATAACCAATTGATCATGGATCATGTGATACAGCCTTATCCTATTTACTCAGAAGTCCCCACTGAGCTCAGCAGGGCTTGTGTGCTTAAAGTACAGCATCATAAAGGTTAGTTATAGGACTAACATCAGTAATAACATAAGCCAGCAATCATGTTACTTTATACGATATCACAACTAGCTAAAATTGCGTAATTGGAAGATGTAGATAATACACTAGCATTTAAGCACAAGATGAAGCATCATAACAGTTCAGATATATCATATTGCTTCAGCATTATTCACGGACCAAATATTAAGAACTTGCCTAGCAACATGACCCAAGATACACTCTTTTCTTTGGAACTCAGGATGACAACCATAGGGTTCCCAGTCATCTCCCATCCAGACCTCTACCAGACCCAGATCTGCTTAGCTTCATGTGTCTTTAAGTCACAATATCCTCACAAAGCCAGAGTTACGCAGCTTTACTAGCTGGCTTCAGTGCCAAATGTTCCTGTTAGTAATAAATGTCAAAGTATTTCAGTGACTGGTCGAAAAAAAAAATTATAACAGCAAAATTATAAAACCATGATGAACTTTTTGTTGAAAGGTTTTTATTTGGCTGTCTCCAATTAATAGTGCTTTTTGGTAATCTTCTAAATGTGGCTGTTTATATTCTTGGCAGACCCAATTTTTTGACCTTTGTTTTTTACAAAATGGCAGAATAGATGGCTGCATTTTGAAATGATTTATGGGGATTAATTAAAGCTATAAATCAGCCCATTCTGTCAAACTCAGCATTACAAACACATTCTCAAAAAGTAGTGAAGGACTATGTGTATCTCAATGCCTTGGATACAGAAAGCCTGGGGACATGTACTTCCAGGTATACCTGAAGTCTGTACATGGAATCAGCTATCCTGTAAATTATGTGCCACTATTACAACTGATCTCCAGGGGATAGAAATCGGTTCCCCTGGAGAAAAGGGCCGCTTTAGCAATTGAACGCTAGGGCATTGAAGTCCCTCCCCTCTCCAAACCCTGCCCTCCTCAGACTCCACCCCCAAAATCTCCAAGTATTTCCCAACCCAGAGCTGGCAACCCTATCCTCCCTCCATCCAAAATACCATGAAAGATGCTATGGAGGGTTGCCAGACTCCATGTGCGGCTTGAAGTTCTCCTGGAATTACAACTGATCTCCAGACTACAGAGAATCAGTTCCCCTATAGAAAATGACAGCTTCAGAGAGTAGACTCTGTGGCATCACATCCCCGCTGAGCTCCTTCCTCTTCCCCAAACTGCACCCTCTGCACATTCTGTTCTCAGATCTCCAGGAATTTCCCAATCTAGAACTGGCAACCCTAATGGTATGGCAGTATCCTTTGAATTCTGGGACAAATAGAAAAAGATTGTGGAAGCTGCATTGGTCCAAAGCAGAATTTGTAAGAAGCCATTGATTTTACTAGATTGGTTTTACTAGAACCAATCAAGATGACACAGAACAGTGTGCAAGCTTTCAAGTTCTTTAGAAGTCTTCATCAGGCTGGATGTTTGAAAAAGAAGAGAGAAAAACAGAGAAAAGTGGGGAGGAACAGATCTTTCGGGCCATTATCTGGAGGACTTGTCAGTATCATGTGTAAAATACTTAGCAGGTATGCAGATTTAATGTCGGTGGTGCCAGATTGCACCTTGAGAGTCAGGTGACTTTCTTTCTTTCTTTCTTTCTTTCTTTCTTTCTTTCTTTCTTTCTTTCTTTCTTTCTTTCTTTCTTTCTTTCTTTCTTTCTTTCTTTCTTTCTTTTTCCCAGTCGACTAAGGGTATAATCTGGCACCAGCAACATATTAAATCTGCATACCTGCTCAGCATTTTACACAGGATGTTGATAAGTCAAAGCCTCAAGAACATGGCCTGCATACAGAAACATCTGTTTTTCTCCCTCTGCCCCTCATTGTCTTTATTTTTTATTTTCTTTTTAAACTTTCCATCATGGTAAAGAGTTCTGGAGAACTCAAATGCTTGCTTACTGTTTTGTGACCTTTTTGGTTGGTCCTAATAAGATGATATCACGTGGCTTTTGTTTCTGAGAAATGTACTGGTGGAGGTTTTGAAGGACATTGTTCTTCCCAGTTTTGATGGGGTTCAGATCCTTGCTGACAGTTAAGAGCCTGGAGTTATACTGGACCCATCATTACTGCTAGAAAAACAAGTTAATGCAGCTGCAAAACAATGTTTTCTTCCAACTTAGTTTAGCCTGGAAGATGATTTGGCTGTTCTGGATCCATGCCACTGAAAATGGATTCTCTATTGCATTATTCCCTTCTGAGCTCCCTCCACAAACCCCTTTCCAGGCTCCACCCCCTTAATCTCCAGTATTTCCCATCCCAGAGTTGGCAGTTCTAGTTACTGAATTCAGTTCAAGGTATGGACATACAAGGCACTTCATGGCCTTGGACCATCATGTCCACAAAACCACCTCTCCTCATGTGGTCCACCCTGTCAACTTCGCTCATCTGAGCAGGACCCTGTGGGATACAAATGGGCAAGATCTACAACTGCATATACAAGTGCATTCTCTAATGCAGTGGTTCCCAACCTTTTTTTGACCAGGGACCACTAGGACTTTTTTGTTCGGTGCAGGGACCCCAAGGTTCAAATAAAAATTCAGAGAATTTGAAAATAAACTTTAATCATAACTGTTAGTTAAACATTAAACTTAGAATAATATTTGAATATATATTTTATAATAGAGAACTTTTAATTGAAAATATTAATTTATTATGGGTTTATAAGTTTGTTTCACGGACCTTAATTTAGTTCTCGCGGACCCCTGGGGGTCCATGGACCCCTGGTTGGGAACCAGTGCTCTAATGTGACACCCACCTTGTGGAATGGTCTGCTTGAGGAGGACCACATTCTGGAATTGGTTAGCCAAGTAAAAGTAGAACCACTGAAGCATGTTCCCCCTCCCAACCCAGCCAGCATCTCCAGAAGAATACCAGAAGGATACTATGGTTAATGGTACTGAAAGCCGTTGAGAGGTTCAAGAGAATCAGCAGGAATGAACTCCCCAGGCACTCTCCTGGTAAAGGTCATTGGTCAGGGTGACTAAGGCCTTTTCCATCCCAAAGCCAGGCCTCTATCCATTGATTTTCTGGTGGGATATATTGGATTGTATTATCTAGACCTGTGTTTTAAGTTTGTTTTATTCTGTGGTTCTTTAAGTTGTTTAAAAATTAATATTAATCTATTGTAAGCAGCCTTGAACAAAACTCAGAAATGTGGGGTATGCATTTTATATAAATTAATTAATAACAAGTAGCTTCATAGCTCATTTTGGATGCCCATTTCCCTAATTTTCCTCTGTCTTATACTTCCCCTTTCTTCTGATAAACTGATCTTCCAGTCGTTTTGTTATGCATCAAAATGCATATAAACTGCTCCATACTTGAAGTTGTGTTGAATGTTTTTGGATGGATGATCTCCTTATTTTCTTCTAACAGTTCCAATACATACAGAAGTGGGAATTGTACATTAACTCTGAATAATCCTGTCATAGAGCCAGGAAGGAATATTCTGTTGAATCATCTGGCTGTTCATGATACATGTTTCTGTTGGAGACAGTGTGTGTATGTATGGAAATGTATATTAAGTATGCATTCAAAACTCAACAATGATAATGTGTCAAAGGCCAAAAAGATAAATTCTGTGCTACATTTTTATTTGATAATGCAGAAATAACATTGCTTATTCTTATATCTTAAAATAACCTACGAAAGAGAAACATACCAATTCAACAGCTCCCTGGGGCAAGATGTAAATTGTAATTTTGAGTATGAATCAGAAGTCAGAAGAAAAAACATTCCTATATATTCATATCTAAGCAGTAATAAGATTTGCCCTGTGATACAAGGAGAAAATGATCCAATTTATCTTTCAAAATATTTGACCTTTTCTTTCTGAGAAAGCTTTAGAGTATGATTCATAGAAAAATGAAAGTTTAGTTTAAAAGGTCTAAAACTGGGTAATTTATACAGGCTTCTTTAATTTATATAGTGCGGATCTTAAAAATCAATGAGAATTAAGAATGGCTGGGTTTAGCCTGAGGATGTGACTTCATGAATTTTCATTTGTTTTTTCTGTTCGATCTGAAAATTTTCTTTCAGTTTTATCTGCAAATAAAAATCAGAGGGACTTTTCCAGATTATACTTGATACAAATGTATTTTAAAATCCATCAGTGTAATAACAAGCTCTGTACAAAGCTGAAAAGCATTCTGTTCAACATTCAATGTCTATCAAAACAAGTTGTTCCATAATATTATCCAACATTATGAATAATTATTAACTTGAAAATGTACTGGTTGCAATGCGTACAAGTTAGGGGGCCAGGTTTCCCAAGAGAATAGGGGAGGAAGGGACAATCTCTTTGTGTTGCACTGATGCATGACTTCATTTCTGATACAAAGCTGGAAGTGATATCATTGGCATGACATCCTAGGTCCCCCTCCCCCAAAAAACTCTACAGTTAAACCTCAGCGTTTTGGGTGAATCCTAGACCATTGTGCTGATGAGATGATGTCACTTCTGGTTTTGCACCAGAAGTAACTTTGCATATCAAAGTGATGCCAAAAAAATTCCCCTGCTCCTCAAATTGCCTTGCAGGGTTGCCAGTACAGGGAAATTTTTCACCTACAAGGAAAGGACTTTGTTACTTGTTTAAGTGGTGAGAACTTATTTAAGTGAGAACTTGTTTAAGTGCATTATTTGGTACCACAGAGCTTCTTCCTTTGTTGTACTAGATGGGGAAGGTCAAACACAGGAATTGTGGGTCACTTCAGATGTTATAGAGAAGTGCGGGGGGGGGGAGAGAAAGCAGGAGTGCCTTACACTTTCTTATCCTGTGCTTCACCTGTAATGTTCAAACTGGACTGATTTTACAAAACTGAACTCACAGTCTTCTGATGCAGTAAGATGAAGAGCAGTGGCAGCTGAGCAAGGGGTGCCATCTGAGGCTAATGCCCAAGATGGTGCCTCTCGCTGTCCTTTCCCCTCACTCCAAGCCACGCCACATCTGCCTCTTTCTGTCCTAGCTGCTGTGCTGCCACTGGAGCAATTTATTTTCCTTCCTAACTGGCTCCCTAGAAGTCTTTAAAGTCAGTGCAGATAAGCAGCTACTACACATGCCCAATGGTGCTAGCCAAACTAGTCCCATTGGGCATGCCCAACACGCAGTCCTGTTTTTAAAGTATTGTTTAAAGTGGAAGAAAGGAGTGTTTGCCGTGGGCCGTGGAGGGGGGCCTCAGGTCAACCTCACTTTGCCTCATTATAGAGATTGCCATGTGCATGGCCTGTCTTTGCATCTACAGTCCACTTGTCTCAGTGAGAATAAAGTGTAGATGGCACACCTCCTATCCAGAAACAGGAAGCAAAATTTTCTCATAGGCATTTTGTTAAATATAAAAATTCTTGTTTTCATTAGGTTTCCCTCTTTCAAGTTTAATCTGTGCCAAGGTATCTATGATCTATAAAGCAGGTGGGATTAATTTTTTTATTATTATTAATTAAAAGAAAAAGAAAGATATAAAATACAAAATAAGAACACTGGGCCTTTCCATAAAAGAAGGAAAAGAGTATTTTACATAAAGTAAATTATACACTATGCAATACTTGATAAACACAGTAATAATGTTAAACAATATTGTGGTAATTAAAACAAATAAATAACCAATATTGTGATAATTTAAAATAAAAAACTTGCAGTTGTGATTACTATTATACATCTAAACATAAATTTCTACAAGTATTTTCTGTATATTGAAAATTAAGTTCATATTATCATCTATCCATAATATATTTAGAATGTTTTTCCCTTTAACACCTTTTCAATACAATATAACAAAAAGATTGTTAATAATTCACATATATCTTTTCAACAACCTCTTCCTCTGCTCTCCATTTTTAAAAGAATAATATGAGTAGTATTTGTCTTGAAATTCTTTGGTTGGTCTATAATTTTGCCATTACTGCATATTCGCCTAGTTTGCTTTCCCAGTCCTCTCGGCGTGGACACTCTTCTGCTTTACATCTTGTTGCAAATATAACTCTGGCTGCCAGAAGCCAAAGCACATGGGATTAATTTTTCAGTTTCTTAAGAAACCCTTTATGCAGCATCAAAGGTAATAGATTTTGATCATTAAAATCTGCTGCAGCAAGGGACATCAATGTTCCTGGCTGGAGTAAAGGAAAGGCACTAGTAAGAGTCTAGAAAGATGCTTTGGTCAAAATCAAAATAAGTAGTTTGAGACCATGTTGAGAGCCTGGAGTGAAGAGAAACATAATAAGCATCCTTACCATTAGGCTTGACAGGAGATTTTTGGGGAGGTGCCTAAGGTGAGTTTGGGGAGGTTGGAGCTCAGTAAACATGTGATGTCACTTTGTGATGTAGTGTCCTATGATGTAAATTCCAGGTCAAAGATCAAGTGATGGCACATTGTCATGTCACTTCTAGGTCACTTCCCCAACCCTGACCTTTCATGTGGGGTCACTTCTCCCTTTTAAAATTCTATATTCTACTGTTGGTAACCAGTTTGAGGTTGCACTTGGAACCAATCTGCACACAGTGATTTGGATCCTAAGAACAAATGTGAAACCTGGGCAGGTTGTACTGTGGAATATAGTTCACACAGTTCAGAGGCAGGGAGGGACACAACGTGTGCTTTGAAAGGATACTGTGCCTGCTCAGCCAGTGATAACTGAGCTGACTTCACCTGAAGCATAGGTGTGAACACAAACAGAATAGCTGAATTGTGCTCACTGAAACAAGGGTGTTCATTTAATTCAAGCGGGTGTTTTTGTGAGCATAGTCTCAGACTTTGCCCTTAGAATGGGAAAATCAGTCTGTGTCTGCAGAAGCCCTTAACTACAGAGATATTCTAGGCAGAGCAGAAACTAGAATGCAAGCAGTCAACCAGCCAGCACCACCTCCATCGTAACCAGTTCTCCATCTCAGCCTATTGATGCCTGGCAGCATTGGATCAGGGTGCCTGACAATCCTTCTCTACCAAGTGTTTCTCTTTATTCCTACACTCCCCACAACACTTCTTGTGCAGAAAGACAAGCACGCATGCATACATGCACAGAGTGCATTCCTGACCAGAGGGCATGCTAGACATGGGGGAAGGACCCTCTCCATCTCCTGGAGCTTACATTGCCCACAGGCAACAATAGCAGGAAACTGGCAAGGTGGGGATCTAGGGGCTTGCAATGTGGGCTCCCCTTAAATCAGTTCTAGCACCCCACTGTACCACTCCCAATCCAAAAGACACCTATTCTTGTTGGAAATCCTGTTCCAGAAATACAGAACAGGTACTTTCCAACCAATGGTAGCCATGTTATTTTATTACAGAGTGTCCAAAGTCAACACTAGGGTAATACTTTTGTTAGGGCCAACAAAAACATGACACATTAGTGAGGAACTCATCACAAAGCCAAGAGCTAGAAATATTGTTCATTATTTTAGGGCATTTTGATTGGCTTGATCAAGGTATTACCCTACTGTTACATGGGGATCCTTCAGTTGATCATGCTGAGCTACAACCATGGAATATTTTTCTGCACCTGAAGATTAAAGACACAGATTGGTAGAACCATAACATTACTTTAAAATATTTCTTTTAACACTTGTATCTGCAGCAGAGAAAAGTGTTAATGGTTTTTATTCCAGCTGTGTATATTTCTCATTATACTTAAAAAAACAAAAAAACACTTGATAGTTTGGCTGTGAGGATAATTTTGTCACTGATTGATGGCCAAGGTGTTTAATTAATGGCTAGAATGTTTATTCTTCCCTGCTATGCTTTTAACACTCTTTTAATGACATGAATGATCATAAAATTTCAGACAGGGGGTATTACGCTTGTTTCTACAGGATGTCACTAATCTCAGTTTCTTCACCATCCTTGCTCATGAACATCTGTTGAAATCACACACTGTTTTTCTCTTTTCTCAGCTGGATGTTTGAATACGTGTCACTAAGTATGTTATTTTTAAAGCCAGGAAATCTTTTCTGTGATTAACCTTCCAATTATAACAATTATTTTAATCCTATTTATCCTCAGCAGTAAGAAATGCTAAACAGGTCAAGCTGAGATGTGAACCTGATTCTTCTGCATCATTACTTTTGCAAAGAGACAATTAGAAACCAATAAAGTTCTGTTTATAGTGCATAGGCATTGACAAGTTTTTCAGTATGAATTAAATGAGTGACATTTAAAACAGCTTGACAGTATTGTGGAAAACAAAATACATTTGATCTGTATTTCCCAAACCAAATTGTAATGAGGTATTAATACATAAATAAAACAGAAGTAGATGGAGTGGGATGTGCAGAGCATGAGAAGGTTCAGTCTGCTTCTATTTCTCAACTACATATAATAGCAGCTCTGAGAGGTGATTCTTAAAGAGAAGGTCACACTTAGTTCCCATTTCTACCATATCATGGCCCTGGTTCAAACACAGGTACCTTGTGGTTGTTCTATAATATTAAAGATAAGAATATCTGATCACAGACTGATCTCACATGTAAAATGTAGTTTTGCCCTGATGAACCTCATCAGATACAAAGAGATCTTGATCTCCTTCTTGCTTTACAACTCAATAAATTAATGAGGTTTGATTGTCAAATAAGTAAAGGCCCCTTCTATTTCTTCTTTGTGATATAATTACAGCCATCTGACAAAGACCTCTTTAGTGTAGCAAGTTTCATGTAATGCCTCTGTGGTCTGAGTCCCTATAGCCCACTTATACTACTTGTATTCTCTTGTGCATACCTCACTGAAATCAAGATGAGATTGACAGTGCAATTCTAAAAAGAGTTACACCCTTCTAAACCCAATGGGTTAGAACTCTGTTCTAACTCTGTTCTGTGTAACTCTGTTAAGGATTACACAGGCAATCTGGCATTTGGGATTTTTTGTATCACTAGGGGAGTATTTGCCTAGTGGCACTATTCTGTAAAACTGTCCCACTGAATCTGAGACTGCTAGGTTTTCTTACACTCATGTCTAGCTATGAGAACATAAGAAGTGCCCTGCTGGATCAGACCAGTGGTCCATCTAGTCCAGCCTCCAATCCCACACAGTGGCCTACCAGTTACTGTGGAGGGCCAACAGCAGGGCATAGAGGCCAAAGCCTTCCCTAGATGTTGCTTTCTGGCACTGGTATTCAAAGGTTTCCTGTCTCTAAATGTGGAGGTTCCCTTTGGTCTCCATGTCTAGAAGAAGAGGAGGAGGAGGAGAAGTTGGTTTTATATGTTGACTTTCTCTACCACTTAAGGCAGAATCAAACCAGCTTACAATCACCTTCCCTTCCCCTCCCACAGCAGACACCCTGTGAGGTAAGTGGGGCTGAGAGAGCTCTTAATAGAACTAGCTCAGGGTCACCCAGCTGGCTTAATGTGAAGAAGTGGGGAAACCAACCCGGTTCACAGGATTAGCGTCTGCTGCTCATATGGAGGAGTGGGGAATCAAACCCGGTTCTCCAGATCAGAGTCCACTGCTCCAAACCACCGCTCTTAACCACTACACCACATTGGTAGCCACTGATAGACCTCTCCTCCATGAATAGGGTTGCCAATCTCCAGGTATTAGCTGGAGATCTCCTGCTATTACAATTGATCTCCAGCCGATAGAGATCACCTGGAGAAAATGGCCACTTTGGCAATTGGACTCTATGGCATTGAAGTCCTTCCCCAAACCCAGCCTCCTCAGGCTCCACCCCAAAAATCTCCAGGTATTTCCCAACCTGGAGCTGGCAACCCTATCTATGAATGTTTCTAATCCCTTTTTAAAGTCATCTACCGGTATGCTTGTGGCCATCACTACATCCTTTGGCAGCGAATTCCACTCTAATTGAGTACAGAAATATTTCCTTTTGTATGTCCTGAATCGACTGCCTGTCAACTTCACTTTAGTATTTGGGAGAGGGAGAACAGATTCTCTCTGTCTACTCTTACTACCCCGTGTATGATTTTATAAACCTCTATCATGTCTCTCCTTAGTCATCTCTTTTCAAAACTAAAAAGTCCCATACTCTTCTGCCTTTTCTCACAGGAAAGTGTTCTAACCCCCTTAATCATCTTGGTTGCTCTTTTTTGTACTTTTCCCAGCTCTACAGTTTTCTTTTGAGATTCAGTGACCCAGAACTGCCACAGTATGCCAAATGAGGCTGTCTGTACAGGGGCAATATAATATTGGCTATAACATTTTCAATCCCTTTAATAATAATCCTAAACACAGAGTTTGCCCTTTTCACCACTACCCCACACTGTGCTGACGTTTTCATTGTTCAAACCTCATTAGCATGTACTTAAACTTGGGATTGTTTGTTCCAGTGTTCAACACCTTACAATTACCTAAACTGAACTTCATTTGCCATGGTTGCCCACTCAACCAATTTGTGAAGTTCTTGTGAGCTGTCCTGCAGTTCTTCAAAGCTGGCTTTGGTTTTCACCATTCTGAATAATGCTGTGTCATCTGTAAACGTGGCCAACACACTGCTCATCTCCCATTCCAGATCATTTATGAATGAATTAACACCAGCCCCAGTACTTATCTTTTTGGAATCCTACTGCTTATTTCCCTCCATTGAGAGAACTGTCTATTTATTTCTAGTCTCTGCTTTCTGTCAGTTAAGCAATCCATAAAAGGGCCTGTCTTCTTATCCCATGACTGCTAAGCTTACTCAAGTTTTTTTGGGTGAGGTACCTTGTCAAATGTCTCTTGGGTAACCATTATCTGCTTGTTTACTTTATAAAAGATCTCCAAAGGTTGATGAGACAGGTCTTCCCTTTGCCCAAGCCATGCTGATTTTTTTTTTCTCAGCAGGCTTTGTTCTTGTATGTGCTTAATAATTCTGACTTAATAATTCTTACCTGGGCCAGACATTAGGCTAACCGGCCTGTATTTTTCTGGTTCCCCTCTGGATCCATTTTTAAAAATCGGTGTAACATTTGCTACTCTCCAGTCCTCTGGCACAGTGACTAATTTTACATATACTGGTTACTAGATCAACTATTTCACATTTAAGTTATCTATGAATTCTCTGGTATATGCCATCAAGGACTCAGAGATTTATTGGTTTTTAATTTCCCCAAGAGGTCTAGAATTTCATCTCTTGCCACCTCAATTTGACTCAGTTTTTCAAATTCACTTCTTTAAAATAGTTGTTCTGGCCTGAGTATATGCCCCTCCCTTTCTATGGGGAACACAGTTGCAAATAGTTCATTTAGCCTCTCTGATATCTCCTCATCTTCCTTTAGCAATCATTTTATTCATCCAAAAGCTCAACTACCTCTCTAGCCAGTTTTGTGTTCTGGACATATTTAAAAAATAACTTTAAACATATATTTAAACAATAACTTTCTACTCATCCATCTGTCGGAGGAGTGTATGATTGCATGTGGTACAACACCTTAACTTTCCTCCTTACTGTTGGAAAGAACATTGGGCTAAGTACAAGAATTAACAACTTGGCTCTGGGTGCAATTTTTTTTGTATGGGGGTCAGAGTGATATCTATGGGGCTATATTCCATTAATCCCAAATCAACCACAATTCTTTAGAGTGAACAGTGTTGTAAATTACTATGGATTTGTCTTGTGCATTAGGTTTTTTATTCCTTGTGTTTTATCTTTAATGTGCTCATCTGGCCTATAAATATGGAATGTGTGTTTCCTGAGTTATCATGTTTCATTCATAATTGGTCCTGATTTGTGGATGATTACACTGTTAAATTATTTTTTAAATCAGTGTTAATGGGATAAGGTATTAAACCAACAGTTTGGCTGTATCTTTCAGGGGATGTCTATTGAGTGCCAAGCAAAAACAAATGGAACTGCCCTGCATGCCCAGTTTTAATAGTAGCAGAGCCTTTTCTAGCCAGCATTTCCCTTATTAACATTCTCATTATAAGACTTATTTTCATCAGTTTAAAGCTCAGCTGTCATAGTTTAAACTCCAATTCCTTGGGGCAGCTGAGATATGAACTTGGTGATCTGGGGAAGTCAGAACGGATTTGTACCCAAAGGGTCCTCCCAGACCAACCTCGTTTCCTTCGTTGATTGCACGAGGAGCTTACTGGATCAAGGGAATGTGGTTGATGCTGTTTACCTTGATTTCAGTCAAGCTTTTGACAGGGTTCCCCATGTTTTTCTGATGGGTAAACTAGAGGACTGTGGACTGGGTTTTAGGATAGTTAGGTGGATATGGAACTGTTTGCAGTACCACAATCATAGAGTAGTTGTCAATGACATTTCATCTGATTGGAGGGTGTGTTCAGTGGGTGCCACAGGGCTTGGTTCTGGGCCCGGTATTTTTCAATATTTTTATAAATGATCTGGATGAGGGAGTGGAAGGACTACTCATTAAATTTACAGATGTCAGCAAATAGGGAGCTAAGTAATCAAAGATTAACACCTCTGTACTGGTACCTAAGGTTAGAAAATAAGTACAGAACAAATCACTATAGCCAAATACTCAAAAAGTGTAATAAGCATAAGCAAACATCACATAATATACAGTAACTATCAATCCAAGGTAAGTGGATTGTTTCATCAACAAGGATGAAAACCAAGTTCTACATCTGGGTTACCAAAATGAGGAACACACATACTGGATGGGGGATTCACTTCTTGGTAGCAGTGTATGTAAACAAGATCTTAGGGTACGGATAGACCATAAGTTAAATATGAGCAGCTAGTGTGATGCAACAACAAAAAGGGTTAATGCAATCTTGGGGTGTACCAACAGAGGCATAACATCCAAATCACAAGATGTCATAGACCTGTATTGGGTACAGAGGAGAGCAACAAGGATGATCAGGATCTGTTGACCAAGCCCTATAAGGAAAGACTGAGGGACTTGGAGATGTTTAGTCTGTACCTGCTGCATTATCTCCACATCCTTTTTGAAGTGAGGTCTCCAGAATTGCACACAATACTCCAGGTGTGGCCTGACCAATACAGTGTACAGCAGGACAGGTGGTTGAGGGGGGACATTATTGCTCTCTTTAAGTATTTGAAGGGCTGTCAGAGGAGGGTAGGCAGCTGTTCCTGTTGGCAGCAGAGTATAGTACTTACAATAATGTGTTTAAATTACAGGCAGATAGGTACCGGCTGAATATTAGGAAAAATATTTTTACAGTTAAGAGTTGTTCGACAGTGGAATCAGCTACCTAGGAAAGTGGTGAGCTCCCCCTCACTGTCGGTCTTTAAGCAGTGGCTGGACAAAGACTTGTCAGGGATGCTCTGGACTGATCATGCAGTGAGCAGGGGGTTGGACTAGATGGCCTGTATGGCCCCTTCCAACTCTATGCAGGAATCTTTATTTTAAAATGATGGTGAGATCAAGAGCACATAGATAAATGTAACATTTGATACAGTAACTAATTACTATATAGGCACCTGCAGTCGTAAGGTGGAGCCTCAGAAGCTTTGATGTCCTTGCCTTGCACACATGGATGTCTCAGAATAGGCCTTTGAATCCAACCACTGTTTGAGAAATTTAAATTGAGACATACAAAAATACAGGCTCAGGTTTAATGTGATTTTCTGAGCTGTTCTACACTTTTTACTCAGATGCAACACTACACTGTTTTTTCCAGGTATGCCTTCCAGCTGGGAGGCGCAGATCTTTTTAAAGAGCCCTCCGCGAGCCTTCACGGGGCTTCCAGGGAAGCCCCGTGAAGGTGCGCGGGGGGGGGGGGGACAGATCTGTGCCTCCCAGCTGGGAGGCGCAGATCTTTTTAAAGAGCTCCCTGCGCACCTTCACGGGGCTTCCAGCTGGAGGCGCAGAAGAGCCCCTGCGTGCCTTCATGGAAGCCCAGGCTAAATAGGAACATAGGACTCTTATCTCACTACAGATGCGAATTTTCTGTACCCAAGTGTTTCCCCTCTGCTCTAATCAAGTTGATTTCAATATGCATTATATCTTTGCATCCTTTACAAACATTCTGTACAATATGCCGCCAACCCTTTGACTAGGATAAAAAGACTCAGACCTCCATTCCTATTCATGTTTGATAAAAGGAGCTTTGACTCTCAAAAGACCCCGAAAATCTTAAATTGTTACTGGACTCAAACCTAACAGGACTACCCTCTGAAACTTTCTTTACTGTACAGTTTTGCCCAATTATCAGAGCATCCTCAGTGGTGCCCACGGCACTTAACACACACACAGATATGGATATTCAGAATGTCACCCATTTTCTTCTTTTAATTTCTAACTGTAAAAAACATCATTATTAGTTGCTTGTGATCTGCTTGAAAGAAGCTGTCTGAGAAATTAGTGACATTCAGACTCAATTTGTATAATTTTAAGGTATTTCTGTAAATAGATGTAATCTCTGTTGTTGAATAAGTATTTTCCAGAGTGCTAAATGCCTTTGGCTGTTTCATACACTTAGCATTTAGAGTCAATTACCATTTAGGGTCCATTTTATCCCATGAAGGGCTTTAAAGTGACACTTTTTCTAGAACAGTGACAAGATTAATTTCCGCTTCTCCCCTTCCTGTCTTCAGTAACTTTCACCATTTCTCAAAGACTTTTTAACCACTACTATATTATATAAGCCCTGACCTGGATGGCTAACCTGATCTTATCAGACTTTAGTTAATTCATGAATTAACTTGATCTATAATTAAATTAACTTGACCCAGCATGAGATGGATTGACTCTATAAAGGAAGCCAAAGCCCTCAGTTTGCAAGACCTTAGCAAGGCTGTTAATGATAGGATGTTTTGAAGGACATTGATTCATCTGGTCACCATGAGTCAAAAGCGACTTTACAGCACTTAACACGCACATATTTGAAAATATATTTCACTGGAACACAGACTGAAAATATCTGACTTCCATCATTAATATAATGGGGAAGGGAAAGAATAGATGAACATATGCATGTCCATTGTATTGTTATGCTTTCATGTTCTCTTCAGGCAAGACATTATGTGCTCTCAGAAACTCATAATGTGGATCTGGCCAGTAACAACATGCCATACACATTCTCCTGTGTATTCCACCTAGGGATACTTTCTATCATATACTGTCCACTAGTTTTGACTGGCATGGAGAATGTACAACACAGTTAAAGACAATAGAAAACTGGGAAATTCCTAGAGTGTCACGGAGAATGTGATGTCACGTCTAGTAGGGTTGGTGAGTGTGACATAATTTCCAGGTGATGCTGTAGGATCCCTACAAAACTAGTGTCTTTACTGTAGCAATTAGG
Organism: Euleptes europaea; assembly: GCF_029931775.1. Taxonomy (NCBI): domain Eukaryota; kingdom Metazoa; phylum Chordata; class Lepidosauria; order Squamata; family Sphaerodactylidae; genus Euleptes; species Euleptes europaea. Next base: position 77,562,538 of record NC_079314.1, on the reverse strand, counting down.
GAAATTCTTAGTAACATCACCAATGGTGCTATTCCCCCCCACACACATTTTTCTCCTGCTCCTCATGTCATCAGAAACAGGATTGGGGATGAGGGTGAGGGCTTGCCTGCTGTGGCCAAGCAAATAGCAAACCTAGTAGAGACAGACGTTCATAGTATTGCAAGGCTTGTTACACAGTGGGGCTGGCAGATGATGGTAACAACAAACTGGACACTGGTGCAAGGGGCTCAGTCTTGTTTTTCCTTCCTGTTGGCAGAATTGAGGCAGAGACATGTGGAGGGAGGCTGTGATGGTGTGTACACTAATACCTCACTTCCAGACAAATCCAGAAGTAACGTAGGGTAACTCTGGGAACTTCTGGAACCTCTACATCAAAACCATAGAGTTTCTAGCAATTTCTATAGCTATCATATGCACTTTCAGGTGTTACCTGGAAGTGATGTAGTGGTGCAGAAAGTGATTCTATTTTTAAAAATTGCTCCTGCAACTGGCCAATGCAATTTTGGGCTGCATAAATAGGAGTATTGTGTCTAGATCAAGGGAAGTCATACTACCACTGTATTCTGCATTGGTCAGACCTCATTTGGAATACTGTGTCCAGTTTTGGGCACCACAATTTAAGAAGGATGTTGACAAGTTGGAGCATGTCCAGAGGAGGGCGACCCGAATGGTCAAAGGTCTGGAATCCATGCCCTATGAGGAGAGACTTGGGGAGTTGGGTTTGTTTAGTTTGGAGAAGAGAAGGTTGAGGGGAGACATGATAGCCATGTTTAAATATTTGAAGGGAGGTCATGTTGATGAGGGAACTAGCTTGTTCTCTGTTGCTCCAGAGACTAGGACACGGAGTAATGGATTTAAACTAATAGAAAAGTGATTCCACCTAAACATGAGGAAGACCTTTCTGACGGTGAGGGCTGTTTGACGGTGGAATGTGCTGCCTCGGAGGGTGGTGGAGTCCCGGTCTTTGGAGGTCTTTAAGCAGAGGCTACATGGCCATCTGTCGGGAGTGCTTTGATTGTGGGATCCTGCATGGCGGGGGGAGGGTTGGGGTCACTGGGAATGTGGGGGGAGGTAGTTGTTAATTTCCTGCATTGTGCAAGGGGTTGGACTAGATGACCCTGGTGATCCCTTCCAACTCTATGATTCTGTGTCCCCCCCCCCTCAATCTCTTCTGGTGGTTCCTAGAGCAACTCTATGTCACATTTGTTTGTTTTTTAATGGAAATGATGCGGTGCCACATCATGGGTTCCCCCCCCCCACCATAGCTTAGAGAAGCAGCAGGCAATGGGAGCAGGGGGTGGGGGATTTCCCTCCCCTACTGGGGTAATGGGACCCCTAGGTGGCAGGTAATTATGGCTGCTGGCAGGAGGCCTCCCGCTATAGCAGCCCTAGCATTTACCCTAGAGGCAATCCTAAAAACATGCTCTTTGGAATAAAACCTATGGAATAAAATGGGATTTGCTTCTGAGTAGATCTGCTTATGGTTGCTCCCTCAGCGTTCATAATTTCCTGTACCACAGGCCCCTGGTTGGCTTTGAAAATGCTTAGCAGCCACAAAATTGTTCATCCAGTCCCCAACCCTTAAACATTAACATTCTGATGCTGGGCCCAATAAGTGATAATTCTGAAGGGAAAATAAAAGCTATCTGAATACGCCATTCATACTGTGGCTAAATTTTTGTTCACATTTGTTGTGTAGTTGAACTACAAGAAGCAGTGTATTGATCATGTAGTTAAAAGTTGGCAATATTGTGCCTGCATTTTATTTTATTTTTACCTTTTTCACTATTGTGAATTCCTTTTTTGCTGTGAATTCCTCATAGGAAAAATTGAATTTGACTTTCAAATGTTTAAAATTAAGTTTTTGGCATCCTTGGCTTCTAGTAACAGGAAAAGATGTCAGTTTTGAATTCATGTGTTTGAAAAACATAGGTAAATGCCATTAGTTGCTATAAACATTCTGTTCAAATCTGTCATGTCATATATCATTGAGGTTCTGCATAAAAACCAGCATTTCCCAAAATATGTTCCTCCACAAGTCAAACCAAAGAAATGCATGCTTTGTTTTACTCAGTTACATAATAGAATGTGATGATAATGACCTCTGCTCTGTATTTGCCTCACAGATGCACACAATCCAAAGGGATACTGTCATCTAGAATTATTGTTTGCCACAAAAAATGTTGCATGGTCAGTCATACTTTAGAAAGCCTCAAGGTAGAAATTGCTGCATAACTAATACAATTTGACAGACAGAACTGCACTCTTAAAGTTTTATAAAGAAACTGTTGGGTTACAGCACCAATTAAAAAGCTAAGCATGGAAATTATTTACCTAATTATCCAATTTTATACTGCAATTTGAAGTTTTAAAATTATTGCTACACAAAAATGTTGACTGTTTAATAGAATGAGGAAGGATATGAATTAGTTCAGCAATGTTGCACAACAGTTCATGAATTTATACATTTTCCAAGATAGTGATCAGAAAAAAATTTAGAAGCATCTGTACCAGCCTGGTTTTTCACTTTTTCCTAGATGATATCCTTTGAATGAGAGACAAGTCTACAAGTGCACAAATTATCAGGCCAAACAAACACTCATATTTGTATTGAAAGAAGATGGTCTACACACTTAAAAAGAAGAAAAGAAAAGCCATTGACAAACAGAAATATTGGTGACTTATGTTAGGCTTGTTAATTCTGTCAGATTCACACATTTTTCTCCACACATATAAAATTATTTAGGAAAGATATGGACAGGTGAGCCAGTACAGTGGATCATAATGTACAGTTAACAGGGACATATATATTAATTAGGTCTGTCTCTCCAGAGAAGTCATTGCTACACTATAATTTTTGACATTTGCTGCATTATTATAAAAAAAGAGATAAATTTCAGGTTCAAGTTTATTGGATCCAATTTTTTTTGGTAAACCTGGAATAAGTTGAATATCTATACAAGTAAATGGGTATTTTGGCTTTATTTCCAGGATTCCAAAAACAAATCGGGTCCATTATAGTATATAAAGATTTTTTAGGAGCTCTGGGAGGAGTATTTTTCGAGGTAGAGTCACCAAATTTTCAGGGTAGCTGTAAGGGACTCTCCTTGCATGAACCCCAAAGTTTGGTAAAGTTTGGGACAGGGTCCAGTGTAAATTTTACCATGTTTTTCTTTGGAGGAGGGGGGCGGCCCCTTCGGGACCCCATAAAATTGGACCCCTGTTCCAAACTTTACCAAACTTTGAGATTCATGTAAGGAGAGTCCCTTGAAGCTACCCTGAAAATGTGGGAACTCTACCTCCAAAAATGCCTCCCCAGAGCTCATTTAAAAAATCCCCATAGGGAAAAGCCTGGGGAAAGCCAAAGCCAAAAAATAGCCAAATACCTCTTTGGCTGTTTCAGCAATTGGCTATCCAGTTTAGGCTTGATTCCCAGTTTTAATATTTAGTTTAAATTAAACCCAAAAAATGCTGAAAAGGCCTTTTTCGGGTTTATTTTTGGTTCAGGTTTACCGATATGCACAGCCCTAATCTCGACACACTAATTCCAGTGAATGTGCTCTCCTTCTGTGCATTCATTTTCCATAGTTGTGTGTGTAAAGTGCCGTCAAGTTGCAGCCAACTTATGGTGATCCCAAACGGTTTTCAAGGCAAGAGACTAACAGAAGTTTGCCACCTTGTTCTATAGCACTGTTTTCAAGTAATCATGCACATAAACAGGCTGGAGTTTAAAGTAATATTTGCAAGGATTTTTCAAAAAACATGGACACTTTTCAGTATGAATGTCTCTTCCAGACAAATGTGTGATGATTAAACAGTGTGTATCTTTGTAGGGGTGTCAAACATAAGGCTCAAGGGCTGGATCCAGCCCCTTGAACACTCTTATCCGGCCCAGCTGAGGCAACCACCCCCTCCCACTCTCAATCTGGGCTGTCAAGGCATGGCCCGGCCCAACCAAGAGACATTTATGTCATATCTGGCCTTTGTAACAATTGAATTCAGCACCTTTATGGAGTCTTATTTGAGAACATGTTCCAAGCAAAACAGCATAGTGTCATTGGTTAATAAGGTAAATGAACTATGAATCAACTAAAAGCAGTTAAAATCAAAGCGCTAAATTAGTTACTTGGTGAAATTAAATTGGCTTAAAGCAAGTATTCTTATTCAAATTGCTAGTTCATCAGGGTGATGAATGATTTACCTCAGTAAAACTGTAAATCGGTAAATCTACAGTTTATTACTTTGATAAAGCCCTGAGCATGATAAAATCTTTCAGATGCAAAATCACCCTGTTCATACTGTAATGTTCTTTGTGTATTATGTTTTGTGTCTGATGGTTCAGCTAAATGAAGTAATTAATAATTATTTCAGAAGTGTTCTTGCAGCATAAATGAAATAATCTATTGATAAACTACTCTTCATAGTAACACGCTTCTAATTCAAAATGTGAGTCCTGGCAATCGTTGCCAGCAAGCTAAAATTGTAAGGGATTATGGAGTATCACCAGCCCCATTCACACACAAACCACCTTCATATTACTCAGCTGTCACCGCAAAAGCAGAGCACAAAGGGAAATGCAATTGACACAGAATGAGTAATCCAAAAATCCCACTTCTACCCGAATTTCAGTTCATGGTTCCTTAAGCATGCATGAGAATTGCTAGGTGGAAGGGAACTGATCTTCTGTGAATATTTTCCGCTCCCACAGTATGTTCTTAGCTGGTGGATCATTTAAACTGAGGCTTTAAAAAAAAATCTGGATAGTTTTCTTCTAAAGGGTTTGTGCAGAAGAAAACCTTGGGCTGTTTCTGAGTGACTGATCCAGAAAGACATCATATGGAATCATAGCAACCAGCCAGGCATTTCAGTATTGCATTACATGAAAAGATACGAACCAAAGCAAGATTAAGGAAAAGGAGTTTCTTAAATGCTGGGCCAAGCCATAGACACTTTTTCAGTGCCAGAGTCCTGGAACATGCCAAGGAATTACATAAATAAGCATGTCTTAGAACAGATCCCTGTTCTTTGGATTTGTTTTTGTTATTCTTTGGGCACTTTTAACTCAGTGTCTTCACTCAGTGCAGACTCAGTGGCTTAAAATGTCAAACATTAACAGCATAAAAAATCAAATACACATATATTTTAACTCAGGTCACTTAACAACAAATCTACCATCAGCAGACTAATCCACAGGGTTAAAGGAAAATGGCAGAGACCGAAGTAACAGCAGTGCTGTTGGCAATAGCCTCTTTACCCATTCCTTACAGAATAGCCCTATGCAGCCTCCATTCTTTTGCATTAGGGACATGGTTTCCCAATCTAAGAAGTCTGAAGGTTGTCTCCTGACTTCTAGGACCATGCTGATCTTCCCTTACTAGGAGGGAGACAATGTGTTTGGCTCTTTGACCTGTCAGAGGCCAGTGTTCTTCTGTTTAGTACTGCAAACAGGAGCAACTAGGAGTTGGAATAGAATTATTTTTTGGTGGGAATCAGGGAAAAGAGTCCTACAGCTTTTTTCTTCCCATGGTGTTCCTCCCTAACTTTTCAACCTTTCCAGACACAGAACCCACTTATAGCTCCCAAGCAGCAGAATGAGACCCACTCATGTCATGTGACATTATAATCGGGAGAGGAGGAGCCAATAGGGTTGCCAAGTGCCTGTTAATGGGGAAATCATATAGTGTTTTTGGAGGAATATGCTAGAGCATCCCCATCACTTCCGGGTATAACAGGGATGCTCTAGCACATTTCTCCAAAAATTCTATGGTTTCCATAGAGTTTTTAAAGATATGTGGTAGAGTTTCCTCATTGCTTTCAGGTTTACCCTGGAAGGGACATTATAGTGTATGCGTTGCACACTCACAAATTAGGGGCCCCTCCTCCGAAGCTCCCACCAATGGCAAGGGGGGACCTGGCAACCTTAGGAGCCAGAGTAATGACATCTTCAGTCAGGAGAGGAATTCCATGCTGCAAGCACACATGAAGCATTTGTGGACTACGTAGTGGGGATGGGGGAAGAGAGAGAAGGTAAGGGAGAGTTTTTGTGGGAAAATAATCCCTGAACCTGCCTCCACCACAAAGTGTCCTTGACTTGTTATGCTGGTTCTCTCAATAAGTAAAGAATGAGAAGCAGGAGGCATACCACCCTGGCTCTCTATGCATACACAGCTGCAGCAGGTCTTTCCCAAAAGCAACAAATTAATTTTGATAGGCTGGACTGCACAATACACCTGAGGATCCCAAGGCAGAAGCCCACCAACAATAAGGTGTTGTTGATTACTGTCTTGAAAGAGGTGGCCACAAGATCCCTCCTGAAAAAGGCTTCCATGAATCCTACCTAAACAACCTCCACCCAGTGACCAATATTTCCTTTTTAGGCATGGTGCTTGACTAAGTGGTGTTTCACAGCTTCATGTGGTCTTGGAGGAGATCTAGACCCATTTCAGTCTGGGTTTGGACCTGGGTTTGGGATGAAATGTCCATGGTTACCCTGACTGATGACCTTTGCTGAAAGAGTAAGAGTGGAACTACCGAAGCTTGACTGGCACCTACATTACTATCTTATATGCACCAGGCCTAAGACATTTCTGTTTACTGAGGTTTTTAATTAAGGATTTGATGTTTTAAAGGTAAAGTGCCCCATTAAAGGTGAAGCACCCTATTACTGATCCATGGGGTGACGTCACATCCCGACATTTACTAGGCAGAGTTTGTTTATGGGGTAGTTTGCCGTTGCCTTCCCCAGTCATCTACATTCTACCCTCAGCAAGCTGGGTACTCATTTTACTGATCTCGGAAGGATGTGTTAGCATACGGGCCTGTCCAGACCTCCCGGACGGGATCGGGCAACCCGTTGTGCTGACACTTGACTACTCCGCTGGCCGCGCGCCCGCCCCAAACGCTACGGGACGGCCGCTGCGCGCTCCGTCGTTATGGACTCAGCCGCTCCTGCGAGCGCCGTGCAGCTAGCAGCTAGGGAGCAGATGCAGGGGCAGCCTCCGGTGAACCAGAGGGAAGCCATGTTCCTGTATAGGCTCTATTCTGGCTGCAGCCATGTCAGAAGGGTCAGAATGTCAGGAAATCAGTGTCAAGCACCCTCCCCTTGCAACATCCACTGCTTAATGGGCCATCAGCAGCAGTCCAGATGAGTCATTCCTCCACAGCAGTAGCAGCAGCCCCAGGACGTTTGCACAGATCGTTCCCATTGTTCCTGAATGTAAATCTCATCATGCAGAGAGATTCCAGCTCATCACGGGTGCTACAGTCATTGGCATTAGAATAGATTTTTAAATTCTCACTACTCCGCCCCGGCAGCCACAGATTAATCCTTTTGTCACCTTTTGCCACCTGGGAACCTAGGAGGGGTTCAACCCCTCTCCCCGCCCCCAGAAAAACAGTATAACTGGGGGACTCCAAGCCCACTATGTCACCTTAGGTCTTTCCTGGCACCTTTGCCGTTACTCTGTTGGTTTGGTTTTGCGCAGCCTAGCCACGCTCCCTCCCGTCTTGCTGGCCAAGTCTACGGGAACCCCTGCCCCCATCTCGGTCTTCCTTTTCAATCTGTTATTAGTCTACGTGAAATTGGACAACACCTCTTCTAGATATGGTAAATATTGGGTCAACGCTCTCCTGCCACATTGGCAAACGTCTCTGTACTACTCTCTGTTATTTCTTAGCCTCTTGTATGTCTGTGTTGCACCATTTGAATGCTTGAAGACATAAACACTGTTTAATTTGGAATCCTTTGTCTGTCTTTATTCAAAGTCTCATTAAACGGATTCTGGTATAGTTGAGTGCGATCTCGCTCTATAAATACATAGTTACCGATTGCTAAGCTAATTTCCCCAATTAAAGAGCAATTCGGGTAACAGATGGAAGGCTGAGTCAACCTTGAGCCGGCTACCTGAAACCAACTTCCATAACCATTTTAATAATATGTTTAGTCTGAAAACTGGTATTCATTTTAACTGTCAATGTTTTCATGCTTTGTTTGGTGGATTTTAGTTAAGAATGTTTAATGTTTTTACTATGCTTCATTTTGTAAACCTCTGCAGGCAGTTTCCTTGGAGAGGCAGCATAAAAATTATCTAAATAAACAAACAAATAAATGCAACACCCACTGATCCTTTGACTGGGAGCACAGTGTCTTTTCATCCACTCTTGCAGGCAGAGAACAATTGATTTATGATTATATTTGATTGGAGTTACATAGATAATTAGTTAGATATATTTACTTGTTTTCCATAATTTAATTTTTGAAGGATTTGTAAAGGAAAAGAATTATCTATCTTGCAATGACAGTTATAGCAAGGACAGAAGGATACTGTATTGATGGACAGATAGGATGGGGAGACATGTAACTGGTATTGGCATATAGTGAATGAACAAAGAATGGTACAGTAACTGTACAGTAACTGTGCAACCTTTGGCAATTTGGAAGAACTCTGCTTTGGATTTTCATCAGAATATATGAACACATTTCCAAGCTTTAAAGTAAGAGCTTTTTAATTGATTTTTTAAAAAGCAAATTCTGAAGCTCAGTACCAGAATGTGTAATACTTTTACTACTAATTCTAGACTCTGGACTAGTTTCAAAGCTAAATATTTGCCAGGTGACTATGCTGTTTGAGAAACATTTCTTTGCTTTATTAAATGCTTCAGGAATAATGTTATGTAGTATTAAAGTTGGAGAAGAAATCAATATGAACATTGTTTTAGAAGTAATGCTACATTTTAACATATATATATATATATATGTTTGATTTTTCAGGAATTTGCTGCACTTACAAAAGAACTAAATGCATGCAGGGAACAACTACTGGAAAAGGAAGAAGAAATTTCAGAATTGAAGGCTGAAAGGAATAACACCAGAGTAAGTATAAAAGCAATCCGCAAGTGCGTGTTTTGCACAAGAATCTCAACCCATTCTTTTAGCAATAGTTTCGAGTGTTAGAGAAAACAAGCACCCATCCACAGGTTCAGCTTCTAATGTCAAACATTTACCAATGTTTACTTGCCCTGGTGGCATTCTTTGGTTGCTGCCTCCTTTTTGTGTGGGTTCGGTGCGTTAGTTGCTGTTTTGTTTTCCCAAAACAAACTCACCCAATGGATTTATGAGCATCTGGTCTTTACATTAGCTTTTCTGGACATCTCTCAGTTTTGGTTTTGACCCAGGTATGAAACTGAAATTTTAGCTGATGCCTACAGGTTGACAGGAAAAAAATTACATTCTAATATATTGATCCCACTGGACCTTTCAGTGGCCATGATTGTTATTGCTTAGGAGGCACTGCTTCCAAAGAGTCCATGACCCTGGTGACATTAATGTAATCATTACTGAGGACTTCCACCTGTGTTCTGTACAGAGATGTGCCAGAGGATACCAATTGTCTTATCTCCCAGGAACTGTCCTTCTGAAATCCTGCAAGATTTTCATTTACTCTTTCTTTTTTTATAATTTTTTTTATTTTTATAACATAAACACATAAAACAAAACAAACAAATACAGTAATAAAAATACAAAAGAGTATCAATTATATGATCTACTTAATACAATCAGAATTGCAAAATTACAAAATTCAAAATATCCTTTTGACCCACCACCCACCAGTAGGCAAATTAGGATGCAAGAGAGATGCATGCATTCTACTATGTGGCATCTTTCTCCTCCAAGGCAGGTAGGGTTGCCAGGTCCCTCTTTGCCATCAGCTGGAGATTTTGGGGTGGAGACTAATGAGGGCGGGGTTTGGGAAGACAGGGACTTCAATGCCATAGACTCCAATTGCCAAAGCGGCCATTTTCTCCAGGCGAACTGATCTCTATCGGCTGGATAGAGATCTTCTGCTATTACCTGGAGGCTGGCAACCCTACAGGCAGGCATGGTGACGGGAGCATCTTTCTCAGACCATTTCAGTTCCCTTTTCACACAAAAATATTTACTCATGAGCTTTTGGCATAGCACTAGTAGAACAACTCACCCTACACTGTTTCAGGGCTGGTGATAAACATGCTTCTCACCCATTCTTAAACGCGAGTAATTTAAAACTATGCGGGAGGAGAGGAAATTTCCCTTTGTATCCCTAGTGTTCATTCTAATTCTCCCATCACCAGATCTCACCTTAGAAACTCTGTTCATGGAGGACAGGGTTGCCAGGTCCCTCTTGGCAACCAGCGGGAGGTTTTTGGGGAGGAGCCTGAGGAGGGCGGAGTTTGTGGAGGGAAGGGACTTCAATGCCATTGAGTCCAATTGCCAAAGTGGCCATTTTCTCCAGGTGAACTTATCTCTGTCAGCTGGAGATCAGTTGTAATAGCAGGAGATCTCCAGCTACTACCTGGAAGTTGGCAACCCTAATGGAGGACCTAGTTTATATCTCTCCATCCAAGGCAAAATAGCACAATACATATTCACCTGCATGTATATTGATTGGTTATACCGTGCTAACAGAAAGACAAGTGTATTTTTTGTCTATGAGATCATTGTGTTTGAATTTGAAAGCATAAACAAAACAAATATATTGACTCTTTCTGAGATTTGGTATAACATACATGAGCTGGTTGGATCTTCCAGATAAGTCCTTCTGTTATGCCTTAATTAAGTTTTTAAATGATTTCTTATTGTTTTACATAGCTCTTAGCTACACTGATAGTTCCATGGAGTTGTATTTGGGGGACGGGGACGGGGACGGGGACACAACATTTTAAACATAAACAGAAATGCCTGCAAAAGATACAGTTGGTCCACTTCCTTTGGGAACAGCAGGCTACAACTATGAATACATTAATAACTTTGCAAATAAGGAAATACTCTGATTGATCATTATAATATTTGCCTCGGTTTATTAATGGCTGGTTTACTAATTACAGTCTCCAAGTTCAGCTGCCAAAAAGCCCTTTCATAGAAGACTCTTATGCCATGTACCAGCAAAAATTCATGCAACATTTCCACATCACTGCCTGCTATTATCAGGCTTGTGTGATGCTGATGTGGGGATGCTTTCTGAGTTTGGACCAGCACACTGTGTAAGAGGCTTTGGGGGACCGCCATGTGGGTGCAGGAGGAATAAGGTCTTTATGATAGTATCAGATTAGTCATAATCCCTGTGAACATTGCAGCACAAAAGCCACCTCCTGAGGTTAAATATAAGAAAATATGTGTCATGCATGTTAGTTTAGTACATGTTTAGAGGGCTTGGGTGTCCAGTTCCAAGACATTTATTTTTGAATACAGCATATTCATATAGAATAGTGTTCTGACCTCCAGATCAACTTTCCTAACTGGATAAGATCTTGTGCTGTAATATCAGTTAATGTACCTTTAGATTCCATTCTGTAAGACCAAGGGAGGGGTGTTGTTGTTTAAATCCAGTCAAATCCCATCTTTTTCTTTTTTAAAGAAGAGTAAAATAGTTATTCTCCTTTAGGCATATTTTCACCTTTCAGATTTAGTATTCATAAGAACTGCTGATTGAACAGAAAGTGGAATGCAGAACAACGTGCATTTGAAAAAAGGAATGCTACTGTTACTTAAGATGAATATATTCCATACCACTGATTCCTATCAGTCGAGATTTGCACAGTTACATGTCCCTGGACTCTTTTGTTTCTCTTCATCTACTAATGCAATTTTTTTTAGATTTCAGATTTTTCTGCAAACTTGGGGATTCCTTCAAGTTTGTAGAGAAATCCCTTCTGTCCCTAGCTCCGTTGTGTGGATATTTGATCCACTCTTTAGCCCCATTCAGATTTAAATATATGATATGCCATTTATTAATTCCATTCTTAGGGTTATTCATTGGAGCATAGTGTTTACTACAGCTTGACAACGCTCCTGAGCAAAGCCTTTATTTTGATCTCTGCAACATATGTATCTGATTCATGTGTGAGATAGGTAAGTGTAAAGTGGTGATGTAGTGCACTTGCAGTCTTAGCATACAAAAATGTGGATACGTTAGGGTTTGCAGTGTCATTAAGTTGATATTAACCCTGGCAGATGCTATTCAGTTTACACATACCATCCCTGCTTGATTCAGATAACCACTTCCCCCCATACAATCATGTATCATGATTTTCCAAAAATCATTAGCTTTAATTTAAAAGATCTGGTTAATATGATTTATTTTATCCTCATTGTTCATACTAGGGTTGCCAACCTCCAGGTAGTAGCTGGAGATCTCCCGCTATTATAACTGATCTCCAGCCAATAGAGATCAGTTCACCTGGAGAAAATAGCTGCTTTGGCAATTGGTTTCTATAGCATTGAAGTCCCTCCCCTCCCCAAACCCAACCCTCCCCAAAACATCCCACCAATGGTGAAGAGGGACCTGGCTACCCTAGTTCATACCAAATTTAAATGTGGGTAGTAACATAAACTGACACATCTCATCTTCCCATATTACCTAGGGTTGCCAGCTCTGGGTTGGGAAATATCTGGAGATTTTTGGGGTGGAGCCTGAGGAGGGTGAGGTTTGCGGAGGGGAGGGACTTCAATGCCATAGAGTCCAGTTGCCAAAGAAGCGATTTTCTCCAGGTGAACTGATCTCTATCAGCTGGAGATCAGTTGTAATAGTAGGAGATCTCCAGCTAGTACCTGGAGGCTGGCAGCCCTAATAGTAACCTGCTTTATTTACCTAGAAATCCAGAAAGGAAAGAGGAAATAAAATGTGGTTTTTGGTTATGTGTAATTTATTTAAAATATTTATTTCCTGCCATGTCTCCTCAGACTCAATGCAGCTAGCAGAGCAACAACAGGTTTTAAGGACTCAAAAACAACAGTTTGTAAAAAAGGGGGAGAGGAGAGAACTGGTCCAAAACATACAGGTTAAAAATGCAGTCACATCTGCCAAAGCAAATTACCCTCCACCAGATTTCCTCTGAAACAAAATCTTCCAAATTGCCTTTATAAATAAAGCAAGTGAATGCACCCTCTGTGCCAACTCTGGTAACCCATTTCAGAAGACTCAGCCTACTACAGAAAAAGCCCATGACCTTATTGTTACCATATGGACATGCTAGGAAAAAGCATCATTGTGAGAAGGTAGTCTGGTGCATGCAAGTGTACTGGAGATGCTGTCTGACAACTAGGGTTGCCATACTCCAGGTACTAGCTGGAGATCTCCTACTATTACAACTGATCTCCAGCCGATAAAGCTTGGAGAATATGTCAGTTTTGGCAATTGGACTTTATGACATTGAAGTCCCTACCTTTCTCAAACCCTACCTTCCTTAGGCTCCGCCCAAAAAAACCCCCACTGGTGGCGAAGAGGGACCTGGCAACCCTACTGATAACCGTAGGAGGGTATTGAAGGAGTTCAGTAACTAAAAGACCATGAAGGACTTTAATGGTGATAACTAATACTTTGATTTGGGCCTGGAAGTGAATAGGTAACCAGCTCAATTGATGCAGCAATGGCCACAGACAGCTGACCACAGACAGGAGTCTCACTGCCACATTTTGTGCCAATTGAAGTTTCCAAGGCAGCCCCACATAGTACACATTACAATTGTCCAGTCTGGAGGTTATGGCAGAAAGGCCAGGTCTCCTGCTTTGGCAGTGGGAGACCCAGAAGTGACTTCATCACATTAGTAGATGTGCTAACATTTGCCCAAACTCTATTGTTAAACCATAGAGCTTTGGTAAATATTAGAGCATCACCAACAACACAATGATGTCACTTCTGGATAGTGCCTGAAGTGACATCACAGCATTACCCTCTCCCTGCTAGGTAAGTGTCCTGCCTCGGGCTGGGAACCCTAGGTTACAGTAGCATGAACCAGAGTGGCTAGACCATCAAAGTCTCAATAAGGGGACTTCTTACAAGCTATGTGTAAGAGAAAGAAGTCATTCCTTGCAGTAGCATCAACCTTGCTTATCCATCAGCAAGGATGAGTTAATTGGTTTATTTAAAATAGTTATATCTTGCCCAAAGTAACTTAGAAATATTCTCTGTATGCAAGTAAAAAAAAGTACTGAAATTGAAAATCAGCATGTAGGGGACTTGAATGGGTAATATGTATTGGGTTCATTAGGCCAGAATCAGCTAGTCACTTGTATGTGGTGAGCATATTTCTTGCTTTCATTAAAAACATACCCCTGAATGAGTCAACCTTTTGGTGAGCTTCTTTTGTTTAATTTATCATGACTGTAGGACACCAGTCCTTGCCTGTTCTTAGCCCTGAAGCTGCCTTCAGGAAGGGTGGGGGGCATAATGTGTCAGAGCACTTCATCTTTGTTTGAATAAAAATAATTATTTACTTGGTCATAGAGTGGCATAAATAGAACTGGAACCTGTTGAGATCTATAAGCCTAAATACATTTACTATTTACCCCAAAGGTAGCAAGGAAATGGTTCATTACAGATGATGCAGATGTTCCACTATTTGTGCAGTCAATTATACCATATACATTTTGATGACATACAGTACCTCAGAATATTATTGAACCTTATTTTGGATTGTTTTGCATGCCTGTTAACTTCTCATATAAAATGTCAAAATGTTATTAGGTGACTGATTCCAGTATTCATTATATACTGTACCATGTGGTTTGCTGATTTAGTTTGACAGCTTTAATTGATGTTCCATTTAACAGTATTTTAAAGCATAGATTATCTTAGCCATACAATGGAGCTGAGTAGATCAATTTGCTCTCTTGGAAAGTATGGATGAGATTTCAGTAGCGACTAATTACATTTATATTTTATTTCCTTTCATGTTCTCTGCAATAATACCATGAAATGCTGCAAGATAGAACCATATCCCTCCGAGTATAGTAAAAGCTGCCGATGTCATTCTTGTTTCATACTATATAGTTCAGAATTACAGTCCTACTGACCTTTAGGTGCAAGTGGTCTGACTTTCTTTTATGTTGAACCGAACAGCTGTTACTGGAACATTTGGAGTGCCTTGTTTCGAGACATGAAAGGTCATTGAGAATGACAGTGGTGAAACGCCAAGCGCAGTCCCCCTCAGGAGTTTCCAGTGAAGTTGAGGTTCTGAAAGCATTGAAATCTTTGTTTGAACACCACAAAGCTTTGGATGAAAAGGTACAGTGTGGTACAGTGTGGAATCAAGCTTAAATATACTATTTTGTCTACTTTACAGTGATTCAGGTGCATATATGACATAGAACCCTTTGTCATTTTGGCCTATGTGCTAGCCATCTTTCCAAAATATCGTTCCAGTTCTTTGAGTGTGACTAACAGCACATTCCTGAACCTGAAGGGCAAAAGCCCTTAAGAGGCCAGGAAGGCGCTGTTCCGGCATTCGGGGGGCCCGCACCGGCATCCGGGCAACTTACACCAGCGTTAGTGGCCCCAATGCCGGCGGGAAGGCCTGGTTGCCGGGCACTGCCTTGGCAGTGCCACCCCGGGACATTGATGAGGCCTTTCTCTGGCATCCCACCGGCATAAAAGCCCACGCCGACATCCTGGGAAGAGTCCCAGCGTCCTGGAAGGCGTTCCCGGGACGTTCTGGCACCAGGTTGGGGGAGGAGCTGCCTTTAGGCAACCTCCAAAGCCCTTTCAGGCCAGGAAAGCCCCCTTTTAATTTTTGCAAGAGGATACCCATTCTATATACGTGGTTCTTCAGCTATATAGACACAAAACCCTGCTTCCTGCTTCCACATCTGCAGTGTCCATAGTTAACTTACAAATGCTTTAAACAAGAGCGAATTGTTGAAAGTTTATTTGAAGTGAATTACATTACTTAAAAAAATCTATTGGAGATATTAGTTATAGACTTAACTAATAGACTCCTAGAGTATGAAAAATTAGTAGTAATATCTTTTGTTGGTTCTTGTAGGTTATCCGGGCTGTGTAACCGTGGTCTTGGAATTTTCTTTCCTGACGTTTCGCCAGCAACTGTGGCAGGCATCTTCAGAGTAGTAACACTGAAGGACAGTGTCTCTCAGTGTCAAGGGTGTAGGAAGAGTAATATATAGTCAGAAAGGGGTTGGGTTTGAGCTGAGTATTGTCCTGCAAAAGTATTGTCCTGTAAGTATCAAGATAATGTGCTAATGAGGGTATGGTATGTTAATATGGAACCATTGTATCCTGAAGTGATCTGTTAATGTGTGTAATCCAAAACTAATCTGTATGGCTATTGTTGAATGTTGTCTTTGTCTGGAGGTTTTTCAGGGCAGGAAGCCAAGCCTTATTCATTCTTAAACTCTCCTCTTTTCTGTTAAAGTTGTGCTGATGTTTATGAATTTCAATGGCTTCTCTGTGCAATCTGACAAAATAGTTGGTAGAATTGTCCAGTCTTTCAGTGTCTTGGAATAAGACCCTGTGTCCTGTTTGTGTCAGTCCATGTTCAGCCACTGCTGATTTCTCAGGTTGGCCAAGTCTGCAGTATCTTTCATGTTCTTTTATCCTTGTTTGTATGCTGCGTTTTGTGGTCCCGATGTAAACTTCTCCACAGCTGCAAGGTATACGATATACTCCTGCAGAGGTGAGGGGGTCTCTTTTGTCTTTTGCTGATCGTAGCATTTGTTGTACTTTCTTGGTGGGTTTAAACACTGTTTGTAGGTTATGTTTTTTCAAAAGTTTCTCCATCCTATCAGTGACTCCTTTAATAAATGGCAAGAATACCTTTCCTATGGGAGACTGTTTTTCTTGAGTTTTCTGATTTTTGTTTGGTTTAATGGCCCTTCTGATTTCATTCTTGGAGTAGCCGTTTGCTAGCAGTGCGTGATTTAGATGATTAGTTTCTTCCTTGAGAAACTGTGGTTCACAGATCCGTCTTGCACGGTCCATTAATGTTTTGATTATTCCTCTTTTCTGTCGGGGGTGGTGGTTGGAGTTTTTGTGTAAGTAGCGATCTGTGTGAGTTGGTTTCCGGTAGACCTTGTGACCTAACTGAAGGTTTGATTTACGGATGACAAGGGTATCAAGAAATGGGAGTTTACCCTCAAACTACTCTGAAGAAGATGCTGAGGAAATAAGAGGAGAGACAGCAAGAATTCTACGAAAAGCAAAGCCCCCTTTTAGCAATATAACACGCAAGGAGAGAAACGCCATCAAGACCCTCAATGCAGATCCAGAAATCATTATTCTACCAGCTGACAAAGGCAATGCCACAGTGATCATGAAAACAGAAGAATACAAAAAGAAGATTGAGGAACTTCTGGACCCTGCCACATACAAAAAACTAAAACGAGATCCAACTTGCAAAATTACCAGGAAAACTAGCATTCTGATCAAGAATTCCACTCTTCATCCCGACACACACAGAAAACTATGCAAGACTGAAGCACAACCACCACGATTATATGGACTACCTAAAATTCATAAGGATTCCGTTCCACTCCGACCCATCGTGAGTGCCATTGGTTCCCCAACATATGAATTAGCTAAATATTTGACCACCCTCCTACAGGACCACATTGGAAAAACCACTTCTTACATCAAAGATTCAACTCACTTCATCAACAAAATCAGTCCGTTAAGACTCAATCCAAAGGATATATTAATCAGTTTTGATGTTGTATCCCTCTTTACCAAGGTTCCAGTAAAAGACACAATCTCATTGATTAACCAGATTTTTCCAGAAGATATAACAGCCTTATTTCACCATTGTTTGACAACAAGTTATTTCCTATGGGATCAAGAATTTTATGAACAGATTGATGGAGTAGCTATGGGAAGTCCACTCAGTCCAGTAATAGCAAACTTTTACATGGAATATTTTGAAAAGACAGCATTAGAATCAGCACCTTACAAACCTACAGTCTGGTTCAGGTTCGTAGATGATACATTTACCATTTGGAGCCATGGTGAAGAAAAATTAATGGACTTTCTAAACCATCTTAATAATATCCATCCAAACATTCAGTTTACCATGGAAAAGGAAATTGAGGGTAAACTCCCATTTCTTGATACCCTTGTCATCCGTAAATCAAACCTTCAGTTAGGTCACAAGGTCTACCGGAAACCAACTCACACAGATCGCTACTTACACAAAAACTCCAACCACCACCCCCGACAGAAAAGAGGAATAATCAAAACATTAATGGACCGTGCAAGACGGATCTGTGAACCACAGTTTCTCAAGGAAGAAACTAATCATTTAAATCACGCACTGCTAGCAAACGGCTACTCCAAGAATGAAATCAGAAGG
Source organism: Euleptes europaea (assembly GCF_029931775.1). Taxonomy (NCBI): domain Eukaryota; kingdom Metazoa; phylum Chordata; class Lepidosauria; order Squamata; family Sphaerodactylidae; genus Euleptes; species Euleptes europaea. Next base: position 77,544,424 of record NC_079314.1, on the reverse strand, counting down.
GCCATTAAACCAAACAAAAATCAGAAAACTCAAGAAAAACAGTCTCCCATAGGAAAGGTATTCTTGCCATTTATTAAAGGAGTCACTGATAGGATGGAGAAACTTTTGAAAAAACATAACCTACAAACAGTGTTTAAACCCACCAAGAAAGTACAACAAATGCTACGATCAGCAAAAGACAAAAGAGACCCCCTCACCTCTGCAGGAGTATATCGTATACCTTGCAGCTGTGGAGAAGTTTACATCGGGACCACAAAACGCAGCATACAAACAAGGATAAAAGAACATGAAAGATACTGCAGACTTGGCCAACCTGAGAAATCAGCAGTGGCTGAACATGGACTGACACAAACAGGACACAGGGTCTTATTCCAAGACACTGAAAGACTGGACAATTCTACCAACTATTTTGTCAGATTGCACAGAGAAGCCATTGAAATTCATAAACATCAGCACAACTTTAACAGAAAAGAGGAGAGTTTAAGAATGAATAAGGCTTGGCTTCCTGCCCTGAAAAACCTCCAGACAAAGACAACATTCAACAATAGCCATACAGATTAGTTTTGGATTACACACATTAACAGATCACTTCAGGATACAATGGTTCCATATTAACATACCATACCCTCATTAGCACATTATCTTGATACTTACAGGACAATACTTTTGCAGGACAATACTCAGCTCAAACCCAACCCCTTTCTGACTATATATTACTCTTCCTACACCCTTGACACTGAGAGACACTGTCCTTCAGTGTTACTACTCTGAAGATGCCTGCCACAGTTGCTGGCGAAACGTCAGGAAAGAAAATTCCAAGACCACGGTTACACAGCCCGGATAACCTACAAGAACCAATGAACTCTGACCGTGAAAGCCTTCGACAATATCTTTTGTGTTTGCAACATTTTGCATGCAAGTTCCAAGTGATGTGAAAATCATCTCTAGGCATTATAGTTGAAATAATGTTTAACCTTTGACGGGACCTAGAAAGAGATGAGTAGTATCCTATTGAAGTTAATGCTATGAAAACTCATTCCAGCTATAATTTAAAAGCCTTTGGTACCTTTTGCATTCCACTTGATATTAAACTGAGCAAGCTCTCAATTGCAACCAGGACTTACATAATACAACATTACTAGCAATAGTGTTTAGATATTAATATGGTTTATGTTCTAATTCATTTTTCATTATTGGGAGCTGATTAAAAATAAAGCATTACAGAAGTAGTGCATTGTTTTCTCATATTTGATTTATAAAAGAGAACTGAACTTGACAAGGTTTTTTTAAATAAAAAATTGCCTTTGTATACTGCTCATTTACCTGAGTCTTTGAATGAAATTAAAGGTGAATTACTGGCCAAAGGATGAATTTGCAGTGACGCAATTGCTTGATTTGCTTCTGTGTGTGCTTCACCATAACCCTTACCAAAAATAGATTGAATGCTGGCATAATGACTCATCATTTGACTACATGTGGAGCAGCAATGCAACAACAGCTTCACAGGAGGCATAGCTGTGAAAGTCTGTGGCAACAAAAATAATCACATCTCACAACAAACTTCTGCTTGTTCATGATGAACACAAGTTCAGATTGTGCTTGTGTGCCCCTCTCTCTCCTCTCTTCACATGTAGAACATGATTGAAAACTTCCCTGTTTAGGAAGCCTTCTACGAATCCATTGGAATGAATAGAAGCCAGTTTCATCCCATGCAAGAGGCTTGGATTTTAAAAGGACATTTTACTGTGTGCTTGAAGCTGGCTCAATCTGCATAGGAATCGCAAGGAGATTGCCTATTTTGCATTTGTATATGTCTCCAGCTTACCCTCTGCAACTAGCTCTTGAGAAACTGCCTTCCAAATAGCTGAAGAAAGGCGAGGCAAAAGATCTCCCTGAAGTTTGAACACACTGCAACTTTTAAATCACGAGAAGAGACCACAGACCAGGCCTAACTCTGGCCTATTCCAATTCCAGGCCACAGCAGGGACTAGAAAGCCAGAACAAATCCACACACAGCAACTTTTAAATCAGGAGAAGAGACCTCTGGCCAGGCTAAACTCTGGCCTATTCCAACTCCAGGCCACAGCAGGGATCAAATAGCCAGAAGGGTTCTTCAGAGACCAGTGCCCACTGCCCAGCCCAGCCCACAGACACAGAACACACAGGTCCCAAATTTTCAGGGTAGCTTGGAGGGATCCTCCTTGCAAGAACCCACAAGTTTGGTGAAGATTGGGTCAGGGGTTCTGGAGTTATGGGGTCTGGAGGGGGGGTCCTCCCATCTGCCCATTGGAATAGATAGAAGCCATCTCCTATTCTTTCCTATGGGTGGATGGGGGGGGGGACCCCTTCAGACCCCATAACTCCAGAACCCCTGACCCAATCTTCACCAAACCTGGGGGTTCTTGCAAGGAGTGTGTTCAAACTTCAGGGAGATCTGTTTGCCTCGCCTTTCTTCAGTTATTAATGAAGGCGCTTCAGTATGTGCTTTCTTGGAATATTTTAAACTGTAAGTATATGCATCTGTTGCTTAATAATTTAGTCACTGTAAGTTTTCTATAGTTGGCAACTTTATAGGATACAGATATTGCTATTACGTACAACCTATTTAGCCTGAAAACCAGCAGGTGAAAATGTGTTTTACTGAATTTAGCGTCTATCCTGTTCTGGCAAGTTGCCAGTAAGGTTCAAGAATCACAAGCAAGCAGACAAACAAGAAACAAGCAGGATGGAATCAAGGATCGAGGCAGGAGCTTAATGTGGAGATTGGAGAATAGAGATTTCTACAAGAGGCAAGCAGGCCCTAGAAAGCTGGAGTTTAGCAATCAGTTACTGTCTGGGCTAAAGCACAAGCTTGTTAAAATGTTAATTGAGTAAAGATTGGGACTCAGCTGCAGGATTATATAGGGATTCCCACCCTTTCATATAGCCAAGGTTAGGTCCATGTTCCTGCAAATATCTACAGAGATGCCTCTTCCTCCTGAGAGAGGCTAGAGCGTAGGAGGTCCAGAGTTGCCAAGTGTGCATGCCTCCACCTAGTCCAGGCTTCAGCTCTGGCCCTCTTCTTTCTCCATTCCCTGATTCCCAGGGAAGGCTCTAGTCTTACTTTGCCACAATCTACAGTATTAACAAAATGGGAGAAATGTCCATATCCAAATCATTCTGCCATGCGGAGTTTCAATTTAAATGTATCAAAAAAAGTGACAAAAAATGAAATCTGAAAACTAACTGAGAAATTCAAAAGTAACATATCATTTAGGCTGAAGGTAGTCAAAATATAGAATTGTTGATTTTTAAATTAACTTCCAGCAGAAGACTAGAGGTAGTTAATGTAATTTGTTTTTAAAACAGCATCCTATGTGAGAGAGACCAGGAAGGGACTACAGAAATATCTTAGGACATGGGAATTTTCAACAAAGAAAAAGAGAGTACTGTAGTATTCTACAGTAGAGTACTATAATAGGGTACTATAATAAAGGTTTCTGTGTCTGTGATAAGAGGCCTTTGTTACAAGGGACCCAAAATGGTATAGAAAAAATAGGAATATAAAATTAATTCTAATTTTTGTTAATATCATTTCCCCACAAAAGTAGTGTTAATAAATTGTTTTCCCAGTGACATTCAGGACACCATGCACATGACTTCAGAATATTGGATCTCATGGTAATTAATTTTCATCAGTGGAATGGAACTTCTTCACCTTCCTCTCTGGCTGCAGTACAAAATGCTCCCCAAAATGCTGTTCCTGGGGGACATGGGATCCCCAGGAACAACATGAGGGTAAGTCAGAGGTCTGCGGGGGAGGGGGTGTTGATGAGAATTGTCCCTCCCCATTCATTAGCAGAAATTTACCATGGAATCCAAGCCAGTCTGTAGATGTATGGATTAGATTAGATAAAACTGCACATTCTAATAGAAACTGTGTTACTGCATCATTCTTTTTCTTCTAGGTAAGGGAACGACTGAGGGTTTCTTTAGAAAGAGTCTCTGTGCTTGAGGAGGAACTAACCGCTGCTAATCAGGAGGTAACATACAGAACTCTTTTTCTCTTATGTGATGTGATTCTTTTTAACAGAATATTTGGGCATTTCATATTGTTTTTGTTTAAAAAGTGTAATGAAATTTGTAATGTTTACTCTTTAAAACACTGACTGAACAAGGACCTGTAGATTAGATTAATAACATTATGGGATATTTTTTTCATTCAGATCTGTATTGTAGAAAAGCCTAATAACTATCTCCATAGGATGGCGGGTAGGGTTGCTTTTTCCTTTAGTCGTTAGCATCCATGGCCCTTTCAGAGGGCATGTGGAGCAGACAGCACTCAATTTAATTACAAATGAAGAAAGGAAGAAATCATGATATTAAAGAATGTAGTTTGTTTTTAATCCCCAGATTAATGCATTCACTATGGTAGTACTCTTAAATATGTGGTGGAATTTGTCCCTCTTTTTCTACCATGCAGATAAAGTAAAGGAAAATGAAATGCTTATTTTTGTTCATTTTATGTCCCATAAAATGTGGGGAGGGAGTCATGCATATGGGGCATTCGGTCATTTCCACAGAGTGTTCATTTCATGTTGGATGGTATCTGTCTGGAAGACAAAGAAATGTACTTGTTCTTCCACCATGTGAATTGTGGTATTGTTCCTCAGAGAGTGTGAAACTGGACACTGTTTTATTACTTTAATTTTCTGTCTGTTGATCTTTCTATCCTGATTCTGTCTGTATATCTAACAGCAAAGCATATGGGCAGAGCAATCCTTAAGGCCACCTGTGCTGCGGCAGCCAGCCATGGTATAACTGTGGTGCCACTCATTCTCTCCCTAAAGGTGGTGGCTGGCAGGAAAAAGCATCAGTAGCTGGGTTTCAGTGGCCACAACCACATCAACACCCCCAGCAACCATATTGTTTGTTTTTAATCTCCAGTTTAACACATTCACTATGATTGTTCTCTTAAATATATGGTGGAGCTTGTTGTGGTGAGGTAGTGGGGCCATGATGGACAGGGCAGGTAGAATCAATCAGGGGCCAGCAAGCATGGGATCAGCAGAGCCCCCCTTGTGCTTACACTGCTTCTTGAGAAACTCCATCAACCCAATAGCATGCCCAACCCCATGCCATCATTCCTACTGCCCAATAGCATGCCCAACCCCATGCCATACCCAAGATGAAGGGTCACAGTCCTCAGATGTAGGGAGGACTGTTTTATGGTCTCCTTCACTGTTAATGAGTAGTAAGCTTGGCATCAGCACAGTCTAATGTGTCACCTCAACCATGTCCTGAGCTGATGTATTCCTATCTGATGCAGCCCTTATGCCAATACCCTGCTGTTTGCTCAATAAGCACTCCCTGCACCCAGCATGCCCTCCATGCATGATGTTCGTTAATGACTGAACAGAGTGCCCGCTGCATTGAACCCCTTGGACTACCAAACATGAGATGTAGCAGTTACTTGCAGGATAGGCACCAGCAGCTCTCCTGGCATATAGAAGCCTGTGCCTTTGAAAACCACCCCCCAACCACCCTGAGACATAACCCACACAGAGACAGTTGTGGTGACCGAGAGGTGGTGCAGCAGCACTGAGGACCTATGCTGGGGTAACTGACTCTTACACCAGCATAACACAGAGATATACCAGCATAAGCGTTAGTCTGCTTCCTGAGCCCCTTTGACCCCCCCCCTTAGGATTGCGCTGTAAGTCTGTGTTCAGAAGATATTGCTGCCATTGTTTCAATGGAGTTTCTAATTTCTTATTTAGAAGTAAAAAATCAACTCTAAAAGCAGAACAGAATGAAACAAGAGTGCAGGAGCTGGGAAAAACATTAATACTGCTACTTGCCAGCTTTACTATTTTTATCCATCCCCACACCTGCAGTCTTGTGTTGATTTGAAATATATGTTAAAACAGTACCTTGCTGAGTATCCAGTGTTTGAAGTCTATTTTGCAAAGCTACTTGATCTGTCTTTTTTGCACAGCTGAAATTTTTCTCTTTATGAACTCTTGATCCTTCATAACTACCTCAATGTAGTTCTTAGTGTGGCATTTTCATGTCATCTTTCTAAACTGTAATTGCAGATTATATGTTGTCAGCTTTTCCATACCCAATGTGTTAACAAAACCATCACCAATAAAACTAGCAAATGAATACAAACTTTACTAGTGTATTCCTCAACATGCATTTGGTTTTTTTTTTAAATGAAGACCTAAATGCCTTTTTAGAGATCATTGAAGGTGAGATTTATGACTACTTGTTAGAATAATTATAGACCCCTTTTATCCAGTTTTGATGCATCGAATAAAACCAGAGTCGTTTTCTAGGCATCCATTAGATATCCAAAAATTAACCATCTTTCGCCAGAGAATTAAAGATTAATTTCTAGTTTCCATCACTTGGCTGGTTACTTTAGGCCTAGAGACTTCATGGCATCCACATCTTTCCAGGGCAGTTTGAGCCCTCCCTGCTAACTCCTACTATTTCCACTACCTACCACAGCAGAAGAGACATAGAATCCATCCTCCAGGTGGGGCCTGGATATCTCTCAAAATTACAGCTCATCTCCAGACTACAGACATCAGTTCCCCTGGAGAAAATGCCTGCTTTCAATGGTGGATTCTATGGAATTATACCCTGTTAAAGTCCTTTCCCAGGCTCCACCCCCAAATATCCAGGAATTTCCTTAGCCAGAGTTGGCAACCCTACTGGAAAGTAATCCACTATGCCAGTGGTTCTCAACCTTTTTTGCTCCGTTCCCCCCTTTTACCATTGTTCAGAATATAATTTTCCCCTTCCCAAAATAGTCTAACAGTTACTAAAAACAATTTTACAGATTGTACATAATCTATATGACATCACACTTTGCTGAATAGTGGTCCCAATCCCCCCCCCCCCCCACGGAACTTTAAAATTCCTCCTGGGCAGATAACCTGAGAAGAACCTCTGGTATAATCTCTGATTCATAACCCTTTTTTCTTGAAATGTTGCCATCCTATTGATAGGCTACCAATTTTAAATCATTTGAGACCTTTTTTTGCCTTCTGATTTTTTTCTCATTGAGAATGTGCATATTTTAGGTATGAAGTCAAATATTGGACAATCTTCTTACACTTATTGAAATATAGGACTTTTATGCATGGGTTGTTTCCATAGTGATCACTGGGGTTGCCAACCTCCAGTTACTAGCTGGAGATCTCCTATTACAACTGATCTCCAGCCAATAGAGATCAGTTCACCTGGAGAAAATGGCCACTTTGATAACTGGACTCTGTGGCATTGAAGTCCCTCCTCCTCAAACCCGCTCTCCTCAGGTTCCTCCCCAAAAACCTCCTACTGGTGACGAAGAGGGACCTGGCAACCCTAGTGATCACCCCCTGACTACTTCGGGGCTTCGTTTTCATTATGCACATCTTTTACGGCCTTTAGAAGTCATTTCGCTCTCTCCCTGCATTTTCCCCATGTATTCTGGATCCTGTTTCTGGTGGCATCCAGAAAACAGATGGAAAATGCAGAAGGAGAGCAAAGTGACGTCTAAAGGTCAGGAAAGATGTGCATAATGAAAATGACGCCCCGAAGTAGTCGGGTGGTGATGGCCAAGGAAACAACCTGTGCATAAAAGGCCATAATATGTAAATGTAACGATTATCAAGCATAACACTTCTAATGGAGTTACATCACAACTAATGTTGTTCTGAATAATACACAGAAATGTTGCAGAAGTGCTTCCCATTTCTAAATTGCATGCTCCCTTTCCCACCATCCTTCCCTTTTCTACATAAATCCCCTCTCTTTTCTCTGCCACATAGTCACATTATCTCTGCTCTGAGGTTCATGCTAATTGTATTTCCTTTAATCAGAGTTTGCAAATCAGCTTAAAACCCATGTTTCAAGCTCTAAGTACAAACATCTGCAACAGCCTTCTGAAGAATACAATGACTTGTTCTAAAAGGGATTTTATTACACAGCTCAGCTAGGAAAAATGTCTGCTGGAACTCAGTGGCCTTTTGTTTTTGAAGAGCTGAATTGCAGATGAAGAACCCCCATTTGGAAAAAGGGGTTTATATTCTCATCCTACCAACAAAGAATATAAAAAGGCATCATGATTGTTGAAAACAACATTTCAAAACAGTTTCTGAAATACTGAAAGGTTTCTTTTCTACTTCTACCTTTTGTTCCCTTAAAGTGCAGCTCATGCTAGTCATAGTGCTATACAGGCCATCATTACTAAAATGTAGCATCTGCTATAGCTAAAAATATTTTGATTTCCTTTTCATAACCTGGCTACCAAATCCATGCTGTAAAAGAAACAAGTGATGGAAGATGTCAAGACATGTACCTCAGAATGGGAAATATGGGTATCTTCAGCTAAACTTCAGCATCTAACCCACACCGTGTTTCTTAAATACCCAGGTAGTTAGTCGAGAATTAATGTTTTGCTTACTGGATCCAAATTTTAAAAAGTTCACAGTGCCCTTGGCTTTAGCTTCCTGTCACACTGAAGCAGCATATATCTGACTGCATTGTCATTAATGTTGCATTAAATTTGCATGGTGATTATTGAGGCAGTTAAAAGCTTGTTTGTAAAAGCTTGGAACAAGAGGAAGAAGTCACAAATAAACACAGTGAGTGGTATTGACACATTCTAACAACTCCTTCAGTAAACCTTTCTCAGAAAGATGATCCAGTCACAGCCTACATATGTCTGAGTTTAGATCAGGTCTATCTGACAGCCAGTACACATGATGACCCTTGCAAACATAGCTTACTTCTTGATTTCTATCAAGTGTGGCTTGCAGTGATTTAACGGTGCAATCCTGAAGGGGGGAGCTGCATATGAGCCGGTGTGACCCCTACACCAGCATCCATGTCACTTGCACCATCCAAAGTGGCGGGGAGCGATGTGGTAGCCCGAGTCTCAGGTGCTGGTGCTGCCTCCCCAGCAGCCTTTTTCTGGTGCAAGTGCCCACACCAGCATGTAGGGGGACATTCCTGGGGGCAGAGCTGATGTTAGTAGCTCCCAAAGCCCTTTCATCCCAGGAATGCGCCATATTTTTTTAATTTTCGGGCTGGGAAGCCTTTTAGGAGGCAGTGTGGCAGCACAGTTCCCAGTTGTCAACTGACTACCCCCCTCTTAGGATTGGGCGGCCCATGTTACTCTGCCATTGTAGGCACCAGCCATGATTTGGCACGTTGCTTTTCAACTAAAAAGCAAGAGTGAGAAATGCTGTGCTTTGCCCAATATATTGCCACCAAAAGTAGCATCTCTGTGGCAAGTTTCCTACTCTGCTCCATTTATACGATGTGGAACATCAGGTTCTTAGTTTTCCTTAACACCAAAGTGATGATACTCACTTTTCATGAAAACGCTGTTATTTTAATGCATCTAAAAATATCTCCGTTAGCCGTTCAAACAAAAATAGACATTATCTAAAATAACAGAATTCCAACAGACTTTTTTTTAAAAGTGTGACACTACATTGTGTGTGTTATCAGCCTTCCTGCTTTAAAGCGAATCTGTGCCATGACTAATCAGAATAGAAATACATGAAATCACACTAGGGGTTGAAGTATTGTTGTTATAATTCCAAATAATGTAAAGTGATTTGTGCCTAGGATTCTGTAATAAAAATCCCAGCAAGCAAACACAGTCTTATCTTAGATATAAAATATGGTTTTATATGTATGTATTCTATCTTCATTTCAGTTTATGAATAGATTTGATAGCAGGATTTGGTTTAAAATGGGGGTAACAATACCTACAGAATCATATTTTCAGGACCATTCATCTGTCTTCTTACTTGTGGGGAAAATGTGCCCCTATAACTACACATCCCTGATCCGGATAGCCCAGGCTAGCCCAATCTCGTCAGATCTGAGAAATGAAGCAGGATCAGCCCTGGTCAGTGTTTGGATGGGAAGACCACCAAGGAGCACCAGATTCACTACACAGAGGCAGGCAATGGCAAACCACCTCTGAAAGTCTCTTGCCTTGAAAACCCTCCATTGTCGCCATAAGTCGGCTGTGACTTGATGGCAAAAAAAAAAAAAAACTACCTTATTGGCCGCACACTACTTGATGTCAAGTACATTGTGAAGAATGAGAAACACATTGTGTGGTCAGAAGACATATATTTGCAAATATTTGCTGAACTTGCATCCTGTTTCCAAGAAAAGGTTTTAATTATTGGGCAGTAAAGTATGGCCTGAGTATCAAACACACAGTATGTGTATACTGAAGTAACCCATTAGTACATAGAAGGATCTTACTAAATTCCATTTGTATGGTTCAAACAAGTAAATCATGCTACAAACTACATGGAAATATAAGAAAAAAATTAAGTGTGTAATCAATCTGGGCATTCTTGCTAATTTAAATACAGAAGCCGGTAAGATTCTGATGGTTTACAAAAAAACCCACTAGTGCTTCATTTCCTTATGCAATCAATTATTAAATGTCTAATACCCAAATTTCCATATACTGTTAAAAATGCTGTCAAATTCTGCTGTAGAATTTCTAAATTATGGCATGAAGTCAGTTTTTAATCTCTATTTGCTTAACTGCCTGATATCTCTTTTTATTAGAGGCTCAGCTGGATGAGATTCTGAGGTCCATGACTGAATCCCTTCTTGTTTTGACCTTCTGTGAATTATCAACACAGTGGGCCGACTGCAGTGATTGGAGAGTTCTAACTCCATTCCCCTGTGCAGTTCTCTTAATGCAACTTGTCCCCCAGTGGCTGCTGTATGCCCTGATACTGAAAACATATGATGTACCCATAGTGGGTCTTCATTGGTCACCCATAAAAACAGGAGTGTTATCAGTCATCCATTGTGGTACTCTTGCCCTTTTTGACTACTGCAAACAGACTAACACGGCTACCCACTGTGAATTACCATTGTGGTAGTGTATGGCTGATATGATGGACCTGAAGACCACATATTATATAAGCTTGGGTCAACACATGCTTCTCTTTTTAGCCACATGTTTAAAAATAATTTAGTTCTGCTGCTTCCGGAATTTAGGTACCAGTGTAGAGGCTGCAGCAGCAGGGTGCCTCACCGGGGCACCCAGGCACCGGTGTACCCAGGATGGTGTAAATGGCCATTATCCCAGGTTAAATGGCCACTTATGCCAGCGTGGGGTCACGCTGGCTCCTATGGAGCTCCCCCCCCCCCGGAATGCACTCTTAATTCCTATAATTGTGTCTAGACATAGTGACATGATAGCAACCTTCTGCCCTCAGTTACTATTCACCTCATTCTTTACCTTACTTCTGCAGTGCTGCAGTTCCTAGAGTCAAACTATTACTGTGCATAAATTCTTAGCTATGGAAATAATAATACTTCAGTATATTCTGGATTACATTTATTGAAAGGTTTTGAAGGCCAAATAAGTCATAGAGGATCTAAAATATCTACAAATAAATGAAATATAGGAATGTGTTAATGGGTTATAGAAGTGTTAATAATTTTAGCTAATAACTGAATCCCAACCTACCCTTGGAACGATGACAAGTCAAAGAACATTTTATGTGCACACAAATGTATGCTTACATGTTATAAATTGTAATATGTCATCTTTTAATACTTCATCCTATTTGGTTTTAGCAACTAATAATTACTGTTAATTATGTTGTGATGCATAAGGCTAAAATACCTTCACAATTTACTTATTATGGTTCTTTTCTATAGCTTTAATGTTTTTTTTTCTGTAGCCTTTATGTTTCTTTTCTGTAGCCTTTCCTGTTACTGTTAATTATGTTGTGATGCATAAGGCTAAAATACCTTCACAATTGACTTATTTAAATGTTTATTTTCTATAGCCTTTCCTGTTCACATCCAATGGCTTACAAGGGCAACTCCATATAACTCCCAATGAAAGTGTAAGAACACTACAATTAATCAGTGGTAGTTGGTTATTTAAATATTAGATGGTTAACAACAAAGGAACCCAGTGAACATTATGGTTATTAGATTACAATTAGATTTAGATTAGATTTACTTGCTTAGATTATTAAGACAGATATACTTGCTGTTTTGGACAACAGTGGTATTAATAATCAAAACATTGCACTGGAATTCACAAGCTTTGAATGATTACTTTGAAGGGGATGTCTAAATATTTTATCATTAAAATATGTTCTCTAAATGTTTCATTAATGTGAAAGTACCCTGTTCATATTGACTCCACAATTGTATTCATTGGTTTTTCTCCATGTTTAAAAAAAGGAATGCATGACCAAATCTCTGTGAGTTGATGGTGTGGAAATGATATGGCCAGTAGCTGGACAGACAGTGGTGGTTTGGATGCTCTTACAATGTCTTTTGGGATCTGCTACACCAAAGAGCCTACCGAGCCTGCCACCACTGCATCTGTCCTAAATGGCTAAGTAGAGACAATGTCATTGTCTGAGGCCTAAGGTTGCCAACTCTAACTTGAAAAATACCTGTGTTATGAGTGGAGCCTGCGGAGGGCAGGATTTGGTGAGGGGAAGGCAGGGTTTGGGGAGGGGAGGTACCTCAGCGGGTTATAATGCCATAGAGCCCACACTCCAAATCAGCCATTTTCTCTTGGGGAACTGATCTGAGTTGTCTGGAGATCAATTGTAATAGCAGGAGATGTCCAGGTGCTACCTGGAGGTTAGCAACCCTAATGAGGCGGCTACACTTTTGAGCATCACTTAATGTCTAGTGGCATTAGTGAATTTATTGTGTGATGTATTCTGAATGTTTGGTGATCACAAAGCCAGTAACATTTTTATTTTACATAAATAAATGCTCCCAAAGACATAGAGAGGATCTTCATTGTCTCAGGATTGTTTGAATAATGTAGGATGGAACACATATTGCTAGACTGCACTGTTTTCTCAATTATTTGATTCTTCAGAAGGCTAGCACAAGGTCACCTTCCACCTAACTCAGGGTCCCAAGGTGGTGAACATTAAAACATTGCAAACTTTAAAATGTTAAAGGAGAATTTATAATACAAATGTTTATAAAATATTTAAAACAATTACAGAAACATATAAACACATAAACATATAAACTCACAAGCAAGGAAGAGGGCTGATAAGAGTTAGTGATGGAACACCAAAACAAAAAACAAAAAAGTCTTCACTCACTCATGGAAGACAACAATAGAGGGAGGCAGATGAATGTCCCTGGGGAAGGAGCTCCAAAGTTTCAGTGCCACAGCTGAGTAGGCCCTTTGTTGGGTTGCCACACAGTTAGCCTCAGATGGTGGTGGCCCACGAAGCTATTCTCTCCAGGATCAGAGGAGCATGCCTATTATCTTAGGTGCTGTGGAACACAGGCAGGATGGTGCTGCTGCAGTTGTCTTGTTTGGGAGCTTCCTAGAGGCACCTGGTTGGCCACTGTGTGAACAAACTGCTGGAGTTGATGGGCCTTGGTCTGATCCAGCAGGGCTTTTCTTATGTTCTTATGTAAGCTGGGCCCTTGAAGATGACCGGAGTGGTCAGGTAGGTTCATATGGAAGTAGACAGTCCTAAAGGTATGCTGGCCCCAAGCTAGGCTTACCAGGTCCCATCGGTCGATCAGCGGGAGGTTTTCTGGGGCACTTGGTGTAGGCATGCCTGGCTCGATGCGCCCGCACACCGACACACCTACATCACTTCTGGTTTACTCTGAAGTGATGGGGACGCTCTCTCAATCTTGGCCAAAATTCTATGGAAACCATAGAGTTTCAGCTGAATTTGCTAGAGCGTCCACGTCGCTTCAGGGTAAACTCTGAATTGACATAGGCGCGTCACACGTGCGTGCATGCACGGGGTGCCCACTGGCCCTCAGCTGGTCGGCAGGCAGCCTGGTGGATTGGTGGTAGTTTACCTGCCACCACCTGGCACTTGGCAACCCTACCCCAAGCCATATAGGACTTTAAAAATTAATACAAGCACCTTGAATTGGACCTGGAAGCAAACTGGAAGACAATTTAGATGGAACAGTGTCCCATTAAGGACATTGTACTTAATCTGAATATCTGTACATAAATGTTGGAGAAATTTTAATTCATCAAAGAAACAAGCTGAGCCGCTAAAGGTGGAGCAAATTTGTGGGGGGAAATTAAATAAGAGACAGAAGATACTCTGTCAACCTAGTATAGTTCACATGTATTTAGGAGCTTTTAAAAAAATCTCAGCTGCTGCTTTGCTCCAAGTAAAATTAAAAAGTCAGATGTTTACAAATCAAGTCGTACCCATCTTTTAAAATATCTACCAAAACCTCCTCGGAGCTTAAGCATTGACCTCTTTACATTTTACTATACTGTTAATTAAATTAAATCCTTTTAGTACATGGTAGGCAAGTGATTTAATTGGGAGCAAATTTCAATCAAGATAATTAGACTGACATAATTTAATACTTTACTGACAGATGGTTTGAAATATAATTTAAATGAAAGGAACATTAAGAAAAGCCGGTAGGAAAAATTTAATGATGTCACTATCTTATTGCATGATACAGTGCTGGATGAACCCTTGATAAAAGGCCAAATATAATTGCTGCATGTATGCTTTTAGTAATCAAATAGCATTAACATTTAATATGCACTGTTCATTTATGTACTTTGTCTAAGTGAACTTTAATTTATTTCACATAAGTAAATGTGTAAATGCAGATTCTGATAGATTTATTATAATGAGGGGGGAATTGAAGGTGCTAAATTCATTCAGTTTTAAGGTGGGGAAAGAGATTTACATGGAAATGTTGCAGAAAGCTTATTTGCATTTCAATTCATTTGAAAAGACTCTCCGGAAGATATTATTTGAGATTGTGCCTGCCAGAGTCCTGATGTAACATTGCTTGTGTAGGATGTAGGGCAGCTATATTGGATGGATTTGCATTTTTTTTATGGTTAGCAGTCAGAAAGGATTTGATATTTGTTGTGCTCTGTTAGATTATTTGCTATATTTATTTATTTGTGTTTAATCTTGTCCTTTCTTCAGGGAGCTTGGAGTAATGTACATACCTCAGTCCATTCAGCCCAGCATTCCAGCAGCATTAAGGGTTTCTGGGCATGTTTAGAAAAACTCTATTGGGATGCTAGAAATACAGTGGGAATTTTAAAGCTGTATTCTCTGCTGTTTCTTGATTTCCCTCCATCTTGTAACATGCTTTTAGAAAACAGTAGGAAGAACAAAACCAGTGGAAAAGAAAGCTGGAAATAGCTTGTAAACGATGAGCTGAACCAAACTTTGGAGTTTGACTCAGGTTGTAATTAGTCCAACTTTTCCTAATGGGGAATTTCATTTCTCTGAACACCTCCACCCCATTTCTAAATTTGCCACCATACTTTATTGACTGTTTATGCTTAGAACACATTTCCTTTCAGAGAAAGCTTTAGTTCACACTTAGTCCCTTGCATTATAAAAAGAAACACAAGAGAAGAGCAGACAACAGAGCTTACACCATCAGCTTCTTTTGAAAAAAGAAAAGAATATGTGGTTTAAATATTGTTTCTTTTTATGTTATTTTTTTGTGCTTGGGTAAAGCAATATATGAATTGCTTAAATAAATAAATAAATAAATAAATAAATAAATAAATAAATATGCCAAACATGGTAAATGCGGTTGCAATGTTAAAAACAAGAAAATTATTTTTATTTTTATTGCTGGATTTGACCCTGATTCTGCTGCTTGCTTTATCCTTTTCCTACAGCACTTAGTTACTACTAAGTGCTATGCATTAGTACTACTGTTATTGAGGTACGAAGGAAAGTCCCAAGGTTTCCCAACTTTGATAAGCCTGTGGCACTTTGGAATTCTGAGAAAACCTAGTGGGTGCCACCAGAACATGGCTGCCATGGAAAGGGGAACCAATCACAAAATGGCTGCCAATTACAAAATGTTTGGAGGTTCCAAACCAAACACCCTCCTGTGATGGGGAACGTTTTTTGAATGGGCAGTTCCTACAAATCCCAAAATGCTGCCTCCTGGAGTCTTCTGGTTCTTCCAATGAGGTGGAAAAAAGTGAAGACTTGTTCTTTGATTTGGAGAAGTGTTTTGGAGAAGTGAGTGAGTTCCAAGGAACAAAATGATGGCACCATGGTACTCACAACTGCTATGTTGGGGAAGATTATCCTACAGAGTGCAGAAGTGCCACATAATGAGCTTTTCCAGAAGAGGTGAAACCAGGCGCTAGACCTCCCATAGGGGAAGTATGGGAGTAGCCCAGCTTCTAAATGTCTGTTGTATGGTGATTTTTAAAAGGGACACTCACAGCCCCATCTGTTCATTTTCATGAATTGGCTATGTCCACTGTTCTGCTTTGCCTGCCTTCCAATTTTTATAGAGAATTTCTATACTTAATTTTGAAATTGCTGCAACTTTTCATTCTTCCAAAATTGTGTGTGTGTGTGTAATTATTTTCTCTAACAACATATATATCACCATCTGCATGGTAAGTTTCCTCTGGACCCCACCTAATAGAAGGGTATCTTGATATCAGAAGGGTGGGGTATCCGTGTGTCTCAACTGTAGTTTTTTAAAACTGAGAGATATTGAAACTCTCCTAAGAGTTAACTTTTGTTTTTTGTCTTTTCATCAAAATGGCATGTATACTCGACAGTATTGGAACAATGCTCATAGTTTGAGAGTGACTGGCACGCAGTCCTGTGTGCACTCTTTCTTAGAATTGTTTGCCCCAGATCCTAGATGGCTTATACCTGATTAGGAGGGTTAGTCTATTCTTGCGGGTCTACAGACAGAAATATAGACAGCAGCCTTCCTGATCTGGTTCAGGCATTAGTTTTACTTGTTGTTCAAAAAGGTGTATAAGTGCATCGGAGTGGGCGCAGAGTGAATAAAATGACAGTGGTGAAACTGATGGCTTTCCTCCCACCTTGTCCCTTTTCATCAGACAGCTGTTCTAAAGGGCAGGTGTCCACTCCAGCACCAGAACACATTGCAATACCTACTTTAAAAAAAAATCTGGAGCAAGGTTTCAGGGAATCCATTTTCTACAGGCACACATTTTTGCAAGATGGTTCTATGATATTTCATGTAAAACAAAGTTGCTTTTAAAATCATCAAACATGGAGACATACCAGTATTGCAGCAGTCTTCACAAATTCTGGAAATGCAATCCTTGAATGAGGGCAAAAAAAGGAATTCACTACACAACCAGGGCAAGTAAAACTAATTTCTAGATCGAGATCTACAGGAGAAATGGTACAAATATACCACTAACATTCAGTGTAGCTCCCGAAATATAAAGTTCAAATACATAAATTTGGGAATAGTAAAGGAAGCAGTTTTGTGCGATTTACGTTTTGTGCATCATTAATCACATGACAAACTAACCTCCTCAACCAGTTAATTTTTTAATAGTCTCATGGATGGAAGCCACTGAAATTATTTTAGAATAAGAGACTCTATCAGATCCTGTATCTCTGTACCTTTTCTGAGTTTTACAGCAAGGGAATGTTTCATTGCTGTCTTAAGCTCAGGGTTCACTAAAATGAATGAGGTAGTTCAAAATTCGTAGCTCACATGGCTGAACAATTAACCATTGCTAGAGAGATGTGGCTTGGCAGTATCCATGTATCTCCCACACTAGGAAGTTAGCCCTGAGTAATTGGTACAGCTCATCTGTCCCCAAAAAGCATTTAACTACTAATAGAATTGACTTCTGATTTTCCAATCCAATTTATACTTGGCATCATTTATTGATGGAATCTATTGTTCAACCTTTGGGGAAAAATTATTTGAAAAAAATGTTTGTAAAATTGACATCACATGTTGTAAGCAAACGGGTTGCCATTCTCCAGGACTGGTCATGGCAACCCCAACAGATGCGTGACACCACCTTTCCAGACATGACGGCCAGCCCGAACCGCCACTGAAAGGGCTCCTATCCCATCCTGCGAAACAGGCAGCCAAGGAACCATGGCCAGGTCAACCCCTCCTGTGAACCAGAGGGAATCCATTTTCCTGTGCGCCCGTTCCAGCAGAAGCCATCTCACAGGGAATTGTCAGGCACATAATTGTCACCAATTCCCCCCCCCCTCTCTCCGCATCATCTGCATGATTGATGGCCCATCAGAAAGCATCAAGATAGCAGTAACAGAGGATCGCTCCCCCGGCTATGCA
Source organism: Euleptes europaea (assembly GCF_029931775.1). NCBI lineage: Eukaryota > Metazoa > Chordata > Lepidosauria > Squamata > Sphaerodactylidae > Euleptes > Euleptes europaea. The sequence continues at coordinate 77,526,322 of NC_079314.1, read as the reverse complement.
AAGCCCCGGACCCAGCTGTACGCACCTTTGTTTCAGCTCGTTAATCCCATCTACGAATGACTCCCGGTTCTCCCAGAATTGCGCAAATCAGTAGGAGTAGAATAGTTTGTCTCAATTGCCCTTTTGCCCCACCCCGGCAGCCGACCATTAGGGTTATTATCACCTTTTGTTTTACAACGGGAACCATGAAGAGGTAATCTCATAACCCCGCCCCCAGGAAAAGGTATAATTGGGGTCTCCTTAGTCCATACGCTACCTTAGGTCTTCCCCTTGCATACTTGCTGTCACGCTGTTGGTTTGGGTCTTGTGCAGCCTGACCACGCTCCCCTCCCGCCTCGCTGGTCGAGTCCCGGGAACCCCTCTTCCCGCTTTCCCAGTATCTTAGCCCACGGAACCCCGGACATCTCCGCTTCTGTACCAGGTGCAGTATTACCTGTCTTCAGAGGGCCTGCCACATTGGCAAATGTCTCTATACTACTCTCTTTAATTCCTAGGCTCTTTGTGTTGTTGTGTACATGTTATTTGAGTGTCTGTGTACATATGATTAATAAGTAAATCCTTGAAACTAAAACCATTGACTCCGCTTATTCTTTGAATCACGGTTTGGACTCCCGTAGACACAGGTTAGATCCTGCAGGTTATGTCCAGTGCCGGTTATTGAATGCTAATTCCCCCATATAATAATTCTTAACCGAGCATTTTGGCTAACAATGTTTCTTGCTTGCTGTATGTATATCAGATCAACTTGAGTCATAATATTTCTAGTAATGTTTACTATATATTTTCCTGACCACTAGTTTCACAAATGTGATTTTACAAATGTAAGTTTGGCTGGTTGAAATTAACTAGGGGGTGCTGTCTTTTTTATAACCACTTCTTGATTTCTCCCCCTCCCCATTCATACATTTGCAGCATATAAACCCTGATATAATGCTCTTAAGTAATGTAAATACTCATTTTAAAAAATAAAAATTATAATCCAATTTATGGGGTATAAGAACTGTGGAACTCTGTAAATTCTGATGCATGCATAGGATTTGTCTGTAAGTTGCTGCCTATTATGCAATATACTCATATATAAATAAAATGCTTGGCCATTTACTATTTTTACAGTAATTTTATGCTCTCTTTTAGATTATAGCTTTGCGTGAGCAAAATGTACACATTCAAAGGAAAATGGCATCAGGAGAGAGTCCTTCTGACTCAGAACATATTAAAGGAATAGAGTCAGGACAAAAGGTTCATGAAAAGGTATGAAAAAGCTGTTTTCCTTTGATTGAAATTTTCTGAAAAACACACATTGCTTGCAGTCTGCATTTTCAAATAAACATACGTTCGCTGTGCATGACTAATAGAACCTGTATATGTGCAAGACAGCCTTGACCAGTGTCATTTATGCTGCCTACACACAAAAATTAAAGCCAATGTCAAAGAAACTCCATGCTACATTTAGCTGCTGAACTCATCTCTTGCTATTTCATTGCTAACACTCCAAAGCAGAAATTCCAAAACAAAATGACCAATGGCTGTATTACAAAAATCTAATTAGGTGAGCCTGTGTTCAACTGTTTCACTAGACTCTTTGATGATGGTTGCTATTGCTGCTCAGTATGCACCTACTGTATTAGATTTGTGCATTTTTTTAATTACAATAATTACAAAATTACAAAAATGAAAACCAAACAAATGCCCTATCTAAACAACCTATAGTGAAAAAAACCCATGCTTTTCTTTCATTTTGTTCTGTTTTTTTTTTCCATTATTGTAATCTCTGCCTCTACCAGTTTCACTTTTTGAAGGCAGCCGATGTTTTTCTAATAAGGCCACAGAGAGAGCATGGTGTTCTCTAGTCGGAGGGAGGAGAGAAGCTCTGGGCTTTCAAGGTGTAGCTATTAGGAATGCATATGTGTGTAAGGTATTCCTAATCCTGAAGGATTTTGAAATGAGTTAGGGGGTAGCATATTGTTTTATACCCACTTATTGAGTTCTTTGCCTCCCTATTTATACACTAGAAATGTATGAGTCCTGATACAATGTCCCTAACAGCCCATTTGGCGTGCGGGGAGGAGGCACCACCACAGCACCTCCTAAGAAATTCCCTGCACGCCGAAAGCAGAGTGGATTTGGAGAAGGTGGTATCTGCAGATTGAAAAGAAGTTTTGTCAGAGTGATTGGAAAAACTATCATGTCCCAAACAAACCTGTAAGAATTTGTCTGGCAACATTGCCATATACTAATTAAGTTATATAGCAATGATATCAAAAATAAAAAATAGATTTTAAGGGGATTTATTATTAACAGCTTCAACTGAATTTTGCAGTTTTTCCAGCACTGCTTAGGATGTCCCTTGCTTGCTGTTTATAGATCATTTAAATGCAAGTAGTGTTCTTTATATTTTAAAACTTGTTTCAAGTTGTCCACTTGCATTTTTAAATGCAATAAAGTTACTGGATTATTCCCCGCAATAGTCTTTCTATGTTAAGAATCAATACAAAAAAGGTAATTTGACTAAAATGTCATATTACTAAGGAGTCACCCTGTGGAAGCTAGAGAGAGGCAGTTCATGCAAGGGACATATCGGGAGCTATCTGACCTCCAGAGGATGATTATAACTTGGAGCGATTTTTCTTCAAGGAATTGATGCTACAATTTTGCTGTGTATTAAAAGTAATTATTGTGCGTGATGTATAAAACATAAGTTAAGGCATGATCTTTCCCCTGTAAAATTCCCATGCTAAATTAGAAAGTTAATGCAATTTGAGCCCAAAATTCAGCTGATCAGAAGAGTATGGCTTAGTTTAAGAAGCAATATAAATACTGTATTCATTTTCAGATTGTTTTCTTAATGGGACATTATTGATAGAGTTTACTATAAAGCTATGTGTGCATGGAATTTGATCAGAAAATCTGCTTGTTTGGCATGAAAGAGAGCAAGAAAGGAGTTACAAGGAATGCAGAATGGACAAAGGAGAGGTAAGGCATTCCTTGTGTAGTAGAGACTGTGGGAGAAGAAAGAAGGCAAATAATAAGATGCAAGAGCACAATCTTAAGCATTAATAATTGGAAGAGTTTACAAGACTGAAAGAGGTGCCTCTCTGGAAGATTTTGTATCTTTGAATGCTGGGCAACAGAAGGACAGGATATGGCAATTAATCTGGTAGTACAATTTTAATGAAAATTAAAATTTTAAAGTTATGTCTTAAACTAAGCACCATTAGCATCTAACATCTGTGATACTTTAGTCACCTCTGCAGCATTCAATATATAAAGCTACACCTATGCTGTTGAGTGTTTGTTGGATGAGATAAAATGGTATTTTGTAGGGCTGTTGAAAAAAAATTCGGTATAGTTCGGCTTCGGCAAAATTCGGCCCGTTTTTATTCGGGCCGTGCCGAAGTCCGAACTCCCCCGCTTCGGATCCCCAGAAATTCGGGGGGATCTGGAGTTCGGGGGAAAATTCAGCCCCCCACGCGCCTTCAGGGGGATTCCCTGAAGGCGCACGGGGGCCCTTTAAACAGATCTGCGCCTCCCGGCCGGGAGTCACAGATCAGTTTAAAGGGCACCCCGCCCCCCTTCAGGGGGCTCCCCTGGAGTGGCGCAGGGTGCCCTTTAAACAGATCTGCACCTCCCAGCCAGGAGGCGCAGATCTGTTTAAAGGGCACCCCGCGCCCTTTCAGGGGGCTCCCCTGGAGAGCACAGGGTGCCCTTTAAACAGATCTGTGCCTCCCGGCCGGGAGGCACAAATCAGTTTAAAGGGCACCCAGCCCCCCTTCAGGGGGCACTGAAGGCGCGTGGGGTGGGGGAAAGGGCCCGAATAGGCCGAATTTATTCGGGAACACCCCGAACTCGGCCAATTCGGCTCCCCGGTTCCCCCCTCTTTTTGAGTTCGGTTCGTCCGAACCGAAAAACCGCCGAATTGAGAGAAATTCGGCTGTTTTTCTGTTCGGGCCGAACTGAATCAACAGCCCTAGTATTTTGTGCTTTTTAATATGGTAGCCTATGGGGTTTTTTTGTTAACTGACCAGAAAATTTTAATTAGATGGAATAAAAATATAAAGACAACTATATTACTTTATTGCACAGCAATTTGGAAAGGAGGAGAGTTGAGAGGAGGTATTATACTATGCTTAGGGTTGGGCATATTTTTCTAGATGTTGGCTGATATAATAACATCAGGAACAAAACATTTTGCTGCCCAAAAAACATAACTCTCTATAATGGGTACAACATTTGTACATTAGTATGGTTTGAGAATATAACCCTGAATAACCAAATGTACAGTTTGCAGCCTGATTCCTTTGCTTGATTACTTGAATCAGTTCCATTATTTTCAGTGCAACTTTTCCTCCAAGTAAAAATGCATAAGATTGCAGCTTTCCATTTCAGGTGTGACTGTTTTATTCATACTGACTGGTGAAATGACAATTCACAACCATGTTTTAAGAATAAATTTTGTCATATTATATGTACATGATATTAGGACTTTACACTCTTTGGGAACTTGTTTTAATACTGAGGTCTACATTTTTTCAGTATGTTGGATTTTTAAAAAACATCCCTTAGTGTTCTCCCATTCTTTCATTCATTTATGGTAGAGGTGTAGGGGGCAAAAAAACCCATTGTGTTGCCTCCTGTTGATCACTGATACATTGTCTCTGTAAACAAGATTGCATTGCTGCTGTGCTTTTGATCTACAGAGAGAAGGGAGAAAACATCAGACATTACTGGTGCTGGTTTCTTTTCAAGCCGTTCACCAAGAGAAAACAGAAGTATCCTTTTTGTCCCTTGTCTTACAAAGCACTAACAATTTCATTTTTTTATCCCTAAACCTCTTCCATATTTAATCTCTATTGGCCTCTGTGGCACTCGTTCCCACAGGGTATTTTTGAACTTTGATTTTTCTCTGTGGCATGCCTCCTTTGTTGTAGAGAATCCCTGACATCAGGCTTGTCTGATGACACTTTCATCTCTATTCTTTTTCCTCCTCTTGGCTACTGCTCCTGTATTTGGACAGCTATTGAAGTTCTCTGTCTACAGAACGTGTGCTGCGCCTCCACTTTTAAAGAGGCTAAATTGCTCTGTCATAACCACTTTAACAGCCCATTCCTGAAGGAGGGGCGAAGCTCCTTAGGCACTGGCATGACTCTGTGTCAGCGTAGGTGCCACTGTCAGGAACAAACATGCTGGCAAAGGTGGGGGTGTTCCCAGAGCGTTCCTGGGGGTGCAACTTCCTTTAGATAGCTTCCACAGCACTTTTGCCCCAGGAGCAACCCCTTGAGCACAAGCAGGGCTGTACCATCTTTTTTGGTGGTGCAGCCTTGCTGTTCACTATGGGTTATTTCCCCCCTTTTTCCTTTATTTTATTTTTAAAAGTGCTTTCCCCCCCCCCTCCGCTGTGGCTGGTAAGCCTCTGAGGAGGCAATGGGGCTGCACCACTCCCAGCCACCGCAGATCCACACACACACACCACACACACACAGCTTCAGGAATGGGCTGCCCATGTTTTGTTTTGTTTTAGCTACATATTGAAATATTGGCCTGTATGGAATGCACATGATCATTTGTATTTTGCCTTTTTATTGTAAACATTGATATTGATAAAGTATTAGTAGGTGTCTGTAAATATAATAGTTGGGTTGCATTCATGCCTGCTTGGGGGCTTTCTAGAGTATCAGGTTGGCACTGTGGGAAATAGAAGGCAGAACTAGAAGGATCTTTGATCTGATCCAGCAGGGCCTATCCCTCCTTATTCTTATGGGCAAGAAGTTGAAAAATCTGTTTTCTTATGCTACTGCTTGTCCTTGTTAATCCAGCAGCAGTGACATCGAATGACCTTGCCAAGGTGTGGTGTCTGTATAATGCAGTCTACACATGCACAGAGTTCTGGAATGATAAAAGTGGAATGTACAATTTCAGAATGCTAGTGAGGGAAAACTTGGTCATTCACATAAAAGAACATCCTGCAAGGAAAAAAAATTACCACCACATGGAAAATGGTCAGCTAGAACCTTTCTCTCTGATATGCCAGACACGTGAGAGAAGTGGATCCAGGCCTGGATCTTATGTTGCAGTAGCCAAGACTAATGCTTGGTTCTCCCAGGATGGCAACTCTGCTCAAGATTCTTTTAAAAAGAGTTATGTAAGTTCTGTGAATAGGGAAGGATTACTTTTCTGTCTATAGAGAGTCCTTGTCAGTGCAGACAAGAGTGCACCAGCAGAAAGAGGCATCCTCCTTCCAGCATGGCTTGCCTTGTCCCATTGCAAAGAAGTGTGGAGAAAAATAGAAGCAAGTCATGTCCACGTTTTTACTTTCTGTTTCATGGCCATTCAGCCATGTACACAGTCTCTAGTAGAAATTTAAAATGGTCAGAACTGACATTTATAGATATATAATTCAGGCAATTTTTGTGTTACATAGAAAACGTGACATTGGAGACAAACGGTATATATCACAAATGAGTCAGTAGCTATTATATAAAGAGGCATCAGCTCTTTGTTTCTTCCTCTGCAAGAGTGAATACCATTAAATAATTATTAGCCCACATAAGATCAACCTGACTATAGTTTGCAGAGTGTCATAACTGAGTGGGTAATACAAACATTGTTGGAAAAAAATAAACCAGACCACCACCGACAGGAACATATCTCATTTGGCCTGATCTGATGTAAAGGCAGAGATCCCACGCATAACTTTCAGAGTCTTTCCTCTTAAGGACAGAGGGTCTTGTGAAGCAAAATACTGCTCTGTGCCTCAGTGCATGTATGTGTGCTCAAAAATGAGCACAGAGTGATCAAGTCCATGTGGGACAGTGATTCTGTAAGTTACTTAATTAATGCATTTAATAAAACCTTGTGCCTTTTGAAATATATCAGTTATTGTCTAAAATAAATACGCTTATTTGATTGACTAAAATAGATATGCTAGTAAAGGAACTAAGAGTGCAATCCGGGGGGCGGGGGGAGAGAGATTATGAAGCACCCCCTTTTCAACCACTTCAATATCCCACTCACTCAGCCCGGCCGTATATGCTGAGGGAAAAAGCATTGGCCTGAGTATATTTGCGAGGAGATTATTTTCCTTCTCCTGCAGTCCCACACCCGTATTTACCTCAGTGAGAAATAGGCGACAAGAGGCTTTTTAACTTGAACAGACAAAACAGGGAAGTTTATTGAACAGAACTCACAGAGATTGGTTTTTGAGAAAAGGCAGAAATTGGAGGGAAAACTCAAGTCAGATTTATATACACAAGATTACTTTAAAGAAATCGCTTAGATGTTTTCTCACTCAAGTTCCTTTCATTCCTAGTTTCAAGCTTAGTTCTATCCCTCAGAACTATTATTCAGACTTTCAGACTCTCAGTCTCTGTCATTCAGCTTCAGACTCTCAAAACTCTGTCCCCAGCCTAGCTTTCTCTCTGACTACCCCACCTCAGTGGCTGTAATCCTCCACACCTCCCTACTACCGGAATAGCTCTATCTCAGAGACTAATTCCCCTTTGTGACCTGAGAATGGGCCCTCTCTAACCCAATTCTCACTCCTGTCACTACCACAGGTTGTGTGTGTCAATAGCTTTGGCTTTCACAGAACCCTCAGGTTCACAGAGTACAGTCTGGCTTCCGCTTAGTCTTGCTACCAAGCTTTCAATCTAACACAGCCCTCTCTGGCTGGTCCCAAGCTTCGAATCTCTCTTCACAGCCTCCTATCCAGGCTGGGTCCCAAGCTTCGAATCTATCTCACAGCCTCCTATCCAGGCTGGGTCCCAAGCTTTGAATCTATCTCACAGCCTCCTATCCAGGCTGGGTCCCAAGCTTCGAATCTATCTCACAGCCTCCTATCCAGGCTGGGTCCCAAGCTTCGAATCTATCTCACAGTCTCCTATCCAGGCTGGGTCCCAAGCTTCAAATGCTTTTCTGTCTCTCATAGCTCAGAATGTCAGTTCTCTGGCTCCTCCCACTCTTGGTCTGTCAGCTCTTGCTGAAGATCCGTCACAGAGATCCACAGCTACTGGGAGCAGCAGAGCTGCACAGCCTCCTCAAAGGCTTACCGGATGCAGTGGAGACAAAAAAGAAAGGTTTAAAAATAAAAATACTAAAAAAGGGGGAAATGTCCCATTGAACAAAGCCAGGTTATGCCACCAAAACAGATCACCCTGGGAACACCCCCTGAGCCAGCGTGGACTTTTCCTTCTGGGAAAGCTCTACTGGCGTGGCTGTCTCTGTGCCAGTGTTGATGCTACCTTATTCCATGATAAGGAATATTCTGTGATATTCTTTATTTCTTGATTCCTTATTCTGTGATAAGGTGGCACCTATACCAGCACAGGGTCATGCTGGCTCCTAAGGAATGGGCTTGTCTACGCTTTGTTATTCTTAATTTAAGAAAGTTAGTACCACACAACCATTCTTTTCAACCAATCTTTGTAACACATTAATTAACTGATTACTTGGCTGAGCAAGTTCTGAAAAGATAAATTGCATGTGGTTTAAGGATTCCAGATTTATGGGCAATAATCTGTAGACATATATATCCTGCAGATGTGCCCTGATGTAAAATGTCCAGATATTTCCCAGCCATAGGCATTTAAAAACAATAGTAAAATAATTTTGTGGGTATATTTGAAATGTTAGCAAATATCAGCATTTACTTTTATTAATGTATTTAAAGCATTTATTAGCCCCCTTTCTACCTTCCAGAACTCTAGGCATCTTACAAAGTAAACAAAACGATTTTAAAATTACGCATAAAATGCCACAATTTAAACTCTCAATTAGGATTGCCAACAAATAAAAAATAAATTAATCAAATGCAGTCCTAAATAAAACTGTCTTCAGCTGCCTTCTGAAGACTGAAAGTGAGGGGGCCAGGTACACTTTCTTATCAAATATAACTTACTTCATTATTTAATATTCTTATGATATGTATATCACTCTTTTCTGACAATAGCAGCCTGAATAGCCCAGACTAGCCCCAAGCTCATCAGAGCTTGGAAGCTAAGCAGGGTCAGCCAGGGTTAGTACTTGGATGGGAGACCACCAAAGATGACAAAGGTTGCTATGCAGAGGAAAGCAATGGCAAACCACCTCTGCTTATCTCTTGTCTTGAAAACTCCATGAGGGGTCACCATACATTGGTTGCAATTTGAAAGTACTTAATTAATGTTAATTCTGACAATCATCTCCCAAACAGTTTACATCAATGAAGAGAGACGCAGAGCCCCTTACATTCTAAAAACACTTGAAGCACAAAGAAGGGGAGTAAAGGGGGAAAGTAGGGGATCAGCTTAACATAATTTGTTTCCTAGAATTCAGCCAGGCTGATTTTCCCTTGCAGGTAGTCTTGCTTGAATGAAAGTGGTAGAATTCTTATACACATGAAGCTTCTTTGCAGACCCAGCAGCAAAATGGGAGGGGAGAAGGAGAGGTGAACAGACCAAACAGGCTAGTTACCACAGACATGTTATTGGAGTTGTAATGGCCATAACTTTATTAGTTACAGCTGAAAGAGCTTGGTGTAGCATGGGGCAGCAGATCCAGACATCAGCTGATCTGCCTGCCGGCTGATGGACACCCATCACCCCAGCCTGCCTACTGGGGGATCTCATGGGATGGCAGGATGTGAGATTTCACATGGGTGCCAGCCACTGCATGGTATTCCCTGCCACTTGAGAGTGTGAGTGTCCAAGGTGGACATGTCCCTTGCAAGCCCTCAACCCAGATTCTCTTAAGGGGATCCCCAGATCTGGGAGAAACCAACACACAGACCATGTTTCCTATGAAAATGGATCTGACCCAATGCTGATACTGCCAGAATGCAGTTGCAGCAATGCAAAATAAAAGGAAACCATGCAGCATTGCACCAAAAGAAAAGCAACAATTTGACAAAAGAATGAGCCTGTGACTGCACAGGCAGAGCGAGGGGTGGGTGGGGAAAACCAGAAAGCCGACTGCAACCAGCAGCACAGCAGGGGCCCTCCCCTCTGGGCTGGGCAGAGCAGAGGGAAGACTCCCTCCCAACAGTCTACCTGCCAGAGCCCCATGCCCAGCCTGGCCAGGCTGGTGCCTGATTGGCCAGATGGGAAAGCAAGGCTCTGAGGGCTAGCATCACCACGGAAGCCCACGTGTAGGTGGCCCATCTGTGCTGCCAGCCAAAGGTGGCCTTCACCACACCTTGGCCCTAGGGTTGCCAACTGCCAGGTAGCAGCAGGAGATCTCCTGCTAATTCAACTGATCTCCAGCTGATAGAGATCATCTCACCTGGAGAAAAATGGCCGCTTTGGCAATTGAACTCTATGGCATTGAAGCCCCTCCCCTCCCAAACCCTGCCCTCTGCAGGCTCCACCCCAAAAATCTCCCGCCAATGGCAAAGAGGGGCCTGGTAACCCTATTTGGCCCCCTCCCCACCCCATACAGGCCCGAAAATGGGGCCCCAGGTAAGTCTGGGACCTGTGCTTCTACTAAGTCATCTCATATGACCAGTCTGTTAAAAGTCAGTACTGTATTGTCTACTCTGTCTGGCAGCAGCTCTCGGTCTCAGACAGAGATTGTTCACATCACCTATTATCTGATCATTTTAACTGGAGATGCTAGTGAATGAACCTAAGACCATCCACATACAAAGTAGATGCTCTGTCACTGAGCTGTGTCCTCTCTTTGTAACTGGTGACTCTGTAACATAAGTTTTAATTCTTTAATTGTTGTCTGAAAGATCCATAGACTTTGAAATTTCACTTTCAGCTTCATGGATTTTATGAATTAAAAGACCCTTTTTAAAATCTTTCATACGTCACCTTGATAGTGCATGCTCCTTGTTCCTCGATATGCATGTGCACATGCAAGTGTATACTCACTTTCATTATTGGTCTGGGCACTACATATGACCCATGCTACCCAGAATAGCATATCATTGTGATTCTCACTCTCCTAATCTTACCTCATTGGGATGAAAATGTGCAGAAATAACCTTGCTCACCACTAGTTTGCTACAATGACTACTGCAACAGGTCATCATGAGAAAATGCTAGGGGAGAGTCCTGGGCAGACATGGACACAACTTGCTGATGTTGAACTTCTAACATAGTTGTGTGAAGCTACTTGTATTTCCTTGCATTTACCTGGAATGCTGCTTTCTGATCAATTCTGGCAATTTATTTTGGAGACTTAACCAATGCAAAAATCCGGATCTTCCAGATTAACATTAAAAAGTCAATTGTTTATGAATGTTGATTTTGCAAGCCTTTTTTCCATTTCTTCAATAGATAAATGTTAGTATTCTTTTGTTTCAGCGGCTATCAAATGGCTCTATAGATTCAAATGATGACACCAGTCAATTGGTGGAACTACAGGAGCTTCTTGAAAAGCAGAATTATGAAATGGTACAGATGAAAGAACGCTTGGCTTCGTTATCTTCCAGAGTTGGGGAAGTAGAGCAAGATGCAGAGTCAGCTAGAAAGGAACTCATTAAAACTGAAGAAATGAACACCAAATATCAGAGGGACATTAGAGAGGTAAACAACTTATACCATCTCCATTTGTTGGTGAAGTAGTATAATATTACCCTTTCTGTATTTTGTGTGTTGGACCATATAATAAAGGTATGGGAAGGAACAACGAAGGATCACACCAAACTGCATATGTTTTTAATTGTTAAGACTTACCACCAAATTAATCCATCAAAAAAAGTATAATTTGTATTTCTCTGTGTTTACCTAATGGCTTCAAATGTTTACCTAATGGCTTCTGTCCAATCTTCTTGACCTGAAGTCTCCCCCGTTTTTTCCTTAGTATCAGCATAAAAATGTCATAATTTTGCTTCCTTGGCTGATTATTTTCACACAGTAAGTTGTCTGTATGCAGTAGATAGCAATTTAGGGGTTTAACTTTTTTAAAGGATTATTTCTTTACCTATAACATTTTTATCATGCCTTTCTTCCAAAGAGTTCAGGTAAGCATACATATTTTTCTGACTTCCATTTGATCCTCATAATAAGGGTAGGGTGAAAAAGAATAGGATCCTTGTGGTGAATACACTGTCCATTATTAATTTTCGTCATAGGGGTTAGCAGCCACAATAGTTTAAAATGGCCTCCAAATGGTGGATGTTATGTATTGATTGTGTGATATGAAGTGGGAAGATAACACTTGTATGATTATCTACCCACTGGACAGAAATCATGGGTGTGTGCTCAGTGCATGGAGCTCTTGGCTCTCAGGGAACAAGTTCATTTCCTTGAGGCTAAGGTTGCCAACCTGGAGAAGCTGAGGCAGAGAGAAAGGTTTGGGGATGAGACCTTCAGGGAATTAGCAGAACAGTCAAACTCCTGTGCTGATACCTCTTCTGCTGTTGTGGAGAGTGGGAGTAGGTTGTAAGGCATCAGTCTGAGGAGGAAGGATGTGAAGATCCCTTCTTTGGGTGACAGACCAATATCCTCTTGTGCCACTTGCCTATTTGTGGCTGGGACAGAGGTGGCTTTTGGTAGTGGGTGATTCAGTCATTAGGAACAGAGAGAGAGGGGGCCGTGACAGGCATTTTGACCACATGGTGACTGTCTGGCCTGGTGCTAAAGGTGTGGACATCATACACTGTCTAGATAAGTTGATAGATAGTGCTGGGGAGGAGTCAGTAGTTATGGTGCACATTGGCCGACCAGTGACATTGGGAAATGTAGTTGTGTGGTCCTGGAGAAAAATTTAGGTTACTAGGCAGGAAGTTAAAGGCCAGGACCTCAAAGGTAGCATTCTGAGAACTGCTGCTGGTTCCATGTGCAGGGTCAGCTAGACAGGCTCAAATCAAGGATCTCAGTGTGTGGATGAGGAAGTGGTGCTGGGAGGAAGGGTTTAGATTTGTCAGGCACTGGGGAACTTTCTGGGACAAGCCAAAACTATAGAAAAGAGAAAGGCATCACTTGAACCAAAAGGGGACCAGTTGCTGGTGATTAATATCAAAAAGGTAGCAGAGCAGCTTTTAAACTAATCCCTGGGGCAAAGCCAACAGGAGCTACGGAACTTCTGATTCGGGACAAGTCAGTCCAAAAGGACAACTGTGTAAACACTCAGGGTAGTACTGATAGGAGCATAATAGAACTTGGGGATGAGGGTAGGATGGTGAAGGAGAGCATGGGTGCAGTAGTAGACACACAAGCAATACCAAAGATAGCAAGCATCAAAAGCACCTCCTCTGCCTTCCCCCCCCCAAAAAAAGAATTACCATCTTTGCTATGAAATGCTACTCAAACTATGGAAAGGGGCAGACACTCCTGGGAAAGAAGACTGGATTATGAAAATGTTTGCACTGGTGGAAATGGCAAAACTTACAGCTACTTTAAACCAAAAGGACAATGTTCAATTTATGGGGGAATGGGAGGCTTGGATGAAATATTGTGAATATGAACTAGGACTGGGAAAAATGGAAGAGTACCTTTTAATCTGATCTAGATGACATTGCTAATATAAAGAAGTGTAATTAATTATATTAACAGAATATTGTGATTGAAATTTAACTGAGATATAAGAGTAATTAAGATCAAACCATATCACGATGGGATAGAATACTTTATTAAGAAGCGGACAGAGGTGATGGGGAAGTCAACAAATTTTCCTTTGTTTTTTATTTTATTAAGTACTTAAATAACTATAACAACATTACTTATGACTTAATTTTCTATATTACTTTTATTAAATTTATATTATAAAAACCAATAAAATTTTCAAAAAAGAAAAGAAAAAGAAATGCTACTGAAACTAATATTCAGATTTTCCTTGCACAATGATCAATTGAGGTTCCTCTTGCGAACAATAATTGCAGTTTCTCCTGGTTGATTGTGACTTCACACAATTCAGAGTGGGGTTTAGATAAAAGCATTCTATCGCTGGTGCAAAATAAACATTGACACCCTATGTAAACCATGGCATTTGATTTACTATTCCTTCTTTTAAGGCTATGGCACAGAAAGAAGACATGGAAGAAAGAATTACAACTCTGGAGAAGCGTTACCTAAGTGCACAGAGGGAATCCACTTCCATCCATGACATGAATGATAAGCTAGAAAATGAGCTTGCAAACAAAGAGGCCCTCCTGCGTCAGGTTCAGTATCTGGATCACTGCTAAGGCTAAAACAAACTTTGGAAAAGAATAGTCTTGTACATTTAATGATCTTATACACTGAATTTTTCTTGAAAAGAAATTAAAAATTTGTTTCTTGCTGTGAACTTAGACTGTCTTCCCAGATATTGGCGAATTTAGGTCAAAAAAGAATTAGGATTTGTCTGTCAAGCAAGAGAAGAGGCAACAGTGGATCAGATTAGGCAGAGTTTAATTTTAACTAAGGCTAAGCCTCAGTTTTAATATCAGTGCTTCATGCTGGAAAATGTGAAATGGTCAGACATGACTTCTGCCTAAGTAGGAGAACAAGGTCCTGGGAACTAGACATGGTTGGGTTTGGTGAAAATTAGAAGGAGTCCATGCAAAGAAAAAGTAATAGTGAAGCAGATCTATAAAAAACTGAACGTCCCATGCAACAGAGTACAAGTTTGCAAGAGCTCCCTTTAAGTATCCACAGATTGAAGGATTTGCGCTGGCTTCCAAGGAAGTATCAATTATTACAGAGTACAAGATGTACATAAAATAGTGGCAAATCAAAAGAATACATTTTTTTTTAGTTTTAATCTTCACATGGGAGTGGAGATGGTATGTTTCAGCCTTGATTTGTGAAAACTTGGAGCAAGAAAAGAAATTGATTGCACCTACTGATGTGCTTTCCAGTCTATCATTGCCATTCTTCTTCTTCAATAGATTTGTATATAAATGATTACATGCTTTGCCAAATTGGTTTAGACAAATGGACAAGCTAGCCAGATTGAATATTTGGAACCCAATATACATACACCATCATCTGCATAATAACTTAACTTGGCGACAGTGAGAATATCTGAGATCACGGTAGTATCAAAACAGATGGATTTCTTGACTACAGGTTATGTGGCACTGCATTTAATACTGATATGCAGTTTAGTCCGTGTTTGTGACACTTAAGTGACCATCTTGGAATTCTTATGATGCAGTAGGTAGAGTTTGTTCAGATTTCTTTACCTTCCTTATTATAGCAGCAGCTTGCCGTAATGGAAACCAGCAAAGTTTAGTATAACTTTCATTGACTGTAATCTCTCCCCAAATAATGAAGACGACAGTCCCTCTAACAATATGGCAATTCCCTTCAGGCTGTATTTTGGGCCTACAACTGCAATATGAAATATAAGCTAGGTAAACAATTCATCACATTCTCCCATTTAACCTTCACCCTTCCTTTAACTGATTACTGTAAATCTGTGGCTTGGTTAAAATAATGTCAGTTTTCCCATAGTCAGCACATCAGTTACCCTTTCTGCTTTACAGTTTGAAACCTGCTTTGCCTTGGTATGTTCCTGAATATCTGAATCATGAGGTTTGTGCACAAAATACATTTTTGCTGTTTTGGCCCATGTAGTAATTCTCAGCATTA
The DNA here is from genome assembly GCF_029931775.1 of Euleptes europaea. Classification (NCBI taxonomy): domain Eukaryota; kingdom Metazoa; phylum Chordata; class Lepidosauria; order Squamata; family Sphaerodactylidae; genus Euleptes; species Euleptes europaea. Next base: position 77,510,828 of record NC_079314.1, on the reverse strand, counting down.
CAGTAAGAGAGGCTGCAGATACCCCGGCTTCTCTCTTGTGAGATGCCCTTAGTACTGCTTTGATCTAGCCCTTAGGGGCAAATGACACGGAACAGTTGTAACCATGCATAAAATTTAGGATGTGTTCAGGTCTATGGTTTAAAAGCTTATAAATTCTGTATCTGAATTAAGTTGTTTTTTTTTAAATAAGCTTTCAGTATTTTTCCTTTTCCCTGTAAACAATTATCTTTGTCCATCCATTCCCCAAACTGCAGTAAATTCCTTATTCAGCTTTCAGAATGTTTTAATCATATTGTTCTGGGTTTTCAGATGGAAGAAAAAAACAGACAGCTTCAAGAACGTCTTGAATTAGCCGAGCAAAAACTACAACAAACAATGCGGAAAGCAGAGACATTGCCTGAAGTGGAAGCTGAACTGGCTCAAAGAATTGCAGCACTGACAAAGGTAGGATAAACTAAAGAGTAGGTTAATTGCAGAAATATGCTTTCCTTTAACATTGATTTTCATCCCTTTTTCCTCTCTTCAGCATCACCAGCAGCAATAAAAGCCTATTATGGAAAGGACAAAGATGATTCTCCTTAATGGCACCGTAAATAAACACTAATCATATATAAAGACATTTGCTTAATTTAACATAATGGCAGAGGTGTTGCTTGGTCTTTACTGTATGGCTTGAGTACATTTCTCTCAATATTCCGAAGGAGGTGTTTTTTATAATACATTGTATTATAAAAGAGTTATGATTATTCCAGTTCAGCTAAAATCATGAGCTTTGTTTGCCATTGAATTTTCCCATGATTTCCTACATCACATTAATTACAAGAAAGACTGTGATCACTTTCATGAAAATAAATGATAAGGCAAAAACCGCTTTCTTTTCTGGACCCTGCTCAAATGAATTGTGTGGTGGGGGAGTGTACATGAATGGATAATTTGTACAGAAGATGTATCTAATGAAATGTTGCAATCTTACACCAAGTTATAAGTATCTGCACATCTGAAATTTGCGTATCTCACAGTGGGTGGATATGCAAGTCACCATTGGTGATAGAAGATGCACAAGTTATTGATGTGACTTTGGTTGGCTCTTCCTTATAATATAAAAAGAACATTTTCTGTTGAATTTTGGCTGAATTCTATGCACACTTCATTGGAAGCAACCCCTATTGAACTAACTGGAACTCACGTTCAGAATAAAAATGCATGGGATTGCTCTGTTAGGCATATAAAGCTAAATTCAGGAACACAGGAATAAAATCCTTGCTGGCAGCAAATAATAGAAAGCCTTTTGAAAGCAAAATCTGAAATGCACACATGGAGCTCCCTTACCCACAGGCACTTCTGTATTCATTTCTGCCTGTTCCCTTCCAATCCAACCAATGATCATTACCTACCACCAGCAGTCCTGGTATCCCAAGCATTTTCATGCCTGCTCAGATAGACGGCATGCATATAAGCCTGGTGAAGGAACAGTTTAATCTATGATAAAGCATTTATCATGATTTCCTGAGGGTTCTCATATGTTCATATTTAAAAAGCTAAACAAAGTAACATTTAATAGATTAGATTTTCAGAAGGCTGGCTAATTTTCTGAAGACAGTTTGCCTGAATCTAGAGTACAGTTCATTCTGTTAAATAGGCGTCTGATTGGTTGAACTGAGAGTCCACAGCACTTGAATGTGACACTCGGTACTTTGTCTACTGTTGATGATCCAGTGTAAGTTTTTTTCATTTTAAATAGGAAGAAAATTTGCATAAAGTCAGCATCAGATAATGGTTCCAAATAAATATATAGGTGGTTTCATTGTATACTATTGATAGTTTAGCACTGATAACTGTCCTTTGCTGTCTGTGATTCTTGTTCAGGACACCCTGATCTCTGATGCAAAAGATGGAATTTTGCATGAGCACATGTCCCATTGATTCCAATTTTGGTGGGGCATATCTCTGTGCATAATAGATATGCAATCAGAGCCTTGGTGGCCCTGACTGAACTGAAAGGCAGGATATAAATGTAAATAAATAAATAAATAAATCACAGCATTTCCTATGACATTTCAGTCAATAGAGAGGCACTTGTACGCAGGATGGATACTAGGAGCTCCTGCTTAGAAAAGAACGGTAATATGGCATAACATTTTTATTAAGTATTTACTATGGGTTTGATCCAACCAGCTTTTCTGCTGGTGAGAAAGGGAGGAGAGGGTCCCTCTTTACCACCAAAACGCTATGCTGGGAATCCTGCATGTATGAAAAGCATGTGCAACGGAGGCTGGAATAAAGAGGGGAATTAAGTGAGATAGAGTGGAAAAACTGGCTGGATGCAACCCATTGTGATGTATTTGTTCATTGCATCATACCCTTATAAACGGTTACAGTGTACTGTTTCAAAATAATTTTAATGTATAAAATGAAAGATGGTAACACCAAACTTGGCAGACATAAACATATTCTGCATTGTGTGATCCCTTTACAAATGTTGGAGATTTTTGGCCTGCAGAGAAGATGAGCTCAGCCTGTTAGGGAGGACCAGGATCAGGGAGACAACTTAGAAGTATCCACCTACAATGTCTGTTTGATGCAACAGGAATTGCAAAGCACATGAATTACATGTATATTCTTAATTCATGTTGACTATTTGTATGCGCTGATTTTAGTATGCATAGTGAAAGATACATTCTTTCCTTGGCTGTACCATTTCAAAGTACAAGTGGAAAGATTAAAACTTGTATGCCATGTCATGTTAAAAATTCCCTGCACGTGTCCTTGAGAAGGCATCTTGCCTGTCGTCAACCAGGGAATGTTCTACCACATGCTATTTCTGCATACTGTAACAACCATATACCAAGAATACAGCATTCTCAAGTTTTGGTTGGCTTCGCATGAACTTGGAAGCCCATGTTTTCACAAGGCCCATGTAAAAGCAGTCATCATCACATCTGAGACAGCACCTCCTCTTGGCTACGGTTAGGGTTGTATGGGGATACAATGGGCTACTCGGCTTCCTAGACCATCCCTGTCTGGCTGGTATGTAACCAGGCTCATTGAAAGTTAAGTTGAACTCCCAAAACATATAAAGTTTTAGGTTCTGTTGCCTTTTCCTCTGTTTCAAGTGACTTGAGGGGGAAATCCTCACAGGGAAGAGAAATAGAATATCTTGGCTAAGCTAGTATTCTTGCCACTTCCTTCTTGTGGTTGTGGACGACATGTTCCTAAAAACAAGCATAAGCAAAAAGTGGCTTTCTTCGCCACTGCTTGCCCTCAGATCGAAGTGGATGACAGAAGGAGCTTGCCAATCAAGCAACTGAGAAGCTCAATTTCCATAGCATTTAAGTAGCCAGTGGTTACTTCTCTGGTTTGGGAACTGGGAAACGATCCCATTAAAAGGAACACCTTTAAGGCATCCTAAAGATTCCTTTTCCGCTGCTGAAACACCATGTGGCAGAAGGTGGTGCTCAAAGTTATTTATGAACTGCTGCTGATTGGGCCCACCCTAAGAATCTGCTGCTTTTGTACATTCCAGATGTGACTATCTCCCTTTGGCACCTCAGATGAAATGGAACATACATCTGAAGTGGCAAGGGGAGATATTACCACTATCCTACAGACTGAAACAACTCCCATGCATGCCATTTTCAATTCCCCTGCATGTCTTTTTATCATATCTTCTTTATAATTGATATGGACTGTATTGTTCCAGACATTTCTCATATTGTATAAGGGAAATAAGGCTGATGGGCCTTAGCTTGGGGGCTTGGTCTGGGAAGCTTGGTTACCCCTCTCCTTGATACCCTGGCAGTTTGATCCTGCCTGTAGCCAAGAGAAAATACTGTCCCTGGTGTAATACTCAAAGACTGCTTCCTTCTGCCACTTGAAAAAATTGCAGTCTTACAGGTAAGGGGGGGGCGGAATCACTTCTCTAACAAATAATCGATTTGCCTTTTCTGTCAGAAAGGTGTATCTTTGGAAGGCCTTTATATTCAATAGCCATGTGTTCTGAATTCATTGTCAGAATTGTGTAGCAACAACTGATATCATTGGTGCCTTCTCTTAATTGCGGCTGCATGGGTGAGCCAATACACAAAATGCAGTCCACGTAGTGGCCCACCCAATAAGCAACCTGTTTCTGCTCCCTTCCTGGGACTGAAAAAATGGACGCTGTCAAGCATGTGGCTAGAGGGCTGCTGTTGGACTGTTCAGTTTAAAAATGGTGCTTTCAAATGCTTTCAAACAGTATTTGTACCTTTTCCAGGGTGAAAGGCAATAACTAGTTGATTAAAATTTGAATCCTTATGTTTTTATTTTATGTTATTAGGTAAAGATTCATTTGTGTGAGCCTTTTAGCATTTTACAGTGTCCTTTAATGTTGCTCACAATGAACATGGAATCCATGGTGATCCTATGCCCAGCTGCATTCACTATGCCAAGCGAAAACCGAGCCATAGCCAGCCACTATCTGTGAACGTGGTGTAGCAATGACACAAGTGCTTTGCATTCACCACAGACTCAATAATTTTTATCATGATAAGCTGTTAGTAATTTGCCTTTATACTTGTAAGGAAACCTATCATGACATTACTCTATAAATGACTAACCCATTTGAATTAGTGTATTTTGTAACATTGTACATTGTTTTCATTATAATAATATTGTAGGGTTTAAAAAACAAAACCTATTCTGGCATTGGACTCCCAAAGTCTCATCCAGGTGCTGAGTTCACCAAAATTCCAATCAGACCTCTTTGCCAGAATTGCTTAAAATAACCCTCTGTTAAGGAGGAGTAATTTCTCATCAGCCAGCCATCACTAACCTGGAATTTCCATACTTAGGTTGTTAGCTTTTTTAGCATTCCATTGTTTTAAGTTCATCCACATCAACTGCTCATGTCACCCTATTGTAAGTGTGGTTTATTCTACATAAAATTCTGTCAGTTAAAGTATTAAATTTGCAATCATGCTTTTCTTTTAAGCATTCTGTGCTGTGTTCTGTTCAGTGTTGGTGTCTTTAGTTCTGATTTTTCAATTTTGTCCCTCTCCTTTTCCTTGACTTGTTAGTCTGATCCAACCTCTTCTACCTCATCTGATGATTATCAATATGTTATGGAAGCTAAACTACAAGAAATGATCTCCATACGTAGGAAGGTAGTCCTACTGGACTTTACTTTCTATTGCTAAATAGAATCCATCTGATTTTTTTTCATATTCTTAAGAACTCTGTTTTTTAATTTACTTATTTATTTTATTGATAATCAACCATTGTGCAGTTCAGTGCTTAAAGAGCTTACAATTTTATGATGGCAGGTTTGTGTTCAAACCATGCACAGTTTGCATGTTACATTTGGCTGATTTCATTGCTCATAAATAACTCCAATGTTTTGCTGAATGCTTGGATGTTAACAGGCCTTTGTAGCTGACACATTTCAAGCAATGCTGTTCAGCTGCCTGTTTGAATAAAAATTTATTTTTTGAAAACTAAGTTTGCAGTTAGTAGTAGCTTGCTTTATGTTTTCTTTAAAACTAATTGAGATTCTGACTCACAATATTTTTTAAGTTTCAGAAAAACTCATATTATTTTTCACAGGCTGAAGAGAGACACGGCAACATTGAAGAACGCATGAGACACTTGGAAACTCAGCTAGAAGAAAAAAATCAAGAGCTTCAAAGAGTATGTGCATTTCAGATAGTTTATTGCATGGTTTATCATTGTACTGGGTAAAGTCAGTTTCTTCATTCTGTTCTTGTACATGCTATATAAAATGGTTCAGGCAGCCAGCAGTATTTTATTGTGCTGTATTGCTATTTATATTGTAAGCCACCTTGAGTTCCTGTAAGGTAGAAAAGCAGCTATTAAATGTTTTTAATCAATAATGAATTAAATAAATAATACTCAATGGCATCTGGGTGCACATAGGGAGCTTGCAACCAGCAAGGATCATGTGGAGTACCAGTTGTATTAAACAATACATCTGCTGTAGCCCAAGGCTCTCTTTTGAGGTGCCACAGTTGCACAAATCACGGCAGCCATGTGCATAATAATCCCCACCCAAGTGATCACCCTGGAGGTCGCCAAATTTTGACACAAATTCACTTGCTACAGTGAAGTTAACTGCAAAGGCTGCTTTATTAGCCTGGCCAACTGTTTAAAATAGCCTCATTGTACTTTAATGAGAATATGTATTGTCCGAAACAGTTTGCAAATGTAAGTGTAAACATCTGAAAACATAAATTATGCAACATGAATGTTGACAAAATGAATTCAGGGATTTTGCAAATATGGAATTGAAATTGCTTTGTGAAACTTGGGCTCCTGTGGTGAGTTTTAATGGAATAAATTACAACAAAAAATTTGTTCCTGAAAAACCGAGGTTTATGACTGAAACCCAGAATTTTGTTCAGTTGTTAATATTCAACTCTGAATGTAATGATTGTCAATATAAGAAAATTGTTACCTATCAAAGCTGTGCAATGTTCTGCTTTGGCTCTAGTACTGATAAAATTTTATTTTCAGTAGTATTTGCTTTGGTCTGTATTATTGTGATTTTAGTTGCACTGTACCAATAGCTGGGTACCCAAGGTACCCTCCTTTTTTTCTTCCAGCACTGTACCAATATTCATATTTCAATAAGAGCAGCACTTTAGTTAACCATGAAACTGCCCATTTTGTTTCCTTGGTACTTAACTGAAGGCCAGACAAAGAGAAAAAATGAACGAAGAGCACAACAAACGGTTATCAGATACTGTGGACAGGCTTTTGACAGAATCTAATGAGCGCCTGCAGCTACACTTAAAAGAAAGAATGGCAGCCCTGGAGGAAAAGGTAAAATAAATTGAGCAACAAAAAAAAGTAACTAGCAAAATGAATGCAGTGTTTGTTTATATGAATTCACGATTTCTTTTATCACAGTTGAAATTTGTTCCTGCTCCTGTGAAATAAAAGCTGTTGAATGTTTATAGTACAATTCAGTACCCCACAAAATTCTCTCCTCATGCCCATTGACACCGTCCCCTATCACTGGGGGCTATGGCTCATTGGAAGAGCACATATTAGGTCTTTGATATCTCCCACTAAAGGTCATCAGGTAGCTGATGTTGGGAGAGAATTTTTTCTGCCTAAGTGCACAGAGAACTGCTGTCAGTTAGAGTAGGATGAGCTGGAAGGACCAATCATGTTCTCAGTCTCAATCAGTGGGTTTCTGCCCATATATGTGAGAACAATGCATGACAGTGTTTGCCTAGAGTAGATCATGCCTTTGATTTTTAAAAATTCAATATTTTGATGTCAATGAGAATGACAGATAATCTGTCGATGAGCTATATAGTAGACTTGTGCATGGGAGTTTGTTTTATTTCTTTTGTTTTTGTTAGTTATACCAAAATGGACTGTTTCACTATTGCCCTGCTTCATATGGTTTTGTTTCACTATTGTTCCTTTTGTTATTGTTGTTTCATTTTTCATAATTCCATTTTGTTATTGTTTCTGATTGGTTTCAGTGGAAGACACACACACACACACAAACACACACACACACCCTATTCTCAGGTCTGTACTTTAATGGTTTTCCATCCAAATTGTAATCCTAGTGCAGAGGTGGGGAACCTCCGGCCCGCGGGCCGTTTATGGCCCGTGGGATCATTTCATCCGGCTCCCGGCCCACCTGCTGAGGGCCACCTGCCAAGCCCCTCCCCGCTTGAACCCCCGGCTGGTGCGCGCTTCCTGAGCGGCTACTGGAGGGCCTCCTGGCCAGCCCCTCCCCACTGGATTTCCCAGCTGGCACACATTTCCCACAGGGCAGCCAGAGGGACCCCTGCCAAGCCCCTCCCCACTTGAACCTTCGGCTGGCACGTGCTTCCCGAGCACCCGCCAAAGGGCCCCCTGGCCATTCCCTCCCTGCTGGGTCTCACTGCTGGTGCGCACTTCCTGCGCGGCAGCCAGAGGGACCCATGCCAAGCCCCTCCCTGCTTGAAACTCCGGCGGGAGCGAGCTTCCCGCGTGGCTGCCCAAAGGCCCCCTGGCCACCCCCTCCCCGCTGGATCTCCCGGCTGGCACGTGCTTCCCGCGCAGCAGCCCGAGGGCTCCCTGCCAAGCCCCTCCCCTCTTAAACATTCAGCTGGTGCGCACTTCCCACGCACCTGCCAAAGGGCCCCCTTGCCACCCCCTCCCCAATGGATCTCCCAGCTGGCACGCACTTCCCGCCTGGCAGCCGGAGAGCCCCCTGGCCAGCCCCTCTCTGCTGGATATCCTGGCTGGCGTGCTTCAGTAGAGCGTCTTGGCAGGGGCTGTGGATCAGAGGGACAGCATCTGCTTGGGAGGGGCTGTGGATCAGGGGGAGAGCATCTCCTTGACAGGGGCTGTGGATCATGGGGAGAGCATCTGCTTTGGAGGGGCTGTGGATCAGGGGGAGAGCATCTCCATTGCGGGCTGTGGATCAGGGGAGAGCATCTCCTTGGCAGGGGCTGTGGCTCAGGGGGAGAGCACCTCCTTGGCAGGGGCTGTGGATGAGAGAGAGAGCATCTGCTTGGAGCTGTGGATCAGGGGGAGAGCATCTGTTTGGCAGGGGCTGTGGCTCAGGGGGAGAGCACCTCCTTGGCAGGGGCTGTGGATCAGGGGAGAGCATCTCCTTGGCAAGAGCTGTGGATCTGGGGAGAGCATCTGCTTGGGAGGGGCTGTGGATCAGGGGAGAGCATCTCCTTGGCAGGGGCTGTGGCTCAGGGGGAGAGCACCTCCTTGGTAGGGGCTGTGGATCAGGGGAGAGCATCTGCTTGGGAGGGGCTGTGGATCAGGGGGAGAGCATCTCCTTGGCAGGGGCTGTGGATCAGGGGGGGAGCACCTTCTTGGCAGAGGCTGTGGATCAGGGGAGAGCATCTCCTTGGCAAGGGCTGTGGATCTAGGGAGAGCATCTGCTTGGAAGGGGCTGTGGATCAGGGGGAGAGCATCTCCTTGGCAGTGGCTGTGGCTCAGGGGGAGAGCACCTCCTTGGCAGGGGCTGTGGATCAGGGGAGAGCATCTGCTTGGGAGGGGCTGTGGATCAGGGGGAGAGCATCTCCTTGGCAGGGGCTGTGGATCAGGGGGAGTGCATCTCTTTGGCAGGGGCTTTGGATCAGATGGAAAGCATCTGCTTGGGAGGGGCTGTGGATCAGGGGGAGAGCATCTCCTTGGCAGGGGCTGTGGATCAGGGGGAGTGCATCTCTTTGGCAGGGGCTTTGGATCAGATGGAAAGCATCTGCTTGGGAGGGGCTATGGATCAGGGGTAGAGCATCTGCTTGGGAGGTGTTGTGGATCAGTGGTACAGCATCTCCTCGGCAGGGGCTGTGGATCAGGGGGAGAGCATCTGCTTGGGAGGGGCTGTGGATTAGGGGTAGAGCATCTCCTTGGCAGGGGCTGTGGATCAGAGGGAAAGCATCTGCTTTGGAGGGATTGTGGCTCAGAGGTAGAGCATCTGCTTGGCATGCAGAAGGTCCCAGGTGCAGGATGGACTACCAAACGTGCAGCATCTCTCTCTGTGTACTCTGTGCCCTTCCCCAATCTGTACCCTACTAAATTCAATCCACAGCATTGCTGGATCCGGCAAGAAATGAACAGAGGTGGGTTGCCATTGCCTTTCTCTGCGTAATGACTCTGGTATTCCTTAGTGGTCTCACATACAAGTACTAACCAGGGCCGACCTTGCTTGGCTTTTGAGATCTGATGAGGTCAGGCTGGCCTAGGCCATCCAAGTCAAGTTCCAGGCAGCATGTAAAATTTCCCAATAAACAAAATGTACTTCATAGTTTTTCTGGGCCAAAATGGGTAGGTTGCCAATAGGTTAAGATCCTAGACAACTGCAGGACAAACCTACTGACACTTTCCAATGAGTAAGCCCCGCTGACTGGACTTGAGTAGGATTTAGAGTAGACCTGCACTGTTGATCACTTTTTGTTTTATATATATAAATTTTATATATATAAATTTTGTATGGCCCCCGAATAATGTCCAAGATATCCAAATGGCCCTTCGCAAAAAAAAGGTTCCCCACCCCTGTCCTAGTGGCTACAACTTGCAGTCAATCAAGAAAGCTCAGAACCTCTCTCTCCCTTCCCCCTAAGGAACACTGTGCTCTCTGGGCCTTTATTTAAAAATGCTGCCTACCTTGTAAATGAAAGTCAATAGAGGCAGAGCTGGCAATAACAAAAGAAGCTAGAACAAAATGAAAGAAAATCATGGTGTTGATTTTTCATTATAGGCTGTTTACATTTTTGTAATTATTGTAATCAGAAATGAAAGAAATATACAAGTCTACTATATACTCTACCTAGAGCTAGTACAATATAGTAGTTAACATATTGGGCTCTGAAAGGATAGATCTGGGCTGCCATTCCAATTCATGGAGCTCACTGGATAACTTTTGGGCAATAATTCTTCTTAACTTACTTCAAAAGGTTATGAAATGGGGGAGAGTGGAAACAGTATGTCACCCTGAACTTCTATGAGACGAGCAGGATAAAAATGTGATAGGAAGATAGATAATTTTAATGTTAATAACATTTGATACAATAAAATCTGGAATGTGCTTATTCACAAAACAGTATTGTCAGAGGAACTGACAAGTTGAATGATAAAAGACTACTCTGTCTGCTTAATCTGCTTACCTTGATTTTTGTTGAATCTTATTTCAGTTTTACATTTCTTTTCTCTCCTAGAATGTTTTAATACATGAATCTGAAAGCTTTAGAAAGAATTTGGAAGACTCTTTACATGACAAGGTATTTGAAATATTTTTCTCAAGTTGTAATTTAAATAAAGCAGTTGGATGCTTTTGTTAATCAGAACAAATCTCGCTTTGGGAATTCATCAACAAAAATATTCCTAAAGATCATTGAACCAAGTCTTTTTAGCACAATGGTCTTAAACCTAACATTGCTGTTTCTACACAGCATGCCTAAAACTCTTTAATGAAATTCCATCCATCAGATAGCGGGTACAGAGAAGTTGAGTGGTCCCAGAGCACACACAGAGCTCTGGAGAAAATGGCCACTTTGGCAATTGGACTTTATGGCATTGAAGTCCCTCCCCTCTCCAAACACCCTCCTCAGGCTCCACCCCCAAAATCACCCAGTATTTCCCAACCTGGAGCTGGCAACCCTATCTGGTTATCATATTGTTTTGCTATAGTTACACAAGGCCTACCCCTGACTTGCTGTGTTATTACATAACTGCTGCTTTCCCTTGTCTTCATAGCTCTAGCAGTGCCATTCTAAGAATAGTTTCCTGGGAGTAGGCCCTACTGAATAGAGTACGATTCTCCATAGACCTGCTGAAGTTTGCTTTGTACTGACTAAATCAAATGTTCTTGCACTTATGAAATTTTTTTCCAAGATTGCCCAGCTCTGAGTGAAGGATAGAGAGCCACCAGTCTTGTTTGATACACTGGTTTCAGCCTTACATGGTCCAAAGTCTCACAGTCATGCCCTTTGCAGAGCAACACAATTTAAGCTATTTACTGTTGGCTTAGTGAAGCAGTCAAATTCAGGATCAACGTTTCTACTAAATGTTATTTTCTTCATTGCCTCGGAGCCAGTAGAAAAAATACTTAACTTTGAAATACATATAAAGTTTTTTTTGAGGAAAATCAAATAAACTTGCAATAAGGGAAAGAAACATGGTTGTAGTTGAGTCCGGAGGCGAAATATCTATTAAAACTCAACAAGCATAGAAGAAATTGCAAAACAAAAAATATTTTTCAGTTTAGCTGACATTTTGTTCCTAAAAAGAAACAGTTTGAGAAGGAATGGATGAGGTTAGCTTGCAATGATTCATGGATTTCTTGTTATTTTAGTCATATTAAATAATTTCTCAGCCATATTTTTTTATGAATAACAGTGTATGAAGAGGCATGCTTCCTTCCAATTGAATTTAGCTGCCATTTTATTCCTAAAAAATGTTTGGAAGGAGTGGATGAGGTTAGACGCCTGCTATGACTCATGGGGTTTTTGTTACTTTTCTTCATTTTAATAGTTTATGCGCCATATTTTCTTTTGAAGAAGGGTGCCTGAAATGGCATAGTCTCTTCTAATTATACTTATCCCCACATTTTTTCTATCAATGATGCCAGAAAGAGCTATTTTACACAATCTCCCCCCCAAAAAAAATTCAATTTACATGAAGTTTGCAAGGGTCCAGTGACTCACAACCACACATTTGGGGAGGCTTAGAAAGTTAACATCTCTCCATCCATCACAGCTCTGCTTGCGCTCCATTGGCTCCAATCCATGGATGCAGGAGTGGAAGTAGTATTACACCCACTGTTGGCACCCTGCCTTTATGTGCACATAATGCCAGTCAATGCATAGAAGGCAGGGGAAAACAGGGACTATTAGTGTGATTTTACTTGCCCTCCACACATTCATTATTGGCAGGTTCAGACTGTGGGGCCTTAAGTCCTATTAGAACTGATTTAACTGGACTGATTTACAGTGCAATCCTAAGTGGGGGGGGAGTAGAGGCACGCCTGGGGACAGTGCAGGCAGCCAGACTCCTGTTCGCTTTTTTCCTGGGTGCCGCAGCAAGCCGAAAATGTTAGTTTTCCGAAAACCCTGTGAAACTGTGCCATACAGTTTTACAGGGCTGTGCCTCCTTTTTTGTAGGCACAAGTTCACTCCAGCAAAAGGGGACATTCCCGGGGTGAAAGGGCTTAGGGAGCTGACTAAAATCAGTGCCGCCCTCCTGGGAATTCCCCCTTTGGTTGCCAACGTGAGCCCTTGCACCAGGGAAACGCTGCCACAACGGCTGCACCAGTGCCCATGCATGGTGCTGCCACACAGCTTCCTAACACAAGTGGCAACAATGAAAGGGTCACGCCACCTCCTGAGACCATTCCCCCCCTTGAGGATTGCTCTGTTAGCCTTTGTTTTGTATGTAGAGCTCTTGTGTTTAAACTTTAAAGTGATGGAAAAGGGATTTGAAGTTAATAGTGAAAACTGAGTACTCTCTGACATTGGAAGAGTATAACCATCAAGATCACCACTGCTGCCAGTCTTGCTGCTATAGAAAGATTTTGTCCACAGTCCTCTCATTAACAGTTCATTTTTGAATGTTGTAAAAATTTCTGAAGGCATGTTTTGTCAAACTATTTAAAATTATTATTTGCCATATTGCAATGTGTACTATAAGAAGTAAAGATTGACAGTAATTAACCTAAACCGTAACGTTGCAGCGGGATAACAGTATAATTTTTTCCTTTCTTTCCAAGAGGTTAGAGATCACCGTCTTTTATTGATACATTTTATAAATATAAAATTTTATATAAGGCAAAACATTGCCCATGGATTTTTTTTTTTTTTTAATTTTCAGGAAAGATTGGCAGAGGAAATAGACAAGCTGAGAGCTGAACTTGACCAACTGAAAATAAGAGCAGGTTCTTTGATTGATCCCACATTGTCAAGGTAGTATGAGAAAATAATAATAGTTAAACTAAAAGTTACACTGAAAATACTGTTCACTGCTTAGCATCCAAAAAGTATAGCCTTTGAAAATGTTGTTGATCCAGAATGCTTTATTGATAATTTCTGTTTTCCTGAAAATACATCACAGAGTTTTACTACCTTCAAAGTACATAAGGAAATCAACTATTCCACCCACTTTGTTATTAGAATAAGATTATAGGATAAATGTTCCTGTATGTTGTAAACACTTGATTAATTTTTAATTTTTATAATTTTGCTTTTATTATTCATGTGTTTTCATCTTCTAATTCATGTGCCACTATTATTTTTCAGGCCACATCTTGATTCATCAGCAGAATTGAGGTACTCTGTGGGCTCAATAGTTGATAGTCAACCAGATTATAGATCTACAAAAGTGATAAGAAGACCTAGAAGAGGCCGTATGGGAATCTGCAGAGATGAACCTAAGGTTTATCTTTTTCTTTTTTTATAAACCAAAGGTTTATCTTCTTTTAATAGAAGCGCAGCTAAGGGAGATTGGAATGGTGAGGAAGAACACTCCCTTAGCAGAGGCCCGGTATCACCTCACTTCCTGATTATGAGTGGCAATCCACAGTTGGACCACAATGGATGCTTTTAGCATGATATATTGTTCTTGTATCTTTTTTTTTAATCCAAGTGTGAGCTCTAGCCCTGCGGCAAACCATAAACAGATTCCAGCAGACGGCAAATCCACGAAAGCAGTTTTATTGGTTATCATCGACAGGTTTCAGAAGCCATATTCAGAAGAACACTAGTAAGGGGCAAAAGGCAAGGGGCATAGCATATATGGAGAAGCAAAAGGAGATAACTGGTATCCTAGGCAACCCCCCTCCCAGAGGCAAGAAGAAGCACTTGGCAGGAAGGGGCACTTGGCGATTCCCACACTATGGGAATCTATGAAGACTAAACACGGGGCACAGACTGGCCTTGGACAGAACAACACAACAGCACCTGGAGGCAGCTCAATCGCACTACCGCATACCATCCTCATGGCATGCTCCTGACACCAAGAGAGAGTCCCCAGGAATGGTGCTACTAAATATTAATAATCACCGGACGCATATTCTTTCTAGGATCAGAAGAAGTGTTGTGATGTACAGTAGCCTATTTACGGAAGAAAATAATTTACATGGTATTTTTTTAATAGCATGAAATGCAGGCTAGTGTGCTGTCATGGTACAGCCATGAGAAATTAACAAAACAATTGAAGTGTCTTATGTTAAATTGGCCTGAGAAATCCAAAAGGTGTTAATCACTGCAACAGTTTTTGAAAGTTCTAGTTCTCTGGTTTTTAATTTCTGTGAAAATTAGCATTTTGCTTTAGGCTGATCAGTATGAATTTTTACAATTTCTAACTAGGTGAAATCCCTTGGAGATCATGAGTGGAACAGAAGTCAGCCACTTGCGGTTTTGAGTAGCCATCCATTTGAGAGTGACACAGAAATGTCTGATATTGATGATGATGACAGAGATACTATTTTTAGTTCAATGGATCTTCTGTCACCAAGTGGGCATTCTGATGCGCAGACTCTTGCTATGATGCTTCAGGAACAACTAGATGCAATCAACAAAGAAATCAGGTGCTTTAACTTCATCAAACAGTATGGAGCTTTGTGGTCATCTGCAAAAACAGATGATGATGACGACGACGACAGAAGCAAGATTTATATGGTGCTTTTAGAGTATTCAAAGCACTTTATATACATTTGTTTGGATCCAGACTAAAATTTCCACTAACAGAAGGGGTCAGATAATTTCTAATAATTCTCCCTTCCTTCTGCAGACCCCCAATTTGTCTCCCATGAAGTCCTTGAGGGTCCCCTGTTCCCCAGGAAGAATATTTCAGGAAGCTCAGAGGGCTGCAGCAGGAGAGAGTGAGGCAGGAATGTTCTGTTGCACTGACAGAAGTGGCTTGCACGAGCAGAGAATTTAGTCTGGATCCAACCCACTATCTTGTTGAAATCCCTATAATTAGTATATAAGGTAATTACTGCAACTCAGGTTGTAACTATGTAAGTTACATCAGTGTTACAATCTTCATGTTGTAAGGCTGAGGCTGAGAGAAGGAGGCCTGCTTAAGACCCATGCTGCAAGTTCATAACACTGAACTGAAGAGCCAGATTGTCAGAGTAGGACTGGGGAGACCAGGTTCAAACTCACACTCTGCCATGAAACTCACTGGATGACCTTGGGCCAGTCACCACCTCTCAATCTAATTTACTACCTACAATTGTAATGAGGATTAAAAGGGCAAGAAAGAATCATTCTTACCACCTCGAACTTGAACAAGCAGGAGAAGAACATTATTGATAGGTAACAAAGATTAAATTTTAATCAGGAACTTCCTATGAATAGGCACAATACACATATTCCACCATATTGCAAGTCAAAGGGAATCAGACCCACAATGCTAGGACACAAGAATATGTCAAACAATATACCATGCTGAAACAGCATGGCTTCCTGTAATGCAGTTCACAACCTGCTTACCTTCATTGCAAGCACCGGGTCATTACTGACCCATGGGGTCAGATCACAATATTTACCTGACAGACTATGTTTATGGGATGGTTTGCCATTGCCTTCCCCAGTCATCTACACTTTAATAAGTAATAAATAATGTTAATATGACTTCAGCTGTTTACCTCTTTTACTTTGAAATTATTTTGGATAGGTTAATCCAAGAAGAAAAAGAGTCAACAGAATTGCGTGCCGAAGAAATAGAAAACAGAGTTGCCAGTGTGAGTCTAGAAGGCTTGAATCTGGCCAGGGTACATCCTGGAACATCCATTACTGCCTCAATTACAGCTTCCTCACTTGCCAGCTCTTCTCCTCCCAGCGGGCACTCAACCCCGAAACTCACTCCCCGTAGCCCAGCCAGGGAAATGGATAGGATGGGTATTATGACACTGGTAAGGGCATACACATTTTCGCCGAATGCTTAATTTATTTTAATAAAAAGAATGTCTCTGTTTTTCATTACTTGTTTTTTTCCTTATTCATTTATTTATGCGCTTTTTATAATTTTTGCATATAGTAAAATTTTGTTCTCTGTTAGCACAAAACTCAGTAAGACCCCAATCTGGGCCAATTGCTAGTGTTATGCAAAATATAGCAAGTAGTGAAAATAGCATTATAACCAGCCATTAAGCTGCTGAGGTAAGGACTCTTCTCAAGTTTTAGTTTTAGAAAGTCACCAACAAAGCAGTAATTATTACCAGAATCCCTTTGTGTTCTGTCTGTCGAGAGCCAGTGTTGTATAGAATTATATAATACAGGCGATATAATCATTATAGTATTAGTGAGGTCTTAATTTTGTGAATTTTACAAAAGGACTCTATAGGCTGAATCCAATGGTTCCTTTTTATAAAATCAATCCCCTCCCACTGGATGAAGACTGTGTCCATCAAACAAACACAACTCACTTAGCAGAAGGGAGTTATTGAATCCAAACAGTGTAAATCATGAAATATCCTGGAGAAATAACAGATTCTACAATGCATATGAAATGCGTATTTTGACATATTCAGATATAAGACTGTCTTACTTAAAAATAAAATGGTTATCATTCAAACAGATTAGCAAAATACATTTTTAATAACAGCTCCTAGTATCAAAGCTCTGTCTTAAATCTGTAACCCCGAATCCCACTATCCATAGGAGATAAAAATAAATAGAGGAAAATGAAGAGGTAGCTAATTGCAAGACTGGCCCTTATGTGGGGGTCAGAATTTATAAAGGATTGTATTAACATTCCAGGGGGGTAGCTGTGTTAGTCTGTTGCAGAGATAATAGGAGTCTTGTGGCATTCTATAAAGAAGAGGGCTCTAGCCTATGAACATTTACGCTTGAGGAAAGACGTTTATCTTAAAATGATTGTTCATCGGGGTTCATTACAATTATGTCAAGTGCTATTATTTATTGTTGCAAAAATGAAAATGAATATGTCAGTATCTTTTATGGGTCTGAAATTTGGTCTGAATATATTTTATTAGTCTGAAAAGGGCAGTCCTCTCCTCAATGTTATTTAACATCTATATGCGCCCTCCTCGCCCAGCTAGTCTGGAGTTTCTGACTGGGTTGTCATCAATATGCAGATGACACCCAGCTGTATCTGTTGATGGGCAGCTGGCCGGATACAACCCCAGATATATCAGCCAGGTGTCTGGAGACTGTGGTGAAATGGATGAAGCACAGTTGGCTGAAACTGAAATAATCAAAGACAGAGGTTCTGTGGCTGGGCCAGGGAGCCCTGAGTTTGGGATGACAGTGTGCGAATAACCCCAGCATCAACCATCAGGAGCCTGGCTGTGATTCTGGATGCTTCCCTTTCAATGGAGGCACAGGTCACAAATGCAGCCAGAGTGGCATTTTTCCACCTTCGCCAGGCTAGGCAACTGGTGCCCTTCCTGTCTCACCCTGACCTAGCCACAGTGATCCATGCAGTGGTCACCTACTGCAACTCGCTTTACACAGGGCTACCCTTGAGGGTGCTCTAGAAATGACAGCTGGTCCAGAATGCAGCGGAACAGGTCCTTATGGGGACCCCATGGAGAGCACAGATACAACCGGTGCTCCACCAGCTGCACTGGCTCCATGTTGACTACTAGATCGGGTTTAAGGTTTTGGTACTGGCCTTTGAAGCTTTAAACAATTTAGAGGGCTCTAGCCCATGAACATTTATGCTTGAGGTAACGCCTTTCCTGATACATCCCAAAGAACATTACGTTCAGCTGGTAACAGCCTACTGGTGATCCCTGGCCCAAGAAGCATCTGACTGTCCTCAACCCCATCTTTTCCCCTGCCCTAGGTACCCTCTGTTTGTTCCTTTTCCCCTTCCCCTTTCTTCCTTCCCTCTTTGACTGGTCTCCTGTTACTGTTACAAGGTTTTAAGGACCCTATTGGAATTTTAGTAGAAACTGATGGTTTTAACTATAATTTATATGTAGTATATGATTTAAAAACTGTTAAAATTTGTTATTAGCCACCCTGAGCCTGCCCTTGGTCAGGAAAGGGTGGGATAAAAATAAATCAATTAAATTTCACCTTTGTTTTTCTTTCCATACCAACTCCAGCCAAGTGATCTTAGGAAGCATCGGAGAAAGGTATACTTGTGTATATTTTAATGCATTGTTATGAAGGTTTCACTCAGTTTCATTTATAGTCCATGGCCATTTATGCTTGGGAAATTTGTGTTTGAGTTGCCACTTTCCAGACACACAGTTTTCTTATCCAAATTCTCAAAACTCTATGCATGGGAGCTTTTGCCCCAAAGATATTCCAGGAGTACCTTGCACTCAATTATTCATCCCCAGCAAAATACGGAGCATCTGAGTCCCTCCCTCCGACAAGGCTGTTTTTTAATTGGCTGTAGTATATTGTTTAATAGGTCACCAGCCCCACAGTGGGATTCTTTAATTTGTAATTAACGAAATGGCCCTGGGGTCTGAAAACTCCTGCTGTGAAACTGATCAAGGGGGTGAATGCTTACTGCCACCACCAATTTGTTTTGGCTATCTCAAGGCAGGGGTCAGCACTGGCAAGCTATAAAGAACTCTCACTGCTGAAACGGACCAGAAAGGATACGTATGAGGTGAGGGGGGGGAACAACCATCTCAATTCCCTGATATCTTAAAACATGCTGCTGAAACTCATCAAAATAACTTCTTTAAGAAGGATTGGATGAGGGAAGGACAAGCGAGAATTTGGGATTGAGGAAAAATTTAAATTCATGCTAAAAGAGGTTCCTGAAACCATGGGACAAGCGTGCTGCGAAGTGACTTCTGAAGGTCGGAAAAATCATGAATAACTCCAACTAATCCCCGAAGCTGTCCATTGGAGAACGTGAGGCAAAGTAGCCAAGCATAAATGGCCTATTAGTCACTTGTGTTGCCATTTGATGTCTAAATCATTCTGTAAAATGAATTCCTGTCTTTGTAATTTTGAGGAAACTTCAGAATATTTGAAATTCAAACCAAGAATCCCAGTTCTCCAAACTCAATTAAGGCTACTGAGGTTTGAGATGTACCAATTAATGAGATGTACCAACTAATAAAGAAAAATGAATCATGCCATTTCTAATAAGTATGTATAAACTGGTGAGCCCCCCATGAAATCACAGTGGGAAAACAATTTGGCAATCCCAAATGTATCCCCAAAGCGCACCCCCCCCCCCAGTTTATTGTGTAAGCTCTCAAGGACTAGAGCTAGGTTTTTTTTGTTCCCTCCCTTAATTTTTTCATTTAACTGACACTCCACTGCTCTCAACATTAATTCTGGAGCATATTTAGAACTCATCAGGCCAGGTTTTTTTTTTTTTTGTGGGGGGGGGGTGATTTCCTTTTGATTATTTACAGCATGTTTTTCTACATACCAAGGAGCCACCAGAGTAGATCAAGACCTCTAGCTTGTCTGGGGAGAGCTCCACTGCATGGTTCTTGTTATCCATAGAGGGACCAGCCAGTTTAAAGACAGTTTAAAGACAGTGTTGTGAACACAAACATTTTATTAGTTAGCTTCACAAAACACTGGATGTACTTCTAAATAGTTAAGCAACCTAAATGTAGTACTTTTGCAAATGAATTTTCTGCTCAAACATGTTGACATCTGCAATATAGCTACTGACCTCTACACTATTTGTGAAGTCAAGCACACTTGTCATTACTCAGGGATCTTTTTACTTGTGACGGGTTACACTTGTCATAAAACCAGGCCAGATGATGTATTACATTCTGTATTGTTTTCACAGGGCTCAGTGTTGTTCTTAGCACCTTAGTTATAGCTCTTACAAAATATTCCTATAGCATATCTAGTCCATATCCAAGATACCGGATTAGTACAGAGGTAATTAATATTTCCAGCAATGTCTGTAGGCTACTGTGTTTGTTTTACCAGATACAATTTATGACCATTTGGATTGGTGTAAATGTGTTTTTTTTTCCATTATTTTTTTCATTACTCTCACAGAGCTTTCCTGTGGGTCCAGTCTTCTCTATTCTTCCTCCAGTTCTCTGGCCTTTTATACCTTGATCATCAGACCCTATGTTCATGATTGCCTTATACCTTGTGGTCTGATTTTGTCCTAACTTATTTCTAGCTAAGACACATGCATTTATTTACTTAACAGCTACATGTTTTCCTCCATTGCATTCTTCATCAATAAACCCCACACCCTCTATCCCAGGAGTCCTCAACTTTTTTGAGCCTGCAGGCACTTTGGAATTTCAAGAGGGGGTGTTGTGTGCCATCCCAAAATGTCTGTCACAGGAAGCAGAGCCAAACCAAAAACAGCCTGACTGGGGGAGGGATGGAGAAAGGTATTGGGAAATGGTGGGGAGAAGAATAAGGGAAGTCGGAAGAGGAATGGACCACAAGCCTAGTTACTTACCATTCCTCTAGATCCTCTTGTAGTGTCAGCTGCTATTGCAGCATAGAAAACCCTTTCCTTTGCATTAGGGCAATCTCTGCCATACAGTGACCCCACTCACTTCCTTAAAAGCTTGCCAGGGAAGTACTGGCAGGCACCATAGTGCCCACAGGCACCACGTTGGGGAAACTGGTTTATCCAAATTACTTCAAACACACAGATAACAAGGTTAACACATTTTGGTCTTAACATATAAGAACACAGCCCCTCTTTCTTAACATGTAGAAGCACATCCCAGAAGCTACACTGGATGTGGAAGGTGTTCTCTGAGACTCCCTTCCCCTCTTCATCATATGTTTTTGGGACTATCCATGTTGGTTCAGTGTCTGTCAGTTCTTTTTTTTTCCAGAAGTTAAAAGAATACCTTTATGTCACTTTCATTTCTTTTTTTTAATAAATTTTTATTGCTTTTTATAATTAAACAAAAAGTAAAACAAAAATAAAATCATAATACAATACCAAAAAAAAGAACATAAAAAATACAAAAATATTTCTTAACATGTAGAAGCACATCCCAGAAGCTACACTGGATGTGGAAGGTGTTCTCTGAGACTCCCTTCCCCTCTTCATCATATGTTTTTGGGACTATCCATGTTGGTTCGGTGTCTGTCAGTTCTCACCCCATAGTTTACCAGCCTCTTCTCATGATGCCTAATAGTTCAATTAGCTTGAAAAGGTTTATAAATTGCAGATGTTTTGAGTTTTTGTACCACATTAAGTTGCACACCACTTAGAAATGTGGATTCAGAGATTAATTTCCTGCTAATTGTTTATTTGTAGATTGCAGTTGTTGAAGAAGATGGACATGAAGACAAAGCCACTATAAAATGTGAAACCTCCCCTCCTCCAACACCTAGGGCCATTAGAATGACTCATACTCTACCTTCTTCATACCACAATGATGCCAGAAGGTAAGAAGCTTTTTGATGGAGGCATTCATTAACAACTTTAATAAGTGGTGTTCTTTTTACCTTACATTAATTTCTGTGAGTCCTTGATTAATGCTTCTTGCAAGGATGCAAAGTAAGAATAATCAAGTTTAATTATTATACATCAGTTATAATGAAAGTGATTCAGAGCAAAGGTAGATTTTCCCACCATGAAGTGATTTTTAAATAATTTCAATAAGATCCATGAGAACTAGGTTATTAAAATGAGAAATTGGGAGTGGCATTTGTAAAGAGGTGTTAAGTAGCACTGAGTTTTGTGGAAGTTGCATTTATGAAATGTGCAGCTTGAGCTTGCTAATTCATCTTCCCCTGTTTGGAATAGATTGTTGTTCATTTCAAAACAAAATGTGTAAAACCACTCTAATTCCATTTGGGCTTGATTTTTTAAAGTAACATTATATGGACACAGAAAACTTGGAATTAAAGTGATACTCATTGAGAAATTGCTTCAGTATTAAACCCTTTTTAATAGAATCACTGACATTGTGCCCCACTTGCCCCCTCCCTTCCTGCTGTACAGGGTAGCATACTACCACTCAAGCTCTGTCCTTCCTTTCACTGTCTGTGGCTTGAGGTGCAGATAGAGGCAACAGATGTGCATGTGTGCTGCTTGACACATCCCTCCTCCCCTGCGGGCCAACTGACTTTAGCCCAGTCTCCAGTTTATTGTCTAAGCATGGAGAAGCAGCCAGGAGCCCTGGGTGAGATCTTTGAACACAGTCTCAGATCTTTAGAAGGAAAAAAGTCTTTCTTTACTAAAACTATGATCTCAATTTACTATAGCACAAGAGCTCTGGAAACACTATATCAAAACACTACAGGGAAAAAAGAAACAAAAACATACGGCTAACCAAGTTGTACAAGTGACTGGGGTTACCTTGGCATTCTCTCCTATGGAATGGACACAAGCCCACTAGAACTTTGAAACAGAGGCTGGTCAAGGCAGACTTCATTCACTCCATTTCTCTCCATTCCCAGGTTCTTGTTTTGCTCCCTTTCTCATAGAGTGTCAGACCTTTTAACCCTACCTCTACCAGCTGAGAGGGTTTCACTTTGACCTGTCCCAAAATTGGGTTTGAGTCCCCACATATGTTGTATTGCCTCCTCCAATCCTACCAAAGCATATGTCCCCAGAGTTTTATGGTCCACCTCAGGATATCTAAATAGCCATCTGTCTTGCTGATTCCTGGCATGCGGGCAAATTGTAATCTGTATCCTGTCTATTTGTCTCCATAAAGGAGAACTCATCTCCTGTCAGCCTGAAATCTGAGGGGCTTATGACTTCATTCCCAGGGAAGAATGTTTTCTCTGATATCAGGGCCTCCCAGAGTATAAGGTATACTGCATTCCTCCATCATGACACTATGGACTGGGCAAGTCTAAGGAGGGTGTAATGATGGTAATAAGTATTCATACGCTAAATTTAACACTTGCGCTTTGACTGGTCTATGTAGAAAAAAGCCAAGACAGAGCAGTGATTTTTAACCTTTGTGAATTCCATATCTATGGGCTCTTGAAAGTTTCAAATATATAATCCATGAGCATCATTCCGAATGTTTAGTGGCATTTGGTAGGACTTGGTTAGATACCTTCACATGAAACAAGGCATGCTTCAAACCCCTGCTTTGTGTGACATAGCATGTTATTAAATGAGAACTGAGTCGGCGGGGCTAGGAGAAAAGAAGTGAGTGTTTTTGCTGGGGAGCATTAACTGAGGTTGCTATGTGAGAAGACAGTGTTTGAGGGTGAGTGGGTGCTTATAGCCTACTGGAGAGGGCTTTCTGTTTGGTTCTGTTGTCTGTATTGTTGCTAATTGTTACTGATTGAGGAGGGTCTGTTTGCCAGGGGTTGATTGCTGCCGCCGCTCTCTGCTGTTGCTATTAAGACTTTGAACTTTGAGGATCCTCCTCCTCTGATGGTGTGAGCCAAAGGGTTCCTGGCCTATGGCTCTTAGCCTGGGGGCCCTGTAAGATGCTAAGGAGCTTTTGCATCCTATATGTGTTCCGCTTTTGGCTTTGGTAGATGTTAGATCAGGTCTGTAAATTCTCGGTTTTATCAACACACTAAGGAAATTCAAGAGTGAAGGAATCCAATTGGAAGGTGATGGTGAATGCTCAAAGCCTATTTGCATTCACCAGCAGAGAGTGCACCATGTTTGTTTTCCTCCCTAAGGACAAGATTAACTTCACTTCTCAAAAGAGTAAGCTGATATGACTCTTAGAAGAGAAGATTCAGAGCCTAGAGGAAAGGATTGATACCCTTCATGAGATCAAGGAAGGGGAGGGTTTCATTAACAGAAGCCATGGGTCCTGCATAGGGATGGGGAGACCAATCAAAGGGACAACAGAATGGTTGACTTCCCTAATGAGCCTACTCTGAGCACTACTGCATGAACTGGAAGGCATTGTGCAAGATAATACTCAGTGCCATTGAAACTCAGGAATTGATTCCAGGCCCTTGTGGTGGTGATATAGATGGAAACTCTGGCAGAGGAAGAAAGACAAAGTGAGGAGGGCATGGTGATATGAAGAAATGGCATTGGAAGGAAAAGGAAAGTGTTGGCCATTGGTGACACTCTGTTGAGGGTATGGAACATCATATGTCCAGGCTTGACCCCCTAGCCTGAAAGATGTGTTGCTTGCCAGGGGCAAAGATTAAAGATATTGTAGACCAGATGCCAAAACTGATCAAATCTAGAAATAATTACCCATTTGTGATGGTCCACATGGGAATGAGCGACATGGCTGAGAACACCATCACAAGCATTAATGCTGACTATGAAGTTCTCAGGAGGAAGCTGAAGGGAATGGAGGCACAAGTGGTGTTCTCTTCAGTCCTTCCCATCAGAGGAAGAGGAATGTGATGGAAACAGAAGATAATGGAGGTAAACCTTTGGTTGCATTGGCGGTGCCTGCAGGAGCAATTTGGATTCTGGGACCAAGAGCTAGGTTTTCTAGAAGATGGCCTACTAGCAAACAATGGACTTCACCTATCAAGATTAGAGAATAATTTGTTTTGCAGAAACCTGGGGAGATTTATCAGGAGGGCTTGAAGTTGACATTACAAGGGGGAGGAGACAAACAAAATGGGGATTTAAATGAAGAAAACAGCAGAGGAGTGCCAGGTCAAACAGAGCCAAAGGTGCAGGATTTCAGATGCCTATGTACCAATGCCAAAAGCTTGGGCAATAAGAAGAAATAGCTTGAGCATCTAATGCATGCAGAGGGATAAGATTTAGTAGGTATTACAGAGACTTGGTGGGATGATTCCCATGACTGGAATGTAGTAGTGGATGTATATGTGTTTTTCAAGAAAAACAGAAAGGGTTGAAGAGGATACAGAGTGTCACAGAGTGTATGAGGAGAGGGGTTGCTTCTCAGGAAAATACTGGAGGAGGTGGATGACAGCCCAGTGGAAAGTATCTGGTGAGGAGAAGGGAAGGAAGGACAAATAGTATTGTGAGTGGAATCTGCTGCAGACCACCTGATCAGGAGGTGGAGGTGGTTGCTGCCCTCCTTGAACATCTTGACAGTGTATCCAAGTGATATAACCTTGTAGTTATGGATAACTTCAGTTTCCCTGATGTGAGCTAGGAGACAAACTCCAGAGGGGCTCAGCCATACTCTACTTAATATTAACCAACAGGCAAGAATTGGTAGGTGGGGTGAAGATAGTGGGGACCTTAGGGGGAAGTGACCATGTGTACTTTAGATTTTTGTAGGGCAGACTTTAATGAATTCAGAGGCATGATGAGAGTCATTCCATGGGCAAGAATGCTGGAAAGGGAAGGAACAAGTGAAGGGGAAGCTCTCATAAAACAAGACCTTTTGCAAGCTCAAGCGATCACTATTCCAACAAGATAGAAACATGGTAGGGGATCCAAAAAGCCACTGTGGATGAACACAGAACTCCATGATGAGCTAAGGAAAAAAAGGAAATGTTCAAAAATGGAGTGAAGGACATAACTCTAAAGATTAATATTTGAGGGTTGCTAGGCACTGCAGGTCAGCCATCAAAGAGGCCAAAGCTCAGAGTGAACTGAAGCTGGCCACAGAGGCTTGCTACAACAAGAAAAGATTCTTCAGAAATGTGAGGAGAAAACACAAGGTAAAAGAGGTGATAGCCCATTGTTGGGTGAAAATGAAAAAACTCTGACAAAAAAAGCAGAAAGGCTCCATGCCTGTTTTGCATTTTTTCCCTGAAGAAGAGAACAGGTTCATCTAGAGAAGGTAGTAGGCATCCAGGCTGCTGGTTGATGTGGACAGAGAGGTTGTTGAGTGGCACTTGGCTGCATTGGATGAGTACAACCCCCCCAGGCCCAATGGTATGCACCTGAGAGTGCTCAAAGAACTTTTTAGAGAGCTTGCAGAGATCTTGTCCATGATCTTCCAGACCTCTTGGAAAATGGGAGTTGTGCCATAAGACTGGAGGAGGGCAAATGTTATCCTAATCTTCAAAAGATGGAAGAAGGATGACCCAGGAAACTACAGGCCAGTCAGTCTGCCCTTTGTCCCAGGGAAGATACTGGTGCAGATTTTAAAGGGATTGATCTGTGAGCATCTAAAGAACAACTAGGTGATCTAGAGCAATCAGCATGGATTTGTCTCCAACAGGCCTTGCCAGACCAACCTCATTTTCTTCTTTGACCAAGTGACGAGTTTACTGGATTATGGGAACACTGTCAATATTGTTTACCTGGATTTCAATAAAGCTTTTTACAGGGTTCCCCATGATGTTCTGATGGGTAACTTGGATGACTGCAGATTAGAAGCTAGGAAAATTAGGTGGATAGGAAACTTGTTGCAGAACAGAACTCAAAGAGTAGTTGTCAATGGCACTTCATCTGACTGGAGGGAGGTGTCCAGTGGTGTGTCATAGGGCTTGGTTCTGGGACCGGTACTTTTCAATATTTTTATAAATGATCTGGATGAGGGGGTGGAAGGACTACTCAGTAAATCTGCAGAAGACACCAAATTGGGAGGAGTAGGGAATACCCTGGAAGACAAATAGAATTCAACAAGATCAGAACACACTGGAAAAGTGGGCAGATGCAAACAAGGATTCACAATTCAACAAGGATAAGTGCCGAGTTCTCCATCTGGATAACAAAAATGAGAAGCATGCTTACTGGGTGATGTACTTCTGAGTAGCAGTGTCAGTGAACAAGATCTTGGGGTATAGGTGGACTGTAAGCTAAATATGAGCAGTCAGTGAGATGCAGCAGCAAAAAAAAAAGGCTAATATGGCCTGAGGTGTATCAACAGAGGAATGACATTCAAATTGCAAAATGTCATAGTCCCGTTGTACACTGCATTGGTCAGGCCACACCTGGAGTACTCTGCGTAGATCTGGAAGCCTCACTTTAAAAAGGATGCACACAGAATGGAGCAGGTGCAGAGGAGAGCAACAAGGATGATCAGGGGCCTGAAGACCAAACCCTAAGAGGAAAGGCTGAAGTATTTGGGAATGTTCAGTCTGGAGAAGTGGAAGTTGAGGAGGGACATGATTGCTCTTTTGAAGTATTTGAAAGTGTCACTTATAGGGGTGCAGAGAGCTGCTCCTGTTGGCAGCAGAGGGTAGGACTCACAATAATGGGTATAAATTATGGGTGGTTATTGGAGGGGGGATTTACAGTAAGAGTAATTCAGCAGTGGAATTGGCTGCCTAGGGAGGTGGTGAGCTCTCCCTCACTGGCAGTCTTCAAGCAGTGGCTGGTGAACACGTGTCAAGGATGCTTTAGGCTGATCCTGCATTAAGCAGGGGGTGGACTTGTTGGCCTGTTTGGCTCCTTCCAACTCCATGATTCTATGATTGTGTAATGTGCAGTTAATCACACATGATAATACCACTTGTTTGGATTATGTTATAAACTGTCACATTGAGATTATTATTTCAGTTATTTATATTCTGCCTTTCCGTGAAAAGCACATACATTGGATTGGGCCCATTGTATAACTTAGATGCTATATTTCTATACAAAACAGTTTTTACACATTTGAAATGCAAAAATTAAAAATTAAAATGTTGCAAAGAGTTTAATCTTATAAAGAGTTTAATCAGAACCATGCCATCTGCTTTTGGAATTGTTTGTTGCTTTTGAGAAATTTGAAAAGCCTCTCAAAAAAGTTGTTCCTTCATCATTGTTTAGTAGGAAGGAATTACTTTTCATTATATTTTTACTTTGCTCCTGATCACATCCAAAAAGGAAAACACAAACAGCAAGCCTAGGGCTGTGCAAAAAAATAAAAAATAAAATAAATGGTAAATTTTGGGTTTACTGGACCCAATTTTTTTCTGGAAAACCTGAAATAAGCCCAATACCAATACTGGTAAATGGGTATTCTGGCTTTTTTTTTTTTAGCTTCCCCCCCCCCAAAAAAAATTGGGTCCATTTTAGACTATGTGAATTTTTTTCAAAGCTCCTGTGGAGGTATTTTCAGAGTAGCTGCAAGGGACACTCCTTACATGAACCCTGAAGTTTAGTAAAATTTGGGTCAGGGGATCTGATTTTATGGGGCCCCAAATTGGTTGCCTCCTACTCCATAGAAAAGCATTTTGAAGGGGCAACCCCTTTGGGAGCCCATAAAATCGGACCCCCTGTCCCAAACTTTACCAAACATCGGGTTTCATGCAAGGAGTGTCCCTTGCAGCTACCCTGAAAATTTGGTAACTCTACTTCTAAAAATGCTCCTCAGAGATCCTAAAAAAAAATTCCCATAGAGAAAAGCCTTGGGAAAGCCAAAGGCCGAGTAAGCCAAATACTTATTCGGCTGATTCAGCGATCGACTATCCGGCTTCAGCTTTATTCTCTATTTCAGTATTCAGCCCCAAATAAATCCAGAAAAGCCTAAATGCCTTTTTTTTTTCTGGTAAGTAAACCTGACATGCACAGCCCTTACCAAGACTGGATTAAACTAAATGCTTATTAAGGGTGAACTGTAGTGGATAAAGCATTTACCCTATTAGTTCGGGCACCCTAAGAGGCTACCCAATGATTTTGCCAGTGTTAGGGCAATCCCATAATGACTCCAAACCACTACATAGCTGCTCTTTGCTTGTCCTTGCTTGCACAGCAAAACTGTACATAGAGAAGCTACCAATCAAGCCCATTTCCTTGCACCAGTCAACAATGAATGTTCAGGACTTCAAGTTCTCTCCCCAGGCTTAAAGTGTCCTGTTTGTTTGCCTCCCCCTATCATAAGATACCTCAGGTGCTTGCCAATCTTATTAACATACCAGTGAGCCCATTACTAAACCTGCCACCTTAGAGCCAAACTACAAGTTTAGCTCTTTTGGCACTTGAAAAGGAGGGGGGAACAAGAGCTCCTGGGGCCACCAAGTTGCACACCCAATCCATGTCCCCCATCACAATCCATGTCCCCTATTGTAGTGTGACTCTTAGTTAGGGCCTTACCAGCATACTCTGACCAGGCTTATTTAATTCTAAAACCCCTCTCCACCGTACAGTATGAAGCAGGTGAACAAGGGACGACCTCAAGGCCAATTGGAGACAGATCCAATTCCTTCTCAGACCAGAAGCAATAAGCTAATTCCATACTGTACTTATAATAGATTGCAGCAGAATTCATTTATTCAGGTATAAACAATAAGAAAGGTAGGGATGGGGGGGGAGATGTGAGAAAGTGGGAGCAGAATGCCAATGTGTGGATGGCTCCAACAGTAGCCACCTAGTGCTGCATCGATTCAGATTTATTAATACAGCAAAGCCATTAAAATAACCATATAAATTACAAGGTAGAATTAAAAGATACAGTATCTAAAACTATGGGATCCATACTGTACTTAAAGGGATGGATGGTGGGTCAGCTCTTCCAGCAAAAAGAGAGAAGGTGAGAGAGTATTGGCTTTAAATAGCCAACCCCAAGGGTCCCCCGCCCCAACTGGCTGGAAATCATGCTATCCTGCCTACCTAGTATTCTTGTGCATTGCTTTTTCAAAGTAGGGGCGGCACCAAAACACAGCTCTTAGTGATTATAGGAACCAGTCTTTTTCACAACTGAGATCTGTTTAGTTCCTATCAAAACATCTAAAAACTTTCTGGTCAGAATGGTTTTAATAGGAGTTTGATTAACTATATCTCTGTACTGTCACTTCTTTTTAGATTCAGTCATCGTTATAGACACTAGTGAGACATAAAAATAAACCATTATGCTGTTCTAAATATTACTGTGCTATAGGATAGAAACCATCAGTAACTTAATGTCTCCAGTTATGAAGACACTCTTATTAGATTCCAGATAATTTGTTTGCACAGCTGCTTAGGAGGAGATTGGACCTCATAAGGACAATAACATATTATCTATCTTTTATGTGTATTTTATAGTAGCTTGCCTGCTTCCTTGGAGCCAGAAATCATTGGTCTTGGCAGTGTCAGTAGCAGCCAGGATTCCCTACACAAAGCTCCCAAGAAGAAAGGAATCAAGTCTTCAATAGGACGTTTGTTCGGTAAAAAAGAGAAGGCTCGACTTGGACAGCTCAGTAAGGAATTAGTTGCACGAGGCTCAGGCTGCTGGTTTCCAGTCATTTTTGGTTGATGGTGTGGCTTCTTTTTCAGTTTTGTTTTTCTTTTCCAAACACTCATTCCTCTCTTTTAAAGTGGTGAAATCTTTCCCACATGTTCCTATTGTTGTAACAAGTAGTGTCTGTCATGAAATCCATCATATTTTTCTAAATGAACAAATGGCCTAGGAGAAGATTATTATTTTTATGTAGGCTGCATTTTTAGCATTTTTTCTTTGTTCTGAAATACTTAGCTATGAAAGACAATGCAGATAAAACCTTGCACACAAACATGCAAATTTTGACACTGGGGTAGTATGCCCACATCAACCATTTCAGTTGCGATTTTAGCTTCAGTCTGGTTGAAAATGTAGTTAGCAAGAACTTGGAGTACTTTGAAACTTAGAAGCTCTTACAACATTTTGGGGGTTGGTGGGATCTTTTGGTCCCCATAAAAATATTGTTTGTTATCAGTTCCTCTTTCTTCTAATCGGCTAGTATAGTTACTAGGGATGTGCATTCAGTAAATCCAACACACGCACACCGAAATGGCAGTTTAAACTGTAGTTGGCAATCCTGATCCCGAAAAAGCTGAAAAAATTGGCTTGTTGTCAAGGTGATTTTGTGATCCCCAGCTTCAGCGGTAGAAAGGGAAGAGATCTCCTTAAAAAGAAAAAAAAAGCTTTGATTAGCACATTCGTGCTAGATTGCAGTGCTTTAAAGTGCCCCTTTTTGGATCCAGTGTAGCCTATGGGAAATCTTTCCAGGGCTCTTGGAGGGGCTGTTTTTTCTCCATTTGGGAGCCCATAAAATTGGACCCAAGCTATACCAAACTTGTAAGGATTTTGTAAGGAGAGTCACCAGCAGCTATGCTTCAAATTTCCCAGAGCTTTCCAGAGCCCCTGAAAGATTTTCCAGAGGCTATAATGGAGCAGGGTTTTTTTCAGATTCCCGGAAAAACCCATATCGGTATGGGAATTCAGGAATTTGCAGGAATCACAGGAATTTTCAGCTCCAATATACTGGGATCCAAATTTTCCTGGTTTTTTTTTTTGTTGTTTGTTTGTTTTGCACACCCCTAATAATTACCCATACCTTTGTCAAGTGTGAAAAAATGTTCACCCCCTATGCTTTTATTATTCATACAGGTCTAGATGGGCATAAAACCTCACAAAACTTACAATATTCTTCCCTTCCTTATTTTGCCTCATTGCATGCAATGAAAGTTCTGTGTTGTCCAACAACAACAGTCAATAAGAGCTTCTCTCTCCCTCTTTCATATGCATATTCTTACACACCTCCCTGGAACAGATTCAAGAACTAATTCAAGAGTAAAAATTTGCTTTCTGGAAATAGGTTATTTGGAACTGTTTCCTTTTTGTTAATATAATTATTGTATTTAGTCACAATGCTACAACATTATTTAGAAAATACATAACAGATGCTGTTGACCTCGATGCTTTGATGAAGCCTGTTTCAATACTACGTAGCATCATAATAGGTTGTACTTCATAATTAATTATATTGTTGCCAATTTATACTACACTTGTAACATTTTAGGTAGCTCAACAACCTTTCCTTTAAATTAAAAGCAGATACTTGTACATCTACTTTTTATAATTCTGTGGACAACATGTAGCAGAAGACACATATGAAGCTTTATTATGTATTAAAGCTTGCCCTTATTTAGAAAATAGCCACTGCTTTACAAATGCACAAGTTGCAGATACTTAAAATATGTTGTCTGACCCACTAAAAAACTTTATGTGTTCTATTAGCTCTAGTATTGGCATGCAATTGTGCCATCAGCGCTGAACTTCGGGGCAGATGTTCAGGCCTAGCTCACAGGCTCACCAGGGTACCCCCCCCCCCAAAGCAGACAGTAGCTTTGCATTTGAAGGAATACACTGATATCTAAAAGAGGCCATAAGACTATTAATCAGAGTCTTTAATTTCCTAAGTACACCACTGCTGATAATTGTGATACCAGAACACCCCCACAGAGTCTGAACATTGCCATCGTGCCTTTTTCAACCTAACCAGATGTAAACACTGCCAGACCAGAAGGGGCAGGTTGCTATCAACTGAACAGAGGCTGCCTTGACAATAGGGTTACCAGGTCCCTCCTCTCCTCTGGCGGGATGCTGTTGTCAGAAAGCGTGTGTGTGTGTGTGCGCATGCGCCAACGCGCATGCATCACTTTCGGTTTAGAACTGGAAGTGCCGCCTCACAAAGGGCCTTTACCTCTCAGTTTGAGTGGCAAAGTGGCCCTTTACCACTCAAACTAAGAGGTATAAGGCCCCTCGCGAGGCGGAAATTCCGGTTTTAAACTGGAAGTGATGCACGCGGTATGCACACACGCACGTTTGCCTGCCGACCCTCAGGTGGTTGGCGGGAAGAGGGGTACATTGTTGGGCACCTGGCAACCCTACTTGACGAGCTGGAACTCAAAAACACAATGGAGACACCAAGAAGGAGTCACAAGAAACTCACCCAACTGGACCCACTCAAACCCAGGGAGCTCTTACGTTGTGGTAGTCATCAGTTACTCCAGAGGGAACTGCAGTTTAAATCAGGATGGTCTCTCCATTCCCTTGTCCCTGGATGAGAAGCATCATCTGGCCATCCCTCATCTTCCCTTATTCCTACAAATACAAACAAAAATATTCTTGAACGGCCAGTGACTATTTTACCAGATAGCCAAGTCCCAGAAGACAGTAAGGCTGATCCTGCTTCTCAAGCTTGACTTTTCCTCATGAGAATTCAACAATCCATTGATTAATACCTGGCTCAGTGCAGCAGGATAACACAATCTCTTTTTTTTCTTCTTGCTTAAAAATTATTTTAAATTTCTTTTTTAAAGCTTACTTTAATAAGATCTTTTGTGTATCCTTGCACAAAATCTCTGCTTTCCTTTTGCTGCAGCCCAAAATGCCCTCTGAAATGCTGTTCTTGGGAGACACCACCCCACACGCAGGAGCAACATGAGGGAGGATTCAATCAGAGGTTAGCTCCAGGAGGGGAATAGCCTCCCTGTCAGAAGTGTGCCACAGGAAGAAGGGTTCAGCAATCCCCTCCCCCAATAAGCAGAAATTTTTGCTGAATACCGTCCATGGTACATTCACTGTGTTTCAGAGTGTATGTAATGATGAGCCTTAGATGGTCAGATGAAATTGTGTGGAAGATTTCATTATACCAGATATGCCCAAATATAATCTTCCATGTTTATGGACAATAGGGGAAAGATAATAAGTATTTAATTCCCCACATATTTCTTGGCAAGAATACTTTTTGGCTTACTGTGGTTGATCTTACCAATGATGCTTTGCAGTAAAGACAGCTTCTTCTGAAAAATCCTGTACCTGAGTACAAAGCATGGGCATATTGCATCTGCTTTAGAAGTACATACATGCATGATATTATGTATTCTCTCTTTTAAGATCCATGTGGTCAACAATACACTTTTTGCTGACAGTTGTGTGCATTTTGATGCAAAAGCCTCATTTCATGCATGCATGGATCCTCCATAACAAGTGTGATACATGTTTTATATAAGTACTGAGATATCTGTACTTAAATACAAAAAAATAAGGATGTGCCCTATGATCATTTCTTAGACAAGGCAGTGATCAAATCTGAAGCTGAAAATCACATCATTTGTTGCCTTTTTCTGTGGTACAATCGGATACTTCCTTTTTTTCTTCAAACATGAAAACTTATTTTAGCCAAAGCTTGCAACATTTGCTTTTGGCCATGAAAATAATGTCTACTGACATGTGAAAGAGAGAACGTTCTTTATTATTTGCATTATTTATAGTCATTCTATGTCACTGAGATTCAAGGCAGATTACATAGTGTAAGTCAGATACAACCAACAGGATGGGACATCCAATAAACAGTGCAATAGGATTTGGATTGTAGAAATCTGGAGCCAACCAGAAATCTGAAACAGACCTGATAACAAAGTATAAGCATTTGATTAAATATGACGTGTTAAACTTGTACAGTACTAATTTATTTATTTAATTTTTTAACCAGTTTTTACCCCTCCTTGGGCTACCAAGGTAGCTAATAAATTAAAATATACAAATTACAAGAGCATCTTAAAAGCCATTAAAACCAATACGTAAATACATCATTAAAACAAGATAAAACCAAAATTTAAAATAAGTACAAAAGATTTTTAAAAAAATAGTTAAAACAATGCCTATAATTTCCATAGTAAAGTATTCTTCATGTCAATTGTACTTATATAATTATGATAGGAAAATTCCACCATTTTAAAGTTTAGAATGGGAACTCTTATTGTTTCTTCTTCTTCATCCTTTGAAATTTCTGTCCTTTAGTTAATTCATTTGACTATCTCTTTCTGCAGTCTTCTAGCATGATTTTAAAACATTGTTTTTCTTGCCTTTTGTTTTTTATTCACTCTTGCATCTGTAGTGTGTCTGTCCTTAAATTCAAACAATGTATCACATGACTAATGTAGATATAAGCAGGAACAGGTCTTCCAGTTTGAGACTAAGTAAACACATGATATCATTTATCTTCCATAACCACCAGTTACATGCTGTCATCTTTAATTTTAAAGAGCACGCTGGTACAATGTAATATTTTCTGGGGATTGGGGCTTCCAGTGGTTTAAATATTGCTGTAGCACAGAGTTTACTCTCAGGAGATCATACAGTCAAACATATTTACTGTGTGGAATATGAGCTGGAGTCTGACATAGTGTATCTTTATTCAACAATCCATATGGAGGGAGTTGGACGATAGTTTGTTTTCAAACAGCAGAAAGTGTATAGAAGAGGTGATCTAGGTATGTACATTCATTCCACTTTCATTTTGATTGAATGGACTATACAACATTTTTATGGTTCCAAAAAGCTGAAGAATCTTTTTAGCCAGATATGACATCGTGGCAAAAAACATGTGAAGTGGTACTTCTCTCAAATCACTCTGAGTTATTTCTGTTCTGCAAGAGGTTACTGTAGGAACAAAACCACCAAATTTCATTCTTTCATAAATACATAAGAAGCCATGAACTCTGGGTTCATCATATAGTTGCTATCTAGCCTTCACTATAAGATATGATTAACCTCTAGCATAATCAGAGTCAGATACCTTTTCAATGTCTTTATAAAAACAACAAAAAGCCAGAAGAATTTTGGCTGTAAGTGCTTTCCTCTGAGTGTTTGCCATTTAAAACTGAGGGGCATTTAGCAATATTTTTCAAGCACCACAGGAAGTATTTTTCAGAAATCCCAGTTGTTTGGAAGAGATGTGCTTATATTCCTTGGTTATTAAGATCTGTATATGGCAGGCATGCGCACAAGGAATATTTCTCCCACCTGCCCTGTTTCCTGCAGTAAGACAAGTCAAATACATTCTTTTTCTTAGAAACTGTAGGAATTTGTTGTGAGCTAAACACATACATCCTTTGATAATTTTAAATATACAATGTGGTTTCCTTGTAAATAGTCCTATTCATTTCAGTGTAGATTGTGGACAAGTAAGTGGCTTTTGGATTTATAGCCTATGGGATTCCCCCCCCCTTCTGAAAAAATCCAATGTAAACCTCACAAACAAAATGTGAAGCTAACAGAACTCTTGAAAAGAATTATGAGAGGGAAATGTCTTTCCTATTTTAACACAGGAGGTTACATGGAAACGGAAGCTGCAGTGCAGGATTCTCTGGGATTGGGTAAACTTGGGACACAGGCAGAGAAAGATCGAAGGCTAAAGAAAAAGTAAGTTGCTTGGTCATGCTCTTTTCATGATGTCATCTGTTGTTAGTGCATTCCCTTGGTGCTGGGTTGGCATCAGTTGCATCTCTTAGTAAACCCAGTAGATATTTGTCTCAGTAAGAACCTATCTGATGAACTACATTTTATAATGATATAATTTGTTATAACTGACAAAATAGCATGTTTAGAATTTTAAAGATGCGTGTTTGCAAAAGAAAAACATTTTGTGGTACCTGTGCCAGTGCAGGCTGCAATCCTGAAGGGGGGGGGGCAGATCTTCTTAGGAGCCAATGTGACCCTGTGCTAGCATAGGTGCCACTTTATCATGGAATAAAGTAGGATGGACCTACGCTGGCGTGGGGGCAAACACGCCAGCTTCCAGGAGCCACTGAGTTCCACTGGCTCCCGCTGCCAGCGCAGCCACTCCAGGAACTAAATCCCAAAAGAGAACACTTGCGCCGGCATGGGGGATGCATTCTCAGGGTGCTCCTAGGGGCAGAGCTGCCTTTGGGAAGCTTTCTAACCCCGTTCCCCTTGGTAACACCCCCTTGAGCTGCGGTGTGGCTGAGCCACCTTTTTTGGTGGTGCAGCCTTGCTTTTTCAATGGGCAATTCCCTCCATTTTTTTTTTGTTTTTATTTATTTTAAACTGTTCTTTTTTCCTCCAAGGTGGACAGGAAACCTTGGAGGAGACGGTGCAGTTGCACTGCTCTCAGCTGCTGCCTAACTGCCTTCCCTTTCAGGATTGGGCTGGCAGTTTTAATGACTAACCACAACAGATAGTTTCTGTTTTTTATGTGAAAAATATTTAACAGAGCGTGTTTTTATTTATCAATGAATAGTCTATAATAATGCGCAAATGTTCCTCACTGGGGCTAGTAAATTTGGTGGGGGTTTTTATGCCATGACAGTGAAACAGATGTAATATACTCAAATTATAGGATAATTATGTGGTTACTTGTGCTGCGCCTACTTGTAAAACTAATACCATCCAGCAGATGCTATGACTCAAGACATATAAAAAAAGCTATGGCAAAATATAATTATTTCTGTTTCTCAGTGCATTCATGCTGTGGAGAGAGAAAATTGTTTAAAAAAACAAGGAGGATAAAAGCTGTAAAAATAGTATTTAGTGTTTTAAAGTGTTAACATTTTGATCATATTGGTTCAATTTCCTCATAGTCTTCTCATACATTTTTGCTCGTTTGAGTAGTCTACACTCACCGTTAAACCAAGAATTTTGTTTGTATAAAGCATGCAAGCTTGAGGTTATTTATTTAGTAAATAAAGGTTTAAATAAATCAATTAATCTGAAAAAAAAACATTTAAGACAGTAGCTGCAGACTCTTGCTCAAGGAGGGCAGCTTTCAACGAAGTCACCTCCAAAAGCTGCATTTTGCCACGCACCAAGGAATCAAGCTCAGGGCTCCAGTAAACACGAGCTAGGGCTTTTTGGGATTGGTGCAATATTTGATGGTAGGACAGTATTTAGTGCTGAACACATAATTGGTTGATCGAAAGAGAGGGAGATGGTCACTGCCCATGTAATCGCAGACTTCCATATTACTGATTAGAGGTAAGAGATCTAATGAAACCAGAAAATAATTGATAACACTGGCACCATTTTGGCTAAAAAAAGTAAAATCTCCATTAGGGTCGATCCGCGATCGCCCATTTACTATTATTAGGTTCCTCTGAATAGCGAATTGGGCCAGACTTAAACCGGAAGAATTAATTATCGAGTCCCTGGAAATTCTAGTATACCATAGGGAACTCAGGAAAGATTCATCAAAATTCAATATAAGATTTTGGAAGAGAGTATTATCATCCAGCCCTATTCATGCATTAAAATCACCCGCCATAAGAACTGGAGTAGTTGGATGGTTGTTTTTGATGTCATCAAATAGTTCTCCCAGACGGGCCCAGTTTCATGCAGTATTACTTGATCTAGCAGGAGGAATATAAACAGAAAATAAAATAAGTGAAAAAAAAGTCAGGTTTACTCTAACTGCTAGCACCAACTCTTCAGCCAAAAGGTCAATTGAGCTTATGCTTAAAGAAGTGGAGATAAAGCATGCTAGTCCTGCACGAGGGCGGCCCACAGAGCTCTCATACATTTTTAGGACTATGCAAACATTAAAAAGTGCATACATTTGTATGGGTATGTGGCGCAGAGTGTTAAGCTGCTGTACTGCAGTCAAAAGCTCTGCTCACGACCTGAGTTTGATCCCGACGGAAGTCGGTTTCAGGTAGCCGGCTCAAGGTTGACTCAGCCTTCCATCCTTCCAAGGTCAGTCAAATGAGTACCCAGCTTGCTGGGGGTAAAGGGAAGATGACTGGGGAAGGCACTGGCAAACCACCCCGCAAACAAAGTCTGCCTTGGAAACGTCGGGATGTGACGTCACCCCATGGGTCAGGAATGACCCGGTGCTTGCACAGGGGACCTTTACCTTTACCTTTAGAAGGAACCAGAGTCAGACCCTCTGATGATAATACATACATACATACACACACACACACACACACACACACACACACACACACACATATATACAGAGTTCAAAAGTAATTAAAAAGTCATGATCACATCTTCAATTGTTTAAAATTGATTTTTGTCTCAGTTTTTTCTTGCCTTCTTATATTAATCAACACCTCTTTCCTGTACACATTTAAATGTCTCTAGATTACAGTTTTTTGAAAAGAAAAAATGAATTTTGGTTTTATAAATAACATAGGCTATAGTGTGCCACACTAAACAACACCTCAGATATCTTTTCCTGCAGGCAGTGCACTATTTGCACCAGGGAAATATATTTTTCTGTAATATTGACATAGAGAATTTTAAGGTTAAGGTGTTTTCAGGATTTCTTGGCCACCTGTTGATATTACCCATCGGCACTGTGGCACCTTCAGAAGGCTTTGCTCATATGAGTAAAGTGGTCATGATGAAGCATATTGAGCAAGCCAGTCCTGCTATGTGGATATGTGGGCCACGAATAGTAATCAGAACCTTGAATCAAACCCAGAAGCCAATCAGTAACTGCTCACTGTGTCCTGTTCCTTTGGGGAAAGTCTTCTGCAACTTGGTTAGTATATAGCTAGTTTATTGAAGGATACTATTTGGAAATATTGTCAAAGGCTTTCACGGTCAGAGTTCATTGGTTCTTGTAGGTTATCTGGGCTGTGTGACTGTGGTCTTGGTATTTTCTTTCCTGACGTTTCGCCAGCAGCTGTGGCAGGCATCTTCAGAGGAGTAACACTGAAGGACAGTGTCTCTCCTCTGAAGATGCCTGCCACAGCTGCTGGCGAAACATCAGGAAAGAAAATACCAAGACCACGGTCACACAGCCCGGATAACCTACAAGAACCAATACTATTTGGAATTGCCCCATATTTAAATGCATGTGCCAGCTTACCATAACTTAATTCTCTGAACTCTGGTTTGGGTAACTTGCATATTTTCTTGTGACAGCATACTTCATTTATTGATATGGGAAAGACTGAGAATTGGCTCAGTGGCTTATTTTTGTTAAAATTCTTGTTGGCAATTTCTAGAAACACGGAAACTATTTTAGGGCTTTGCCAGCTAAGCATTAATGGAGAATCCAAAAAGCAAATGAAACCAATAGTATTGAACTTCACTACAGAAAATGCCTTTTAAAAATATTAATTAGTGATTGATAGAAGTCTTGTATCAAATTAACTATAAAGTGTACTTGTAATTTAGAGTCCTGGATAGTTATGATCAACTCTTCTCTGTTAAGTTCTATTGAATGAGGAATTTCCATGTAGTTTATTGCAACCTCTGGATCCTGTCTTTAAAACAGTTATTCTACTGGAATTCATCCTTTGGAAAATAAGCCAGTTTAGTAATAAGTTACATATATTCAAAAGACCAACTGTTTCACATTGGAGGGGTTTTTTTTGTTGTTGTTGGTTGGTTTTTGTCTTTTGACTCCTTTGAATTTTCCTGCTTTGAATTGTCAACACTGGCATACATCCTAGTGCCAAAACTGCCTGCTGTTCAGTTCTCTGTTGGCCTCTGAATTGTATAGACATTAGCTGTATTTGAAACTTGATCCTAAAAACTTGCTCTGGAAATCATCTGTGTTCAGCCGTCATCTTAGCCCTGTTCAGCCAGCAATCTAGGGAGAAAGAATGGGGGAGGGGTTGAACCCACTGGGTATTACTCCAGCGATTGTTCTGCTTGGGCATCAGTAACTTAAAAGTGGCACCATTGCAAGATGGAGAAGAGTATCTATTATTTACATTGAAAGCACAACATTTTAATGACAGGATAGCTTTAGGTGTTACCGTTTTGCTGGACTAAGTTTCCTGAAACAGTAAAGTCAAATCACCTCACTTCAAGAATTTGAAGAGAAGGTCTATAATGAAAGAAATATTTGTGTGTGCTTGCTATTAAGTATTAGGAATTAATGGGACTGGGAAAATTGTCTCATTGCCCATCTTGTCTGATGTTAGCAGGCTTGTAGATTGAGCAGCTGAGAATAAGAAAGTAAATAAACATGGAATACTCCTTAAAAGGAGGGAATCATAACAAGGTTGGCAATTCAGGATATGGACAGAATGGGCCAATTACATCCTAATCTAAGATATTCGTGGCTGTTAGTTAGAATGGATACTGGTCATGCTGCATACCTATTCTCTCTAGTATCAGAGGAGCATGCCTATTATTTTGGGTGCGGTGGAACACAGGCAGGATGGTGCTGCTGCAGTCGTCTTGTTTGTGGCTTCCTAAAGGCACCTGGTTGGCCACTGTGTGAACAGACTGCTGGACTTGATGGGCCTTCGTCTGATCCAGCAGGGTCTTTCTTATGTTCTTAAGATACAAACAGAATGCTCCATAATTATGACGGAAGACACTTTCTATTATTTATGAGGTGTGACATTCTAAATCATGGCTAAATACCCATTAAAATTACAATATCATCCAAATATAGT
The DNA here is from genome assembly GCF_029931775.1 of Euleptes europaea. Classification (NCBI taxonomy): domain Eukaryota; kingdom Metazoa; phylum Chordata; class Lepidosauria; order Squamata; family Sphaerodactylidae; genus Euleptes; species Euleptes europaea. The sequence goes on along the minus strand of NC_079314.1, from coordinate 77,469,764 downwards.
CACAGATTGTTTGTAAAACATTAACAGCCTTTTATAAAATTAAACATTAATAAAATTATAACTTGTATTTGTAAAATATATTGCATAGAATAAAAACAAACTGTAGTAATTGGAGATATGTAGTTATATGGCTAAAGATTGAATGTCAGCATCTTTACATGATGGTATATAAGAGCCCCTTGTTTTAATTTTAATTTATTTGCTTGTTCATTTCATTTTTGAATATTAAGCCCATGCAGGCCTCAGTAATTCAGCATGAGTCTAACAAATTACTTTCAATTAACTGTAGATGTATTATATTTTTGATCTATTAACCCCTTGATATGTTACATGTGCTCATATTTCAATGGCCGCAGTATATGATGGCTGAGACATTTCATCTGGTTTACATTCTATGCTTACCTGTAGGGTTCTGTTTATAGGGGAAAGTGAGTGAACTTTAAAAAAAAAAATTACACCAGGAGTAACTAGGAGGGCTACATTAGGACTCTACCTGCTTGATGCCACTAGGGTTGCTAACTCCAGGTTGGGAAATTCCTGGAGATTTGGAAGTGCAGCTGGGTTACATGGGGTTTGGGGAGAGTGGGGACTTCATCATGGTATAATACCATAGAGTCCACCCTCTGAAGCAGCCATTTTCTCCAAAGGAACTTGTCTTTATACTCGGGAGATCAGATATAATACCAGATTGCCAGGCCCTCCTGCAGGTTGCCAACCCTAGGTGCCACTCACCCACTTAAGTCTCCCAGGGCTGAGCAGTTGGTGTCCAGCAGCCAATAAACATGCTTTTTGGCTATACTCTACAGAGATCTGGATGTTAGATAACTGAACTCCTGCCCTTTGAAACAGGGGGAACTGATCCCTTCTTCTTCAGAGTCATAAAGTCCTTACTCTGATTCCTAGAAAACAAGAGATAGTTCTGTTTTCATGTTAGCCAGATGGGTGCAAGAGGGGCTCATCATCTGTCCTTACAAAAAGCTTGCAAATCCTTGGGGGTTTCCAGATCACAGTTGGCTAGATTATGTTCATAATTCACAGTGGGTAGCCGTGTTAGTCTGTCTGCAGTAGTAGAAAAGGGCAAGAGTCCAGTAGCACCTTATAGACTAACAAAAATATTTTCTGGTAGGGTATGAGCTTTCGTGAGCTACAGCTCACTTCTTCAGATGTTCAGTTATCCATTAAATTGCTAGATGCTGTGTTATATTTAATTTCCTCTGTACCTGGATTGTGGCATGGCTGTTCTGAATTTCTTGTACAACTTCTGTGAGTGTGGTTTTTATGCAGATACGGGTGCTGGGTGTGGGGCATTTTAACCACTGCAGCAGCCTGTTGGTACAGATGTGGCAAACTGCGTATGGATCTCCTCAGTTCATAACATCTCCATGCTATCTGGTCCATTTTTATTTTTGTTGACTTTTTAATCCGACTTGTTTGGCTTGTTTATCTTTTAAAAATAATGATTTTGCCTATTGTCAAGTACAAAGCATTGCTTTTAATGAATCTTGTAATTAAAAACAAGTGTACAAGCAAATCAAAATTATATTAATTGCACTGAGCTATGATTACTACTCACCTATTGTTTGCTTATTACTGAAATTAGTGTAGCCCCGAAAGTTACTTGCTTTTGTTGAGCCCTTAAGAACATTTATTATTTCATGCCTCTTAACTACCCTTAATTGTCCATTATTCACTATAGCCTATTGTGGCATGAAATTTATGACTGTTTCTCTTGTGTAAGGGCTCATAAGAAATTATATGTAAATAGCACTCACATCCATCAAGGCAGTATTTATTCTGCGCAATGGCCATAGCCTGCCTCTTCCTCCTCCAAAACAAAAGTAAAATAAAAGATTCATCAATCATGATCAAGACAGATAAATATACAACCCGGGCAGAGCAATCCACAAGGTGGGGGCAAAAGAGGAAAGGAGCCAGTGTGACCCCTGTCCTGGCGTTAGTGCCATTTCCACCGGCTAAATTGGCAGTAATGATGGTGCAGGGCCACTTACGCTGGGTCTGGGGAGCAGCAAAAGGCAGGCTCCAGTGCAGCCTCGCCAGCAGCATGAAACCCTATGGAGTGGTTTCACAGGGTTTTCTACTGAATAGCCTTTTCGGCTTGCTGCGCCTGGCAGCAAGCCGCTCAGGAGGCAGCATGGCCTGCACCGTCCCTGGACACTCCCTAACCTCCACACACACACACTCAGAACTAGGGCTGTCAAAAAAAAAAAATTCGGTACAGTTCGGATTCGGCCGAATTTGACCCTTGTGGGTTCGGTACGTGCCGAAGTCCGAACTCCCCCGCTTCGGATCCCCGGTAATTTGGGGGGATCCGGAGTTCGGGGGAAAATTCGGCCCCAGCGCGCCTTCAGAGGGATTCCCTGAAGGCGCGCGGGGGCCCTTTAAACTGATCTGAGCCTCCCAGCTGGGAGGCGCAGGTCAGTTTAAAAGGCAGCCCGCACCTCTCCAGCGGAGCCCGCTGAAGGGGGGCGGGCTGCCCTTTAAACTGACCTGCGCCTCCCAGCTGGGAGGCTCAGATCAGTTTAAAGGGCAGCCCGCGCCTTTCAGCGGGCTCCCCTGAAGGGGGGCCGAATTTATTCGCGAACTCCCGAACTCGCTGAATTCGGCCCCCCCGGTTGCCCGCCAGTTTTGAGTTCGGATCCGTCCGAACAGAAAATCACCGAATCAGGGGAAATTCGGTTGATTTTCAGTTCGGACCGAACCGAATTGACAGCCCTACTCAGAACTGTGGTGTTAGAGACTAGGTATACATGGTATTTTTTTGGGGGGGGGATGCATGGCTGGGTTTTCTTGAGTCCCCTACAAGAAGAAGTTCAACAGAGTTCCTAGTCCTTTCGTCAGCTATGTTTTCATGTCTTGCTCAAACAAACACAGGAACTGCACACAAGAGAACATGTTGGATGTTGCCTTACACATTCAGTAAGCCTGTTTTTTGTAATTGTGCCAGTTTTGTACATTCTAAATTGAAGTGCTGTCCATTGAACTTGATCTTGGTATCAAGAACATGTATCAAAAGATATGGAAGCTATTCTTAATGATGCAAATTCTAAATCTTATTTTTATAATTTGACTCTAGCTAAATGCATTTGCCCTGACCTGGATGGCCCAGGCTAGCCTGATCTCATCAGATCTCAGAATCTAAGCAGGGTCAGCCCTGGTTAGTATTTGGATGGGAGACCACCAAGGAATACCAGGGTTGCTGTGTGGAGGAAGGCACTGGCAAACCACCTCTGTTAGTCTCTTGCCATGAAAACCCCATAAAGGGGTTGCCATAAGTCGGCTGCGACTTGACGGCACTTTACACACACACACACACACAAATGCATTTACTCTGTATGGGAATATGTATTTAGTTTTAAAAGAGGGAGAGACAATGTTTCATTTAAAAAAAAAATGCCACTCTTGCTATGCCTCTTCTTTAATTTCTTAATCTATCATATAATTTCCTTTATGGAATGACATATATTCATTAATGTTTGTGTGCTTTTCTTTTCCATCCATCTCTCTTCATCTCATGAAAAGCACATCTGGGTAAGTTAAACCACAATGGTTGCTGATCATGGCCACTTTCAGCACCATGTTTGAATTTCTTATTTTATTTTCTTCTTTTATTATTATTTCTTTGGCTTTCTATAACCACTTTACGTTGCAGATTTATGTGGGAAAGTTAAATTCAATTTAAATATTCTAAACTGGGCAACATTTGAGGCCTTTTCGAGGTGTACTGTGTTGTTTCTTCTTACCCAGTGATTATATATAAAATCCGAGATACCTGAAATAAGTTACGAAAGTGTCATTGCACCGTTGTGCTATAGGTCTAGTATTTTACACATACATTTGTTCATGCAGTTGTTTTATACGAGCTGCATACAGAACAACAGGATTTTGTGCTGACTTTTCCACTCTTATTTTTATTTCTTGCCAATTCAGTTAATTTGCAAGTTAAACATACATTTTATTGTTATTCAGAATTTGGCTAAAATGATTCAAAATTGTTTCTCTTGTGAAAATTTAAGAAACTTTAAATCAAAAACAGACTCCCTTTATCAGGCCTTACATAAATCCTTCCATGAACATATATGGACTTTAACACTTCAATGAGTGTAATCATATGCTTATGAAAGCCCTCAGCTTCGTGAGGAGAGGAGTTAATTAATTGTTTAATGTTAAAATATATTAATATAAACGGGTGCATTAAAATGTGGGCCAAGTTTATTATGCCTGAAAAGCCCAGGCAGAGTTAACTGTATATAGCAGAGCTGGTATAAGAGTATGAGGCCATGTATTCTGCAAGTTGTGGGATTCGTCATGATTTGTTGTTTCATTTGGAATAGTAATTCTTATCATAATTCAAAGCTGTAGGCATTCTTTATGATTGGTACTCATTACAAAATACATTTTTATGCTTTCAGGAAAAGGAGTAATGCTCACCATCTTGTAGTGTATGCATGTGCATTTATATCCTAATGGTTATAGTATCATTTAACCAAACTGTGCAAACTGATTGTTTAAGCAAAACTTCCCTAAATTTTTAGATTTAAAAGGTTTTTTAATGTAGATGTTTGCTAATGGATTGAGATTAAGTACAGGTAAATATACCCACCTCAAGTCTCTTTGAGAAAGGTGGACTATAAATGAAATAAATCAGTGATAAATTAACCAATCACATTTTATCCTGCCCTTCCTAAAAGGAATGCAGGGTGCCATAAGAATAAGAGGAAGGCATTGGCAAACCACCTCTGTTAGTCCGGCACTTTACACACACAAGAGTGATTGGCTTAGGGTCATTGACGGTGCACTCCTAAGCAGCATCACACCCTTGTAAGTCCATTGAAATCAATGGGCTTAAAAGGATGTAAATCTCCTCAGTGAACTTCATGGCTGACTGTAACCAAACCTAGCTCCTAGTTATGACACTCTAAACATTAAAACACTCTGGTCCTAGCATAAAACATATCAATGAATTAAAGAGAATGGGTTGGATTTTTAAAAATATTGAACAAAGTTCTGTTTGTAGTATAGATCTTTGATGTAATCTCCTTTATGTCATGCCATCGGCATTCTCAGATACAATGTGGAATGGAGGGCTGCAGTAGTAAAGAGGAAATGACCCCTCCCTTGGTAAAGTAGAAAGGCTGTTCCTCTCATGAAATGCAGGTTTAGATCCAACTCATTCTATTAGGGCAATAACTGGGGGGGGGTGAGGAGGGCAGCAGCTGCCCCTGTAGCATGCAGAGAGGGCGGCAGAACTGCCTCTGCTGTAGGCATCCCTGTGCTGGGTAGAAGAGGCCGTTCTGCCGCCCTCTCTGCATGCCACAGGGGCGGCAGCTGACCTCCTCTCCCCACCCCCAGTTACAGCCCTGCACTCTATTAGACAGAGATCTAGAGGATTTTTATGATGTTTTTTAAACTGTGTTAGAAATCCAGGTAAACTTAACGTTATAAAAGATTACATGTAAACTATTGACCATTTTGACTTTGTTTCATATAGATACGAATGAGCAACTTTCTTAACAAAGAGCTCTTCCACACTCTCATTTATGTCACTTGTGTGCCCCTATTGCGTCAGAGTTTTTTCTTTTTCTTTACTGCACATGTTTTGCTCCCTCTAGTGGTCACTTCAATATAACATTGCTCTATCTCTGGCATATTTCCCTGGAGTTTAAAAGTGGAGGGAAATATGCAGGAGATAAAGTGATGTGATACCAAACCAATCACTAGTAGGAGCAAAACAAAGCAATAGGGGCACATAAGTGACAAAAATAAGAATGTGGAAGAGCCCAAGGGCAAGCAAACTCCCCAAATAAACCAACTCCATAATTTTCCTAAACAGGTTGGTTCAACTGGGCTCAATTCAATGTGAGATTTTCCTGCATGACCTCTGCAGAAACAAAAGGGAGCCATGCAAAAGTACATTTCCTTATGCTGTTTTTATTATTATTATTATTATTATTTTACTGAAATATACCCTTGCTCAACTGGACTTGTGATTTCTTAGATAAATACTCCACCACGTAATTTAAGCCCACTGTTATACAATTTGGTCCTATTTCCTAAGACTATTCACAAGATACTTGTCACAGAGCCCACATCTGGTATGTTTAATTTGTATTGGAATCTCTTCTCTATAATGCCATTAAAACTTTCCCCATTATTTGATAGAGAATGTGACTAATGGTCCATGGCATGGGAACTAAAATCAGTATCTTTTTAAAGTATCAGTGCTCCAAAGAAAAAATCCTTCTGTATTAATACTAAATTCACTTCTTCCTCATTTTCATATATCTTAGATGGGATTTGCCAAATGTTTTCTTTATTATATGGATAGAACTGAATTATGAATTGTATGATTACTTACCACTTAATAGCCCAGATTTATTTTGAAATGGCACAGATTTATTTTGAAATGGATAGTGGTGACTATCCTTAGCAATAATTCTCATGAATTTTATATACAGCTTATAAAAATGTATTGAAATATAAAGAACTGTCATACTTGATAGTGACTGTCTACAAGCTTTTTGGTAAAAGCCATCATTGCTCAAAGCTTTGCATGCAGAAGGTCACAGATTCAGTCCTCAGGCTCTACAATTTAAAAGATCTGGGGAAGCAGGGCTGGGTGGCTCTGAAACCTTGGAGCAGTGTTGGAATTTGAGCCAGTTTCTGATTTAGTATAAGGCAGTTTCATATTTTCAGCTGGCTGAGGAACATGTGTTCCCCACAGCTTGCATCCTATTTATATAGGCCAAATACTATATAAAATTACATTTTCCTATTATTTGATTTATTTAATATACATTGATTTATATAAAAATATATATCCTTCTTTTCAGATCAGAGAGACATAAAGGGGATCACAGAATCAAGAGTACAATATAAATATTTTTTGTATAAAACCCCAAACAGCAAACTGTTTCTTGGGCTGATCCAGGATTCTGTAGCAGTTGGTACCTTTGGGGAGATACAGCTACAGAATTCTGGATTCTGTACTCTCTAAAATGATGATTTTTAAAGCTGCTATTAGAGGTGTGCACCAATATTTTTTTTGTATTTTTCAGATTCGGGTTTAATAGACCCAATTTTTTTAAAAAAGAAGCTGAATCCCCATACCAGTATAGGATTTTTCGGCTTTTTTCCAATACCTGAAAATTTTCAGGTCTATTAAACCCTGTGGGAAATCTTTATTAGGCTCTGGGGGCAGTTTTTAAGGTAGAGCCACCAGATTTGCAACATAGCTGCAGATGACTCTCCTTAGAAGAACCCCAAAGTTTGATAAAGATTGGGTCCAATTTTATAGGCTCCCAAGAAGGTGGCCCATCCATTCTTAATTGTTTCCATTGGAGAAAAAATGGGGACCCATAAAATTGGATCCTCTAACCCAATCTTCACCAAACTTGGTGGTTCTTGTGAGGAGAGTCACCAGCAGCTACGCTGCAAAATTGGTGCCTTTACCTCAACAACCCCCCCCCCCCCGAGCCCTGCAAAGATTTCCTAATAGTTTCCTTATGCTGGGATTTTTTTCTCTCAGCTCTGGTTCTCAGCTCTGACATAGCTCAGTGTTATGTCAATGGGGATCTTGGTGGGGCTCTGGGGGGGCTGTTTTTCAAGGTAGATGCACCATATTTGCAGCATAGCTTCAGGTGATTCTCCTTACACGAACCCGTGCGTTTGCTGAAGATTGGGGTCAGGGGGTCCAATTTTATGGGCCTGCATTTTTTTCCATTTGGGAATCTATAATTGGTCCCCCTGACCCAATCTTCACCAATCTTGGAGGTTCATGTAAGGAGAGTCAACTGCAGCTACACTGCAAATATTGTGTCTCTACCTCAAAACACAGCCTCCCCAGAGCCCTGCAAACATTCCCCTAGGGTAAAGTGGACCTGAAAAAGTTGAAAAAATCCATGAAAAAAATCAGCTTTTTTCAGATGTGCCTTTTTGGCTCCATTGAAATTGTTCTTCTCTTTTTTTGGCTGAAAAAAATCCAGAAAGAGCCAAAATGGCTTTTTCGGCTTTTCTTCAGTTTAGCATATCTGAATGCACACCACTAGCTGCTATGCATCTTATTTTAAGTATAAATACATGCAATGGAAAGTTTCTTTATATCCACAGGGTATGCGCAGTGAATATGGCTTTTAAAAGTGTATGTAAAAATAAAATGATCTTAGGAGCCTTTAAGAATTAAAAACATGGTTCAGAAATAAATAGTTCTTAAAAATTGTTTCAAAAATTGCCATATTAATGTAAGCCACAGAGCACAAAATGCAGCTCATTTGTAAAAGTTGATTCAACTACTGCAGGATCAGTAGGTACACAATGAAGGTCTGTAACATGTAATATAAGACGCTGTTTTATGCCTCCCTGTAGAGTGAAAGAAGCTAACATTCTGATAATTTAGATAATATTCAGAATAATATCTAATCGAAAGAAGGATCCAAGTGCATATATCTAATCACAGAACTGTTGGAGGCAACAACTGAGGTACTTCTAAAGGCAAATATTCTGGGCATGCTTGCTAGTTCCTTGAGTGTGTCATAGGCCCAGGACAGGGTTCAAAGCCTGTGTTTAGAAAATAGGTAATACATTAACCAGTGGCAATCTAGGTTGCCAAACTCCAGGTGGGGCCTGGAGATCTCCCAGAATTATAACCGATCTCCACACTCTAAGGTTCAGTTCACCTGGAGACTGTGGCAGCTTCAGATGGTGAACTCTATGGTAAATTCCTGCTGAGCTCCATCCCCCCTCCCAGGCTCTTTCCCCAAATCTCCAGGAAATTTCCAACCAGGAGTTTGCAATCCTGATAGCAAGATATTATAATTTGTAGCTTTTCCTTCTTGATCTCCTGGTCCACATGCCACATTTTTATGTGTAACTTGCTGAACAAATCATTTACAAGTACATCAATAAATTCAGTTTAGTTAATTTGGTTAGGGTTAGAAAATGGAGTTGTTTCAGGTCTTGAGCTCACCTGTTAAATTTCAATATCTAAATTGACTACACAAGAGTCAGATTAACCATGTCCATGAGAGTGTATGAATTTCCATAATCTTTTTGACAGGTATAGAATTCAAGAAGTTGTATTCTTTTTGTATTAATGGAAAATAGGATCTAGCTGTATTTAAAGATGATTTGTATGTATAACTTGCATATCCTGAAGTACAAATCGAAGCACTTGAATGCATGCAACCAATTTTATTTTGGATGAATCTCCTGAAGCAGTCTAAGCAGGAGTAATCAACCACTTGGCTGCAGAATGTAGTACTGGGGAATATTTGTTCTCCTTCCACATCTTCAACTACCACCACAGGAGCATGAAGCTTTACAGTTGCTCATGAAAGTACTGGCCCTATAAAATTCCAAGATATTGATCTGACTAAATATGAAAAATATATACTTTTTAATGACTGTGGGGAAATTGTTCCACCAAGAACATTTCCACCTTTGAAGCCCACAAGTGGTGGAAGTCATGGGGAACTAAGTATTTAGAAGAAGCCTAACATGGAGTGGACTTAAAGCTGTCATGTTTTAGAGTAGCAGTAAAACTTTAATTTGTTTAACACATTATTGATTTGGAATCCATGTCTTGTACCCTTTCAGATAGTTCAGTTATGACTCCTTCTTTGTAACAGCTTTGTAACTTGTAAGTCAAGTCTAATTTGGGGGAAATAATTGTCTCACTATCTTAAAAATTTTATTTATACAGCAGTATTGACTCTGATTTTGTTCCAGCTTGAATACTTCATTTTATTAAAGGATAAATTGCTCCATCATAGACTGATTGGCAAAGACAATTAAAAGTTGAGCAAATATTTTTTTATAAAATAATTTATATAACATAGTATTTCTTTCTCCATCTAACTGGGAAAATGCTGGGAATTAGATATATGGTGACTGTTTACATGTTAGACATACATTCTAAATGGATGGCAGCGTACAGTGAATCTTTGCAAAACAAGAAAATGTTTCACCAAAATAAAAGCACAGTCTTCTAAGGTATTAACAGTTCAATAGAAAAATGAAGAAGACTAATGTATATTCCATTGCTGCAGCTTACTACAACATCATTGAATCTATGGTGTTTGTTTCTAACATGTTTAATAGTTTGTGATGCACTTCTAGGCATGAACTTCTGGAAGAAGCTCGAAGGAAGGGGTTACCTTTTGCACAGTGGGATGGGCCTACAGTGGTTGCATGGCTAGAGGTAAGCTCTGGGAAAATCCTTTGAAAATGTACATGCATCTGATTTTATCATATACTAAAAACACTTTAAGAGTAAGGTGTTAATTTAGTCTCTTTAAGCAGGAAGCCTCTGCTACGATGGCTCTATATTACCCAATGGGTACACATATGCCAGTAGGAAGACACAAACTCCAAGATGTTACTGCTACAAATTAAATGGTTTATTGGAAAGTACGATTGCACAATACACTATGAAAGCTGACTGCATAAAATGCATGATACATGAATAATGCATGATATATGAGGTAAAAGGCATGGATATAGAATTACCAAAGAGATGTATAGCTACAGCAAATGATGTCGAATACATAAGCTGGATAGTATAGCTATGGCTGGGGCTCCTGGTATGATACCCCCATAGGAAGAGAAGGGAAGGGCAGGCAACAGTCCTGTGGCTGACTTTTTGCCCCCACAAACAGCAAAAAGGTGAACTGGTTGGCTAGCCAGTGGGCCACTCAGGATATCTCAGTTTGCTTGGTATGCCGCTCCGCAATTCCCCCCCTCTGCTGGAGGGTGTGGCAGCAGAGTCCCTTGGAGCGGTGGTCTCTGATCTGGAGAACCGGATTTGATTCCCCACTCCTCCACATGAGCAGCGGATGCAAATCTGATGAACTGGATTTGTTTCCCCACTCCTGCGCATTAAGCCAGCTGGGTGTCCTTGGGCTAGTCACACTCTGTCAGCCCCATCTACCTCACATGGTGTCTGTTGTGGGGAGGGGAAGAGAAGGTGGTTGTAAGCCAGACTGGTTCTTCTTTAAGTGGTAGAGAATGTCGGCATATAAAAACCAACTCTTCTTCTTATCAAACACCAGCAGTGCTATGGGAGAGTTTGGGACCCAAAGACACCCCCCCACACACTTCCCAGAGCAGCCACTCTCCCCTTGGACCACCTGCCAGCCCATTCCCTGTGCATGCTACACACAGCAGCCAAGAGAGAGTGCGTGTGGGGGGGGGAAGCTAAGGAGGGGTCAGCCTCCAAGATGCCATGGGACCCCTGCAATGCTTTACAGCTGAACAAAACAGAAGTCCAGCAGCGTCTGAAAAACCAACCACGACCACTCCAGCTTGGGCACCCCTGAGTCAGAGCCTTTTAAATATAAATACATGCAATGGAATTTTGAGTCTTGGATGTGTGAAGTGCCATGCTGCTCACTCTAAGTCCACATGGCAGCAAGTTCTGAGATGGAGTCCCATGCCACGCTCCCTATCTAATGAGTTATGGGGCATCCTGGCTGGAGGTTTTGTAGGGCTAGGGGGCAGGGATTGGGTGCTTGGGAGGGGGGCTAGCTGCTGTAGGGGAGGAATGTGATTGGTTGTGCCTGTAGTTGGCATCCTGTGCTCCTCTGGGCCTTTGGAGAGTAGCCACATCGGGGGGGGGGGGAATCCAAGTTTTCATTTTGCATCGGCGCCTATGGGCCACACCATGTTTTTTTGCTGGAATAACTTTCTGCCACTGACAGGGGCATTCCCAGGATGAAGTGGCTTAAGGAGCTGACTAACTCACACCATGTCCCCCAGCCCACCCACTTCTGCATTGCCTGCCGACAGGCAGCCATCACAAGTCTGCAATGGCAGCCATGAGCAGTGGGGCAGCTGTGCCCTGATGTGATGGAACAACTACTTACACTGGTGTATCTGAGATACATCAGCGTAATAACTAGTCGGCTCCCTGAGCACTTACACCACCACCACCATGATTGAACTGCCAGTGCAGCAACCTCAGCAGAAGTCACAGTTTCTCATGGCAAATTAAATTTACAGTCAGGGTCTGCAGTCCATTTTGCTGAAACATGAAGGCTTCAACTGGATCAATGCAGGGTCCAAACTGTGGCAGGCTAACACAAGGTAACATTTTTCCTACACATAGGTCAGTGTGAATGTGCCCACTTTCCAGGTCAGCTCAAATGCATTCTAAAATAGCCTGAACATAAGCAAGAAACTCACCTTGCACCTGAAAGCTGCAGGCTTAGGTTCTATGCCAAGCTTAAAGAAACACCCCCAATGTGGGCAGTGAGACACACAAACAGCTATAAGAGATCTTTACAAATTGCCAAGGAACATCTAGAAGCCTGCATGAAGCACTGAGAATATGGATATACTGAAATCAAGTCAATTTAGGTACCAGTTCTGGCTCCAGTTGTAGAATAACTACTAGGGTTACAAACTCTGGCTTCAGAAATTCTTGAGAGCAGTTCCTGAGGAGGGTGGAGTTTGAGAAAGGGAGGGAACTCAGCCAGAGCCCACCTTCCAAATCTACCATATTCTCTAGGGGAACTGATTTGTCCAAAATGGAGAACATTTGTACTTGTGGGAGAGCTCCAGACCCCACCTCGAGGTTGGTAACCCTAGTAAGAACTGAAGAAAACAAAATATTCTTTGTAGGGATGTGCAATTCAGATGAGGAAATATTCTGTATTCACCAAATAGAGTTTGGAATTCTTGAAATATTTCTGTTTCCAGATTTTATAATTCTGGATATCTGGAATCACATAGACCACTATAGAAAGCAGGCTGGGCTTGTCTAGAAATAAAAGTGAATCGTGTTTCCCAGACGGCCTGGCATCAAGGGTAGTGGGGTAATGGAAATGAGTTTCCTCTGATTGGTGTTGCCATGGGGTGAAAGTAAAGCCTATGATTGATGTTTGCCTACATTTAGGAAATCCCAAAGCAGACACAGCCTCAGAAAGCACTTTGAAATAGGTCCTTTTCAACTGAAAGGCGGGTGTAACTGCTTTATAATCTTCCTGCTCTGCTTCAGACTATTTGCTGCAAAGTAATGCAACAACTGTTCTTTGTCCCTTTGCAAGCACATCATTCTATATTTGATTTCCGCTGTACCATAGTGAATATATTTATTTTATACTGAGGAATAAGATGCAGGATTAGTCAATTCATAGCACAGGTGGATTAACAAAGACATTTTAATATTTTGTTTAGGCTCTGTTGGGCATAATGATAAGGTTTGTTAGCTAGACAGCTACTGCTGTGCGATTGCCACATATACAGCTCCTTGGGGCTGTCACAGGCACTGGGAAAGGGTTGAGGTGCTTAAGGAAACTTTTGAAATGTCAAGGGAGCCTTGTTTTTAGTGGGAATGGCTGTTTTCTATTTACCTGAAAGGATTTCCAAATATTCAGTAGTCTGAATTTTTAAAATTGTAAATCTGAAAGACCACAATTTCATATTCCAATTGCTGATAAAGGTTCACATTCCTAATTCTTTTCATTTTAGGCTTGGAAAGAGAGGTGACAGAAAAGTGGACAGCTAGAAAAGATCTTTCACTGGTTGTAGGGGAGGCAAGGGGGCAGCAGCAGAGTTAACAGCACAAGGTTGGCAAGTAGTGGGAAGAGAGGCCTTGCAGGTGATGCCATTATGCCACCATCAGTGCTCTACCACAGGGGTCCCCAAGCTTTTTGGGCCTGTGGGCACCTCTGGAATTCTGATGCAGCACGGTGGCTGTACAAACAAAATAGTGGCCCAAATGGCTGCCGCAGGAGGCAGAGCCAACCACAAAACGATTGCCATAGTTCTACGTCAATAATACAGCATAGATCCTTGTGCTATGGTGGCAGCTGTGACAAAGCAACTTTTAAAAAAACCTGCACAGCCAATCAGAAGCCTTGCTGGGCAAAAGTCCTACCTGGCCCCACTCACTTTCTAAAAAACTCTTGGCAGGCACCGGGAAAGGTGTCGGCGGATGCCGTGGTGCCCATGGGCACCATGTTGAGGACCCCTGCTCTGGCATTTGGCCAAAACTCTATGCTGGCAATGCACTGATGTCACCGCTGGTTGTTCTGGAGGTGACATCAGCATGGCAGGACACTGACCATTGCCCTTCCATTTCACCCCCATTTTTCTCCTACCACCCAGTTGAGCAGTGGTAGGAAGGCTCCACTAGGGATGGGAAATCCCCTGCCCCCAGTGGGGAAATGAGAACAATAGGCAGCAGGCTCTTGGGAATGCTTCCAAATCAGAAAATAGACGGGAGGGCTCCAAATGTAGAAATACATATTTGGTGAAGTCTTGGTGTCATTAGTGACTTATGGTTTTGTTGGGCAATGCACGCACAATAAACTTCATTACTCTTTGGGACAGTCGAGCCTACTTGTGAGAATGCTATTATGACAGGCTCCTTTTGTGACTAAAGGCATACTGAAAGTCTTTGATTAATGATCTAATAGCCCATTAATGGGCAGTTTGCATTTAAAGTTGAAGCTTCTTGGAGGAAAGCAAAAAAGCGAAAATACCCAGCAAATTCATTAAAGGATTATATGCCAGCATGCCTAAAATGTGATCAACAATTACAGGGGTTTATTAGAGTTACCATGATCTGAATGGCATGAGACATGTACACAACTTTGGGAAGAAATTTGTTTGTGGTGACTACACTATGCTGTAGCTCAAGAAATCATTAGCTCTTATATAGTGTGAAAAAATAGCAAAAGGAAGTTGTTGCTTTAAATTAGAAGGGTGGGATTTTATTCATGACAGTACACTGAAAATTTGGGCTATGCTGGCTGAAACTAGTGAGGTACAGTATTTGAAGTCTGAGCACATGAATCTCACCAGTAGAGAGAGAGACAGCTGTTCTGTGAAGTTCACACAGATTCCTTTGAGTAAATGGCCATAACAAACTCTGATTTCACATACAAGCACTTTTCAAGGAAAGGTGTTTTGGGTTGCCTTACATATGGCTATTTTGAAGCTTCAAAATATTCAGCCCCAAATCTGCACAATTACTACAGCTATGATGAGATTCATGCACATCTTTCACACATAGAAGGATCACAGGATGTTTGATGGAGCTGAAATCTCCAAAAAGCTTTAGTATTAAAGGGATGGTCTTCGGTTTTGGTATGCAAGTTTTGTATAGAAGAGAGACTTGAGCCATTAGGGATTTTGGGAGAACTTTCAAATGAGAAGGGACAGTGAATCATATAATACATAAAAGCAAAGGTGTCACGTTTAATTGTGTATAACTTACAGCTTTATAAAAATTAAATGTGGAAGCTCCTTTTTATTCATTTTCTGCAATTATGCTACCATGAAAAGACTAAATTATTAGACCTGTGAATGGCCTCAGGCTTGGCTGAAAGACTAAGAGTATATAAATCTGAGAAAATGTTACCAAAAGCCTAAAACATGGCTTTGTCTTAAACCATTAGAATATTATGTTGATTTAGTTCTAGAGTTATAATCGGTACTATCCAGTGTTAGGTTAGTAGCAGTTTACTATGTGAGAAACTTTTTCATTCTTCATATTAATTATTGTCCTAAAGCAAAGAGGGCAGGAAGGACAGCAAATGTCAATAGAGTTGCCTGACTTGTGGGGTTGCCAGCTCCCACTTGGGAAATATCTGAAGATTTTTGGGGTGGACCCTGAAGAGGGTGGGGTTTGGGGAGGGGAGGGACCTCAGTGGGGCATAATGCCACATAGCCCACCTTCCAAAATGGCACACATTTTCTCCAGGTGAACTGATCTCTGCTGTCTGGAGATCAGTTCTCCAGCCCCCACTTATTGACCTGAAAGAGCAATGGAATGAGTGATCCATTAAAGGTCAATCTAATTTCACAGCTACTCTATGGCATTGCTATTTGTATCTCAGTGATCTGTCGCTGAGCAAAAATCCTGAAGCAAAAATCCTGCCCTTACCTGCAAGCTCCATGGAACTGCTCCGTAGCGTTCAATGGGGCTACGCCACCATTTTCGGTGGCGTAAACTTGAGTAAGGGCAGAGGGAGTATTCCTTGCCCAAAAGGGCTTAAGAAGAAGCATAGTGGCTCCACCCTGGGAATACCCTGGGAATGCCCCCCTAGACATCGGCATGGGGAGTTGGGCCATTGGGACTCTGCCAGGAATTTGCACTGGAGCCTCAGCCCCGCACTGCTGTGCCGCTCCCCCAGGGCCAGCTTAAGTCTCCCTATGCCAGCATCCATGCCAATTTGCATGGCGCAAGTGGAATGAATGCTGGCGTAGGGGTCATGCCAATTCCTGTGTGGCTCCAGCCCCCCCTTCACGATGGCACGTTTAGTCCTTTTAAGCTAAGAGTAAAGTATCTTTGCCATAGAAGTGGATGGATTGCTGTTTTCTCTCAAACAAGATGCTTATTCAGTATGGATGAAGTCCATTGATATTAGATGACAGCAGCTGGGGCTTGCAATACAATAAATTCTCCAGCTAAGGCAGAGACTCTATTGTCAAGCATTTCTTTCCCAGTTTAATTATAATACCATGGTAATTCACGCACGTAGAGTTGTTCAATCAAATTCTTTGGTATTTTACCACCTCGGTCCTTGCCTTCCTATATGAGATATTTAATGGTTCCTCATTATGCTAGATCTTCTTAGTACTAACTCCTCTGAAGTACTGCATGAGAAGTTTTGTAATATTCTATATTCCATATTGTCCATGTGGCCAAGGTAAAATTGATACTTTATCTCATAACATATTGGAGTGCTCATTTTTTACTGTTTTTAGAAATGGCTGGATTTTACCTTTTTATCATGTTTACCATTTAATAATTTTCATAGGTATGTTGATGCTATACAGTGATCCAAATGTAACCTTATTGGTTGCTAAATTCCTGTCTATCATATTTAGAAAATAATTTAGTATTCTTCTAGTCATTGCTCAAGATCTGTTGATCAGAGGAGGAAAGGAAAGGAAAGGAAAGGAAAAGGAAAGGAAAGGAAAGGAAAGGAAAGGAAAGGAAAGGAAAGGTCAGTCTACGAACAGGCCATTGCAGGGTACAACTATCCTTGGTCTGTAAGACTTTGACAGCATTTAGAGCAGAACATGTTTGAATGCTCCCTCAAGAAAAAACAGAGTTGCACTTACCTGTAACTGCTGTTCATCAAGTGGTCTTCTGTGCAAACATGCATGGGACTGCGCTTGCGCAGGCCAGCCGCGGAGAACTGTCTAGAAAGCTTTTAGGAGCTTCAGAACGCCTGGAGCGCTCCCCCTCCCCTCCGTCCCTGGCCGAGAGCAACGGTCCGCCCAACGGTCAGTTGACGGAGGGAGGAGGGGCTCTCCCCCCTCAGTTCTCCCTTCGCCGCCGTGGAAGACCACCATAGCCACCAAGCAGTAGCCCACAGCGGGGAAAGGAGGGAGGGATGCGTGCCTGCACAGAAGACCACTCGATGAACAACAGTTACAGGTAAGTGCAACTCTGTTTTTCATTTTCGTGGCTTCTGTGCAGTCCCGCATGGGAGAATAGCAAGCTCACCTACCATGGAGGCGGATGTGGGCTTGTCACCTAATTAAAAGACAACTCTCACAAACAGCTGTTTCCTCCCTGGAGACCACATCTACAGGGCAATGCCAGAGGTATGTGGATCGAAGGACCAGGTTGCCACTTTAGAGAAGCCTCAGAAATCTGTCATGGCAAGGAAAACAGCGAAAGAGACATGAGCCCTGTTGCAAAAGGCCTTCATATGGAGTGGACAGCATAGTTCAGCATTGCTATAAACACCATCGAGAAACAGTTTCCAAAGAAGCTGCTGGTTCAGCCTTCCATGCACTAGACCAATAGGTTGTTTAGGTGCTGCATGGAACCTGAAGGACATGGTCTTCAGGCACTTGATTGCATGAAGAGATTGCTCAGTTAGCGACTGAGGATTTAGAAGAAAACAGGTTCGGCAACGGGACCTTACCCAAGGTCAAACTTCAATCTAGGTAATACTACCTTAACCTGATGAAAAGTGATCACAGACCAATAATTTAAACAGGTTAAATGACAGCAACCAAAAACAGCACCTTAGTGGATAAAAGAAAAACAGGTTAGATGGTGCCATTATACAAAAGGTTTAAAGCATAATGCAAAGAATAATAAGGGCATTAGCGTAGGGAAAAAAATTAGACTAGCCAAGGCCCTCAAACCATTAGCAAACTGGTGTTGCAAATACTGAATAAGAATTAATCAGGAAACAGAGGGCTGAGATGACCACCAGATGTGCTTGACGGGAATAACAGCCAGGCTAGTATCATTTAATGAGTAATGACACACCCCATATAAAAGTGAAGTAAGAGGTTGCAAACCGTCTGACCCTGATCATTCAAAAAAAATGAGCCCACTTGGCAGCATAAGATGACTATCTGTGTGGTATGCATAATACTGTTAACAACCTTGTGACTCTAGGTAGGTCCCGATAGATGGTTGAGATGACCACGCCACCCACTGTAGTGAAGCGACATTGTGGCAGAGAAGGAAGGGGCTATATCCTGATCAGCTAGTCTTCTTGAGAAAGTACCCCAAATCCCCATCAAAAGTAATCTACAGATTGGGAACACAAAACATTGTGGTCAATAGGGACCTATGAGCATCACTGGTGTCCTGGGTCTGTGAAGCCAGGGAACAAAAATGCAGCATTAAAATAAATGTGACCAGTGAAACTGGAAAATCTCCCCGACGGCCTCATGGCATCCAGTGTTCTGTAGGAAGCAGGGACATATTGCATCTGCACTTGAGATAATAGGACTCTACCTGGGAAAAAACCATTCCCTTAAAAAGGGAAAGCAGGGAACATAGAGTGAGGGATTACTTGTGGGTTGATGAAACCTGTCAGCTTGGGAAATCTGAGAGAGTAGGCTTCTCCCACCACCTGGACGTCCAGGAAGGAAACGTTGTGCTGTTAGGTCCTTTGCCGCAACCGGAAAAACCTGGGACAGCAGGACAGGGAACTCTCCCTCATGCTATAGATATTTACATTGCCATGCTATATACACTCATAGCAGTCGCTGAAAAAAGGTACAAAATGGTACTGGATTGTCCTGACTTCCAGAAGAATAATGTGATTTCATGAAGGAAAACATTCAGGTAAACACCCTTGCACAAGTGCTTGTGAGAACCTTAGTACTGGAGAGAACACAGCACAGTTCTGGATATAGGAAGACTATGTCTTCAGGTGGTAGGGCTGTCAAAAAAAAAAATTCGGTACAGTTCGGATTCGGCCGAATTTGGCCCTTGTGGGTTCGGTACGTGCCGAAGTCCGAACTCCCCCACTTCGGATCCGTTCAATTCGGCGGGAATTCAAAGTTCGGGAAAAAAATTCGGCCCAATAAAGCCATTAAAAACACAACCGCGCCTTTCCGCGGCTCTGGGGGGGGCATTTTTGGGCTTAGAGGTCCCAAACTTTCAGCAGAGCTTCAAAGGACGTATATTGAAAGACTCCCCAAGTTTTGTAAAGATTGGGTCAGGGGGGGCTGAGATATGGGCCCTGAAAGGGGTCCCCCCCACCCTTAATGTGGATCTCTCCGCAGAGCTTGCCGCCCACGCACAAAGCTCCCGGCCCGACAAACAGCTGATGAGAGCAAGGGCGGGGCAGGTGCTAAGAACTTTGCAAAGCAACACAACTGCAGAGCAACCCCTTTGCAAATATGCAAAGGGCGGGGCAGGTGTGAAGAATTTTGCAAAACAATACAACTGCAAAGCAACACAAGCACGCAAAGCAAAACCTTTGCAACAGTGCATAGCAACACCTGACACCTGGGAGTTTGCATACCATGGAAAGGGACAGAGGCAGCTAGCTATGCATAATGAGCACGAGGGGGTGGAATGTCTCCTTTTGCATTGGACTTGGGACCAGGCAGATGCATTCTTTAAGTCACCATTTGAAAACCAGTTTTGAGCAAGCATCAATAACCTAACTGATCTTATGAATGAGGAAAAACCTGAAGAATAAAAATGAAGCCCCCCCTCAAACCAGGGAGAGACTGGAGGGGGAACACACACCCCAGGCAGAACCGGCAAAAGCCCCCTTTGGCTTCCCCCCCCACCCACAGAAACTGCTCCCTCCCCCCACACACACACAGACTCTGCTTTCCCCCCCACACACACACACAGAAAAGAAAAAATATAGATTAAAGCCCCCAAAGGGGTCTTACTGTGGCTGTCTTCTGTTCCAGCAGGAGGGGCTGGGAGGCTGGGTAATCCAATATGATTCCATTTGTATCCAATAGAAGATCCATATGTATGCATCTCTCGAGGGTGATCCATTCATCCCAATAGGGAAAAGGGGAAAGCCCATATCTCGGGGGGCCCTGACCCAATGTTTACAAAACTTGGGTGGTCTCTTAAAAAGCCTTGACTGAAGCTCCGCCGAAAGTCTGGGATCGGCACACCCAAAAATGCGCCCCCTGCAGCCATGGAAAGAGAAAAGGGGGGGAGCCAATATTTCAGCCCCCACTGAACCCATCTTTACAAAACTTGGGTGGTCTCTTAAGAGGGATTCTCTGAAGCTATGACAAAAGTTTGGGGGCTGAAACCCCAAAAAAGCGCCCCCTGCAGCCACGAAAATGGAAAAGGGGGGAGAGGAAAAAGGGGTGGAGCCCATAT
This sequence comes from Euleptes europaea, assembly GCF_029931775.1. Lineage (NCBI taxonomy): Eukaryota > Metazoa > Chordata > Lepidosauria > Squamata > Sphaerodactylidae > Euleptes > Euleptes europaea. Next base: position 77,449,177 of record NC_079314.1, on the reverse strand, counting down.
CTCGGGGGGCCCTGACCCAATGTTTACAAAACTTGGGGGGTATCTTAAGAAGCCTAGTCTGATGCTCCGCTGAAAGTTTGGGGTCGGCACACCCAAAAATGCGCCCTCTGCAGCCATGGAAAGAAAAAAGGGGGGAGCCCATATCTCGGGACCCCCTGACCCAATGTTTACAAAACTTGGGTGGTCTCTTAAAAAAACCTGTCTGAATATCCCCTGAAAGTTTGGGGTCGGTACCCCAAAAAATGCGCCCCCTGCAGCCACGGAAAGGAGCGAATGTGCACAAGCACCCCCTCACACACACATGAGGATTTCCCTCTCTCTCTCTCTTTCCCCGGCCGGCCGCACATCAGCTGATTCCTCCAGCACTCAATCCTGACTGATTGGCCAGAAGAAGACCCAGCTTGGCCACCGATTGGCCGGGGGAGGAGAATGCTGCTTACTGACGGCCGAATTGGCCGAATTTATTCGCCGAACTCCCGAACTCGCTGAATTCGGCCCCCCCGGTTGCCCGCCAGTTTTGAGTTCGGATCCGTCCGAACTAAAAACCGCCGAATCAAGGGAAATTCGGCTGATTTTCAGTTCGGGCCGAACCGAATTGACAGCCCTATCAGGTGGTATTAGCATAGTTGCCCTGTCAGACAGGATTTGCACCACTAGTCTGGGAAGGAGCAGGAACCAAAGCGATATGCAATAGAACCAACCGTAGTAGGGGACGATGACTGGAAACATATATATTTGTTTGTTTGTTTGTTTGTTTGCCTTTGGTAAGGTATGTTTTTTAATGTCCTCTTGAAAACCCTTGTTTTGTAAATTCAGGTACCAGAGGTCTAATATTCTTAGACTGATGATCCACAATACACACAGAGGAGTATTCCCCAGTCTCAGAACCAAGTTGAAACCCATTAGTTGTTGGTCTTGTTTTTGTTTTTTTAATTTTTATTTTATTTTATTTTGAATCCTATAGGTAGATACCCTAGGATATAGACCAGTAACAATGGTGATCAAAATTATTCCTTTTAAGAACTGTTCTACACTTGCACATAAATCGTGCAAGCTAAAGGGACAGAAAAACCATGGGCCCTTGAGTTGTTAAGGGCTCGAAGAAAAAACATTCAAAGTAGCAAAAAGAATGCTATCCTTTGAGTAAATGTCAGGAAAAAAGCTAGACTCAAAGCCATCTTTCTGATGTCATAATTTCTATGTGCAGTGAGGCATTGTCATATAAATCTGCCATTTGTAGCCTCAAGTGCTCCATGTTAAGAGGAGTTGTATCACATGGTCTTATCTTCATATAGACTGACTGTAAGGTGCCACAATCACTCAGCGTATTCTAAGGTCTTTTTAAATAAATTATGTGTAACTTTATTCAGAATAAAGAAAGGAACACAAGATTTTAAAGAGTCCTTCATGGCAGCTTGTTTAGCCAGCTTACCCAGAGCCATAAGTAAAACCGGGTCTGGAACTGCTCCAGAATATGGTGTCCTTGAACTGTAATAAAACATGAAATGGCTTACTGGTCCTCAAAATCAGCGAGCAATAGCTATGAAAAGACCTTCATCTGCCCTTTGGCACTTCAGGGCATTTTCCCAGTCAGTGCTACTACAAATGTCTTTTAATTTTCAGTGTGTCACTTCTGATTGTTACTAATGTGTTACAAAAAGCAAAGAATCATTTTTTGGTTGAACAAATGCCTTTGCTTATAATTTACGAATATGGAAAATGTAAATCTAAGTGATACTTTAGTAGTAAGAGCATCATTAACCTCGCTGAAGTTGGAGCTCTCCCAAACCCATTTTGCCAGCTACAAAAACTGGACATAGAAATCAAATACAGCAAAGATGGCACTTTATCACTGTGATTCTCATGTGGTCTGAAGTCTGGGTTACAAAATCTTTAAACCTAGATATATGCAATTCCAGATAACTTTTCTAATAATATAAGAATTTCAAGAATGGAGAAGCAGGCTGTATTAATTTATACATGGACAGTTTGTAGGAGAACAGAGAATAAGGAATGTCCTGTGGCTCAAATAATGGAAGAACCATCTATACCAACAGGAACTTGTACTGCCATTGTGTTCCTCACAACAGGTTCTCCTAGCAGCCCCCTTGCTCTTGAGAGTATAATCAGTTATATTCTTTTCTGTCGCTACCCCACTGATATGGAACCACTTCCCAGAAGAGGTGTGGCAGGCACTTACACCAAGGGCCTATTTAAAATATTGATGAGACAGAACAGCCTCTGGCTTATGTGTTTTAAATATCTGTTTTAACTACTGTTAAACTACTGTTTGTGGCATTCCCTGTCCCAGGATGTGGTGATGGCTTTAACAGGGCAGAGGATATGTTCATTGATGAGAGGGCTATCCATGGCTACTAGTCAAAATTGATACTAGTCATGATGCATAGCAATTCTCTCCAGGATCAGAGGAGCATGCCTATTAGGTGCTGTGGAATACAGGCAGGATGGTGCTGCTGCAGTCGTCTTGTTTGGGGGCTTCCTAGAGGCACCTGGTTGGCCACTGGGTGAACAGACTGCTGGACTTGATGAGCTTTGGTCTGATCCAGCATGGCTGTTCTTCTGTTCTTCCTGATTTTTCAATGATTTAATAGATGATTATTTTTCATAGTTACCTGCCCTGGGACCTGACTTTATTGGGAGGAAGACATAATGCTTCCTTAAAGATTCCCTTCCAGAGCTTGCCTGTTACATGCTGATTTAGTGCTCACTGTTTGAAAAATAGCTATTTTTTAGTGGAATTAATATTATCATTTGACTAAACCTGACAAACTGCATTATAGCGTCACAGGTGATATTAAGAAGTGGTATTTTGAACACAAAAAATGCCACCAAACTTGCAGCCAGTAGTTTACTGTCAGAAATGGAAGGCATACCCTGCTTGAATGTGTATTAGGGAGGCTTCTCTCGACAGTAACACCTAGAAAAAATGGGCCTCAAAGCCCCTTCCCCCTAACTGGAAGTAAGTGAGAAAATGTTCACAAAAATGCATATTTTGTTGCATCTCACTTCCAATACCAATTCTAATAAAACTTCAGGTGGGTTGGCATTATCAGTTTAACTGGTTATTTCTTTCACTCAACAGTTGTGGCTAGGAATGCCTGCCTGGTACGTTGCTGCTTGCCGTGCAAATGTGAAAAGTGGTGCCATTATGTCTGCCTTGTCTGATACAGAGATTCAGAGAGAAATTGGAATTAGCAACCCTCTCCATCGTCTAAAGCTCCGTCTGGCAATCCAGGAGATGGTCTCTCTCACAAGCCCATCAGCTCCTCCAACATCTAGAACAGTGAGTCATATTCATCTGCCTCTCTGTACCACTTGATATGATGTAAGAATACAGCAATACTGTACACTTCAAAACATGTTAATATATTGTGTATATAGCCCAGTGTAAACATAACACATAACCATAGTTAGTGTTTTGACTTTGGTAACATTGCATAGATATGGTGAAAGTTCTGTTTGTCACCTTGTAAGCAGAAAGTCTAAAGAGACAAGCCTTAACCAGTGTGGTGTAGTGGTTAAGAGTGGTGGTTTGGAGAGGTGGAGTCTGATCTGGAGAACCAGGTTTAATTCCCCACTCCTCCACATGAGTGGCGGAGTCTAATTTGGTGAGCTGGATTTGTTTCCCCACTCGTACACACGAAGCCAGCTGGGTGACCTTGGGCTAGTCACACTCTCTCAGCCCCACTTACCTCACAGGGTGTCTGTTGTGGGGAGGGGAAGGGAAGGTGATTGTAAGCTGGTTTGATTCTGCCTTAAGTGGTAGAGAAAGTTGGCATATAAAAACTAACTCTTTTTCTTCTTCTAACCATGGGTTTTCAAATTCCCTTCAGACCATGGTTTCAGATCTGGTTTGTGGCCAGTTCTTCTTCCACAGAATGTAACTATGGTTAAGCAAAACAGATATTTAAGTACAGGGTTTATAAACTTTCAAACTAACTGCAGAAATTGGGCTTAACCTTTTAAAAATTATTTTCCTATGGCACTATATCTCATATTTTTAGGTTCTGATTCTGAATGGAATGCATGCGATCTCTGGCATGAAAATTAAACCTGCTTCTCATAAGATTTTTTCCTAGTCACTTGTACAGATGTGCAGGGGAAATTCCCATGTATGTGAAGTTTCTGCATATGAGTGTCCTAACCTATGTTTATGAGTTGCGAAACTCTGATTAGCTCCATGTTCCAGTACAATTCCAGGTATTAAAACAAAAACATGCAATCTTCACAAAGAATGGTGAACATTTTCCCTACAAATGTGTACCCTTGTCTAGGAAATAAATTAAGTATGAGTAAGACATATGATATGGACTGAGTCTCCATTTTTGGAAACTACTTTTGCAGACTTATCAATATATTTTCTGGAAAGTAAATATTTTATATTAAAATGGTGTAGAAAATCCAGTTATCAACTGGAGTAAGTTTTCTAAATAATTGTGGGGGAAATGAATGTAATTTTACTAGACGTATTGAAACCGCTTTTCATTCCATTGAAATTCCAAAAATCCCCCCTTCCTCAAAAAATCCCCTCCAAATTCTCTTTGAGCAAAATGTCAGTGGCCACTTTGAAATGCAATGTTGTATGGTGGGATCCATTGGAAAACAAATCAACCCTTACCCTTCCTTTAAAATAGGAAACATTTCTCTCCAGATTAGGAGGTATACCCCTGTGTAAACCCCATTATTCCTTACAAACCTTTTCCAACCATGAGCTATTTGATCTAATTTTCCCTCTTCCATGTTCTCCTGAAGAACTATCTTTTCATCTTTCTTAATGACCTTCTATTTCAAAGCTGTTCCCTCCAAAATACATACAAAAGTAGGATAAGCTCTGACCTATTAATGCCCATTCCTCTGGCATGCATGAAGATGCTCCATCCAGAATGTAGACTAAAACCAAATCAGCGCATTTTGTCTCTTTATGCAATTGCTTTTTGAGGAGTACTGTTCATGCTTATTGTCAAGGGGAGCTGCTGCAGATCTGTATTCTATGAAGAACACAGAAAGAAGCAGAAAGGGTAAATTGAGAGAATACAGGAAAGGAGCCAGTTTGTATACTTTCACTGAAAGGGCCGCATGCAGGTGCCTGCTTGCTGTAATTTACATTGCAAATCTTACACTCCCGCCATTCTGACTCCTCTTACCTATGTGTATATCAGCAGGAGATAACTGCAGTAGCTATAATGCCCCACACATCTAGATTACGGGACTCAGAAGCACAGAGTTGACCTAATTACTGAAAATGACCCATCTGAACTAAGTGGTAATAGATGGATCTGGAAATTGTGACATTTCTTTATATTTATTTCATGATATTCACAGAATCTCTTTCAGATCAGAAACTTCATACTCTCCATCCACTACAGGTGTTAACTAGCTTAGTGTAACTAGTGAGTGGTCTGAGTATTTTTCTTGATTGGGTTTTAATTGTGGTTCATTACATTTCAACCGGTGCTTCCTACATTTCATGTCCTCCTGACCCTGCTATTTGTAGTTAGGGTTGCCAGCTCCGGGTTGGGATATACCTGGAGATTTTGGGTGTGGAGTCTGAGGAGGGCGGGATTTGGAGAGGGGAGGGACTTCAGTGCCATAGAGTCCAATTGCCAAAGTGGACATTTTCTCCAGGAGAACTGATCTCCATCACCTGGAAATCAGTTGCAATAGCGGGAGCTCTCCAGCCACAACCCGGAGGCTGGCAACCCTATTTGTAGTAGTTTCCATACCCATACGTAAAATGACTGCAAAGCAAGGATCCACTCATTGCATTTGAAGAAGTGGACCCTAGTCCATGAAAGCTTATACTGGAATGAAATCTTGCTAGTCTATAAGGTGCTGGAAGTCTCCTGGTTATTTCTTTCTGCAAAAGACTTATGGCTATCCCTGAACAAGCCAAATTTCATCATTTCAAACAGAGGAAGATGAAAAGCATCTGTCTCAAGTTGTCTCTAGCTGCAGCTCAGCTGAGGCAAGGACGTGGTTGTGCTCATTGTGATGCTGTATGCTGTTAACTTACAGTGTTGCTGCCTTTCTTCTTTAACACTGCTTACCTAATGCGGATTCTACCTGCCTGCCTGTGGGTATTGTCAATAGCCCTCAGGCAATGTTTGGGTGACCCATGAAGAAATGGAAAATCTGGCAGCTCCAGCCAAAACGGTTAGTCTTTTCCATTAATAACAACTTTCATATCTGTTTCAATGCCAAAATGCACTGACTGCTGTATGACTAAATGTGACGGCTACATAAAACCTGTATACAATTTTATATATACTTGGGATATTTGCTAAACTTCTAGTTTTGATAATATTTCATAATATGTCTCTACTACACTAAATACCTGGTTATTTTTTTTCTTGGTGCAACCAATGTTTAAACATAATTGCTAAGTACACTAGAATGGAATAAATATTCAGTGTGCATTAGTGTCAGCTTGCAATACCCCCATAATATGTCATAATTAATAATAATCAAGATAAGTGAATGGCGCTAAAGCCTGTCTGTAAGATGAATGCTCTAACTTGAAAACTCTACCCCTAATCCCAGGAGCCTGGTGGTGGCTGGCTATGGTTACTTGATCATGAGAGTGTACGTGTTCAGGGGTGGGCTTTTTAAAATATTTTTTTTGCCGTCAAGTCACATCTGAATTATGGCAACCCCTGGTTGGGTTTTCAAGGCAGGAGATGTTCAGGGGTGGTTTGCCATTGCCTGCCTCCACATCACTACTTTGGTATTCCTCTGAGGTCTTCCATCCAAATACTGGTTCAGCTTTTCTTGAAACCAAACTGTCTTTTAAAGTACTTTTTAAAAGGTTCACAGGCTCTTTCCTTTTGGCCAACTACATTGGGGGTAAGACATCTGCCACATAAGACATTCTTAGGAGATGATTTTTTCTTTAAATCCTGTATCTAGGGTTTTGTTTAAAAAAAAATCTCCTAATTCCCACGTTACTGTAGGCTGAGGAAAGGTTTTTTTTGTGAAATTGCAGAAATACTTCATAAGAACAAGACTAGATTTTTAAAAGGAGAATAATAAAATTCAGTTTCTTTAATCAAACATATCCTTCAATGGCAATTAGGTAGATAAATATTCATGAAGTCACCACCATTTGGTTGTCCCTTCACCTAACAGCTCACAATGTTTCTGTTTTCCATCCAGCAGCTTCCCGTGTCCTAAAATGAATTTCCAGATTTACTCAAACTAGTAAAAACTTAATTTACTAGCTGGGCAAGTTTAGGTTAACGGAGTACCAACAAAATGTAAATTACACATCTCCCTGCAAACTGTGAATTTTACATAGGTTAGCTATGAGATATTTCCACAAGGAGCAAAGTTGCTTTTCCCTGATTTTAGTCTTAATAGTGCTGAACTTAAGCTGTATCCCCAATGCAGTAACCTTTCCTGGCACCTCCCAAGTATTTTTAGAAAGTGGTCAGGGCCAGGTACGGCTTTTGCTCAGCGGGGCCTTTGATTGACTGTGCAGATTTTTTTAAAAAAAATTCTTCAGCAGCAGCTGCCGCCACAGCACAAGGATTTTCATGACATGGTTGAAGGTAAGCTGTGTGTAAGCAAAAACATACTTAAAAAAAATATATGCAAATTTAAAAAGACATCCTGTTAAGCAGAATGTCTGCCTGAAATGGTGACAAGTTACTGTTAGAGTTATGCATAGCTTATTGACCCTGATATGTTGTGATTGGCTGCACCTCCAGCAGCAGCCTTTTTGTGGTTGCATCCACCACCCAGTGTGTGAATTCCAAAGGTGCCCACAGGCTCAAAAAGATTGGGGTCCCAACTCAAAACAAGTAGCCTAATTTTTAAGAATGATTTCATTAAAATAATTGTTGTCTTTCTGTTGCAAATTCACAGTTAACATTTGGCTTTATAATTCCATTTTGCCTTTTTTACTCAATTTATATTTCTTTTGTTTTCTAACTTACTCTACTGATGAACATCTTCTGACACTCAAGAAAGAGAATGAGGAGGGAAGCTGGGCTCAGGTATGAACTTTTTCCATTTAACATTTCCCCAGTACAGCTAGCAATAATTTAACATAAGGGATTTGGGAGTTGTTAGTATTTCTGCAAATGAGAAGGCTCTGATTATTTATAAAGGAATATTTCAGTGGTCCTCTTTTTATAGCATAAGAGTTGCTTTTATACTAATTACAAGTGGGAACCTGCAAGGACTTGTGGAAGGCATCTCATTCCCCCCTCTCTCACTATCTCTTCTTTCCCTTTTCTGAAAGCCCCCATAGCCTCTCCCCTTTTCCTATTTCTTTCTCTCCTTTCCACCCTACATCCAACCCACATTTTTCTGCCCCTTTGTCGTCAGGTTTCCTTCTGCCCCTCCCACCCAGCAGCCTCTACCTAGGAAAACTATGCCTTAGTTGTGTGGTGGTGGGCACTGGGCCAGGCCCACTTGTATGGTAGGGAAGCCTCATGGACTTGTGGGGTGGCACCTCACTTTCCCCTGTATCCTCCTCCCTTCACTATTTCCTTCTTCCCTCCTCCTGGCAATCCCCATACCTTCTCCCCTTTCCCTGCCTCATTCCCTCCTTCTCAGCCGTTCACCCACCTACCTTTTTATCTGCCTCCCATCTTCAGCTGTATTTATTATTTATATATATCATTTATACTCACCTTTCTCCAGTGAGCTTCCACAGCAAAATGGGGATTTGAACTTGGGTCTCCCAGACCCTACTCTGCAGCTCTAACTGCTATACCACACTGGCTTTCATTGGGTGGCTGTTGTTGAACAGTAGCAAGCAACCAGGCCTAGTTGAGTCATGAAAGTCAGGTGGTATCAAGTCACCCAGAGGTTGCTGCCAGGTCTAGCATTGCCAACCTCCAGGTGGGACCTGGAGATCTCCCCAAATTACGACTGAACTACAAATAACAGAGATCTGTCCCCTTGAAGAAAATGACTGCTTTGAAGGGTGGACTCCATGGCACTATAGTTGGCTGAGGAAGTTTATTTGATTATCAAACTTACATCCTTTCAAAGGAATGAAAATTTTGAAGAGTTGAGGTCCAAGGGGTTAAGGATTATTAATCATATATCAAAATTGTTGAGTTATAGGTAACCGTATGATTTTGATAATCATGTATATATGCTTGAAATGTATGCATGTTATGGTGGGGGGACAACCCCCCCCATAGAATTTGATTGCTAAAAATGAAGTAGTAATCTCCTAAAATCATTGAAAATGATCATTATTCTAGTACTCCTCTGTCTGCATTTCACAGTTGCATTAGATGAGGCAGTGGGAGGGACAATGATGTGAGTAACTCAGCAGACCATCTAACAGATATATAGGGATCCTCCAATCAGAAGAGTCGGCAGATGTTCCTACCAAACAGAACTGACCCAATAAGGATTTATGTGGACAGTTTTCTTGTTTTTCCACAAATCATTACATTGTTTTCACTATCTTTGGGAGAGTTTTCCAGATTGCATATAAGTAGTTATGGTTCCTGTTTACTTGCCATTCAGTCCTCAAAAGGGACAAATTTTGCTTATACTCTAAATACAGACATTGTTGACTAAAGGGGTGTAACTTCAAAGTAATTAAAAAGTTATACTTCCTTTTTTTTGTTCACTGACCTCCCAAAGTTAGCTTGTCATGCACATTCCTGATCAAGACCAGATGACTTCTTGTACTAAGGAACAACCTTCCTATTCACTTTAAGAGATTAGGCTTCCAGAGGCTTCTGAAGCCTCCACTGGAAGGAGAAGGGCTCTGAGTATTGGTTCTGCCTTCACTGAAATTCTCCTGTTTTTCCTGGGGTGCAGGTGTTTTGAGAGGCTTTCCTCCTCTCTTTCCTGATTGTTTTGTCTTAGTTAAGCATAAGTAATTAGGCTTCCTTTTTTTTGCCGTCAAGTCACAGCTGACTTATGGTGATCACGTGGGGTTTTCAAAACAATTGTTTGCTATTGCCTGCCTCTGTGTCATACCCCTGGTATTCCTTGGAGGTCTCCCTTCCAAATACTGTCCAGGGCTGACCCTGCTTATCTTCTGAAATCTGACGAGTTCGGACAGCTTCTTTAGGGACCATTTTCTGCTCTTTGTTTTTGTTTTTCTTGGAAGGAAAATAATGCATGGCTTTTTAAAAGGCAAGAGAGGCGAACTGTTCAATAGTCCCCAGGAGTTTTCTTTGAAGATCAGCATTACCCATCTGTTGGCAAGTCTGGAACAGATCAATAGACAAAGGTTAGGGTTGTCCTCCATAGAATATTAAATATATTGGGATACTTCCTGTCTTTCTTTCTTCTGTTTAGTAGCATCATAACGTACAGTGTTAGCAACCTCAGTTCATTTTGCATAGTTGAATCATGGGAACTTCAGAAAACGAGAGGGTTCTTCCTCCTAATGGTCTAGATTCTTTTGGAAGTCTTGCCTCCTGAAGTTGATGGGAGTTGTTCTTTGTTATTACAGGATCTCCCCAAATTACCACTGATAAGTCCGATTTTTCTATTTATTTCTTCCTTCTTTTCCATTTACTTATTTGCAAGGTTAAGAATGCCTTGCTGACTAGAAATGTAGTTTATGTAATCAACTGTCTTATTTGGATGTACTACCTGAAACTAAGATTAACATTGAAATATTATAAATTTTCTTTCTTGAGAATGGTTGATAGTAACATTCTTAATGTTTTTTTTTCCCCATAGACTCTGGCTTACGGTGACATGAACCATGAATGGATAGGTAATGAGTGGCTTCCCAGTTTGGGATTACCACAGTATCGAAGTTACTTTATGGAGTGCTTGGTAGATGCAAGGATGTTAGACCACCTCACAAAGAAAGATCTTCGTGTACACTTAAAAATGGTGGATAGCTTTCATCGGTAAGTTCAAAGAACAAAGTAAGCATAGTTACACAGTATTTTCTTTCCTGACATTTCGCCAGCAGCTGTGGCAGGCATCTTCAGAGGAGTAACACTGAAGGACAGTGTCTCTCAGTGTCAAGTGGGTAGGAAGAGTAATATATAGTCAGAAAGGGGTTGGGTTGAGCTGAATCATTGTCCTGCAAAAAGTATCAAAGGTAATGTGCTAATCATTGTCCTGTAAGTATCAAGATAATGTTCTAATGAGGGTGTGGTATGTTAATATGGAACCATTGTATCCTGAAGTTGGTAGAATTATCCAGTCTTTCAGTGTCTTGGAATAAGACCCTGTGTCCTGTTTGTGTCAGTCCATGTTCAGCCACTGCTGATTTCTCAGGTTGGCCAAGCCTGCAGTATCTTTAATGTTATTTTATCCTAGTTTGTATGCTGCGTTTTGTGCGTTTTGTGGTCCTGATGTAAACTTGTGGTCCCGATGTAAACTTGTCCACAACTGCAAGGTATATGATATATTTTTTCAAAAGTTTCTCCATAAAACATAACCTACAAACAGTGTTTAAACCCACCAAGAAAAATACAACAGATGCTACGATCAGCAAAAGACAAAAGAGACCCCCTCACCTCTGCAGGAGTATATCGTATACCTTGCCGTTGTGGACAAGTTTACATCGGGACCATAAAACGCAGTATACAAACTAGGATAAAAGAACATGAAAGATACTGCAGGCTTGGCCAACCTGAGAAATCAGCAGTGGCTGAACATGGACTGACACAAACAGGACACAGGGTCTTATTCCAAGACACTGAAAGACTGGACAATTCTACCAACTATTTTGTCAGATTGCACAGAGAAGCCATTGAAATTCATAAACATCAGCACAACTTTAACAGAAAAGAAGAGAGTTTAAGAATGAATAAGGCTTGGCTTCCTGTCCTGAAAACCTCCAGAATAACAAAGACTACACAATAGCAATGCAGATTAGCTTTGGATTTCACACATTAACAGATCACTTCAGGATACAGTGGTTCCATATTAACATACCACACCCTCATTAGCACATTATCTTGATACTTACAGGACAATGATTCTCACATTACCTTTGATACATTTTGCAGGACAATGATTCAGCTCAAACCCAACCCCTTTCTGACTATATATTACTCTTCCTACACACTTGACACTGAGAGACACTGTCCTTCAGTGTTACTCTTCTGAAGATGCCTGCCACAGCTGCTGGCGAAACGTCAGGAAAGAAAATACCAAGACCACGGTCACACAGCCCGGATAACCTACAAGAACTAATGAACTCTTACCGTGAAAGCCTTCGACAATATTATAAACGTAAATAATAAATAAATAAATCATTCCCTCTAATTTTTTAATCAATAGTAAACCACAAAATGTGGCCAGTATTTATAAAATGTGTTAGAAGGATCCTTTACCATTCAGCATATGATTTTATTTCTAAACTGCTTTGTGATATGCTGTTTTTTTTCTCTTAACTGACAGTACAAGTCTACAGTATGGAATCATGTGTTTAAAGAAACTGAATTATGACAGAAAAGAACTAGAAAGGAGAAGAGAAGCAAGTCAGCATGAAATAAAAGGTAATACCTAATGTAAAAACACACTCACTGTGCTTAGAATCATAGAGTTGGAAATGGCCATATAGGCCTTCTAGTCCAACCCCCTGCTCAATGCAGGAATTGCCTAAAGCATCCCTAACAAGTGTTTGTCCAGCCACTGCTTGGAGACTGCCAGTGATAGGGAGCTCACCACCTTCCTATAGAGTTGCTAGCTCCAGGTTGGGAAATACTAGGAGATTTTGGGGGCGGAGCCTGAGGAGGGCAGGGTTTGGGGAGGGGAGGAACTTCAATGCCATAGAGTCCAATTTCCAAAGCGGCCATTTTCTCCAGGTGAACTCAGCTCTATAGGCTGGAGATCAGTTGTAATAGCAGGAAATCTCCAGCTAGTACCTGGAGGCAGACCTTGGCGAAAGAGAGGCGAAGCATAGACAGCACGGTCTGCCAATTCAAACAGAATAATCTGCTTGGTAACAGGATTTGAATCAGAGAGACTCAATGGAGCAGACAAGATTCTCCTGTATAGCAAGATATAGAGCAACAGACTTCTGATGAAGCTGATATGCAAAACAAGAATAAATCGTGAAACCTTGTATAGCTTGCTTTGTTTTGACAAGAGTTTTGGAAATTATAAATTGATATTTTAAATTATAAATCACCTTTTTGGAAAATTATATCATTTATTACATTCAGGTGCATAGTGGGTTTTTCTCTCTCTTTGTGTGTGTGTGTGTGTGTGGGGGTGTGTCCATAATTAGCTTACAGTCCTCCCGTACTCCAAGATCTTGTTCACACACACTGCTACTCAGAAATGTATCCACCATCCAGCATGTGTGCTTCTCATTTTTGTTACCCAGATGGAGAACTCTAAACTTACCCTTGTTGAATTGCATCTTGTTCACATCCATCCACTTGTCCAGTATGTTCAGATCTCATTGAATTCTATCTCTATCTTCCAGGGTGTTTGCTACTTCTCCTAGTTTGGTGTCACCTGCAAATTTAATGGATAGTTCCTCCAGCCCCTCATCCAGATCATTTATAAAAAATATTGAAAAGTACAGGCCCCAGAACTGAGTCCTGTGGCACCCAACTGGACACCTTCCTCCAATCAGATGAAACTCCATTGACAACTACTTTTGGGGTGCAGTTCTCCAGCCACTTCCCTATCCACCTAAGTATCCTAGAATCCAGTCCACAGTCCTCCAATTTACCCATCAGAACAACATGGGGAACTGTCAAAAGTTTTACTGAAATCTTGATAAATATCAACAGCATTCCCACGATCCAGTAAGCCCATCGCTTGATAAAAGAAGGAAATGAGGTTGGTCTGGTAGGAGCTGTTGGTGACAAATCTGTGCTGACTTTCCTGGATCCCTGGATCAGATGCTTGCAGATTGACCCCTTTAAAAACTGCTCAAGTATCTTCCTTGGGGCAGAGGCCTGTAGTTTCCTGGGTCATCCCTCTTCCCTTTTCTGAAGATTGGGATAACAGTCACCCTTCTCTAGTCTTATGGCACATCTCCCATCTTACAAGAGGTCTTGAAGATGAGGGTCAAAGACAATCTCTCTTCAATGTTCTTTGAGCACTCTCAGGTGCATACCATCTGGCCTGGGAGATTTGTACTCATCCAGTGCAGCCAGGTTCCTCTCAACAACCTATGTCAAACAGCATTTGGACACTGTGCCTTGCCTACTACCATTTCTAGATGAGCCTGTTCTCTTCTTCAGAGAAAAAACTGAGACAAAATAGGCATTGAACCTTTCTTCTGTCTCTCTGTTCTGGAGTTTCTCCATTTTCATTCAACAGTGGGCCCATTGCCTCTTTTACTTTATGTTTGCTCCTCACACTTCTGATGAAGCTTTTCTTGTAGCAAGCCTCCCTTGCCAGCCCCAGCTCACTCTGAGTTTTGGCCTCTCTGATGGCTGACCTACAGTGCCTAGCACCCTCAGATACTCTTCTTTAGAGGTATATCCTTGCCTCCATTTCTTGAGCATTTCCTTTATCTTCTTTAGCTGCTCATTGAGTTCTCTGATCATCCACAGTGGCTTTTGGGATCCCCTACCATGTTTCCTTCTTGTTGTAATGGTGATGGCTTGAGCTTGCAAGAGCTCGTTTTAGGAGAGCCCACTCTTCACTTCCTGCTTTCCCTTCCAGTATGGAATGACTCTCCCTTCCATGGAATGACTCTCGTCATGCCTCTGAGTTTATTAAACTCTGGTCTACTAAAATCGAAAGTACATGACTGGCTATGAACTTCCTTGGTCCCCCACAGCAAAAGGAATTCTAGGAGGCCATGGTCACTTCCCCCTCAAGTCCCCACCACCTTCACCCCATCTACCAGCTATTGCCTGTTGGTTAATATTAAGTCAAGAATGGCCGAACCCCTCATAGCTTTCGCCACCATTTGGAAAAGGAAGTTGTTGGCAAGGCAGGTCAGGAAGTTTCATGCCTTTTGAACTTTCAGTCTATTCATCTTTAAATATCCCTGAAGTGGTTAAATATAGAGATGGATTTTATTCCTTATGAACTCACTTAACACGAATGAATTTTGCCTTAGTTCGGGTGGTACCTGAACCACCTCATTCTGAGCTCCTTATATCACACTCCCAATGATATCACTGAAGGATAAATGCACACTGTGTTTGCTTTCAAGTTCTCACAGGGTTCACGGCTTTGATCAGTCATAGATCAGCTCCAAGAATGTTGCTTTAAAATCCTCAGAAGCTGATTTTGCTGATGAGGGTTTCATGGGAGGGTGGAGAAGGGGGCTCCTGCTTCCCTCCAGACTTTTTCCTGAACCTAAAGAACCCCCAGTAGAGAGTTATTCACACAACTTTGTAGGTGCATGTGGAGGAGTCTGACCACTTGCAGATCCAGTTATGTGAATAACTTTCCACTGGGAAATAGATATAGATTGATGATGTCTTCCAGGGGAGCTTGTACCCTTCCCCCCGGTGACATTTCTATAAACACTGCAGGTAGGTTTTAAGTATGCAGAAAATTTCATGACTTTCTGTTCTGCTTTACTCATACATGCTTGGCACAGGAGATAGATTCCAGGCCATGGTAATGCACAAGAACTCGCACATTCATCCACTATATGTCACTTATCAATATGTCTCTGGGAATAAGCACAACTGGAAAACATGATACCATGGTTAGAGAAATTGGAAACGTATCTGAGAAACTGGTTCATACCATAATTTCTCCACTTGGTCCCTGTACATGGTCAGGAGGAATCACAAGGAAGCAAGTGTAAAGCTGCCCAGGAAGGGTTCCAGAAAGCATGGTGTCCCAGCTTTCATACTTCCTTTTATCCACCATAACCTTTACATATAGTGATTGTAGTTATTACATTATAGCAAGATAACCACCATCATGCCGTTACTGTAGTCATCTAATTGGTAACACGGGTTAGCAGAATCCAGCCATAGTATAGATGGGTAGTGACCACAGTGTATTAAAGGAATCGTTTTCTTAAACTGGCAATTTTCTGTCTGGAAAAAAATGTTTAGTGATTAAAGCAAGTCTAGTTCTCTGACTCTTTTAATATGTATGTAAAATGCATATAATTTTGGCTTTTTTAGTCAACAGGGTAATCTAATAGTTAGCTCCTGAGCTGCAGCTAGATGCAAAACAACATGGATTCAACCCATCAACTGTAATCTGTGTGTAGAAAAGATTTCTGCACGTGGATATACTTGGTGTCACAACTTGGTGCAAGAGGCTTTATCCAGCAATGAGGTTTTGCTTATTACCTCCTTTGGAATGCCATTCTACGGCCCACACAATGTGACTAGTAACATAATAGTATGGAAAAGAGCCTTTTATTTCCTTCATGCTTCCCTCAAGTGTATATACAAATGTCTTCCTTTATAAGTTTAATACTTAATATTTTACAATAAGCAGGGGAGAGATGTATGACATCTGCTTTTTTTGCATAATTAAGTTAGAGCATTTTGATGTTAAGGAATTTAATAATAAAAATATGTCCTCCTCCTTAAACAAGACATGTCTATAATTTTATGTAGCCATTATGCTTTTGTTTAAGTCACTTCTGCTTTAGAACAAAATAAATCTAGACATCAGTACAATGAATGATGATCCTCTTGCAAATCTCCATAATTTCTTCTAATTATATTACTTTGTTGTTAATTCAGTAGATGGCATATACACAGACTATGAATGCCATATAATAGAGCATAAATTCCACATAAATCGTTCTGCTCTGTCCTCTGTACATCTTAGTTCCCTTGAACATTCAGTCAGTAGGAAAATGCTTCTTTCCCTGTTTTTGTAGATGTGTTGGTTTGGAGTAATGACAGAGTCATACGCTGGATACAAGCAATTGGATTACGAGAATATGCAAACAACGTTTTAGAAAGTGGTGTGCATGGATCACTCATAGCCCTGGATGATAACTTCGATTACGGCAGTTTAGCTTTATTGTTGCAGATTCCAACACAGAATACACAGGCAAGTAAATAAATTATGCTTTGTAGTTTTTCATATGGTTTTGAACTTTTTTTTATTACTTCAATTATTTGATTTGGTTAAATATAGGCACGACAAATCCTGGAGAGAGAATACAATAACCTATTGGCACTAGGAACAGACAGACGACTTGATGAAGTAAGTAATCTTATTTATAAATAACAGATTATGAATAATAGCATAATAAATGTTTGATGATAATTATATAAGAATGCATGAACTAGATTAAGGATGCAGTGCTGAAGGGGGACAAAGCTCCTTAGGAGTTAGCATGACCCCACACGGGTGTAGGTGCCACCTTATCAAGAAATAAAGTGGTACCTACGCTGTCCCGGGGCAAACATGCTGGCGTTGGGGAGTTGCACTGGCCCCCACCGCCAGCACAGCCACACCAGCAGGGAATTCCCAGAAGGAAAAGCCCTTGCCAGCGTGGGGGTGTTCTGAGGGCAGAGCTACCTTTAAGCAGCTTCCTAACCCCTTTCGCCCCAGGAATGCCCCTTCACACTGCGGCATTGGGGTACAGCCCCATTGATTGCAATGGGGCATTTTCTTTTCTTTTACTGGGAAATGTTTAGAATTCATTTTCGGTGGCCAGGAAACCTCTGAGGAAGCAGCGTGGCTGTGCCACTCCCAGTTGCCGCAGATCTACCCCCTCCTTCAGGAATGGGCTGAAGATGTCTGAAAAGCTAACTAACTAAAACTTTCCAATTTAACTTCATTTGTACTCCAATTTAAGAGATTAACTGTTATTAATGTGTGAGTACTGATACATGAACCTCCCCTCCTCCATTATGTAAGGTATGTTAGGCTAAGAAAGAATGGCTCAAGATCATCCAGTGAGTGGTATGGGGAGAGAGGATTTAAAGCAAGATCTCCCCAGGTCTAGTTTAATACACCACTGCATCACACAGCAATTGGAAAAGCCTTTTGAATAGATCACAGAACTAAATGTAACATGTAGTTCTGCTTTTTGTAAAATACAAACTTTTGTGTGTAAACAGACTGATGACAAGAATTTCAGGAGTGGCTCTTCTTGGCGAAGGCAGTTTCCTCCACGTGAAGTCCACGGAATCAGCATGATGCCTGGCTCTTCAGAAACTCTGCCAGCTGGGTTCAGGTTGACTACAACATCAGGGCAGTCACGAAGAATGGCAACTGATGGTATGTGATCATGTGTTCTCAAGACATTTGAGTTTTATTTTGTTAAGGAAAAGAACACTCCAACCCAGACTTAGCTGTTTTTTTTTCTGAATGAAATATTTAATAGTCAACCAACATCTAAGACTGAGAAGGAATTTTCCTTAGGCCCGATTGGCCAGGGACCCTGGAGGGTTTTTTGCCTGGCCCTTCAAAAACTCTGCAAGCTTCCTGACCCCAAAGCAGTGATTGGCATTACCCTGGGCATGTAAGAAAGTGCCACAAGAGCCAAACATTGACTCATCCCTTTCTGCCCTCCCTCTCATGATCTGCCTAAGTTCACAAAATCAGCATTGCTGTCAGATGGCCATCTAACTTCTACCAACCTGTCAGCTTGACATCTGGAAAGGTTTTAGAAGACTATCTTGTTGGATCGGGGAATGCTATGGACATAGTTTATCTTGTCTGCAGTAAGGCTCTTGATAAGGATCCACATGATATTCGTGTTGACAAGTTGGTAAAATGTTGTTTGGATCCTATTGCTGTTAGGATAATTTTTAACTGGTTGACAGATTGCACCCAAAGAGTGATTGTTAATGGTTCCTTATCCTTGTCAAGAGGAGTGACAAGTGGAGTGCCTCAGGGATCTGTCCTGGGCCCTGTGATGTTCAATATCTTTATAAATGACTTAGATGAAGGAATAGATGGGATGTTATTTGCAGATGATAATAAATTGGGAGGGGTAGCAAATACAGCAGAAGACAGAGTCAAGATACCAGATGATCTTGACAGGCTGGAAAACTGGGCTAAAGCTAGCAAAATGAATTTCAACAGAGATAAAGTTCTGCATAATTATACAATGGGGAGACTTATTTTGGCAGTTCCACGTGTGAAAATGTTCAGATCATGCAAAGTGATGGTATCGTTTTACTCTGCTCTGGTCAGACCTCACTTTGAGTATTGTGTTCAGTTTTTTGCCTTCCTCTTGGCATAGATCAGCGGTCACTGGAGGAGTGGGGGGGAGGTAGTTGTGAATTTCCTGAGTTGTGCATGGGTTGGTCTAGATGACCCTTGAGGTTACTTCCAGCTCTTCTGTTTCTAACAATTTTGCATAATTTCCCCAACAACAGAAGAGCTAAACAGCTCTCACTATCTTGAGAGGATAGAGTGATGTTGTCTCTATAGATATATCCTGGGCGAATTATGAAGTAAATCCAATCTACTCCAGTATGTTGGAGCAGAATGTAAATAGCAAACTACATACTGAATTATAAAACAAAAGATGTTTTCCTTTCTGTGTTCTATTTTGATTCAAACTTTTTTTTTTTGCTGTTCACAATTTTGCAGTTGCTTCAGCACGGTTGCAGAGGTTAGACAGTTCTACAGTTCGCACATATTCATGCTGACAAGGCTAGCTAAGAAACAAGAGCAGCATTTGAGCTGATGTGAGTATTGAGAGAAAAACTGAAATACTGTATTACTTATGAAAAAAGAATATTCAAGGAAATAACCATATTGGGCTAGGCTTCTCATGAAGACCTCATAAGATAGGTCTTGTTCTCGCTGAAGAGGTAAAATTGGTGTCTGGGATGTACTACTGAAGATGGGGACTTCCATGATTTAATATTTTTCCATACCAAAAATAATTTGATTAGGCAGAAAGGAGGAGAGGTCAAGGTGGCGGAGGCTAGGTCAGAAAGCAAGCCCTCCTGGGGAATCCTGGAGCAGCACGGCTGAGGCACAATTCCTTCCATTGCTGGAGTGCAGAAGGACTCTCTTATCTGAACTGCTGGTGCTTTTGTTTTCAGAGCATCAGAACCTTTGCTGTTCTCTCCCTTATCCGTGCATGCCAATAATCCAACAAGCAAAAAAGCAAACCTATGTTGGATATCTTGGGGGAATTGTAGACAAATCAGGACTTAAATTTGTGGTGGAATTTCCCAAGCTATTTAAAAGACCATTGGGGTGGCCCCCAACCTAATTCCTCTCTGCCCTTCCTGAAGGCTCTATCCACCATTGTGATTGCTCTAGTAAAACCAGAAGGCACTTCCTCCCCCACTTTGCAAACAGAAGAGAGAGGCACCTCTTGCAACTCCTTCCGTACTCATAATCCACAGCCTGTGTTTCTATCCCAGGTCTAATCTTCCTGTCCTCACCGCCACCATAATCTCAAGGGACATTGCTGCCTCAAGGAAATCCCTAAAGAGGTGGCATATATATGTTTTAAAGAAATAAATAAAACAAAATGTAGGAACAAAAGATGTAACGATTGGCCCCCAGACATTTAGTTCTCTTTACTCTGATCCCGAAATTACCAGTTTTTGTACACAGCATTTCTCCATTCAATTCCTGTAGAAACGAGACTTGAGCCAGGATTTTCTAAAAACTATTTACATAGGTTGAGCTAAAACCTATTTTGAGAGGTTCCCTTCAAACATTAGCTTATCCCCCCCCCCATTCTAAGCACCTAACCTCTGTTTAAGATAAAAGCTGGTATTCCTGCTATTCCTTGAGCATGGCTGGTTGTCATCTGTCACATCCTTTTTTAGTCTACATTAAGCTAATTGAAATCAATGCTTTTCCTTCCTTCTAAAGCAAAAACACTAAAACAAAAGTCAGGAAAGGAAATGTTGAGTTGGAATGGTATGCAGCTAAAGCAACACGGCAGATGTTAGCACACCCAAGAGTGCAAGGTCATATGCCACCAGAGAGTTTCAAATAACACTGCAAATTAAAAAAGTGAAGAGTCAATGCTTATGGGTGTCAACCCTATGATTATCTAATCTTCTGTTGTTGTAACTACATATACTCGGCCATTGCCTGAACATCCAAAGCCTAAAAATAGAAAAACTGAACTGCAGAATGACTCAAGTATAGTACAGAGACACCTCCCCCCCCCCAAAAAAAAGTCTGTAGTTGTAAGGACACATGGGAGTAAGCCTGATTAAATATCATGGGACTTACTTCTGAGCATACTTGCTTAAGATTGCTCCCAAAATCTGTTAGGCTTGTTTACAAGAATGAATGCTGTGCAAACTGGAAAAAATGAGTGGGTTGATAGAGCTGTAGTAACATAGTAAAACAACTGTATTTCTTTCCATATTGGTCAATTTATTGGTCAATACATCACCAGCTATCAGATCTTAAGTTTTTCAATATAAGGAAAACTACTAAAGGATCTATTGCACATTGTCAGTTGTCCTACCAAAACTCAAAAAGGCACAGTATTTTTATAAACCCAATAAAAGCACATCATTAAAAAAATATTAATTACAATAATGTGAAATTACACCCTAAGAAATGCCTTCTTTTATGTTCTTTTCAATTGCTCATCTGCATTTTTTTCCAAGTAGGATATTTACAGTGCCAGTCCTAAGCAGACTTTATACCCTTTTGAGTCCACTGAAGTCAATGGGTTTAGAAGGTGTTACTGTGGTTAGGACTGCAATGTTAACATATCAACACCACTACTTAGATTCTCACTTTAAGTAAACAATTATTGTGATAGCTCATGTCGGTTAAGGTTGTTGCTGTCTAACAAATAATATCAGTTTTGTAAAGGAAATGGCATTTGTATGGTAGGTTGCAAAGTTGGTGGCTTGAGATAGTGCCTGTATTTTTAAATGTTCTGAGATAGCAAGACAGTATGCTGCCATTCTGCCTTTTCTCCTGTTCTTACACTAGTGCCATTGCCCATTCTCATGCCCAGAAAGCCATCTCATTGGAAGCTCATTACCTGCCATTAACTGTCTTTAGTGAAATGAGCCCACATTAAAAAATATTGCAAAGAAGCTTGTTACTGATAGTGCTGTTTTTTCCTATCTCTAGATGTCACCTCTTTCTTCTACTTTACCTGAAGTGCACTACTACCATCTTAAGAAGCTTTTTATTCAAGAACAGGGTAAATAGGGAAGAAATCATAAATAAATGTTTATCAGATGAAAACGTGTGGCAATCTTTTTACACATTAAGTTACAAGGTGTAGCCTGTCAAGTACTATTGCCATGCAACTCTTTCATTTCAATAGAGTTTACATAGGATGTGGGGACAAATCCCACTGAAATTAATGAAGAATGTGCAGCAATAGTACTGGACAGACTGAATCTTTTTGGATATTTCAATAAAATAATTACTAAATAATTTTTAAAAATAAGCCCCAATGTATCTTTCATCAGGAATTTGGCTGAAGTGAAAAGGAGACACTCATTTTTAAACTTGTTTTCATCTGTTTTATTGTAAAATAATAGAATTTACATATTTACTGTGTATGTATTTCTTTTCATATGTGTAAGTCTCATGTAAATGAATATAAATATGATTTTTTAAACAAATTAAATCTATGGTACATGGGGTCTTAGTGCAAACACTTGACAATACAGTGTCAATACTACTGTTTGTATCTTTCCATTCCACCATTTTTACAGTTTTGAATTGTAGCCATCAATTGGATATGTTTAGCAGTTATTAGATGCTTCAACATTTTCCTACTTTTTAAAAAAATTCTGTCAAGATTTAAAGCTCAACACCTGCCTCTGATTACTTACAATAGAATGATTTAAATGTGGAACTGGAGCCAAAAAATTGACCTACTAAGGCACACCACAATTGTTATATAATCTTGTAGAAAAGCACTGTGATGGCTCTCCCTTTTAAAATCGACATGAACAAAAAACTGCAAGAGTCAAAAGCAATTACGCAAAAGTGACAAAGTCATTCTCCTCATGGCTGTTCATGGACCGAGAAGAAACGTTCTTTGCTACGAATCTTTTTTTCCTTCCTATTTCTACATATGCCAGCCAACATCAAACAACCAAACCAACAAAAAACAACCATGAGGGGAAAAATATTTCTGATCTTCCAGTTTTCAGTTGTATAAAAATGTCCTCCCATTTTGTCACTATCGTAGGGTATTAGACAGCTGTCTGTCTAAAGTTACACTTTTATCCAAGATGGCCTTGCTGAGGCTTCACTGAAGTCACTTTATCAGAGGAAATAACTGAAAGACAGAAAAGTAATATATAATGTATAAAAGTTTAGAGGAGAAACTATTACCTACTGTGGCTTTATTTGGTGGTGTTATTGATGTCTATTCTTTGTTTATATGGGAAGTTTCAAAGTAAGACCTATTTAATACTGTCATTTACCTGCTATTTGCTAATCTCCCACTGCCTGATCTTAGCTTAAGACCTGTCTTTTGGTTATTCCTTTCAGCAAGTTGATCTGCCAACATCTTGCACGTACATTTGTTTTCTCGCGTACTTTTATTTACCAGACTCCACTTAGCCAAACGGTGACAGATTTTTCTTCCCTGCTGTCAATAAAAAGAAATCAGTGCTGTTTATGTGTTCAGTGTGTGATCAGGCTGCATGTATCATCGCTTTCATTAAGTAACTGATGTTGGGGTTCAGGGATAAATATAGCATTTTCTAGTAGCCAGAATAAAATATAAAAACAATAATGTAGCCTTCCACAAGATGGTGCACTGAACTTTCTGCTTTATATAACAAAAGTCATCTAGTGCACACTTTACAAAATGCAGAGCCCAGGGACTTTTGGTGACAGCCACCAAGACACTGGTTTGCTGCACCGATTACTATGAGATGTGACTGGGCTGAAACCTGATGTAGAGCACAGCTAAAAATCTATTTGGAAACCACTCCTCTAGGCTGTCTTTGGAGGAAAAAAACAACTGCATTTTGAACAAGCATACAATGTGTATTTCAGTGAAACTTTATTTTTAGTATCAAAATGTGGTTTGAATTTTATGGAACCCTCCCTTTCTTCCAGCATATGTGTTTTAAAGAAACCAACGTTTTGTTTATAAAAGGGAAGAGGCTGTGAATGCAGTTCAGGCTGAGTTGGACAGAAATAGAAAGAGTGAGTGATTCCCAGGAGGGCTTTTTGATAAGTCCAGAATGTGGAGAGTTAGAATAGCAGTGGAGGGCAGAATATACAGAAGGGAAAAGAAAATCAATTGCTTCTATCTAGGATAATACTTCTAGTTTAGTAGCATGCACGCCTCGCCTGGAAAACTTGACCAAAGAGTACACTTATGTAACAGTTATCAAAATCTTCTAAATGGGGGAGGGGGATAGCAAAATATTGTATTTATGGACATGTAAAGTAAAACTGATCAATTCATGCCACAGTTCCCATCATATCTTTAATTTGTTTAAAAAGTATGCCCTACTTTCTACCCAGTGACATCACTTTTTAATATTACATAGCACACTGCTGAAGCGTTTTGACATAATTTACTTATTGAGAAGTGATCAACAAGGGTCACCTCCAGGTTTTGGGAAGCCCAGGATAAGAGACTCCCCAGTGTAGTGCTGCCACTTTATTCTTCTTCATCCCCATCTGCACCATCTTTATGAAGGTGGAGATGGAAAAGTCAGCAGCTGCTCTTTGTCAATGTCAGTCACCCACTTACTTGGAGGTGCCGGAGCAGAAAAAGCAGCAGCCATCACTCACTCACCTGTCCTCCTTGCAGTTACAACCATTGCCCGGCAGAGAGAGGGCACAGGTGAATGAGTGTTCCTGCTCCTCAACCAAAGCAGGTGGGGGAGGGGGCTAGTGGAAAACAGCAGCTCACACTTGTCTCTAGTGGTGTATAGGTTAATGGCACCATCAGTATGCATTTCCTGTGCCTCTTCCTTGACCTGAATAAGGAGAGGCTGTGGCTCAGTGGTAGAGCCTCTGCTTGGCATGCAGAAGGTCCCAGGTTCAGTCCCGGGCATCTCTAGTTAAAGGGACTAGGCAAGTAGGTGATGTGAAAGATCTCTGCCTGAGACCATGGAGAGATGCTGCTGGTCTGAGCAGACAATACTGACTTTGATGGACCAAGGGTCTGATTCAGTATAAGGCAGCTTCATGTGTTCACATGACAGGGAGAGGCGGCTGCAGCCACTGCAAGCAGCAGCATTAATACCAATACCAATCCCACTCAGGGACAGCCACGGCTGCCAGCCTGCTCTTTCCAGGCAACCAAACAAGTAATTAGGTGCAGCAACCTGCCACCTCCCTGAGAAGGAAAGCATAACAGCACCTTCAAGGACGATGCCAAGTAAACACCACCTATCGGTTCTGTATGGAGCTAAGGATGGGGTGGGCTGCGAGAGGGCCTGTTCTTGCTGTGACTGCCATTTGATGCAAGGTAGTAAGCAACACTGGTTGCTGCTCAGTGTTGGCAGATTCAGAGTATGAGGAACAGGAGGGGGGGACCCCAACTGGCCCTTGACAACCACTTGTTTCTATCAATATGGGAAACCAAGAAAAGGGAAAACAAAATGCTCTAAGGATTATTGAAGATAGTTTATATAAAATGTTTTGAGTTCCTATAGCTTATAATTTGTTTAACCTGATATCATCATAAGACTGGCTATAGGTGCATCCATTTGTGGATTTTCTACTACCTCACATCAGCACGGAGTTAAGGTTTTACTTAGAACAGACCACTCATTTTATCCTAGGTAACATTTCATAACCTTTCATTATCATTGGTTCCCAGTTATTAAAGGTTAGGAGTACCAGGTACATTTAAAACACTTCACAATTTACACTATTATTTTAATAGCCATGAGAACCCACAAACCATCTGAACATTTATCAATAAAAATAACATTGCCAGACTAGTATTATTGCTTATTTGATTGCCCACAGTAGCACAGGACTGAGCAACACTTACACAGAAATGAAATTAATTCTAAATGTTCAGATTTTGTTCCCAGCATAACTGAATGAAATGTATTCCAGGTATTACCCATATCTTAATGGCATTAGTCACTTCAACGTTGTCTTCAGTGCATCTTCCACATGTTTAAATGCAGCAGGGTCCTCAATGGTTGGACTTATCTGAAGAAATAAGATCAATGAATCAAGCTGCTATATTAAAGTTTCATCAAGTTTCTTTTGTCTAGTTTTGTTAAAATCATTTACAACTATTTGCTCATGAAGCAGGAACTGCATGGCTACCATGCTGTTGCACTGGCCTAAGAGAAAGATTAACAGATGTAGCCTGTCACCTTACTGGAAGCAGCCACTATTAGATGTGCCATGATACAAAACAGTTCCTTAGTCTAAAAACATGATATGGGAGAGGAAGAATGGGGATATGTCAGCAACCTAAAGGCCCTTGGGCCACCATAGTTGCTTAGCAAAACTACATAACTTGTATGGAAGAATAAGTTATTACAGTGCTATTGTAGGTGGGAGGCACAGCAGAATAGGATTGGCCTGTTCACAGAGTAAGGCCATGTGAATGCCACTCCACACACTACAGAAGTTTTGCTGAAGATTATGAGTAGGACATTAAGATTAGGAAGTTGCATACCACACTGTATAGATTAAGCCTTTTTGTTGCATACATGTCATGGTATCACATGTATCACCATAGTAAAATAAGTAATGCTGTTCACCTGGTATGGCTTGCTATTCACAAGGGAAGAAAGAGCCGACCGTGGTATCTTGCCAGAACGTGTCTTTGGGATCTGTTTCACAAATACTACTTTCCGGAATGCTGCCACTGGACCAATATTTTCTCTAACTCTCTGTACAATTTCTTCCTTAAGTGTTTCGTCTTCAGTATTCACATCTGATAGGGAATGTGATTGCAATTATTTTATTTACTGTTACAATTTTGTTATTTGATCTAAGACCCATATATCAGATGGGATATGAATGTAAAAACAAATCACAATCCCATTGACCCAGGGTTCGAATCAGCCTGAGGAAACTGTGGTTTCTCACCATTTCTTAGAACGCATAATGCTAATGGCACATGGCCCTTTAAGGAATCCTCATGACCAACAACTGCACAATCTGCCACAGCCTTATGAGAGAGAACAGCCTGGTATAGGAAAAGAAAACAAAACTTCAGTGAACCAACTTGCACATGGACTGGTAATTTAGATGCACAGTATTACTAACTCCAGAAGTCATCATTGGTCTCCTAGTATCTACATGGCATTGAGCATTCAGACATACCATGGAAACAGACAGCCCAAGTAACTCTTTCAAAGATACTATCCTGGGAATATTACACAGTGGATTGGTTGAAGTATTAATTATGGATTCTTTGGCAGCCACCATAGTTTCAGCCACTGGTGGTTTACATTGTCCATACATAGTGCTGTTGGTTTGCTTAGAGCCCACCTGCAAATTTATACAATGCTACATTGTTGGTATGCATGTTGTCAGTGCAGTTTTACACATGTACTCTTCTCATCAGAACGGTTCTCCAAACATATATAATCCAGTGTTCCAGTGGTGAAATACTGAATAAGTATGAAAACTATTGGCTTAATTAATAAGCCCTCTGGGACTGAAACACTAAAAACTTTAAAACTGCATGTTAGCTGTCCAACCAACAATACTAAACATAAAACCACAGTGTATATAGTGAGACATATTTTCATACTAATAACACAGGTTAACTCTGGTTACATTTCATTGCTTTGTGGGTCTGCATTTGGAATAATCTCACTGTAATCTTAACTATAAAGCAATTAAATAACATCACAGAAGATACAAGTGGATACATTGTTTGAACATGAGCTCCGAGCTATGTTATGATATATTCAGCAAAGTCATCAACTGCTACCCACTGTACGGTAAGCAAACAATGGAAATCAACCAGCAGAAAGAAAAGCATATTGCATACTGCAACAGAATACAAACAATATATAAAACTATTTAGCCAAAGTTTTCCTTTAAAGGCAGACACAGCACTAATGAAGCCTCAAGATACCACAGCATCAGACCTGTTTGTCAGCGTGGAAAAGGCAAATAAGGTATAAAAATAAAATGTGAGGTTTTTACCTTTCCACAAGCAGGACAGGAGAAGCTTTTAACAAGTTTCCTAACACTTCTTTAAAAAATGTTATTTAAATTTGAGTGGCTTTGCAATCATGTTGCCTAAAAGCTACACTGATAAAGAAGAAAAATTGGGTCTCCATTAAACCAAAAAAATTATGGCTTCAACAGGGGGCCATTTTTGAAATTGTAAAGGAAAAGTGGATTACTATGGCTTGCAAAGAGACAAACACTCAGGCAGGCAATTTTGATTCTGAGGTTTAGTGGTTGTCTGTCTTGGCTTCCTCTTGCAATGCTGGTTATTGATAAAACATCTGAGCATGATGTGCTTCAGATTTTTGCTTTACTTCATTTATTTGCCTTTTTTAAATTGCTGCCTTTGATTAGTCTGGTTGTATTTTTAATTATCCTTTTATATTCTTGTTTTTTCTAATGCTTTCAGTGCTCCCTTTGACAACCATTTTATTTCATTCGTTCTTTTGATTCTGTTCCTTTATTTACTGTTTCAATTGTATAATTTTCAGTCTGCCATTTTTTCCTGTGATTCCTCTTGTGTATATTGCTCATTGCTTGCTCTTGATGCGCCTGTGTCTTCACTTTACTTTATTTCATCATCTAATCTTAATCTGTATGCTCCTTTATTTTTCCATTCTCATTCTTTTCTTCACTTAGTCCTCAGTCAAGACTCCTTCACTCATGCTTTGTCAGCAAAGCAGCTGTAGATCTTGATTCTTATTTTGTTCATTATAAGTTTATGCTTTCTTTCTCCTCTGTTGCCCTTGTTTTTAATGCCTTTCCCTCATTCCATTTCCTAGTTTGTATTCTATTGTTCCTTTGTTGTTTAATCCTCATTTTCTTTCTTGCTCTCCATTTCTTTGATAAAGAGTTTCATTTAGCAGTTCCTTCTGATCGATCTTCTTATTTATTGCCATCTGCTACAATCAAACTGCTTTTTCCTTCATGTTTCCCTGGACTATTTTATCTTTCTTCTTTATCTTTTTTAAGTCAACCCCTTGATTTTTTAACATTCTATTTTTTCTTTATTTAGAGATTTCTTTCTGATTTTTCTACAATATTTCCAACTGAGTTTGGCATTATTCAAGATCCAATTTTTGGCTCCCTTTAGTTACCACCATTGTATTTCCTATAAAAAAAACTCTCCCCAAAATATCGATAAGGTATTTTTCGGAGGGGGTGGTGGTTTGGCTTTAGCAGAATGCACAACCCTATAGTGCTCTGTGGAGGTGTATATTGGGAGACGTGTTCCTGTAGATACAAGGGTCCCAGACCATTTAGGGCTTTGAAGGTCAGTACCAAAACTTGATTCCCCCCTTTTGTTATGTCAATTCATGCTTTCTTACTTATATTCAAATTTTGGTTGTCCATCTGGGTTCAAGTCTTGCTGACCTTGGTTCTCTTACTACACCATTGGCATTTATAATATTTACAAGCGGGGGCCCCGCAAGGAATTACAGGCAGCATTTCCTCCTCCCTACTTTTTCCCTTCCATGAAAGTCCCCATAGCCTCTCCCTTTTTCCTGTTTCCTTCTCTCCTTCCCACCCATCAGCCAACCTACCTTTTATCTGCCCCTTCTTCAGCTTTCCCTTCTTTCCTCCCCTGGCAACCATTACCTGGGAAAACTATGGCCCAGCTGAGTGGTGCCAGCCACTGAGCCCGGCTAAGTTGTATGGCGGGAACCCCCCTGACAGCTTCTCCACAGGATAGGTTTGGCTGAGTTGTACAGTGCCAGTTGCTGGACTGGGCCCAATTGTGTGGTGCCAGCAAGGTTGGGTCCAATTGGACAGGGGGGAACCTGCAAGGACTTGCAGGGGGACCTCATTTCCCCCATATCCCCCTTCCCCACACTATTATCTTTTTTGCTTCTCCTGAAAACCCCCATTTCCTTACCTTTCTCTGCTTCCTTATCTCCTTCCCAACGTAACTTTTATATGCCCCCCATCTTCAGCTTTCGTTATTATTTAGTTTATACCCCGCTTTTCTCCCAAATAGGAACCCAAAGCATTTTACATCATTCTTCTCCATTGTATCCTCACAACAACCCTTTGAGGAAAATTAGGCTGAGAATGTGTAACAGTGTAACTGGCCCAAGGTCACCCAGTGAGCATAATAGGGATTCAAACCTGGGTCTCCCAGATACTAGTCTGAAACTCTAACCACATCGCACATTCATTTTTGGGATGCAAGATGCTGTTGAATAATAGCATGCAGCCAGTCCTGGATAAGTGATACAAGTCAGGTGGTAGAAAGTCACCTGGCTCTGATTGCTGCTGGGTCTGGCCCCAATAAGTCCTCCCTCAAAAGCTCAAACAGCACTGGAGAGGGCCCTAGTACCTCTCCACTGGCTTTTAGAAACAGAAACCAATGCCTGAAGGCTGGAAGACTTTTTCATTGCCTAGCAATGGCTACTGAGGACATACGTTTCTTAAAGTTGCAGGCACTGCTTCTATTATTGGGCAGGGGGTTGTAAACCACCCAACATCCTTTGTTTGTTTGTTTTACATTTCCAATTATTCAGCAAACCTGGGGCATTTTCCAGATTTGCTGAAAGCTCTGTCTTGTCTATCCATGGCTCCTATTTCCACAGATTTGGCCATGTTTAGAATTAGATAAATGGGTATTATTAATTTATTTAACATATTTAACCAAACAACAAGTTGCAAACATACAAAAATAATATACCAATACATCAGCCGGATAATAACAACACACAGGATAAAAACACAGCTAGATCTGTCAAAACAGGTTACCTTTCACTGAATGCCCTCCGAAATTAAAACTGTTTTACATGCACTACTAAATGCAGAAAATGGCTGTTTATGTCAAAGGGAGGCAGCAGACAACGTGGCATGTTCTTGACAGCATCACTTTAAAACTTTTCTGGGAAGCCACCAACAAAGGAGATGCTTCACTGAAGCTCTCTTTCTCAGATTTCCCCCTTATTACTACTTTTACAAGCATTTTTATACTTACCTCCTCAATTGCACCTGCTGAAATTCTATGACCAGCAACATTGATCACATCATCCACTCGCGACATGACATACAAATAACCATCTTCATCCATGAAACCTGCGTCCATAGTATCATAGTATCCCTGAAAATGAAAGAAAAAAACACCTTAGACACATCACCAATACTTTGTTCCTTTCTTTAAGGTGATAGCAATATCATTATTTAAGAAGTATATTGCTTTTGCTGGGATCACACCCTTAGGGTATCCAAAAAGATCCTAAAGCTTGGTCTAGACACTACAGCCCTCCATGTGGATGCTGCCACAAACAGTCTCAGCATAGCCACAGAAGCTTCTTCATAAAGCAACTATAAAATGTAGAGCTCCTTACCATATATGCATGCTTATATCATTACATGCCCTGACCTGGATGGTCCAGGCTAGCCTGCCTCGTCAGATCTCAGAAGCTAAGCAGGGTCAGCCCCCGTTAGTATTTGGATGGGAGACCACCAAGGAATACCAGGGTTGCTACACAGAGGCAAACCACCTCTGAATGTCTCTTGCCATGAAAACCCCAAAAGGGGTCGCCATAAGTCAGCTGCGACTTGACGGCACTTTACACACGCACACATATCATTACACATTCCATAAGGATTACTTAGTCCTCTGTCTAATGAGGATATATTGGGAAGGCTGAGGACAGGAGAGGCAGATTTGGGGGTACTGATCCACTCAGGCCAAAGTTATGTGTAAGGGAGGGAGCGATATTTTTTAATCAGAAAATTTAAGGATTCAAAAATATAAAATTTCCACACATCCAGGAAAAGTTTCACACAAAGAAACTGAACAAACTAAGTTTCTACTAAACAAAAAGGGAAGGTGGTCACAGAGATGAATATTCAGCCTGAGAAAATATGCGTATTCAAAAAAAAATTCAGCATTACATCTTGTAACAAATCCACTGATAATTTATTATAATTGTACTTACTGGAAATTTTTGGAAATATAACTCCTTGTATAGGGCCTCATTTTTCCAAAGACCCAAAAAGGCTCCAGGAGCCAAGGGCAACCTGGTATCAAACAAAAAGCAACGATTGGAACAAGAACAAGGGTGACAAAATCATAATAAAAACAATTTCTAAGAAACCTCAGAAATACATGGCAAACATTCAGGTTAGCATGGGAAGTTTATTTAGGTGCAAACATTCAATATTCACTACTGAAAGACATTTGTAAACGAGGTTCACACCCCGGAAGTGTTAATGTTAAGAAGAAAAATTCAGCATTATTAGTCAGTGATGTTAAGAGTCTGCAAAGTTAAAAAGAATGCACAAGTCCAGGGAGTGCCTTGTTGGCAATGTGGCCACAAGGGATTTGTTGAGCATAGGCAGTGACTCAGGACCAAATGTATTCAATGGGCAAAGAGGGCAATTGCCCAGGATGCACCAGTGCCAGGAGCCCAACACCATGCCCAAAGTAATGCTGCCACCTCTCCCATGGATTGAAGGGGGAGTAGCATGGTGCTCAGCTGCAAGGAAGTGGCAAACAGCAAGCGCTGTCAGCCACTGATGCAGTCATGTATACACTGGGCAATAAGATGCAGAACATAAGATGCACTGAACAGGGTCTTTTGTTGCTCTTCTTGGTCCAGAAGCACAGGTTAAGGCATGGAGAAACAGCCGGTGGCTGCTAGGAGCACCAAGGCAGTGTCCTCCTGACAGAATTGAGGCTGTGACTCAAATCACAATGCCCACAGCTAGCACTGGATGTGTTGTCATCCATCAGCTGGCCAGGACAAGAGAATTCAAAGAGCAGATGTTTGGTGAATTCTTACACCTAAGATAACTTGACTATTGAAGGGATTACAAAGACACTACTTTGCAGACAGGCAATGAGGCTGGAAACTGCAGCCCACCAGAATACCTGTCAAAAGGCTGCCTTAACAAGAGAGGCACAAGAAGCAGGAGGCATCTTTTCTGCTTTTTCAAAAGAAGAGAGGTTTTCAAGGGAACTTTCCTGCGTCTAATGACATATCTGTGCTTCCTGTTATTGTCTCCCTTGGCATCTTCTGCTGGAGTCATCAGATTTCCCAGTTTTAATATATATTTTTATAATTCAGGTGGAGTTTGATACTAACATAATTGTATCAACTTTTGTTCACTTTTCAAAAATAATTTACGTTCCTATCAAAAGCTGACCAGAATCTCTTTCTTATGGTATACATGTCCAAGGAGCTCTCACCAGTCCTTTAGCATCAACTGTCAGTGTAATAGCACAGGTTAAAAGTAGCTGGGCTCATGAGAGAAGGGCTCGTGTAAAGGGGATAGCTGGAGAAGCATAGTTTTCCTTTTCTTTTTGCCTAATGTACTAGATGCCTGCAACATGAAGACAGATACTGCCAGATGAAGGTTTCTTAGCTAGCTCAACATTTAACTTTGTGTGTATGCAAGAAAATATTTTAAATAATATATTAATTTTAAAAGGAGTACCATTATCAGAGCTTCTGCCTCAAATATTGAAGAGCTACTAGCAGAGTTATGCATAATCCTGACATTCTGTGGTTGGCTCCAGCTCCAAGGGCAGCCATTTGCGGTTGCACCCATCCTTCTGTGTCAGAATTGCAAAGGTAAAAAAAGGTTGGGAACCCTCTGTCCTAGGCCAACATTCTAACTATTGCACCATATTGACTCTCATATACAAGGGTCCAAAAAGCCATTGGATGCCCCATGCATTGCCCTGAATAGCCAGAGCTACAAAATCGTTCAACATGCACTAATCCACACCATCCTGAACCATTTTCCCTCAAAGGGCAGAAGACAGAAACAGTCCATACAGAAGGACGGTAGCGCTCATCTCATTCTCAGTCACAGCACAGATCATTTTTACTCAAAACTCCAAAGACTCTATTGCAGAGGAGAAGACCACCCTTCAGCAGAGCAGAAGTGCATCACAAAACTTCAGTTTGGTTCTACCAAAGTCAAGCAGACCCCCATTTATCTCAGCAAACAAAGAGAAAGAGAACGCTCACCTTGAATTCAAAATGTTAAGACACTGTCATAAATCAAAGGACTAGGGGTCTAGGAAACTGCCTAATCTGATGTTTTTCAGATAACTCATCAATATTCTTCAAACCCACTTCTACAATAGCTACATTATGACCTTAGAATTCATTATAGTAACATATCATTTTTCAACTTATGTTACTACTGAAGTTTGCCCAAACAGGGTCTCTCCTATTGTCTCGCTTCTGGCCTCAAACCGCAAGTAGCAAAACAGAACAAAGTCAGTCAAATATGCATACATCTTGACACAGACCAATTAGAAATATGCAGATGCAGAAAAAAAAAACACACATTTACAATGGGAAAAATCAGACAGAAGGTGTTATGTTGTTCATTTTTTTCTGAGAATGTAAAACCTTATTTATCGTAAACTATTTTCTAATTGAAAATGAAGAATGAAATGCCTTTTATATCAAGATTTTAAAATGTAGCTTTAGCTCCCCTTTACTTTTGCAAAATGCTTTGTGATAATTATATTTCTGTCAACTATATCATCATTAGGGTTGTGCAAAAAAAAATATCAGTAAATTTCGGGTTCAGGTTTATTGGACCCAATTTTTTTCGGTAAACTCAAAATAAACTGAATACCCATACTGGTAAATATTGGTATTCAGCTTATTTCCGAGTTTACAGAAAAAAATCCGGGCCCATTATAGTCTATGGGGGGGGGGGGGAACCTGAAGCTCCTGTGGGGGCATTTTTGGAGGTAGAGTTCCAGAATTTTCAGGGTAGCTTAAAGAAACTCTCCTTGCATGAACCCTAAAGTTTGGCAAAGATTGGGTCAGGGGTCCAATTTTATGGGGTCCCAAAAGGGTTGCCCCTATTTCCCATAGGAAAACATTGCAAAGTTCACACAAGAAGACACCAAACTGCTAAAAAAGCACCTCTCTCTAAATTCAACAATAAGAACGATGACGACAACAACAAAGCAGTGCCCCCCAATCAAATCACCCCCTCCTTTCAGGTAAAAGCCAGCAAGATCTGAAACAGAGAAAAACCCAGAATTCAAACAATGCAACTTTGAAACAACAAGCAGTGGAGAAATGGAAGCAGGGCCTCCCACCCAAAATAATCAAATCACTCCCTCAAACTAGCAAACCCTCCCCACCACCACCAACCAACAGGCCAAGGCCTGCTGGCTTCCAGCAAAATTTGGAAAATAAGCCCCCAATACAACAACTTGTTTAAAAGGAAAATGACGATATCTCAGACCCTTCGATGTCTCCAGGCAGCAGGCAGAAAGGAATCCAACCCAAGCAGCACGTTGTAATCTAGCAGGTCAGGATGAGGCACCAGGATCCAGGATTGCAGAGGAAGAATCCAGTAGCAGGAGCTAAAGCCAAGCTATGCTACCAAACTCTCTCAAATAGCCTGGTCTGGGAACCAGACCTGCTTTTATAGTCTTTGGCCAAGCACAGAAAAGTGTAAAAATAATTCCAGCCAAAAAACACCTTCTGTGGCTGGTGAAAGAACACTGTTCTTCCTCACCTGGATTCCTATTGGCCACTGAGAATTCCTGGCCCTCGCCTCTCCTCCTTTCTAGACTGTTCTTTGTTGCAATCCAGGTAGATTGCACCAGCTGGCTTTGTAGAAATGCAAAATGCATTGCTGCCATTGGCCACATGTGAAGCTCGTTAGCCTTCCTAC
Source organism: Euleptes europaea (assembly GCF_029931775.1). Lineage (NCBI taxonomy): Eukaryota > Metazoa > Chordata > Lepidosauria > Squamata > Sphaerodactylidae > Euleptes > Euleptes europaea. The sequence continues at coordinate 77,413,609 of NC_079314.1, read as the reverse complement.
TGGCCACTCCAACATGCCTGCTCCCTCCCTCCTGCTGCCCTGGAAACCAGCAAGGGGGCAGAAATACTAAGAAAGGAGATAGCCCTCCTTTAAACACAACAAGGGCCACAAAATGGAGTCTCCGCTGAAGGTGAATAGCCGAAACTCGAAAAGGCAAATATCTATTCAGCTTTTTTGGGAATTGCCTATTCGGTTTCGGGCAGATTCCCATGTTTTAGTATTCAACCTGAAACCCAAATATTGCCAAAATGGCTAATTTTTGGTTTATTTTCGGTTTGGGTCATCATGCTGTAAACATGTCAAATCCTCTTGTCTACTCCAAACTCCACCATTTTCTTTAGAAGTGACTGCTTATGATTAGAAATAGACCAAAGCTACAAGGTGTCATGAGTCAGCTTGCAGAGACCTCCTCTGATGAAGAGGAACTAGAAGCCAGAACAGAGGGACATCCTCAGGCAGAAGTCCCACAGGAACAACCACAGGGCCTACAGCCTGCCAGAATAGATCAGCCAAAGTCAGGAGATGACTCACCATGCCTGCAGCCTGCCAGCTCAAGGGCTCCAGTTGGACCTGACACCTTGCAACATGCAGTGTCTCCAGAGGCCTCGCCAAGGCCACTGAAGCACAGAAGAAAACAGGTTTGTCTGGCAATGCAGCAGAGACGGCAGAGTGCTAGACTGAAGGCTTTACAGAGGAACCTTCCCCAGTAGCAGTGATGAGGAAGAGCAGGGCTGAAGCACCACCTGTGAACTCAGCCTCATCAGCATCAGCTGGCTCTGCTACAGCAGCAAGGGAAGGGATTTAAGCCATCAGTTAGGCTTGGCTGTTGTGCAAGCAACTTGTCACCAACCTCTTTGTGTACCGGCCTTGTTTCCCTGCTATCCTTTGGATTCCTGGTATCCTGACTTCTTGGACTGGCTCTGACTAACGCCTTGGACTTCCCTTGCCTGTATTGCTATCTCAGACTCTGCCTTCACTGTGAATGACCTTGGACTATTCCCCAGACTACGCTTACAGCCCTCGCTCCTCGCCTGCACCACGAAACAAACACATGAAAGAGAGAAGCTTGTTTTAAGGCAAGAAAATCATCCATCCTCTGAATTCCTTGGAGATAAAAATATACGTTCACAATTCAGAGAATGAAACTTGATATTTTGAAGGACAGAGTCTTTGTTATTTTAGAGTCATGTATTTCAGGTGGCTAATTTTGTCTACCTTTACTCTGATACTATGTAGATAATTCACAGTGGGTAGCCGTGTTAGTCTGTCTGCAGTAGTAGAAAAGGGCAAGAGTCCAGTAGCACCTAGACTAACAAAAATATTTTCTGGTAGGGTATGAGCTTTCGTGAGCCACAGCTCACTTCTTCTGATACTATTTGTAATGACACGTTACTGAACAGATCAATGTTATGTAAAGGTTTACTTCAGTATCTTGATTTCCTGATAGTCCTTAATATTGAATTCCATTAGGCATTTGTTTTTGCTTTTTTCAGATAGTTAGAAGCAGTCTGAAATAGAACTGTTGCTTGTAATATTATCTCTGATAAACAAGTGTTGGCAAGGTTTTTAAATTATTTCTGAATAGTGCTGGCTGTATAGAGGACAGGTTTTTTTTAAAGTCCAGAAAACATCTTCCCTTTTCTAGAATGTTGAGGCATTCCATTTTTAACTCTCTGCCACCCCATTTTTCCATCAAGACCAAAAACTACCACATGCTTAGGTATCCCCAGGTACTGCTTACTACTTCACCTCAAACAATAACTACAAATATCAAGGTTAAATACTTTTTAATGCTATTGAGAATATATTTAAATTTTATAATATACCAAGCAGGATGATGTTGGGTGTTTATATTTATTTTGTGTTTATTTTTATTTCTTGTTAACCTTCTAGCGACTTCAAAATTTCCAGAAATAGCAGAGTTTAGCACCCAAGATAGTGCTCAGACCCTCCAGTTCTCTTCTAAAAGCTATGGGAGAAAGAAAGAGCTGTGCTCCACCACACACAGAGCCAGTCTTGGAGATGTCATTGAACAAAAGCCTCAGAAGGTGGTAAATTTAGGCACCTAAACAATCTCACACCTCAATAATTAGTTTCTGAGGCTGCCTGAGAATTTTCTCACGTGAATGTTATCAATTGTCTTCAATCCAATTAAACATGAAAAGCATGGACATTTTTGCCATCAACACACTATAAATTATTCATAAAGTTATTTTCTTCGTGCCATTTTTTTGCCGTCAAGTCACATCTGACTTATGATGACACCTGGTGGGGTTTTCAAGGCAAGAGGTGTTCAGAGGTGGTTTGCCATTGCCTGCCTCCACGTCATGCCCCTGATACTCCTTGGACGTCTCCCATCCAAATACTTGCCGGGTCAACCCTGCTTAGCTTCTGAGATCTGACAAGACCAGGCTAGCCTGGACTATCCAGGTCAGGGCTCTTAGTGCCATATACGTTTAAAAATAAAACAAGCATTACTCCCAGGCTTACAACTAAGAAGACTGCCTAATCGCCACCCACTCTGCACACCACTGTTCAGCTGGGTGGTGGAAGGAAATATCAGGGAAAATTTTGGGGTGGGGGGATCAGCATCACACAGACATGATGTCACTTCCAGTATGCTCCAGAAGTGACATCAGAGCACCAGGGTAACGCTCTAGCATTTGCCCTAAACTATGGTTAAACCACAGAGTTTTAGGCAAATGCTAGAGAGTCACCAGGTCACATAAGAAGTGATGTCATGGTATCAGCACAATGCCAAAAGGATAAGTCCTCACCTCTCACAGTCTCCCTATTTGCAACCTAAGTGTAAGTTAAACAAGAGCAATTGGGATGGAGAAAAATGTAACATTAATTGATCAGGAAATGCCAGCATAAACAGTGGTGCCTGAATGTTTCATCTGTAGCTTTTGTCTTTCCCTGTGATCCCTGTCCCTCAGTCCATTACACAGCCTGCCTAGTTCCATTAGCTCCTAAGCCAGGGGTCTCCAATGTGGTGCCCATGGTCACCATGGTGTCCACCCACACCTTTTCTGGCACATGCCAAGTGTTTTTAGGAAAGTGATGGGGCCAAGTAAGGCTTTTGCCCAGCAAGGTTTCTGATTGGCTGTGAAGATTTTTAAAATGTTGCTTTGGTAGCGGCTGCCTCCACAGCACAAGGATCCACATTGTGTTACTGAAGTAAAGCTGTGGCAATCATTTTGTGGCTAGCTTTGCCTCCTGCGGCAGCCATTTTATGGCAGCCATTTTGTTGCTGTGCTCGCCATGCTGTGTCAGAATTCTAATTGTGTAAGCAGGCTCAAAAAGCTTGGGGACCCAGGCTCTAAGCTGCCCTCATCTTGGTTCTCTTCTATGCTTTGAGTCACTACCTTCAAGTTTTTGCCATTAAGCTCTAACCCTCAATCTGCCCCACAGCTTTCTCAGTCTTCTCTGTATAGACATACAGTCTTATTCCATCTGATTTTTACCAGTCTTCACAAAAGAATGCTATGTTCCATGACTAGACAGAATGTTCATAAATATTCAATGACATGACACCAGCTCAGGCAACTGTACAGACTTCCCCAATACAAATCGTTTAGCACATTACATCATTTCACTCAACATTTTGCTTTGAATTCCAGCATTTAAATACATTTAAATAAATTCCAGCATTAAATAAGTACAATTTCAGTATATGATTGCATCATAAAGATATTTCTAGTGTTTCCAGCTATTCATGATAAGAAATGACTGCAGGGGCATTTTTAAAAGGAACAGTTTGTTAAAGCTGGCTTGTAATTCTTCTCTGAAATATGTTCAACGGGCATTATGATGAACAGGGAAATAATTTTACATATAACTATCTCAATACCCACCTGTATTAAACAAAACCATCAAGAACTGGAAGTTACTCTGTATGCCTTCAAGGTACTATGAGGATAGTAGTTCTCAGTGCAGGTGCACTTTGATTTATTTAACTGTCTGAAAAGTCCTTGTGACAAAGAGGAAGGACAATTCCCACTGATAGATTCATCAGCGGTTCTTCTACAGCTTTTTCCCCCTTGTTCTGCTTCTTTTGCTTTAACCACTAACTAAGAGAATTCATCACATAACACAGTTTGTAATTTCACTATCATTAACTCTAGAAGTTAAAATAGATTAAATATGTATAGCAGCTCAACACAAAAGGCATCAGTGAATCAATGAAGTGTTTAGTAATGAAACTGTATCAAGTATACCAGGAGTAGACAAGCATAAGTTACAGTAATTGAAAATTTAAGAGTTTAATAAGAACTTTGTATTGGGAGAACCTGTTACTGCAGGTAATAAACTGATGTCAGTAATAGTAAGTAACATTAACATGCATAGATTTTCTCAGTCATCTTCTGTAAATCTATTTGCATGTTCTATACATGAGTATTTGCCAAAATTTCTTGCAGCTTATCAAAGTCAACAGTATCGTGACTCTTCGCAGTCTAATTGGTTTATTTGGGTCATTAGTCTCTAAGGTCATAATTGTCTCATAACTGCTACAGACTAACATGATTAAGATGATTGTAAGATTATATGCTTAGTAACAAATTTTTCTGCCACAATAAAAAATTGCTTGAAAGGCTGAGGCTACTCTTAACTTTTCTTTCAAAACAAAGCCAAGAAACAGTGATTCATTCAAATATTAGACTGAAATATTTCAAGTATAGAAAGTAGATATTTTATAGTCTAAATCAGGACACCTAACAAAGTAACACACCATGTCTGCCATGGGTCCTGTACATCAGAGGTGTGATGAAAGTTCATTGCTCCCAGATACATGGCAGCTCATTCTTAAGTCCCATCTCCTCTCCCTGTACACCCTGATCCGGATCTGAGTCAGGTTCCTTGCTCACTTGGGAATTCAGTCCCAAGCACAGAACTCCCAGTGCACATCTGTTAGACAGTACCCATGGCAAACATTTCAATGTTTCTGTGTATATATTGTAGCTTGTTTCTAAATGTTTAATGGTTTGGTTTTAATGGTTTTTAAGATGTATTACATATTATTTTAAGCTGTTAGCCACCCTGATGGCCTATATGGAAGCAGAAAGGCAGGGTATAATTTCTGTAAATAAAAAAAATGGTGTGTGGACTTGGAGACATGTAGTAACACCTTTAGACGATATTGAAGCTTAGAACCTTTCTTACACACAGTCAAATGCACAGACAAGTTGTAGAAGAAATCTTATTTCTCCTATCCATTAACCAGAATGTTGCTCTAAATTTCCAACACAGCAAATGTCCAAGATTTTAAGAATTATCGGCACTGTTACAATTTAAGATTTTATTTTATGAGTACAACATTAAAAACATCTGGGTATTGGAATAAGCCTCCAAAGTTTTACTAGTACATTTTATAAAAATGGGAGGATGGGGAAATCACATTAAAATATGTTTTTGCTTTAAATATATATTTTAAGGAAGTCTCTAAATGCAATCCAAACATTTGGTAGGAATAGTATGCTTGTTTTTAAAATACAAAAGAAAACACAACCAAACCTTGCTAGTTGTGTTTATTTTGAATATTAACATAAATACTAAGTGACATGCATATTTGTTTCAGTCATGGAAAAACCAAACCATATTCAAAATACTTGAAGTTTGACAACTTGGGAGCTCAAACCATTGCCATGACTACAAACTACAGCACTGTTCTAAATTTCAGCATGTTACAACATTGGCTTTTGAATGTGTATACATAAAATAAGCACACTTTCTGCCATTCATTTGTTATAGGGTGTGGTAAAATGCTCCCATCCACATCCCTTCTGTTCTACCAAGGGTTAGGAAATTTACCCAGCTGGCCTTGATCCCAAATTACTAGAACTTAACCTCTCCAACCTCATTCCACCACCTTAACAGAAAAAATGTCTTTTAACTGCAGGCCACTGCCGGAACCTTTTATAGAAATGCTTGTTTAGTTCTGGAAACTAAGAAGCACATGTTTTTCTTAACTACACACTTCAATTTACTCAAAGTGTCCTAGAAGTCTTAGATCCCTTTCATACAGGCTTTTAACCCACTTTGACTTCTGAAGGCAAACAGATTTTTTAAAAAGGTTTCACATACCTCAAGGATAAAAAGCTGTCCTCCCGCAGTTAATAAAGCCTTAAACTGGGTTTTACAAAATCTGTTTTGATACAGGTTGTTGTGTGTGTGTACTTTATCCTTTAGGAGTGGGAAATCCTAAAAAAAGAGGTTTGTCTTCAAAAGCCAAAGCAGGGCCATGTCCGCACTTACCATTTGTGGCGCCGGCTTCCGTGGGCTTTCCTTGCATGTTCCCACTGCAACTCACCTGAAGGATTCCGAGGACGTCTCCAGAGCGCAATTTCACGTTAAGCGCATCAGCTTATACGGCGAAGTAAAAAAATAAAACGTCCTCCACACCCAGTGCCTTACAGTGGGAACATGCAATGAGTATTAAATCCACTTCCCGCTGCCAGCCCACTTCCTGCTGCCAGCCAATCCCCGCACTCCCCCCGCCTCCTTTAGTAACGCTGACCAATCGCCGTCCTTGCTTGGAGCGCCGACTGGGCATGCGTGGGAGCGTGCTGGTCTGGGGATTTTCAAATGCAGCGGAGAAAGGAGGCGCGGTGGGAACAGTAATTTAAAGGCGTTTTGGATACTTGCGTACTGGATGCGTGTAACTTGCGAGGTAAGTGGCTAATGCGTTCACGGGCCTGGTTTAAAGAGCTTGTATGAAAGGGACCTTTGTAAGTCTTCGGAGTCCAGCTTCTTTTAGTAGTTAAAATCCAGTGAGTAGTTTCCCAGCTTTCTCTTTGTACTGTAATTAAGTGTGTCCCAAATTAGACTCTTAAGTGAAGCAGAATGACCATTTGTGAGGATCCGTCCCCTCGGGCCCCGCCTCTTAGCCCCGCGGCCTGGCCGGCTTGACTTGGAGAGGGCTTCCTTTGGCATCAGAATGGGCCTCCTGAGAGGATTTCCTTTCCTCCTCTTCAGCCCACGGTCCGTTCCTGCTCCTCTGAGCCACACCAGCTCCAGGGACGCCCGGCACCGCTTACTCCCTGGCCTTCCACCCCCTCCCCGTCATATAGCCAGCCAGGCCCTCCGGGGTTCCACCCCTTTCCCACCTCCCCTTCTGTCTGACAGGGGCTCCACCAATCAGCCCCTGGCAGCTCCGTCCATCCGCCCTCCCCCTCAGGAGGGTTGCGGCTCTGCCCCAGCTGATCGGCAGCTCGTGCTCTGCCGCTCCTGCTCCTGTCCCTTCGCCCCTCCGGCCCTTCCCCGCCCGGCTCCTCCTCTGCCGGGGGACTTCGCCCCAGTGCCTGGGCCGGCGGAGGCGTCGCCCCGCAAACCCTGCCAATACCGGGCGGCGTTGCCGAGTCGCTCGGCCCCAGCCCTCCCGGCCAGGCCGGCAGTTCTCCCAGGGCTCCCGCGGGCTGTGGCACTGTCAGCCCTGCCCCCTTTTCCCCATCCGGCTTCGTCTCCTCCTGCCCGGTAAGTGCGCCGCCGGGCAGTCCCGTGCCTGGGGCTAGCCTGGGCGCGGGACACCATTTATGACCAATTTCATTTTTAAAATTTTTCCTGAAGCCATCTTTTATCTAGTCACCCACACGCCCACTGTCTCTCCTGTCTTCTCGCTGGGTAAAGAGCCAAAACCAAGCTCTCTTCAGCCTTCTGTGCCGAATCGGCGGGCACTCTCACCCAAGGATTTCTCTCTTCTGTGCATCATAAACTCCCACTCCCTCTCCCTGGATCCAGAAGGTACCAAGGACACCCATAGCCTATACCAAGGGAAAGTCCTTTTTGTCCATGTGGGCTACTCAACAACATTTCTTACAGTCAGGAAGATCTAAAGCTAGCTACAGAAACTTGCTCTTTAGTCTTTTTGTAGCTGGAAAAGCTATTTTAGGTTAACTTCTGAACCAAGGCAGAGCAAAAATAAAAAAAAAATTCATTTCCAAAGCTGTAAATTTTTACCGATTACCTGTGGGGTGAGGTATCATTTCACCACAGAGGATAAATAATGGTTCCACACAGCTAACTGTAACACAGCCTCAAATGGAAAGTTCATGATTTATCACTGTTCTGACACCTACAAAAGCAGGGATGTTTCAGAGCAAGCTGGCCATCATTAATGTGAATGCAGAAAAGAAGAAAGGCCTAAGCTAAGACACTAGTAATCAGTTAACCAAAGATTACTCACTTCCCAGTGTTTCCTGTAAGCCAAGCAAGAAATCCAAATGACATAGTAGCAGAAACAGAATGAGTTCCTAAGCCGAAGCAATGGACGTTGAAAAGGACACAAAAGCAGAAAAGGCAACTATCAGTGTTCATGTAAGATGTTACCCTTTAAGGGGACAATCAGACTGAAGGAGGAAGGCTCCTTATAATTTTCTATCAAACAGTCAGAATTAAATATGTTAATATGGAGCAATGATCATGTAAAACAGGAGGCTCAGCCCTAGCTATCATTTTCCAGTATTATATTTTTGACTGCGGAAGAGAAAAACAATGTTAATTCAGAATTAAATCTGAACTAATCCAAAAGGACTCTTATAGAGACAAATATTTCACCAGATGATTCCCTAAGTCACCAAGGAAACAAAACAGGATGTATCAAGATGGCAGCCTGCCAGGTTCCTAGATGGGTGGCTACAGAACACAACCAAGGAAAAAGCAAGTAAGCAACCTTCCCAGAGAAACACAGAAACCACTATGTTCTCTAAAGGAAGCACTGATCTCATGCAAGTCCCAACCAGTAAGAGACCAGTGAGGAGTAATAGCCCGTTTTGTACTACAGGAGTAATCCTAATTTCACTATTTAAGATAGCCAGGGTATTTCATTTTTAATAATATATTGTGATAAATGGTTTTAGACAAGCAACTAATTTCTTGTACAAGTAATATTCATAAAATCTTCCTTTCCCACAATAACACCTTTCAACTCAGAAAGAATTTTTCCTTGCCAGAGGATTGATCTTCCCAGTGGAACAGTTATAAACACTACACATCAACAATGAAACAGAACTCGCAATTTTCTCTAATAAACCACACCATTCCATGTTATTACCTTGCTGATAAGACCATTTCAAATCCCATCATTAAAACTGAGCAAAAGAAAGGATGGGTCCTATTTCATATGCTAATTCTTCTACAAAGAGGTCTGAAGCTCCCACATTAGTAGGCAGAAACGTCATGTGTGAAGTCAGCATCACTAACTATACTCATCATACATTTATCCGTTATGTTTGGACACATCTTCACTCTCTTCCCCATCCCATCCCTATTATCTTACTTTATCAACTACATTTTTGTCTGGGGTACCAAATAAGTAATGTGGACATGTGCTACAAATATTTTAAACAAATGTTTTAAAATGCATTGATAAGTTGTGCTTTACTTACTTCACCACAATATTTCCTAAAGTATTTGCTTTTACTGGTTGCTTGTTGTCATCCAGAATCATCACTGCAACAAGATATAGCATAACAAGTGGTTACCAAAGTAAGGGGTTGTTTTGCTCTATGTAACACTTTTCATAACAAAGAAGAAATTCATGTTTAATTGCAATGGTAAATGCAATAGAAAAAAGCAATTACAAACATTTGCAATGTCCTATAGATTAGCTCAGTGCTCTTGTTAGTAGATCAGATGAAAAATGAGTTTTAAGCTGAAGATTCTGACTAAAAGGGTTGGACAATGCTGAAAAGCAAATTATACATATATTTTTTATCTGCAGAGGGTAGAATGGAAATTTTTAGAAAGAAAACCCTAAAGAGATTGTTATCATTTGTATAGTGATAAAAAAAAATTAAAAAAAAAGTCTAACAAGCACAGACGAGAAGGAGGAGGAGGAGTTGGTTTTTATAGGCCAACTTTCTGTACCGCTTAAGGAAGAATCAAACCGGCTTACAGTCACCTTCCCTTCCCTTCCCACAACAGACACCCTGTGAGATAGGTGGGCTTGAGAGAGTTCTAAGAAAGCTGTGACTAGTATTTCCAGTATTTCTGATTCATAACAATGTTTGTAGAGGTTGCCAGCCTCACATCCAGCAGCATCTTTATGCACTATAAAAACATGCCAATAGTATTTAGCATACAAACAAAAGTACATCCCATGTTTACATTACTGACTTTATAGAATACAGGGATGTTTTGAAAAGAGGTTTATTTCTTAGGTCCTCACTACATGGTATGCTTTTTCCAAACCCATCTTGAGTCCATCAAGCCAGACATGCTCTTTCTGTGCTTGAAACTGATCTGAAATGACCCCCACAAAACTGTTTCTCAAAAGGGGCAAACAGCAGCTCCCCAAGCCCATATTAGGTCATAAAAATGACACAGGGGGGAAGGCTTAAGCCCCCTAAATCGCAATCGGGCCCCTGCACGATAATTGTATGTCAATAGAAAACTCCCTGTACATGCCTGGTGTGAGAAGACTGCACGGAATCCAAATCGGCATAAAGTCAGGCACAACTCTGTACATATAATCAACAATGTGTGCAAGGAACTGCCCTGACTTTGATAATTACATGAACAGGGTTTGTAAACAATTACACCTTTGTGGATTGTTAGTGAAATTATGCAATTGCTTAAAGTTTCTGGATTGATCCTCCCCCCACTTCCCTTTCTTCTCTTAGTCCATCTTTGGCTACTTCAGGCTGTTGTGCATAGAACTATTGACCCTTGTATGGTAGCCTACGTTGGTTAGGGTACTTCAGGAGAGAAAACTCAAGTTCCAGTCATGAACTGGACCAACATCTATGATGATGTAATAAACATGTATGCTCGTAATGGCAACAAAAATTCATTGCAGTTTCGGTACCGAGACATATTTTCTAAATTGGACTGTTGTAGGGGCAACTGGATTGTGCAATGATCCCTTTTCACAGGGTTTCATTCACCTAGAAATTTTACTGTGAAATAACAATGTTGATACAGCTCTGGAAGACAGATAAAGGTTGGGTATGGGTCCTCACTTGTTAAATACAGCAGTAATTCAGCTTTAAGCACAAACACCAGATTTCAGGTTTCCACTTATAAGAAGCCAAATGCTCTTAATAGAGGTGGAGCCATATTCTATTTTACTGTATCATATAGTCACAACTGTACCATTGTATCCTGGCACCATTCTTCCTGTCTGTCCTGGTGGAGGTGTAACAGAGTTTCCCAAACCAACGCAGGAGGCAGTTATAGCAGAACCTGTTTCTGCAGAACAGAGAAAATTGTTGAAAAAATTGTAGTCAGTATTTTATTAGAAGCAGAAGCACTCTCCCCCCATTATCCCACTCCCCACATTATTTCTTCTTTCCCTCCCCCTAACCCCATAGCCTCTCACTTTTCTCAGCTGCTGTCCTTCCTACCCATTCACCTTTATTTGCCCCTCGCTAGTTTTCAGCTTTCCTCCTTCCCTCACTTGCTGTCCCTGCAGCCTCTTTCCTTTCTTCCTTCCCATTCACCTACCTTTTTTGTCCTCCTCCCTTTAGCTTTGCCTCCTTCTCTCCCACCAATCTTATACTCTTCCAACTCCCCACCCCATCCAACAGTTACTATGGAAGCCTCAGCAATATTGTGTTGTGACTACTTAGCATCCTCCCCAAAAGGAACTAAGATCTAACAACATAGTCTCATGAGATGTTGGTGGACATTCATTTCTTAAAGTTACAGATGTTTCTTCGATTATTTGGGGGGGGGGTAGCCTCCCAGTGGGTTGGATCCAGTCTAAAGTTTGCATCAGCAGAACAGAACGTCCCTGTCTTGCACTTCCCACTAATTTCTTTTCAGCAAAAACCAAATATGAAAGCTTATTTGAGGTAAGAGGAAGTTTCACCAGTAGTTTTTCCCCTGTAAGTTTGAATAAGTAGAAATCACAATATCATATGATATATAACTACAAGCAGCATCCAGAAAGTGTTTTAAAGAGAAAATGTTCTATGTGAAATTACAGGCCTGGATCTCAGGCATCAGTAAGGAAAGTGCATGAATGATGGTACCAATTTCACTTGGTTTTTATAAACTACTATGCAGGCATTTGATCAATGGTATATCATGCTTTGTTGCTCACTGTGATACAGTTCAATCCTAAACAGAGTTACACCCTTCAAAGGGCATTGACTTTAATGGGTTTAGAATGGTGTAACTTTCCTTAGGATTGCACTGTTAATAGCTTAAGTGCCTTCTATTAAGATCTTCTCTTAGGAACCCTGCAACAAGAAGTGAAAAAGAAAAAAAGAAAATATGATACATGGATTTCACTTGAGACTCTAAAGCTACTACTGATCACTTCAGAATGCATTGAATATGTGCTGTTTGTTTGCAGATGCTATAAGTAGGACTGAAATGGCTGTTCAGAGCTAATATTTGGAATTTACAGTTTACACGATGGAAGCTGAACAATGACAAATGTCTGCAACATTCTCATAGGGTATAAAACAAACATTATTAATATTACTACTACTACTACAATGATGATATGGTGTAGACTTTAGTTATTTTGAATATGAACCAAGGACAAGCTGAAAATCCAAAATGAAATTCCCCGTTTAGGCCATCTGTGCTAAATACCACCTCAGGCTGCAGGCGATAGGTATGCAACATAAAGAGCGGCTGAAGGAATCACAGTTAAACAGGAGACAGCAGCAGATGCTGCTAAGGCCACAGCTTAAAAGAATTTGTGGGGGTTGTGCTAAGGAAACTGTGGATACATCAATGATCAAAGGAAAAGATGGGGGGGGAGAAATGAAAAAAAAACCAAGGAGGCAGTGACAAGAGATAAGGAGGTGAAACCCCAAGGCAGAGGGAAATACAGTAACACAGAATAAAGAAATGGAAGAAAAGAGACCATGATTTGGAACTGTAGTTGATTAAGAAAGAGGAAGGAAGGATGTGGAAATGAACAACAGGAACTTCAACACGAAACAAAAATTCGAACACTAAAGCACTAGGTGTGTGTGTGTGTGTGTGTGTGTGTGTGTTTATTTATTTATTTATTTATTATGCACTAGGTTTTCATAGATTGCCAATCACTAGGTTTATATATATATAATGCACTAGGTTTTCATAGATTGCCAATAAACCAGTCAGTAAAAGCAAAGACATCAGCTCTTTTCAGACATTACGCCCCTGGCACTGTGACCATGTGTATGGAACAAACATGCTATACACAATCCTGCTGATAAGCACAATTGCCATTTCTTCTGAAAAGGGTCAATACAGTTCATGTATGATCAATCTGTGATCTGGTATGCAAGTTCCAAAGCTGCAATATTCATGTGCTGCCTCTTCCGAAAAACAGCAATTGTTTGTCCTGTATGTGCAGTCAACCGTAAAACTGAACAGGACTATATATTGCAATGGATTTGTGGAACAGAGGTTCCCAGTCAAGCTTTCCTAATCATTTACACAAATACATAGCAGTCAAGCATAATTTTTTGAAGGCATAGCGCAAGCCTCTCATTCAAGTGGGATATAAATTGTATTAGGCAGCAACTGAATAAAAGCAGGGACTTCCTTAGCAAACCATTTGCTTTTTAAAGCAACTTCTAATGAAATAATAGGAGTATGCTTAATCCTAGGGATGTGTATGTGCCTCATGGCTTCTCAATTTTACTGCAGCTCCAATATACAGAAGCCATGGGATGGTTTCAGGCAGAAAAATATCTTTGGGATCCAAATATTCAATGGACAGTAGTCTTGCAATGAAAAACCACTGCTGTTTAATGATTAAGAGCAAGTTTATGAATAATTAAAAAAATAATATATTCACCACACCATTACAAATCCCTCAACACAAATCTGTTCCTATCTCTCTTCTATGATGATGGCGCACAAAATTATACCAAGTAACTTGGGCTGCATCCACAGCTCAAGGATTTGGTATTGCACTGATTGCCACTGTGAATGCTGAGGCATGCACACTAGCTACACAGTTTCCACACGGGAGTTTATGTGCACTTCCCTCTGTCTGTCACCATTTTCCATACATTTTGCCCCCACAGTACCACCAGAGGATTTCAAGGGCTTTTTAAATGTTGGCATTTGCTATCCATGGATGCTCTCCCTCTCAAAAAAAAGTGCTGCAGTTTGGAAGTCAAAATGGGGGAAAACCTCCATGTAGAAGCACCCATGAATGAATGCCCTGACCTGGATGGCCCAGGCTAGCCTGATCTCATCAGATCTCAGAAGCTAAGCAGGGTCGGCCCTGGTTAGTATTTGGATGGGAGACCACCAAGGAATACCAGGGTTGCTGTGCAGAGGAAGGCACTGGCAAACCACCTCTGTTAGTCTCTTGCCATGAAAACCCCAAAAGGGGTCGCCATAAGTCGGCTGCGACTTGAAGGCACTTTACACACACTCACATCCATGGATGCTCTCCCTCTCAAAAAAAGTGCTGCAGTTTGGAAGTCAAAATGGGGAAAACCTCCATGTAGAAGCAACCATGAATGAATGACAGCCTGTATAATGAAACAATCACTGTAATAATTAAGGGCATAGTCCACCATTCCTGCCTGGAGCATGAATTACTATACATGAAACTGGGATTGTTGGACTTACCCAAAGCAGATAATGGTCAGTACTGCTGTGTAAAAAAGAGCTATAGGAAAGGAAGGGATAAAGAGAATGGCTACACTGGGTCCTAATAAATTTCTCTTCCATGGGGGTGGGTATTGTTAATCTAACCAAAATTAAATGTTTTTGTTTGTTTATAAGACAAGGCTTTTCAAGATTTAAGTTTGAACTGTTAGCATCAGCCTGGTGAGACCTAAGGAAAACAGAAGTATCGTTTTAGGCATGCTGAATAAATACAGATGGAAGAGCTGGGTTACACATGAAGCAAGGACTGTGTGTAAGTGGGGTTTCAGGGCGACACACAAAACCATCATCCCATTCTAAGAGATGATAATGGACTGAAGCAATTTCAATGAAGAATGAGACTGAGGAAAGGCTCCATCAGATTATATGGCAGCTGGACTAATGACATAGGAGAAGGTTGTTTCTCATTAAGCGTACTCTTGAACTATCCACTATTCTGTTTTGTTATTCTTTTAACCCACTATGCAGACAAATCTAGCTGCCTTTCAAACAAAAACTCAACCTTACCAGGTGAATTTCAGTTCTCTTGAGGTAAGGGAAGGCAATATGAAAGATTCTGTTTTTTTCAGCTGCTGAACAGACATAAACCAGCTTCCAAAAGTGGAAGAGTACTTGAAACTAAACTAGTTATGGGTTTTTCTTTCCCAATTAACAAGCAATGAGATGAAGTATAGATTCAAATACTTTTCAGTGCAAAAAGGGATACTCCTTTTTTGGGCACAATTTAAAAAAGATGTAGACAAGCTGGAACGTGTCCAGAGGAGGGCAACAAAGATAGTGAGGGGTCTGGAGACCAAGTCCTATGAGGAAAGGTTGAAGGAGCTCAGCTGGGTATGTTTACTACGAAGAGGAGACTGAGAGGGGATATGATAACCATCTTCAAGTACTTGAAGGGCTGTCGTTTAGAGGATGGTACTGAGTTGTTTTCTGTTGCCCCAGAAAGTTGGACCAGAACCAACTTGAAATTAAATCAACTTAAATTCCGTCTTGACATTACGAAGAATTTTCTAACGGTTAGAGCAGTTCCTTGGTGTTACAGACTTCCTCGAGAGGTAGTAAGTGTTCCTTCCCTGGAGGTTTTTAAATAGAGGCTAGATGGCCATCTGTCAGCAATGCTGATTCTATGACCTTGGGCAGTTCATGGGAGGGAGGGCATCTTGGCCATCTTCTAGGCATGGAGTAGGGGTCAGTGGGGTGTGTGTGTGGGAGGTAGAGAGTTTCCTGCATTTTGCAGGGGGTTGGACTAGATGACCCTGGTGGTCCCTTCCAACTTTATGATTCTATGATCCTGTCTGCTGAACTTATGATTGCACTGCACATTGCCAATATTTCTGTGAGTATTAATTCTACCCATAACTGGAAGTTCATAATGAACACTCCCAAGAATTTCCCCCCTCCCTAAATAGCAATAGTATGAGTACTCAGTTCAGACTGGGATCCTTCACATTTTTTTTACACTTAAGTTGGCCCCACAGAGAGCCATGAACAAGTATAAGAATCTCCACAGCTACTTTTAAAAGAATGCTAAAGAGGCAGGAAATCCAATCACAGATCAGATCCTGATGTCTACTTTAGTTTAGTCCTAAATATCTGTGCTTGTCTAAATGTATTTTATAATTTTCTTTAAAGGAAAAAGTATATCCAAACATAACTTCTACAAAATGTTATGTTTAATTACTAATGTAGTATACTATTTTTAGTATTCAGCATGCCTGGGGCTTCCAGTTTTACTCTGTGATCAGCTGCTATGGTGAAAATCAATGGAAGCCTCACATGCAGGAAACAGTTTTGCTCTTTGGCTATTATGCAGCTGATGTTATTTCATAGTAAGTCACTTGGATTCAAGTACTAATTTTGTTGGGGTCATAGTTCCCCAAAACTAATTTTCCACAAATCAGTTAAAAAAGGCAATGTTTCACTGGATGGACATTCTGTTACTGAACAATTATTCCTTGCAGGTTTATTCCTCATAATGGGGGTGTTGGCGTACTTTCAAGCTAGTGTCAAGACCTGCTGCACCAGGAAATAAATGTTTTGAACAGGGTGTTCTGACAGGTAAAACCGTCACAGAAATCAGAATAGTATGCCAGTTTCAACATGTATACTGATAGCAATGCCGTGAGTTTGTTCATATGTATGTGTGACAGGCAGGCTAATCGAGTCTGGACAGGGTAGGGGCCATGGAGGGAGTGGCCCCTGTGGGGCAAGTAGTGGCCAGGAGAAGAAGAGTTAGTTTTTATATGCTGACTTTCTCTACCACTTAAGGAAGAATCAAACCGGCTCACAATCACCTTCCCTTTCCCTCTCCACAAGACACCCTGTGAGGTAGGTGGGGCTGAGAGAGCTCTAAGAGAACCGTGACTAGCCCAAAGTCACCCAGCTGGCTTCATGTGTAGAAGTGGGGAATCAAACCCGGTTCTCCAGATTACAGTCTAACACTCCTAACCACTACACCACGCTGGCTAGATTTGGGGTATCCACGCACAGTCTGCCAGTGGGGCAGGTATGGTCTGATATGAACACTAGCTGAATCATGGCCTCTACTGCCCAGGTGGACATGCTTGGACCAGAATGGTCTGGGGGAAGAGAGAGAACAAGGCTCCGGGGGAGAGGCCAATTACTATGCAGAGATTGAAAGGCCGTGATTCTGCACGCCTGGGGGGTGGCTGGTGGAGGAAGAAAGCCTCAACACTATAGTATGGCAAAGTGACCATAACTGTGCCATGAGGTTGCTAATAAAGCAGACTTGGGCAAAACCTCCAGGAGTTGGCTGTGTTGATTCTACCTGATCAAGAGCAGACCCTTGCCAAGCCTACTACAACCTGCGACCCTGCAAGTAAGCTGGGATACACCCACACAAGTGACAGTATGAAAAGGGATTAACTTTAAAATGTGCCTATGCTTATTATGCAAGATATTAGTGATTTTCAGAGCATTTTCTCAAAGAAGGTAAAAGTCTGCACTGTACATACAATAATCATATTATCCTATCATATAACATAAATGAAGCCAGAGGAATTAGAAAGAAGGAAGGAATTCTATGGGTTTGAACCAACTAGAGTGAAGCACATGTTAATTTATTCTGTTAAAGTGAAATAAATAGCAAAATTGTGTCTTTTACCCATTTAATCAACTTTATGAAACTATTGAAGAACAATGTCAAATCTGGCCATCGCTGCAATCTCACTGTCTCACAATGCAATCCAGCCAATCAAGAATCTTTGTGAATGTGATGATATCACTACACCACTAAGCCTGGGGGGTGGGGTGCCATCAAGTCACAGCTGACTTATGGTGACCTGATAGGGGTTTCAAGGCAAGAAACATTCAGAAGTGGTTGGCCATTGCCTGCCTCCATGTCACAACCCTGGTATTCCTTGGAGGTCTCCCATCCAAATACTACTCAGGGTCAGGGCTGAGAGTGTGTGACTGGCCCAAGGTCACCCTGCAAGCTTCCATGGAGCAAGTGGGGATTAGAACCTGGGTTGCCCAGGTCCTAGTCCGACACCTTAACCTCTACACCATGCTGACTCTCTTAGTGAGGGTAAACAAAGGTAATTCAGAGTGCTTGCTTCTGGGATTGCATTGTCTTCATTCTGGATTGAGGGAAGGGAAAAAGCAGCCTTGCCTGGAAGAGTATCAAGGAGGGAGGGAGAACGAACATGGCCAGTGTTTTCAGAAGCCAGCTAGGCATCTGCCTCACCTCTATCACAGAAGCTAAAGCTGCCAGACCATGCAATCACTTCCCAATCTGCAGCTCCACCTTTTGCATCTCATTTTCCATCAGAGATAAAGAATAAGATAAAGAAAATATTTTTTAAAATGTGCAGAATTTTTTGCCTTTCTAAAGATTCACTGTTTCATAAAATTAACCATGATTAATTTATGTCATGCTAATGCAATGTTAGGTGAGCTTTGCAGTTGTAATTAATGTATTTCAGCTGATTATCCCTAGGAACTGTGTGAGAGAGGTATGAGTAGATTTGTAAACTGGGGGAGGGGAGAGTGCAACCACAAATACATATAATAATCCAAATTTTAAAAATCAAGTTATGTATACACTGGACTGGCTGTGCAGGTCAAATCAAAACCAAAACTAAAACCCTAATTTATATGTCCTTCTCACATGGTGGAAGGGATATTCAACTTCCCAATCTGATATGGAACTAACAAGAAATACAAGTGCAGAGGTGCCCCAGTGTCCTCAGTAGACAAGTATTAAATCTGTTAATACAGATAAATGGTCAACCACATCCAAGACACATCATGAACAGTTCTTTGGTGTGCCAAAATTAGTGTGCCAACAGTCGTTAAGTTTTTTTTTCTTCAATTCAAACAATGCAAGAGAAGTACTTGCTATGCTGTCTTTAAATTTTAAATGCTTACAAGTATTATTCCAATAAAAATAATTTATACCCACAACTTTGAATTTGTCTGTATACAACACTGAAACGACACTTGCAGACCCAGATTCATTCATTAAGCCTTCTCAACATGCCCAAGCAGGTGACCTCACACATGCAACTTCTTTATATGTCCCTGAGAAGAACAGATGAACCATGTGCCCCAAAAGAATCCACACAAGCAACCTGGGACCTCGGAAGTACACAAAACAATAGCCATAAGGGCCTTAGGGAGCTCAAACCAACAATGTTTTGTTTTCATGTGCTAAACAGTGGAATATCTGTTACTTGGACCTCTGAGACTGTTCCTTACAATAAAGTTAATCTGGGAAAAACTGCAAAACACAATTTTGTGGAATCTGCCTGTTCCATTTTGTGGAATCATTTGCCTGTTAAAAAGGTCGCAAACAACTCATGATCGTAGGGAAATTTTGAAAAACAAGTCATTTCCATCCCACTCCCAATTCTGAAGAGTGCAAAACTGGCACAAAGCAGAAGCTACAAAAGTAGGTTGACATGAATTGTGTGTGTGTGTGTGTGTGTGTGTGTGTGTGTGTAAAGTGCCGTCAAGGTGCAGCCAACTTATTATTCTGATTTAATTCAAAAAGTTAAAATTGCAATTTTATTTCCTCCATTTCTAAATATACACCCTAATTTCCTAGCACAAACAGATTCATCCCCTGTACCATAGTATACAAGACTTTACATCCCATACTCTGAAAGAAAGATGCAGCCAGCCAGATTATTACTGCATTGTGGGCAAGAAAAACCAGACTTGCCAAATTTTTCCTATCTGCCAAGGTTATTAAGGAGGGGAAAGCACCTTGGAAATCACTCCTAGTCTATCAGGAGTTGCATGCAAAAATGCAAAGTGTTTTTAAAAAATGCACTTTACAAAAGCGCATCATCCTATTTACGTTTAATCCAAGTACTTTATTTGCTGCTGAGCGGCAGTGCTTAGAACTGAGGCAACAGACATAAATTGTTGTTACCAAAAATAATTACACATTTCAGTGCTATTTACAATTTAATCATTTCAAAAACATGTTATCTCTGCTTTTGTCATAATAATAATATAAAGATGGAAACAACTGATTAGTCTGATATGATTTTATTTAACTAAAAATGATGTACAGCAGGGATTAGCATTTTATAAACAGTTTCTCGCTCGTTCTCGAATAGAAGCATCATCATGGCTGCCTTAAGTCTTGTAAAGGATTATTCTTTCTATAAAAGAGATTCATGGAGCTTAACTCTGAGTTCCCTATTCTCAAATCATCAGTAAAACCATCTACTTTACCCTAATGAGGGCTCCAGTCTCTGAACTAGAAAAAGCTGTTGCTAAGCAACAGGAATGACATCAGCAACCTGTAACATCCTCATAGAAATATATAAAACCAGAGGCAGTCACAGCTTCTCTCCCTTATGTAAATGAGATTTAAAGCCCCCTCCCTTCCTATCTCATTCTTCCAGTGTATCCTAAAATAACTTTGCGATCAGCACCATGTCTGAACATGCAATCCCTGGCTCTTCAATCAGAACAACGGCATAAAGGGACAGAAACATAAGCATGGAACAGCTACAAAGATTAAACAGAGGAAGTGAGAAGAACACTTGAATACATGTTTAATGCACATAAAAACATCAGCTTAAAGAGAGACGGAATAGATACAGTAAATCAGATGTTACAATTGTGGTCACCACACGGTATAGTGGTTAGAGCGTGAGGCAAGGATCTGGGGGACCCAGATTTGAAACTTCACTTTGCCATGGAAGCTCGCTGGATGTCCCTGGGCCACTCTCTCTTAGCCTAAACTACCACACAGGGTTGTTGTGAGAATCAAATGGAGAAGGGGAGGATATCTGCAAGGGCCCCACTGAGGAGAAAAGTGGGATATACATGAAGTAAACATGAGAGCCAGTTAGTGAGAGGTGATCTTCAAATCAGTCATAAGGATTAGAACTAAGCAAGAAAGCGCTGCAAATCAGAAAAAAAAAATTGGGCTTTAAGCAAGTGGAGAAGGTGCCAACATACTAACACCCAGTCAGAATTTGATCACTACTAAAAATAAAAGCCGGAGAATTCTGAAGTACTTTTTTTCTTCAAATCACAGTCTGCTTGCCTCTATGCCAACTCTTACTGAGCCATGCCATATTTTCCTATGGAACACTTCTCTGTATAAGGAAGAAAAACAACAGAAAGGAAAACTGAGGGAACCTTTATGTTATCTGTGGCTGACAAAATTTATTTGAAAAGAAGAACATAACCCACATGCCAAGAGAATAAATATCAGGTTATTAATAGCACCATGGCTTGGGAAGGCAGCATAGCAGGGTTCGTACTTCGATGGTAGACTACCAAGGAAAACTCTGCCGAGCAAGGCAATGGCAAACCACCTGTTCTTCTCACTTGGCTTGAAAGCCCTTGCTGGGGTCACCATAAGTCAGTTGTAACTTGGGCCCAAAGCTATTATGGGCTGCTTGTTTTGAATGAAGGACCCTATGTGCCTCAAGGCAATCAAGTCCCCGCAATGACAGTGAGGCCATGAAGGCTTGCAACTCTCCAGCTTTTGCTAGGCTTGCTGGTCTCACAGGACTCAGGCCACAAGGTGTGCAATATGCCCCATTCTCTGTAGGCCTCCTGGCTGAAGTAGAGCAGGCTGTTCTGACAAGTCTATGCAGGCTTAGAGCATGTTCTGTTTACTGCCAATGTTCACTAACAGCATGCAGGTGGCATTCATGCACAGCCCTCACTCATGCTTCTGTATAAGTTGGGTGTCCCTATAAACTGTGGGGCCATCCTCCAGCCCACTGTCTCCTAGAGACACCAATGCATCTGTACAAAGGACATCAATTTTATTAACATGTAGACTAGTGATTCTTACTGGGGAATTGTGGGGACTAGCTATACATTTTCAGGAGCATTTAGAACTTTGACGGGGGAGGCAAATGGGAGACATTTGGAATTTTAGGAAGCCCCTCCTTTCCATATGCAGTGGCTTCTGACAACCAGTGAAGGAGAGTTGTTTTATATGGTTTCACCCCATCCTGTGGATAAATTCTCAGATCCTAATTTCTTCCACCAGGCCCTTAAAACTGTAGCACACAGCAAGCAGGAAGCAAACCTATCATCAATGAGTTGGCTGATCTGACACAAGATGTATGCCTGAGTTCTGTGTATCATATGCATATATAATTAATCTACCTATATAAATAAAGTTTCCTTGTCTGGAGTGCTGTTTTAATTACCTGGTTTTTTACATGTGGCTTGTGGAGTATATGATGATAGTACTATGTACTTGGTGGATAGTAGTGGTATAAAGGTTACAGAGATGTAGAAAGATAACTTGTCTTTTGTTCCTCCCGCAGAAAAGTGCTTTCTTTCTTAAACGACATTTCCTGACACCCATATAAACCTAATTACACATTTCTGTGAAAACATCTGCCTAACGAACACAGTAGGAGGGACCAAGACAAAGGCAAGACAGCAATTAGTTAAGTTCCCGATAGAGAGTCCATGGCCAAATGAGGGCTAGGTCTCAACTGTGTATTGCAATATGAATGATTTGTTTACTACAGTCATAGACCAGCTCAATATAAAGTCATTCACGTGAGCTTAAGGAGCCATAACTGTTAATTGATTTAAGAAACAAAGTTCATTCAAGGAGGAGGTAAAAATTGCCTTTTTTTTAATAAAAACAAATTGTATAGAACTTACCTGTTTGCCACCAGTGATCCAAAACTGGCACCTTGAAGATTTTTTTGCACCATTCTAATGTATCCACATCACATCGCTCACCAGCTACAAACAATGTTCGGAACCTACATTAAAGAGGATTATCAATCTTTATTAAAAACAGTCATAGACCAGCACAGCTCTTCACAATGTACCATTAAAACCCTTAATGTTACGCTCTACCCAAAGGTTAATACAAATAGTAAAAAAAATTGTTTGGACTATTAAAAAAAGGTAAAGGTCCCCTGTGAAAGCACCGAGTCATTCCTGACCCATGGGGTGACGTCACATCCCAACATTTCCTAGGCAGACTTTGTTTACGGGGTAGTTTGCCCATGCCTTCCCCAGTCATCTTCCCTTTACCCCCAGCAAGCTGGGTACTCATTTTACCGACCTCGGAAGGATGGAAGGCTGAGTCAACCTTGAACCGGCTACCTGAAACCGACTTCCATCAGGATCGAACTCAGGTCATAAGCAGAGCTTTTGACTGCAGTACTGCAGCTTACCACTCTATGCCAGGGGGCTCTTGGACTATTAAAGAGGATTATTTTCAAATTACTCCACAATATTTATTTATTTATTTATTTATAGCATTTGTAGTTTGCCTTTCTCAGATTAAGGATGTCAAATGCTGAGCAGAGCTGGTTACAATTGTGGGATTGATCATATAGTTCAAAACATTTTGGTTAAACATCGAGCTCACTGGGTATTAGGGGTGTCTACCAAAAAAACCTGTGTTTTTTTCAGGATGGGTATTTTTTGGCTTTTTTCGGGAATTCTGAAAATTGTCAGCTCGATTATACCCTATGGGGAATCTTTCCAAAGCTGTTTTTTATGATAGAGGCACCAAATTCAGTGTAGCTGCTGGTGACTCTCCTCAGACGAACCCCCGAGGTAACGTTCATTCAAGGAGGAGGTAAAAAAATGCCTTGTTTTATAAAAACAAATTGTATAGAACTTTTATTGGCTCTCATTTTTCTTCCATATGACAGCATCCGTTCCAAGGCTACTCAGTGAGCTTCACAGCTGAGCAGAGCATTATACCTGGGTCTTTCCAACCCTAGTTTGGCACTCTAACCACTACATTGTACTAGCTCTAACAAATCTGGACTTAGAAACAGCAGCTGGAGTACCTTACCCTCAAGACATCGAAAGAGAGACATACTTGTAGACGAGAGAAGAAATACCTGCAAACTGACATAATATGGATGCATGCACACATACATGCAAGTTATCAGGCTATTCGTTTTAGCACCTTCATGGCTCGCTGAACTCACTATATAATCATCTTTGTCCTTGTTTCTAATAGTAAATACACTTCCACTATAGCTTAAGCTCACTTTGTCAGACTGTGCTGCTTCCCCAAGGTAGCCTCAGGGTCCTGCTGACGGATGGCTCTAATCGCAGTCGGTGCAGTAAAAAAGGCAGCTACTCCATGTTCTGCCAGCACACGGAAATAAGCACCAGCATCTGGAGTTCCCACGGGCTTCCCCTATGGAGAGATTTGTTTTAAAGCTGTCACTGAGTAAAAGTGTTCCATGATTCTTTCTTACTGTAAGCTCTGAATGCAACAGTAGTATTGACTTGTGAGCAGCATGTCCAAGTAATGTCTTTGTACAAATATGAGAAAATTATTCCTTTGCTGTACCTTACACGCCTCAGCACTGACTCATGGAACTCTCAAAAACACAGCAATATAAAACGAGCCCAATATTTCAAACATCTCCATCAAATTTTTAGACCGATGCTGCTGAGGAGTATGTGTAGGGGGACAGGAGAGGCAATATCTTTAGCAAGGAATGCCCCAATCAATAACATAACTAGAAATAACTGTGTGCTGTCAAGTCACAACCAATTTGTTGCAACCCCAGGACCATGGGGGTTTCAAGGAAAGAGACAAATGGAGGCAGTTTGCCATTGCCTTCCTCTCCATAGCAACTTCAGTCTTCCTCGGTTCTCTCTCATTCAAGTACTAAATGTGGCCCACTCTACTTAGCTGTCAAGCACTGATGACATTGGCCTAGTCAGAGTTTTGACACACATTACACAGGGAATAAGACTGGGCACCAAACAGGGTTTATTATTTCTTCACATACTTGACATGGAGCTCAATGACCCTTTTCCAGGCAAGTGACTGTATAAATAACCAAGCAGGGACTTGTTGTACTTCCTCATTGTGATGACCTGCACTGTAAGACTATATAAATAGCCGGGGGTAATTTGTTATACCTCTCACATAACAAAGCAACAGAAGAACTGGCTCTCTTATTCAACTCTCCAGCTTCAAGGACATGCTTCCCTTCTCTCAGTCATATATTCTGAGCAAGAGGGACTAAAAGAGAGCCAGCTCCAACTGTTGTTTATTAATGGGAAGTATAAAAAAATTCCCACCTTGCTATTCATGAGTTTCTTACTAAACCAGGACAACACAATGAGGAATGAATAAAGGATTAAAAGGTCTCACCCACTGGGCTTTCCTGTCATCTCCTTAACAAGCTGTAGCTTTCTAAGCCTCAAAATCACATCACAAATCTGACAAACATAATTAACCAGATACAATATTTAACTAGAATAATAGAGTTGTTTATCTGTGTTGTTCTGCTTAAAGAGTACATTCTGTGCAATCCCACATACAGGAATACACCTGAAACAGACCACAGGCAAGACATTCTAAAAATCTCTGGAAGATTAAGAATGCTGGTCAGCCTCCTTTGACCCATGGACAGCAACATCGCATGATGAGGCAGAGCGCCAACATTTTCCTATTCAGCATTAGACACTGACTGACACAGAAATCATGACTAGATTTTATTAAATATTTAAAAAAGTAAGAAATCATGACTAGAACTATAGAAGCCAGGTCCTCTGGACAGTCTCCAGAAAGACAATTCTACATACATGGAGCCTTAACCAATTCACTTACCAAGCAACAGGTATGTCGCAGTTGCCCTCTTGGTTCTCAGCTGCCCTGCACAAAGGTTAGTGTGGTGAGAGCCAGCATGGTCTAGTGGTTAAGACTGGCGGAGTCTAACCTGGAGAACGGGGTTTGATTCCCCACTCCTCCACATGAGTGGCGGACTCTAATCTGGTGAAGCGGGTTTGTTTCCCCCTCCTTCACATGAAGCCAGCTGGGTAGCTTTGGGCCAGTCACAGTTCTCTCTGAACTCTCTCAGCCCCATCTACCTCACCAGGTGTCTGTAGCGGGGAGGGGAAAGGAAGGTGATTGAAAGCCGCTTTGAGACTCCTTAAAGCTAGAGGGGAAGCGTGGTGTAAAAACCAACTCTCCCTCTTCTTCTTAGCCAAGAACCAAGGGAGTCTGGCTGTTTAAAACCTTTTCCTTCCCAACCTCACCTTTTCCTGGGATTGTTACTCTAATATTGGGCTGCCACAACAAAATAACCTGGCTCCTTTTTGAAAAGCCAGAAAATCTCTACAAGTTTGTGACTGACAAGCCAGGTTCTGCCTCTCCCTGAGAGCTGATGGAATGTTGGTGAGATGACAGTTAAAAACAGCAGTTAGTTCAGTTCAGAGGGAGTCTGTCTGAGTGAAGCTGTAGAACAGCTTCATGCTGACTGGGAAAAAAAGGTCAAACTGTAATAAAGAAGCCCTGCTTAGCTTCCAAGATTTGATGAGATCAGGCTATACCATGGTGCCTTCCCTCACCTGATCAATTCACAAATTGGGATAAAGAATCCCAAGTAGCCAACTTATAGAGGTCTGTGACTGCAGAACCATGAGCATAGGTCGCAGTCATGGCTATGGACCTAGTAGATCAGACAACAGTATATCATGAATGGACATTAATTTTTCTATGCATCAAAGTAGGTAGATAGGCAGCGTGAGGCGTATCCCTGGAGGTGTCGCTTCGCAGGCCCTCCACCATGGCTCAAGCAGGACCATTACAAGCTTCAGCAGCCTCAAAATGTGTAGCAGTAGCAAATGCCACTCAGCACCAACTCCTGGCTGGCAGATTTTCTGTACTATAGTGCCTCCCAGGTTCATCTTTTCCTTGGCCTTGGCTCTGGTCTTCCTTTAAAGGGAAGTTGCTCTACCTCCTTTACCCATTCACCAACAAACCTACTCCTCCCATAATCCTTCTCTCCCTAGAGGAGGAACTTCCATCCCCCTTGTCCAATCACTTGCTGTACCCTACCATGTTGTCTACGCTCACTCCCAGGATCACTGGAATCCACCTTCCTCTGGAGAAAATATTCCCCTGCTGCCCAGCGGGACTTCTCATGAGGTGAACCTGCCCCTTGCTCTGCTTTGGCTTAGGAAAATGTTCCCCTGATGCCCAATGGGGCTTCTCATGAGGTGCTCCTGCCGTCTTGCTCTGCTTTGGCTGTGGGCTACTGGAAGTCTCCTGACACTTCTTCTCTGTCAGCCTTGAAGGAAGAGCCTCGTCCTTTCCACCCTTTGCCATTGCTGCTGGTAGAGACAGGCCCACAGGGTGTGGGGCCCCTGAGGATTTGCCTGCCAGAGAGCAGGGCACAGCCTGCCAGGCCAATGAAAACAGGGGCGATGAGGAGCCACCTGGAGGTAAGTACAACACCACCACCTGGGTCGGCTCAGCTTGGGGTGTGATGCAGGCACCCCGAGGGGAGCATGGCACATTCAGCACCGCCCCTGGTGAAGGCTGGGCTCTCTCTCTCTCATGATAGATTAATAATCAATGTTCCAAGAACATTGTCACAAGTGGGACAAAAATGAGAGGTATGCTCTTATTGGAGCAACCTGGGGTATGAGAGGACTCCTTAAGAGAATTAAATAAGGATTTTTTCATTTTATCTGAGAACAGGAATGTGTCATGTACTGGTGTGTGAGACAGAAAGATGGTAACAGTCCTGGTATTTGATGAGGACTAGGACAAGACTTGTGGAGGGATGATCACATAACAAATGCTCAGGGAGAAAAAATTTAGTAGGTGAAGTGGAAGAAGAAAAAATATTTATCATTTGTGAAGTGCCTAAAGGGGCTGAACAAAACACATCAAAGAAAGGATCTGTCCAATTGTCTTACTATCTAGCTTGGAGCAAAAATCCAAGCCAATTCTAAACATTTGAGGAGGAAAAGGCCAAAAATGTATTACAGACTAACTGAAACAAAAGAGGCATTTTGAAAAGAGAACAATCAATTAAACAAAGACCAGATGTTAAAGAGTTCCAAGTGTTGTTTTCTAAGTGAGAAAAGAGTTGGCTGGTGTAGAACTAGTGCATCAGATTCTAAGATACCTGGATGAAGTCTTTGTCCTTGAGACCTCCAGTCTCTCATGCCTATCATTATCAGAGTAGAGCTTAGAAGCCAAGGACCTAAATGGTATATACCATTTAACTTAAAGTATATACATTAAGAGGACATTCTGTCTTGGCAGAAGTCATTAGTCAGGCTGATTTTAATGGAGAAGAAGATCTTGGGTCTCAGAGGATGTGGGCCTAACCTGGAATCCATATAGTGAGCCAGAGATATTAAGACAAGAATAGCCATCAGACAGAACACACAAATAACTGTCTGTCAAAAGTATGGAAGAAAGGTGAAACAAGTAGGATACTTTGTCAGTTGCTTGAAGCTTCTCTCACATGAAGGTTTGCAGTTGTTGGATGTGTAATTGCAGAAAAGGTAGAAAGTCTCAAAAACATGACCATCATCAAACCAAGCCAGAAAACATTTATGAAATCTGATCCCAATACGTCGCTGTCACAGTCACAGGGCTTACTAAGCAAGGCTTTATTCACCATGATGTGAGAAACAAAGGGAGACTATAGAAATGAAAACTCTTAGAGCAGTAAGAAATTAACTGAGCAGAAAGGCTTAATCACTCCAACAGCAGAAGGAAAGGAAGGGTCCAGTGTTCCTAATCATTCAGAAATTTCTTACCTATGCAGCAGTATTTCCACATGTGGAAGTGCAGAGATCAGAATATCACTCTAGCAACCCTAATCTGATGACATAGGCTCCTATTTTATGCACACAAAAAATCAGGGTTGGTGGGAGGGTGTCCAGCATTCTGGCCACAGAAAAACAATGAGGAAGTAAATTCAAATCAAAAGATAGTGTAACCTGAAGATAAAACTCCACTGGTATTGCTGTCATACTCATGCACACAATTATTGTTCTGTAAATGCCATAATGGAAAAAACAGCAACATTATTTCTAATATCAACATACTTATTATTTCATATTTGTTATTTAAGCAATTACGTCCAAACAGATTAAACCTGGTTGCAATTTACAACATAAAAATTAAAAAATTACAATAAAATTTACTAAATTTTATATTGGATATATAATACACTGTGTGTTAAGTGTCATCAAGTTCATTCCGACCCATGGTGACCCTTTGAATCAATGTCCTATCTTTGACAGCCTTGCTCAGATGTTGCAAATTTAGGGCTGTGGCTTCCTTTATTGAGTCAATCCATCTCTTACTGGGTCTTCCTCTTTTCCTGCTGCCCTCAACTTTTCCTAGCATGACTGGTTTTTCCAGTGACTCTTGTCTTCTCATAATGTGACCAAAATACAATAGTCTCAGTTTAGTCATTTTAGCTTCTAGGGTCAGTTCATAATACACTACAATATATAAAATGTTGGTGTTGAACAACTACACCTTTCGTGAGGTAAGGCTGAAACACTAAACAACATAACAAAATGAGGAATTGGTGTTTTTCAAAACATATTAAAAATCAGGAAAACAAATTAGTTAGGAAGATGTGGTCTGAGAGCTACAGCGAAAGATCCTCCCACAAAAAAAATATGTCATATTACCATAGCAAGCTAATGCGGGGGGGGGGGGGGAACCATTAAATGTATGAATCTTCCCAATCCTCCCCAATTTGTTCATCTAACCCAGTACTGCCTACTCTGGGCAGCAGTAGGTTTCCAAACCCTTAGGCAAAAGTCATTCCTAATTCTAACATCTGAGATTCTTTTCACTGTAGATTCCAGATGTTTATATCTGGAATATGCTCCATGTAAAATACATGGTCTACCTGGACCATGTTCTCTCCCCTTCTCTGTGTGTGTGTGTGTGTGTAAAGTGCTGTCAATTTGCAACTGACTTACAGCAACCCCTAGTGGGGTTTTCAAAGCAAGTAATTAAGAAGAGGTGGTTTGTCATTGCTTTCCTCTGCAGAATCTTCCCTGGAGGTCTTCCTTCCAAGTACCAACCCTGCTGAGCTTCCGAGATCTGATGAGATCAAGCTATAACATGCTGCCTCCCTTCCCACCCCATCTCTATAAAATTAAGTGTGTGTGTACATATACATACATATACATACACACACATCCATATAAAGACCCTGATTGCCATTATATCCTGTGCCTTCTTTCAAAAAGCATCATACAGTTATGTAGTATTGTACTATACACTGAGATATGTCTAGCAAGTTACATGGTGCATGCTTTTAAGAACAGCATACCCCTAAAATCTGAAAAATGAAGCAATACTTACAAACAGCATTAAAACAAGCAATTACCTCATATAAAACAGTTGTATTCCCATGCAGAAGAGGGCCATAACAAATGTAAGAATGGCCAACGACCCAGCCTAAATCGGAAGCTGCCCACCAAACCTACAATTAAAAAAAAAAAAAGATTAGATACAGAACATTCAGATCAAATTCCCATAATTATAAAGTAGCATACAAATTCAAATTACCTCTTTTGGTTGAAGCCCATATATAGCTGACATGGTCCAATTTAACATAACTGCATAGCCACCTGTTGGTCTAACAACACCCTAAGTGAGAAGCAATTTGAAATTAAGATCAATTGTGAATAAATATGCATTGAAACCTCTTCTCATCTGGGAAATTAATGTTACTATAATTTTACTTGCAAAGTCAATTCCAGTTCCCACAGATCCATTTAAGGAAGAAGCACATCAGAGGAAAAAACTACTTACCTTTCCTTCAGACAATTCCTTAATTCTTATGGTGTGACCTGTCTGAATACACTCTCACTTGCTGCTTCAGATGTTAAATGAAATACAACCAGCCAAGTGACTTGCATATTTGCAAGACATAGATTCTTTGCAAGGGTTGGGTCAAGACTAAATTTTCCATCAGAGGTACAGAACTTGCTTGCCTGTCCCTCCTCCCACTCCAGCCCATTGATCTCCACAAAATATTGATCCTGGGCGATAGGAGACCGTATATGAGGAACATCTTCAGTAGAAAGTGGGAACTGGTAGAAATTGCCAATTTAGTCTGGATCCAACCCTAATATCTGAAATGAAAGGCGCACAAGGGACACATACAATGACCACATCTAAAATCTGATCAATTCCCCTCCATAAACTCTCCTTCAAGAGTACAAAGAACAAAGAACCTTCATCAGACAGATGTGTAATTTGCCCATCAAGTAACTGGCACTTCCTGTTAACATCTAAAGGATTTCTCAGTCTTTCTTCATGAATAGCTTAGTATCTCTTTTCCTTCTCATTCTTATTCAGCCTGCTCGAGTTTTCTGTTACTACAATCATCCCTCTCGCTTCTCATTAACATGTGAGAGTCTTTTGGTTATTTCTCCAGTTACAGTATATTTCATCAATCTCATCCATATGCCATTTCTACTCAGAAACTTAGATCCTTGATGGTAACCATATCCAGCGCAATACAGAGTTATACAATGTCATCTAGGGAAATGAACAGAACCTGAAGATCAGAGACACAATTGAACTAGCTAGAATCTTCAAGGTGTACCACATAAGATGAAACTGTAGGCTAGGAATTTCCTAGAGATAGGAAATACAAATGCCTCAAATGTTCACCGATAATACATTTCAGATTAAATTAAGAGTAATGAAATATGACCTAATGTGATTAAAGTCAGTTCCAACCATGTTCATCTTCTATTACTAGTAAGCTTTGGGGAAACATTTTCAGCCTTTTAATTAAATGGTCTCTCATGTGGAACAAAACATAATTTGGTCACAAATACTTATACTGAAAGGCAGAGCCTACCTTTGGTGTGCCAGTTGTTCCTGATGTATAAAGAATATAAAGAGGGTGGTCTGAAAGAACAGGGATGCAGTCACATGGCTTTGTTTTTGCCATTTCTTCTTGCCAGTCGATGTCCCGTCCTTGGGTAAGAGGGACAGTTCCCTGCACACCAAAGGATACAATACTGCAACTGTAGTTTATAAAAACAGTGGTTCAAAAATATTCAGCTAGTCTTCCAAATGGCAACATCAAATGTATCAAAGCTCATAGCCGCATGGGGTTTTACACAGCTGTTTTGAAAATTACAAAATGCTATACTTCAACAAACCCGATGAGTCTTGCTATGCAATTAATTAAATGGTGTTCCAGGTCTCACGAAATATTCCAATTAAAACATACAGAAATAAAGAAAAAATGTAATCCAAAAATATGTATAAAAATTAACTGTAAATCTACCATATTAGGACGGCTGTGAATCAGAACTCTCTCAGGTTGGTGTGTTATCATCTGCAATGCTTTTTCTAAAAGTGGTACATATTCCACTTTCCGTCCAGGTTCTATTCCAAAAGTTGATGTTACAATGAGTTTGGGCTGAAAGAAATAAACAAGAATTATACACAAAAGTATTATTTTCTGGGGGGAAATATGGGTGAAAATGACTATGTTGGTGAAATGTTTCAGAAGTACCATATAAGTGCATATACACAATATAGCAGTCTTGTTTCTCATTCTGGATTTTAAATCTGGATTTTAATTCTGGATTAGGATCCTGAATGAATCCCACTTTAAAATCATATGTAAGTCAGATCCCTTATGTACCGTTCTGTGAACTGAAATGTGATGTAAATGACACCTGCCTTCTAGAATGCAGAACTCATAGGACAAGTGAGAAATAACTTCTTTCTCCTCTGCTCAGAAGATTCCTCCTAAAAACTGAGCATTAAAAAAAATCATACATCATATAGTTATGTGGGTGGAGTATGAATATTTTTATGTTCAAGAGCAGAGGGAAAGAAGTTATTTCTCACCTATGTTAGTATGTACTTAGTAGTCTTAGTTGTCTTAGTAAACACTTAGTAGTACTTATTATCTCAGTTGTCTTGCATAGAGAGTTGCCTTAGTATGTACTGAGTCTGTCTTAGGATAGGAAGGGCTCTTGTACATGAACAAGACAGTTCCATTTTATTCAAAATGCAGCATTCAGGTCCTTGAACTAGAAAGAAACTGTTTTAAAATGTATTTATACTTTTTTAACAATACTTCAGGCTTCCAAATGACTCACAATTATAAATACCCAAAGAATTTGGAGAGGATAAGAGAAAGACGGAACTTATTCCCCTTTGGGGAGTTTGTTTGTTTTTGCCAGTGATCACCTCATTAGATTCCTTAAGACACACCATAAGCAAGTGGTAAAACTGAATCCCACCACTTTCTTGTTTTCCTAGGAATTGTGGTAGTGGATCGGGATAAGGAAAGCTGCCATCTCACCTCCAAATACAACACAACAACTATCCCCAAATGATCAGTATCCTTATATACACCTTTGGGAAATTGCAGCTTTTTGGAGAAAGAGGAGTAAGAAAGAGACTGCCAGACTTTGTGTTTTAGAGAGCTTAGTGTGCTCTCCCATTTGTGCAATTTCTTATACATAGGGTTATGGGGATAATATATTTAAATAAGGTTATACTTTTACTGTTACTGTAGCCATGGATAGCCCTATCCTCCATGAACATGTCCACTCTCCTCTTAAAGTCTTTCAAGTTGGCAGCCATCACCACATCCTGGGGCAGGGAGTTCCATAGTTAAATTGTGGCTATCCATGACTATTAGTCAAAATGAATACTAGTCATGATGCATACCTATTCTCTATAGTATCAGAAAAGCATGCCTATTATATCAGGTGCTGTGACTCACAGGCAGGATGCTGCTGCAGTCTTCTTGGTTGTAGGCTTCCTAGAGGCACCTGGTTGGCCGCTATGTGAATAGACTGCTGGACTTGATGGGCCTTGGTCTGATCCAGCATGGCTTTTCTTATGTTCTAGTGTCAAGGCTCTTTCAATAAGAATATTCTACTATTACATGAAAAGTTTATGGGGGGAAGTTATTACTATAATAATTCATGGTAATTTCAATTTCATGAACATTATAGTGAACATTACATAATGCCATCTAACTGAAAACTAGAAGGATATTTTAGACTAAAACATATTAAAATAAAATGGCATCAAGAGATGCATTTGTCAAACAGGCATATAAAAACTAAAGACACGTCAGGCAATAGAAAGAAAAACTCATGCTTCAATTCTACATCTTTAATCACTGTTCACTTTATAATACCTTTTTAGACTTCCAGTACCTGACAATACTAACAATTATCAGTGGCAGGTTTATGTAGTGTGCCCAGAGCTATTTAAAATTCAAGATAAACTACAAAAAACTGGTACAATGCATGTGATGTTCTGTAAGCAGGGTGAGAAAATAATTGTTTTCATTAGATAAGATTCAAGTGTGCTCACCATTGAAAACAGCTTCATGAATGAAGAATTTTAAATATGAACAGAGGCAGAAAGAGACTACAGTGAAGAATCAGATACAACCTAGTTTAATTTTACCTGGTAACTAATAAAGAAAATTTCTCAGGATACCTGAAAAAGTGTTAATTTCCCTTCAGTCATGTTTACACTGATAGCTCTTGAAGATACTGTGTTAGTAAAGCATTGACGCAAGCATTGACTGAGAAGCAATTATTTCTAACAGAGCCTTTCAAGTTAACTGTATGATCCCTGAATATTTGTAAAGGGAAAATTAGAATGAAAATGTGTATCCACTATGATGTCTGAAGACATCCATTTGATGGCGATAACATACTGAAATATTTAGTGGAAATACTTCATAAAGAAAGAATGCTTAAAACAGCAAATAGAAATATTAGTAATAAAGGGTAGCATGTTACTAACATGTCTACTTACTGAGCAAAACTGTTGTTTTTCAGCCTCAAGAATTTACTAAGAATGCTTTCTGTAAAACCTTTGACACATAATTTATATTCTGTACCACAGAGACTCTTTTCTTCTCAATCTTTTATTATAACTGGATACAACTGATTACTGTTTCTTAGCTTTCCCTATTCTTTAGGATTTGGTGATACTGCCCCCTCTCCTTCTGTTGAGGTCCATCAAGGCTCAATTCTTGGTAATCTTCACTCATTGTACTCCTTTCAGAAATCTGGCTTCTTCTTTTGGCTCACCATGTATAAATGTTATGTAGACAATATTCAGCTCTATCATTATTCCTGTCTCTCAGCTTAAACCTTTATCTCTGTTCTCAGCACTTCTGCTCATTATTTTTCTTTCTTCACACTTCAATCACGTTACACTTTGATAGGTTTCTCACCACAGGCGCTGTCTATTGTTTCAAAGTTTAAACTTCTAAACCTTATGTTACTTTATAATATTTCTCCTTTTTTTCCTCCTTTTTACTCCACTCAATCACCCTTCCTTTCATCATAATTTAATTTTTTATTAAACCTCCACTCCCTTGTGCTATTTCTAGCCCTTCTTTCTCATAGTCTCTCTGTGTGGAACTTGCTCTCTTTAGATATTCAGCCAGCCTCTTATTTGTACCACTTAAACATGTTGGGTTGGAACTAATAATCTGTCAGAAGAAGGGGCTGATAGTTGCATATTTTTCCTGCTCCCCTCCCCCAGCAGCCATTTCTGACCCCAGGAAAGTTGATCCCTGGGATTGTTGGGCCCACATGGAGTAAGCTGCTGTAGAGTAGCATGTGTGGCAACACAAGCAGCCTCTATTAGCTAGCGATAAAGTGTGTACTGCTCACTTACTTGAGTGTAACTTGTGCTGTATCACAGCCAAGATTCAGTATGTCTCAGAACTTGTTCCTCTGTGTAGTCTGGAAATGCGCAAATTACATGACGCCCCACATAATAGAAAATGTTAGCTCAGAGACTGATAAATCCCTCAGATAAGCAATTAAACATATACCTTCTGGCAAAAAGGTCTACAAATGCTACTATTCCACAAAAATGAAAGTGTTTTAGAGAGTGTAGTAGCTATTCGTTGCACATCAACAGTGTGAAAGAAAATGTATATATACATAAAATTCCCTGCCCATGAGATTTATAACTCTCCAAAATAAAATTGGTCCCTAACAAAACCTGAACAAAAATATTTGTTACCTTGGCATGATCAATGCGAGTAGAGAGCTCTTTTGAAGCAAACCCACCAAAAATGAGGCTATGTATAGCTCCAATCCTTGCACATGCTAACATAGTGTACATTGTCTCCGGAATCATGGGCATGTAGATGACAACAGTATCTCCTTTCTTCACACCATGGCTCACCATGACTCCAGCTAGCTTGGATACCTGCGTATGTAATATTTTAAAGTTACTTAAAGATAGTTCTAATGATTGATACAGCAGCTTGATAAAAAGGACCCAAATGTATCTGAAAAGACATTTTATTTTAAAATATGTTCTGGAATGTGTGCGTGTTAAGTGCCATCAAGTTGCTTCCGACTCATGGCGACCCTATGAATGAAAGTCCTCCAAAATGTCCTATCTTTGACAGCCTTGCTCAGATCTTGCAAATTGAGGCCTGTGGCTTCCTTTATTGAGTCAGTCCATCTCTTGTTGGGTTTTCCTCTTTTCCTGCTGCCCTCAACTTTTCCTAGCATGACTGTCTTTTCCAGTGACTCTTGTGGTCTCATGATGTGACCAAAATACGATAGCCTCAGTTTAGTCATTTTAGCTTCTAGGGTCAGTTCAGGCTTGCTTTGATCTATAACCCACTGATTTGTTTTTTTGCAGTCCACGGTATCCGTAACACTCTCCTCCAACACCACATTTCAAAGGAATCTATTTCGTTCTGGAATGAGTAATATTTATTTCGTTCTGGAATGATAATCTATTTCATTCTGGAATGATTCGTTCTGGAATGAGTAATATTTAATTAATAAATGAGTAATATTTAATTAATAAAAAGAAATTATTGCATAAATCTGCCACAAGCAACTAGTAAAGCTACACAAAACTGCATAAAAACTAAGGCATCACCGAATTTGGAACAAACAAGAGATTAAAGTTGGCAATATTTCATTCTGTGAAAATAAACCATTACCAATAGTGAATTCTGATTTGCAAATCTCCTGAAGTACTAGCAGCCGAAACTGGGGACAGATGAACAGGAAGCTCATGAACAGGAAGCTCATCCTGCTAATATGTGCTTATATACAATGTACTTTAATAAAATTTCATTTGTGAGATACTCCATTTTATTTGAAAACAAGTGGGAGATCAGAAAGGCCGTGCAGGGGGCATCTCATTTTCCCCATATCTAGCCTCCCTATTTCCTCTCTCCTTTCCCTGAAAGCTCCCATTGTGTATGTAGAGTGCTGTCAAGTCGCAGCCGACTTATGGCAAACCCTTATGAGGTTTTCAAGGCAAGACAGGTGGTTTGCCACTGGAAAACTCCCATTGCCTCTCCTCTTTTCCTGCTTCCTTTTCTCCTTCCCACCCAGCCCACCTTTATGTGCCCTCGCCATGTATTCAGCTTTCTCTCCCTCAACCCCTTGGCAGCCTCTCCCTGGGAAAAGTTTCACCCAGTTGTATGGGAGCCTCCTTGCTAGGTTGTGGCTGCTGTCACACCTGACCAAATAGTGTGGTGGCAGCCTTCACCAGGCTCGGCCATATTGTGTGGGTACTGAATCTCATGTGGTCACTACTGGGCCTGTCCCAGATGAGTCCTCCTCCATCAGGTAACATCAGGGGAGGATGAAGGGACCCTTTCCAGTGAGGTTTTGATCTCCAAGTAAGGCTGCACACCAAGAAAAAATATGTAATACTTTCATACCTACGGTTGGGGGGGGGGAGGAGTCCATAATTGTTAATATTTGTGTAGGACATTACTGCTTGGGATTAAAATTCATGTGGTGTTTCAACTACAAAAAATCATCCTGGTATGGAAATACCCCAATTTAGAATCCCCTCTCTGCCTTGGAGCCCTGACCTGGATGGCCCAGGCTAGCCTGATCTGGTCAGATCTCAGAAGCTAAGCAGGGTCAGCCCTGGTTAGTATTTGGATGGGAGACCACCACGGAATACCAGAGTTGCTGTGCAGAGAAAGGCACTGGCAAACCACCTCTGATAGTCTCTTGCCATGAAAACCCCAAAAAGGAGTCGCCATAAGTCGGCTGCGACTTGACAGCACTTTACACACACACACACACACACACTCTGCCTTGGAAGCTTGCTGGGTTACCTTGGGCCAGTCACACACTCTCTGTCTAGCCTACCTGACAGGACTGTTGTGAGGATAAAATGGAGAGGAGCATGATGTAAACCCCTTTGCATCCCCACTGAGGAGAAAGGTGGGATATAAATAAAGTAAACAATATAGAAAATGCTGTATGTTTTTGTTTTGCAACATTTGGTGATGTTCAGCAATAAGCACTCAAAAATTAAGCTATATGTGAGAAATATCATGTAGCTGGACACTGACATCATAAAATTTGCTGGTATGTAGATAAGAAAAATATATTTGCTATATCTGGAATGTTAATATTAGGTTATAAGAAATTCCTCCAGTTCCATTTGGCATTTGCACACTGAAAATATCCATGAAACATACCTGTTCGAGAACTTCTTTGTAAGTTATAGCCTTTTTAGTATTTGTTACAGGACTGTCATGGATTATAGCAATCTGGTCTCCTTGTCCATTCAAAACATGGCGATCTACAGCATTATAACAAATATTCAGCTCTCCCCCAACAAACCTAGAAGAAAAATAAAGCCATTATACAAAAAGGAAACATTCATAAAGAAGTAAAATTATTTCCTGGGGAACTTCTAAAACATTATATTCTGATTTCTCTTCAGCAATTCCTCAGTCAGGATCAGACACAAAATACATGGGTTGGTGAGCTTACAGTGCCATCCTAAATACAGTTTTACCTTTCTAAATCAATTGTAATTGATGTACCGTAATTGACTTAGACTTCAGTTGTAATTGACAAGTCACAATGTGTAGTTTTGGTTTTAAAAAAATATGTAAACATATGAACTGAGTTAAAAGAGAAAAAGACATGATTCCTTGCATTTAGCACATGTTAAACTTTCAAGCTCCTCTCCATACTCATGAGGTTATTTTTTATTTTTTTTCTACATTTTTTCTTTAAGGAAAAATCTTTTTCACCCTAAAGGTTTGTTGGCAGCCTAACATATAAGCAGCTGAATGATATAAGACACTGGCATAATTCATGCTAATTTCTCTTAAACACTGCCTTTACCTCCAAAACAAAAATATCGCAAGCTGTTAAGCATAGCTGCCCTACCCAAGTTGTCCCAGTTTGAACAAAGTTGGCTGGATTATCAGCTCAGGTTAATCAATGTGTGGTTCTAACCTTGACCATGGCTAGTAAGATCAATACTTCAGAAAGCCAGTTATTTACCAAAACCATCTATTTATTAAGAGCTACTCTATAGAGGAAATCTAAATGTTTGGGTGACCTAACCTACAGTATATCTGTACAGATGAGTTTGAGGGGGGGGCACATTGTGCCTGTATTCCGACTGCACTGATTTCACCACCTATATAACCTGCAGACAGGAGCATTCGCCTAGTCAACACTGTAGGAACAGCCTACGCAACTGGAGCAGGAATGTCATGTCAGCATTCTCCTGTGCCATTTATTTCACAATATTTTTCCAATGGTTTAGCTGTAATGAGCTGAAGTAGAAGCAAAAGGGGAGCAGACACCTGCAGCTATTGCCCTATTTTAAGAAAACAGTGACGAAGCCTTGCTTTGAATTAATTTTTTTTACAGGGAGAAGGTTCCACGGTGCCTAGTTAAAATCAATCGAAAGTTTCTGAACA
Organism: Euleptes europaea; assembly: GCF_029931775.1. Taxonomy (NCBI): domain Eukaryota; kingdom Metazoa; phylum Chordata; class Lepidosauria; order Squamata; family Sphaerodactylidae; genus Euleptes; species Euleptes europaea. Next base: position 77,374,067 of record NC_079314.1, on the reverse strand, counting down.
CTTCAGCACTACTTCTGAAAGGAAGAAGACTCAAGATGGATCCATTTAGATCCTAATCTCTTCTACCTTTACCTCTGATCCTACCACTGTATTCAGAGCCCCTAACCCCATGGGCAGACCACAGGGAATTCTTAACTCATATCAATGTTGCATGGAAAAGCAGAACATTTAGAAAAACCTGCAGTTCCTCACCATTTAGCACCTGCCCACCAGAATGTCAGTCCTCTAGCAATGACATAGACTTGCGAAGGCTTCCTGGCCACAATTCAAGGTGCTGGTGTTGATCTTTAAACCCCTATATGGTTTGGGACCAATGTACCTGAAGGAGTGCTTATGCCCTTATGAACCTACCTGACCGCTGCGGTCATCTGCCAAGGCCCTGTTTCAGATGCCCCCGCCTTCTGAGATTAGGTGAGTGGCAACCTGGGAGAGGACTTTCTCAGTAGTAGCACCAAAACTTTGGAACTCTCTCCAGGGAGACTCATCTGCTCCCTTCGGTTGCCATCTTTTCTAGCAACTGAAGACATTTTTATTTCATTTGATATTCTCTTGGTGATCCCCGTGGCGCAGAGTGTTAAGCTGCAGTACTGCAGTCAAAAGCTCTGCTCACGACCTGAGTTCGATCCCGACGGAAGTTGGTTTCAGGTAGCCGGCTCAAGGTTGACTCAGCCTTCCATCCTTCCGAGGTCCGTAAAATGAGGACCCAGCTTGCTGGGGGTAAAGGGAAGATGACTGGGGAAGGCACTGGCAAACCACCCTGCAAACAAAGTCTGCCTTGGAAACGTCGGGATGCAACGTCACGCCATGGGTCAGGAATGACCCGGTGCTTGCACAGGGGACCTTTACCTTTTTTTACCTGGCGATCCCTACTTCCTAGCCAATGTTTTAATTTGTTTTTATGTTTTCATGTGTGTTCTTTAGCTCAGGTTTCAATTGTTTTTAATGATGTGTTGGTTGGTTTTAACGGTTAAGATGTGATTCCATTACATACATTTTTAATTTATTAGCCACCTTGGGGGCCCTATGAGGGCAGAAAGGTGGGGTATACATTTTGTAAAATAAATAAATAAAGTGCCCTGTGTGCACTTACGAATAAGGACTTACACACAGTCCATATGTAAAGTAAATGTTACCTAACTGCTCCTGGATCACATCACATATGCCCAATCCAGATGCTAAGTTTGTGATATCATTCACACATTTCAGAAATACCCAAGCCAACAGAAGACTTTTGATGGCTTTTTATAAATTGTTTTGTCTTCCTACTCTGAACCCCACTATACAAGCGCAAATCCAGTTCAAATCCATTTGCACAGTTTTGCAATAGAGCAACAGAATAATTGTTCTAGTCTGCAGAAAAATGTCAAAAACAAAAATCCATGAAAACATGAAGCTGCCTTATACTGAATCAGATCCTTGGTCCATCAAAATAAGTGCTGTCTCCTCAAAGTCTGAGGTCTTTCACAACCCCTAAGATCTGATCCTTTTAACGGGAGAGGTTGGGGACTGATGCTGAGCCCTTCTGCAGTCAAGAAGAGCCCCTACCACTGAGGCATAGCCCATTCCCGGCAATACTGAACCACAGTCCATCCCTGGTACCAGACACACAACCCACGGTACCAATCAAGATATCACAAAAGAGCATGTGTCACAACACAGTGTGCACCACAAAGCACAGTGCAGGCTTTAGAGTTATCTAGAATTTTTCATCAGTACAACGTACACATCTTGACCTGGAAAGCCCAGGCTAGCCTGATCTCATCAGATCTCAGAAGCTAAGCAGGGTTGACCATGGCAAGTATTTGGATGGGAGACCCCCAAGGTATACCAGGGTTGCTGTGCAGAGGAAGGCACTAGAAAACCACCTCTGTTAGTCTCTTGCCATGCAAACCCCAAAAGGGGTCGCCAAAAGTCGGCTGCGACTTGAAGGCACTTTACACACACACAAGTAAGCCCTAGAGAGCCCCATAGAGTCGTTATGCAGAGGCAGGCAATGGCAAACCACCTCTGAACATCTCTTGCCTTGAAAACCCCACCAGGGGTTGCCATGAGTCAGATGTGACTTGACAGTTCAAAACAAAAACAGAAACCCAACAACCATACAGGCGGAGAATAAAAATTGTTTCAAGGCACAGTGGCGCAGCCCAAAGTCAGTTGTTGTCAGCTTAAAAGGAAAAACAGAATGAGCTGCAGATTAAACCTGATTAGCTGGTGCTGGAAGCAAACCAGGTTTTCAAGTTGTACAAAGTTGCTGGGGACAAAAGAGAGGAAAATAATGGCAACCTCCCTTTGTGAATAAGGCAGCAGTTAGTCAAACAAATTATAACTGACCTGAATCTTTCAACAAAAAGGTATTTTTATCCTTAAAAATTGTTGTGACCTTTATTTGAATACTGTGGTGCAGCAAGAGATGGAAAACATTACCTCTGCACAAACAGTTGAAATAAGAATGGTTTTTTAAACAAGTTTGTAAGATTAAGCAAGTTTGTAAGATTAAGCACTTTGTATTTTGATATGATATATCAGGTGTTCTTTTATGTACAGTGTCTTTCTCTTCACAACTAGTAACCACAGTCACTTACTAAACAAATCCAGGAATAATGGATTGTACCCACAAGCATGGGGAAGAGTGATGTTTAAAGGTGGATTGTGTAACTTTGTCAATGTTTGGTTAAGAGCTGAGAATAGATTCTATTCGACATTAATGACATCAAGTAGCTGAAATAAGTATAATATCCACATGTATGGTGGCACAAGCTTGTTAAAATGCATTATATTGGGGTGAGGGGGCTCAAAGCCAGTCTGGAAGCCATGTTGCCCGATTCCAACCAGGGACCAGATTCGATAAATCATCAAGGCACCCACCACTTGACAATGCTCGGGGGGGGGGGGGTTATATCATTGAAAAGCTCACTCAAATAAGCTCACCTTCTAATATCTGTCTTACTTTTAGTAGTCGTGCCACCTTTTTTCTGACAGGCCTCCTACGGCTTCAACAGGCAGACATTCAACAGGTGGCGTCCCAGACAGTAAGCAAAGTGAGGAGTTCGTTCCTACCAGTTGCATTTCTGCCTGTTGCGTCGCTACTAAGGGTTAAAGGAGTCTGCTGGGGGATCGGGAAATGGGACGGCACTTTCAGGAGGGGGCAGGCGTGGTAATGTTTTGTAACAAAGGGGGGGGGAGAGAATTAGGTGACTCCTTATAGACCAGTGGTTCCCAACCTGGGATCTGGGGACCGCTGGGCTGTGGGTGTGCAGAATTATTGCAAGGGGTCCACGAAACCAGATGTGCACAAAGCAGTGTCATTTCGATCTTTTTCTCATTATGTATTTTCTCCATCAGCAGATTCTAACAGGGCAGTTACTCTCGTATGGGGTCTGCAAAGGGTTAAGAAGGGGTTCTCAAACTTGAAAAGGCTGGTAACCACTGCTATAGGCGAACAGATCATTTGTTGTTACTGCTTGCGTGACGTGGCCCAGCCAGCGTTTCGCCGGCCACTCACCAGGAGGCGCTGTAGGGGTCCTTCCTCTCCAGGGTTTTGGCCCAGGGCTTGTGCCACTCGATGCCCCGCGCCGCCTCTGCCCACAGTTTTCCAGGCTCCTCCACCGACGCCCCGAAAACGGCCTCGTAGCCGCCTGCGGGGCCGGCGGCCCGCGCGGAGAAGGAGGCCGCTCTCAGGAGGCGGCTCGGCGCTCCAGCCCCGCGCCCCAGCCCCGCGCACGAGCCCCTCCAGCGCACCGCCTCCCGCAACAACAGCCTCCTGCACTGGGCGCTCATGCTCTCCGAAGGGGCTGCAGCCTGACCCGCCCTGGCCCTGGCCCGAGGCGCAAGACTGAGCGGCCCGGCCGTCTCCCCGTACTCAAAAAGAAATCGCCTCCTGGGAAAGTTACTCGAAAGAGCCGAGCTGGATTCCTGAGGGAAGAAACCTCGCCTCTTGCACCAGGGCCCTTTGGCGTGGCAAATAATCAGCCAACAGTGGCTCCAGTCCGGGCTTTGCTGTTGGCTCTCCAAAACATCCTCCCCCCCCTTTTTTTTTGTGGTGGGAGGCCAACTGAGAATTGATTGCATGCATTGCATAAGGCCCGTGTTTCTGTTCCCGCTGCAACTTTCTTTAGGGACTTCTTCGGCTACTTTGCTGTTATAGTAGAAAAGGGCAAGAGTCCAGGAGCACCTTAAAGACTAACAAAAATATCTTCTGGCAGGGTGTGAGCTTTCGTGAGCCTCAGCTCACTTCTTCAGATACAGCTGGAATGTGAATCCATCTGTAGCAGTTCTCTTACAAAGTAGCTGTTCTCTTACAGAGGAATTTCAAAGGGAGATTGGAAAGAGAAACTGCTGAATTACAGTTGATATTCAAACTAAAGTCAATGCATTTCCCTGGGCTGAATAAAGACCTTGCATTCATGGCTCATTACCAATATTTAAACTAAAGTCAATGCATTTACCTGGGCTGAATAAAGACCTTGCATTCATGGCTCATTACCAATGCTGATTTCTCCACACCCATCTCTCCCCTGGACATCACAGACTCTTCTGCAGACCACACCTAATCCCATCACGCCTGCTATTCACATTTACATACTGGTAACATTGACATACTAATGCTTGTCTGAATTCACTCTCCTCTACTTAAAGACAGATGGATTCACGTTCTAGCTGTATCTGAAGAAGTGAGCTGTGGCTCACGAAAGCTCATACCCTGCCAGAAAATATTTTTGTTAGTCTTTAAGGTGCTCCTGGACTCTTGCCCTTTTCTACTACTGCAGATAGACTAACACGGCTACCCACTGAATTTGCTGTTATAGAACCTCAGGCAAACCACGTCCCCCAGTCGAGTTATTATTATTAATTATTATTATTATTATGCCATCCTTATCAAGGGCCTGGCAATACTTGACCTGATTTAGATATTTTCCGCTTTCCTCCTTTTGCAAAGCACTTCGTTCTCTCCCCCCCCCCTTTCTAGTTGAGAGGCAAAGGCCTGTTAAAAATGTGTGTGGCAAAGTGCGTTCTACTTAATCTATTCCCTTCCTCCCCCTGGTTTAAAAAGTCACTACTTGGCATGTTTTTAAATCAAACCTATGGCAAATTTGACAAACCATGCAGGAAGAACAGTTGGGGTGCACATCTTTTTATCGTCAACAAACTAGTTATGAATGCAGTGAAGGTTCTTTTTTAAAAAAAATAGCTTTGCAGGAACAAGCTGGCACACAAGCAAAAACATCTGTTGCCCCTTCACACAGATTTCACAGTGTAGTGACTGAAAATAAGGTGCTTGTTGTATGAGAAAAATAAATTTATCTGCTCACCCAGTGAAGGATTTTATTACCATATTTCTTAAAGTAGGGGTGCGCCCTTCAGAGAACAGAGAATTCAGAAGAAAAACATTCTCAAGACTTTACAGTACTTTAAATTGTTTGTTTGCTAAAAAAAATTAATCGGTCCCAAAGCCAGTCTGAACAAATCACATTTCTGTATAGCCAATATTGACTACTCTAAGTAGGTACAACTGTTTCATAACAAATCTCCAGCTGTGAGGGTTGACAGGAAAACTTTCCAAACAAGGAAGAAGTTACTATGGGAACACATGAACCTCACCTCAAAGAAAACCTCCACGCTTACTGCCGTTGGACCTTAACCCTCAGAGCCATGTTGCTGTGTCAGCTGGAGCCTGGTGTTTAATATAATTGGCTAATAGGCAACATAATAAAGTGGATGTATATGCATAGCTCTTTTTAGAACTGGTTCTTCATGACACACTAACAATAATTTAAATATTGACATTTTAAACTACTGTGCTATAAAGCAGATAAGAAATGATACTGTACCATTGTACTGATAAGATCTGACCCAGTGAAGCCAGTGTGATGTCGTAGTTTGTGTGCTGGACCGTCTGAGAGACCCAGGTTCCCCACTTTTCCACGGAAGATCGTGAGCCAAATACACTCAGCCTAACCTACCTCGCAGGGATAATAAAATGGAGGAGGATATAAGCCACTGTGGGTCCCATCCCACTGAGGAGAAAGGTGGGGTATAAATAAATAAATGAATTAAAATATGTCATACCTCCACTTTGTTTAGCAGGGAAACCTAAGATTCCATAATTTATTTTATTTTTACTATCCTGATGAGAGTTTTTAAATTAGGATATGGTGGTTATCTGGATAATTGAGCTAGGAAAAGTAATCTCGCTATTATGAATTTAAACACACTACTTTCATTTAGACATGTCACTTGCACTGTTAGGCTGGAATTCTTCACTGAGTTGCACTGCAGACAGCTGTTCAAATTTGCTTGCTCTCTGCAGGTTGCCATATTTTCTCTGGCTGAGAGTGAAAGACTTTGACATGGCAACTGCTATTCTGTATAGCAGTCATAATGTGAGTGCTGTCACAATATATATCTAAATGATATCTCGAGCCAAATGGCACTTAGTTCTCAGGAAACATATGCAACATGCTTTGCTAAATAAAAGTAATCACACATCACTGCCTATCAGTGCTTTCTCTTTCCTTTTACCCATACATTCTGTATCTGAGGTTGTCATCTTCCATGTGGGGCCTGAAGATCTGTAGACTGCTTTGGAGGATGGACTGTATGGCATTATACCCTGCTGATGTACTTCCCCAGGATCCACCCCCAAATCTCTAGGAATTTCCCATCTTGGAGTTGGCAACCCTATTGGTATCCCAGCACGTGATTATAGAATGGATTCAGATGGTTAGCCACATTAGTCTAGAACATGTGTAGAATATGCATAAACTGTAGTCTTTTGTAGAACAAAATTTGGTTACATTAGCACCTTAAAGACAAACTAAATCCACAGGACAGAGTGAAAGAACCTATATGTTTGGTCTCAGTACATTAACAGCACAATCCTAAGAACCCATTCCTGGGAGGAAGCCCCACTGAATAGACATGAATAGGATTTCGAGCAGATCTTCTTAGGATTGCTCTGTGAACTCCTACCTACCATAGACAAGCAACATATAAATATGTGCCTAATATCTTGCCTGTCAGTTCCCAAATAGAAGAGCTGGTTTTTATATGCCAACTTTCTCTACCGTTTAAGGAGAATCAAACTGGCTTACAATCTGTTTCCCTTCCTCTCCCCACAACAGACACCTTGTGAGGTAGGTGAGGCTGACAGAGTTTGAAGAGAACTGTGACTAGCCCAAGGTCACCCAGCAGGCTTCATGTGTAGGAGTGGGGAAAACAACCTGGTTCTCCAGATAAGAGTCTACCGCTCCTAAACACTAGACCACTCTGGCTCACTATAAATAAGCTAAATTCAATACTTCCAAAAGTCAAGGCCACAGAGGACAGTACAAAATGTATATTTATACAGTTTAATCTGTACTGTATGTAAAGGTAACTAGTGTAAGTATAATATTCTCGAGAATTATTGGCATGAGGAAATGCAGTTATGGTATGGCATTCTAGACATTTGCATCAGGAATTCTACTTTCAAGGGCATAAAAGTGTCATTTTGACAACTACCATGTGGTTTTTTTCTTTGCTTAATTGTCGTACTCAGAGCTAAAGTCCTAAACTCCATGCTGTTTAACATATGCCTTCTAATGCCGTTCCTAACACTTCACTCATAACTAAATGTCAAGTCTCTCCCATACCATGCTGCACCCAACACCAAGTCTCCTTATTTGCCAGTGTAGCAACAAAAGGCAGAATCAGTGCAGATTATTCTTGTTTACTACCAGTTAGAGAGGGGGAAATTGCTTGTTTTCAAGCAAGCATAGGATGCTTGCATGTGATCAGAGAGCAGCTCTTTCCAGTCATGAGTGTTTGTGGGGTTGGGAGGAGAAATCGCAGCACTATTAAAGGTAGGGAAACTTTATTTATTTAATTTACACACTGCCTTTCTCGCCATTGAGGATCTCAAACGACTTACATCATTCTTCCTCTCCTCCATTTGTTATATAAATATATTTAATATTTAAATTCACAGATCAGCACTATGTAAAGTGAAAGGAGATTTTTCAGCAAACTTGGAGGACCCTCCAAGTTTGTAGAAAAATCTGAAGAGTTTAAAAAAATGTAGGATGGTTTTAAATCCCCCAGAATACTCAGTGGAGGGGAGTAGGAGCCTGTATGGAGACGGCATGCCCTGAAGCGGCCCATGAATGACTTTCCTCTGGAGGCCGATGGGTGGAGAGTAGGTTTGCCAGCAGGAGATGGGGAGAGGTAGGAACTTACTGTGATCATTGTTTCCATGCAATGATGTAGCTTCTGGCACAACCCGGAAGCGATGGTGTCATGCTGGGACGAAACTCTAGCACTCACCCCAAAACCCTATGGTGTCCATAAAGGTTTGAGCTGAGTACCAGACTGTTACCCCAGTGCGATCCTGTCACTTCTGGTTTACTCCAGGAGTTGCATCATCATGCAGGGAAAACAATAGTGCCTCCCCCATTCAGCATTTGGCCCACTGGCCTGGGAATTGGGAAGAAGGGGTTCTGGGACCCGGGTCCTCTTCCTTCCCCAAACTGGCTGTCCACGGTCTTTCTCTCCCTGGGTTGAGCTTAGTCTGTTGCATCCACCTTGTCTGGTTGTGGTACCTTCCTTTTTATGGGGTCCCTGACCCCACCCCCACCTGGCCTGCATCCAGTTCCCTTCCACCAGCTCCACCTGAGAGACTATAAAAGGAAAGGGAAGCCTTCCCTGTCTCTTACCCCTCCTGCCTTTCTCCTTTACTTTATCTTTACTTTATTTTAGACTTTTAGTCCACCCCTCCCCTGAGTCACAGGGCTCAGGGTGGCTCACAACAGTTCAATCAACAATTGTTCAACAATGATAAATCATACAAAATCTTTAAAATACAAGACAGTAAAATATCCTAACTAACATCAAAAGAATACATCATCAGTTGGCACCCAGCAACCTACATCTCAGACTGGTATCAAAAGCAGATGGCACTGCTGATAAGGTGGGAAATTGGCCTTGACCCTCAATGGAATCCTGCAGGGCCTGGATGTCATCTGGCAGAAGAAGAAGAAGAAGAGTTGGTTTTTATATGCCGACTTTCTCTGCCACTTAAGGGAGAATCAAACCGGCTTACAATCACCTTCCCTTCTCCTCCCGACAACAGACACCCTGTAAGGTAGGTGAGGCTGAGAGAGAATGACTTGCCCAAGGTCACCCAGCTGGCTTCGTGTGTAGGAGTGGGGAAACAAATCCAGTTCACTAGATTAGCCTCCGCCGCTCATGTGGAGGAGTGGGGAATCAAACCTGGTTCTCCAGACCAGACTCCACCGCTCCAAACCACCGTTCTTAACCACTACACCATGCTGGCTCTACACAGAGAGTTCTACCAGGCAGGAGCCGCTCATGAAAAAGCTCTTGCCCTTGTTGAAGAGAGTCGAGCCACCTGTGGGCCAGCCACCACCAGCAGGCCACGGGAAGAAGAGCAAAGCATTCTTCTCTGCGCCTTGCTTCTCAGAGTTGCCTCTGAGCATCTTCCCCAAGTCCAGGATCGGCCTTGCCTTCTAACCATTGCCTCTACTCGTCACTGTCTGCTGTGTCAGAGTGATCTGCTGGGTCCCGGCTGCCTCCCTCTTCCAGGCTTCCTCGCATGGTTGAGTCCAGCCCATGGCCATCCTCAGCTCGGGCAATTGGGGTGGGGTCAAATTGGGGCCAGGTGTCAGCTCCGGACAGCAACCAATGTCCCTGGCCCCACCAAGCCATGGAGGGGTGGCAGTGCAGGAAGGCAGGTAGGCAAGGAAGTAGTCACAAAGGCTGCCCCCCCCTCACCAGGAGCCAGTGAGTGCATGGATGAACTGGGTGGTGGCAAGGGGAAGGAAGCAGTGGCAACAATGCTGCCAGCAGGTAGGCTGCCTAGCAAGTGGCTGCTCTAGTGTGCAGGGAGGGGGGAAGAATCTTCCCCATGAGTCTCGCAGGTCCTCCACTTATCATATATCTAATGCTGACCCTGGACCATGGAGATCAAAAAACCCAAACCTTGAGCCAGGTATAGGCTGAGAGGATGTTTGTACAAACCTGGGTCATCCCTCAGATTTGCACAAAAATCCAAAAAAGAAGCAAAATAACATTTGGGGGAAAAGATCCGAGATCTTGTGATGCTAAATTGCAAGATCTAGCTACCTTTGTGAGGGTTGCTGAGCAACCCCAAAAGCAGTCCAAACCAGCTGAAGCAGGTGGAAGACACTGCTATGGCTGGTAGGAGTGAGAAGCAGCTACCTGCTACTGTATAAGCCAATCAGGCAGAAGCAGTGGCATGGCAGGCAGGTGGGTGGGAGAGGAGAAGAGACAGGGTCCAACCACTTACTTCCTGTGCCACCAAAGCAGTTTGCAATCACAGTGCCTGAACCTCAGCCTAGTATGCATCAGGTGACCTGTGGATCCAATAATGTCCCATCTGGGCTTTTATAACTGCTGAGCACCCTGGATCCTTAGACTGAGAAACTTGGTCTCTGCAGCTTAGCTGATCACTGCCTGGAGCTACGTTGAAGCTGCTGCCAGCCATCAACCAGCTCTGAAAGTGTATTCTTCTCTATTCAGACCTTTAGTGCTATGTTCTAATAAACACTCAACAAGATGAGCTAATGTAGCCTATACAATAGTAGTAGAAACAATTGTTCAAGGAACATTTATTCTTTCTCATTCTTTTTAATTAGCTCTGAATTTACAGCTTCTCATAATAGCTAGTTGCATATTTATACCAGCATTCTGCTTACTCTTTAGATTATTCATGCCTGAGAAAGTATTCTGGAGCAGAAAGAAATTTTTTAATGAGTTTCAAGGGGATATATTGGGGAAAATATTAACATTAAAAATATCTGAGTCACTCTTGCAGGCTAAAACTTCATTTTCCATCTTATTATGATAACTATGCCCTCCATAATTTCTTACATAATTTTGTAAAATGCTCCCAGACAGAAAAGAAAGATATTGCTCCATTATGGAACACTACACTGTGAATCACCTATGTGTATTACACAGTGGTTGTATTCTACATCACGGTTTTGCAGAATAAACTATTTGCATTAGTTATTATTATAATAGGAATCAACCAGTATATAAATTCTTCATTTGGATTAGATTGCCTTGTTGAGCGTTCTACTTCCATATATATTCAAAGAAAGAATGACAGATTAAATTCAACAGGAATTACAAAAATCATCACCCTACTGTTCTCTTGGTATTCCTACACATGGCATGGGTTGAGACTCCCACTAAGTAGCACAAAAACTCTAGCCAATACTCACATAAATCAGTGATTAGTCACATGACATGGTCCTAGATCTCTCTGGTGTAATTTTCTACTCATAAGAATATACAAGTGTGAATTTGCTCATGAAAACTTTCGCATAAAAAGGGACTACTATGCATAAACAGCCGAGGAAAACAACAAAAGCTACAAGATATTTCAATACTTTTCTGCTCAGAACCCTTTCAGAAATATCACCTGAGGACACAAGAACCAACCTGAATCCTCCACTGTTCTAACTGGGGTTGCAAAGACAAGCAATCTTACTCAAGTAAGCAAGTTACAAGTTAACTGCTGGAAATGTCCCTTCAACCTTCAATATGAACCTATTGTGTTTTGGTTCAACAGTCCTCTCAGTTGCTAGCTGTGTCTTCCACATTGGGAGCACAAGCTGTGCATGCACTGAGCAGAAGGAACAACTCTTTGTGGAGATATGTTGGCATGACATCATCACAATGTCATGCTGATGTAAACTTGTATGCAGGCGGGGAAAGTAGAGAGCACCACCACTCCATTGCTAGTGCTGGCCAAACAACCACTTTTGCCATGAAAGATTAAAGCCCATTGCAGTGGAAACAAAACCTGCAGACAGAGTTCCAGTGTAACTATCTACAAGGGACGGTAGGTATTGGGCCACTGATTTCTTCAACAAGTGAATCTTTGTTTCTACTTGTTTCTACTTGTTTCTTCAACAAGTGAATCCTACATTGTGGGGCCCTCCACAATGAGAACCAGAAGAACACCTTCGGTGCTCCTTTCTCAGATCTGTAGCTCACACCCTATCCCCTGGCTTCTCTGTGGTGGGGGGGGGAGGAAGACGGAGTGATGATTGAACACTAAGAGCAGCAGTGGCACTCCATCCTTATTATGGTGACTGATGTGGTTTGCTTGCATCAGTTCTGCAAAGAATCTCCCTATAAGAAGATGTAGGAGAGTGACTTGCTCAGGGTTCCCGCTGAGTATGCCATAGTCCTCCATGTAAGGAAGGGAGCTATGTAGCATTTCCACCTTCCCTTGTTTTGTTCTGTGGTTGGGGTGGGGACAGACTGAGTTCATTCAAGGTGATGTGTTAGTTGGAGGTTTCCATAAATGGCTGACATCGTCGACATGCTACCCTGTAACTAGTGGGTGTTAGCGATGTTGTTATAGGCTCCAATGCAGTTGCTGTCCTTTCAGCTCCTTGATTTTAGGGCTTTTTTTGGAATATCTTTACTAGAAATATATACAATACAAAGTAGATATGCTTTCGCTTCACTGGCCTTAGTGAAACACGAGCACAACATGATTTAGAATTGGGCTAACAAGGTAGCATGACTGGGAAAGTCTTCTGTCTAAACCTTTGGAGAGCAAATGCCTGTTAGAATAGGCATTTCTGGGCTAGGGGGCCAATGACCCAACCCAATCATGGGATTGAAGGAAGGTTGCCAAATAAATTTTCAAACACAAGTATAATATATAATTAGAGTAATGTAACTCCAGAAGCTGTGTAGTTTCTTCAAATGTATGACTTCTCTTAACTTATTATTCTACCACTAATTGACAACTGATAAATTGGACTAAGAACAGATTAAGATATGTATTTAGCCAATGCAGTGTGACTTTGTTGGCCTATTCAAAATTAATTGTTTGGTTCCAAATGATTAAATTTAAACATGCATTTGAAAAGTACAGTCAGAATTTACCATATATCAGATAAGAAGAGCCTTCTGCTTATTTAGCTTGGAACAAATGCCATCTGCAGTTTTGGAGAATTTTTACAACAATGTTTCTTATGTTCAGAAACTACTGTATTTATGGGGCTGAAAATACTATCCATTGACTATTTACTGTTCCATTTGTAAGGAACCAAGATCCAAAAAAAATACTTGGCTCCCGTTTTGGGTGCACTAGAGCTCTAGTCCAATCAATAAAAGAAGAACCTGCACTTTGTTCGCCAGCAGCAATAAGATAACTGGTTGTATTTGCTTTTGCACCACCAAAACTATGTCATTCTTACCTAGAAACTCCAGTACTTGATTGCCAGAAGGATAATTGACAATTTTATTGTATGTTTATTTGGCATGTTTCTTTTTATGGATGTAGGTTATATAATTTTGTTGGTATACTCTCAAGGCCAAACTAGACATCATAGCAGCCACTAGTTTGACCCATGGACACAGCCACCATTTTAAGGAGATTTAAAAACGCCATCCCCACAGTGAAGTAACTCAGATTTCAATACCTTTATTGGCATACCATCAAGCAGTCGATCAAATAAAACCAACCCTCTAAACATGACAGTACAGTAAGCTGAGGCACTCTTGTCCCATCCCCCGTCCCCCCGTCCCCCCGTCCCCGTCCTCCCGGTGCCTTTTCAAGTGCCAAAATGACAGTTCCACCTCAACACACTGTGCAGCTGTTTTGGCATTTGAAAAGGCATTGGGGTGGGAGGCAACGTTTCAGCCTGCCACATTGCAGGCCCAGTCAGGATTGGAACCTAATGATGTTTTTAAATCTCTTCAACATTGTGAATGGCATCATGTCTAGTTTGGTCCTTAGTTAGGGGCGTATGGTCAAAATCATTTCTTAAATTGGAAAAAAATAAACATCATACTCAAACTAATTTCTGTATTCCTGGTTTTATTGTATTGTTACTGAATGTCTTCTACTGTCTGAATGAATTTTTTCCTGTTTATTTTTAATTGACCTTGAGTCTCAGTAAGAAAGGTTGTCTATAAATGAGGGAAATCAATAAACAAAAAGGATCAATGAAACATGTTTCAGTTCATTTCACATACTAGTAATAAGATGTTGGTTTATTTGTATTTTAAAAGCTGTCAATTCTGGAGATGCCATATTTGCAATTTTAAATTCACACACTAAAATTTCAGGGTAGGACAGGGATCCTGCTGATGTTTTTGTGACATTATTTTCACATTGTGTAGAGTTTTAAATAGAATACATTATTAACACATTTGCTTTACAAGCAGACTTTTAAAAAAAGGGATACTTTCATGAACACAATCCAGTCCACTTGTTTTAATATGTGCCTTTCTATATTTGAGTGCCATATAAGCCATAAGACAAAAGCCTATAAAGACAGCATAAAACAAAAGTACAATACAGACTTTCAACAAATACTGCTCTAGAGTAATCATCCCCCAGTCCCTGTCACACATACCAACAGTAGAATTCTTGAATAAAGCTATTGTATTCATGAAGCATATCTAAGCCTACCTATACATTTGAGGTTATGCTAAGGATCCAAGGAAACAGTGTACCAGGAGAAATATTGTAATTATACTACTCTGGAACTATTCATTAACAAGTCATTGTAGCAACTTCAAACTTCAAAAACAAGACAGTCTGGCAGTGTTTCTGCAACATCGGAAATGGAGCAAAACATAGATCTAGAAGACACCATTTTAATTTTGATAAAGAACCATTCAAAGTATTTAACTACTTTAGCAACACCAAGTTAATTTCACAGAAAGAAGACTGGCCACATCCATATCACTCTTTTTAAGTGTAAGGATGAGTATCTTATCTCTATTCCCTTAACAAAGTTATTCTCTTAAGCTGTGTGCCACCATGATTTCCTGCCTGAAAAATATGTACTATTTTGATGATATAGGCTTTTTAAAAACTTCATTTAACTTCATTAGGCCTATGAGCCAGTTTCCTTCGAATATAATATATTCATTTTTTTTAAATTCCACCAACACAATACTGGTAAATTTTGATTGTAGGAAAATTTGAGTAACATTTTGAGTAACAATTTGAGTAACATTTTTATCCTACCCTGCTTCCATGTAACTCAGCAGCAACCACTTCTCCATTTTACCCTCACAACAACCCTATATGGTAGTTTAGGTTGAGAGTAACCTGCCAAAGTTCAACTAGTTAGCTTTTTCATTGAGAAGAGGTCCATCAATGGCTACTAGCCATGGTGACTAAAGGAAACCTACATATTTAGAGGCAACAAACCTTAAAATACCTGTGCTAGGAGGTAGGGCTGTTGAATTAAAAAAAATTCGGTATAGTTCGGATTCGGCTGGATTCGGCCCATTTAGATTCGGCATATGCCAAAGTCCGAACTCCCCCACTTCGGGTCCATGCAATTCGGTGGGAATTCAAAGTTCGGGAAAAAATTCGGCTGAATAAAGCCATTAAAAACACAACCGCGTCTTTCCGCGGCTCTGGGGGGGCATTTTTGGGGTTAGAGGTCCCAAACTTTCAGCGGAGCTTCAAAGGACCCTTCTTGCCAGACCCCCCAAGTTTTGTAAAGATTGGGTCAGGGGGGGGGGGGCTGAGATATGGGCCCCGAAAAAGGTCCCCCCACCCTTAATGTGCATCTCTGAGCAGAGCTTGCCGCCCACACACAAAGCTCCCAGCCCCGACAAACAGCTGAGAACTTTGCAAAGCAACACAAACAAGTAAAGCAACACCTTTGCAACTGTGCAAAGCATGGAAAGGGACAGAGGCAGCTAGCTATGCATAAGGAGCAGGAGGGGGTGGAATTTCCCCTTTTGCATCGGACTCGGGACCAGGCAAATGCATTCTTTAAGTCACCATTTGAAAATCAGTTTTGAGCAAGGATCAAAATAGACCTAACCAATCTTATGAATGAGGGAAAACCTGAGGACACACAACTGAAGCCCCCCCTCAAACCAGGGAGAAAGAGACTCGAGGGGGCACACACACCCCAGGCAGAATGGGCGAAAGCCCCCTTTGGCTTCCCCCCCACCCACAGAAACTGCTCCCTCCCCACACACACACAGACTCTTCTTCCCCCCCCCACACACACACACACAGGAGAAAAAGTATAGATTAAAGCCCCCAAAGGGGTCTTACTGTGGCTGTCTTCTGTTCCATTAGGAGGGGCTGGGAGGAGGACTGGGTAATCCAAGACTATTTCATTTAAGCATGGGACGTTTTGCTCTGGAGATGCATACAGGGTGATCCATTCATCCCAATAGGGAAAAGGGGAAAGGGGAAAGCCCATATCTCGGGAGGGCCTGACCCAATGTTTACAAAACTTGGGTGGTCTCTTAAAAAGGCTTGTCTGAAGCTCCGCTCAAAGTTTGGGATCTGCACCCCAAAAAATGCGCCCCCTGCAGCCACGGAAAGAGAAAAGGGGGGAGCCGATATTTCTCCCCCACTGAACCCATCTTTACAAAACTTGGGTGGTATCTTAAGAAGGATTGTCTGAAGCTATGCTGAAAGTTTGGGGGCTGTATCCCCAAAAAAGCACCCCCTGCAGCCACGGAAATTGAAAAGGGGGGAGGGAAAAGGGGTGGAGCCCATATCTCGAGACCCCCTGACCCAATGTTTACAAAACTTTGGGGTATCTTAAGAAGGCTCATCTGAAGCTCCACTGAAAGTTTGTGGTCTGTACCCCAAAAAATGCGCCCCCCTGCAGCCATGGAAAGAAAAAGGGGGGAGCCCATATCTCGGGACCCCCTGACCCAATGTTTACAAAACTTGGGTGGTCTCTTAAGAAGGCTTGTCTGAATCTCTGCTGAAAGTCTGTGGTCTGTACCCCCAAAAATACGCCCCCTGCAGCCACAGAAAGGAGCGAATGTGCACAAGCACCCCCACACACACACACACACACGAGGATTTCCCCCCCTCTCTCTCTCCCCGGCCGGGCCGCACATCAGCTGATTCCTTCAGTATTCAATCCTGACTGATTGGCCAGAAGAAGACCCAGCTTGACCACTGATTGGCCGGGGAAGGAGAATTCTGCTTACTGACGGTTATGCTGCTTACTGACGCCCCAATTGGCCGGATTTATTCGTGAACTCCCGAACTCGCTGAATTCGGCTCCCCCGGTTGCCCGCCATTTTTGAGTTCGGTTAGTCCCGAACGAAAAACAACCGAATCAGGGGAAATTCGGCTGTTTTTCAGTTCGGGCCGAACCGAATCAACAGCCCTACTAGGAGGCAACACCTTAGCCTCTATATCCTTTTGTTTGCCCTCCAGCACAACTGGTTGGCCAACTATGTGAAACAGGATACTGGACTAGGTGGACCACTGGTCAAATCCATCAGGTTGTTCTTGTGGCAGGTGGGGATTTGAACCTGATCCTAGTCCAACAATCTAACAACTCCTCTATGCTGGTGTTTTAGTGAGTTTAATAGCCATAAGAATATAAATGCAATCATATTTGATAAAACATTTATGTCTTTCATTGTGATATACATTATTTGTTCCAAATTACATCACTTAAAAAAAAATTCTACATTCTATTTGCTACCTGCCTTCCTACCAGCATCACAGTGAAAGCAAGGGGAGATAAAACAGATGTCCAGCAACGGGTTGTTTGCTGGCTAAGCTGGTTAATTTGCTTCCTAAGAATAATTTAACTGACACATTTAACTAATCTTAAGTATTGCATTATTAATGGTCAGACTACCACACCGCCTACACACATACGTGCACAGCAAGCTCTGTCCATTCTGGTTTTGCTATCCATTTATTTGTATACCAAATAGTCTAAATCTACATACTGTATATACCCGTGTATAAGCCGACCCGCGTAAAAGCCGAGGTGCCTAATTTCTCCCCAAAAATGGGGAAAAATTAGGCACCCGCGTATAAGCCGAGGGTCGGCTTATAACCCCTCCCCCCCTGCAGGCTTACCTTATCCAGGTGCGCAGGCAGGCGGTGGTGCCCAGGAGGCCCCGCAGGCTCCTCCTAGGCCGCTCCAGGCCCGGCGAAGGCGGTGCCGGCGGCCCCCCCCTCGGCCCAGGAGGCCCCCAGGGCGCTCCGGCCGGGGGGAGCCATGCGCGCCCGGCGGGGGCGGCGACACAGCCTTCCAGCGGCCGCAGAAGCCCAAGCCGGTCCTGGCCAAGGGGAGCCGCACGCGCCCAGCGGGGGCGGCGTTGCGGCCTTCCAGCGGCCGCAGGAGGCTCTCCCAGGCCGGTGCCGGCTGGGGGAAGCTGCGCGGGCCCGGCGGCAATGGCGGTAAGTTCCCTCCTCCCTCCTCTACCATATTGACCCCCGTATAAGCCGAGGCTGGCTTTTTCAGCCCTTTTTTGGGCTGAAAAACTCGGCTTATACGCGAGTATATACGGTAAAACATATAAAGCTATTATCATCCAGGAGCTGGTTCATTTTCACCCAGCAGACACTAGTATGTATGCTGGGGGGGGGGGTCTGTCATGTCCCCAACCCAAAAAACCTGTCTATGACTCCTAGCCTTGCAAACAGATGACCACTGAAGGCTCTGTGCTGCAGGGCCTGTTTTTCTCTGAGCTTAACTCTGCCCTATAGATATCCAGTCAAGACCAAGCAGATTTGTCCAGAAACTCAGAGAGCCTTCAATATGTTATGTAATGCTTTATTCTGTTATGGGGGAGAGGATTGTTTTATATTGTGAGCCACTCAGAACACAGTTATTATTATTATTTGGTTATTTATAGTCTGCCTTTCTTGCTGAGACTCAAAGTGGATTACATAGTGTAAGCCCAGTACAATCAGCAGGATGGGAAATCCAGTGAACAACACAATAGGATTTGGACTACAGAAATCTGAAAACGAATAGAAATTTCAAGCAGAGATGAAACAAAGCATGAGCTTTTTAACATGATATGTTAAGTGGTGGAGAAAGTACCTAGTGTGGAACATACTTTTAGAACTAGGTAACAATATAGTAGTGTAGGCCACAGTCCTTATTCCTTTACCAATGCAACTTTCTGACCATTTAATTACAGTACAGTCCTATTTACCTGTGTAAAAAGCCCATTTGAACAGGGATGTAAAATCAAGGGGAGATTTCCCAACGGGGCAATGCCCCCCCCCCCCCAGGCTGCCAGGATCTCCAGTATTTCCTGATCGGGGTAGACTTGCCAGGCCCCATAGCTCCACCGGAGGTAGCTTTCCGGGGCTGTGGCTGCGGTATGCGATGCGCGCGCGCCTGGCGTAACATGCGTGCACACCCCATGCGACTCAGATGCTCTAGCGATCTCGGGCAAAACTCTATGGTTTCCGTAGAGTTTTATCTGAGATTGCCAGAGCGTCCATGTCACTTTCGAGTTTACCCGAAAGTGACGCATGTGCACATGCATGCGCGCAGTGCTCAACTGCCATCAGCTGGCCAGCGGGCAGCCCAGTGGATCAGCGGGATTTTACCCGCCACCACCAGGCACTTTGCAACCCTAGATCGGGGCAATATGCCCCCCCCCCAGTTGTCAGGTAGCATTATGAAGCTGTTTAGGCTGTCAAATCCTCAAGTTCAGTCAGTCCTGTTTGTCTTTGTAACAACTTTGCAAGTTCATAGGAAGCACAGGCTGGTTTTGTTTGTTTGTTTCTGTAAAGATAAGCGGGGGAGGGATGACTGATGAAACTCTTAAAATTGTTAAAGATTGAAAAGAAGTAAAAGGTGACAGAAATAGAATCAAAAGTCTAAATGCAGCGTTCCAGCGACTTGCACGTAGAGACCAAGAGAACTATTATAATAACCAGTGTAAAGAAATAGAAGGAAACAACAAAAAAGAACAAGAGATCTGTTCCACAAGATCAAAGAAATCAAAGGGAAATTTAAAGCTAGGCATGCTGAAAGATCAACATGGAAATATAGTGGCTGAACAGGACAAAATAAAGAAAAGATGGGAACAATATACTGAAGAACTATACAAAAGAGATGAATGAGTGACAGATTCCTTTCAAGAAGAATATTTTGAAGAAGGACCTACAGTTTTAGAAAGTGATGTGTAAGCTGCACTGAGAGCAATTGGGAGAAACAAATCACCAGGAGTAGATGGGATATCAGTAGAGCTATTCCAAGCTACAGAAACGGAGTCCATCAAAATCTTAACAAGAATATACCAGCAAACATGGAAAACAAAACAATGGCCCACAGACTGGAAATGTTCAATTTACATTTCAATTAAATATATATATATTAAAGGCTGCAGCAACTATTCAACCATCGGATTAATTTTTCATGCAAGTAAAGTGATGTTCAAAATTCTTCAACAAAGATTGTTACCATATATGGAATGAGAAATGACAGATGTTCAAGCTGGATTCAGAAAAGGAAGAGGCATTAGAAATCATATTGCAAATTTACAGTGGTTACTGGAGCATGAGAGTATTTCAGAAGAAAATCAGCTTGTGTTCCATAGATTACAGCAAAGGTTTTGACTGTGTGGATCATGGAAAGCTATGATTCATTTTTTTAAAAATGGGTGTACCATGGCATCTGATTTTTCGATGTGCAATTTATACTCTGGACATGAGGCTACTGTTTGGACACAATATGGAGAAACAGAATGGTTTCCAATTGGCAAAGTATGTATTTTATCTCCATAGCTGTTCAATTTATATACAGAACATCAGGAAAGCAGGCTTAGATTTAGATATAGGAGGAGTAAATATTGGTGGAACATTAACAAGTTGAAATATGCAGATGACACCACATTACTGGCAGAAAATAGTGACGACTTGAAACAATGGCTGATTGAGGTTAAAACAGAAAGTGCCAAAGCAGGATTACAACTGAACTTCAAGAAGACAAAAGTAATGACTACAGAAGAATTATACAATTTTGAGGGTGACGAAGAAGAAATTGAAATTGAAAAAGATTTTGGGTGGTTATTGATTTTGCCCATTTGTAGGATGGTACTTGCAGAAGGCCCTTGATGGAATGAGCAAAGCTATTGTGGCAGAGCAAAGAGAGAGAGGCGGTCCTGCAGATGCAAGGGACCAAAGCCCATGAAGGGCTTTGCATATGATAGTCATTACCTTGGACTAGCCCCAAGAGAGCCTTCTGGATGCATCAGTCACTATGACCTCAGTCCAACCCTTTACAGTCTCTTTTAATTATTATTTATGGCACCAACTACTTTCTCTATTAATCTCTCCTGGGCAAGAGGAATCTACAGGAAGGTTTAGGAATGCTTTCTGGGAAGAACAAAAGAAGAATCTTGTGGCTATTCAAAGATTAACAAATGTATTGTTGCATGGTCTTTTGTGGATTTCAACTCACTTTGTCATATTCCTGTGAAGGAGATTATTTTGGGGCAAGTCAGTGAATTTCCCACACATGCTCATGGCCTCTCCCTTTTCTGATCCCATAATAACATAGAAAATTTATTAGGCATGTAAAGAAGGTTTCTAACATAAAGTGATTGGGGGGGCACTGCCCATCTCTCCCTAGTCATTCAGTGCTGCTCACACAGGCACAGAATCCTTACTGGAATTATGGCATCCTCATCCATTGGAGTTTGTCATATCCCTGCTGTCATCTGATAAGTCATGAAGCTTGCCTGTGGAGGTAGCAGGGATGTTTGAGGTGGAAGTGTTGCTGGAGCAAACCAGAGCTGATAGTGGTGATGGACTCTTTGAGTGCTGGAGGGAGATTGTGCATAGGGGCATGTTGGCCAACCTGATGGACATGTGGGGCAGCCAGTCAGCATTAGCCAATCACCATTGTCATCCCCCTGACAATATCTGAGGAGACAAAATTTCAGCTGTGTGCAACCAGACTGCCTCATGATTGCTCTCTTTAAGTATTTGAAGGGCTGTCACTTAGAGGAGGGCAGGGAGCTGTTCCTGTTGGCAGCAGAGGATAGGACTCGCAATAATGGGTTTAAATTGCAGGTGGAGAGGTATTAGGAAAATATTAGGAAAAAGTTTTTTACAGTAAGAGTTGTTCAACACTAGAATCAGCTACCTAGGGAGGTGGTGAGCTCCCCCTCACTGGCAGTCTTTAAGGAGAGGCTGCACAATCACTTGCCAGGGATGCTCTAGGCTGATCCTGCATTGAGCAGGGGGTTGGACTAGATGGACTGCATGGCCCCTTCCAATTCTATGATTCTATGAAGGTTCTCCCTATCAGGGAATTGAACCTGGGGCTTTTGGTATGCTATCCAAGTGCTATTCCACTGGGCCCTGCCTGTGTTTGCAATATTCCCTGCCTAGTATCATATGGCTGATAGGGAATGCCCTATGCAGTATCTCATTTGTGTTGGCTGAGTGGTTAGGAAAGTGGTCCCTCGTGCAGGAGGTGTGGATGGAAGCCCAGCCTCTGCCTTGTCTTTTGATCCCACTCAGCCCATTGCCAGGGAAAAGGTAGACTTGGTCTTTTGGCCAACATCTCCCTCCTTGAAAGTGAAATCCATGCCTTCAGTTTGCCACACAGGTGTACTTACCTAGTGAGACATGGGAGGCGACGTGTTGGCCTTTGTTGAAGGTGCTGTTACATGTTCCCCTTATTGCTGCTCCAGTGTTTGCATTCCCCTGCCTGGGAAAAGAGAACCCAGCTGCAGGTGGGGTTGAACCCACATTTTCTGAGTTGTGGGCAGTATGTCCACTCTCAGGCTCCTGCCACTTGTGCCATCAGACTCATCGGGTTTTGTGGGGCTGGTAGCTCTTTTCTCCCTTGCTTCAGGCATTCTACTTGTGGGTGGAATCAGTGTGACTTCAGGAAGACATAGCCACATAGATCAGGTGGAGGTTGGCTGTGCTTATATGTGCCACTCATGGGCATTTGTTGCTCACTGCTGCTTGATTGGTGGGTGTTACCAGTGTTGCTAGGGACTTCAGTGTGCTCACTATGTGGTCCGGACCTCACAAAGGAGCATTTGTCTTGTCTTTCTACTCTGCACAATGGTCATAAGAAGACAGCTTGTGGCACCTGAACTGAATCAGTACCCTGCTGGCATAGGTCCTCAATGGCTAATAGGCTCTTAGGATAGGGCTGTAATTAACCTATTAGTAGACTCTAAAGGTTATCATGAAAGGTAAGGATTCTCAGTCAGCCACTGTCTAGATAAATCTGCCACGCCCACAGATTAATGCCTGCATCTCTCCGCTGAGCCTGTTTGATAAAAGCATAAGCCAAAGCTTTCCTTTTGATGATATTCACAGCTTTTTTTTCCATCCTCAAATTCTACTCGCATGATGACTCACAGTAAGACTAAATGAATAAATACAATGGAGCTAACTACCCTCAGTGTTTCAGCACTTGGTTTTAAATGACTGTTTTGTTGGAAATTTAATGAAACTTAGATTTGGGAAACTGAACCTGCATTAGGGGATGAATGAGGAGAGTTTCAGCCTCCATGCCTCAAGTTAATACTGAAAAAGATTATTGCTCATTCAAGAAACAATACAGCTGTCAAAATTGTTATTAGTGTGTACATAATTGTAAGACACTATTCTTACAAAGAAATTCACTTGAAGAGTGTGGGCAGATGTGAACATAGACAGAGGCTTAGGACTTACTAAGTGTGAACACATCCTTTCAGTCAATCATGGCAAACCTTAGCTAACCTGTTAAGGGAAATCTTGAAAAGTTACAACTACACAATTTTTCATGCAAAAATCCTTCACTACTATTTCTTTCCAAATGTTATCTATGTGCTAGTTGCCACAAATTTGGCTGGTGTATTCAAAAGAAAAAACTCTATAAGCAGACATTTTGCAGGTATATTTGAAGATTTTACACATGGCTATCTTACAGTGAGTCAGACCATTGGTCAATCAAGGTATTTGTCTACTGACTAGCATCAACATCTGTAGGATCTCAGATAGATCAATCACATCACCTATGACAGATTTTTTTAACTGGAGGTGCAAGGGATTGAATCTGGGACCTTCTGCATACAAAACTGATGTTCTATCTTTTATTAGGAAGTGGCATGCATGAAGTCTCACAATAAGTAATAACATGCACACAAGAACACCCTGCACAATCATTTTAGTGCACTGGCATAAATCTGTGCATAGTTCATACTTGGATTATTGGCGGCTGTTCACTGCTATCTTTCTGTAAAGCATCTCTAAGAAGGTCTTTAGTCCCATAAAGATCTTTGATCGCCAGTCCCTTCACATACTGGTTATTCTAGTGTCCCACCTACCTCCTCCAATATAATTGAATTTAAAGGTTTGATTTCCTTTTTTTAAAGAGCCATATTTAAGGTAGCCCCCGGTGCAACCACCGGGTCATTACTGACCCATGGGGTGACGTCACATCCCGATGTTTACTGGGCAGATTATGTTTACGGGGTGGTTTGCCATTGCCTTCCCCAGTCATCTACACTTTACCCCTAGTAAGCTGGGTACTCATTTTACCAACCTCAGATGGAAGGAAGGCTGAGTCAACCTTGAGCTGGCTACCTGAAACTGACTTCTGTCAGGATAGAACTCAGGTTGTGAGCAGAGCTTTTGACTGCAGTACTGCAGCTTACCACTCTGCACCATAGGGCTCTGTATTTGGTTCCCTACTGAGCCACATTGGGCTGTAGACCCATCTTTGAGTGCTGGTACCTCAACTATCTTGCCCTTTGATATATTTTGTGGACATTTGGGAAGATATAGCCTAGGATGCAGAGGCCTCTGAAGCATCCTCTCAGTCCTTGTTGCCAGGTTCAGGACAATGCATATTACTTGACCAAAATATAAGAAATCACAGTAGATGTCATAGCAAGAGGAATTCTGTAGTCTTCGAAGGGGTCAGTTTCAGGCAGCTCTGCTTCATCCACCTCACCATAGTTTCCAAGCACCTGGCCAGATCTTCTGAGACAGACCATCCATCAACAAATACAGCTGGGTGTCATCTGCATATTGATAGCAACCCAGCCCAAAACGCCTGACTAGCTGGGGGAGGGGATGCATATAGATGTTAAAAAGCATTGGGGAGACGATTGCCCCCAGCAGGAACCCATGCAACAAAGGATATCGTGTTGAGACCCTCTCCTCTAGTGCTACTCTCTGACCCTGGAGAAATGAGATCAGACATTGCAGGACAGTCCCACATACTCCCGTGTCAGCGATGCAGTAGGTCAACAGATCATGGTCAACCATGTCAAACCTGCTGAGAAATCTAATAGCACCAGCAGCACAGACCTGCCCCGATCCAGTTGTCTGCGGAGAACACCTGTGAAGGCACCCAGCACAGTCTCCATCCAATGGCCTTGTCAAAAGCTGGACTGGAATGGGTCTAAGACCAATGCTTCCTCCAGGAAGGCCTGGAGCTGTTCTGCCACCAGCTTGGAACAGAATGGCTTGGAAAGAATGACCATTAACTGAGATATTAGAAAATTCCCAATTCACTTTTATGTGTTCTAGTAATACACACACACACCGCATTGACTGATACAGTATGTTTAAATTTCACAGCTGTGTCTCATTCTCATGTAACATTTCCTTATGTTTTCAGACCTTGGTGTGACTTACAATGCCATCCTGAGCAGGTCTACTCAGAATCCAATTGAGGTCTATTCAATTGGATTCTGGGACTTAAGCAAATGCTCTTAAGATGGCACTGCTAGAATGTTTTAAAAGTGTAACCTTAGAAGTAACAACAGATTGTCATTATTCAGAATCCACCCATGAAATTTTTCTTTATGTTAGTGGTATTCATACCACCCCCCACTTGTCCCTCACTCCAGTTTGCAGATTTAATAATCATATAGTTGATGGCCTAGGATAATGGCATGTAAGTTTTTCTGGGGAAAAAATAATTGCCCATCATTACTGACCTTTTCCTTTGCTGCTCTAGGATGCAGGAAGAAGGCTCAGCAAGCCGACACCCAGTGTGGAATGAGTGTGTATCCTAAAACATGCCCCGGAATCCTCAGCAATGAAGAAAGGTGTCATGGCAAGTATGTCAGTGTGAAAAGTCACATAAAGATTGAAGTCCACCATATATGAGACATCACTACTGTATGTGCTCATCCTTTAAACAAAGCCACCAAGCTAATGGGATGCTTTTAGAGTATTGTAATTTCTAAGTTAAAGTAGGAGCCCCGTGGCGCAGAGTGGTAAGCTGCAGTACTGCAGTCAAAGTTCTGCTCACGATCTGAGCTCGATCCCGATGGAAGTCGGTTTCAAATAGCCGGCTCAAGGTTGACTCAGCCTTCCATCCTTCTGAGGTTGTAAAGTGAGTACCCATCTTGCCAAGGGTAAAGTGTAGATGACTGGGGAAGGCAATAGCAAACCACCCTGTAAACAGATGCCAGTATTGTTTTGAATGACAAGCAGCTGATATTTTTAAGGCTTATTTGTTTAGTAGGTTTGTTTCAGGTTTTTTGGCTCTGTCAGTTGAAATGCTATGTATATTTATAGAGCAACAGAGGAGTCTGACAAGAAGGTTCTGAACAGTCCAGATGCCTGCAAAATATGCCCTCAGTTGAATAAGGCTACAAATCAGGAAGGAGTTCCAGAATTATGGCTCATGATTCAAATTTATTTTTCTGCCTGTAACACTATATGTATCTTCTGGTTAATGCTAGTTCTTGTCATATCCTATTTTAAATTTCTTAGTGTATGAATGAAGAAGACTTTAAAGGCTTGTCTTTTTAGAGTACTGACAGTGGAACTTTGATCTTGTACTAGGAGACTATGCCAACAGAATGCAAAGGAGAAAACATATATGAAAAAATGCCCATCCTTTTACTTAAAATAGAAAATGAAACAGATTGTCTGTCAAAGAGTATCTCAACCACTTCCCTGAAGGAAATAGGCTGCAGTAGTAACTAAACTGCAAGAAAAAGATATGGACTAAAAATGAAGCCCACACATCTTTAAACTATAAAAATGAAATCTTTTCTCCCCAGCATGTAGTCATTGAATATCCATAAAACTTACTGTCTTAAGTTCTCAAGCTCTGCTTCTTGGGATGCCAACTGAAAATGTTGACAGCTTTATCCAACCCCTCCTATTTTCCTAACAAACCAGGAGACATTGTAGTATAGTTAGGTATTGTAGTTATCTAGGTAGTGTAGTTAGCATTTTGTCCACAGAAAAATTCCAAAAACCTTTGTTGCATCATACTTTTTATTAGTTTTTGAGTTCCCCAGTAGTCTTCATGAAGCTGATGTCCAGTACCACAAAAGGGAGGCAGGAAGGAGACACAGTGGTTCCAAGGACACAATGATGAACCATCTCTGTCTCTGCAGCTTCAGCAGCCTTAAAATAGCCAAAATGGCTAAACAGATTTCACTGGGCTGCTGGAACAGAAGCAGAAAAAATGGCCACACTTTCTGTGACAAGATAAATGTGACCCCAGCCTCTCATACCTAGCTTCCCTGGCATACATGGAGTAGTGTGCTGGTCTAAGGGACTATGCAGAGAGCCTACAACGCAGCAAGCCAAGGCATGGAGGAGGAAGAGGAAGAAGAAAAGCTGGTTTTTATATGCTGGCTTTCTCTACCACTTAAGGGAGTCAAACCGGCTTACAATCACCTTCCCTTCCCCTCCCCACAACAGACACCCTGTGAGGTAGGTGGGGCTGAGAGAGCTCTAACAGAGCTGTTACTTGGCCAAGGTCACCCAGCTGGCTTCGTGTGTAGGAGTGGGGAAACAAATCCAATTCACCAGATTAGCCTCCGCCGCTCATGTGGAAGAGTGGGGAATCAAACCCTGTTCTCCAGATCAGAGTCCACTGCTCCAAACCACCACTCTTAACCACTGCACCTCGCTGGCTCTCCCAGTGTGACCCAGACTCTGCAGATGGCAAGCAGTGCTATGGATCCAGGAGAGGAAGTGACCTGAACTCCATCTTGGATGTGGCTGCACAGTAGTGGAGGAAAAGACAGTCTCCAGCTCTGCCTGCACCCCCCTTGAGCTGCTCTCTTCCAGACAATGGACAGGACATTGGGACGTTTGCATAACCATCAATGTGGCCATCCTATCAAGATCTGCCTGATGACCAGAGCGAGAGACAAAGGTGCTCCCCCATCACACCTTGAATTCCTTTCCTGGGATAGCCTGGGACCAGGTTAATTCCATCTTCTAATTCCTCCTCCTCCCCTTCACACTCTCAGGTTCCTGAGAGCTGCCTTATATCAGTAATTACTCAATACTTGCCAGCCTCAATAATCCTATCATGCTCTGAATAGTTTGGCTCCCATCCTTTCTCCCTACAACACCCCTATACTTGAGAAGCAATCTTACCTTTATGCACCCAAAACCACCCGTCCGGTGAGCACCCTGCCTCAAGGCAGAATTTTACTATAAATATTGCCACCCTCGCGCTGACCATTTGCTACTCGTTCTTTCGGATCCAAATGACTGCCCCGTGCCATAGTACAGTCTCCTTATTGCAAAGCGCTGGTTGCTGAGCGATCCTATTTTAATGCAGCCTCTCTTCTTGACCTCCTCAGAAGACCTCGGAAGGTAGCTATAGAATCCAATTACCCTATCCCTATTAGGACTCTCTGTGTGTGATTGTTTTGCTTTTTTCCCCCAGTGTGTTTGTACCCCCTTTTCAATTCCCCTAAATAAAACCAATCTGTTTTAGTTGGAATTGCTTCCTCTTCAGTTTATTCCTCTGGTTTGCTCATCCTCAGTAGACAAAGGTTCAAGGTCCGCTTTAAATCAAGCCTCTCATTAGAGCTCTAAAATCCTGTCTCCAATTAGCTAATTTCCCCATTAAATTTTGGAGACCCCCAGCATTCCCTGTAACATAAAGTCTAACCAATAAGCTAATGTCTCCTCAACACAGTTGAAATACATTGATTCTCCATAAAGCAGAATAAAAATGTAATAGACTAACAAAGTTTGGGATTAATATCTGTCAAGTAAACTGTTAATAGAAGCCAGACTGAATAATATTACCTAGTGGAAGGATGGTAAGCAATCCCAGTAAGCAAAATTCCATCTTCCTCCCATTGTAGTTTAGCTAATCTGCATGCAGAGAGTGCTAAACAAAATTGATCAAAGTGCTTCAGCAAAGAGGTGCCAACAAATGTGGAGTTTGGTGTTATGTTTTCTGATCTGAACAGTGGTTCTGCATTTAGCTTTCCAGCCCTTCTGGACAAGTAGCCATCAGCAGGGGGATCAATTGTTGGTAATCAGTTGCACCAAATCTGAGCACCCAAGGGCATGTAAAATCCACTACGTGGAAATGATTTTGGGTGATGAGAAAGCAGAACTATGAGGAAAGTTGTCATAACAACACAGAATGTGAAGCACTCCCTCTGTAACTTACTATTCATTAATGAACTAAGGAACTAGAGGTCATAAATTGGGGAACTGGTCTAATTTGGCCCAAAGCAACAAAGCATTTAAACTGGTGGTAATTTATACTTTTCTCTGCAGTCCCTGCTCTGTTGCTCTCCAACTTCCCAAAAATTAATTAAACAAAATGAAAATAACTTGGGAGTGAATTTATCTTAAGGTTTCACAGGTACAGCTACATATCACTATACTAGTAGTTTTTCCTTCAGCAAAAGAAAGTAGATAATCTCTGTAGTTGTTTTGTTATTCTGCTGGTTGAATAACTTCATTATAGTTCCAGTAATTAATTATACAGTTTCAAATATTGAGATATGTGAGCTCCTAACACAAGGAGCCCCGTGGCGCAGAGTCGTAAACTGCAGTACTGCAGTCAAAAGCTCTGCTCACAACCTGAGTTCGATCCTGACGGAAATCGGTTTCAGGTAGCCGGCTCAAGGTTGACTCAGCCTTCCATCCTTCCGAGGTCGGTAAAATGAGTACCCAGCTTGCTGGGGGTAAAGGGAAGATGACTGGGGAAGGCACTGGCAAACCACCCCGTAAAACACAGTCTGCCTAGTAAACGTCGGTATGTGACATCACCCCATGGGTCAGGAATGACCCAGTGCTTGCACAGGGGACCTTTACCTTTACCTTATAACACAAGTTAAATTGACCTATAACATAACCTAATATTGAATTGATGCATCAGGCCATGCATTCACTTGTCTCAGAAATTATTGTCTTGTTCTAACGTACAATTAATTGTTCTTTAGCTTTTCTCTTACCGGACAAAACCTATCTCCTAGTGCAGGAGTCTGCAAACTGCAGCACCCGAGCCGCATGCGGCTCTTTGGCCCGTTGAGTGCGGCTCTCCGAACTTGGTTCAGGGCCCCTGCTCTCACACCCGCTCGCGCTGGCAGCCGGGCTGTGGAGCCGGAGCACCTGAGAGAGCGAGTGCGAGAGAGCAGGCGAGCAGGTGCGCTATCTCTCCCCCCTCCCAACC
This sequence comes from Euleptes europaea, assembly GCF_029931775.1. Classification (NCBI taxonomy): domain Eukaryota; kingdom Metazoa; phylum Chordata; class Lepidosauria; order Squamata; family Sphaerodactylidae; genus Euleptes; species Euleptes europaea. The sequence goes on along the minus strand of NC_079314.1, from coordinate 77,343,888 downwards.
GTGGAGAATGGCCAGGTCCCCCTTTCCCTTGCCCTCAGTGGTTGGGAGGCTAAAGCCTCCCCTTCCACCGCGTGATTGCTGGGCGGGCGGCTCGGCGGTTCCTGCCCCCCCTCCTATCAGCTGTTGGGCGGGGCGGGCTTCCTTTGGTAGACCTGGCCTCCGGCTGAGTCCCATTGGAAGGCCATGTCTATCCACTGGCTTTCTTGGCGGTAGACCTGGAGTCCAAGGAGGGGAAAAAGTCCTTCTTCAGAGGCCAGGTCTACCAATTGGCTTCTATGGGCCTCCGGAGGCCAGGTCTACTGCCAAGAAAGCCAATGGGTAGACCTGGCCTCCCAATGGGACTCAGCCAGAGGCCAGGTCTACCAATAGGCTTTTATGGCGGTACACCAGGCCTCCAGACGAGGACTCCGGACGGGGAGGGGGAAATGGCAGGGACTTACAATTTAATTTTTATCAATAAATAAGATCACTATTAAGTATGATATCAAGTTTTATTCAGTGTACCTATAGTTTAATTAAGACTTAAAACTTTAATTAAAGTTTATTAAGTTAATAAACAGTGTACCTACCTATATAGTTTAAGTTTAAGAAATTTGGCTCTCAAAAGAAATCTCAATCATTGTACTGTTGATATTTGGCTCTTTTGACTAATGAGTTTGCCGACCACTGTCCTAGTGCATTATCAATACAATAAATATTATCTTCTTGATGACCCCTGTGTTTATTAATAGTAATTGTGTGACATCAAGTTGCAACTGACTCATGGTGACCCCAGGGTCATGGGATTTTCAAGTCAAGAGATGAGCAGAGATGTTTTACCATTGCTTTCCTCTGTATAACAACCCCAGTCTTCCTTGGTGGTCTCCCATCAACCATGGCTGACCCTGCTTAGCTTCCAAGCTCTGATGAGCTCAGGCGAGTATGAGCTATTTCAGATGTTAGTATACTACTAAAATTTGACAGGGTTAAAAATCTGTTTGTAATGCTGCTAACTGTTATACATCATATTTTAATTAGCATGCAACCTTAGCTGTGTAGTACCTCCTTGTGTTTTTTTTTTTTATCAGCAGACAGAGGGGCAGCCATGGCTATTAGATATCTAATGTTATCTGTTTGGCTTAGTTACTTCTGCCATTTGATACATTGCCTGAATACTACTCTAAAGAACAAATTCCACTCAATGAAGACGAGTCATATGATGGATTTATACATTTTGTAACCGGTTATATAGTGTGACTGGATACAACTAAGCCAAAGCAAGTAGAAAGAAGGAAAGAAAATATGTCCAAAAGATTTCAAGACAACTAACAATTCCACAGCTAATCAAACAAAAATGGCCATGAAGTTAACCTAATCGAACTTGCATAAAACAGTTCTGTAAAGGCTATGTACATGAAGGACAAGGAGTCTTTGGCAAGGGGAGACAGCAAAGGATGGGGTATATAGGTAGCAGTGTCAGATTCAGGTTTTTTTAATGTGGGGACAAGCAGAGAGGGCCCAGGGGTTCCCTCCCCTCCTCTGCCCAGCAGCTAGGAGTCAGGTGACAGCAAGCTTTCACAAGTGGGTGGGGGAAGGGCAAACAAGTGAACAGCAGGGGAGGTGTGTGCATGGGGGGGCTTGGCAACAGTGGGCCCTGCCAGAAGCCCTGGACCAAGGCAACTGCCCTACCTCAGGTATGCTGACACTGGCCCTGATAGGTACTGTGCTGTTTAAGAGGTACTGTTGAACAAGTTTTTATAACAGCTTGTCCCCACTGCCGAACCCATCGTCACATGTGTTTTTCCAGTGGTCCTATGACCACGTCAGCTAAACTGGAGGGGCCTGCCAAAAATATTTGGCTGTTATACATTAAGTGAAATAACACAGAAAAGCCAAAGTCTCTTACCCTTTTAATAATTTGGAAAATTCTGGATGTCTTGCCCATTTGTGTTGATTTTTACTGTTCTCAAGATACACCATTACAGAGCAAATTTATCTCATGAGCTTCAGAAACCATTATTTTATGTTACACTGGGGAGTTTGTATAAACTCAAATATTATAAGAAAATGCTGACAAAAGAATAATACAGCTGGCCTACATCCTGAATGGCCCAGTGAAATCAAAGAGGCTGTTTTTTTACAAATAAAATCTCATGCCATCTGTTCTCTGAAGTTACATATTTCTGGTATGTACTCAGTCCAAACAATAAAACCTAATTTGTATGTATGAATCAAACCCACTCTCTAAATTTGTCACAACTGCATGTCAACACAGCTTAATAATATTACTAAAATAATCACCCTTAGATTTAGAATGAAACCTTTAATTTTTCTCACCTTTCATCTTGAGGTTCTAAGTGCTTCACACTGAATCATGAATTAATTCCCCTTAGTAACAGCTGCAAAATATACTGCATTTATGAGAAATATTTATATTCCTATTTTGGAGATCAACTGAATTCATAATTCATATGAACTCCAAATGTTGCTGTAATAACATTCCCAATAGGTTTTAGAATTTATTTATTTTTAGAATAAAGAGAAAATAAATGTGTTCTAATGCCTTGGGATGTATGTTTTTTGTTTGTTTACTCCACAGGAGAAATTGACAAAGCATCTCCTGACACTTTGAAGACAAACTATAAGGTGTCACAAGACTTTGGTGTTTGGGCTACAGAAGATTGACATAGCTACCTCTTTGGAACTGATCTGGCCACCTGGATCCACACCATGGTGACATTGTGACTAGATTACTGCAATGCACTCTACATAGTTCTCCCCTTGAATACCATTCAGAGACTCCAGTTGGTGCAGAATGCTGCAGCTCTGCTGTTTTAAGGATCTAGGCGGAGCACATATATTACTCCCATATTACAGTCACTCCATTTGCTGGTCATCAGTGATGTAGTGTGATCCACCTTGCGTCTCTATAAAAAAAAGGTGGACTATAAACAATAGAAATAAAATAAGAACAAATTATACTCTGGATTCAGACCATGTGACAAGAATTGTGTTGAATTGGATTGTTGCACGCATTAGAAGTTCAAAGCTCTCAGGAGGTGCCAGCTATTGTAGAGCCTGATACTTCAAGCCTTTGGAGTACTATCTTTATAACAGAGAGCACACCCCCTCCCCCCCCCCCGCAAGAATACAGAAGTTGGCAATGTCTACCTGAGGATATGAGATGTTGATGAATGACAGAGGTACATGATATTCCTTTGATTTCAAGATGCATGGAAAGAATAATTACTACAGGAAATGGCTAATGTTTGAGAAGGTTGTTTACAGTGTTTTTTGTTTTCCACTATTTAAAAATTGTATGTTTAAAAATCAAAGATATGGAGACAAGGTTTCAGAGATTTCCAGATAGCTTCCAACTTCATGAAGACACTTACTTAACTGATGTTAATTGCAAGCTCTTAGCTGTAGTTCTACACAATGATCTAAGAGTAAGCCCCAGTGAATAAAGTGGGATTTACTTCTGCATAGGATCACACTGCATAGGATTGTCTTAGCTTTCCAGACATATGTGAAGTGTTACATATCGAAAGGATGAAAGTTTCAATCAAAAAACTTTCCAGCTTTCAGACCAGATAGGCTTTAATTTTTTCTCTTGTCCGTTCAAATTCTCCTGATGATTGGAGGATGAAACGCAACATGGAGCTAAGTGGCACAACATGAAACTAAGCAGCAGAACTGGCAGGAACTTAACCATCTGAAATCAAAATGCAAATTGTTCCTGGGGGATTTCTTCTGTATTTGGAAGGAAACCTGATGCAAAATTTTAAAAATTAATGTGGTGTCAGTGGAAGTTGCAAAGAAATAGTGTTTGAATGACTGACGGGAAAAAAATGAACTTCCTTATATCCCTGTTCTGGAAAAACAGTGAATGGAAGATTTGCAACAAAAGCCCCAAAGAAATTATCTCAGTGACTGACAAGTTTAATATTGAGAGTGGCAAGCTCAGGATTGGTAGTTTGTCTGTCAGAGAAACAAAAAAGCACATGCCCTTCTCTGCATTCATCCATGTTGGTAAAGGTAGTCCCCTGTGCAAGTACGGGGTCATTACTGACCCATGGGGTGACATCACATCACAGTGTTTACTAGGCAGACTATGTTTACATGGTTGTTTGCCTGTTGCCTTCCCCAGTCGTCTACACTTTACCCCCAGCAAGCTGAGTACTCATTTTACTGACCTTGGAAGGATGGAAGGCTGAGTCAACCTTGAGCCAGCTACCTGAAACCGACTTCTGTTGGGATCGAACTCAAGTCGTGAGCAGAGCTTTTGACTGTAGTACTGCAGCTTACCGTTCTGTGCCATGGGGCTTAGTATTCATCCATGTAGTCTAATCAAATTTAATCATGGCATCTGCAATGATTTTCACATACTGGTAACAGGCAATAACAGCTAGAATTATTATTACCAAAGGGGCTCACTCCCTAGGATGTGACCTCTAGACATCCCTCTCAGCTTCTGAGCTGCACACCACTGTTAGAACTGCAACAGCCAACACAGATGATTCCCATTGGGGTTTAACGCATGGCCAATTTGTCTCGCCTTTGTGCCTTAAAAGTAGCGAATTCCCGTGGTCTAAACGCATGACCGTCCGAGGGCAGTGCATCGGACCCACCTTAGGCGCGATTTAAGCAAACAAAAACGGGTTAAGCAATCCCTGGTTTCCAGCGATCTTTTCTGAGCTATACCGCTACTTTTTTTTATTTCGCTACATTACCGGAACACTGGCGTGTGTGTAATCACATGACTAGCCCACTACTAACCTCCTTTTGTTCAAGCTCCCAGCCCCGACAAACAGCTGAGCTGCGGGTGAGCAAGGGCGGGGCAGGTGCAAGCCGCGCTGCTGGCTAGGAAGGGAAGTGACGTGACGTGACAGGGAAGGAGAGCTCCTTTTATGGATTTCCGGGAGGAGGGCAGTAGGTGGAAGGGGCGGAGCTTCTCTGGCCTGAAGAGTATCAAAGGCCAGAGGAGAGCTGTAGCCAGGGAGGAAGCAGGCTGTGACACAGGCTGGCTGAGTATAGAGCCACCCAGGTAGCCTCCGAGGGAGAGGAAAGCTCAGACTCTCCCTCGGACTGGTCTGAGGCTGAAGAGGTGCCTCAAGCCCCAACCCTCTCCAGGCCAGACAACCCCCCCCCCCGACCAGCCCTGTAGGGGGGGGGTGCTTCACACCATCACGATGGTATACCAGAACGCTGGTGTCCCAAGGAAAAAAAAGGGGGAGAATCGGCCTTTGATTGGATAACCCCTCAGCTAATCCTTGGGCAATGACACGGCAGTCACTCCACTACTATCCCACATTATATGGGTGGCTCAAACGCACAGGGATCCTCCAGCAGCTACTTGCTTCGGATTTATAGTGGGATGGACTAGCGTCATGCGTTTGACTATCCTGTCTCGGAATAAAATATTGTGAGATAAGGGAGGAGCGAACCAAGAACATTCTGCCCATGCGTTAATCCCCATTGTCACACTGCTTATTTAGCGGTTGTGATAGTGACAATGGTAGCAACAGCAGTGGAAATACCCTGCTCACTCCTATGCATACACTTTTCATAAACTGCACTGCATTAATTCTACTGAATACATTACGGTAAATGTTGTGTCTATGCATGAGGTGTTGCCACTAAGCATCATCCTAACTGGTGAGTGGGAGCACAGTTACCAGGGATGCTGTTGGCAATGCTTTAGCTAAAATAGGGGCGTCAAACATAAGGCCGGAGGGCCAGATCCAGCCCCTTGAGAGCTCTTATCCAGTCTGCGAGCCAGCTGAGGCAGCCACCCCACTCCCACTCTCAATCTGGGCTGGCGAGGCATGGCCCAGCCTGACCAGGTGACATTTTTGTCATATCTGGTCCTCATAACAATTGAGTTTGACACCCCTAAGCTAGTTTTCTAGTGCTTTTGATTTTGCCACTGGAAGAAACATAAGATCACAACTAGGTTACCTTGGACCGTAAAATCAGCCTGTCAGAGACTAGTTTTGTGGAAATCTTAATCCAGGCCATGACCAAGGCATTTCTATAGATCCAAATAACTTCTCAGCCCTTCAACATGCTAAATTATCTGTTCTATAAAAGCCATAGCAGAGATAGTAAACACAAGAGATTGCAGTGTTGGATTAGAGCTGATGCAACTGGATCTCATTTTCCCCAGCACTGGCAGGAAATATTCATTTATTTACCATCATTTTAGGCCTAGAACTGTTTACTTCAGTTGAGGAGAAGCCTTTGATTATAATGCCATCAACAGCACAGCAGTCATTAGAATTTTTATGTTCCAGCACAGAACAGAATGTGGGTCAGCTCAAAGGCAAGTATGACAACTCTAAAGTGAACTTTGAGCTAATCAGGATGGTGCCATTTTGAGAACCTTGAACAGCTGATTTTTAGAGAGTGTTATTACTTCAGTGACAACAAAAACTGTTCTGTTCTAATTTAAAAATAAACTATGTGAAAAAGTTTCTGAAAAAACGGTAACCTCCAATTTTGTCCAACACTTTGCCTTGCATACATTCTGGGGTAGGAAACGGAACGTGGAAATGTAAATCTAATATGAGATTTAAGAGAGAGAAAAGTTATTCAAATAAACGTAGACTGAGACAATAAAATGTCTTGCTTTGGGCATAATGGCTAACACCTGGGGATTTTGTAGGTTTCCTTCATTTCTTAAGTCAATATATACAGTGGTTAGAGTTTCAGATTACGATCTGGGAAGGCTAGGTTTGAATTCTCATTCTACTGTGAAAGGTCATTGGGTGACCTTGAGCCAGTCACACATTCTCCTCTTAACCTACCTGACAGGGTTGGTGTTAGAATAAAATGGAGAAGGGGAGAATGTTATAATCCACTTTGGGTTTCCAGTGGGGAGAGAAGTGGGGTATAAATGAAGTAAATAAATAAATCAAGAAACAAATGCTATACTAGATAAGCAATACAAAATCAAAGAATGCAGATCACTAATTTTAAAGCCCCAGTTAGCTTCTGAGCTGCACACCACTGTTAGAACTGCAACAGTCAAAGCAGATTTATAGTGCTAGACTATAGAATAACTCCATAAACATTTTTCTATAAGTAATGGTATCTATGGTACATATGTCTGTAGACATAGGACACAATTCAAAGACACTGAAGCATGACTAGGCCCAAATGAGATCCACTGATTTTCAAGTCACATCATACATCATCATCATCATCATCAATATATCTAATTGTCAACATGACCACATCTGTGGATGCTTAAATCAGGACATTGGAACCATGGAAAGATCTTTCTATAAACATGACAAAACCCCAGGTTAGCATAAAAATCTGAAATCTAAAAAAAAAAAAAAGTTAAAATCCCCCTCAATGATAAATAGAGAACTTGTAGCTTTAAGAAATGGATACCCTCAGTGGCTGTTGCTAGGCAACCACAACCATTACTAGCTTTCCAGTCTTGGTTTCTGTCAGTAAAATGCAAGGGGAGGGCCCTCTCTAAGGCTGTTCTGGCCTTAAAGGGAGGACATGTCAGAGCCAGCCCAGCAGCAACTACCAGGCAACCAGAGACTAGGGGTGTGCATTCAGCTAAAGTCAAACTGAAAAAAACAAAAACCCAAAAATATATTTTTGGTATTTTTCGGGGGGGGGGGGAGGGGCGTTTATGGTAAAAAATGGTGGCAACTAAAGGGAGCTGAAAAAGCAGATCCCGTATAATGCTATTTTTTCGACATTATTTGGGGGCTGCTTTGGCCACCATTTCGCCATCCCTCTTCCTTCCCCTTTACTTAACTGTCGGCTGAGCTCTCGCCAGCACCACCTCCACAAAGTTCAGAGGTGGAGTTGATAATCTAAGCACTGGGCTGGGGCCCATCGTGCAGTTTGCCGTCTGCTGCGGCCTCCCATCTTGGAGGTGGCAAGGTACAGCATTCTAAGCACTGGGCTGGACTTCGGAGGCGGCCTAGTTTTTAGATCACCTTCCCCTGCTGCCTCCATTCTGAGAGGAGTCAGGGGATGGCAAACTACATGCTGGGCTTCAGCCCAGCGCTTAAATCAATGTCCCTTGCCGCTTCCATTCTCGGGGACGGCAAACTGCATGTGGGGGGGACGGGCAGATAAAGGTAGGTTTGTTGGTGTGGGAAGGAAAGAAGTAGGAAATGGGGAAATGCTCATAGGGTCTTTCAGGAAAGGGAAACAGGAAAGGGGAGAAGAAAATTAGATGATGCCCACAAATTCTTACAGGTTGGTAGCATGTTGGAGCTAACCAGATTTTTCACTCAATTCTATTCAATTCCTCTCCTTACCACAACAAATGCTCAAAGGGACAGAGCATCCCCACTATACCATGCCTTGATGCTTGACTCATCTATCACTATCTGCACTGTGTAAGCACATTGATGTGCTATGCGGTGTTCATTCCTGACCTAAGTAGACCTGGCAGACCACATTGTGTGAGTTACTTGATCTGTTGCTGCTGACATGGGGAAGATTCTGCCACAAGAGAATTTGTCAGCAAGGCTAATTCCCTAACCGATCTTTTGCTTCACAATTTTCTTTCCATCTGGTTGTTAGTGGTCACTGTAGTTAGCAACTGACCCCCTTTGGGAGGCATATTTCTTTTTCCTTCCTATGAGCATTAAGAAGAAGAGTTGTTTTTTATATGCCGACTTTCTCTACAAATTAAGGGATAATCAAACCGGCTTACAATCACCTTCCCTTTCCCTCCCCACAACAGACACCCTGTGAGGTAGGTGGAGCTGAGAGAGCTCTAAGAGAGCTGTGACTAGCCCAAGGTCACCCAGCTGGCTTCATGTGGAGGAGTGGGGAAACCAACCCTGTTCTCCAGATTAGAGTCCACCACTCCAAACCACCGCTCTTAACCACTGCACTACACTGGCTTGGAACACCTTATGTTCTGCCCCTTGTTTGCTCCTGCTTGAATAAACTGTGGTGCCTGGTGTTGTGTCCCAATTCAAGACCACTAGCCATGTTAGTCTGCAGCAATAAAATGAAACAGGAGTCTGTGGTTGCCAACTTTGGGTTGGGACATTCCTGGATATTGGGGAGGGGGGTGCAGCCTGGGAAGGGCAGGGTTTGGAGGGAGGGGCTTTAGCAGAGTATAATGCCACAGAGTTAATCTCTGTCATCTGGAGATCAGTTGTTAATTCCAGATCTCCAGGCCCCACCTGGAAGTTGGCAACCACAGGCTAGTAGCACCTTGAAGACTGACAACATTGATCCCAGCATTAACTGAACTCTGACAAAAGCTGCTGCTGAAATTCGTTTTGTCAGCGCTTAAAGTGTAAGGTTGCCAGGTCCCTCTTCGCCACCGGCGGGAGGTTTTTGGGGTGGAGCCTGAGGAGGGCGGGGTTTGGGGAGGGGCTTCAACGCCATAGCGTCCAATTGCCAAAGCGGCCCTTTTCTCCAGGTGAACTGATCCCTATTGGCTGGAGGTCAGCTGTCACACCAGGTCTCCAGCTAGTACCTGGAGGTCGGCAACCCTATTAAGGACTCCTGTTTTGCCATGACACAGGCTGTTCCAAGGGGGACAGCCGCGACAGCGCAGGGGACCGAGCCTCTCCCGGGAGTCTTTTGCAAGCGCGCCCCAGTCTCGGCTGAGCGACGCCACGGCTGTGGGTCAGGGCCCGCGGCCGGCCTCCGCTTGACCCCTCGACGAGCCCTCTTCCGGCCCTGCCTTTCCGACCAGCTCCCTTCGCGCGCGCCCTGGCGCCAGCCTCATTGCACGCACAAAGACGCGCACACACACACACCGCGCCTCTCCCCTTTGCCCACTCCGTCCTCCCCCCGACGCCCCGCCCATCTCCCCCCCTCCCGATCCCTCTCCTGGCTGATGCTGAAGCCCAGCGTCACTCCAGCTTCGGCGGCGCTGCAGACATGGCGACGACGCTGACAGCCGTCCAGCCGCTCAGCCTGGACCGAGGTAAGCGCACCGCCCGGCGCCGGCGCCTTAGCCCTGGCAGCCGCAGCCGGGGGGGGGGGAGCCGCTCTTCCCCTCGGCCCTGGCCCTGAAGCCCCGTCCCCGAGCGCCTCGCTTCGCCCCTGCCTTTGCCCGAGGAGTCCCGTCCCCGCAGGAAGCCGCCGTGGTCGGCCGGCCGGCCGGCCGGCGGCAGCGCACTTCCAGCCGCGCCTGGGTCCGCGGCCGGGCTGGAAGGGGGGAACGGGCGAGGCTATCGCTGCCCCTCCAGAACTGGGGGCTTGAGGCAGCTGCAAGGGCCGGGCAGGTGAAGGCGGAGATTGAATGCAAGGGGGGAAAGGGCTGGGAAGAGGAGGGGGAAAACTTTACGCGAGCTTGGGTAGCCGTGGTGGTTGGTCGGGAGCCGCCTGCCTGGAGATGCGTCAAGGACGCTCTTTTGAAAGAAGTCAGACAAACGCAGCCCTCGTATTCTAAACCAGCAATCGTTAACCGCGGACCAGGAAATCATTCATTGGAAGGAGAGGGAGGGAGGGAGGAGGAGGGATCTGCTTTTTTTAGCACTTTTGGATTAAGCAGGTAAAATGGAAAAAGGTTTTATCATTTGTGTGGCCGGGATATTCACATAGCCTGTGGCTATTGACCGTGCTGTACTAGGCTCTCTTGATGATTTGCATGATTAATTTATTTTTACGTATACCTATCGCATAGGATTGCCACGCCGTCTTTATTGCACTGTTGTCTATGAGCTTTCCTCTTCTGCAGCCGCAGAAGTACTACTTGGTTTACATTTGCCTTTCGATCAGGTTACTTTTGGGTGAATGGTTCTGCCCCTCCCCTTCCATAAAGCTTCTATGAAATTCAGTGTCAAGATGAAGGTTCCCAAAGTGGCTGAAACACTGGTGGTAGGAACACAACAATCAAAATTATATTGTTCTGTGGGGGTGCATTTTTGGGTAACAGTTGGCTGAGCTGGGGCCATAGCACAGACTGCTCTAGCATTCCAAAGCTGTTGGAATGTTCACAGTCCAATTTCTGTGAGTGAATAAAGACCTGGTCATTTTGTTGAAATTAAAACCTAACATGGAAAACCACAGGAAGGAGAAACTGGTAGGGAAGCTCACTGGGAGGATCCAGGAGGAAGGAAACCCAAGAGTTAGAGGTGGGTTCTCAGAGGAAAGCGAAGTGAGATGAAGGTGCCAGGTTGAAGAGACAGTCTTGGGGATTGTAGCCTAGGGATTGGGGATGGGGGGATGGGTCTGTAGTGCAAGCCTGTGGATAGTTCCTCAGAATTAAGTCGCACTTTGTGCAAAAATGTTTAGTCCCAGTTAAGTGTACATTAGATGACAGCCCTAGAATGATAGGGCATCTGTACATTCATCATGGGAGAATTTTAGTAGTTATGGATTCTACCATCCCTGCATCATCGAGATCCCTAATTTTAAGCAGGCAATGAGGGTCAAAATGGAGTGGAATGAGATGGGCTTCTGGATTTCACATGCTGATTTTAACTAACCAGTCCATCCCTTTCCTGGCAACTTCTAATTTGACATTGCTGCTCTGAGCATTGCGAGAAATGTATATATCTAAAAATAACTAATTGTGCTTGGCACTGATATCTGTTCTTGTATCATTTGTTCATCTTTAAGACTGCAACTGCAGAACCCTGATGTACTGTTGTTAGTTATAATTAACTTACAAGGTAGATATGCTATGGCTGTGTTTTAAAAAAATCAAATTTTACCAAGCAAACCCAAAGCTACATTAAGAATTTGAAATCTGTTGGCAAAATATGTGCCATGAAGACACTGGTATTGCCCGTCGTAAGCATTTGCCCCCAAGAAACATTACAAGGAAGAAAACAATTGATCATCTTGTTTTCCTCTGACACTGCTTGTTTTGTGCATTTTGGTGAAATAAAATGAACTTTCTTGGTATACAATATTCAAATGTCTTCAAGCATTTCTTTTGAAATTTGTACTGTATGTGCCTGAAAGCCATCTAAGAGGGCTTCTATATTACTTGGAAATTATTAGAGTCAGTGGTTTGGCTATAAATAGATTCTCTGTTGACGATTACAAATGACTCCAGATATAAGACATGTGGAGATTCTTGCTGTCCATTCCATGAAAAAGAAATCTTTTGTTTTCAGTTTAAGTTTAAACTTCAGACAGCTTAACTTTGCTGGATTCTGATGAAGTCCAGAGGTACTTGTGTGATGGCCATAATTGTTACTAAAATTGATTTTTGAAGTGTATAATGTATGGCATACAAAGAACAGTTTAGATAAAATAACAGCATTAAAGGAAATGGAGAACACTGCTTAAGGAGAAGCTTTTTCTTCTTCCAAGTATTTAGAATCCCAGGGAGTAATCTGCAGCTCTACCCCTGTGCTGACTACATTAAGCAGGATAAATATTTCCTGGCAAAAGGTTTAACAGATGGCAATCCATTAGGAAGCACAGCTTTTCAAAGAAAAGCATTACTATTTAAAGGGAGTAGATGAAAGTTAAATGTAATTACAATTCTACCTTCTACATTTAGGTTTAGCTGAATATTTCATGAGGGTGTGTACATGATGTATCACCATGTACATTAAAAGATAGGTAAGCCATTACTAAAAACTTTGCTTACAGTTTTAATAAGCATCAGGGTTTGGAGATGGGTTGAAACTTAATTAGTGTTTTTTTATTCTAGTAAGCAATCACAAGTAAGCTTTCACTATTTTAAATGTTGTAAATGATAATGCTGATCAAATTTAAAATTTGTTGAGATTTTGATTGAAAATAAATAATCCAGTAACAGTTGAATGACTACATCTTTGCATAATATAAGTATTATTATGTATGAAGCATCCAGTGTTGTGTTCTGATGTTGCATGAAGTAGTATCGCCAACAGTCAGTAATTGTTACCAGCTAAATACCAAAGAAAGGGCAAGAATAGAGAGACATTCTTCCTGGATTCTATGTATGTTTCCCAATTACACCAAACTAGTAGTAAAGTAAAAATGTTGGCCATAATTCATCCCAGAAAAATGCTAATAAATGCTTTCATTCCAGTGTAGTTAGGTTAAAAGATGCAGGGGGGTTTGATATGCCACCTGTACTCTAATCCAATCACAACCATTCTCTTAGTGATACCTCTGTTAGCGAGAATCCTTTCCATATGCTTTCCCACACACCAAGGTCCAAGCATGCTGCCAGAAGCAGTCCACAGAGACTTCTCTAAGACAGCTAAAACAGCTCAGTGGCTGGGATGATAGCATTTTTAGTGCCTACAGCCACAAGCCCAAGCTCTCCAGCAAAGGGTTCAATCTCCTGGGAGGACAATGCAAGCAACCACCCTTTGTGAAAGAGCAGAAAAGGAAGAATGCCATTCCAGTCAAAAAAGGAAGCCATCTCTGTAGCCCAATGGATAGCAGCCATGCATGACCAACAATCTCAAGGAGCCTTATTCTGCAACATGCCGGGGTTACCGCACTTTGTATTCCCAGCGATGTATTAAGGGTTTGAAAATGTTATTAAAAACATCGCTTTAAAAGGGTTTTTGGATACCACGGCTTATAAATGGTTGGAAGGCGTCTTCACAGCTAAAGGGGCCAAACAAAGTGCGAACAGTATTTTTTATATCGTTTTCAAACTCTTAATACATCGGTGGGAATACATAGAAAGTGCGAACAGTATTTTTTTATAACATTTTCAAACTCTTAATACATCGCTGAGAATACAAGTGCGGTAACCCCCGCCCTCTTCAGTCCTTCCCACATTCTTGCATGGGATGGTACCAGTCAGACAGCCTGGTACCATGGGGCCCAATAAGATGCAGTGGGAAAACACAGGCTCAACCAACAAAAGATCCTGAGCAAACTACCAGAGAAAATGGTTTAATACAGCACTGATTCAGTTAATCAGAGTAGATGATTCAAGGACTTCACTCAAAAAGCTATCTGTGGCAATTTGTTTTTTGAATGCTCTTGATTTTGTCCAGTCCCCTTCATCTTATCCTGTCTCCTTCTTATTCATTTGGTTGCCATTGTATGCTGATTATTTTACTACCAGACCTTGTGATCCATCCTACTTGATCCTTTACTTCATGCTGCCCAGCTGCAGGGGTTTATCATATCAGGATATTATCATATCAGAGGGACAGTTAGCTGTTGGGAGCCTGAGCCCTTAACTTGGTTGGGCTCTTGTGGCTATAAAGAATATACAGGCTTTTAGCTCTGGTGGAATGTAGTTGTGGAAAGTTCCCCTGTGCCCTGGACTGTTCCAACGGCAAAGGTAAGTAGCAAGACACCAGACACCTTTAAGCACCAAAGACAGAACTAAAAGGTAAAGCAAGGCAGAGAAAATGGGTTGCTTTTTTTTGTTCTAGCAAGGTTTCCTTGCCCATTGAAAATGGCAAAATAAACAGGGTAGCAGGTGCAACTTCCCCCATTGTTGCAGGCTCCTGCTGGGTAGGGCTGCACCTGTTACTTTGCTGTGTGCAATCATTTTCAGAGGCACAAAAGATATTTTATGCTGCTAGAACAAGAAGGTGGCAATCTAACACGGGAACAGCAGGTTTCCCACTGGACACAGCTGAAAGCATTTGGTGGTGTGGCTGGTATGGTGAAGGATAGGAATAAGAACATCTGCTTTTTTCCATGTTGAATTACAGCCCTGTCACCTAGAAAGATATTGGAATAGTAATCAATAATAGGTAGAGTCTTACTGGAACAGGAAGGCTGTGTAATTCCTTAGGAAGAAGTGTCAGTGTCTGTGCCTACAGACATGGCTACCACCACTGAGAGACAGCTCTGAGGTTTAGTGAAGGGTTTGGGTTTAGAGTTCAGGAACAAGCAGAGATACAAAAACGTTACATCCATTGGTTTTCAGTTTGGTTTAGGAAATGCTTAAATTTGTGCCTGCTAGGTGGGACCAGCCTATCTCCCAGCAGCAAAAAAAATAAAAGGCACGATATGGTGGTGAAGCCAGTTGCAATTAGTAATGCTTGCTGTAAACATGTGCAAGAGCATTGCTACACATTCATTGCCCTCCTTTGCTGTTAGTTTTTCAGAGTTCATTGTGCCTTTTCAATGTGAAAATCTGCCTTTGTGCCCTTGACTATTACTCTAAAGATTCTCATCACCAAAGTCCCCACTTCTTTACCTGGAATTCTCTTAACATTGAGACAGAATGATGTCACTTCACATTGTTGTGAGCTGCATTTTCTTGCTTGGACTACCTATGCGCTATGATTGGCTGCTGAGCTAGTTGGTATCCAATCCTTCATGATGGTTGTGGGGGCAGCAAGTAGAGAGGGAAAAGGTGGACAGCAGCTCTCTTGACTCTCCATTGTCTTAAATAACTTCATATTTACTTACGTATGGCCATTTCCGCATCAACATCTTACAACATATCTTACAACATATTATCCTCATGGTTGATCTTATAGGTTTGACCGTGAATTCAAAGGTTTTGTCCACACCCGGTTGTCTTCCTTCTTCCTGAAATCATTTCACCCTGTCTGCACTCCCCTGGAGAGCATCACATCATTCATGACATCGTAGGCGCCCCCTGTCTTCCCCCCTTTTTTGTTTCTACACATGCACACCAGCTAAGGTTCAATTGTCTGGCTTCCCCCTCCTCTTCACCATCTCATCCCAAATCTTTTAAGTGCTGCAAGCGACCACAGGCCTGCCAGTCCGTCCCCCCTTCCTTTTGGTGCTGGGTGTCACAAAAATAAAAGAGGCCCTCTGGACCCTGCAGATGCTCGTGATTTCAAACTTATCTTACAGTTCTCACATGTGAAATAAAGGAAATTCCCATCAATCCTCTGTGCCTTAGATCCCCTGCAATGAGCCCCTTCTGGAAAAAAATACACACCCAAGAAAGCCTGAACTGACCTCCATAAGGCTACCCAGAAAGACAGCAGGAAGTCTTCTGGCAATCGCGAATATCCCGTGCAGTTATCAACTGCACTGCTCACAGCTTAATTTCTGCATGCAAAAGTCCTGCAGTGTACCTGGCAGATTTGAGATTACAGCTTGGGGAACAGAGACAGGGAGTGGGGGGAACCCTTAATACGAAGGCAGAACACACTGCAGCACTAGCTGAGAAGGGAGAACTCCTTCTCCCCCCACCCCGAGAGTGCAGATATTGCACAACTGCCAAGCAAGGAAATTAGGAGCACTCTCCTGCAGAACACATATGTCGGACAAGAGAAGGAAACTACCCTGTAATTCAACACTCTCGGTGTATGGGTGTCTCTGTGACTATTGGCAAGAGGATTCAGTTGCTCTGGCATGCATTAGCATCTCCGTCGAGCTACAAGGTCGGGGGTGGGGGGAGAGTTTGATCACATTTCTAGATGCTCGGTGCTCTCTGCCTATCATGTTTTTGGTTGGGTGTTGTAGAAAAATCATGGAACTGCAGTATTCCTTAACCTGTATTCCTTAAAATTTCACATATTTCTCCAGAAAATGGCTGCTGGGGGAGAAGAGATGGGGAGGGGAAATGGGAGGGGTGGAGAAATAAATAGCGATTTAAACATGTCCGCACCTCAAGGAAGTCATCCTAGCAACGGCAAAAAAGGAAAGATTGTGGTTTGCTGATACAACAGACATTGAACGCTTGGAAAATGTTTCCATGACCAAATGGAGGGGAAATGATGCAGACGCAAAAAGATAAGATGTTTCATTAAATGTTGCAAATAATTAGTGCAGAAATGGCTTATGTGTGCATATGCTGTCAAGTCGCAACCAACTTACGGTGACCCCATCAAGAGTTTTTCAAGGCAAGTGAGAAGCAGAGGTGGTTTGCCATTACCTTCCTCTGCAGAGCCTTCCTTGGTGGTCCCCCATTTAAGTCTCAACCCTGTTTAGCTTCGAAGATCTAATGAGATAGGGCTATACCATACCATTGCACATCCTGCATATTTACTTAGGGCAACTATTTTGCTGCTCTAACTTTATATTAGCTGGAAAGGTAGAGTTTTACTATATGGTAAGATAGGATACAAATTAAAACAATCAACTAATCCTTCTATACCACCAAATTCATCCATTATTTCTCCTATTGTTGTTTCATGCACATGACACTTGGCAATGCTATAACAACACTTATATACCACTGTAACTACACTGTTATAACCTGTCCTTGTTTAATTAATTTAACTTGATGGTAGAACTGGGTAGTAAGCCTTCTCCAGGGGCTAGCCATGTGTTATTTTCCCTGTTCCCTGATATTTCCAGTAGCAACAAACATGAAACGGCTCTATTTTTACACAAACACCACAATGACATTTAAAATCGATATGTGCCTTTCCAAAATAATATTAAGCAAATCATGCCTGAAGAGCTCCCCTACACACACACAGTTGTAGATGCTTAAAATCTAGTTTATTGAGAGGAGATTCAAGATTCAAGCATGGGAATTACTTTGTTTAATTCCTGTTAGCATATGTCTTCTTACCTGCAAAAATGTCTTGCAGGATACTCCTGGTACGTAGAACAGATTTCCAAAATAATGGGAATTTTAAACAATTTAAAATTTAATTTACAAACATTGCCATTTAACATGAGCTTTGCTTGGGGCTGGGATGGCAGAGCAAGGGAACGGCAGCAATTCAACTAACCAGGAGTTTGAATTGCAGATGTTCATGGGTTTAAGGGATTTGCAAGGCAGAAGATCATGTGGCACATACTGGGCAAGGATGAATGATGGAGTATAGTAAGTGGCAAACTGAGGGTGGAGAGAAGCAAAGCAGAGTGTAAGAAGAGAAGCGAAACATATCATTAGCCACAATCCAGTGCCAGCAGATTCATTAAGTGGCAGTATGTAGTGACTCCATAGTAAGTGTTAAAATCAAAAGTGCACTGCATATGTAGGTACCGTTGATATGAACATATCTGTGCTTTATATGGGAGATTTCTATGCCTAGTGTGGGATGTTTTGAGTCCTTTGAAGAGAGTTCTAGCAAAACAGAACTGTTCTTCAAAAGGAATCTGAAGGCTGTTAATTTACAGTTATCTATGGAGTGATATTTAATACTGACCTTGTAATTGTAACACCCAAAAGTATGTTAAACAATTGTTAACAGTGTGATGGGGGAGACAGAGAAAAAGGATAGCTTCCTAATGTAACATCCCATCTTTTTAACAGCATTGAACAGTTCCTTATGCAGACTTCATCCTTTTACCTTTTTTTTGGCTGTCAAGTCACTATTACTGTAAGCAGGCCGTCTCCACTTAAATTGGGGGAATTAGCTGGAGACAGAGAGTGAGAGGGGGGCAACTGGGATCAATAACCTATGTATACTAGGATAGTCCTGGGTAAAAATTCCCAAATGAGCAGACAGATGTACAGTTGAAATGGGTGTTATTAAAGAATTAAGTAATAAAAACAAGAAATATATCTCAAGCAGTGAGCATACACACACGAAACGTACAAGAGCTGACTAAGAAAAGGGCAGATGTTGGATAAGGTTTCATGGATGGGCGATAGATACCAGTCTTGAAGGGATGTCCAGGGAAAGCAGAAAGAAAGAAGAAAATGACCAGTGTTTCCAGGAGCAAAAGGAGGAGCCCACACACAAGTGGGGGTGCACATATGGATCCAGAACACACACACACACTATGAATGGCCAAAGGACCAATATTTATACCCCAAAATGGGTCCCCAGGGTGGTATGAGCTAAGCTGACAGGAAAACCAAAGACATTGATTGCTTTTCCGGGGTTCCAACAACAAGATAGGAGAGGCTTGATGAGATCAGGATCCAAGAGAATGCCTTAGGGTCAGGGGGAAAGTTCAATGGCCAACCACCTTCCTGCTCAGTCTCAACACACAAGATGGATCCCAAAACTCTTTGAAGGGCATCCATTTTGTATGGAGCAGTGTTTTGCTCTGATGCCAGGCTTTGGTCCCCGTGCCATCATGGCACCCCTTAGCAGTAGGAGGAGTCCGACTGCTTAGAGTCACAGCTGATTTATGGCAACTCTGTAGGGTTTTCAAGGCAAGAGACCTTGGGAGGTGGTTTGCTATTGTCTGACTTCCATGTCAGGATCCTGGAGGTCTCCCATCTAAGTACTAGTCAGAGTCAGGGCTGAGAGTGTGTGACTGGCCCAAGGTTACCCAGCAAGCTTCCATGGTGCTTTCTATCTTGGGACATTGCCTCTCTTTTTTTTTCAGCATAAGGGCTGTGTCAGAAGACCAGGGTACCCAAGGATCCTTCCTTACTAAAAGCACAGAATTAGAAGGCTGGAAGCAGCCATTCCAGATGTTATCTGCACTAGGTTCTAGGAGGGAGAGGTTGCTTTTGGAACTGAATACAGGTTACAGCTTGATTATGTATACTCTCTCCTTAAAAGAGCATGTGAATCAGATATTAATTGTATAGACTACATGGGAATAATGTTATACCAATCCTATGGATGGGCTCCCGTTGAACACGGTTTAAGCAAATTACAGATTTCATCTTTTCCTGCTTACATGAGTGCATTTGTATGCTTGGGAATTGCAGTTCCTTTGGCACATAAAAATACCTTACCACTTGTCATCACAGAAACAGTATTGCTACTGTCTATAATGATTCCTACAAGGTCAAAGCTGCTAGCTGTAAAAAAGTCAAATTAGAAACTCTCTGAGATGGTTTTAATCAAAAATCACTCAGGCATTAGCAGGACTTTTGACCTTAAAATAATCCAAAGTTTTTGAGAATGATACGTCTAGTTCTCAAATCTATCTCAAGAAATTTGAAGGCTTTCCACTGCACTGTTGTAAGTTACATTGATGAACTCAGTTTTCATACTGTGAATTCAAGTGGTAGGAATGGAGTAGATGTGTCAAAATGTAGTGAGAGATAAAGAACAAAAAATAGACTTGAATATAAAATAAGTCCAGAAGACAAACATCTAAAATAAGATAGTCACAGAATTCTATAACATTATAATAATCCCCAGACTTACAATACCACAAATGTTTTTAGTTTTTGAGCCATGTTTCTTCATTCTTTTCCATCTTCCCTTTTGGTATAATGCTTCAGTGCAATTGCTTTTAAGCAATCAATCTTTGAATAAAAATACCAAAATATAGGGGATTTAAGTATATGCAACAGCAGAAACAATGTGAAGATATCTGCACAAAAGGTATGTTCTGGGATTTCATTGTTATGCAGTTTGTACTTTAGCATAGGTAGTTTGATTCTTGTTTTTTTAGAGCAGTGCCCATATAACACAAAATCAGGCATTATTTTGGGAGGAGGAGACATTCTGATGTAAACTGGAACCCTAGTTTCACTTAAACGAAACCATACTTTATAGCTAAATAGATCTCAGAGCTATCTGTCTGAAAAGATACACAGTAAATCACATGTAATATTTCTAGATTACCCCCTGAGTTTAATGATCCAGAAGCACATCTGCCCCACCTGTTACTAGGGGACCAAGGGCAGTATACATGTGTGTTCTTTCATAAGTGCACCTGTCAGACATGGTCTGAGAAGGAATGTTGTGGTTTCTCCAGGTGCTGGCCTTGGCCAGTTCTGTATCCTGTAAACAGTGTGTTTAGACTACTCCCCATGGGAAGACTCCTAGCACCCCGACAGCTCCTGGGAGGGGGGTTGCCATGGTATCCAGATCCACCCCGATTTGCCCTTTGCTCTTCCATTTATGCCCTGTACTGTTCCCATAGTTTTCACTAGTGTCCATTTGACTCTTAGCTTCTGTTAACCTGTGGATTTTCCAATAAATCAACTCTTTTTAGACTACCTGTCTGCTGATGTCTGTTTATGGGATTATCACGGGACTAGAGCTGACATTTGGACAGTATCAGGACTTTGTGGATGTCTTTAATGTACAGGAATGTGATGTGCTACCCCCCCACCGCAGGACAGACTGTGCTATCGGGGTGGTGGGGGATGGATAACTAACAAAAAGCAAAATTTACCCCATGAGCGCTTCTGAAAGAACAGTGCTCCATGAGTTCTTAGACAAGAATCTGGCTCGTTGCCCATCACAGACCTCCTGAAAACTAAAGGAAAGGGAAGCACGGCCACCTTGCCTACGGCCAGAGTAAATTGGACCCCCCAATGTCAAACTGCTTTTGACAGCCTCAAACAACTGTTTACCTCCGAACCGGTTTTGCAGCACCCCGATGGTGAAAAAATGTTTGTAGTCCAAGTAGACGCGTCTGAGGTAGCCATGGGAGGTGCACTGCTGCAGCGAGTGGGGGATGGTCAACTGTGTCCGTGTGCTTCTCTAAAAGTTTGCGCAATCTCAGCTCAATTGGCCGATCTGGGAAAAGGAGGCTGCCGCGGTGAAACATGTCCTTCAGGGTGTGGAGACAGTTTTTAGAAGGGTCTAAAATCCCGTTCGAAGTTTGGAGCGATCATAAAAACTTGGGAGGCATTAACGGGAGCTCGCAAACTGTCCGCGAAACAGGTACGATGGGCCCAAAAAACAGGTCTTTGCCCAATTCCGTTTCAAATCTTCTGGGGCAACTAAAGGAGGGACGCATTTTCACCAAATTGGATTTGGTTGAAGCCTATTATAGAATCAGAATTCATGAAGGAGATGAACCCCTAACAAAGCTGTAACTTGCCTAAGGTCACCCAACTGGCTTCAGGTGTAGGAGTGGCGAAACCAACCCGGTTCACCAGATTAGAATCTACCACTCATGTGGAGGAGTGGGGAATCAAACCCAGTTCTCCAGATTAGAGTCCACCTCTCCAAACCACCACTCTTAACCACTACACCATGCTGGAAGTTGATGAATTCTCAGAGGGGCACAGAATAGACCTGCTGATTAAGGTAGGTCAGAGTGCCTAGGAACAAGGCCACTTCCTTTTTAGCCTCCTGCAACTTGAGGCATCACAGGGCCTGAGAAGTTAGGGGGGGCTGCTAAGTGTGCTCTCTGACCATGGTAGTCAGGGTATCATCCCCATCCTATGTAATACACCTTAATTTTCTATGTAAACATAAGTAATAACACATTCTGTACCTTGTTGTACGGTGTTGTATAATGAACTGGGCTAGTATTCAAATACTGAATACACAAATGGATGGTTTATTATGAAGGAAACCCTGGGCTAGTCACAACATACCTGTGAGATCATCTCAAGATCATCACCAAGCATGAAACAATCTGTACCATATGGACAAACCCAAGAGTGATATATAAGCAAAGAAAGAATTTAAACAGGGTGAAATCTTATCCCACTTATGATTATAGTGATGACAGCACTTTGACCACTCAGTTGAATAAGACTACAGTCTTATAAACATTATTCCCCTTTCAAAGAACACTGCAGCTCTTCTATAGTCTAGCTTTCAATGCAAGTTAGAATGACTGTCATTGTAGGAATCTGATTTTGATTCGGATGCATCCTCTCCGCCTGACCCCCAGGCATTTTCTCCCTATTAATTAAAAAAAAAAAGTTAGGAAAACATACTTGTAAATGGCAAAACCAGGATAAGGAAAATTTACTAATCCCTGCCCTCAGTTGCCAGCATGGTATCCTTACACTGACCTGTAATATGAGATAGTAAAGTGAAGACCAAGAGGGATCTATATGGATAATTCCAAGCAGCAGTTTTTAATAGGACACCAGTGTCAAATTAGAGAATTCAATTCAATGAAATTATGGTCTTAGAAGTCAGCCATAATTTCGAGCCATACTCAAAATACTGTCCTGGATTTTGCCTGAATTTTTTCATGTTTGTTATGATTGGCAAGTAGAATATTTAGAATTCAGCAAACTCTGACCATAATAATTCAGCAGCTGTTGATGCATAGCATAATAACCATTTAAGTATAATCTCCTGTCTCAGCAGAGCCATAATGGAGCTTAATCTTCATTACATATACACGCACGCTACATATCTATATCTTCACTGGAAGATATAGATAATGGCAGAAGAGAAAATGAAATGCCCCCTGCAAGCCCTCACAGGTCCCCTGCTTGTATTACCTAATATGGGGAAACTGCATTTTTACTTTTCATGTCTTTAAAGCTCTGGAATCAAACCTTCACAATATGCAAGATAGGAAGGCAAGGATCCAGCAATTCCTCATCATCCAAAAGTTGAGGATAGGGGTGGAGAGAGGCAGCTCCCATCAATTATTATATATTTTTAAATTTGTACATTCTCTCCCTGGGTGGGCAGCTTGGTCAGTTCTGATAATGCCAGTCACAATTTTGGGAAATGCATTGAATGTAGACATTTGTTTCACCTCATCCCCCATCGTTGCTGTTTAGAGTACTAACCATCTGTTAGGTGAAGAGATGGCAAATGCAGACTACTGCTGTATATGAGGATCAAAAGAGAATGCTTTTTAAATGGAATCACACATGAAAATCATCAGAACAAAGCTAGGAAGTGCACAGAAAAATGAGCAGAGCTTCTGGTTTTCACAATGCTGATGTTTCTCACATTTATATTTAATTTTTTTCTCCATTTTGAACAAAATTAAATCTTGATCCTGTTGTGTATCTATAATTTCTCTATTTCCTATTTTGCTTTTTCACAGTAATAATATCATTCTAAAGAATATGAATCAAACATGCAAATTAAATTTTAAAGTGGGAATTTTTCTCAAAGTCCTGGTTCTTTTATAATTTATAGAACTGCTAAAATGAATTGCAGGGTGTGCTGAAAGTCATTAGGGACTAGTAAAATAAAATAGAGTGTTAAATAGAATTAGAAAAAATAAAGATTAATTATTCTTCCCCTAGCAAGTGTCCCTATGAAGAATCTGTAAATGAGATTCTCACATGAGATATGGTACTAATATAGGAAGCTGTCAAGACAGTTATTAGTAGGATGATATACTAATTTACATAATAAACAATAATATCTGCAAAAATAGACAAATAGATGTATGTGGCATTTGATTTACGTTTTGTTTATTGGACCAGCTGTACTGGTAAAGTTAGATAGCAAGGTTTCAAGGTAAATAAAATTCTTATTTAAAATTTTAGTATGTATAGAAACTCTCCAATCTTGAAAAACCTTCTTTAGCTATTGGCATAATACTTTAAAACTAACAGCGTTGTCAAGCACCTGGCAGGCCACAAAAATAAATGGCAGTTTGTGGACCACAAGTTGTGCTGGCTAGGGTTATCCTGAAATAAGCTATTAGCTAGCAGTTTTTAGACCAGTATCATTCCGTCCATCAGCTAGCTAGTTTGGTATTTGTTTTTAGTGAGTTTCCATTTCCTTTACCCTAAAGTAGAATGACTTGCTCCTTTTAAGTTTACAACATTTCAGACAATTATGCTTTAGTTCTGGGGACTTAAGAAGGCATCCACAATACTCTTTTATTATAAATGGAATCATAACATTCTTCTTCAACATTACATTTTGCAAACAAAACACAAGGTTATGTGTCAGCCATGCAGTGGTGCAAGACAGAAGAACTGTCCCCAGGATCCTCATAAACACTTATATTATTTCACTATTCAGTTCCATTCCTGAAGGTATTTCCAAATGGAAAACAACATTTTAAAATTATCTCTGACTAAAGATTTATGTTGATTGGAACAGCAGGGGACAGATGTTCTTCACTGCTGATCCTAGATAGCCCAGAATGGACAGCCATCTCTGTGTTACTGCCACTTCCCATTCTTGTCCCCATTTCACCCAGAGCAGATATTAGGCTGGTCTGGAGTCTTTAGCCTCATGGTTGTATCGTGAACTGGCCAAAGGTGCTGCACAGGCCCCCTGGGCTTTACATCCAAAAGTGTAGCAGCCCATAGATTACAAAAAAGATAACTAGTAGACAAACTTCATCTAGTATGAACAGTAGAGACTTTTTCCCTAGAATAAAGTATGAGTCATAACTTCACAAATCCAAATCATGACTAGTATAATTCCTCTACATGGGTGTTGGGGCAAGTCCAACTAGAAGCCCAGGGAGAGTGCAACATGAATAGTCCATATCTAAGGAGCAAGGGCTAAGAAAATGGAGAACAGCAGGGACATAAACAAGGTTATGGCACCTCCTCAGCTACTGGGTGATGCCGCTGAGTCCCTCAGCCCTCAAGGACCCCCATTTGTACACGTATACACCTGTGGGCCTAGAAGTGATAGATAGCCTGAATTAAAATGGTATCAAAAGGCAATGAGTCACACCAAGGAGGAGAGGAATGCAGGATGGCTCCTCTATCAAGCATGTATAAACCCACCATAAGAGGGATTCAATTAAGGGCCATTTCCCCCAAGGGCCTCAGAGCCTCCTCCCAGATAACTTCTTCCATACTTCAGTGACCAGATAGGAAGCCCCCTGCTCTTCCCCATTCATGACAAATACCCAGCCTTATCTAATTTCCAAATCACCTCAAGAGAACACTTTAGACACTCTCCATGTAAAAAGGAAAACTCTGCTCTTCGACACAAAGGATTTCAGTCTGGCTCATCTTCGAAAAGTCACTTTTTTATCCCCACATTCTTTCCAATGGCAACACCCTTTCCCTTCTCCTCCCAAGGAAAGATATAAAGAGTTATCCCTCAGCCCCCAATTTTTGCAGCCGGTTCTGGACTTATCCTGTTACCCCAGCCTCACGGCCTCATCTCAACTCTCTACTCCATGGACCTGCTGCTACCCCGCCCCCCTGCCCTGTCAGTTTCAGCTACCAAAGCAGCTTCTCCCACCCCCCGGACAACCCCCCTCCTCCCCTTGCTTCTCTTCAGGAACAGGCTTGTATGCCTTGTTCTCTTTTATAGGTTTGTTCCCCTTTAGGTAGGCAGGCTCTCTAGGGAAAGGTTTTTATGCTTTATCTGCTGTTTTGCATTTTCCATTCTCTAACTTTCATTTTGCTCTACCAAATTGCATACATTAATTTAGGTTGTTTTCTGTTTACAAAATAAAAACTTCTTCTGTTTAAGAGTCTTTTTTCCAAGTGTTGATCTGAATCTGGACCTTGGTAAAGAGAGGCTTAAGATCCCAAGTATATAAGTGCCCAAAATATGTGTGTTTTGTTCTGTGCAGGTGGGGGGCCCTTTGCATATTACAGCCCTGACACATGCACACTGATTTGGGTAACATGGGCAAAGTAGACCCTTTTCAGGCTTGAAGCAATGCCTTGTGGAAGCAGCCAGGACAGCACAGCCAAGCAGTGAGGTCCTGAATATCTTGCAAGGAGGGAGGAAGGGACATGGAGTATTTGTGCAGTCATGTGGGTGTTATTGAATCCTCAGCATTCAGGATCCAAAGA
The DNA here is from genome assembly GCF_029931775.1 of Euleptes europaea. Taxonomy (NCBI): domain Eukaryota; kingdom Metazoa; phylum Chordata; class Lepidosauria; order Squamata; family Sphaerodactylidae; genus Euleptes; species Euleptes europaea. The sequence goes on along the minus strand of NC_079314.1, from coordinate 77,317,790 downwards.
CAATCAATCCTATGGGTTTGAGGCTCTTGTCTTCTAAAAGCAGACTTCAAGGATGAGGAGACAGAACTGGGTACTGTCACCATCTCCCCATTGGAGAAGAGTTGTTTTTTACATACTGACTTTCTCTACCACTTAAGGCAGAATCAAACCTTCCCTTCCCCTCCCCACAACAGACATCCTGTGAGGTAGGTGGGGCTGAGAGAACTCTAAGAGAGCTGTGACTAGCCCAAGGTCACCCAGCTGGCTTCATGTGTAGGAGTGGGGAAACCAACCCAGTTCACCAGATTAGGGCCCGCCGCTCATGGGGAGGAGTGGGAAATCAAACTTGGTTCTCAAGATTAGAGTCCAACGCTCCTAACCACCACTCTTAACCACTACAACATGCCTTAGCAGATGCAAGGAAGAGGAAATCCTGAGTGAGCTCCCCATGGTGTCAGAGAGGAGTAGAAGAATATCCAGCATTGCCAATCAAAATGGAGATGTTTTTCAGAATGGTTGTAAGGTAGTGTTGAGTACAGAATATGGTCACTTACAAGAATATTGTTTAAAGCAGACCTGTGCATATTGTAACCTGTTGGATTAAAAGGAACATATCCTGCTGGTCATGGATACAGCCCTGGGGGAGCTCAATAAAACTCCTGTTTGTTTTTGTTCCTTGTACTGTCACTGGAGAAGAAGGGAGGTTGCCAAGGACCTTGTATCCCACAGTAGATAGCTTCTGGCTTGTGAATCAAGAGCAGTGGACTCTGAAATGGAGAACCGGGTGTGATTCCCCACTCCTCCACATGAGTGGCAGATGCTAATCTGGTGAACTGGATTTGTTTCCCCACTCCTACACGCAACGCCAGCTGGGTGACCTTAGGCAAGTTACAGCTCTGCTAGAGCTCTCTCAGCCCCACCTACCTCACAGGGTGTCTGTTGTGGGGGGAGGAAGGTGATTGTAAGCTGGTTTGAGTCTCCCTTAAGTGGTAGAGAAAGTCGGCATATAAAAACCAACTCTTCTTCTTCTGGGCTGCTTGCTTAGCTGAAGGATCAGCTTCAGTAAAAACTTCCAAAAATACCTTAACTGAGTGCACATTTTCTGCTTCTCATACATTTGGCAGGTTTAAGATTGCAGCCTAAAGCAATATGCATACTTAAAGAACTGAAAATGCAAAGCTGAACTTGATCATGTTATTATAGACAGAAAAATGAAAATCACTGTAGGATGGGAAAAGCTCACTGTGCAATTTTAAAATTATTTCAAATTATTCCAGTCACTCCTACTTAGCTGGAATATAAATATGAATGTGTCCCTGTCTGACCTTTTGCCCTATTTTTATATATTCAGATGTTGCCAGAGCCATTGAATTGCTGGAGAAGCTACAAGAATCTGGAGAAGTACCAGGACACAAGCTACAGTCTCTTAAAAAAGTACTGCAGAGTGAGTTTTGCACAGCTATCAGAGAGGTATGGTAATGAGGCCCTGGTAATGTTTGTGGGGGTTGGGAATAGTGCTGCTTTCGACATTGGTCAAATTAGGAGCACAAGCCACTGAACAGTCCCCTGTGCCATTCAACTGAGTGAACTTTCTTCCATGGATTTTCTGTGACAGTCATTCAGTGGGTTTGATTAAAATCACTGCAGTAGTGAGAACACAAATGTAATGTCAGTCGCATAACCTTTCATCTAACAGGATATTTCTGGTCAATGGTTTTCGATACACCACAAAATCTTTTGAATAAGTTTCAGTACTATAGTAATTTATACCACATTGACCATTAGAAGGACTTTTCTGGAGAAATGTAATTTATTAGTTGTTTCCTAGATAAAGAAATATTAACTGATCAATTGTGTGAGTTTTAATGATTGACTGAATGCGTGAATTTACATATGAACTCATATTTTAAAGAAAAAGGCACACACACACTCTTTTCAGATCATTTCTGAATATTTTGTAATGGGCAACATCTTAAAAGAGGCACTGCCTTCAGAACCAGTTATGTGCTTTTAAGAAATTCGTTTCTAAATGAGTTCTGTTGTCTCGGTTGGGGGGGGGGTATCATTTATATCAAACAACCTACAACCTAAACCTAAGACCCCCAACAAGAGTGTATTGCTGATGCTGGCACTTCTCATTGATCTCTTATGCCCATTCTACAGAGGGGAAACAGTAACAAAAAACACTCTTCAGCCAGGTACAGAGAGCATAGCAGTTGCAATGGAGTTCATAACAACCATGGTTGAAGAGCAGTGTATCATCAGTGCCCCCCAGGACAGGAGGACTTACAGACCGCTGGCTCACCCTGATGTAGCCAGTGGCCATATCCCTGATGTTAGGGCACTGCATCCATGCGTGGAACACAACATCATCCACTGGAAAGAGCATAATGGAGTGACCAGGATGAATTTAGCATGAACATATTCCAGGGAGCTTTGCAGGTGTGGCTACAACTCTAGGTCTGCAACCTAGTCTCCTTTAGCCATGTGCATACACTGGGAAGGAAACATGGTCATTCCAGTCACAACTTTCAATTGCTTCTGTAGCTCACTCAGGAGAGGCAATGCTAATGCAATGCCCAAGACCTCTGCCATATGAGGATTCAAGTCTTATGTTGCACTGAGCTCAGGAGCACCAGCTTTTTGCCAGACAAGGGGAATCACTGCATATCCATGAGCAGGACAACTGTGTTGCTAAACAACTGTCTGTCAAGCAACTTGAAACGGTGTAGGAGCTAAGCTGGAATAAGAGCAGCAAAATGATCGCTACAGCAGTTGGCCATGCTATGGGCTTAGCAGATGGTTATATATACTACACTTGATCTTAGCCAAAAGGCCGAGAAGCGATGGTTGGCATTGTACTGGGGATGCAGTCCTTCCTGGGCCCCACCTTGTTGGATGGCTGCCTGCTGAGTCTAAAAAGATGCAAAGACAGTAATTAGTAGTGTTATGCAGTAACAAAATTGATGGTTTTTCCCCCTGTGAGTTAAATACGTTCATTACATCTCCTTAAATTTTGTATGTTTGGGAATGAACAGATTGATCAATCTATGTTAAAGTAAAATAAAATTTTAACGTTAAAAGAAATGTAAAGTTCTGACCAAAGCTAGTCATTAAATGGGAGCATAAAGTACTCTTTGTTTAAGAGGAATAGCATCCATTCTAGTAAATAATGATCCTCTCTACAAGTATGTATGAGAAGTTATTCTGATGAAGGTCTTTAATTTGACCTACCAAATGCTTCTTTAACTGATGTCTGCACATATTGAACACTTTTCTACTTATAGTATAGTTTATCTGCTTTACCAAAAGCAGTTCTCTCCAATTCCACTAGAAAAATCCTATGATATTGATAATCATTTGTGAGAGATACTCTGGATAGCAGTCAACATGTAACCTTTTGTAGCAAGTGCAAAGCCCAGGAAACCAGAAAATTACTTAGATTATGATTTGCCATTGGTTGAATGAACTAAAAGCTATCTAGCTGGACGTTGAAAAAATAGTGTACAGCCATCCAAGTGAAGCCTTTATGGGCTATTGTTTAGCAACAACTGTTTTCCCCCATTAGTGCATCACCCAATTCACTTTCAGAAACTTATAATTAGGCATTTAAGCAGTAATTTGTGAATTCTGAAGATGTAGTGATATAATGTGCCAACTGGCATACATTTGGCAATCATTTCTCTTGCCTTTTTTTAAAAAAAATCTACTGTTAAAGGAAGAAAGGAAATTCACAGAAAACAGCTGAGCATCTGGAGTGACTGCATGGTAGCTCTCACATATGCCAGGACTTTTGATTATTCTTGATTATTATGATTACAGTCTGAATGTTACAATTTGGTATCAAATGTTTTGGAAGGTCATGTGTTCCTACCACACCACAATAATGTGGTAAAGAGTTTGAACCTAGAGTGGACAAAAAACCACGTGCTGAATTTCAAGTGTGTGTGTGCGTGTGTTTTTATGCCGCCTCTCCAGAGTCTTGCTTAAGGACTATATAAATACTCGCAGAAGCAATGAAATAAGAATATTCAAAAGGTATCCAGTACATGCCATCCAGACTGCTGTTCTGACCTCTGGTATCTCATTGGTCCCTCACACTGTCTCTCAGCTTTGCAGAAAGTACTTAGTGGAACACAGTAAAAGTAGAAAAGAACAGCCCAGTGATTATCCCCATTTTTTAAAGATCATATGATAATCCATCTGATCCCAAAACAACAAGAGCAGGTTGAGTGAAAGAAACTTCATTGTACATCACTCATGTGATTCTTAGGCTTCAGTGGTTTCTGCACTCTGATATGAATACTCAGTTACAAGACACACATACTGCATCAAATCTGAGCCATGCCTGTGTGTATTTTTATCCTTCCCTTCCTCCTCTACGTGGCTAACTAGCTTTCATGTGCTTTGAGGGAGGAAGGCTGATAACACATGTAGGTGCAATTTATGTTTAAGATAATGCTTGTGTATTTTGCAGTTGGTTATTACTGGGTTTACTCTGGGTACACAACTGAACATAAAGCAAGGGTTGGCTGACCATTAAAGTTACTGGGAAAATTCCAGGTGAGCCGATGCCCTGGGGGATGCCTGTCTCTGAGCTCCAACCCTTCCCAGAGGTTCCCCGGCTCTGTTTCCCTTTTCTTGCTGGGGTGCTTCTTAGCAGCAGCCCTCATCAGAGTTCATTAGCCTTGTTCCCCCATCCCCATCAGCTGTGATGGGGCCATGGCCAGTGAGGTCATTTCCTGGTTTAACTGTCACCCTGGCAACTGCTTGTGTCAGGCCCATAGAGACATATGTTTTGGCATGATTAGCAGGAACAACCAGGGGGAGATAGAAGGGGTGAAACTTTGCCCCTGACAACTACATAGGCATGTTTGTATCTCCTTTTGCCCATCCTAAGCAATTGCCAGGACTATGGCTGAGACAGGAAACAGGTCCAACCGTCAGAGGTCGCCTCGCTCCCCCCTGCATTTCCTTGCATTTTGCTCGTGTTTTCACAGACCTGTTTTAGCTCAAATTTGAAAATGCGGACAAAATGCAGGGAAAGGCAGGGAGAGAGCAAGGTGACCTCTGATGGTTGGAAACAGCATGCATAATCAACACAAAGACCCAAAGTCGTCGGAGGGGTGACAGCGACTGAAACAGCCATTTATAAAACACCTATAATTTGTTCATGTTTACCGCCAACTAAAGTTATGTTCTATGAAATATTTGAGGCTGTTCTGGACTTATTTTCTTCTTTGGTTTATACAGAGGACTAGTCATGTTGGTCTGTTTTAATCTGGGCTTCCTTGGCAAGAATAAAGAAGGCCTTGCTATATAGTAACAGTTGAACTGAGGAATGGGGATACATCTCTTTGAAAAGGATATAATCTGCTCTCTCTCCACTTTTGTACTGACAAAAGAATTAAACATACATGAGCAAGGTCCTTGAGAATAAAGGAAAGAAATTAAAACAGTGCCTTAAGAATTATGGGGGGAAATACGAAATGCTAATGCGCCATGATTAAAGCTATGCAATTCGGTCTGAGATTGTAGTGGATCATGGTTTGAAAGAACTCTCCCTTTTTTCTTTTTTCTCATTGTGCCTGGGTAATTTATTCTTGGCAGGAATTCTCCTTCTCTCAGAATAGCATTTCTCCTCGTACACAGATGGACAGACTTGCATCATTGTGACTCAGATGCGGAGGGGCCACTTGGGGGGGGTCGCTGGGCCATGGAGGGGAATGCATAACTGTCAGCATTTTTGCACCAGCACAACAGAGGGGTGGAGCGGAGACAGAAGCAAGCAGCATGAGGATGGGGTGTGCAGAAGCCATCCCTGCCCACTTCTCACTCCCTGCTGCTTCCACAGCAGGGTGCCTTTCTCTACCTCAGTGTGGAAGCAGCATCCTTTGCAGTGAGGCAAAGACTAGCGTATATGTCATTATGAAATGACTGTTGAAGTGATTATGGGCAATTTACTCAGATACGCTAATTCTCTGGACATATCACATTTCACCTCAATATTTCTTGTAAAAAGAAATCTATTTTTTATGTGTCACAGGCTTAATGCATATGCATTGCTTGTCATGCTGCAAACTGTGTAGACAGCCTTCAGTATATAGAAGAACTTGATCTGATTTAGTCCCAATGATAACTAGAGCTAACTGATGAAACATCACCTCTAAATATTTAAAGCTAGATACCTGTTAATGGTTTCTCACACATTGTCCATTTGTTTTTTATTATTATTTCTTTTTATACAAGTTTCAAATATATATTTCTTTTTCTACATACATTGTTTGCATAACGTACTTTTCTCATTCCCTTCCATCCCACCCATCCCCCTCCCTAACCCCACTCCTCCTCCTTATAATTTTTAGTCTCTTAACCCCAGCCACGGGCACAAAGTCTGAATCTTCCACCGAATGTCTTTTCTTCTTTCCATTGATATCCACTCTAAATAGGAAAGAAAATGCCAAGACCACAGTCCCACAGCCCGGATAACCTACAAGAACCGATATCTGTTTAAATTTAAATTAATATTTCCCGTTATTATTTATTTATCTATTTATTTGTATAATCTATTTATCTGTTTATGCAGTTTTGTACATAATATTCAGAGTCTATGGGAAGCAAGAGAGGCTTATGAAAAAGTGCACCATGTACTGATCTTTCCCCAGCCAAACAGATACTCAGAGCTGATTTGACTATGCTGATCATCTCTTTTGATAGCACATGTCTGGCTGCTTCGATTTCCTATTCCAATCTTAGTTGCTGTTGTTTTTGGTTCAACTGAAGCACAACTTGTTCCTTCAACATGTCTTACTACATTTCCCTACATTAAAAATATTTTTACAGTTGTTGTAAGGAACAACTGAATATATTTTCATACATTTATTAGCAGGCAATGCAATAAATGCAGCTTAGCATTTATATAGCACTTTCAGTATTCAAGGTACTTCCACCAAACATTATAATGCTTACAACAGCCCTGTAAGGTAGGCCAGGATTATTACCCTTATATTACTGGGAAGGGCAGCTGATGTGACAAGTAAGTGGCTTACTTAAAGGCACTTAGTGAGTTCATAGCCAAGAGATGTTTTGAACCAGGGAACTCTCAAATCATAGCTTAGAGAGCAATTGTGAGCAGAGCTACTCAGAATCCTACTCTAGTCTGTTCTTCTTAAGAAGATCAAGAGAGTTCTCCAACTTGATACGCATTAGTATTATTACAAAGGGATCAGCAAAAGTCTTTCTTCCGAAGTGAAAGGGAATGTTCTTTCCTCAGGAGAGGAGCTGAAGGCATGACTGGAAATTGAGGCTGCCAGGGAATATTTGCAAATTCTTTGCAGCCTCGTTTGAGCATGAAAATATGATATTTGGCAGATAGAACAAACTGGTGTAAAAAGCAGGGGGGACGTAATATTTCTGTTTACATTCAGAACTGCGATCTGTTTTCTGTAGCTTAAGCAGAAGACAAACCTTTGGGAGATGTGGCAAATAGGCAGAGCCTTTAATTGTTGCCATGTGACAAACTTATGGGAGGAAAGGTATACTTTTGTTCTCATTAAGGAGTGCTTCTTTGTGGTGAATAGCTTGAATCAAAGCTTTTAGGGACGGTTGCCTTTCCATGACTCAGATTGCTCTCATTAACTGCAATTACATGAGTGGGCTAGGCAACCCAAGCTTTTTTGAAAAACCTTTGTTAAGCCTATTTACAGTTACTATATCCTGATGACTTCACTACAAGAGATCTTAAAAGGACGACTAGTGTTTCATTTTATGTGTCATTTTCATTGATATCATAAACGTAATACTCTAGAATCCAGGGTCACATCAAAGAAGCGATGTTTAATCAGAATTCCCTATTGACTTCAAGACAAAAATCAATTGTAGTGGGAAAGTGCTTGGCTGCTAGCTATGTATGTACTTCCAGTTGTGCTTGATTGCTTAGATGACCCCCTTGGGGGGTAAAAAGCTAATATAAATTCTACTACTAAAACCAGACTATCTAATAGTAAGATATTGATGTGTTTCTTGCCTGTCAATCCCTGTCATACATGCCTGATACTTCCCTTCTGTATACTTCTAATAAACAGTCATAATGTGGAGAAGCTAATATAGATCTTGCTACAGTCTCTCTATTATGCAGCTTTTGCTTTTGCATTTCAGCCATGTGTTTCCTTTTTTTTTTTTTTTTACAAATTTTTATACATTTCTGTGCAGCTTACAGTATTGTGTTTGCTCATATAAAATTCCAGGGATGAGCATTTGGTAGCATTTATCGCTACTGAAGAAAATGTTCAATAGTATTGCAGCTGATTTGGAGAGGGTGAGAGCTGTCATGCTATGCCTTCGCAATCCATTGGTGCAATCTGTTGGGAACCATTTTCTGAACAAAACCCATTAAAGTGAATGGACATTGCACAGGAGAGGTGCATGGAGCCTTGCTTCTTGTCCTGATTAATTCCAGAGGATCTTACATCCCCGTCTACCTGGTATGCTTGTCCTGCCTTGGGGGAACCACATCAGATATCCACATCATGGTGTAACATTCAAATTAGGCCAAATTCAGTCACCTAGATTAAATCTGGGAATCAACCACTCATATGGGCCATATGTGCATTCAGTGTAGCTACATTCAGATGTTACACCACTGTTGGATGCCCACTGGCATCAGAGACAGAGCAGATATGCCAGGGGGGTAGGGATGTAGGAAACACATCCCTCAGCATCAGCCCGTTCAATAATAAATTTTCTCCTGACCAAAGGGGCACACTATATTCCAGCCGCCCTTAAACCTTTTCAGGCAAAAACTCTAGCACAAATGTTATATGGAACACAACTTGACTCTCCACCCTCATGTCTTATTCCCATGGAACGAGTGCAATCCAAGTTTCTTAGAGCTGCCCTGCAATTGCCAAGATGTGTATCAAATGCTATGATCCGTTTAGAAACTGGCATGATGAAGGTGGAGGCAAGGGGGTTGTCTTGTCCTCGCTTTATCTCTGGCTGAAAATTAATTTCAACCCCAAGGGTCTTCTTCCGCTGATTCTTTGTGATACCTTTAGGTCAAAGTGGATAATAGCCATTGAAGACAAACTAAATAACCTGGGTTTTACCCCCCTAGCACTACTTCAGTTAGGGTGGGATCAAGCTAAGTCAACTATAAACCAAAGGGTTAAAGATATCGAGCGACAAGTAGATCGAGCAAGAGTGCCCCTATTTATGACTCCCCGCTACTCCAAATTTATCCTTGCACCGGCAGCCTATCTTTGTTACTTAGAGATAAACAAATATAGGAGGGCTTTTACCTTGGCTAGGTGCGCAGCCCCCTCTGCTATGTTAGAGGGGGAATTCAAGAAGATACCTAGGGCAGAGAGACTATGCCCCTGCAAATCCGGGGATTTAGAAACCAATGAACATGTTCTCCTGAACTGTAACTTTTACACTATGGCCCGTTCTAAGTTTATTGAGCCCCTCATACTGAGAATGGGACTTGACAGGGAAAGAGAAAAGATAGAAAAGCTCCTACAAGGAGATAAAACCCTCAATCACCTCTCAGGTAGCAAAATTTTGTATGGCTGCAATGAAAATTCGTTGCCACAGAGTAGTCTCTTAGTCCAAATGGCAGATGTAAATTGGATGTTATTTATTTTATTATTTTTTTTTATGTGACTTAAGACTTGGGCTGTAAACCTTTGTCGGTAAGACCATTTTAGTCCATGTATCTTGTTTTATCTGGCCAAGGGCCGCAAATAAACTATCTATCTATCTATCTATCTATCACATCCCTCAGCATGTAAGATCATCATCCAACCTGTCCCTATAGGAAGGCAATGGAGATGTGATACTATCTTCATTAAATGGGCTATTATTGGATTTCACATCCAAACAATCTTCAAGGGCAGCTCCACAAAGTGCAGGCTTGAAGACAATTCTAGTTGTTAGTTTTCCTGGAATTGCTGTCTTCTTAACAATAGTGTTGGTAACAATCCATGCACCACTCTCTGGGATATCCATGCCAGGAATGACAGAAAACTCTGCAGACTCATCCCATAAACAACTGACCAGGCAACAGAGCTGCATTAATAACTGTGTGCACAAAAGCTACTGAAAGACTTCTGTTCTAGATAAGCAGCTTATTACTTATTTCTGAATTTGTCCTTTGAAGGGGGGAAACAGCTGCCACCAAATGTTATCTGCTTTGTAGAAGCTAACTGTGCTTAAAGAGAATTTCCCAGTTAAGATGCCTTTGCTTGCCTGGGGTCATAGGATAACATTTCGTAGTTTCTCCAATGTGCTGATCCCTATCTGGGTTGCATTTTGGCAGTTCCCAAATTGCTGCCTCCAGTGTGACATGTGAAACTCCACATCAGTTGCAAAAGATAGCAGGAGAAAATGGTTGTGTGAATCAGGAAAATATATATACATTAGTGATTCCCTCAAGTTCTGGGGGCTCAGAGAGTTCCATGGTTATCCCCCGTCTGCCTGGTATGCCACTTTTATTCTTTATTCCAGAGGGGTTGTCCAACTCTCTCTAGGTAGTAACTGCTGCCATGGAAAACATCTGAAAGAATATCTCCCACTAAAAGGATTTGTACTTTGAACACATTATACAGCGTTGTTGTTTAAAGGCTCTGCCTATTTGCCACATCTTCCCATTTGTATTAACGTAGGGGCAAGCTATCACACTTTCACAACTTTGCACTTTGGGGATGGCACGCTCACCCATGGCCTCTCCACTTTTCCATTCATTGGAAAGCATGGCTGAATCAGGCATGGTATGGGTTCAGAAATCAAGCTTCAAGCCTGACCAGAACCAATGTGTTGAAATTAAATCAAAAGAGTTTCCATCTAGGCATTAGGAAGAATTTTCTAACAGTTAGAGCAGTTCCTCGATGTTACAGACTTCCTCGAGAGGTAGTAAGTGCTCCTTCCCTGGAGGTTTTTAAGCAGAGGCTAGATGGCCATCTGTCAGTAATGATGATTCTGTGACCCTAGGCAGTTCATGAGAGGGAGGGAATCTTGGCCATCTGGGCATGGAGTAGGGGTCACTGGGGGTGGGTGGGAGAGGTAGTTGTGAATTTTCTGAATTGTGCAGGGGGTTGGACTAGATGACCCTGGTGGTCCCTTCCAACTCTATGATTCAAAATATAAGAAAATTTAAACATATAAAAAGCACACACATTATCTGTACAGGCATCAGACTGAACAAGTTTATAAAGAAAATGCAAAAAAAAATTCCAACACTAACTCTAGACATACCCTACAAGTTGTTATTAGTATAGGTTATTAAATCTTGAGGTTGTGTGTATGTTTTAAGTGCTGTCAAGTCACCTCTGACCTAAGGTGACCCTATGAATTAATGTCCTCCAAAACGTCCTATCACTAACAGCAGTTTAAAAATTGTCCATTGCTTCAATTCTCTGGTTTAGAGGTTTCGCTCTATTTTCCTTCGACATGTGATCAAGGATGGAATCCCAGTATAAAAGCTAGCCCTTCGTGGTTTAGCAAGCAGAAGAGCAAACAGAGGAGCTTCTCCACTGTGTCCAGAGGATTTGTAATCTCCCTTTTTGGGACTCAGTCCCCTCTCAGGGGTTATTCTTTTCTTTCTGACCCAAAAGGAGGAGATACAGTTTAGCTTTTGGCTCCCCCAGTCTCTACTGCTAAGTGTGACATCCTGGCTAAGGTGATCTATACTAAACCTTTTGTTCCACACTGGCCAGGGCCATCTGCCTAACTAAGCACAGAATGGCTCCATGCTTGGGAGAGACTTGTCTCCTGTAGTTTTCCTTTTGCCAGTCTTTTACCAGCATTAATGCTTGTGGAATATGTGTAGAATCCAGCACCAATTATTGAAATATTGAGATCAATCCTAAAATGGGGGGAGTCATTCATCCCCATGAACCATTAATACCACACTATCCTAATAAATCATTGTACTCTCAGAGCACAGATGTATTTTGCTTTTCTTACTCGGGCTAATTGACAGTAATTAATTTATTTACATTATTTATAACCCGCCTTTCTCACTGGGACTCAGGGTGGATTACACAGAATAAGACGATACAATCAACAGGTTGGGACATTCAGTAAACAAAAAATAGGATCTGGGTTGTAGAACCAGCCAGAAATCTAAAAAACAGAACTGAAACAAAGCATAAGTGTTAACATGACACATTAAATGATGCAAAATTACAATTTGCAGCAAAATATACACAGCAGTATAGACCGCAGTCCCTAATAATTTATTCAAGTAACTTTGTGAATTGTTTTGTACAGTGCAACTCTATTGCCTGTGTAAAAATGTCCTCTTGAATAATAGTTTGCAGAAAGCCATGAGAGTGGGGGCCTTCCTGACCTCTTCAGGCAGGCCATTCCACAACATGGGGGTCTTAGTGAAGAAGGCACATATATGGGCAGTTGTTGATTTGGCCCACTTGCAGGTTGGCACCTGCAAAAGGTCCTCCTCAGAGATGTTGTGGCAGACCATAGGGGGAAAAATGATCTCACAGATATGAGGGTCCAAGGCCATGAAGGGCTTTGCATGCGATAGCCAATACTTTAAATTGAGCCCAGTACCTGACGGGCAGCCAGTGGAGTAACTGCAGAATGCTCCCGATAATAGCTGAGCTGCAGCATTCTGCACCAACTGAAGTTACCAAATTAATTTTGATGAGAGACCAATGTAGAGTGCATTCCAGTAGTCAAAGCTCAGTGTCACCATGTCATGGATTGAGGTGGCCATATCAGCCATATCAAGGTAAGAGACCATTTTTTGAGCTAGGCTGAGTTGGAAGAAAGCCTTCTTTTGCAGCTTCATTAACTTGTTTCTCCAGCAATAATTTTGGCTCCAGTATAACCCCGAGGCTCTTAATTGAGTCGGTAAGGGTCAGCTGAACCATATCAAAAGTGAGAAGCATAATATCCTTCAAGACCTCTTCTTTCCCTATCTTTGGGTAGTGCAGGAGCCTACTTCATATCAGATAAACACACTGAGTACTGGACCTAAACAGCTTTTTCATTGCATCTTACTTAATTACCCTCCTTACTAAAGCACTCATCCCACAAGGCTTTCTCCACACCGGTCCCATGATCCTCAGCACAAGCTTGTAGAAATGCAAGTTTAACCTACCACAAGCAGCCAGTGTGGTCTTTTTTAGTGTATTTATGACTATGCAAGGGCTCTAATTGGCATAGAAATCTTCCACTGGATCCAACCCACAGGGCTTCTTTATGTTGATCAAGAACAATGCACCAAGATGCGTTTTTTTAATAACAGTAAAAAATTTTGTTCCTCTTCTCCCCCCCCCCCACCACAAAAAAGGCAACATTTTATTAGTTGGCCTTTTACATTGTTTATCCAATTGTATATTATGTAATTAAAAGTGTCATAGCTCCTGAGAAAGTTAAATAAGATTCACTTCATTGCAGGTTGGGATTGTTAATGAGTCATCATCTTCACTGCATGAGGCAGAATGACACATTGCTTACTGCATGGCTTCCAATTGTTCTGACAGCTGGTGTAATGATGCAGATGTTTGTCTCCAAGGGAAGCTGCTAACGGTGTCCCAGTGGAAGCACAAGACTGCTTTCAGATTAATGAAAGAATAGCATACCAAAGCTCTCGCTGCAAAAAGTGACAAATTTTATATTTATTCACATTAAGTTTAAAATCCTAAAGCTGTGTCAAATAATGAGCCAACATTTTTTTTTCTGCAAGACTTTGGAATCAATGCAGCTGTTTTATATCAGGCCAGAGCATTAGCCTAAAAATATACATACTCAATAAGCAGATACGTATTATTTCAAATATTTGTTAAAGTAAAACATTTCTCTGGTATGCATCAGACAGATTTTCTTAAATATCGAAAGTGTAACTCCAGTGCTTGAAATACTTACTACTTTTCTGAAACCAGTTAGCTGGTCACATATTAATTGCCCCTCTGTTCTAATGCTTTTCCAGATGCATTTTCTCTTTGATGCACAGATCTTGAAGGTCTGAGAAGCAGCTTTTAGGAAGGGGTAAATGATATTAAAGATCTGTTCACCTTTGGAAAGGTTATAAAAATTGAGCTTAGACTTTCTTCATTCTTCTGTGCAGTCCTCCATTGGGGCTGCCAACCAGAGGTTTTTCTATAGTTCTATCAGTAGGGGTAGAATAGGGATTGACATTCTCTGACCATTTTCAAAGTACAAGATACATAAGGTGGCTTCACCCACAACATCTTCTGGAGAGCAGCAAAATTCCCCAGGCTGCTGCCTATTGATGCCCCAATGTAAAAGACAGTGCTGGCTCCCTGAGCTGAGCCATGGGAGCAATATGCAAGCTTAGCATCACAGGGATGATGATGATGATGAAGAAGAAGAGTTGGTTTTTATACCCCACTTTTGTCTGCCTTTAAGGAGTCTCAAAGTGGCTTACAATCACCTTCCCCTCCTCACAACAGATACCTTGTGAGGCAGGTGGGGCTGAGAGTTCTGAGAGAATTGTGACTAGCTCAAGGGCACCCAGCAGGCTTCATGTGGAGGAGGGGAACAAACCTGGTTCTCCAGATTAGAGTCCGCCGCTCTTAACCAGTACACTACCCTGGCTCTCTAAGCAGGTTGATTCAAAAATAAGTTCCACATTACTTCCAGAAAAGTGTCCTTTGTGTTGCCCTGTGTGTTTTGTTGCCAGTGAATAGCACAATAGAGCATCAAACTGACACTCAGTTGCTTTGAAAATTAATTGATGGGCTCTTACATTATTTAAACATTGACATTTTTTCCTTATGAAGTAAACACTCAAGGGAAAGCAGTTGTAACCTGATTATTTATCACACCAATGAGCCATGGATCATTAATTTAGATCTAAAATGCAGAGGGTGTCTGGTGATGATTTAGCATTGGATTATAACCCTAGAACTACAATTTCAAACTTAATAAACATACCAATAGGCATCTCCCATACATTATTAAGTTTGTATATTAAGTTTGACATAATTGATTGCAGTTCAGCTGAATAAAATTATAGAAGATCCCAAAAATAGAAAGAGCCTGATGGTGTGTTGTGCACAGCCTGCAGAATGTGGAATTAGATGCAGGGTTCCCAATATTGGCACAGAGGACCCAGAGGCATGATTCTACAGTTGGCTTTCTGTTGCAGGAAATACCACCTTTTTTGCCACTATCAGGAGACAAAGCTATTTTGCCCCAGGTGATGATTCTAGTTTTTAAAAATTGATTTGTAGAATGTGGTTGTGCAAGTCTCATAGAGATTCGTTGGTTATTTTCTGTGATGTGAAATAACTGATGTGCCCACTTCTACCCCTACCTATACAATGTTGTAAATAATCTAAAAAGGAAAAAAAATAATGTCTATGGAAACTCTGCCAAGACTGAAGAAGTTTCATATGCTGGGAAAATATGTGTTGCATCATTTAAGGCAGTGATAGCGACTTGGGAAACACATGGCATTTGGGCATGCCTCTTGTGGCTCTTCTGGGCACTGTTCCCCAATATGACACCTTCCCCATTGCCTTTTTTGCATGGATGTTTCCATCACAGTCACCCCTCTGACAACTTTGGGTCTTTGTTTCAATTATGCATGCCGTTTCTAACCATCAGAGGTCACCTCACTCTCCCCCTGCGTTTCCTTGCATTTTGCCCACATTTTCAAATTCGAGATAAAACAGGTCCCTGAAAATGTGGGCAAAATGCGGGGAAACGCAGGGGGAGAACGAGGCGACTTCTGGCCATTGGAAACAGCATACCTGATCAAAACAAAGACCCAAAGTAATCGGAGGGGTGATGATGAGGGAAACACCCATGCATAAAAGACCCATGTTTCAGGAAAGTGGGCAAGGCCCTTGCACAGTAGGGCTTGTGGTTGGCAGGTAGTTCCTACCTTGAAACAGCCATTGCCAGGGGAACAGGTAAGCTGCAATCCTCCCTGAAGTGCAGGCCTCATGCCAGGGATAGAAGTAAAGGTGGCTCTTTTAGGTGATGTTAATTGTGAATGTGGCTCTCCATGAGCTGCAGTGTGAGTTCGACTGATAATTTTTTTACCATAAAAATAAATAATTATATTTCTTATCTATGTATGTACGATGAGCATTAGAAGAAACTGGACAGTCCTGTAGTCATAAGCTATAATTTATCAGGCAGAAAACTGCACTGGCGGTATGAGCATGCAGTAGAAACAGAACAGATGGCCATGAGGTCAGAGCAGGTTTAAAACCTCCTGAGCTGCAGTAGGGTGTCTTTCACTACAGTTCTTAGCTGCTTTCAGTTCAGTAACTGGTACTTTTGCTAACTTGAAGATTCTTTTTTCAGTACTAAAGTTCAAAGTAACATGGGAAACAGGCAGGTTTTTTCCACAAGAAAGGGGGAAAAGGTGGAGCACTCTCTGATTAACGTTAGAGCATGTTCTTTTTATGGCCCAAGTAAAGGGAAGAGCTGGTATACCTTATATGTTTCTCTCAGCCTTGCACTTATTAAAGGCACAGGAGAAATCATCAAGGGGAGGTACCAGCAACCTTCTCTTTATCTCTATTTGGGGGGAAAATATCCAGAAAAGGAATATTAAGAACACTGCTTTGTTCTTTATCTCCTTTTATCTTCTAATTGCTGGAGTTCGCAATCTGCCAATAAACTCAACTTTTGAGAATTTGAGAACAAGCTAGGCAAGGGAAGGCCAAAAGTGAGTCTGGGGACCCTGAGTCACTCAGGGCTCCCAGCCATGTGCACATGGTGTTTAAAGGGTGCCTTTCATGAATGTAGCTCAATCTTTTTGAGCCTGCAAGCACATTTGGAATTTTGACATGGCTTGATAGGTGCAGCAACAAAATGGCTGCCACCAAATGGCTGCCACAGCAAGCGGAGCCAGCCACTAAATGATCTTTACTTCTGCATACCCCCGTCTCCTTCCACTTTTTCATTTCTGTTTAGTTAGCAAGATGTATGTTCCAGTGCAGGGTAGCGAATCATGCAGCATTCAACAAATGAAACATCTGCAACTAACCTAAATGCTTACAAAACATCTCTGTAAGTGGCAGGGGAGGCCGGAAAGTAGAATTGCCACTTGTTTAGTGATAAAACAGGTTCCCATATACTCCTCATCAGGGAACTGCACAGGCTCCAAAGAATAGTATTTCTCTCTCTGCATCCCACCTTTTCCCCCCTGAAAAGCTCAGAGTGGAATGTTACCCTCTCAGCAGCCTAAAGATGTAGTTTAATCTGAGAGATAGTGGCTCATGCAGAGCTAAGAGATAAGTGGGAATTTGAATCTAGGTTTACCACATTTACCTAGTACAACCCAATGACTACGGTAATTATATAGAAAATGATACACATACAGGGGGAAAGAGGCAGCATGATGCTCATCACTGATCATGTCAAACAATGTTTGGCAGTGATTGAAGGATTACATTGTTACAGATAACAAATGTTGACAACTGAGTTCTTAGAAGTTGGTAATATCCACAATAGCAGTAGAGTCATGAAAGTTGGGCAGTTTGATTGTGCATATCAGATTCTGCTAAGGATCCTTGGAAAAGGAACATATGGTGCAATGAAAAACTCCCAGGATACTAAACTCATCTAGTACATTGCACACCTAATTCTGTTAGAAGTTTTGACTGGTAATGAAATAATTTTTTTCTTCTGTTTTTAATAACTTTAGGTATACCAGTATATGCATGAAACCATAAGCGTCAATGGCTGCCCGGAATTCCGTGCCAGGGCTACTGCAAAGGTAGGACATGTGCATCTTTAAAAATACACACTACTGAAGTGGCCTAGTAATTGACTGTGCGCGTGTGTGTTTCAGGTATTCGTGTGTACACTGTAAGAAAATTTAGACATCAGTGGCAGCCCAGAGTCTAGAACCAGTGCTTCTTCCAGGTAACAATCATAATGGAAAATTCAACCTTTGTGCTGCTTCTGTAGCTTAAGAAAAGAGAATGCTTTATAGAGTTCAGAAGTGTGTGTGTGGGGAGGGGAGTCAGCTTCCAGATCGGATCTACCAGTTCATTGGCGTGGCTTCTGTGCAGTCCCACATGGGTACTGCGCACGCGCAGGCCAGCCACAGAGATCTTCTGGAAAGCTCTAGAGCTTCGGCTCGCTCGCGTCCCCCTCCCCTTCCAGGGCTCTTCCCACCCTTCTGGTCATGTGATAGGGGAGGAGCGAGCGGCCGTCCCTCCAGTTCTTTCTTCGCCGCCGCGGGGTTAGAACGGTTTTTTGGTTAGCTCTTAGTATTTCTTGCGTCATCACAACTCAGTTATGATGGCCCTTTTCAAGAAATGCTCTTCTTGCAGCTATAAAATGTCGCAACTGGATGAACACGATAAGTGCATCTATTGCTTAGGGGAAACCCATAATGCAGCGTCCTGCAGGCATTGCAGGTCGCTCTCTCACCGTTCCCGCCATGACAGGGAGTTGAAGCTTAAAGCTCATTTATATGAGCAATCTCTCTTTCCTATGCTGGGAACATCTTCTTCTAAGACTTCCCCTACATCGTCCTCAAAAAAGAAGACGGAGTCTCCTGGTTCTAAAAAATCTAGCGAGCCTGTAGCGTCGACCTCTGGGTCCAAAAAGGTATCCGGCAACCCTCCACCCATTGAAGGTGAGCCGGCAACCCAGACTTCGTCGGCACCCAAGAAGGATTCCATCTCGAGGAAGTCGACATCAAAAAAGAAATTGGCGTCGGACCACTCGCCCACTTGCAAAGTCAGGTCGGTACCGAGGAGCACCTCCGCTTCCAGAGCAGGTTTGGTACTGAAGAACGGGTCGGCACCGAAGGATGTAGTTACACCCCTTTCCCCTTTGACTTTGCTCAAGGGTGTACCGGTAGCTACACTGCTCCAGGACTAGACATCCATGACCGCCACCTACGCTCTCCGAGATCTGGTGAGACCCGCCTTTCAACAACTTCCTTTAAGGGATGTCGCAGCTGTGCCCCATCCAGAGGTAGGGAGTCCTTGACCAGGGGAGGTTCTAATTCCCCCAAAAGGAAGAGATCCCCCGTGAGGAACAGATCTACTTTTCGCCATCGGATCATGACGTTATTGTCATCCCGGACTTCTAATCTGATTCCGAGCTCTGCTCTCGCCACTCGGTGGACTCTCATCGGAGTGACTGTTACCGCGCGTGTCGGTACTGGGACCAGAGGGGGAGCTGCTCCTGCTGCCGCTCCCGTCCCCGCCTAGACAGAGGGACACCCAGCACCGGGATTCACCTCGGCACCGAGACTCGCCCAGTTCGAGAGAACGGCAGAGAGATTGCTCTTCGCTGAGGAGCTACGAGCGGCACCGACGCTCTCATTCTTCTAGACGCCGAGATGAACGGCGGCACCAAAGCCCGCCTGGATCGTGTCAATGCTCGACGCCAAGGGGCCGCTCCAGATCCCGGGACCGGGCTGCGCGCCCATCGACGTCAAGACCCTCCACACGAAAGGACACTGCCCTTCCGTCGAGGCAGGTTTATCACCGTGATTCTGCTGACTCAGAGGAGGACTCTAGATCATCCCATAAGGGCTCGGAGACGTCCTCCTGGCCATCCCCTGAAGATGTTGTGGGTGATCCATTCCCCGTTTCCCCCTCAGAGGACATCAGGGGTTATAATGAGCAGCTAGCCAGAATGGCTAAGGCTCTGGGGCTTAAGGTAGATCCAACATAATCTAGGGAGAAGGATCCTATAATGGATGTCCTCTATACTCCTGACGCTGAACCCGTCACCGTCCCTATGGTCAAGGGCAAAAGAGGGGTCGCTCTTACTAATTGGGCCAAGCCAGCAACATACCCATTGATCCCCAGAAAGGTGGATAACTTATACCGGGTGCAAGAAGGGGAAATCCCTTGCCTCTACCAACACCCCCAAAGCAGCTCTTCCCCGCCAGGGGAAAAGCAGGGTCTCACTCCTCTCCCTCCGACAAGGAGGGTAGGAAATTAGATCTACTGGGCCGTAGACTATATTCAGCAGGATCTTTGGGCTTACGGGTACCCAATCACAGCACCTTAATGGGGCGCTACCAGATGCTATTGTGACCGAGGTGACCAGAGGTGACCGAGGAAAAGATCCAAGTAGCCAAAGCCATGCAAGCAGAGGGCTACAGACTAGGTTGCCACCAGTTGTATGCAGCAAGGCATGCTGGGGATGCTGCCAGTAAGACCTTGGCATCTAGTATAGCGCTATGCCATTTCTCCCGGCTTCACTCCTCTAACTTGCCCCAAGAGGCCAAGAACAGATTGGAAGACATGCTGTTCGATGAACGTGCACTATTCAATCAGGCCTCTGATGAGTATTTCCATAAATTCAAGAAAGATAGAACTGTCGCAAAGTCATTAGGCATTATGGCTCCTCCGTCATCAGGCTCTGCCTTTTGGCCGAGATACAAGCCCAGACAAAACCCTTCCTTTTACAATAGGGGTTACCGGTTTACTCCGTACCAATACTCAAACCAGAATAGGCAGAATTTCCCTACCACTGAGCAGAGACGTTTTCCTTCCAAGGCCCGGGGAAAGAGGGGTGACAGATCCCCCCAGAATAGACCCAACCCCAAGAAGGGGCCCCAATGACTAACCGCCCATGTTTCTGGGCTGCTGGCTTTACGTTTTCTAGACAGGTTGTCTGCGTTCCATGCAGAATGGTGCCTCATTTCTTCAGACAAATGGGTTCTGTCCATAATAAAAAATGGTTATTTCTTGGAATGGCTCGATCGTCCTCCTTCTTCCTATCCACCTTTGAGGGATACTCAGGCTCCCCAAATACTGAAAGAGGAGGTGGCACAGTTGCTTCATAAAGGGGCTGTCAGTCAGGTCCCAACAGACCAACGAGGGAAGGGATTTTATTCTTCCTACTTCCTCATGGACAAAAAGGGTGGTGGCAAGAGGCCCATTTTAGACTTACGGGATTTGAATAAGTTTATCCGAGTTCAATCATTCCCGATGGTGTTGATCCAGGAAGTAGGGACACTGTTATCCCAGGGCGTCTTTTTTGTGGTACTGGACCTCAAGGATGCCTATTTTCACATAGCCATCCATGACTCATGCAGGAAGTTCCTTCGGTTCTCCTGCGAGGGCACCCATTTTCAGTACAACGTCCTACCTTTTGGACTCGCTACTGCCCCCAGGGTGTTTACAAAGTGCGTGGTGGAGGTGATTGGCCACTTGGCCTTAAAAGGGATCATTATCTTTCCCTATTTAGATGACTGGCTGGTGGTGGGTTCTTCCCCCAACGAAGTCAGAGACAGCGTGGACCAGATTCTGCAACTTCTAGACAAGTTGGGACTGATTGTTAATGATACGAAATCTAGGTTGGAGCCCACACAAACCATTGAGTTCATTGGGGCAGTGTTGGACTCCCAACAGGCCAGGGTGTTTCCCCCCCTCCAGAGGGTACGGGCAATCCAGTCCATGGTGGAAGCCTTTCAATGTACTAGGTTCCAGAGAGCAATCCGGATACAGAAGCTGCTTGGATTGATGGCATCCACCACTGCCGTAGTACCCCTGGCACGACTGCAAATGAGACCACTACAATTATGGTTTTTACAGCATTTCAGAACGAATATAGACAGCCAGATGAAGATGCTATCCATCCCCAGGGCAGTGGTCAGGTCCCTGAGTTGGTGGGGAAGGGACTTCAGTTTACTGGTGGGGGTCCCTTTTGGGGTACTATCTCACGATACCCAGTTGTTTACAGATGCCTCCCTAATGGGGTGGGGGGCACACTGTGGTCAGTTGCACACTAGGGGGAGATGGTCCCAAGAGGAGACTCAACTTCATATCAACCTGCTAGAACTCAGGGCTATAAGATACGCTCTGATTTCTTTCGCAGGGACGCTACAAAAACAGTGGATTCAAGTTGCCACAGACAACGTGAGTGCAATGTACTACGTAAACAAACAGGGTTGTACAGGATCGTGTCAACTCTGCGAGGAAGCCATCCTCATTTGGGAGTGGGCTGTTCAACATGGCGCATCTTTAACAGCAATCCATATCGCAGGGCAGTCAAACATAGTTGCCGATGCTCTCAGCAGGGAAGCAGGCAGGCAACACGAGTGGTCCTTAGACGATCGTATTCTGGCACGGATCATAAACCGCTGGGGCGTTCCCTCGGTGGACTTGTTTGCTACAGGGGAGAATGCAAAATGCCACATCTTTTGTTCAAGGGCGGCGTGGGACCCGCGCTCAGTGGGAGACGCTTTTCAGATCCCTTGGACAGGGGGCCTGATGTACGCCTTCCCCCCAATCCCGTTGGTTCACAGGGTGGTGGGGAAGATTGTGGCGGAGGAGGCTCAGGTAATCCTGATAGCCCCATTCTGGCTGAAAAGGCCATGGTTCCCAATGCTGTGGAAACTGGCCCGGGGGCGGTTCTGGGAACTCCCCGTCACCCCAGACATGATTTCAATAGGGAGCGTGTGGCATCACGATCTGGCATCGCTCCATTTGACAGCCTGGCTGACCAGGTAGGGGGGGGACATCCCCAGCAAGGTCACTGAGGTACTGGTAGCGGCCAGAAAACCCTCCACTAGACGATCTTATGCTAGTAAATGGAGAGAATTTGAGATATGGGCATTGGGCAAGAGACTTAACCCCAGTTCATGCCCGCTACCCCAGGTTCTGGAGTACCTCCTGGCACTTAAGGAGAAGGGATTAGCGAACTCATCAGTGAAGGTCCACCTGGCAGCCATCTCGGCGTTGCATGATGGGATGGGAACTCGGTCCCTGTTTTCTCACCCCTTGTGCAAGTGGTTTTTTGAAAGGTCTCAACAATGTCTTCCCTCCGGTTAGGGCACCCTTACCGCAATGGAATCTTACCAGAGTTCTGTCTCAACTAATGGTCAGGCCTTTCGAACCGTTAGCTTCCTGTGCCCTGTACTACCTTAGCTACAAGGTGGCGTTTTTAGTGGCCATTACTTCGGCCAGGAGGGTCAGCGATTTATCGGCTTTGCGCCATGACCCTCCGTTTTTGAAGGTACATAGTGATAGGGTGGTCCTCCATACCAGTATAGATTTTCTTCCCAAGGTTGTGTTGAAATTGCACACATCTCAGGACATAGGGCTACCCACCTTTTCCCCCAATCCCAGTTCGGAGAAAGAGAAATGCCTGCACACGTTAGATGTAAGACGGGCACTTCTGTTTTATTTACATAGAACCAGGCAGTTTCGCAAGGACGATAGCTTGTTTGTTTGCTTCTTCGGCCCAAAGAAGGGCTGCAGAGCTTCGGCTCAGACCATTGCCTGGTGGGTTACCAAGGCCATTTCCTTCGCTTATCAAGTGGCAGGTAAGGAGTGCCCTCTCAATTTGAAGGCGCATTCCACTAGGGCTATGGCAGCCTCGGCTGCTTTCCGGAGCTCTGCCAGTTTGTCAGATATTTGTAGGGCTGCAACTTGGTCCAGCCCAGCCACTTTAGTACGCCATTACTCTATGGATGTTGGTGCCTGCTGTGATTCTGCAGTGGGGGTGGCAGTCTTAAACACAGTTCTGTAGGGAGTTAATAAAGAATGGTGTTAGTTTGCAACCTTACTCCCGCCTCCTGTGGTTTGTTAGCATACTATTCTCCAATGTGGGACTGAACAGAAGCCACGCCGATGAAAAACAGTGTTGCTTACCTGTAACTGTTGTTCATCTAGTGGTCTTCTGTGCAGGCACACATCCCTCCCTCCATCCCCGCTGTGGGTTGCTTCCTTACAGGACAATTCTGCGGCGGCGAAGTGGAGAACTGGAGGGACGGTCATTCGCTCCTCCCCTATCACATGACCAGAAGGGCGGGAAGAGCCCTGGAAGGGGAGGGGGACGCGAGCGAGCCGAAGCTCTAGAGCTTTCTAGATGATCTCTGCGGCTGGCCTGCACATGCACAGTACCCATGTGTGCCTGCACAGAAGACCACTAGATGAACAACAGTTACAGGTAAGCAACACTGTTTTTCTTTGCGCATGGTCAGGTGGATCCAACCAGCTTTTCTGCTGATGAAAAAGGGAGGGTGGGTCCCCTTTGGCTACCCAATGAGGATATGCTTGCAAACATGGGACCTGCATGCCGAAAAGCCATGTGAGACAGGTGCAGTAGTAAAGAGGGTAATTGGGTCAAAACAAAATTGGTTGGATCCACCCCACTGACTACTGGTGATCCTGCAACTGAATTCTCTATAGTGTTTCTTTTTTTCCTCACTGTATGTGGCCTGGCCTAGGGCTAGCTCAGAAGTTACTTCAAGAGTTCTGTTAGCAGATGTGCTGAGCACACACCACTTTAATAGGATAGCAGTAGCTGTGGGCATTCGTCATGTCTGAAAAACAAGCTACCAGTCAGTGAAGTTTCATGAAGGCTCCTTACAAATCCATATAGGTTCTCTGTATCAAGAACGACTATGCCCTTTGTACTAAATTCTGAAATGCACTTTTGCATGTTCACTGTATAGAAGCAACACCATGGTGATGTCATCATGGAATAATTCCTTTTTTTAACCCTTGATAAAATATAATGCATTTTCTCTGCTTAGATAAGGAAGGGTAAGTATAAATACGGGATAAAGATAAATACGGTGGCAGGGACAACTAGGAAAAAATTTTGAACTCCTGACAATCACGTACATACCATCCAAAAAGGTTGTTCTTAGTAAATCAGAACAATAAATACTAATCTTCCTTCTGTTTTAGGGCTTGTGAATGAATTCCACTGGTTTTGAACAGAGATAAGCCAAGATTTAATGCATAGGAAACATTATAGCATTGAAACAGCTAGAAACACTCATTCACAGAGCGCTTTAAAATTAGTTATACCTCTATTCTATAAATTTATTCAAGTAAAAGGTGCCCATCTTGTTATCTGCTAAAATGTTGCCATTATTCTTACGTGGTTTCTGCTTGACCTGAACACTGCAAATATTGGAGGTTTATCATCTCTTGCCCTAGACAAGGGTTTTCTAGATTGTTTCCACTATGGATGAATGCAGAAATTACCAACCGTGGTACGGTTAAAACAGGAGATGCCTCAAGAAGATTTGCCATTCTCATTTCTTATTCATATAGAACAGCAGGATTGTAGAGCAATGTTTCGATATCACAATACTTCCGGTTTTTTTCTGGGCTGTCTGCATTGCATCTTTCTTGTGCATTTATGTTTGACATTTAATGCCTGCATGATAGCAAAAATTTGCATGATGACCAGTTTTGCATATATAACTAAAATTATATTCATCTGTTAAGCATAAAACCCTATCAGAATGTTGAACTTGCCAAGAGGTCTAAGCTGTAGGATCTCGGGCCAGATCCAGCAGACCCTAACTCTATTCCCATTGACTTCAGTTGGGAAGCTAAGCATGTGCTTGAGTCTCTTCCATTGAAATA
The DNA here is from genome assembly GCF_029931775.1 of Euleptes europaea. Taxonomy (NCBI): domain Eukaryota; kingdom Metazoa; phylum Chordata; class Lepidosauria; order Squamata; family Sphaerodactylidae; genus Euleptes; species Euleptes europaea. The sequence continues at coordinate 77,292,495 of NC_079314.1, read as the reverse complement.
AATGGGACTTTGGCTAGATTGGCCTTATATTTGTAGTCAGCAATACACAAAAATATATCACATACTAATAAGCAGTTACTGTTTTTTCTGCAGCCCTGACCTAGATGGCCCAGGTTAACCTGAACTTGTCAGATCTCAGAAGCTCTTAAGCAGGGTTGGCCCAGGTTAGTACTTGGATGGGAGACCACCAAGGAAGTCCAGGGTAACTATGCAGAGGCAGACAATGACAAACCACCTCTGAAAATCTCTTGAGAGGTCACCATTAGTCGGCTGTGACTTGATGTCACTTTACACTCATGCACGTTTTTTCTCTGTTATTTCCATAATGCAAACCTACTGGTTTGCTCTAAAAAATTAAGGGATGCCACTAGTTTTTTAAACAAATAATGTAGTCCACATGTTCTACCTTATTTCATCTGTTGTTATAGTGAAAGCTTTTCTAAAACTCAGTCAACCAAAGTTATTAAAGTTCCACGTTCAAAATATTTACTAAACCAACAGTACAATGCTAACTAGTTACACCAGATGCAGCTCTGCTTAACATTGCACAGTTACTCACTGTGACCCAGTCTAGTGATTCAAATGCACACACAGGTACACATATTCCTCGTAAGTCTTGAAGATTGTTTGATGCATGTCATTGCTAGCATGTAGCTCCACGTATGCATTAGAACCTGCAGAGTTTGGGAAATGAATCAAATGTTATTTAAAAATGTAAGTGCTTTCCATGAAAATTAACTGGAAAATAAGCAACAGCGTTTCTGTCTTTCACAGCAGTCAATAAGCATTTACGCTCATAAATATGCAGGTGTTGCAAGGAGGTCTAGAGAACATAGGGGAATTTTTCACTCCCCTCTAAAAATTGCTTTTAGGTGTGAAGCTTGAATGCACATACGGAGTTCCATTGCCTATAAAGGCTGTTCCAGTGCAAGGAGCTGATTTGTGCTTCTATTCCTTTTCTATGCCTGGAACACATTAAGGAGAAAGGGACATCCACATGTGCCAGAACTCTTTGCACATCGGGATTTATGCACACTAATTACTCTGCTAGCACATAAGTAGGCATGGAGGCATGGAACACACATTTTCTAACTTGTATATATCTATGCTTTTTAATCAAAGGGATAATACAGTATTTATAAATGACACATAAGAAATCAAAATATGGCTTTGTGTGAACGAACCTGTCAAACAAAATCAGCAAATGTGCTTCTAATTCTGCACTGTGTATTGCTAAATATCTCATTTTCTTCCAGGCAACAGTTGCAGCCTTTGCAGCAAGTGAAGGCCATTCACACCCTCGAGTGGTAGAACTGCCAAAGACTGACGAAGGCCTTGGTTTTAATGTGATGGGGGGAAAGGAACAAAATTCTCCTATTTATATTTCTCGCATAATTCCTGGAGGAGTCGCAGAACGGCATGGAGGACTCAAACGCGGAGACCAGCTGCTTTCTGTTAATGGAGTGGTACGTGCACACTCCTCACTGATTTCTGGTTTCATGAGTTTTGCTTGCTCAGATCTCTTTTGAAAGGGAAGTTTATGGTTCCCTTTAGGGATTATACTGTAGGACAATTTCAGACTTTTTATGGATACGAAGAAATGTTGCAAGAATTGTACCAGTCAAGAGAAAACTCAGAGGGTTTACAGTTGTGAGTCCTTAAGCTTTCTCTTGACTGGCACACTTCCTGAAAAATCACTTCACATCCAAAACCAGTCTGAAATTGTTGTTCTAAAGGAAGCTACAGTATTATCCCTAAACGCATCAGTCCTAAATACATTTATATTTCAGCAAGTTCATTTTTTTTAGTGCTTCTAAAACATTCTTAGCAACACAGACTGACACTTAAATCTTAATAACATAATTATCCCAAACTAAATTCCATATGGTATTTATTTCCAAGTCAAAGTGTTAGGTGTTAGGATGTTGGGCACGTAGGGACTGCTCTAGAAGTAGCAGATGGACAACTGCAGTTGAAATGCCTTGAGGATTACCATCTTATGCCGCAGACGTCAGACCAATTAACCCATTTCATTCAGTGGAATTTCCTCATCCGTAAATGAGTTCAATGACCAGATATAAAGGTGAGCAGGGCTCCTGCATTTTTACAAGTTACATAAAAGAGGACATTTCTGAAACTGCAGCTTCTCGCCCATGCAACATATTAACATGATGGGCTTCACCTGCCAATATGCCACATCCTTCCTGACAAGAAAGAAAGGGCACACCATCACCATAGAATTATGAAAATATACATGTTTGTACAATGTATCAGGTCCAAAAATTAATATAATCACACAAATGATTATAGAAACAATGAACAATGTAAATGACAAACTCTCCCAGTCCTATTTTTCAAAAAGATATAACAGTGTGATATTGCACATCATGGGCAACATCTTTCCATCAATGTCCAGAAGGCACACAGAGTTTTCCTACATTCCTTTCCTGCAGCTGTTTCCAAACCCAGAGTGATCATTCTTGAGGTTGCAGGCTCCATGCACATAATATGTGGGCCTGAATGAGGAGAGAGCAGGGGATGAAAGCATCCTCTTTTTCAACAGAAGGAAGAGCAATTCCTCCTCTTAGTTCTCCAACCCTCCAAACCCAGCTGTTTCTCCATGCAATCCTATGGCCTGGGGAGAGATCTTTCCAGGGGTTGGAAGGGGCTGCAAAAGCAGAGAAAAATGCAGTAAAACAAGACATTCCATACTGCCCAATGTCATTCAGTGTCATGTTTGAAATTAGTCTAATTCAAGTAACTTCGTGTCCTGTACAACATGTAAAAAGTCCTAGTTGGAAAATCATTATGTGCCTCTTAAATTCAGAAGGGTCCAAAAACAAATCAGTCCTAGGATAATGAACACAGTGGCCTTTTATGCGCTTTTCCCTCGTGATCACCCCCCTACTTCAGGGCTTTGTTTTAATTATGCATGCATTTTCCAACTGTCAGCAGTCACCTCGCTGGCCAAATCCAGATAAATTATCCGATTTTGTTTGCCCTGTCCTGTTTTCCTTCTATAATGTGCATGCTTCTCCACAACTCTCTACTGCTTTCCATTTCATCTGGGGACTCCATTTAATCTTTGAATCTAATGCATTAACCTTGAACTTATTTTGGTGCCCTTTAAACTTCTAACCCTAAGCAGCTCCCAGGTGACTAGAGAAACACCTGAAGTACCTGGACAACTTCCAAAGTAAAGCGCTCCAAGAGATAATGCTTAGGAACATATCTTTATTTTAAGGTGATGTTCTGCTACTCTGCAGCCCAAAGCACATCTTCGTTGGAAGCAAATTCCCTTGAAGACAGTGGTAGTCACAGCCAAATAATGCTTTTGCAATTCCTGTATAAGGCTTATTTTACATGTTATGTTTCATTTGCTATACAAGAATATTGAAACTTCATGTGGGCCACCCTGTTTTTACAGTGGGAGTGCATCGTTTCCGCTGAGAAGTCTTTGGCACTCCCTGATGATTTCTGGGCTACTGGAATGGTGTTTTCTATCCCAGTGTTGCATTCAGTTCTGTTGCCTTCCCTCTTTTGCTTAGCCTATGAACTGGTGCAGTCAGAGGGGAAAAGGATCAAGAAAGCCTCTAAGCCTCACAGCAGCTCAAGAGCCTTCTGCCTGCTGTTTTAAACCTGTATTCCCGTCTTTTGTATTCAGAGTGTGGAAGGAGAACACCATGAAAAGGCTGTGGAGCTTTTGAAGGCAGCTAAGGACAGCGTCAAGCTGGTGGTGCGCTACACACCCAAAGTGCTGGAAGAAATGGAGGCTCGCTTTGAAAAACTGAGGACAGCACGACGCAGACAACAGCAACAGCTGTTAATTCAGCAGCAACAGCAGCAAAATGCCCAGCAAAACCACATGTTGTAGGTGAGAGTGTTCATTGGTCTTGCTTTGAGCCTGCCCTTGAAAGGGACGCAGCACATCACGAGCATTTGAGATGCTCAGAGCTGCTTCATATGTTCTTAACAGTAGTGTGGTTGCTGCCATTCCATGGGGGCTTCCCAGGTGGTTCCTGATAACACCCTCAGTTTCTACCCACATAGTTGGGGGGAGGATCATGCTAGTAAAGTACCTCCCAGTATGGTGGAACCACAATCCAGTAGACAAGGCATAACAGGAAGAAGGGTGAGTGGTGAAAGAATACCATCACATTCAGAGTTTAAATGTTTTAATTTTAAAATTTATTTGTATATGTATACAACACTATCCTCCCCGGTAGGGCCCCAGAGTGACTTAACAACATTGTTCTCCCTTCCACCATATTATCCTTACAACAACTCTGTAAAGGAGGTTAGGCTGAGAGGGAGTGACTGGCCCAAGATCACTCAGCAAGCTGCCATTGCAGACTGGGAATCTTGCATCTGGTTCTCCCAGATCCTAAACCTGACACTCTAACCAGTACACCACACTGGCTTTCTAAAAGAGATCATGTGCAATGGCGACAGGCTTAATGCTAATTTCAACCAAGAGAATTAGGTAGTATGTAAGCAGTCATAAGATGGAGCAATTTCCTGCCAATTCATCCAAACTTTCAACTGCACTTAAATGTCATGATAAGCCATAGTATATAAACTGTGGGTGATGAAATACTTGTTTAGTGAGATTCCTGAATGTGGGTTGCCTACCAAAGTGAAGTTTGTTGGCAAGTAATAAACTGGTATTCTAAACCAAGGTTTGTATGTGGTTTGTTAACTATTGTCTACTGTGTATGTCTGGAAGTGTAAGCAAAGTTTGTAGAACTAAATATGGTACAGGCACATCACAGTTTATTGTGATGTCTGAATGTTGCTGAGTACAGGGACTGTATAGCACAGCAGGCATAAAATTTTGCCAGGGCCATGGCTTACAGGGATAGCATCTGCTTTGCATGCAGAAGGACCCATGTTCAATCCCTGGCATCTCAATTTAAATGGACCAACTGGAAGGTGATGTGAAAGACCTCTACCTAAATCTTGGAGAGCCACTGCCAGTCAAAGTAGACAACACTGACCTTGATAGACCGATGGTCTGACTCAGTCCAAGGCAGCTTCGTACATCATTACATGTTTGCCCACTTAGCTTCAAGCAAATATACACAGTTGCCGTTTCTGTCCTCAGGTGGCTTTTATATGATCCTGTTATACAGCTTCAGTTAACGCTTTGCTGCATTCATCGGAAAATCAGAACTGTACATTGATAATCTTGTGTGCAGAAACCAGCAAGTTGGTTCATTCTTAGGAAAGATTTGCTTTCAGCTCTCTGCCATGGCAATACTTTCCTTTTCAAACAGTCTTCCCCTATAGTTTAATAGGATATGAGAAACTAAGCCAAACCTTAGCTATCACACTGCTCATTTGCATGGCTCTGTCTGTGGTCTTTTATGCATGGCTGTTTCACTCGCTGTCACCCCTCTGATGACTCGGGGACTTTGTGTTGATTATGCATGCCATTTCCGACCGTCAGAGGTCGCCTCACTCTCCCCGCATTTTCGGAGACCTGTTTCATTTCGAATTTGAAAACGCAGGCAAAACGCGAGGAAAGGCAGGGGGACAGCGAGGCAACCTCCAGGGGCCTTTTATGAATGACCCTTGGCCCTGAATGTCCTTATGTTAGGAAATCCTTCCATACAAACAGTATTATCACTGAAGTCCCAGTATTGCACGCCACATAACATCAGGAAGGCTTGGAAAAGGAAAAGATATAAGAAAGTACAGGAAGAAGGAAAAGGATGCAACACTTAGAAGTAGGTCCCTTTTAATTCTGTGGGGCTTCCCTTCTGAATAAACTTGCATAGGAAATCATGGTGCCAATTCCTCAACATTCCTTGCTGTGTCTGAAACTTTGTTTTGTTTCATTGTAGATCGCTCTCTAGAAAGAAATTCTAAACATCGAGAATTCAGCAACTTCACAGCAAAGCTGAGCTTCCTATTCCAACACAGAGTGAAGAAGCAGCAGCAGCACTACCGGCAATGCCACAATTGCATTCACCAGCAAACTGTGAATTACTGCCACAAGAATTGTTTGACAAGCCAACACCACAATAGCCTCTCTCTAGGAGGCTTTTCAGTATACTGAAGTCTTAGGATGAAAAAGGGTTGTTTGACTATGCTCCTGTTGTATGGTAAGATTTTTCAAAATGTAAAAAGTTGTTTTGAAAAAGAAAAAAAAATGATGATATTGAGTATTCATGGCTTCTGAGTGAATGAATGTATGTATGATCTAGTCCTGCGTTCCTGATAATACTACTTCAATGGGAATTTGTCAGGCAGATACAAGGCAGGTCAGTGCCAAGAAAAAGACTGCCCAGAGTTTGTACAGAGTTTGTAGGCCTAAGTACAGTCCTAGATATGCTTCAGGAGGGGGTGTATGTGATTAATTGCACCAGAATGTAGACAGGGATATGCATTTAGTTGTGTATCCTCCAACACAATGTGGATCAACAGCATTCCTGTAATACCTGATGCTGCTAGTGATAGGTAGGTGGTTGTCTCCTTTTGCGTGCAGATCTTCTGATACTAATTGGATCGAGACCTCTTTGTGTGTGTGTGTGTGTGTGTGTGCACACACACATGTGCGTGCGTGCATGTGATGAACTTAAAGCAAAATTGCATCTTTAAATGTTGCCACTTGAAAGTCCCCAATGTATCATGCATAGCTCCTTCACACCTCATTGTTGCAGAGCTGTATTAACCTGAAATCCCATTTATAATAATTCTCCCATTTTTTTCCCTTGAAAGTCGTTAATATATTTATAGAGCATTCCATTTGTAGAAGCATTTAGCTTTTTACTCTTGTGTATCCCTATAGTCTATTTATCAGGTTGGATTCTATCTTTTGTTAGTAGTAAGATATAAGGACCCTAGAACTGTATTTTTAAATATAGATATTGCTAGTATATCTACTATAGCTATTATCCAGAAATCTATAACTGAGTATACAATATATTTATAAGATATAAATATAGATATATAAATATTGTCAGAATGTATTTGTTCCAGAAGTAGGATCTATGCTTACTATATTGCAAATGTTGTTGAGATAATGTTAATGACAGAAAACTTTGAGGAGGAGGCTAGATATAACCAAGTATCTCAGTATTTCTCTATTTTTCAAATATATTCTTTATTTCATTGTTGTTGTTTTTCTAGATTGAATGCACCAAGTCACTTAATCCCACTTTGTTTTCAAAGGAGAGGCAGGCCTCCCTAAGGAACCACATCTGATTGATAAGGTAGTGTTAGTTTCCCTGAAGCTTTACAACCAAGGTCTGATTTACGTCCTCAGAGAAGGGAGGGCAGTCACCCTTTCCTCAACCCTTGACACAGCTTTAGTAGGGAGTCCCCCACTCTGCCCCAAGGAATATTTTGTAGTAAATTTTAATTGTCATTTGTAGTTGATTTTTTATGGCTGCAAACACTCTAGCCCAATTTTGGGCAAGAAAGTAAAATGAAAACATAACTAATTAGGGATCCTACATTAGTAAACTGGACTTCAGACACATGATTCAGTGGTACCCAGTGACTCCCTGGAAACAGAAAACTTGCACAATAATTGCTTGTAGTAGTAGTTTTTTGTTTTTTTGTTTTACTTGCAGGACATTTTTTAATATGTGACAGCATTAAAATTGACACCTGCTAAGTGTAGTTACACTGTACTCAACTATGACAGGATTCTGCCACCTAATTCTGCTGCATTGTAGGCCAGTTTTCATTCTATGGCCATGATTAGTTAAGGAAGGGCTATTACATTCTTCTGCCTTTTATAAAATCAGTCCAGGTTGGTGTAACTTAACTAGTGGCAACTGTCCTAGGTTTCAGCACTGATACCCCATATTCTGCAACTAAAAATGTCATGGATTTAACATGGAACTTTTATACAAAACAAATACTCTACCACTAAGACCAAGAAGTATAAAAGTCTGTATCAACCCTGGCTGTCATCAGGAGAATATGTATGCTGCCATCTAAACCACTTTAATTTGATGGGGTGGGATCCAACCAGCTTCTCTACAGCTGAAAAAGGAAGGAAAGGTCCCCTTTGCCCAGTCCCAAAAGACTATGCCAAGGATCATGAGACCTACATGGACAAAAGCCACGTAGGCCAGAGGCTGTAGTTCAAAGAGAATTAGCCTGGACTGAGTGAAAAATTTGGCTGGATCTAATCCATGGTCTGTAAATTCAAAATAAATCAAACTGAAATGCCAGTTCAAATTTACATGCCCATTGCTTCAGAACTATTTGATATTAATAGTCCTGTTGAGTGGTTAGGAAAAAAAAGTCATTTTCCTTAGTAAAATAATTTCCAAAAATGTTTCATGGAATCTTTGTGGTTATCAAATATGTGCTTAAGGACTTTTGTAACCATGAGCCAGAATTCAGCAAGACTCACATGTGGGGGGCCTCTTCGTTCTCTCAAAAGAAGGCAGGCAACGATTTGCGTATGCATTTTGTTATAAATCATTTGTAAAAGCTGCATTCAGAGCCAAGTAATGTCCACACCCCTTCAGTTCATAAGACATGATATTTTGGGTCATGGCTTTATGAAAATTAGGGAGGGGAAACACAATTGCATTGAACTGCATTATAGAATAGCTTCACAACGTCTGAAACTAAGACAACGGAGCTGTACCCCTATGTTATCCAACTTTAAGTATGGAATTCTATGTTTCGGTATTAGGTCTTAGTTTACTGTACTTACCAACTGTGATGTGTCTTATGAAATATCTAACTTTTACATGATATTGTTTAAGGGTCTGTGTAAGTATTGTGTACACACTGTTGTTAATTTCCACACAATCTGTATTATGTTATAACCATGTAACTTCAATTACAGCAATTGCCCTGTAAAAAGTTTTCATATATTAAGCATAATGTGATAATATCTTTTGCATTTCAGATCACCAAAATACATCAGAAAAAAATAAAAAATAAAATGGACATTGCACAAAGTAGATTGCATGAGTAAAATGTAACTCATGTTTAAATATGGAGTATTGGCAATATTATTTGGATTGTGTAATTTAATAAATTTTAAATGTATCATTTGTCTTATGTACCAGTTACTCTTACAATATATACACTACCATCAGTCTGGGCCTAGCCTTCATTTGGCCACCCTGGATGTAGTACTAATACCAAAATTTTAGATCAGGGGTCCCCAACCTTTTTGAGCCGGTGGGCACCTTTGGAATTCTGACAAAGGGTGGTGAAGCCAACCACAAAATAGCTGTTGCAGGGGCACAGCCAAAGCCATGAGAAGTGAAGAAGGTTAATTTTTAAAATACCTTATGAAAGAGGAATGAGGGAGAATTAAACCAGCATTGTGGTGGCATTTGCCTCTAAAACAACATTATTTTAATCTGCACACCCAATCAGATCTCCAATAGCCAATTAGAAGATTTTTCTGAATAAGAGCCCCACCTGACCCAACCCACTTTCTAAAAACACTTGGTGGCCACCAAGAAAGGTGTCAGTGGGCACCACAGCACCCACGGGCACCACGTTGGGTGTGTATGTGTAAAGTGCCGTCAAGTCGCAGCTGACTTATGGCGACCCCTTTTTGGGGTTTTCATGGCAAGAGACTAACATAGGTGGTTTGCCAGTGCCTTCCTCTGCACAGCAACCCTGGTATTCCTTGGTGGTTTCCCATCCAAATACTAACCAGGGCTGACCCTGCTTAGCTTCTGAGATCTGATGAGATCAGGCTAGCCTGGGCTATCCAGGTCAGGGCACATTGGGTACCCCTGCTTTAGATATTCTTTTTAAAAATACAGTAGCATAAACATTCTGAAACTGAGCATTGTTATGGTCCAGGAAGTTACTTATCGGATTTGATGAGACTAATCAGACGCATATTTTCCAGGAAGTGTAACCAGAGTCCATCCAAGTAGCTATTTCCCTTTGCTTGCTTCCACAACCACACACATTATTATGATGATGACCAAGATAATTACTAAATGATCAAGAATTAACCAGGTTATTGTCATGTTTAATGTGCCACTTCTTTGTTGCTTCCCTTTTAAAACCGAGTCTGTGCCCTAGGTAGCCCATTGAGATCATAATGTGGATTATCCCAGCTATCAGACTGGTTGAGTGCCACTGCCTCCAAAATAAGACATGCAGCAACTCTGTCCAATAACCAAGGCATGAAGTCTGAAATATTGTCACTCCATATGATCGCCTCTGTGACTGGGTAGCCCTGACAGCCAGGCTTCAGTTTTGTACATTTCTGCATTTGTGATGCATAAGATTTCTCTGATGTCAGTTCCACAAATAGCGCAATACAAAACTGAGCCTCAAGTGCAGAGTTGCTGGACTAAAGCACGGCTTGACATATAGAAAGATTATGTTGAGCCTGCCAGATTTCTTCTAGCTTGGTTGGTGACTCAGGAATTAATCCAAGAAGTTTCAGTTTCAAAACAAATCCCTCATGAACAACTTCAAATATTTTGAAACTACATAAACAGCAAAAAGAGCCATTTGATCTAAAAAAAAAAACCTTTCCTGTCTTTTCAGTTCTATAATAAGCAAGGGTAATGCCTCTGAATTCACGAGTCTCAACTTCTATCTCAACTGCATCAGCAATTCAATAAGCATGCTTTAGCATTTAGGCTTATGCCCTGTTCTGGAAACCTTACTGGATGAAACTGATAAGGGTACTTAAATGTCTTCCCTAAGTACTGATCATCTGTGAACAATAAAATGCTGGAAATATTCAGTGTTTCCAAATGAGCCAGTGTGGTGTAGTGGTTAGAGTGTCAGACTAGGATCCGGGAGAACCAGGTACAAATTCCCATTCTGCCATGGAAGTTCACTGCGTAACCTTCAGCCAGATACATATTGTTAGCCTAACCTATCTCGCAGGGTTGTTGTGATGATAAAATGGAAGGGAGGAGAATGATGTAAGCCATTTTGAGTTCCCATTGGAGAGAAAAACCAGAGTATAAACGAAATGAAATAAAAATAAATACATGTTTAAGGATCAAATGCAAACCTCCTGTTTATTACTTTTGGGGGACAAACAACAACAGAGCCCGAGCAGCTCCTTGTTTTACTGAGTGATTGCAGGCAATGAAAAGACAAGGATAGAGCACTGCTGGAGAAATACCGGTACGTATGACGAACCTGATAAAGACATGGGCTAAACCTCATTTTAAAGCTGACCCCATGGCGGTGACGCCGAAGAACAATAATTCTCTTCCACCAATGCATCTGCACACAGTGGGCCTATGGAGCTCCTCCGGGTTGTCAGGTTTCCTGGAATGTGGCCTGTGGGATGAGATGGAATGATTGGCAGCCTGCTGCAACCGCCATAGTTCTCAGGAAGATTCATGTGGTATAGGCTGGCCCCAAGTATGTTAAGCTTGTAAAGTCAATTTCAATGTTAAGCTTTTAATATCCATGTTAAGCTTTTAAAGTTAATACCAGCACCTTAACTTAGGCCTGGAAGCAAATTGGAAGCCAGTGTAGGTGGTATGTTTTGTGTGCCACCACTATCTGAGGGTAGACAGGTGGCAACCCAGCAAAGGTCCCTCTCTAGGGTTGCCAACCTCCAGGTATTAGCTGGAGATCTCCTGCTATTTCAACTCAAGAGATCAGCTCGCCTGGAGAAAATGGCCACTTTGGCAATTGGACTCTTATGGCATTGAAGTCCCTCACCTCCCCAAGCCCCAACCTCCTCAGGCTCCGCCCCAAAAACCTCCCACCAGTTGCAAAGAGAGACCTGGCAACCCTAGCCCTCAGTTGTGGCACAAAAACTGGAATTCCCTGCCCAGAGAGATTCCTCCTTCCCCTTCTATCACTGCCTTCTGCCAGTGGTGACGACTTCGATATTTTGCTTGGCATTTCTTCACTGGCTTTTGTTCTCTTTCATGTGTTTGTGTGTTTATATTAGTAAACTACTTTTAATTGTCTCCTGCCTTGGGGACCATATGTTGGGTGGCAAGGGGGCTTAGAAATGTTTTAAACATATAAAACAAACAATAGTCTACTCAATGGGTTATGTGGCTTTATCCAAGGACCCTAATCCAGGTGCTTCTGCAAAGATCTCCCTCATTGATGTATGGAAGTGTGTCATTTGTATATCACCATATGTGCCTCCTTTCTTCACCTGTAGAAGGTCTACTTCAAACATGCCCCAAGTCAGAGGCAGTGGTGTCAGTCAGTGATAATGTGACATACATGCTCAAGCGAGGCAGGAGCTCATTTGGCTTGGGACATTCTCCCCTTTGCTTTGTGGTAAAGGAGGTTGTTCTCTCCTCCCACACTAGTTCCATGGATGCACCAGAAATCCCATCAAGATGTTCTCAAACAGAAAAGCCACAAAGCAATCTCATCCTCTTTCTTCTGTGGCTTTGCTTTGAAAATGTTAGGACGAGCTAATAAATGCTTGAAAAATACTACCAGAATTATTTTCAGTTGTTGGTTTTAAATATTTGTATCCGACTTTCAGATTAAGATTTCTTGTACAGCTAACAAATTAAAAACACTGCTAATCACATCATCTGTAAAAGTGATAACTGTAAAACCAATGCAAAAGTAGCAATAAAGGAGATAACAAGAAATTGAAGCAAATGATAGATGAGTGGTATAGAGCAAATGCTTACCGGTAAGCAGAAAAATATATGACAGATATTTTGTTCTGATTAAAGCAATATAGTAATTCTGAAAGTCTTAGAGCTGTAGTAATTTTAAGTGCAAAGAAGATACCCTGAAGAAGTGGATAACAGTCTTGCAACACTCTTCAGTGTGACCCAAATCTGTTCTAAATCATGGATGCTACTAAACTGTCTATAGAAAGAGACAGCCAGTTATTCAATGAGATGCTGAAGAAGCAGGTTCTGGTAGAATGGCACATGCTAATCTGAGGTAACCTTACTAAAGCAGGATGTGGAAGGAAGCTGTGTGACATCACAATGACTGCATCATGACTACTAAATAACACACTCAGTACACTTTTAGTTTTACCCCTAACTTTATCTAGATTGATTCATGTTGACAAACTGGGAAAATGTGATTTAGATCCTGTTACTGTTAGGTGGATCTGTAATTGGTTGACAGATTGCACCCAAAGAGTGCTTGTTTATGATTCCTCATCCACTTGGAGAGGAGTGACTAGTGGAGTGCCTCAGGTATCTGTGCTGGGCCCTGAGTTGTTCAACATCTTTATAAATTATTTGGATGAAGGAATAGAGGGGATGCTTATTAAATTTGCAGATGATACTAAATTGGGAGGGGTAGCAAATATGGTAGAAGACAAAGCCAGGATATAGGATGATCTTGACAGGCTGGAGAATTGGGCTAAAACCAATAAAATGCATTTCAACAGAGATAAATGTAACATTCTGCATTTAAGTAGGAGAAATCAAATGCATAATTATAGGATAAGTGAGACTTGTTTTAGCAGTAGCGTGTATGAAAAGGATCTTGGGGTCTTAGTAGACCAAACACTGAGCATGAGCCAGCAGTGTGAGGAAAGGTTGAAGGAGCTGGGTATGTTTAGCCTGTAGAGAAGAAGACTAAGAGGGGATATGATAACCATCTTCAAATACTTGAAGGGCTGTCATATAGAGGAGGGTGCCAAGTTGTTTTCTGTTGCCCTAGAAGGTCGGACCAGAACCAACGGGCTAAAATTAAATCAAAAGAGTTTCCGTCTAGACATCAGGAAGAATTTTCTAACAGTTAAAGTGGTTCCTCAGTGGACCAGGCTTCCTCGGGAGGTGGTAAACTCTCCTTCCCTGAGGGTTTTTAAGCAGAGGCTAAATGGCCATCTGTCAACAATGCTGATTCTATTACCTTAGGCAGATCATGAGAGGGAGGGCATCTTGGCCATCTTCTGGGCATGGAGTAGGGGTCACTGGAGGTGTGTGAGGGAGGTAGTTGTGAATTTCCTGCGTTGTGCAGGGGGTTGGACTAGATGACCCTGGCGGTCCCTCCCAACTCTATGATTCTATGTGTCAGGAAAGGTGCCATATACATTTTGTAAATCAATACATATCAATGGACGCCAAACTGTTCTGTGGTACCACATGACCAAGTTTCATACTCAAATTATTCCAGTTTGCCCTTGTCTACAGTTAAAGAGGTATTCTAAATATTTATTAAAACCTAATTCATGAGAAAATTAAGATGGAATATTTTAATTCCACTGAGGTTAGTTGGACAGCCATCCTGATGGCAAGAGCATAATTTGCAAGTTACCTTTTACGATTGCAAATGTATATAAAACTGGGACAAACTTAAATCCAAGGATTCTGGCTTGAGCAGTTTGTGGAGAGCAGCCTTAGATCCTTTCATTATTGCTCGTAGAAGCTATGGACGCACAACAGCTCCAAATCAGTTTATATTGGGCAAAACAAGAACCTCACCAGAGCGCGTCAAAGTAATGCAACATGTTATGAGAGTCACCTAGTGGCTCAAATGGGGCATAGCACCTAAAAATCAACACATCCAACAGTTGATCGTCTACAATTGTTGAAAGCACAAATAAAGCAATTATTGTATTTTATTCATGAGAATTATGTTGAATTAGCCCTGTAGAACTTTTCAGGTAAGATTACGCTGGCTAAACTAGCTTGCTTTTACTATAAACTAACATATCCTCGGAGATTTCCCAACTGCCACAGAGCCTAAAAAAGCCTTTAAAAAAATAAAATTACAAAAAAAGGGGGAAATGCCCATTGAAAACAGTGAGGCTGCACCAGCAAAAAAGGTGGTGCAGCCCCGCTGCCGCTCAAGGGGGCGTTCCTGGGGCGAAAGGGCTGTAGAAGCTGCCTAAAGCCCAGTCCACCCTGGGAACACCTCCCTCCCCTATGCTGCTGCGGGCTTTCCTTTCTGGGAAAGCCCTGCTGGCGTGGCTACACTGGCAGCAGGGGCCAGCAGCGCCCAGCAGCGCCCAGATGCCAACATGTTTGCCCCTGCACCAGCATAAGTGCTACCTTATTCCATGATACGGTGGCACCTATGCTGGTGAGGGGTCATGACGGCTCCAAAGAAACTTCACCCCCTCCTCAGGAATGGGCTGCCCATTACTATTTGCGATATACCAGGATTGAGATTTAGAACTAAAAAGAGATTCTAGAATAGATACCTCCATTAATATAAGTATGAAGTCAGGCTTAAGGGAGAAATACTAAGCAGGTCTACTTAGAAGTAAGCCATATTTTATTCAATGGGGAAAGTGTTCTAGTATTGCAGGTACCAAGAAAGTGTTATTAGGACTGCAGCCTAAGTAAAGTGCTTGTTGAGAATGTGCTGTGACTTTACCATACCATTTTCTATATAGTGAGGCGCTTGAAACAGACATTAAACTGAATTTCCTTCGGCATGGCAACTTTTGATTTTTCCATGTGGAGATTATTTCTACTTTCACTGTGTGAAATTTGGTGTTGTAAAGTTACCACAGAGGACACTATGTGTTTCACAGTGCAACCTCAAGGACACTTTCCTGGGAGAAAGCCCCTTGAGTAAACCTCAGTAGGATTTGCAGTAGACCTCCTCAAATGGCAACCAAGCAAAACCCACCAACCAAACATTGTAAAGGACCCAACTTGTTTCTTTCCTTGAAACTACACAAACAACACATGACAAAACTATCACAAGACTCAATATCAGCCAAGGGTGGGGTTTTTTTACATTTAATATTTTTACATAGAAAAAAATCATTTTACAATATTATGAATAAAATATGCCACCATAACTCACAGTGACTTATTCCACTGACAGCCCAAGTGATTTAGATCTTGAGCACATTGTAAGGTAATGGCCTTAATCAACACATATAATTCCTGGATTTTTCCCATCCACTCCCCTAGTTTTGAGTTGATGTTTGCTTCAAAAAAACAAAACCCTACCATCAAAACCCAAACAAGCTGCCACTAATGCATTAACAGTTATAAAATAAATTTTAGCAAGATCAGCCACCAAGTTAAAGAACATTTTTTCAGTATAAATACTGGAGTTAGCTCATGCCACTCACCATCTAACATCTAACATAAGCCTCTGTGCAACCAAGTTGTCAACACAGAGTATCTACTGAAATAAATAGTAATGCTAAACTTAATCTTACCAGTAGGTGTCCCCTTCTGTCATCCATCATTAAAAAAATACTTGCATTACCAATGATGTTACCATTGACCTCAGTGGCAACCTCTGCCAAGTACACCAGACAACGACTATAAAACATATCAGAATCTAGCTGTTTCCTTATTGTGACCGTCAATGTCCACAGGTATTGCAATAAAGTAAATTTAAAGATGTAATAGTTTTGTTGACAACAAACCAAGAGGTGAAAACTGTAGTGAGTTTACTTATGATACTATTCTGCCTGGCATCCCATGTTAAATGAAGCAAAAGATTGTTGGTAATAATACTATTACTGAGAACAGTAAAGAACGACTATGTTTCATTTTGTTGAACATGCTGAAGAGAAACACTGGGGATTTTGACTGATGAATCAATTAATGCCAAATACTTCCAATACGTACAGGTTTTATCATGCAAGAATAGTAGCTTAGACAAGGAATCAGGTATACCTGAAAGACATTCTTAAATAGTGTTTTGAAAGAAAGAGGTCCCCAGCGTACTCCACCTCTCACACATTTGCACCACACCCGGATATAGTGTGATGTTCTTATTCCAGAATATTATCCTCATACTGACAAATCCTAATGTTACCCATTCAGAAAAGAAAATTGATGTAAAAGTATGAAGCGATTAAAGAGATAGATATTCTTTTATGTCGATCTCATATCAAACTATTCCCATAATGCATTCTGTCTTGTGCCTACACACAAGAAACATACCATTTGAAAGTAAAAAAATAATTCTCAGAAGAATTAGCAGGCTGTACAGAAGCACATTCACAGACACAGGCAGCCAGCTGTTCCCCTCTATTTTAGGCTGTTTCTACACAAGGGAAAGAACACAAGCCCTCATTTTATTCTACACAATCATATTTGACAAAAACCCATTAAACACATTTAATGGTTATCAATGTTTTGTCTGCAAAGTCTTAACTAATTTGAGTTGTACAATATTTTCTTACATTTAGAAGAAGAAAAGTTGATTTTATACCCCACTTTTTCTCTACCTTTGTCTCAAAGCAGCTTACAATTGTCTTGCCTTTCCCTCCTCACAACAGAAACCTTGTGAGGTAGGTGAGGCTGAGAAAGTTAAGAGAGAACGGTGACTAGCCCAAGGTCACCCAGCAGGCTTCATGTTGAGGAGTGGGGAATCAAACCTGGTTCACCAGATTAGAGTCAGCTGCTCTTAGCCACTACACCACACTGACGCCAGGGAATCAAATCTGGTTCTCCAGACTAGAGTCTGTCATGCTTAACCACTATACCACACTGGGTCTGGTGAATCAAACCAATTTCTCCAGATTAGAGTCCACCACTCTTAATCACTACACCACACTGGCTTGGGGGGGGGGGTTCCTACAAGCACTTTATGTGGCCACCAAATAAGATCTAGCACAGTAAAGCCAACATTCATTATTAAAACTACAGCATGATAGTTTAAGGTTTCAACCTTTAGACACTTATTTTACTGCACTAATAAATATGTGAGAAATCCCTGTGCTAAAGAAGGGGCACATAGCATGCACTAAGAGAGCTCAGCTGGATTCTTACTCACAAATTTGCCCTCTCTTCAAAGATCTCCACAACTACTGCTCTTCTTTCTGTTCCTTCACCATCTTAATTTGCTTCACAACATTCATCTTTCATTAAACAGTATTTTCCATCGACTGTGTTCCTACCTCAAGATCTCCTAATCCTGTTTCTGCATAGAACTGCCTAACTTTCTAACTTTCTAACTATTTAAAGACACAGTAAGTAGCCCAAAGATGAGATACAATCATCAACACTTGTGCTGGCAGATATCAAAAGCCCACAAATATTGTCTTTTCTATCTATATCTATATATACACATATATACATACATACACACACACGTGTGTGTGTGTGTGTGTGTTGATGCTGCTGCAGAACAGGGCAGGTAGCTGCTCCCCCACCTGCCAAGGTATTATGATGAGGTTATGAAGATTCTACAGTTGGCTCAAGACACTCCTGATGCCTCGCAGCAAGTACCCTGGGAATGTTTGCCTTTCAGTACTGATCATGGGAAAGCCTAACTATGCATGTGCTCTTGATTGACTGGATCCCAGAGAGCTCCAAAGGGACCCAGTGTACAGTTAATGCCCACGGTGCAGATACATGGAGGTTCTTGGGGCCAGTGCTAGGGCCAGTCTGCCAAAATGCAAAGAGGCCAGTGCAATATTCATGCCGTTCACATGATTGGATTCTAGGTGTCCCCACATGGTTTGCTAGAAAAATATCTGCCCAGGATGTTTCTTGTGTTTTTTGGTGATATGGTCAAGCTTTGAACTGGGAGCGCAGGATGCTACTATATGGATACAGTTGTCATTTGTCCCAGGAATTCTCCCGATTAAAAAAAAAAAAAGAGGGCAAAAAATCTCCGGGGGGGGGGGGGAATGACCAGTCATAACATCCATGGGGAGTCTTCCACCATGCAGCACCTTGGTTACCTAGGCTGGGTAGCAAGTGTGCCTCCACTTGAGATTCAACATTACAGCTCTTTCAAGATATTAAGTAATGCACAGCGGACCGTCCATGTGAAAACAGGCGCCAATCAAAAAGAAGGTGTTGACCTTGGCTGTGACTCTTGAAATGCCAGCTAGCCAGAAAGTGGTGTATATTTCGAGCATGTGATTTGTCAGTGTTGCAGTGCCTGCTTTGAAAAAGGTCACTGGCCAAGGGCATAACAGCCCCAGACTGAAACGGAGGGTTTTGTACATTTGTGTCGAAATATGTTGCTGGCCACTACCAATAAAGCCTCCCCAGGACCTTTTAAAGCTGACCAGGGGGGAATTATTGTAAATAAACAGTAAAATGAGACTGCTGGTACTGTCTGGTATCTTGCAATAGATATTTTTAATTTACATGAGGCACTGTGGTAATATATATATATATATATATATATATATATATATATATATATATATATATATATATATATATATATATATATATATATATTACTTTTCATATATATGAAAAGTGTAACAAGCCAGGACAAAAAGTAGATTCAAGGCGTACATATGCAAGGTTCAGTCTTCATTTTCTTACCTGGATCCCAGAGGATGAAGATAGCCTATAATTCTTCATTATATTAATTAATCCAAATGATAATTAATGTGCCACAAGGAGCTCACACCTTGGCCAATATTTGACCCATATTAACTCTCCATGGTAATAAAAAGGCACTTAGAGGGTTTTGTTTCCCTCCTCCCCCAACCCCAGACCTATCCCGGCCCTCCTGGAAGGTCCCCTTTACTTCTAGTTAATGGAATATTAAGTCCTATTCAGTCCTACGTTTCAGGACTAAAAGCATAACATTGACTGCTGCATCCTAACATAGACAGCAAGATTCTGAGCTGCTTTCTGACAGCCACTGAGGAAGCAACATGTTAGGTTAATGGGGAAAGGACCACACTGTTTTGAAGTCAGCTATGATATCGGCCCCTCAGGGGTTTATTCTACACTTCTAACTGTTAATCTTCTGATATGTGGTGTAGAATTATTAATGGCCATTGTTCTTCTGCACACAGCTTTGAACATAAGAAACAGTCATTCATGTTTTTTTTCTGACTGGCAGCAGCTCCATGTTGAGAGATGGGTCTTTCCCAGCATCTGTTACCTGAGATCCTTCAGGTGGAGATGTCAGACATTGAACCTGGGATTCAGTCAACACAATCTACGAATACTCTTGATGCCTTTTTAGCATTAATTTAGAGTTGGTCATGTGCTTGGTGCTAAATAAAATTATACAGATTATTAATTACAGATGCAGGTGGTGCAGAATTTGAAGCCTGTAGCGGGAACTGGAAAAGGATTGGGGAGGCAATCAACAGCTTTTATGTCAATATCAGTAGTTTCTTCCCACCCCCAAGTAAAAAAGAATCACATGAAGCAGAATTTCACATATTAATTGAGAGATTTGCAGCTGAGATATTTTACGCAATGTCTCAGTGAGTCCCGTCCACCATCCAGCGCTTAGCCCAGGCAAACTTTGTTGGTCTCTGAATAACCGTTTACCATCATAAAGCTTAATGTTCATGCCTTTCACAAGATCAGAGCTTTAGTTATGTCCCAGGCATTGAGTTCCACAGAGATCAAAAGTGCTTTGAAATATTAAGAGCCCTCTGACTTTAAAGAATTCCTACAACACATTGAAGAGCTGCTCATGTTTGCAAGTTGTACCCAGAGTCTTCCAGGGTTTTGCATTCCGTGAACAGAAACACGAGTCCAGAAGTGTTCAGTAAAGACAATTTATTGAACGTATGACTGTAAAAATAAAAGCCAGAATTAGATTTGCATTTTCAGCAGGCTAGCTCCTACTGAGAAGAAACCTGAAGGGAAATAAGAAAGCAAACCTTTAGTCTGTTCAGTGCTACTACATTTCTAAAGTATTTTGTGTAATGATTACGAAGTCCTGAACTGTTCAGCATGCCCAAGGCAAAAAAAAAGTACACCCATTTGTAAAAATGTAATGATAAAACAACTGGCAATGCCCTGTCCTTCTATAGTATCCCAAAATAGCGTCCCCAAGCTTGCCTTACTTTGGCTGGCTCTAGCTTAATCTTATGGGCTGTTCGTAGCAGAAGAAGAGTCGGTTTTTAAATGCCGACTTTCTCTACCACTTAAGGGAGAATTAAACCGGCTTACAATCACCTTCCCTTCCCCTCCCCACAACAGACACCCTGTGAGGTAGGTGGGGCTGAGAGAGCTGTGACGAGCCCAAGGTCACCTAACTGGCTTCATGTGTAGGAGTGGGAAACCAACCCAGTTCACCAGATTAGCATCTGCCGCTTATGTGGAGGAGTGGGGAATCAAACCTGGTTCTCCAGATCAGAGTCTACCACTCCAAACCACCACTCTTAACCACTGCACCACGCTGGCAGATAAAGATAACAATCTAGCACAACCAGTCATTATTTGGAGATAAAATACCCATATAAAAACATAATTTAACTATGTTTATGTGGGGGTGGAGAATCTGAACTACCTCTGGGTATATTTCTTCCAAATGTATGCGAACTAAGGTTTTAGCGTGATATTTTTAAACCAACATATATTTACAGTATATAATATTAAAATATGAAGGCTTGATTAAATACATTTTGATCCCCTTATTAAACTATTCACATATGTGCACAATTTAAAGTGACTTCTCCCCTACATACATATTTGTGGGGCAGTGGCATTCCAAGGGCCTCGTATTTCGATGGAGAGCTCTCTGCTCGTGGCTGCTGGGAGTGCCCTGACATGCCCAAACATCCTCCGAATCAGTTTCATGTCTCAGGCAGCTCATAGTACATGATAGATGAGCCTGGGATAAGGGGTCTCCGGAGTGTCTGGCTGGGATTCAGGGCTGGCACTGGGAGAGAAGGAAGCCACGTCCTGTAAGGGCAGCCCAGGCTGAGCGGAGGAAGAGATTCGATCCACTATGCTAGACAAACAATCCAGGCTGGACAGAGAGGTACTCGGGTCCGAGGAATCGGCTGGGAAAGGGAAGAAAGAAATGGCATTCAGTGGAAAGAGGTGGCATTCAGTTGTTGTGCATTTTGCTTTGTGTACCACCCTGGGCATTTTAATGGGAAATGTTTCATAAATAAAATGTAATGGGAGCTTTCAAAGGTCTATGGACAAATACTCTGGGAGCCAACGGTTGCTGAACCTCGCAGAAGGGAATCATTCACTTTGACATAGCCTGATGCTAGGAAGGACTTTGAACCTTACCATTGCAGAAATCAGAGTAGTAGCCATTGTCAAAAGAGCTGTTTCTCCTGGACCACATTGGGCTGTTACATTCAGCCTGAAACAGAGAAGTGGGGAGGTTTGTCACTATTGGCATGCCATGCTACAGATAGTCATTCAGTTACTCTGAGCCACCATGGAGTGATATTGAAACCTAACACAGAAAGCCTGGAGGAATGTACATTTGCAAACTTCCATAAACCTATCATGGAAAAAACTTGGTGCATGGACTTGGCTCTGTGTCTGACAGATTGGGGTCAGAAGATACTTTCTTCCCGACTAAGGTGGTTAATGATTACTCAGATGGGAGGGGGTTGCTTTTATATTCTCCAGGACAGGAAACGTTAGGCTAGGAAAAGCTGAAGACAGTAGCAAAAGAGGAAGACCTAACTTGAGATGGATTGACTCAATAAAGGCAGCCACGGCCTTCAGTTTGCAAGATCTGAGCAAACTGATGGGACATTTTGGAGGTCATCAGTTCATAGGGTCGCTATAAGTTGGAAGTGACTTGAGGGCACATAACACAGGACAGTGGGGCTTGCTTAGCTTGAGTTATGCAAGAATGATCAGCTCTGACACCTTTCTGATGAAGACCCTGATTTCTGAAAGCAGCACGGTAGTCTAGATTTTATAGATCCCACATGAGAGGGTTAGCAAAAAGCTAGGGAGTGAAGGTTCGGAGATTTGCTTCTGCAATTAGAGTCGCTGGACTCCTTGGTATACAGCGCCACCTGACTTAAAAGCACCCTGCTCTTAATCCCTGGTTAATGATGGCTTAGTGGCATTTCACATGTAGAGATACACTCTTTATCTTGTTACACAGTCAAGGATTGGCATTTAGAAGGAGAGATCCTAGTGAACAGAACCTCTGTTTTGAGCATCTTATAGGATGCTGAGCAAAAAGCTTCCTTAAAAGCCTAGGCTGGGGATTGAGGACGGGTTAAAAAATCGAAATAAATAAATAAATAAATAAAATGCAGCCACAATCTTCTGCTGTAGTAAGTATCAGATCACATTTTAAATGCATTTAGTGCGACAAGGAATTAATCCGCCTCCCCCATTATGTGATTCTATAAATAAATAAATGTACATAACCCCACTCAATTTTTGTTATTTAGAAAGTAAACACAAGGTGACTTCCAATAATAATATAAACAATATGCAATTAAAACAAATAAATATTAACAAACAACATATAGTGAAAATTTAGGTACAGTTTCAAAAGCCATTCTGAATAATTCCACTTTGCTCACTGAGTGATGCTAGGCCATTCTCTTTCCCTTTTCCCCAAGAAGGGCTGGATAAAAATGTGATAGACAGAGATGTTAGCGGTACAGCTATTACATTTCTACTATCACAACATAGGGACCAGTTTTATTTCTAGCATATGCCATTATAGCAAGTTGGTGCTAGCTAGGCATTGTACAGAATTCTAAGCTGCCCTCCCGAGAAGCGTCTGTTCGGCGTCTGTTCTGGCACTTCTTCTTGGAAGAGTGATGGGAAGGAAGGCGAACCAAGGCCAAAGCATCGGATGAGCACCAAGCTGACCATGAAGAATGGATTGGAGCAGGAGCCAGGCAGGGAAAGGACACTTTCCCATGGCTTCAGGCAAGCGCAGCACAGCCTGGCATGTCCGGACCAAACGCCGCCCTGCAAAAAGAATGTGGCCGCAATGAGGGCCCCAGGCGCTGCATCCGTGTGTGCGGGTGTGTTTTCTCCATCAGCACAGAATCCATGCCCGGGAGAAACAAATGTTTCATCTCAGTTGGCAGGCTGGGAGCGGGGAGAGGGGCAAAGGCATTTCCACTGTTGTTTGGTTTTCCTCCTTTTCAAAAGAGCATCCACTAGAATCCCTCTAGATTGCTCTTTTACACACAGACAAATTGCAGCAACACTCTCGGGATTGTTTGGAAAGACAATAGTCTGAATCCAAATCGGTGTTCCATGGTGGAAAGCAGTAAGAGCCATGGCTTTCAGGAAGTGTTCAGCCCAGAAAGCCCACGCCAAAGCTCCCGTCATCAGCTAATTAGGTCTGATGACTTGGAATGCAAAGGCTTGGACCCCAAACACGTGGTCAGGAAACCCCAATGATTTCAACAAATGTCAAAGCAACATCATTGAAAGGTCTGGGTGTCCGACCAACTGCCCTGATTTAACAGAGGTCCATTTGGACCTCTGGGATTCATGATGTGCTCATTCTGGAACAGTATCCAAGGCGGCACATATTGACTAGGAAATCAGTCCTGCTGGGTGTGGTACTGTTTACTTCCCAAGTAAATGGCCATTTTACACCTTTGGCCTTCTGTTGAGCAGTTCTGAAGGATGAGTTTCCTTTGTATCAACTCTAGCCCTTGTTAAAAGTCTCAAGCTTCTGAAGCACACACAGCTCTTTGTCAGGTGGTGGCAGATGAAGACAATTTACCAAGGCATCTCTAGACTGAGGCTCTAGAAATATCCACCATAGTATAGCTTTAATTTACTTTTCTCAGCAGGTCTCTTCATTGATTCTAGAGTAGCCCAGATCCGATAAAGAAAAAGCTCCTCTAACAGGGCAATCCTACCCATACTCTTCTGGGAATAAACTGTTGGAAAATATGCCCTTCTTAAGGGTGTCACTTGCCTCCACATTCAGAGCGGGGGAACTGACCAGAGTCAGATAGATAGACAGGACACAGACAGTCGTCTCTAGTTACACCTCTTCCTCATTTCCTGTCCCCTTTGATGTTTAGAGTTATATTGTCAGGGAAAACTTCCCTTCTCTCTCTCTCCCACTCACCCTCATCAAGCAAGCCGCTAGAGCCCAGTGCTGCCGGGCTCAGGCCTTCTTATCCCACAATGGAATGAAGGCAGGTTACCTTTTTTTTAATCTAGAAAGCTAGCAAGATAGATTAGGATAGGGGACCCTGTTTGTCCTTTCCTATCCTTATTGTATTTCACCAATAAATGAGTTTAGTTTAAATAGAACAGAAGCCTGACGCTTCTTTTGTTTCAGACTTACACACACACACAAGTGTTCAGAATCTAAGGAGTGATTCCATTGCACTGAATGCCTTTTGCACACTCTGCCAAATATTGGAATATCAGACCATAGATATTCCAACATAAACTAGGGTTGCCAACCTCCAGGTGGGGCCTGGAGATCTCCTGGAATTACAACTGATCTCCAGGTAACAGAGATCAGTTCCCTTGGAGAAAGTGGCTGCTTTGCAGGATAGGCAATATGGCATCATACCCTGCTGGGCTCCCCAAAACCTCCAACCTAGAGTTGGCAACCTTGACCCCACCCAAGAGACCTCAGTAGGAATCTGAGTAGCCCTTTTTAGGATTGTTCTCTTTGGCCATTTCTGCCTGGGAGGTTTTGCCTTGGATTTGCTGCTCTCCGGATGCGCCTTTTCCCCATCCAAATTCTTAAAACTCAAAAATAAGCCCCCATGCAGAGTTCTGAGAAATCGGATGGGGGAGACCTGGCTCTATAGAGAGGCAAACTCAAGGCAAAGCCTTTGTCATCATCTGGGGTTTGCCACTAGCGTCCTGAAACCGGAGGGCTGGCGGACCGCCTTCCACCGCCACCGGAGGCTCACTTGCTCGCGAGTAAGAGCCGCCGCCCTCGGCGTGGCCGAGCCAAGCCGCCCAGCCAGTCGCTCCCTGCCCTCCTCCGTCTCCGGTCGGGCACCAGGGCGGGCGGCCGACCCGTGCCGACCCACGCCCCGGCAGCGCGGCGAGGACGGCGCGGAGAAGGCAGCCGCGCTCCCCCGCCGCCTGGGGGGACGCCGCCCGCCCTCGACGGGCCCCTTTCGCCCCTCGCCCCTTCCCTCCCGGCGCCTCTTCCCCTTACCGCGCCGTCGGAGCCGCCGGAGGTGGGGCTGGCGGGCGGCGAGGCCCCGGCGCGGCGGGCGTGGCGGCGCAGCAGCAGCTGGAGGCGCTGGATGCGGCGGATGGCGCCGCGCAGGATCTGCACCTTGGGCAGGCGCTGGGCCGGGCGGGCGGCGCTGCAGCGCTGCAGCGCCTCGAAGGCGCGGTTCACCCGCCGCAGGCGGCGCCGCTCGCGCAGCGTGGCCGCCTGGCGCCGCTCGACGGCGCTGCTCGCCGGCGGCTGGCAGGCGCGGCAAGCCCAGCGCAGGCAGGGGCCCGACGGGTGGGGCCGCGCCTGCTGCTCGGCCGCGGCCCCCTCGGGGGAGAAGGGGCGGCCGGCCGGCGCCTCCATCCCTCTGGCCCGGGACGAGCCCGCGGGACCTTTATAGCCGCCGGGCCGCGCCCCCAGGAGCTGGCCGCCGGCTCCCCGCCCGTCGGGGCATCCCGGCCCCGGGGCGGAGGCCGAGAGGCCGTCCGGGCGAAGCCCCCTCCCTTTCCCCGCGGGGACCGTCCGCCGCTGGCGGGGCTGCCTTGGGCTCCGCGGATCCCGGGCGGGGGGAGGGGGCGCAATTGGTAACACTTCGGGAATCAGAGAAGCAGCTCGAAGGGGCGGGAGCGGGAAGGCGGCAGCTCGCCAGGCGGCAGCTGCAGGGGCGTCGAGGAACTCCAGGATCAGAGGCGCATGCCTATTATTTGGGGTGCGGTGGAACCCAGGCAGGATGGTGCTGCTGCAGTCGTCTTGCTTGTGGCTTCCTAGAGGCCCCTGGTTGGCCACTGTGTGGACAGACTGCTGGACTTGATGGGCCTTGGTCTGACCCAGCAGGGCCTGTCTTATAGGTCCTGGGAAGTCAGGCCCCCTGGGCTGGGGCTGAGCAGAGCGTTCTTTGGAAGGGGCGCACTGAATGAATGTCTCGCCCGCTGCATTCAACGGGAACTTTTCTCCCAGTAACTGTGCTTATGAGAGCTCAACCTGGTGTCATGGTTAAGAGCAGTGGACTCCAATCTGGAGAACCGGTTGGGTTCCCCACTCCGCCACATGAAGTCTGCTGGGTGACCTTGGGCCAGTCGCAGTTCTCGCCGAATTCTCTCGGCCCACGAGGAGGCAGATGACGGCAAACAGCCTCTTGCCTTGAAAACCCTAAGGGGTCACCCTAAGTCAGCTGTGACTTGAGGCCACTTTCCACCACCGCTTGAGGCTTCTAGAGAACCTTTCTTCTCGTATAGGAATCCAACCCTAGCAATAGTTCCACCCCCAGCTCACTCCTGCCCCAACATTGATGGCTAGGCCTTTGGGACCAATGACCCTTCAGTGCTACCAACAGTGAACATAACATAAGAACATAAGAAAAGCCCTGCTGGATCAGACCAAGGCCCATCAAGTCCAGCAGTCTTAGTTAAATTGTGGAACTCCCTGCCCCAGGATGTGGTTATTGCTGCCAACATGGAAAGCTTTAAGAGGGGAATGGACACTATGGCTCCCCCGATTCGGCGGTTTTTAGTTCGGATGGAACCGAACTCAAAAAAGGCGGGAAAACGGGGAGCCAAATTCAGCGAGTTCGGGGTGTTCGGCGAATAAATTCTGCAAATTCAGGATTCGGTGCAGCAGCATAACCGTCAGTAAGCAGCATTGTCCCGCGGCCAAACGGTGGCCAAGCACGGTCTTCTTCTGGCCAATCAGTCGCGATTGAGCATGTGAGCCCAGCTGCTGCACGGCCCAGGGAGAGAAAGAGAGAGTATCTGTTTGTGTGAGAGAAAAATCCCCAGGGGGGGGGCGTGTGCACATTCGCTCCTTTCCATGTCTGCAGGGGGCGCATTTTTGTGGGTGGAGCCCCCAAACTTTCAGCGTAGCTTCAAAGGACCCTTCTTGCAAGAACCCCCAAGTTTTGTAAAGATGGGATCAGGGGGGGCTGAAATATGGGCCCCGAAAGGGGTCCCCCCTTAATGTGCATTTTTATTCTATTTACATCACACATTCGAGCCATTCCGTGGCTGCAGGGGGCGCATTTTTGGGGGTAGAGCCTCCAAACATTCAGCGTAGCTTCAGAGGAGCCTTCTTGCAAGAACCCCAAGTTTTGTAAAGATGGGATCAGGGGCCCCCGAAATATGGGACCGGGAAGGGTGGGGGGGACCCTTAATGTGCATCTCTGACAATGGGGGTTTGCAGTGAGCAGAGCTTGCCTCCCACGCCCAAAGCTCCCAGCCCCGACAAACAGCTGAGCTGCGGGGAGCAAGGGCGGGACATGTGCGAAGAAGATGGAACAGAAGACATCCACAGTAAGACCCGTTTTGGGGCTTTTCTCTATAATTTTTCTCCTGTGTGTGTGGGGGGGAATCAGAGTCTGTGTCTGTGTGTGGAGGGAGCAGTTTCTGTGGGTGGGGGGGAAGCCAAAGGGGGCTTTTGCACATTCTGCCTGGGGTGTGTGTGCCCCCTCGAGTCTCTCTCTCCCTGGTTTGAGGGGGGGCTTCAGTTGTGTGACCTCAGGTTTTCCCTCATTCATAAGATCGGATAGGTCTATTTTGATGCTTGCTCAAAACTGGTTTTCAAATTGTGACTTAAAGAATGCATTTGCCTGGTCCCGAGTCCGATGCAAAAGGGGAAATTCCACCCCCTCCTGCTCCTTATACTTAGCTAGCGTGCCTCTGTCCCTTTCCATGGTTTGCAAACTCCCAGGCGTCACGTGTTGCTTTGCATGGTTGCAAACGTGTTGCTTTGCATGGTTTGCATGGTTGCAAACGTGTTGCTTTGCATGGTTTGCAAACTTCTTTGCACCTGCCCCGCCCTTGCTCCCCAAGCTCAGCTGTTTGTTGGGGCTGGGAGCTTTGGGAGTAGGGGGCAAGCTCTGCTAATTGCAAACCCCCATTGTCAGAGATGCACATTAAGGAGGGGGGACGCCTTTTGGGGCCCATATCTCAGCCCCCCCCCCGACCCAATCTTCACAAAACTTGGGGGTTGTTGCAAGAAGGGTTCCCTCAAGCTACGCTGAAAGTTTGGGACCTCTACCCCAAAAAATTCCCCCCTGGAGCCTCGGAAAGGCGCGATTGTGTTTTTAATGGCTTTATTCGGCCAAATTTTCCCCCGAACTCCGGATCTCATGCCGAATTGCATGGACCCGAAGTGGGGGAGTTCGGACTTCGGCATTTCCCGAATAAAAAAGAGCCAAATTTTGCCAAATCCGAATTTTACCGAATTTTTTTTTCAACAGCCCTAGTGGACACATTCATGGAGGAGAGGGCTATTCATGGCTACTAGTAAGAACATAAGAAAGGCCCTGCTGGATCAGACCAAGGCCCATCAAGTCCAGCAGTCTGTTCACACAGTGGCCAACCAGGTGCCTTTAGGAAGCCATAAACAAGACGAGTGCAGCAGCACCATCCTGCCTGTGTTCCACTGCACCCAAAATAATAGGCATGCTCCTCTGCTACTAAAGAGAATAGGTATGCAGCATGACCAGTATCCATTCTAACTAACAGCCATGAATACCCCTCTCCTCCATGAATATGTCCACTCCCCTCTTAAAGCCCTCCAAGCTGGCAGCCATCACCACATCCTGGGGCAGGGAGTTCCACAATTTAACTATGCGTTGTGTGAAAAAATATTTCCTTTTATCTGTTTTGAATCTCTCACCCTCCAGCTTTAGCAGATGACCCAATGTTCTAGTATTATGGGAGAGGGAGAAAAACGTCTCCCTGTCCACTCTCTCCAAACCGTGCATAATTTTATAGACCTCTATTATGTCTCCCCTTAGCCGTCTTCTTTCCAAGCTAAACAGCCCTAAGCGTCCTATCCGCTCCCCATAGGACAGTGGCTCTAGTCCCTTAATCATTTTGGTTGCTCTTTTCTGCACCTTCTCAAGCTCTGTAATATCCTTTTTTAGGTGTGGTGACCAGAACTGTACACAGTATTCCAAGTGTGGTCTCACCATAGGTTTGTACAAGGGCAGTATGATATCAGCAGTTCTAGTCTCTATTCCTCGTCTAATTATGGCCAGCATGGAATTTGCCTTTTTTACAGCAGCCACACACTGGGTTGACATCTTCATTGAGCTATCCACTACCACCCCAAGATCCCTTTCTTGGTCTGTCACTGCCAGCACAGATCCCATCAGTGTATATGTGAAGTTGGGATTTTTTGCCCCAATATGCATCACTTTACACTTACTAACATTGAATCTCATTTGCCATTTTAATGTCCATTCTTCCAGTTTGTAGAGATCCTTCTGGAGCTCTTCACAGTCTGATTTTGTTTTAACCACCCTAAATAATTTGGTGTCATCTGCAAACTTGGCTACTTCACTGTTTAACCCCAACTCCAGGTCATTGATGAACAGGTTTAAAAGCACCGGTCCCAACACAGATCCCTGAGGCTCCCCACTGTTCACATCCCACCATTGGGAGAACTGACCATTGATTCCTACTCTCTGCTTCCTATTTTTCAGCCAGCTCTCAATCCATAAGAGGACTTGTCCCCCATGACTATGAAGTTTGCTTAGCAGTCTTTGGCGGGGGACTTTGTCAAAAGCTTTTTGGAAATCCAAATACACAACATCCACAGGCTCATTCCTGTCCACATGCTTATTGACGCTATCCAAAAACTCTAATAGGTTAGTGAAACAGGACCTACCCTTACAGAAGCCATGTTGGGTTTTGCCCAGCAGACCTTGCCCTTCTACATGCTTGACAATTCTATCTTTAATAATGCTTTCCACTAATTTACCCGGAACAGACGTTAAGCTAACTGGCCTGTAATTTCCTGGGTCCCCCTGGAACCTTTTTTATAAATGGGTGTTACATTGGCCATTCTCCAGTCCTCTGGTACAGAGGCTGATCGAAGGGACATATTACATATATTTGTTAGAAGTTCAAGTAAAAATGGATACTAGTTATGATGCATACCTATTCTCTCTAGTATCAGAGGAGCATGCCTATTATATTGGGTGTGGTGGAACACAGGCAGGATAGTGCTGCTGCACTCGTCTTGTTTGGGGGCTTCCTAGAGGCACCTGGTTGGCCGCTGTGTGAAAAGACTGCTGGACTTGACGGGCCTTGGTCTGATCCAGCAGGGCCTTTCTTATGTTCTTATGTCTGTTCACAAAGTGGCCAACCAGGTACCTCTAGGAAGCCCACAAACAAGACAACTGCAGCAGCATTGTCCTGTTGTGTTCCACAGCAACTAAGATAACAGGCATGCTCCTCTGATCCTGGAGAGAATAGGTATGCATCATGACTAGTATCAATTTTAACTAGTAGCCATGAATGTGTGGCCATTTCTGAACGGGAAATGTTTCTGGTGAGGATGGATGGCTTCTTCAGAGGCCTGCTGAACGCGCCCGTCCTGAGCACTTTCAGGTCTGCTGGATTTCAGTGGACGCGGCAGCCCACCCACTGGGCCCGCTGCTATAGGGCTGCCGGTCTGCCACAAGAATGGCTGTTAGCGGGAGGCAGTGCTGGATTTAGATGAAGAGAAGCCCTAAACAATTCAACTTCTGAGGCCCCTCCCAATCCCCCACCCTCCCGGCTAGAGGAAGATGGAAGACTTTGAAAACAACCTGGCGCATGGTTCCAAAAATGCAGCATAAACACAAATTCCAGTTCTTCCATTTTCTGCAAATGATTGTTAGCTTGAAGCCTGGTATCGCCCTTGATGGAGGGCCTCAGGGACAGTGCTGCAACTTTCCAAAACAGCTTCTGTGGCTTTTGCATGTGCCTCCCACCTAGTGCCTGACAAATATTCAGGCACTTTTGACTGAGGTTGCAAAAATGATTTTAGAACGGCCCGTCTCTTTGTGGAGGATGAAAAGAAGGTAGAAATTTTTTGATAAGGCCAAAACTGAAGGGTTGTTTAGAGACTACAGTGCGTTATGACAGCATGTGTAAGAAAGGCCTATGACAGTGTCAAAAACATTATCCACCTTGGATGGAGGCCCCCTAGATTCTGAGGCCCTAGGCTTCAGCCTGCCAAGCCTATAGGTAAATCCAGCACTGGGGGGAGGGGGCACCCCAACATGGCTTTCCCTTCTGGAGCGAACTCTTCATCCGTGGCTGGACGGGTCTGCCCCGAAGGGACTGTCCAGATGCTGGCCTGAGATGGCGCTGCACAGCCCTGAGAAGCTGTTTTCTAGCCTGTGCCCAGAGACAAAGCGGCTCCCTTTGGCTGGCCCTCTCAGCCTTCCTCGCCTCTGGGGTCTCAGCTTGCCAGGGGGGCCGGAGGAGGATCAAGTGCTGGCTTCGCACCGTTACAGATGCGATCCAGCTGCCAGCCTCCCGCCTCCCCCCACCCATCACAGTGAACAATTTCAAGCCCTGCCAGCCTTGAGTAACTTCACACAAGGCGGTGGCAAAAGTTTCCCAGAGGGCCAATTAAGCACTTGGAAGTGCGGGGGGGGGGGCTTCATTACCTTGGTGAAAAGGCATTTAGCAGACCTTTTCTAAGCCCCTCTAGCCACTGCCAGATGAGGCCTTGCCAGGAAATCCCCGGCACTCTCTCGGGGAGGCAAGCCGCCCTCTTAGTTCCAGCTGCCTCTTTGTTTTGAGGAACATAAATAAATAAATGTGTGTGTGTGAAATGCCATCAAGTCGCAGCCAATTTATGGCACCCCGGTAGGGTTTTCAAGGCCAGAGACTAACAGAGGTGGTTTGCTCTTCCCTGCCTCTGATTCCTGTGGTGAGAATACCCAAAGGCCAACCAGCCTGGTGTAGTGGTTAGGTCGGTGGTCCAGCATCTGTGAGCCCCGGGTTCAAATCCTCACCCAGACCACGGAAGCTTTCTGGGTGACCTTGGGCCAGCCACACATTCTCAGGCCTAAACTACTTCACTGGTGGTTTGTAAGGATAATATAGAGGAAGGGAGAAAAAGGTACAGGGCTCCAAGCACTGCAGAGGAAAGGTCAGATAAAAATGTGCTAAATAATCCAAAGCACCCCCAGGACAATTGAGGGGAGACTCAGAGGAGGAAAGAGACGTTGTGCCTGGGGCTTTTCCTGACTCTCAGGCGGCCAGTCATGGCTCTAACGGAAGTAGTCTGGAATAGAAGACTTGTGACTTACAACCACAAGAGAGTCCTTTACTCAGAAAACATATCCGAGCCCAGGGAAACAAAATGAGAAAATCCAGCTCGATCCCAGTCCCCCTTCCTCCCCAGGTTCTGTAGCTTGGGTGGAGGTTGAAAAGTTGGGTCTCTCCTTCTCCCCTTCCCCGCTTTTAACCATTTCGGAAAGACTGACTGTTCCCTTCTCCCATCTTATTCCGTTATCTGCAGGCCATTTTGAAGGGTTTGTTCCTTTTTCTTTTGGTTAACTTAGAAAGTGATATTTTGTTCTGCATGCCTACCCCCTGCCATGTAGAAAGTAGGCCTTATCTACGGGTGGTTCCATTCAGGCCCCCTCAGAGGTCTGCACAGGTCCCACCCATTTCCAGCTTTTCAAGCCTGAAGCCCAATAAAAATAAAAAGCATTAAAAAGACAAGTTGTAAAACACATCAAATACCCCCCAAAATTAACAGTTGTCTAAATCTGGAGTTGTCTAAACTATAGACGTTTTGAGGCCCAGGTCTTTGACCTCCCCACCCCCCACCTCCCATTGAGCTGCTTTTTTGATTGACAGGGGCCAACCACTTTACTATTAGATGTGTGTGTGCCCTCAAGTTACAGCTGACTTATGGTGACCCCCCGCTTGGGGTTTTCAAGGCAAGAGACGTTCAGAGGTGGTTTGCCATTGCCTGACTCCATGTGGGCTGAGAGAGTTCTGAGAGAACTGTGACTGGCCCAATGTCTCCCAGCAAGCTTTGTGGGGAGGAGTGGGGAATCAAACCCAGTTCTCCAGATTAGAACCCGCTGCTCTTAACCACTACACCACGCTGGCTCTCCTACCATTAGATACTGATGTACGTTTAAAATCACAATATAACTCATTAACACTCCCATCCATTTCCCTGGAGGGTAGACCTAATTAAAATCCTCATTTTCAAATTTTGAGTGATGCCTAAATAGACCCTTCCCAACAGACCCTTAACACAATGCAGGCAGCAGGCAAAGCTCTCCAGCTCTCCAGAACTCTTCATCAGCGTGGGAATTTCCCAAAGGGCTGGTGCAGAAAAGCGGGCATTTGGGGCCCTTGTCTGCATTATGCGCAGAAGAATGCTGGGTAGACCTGAGCAAAGGTGGGGCTGGCCTGTGGCTCAGTGGTAGAGCATCGACTTTGCGGTGCAGAAAGTCCCAAGTTCAGTTCCCAGTATCTCCAGTTAAAAAAGGACCAGGTGATGTGAAAGCCCTCTGCCAGTCACAGCGCTGACCTTGATAGACCAATGGTCTGGCTCAGTATAAGGCAGATTCAGATGGAGAAATGATGCTGGGTGCAGCTTTATCTAGAATGTGAGAGATACCTAACATTGTTGGACATGTATCGGTTTTCCTTCAACAGGTTTGTAAATGCAGGCCCATGGGTGGAGTGAAGATACCAATCAGTTTTAGTGAACATGAGAACAGTTAACTGTTGCATTAAATTAATTAACCAGGGATTAAAGGAAACTGTGCCACTGAACTGAATTGAATTAAGTATTAATTACACCCAAGGAAGGAATCACAGTGCATTTGGACTGCATTTCTTTCTTTTTCTTTTCTTTTTTAAACAAAAGTGGTTCATCGCTGATTAGGCTATTCCCAGCTCTAGTCGGTGAATTAAACAGACCAAGGAAAAGAATATATTTGGGTAAAATAAGGGAGGCGCCTTCAGTCTTCATTTTAGTGAAGATAAGTGCCTCCCCACTGAAACAGTAAAAAAAGATGTTTAAAGTCACTTTGAATGTATTCCCCAAATTAGTAGGTTGATTTGGTTTGAAATATTTCCAGAATTATAGGAATAAACCTCCCTTCTACAAAGGTAGCTCCCATTAAAAGACTAGCATTAGATCAGTTGCTTCTCCCCGCCTTAATCTCCATTCATAGATTCACGTTTTCAACTGGGAGCAGTCTAGTCACCTCCTTCCGCAAAGCGGCTGCTCCAAGAAAACCCGCCCGGGGCAGGGAAGAAGAGTCCCGTATTCCAAGCCACGGTCCTCTGAAGCATAAGGAGGGCCCGCCTCCCACCCCGGATTTCAGCTGATTTCAGCGGGGCTTCTTTTAAGAAGCACACCGAAGTCCTCTTCCTAGGGTTGCCAGCCTCCAGCTGGTGGCTGGAGATCTCCCGCTATTATCTCCAGGCGACAGAGATCAGTTCCCCTGGAGAAAATGGCCACTTTGCCAATTGGACTGTCTGGCATTGACGTCCCTCCCCTCCCAAAACCCCGCCGTCTTCAGGCTCCGCCCCCCAAATCTCCAGGTATTTCCCAACCTGGAGCTGGCAACCCTACCTCTTCCTAAAAGCGGACCGGAGATACCAAAAAGCCCACAAGCAGGGCAAGGCAGGCTGTTGCCCATTGGCAGCATTCAGGGGCGGTACACAGCCTCTGAACATGGAGGATCTCCGCCTAGGCTAACCCAAAGCGGTTGATGGACCTTCTGCACGCAGTGGGCGTCAGATGTCTGCGTTCTACAATGTCTTTAAATGTCCTGTTTCCCAAACGATAAGCCACAGAAATGGTGACTGCGGACTGGCCGTGGATCTCGAGGGAATAATTTTCGGCAGCACCCTGAAATTATAACCCCCTCTTTTATCTGGGAGAATCCACCTGCCGAATTCACACAGTTAGGGCGGTTCCTCAGTGGAACAGGCTTCCTCGGGAGGTGGTAAGCGCTCCTTCCCTGGAGGTTTTTAAGAAGAGACTGGATGGCCATCTGTCAGCAATGCTGATTCTATGACCTTAGGCAGTTCATGGGAGGGAGGGGCATCTTGGCCATCTTCTGGGCAAGGCCTAAGGGTGTGCGGGGGAGGTAGTTGTGAATTTCCTGCGTTGTGCAGGGGGTTGGACTAGATGACCCTGGTGGTCCCTTTCAACCCTATGATTCTATTTTAATTGGTTCTGTAGAGGCGGCCCTGCTACTGAATCCCAAAGGTGTGATCAGATCACAGGGAAGGGGGCCAGTCTGACTCCGCTGCCCTTCTAGTCCCAGGCGCTGAGGATTCCGCCCCTTGGGAACCAAAGCTGCGCTCAAAGGAGAGCAGGGAAAGGGTCACAGTCGCGGCGAGGAGGACTTCTGTCCCTGGCTGCCCACACCTCCTCGCAGTTTGGGGAGGAATCGCCCGGCAAGCAAAGCCCCCCCTTTTTTTTTTTTGGTCAGCTGTAACTTGAGGACTTGCTTGGATCGAGATTTTGATTTAGCACATTCCCAGGGGCGAAAATAGACCCGCTTACAGATTTATACTTCGAGCACAAATAAACTTGATCTTTCAGGGCGCTTTGGCTGCAAATGCCTGCCCTAGATCAGCCGCCCTGGCTGGGTGGTTGCTCCCGCCGGCCCCCTTGCATGGAGGCAGCAGCCCTGCCGGCGGGGACATCTGTGGCCAGTGTAAACCGAAGGGAGCCCAGCTCCTGGCCGACGGTGCGCATTGTTGAGGTTTGGGTCTATTGTTGAGTGCGTGTCTTAATCTGACTTTCACCAGCCAAAATCACACGATCCTAAACCTCTGATTAAAGACCTTTTCCAATAAGTGGAAGGTCGACCCAACACGCATTCACAGAGCATTGCTGCCAATTGAACACAGGAAGCTGCCTTATACTGAATCAGACCCTTGGTCCATCAAAGTCAGTATTGCCTACTCAGACCAGCAGCGGCTCTCCAGGGTCTCGGGCGGAGGTCTTTCACATCACCTACTCGCCTAGTCCTTTTACCTCGTGATGCCGGGGATTGAACCTGCGACCTTCTGCATGCCAAGCAGATGCTCTGCCACTGAGCCACAGCCCCTCCCATAATGTGCGCAAACAAACGGCGCAACGGAGGCTTGCCCGGTGCATAGTTTTCAAATGGAAAGGTTGACTGGGCAAAGAGGATATCCCCCCCATTGCTCTGTTATTGGGCATAACAGGGGCTGCATGTCTCTTTAAGCGTGAGAAATCCTCACATCTTTCAGTGTGACTTGGCGGCTGTGCGTATCGACCAGACCCTTTAGGCAGTTCTTTGTTGATGTAGCTCAGATGCCCACGTTCTCCCTCTCTACACGTGAACGTGTGCCATCCGCGACCTTTATGCACGTTCTGGTCCACTAACACCGAAACCTGCATCAGCAACGTTTGAGAAGGTTGTCCAATGTCTGAAAAACTGCCAGGTTAAAAGCAGTTTTATTTGTCGACAGGCAAAGGGCTCTCTGAGTTTTAGAATATCATTAAAACGTTGCAGATATTTATGACTAGATTGAACTCTCTACATTATATTTGTTTGTAAGTACTAGGCAACACTTTCTTCACTTTGGGGAGGAAATGATGAAAAAGCAAGCTCTTCCCTTAGATTAGGGCAGAAAGTACAAATCTGAGCCTTCCGGGTTTGGCTGAAATGTAGAAGTCGCTTCATCTGTGTGTAGGAAGGATGAGAGAGCCGGGCTGGCAGCCCTGGAGCTGGATTAGGTGGGATTCCGTGTCAGTTTGGGATCGGAGAGGTTCGGGTTCAGACACCCCAACCAGGAAGCTGGATGGAGCCTCCCACCAACCTGGTCCTCCCTCATAGGACCGTTGTCAAGACAGACTCAGAAAGAACCGCAGCCGTGCGCCTTGAGCTCCTTCAACAACAAGAAAACAAGAAACTTCTCAAATCCGCTCACGCCTGGCCAATTTGCCATCAGCCCCTACATGAATAGGGTTGCCAGCTCCGGGTTGGGAAATACCTGGGCGTTTTGGAGACCCCAGAACCATGGGGTTTTGGTTAGAGATAAGCAGACGTAATTTGCCATTGTCTTCCTCGGCATAGCATTCCCAGTCTCCCCTGGTGGTCTCCAATCTAAGAAGAAGAAGAATTGGTTTTTATATGCCGACTTTCTCTGCCACATAAGGAAGAATCAAACTGGCTTACGGAGTCCACCGCTCCAAACCACCACGCTTAACCACAGCTGGCTCTCCAGGAGGGCGGGGTTTGGAGAGGGGAGGGACTTCAACGCGGTATGGTCCAATTGCCAAAGCTGCCATTGTGTCCAGGGGAACGGATCTCTTTCGCCTGGAGATCAGTTGTAATTGCAGGAGATCTCCAGACACCACCTGGAGGTTGGCAACCCTATCCATCAGGAAAGGGCCCTTTCCGCTCCTGCCACTGACTAACGGGCTGCTCTCCACGCCCGACACCAGCCTGGAGAAGGGCCTGCTTCGGAAACGCGCCCAGCTCGCCGGGGTCCTCAAGAGCCTTCCTCCTCCTCCTCCTCCTCCTCCTCCTCCTCCTCCTCCTCCTCCTCCTCCTCCTCCTCCTCCTCCTCTTCCTCCTCCTCCTCCTCCCCTCTTCTTCCTCCTGGATTCTGGGGCGCGGGAGGAGGGGGGGAGACTGAGAACTGGCGTCATTCAAGCCCCTGAGCGATTAGTGTCCTTTTGAGGGAGCCGCTCCCTTTTGTAAACCGATCTCCCAACAAATTTGCAAACGTCCTGCAGGGGGGAGGAATTAGAGCAACGGAGGCTGGGAGCGCAAAGGAGCCCCGGACGCGCTTGGTGGGAACAGGGCAAGCGTTAAGGGAGGAAAAGACGGTGAATAGCCCAGCCAAAGCCAGGCAGGTGCTTGCAAATGCCCAAGAAAGAGGTAAAGAATAAAAGCCTAGAGCTCTGGCGAGTTTCTGAGATTGCTCACTACCTTTAACTCTAGCATAGAATTAGGGTTGTTTAGTTTGGAAAGAAGGCGTTTAAGGGGAGACATGATAGAGTGCTATAAAATTATGCATGGTATGGAGAGAGTGGACAGGGAGAAGTATTTCTCCCTCTCTTATAATACTAGAACCTGGGGTCATTTGCTGAAGCTGGAGAGAGATTCAAAACAGATAAAACGAAGTATTTCTTCACACAACGAATAGTTCAATGGTGGAACTCCCTGCCCTAGGATGAGGTGATGGCTGCCAATGTGGAAGGCTTGAAGAGGGGAGTGGACATGTTCATGGAGGAGAGGGCTATTCATGGCTACTAGTCAAAATGATACTAGTCATGATGCATACTTATTCTGTCCAGGATCAGAGGACCATGTCTGTTGTATTAGGTGCTTTGGAATGCAGGCAGGACAATGCTGCTGCAGCCATCTTGTTTGTGGTCTTCCTAGAGGCACCTGGTTGGCCACTGTGTGAACAGACTGCTGGACTTGATGGACATTGGTCTGATCCAGCATGGCCTTTCTTATGTTCTTATATTCTTATAGCTTTGCTTACCCAATGTGACATGCTAAAGCCAAGAGGATCTGAGAGAATGGGCAGAATGCCATTCTCACACCATTGCGTAATTTGGTGCGCTCCCACCCACCCATAGTGTCTAGTACATGGCACAGGAAATTCCAGGCTGGCTTCATTCCCAAGCACCTCTTAAATTAGAAATTAAGCACAGCCACACTTCTAGGTTTGACTGGGCAAATGGTTTCCAAATCAGATAACATGCTGGTCCTCCTCAATTGTGAAAGAAAGAAACCTCTTGACAGCACTCAAATCAATGGGAAGGCAAGGGCCAAGCGTGCTCCTGGTTTTAACGCCTGGTGTTGCAGGACTGCTCGATATCCTTGCCAAGCTCCTCACAGGAATGCCTGGATCTGAGCAGCACCTACATGCTACAGCTTAGGAGGATGTTCACTAGCCATAGAAATGGGACAACAAAGGAAAGAAAGCAAGATTTTTATTCCCTATAATAAATGTTCAGATATTGAACACATGAAGCTGCCTTATACTGAATCAGACCCTTGGTCCATCAAAGTCAGTATTGCCTACTCAGACTGGCAGCGGCTCTCCAGGGTCTCAGGCAGAGGTCTTTCACATCACCTACTTGCCTAGTCCCTTTAACTGGAGATGCTGGGGATTGAACCTGCGACCTTCTGCATGCCAAGCATGCAGAATATATATGTTTGTAGGTAGTGTAACAAAACAAAGGTAGGGTTCGATTTCTATTCAGTTACAACTACTGGATTCTGCAACAGCTGAGATCCCAGGTGACACACCTCAGAAGTGACCAATGGAGAGAAGTCTGACACTTATGTAGGTGAAAGAGCAGATTAAAAAAAAAGTGAAGAGCAACAGTGAAAATTTTAACTCTTACAGACAGATATACACAGAAACATTGTACAGCTATGTGAACACACATGTCAAGTTAGCTAAAAGGTTTGGAGTGGGTCAGTTAGGCCTCAGTCCGGACAATGGATCTTTTCATACTATAGCTTAGCTAGGCTCGGTGTCATTCCTTTGGGGCTATCATGGATGGTGGCAGTGCTTATCTTACATACATCTGAGCATTGCCTAGAAATGTCAGGAAACTCACACTTTGAGCCCATGGATTACATCCCCCCCTTACATCTATCTATATGCGTTCGCACTTGTATTTCTGTCTATATATCTTCCAGCTGAGTCCATACTTCATGCCTCTAGTGGGCTGCAAGCCACAAAAGCGCAGGCCACATGAAACGTGTCAGGCGTGAAGCTGCCACCAGATACCTTTTCGTTTTGCTTTCCCATTCGGTCTTGGGGGTGGGAGCTTCAGGGAGTCCCCTGACCCTCTCTCCGCCCCCGCCCCCCCGCCAGCCCTCCCTCCACCAGTCTCCGGCCGAGGCAAGAGTGCACCTATGTCAACACCCGCAGTCCTGGGCCCGGCCTGGGGAGGCCTCCGCGGGCCCAGCTGCAGAAGCCATCGGCCGGGCCGGGATCAAAAGCAGCCTGGGGCCGGGAAAGGGATGCCTCCCAGCCAGGGCAAAGCCCCCCTCCCGCCCCCAGCCAAGCAGGACTTGGGGGCCGGTCTCCACTCGGTGACCTGCTTTCTCCGGGGACCCAAAAGTGACCGAGGTCGACGGCCCCACAGTCTGGCCCACCGGGAGCCGCGGGAAGCTCCCCCGGGATGCAGTTCCCAAGGCAAGCGTAGGAAGCATCTCCAAGCGGTACCCAGGGGGAACCAAAGGCGAGCAAGGAAGGGCGACCCGAACAGCTCCGCGCTCCGCAAGAGAGTGCAGCCGGAGCATCCCCGGGTGCCGCTGCCCGGCTCTCGGATGGGTTGCCCTCCCCCCTCTCCCCCCTTTGGAAAACCAGACTCAAGCACAGGAGCCCTGCCCTACCGCAGAACCCTTGGGCTAGCCAGATTCCCAGGAGCTAAGTTTCCACACGCGTTTCCCTATTGCTGGTGTGGCCCCTTCCCACATAGCAGCCGCCCAGGCTTCACCTGCATATTTCCCACAACTTTAGAGCAAATCAGTTTGGAGAAAGATGGCAGGACAGTGGCGGAAACCCCAGGAGGCACGCCAGGGCCCTGGGCAGCAGGAACACGCCCCTGTTCCCCACAGCATTGACCCCTGGGCAGAAAATCGGTACGGAAATGGCCCTGGCCCAGAGATCAGGGATTTCCCATTGTGCAGCCTAAGGCCCAAATGTGTGTTTGTGTCTGTGTGTGGTGTGGGGGATTGGTACACATTCAAGATCTCCGGGGTCCAGGGGGAGTATTCAGAGATAATATAAATTTGCTTGGTCTTCCATGACTCTTGGGACAGGATCCAGGGCAGGGTTATAATTTCTAGGGGCTCCATAGACATGTGCTTGGGCCCTGTGCTTGTGGTCAAACAGGCTTTTTCCAGTCGCACCTTTATTAATCTCTCAGTCCCTGGCGCAGATGTGCTTTTGAGAGGTGAGCAACCACTTGAGACTCACGCAGCACAAATGCACCCCACCCCCCAGTATCATAGAGAAACTGGCAGGGGAGACTCTGATTTGAGGTGCTCCATGGATCCTGGTTTTAATTCAGGTTTTCAGCGTGAAGAAGGGGGCCTGGTTCTCTTTTAAGCACCGGATTTGAGAGTCTCGCTGGCAAACCCAGTCTGGGTCTAATCTATGGAATTCCTATGGAATAAAAGAGAACAGTTCAGAGAGCAAAGGAACAGTTTCAGTCTAAAGTGCTTCTGCCAAACTGGGCAACCCTTGGACCAGAGAATGATGGTATCACTTCCGTCTGCTCTGGCTAGACCTCACTTGGAGTACTGGGTTCAGTTTTGGGCACCGCAGTTTAAGTAGGATGTTGACAAGCTAGAACGTGTCCAAAGGAGGGCAACGAAGATGATGAGGGGTCTGGAGATCAAGTCCAATGAGGAAAGGTTGAAGGGGCTGGGTATGTTTAGCCTGGAGAGGAGACGACTGAGAGGTGATATGATAGCCATCTTCAAGTATTTGAAGGGCTGTCATATAGAGGATGGTGCCGAGTTGTTTTTTGTTGCCCCAGAAGGTCAGACCAGAACCAACGGGTTGAAATTAAATCAAAAGAGTTGTTGGCTAAACCTTAGGAAGAACTTCCTGACAAAGAGCTTCCTCGGTGGAACAGGCTTCCTCGTGAGGAGGTGGGCTCTCCTTTGAAGGTTTTTAAGCAGAGGCTAGTTGGCCATCTGACAACAAGGCTGATTCTTTGAACTTAATTCACAGTGGGTAGCCGTGTTAGTCTGTTTGCAGTAGTCAAAAAGGGCAAGAGTCCAGTAGCACCTTAAAGACTAACAAAAATATTTTCTGGTAGGGTATGAGCTTTTCTGGTAGGGTATCTGAAGAAGTGAGCTGTGGCTCACGAAAGCTCATACCCTACCAGAAAATAGTTTTGTTAGTCTTTAAGGTGCTACTGGACTCTTGCCTTCTTTGAACTTAGGCAGACCATGAGAGGGAGGGCAGGAATGAGCCAATACTGGGCTCTGGTGGCCCTTTTTTTACATGCCCCAGGGTAGTGCTGATGGCCACGTTGGGGCCAGGAAGGAATTTTCTTCCAAGTCAGAGTGGCCAGGGATCCTGGAGGTTTTGTTTGTTGTTGTTGTTGTTGTTTTGTTTTGCCTTCCTCTGGGCATAAGGCAGTGGGGGAGTGTAGTTGTGAATTTCCTGCCTTGGGCTGGAGATTGGAGCAGATGGCCCTGGAGGTCCCTTCCAGCTCCGTGGTTCTATGTTTCTAATACATTTGCAAAAGTTTGGTGCTTAGACCCAGTAAGGCTTTGGGGTTGGGTCATACTTGATCATTATGAACGTCACATGTTTAAAGATGAAGGGTACCGTTTAATTGTTAAAACTAAAAAGCCACAATCTCACTAGGTTGCCAGGATGAGGTCCTGCCAAAGGCCTGCCTGGCAGAGGCAGAACTTCAGCCTCACTGGGGACTTTTCCCCAACCAACCCAACTGCTGCCTCCTCTAACAGTGAGTTTGTATATTTCTAATTCCAGGAAAGAGTGAGGTGTGGCCTTCCCTCCACCATATCAACAGGTATGACTGCTTGGTTGCCCCGGCATAGGCACAAACACACATCAGTATGTAGAGCTTCTAGGTCGAAACTGTGGTGAGTTCCTAGGTAGATTTGAGCTACAGCACTTGCTTATTTAGAAATTAGACACTGTATATCCCTGCAGACCACAAAACACAAACCCTTGGTGGATGCCACTAGGTGAACCTTAAGGCACCTTAAGAAATGGGCCCGATCCTGGGATGAAAACTTCCCACCCACGGGTCCTTTCTGAAAGCTTCAGCAACCAACAAGGACAGCTAGAAGGGCATTCGGCACATGTCCCTTCAACAAACAATACATGCCAGCCGGCAAGCCCCACAGATCCGGAGCAGGGATCGCGGACTGGCTCCTATTCGAGAAATGACAAGTAAGGGGAGAGATTCACACGGGGTGTGTGTGTGTGCTTTTATGACGTCTGGAATTCGAGATATTCCGAAGCTGGGGGGTGGGTGGGCGCACAATCCGAATGCCTTACTGAGGCCTCTATTTCGGGGCCAGAATTCGACTTGACTTCCTTCGACTTGTGGGAAATAAGATTTGGCAGCCGTGATTTAATGTTGTGCGCCGGTGCATGTGCGAGAAAGCGCAGCGAAGATCAGCAGCAGCCGGTTGGGGGGCAAGTGTCCGTTTGACATTGCAGCGGGGTCGTGCTAAGAAGATGTCGAGTGAAGAAATTTCCACCCACCCACCCACCCGTCCGTCCATCCATCCATCCATCCATCCATCCATCCATCCATCCATCCATCCATCCAAAGCCCCTTTCGGACAAAGTTTGGCTCCCAAATAAAATATAATAAAAGGCGGTGGGGAATGCAGCGAGGTCCGGGTCCAGGCCTGGGGGAGGGGAGGAGGCTGCTTTCTCTTCTTTCTTGGCCCTTGCAGCTGGCAGCTGTGGGGGGGGGGGCTGGAAAGCGGATCTCAAAGCGCTGCCTATGCCAGTTATTAAC
The DNA here is from genome assembly GCF_029931775.1 of Euleptes europaea. Lineage (NCBI taxonomy): Eukaryota > Metazoa > Chordata > Lepidosauria > Squamata > Sphaerodactylidae > Euleptes > Euleptes europaea. The sequence goes on along the minus strand of NC_079314.1, from coordinate 77,248,560 downwards.
GGCCGTCGATTAGTCTCCACTGAGCCGGCTGCCGGCAGAAGCCCTGCTCCCAGAGATTCCCTGGACGCGCCAAGAGCCCCGCGGGTCCTCCAGAGCCGGCCTTTCCGAAGACAGCGCCTAGCACCGGGAGTCCTAAGCCGCGAGGGAGCCGGCGGCGGCAGCAGCGGACGCGGGAGGCCCCCCGGCTGCCCGGCTGCGCTGCCAAGAAAAACAAGCAAGGGCTTCTCCGGTTAGCTGTGCAGGTGATGGCTTCTCTTTCAACAAACCCAAGAGGGAAATCACTTTCAATTAGTGCTGGACCGGATCGCTTTGAACGCTGCCGGGGGGGGGGGGGAGGGAGGGGAGTCCGATCCGGCTGATCTTGGAGCCGCTCTCCTCCCGCCCGAGCCTGTTGGCTTGGGCTGCAGCCTTCCAGCAAGATGATCATTATTGATATCAAACGCAAACATTGGGATCGAAGGCACCCCGCGGACCGGGCCGGAGCCCCCGGGGTCGCGACCACTCTTGGGCTGGGGGAGAGGCCGGGTTGCCTTCCTTTAATGAGGAAGCCCCTCCAAGCTCCAAACCATTTCTCACGTTACTCTGCTTTGCCGCAGAGGACAAAGGCTGAGGGGAGGGGGGGGAACCCAGCACCATTTGGTGGGGCTAAAATATCCAACGGGATGTTTTCCTTCCAGGCTGCAGAAATGCTGAGCTTTCGAGCTCCCGGCTCCCAAGCCTTCTGCCAGGAAAAAGCAACTCTGTTTAATGCCAGTCAAGTTTTACGCGATTTACTCTTTGTTTTAAAAAAATGTTCACGTTTTTAATCTTTCCAAAACTACAAATATCAGTGGGAAAGTTGGTGACCATACATATTCTGTTCCTGCACAGTTGCCAAAAGCTTTGTAGAAAAAAATTGCAAGATTGTATAGCAGGATTTTCTTTGCCTACACTTACAAATAAATGTGTAAACAATGTGTGTAGAACAATGTATATATGAAATGCACCCACATTACTTGAAAGGTTGTCTGGAACATTGTAAACAGAATGTAGGAGTAGGAATACGGAGATAATATTCTAAGAGCAAACAATTATATTGCTTTGAGAGCTAGAACTTTGCAATATAACCTCTGCCTCTGTGAGTTCTATGGAGCTAAATTAGGCACATAACTTGCAAGGCTATGTAAGTTAATAAAATTATTTAAGTCAGCACTCTCCAACATACACTAAGATTTGTATAACTAAATGCTCAGGTGTAACAGAGAACAGATGCTTGCAAAGCAGATCGTGAATTCAGGTAAGTAACTAGTTATATAGCTTGATATAACTTTGTTGTGAAGCGTCCAATTTTTCTGGTCCAACAAATGCCAGAGTCCTTCAATGAAATTCTCTTGCTTAAAGGAACAAACTGGACACCACAGAAACCGGGGTTCAGCTTGAAAAATGGGGGCCTTGTACAAGGCAATAAAACCCCCAAGTTGCCCACAGCTTCCCGGCAAACAGACTCTCCCTGTCCCGTTAGCCTCACCCCCAGCCCTGCTGGGCTAAAACCCTTTAGTTCCTGCTGGTTACAACATTGTTCATTGCATTGTTCTATGGTTGCCTTATGCTGCCAGATGGCTCCGTTTATGCCTTGAATCTCAGAGAGAAAGGTGAACTACAAATAAATTTAATAATACATAATCAACATAGCTTTGTTTCTTAATTAAGATTGCCCAAAGGTTTCTTACAAAAATAATGGACAATTATCTTCTTGTGGTATATGTTTGTATCAAACCAGTAGTAGAAGCAGTGGGTTGTAGTGGTTAGAGGGCCGGAGTAACATGGGGAGACCACTAGGGTTCAAATTTCCCTCTGATCCGTTAAGTTTGCCTGCCAGATCTTCGTGTAACCACTCCCTGTTGGCCTAACTTAACCCAGGGGTTGTTATTGTTAGGCGCCCTGAATTTCTTGGAGGAAAGGCGGGTGAAAATGTGAATCAGGGTGGTTTGGCTTGACAACGTTGTCTGGGTCCAGTTCTAATCTGGCCTTTCTCTGTAACACCTCCTTTCCCTCCCTGAATGCACTGGACTTGGGGATAAACAGGCGTGCGAGGAAGTGAGCTCTGAGGCAGGAGACCTTCTGCTGGTCGTCAGTCTCCAGCGCCGCTGGACTCCAGGGTGACAGAAGGCAGAAGCCATTGCCCCGCAGGGGAACTGGGGGCGTAGGACTGCAACCCTCCAAAGAACGGAAGGATTGTTTTCAGTGGACACCCACCAGCGGGCTTGGGGCCGGAGAGGGGTTCGGAAGTTCGCTCTCAGGCGTTAAGCATTGGGGCGGGGAGGTGTGGCGGTTCCTTGGTGGTCGCCTTGTCCCCAGATTATAAACAGCTCAGGGGCGCCTTGTCAAGTTCCCGCCCTGGCCGATCTGGCCTCGGCAGCGGGTTGTTTTCTTTAGCCCGCTCAGAAGAAGTGCCTCGCTTTGGCGCCCTTTAGGCCACTTAACCTTTTCCGGTCAGGGGCCTCCCCCCCAGAGAGTCGCCAAGCTTCTGTCAGAGCCTCGAGGCCCAGGCTGCTCAGGTCAGTGCTGCCACCCTGACTTCTTCGAACCACTTACTGCCCACTGCTCCATTAACCTCCCAGTTCCAGCCTGCAAAGGACCTTCTTCCTGTCAGTCCCTGGGGAAGAGCAGAGACTGCTTTGACTGCAATTAATGGCTTTGTTCCGAAAAAGAGGTCCGATCCTGTACCCCTGGCAAAGAGAAATCTCCCCCCTTTCAGATTCATTAGTTTCATCACTCCGAAGTAGGAAAAACTTTTCAACAACCTTTATATACACATCTTCAACCCTTTACTCACAAACTGGGATTTTAAACATTTATTTTACAGCCTTCCACACTTTGTCTGGCTTTATGTACAAGCTCACAAGTCACATGTTAAACACATATTTATCTTGCTTTTTTTAAAAAAGGGGGAGGAAAGGTACTAAAATTATATACAAAAAAAATCACACACACACACACAAAACACAACCCTGGGGATTTTTTTTAAATAATAAAAAGTGACCTTGAACTTCATTCAAACAGGAATGAACTTTTCTGTATATCTTATTGTACAAAGAAGATCCTCACGGGGCCATATATTAATTCTGAAGGAAGAAGAGTGGGTGGTCGAGGCAGCAGGAGGTTCCAAGAAAAAGCCTCTGACATTGGAAGGGGGGAGGGCAGAAAGGGAAGCTGGTCTGTGCCCTTAGCCGAGGGCAAACTTTCCTTGCAAGGAGATGCCTTGGGCATTTGGGGCCCACTCCTCCCCCCCTCTAGGATTGCCAGAAGATTTAATTAATTTCGCCCTTTCGTCGAAAGGGCGGCCAGTGCCCGCCTTGAGTGGCCGGTTTCCAAAAACACCCCCGGGGCGCTACTTCTCCACCACTTCCTCCCCGTTGGGGACTTTGCGGTCTTCCGAGGAGATGCTGTCCACGATGGAGGAGAGGCAACGAAGGCTGCTGGAAGCGGAAGAGTCGACGAGGGGCGCTCCTGGATTCATAACGGGGGAGAGAGAGAGAGATCGTCTTAATAAATTCGGGATCGAACAAAAGGGGGAGGGAATGGGAAGAGAGGCACCCGTGGAGGGCGCCCACAAAGCAGAGCCGAGCAACTGCCCACGCCGTCTACCTGACCCCCCTCCGGCTGATCTGGCCGCAAGCGCCCTCCCCATGTCGCTTGGTTTATTTTCATGTCGCAGGGACCAAGTGGTTGCGATCCTAAAACACCCCCCCCCCAGCATGGCAAGGCTCTCCCGCTGAGTTTCCGACACTGGGTTTGGAATCGGGGCCAGGACCCTGCTGGATCATTCCGGGTGGGTCTCCGTGGAAGTCTGTAGCAGCAGAATCAAACAGGAGGCCGGTTGGAACCTTGCAGACTAACCACATGGATCTGGAGGATCTGGATCTGTTCCTGAATCTGGATCCTGCGGCCAGGAAAGCTCCAACACCCTGCCAGAAACGTTGCTAATCTTTAAGGTGCTACTGGACTCTTGCTCTTTTCTACCATATGCATACACTTATTGAAACGTTTAATTTATCAACGTGCTTTAAGTCAAAGCTCTCAGGAGCTTATGCCGGCATCAAGCTTGTTCTTTCCGCCTTTAAGAACTCGTGTTTTCATCTGCTCCTCGGTAGTTAAGTGCCGTCCAACCACCGGAGCCACTTCCAAGAGAGCAAAGCTCGAGGGTGGGAATGTCCCTCGGGCCGCGATCCCGCGAGCAGCTCAGGCGACGACCCCTCCCCCTCGTCGGCTCCGGAACGCCCCCGCGGAAGAAACGGGGCTGCCTCCGTCGGGAGCCGTCGGGGTCGTTTTGGGGCTCGCTTCTCGGCCGCCAAGAGCAAGGGGCTGCGGATCCAGCAGGCAGCGTCGGAGATTGGGCGTCGACGCTCAGCCCTGCCTGAGGGATCCGCAGCCCCTTGCTCTTGGCGGCCGAGAAGCGAGCCTCGAAAGGACCCCGACGGCTCCCGACGGAGGCAGCCCCGTTTCTTCCGCGGGGGCGTTCCGGAGCCGACGAGGGGGAGGGGTTGTCGACGGCTCCCGACGGCGGAGCGCCTCGCCTTTTATCCGGCTGGGCTCGGCATCGACGGCGCTCCGGCCGGGAGGCCGAGCCCAGCCTGGGAAAAGGCGAGGCGCTCCGCCGTCCCTTCCCCGGGATCTGCGCGCCGCGACGGTCGAGGGCGCGGGAGGGCACCCTCGGGGCTGCAGCAGAGGCCGATCTGGGGCCGATCTGCCCTCGCTCCCCCCCGTCCAGCCCAGCCCAGACCCCCCCCGGCAGCGTTACCTTCCTTGGGGCCGAGGGGCCGCGCCCTGGAATGCTCCGAGCCGCTGGGCCAGTCGGCGCCGCAGGTGCTCCGGAAGTCGGGAGGGGGCATCTGGAGAAGGAAGGCGAGAAGGAGAGGGGGGGCTTGAGGAGGAGGGAGGGAGAGAGGGAGGGGTGGCCGGCCCCGCCCCACCCCACCCCGCCCCACCCCCCTTTCCCCGCCGCGAAGGGCCGCGGCCAAGGCAGCGCGGGGGGGGGGGCTCGCTCACGTCGGGCGTCCGGGGCGCGAAGGCGGCGTCGTCGTCGTCGTCGGGCCGGAGCAGCGGGCGGCCCTGGTCGTGCTGGTCGAGGCGGCGCAGCAGCTGCTGGAGGCGCTCGATGTAGCCGATGGCGCCGCGCAGGATCTCCACCTTGGGCAGGCGCTGGCTGGGGTTGGCCACCGTCCGCCGCTTGAGCGCCTCGAAGGCCTCGTTGATCTTCTTCAGGCGCCGCCGCTCGCGCAGCGTGGCCGCCTTGCGCCGGTCTCCGGGCGCCGCTTGGCGCTTGCACGTCGGGCAGGCCCACGCCAGGCAGCGGCCCGGGCAGCGGGCCGCCTGCAGGCCCGCCGGCGCCAGCACGTGCTGCTGCTGCTCCTCCTCGCCGCCGCTGCTCTCCCCGCCGCCGCCGCCCGCCGCCGCCGCCGGGCCCGGCGGCTCGGGGCAGCAGGAGGAGGGCGACGGCGGGCCCTCGCTGCCCGGGTACAGCGGCGAGCCCCCGGCCCCGTCCAGCGCCTGCAGGCCGCCCGCCTCCCCGTCCAGCAAGAAGAAGTACGAGCCCGCCTCGAACAGGTCCATCATGGCGCGCCGGCCCGCCGCCTCTGGCCGCCCTCCGGGAGGTGGGCCAGGGGCTCCCCCGAGAAGCCCCCGCGGGGACGCGGCCCGCCGGCGGAATTTAATTAGCGCGCTGACATCAGGGGCCCCCACGGCTTTATATAGCGTCGCCGCTGAAACCCTACCCCGCTCCGAGCTGTCGCCGCGCATCACCCGCCGCCGGGCCGGCCAACCAGTCTCCTCCTGGGCGCTGGCCCGCCAGGATCACCCCCCCACCCCCACCCCCCGAGTCAGAAAAGGGGAAAGAAAGGAAAAGACAGCCCCCCCCAAAAAAACACACACACACACCCCCCAAGTTTCAAGATCCTTTAAGAAGGGGGGGAGAGGAATGACAACACTCGGCACATGGGAATTATGTGCAGTCGAGCGCTTGTGAAACGGGGGCGGTTGGTCTCAGGCCAAATACTAGGGGCTTAGAATGAAAATCCCCTTTCCCTCCCCCCTTCGGGGCTAAGTATAGAACTCCGGCGGAGGTATATGACATAGGCTGGGATGGTGATATCTGCCAACATCTCTCTGCTTTCAAAACAAACAGGCCGTTCCTGCGACCCAAATCCCGACCCAGGGGTATAAAGCAGGACTGTGGCCTGAACTTCTAGGGAATACAGCCAGAGGGAAGAGCCCCAGCTTCCACCTGTAGTGGTGACAAGGGACCGTCTGGGCCTGTCACGTCTGAAACTGTATCTCTGGCATCTCTGAGATGGTGCCTTACTTGCCTCTCAAAGTGTGCTCTGCTAGGGAGTCTTCGTGTCCAAGCCAGAAGGTGGGATCAGCATGCTGTGGATTTGTATGGAATAGATCTTTGCTTCTCTCACCATCTGTCAAAGCGTGCATGCAATTGTTCCTGCATATATGTCCATCTTGCAATTCAAGCCATACTTACTATGCGACTATGAGTGGCTTGCACATGACCATGTGGACACAACTTTTAAACCACATGCATCCAACTGCTTCACTTGATTACACTACTCAGACATTTGGGTGGCAAGAAACTTTGAATGACACTCTTTCCTCTCTCCTTATCCCTGAGCAGATAAGTTACGCAAGTGCTCAGCACAGTCATAGAGATGTCCCTTTGGTCCCCTATGGAAAGAGCCAGGGGAGATGCCATGAATCCATGGGGACTGCCTGTGTCATACATGAGGCGATCTTTGTTGTTTGCCAAAGGCAAGACTGCCTCTCCACTATGTCTAGGTAAGTAGCTGCACAATGATTTTCAGTCAAATGTTAGACATAATTTGGAAAGCATAGAATCCTGTGGTGGCTGACAGGAGAAGAGTTCCTGAGGTCATGGTTGACAGTTTAATGAAAGCAACAACTCAGTGTGAAGCAGCAGTGTAAAGGGCAAATTCCATGTTAGGAATTGTTAGGGAAAGCATTGGAAATTTTAAAAAGACCATATCATAATGGCAGTGTATAATTCTCTACAATTTACAGATTTATACAATGTTTGCAATGCTGTGTACAATCAAATCACTCCCCCTGTCATCTCCAAAAGAAACTAGTAGAACTGGAAAAGCCGCAGAAGAGGGTTCCTGAATGATGAAGGGTTTGGAATATCATGTTTACTTGAAAAAGGTAAAAGCACCGGGTCATTAATGACCCATGGGATGACATCACATCACAATGTTTACTAGGCAGACTTTGTTTATGGGGTGGTTTGCCAGTGCCTTCCCCAGTCATCTTCCCTTTACCCCCAGCAAGCTGGGTACTCTTCTCACCGACCTCGGAAGGATGGAAGGCTGAGTCAACCTTGAGCCGGCTACCTGAAACCAACTTCCGTCGGGATTGAACTCAGGTCGCGAGAAGAGCTTTGACAGTTCTCATTCATGTTGGTCTGGATTCTTTGCTTATGCATCTCTGATTTTGTAGATATTTGTATTTGAGATAGTAAATATCTCTATCTCATCTTATTGAGCAGGATAATAATTTAAAGAATTCCTATGGTAGAGTATCAATTACAATATTGCCTGATTTGAAAATTTGATCCCAAACCTGTATGACTTCAAAATCATTTTGAGGCTGCCTGGTTGCCCTTTGGTCTCCAATACTACCCTCTGACTGTGTCATTGGAGGAGCAAGGCAAACCAAGATAAGGCAGTGCCATGCACCCCCAGTGAAGCTAGGTGGCTGACGAGAGTAGAATGATCAACTGTGTCAAATGCTGCTTATAGAGCTAATAATTTCCGCAGCACTGGGCTGCCCCTGTCAAATTAAAGCCAGAGGTCATCAATGAGGGCTACAAAGGCTGTCTGAGTCCCAAACCCAGGCCTGAGACTGGACTGGAATGGACTGAGTGCTGACGTCTCATCCAGGAAAATCTGGAACTGTTCAGTGACCACTCTGTCAATTGCCTTTCCCAGAAATGGTAAAGTGGCTACTGACGGTAATTGGCTAGTCCCTTTTTGTCTAAAGAAGGCTTTTTCAATAGAGGGTTAACTACAGCCTCCTTCAAGGAACCAGGGAAACCCCCCCTGAGCAAGAGACAAATTAATCATCTCCCTCAGGGAGCCTCCTCTCACATCCTGGCTGGCTTTCACGAGCCATGATGGGCAGGGATCCAAGGAGCAAGTTGTCACCTTCACAGCAGCCAGGATCCTGTCAACATCTGACAATGACAGTGGGCAGAAGAGGTCCAAAAAAGGACCAGATGATGGCAACAGAGCCTCCAGTACGTTGTTTGCATTAAAATGGGTGGAGAGATCTTGGCACCTGCACAGAAAATCAAATCCAGGGTGTGGCCTGCTTCATGTGTGGAGCCCAGTACAATCTGGGAGAGGCTGCCATGGAGTCTAACACAGCACCAGACAATGCCACATCTGCATGGACGTTAAAGTCCCCCAGGACTGAAAGTTGAGGGAAACGCAATGCTCACTCAAAGACAGCATCTGCCAGCCTTGGTAGAGCAAATTGTGAAGCTTGCAATAATGAAACGCAAACATGATGTCATCTTACTGACTTGAGACAGCCAATAAATGTAGAGCAGGGATGGGTAGAGAAATGTTGTGATGACTTAGGGGCATGCATTCAGATAAGCTGAACCGAAAAAGCCTTTTCAGCTTTTTTTGGGAGGGGGGTTCAGCTGGGGGGGGGGAGGCGCCATTTGACTGGAGCCAAATAAGCTGAAGCCAAAAAGTCATTGGGGGGGGGGGGGCTTATTTCGGCTTTTTCAGCGGTGGTCAAAAGGCACCTTAAAGTTCCTTAAACTTTAAAGTGCTGCCAAACTTGCTGCCAACTGATTCGCACCCGGTAGCAGGTTTGGCAGCTCTTTAAATATTAAAGAGCACAGCTCCATTGAGGCCTGTGGGGAATCTTTGTAGGGTTTGGGGGCGGTTTTTAAAGATGGAGGCACTAAATTTGCAGCATAGCTGTTGGTGATTCTCCTTACACGAACCTCCCAAGTTTGGTAAAGATTGGGTTGGGAGTCCAATTTTGAGCCCCAGTTTTTTCCTCCAGTAGTTCCAGGGTGCTGCTGTCTCCCTTCCCTTACTTGAAGGTACATAAACTACTGAACTGTCTTAACCAGAGACTACAGGTGACTTCCATGGGAGGGTATGCACACTTGCTGCAAGCCTAAACAGTTTTAAGTCCAGAGGGAATGTCCTTTTTCTCATCCTTGGTCTTGTTCTGAGTATTAGTTTCCTGCATTCATTACTCAGATGTTTTATTAGTTACCGGGTCAGTTATATTTTCTTGTTCACCTGAGTTGGTTTCAGCAAGGGCTTGATCAGGAAAGCAGAGAAGACGCCTTTCCTACTGAAGTCAGAAAAAACTCATGACCCTACCTGTGTCCAAGAAGAAGCACTTCTCCAACAGTCTAGACTGTAGAACCCTGAAACCACCAAGAAGGGAAATCTGTTGTAAGTAAAGGAAGTTTTTCATTACCAGCCAAAACAACATTATACCAATGGGTACTGGGATGAAATCAATCTGTCTTGACATCTGGTCCACCACATATGCAGATCAACAACCTGCACATTAGAAGGGAAACTGCAGAACAAAAGAAGCTCATTCTAGTTTGGTTGTTCTTGGGCATATCAAACTATTTCAGTCTTACATCTGCATCTATAAAATGGATGTATTGAATGCTGACAAGCACCTGTCACATCTTTAGCACAATGCACACCAAAGCATTCAGGCACTCAGGCCCAAGGGTTTAAAGCAGACATGTAAGCAACAGTTTTATGCTGGCAGAAGTTTGGTAATCTCATAGCACTAATCTCATGACACCCTTAGGCAATGTGTTGCTCAAACTGCAGGAGTGCCACAGTATATCTGAGAGTTTTGAATCAGACAGTGGCTCAAGATAGTGTCAGGTGATTTCCAGGGCCAGCTGTACTCTGAACTGTTGTATAAATGTTCCACCTTGCAATTTCCTTCTTCCATTTTCTTCAGTGCAACTGGGAGCAGTGCCTGTTCCACAGGTCTCCTGGCTCATGCTTCATGGTGCCTGACAGGGGCAGGTGATGTCAGGCCTCTGTCATCTGAGGTATAGTTTTGATTCTAGGATCAAAACCTCTTCAGTTTAAGTTATGCCGCTTTCTAATGAATATATGTAAATTAAGCCACACAAAAGCTTCTGCAAAAAGCAAATGTTTGTATAGTCTCCCATGTTATGCTCACTCACAAATTCGCTTCAATTAGGGCTGCCAGGCCCCTCCTCGAAATCAGCGGGAGATTTAGGGAGGCAGGTTGCGGGATGACGACCAGCGTCATCTACACGATGACATCACAGTTTAAGTGGAAGTGCTGTTGTGAGGCTTTTCCTGCCCCCTCCTGTTCCTATCTCAGTCTCCAGCCAGCCTGCTCTATCACTGCTCAGCTGCTTGGTAGCGGTGTGGGCTTTCTCTTTTGCTCTGCTGCATCTCCACAGCTTCCCCGGGCGCCCCAGTGGTGTGAACCTTCTCTGCCCTGTTTCTCAGGCAGCTTTCCTCTCTGGCAGCTTTTCCCCATGGTTTCCCAGGCAGCTGGGAGGATGCTCTAACACTCACGAGAAGAAAACTCCATGGAAACCATATAGTTTTTTTCTCATGAGTGCTAGAGCATCCTTCCAGCTGCTTGGGAAACCGCAAGGGAAAGTGGGGGGAGAGCTGCCTGGGAAACCAGGGCAGAGCAGCAGAGAAGGCTCACACTGCTGGGGCAGCCAGGGAAGCCGCGGAGATGCAGCAGAGCAAAAGAGAAAGCCAGCACCACCACCAAACAGCTGAGTGGCGGTAGTGCGGGGGAGCGAAACTGGCTGCCTGGAGACTGAGATAGGAACAGGACCGGGCAGGAAAAGCCTCACACCAGCACTTCCACTTAAACTGTAAATGACATCATCATGTAGACGATGCTGGTCACTCCCTCTCTTCCCCCACCAACCACCAACCAGCTGAGAGTCAGCGGGCAACAAAAGCAATGGGCAGTAGATTGCCTGCCATAACTGGGCAGTTGGGAACCCTAGCTTCAATATACCTTCACTTTTGTCTTTTAACCAAACATTGAATTCAGGGTTTGCGTCCAGGCAGAATTTCAGCAGGTTTTAAAATATTGGACTCCCTGGAATACATTCTCCTATGTGGAAGAAATGCAGCATTGGTTGTGCACAGACCCTCATGCCAGTTGCAGCCTGTGCAGCAGAACACTGCAATAACTCCACAGCACCCAGCACCAAAATAGAACAGAACTTTATTAGAACATAAGCAAAGCTTGGTCTGGGCCCTGCTAGGCCATAACTAGCCACAGCCAGCAACCAACAACTCAAATGAAAAGTGAAACTAAAGCAAAGTCTTTTACCTTAAGGGATCATGTTAAAATAACTATACCACACAATAAGGGAACGTCAACAAATTCACAACTGCCCACTGTATAACAAGCACTGTCTGATCTTTTCATTGAATAATAATCAGAGTGGCAGGTGGAGGTAGGGCATGGGAACTGGTGAAGAAGGTTGGGTCTGCAGTGTCTCCAGAAGCCAGTGCAAGCCTGGCCAGTGACAACAATGGGCTGTGCTGATTTCTGAAGGCTGGTGCAGATCAAGCCTATTTGACACCACAAGAAAGGAAATGATAGTTCTCTGGTTCCCCCTTTGGTTCACACACAGTTTAAATGCCTGGATTTTACAACACTGGCGGAAGTTCAACTATTTTGAGACTATTTTGCAGAATGGAGCTGGAGTGGTGGTAGTGGAGAGAATCTCTGTCTATACTCCATTGCCAGGAGCTGGTTCTGTGTCATCTTTCAGACAACTAAAAAACAACATGGTAGAGGTTTAGAAAATTATGCATTCTGGAGAAAGTGGATAGAAAGAACTTTTTCTCTTTTTCACATGATATTAAAACTTGAGAACATCCAATGAAAGTGACTGGAGGAAGAAGAAGGAAGAGTTGGTTTTTAAATGCTCACTTTCTCTACCATTTAAGGAACAATCAAACCGACTTACAATCACCTTCCCTTCCCCTCCCCACAACAGACACCCTGTGAGGTAGGTGAGGAAGGAGATTCAAGACAAGAAAGAACTTTATCACACCAATGATGGTTAATATATGGAATTCCCAGCCACCAGATGTAGTAATAACTACTAATTTCAATGCCTCTAAGAGCTGATCAGACAAGGTCATGGAGGGTGGAATCTATTAAGTGCTATTAGCCATGATGGCTCAATGGAAGCTCTATGTCACAGACAGCATGGCCACTCAGTACTGCTTGTTGGGTAGACAACAGAATGGTCTTCATGGCCCGCTTATAGGCTTCCCAGAAACATCTGTTTGGTCACTATAGGCAAAGGTAAAGTTAGTCCCCTGTACAAGCACCGAGTCAGTACTGACCCATGGGGTGACCTCACATCACTGCATTTACTAGGCAGACTAGGTTTATGGGGTGGTTTGCCATTGCCTTCCCCAGTTGCCTACACTTTATCCCCAGCAAGCTGGGTACTCATTTTACTGAGCTCGGAAGGATGGAATTCTGAGTCAACCTTGAGCCGGCTACCTGAAGCCAACTTCTGTCAGGATGGAACTCAGGTTGCGAGCAGAGCTTTGACTGCAGTACTGCAGCTTACCACTCTGCGCCATGGGGCTCTTTGGTCACTATAGGAAAGAGAAAGCTGGAATAGATGGCCCTTCAATCTTATCCAGCAGCCTTTTCTTATATCCCTGATGCCCTTGCATATATGCAGAGCTTTCATGCCCTGCTCTATGGGATTGCCTACCATTCCCCCAGAATCTTAAAAATAATGAATTTCTTTTATTTTTCAAAATACTGCTTATTAGATCTACCATTTACATTAGAGCTTCATTAAAATCTCACAGTAAGAATCTACAGGAATCTTATATTAAAAGAGCACACACATACACACAGAGCACTGGCTGTTGCTGCATATCATATTCATTTTAAACAATTACTGACCCCCATATATGAGTGAATTTTTCACAGTTTTGGGAAATCTAGCAAAATAGTTTTTGCATATTCAAACAGAAATGAAAAAATCAGTCAGAAAACCAGCTCTAATACCTAACTTTGTTTTATTGGTTTTTTATAGGTGTTTTAGTTTTTACAATCTCCTTTTCTGAGACTCTGGCTGGGTGTTTCTGATTATTATTACTGCCCTTTGAGTAGAAATGGACTTTAGTGTTAAGATCGGTTACAATTCCCTCTTGTCTTCATGAGGTGCAACCTTGCTATCTAAACAGACACTTTTGGTTCAAAATAGTATGGCTGGATTTTATTACCATTCTCACATTGGGTGGTTATGATATATAATTTGAAGTGTCAGATACTTTCATGCCCATGTCACGGTCTACAGTGACAAATAGCCACCACTGCACAAACACAGTTATTCTACTACATTTGGGTGTGCATGTATAGATTTCACAGTCAGAGAAAGGACAGCCATGACATTGCTGTTCAAAATAAAACTTGCTTAATGATTGAACATCAGTTTATAATAAAATGTTGTAATTAATGATAGCATGCTATTGAATGTTTTTGAATTCCAAGCCATTTGCATGTAGAAGTACAGCATGTAGCCAGTGTGGACACTGTGAGTATAAATGACACAGGATTGTGAGGATAAACTATGCATAGGAGTGCACTATAACTCTTGCACTTCTCTTCTTTCAAGGTAATTGATACACAAGCCGTTTTCATATTTTCCTTTATATTTCCACATGAAAAAGTTCTACATCGTTTTTTTTTTAATAAACAGAAAGTGGAAATCAAAGAGGGGCAGCACATATTTTGAAGGGGGCTATGCCACAAAATGCCCCCTAGTGGTATGGGTTTTACCTGATTGTGAATATGACATCACTTCAAGTATATGAAGGTTCAGTTATTCCATATTTAGAGGAAACTAAGGGACCAGTAATAGGGTAGAGCAATCAGTATCATAGGAAGAAGGGTGCATCGTTCAACAAGTCAATAATAGAGAAGTACATTTCTTGTTCAGGCAGTCAGGCTCTTCATTGCAACAATCATTTACACCCAACATGTCTGAAATAAGCACTGGGAACCATTTGTAATGGGTCAAAGATGCCAAGAGATTAAAAACATGCAGTAGGATTTTCATGTTGCTTCTGGCAACTGTGTAGCTTTTCCCATATGTGAGGGCTGGACAACTGAATCTGCATAAATTTGTTGTCATCAGTTCTCTTCCTGGTCCCTGCAAAGCACTCTAATTGACATCTTCACTTTCCATTTTAAGAATCGAGTGGAAACCTCCCATGTCTCCATTATTGTGGCACACTAGTTACAATTTTGGCTGTTGTTCTACTTGCAGATAGATATTTGGGTTATGATTACCTTGATGATGATATCTGGAATAGTTCAGTAGTATTCTTTAATAAAGGGTGGAAGTATAAACGAGGAAGAGCCTCGTGGTGCAGAGTGGTAATCTGCAGTACTGACCTGAGTTTGATCCCGAGAGAAGTTGGTTTCAGGTAGCTGTGCTGACAGAAAAGAGGTGGTCTTATAAGTGTCCCGCTCCCATCTCATCCGTGTGTGTTGCTAAGGAAAGAATTTCTTAGTTCTCACACACTGCACTGCTCCCTAAAAGCCCATCTTGTGCTCACACAGAAAGAAGCAGAAAGCTTTTTACAAAACGCTTCTGAGAAGGAAATGGTTCTGTATTAAGCAGCAGAGATGACCTTGGATATGACCTATATTATCTCCCATAGTTGCCAGAACTCCTTGCACAGCTGCCAGTCTGTTTCAAGGCTGCCAGGGTCAGCAGAATACTGTGTTCTCCTTTAGGGTATGTAGCTATGGACACAAGCAGTGCAATTAGGATAACTGGCTCTGAGTTGTTCTAAGATGGCCTTTTCTCACCAGGGAGTCCCAGTTCCTGCTGCACACAATGACTCTTTCTGGGGCTTTTAAAGTTTGCCTTTCTTAACCAGCTTGCAGTTCTTGAAATCATGAAGTTTGCTTGTGCTTGGTATTCTAATTATAGACCTAATGATGCTTCCAAATCACTGTGATGGCTATCTTGATGGGTTCATCCTAAGACTTATTTTTGATGGTTATCACTATAATAGCCAAGGGCTGGCTCCTGTGCCAATAGACAAATCCATTCAATGGGCAGCCGCGTCTACCATTTAGTTCTGCAAACCTTGGGAAAACCTCAGACTTGCAGAATTTTTAAAAAATTGTAATTTGGGGATAAAACACACACCCCTCAAGTTAATAGTCTTTGTCTTTAATAGTCATGTCTGCATATTTAAAGACAAACTTCCAAACAAATGCGCATAGTATTGCAGCACTAAACATCTCGGATATTGCTCAACAGCACATATTATTCTTGAGTTTAACATGAGTTGCTTTGCACAAAGCTCACAATTTATAATTTCATTTGCTGTTCCTAAGATATGAGACAAAAATGGAATTATTTTCATTGATATTGCTCTGAATGAAGACAGGTCCATTGAAACCCATAGCTTTCCTGCAGATTTTTGTAATAGAAAAATAATATCTCTGCATTGAGATGCATCAGATTTCAAATCTGGAATTCCCACAGCCCCAAATGTTTGATAGCAATACAGTATACCTTTGTCAAGTCTTGATTTCTTTTCTAAATGAATGAGGTTTTGCCAGTAGGTTTTGCCATTTCTTAGAAGGGCCAGGTGGAATTAAAATTGGTAAATTTGGGGGGGAGGATAAATGGAGGCAAAACAGATATCTTTATTGCTGATACTTATTCAAGAAAGAGGATATATGTCCATAGTTTTACAGCATTTCTTACTTGTTTAACTAAAACATCTATATTATATTACATATGTTGAGAAAGTTTTCTTATAATATTACTTCCTAATTATCTCGTACAATGCATATGTAACTAAACCTGAAATAGTTCTCGGCTCCCCCTATTCTGTCTGTATGCCAGGCAGAAGTTCCCCAGCACCTATTTGTGGCAGGGCTGAAAGAAAGCATGGTGTGACATCATCACATTAGCATAGGGTTGCCAACCTCCAGGTACCAGCAGGAGATCTCCTGCTATTGCAACTGATCTCCAGCCGATAGAGATCAGTTCACCTGGAGAAAATGGCCGCTTTGGCAATTGGACTCTATGGCATTGAAGTCCCTCCCCTCCCCAAACCCTGCCCCCCTCAGGCTCCACCTAAAAAACCTCCTGCCAGTTGCAAAGAGGGATTTGGCAACCCTACATTAGCATTAGACATCATCCCAGTCCGCCCCACCCCCATTCTGTTTCATTTGCTGCCATTTGCAGATGGCATGGTACACAGTGTTGGTACACAGTTCCTGTCCTTCCTTCATGAAAAGAATCTGGCAAATCTATTCCTACATTTAAATTCTCTGAATTGTTTATTCATGTCCACCTTACTGCCAGGCATCCTGGGACCCATGGTGGGTTTTTGATTGCCAATTGACTAATGTGTTTCCTAATCAACATATCCATAGTCATATTTCACAAATAATAATGTTGCAATAGATTATTTTAATGTATACAAAATATACATTAGTGATAGTGCAGTGATCTAGAATAGTTCTATTTGATCCATTATTTGATCCAAATACATTCTCGCTTTTCTCTATAGCAGGATTGTTCAACTTGGCAGTGCACTATTTCCAAAAACTGATGGGAAATTATTTTTCCACTGTTAGGTGACTTTGTAACATTCTGTTTGCAATGAAAAGCCACACAGGTTCAATATATATTGAATTGCCTTTTTAGTATTTCCAAGTTCATGAAACCCATTTAGAAAATCACATCATCTGGGATCTATACTGACTGTGAAGAGTCACCTCAAGGTAGGTCAGCATCAAGGGTTGGCATAGCTGGGACATACTGTGAGACCCATGGTCCAACAGAGAGCCCAAAACCAACCAAAGATGCTGACCTATCTGCTTATACCAGGAATGGGAGATTGCTACAGAGATCTTTTAAATCTTGCAAGAACCAGTGGGGTGATCTCTCATTTCCTGATATATATGCTTGGAAGCAGTGAGGCATGACTTTCACATGAGTCTGACTGTTGTACTGTCCTGGTTCCTATTTGTGCCTCTTTGATCAGAAAATGGAAAATTGCCCCAGACGTCCCTGCAGTGTCATAGGAGCCTTTGGGGGCAATTTCCTGTTACTGGGAGTGGCATCTAGAGGAAGGAGTATGAAAGAGTTATGGTCTGTATCCTTGTCCAGGAGGGTGTGTGTACATGTGCATGCATGCACAGGAGGACAGGGTTTTGCCCAGGACTCCCAAAAACCTGACCTGTCCTTGTGAATTCACCTTATATTACTTAATAAATTGGATTCTTTATAGTCATTCTTGAAGAAAACTGTTTTGTAAAATCAAGTTATGTGAAATACACCATATATGTTTGCACAACAACCTCCATTTTCTAATACTTTGAGGATCTTATGTGTTACAAAAAAGCTAAAGAAATGCCATTACATGTTCACATAAGTATTTAGTTCAGCATAGACAGATAGAGTGAGTTCAGAGGTGAATGACAAATTTATCCTTCAAAAAAATAATCATCAAGACCTTGCTCTCACCTTGAACAGATGTCGCACATCAATCAGTGTCACATTCACACCAACATTTAGAAGAACAATTAACGGTAACATCTTTTTGGTAAGAAACTGGCAGCCAACTTCACCTGTAAAAGTATTAGCATTTTATTGCTGCACGTGGAAACAGATATGCAACTGATACCATAGCTCAATTAGTAGACAGAGTGCAGGAGTAAATATGCTATTGCTGATAGCTAGAAAGCAAGGAGATATGTGCACTGAGAAGGAACCACATCAGTAGTAGAAGATTGGAGAGACAAGTTAGCGTTGATGGTTAAATGACAAACTCAATCAAAGACCTGTAGAAACATTTCAAGAGAGATGGAGTTGTTATTTTTATACTTATGTTAATTGATAGAATTTTATACAATTATTTCAATTTGGAATAATGTGTTTAGTGATCTATCGGATAAGGAGATTAGAGTTAGGAGTTTCTTGTTATAGACTAACAATTTGTTTAAGATATGAGAATACTAACATTAAGAATACATAGATGTGAAACAAGGAAATATAAAATTATAAGATGAATACTACAATATGAAAATGAGAATTCACTAAGAGGTAAAGAAAACATGAATTATGCAAAGATATGTAATCGAATTGAAATAATATGTGAGATATAAGTAACAGTAGCTTCTTGTTATAGTAAAGTACAACATTGTGTTAACTATTTCAGAAATTCCCCACTACTACACTTCTGTGGGTTCAGCAACTTCTAAAGTGATATGAAACATAATTGAAAAGGAACATTTGATTAAAGATAAACCATTGAGCAAAAGGCAGTGACTGGATAGTTGCAATGTGCCTAATATTTCTGAGCATTTATTTAAAAATGCTACTGTTCTAAAATCCAAAACATGAGTACTTGCTATCAGAAGTAGAATGAAGTTTCTGAAGTCTTTCTTCAAATGGAAAACACACACCATGCAGTGAAGCATCAAACAGAACCCAGTTCTAATACACTACTTATACCATGGATTATTATGTTAGTTGTGGTTCAGATACTGCCCATCTGAACCAAATTTGTGTCTCCTAAAAGCAGGCAAACTTGGAAACCATGACAAACATTATCACTTGAACTGAAAAAAAATGTGTGAATTGAGTGTTTTATATAATCATGGAGACTGAGAGATTGTAGTTTATTAATATTTTTAAAATATATTTACCATAACAAATAAAAAGAGCCTGGGAAAGTATAGTAGGGCACCATTTTTTTTGCACAGATGGATTTCTTCAGAAAAAGAGAAATGAATACATGGCATGCAACTGTTGTAAGTTTTGTGGTTAGAAAGGTTTTATAATCTTCCAGAGAAAACTGAAGCAAAATATCCCCCCTTCAGATTACTCAGAAATGTTTGATTCTATTCCAAATTTACAAAAGAAAACTTTGTACATTTTTCTATGTAACTGGCAAAAAACGCTTGCTGTCATGTGTGACCATTATATGAAATATGGCTGACTCAAAATATGTTTGCTGCCTTTGCCTAATAATTGATCATGACCATACAATATATATCGTAACCTAATATGGAGGTATCATTTATTATAGTTCACAAACCACTGCAAAAGCGAAAAGACTGTGTAGGCAGATGTAGCTGATGAATGGGTAAATGCAAGTGTTGATTATTTTTCTCAGCAGGCTCTTCACTTGTAGTATCGCGGTACATTATAACTTGGTATCTTTAATGAAATTGAGCTCTAATAAAGCGTTGGCTATAAAATGTCATGGTTACAAAATATTTACATAGCTATTCAAGAATATCAGCCAACCCAAATTCATTTCTGCCCAATTAACCCTATCATTTGGGTGGGGTTATTGCATTTTTGGGGAAGCTTGTCTTTCTCTAAATAGAGAGACACCATAGGTATCTAAAAGACATGCCAGATTGCTTCTCAATTATGCAGGACCTTCTCAATTTGTTATTTTATAATTTTCAGACACAACAGTGCTTCTGCAAGATACTTCTGTGCCTCCATTGTATGACATCATAGTAGAGAAGAAAAATTCAAGCTGGTGCAAAAAAGTTATAAATTTATAACATACAAGTAGCTGTGCTAAGTCAAAGAGGTATCAGAAGACTAAAAGCAGTTATATGTCCCAAGTTTGCAAAATCATTGAAAAAAATATGGGTTGGATCAACTGATTCCCTTCTACCGAGTTGGACCCAAGGATTACCTTCTGTTAAGTCTTTTTTGACACACAATTACCTTGGCAAAAGGCTTTCCTTAGAGAAGAAAGTAATTGGATCTCACTTAGCAGACGGGAGTAATCGGATCTGAAATCAGAGTTTGGGTTTGACTAGCAGTAAAAATAACACAATGAGGATGTTATATTACAAACGACAAAGGTGACAAAAACAGTCTTTCCCCTAACAGGAAGTTATGTAAATCAAACAACATCACAGTACATCCAATTAAATTTATTAATTATTTAACGTAATTACATCTTGCATTTCCAAATATACTGACCAAGGCAATTTTATTACTACTAATCTTTTTGGCAGCACCAATATATAAAACGAATGCGTAGGTCACCTAAAGTGTAAGGCTGAGGCCAGAAAATGACATTTTGGAGGCAAAAGTGGCAGAAAGATGAGTAGTAACTTGGAAGTGTATGTAATGAGAGTAATCTTCAAAAGAATGGGAGGAAAGTGTTGTACACGTATCATACTGTTCCAGCCTAATCAACAGTAAGTCTAAACTGGCTTCCATTTAGACTTAACTTAAGAACAGAAAGTTAAAACAATGTAGAAGAAGGTTATCCGGGCTATGTAACCGTGGTCTTGGAATTTTCTTTCCTGACGTTTCGCCAGCAACTGTGGCAGGCATCTTCAGAGTAGTAACACTGAAGGACAGTGTCCTTCAGTGTTACTACTCTGAAGATGCCTGCCACAGTTGCTGGCGAAACATCAGGAAAGAAAATTCCAAGACCACGATTACACAGCCCGTATAACCTACAAGAACCAATGAACTCTGACCGTGAAAGCCTTCGACAATGTAGAAGAAGTTTGCTGCTTTCACAAATGCATATTAGAATTTATGGAAGACTACAGTATCTCATGATGTGCCATGGCAGCTTATTTGCATAAGCAGTCCATCTTACCATGAAGCGTACCTTGTTTATGTTGATATTATCTATGGATCTATGGGGTCAGTAAAAGAATACAGGAAGTGAAAGAATAAAAAAAGACTTCCTGTGCATATAAGAAAATTCACAAGCAGAGCCTATGATTAAAACTCCAATAATGCTTCATTAGTTGAAGATACTACAGTTGTCATGATAGGAAAAGTTGAGGGCAGCAGGAAAAGAGGAAGACCCAACAAGAGATGGATTGACTCAATAAAAGAAGCCACAGCCTTCAATTTGCAAGATCTGAGCAAGGCTGTCAAAGATAGGACATTTTGGAGGACTTTCATTCATAGGGTTGCCATGAGTCGGAAGCGACTTGATGGCACTTAACACACACACACACACACCAATTGCCCAGGCTAGAGGTTACATGGGTACCCATGCATGCATGAACTAGAGATTACTAATATGTGTTTATAAAGCTATGTGAACTGTTACCCAATGCAAAGAAAATCATATACACCTGTAAAGCCCTCCCTAAAGCAATTTGTCAGCTACTTGAAAGTACATATAAAATAAATGGAGAACACATGTTTTAAATGAACCAGATGAAACAGAAGCTACACAAAACAGATTGCCAGGGCTATGAGCAGCTGTGGGCATCACCTCTTCCTCCTGTTCTACATTAAAAAGAATTGTTATTATTTTAGGCTGACAGGTGACATTTACAGTTGGTCATCCAGAAAGACAATTTTCCCAGTGCATCCTTGCCTGAGGCCCATCAAACCCTCTCCCTCACACTGAGATTAGTTTTTTTGTTTCTGAAGTACTTGAAGTTTTGTGAAATTTAAACATTCTCTTTAGCATTGCCAACAGTGCCTTTTGCATCATCAGCATGTCTTATGTAGACTATTTATACAAGGCTTGTTTGCTGAACTACAGCCAAAGACATTTTACCAGTTCATGCATGAACACAAATATGTTATTTTACATATGCGTTTGTTATAATAAATCTTGAGCAGAGCTTTCTAAAATCTTGAGTTACTTGCAAAGTAACTGTTTGCCACATGGGTGGCCCTGATTGGGCAGAAAGGTGGGATACAAATCTGGTAAACAATTAACAAATAAGTAACAACTTTGTAAAATGTGTGGACAGAGTGCTTATGTTCATTAAGCTGTATGTGTGTCGACTCTATCCCAGTTATCAGGGTCATATGCACTGGGCTTAAGTTCCACAATTTCAGTTCATACAAATGATGCACAGAAACAACTAAAAGAATGATAGTGGTTTTCAGGCTGAGGGTCAGAACCCCCAAATAGATTGCAGCCCTAGTGGGCTGTAAGGACAGCAAGGAGGAAGATAAGGAGCAGGGTGAGCTGGAGGATCAGGCTCTAGGAAGTTTGATCACACATCTGGGTTTGCCTCTGCATCATGTGCAACATGGCCATGAAATGTAGCCTATTGCTCTGTCATGCTATAAATGTATGGATACTAAATATGAAAAACAGAATATAACCTCGTTCATTGTTAAGTAACATGACACTCCTGTGTTTTAAATTGGGGAAGGGGAAAGTAGTATGGAGTTATTTTGCAAGTGGGACCTGAAAAGTACAGTGTCCCAATAACATGAAGCCTTTCTCCTGCCTAAGGAGCCTTTCTCTGACAAGTGTAGAAGTGGGTACCATTTCAAAACCACGGCTATGCAGGATATAGCAGATTATTAAAACTTACTTTGTATAATAAAAATGTAAAACTTTATTTCTTTTTTTTCAGCATAAGAAAAGTCACAGGAATATGAGACAATTATTTTCAACCTTGAGATATAACCAAAGGCATTACAAAACAGAATGAGAAATTGAACAAGAAATTGAACTGGCCATCACTCATTGCCTAAAGCAAGTGTCCCTGAAAACCTACCATATTCTGTATATAACTAGGATTGCCAGGTCCCTCTTCACCACTGGTGGGAGGTTTTAGGGGCAGACCCTGAGGGCGGAGTTTGGGGAGGGGAGGGACATCACTGCCATAGAGTCTAATTGCCAAAGTGGCCATTTTCTCCAGGGGAACTGATCTCTATCGGCTAGTAGGAGATTTCCAGCTTGTAGCTCGTACCTGGAAGTTGGCAACCCTATATATAACTCATACCCACAGTGACGAGGGATGAGTCTTCAGCTGTTCAGGACCGTAAAATGGTATTCCAAGATCCATAAAACAAAGAGTCAAAACAAGACAATACATTTAAAGAAATGTTATTGTGATAATCCGGCAAGTCATCCATTAAATTTACTGTATCTTCCATACTAAGCTAATTCAGTTCAATTGAGGGATGGCAGCTTTCACACACCACCACCAAGAACAACAAAAAATACAGCAAATTTACAACTATATACACCTGAGGAATATGAATGTTTCACATCACATTTGGCTCATTTATGATTTACTGAAAGGTTATTTTTAATTAAATTGAATGTTTGCATGTAAAGCTTTTCAATGGAAGATCCACGTCTTCATCCAGAAAAGGCAGTTCATACTCAGAGGCAGGCTTCCATATACATATCAAAAACATCAGGCATAAATTAGATGCATATCCAAATGAGGAAGTCATTTGCTACTTTCAGTGGTTTGTGCACTGGGATGTGCATCAAAATATGCATGTGAATGTGCATTTGAGTGTGCACCTGGATGCTCATCCTGTTGGAAGCAATGCATGACTCACATTCCGATGCACAGCTCCCGATATGCATGGACGGTTGCTTCTATGGGTGAATTACCTTCTCTGGATCAGGGCTCCTGACTGCAATTCTGAAATGACTTGCTCACGTAAAGGTTTATTAAACTATATACTTCTGCATAATTCAGAATAGTGGGCACAATCAAGACAAAGCTAGTCACAACTCAGGGCCACTTCACACTTTTGCCCCAGAGTTAAACATGTTTGCATACACTGAAATCAATGGACTAAAGTGCGCAAAAGCATGTTTAATAGCTACTATGTTCTTAGAGTCTACATCTACATGTATACACTTCAGCATGTGAAGTATGAATCAGCAAATGCTTGTTTGGAAATACAGTTATTATAGAGATCCACCCAAAAGAGAGACAGGATTGGCCATAACTTCCTTTCATGTACATATACAATGGCAAACATGCTTTTGCTACACAGTATAAGCTGCAAAGCAGCCTCAAGGGCCGCTGCTGATCCATGACTCTTTCCCAATGCTGTCTTTAAACAAACACAAAACATGATGGTGTATTTTTGCATTCTGTATCTCACTTTCTGTTTCATATCATTAGCTGTGAAGGTAGGGGAAAAAAGTGTGTGTTATTGTCACACCATGTGTTATATCCTACCAGATATTAGGGACATGGAGAAGCAGCAGTTCTATGCCTCTCTTGTAACATGGAATCCCACCCTGACTCCCAATAAAATACAATGGACCAAAAACAGCACTAAATGTTCAGGTTTCAATGAATCATATTTTACTAACTATTGATGGATTGTAAACGGTAAGTAAAATATTAGTATAATAACAAATTTCCACTCCGTACAAAAGTATCTTTTAATAATTTATAATATTTATGAAGGCACATAAATAAAACATAAACCCTTTTTTATTTTACAAAACTTGCACTTTGTTTTTAATTAATTGTAAGAAGGGGGTTTGTTTTGGCCCCTGAAACCACTTGTTTCTGGAAACATAATGAGGTTTCATTCTTGTAGTTACATTGTAGTTTCTTCCCACTCAAGTTCCACATCACCTATGAAAGAAATAGATATACTAATTGAAGCTTTTAAAAATGTAATGATAGTTTAGCAAACGTTCTACAAGCTAAGGAAGGATGATGGGAATTGTCTGAAGCTTTCCATTCTACAAGTACCATTGTGACTCCACATTTAATCTTGCTGTCTGTGTACATTTGTATTCTAGATTATATAGATTAATGGGGGGAGGGAAGGTGGCATGATATTCCCCAACCTTGTCAAACCTCAGAAGCTAAGCAGGGTCAGTACTTGGAAGGGAGACCTCCAAGCAAGATGCAGAAGGCAATGGCAAACCACCTCTGCTTCTCACTTGCCTGGAAAACATCCTGCTGGGGTCGCCATAAATCAGCTGTGACTTGACAGCATTTTACAAACACATAACATGTAGCAGTCCTTCTTTGTTTCTTCTCTAGGTTTATGATTCTAGACAGGATAAACTTCAATAATTTCCATTTTTAGAAGGATGCAGAAACCATTGACCAAGTGGCATTTCTCAATGAATGCTGATGCAGTTTGATCAAACAACTGCCCCTTAACAGTTAAAAATGACAAAATAATTAGGAACGTTGTTTTATTAGGGATTATTGCCAAATCTGCTTATACTGGTCTTCATTTCTTCAGGCTGCTCATTATATCAAACCAAGGGACTTCTGATGAGCAGATGGTTCTCCAAGTGCCTGACTCACTTCTGAGAAACATGTACAGAGGTATGTACTTCTCTACTCTCAGAAGCAAACCTGGAACTTCTGGACTCTGACACTTGTGCAGAACCACTGTAATTTTCCACAGACACTGAGGGGGGAAATGGGTGGGCTAGTGGTTGATAAGCAAGGCGTGGAACCATTCCCTGATCACTGCTGCGGTTCCTCTCCAATGAAATCCATGAACTTCAACAGAAGATCTTCAAATCAAAACCCCAAGAGTAGAGAAGAAATCCTAAATGTAATAGAACTGCAGAAATGAACTTATCCCCAGTTTTTATGGTTATCTTACCAATGTTCTTTTCTTAAGTGATCCATTTAAGGGGTTTCCCTGCTGACGTGTTGTATTTTACTTTTTAAAAGATGTCTTGGGATATATATATATATATATATATATATATAATTATACGTATTTGCTGACCTTCCATGGCATCCAGAGAGTCCATCTTTTGCAGTACTGAATAATTAACAAAACATACTGGCTGGCTGCTCCTCTTGATTGTCAACAAGTCCAAAACACACTGGTGCAAAAATATATACTGTGCCTGTGAAATGTGCAAACGAAAGGGTATTCAGATTATTTAAAATATCTATAGATTACATTTTCAATTGAAATGCCCAAGATGATTGATGAATGGAGAACTTTCTTCAAATGGTAAAATGCTTCCACAGAGTTTTGGAATGTGCACACAGAGGATGTTAAAGAAACATTATACACATCTGCCACACCACTGTAAAATTAAGTAAAATGCACACCTCTAAACTCAAGGCTGACTTTGCCCACTGGAACAGTCTATATGGGGTCGAGCTCAGGATTACACATTCCAATTTGTATCTTACTATAGCCCTAAGCAGATGTTACATGGGTGTTTCATTAATGAAAAGTGGGAACCCAACAGCCACATATTTTGGGGAGCATAATAGCTGTATCATGTGAATAAGGCATGCACATGTGGATTTTTCATATGAGTACAGAGTCTCTTCATGCAAACCATGTGTGGAAATTCACACAATACTGCACATGGAAATTCACATGATATTGCACTCCAAAAAGTGGAGCTCATGGGATCTCACTCTGCATGAATGGAATGTCAATGTAGCATCTGCACAAGGCTCTTATCCTAGCAGTAAGTAAGGGACAGTAAGTTTAAAGCAAAAACAAAACAAAAAACCCCAAACAATCTAATAGCATCAGGGGTTAAATGCAACCAGCTTTTTTCCTGATGAAAAGGGGGTGGAGGGGTTCACTCTAGTGACAGGAGAATTAACTTGTCTTGATTTGTATAAAACAATACAACAGTAGAAAGAAACACTTCACCAGACATGCCACATCAACCTGACTTTAGTTTTATTTTTTTAATTATTTGGTTATCTATATAATTCTTTTCTCTGGCACTGGATAGCCCACTGAATCAAGTTTTCAGGACTGGATAACAGAAGTAGATGAGCCATAGAGCAGAATACCCATTCTTTGTGCTATCTTCCAACAAGAAGGAAAATTGCATTCCATCCTTGAAGCATGACCAGCTGTCATGCTAGCGTTCTGTGTGCAGCAATGTTTTTCCAAGGGGGCAGCATTCCATCATGCAAGCTGCTATCTGCTGCACTGAAGTGGTGCAGTCCAAGACCAGAGGCAGGTTTACCCTCTCAGCTGCTGATTATGAGAGCTATGCTACAGAGTGGGCTCGAAAATAGCTTACCAGATTCTGTACCGTACACATCCTTTCAGTTCTCAGCTCAGCCACAAGTCCATATATGTCCACAAAGTCATGGTCATTTATGTGCTGTGTTAAATGATCAAGGGCAATGTAAACTCCAGTTCTTCCAACTCCAGCACTATAGAGAACAAGTGGAGAATGAATTATTGGACATGTAAGTCTAAGGAATGGATGCAGTACTAAGACAAACATGGAACCAGTTAATAGAATTGCCAACTCCAGCTTGGGAAATTCCTGGCGATTTGGAGGGTGGAGTTTGGGGAGGGAGCTCTTTTAACTAATCGTTTACTGCACGGAACTCTGAGGGTTGCTACTATGTGCTCCTGTATATTTTGTTAAATTATTGTGGCTGGTGGAGAACCGATGGAGCATGAACCCTGCGTGGGTTTCTTGGGAAACATCTCACTGATCCGGTTTGGCTGTTTTCTCCCAGCATCACTATTCAAAGAAAGAAAAGGAATGCAAAGTATTTAAAAGGACTTTTCTAACAAGCAGAAGTCTGCATGTTCATCTGAAAAATATAACAATCTTGCGCCAACAGTTTCTAACTCCTACTAAATATGGAAGAAAAATTATAATTGTGTGTGTTCAGCTTTAAGACTGCATGAGCTGTGCCTTACAGATGATCATTGTATTGTTAATTGCTGGTGCTTTTTTCGAAACTGTATATTGGCTAATAGAATTAACTTATTGAATGAGCCAGAGCATTGTTATTTCTCTGTAGCTTTATTCAATCTGTGGACATTTGTGTTTTGTATACCTACCTGGAGGTTGGCAGCCCTATATGTTATGATGACAACTAAGTCCCTACACTGAGTAACATGGAGACACAATGGCATAGTGTTGGACTGCCACTGTGCTGAAGTAGGGCCAGAGAGGAGTGGGACTTCATTGGCACCCTAAGCCCTCTCAGTCCATGTCTTGTCCTAGTACTGGCATAATGATATGCCAGTGAAAGAGATGGTAAAAGTATAAATCCTCCCATTGATTTCAATGGGAATGAAACACACACACACATGGCAGAGCCACAGTGCAGCTTAGGACGCTATCTAAGTCTGCAGCCATTTTTAAGTCTTCCAAGCAGTATATCAACCCCTACCAGTACACCTGAGTCTCAGAAGACAGGGTGCATGGCACGAAGATATACTTCACTGGACACATGTTAGACTCTCTTATAACACCACAGAGAAGAGAAAGACATAAAGGGACTTTGGTGATGAGAACTCTAGATGAATGGCATTTTGCATAAAAAATGCAACTTTATACAAGCAGCCAAGGCGGAGAAGAAACCCAGCATATTGTTATCTCTATTCTGCTCAGAACTACCACAGCTACTCTATTCCTCTAACTGGGGATGCAGGACGATGCACCCCACACAGATAAGGGAGAAGGGATCCCTTCCTCTGACAGCTGCAAATGTCCCCACCACCACCCACAACATCTACCTAGAGTGTACTGGCTCCACAACCCATTCTCCCTCAACAGTTGGTAACATCGTATGTCAAAAAGAGAACACAGGGTTAGTGTGCACAGTACAGAAAGGGTTACTTTCAAGGTGGTGATAGTCTATCATCATGCCAGGGCAACCCTACAGGTAAGTGGGGAAACAGGGAGCATTTCCATTCCAACCATTTCTACTTTTGGCCTTGTAAACACAAAACTGGCTTTATGCCGCCATTAGTGAAGAACCATTGTTGCTGGGCTTTGGACTGGACCTCCCATAACTGAAATAAAACACGTTCAGTGGCAATATTGAGCTACAGGCAATTGAGAAGCTGACTCACAAGGGAGTAGCCAGTTTCCCTTGGGAGCTTGGACACACCCTGACACACTCCAGCCTTTGGCTTCAAGGGGGCTCATAAAAATTCTGGTGATGATTATCAATAGAGGTTGCAGGACACTAACCAGCCTTTTAGGACCATCCAGGACTCTGCCTTACAATTCAGGCTTCCCTGGAAACCTAATTATGAGTAAAGCCAGGGTCATAACCCATCTCCTGAACTTTAACAGGCATTAATCTGGGTTACCCCTCAGGTAATCTGATCATCCCTCCCAGAAACATCCCAACTTCCCCATTACTTTATCTGGTACCATCTAGTATTCAGACTCCCTCCCACCCTGGCCAGGGCAGAGAGGATTCAAAAATGCAACCCCAATAATTAACACTCAGGAAAAATAGTATAAAGGTGGCATCCTGTCATGAGCAAACTGGATCCAGTTCTATCCTTGAGTTCTTCTCCATCACTACATAGCAAGGTTTAGTTCAAAGATTCAATCTGATCACCAAGATTGCTCCTCCACCACTGATACTGCAGTTCTGAGATTTCTCTCCTTGATCTGAATCCTTCTCTCACTGCTTTGGACATTCATAATGCAGGATAGGCAATGAATGAAACTATCTGCTCTCCTTCTTTGACCTGTTCTCCCTTGCCTCCCAACCTTAGCCTCCTTGCTCCCTGATCCCTATCCTTCTCTCACTCTGAGTGGCACTCAGAGAGAAAAACCTCAATCCTCGCCCTCTGACCTACCCTTCCTCTTTTTCTCTCTGGGGACACTGTATGCTCATAACAACACTGAAGGTGGTTTCCTACTTTGGACAAGCCCAAGGGAGGAAACATTTAGCATAACTGGGATGGCTTCCACAAGGGATCATCTGATTAATTTTTTCTTGCTCATTTCCCAAATTCCTGTGTGTGGTTTTATAGGCCATCTAGCTACTCATAGCTCGGTGATTCCCCAAATTTAGTATTCTACATTGCTCTTTCAACCTGCCTACATTTTCCTGCATTTTTTTTTGTTATTTTTTATTGTCCCATTAACATCAAAACTCAAATACTGCCTCCCTTTTTGTCTGATATTCCAAATCCCTTCCTGACATATTGCCCAAGTTTGCATCCATTTCAAACACAGGCCAAAGATGCCTTGTCCATGAAATCTGGAGGTGGATTTGTGAAAGAGAGTTCCTGGGTATCACTAACTTTCTAGGTAACACCATTACTATTTAGTCTTATTAGGTTCTACTGAAATATCCACTTACCTGCAATGAACAACTATGGGTGTACTATCATGTGCTCGGCTAGCACGAACCAGCTTTACAAAACGGATTAACGATGCAGTTGTTTCAGGCACTCCATGTTCAGGCCAGGCAGTAAAGTTACACTGGCGTACCATCATACAATCCCCATGCTTTCAAAGATGGAACAATAAAGATTTTTGTTTTATAATTTTCACAGTAAATCTTCACCTATAATTTGAGACCTCACACTTATACAGGGATAAATTCCAGTAAGAGATTTAGTGAAACTTATTAAAGACTTTTTGTCTGAAAAGCATGTTCTTAATTAGATTATCCTAAAAGGATAAAATATTTTACGATTGCAAACAGCTAAGAAATAATACAGTACATCAGAAAACCAACCATGTACTACAATATTCTGACTCTAATGGTGCAAAATACTGCTATTTGACACAGAATTCTTTTTAAGAGTTAAGCAATAAAACATAGCAATAAAATCACTGGAATATTTTAGGAAACAAGGCACCTAGAATATATTAGTAACTACTCTTTAATCAGATAGCAAGTGTTTGAAAACCCTTGAATACTTCATTGCATTCTATATTTCTGCCATCTGAAATGACATCTGAGGCACATCCAAGGATCATTAAATCAGCACATCCAAGGATCATTAAATCAGCTAACTCAAATGTACATGCTCTTTACTTGATATTTCATAATTCAATGACATATAACATTTAATAGAAACGATTGTGGTTTGTGTGATGATATGAAAAACTTTCTATGTTTGATCTGTAAAATGGACCCAGGGTATGGGTGGAGGGCACGAGACGCATCAGACTTGTCAAGCCTAACAGGTATCCATCTATTAGGATTACCAAGAGATCTCCCATTCAGGTACTATGCACGCTGCCATGATGGAAAACATACGGTAATAATTTAATGATCTCGTGGCATCAAGTCATAACTGACTCATGGAGACCCCAGATGCAGGGGTTTTGGTTAGAGATAAGCAGGTTTGCCATTGTCTTCCTTTGCATAGCAATCCCAGTTTCCCCTGGTGGTGGTAACAACAGCAGCCAGAAGAAGAAGCAGAAGAAGAAGAGTTGGTTTTTATATGCTGACTTTCTCTACCTCTTAAGAAAAAACAGGCTTACAATCACTTTCCCTTCTCCTCCCATAACAGACACCCTGTGAGGTGGGTGGGGCTGAGAGAGTTCTAAGAGAGCTGTGACTCGCCCAAGGTCACCCAGTTGGCTTCACGTGTAGGAGTGGGGAAACCAACCCAGTTCACCAAATTAGCATCTGCAGCTCATGTGAAGGAGTGGGGAATCAAACCCTGTTCTCCAGATTAGAGTCCACCGCTCCAAACCATCACTCTTAACCACTACACCATGCTGGCTCTCACCAAGTACTAACTCTGTCTGACTCTGCCTAGCTTCCAAGCTCTAATGAGATTCAGCTAAACTGTTGATGGAAGAAAGGCAGTATATAATTGCAGTAAATGTGTAATACATATCTAAATAATGCTTGCTTCACACAAGCAAGTAATCAACTCGATCTTGAAGCTAGTGTGTGAACCTACACAGAGATTCAATGAATTTCCAAGAACCTCTGACATTTTCTACATTCCTAGTTTGCTACTGTGCTGAAGTAGCAGTAGGGGAAATGGCCCCTTAGTGATATCCTTCTAGTCTTGAAGAACAAATTGACAGGTCTAGAAGCACGTAACTATCTAGCAGCATAAAATCTAATATAGTTTGTTCATACAAAAGCCATAAACAGTCAGGAAAGCTACATGAGTTCAGGTTTAAAAGTAGACATTTTGGGAGCAGGCTAATCATGATTTTTATGCAATGTATGGAAGTATCTTTAGAAACTAATTAATCAGACCAGGCCTTACCCTTTCAATTTTTAGATCCCTGATGGTCCAATCTGTTTGATGATCTTCCACTAATTTAGTAATCACTATATCTCCAAAAACAGTCACTGGTATGTTGTCTTCAGGCCAGTATTGATGACATCTTATCTGTAACCAATATGGAACAATATGATTTATTAATAATAGTCATGTTTTGGCTTCTTGAATGCATAAGTGACAATTATTAACTATATTTGCAATTCATTTGGTTACTTACCCGTCCTTTCTCAAAACACTGTGAAAGCATCACAAGGGTTTTTGCTCTAGTTTCCCATACCATTCTCCAGAAATCCCCCACTGTGCCTGGTAATGGCCCTTGAGTAGCAATAAATTCATTTGGACATAAATAGCCCTAAGGAGAAGACAACACTCAATGCTGATGAAGAAAAAAGGGGGATACATTCAGCTGGCAATGTCATTTGAAGTCAACTTCATATTGCTGATAACAGAAACATAGTCCACTGGTGCATGAGAACATTCAAAATTTTATCATTTCCTAGTGTTTCCCGTGGCAATCAGGAAAGAATCTGTCCATTCCAACCTTATACTTAGTATAATTCCTTTTAATGTGTCTCTCATCAAACATTTTAGAAAGTGACAGTGTCTAGTCACATATGTAGTGGGTTTTCATTGACCCTAGGAATTACCAAAATATTTATACAGGGTGGTAGGAATAGTCTTGATCTCACAATATCTTTGGCAAGCAGGGGATCCATGAGGACTTGCAGGGGGAACCTCACCATGCCCAGCTGACCATCTTCCCCAACCTACCTTTATTTTCCTCCTCCCCTCCCCACCACAACCCCCACAATTTTTCACCTTTTCCTGGGTCCCACCCTCTCTCCCACTAACTTGTCCAATCTTCTTATCTGCCACTTTTGCTCCTGTTTTCCTTCTTCCCCTCCTGCAGCTTTTCAGATTTTCTGTTTTTTTACTCCCTCCAATCCCCATTTCCCCTTTACTCCATTTTCTTCCCTTCTTCCTACCCATTCCTTTTTTCTAGCCTACTTGTCTGCTCCTCCTTTCCCCAGTTAACCTCTGGTGTTTCTAGGGCCATAATCACAAATATGATATAATTTTTTCTTTATATATAAATCAGGCAGATTTCTCATTCTATAATCAACAGACATTTGTATTGCCAATACTATTTTTTCCCGTGCTTTCTTGCAAGGGTATAACGACCATCAGAAAAGCTTTGTTTAACAGACCAGGGTCCAAATATCCTGTTTTCAGTGCTAGCCCACTAGAATGAAGGGGCGCATAACAAACTAAGTTTTGTATCTCTGAGTTTTGGTCCCTCACCTCAGTGGGGAGGATTAGCATAGCTTCTCTCTGCCATCTGTTCTCTATATTATGTATCAGATAACTAACAGCTGTGAATTATTTGACCTGTAAATATCTTGATTTTACTTGACTAGTAAACGTAGATCTATGATGGACTAATCATCCTCCACTGTAAACCAGCGTCTCCTTTTGAAATAATGAGAGCAATCTTGAGCAGATCTACTCAGAAGTTAGTCCCATTTTATTCAATGGAGCTTACTCCCAGGAAAACATTCTTAGGATTGTAGGCTTTGTCTGTGAATGAAACATGGGCTGATATCAAGTCTGACTTCCTTACCCACTATCCTACCTTTAATTCATTTTAATGTTCAAATCAAAAATTGAACGCCTATAATCTTTTTACAACAGAAATTTTAGAAGGGAAAGAAACCTCCAAGGGAACATATTTATTGTCCTGTCAATTTCTGTCTTAGAGCTGAGATCTGCTTTCCTTTCTGTTTGGCATTAAGGCAAATAAACAAGATTCAGCACAGACCACATGGTATCAGAAAAAAATCAGACTATACCTGATTCAGTCATGCTAGCTGGACAGTTGTCAAGGCATCCTAGAAAATCCAAATCTCAACTAGAAATGACATTTGGATAATTCACCAAGACACTCATTTCTCATTAGTGGGCATTTTGCCATGACAGGCTGTCAAGGTTACTTACTATCTCCAATTATACCACACAGGAATGTACCATATATTTGGGGCAGCTACCTCCATTTTCTGCCTTTATCCAGGTTTCAGTTTATTACCTAAGATTGAAAATTCCCGTCTGCTTCTAGAACCATCCAACTTCATCTTATTTGGGGCCTTCCCAGATACACAACCATTCCCGATCCTTTGCTTCCTTTGCTTCCCAAGTCATTGCTCTTTTTGTCATGCAACTGAGTACAGAATCTTTCCTCAAAGTATATTTTTGTCTTCCCCACGACTAGCCTTGTCTTATGAACTACATGGGTTTCCATCAGGCACATGATTTTTGGCCCTGTTTTTCCACATTTTGGATTATTTTCTGCCCCACCACCTGGACTCCTGCACTGGTGCTGGATTTCAGAATCAGTAATCAATCAGTTCCAGAATTACCTGGAGTTGTGGTTGGGTACCCGTGCAGGGAGCAGGCAGCAGCAGTTTGGTTGGGGCCACAGTTTAAGGCAGCAAAAAGGTCCCAGCCGGGCTTTGGCGGGCCCAGGCCAGCCAATCAAGCACCAGAAGGGAGGCTTGAATAAGCCTATGGATGGAGGGCAGGGGCTGGGAATGAATGCGGAGCTGGAGAGGAGTTTTTACTCCGGTCCTCCAGCTCAGGATAAAGGAAGGGCAGGACTGAGGGGAGCTTCAGTCCGTCTCCAAATTTGTTGGAGGGAGGCGGATCGGAGCAGCAAGAAGAGGTGGAGGGACTCTTCCTCTAGTGACTCATCCAGCTCCGGCAGGTGAAGGCGGTGAGCTTATCGGGGGGGGGGGAACTGGTGCGGGGTCAGAGTCACAGGAAAAAGGCGAGGCGTCGCCGGGTTGAGACATCCAGCAGTCCTAGTTCATCTGGTGAGTGATCTTCTGGTGAAGGGTCATGGGACCAGATGGGGGATTATTGGCTGGCCACAGCAAATACCCCGGGGCTGCCTTCTTGGGCACTACGGAGGCATAAGATTTCCAGAAAAGAAGGGAAAGGGGTTAACATTGGTGACGTTTGGGTAAATAGCAAAGAAGGCACCCCTCAACTGCCCCCATCGTTCAATGATGATGAAGACCCCCCTGGGATTCACCTCCCTCGTAAAATAAGGGAGAACATCTTGGATGGGTTTTACATCTACTTGTTCACTTTAACAAAACCAGAAGTTGACGAAGGCAGGAGGTCACATTCATCCTCAAAGGACAAAAAGAAAGAAAAGGTGGCCAATAGTGAAAAAACATTTGAAAAATGAATGGCTGGCTATACAATATTCCTAGGTGTGGTGGCTTTGGGGTATCTGGAGTGGGGGTGGCATCTTGCCAACCACCTGGGGAATGTTCTGAGGGCCCGCTCTTTAGCAGGGGAGACTGCTGCCATAGAGTATGATGAGGCATTCCGCAAGCGGGCTTCTCAGAGCGAAGGGGCCAGATGGGACCTGCTAAACGACAAGCTATGGCTAGTAGTCATGGGGCCCCATATCAAGGGAAAAGGGGACAACAGTCGCTTGGGGCAATGAGGGCAATGGCGGGTCCCCCGCAGAGAAACCACACGGCGGATCTGCTGGGATTTCGGGCAGGGGAAGTGTCAGAGATCAAAATGTAAATACGAACACTGCTGTGACACTTGTTTTGGCTCGCATCCTCGCACATCTTGCCCTAATGGCAATAACAGTGTGCACCCCTTTCGTGGGGGCAGGTCCTCCTCCTTCAGGAAGGACAGGGGACCACCCAAAATGGCACAAGCGGAAAGTAAACAAGGGCAGTGGGACAGGCTGGCCATCTCACCGGTCAAGATAAAGGCATCAGCACCTCTTTTGGCTCGCTATCCAGCAAGGGCTGAGGCCAAATTCATCTGGGAAGGTTTTACCAAGGAGTTTCACATTCCTTTCTTTGCCCCCAGGGTGCCAATGCAAAAGGGCAACCTGAAATCTGCGGGAGACATGCCGGAGGTGGCTTCTGCCAAAATAGCAAAAGAGTGCATGGCCGGGAGGATCGCTGGCCCTTTCAGGACACCTCCTCTAACAAATCTGAAGGTATGTCCACTGGGGGTAGTGCCAAAAAAGGTGCCCGGGGAATTCAGGCTAATTCACCATCTGTCTTACCCGAAAGGGACTTCAGTGAATGAGGCCATCCCAGCAGAGCTATGCTCAGTGAGATATGCCTCTTTTGATTATGCCATCAGTATAGTTAGATCATGTGGCCCGGGAGCCAATATGGCAAAATGTAATATGCAATCAGCATTCCACCTCCTTCCCGTGCTATCCTGCAGATTTCTGGCTCCTGGGATTCCATTTCAACGGGCAGTGGTATGTAGATAAAGCCATGCCAATGGGTTGCTCCGTGGCATGTGCAGCCTTCGAGGCATTCAGCATCTTTCTGGAATGGGTCTTTAAAGAGCATGCTGGTGCTTTTTCTGTTACACACTACCTTGATGATTTTTTGTTTGCCGGGTCAGCCACATCTGCCACATGTGAGCACCTGCTGTCATCATTCGAGGCATTGGCGGAGGAGTTGGGGGTCCCTCTTGCCCGTGAAAAAAAGGAGGGTCCGGCGTCAATACTTGGCAGCATCTGGCATCGTCAGGGACCTGACATTCCTGGAATTTTTTCCATTAGTGGTAGCAGTCACAATTTGGAGTTGTCAGTTCAAAAACAAGAAAATTTGTTTTTGGTGTGACAATCAAGCGGTGGTCACTGTGGTGAACAAACAGTCTTCCAACTCTGCGAGGGTTATGAGGCTGGTTCGGCACTTTGTATTAACCTGCCTCAGGGGCAATATTACATTCACTGCAAGGCATGTGCCGGGGGTAGATAACTGTATTGCAGATGCGCTGTCTCGTCAACAGCTAAAAAAGTTCCGCAGTCTGGCTCCGGAGGCAGGACCCCACCCAGAGAAGTTCCCCCTAGAGCTGTGGGCCCTTGGCAGCGGATCGTGATGCAGGGGATCTACGACTCCATGTCTAAGGCCATGCTTAAGTCTTACACAGCTGCGGTACAACAATTCTGGGCCTTCGGGGGGAAGTGGGGGACTCTTCAAACGGGCCAATTTCAGAAGAATTGGCTCTGCAATATTTGGCTCGGTTAAAAAGCTTGGGGAGATCAGCTAGGACTATCGCCATTCACAAAGCCGCAGTTTCCTTTTTTTAGTCAGGCTCATGGCTTTGGGGACCCAGGTGCCTCATTCAGGGCAAGGAGAGTGGTGGCAGGGTGGAGAAGGGCAGCCCTGCCTGAATGGGACGGCCCCAGGCCTGTAACCACGGGATTGCTATCACTTCTCTTCTACCACTTAAAAGAGATTTGCTGGTCACGCTTTGAAATGTATTTGTTCAGAGCCGCATTTGCAACAGCATTTTTCGGGGCATTGAGGATCAGTGAGCTGGTAGCATGCTCAGCTACGGACAGCTCTAACAGGGCCCTGAGGTTTGGGGATGTGGCCGTAGAGAAGGAGGAGCTGCAGCTGGTAATACGCAGCTCCAAGACGGACCTATCAAGACTTACTGGCATGGAAGAACAATAAATGTGCCCTAAAAGAATATGAAGAACTGAAGGATTATATCACTTGGTTTCAATATCATCAAATACAGTCTGTATTTATACAAGATATGAAGTTAGGTTTTATTAAAGATAAATCATCTTTTCAACTAATGTTGTTAGACAATAATGAACATTTAATATAAAAAATGTATAAGATGTTATTGATTTTGTATACGGAACAAGATCAAGTTAAACCAACGATGATAACTTGGGCACAGACCTTGGGACATGATATCCATATGTACAAATGGGAAAGACTCTGGTCAAAAGATATGAAACATATGTGTTCACAATCATTGAGAGAGAATATATATAAAATGATTTATAGATGGTATCTAACACCAAAACATTTAGCCAAAATGTATGGAAATATGTCACCAAATTGCTGGAAATGTCAAGAAGAAGTGGGTTCCTTTCATCATATTTGGTGGCTATGTGAGAAGGCAAAGAACTTTCGGGATATGATTTATAATGAATTAAGGTTGATATTACAACAAAACATCCCTAAAACACCGGAGATGATGCTGTTAAGTATAATACCAGATACCTTAGTGACTCAGAGATCGTTTTTGATATATGCCACTACAGCCGCTAGACTGGTTTACGCTAAGAAATGCAAAATGATTGAGATACCAAATAAGGCTGAGTGGATAGATAAAATGATGGAACTAGCTGAAATGGCAAAACCTATAGCATTAATAAATCAAAAAGAAGATACTGAATTTGTGGCAGAATGGGAGGCATGGACAAAATATTGTATGAATGAATTTAATTGTGGTATCAAGGGATATATTTTGATCTAATTCAGATTTGTTGAAATAATTAGGAAAAGATATGAATTAATTATATTTATAAGTAAATGATATGGGTGATTTATTATGAAGAATTAGACAATAGATACAAAGAGAGCAACAATGATAACAAAGAGACAGAGGAGGGGAGAGGGGAAGTCAAAGATATACATGTTAATTATGATAAGGAAAAGTTTGTTATATTATATAATTTGTTAATGGATATTTGTAATTGAATATGAACAAATAAAAATAAAAAATTTTATTAAAAAAGAGAGCATAGTGCCTTATAAAGATGAAAGGCTGAGACTAGGGGGCTACTCTACAGAGCTCAGAAAGAGGGATCCTTCTGCAGAAGGATGAAGATATAGTGAAAGTCCTTGGGAGACCATTGATTGTTACTGGAAGTCTCTTGATCATAGCTGTGACCCAATGTTTTCTGAAGGTGGAAGATCTATCCAGGTAGAAGGACAATGTCCTGTAGCAGATAAAGGGCACTGCACTCTATGAATCCAGTATCAGATTAAGGAGGGAGGTTGAGAGGACTGGGTCATGATGTATGTGGAACCCAGACACAACATTTGGTAGTCTCTATGTCCAGAATATGTTGAATAGTCAGAAGTGTGAGATAGCAACAAACATGTTAGTCTGCCTCCTGGCAAATTCCAGAGCACACTGCAGGGAAATCCTCTCTCCCTCAGCCAAGTACCTGCTTCTATCTTGATGCAACATGTAAAAGACAGCTACCTGCCAATAGCTTTGAGTGAGCAACTGGCAGCTTTTTGTAGCAGCGATGAAATGATAATAGGAATAAAAGTGTTCTGTGAAGTGGGTGAATGGAGGGAAAAACTTCTGAGGAAAAGTAGCAAAGCACTGAAATCTAGGGCATCACCCATTATGAGATCAGCTGTAGTAGTAATTACAAAATGTTAACTAAACGATGGTGTTCCCACTTCATTCTCCTATAGTATCACTTAACAAGGTTTAAAGTGGTAAATATTACAGCTGCTATTAAATCTTAATAAAAACAGCCACTTTCCATGTTACAACCTATACCATGAGAAGCAGCAACAGTGGAAAGAGAAACAGTGGAAAGAGATAAAGAAAAATTTAGGCACATTCTTATATAAAATCTAAGTCACTTTCACAAAATAGATTGAAATAGGAAAAATGTGGTAATATTTATAAGTTAATGCAGACTTACAGACACATAGCTGGCATTGACATAATCAGAACCAGGTATACTAGCATCAGGCATTAGCTTCACTCTGTTGTTGTTATCTGTGTGGCATAAATAAAGTTAATGTATTTTATTATGCTTGTTCCAAGCTATTATAATATAGCAATTAAGGAATTTTAATTGTATTAATTCAATTACATTTAAAACTATACACCCTTACAACTTAAGGCAATTTATAATACCTCATCAGCTACCGTTTTAATATACAGTAATCCTCATTCTGTTAGACTTTTGTGTTTGCAGATTCATCATATCATAATTACTCTATAAACAAGCATCTACACTACAACAACATCCTTGCAATATTATCTGCTACCCTGTCATTTTAATGGGATGCTGCAATGCCATAAGTTGACTGCAAAGTCGGGAGCGAAGAATCTATATTTTTTTCACTACCAGTTCAGCCTTTGGGTTTCAGCACATTCTCGAAGTCTATCTATTGGCAAATGATTCTGTTGGATGCTGTAACTCACTTGCTCTCTCTGTCTACACATAGAGTAACAAAAGATAAATGGATGAAAGTATTTCAGAGTTATTGATCACTGTATTTGTTCTCTCATCTAAATACTACCTTCATATAACAAGTCTTAATGTGGTTCTCATTCATGTAACCATAATGTCAGTTTTTAAGCAAACATATGTTGAATGTGAACATGCTTGAATATTTAAAAATGGAATGTGAGCATTACAATATAAACTACGATACTGGGGGCATCCTGGAAAAATAGAAACAATACAATATTGAAACAGGACTTTGAACTTATGCTCAACAAATTAATATGGTCCGTAAAAAAATGAAAAAAATAAATGTCAAGATTCTGCTATCACATTATATCACAAACAGACTACTCTAAGTATATGTTTTAACTCTTGTAAATTATGGCACAGCATGTGCCCTGAACCAGCAG
The DNA here is from genome assembly GCF_029931775.1 of Euleptes europaea. Taxonomy (NCBI): domain Eukaryota; kingdom Metazoa; phylum Chordata; class Lepidosauria; order Squamata; family Sphaerodactylidae; genus Euleptes; species Euleptes europaea. Next base: position 77,208,269 of record NC_079314.1, on the reverse strand, counting down.
CAGATAACAGGAGCAGCTGTTCTGAAAAGTTAATAGCACAGAATGTGGCTACATTAACAGAGGAATGCCTTGCCCCCATCTCACATCACAGCTAATGCTTAAAATAATAATGGCGCTTCTTGTCTTATTAACTGAAAAATGAAGCAGTGTTGACTACAGAGAGACAGACTCCTGTCTCCTGCGATAAAATCTATTTTAGACTTATACGTTACTATATATTGACTCTGATCTTTAGTGGACTCTTACACAGCACATTTACAAGTATCCTTAAAAAAAGCATCACATGCTTCAAGGGAAAATGGATATAAAAAGAGGTGTATTTTACACTGTAATATCTTAAACATTTGCTTTTCAAAAGGAGAAGTCCAGGAAGAATAGAAGGATTTTGATACATAGATTATGTTACAAAGTTAAGAAGCTATTTGAAACTATCATTTCTGCACCTGTAGATTATGGGCAGAGAGAGCAAGAAAACACACATTAATAAATAACTCATTCATAAATAACTCTTAACAAAACAAAGAAGGATGCAAAGACAGATTTTTGTAATAAGGAAGTATAAAAGAATATGCATATACACACCTAAATGACAGAGCTAGATAAAAGAATTCAGAACACATTTAAACACACTCATCTACTATAAAAGAGGGAATAGAGTAATAAGAAAAATACATACATGGCTTGATGTTTGGAAACCGATTTTTAGACCTGTTCCAAGGCAGATCAGCATCTGTCGCAGCAAGGTCGGAAAGAAATTTGGGAAGTTCCTATAGAATAACAGACATGTCAGATTATCTTTTAGATTTCCACTTCGCTGTAAATAAATCATCACATCTTTCAATCGGCAGTGCATGTCGACAAAGGAAGCTCTAGCAGTATCTAGAGTTTTTTTTTTATTTCATTTCTTTTTTGTGACAGAATACATGACAATAATATCAAAGTAATTGGATTCAATTGTGTTCGTTCAGTGTTAGGAAAGACTTTGGAGGTCTGAAGTATGTTGCATTTCTAAGGACAGCTGGTAATATTACAGAAGCCTTTCACCTTACTGTCAACTCTACTTACATCAGCAGTGTCAGATTCTGAGCTACAGAAGAGATGGTCAGCCTGAACAATCTAAGCTTATGTGAACTTTCACCTTAGAAGTCTGCATAAAGTCACCTTTCTGTGTTTCCATGAGGGTTTTTTGAGGGGATGGCCTTTTCCTGAGCCCCTTTATGTGGCTATGATGGCCTAGTCAGTGCCTTGGTCTCACTTATCACTGATGCATTTTTCCTAACTCCTTAGTATGAGAACAAGTAACTACTTAATCACGCAGGGACAACTGGCAATTTGTTATTGCTCACTGACCTCTGCCTCTGTGCAGGAAGGACAGGAAGATGTAGGTTGGCCATAACAAATAAGGATGAGAATAAGGATGAATGGTTCACATCCCAATTCAAAGTATTAAATATTATCTAAATGCAAAGGAATAGAAGTGGCATGATCAGATCACATTAAAAAAAACTAAAATATATTGATAGTTTTGTTTAAAAGCACTAGAGAAGCAGCAGCAAAATAATAGATTTTTTAAAAAATTGTTATTCTTATAATTTTTATCATTCTGCCAGCAATTCTCAGAATTCTCAGGATACTGCTAACAGCATTGTTTGAATCTTTGAGGTGTGCATTACACAATATTCATCTAGAAACATACCTCCAAAAATAAACAAACCAATATTCTTCAAACTCCATTAATTTGGCTAATGTCAGATACTTATTAAAATTTCAGAACATCTCAAGGCAAAATTATATAATTCCTTTCCCCTTCCAAAGCAATGTGAAATCTATTGCAAGGAGGTGGCCTTTATAGTTTTACTGTTGCAAATGTTACCCATGAAAAGCAACAAAGGCTATCACTAGTGTGCAGAGGGGGAAAAATATTTTAACAATACTATTTACTTCCAAAAGATAATTAAAGGCACAAAAGGCATCCTAATTATAGTGACAGACCATGTATGCTGTCCTAAGCACTCACACCACTGAAGTTGATGGGGTTAGAAGAGTGTAGCTGTGCTAAGGAGAGCTTCAGAGAGTAGCTGTGTTGGTCTGCAGTAGAACAGCAAGATTCGAGTACACTACAGTAGACACAAGCTTGTATCCGATGAAGGGAGATTTGATTCTCAAAAGCTCATACCCCGAAAATCTTGTTGGTCTCTAAGGTGCTACTGGACTCGAATTTAGCTATGCTTAGGATGGCATTGTAAGTATCTATTTGTAAAATCCAGCCAATCTGAGATTACAGTGTAGATTCCCTCTGCACTCCAGCATGTACTGAAAGACATTATTTAATAGTTGCAGAATCTCATTGTTGGTCTGTTGTGCTATTGGTAGACAACAGGCTAACAGAAAACAGAGCTGCTCCAGAAGCTCTTTCTCATTCATTCAGATTTAGTTTAGGTGGCACTCAAGTCTGCCTTAAAGCCCAAAGTCTCCCAAGGTAGTTTACAGAATTATTAGTGGGGGTGCAAAGTGTTTTCAAGTCACATCTTACTTATGGTTACCCCACAGGGTTTTCAAGGTGAGAAACATTCAGAGATGGTTTGCTGTTGCCTGCCTGTACATAGCAACCCTGGGCTTCCTCCATGGTCTCCCATCCAAATACTAACCCGAGCTGTCCCTGCTTAGCTTCTGAGATCTCATGAGTTAAGGCTAAATTGAGCTATCCAGGATAGGACACAGAATTATTAAAAGCAATTGATTAAAAGGTCAGCATTAAAATTAAAAAGCAACGCTAGGAATGCAAATATCAATAGAATCAACTAAAAGGCATTAAAATAGACAAGACCATCTAAAAAAGTAAGAAAGTAAAAATACAATGTATAAACAGTAAGGTAAAAATATTTCATAACAATTTCAGGAGACAAAATAAAGTTAAAAGAGAAACCAAAATGCTCCAATTTAAAGCCTGGGTATAGTCATCATGACGATACCAAAAACTTACAAACTTTGTCCATGAGGACAATGGTGGGTATTTTCGCAAAAGAAGTACTACCACACTTTCATGGCTACCCTCTTTATAGTGGACAATGGTGGCATTCAAAGCAGATGACCTCAGACATCAGGCTGGTTTTCAGTAAGCAGGCTAGTTCATGGTCTTTCAAATTCCCTGTCCTTTTTTTATATGGAAGCAAGTGGTCCCTCAGATAGACTTATAGTACAATTCTATGCATGTTCACAAGGGTTTATTCCTATATAAGTATGCAAACGATTGCAGTTCTAGACTCTAAATTCACATCCCTAGGTGTGGTGATGTTATGTTTGTAAGATAAGGCAACTGGATTAGTGTGGTACAATGTGCCTCCAAATTTCCTGCACTAGTAAGATGGAATTTTTGGTCTTGAAGCAGAATAAACAGCTCTATATGACATACTCTCAGAGGTATCTTATTGTGAGTCCATTATTAAATGCAGAACAGAAGTGCTAAAGGACCATGACCAAGAATCTGTAGGATATACTATTAATCTTCTCACTCTTTTGTTGTTATTCTATGAAAGAATGAAATGTTATAATCTAATAGCATAAGTGTCAATTGATTTTTTCTTCATTATTCACAGATTCAGACATCAAGCAATTCACGGCAAATGTATAAATCCTAAATAATAAAGTCATTGGAGACTGACAAATGATTTTTGGAACAGCAAATAAGTGTGTGTTCTAGAAATGATGAATGCAATGCTTCTGAGATAACAAATAGGGGATCATTTTGAAATGTTATAAACTTGATTGCTATAGAAAAGGTTTCTTACAAAAGCAATGGAATTCCAAGGCTTAAGCACAGTTTCTGTATGAGGTTGTTGTAAAATGGCTTGCAAACTGTTGCAAACTACTCTTGTGATTCACCACTGAGAAGAATGGGAACTAAACAAGACCAATGCATAGGGGTGTGCACCAATTTTTTCAGTATTTTTTGGGTTCGGGTTTATTAACCTGAACATTTTTTTTTAATCCAGGTTTTCTGGATTTTTCAAAAATGTCTGGGTTTCAAATACCGAACCCGAAAAATGGGATCTTTCAGATCCGCACTGCCCCCTTCTCTGGACAAGCGGGACAGCATGGATCTGAAAGAAATCCTCTGCTCCCCTTCTCCAGAGTCCAGAGAAGGCAGGCACTGTGTATTTGAAAGAAATCCATGCTGCCCCACTTCTCCAGAGTCCAGAGAAGGGAGGTGGTGTGGATTTCATTCAGATCCATGCCACTGGCCTTCTCCAAACCCCAGAGAAAGGGGGCAGCAAGGATCTAAAAGAAATCCATGCCCTTCTTCTCTGAGGTCCAGAGACAGGAGGCATGGATTTGACAGAAATCAACGCATCCTGCCTTCTCTGGAGTAGGGGGGCGGCATGGATTTCTTTCAGAGGCAGGTAAGTAAGGAGAGGGAAGAGGGGAAGGAGGGGGAAATGGAGGCAGGGGCAAAGCAGTCCAAATAATGCTGAAAACCTTCAGCATTACTCAGGATCCACTTTATTGGCTCCCTTTATTACTGCCTTTTTTCATACCCCCCCATAAAAATACAGTAAAGGTATTTTTCAGGGGCCTCTCCCCTCGAGATATTGAAATGCACACCCCTACCAATGCAATGCCCTTCAGTCACTCCCATTTGTTTCAAAGAAGTCTATGCATGGAAATTGCCTGGAAGCAGAGAAAGTTTCTGTGCATGTATTACATTTTTGGCATTATGTAACTTCTCAGCGATAAATTATATTTTACCACAAGTTATTTTTTCATCTTCCTGTACACTGTTGTAGACAGACTATTGTTTACTCTTTAAAACTACAGGTGCCCAAGAAGTAAAAGGTTCTCACCAGCTGGTTTACCTATTACTTACCAGCTTCATATGTAGAACAGCAAAATGGATGCCTCTAAGAAGGTTTTGGGATCCATCTTGTGTGTCAAGCCAGGGAAGCTCATTTGGGACAAAGCAGCCACTCTTCTCAAATCATGTTAGGAATATGGAACATGTGGTCATCCCATAAACCCAATATGAATAAAGTAGGGTCCTATCTTAGAGGGTAGTCATCCTATGCCTTGGCTAGGAGAGGAAGGGCTTCGTTTCCCCAGGAATCTTCCATTAAATTACACAAACAGTACTTAGAAGGACTGTTTTAAGAAACATTGCTCTATCGTTAGTCAAAAGGATAATTGGTTCTAGTGTCACTGTATGAATATTTCTCATTTGGAAGAAATGCTTTACTAGGTTGATACCTGCACACATAGTATATGAGAGACTTATACTAACCAGTATTACAAGAACCTATTATACCAGATGTTTGAGTAATTGGGAATAGAATTTACAACATATACACATGCCTGGTTGGGTTTGAACTGTTTGTATTTGTATTCATTAATGTATTTCTGTAAATGTGTGGAGGCTTAACAAAGGGTTTTAATTAACCACTGATGAAGGCCCCATAGGCCGAAACGCGTTTGGTATATGGTTACAGTTATCAATCTCAGGAAATGCCATTGTGCTATTTTAATGCTTTTAAATAATTTTAAATTTTACATAGCGCTTCTAATAAATTATACTTTCAGTATTTATACACAGTCTTATATATATTTTCTTTTCACCCAACCTTGGGTACCCAGCTTGAATATTTCTCATCACATTGCAGTGAGAAGACAATAGTACCGAAACACCTGTAACATTACCGTCTAAACAATCAAACTGGTAACTGGGCACTGAAGGACAGTGTCCTTCGCAGCCTTGCCTGCTTAAAATGGACATGAAATATGACACATGAACCAAGGAAAGGTTTCACACTATTCTGACAACTGCTGGTTACATACCGAAAATTCTTCTTGAAACTTTAGGTTGTTGTTTGAACAAAGCTCTTCGACATGTTGTAGAAAACATTTCTTGCTTATTGGCCTGAAAATAAAAAGGTAGCATTAGCTCGTGGGATTCCCCCCTCCCCCCCAAAAAAGCCTGTTTAATCATTAGGATGTTACAATTCAGATGCATAATGAAAAAAAGTTATGTGAACAGTTCACTTTATGTTGTAACTGTTGTGAAAGAATAGCTGACTATTTTAAATATCCCTTAATTTTATTAATATAGCACTACTTGCTATGTGCAATCTGTGTTTTACAAATCTGGTTTCTTCAGATGCAGTCTTTTGATACTTACATGTGTTTGCGAAGACACCTTTCAATTCAATTCAAGCACATAATACTTCGTTTGTCACACAAAAACCATTTAATACAACACAGGGCTTTAGTCATATAAAATATAGCAGTGACTTCATTCCCATAATGACATGGTTTTTAAACCCCAAGGAGTTAAATATCCCTGTATTACTTGACAAGCTAAAACACAGACATGCAGGCTTCACCCCAGAGAGAGAGAAAGCATTTCTCCAGTTACCATGCAATTAGTCATGCTTTTATGATTTACACACAGCTCGGAGCTTTGTCTAATAAGTATATAGAAAGGAGCCACACATTATTATTCATCAAACTAGCAAATATACAGTCACAATATGAAAATCAGCAGTCGACTTACTTGATGGATTTTCTATAACTAAGTAACCTGCAACAGAGATTACGTTACATGAAGTAAATTGTGAGTCAGACAATATTTTGCATTCCAGTCAAGTTCTAGATGCAACTAAGGAGTGCGAAATACGTTCACTATTACAAATGGTTCAGTTTTAAAACATATGCTTGCTGCCTGTTAAGGAGTATGAAAGCAACTGTGCCAATAACAGAACATGCTTAAGATTTTTATTAGCCTGGGAAAGAAAAGCACTATGGAGAATCTAGTTTGATACGACTGGTGTAAAGATACGTCATAGTTGGGGGCTTTACAGAGCAAAGTTTACACTATTGCACTTCTCACATCTTTTCAAACTCCTCTGCTCATAAGGGGCAAAAATGTTTTTTCACATATTCAGGACATTTTGTTTATAATAACTGAATATGGCATAATATATCATAGCTCTGTTGTTCCCTACAGAGAATGTTTTTAAATACTCATTATGTTTAGAGGAATTATTACACACACACTGAACAAATGCATATATATGTTTTTTTTTTCTGAATCAGCCTAAGCTGCCCAAAACCTAAATAATTATAATTGTAAATTATTTGCATGTATAGTCCATCTTTCACACTGGGACTCAAGGTGCATTCTAGTCACCAGTGGTTCAAGTCAAGAGTTTGGGTACAGCGGGAGGACATAGACTCTCTTTGGCAAGGCTGTTTGAAGATCAGGTTCCCTTTCAACCAGGCTACTATTCCCCTAACAGTTTTGCAAAGTAAAGCCTGTACTCCGTAATCTGAAAAATATAGAAGGCACTTCAGAAAAATTAATCTTCTGGGATAATGTCCAATTTTCTAAAGAGAGGGTGAGTATTGGGTTGAAAGCAGCAAATCAACTCTTATATACTGTACTGCTTTTGGCATGGCATCTCCAGATTAGGGGTAGTATACCTGAAAAGATGGAAGCAATTTAAGATAGGATTAGGAAGATATATTGCTATGAATTCTGACGTTTTTTTTCTCTTTGACTTAATATTTTTTTCAGTTTTGGGCTGGATGTTGAGAGAAATGAATAGTCTAAATTTTACATGTTTCTTAACGTAAAATTGGTTTTTATTCATTTTATAACCATGTCCTAAACGTTCTTTTGAACACTAAGATTAATGGCTTCAGGTTAATGCTCATGCTATCAGCCTTAGAGTCCATTCCTAAAGGGGAGGTAGATCTGCAGCAGAGGGGGGGGGGAAAGAATTTTTAAGAAATACAAAAACAAAAAAAGGGGGAAATGTCCCATTGTACAAAGCGAGGCTGTACCACAAACAAGATGGCGCAGCCATGCTGCAGCTCAAGGGGGTGTTCCTGGGGCGAACAGGATTAGGAAGCTGCCCCAGGAATGCCCCCATGCTGGTGCGGGCTTTCCCTTCTGGGAAATCCCTGCTGGCATGCCTGAACTGGCAGAGGGGGTTGGCAGCTCCTGGATGCCAGCATGTTTGCCCCCACACCAGCATAGGTGCCACCTTATTCCATGTTAAGGGGGCACCAGCACCGGAGAGGGGTCATGCCAGCTCCTAAGGAGCTCTGGGCCCCCTTCAGAAATGGGCTGCCCATTACCAAATGGGGGGGTTTAATGTGGAATGTGGATCGAGTGTGATCCTGGTGGCAACGTAGCTTGTGGGAACTGAAACTGGCAGGAAAACAGACTGCATTTCACCCAGATCCACCTTGTGTAGTCCGTAATGTGTGAATTGGAGAAACTCAAAGCACAGTCCTAAGTAGAATTACACCCTTCTATGTTCACTTAAGTCAATGGATCTAGTAACTCTGTTCAGCATTGAAATGTGTTACCAAAAATTGGACTCTTCAAATCTATTCTGTAAAAGAAATGCTAACTCAATCAGGACACAGTTATAGTAAGCTTTAAAGAAACAGGAAGGTTATATACTATATATGTGCTTAGGTCATTTTTCCCTGATTGCAGTATGATTTTATACAAAAAAATTATGCAAAAAGCCATGTGTCAAGGCTTTATTACAGTCATACACTTTTATCTCCATGAAGGAACAGTGATTTAAAACATGTCAATGGACAATCATCCCACTGGAGTTTGAAGAACACATTTTAACTGATCTATTTCTAAACCAAGTGACTGCAGCTTATGGGAGTTCATAATATTTCTCTTGTCTTGAATGATAGGTGAGATTAGTTAAAGTTTCAATTCAGAGCAACTTTCTCCCCTCCCACCCTCATTTCTTTGTCTAGAGTCAGTAAGAACCCTTTATTTATGTTGGCAATGGCGAATGAAATTTATGTTGTCACACAGAATCAGCTTACTCCTTGGGTCAGTTAGTTGAAATCTACCGGGAATTGAGACTTGTTCAGTGGAAACCACAGAAATGAATATGTAGACTAAAGGCTTAGCTCGTAAGTACAACAAGCACTTGTTAGAAATAACTAAGGAACTAATTTTCAACAACTTAATTGAGAACTTCATCAGGCTAACCCTTTAAGGACAGCACAGAACTATAATTCCTTATGAAAGGACCTTATAACACTCTTTTTTCTAACAACCACAGTGTAGCTCAGTGCTAGGCTTTGGACTAGTTCACAATAGTCCAAGACATTCATCCAACAAAGTATGATGATGGCTTGGATTGTATGACTACATTCTGTACACCCTTGGATCTGGCCTCATCACAGCTAGCTTCCTCTGCCACTAGTACTTCCATTATAGCAAGATCAGTGGTTATCAATAAGCTTTGAGCAAATGGAAGTATTAGTGGCACAAAAAGTGAACAGTGCTGCAGCTGGACTTAGGTGCAGGCAGAACATAGTCCCAGGAGCCAAACTAACTAATTTTATTACTGAAGTTTGATCTGTCAGTCCTAATATTACAATTTCAGATGTGTGGATGTTTAAAAAAATAAAAATAAAATAAAAGTCTAGTTTGGCTCAAGGCTGTGGCATGTGGGGAGAAAGGGATTAGCCTTTACCTCTTACATAATTTCCTTAACCTGAAATGATCCTGTGGGGAGGGTGCTATTTGGACTGCTGGGGAAATCCACAAGTGTACTCCTGGGTTTCTCCAACAGACCAAATAATAAACCCCAGGGGCACTGCAGTTCAGAAAACTGGCACAGGGGAAGAAAACAGAAGCTCCTTCACATATGTTGCAGTATCAATCCAATTAGGGCACTGAGAGGGTGGTTAGACGGTGCCTGGAGGTGGCACAGCTGCGCCGTTTCCAGACTGGCTTGCTGCCAGTGCGGCATCTGAAAAAATAATTTTAAATTTTTTTTAGCAAAAAAACCCGTGGAACTCCCCAAAGACTTCCATGGGGCTGCAGGCATATCTTGCTGCCTGCAAAATGGAGCGTTTTGGGGGCTGAAAGGAATGCCCCAGGAACACCTCCCAGGACACCAGCATAAGCACTTGCACCTGGTATACGCCACCAGGGATGCAGTGCAGACACAGGAGGCTGCTGCTGCTGCACAGCACCCCAGAACTAGCTTAAGTCACCCTGAGCCGGCATTTGTGCCAATTTGCATGGTGCAATTGGTATGGATGCTGGCATAGGGGCCACGCTGTGTTGGAATATGCAAGGCTGTCATATTAGCTGTGACAGGCAGACTTAGATGGAAGGGATCTAACTGTCAACCAGAGGCTGATGCAATGGCCTGGAAAGCCCCTAGGAGGCCTGATTATACTGGCCAGATCCAGTTGAGGTCAGAGGCTGAGGTGTGGTGTTGCACCTGGAAAGTGTCTAAGCATGTACTGCTAATTAATGCCTGGTGGTGGCATTGTAAGACTCTGTGAGTCTGTGTGGGGAGTTAAGGTGGAGAGTGTGTGTATATAGCACTGTAAATAAACAACTGCATTTCTATAAGCTCTAGTGGTTCTGGTGGTCATTCCTGGATGTTGGCACAACCCACCAGCTCTCGCATCAGGGTTATGGGCCCAGTCTGCTATGCCTCATGGGACTAGTGGGAGTAGCACAGCAGCATCCAGGATTCCAGAAGCCATAGCAGCTAAGGAAGCAGTGAGAGGTTGAGTGGAGTTATGGCTCAATCTCAGTTACCCGTGGAAAAGCTGACCTCAGACAACTATGCTACATGGTCGGTGAGATTGGAACATTATCTCGTGGGAGGCTCAGTGGGCAGCTGTAGAGCATGTGCCTGTAACTGTGATAGAGCGGGAACGGGACTGTAAGGCTCTAGCAAACATAATTCTGTCAGTAGACAATAGCCAGTTAGTCTACGTGGCAGGGAAGCCAAATGCTCCCGAAGCTTGGGAAGCTCTGAAGAGCATACATCTTCAGACTTCAGCTGGGACTATCCTCTCATTAATGAGGAGGCTGTACAGAAGCCATAAATCACCCTACACGCCTGCAGCAGAGCACCTCAGGGATCTAGCGGAGATATTCAGACAGCTAGAGCTGAGGGGGAAGAATTACTCTCCAGAGGACAGGATGCATATCATGTTGGGGTCATTGGATGACAGCTACCATGTGTTGATGACATCCCTGGAGTGTATGGACGTGGCACAGTTAACGCCTGAATATGTGTCGGGACAGATCCTTGAAGACCAAGCAAGATGGTGGGAGAGCCAGGACCAGATGGCCGCAGCCCAGGCGAGACCGCATCAGGTGATAAGAGCAGCTCATCAATCGTCATGGCATACAGCAGCCCCGCAGTTGGGAGTACACCCCAGAGAGGGACCACCCAGACAGTCAACGCCGATGACAATGCCGATGGCATCGTAGATGACATCGCCAAAGACATCAGCCGAGCTGAGGGGCCATACCGGAGGGAAGGCGTTCTACTCTGCGCAGATGAAGCCAGCACGTGGAGCTGAGCGGAGGAGTGGAATCTTCAAGGAGGAACCGGAGGAACGTGTGCTCTTTATGAAAAAATGCTTCAGCTGTGGATCAACAAAGCATTTCAAGAGAGATTGCCCTAATGAACTGGCAAGGAGGCGTCTGAGAAAACAGCCTGGAAATTCCTCGCATACCTCAGTTGTGCTGGCAGAGGCTGGAGAAGCAGACAGTCTGTGGCTCGTAGACAGTGGAGCCAACAAGGTTTTTGTAAACCATGTTTCAGTGTTAAAATCTAAAACGTGTTCAGCCAAAATCCATGTAAGTTTGGCGGACAGAAAACGTTTGGAGGTGGAATGTGAGGGGGAGATGTTTTTCCCAGCTTTAAAACACACATTCAGAGGGGTTTTATGTGTCCCAGGGCTACAGAATAATTTATTGAGTGTGTCATCTCTTGCTCAGGATGGTTTTACTGTGGTGTTTCAGGAATAAAACATGCCTGATAAAGAAGCAAGAGGCTGTTCTGTTGAAAGGGCACATTAAACAGGATGTGTATGTGGTGCACAGTAGCCCAGAGGAGTCATTTTTGCGGTGGAAGCATTAAATCCTAAGCCACATGACGGCTGTGTGCATCTCCTCCACAGAAGGCTTGGTCATGCCGCCTTCTCTACTCTAAAGAAAACCCTAGAGGCTTTAGGGGGTGACCTCAAGCTGAATAAGTGCAATTCCTTCTTGGACTGCACGGTTTGCAAATCAGTCAACAGTAGGAGGGGTCCAGTGGCAAAAGCCAGCAGCAGGGTTAGTAACCAACCCCTAGAGATCGTTCACATGGATCTGAGTGGCCCCTATCCTGACAGTGTCCCCAAAAACAAATATGCTTTATGCATTGTGGACAACAGGACGTGTTTTGGCTGGATTTATCTCTTGAAGCAAAAGAGTGAGGCTTGTCAAACAATCAAATATTGGCTAGCCAGAGTTGAGAGGCAGTTAAACCTTGAAGTAAAAAAGATACAGTGTGATAGGGGTGGAGAATTCTTATCACATTCCCTGACTCAGTGGTTGGAAAGTAAGGGGACAGAGCAGAGACTGGCTAACCCTGGGGTCCCACAGGAAAATGGAGTCGCAGAACGCAGGAATCAATATTTGCAATCAATGATGCAAGCTCTGCTGGAAGACTCACAGCTCAAACCTAGATTTTGGGGTGAGGCTATAAAGGTATCAAATTATTTAATAAACAGGTTGTGGACATCAAGCATCAATGGCATTCCCTATAAGGTATTATATGGGAAGAATCCCTCTTTGAAACATCTGAGAGTGTTTGGGACAAAGGCATGGGTAAATGTTCCTTTGCATCAAAGGAAAAAGGGAGGTAAAAAGTCCAAGCCATTACTTTTCCTAGGTTATCAAAATGCAGCCAAATCTTACAGGTTTGCAGATACCCAGAATAAGATTACCTTCAGCAGGTCTGCTACATTTGGTGAATCTTTTAACTGGTCAAGGCTGCATGGGGAGGAAAAGGAGCCGGAGATAGTGCAGTTGCCTTTAAGCGAGCAGGCAGAAACCCAAGAGATAAACATTTCCCCGCAGAGAACTCCCAGCAGGGAAGCTGCGAGCTCTGAGGATTCAGAAGGAGGGGAGGAGGGGAAATGGTGGTCAGACGCTCTGACAGAGTTACAAAAGGAAAAGCTCCTTGTAAGGTTTGGGTACAACTGTGACTGTGTGAATTATGTGTCAGTGCATGAACCGGCTAATTATCAAGAAATGCTTTCTCTGGGAGAGAAGGAGAGAGATTTATGGCTTGAGGCGATGAATTTAGAAATGGAAGCTCTGAAGGAGCATAAGGTGTTCACTCCCACATCACTGCCAAGCGGGCAACTGGTAATAGGCTGCAGGTGGATTTTCAAGGTAAAGAGGCTTGCAAATGGTGCTGTGCAGAGAAAAGCCAGGCTGGTTTGCAAGGGATATAGCCAAAGAAAATACATGAGCTATGACGAAGTCTTTAGCCCCACGATTCGGGTTGAATCAGTACAGTCTGTTCTAGCAGTTGCAGGGTTAAAGAAGTTAGAGGTATGGCACTACGATATCAAAACTGCATACCTCAATGCACCCCTGAAAGAAACAATTTTCATGGAGCAAATTCCCGGGTTTAAACTGACAAAGGGAGCCCAGGTGTTACGTCTTAACAAAGCTCTTTATGGTCTCCAACAGTCAAAAGGGAATGGTACAATTGCTTTGACAAAGCCATAAAGCAATTGGGATTTAAACAAAGTGTGGCTGACTCCTGTCTGTATTCAAGAAGCACAGGGCAAAGTGTGTCTTACTTGATTGTGTTTGTAGATGATATTTGTATGATAACTAATACAACACAAGAACAGATACAGTTTCAGACGGAGTTGAGTACCAAGTTCAAACTGAAATGTTTGGGACCCATTCAAAGTTATTTGGGGGTGCAAGTGACTAGAGACAAGGAAGGGTTTTATTCCTTATCTCAACCAAGCAAAATACAGCAATTGCTGGAAAGGTTTAATTTGGTGAATGCAAATGCTGTGGAATACCCAATGGTCACAGGGTATGGGAAAGATGAGACAGAAGGGCAAGAAGAGTGTGACAGAGAACTGTATCAATCTCTAGTCGGTAGCCTTCTCTATCTAGCTTGCTGGACAAGACCTGATATCTATCAAGCGGTACACTGTCTCACAAAGCAAAATATGTCTCCAAAGCAAAGAGACTGGAAGGCTGCTAAGCGGGTTCTTAGGTACTTGAAGGGCACCATGGATAAGCAGAGGAGAGCAGAGGAGGGAAGCTTGACAGTTTATGCGGATGCTTCCTGGGCAGACGAGAAAGATTCAAGGTCTGCAAGTGGGTATATTTTGTATCTAGGAAAGGCACCAATTCATTGGAAGTCCCAAAAACAATCATTTGTGGCTACTAGCTCATGTGAAGCGGAGTATAGTGCCATTAGCGAATGTGTGGGACAAGCAGAATGGTTTGTGTTCTTGTTAAATGAATTGGGTGTACAGGTATCTCTTCCAGTGAATGTGTTTTCTGACAATGAAGCAGCGAAAACTCTTGCCAACGAGCAATCTTTTAGAGGCAAGAGCAAACATGTTAAAATAAGGTACCAAAATGTATCAGCTGCAGTAATGAGTGGTCAGATAACTGTAATAAAGTGCGCAGGTGAAACTAATATAGCAGATCTGTTTACCAAGGTGGTGGATCATAACAGATTCTTGCAACTGTCCAAACTAATATGACATACTTGAAAAGGAGTGTTGGAATATGCAAGGCTGTCATATTAGCTGTGATAGGCAGACTTAGATGGAAGGGATCTAACTAGGATCTAACTGTCAACCAGAGGCTGATGCAATGGCCTGGAAAGCCCCTAGGAGGCCTGATTATACTGGCCAGATCCAGTTGAGGTCAGAGGCTGAGGTGTGGTGTTGCACCTGGAAAGTGTCTAAGCATGTACTGCTAATTAATGCCTGGTGGTGGCATTGTATATAAGTGTAAGACTCTGTGAGTCTGTGTGGGGAGTTAAGGTGGAGAGAGTGTGTATATAGCACTGTAAATAAACAACTGCATTTCTATAAGCTCTAGTGGTTCTAGTGGTCATTCCTGGACGTTGGCACAACCCGCCAGCTCTCGCGTCACGCCGATCCCTATACAATTCCTCCCCCTTCAGGAATGGGTTGGCCGTATTTGACAACTGAGGAGAACCTGCAAGACACATATGAATGTTATACAGGATAAAGATTGAAGAATCTAGACCCTATCTGTGTACTCCATAAGGTGTGAAGGGACCATTTGTCAACTATCAAAACTCACATTATCATCTTTTGAAATGTAAATTAGTTTTTTGCAATCATCCTCTTGTAGAGATTCTCTAGAAATTGTGTTGTAGGAAGATTCAAAACCATTTGCAGGTAATTTCAGGGTTAGTAAACATTACAAATAAATTGATTTCTATCACTTCATCACAGGTAAAAGGGTCACTGGAATCCACTCTTGTGAGCCTTTCTAGATGATTTTTTTCATGCTATAAATGTTCAGCTGTTATTCAGCTGTTGAATGGGATTCCCATGTCTTTTAACAGAGTACTTCTTTTAACAACAGCATTTCTGTTGCGGACCTTTGAAAAGAAAAATAAAGTGGTAAACACTGGCAAAAATTCCCTTCTGCCTTATGAAAACTGATCTGACAGTGTGATTTATAAAAAGGTCATTTTTGAAGATTGTTTGGACCATTACATCAGAATAAGCACAAATTCTGCTCTGGTTCCCCCCTCCCGAATGCTTCCCCTCAGCCTGGGAATAGAACATTATACTATTAATTCTGGATTAATCATAATATTAATAAAGGAGTACTAATAAAATCTGGATTATTCTGCCATCTGGAAGAGCCCTTTATCTAAAAATCAAACGTTGCCAATGGTCTAGAATTTTGAACATCAAACCCAGGACAAAAATGCTTAAAATATACCTAGGCATTCTGAAATGAACATTAATGTTTGATAAAGTCAATAAGGCATAGTATCACACAAGTGAACACAGCACATTAGAAAGCACACATGGACTCTTCAGCCATGCAGTCACTTACTGGATGACAAATATCTCCTTGCGTCTAAAGAAAAAGGAAGAATATCTGGAAACAAAACCCATTTATAATTAAGTATTCAAAGATGAGATAAAACGTGGCATTAATTAAAGTGCTGACTTTTGCTTTAAGTAAAACAGTTATAAGACTTTCCTGTCTGCCTTATAAAGTGCACATTATTACTATCAATCAATCAGTAAATGGCAGGTTCACTAGCCACCCAATTTGTGGCACACCTTTGTATGGTTCTTTACTTACACAGTCCAAAATATTGCTTTACTGAACTACACATTGACAAAATGATTACTCGGAAGTGTATGATATAGGTCAACAGCCCAAGTTTTTTTTGCTAATTGGCCAGAACCTGCAACAGTGAGATTTCTTAGGTAAAGTTATTTAACAGTGCAATCCTAAAAAGAGCTATACCCTTCTATATCCATTGAAGTTAATAAGCTTAGAAGGGTATAACTAGTAAGCCTAACATTTTTTAACCAAATTAATAGCAAGCTGTATTAAAATATACAAAGCATTAATAAGTACAACATATAATTTCTTCAAAGGTATAACTTTAAACAATATTAGATCCCATAAATCACTGAGGGAGAAATCAGTATCTTTCCCCTGAATTTGTATATTAGTGGTGGCTTAGGCTGGGCTGAGGCAATAGGAAGGCAGAGAAAATCAGGGCATCACTTAGCTGTAAGTAGGGTTGCCAGGTGGCTTCTCGCCACTGGTGGGAGCTTTGTGGGGGTGTGGCTGGTGGCCACGATTGGGGCATATGCGACCCACATGATGTACCAATGTCACTTCAGGGTTTACCCAGAAGCAATGCGGATGCTCTAGCAAGTGCCTCTGAAACTATGCTTTTCATAGAGTTTCAGAGGTGATTGCTAGAGCATCCACGTCACTTCTGGGTAAACCCAGAAGTAACATTCACCCATCATGCGGGTCGCACATGCCCCGACTGTGGGGCCCCCTTCAGCTGGCCCTCTTCCGCCTGCAACCAGCCCAGTGGATTGGCGGGCTTTTGTTCACCCCCACCAAGCAGTTAGCAAGCCTAGCTGTAAGTGATGCTCTTAGCGGTCATCTGTGCAGTCACATGTGGGACCCATGAATGTGGAGGCCAGCTGCAGAAGATTCCAGGGATACTTGAACGTCAAAGCATTCCCCTTTTCCAGCAGCAGGGGTGGGACAGTCTCAACTTCTCAGAAAGCCCTTTCTCCCGTCACAGAAGGGGCTTCCCTCAACAATCTTTGTTCCAGCCCTGTCTGGCTATACAACAGCCAGTCAGAGGCCTTGCTCTTACTACAGTGAGATGACTCCAATTTTTTATCATTTCACTGCTTTTTTCTTTTCCTGAAGATGCCAGAACTTTGGACTTTGCTGTTTTCAGACAAAGGCATCACAAAGGTGAGTTCCCCTACCCCCCTCAGCTGCGACACAGCACTCACAGATGAAGGCCTCATGGTAATGCAGGGCCCCTTGGTCGAACGTGGGTGGGAAGAAAATAGCAGCGAGCCCCATCAGAAGCTCTGGTCCCCTAGATTTACTACTGTCCTGCATTGTGCAGGCCGAACCACTCAGGTCTCCTTGGTAGCAGGGCCCTCAGGTCTAGGTAGCAAGGCTTGAGAGCATCAAAAGCAACTGGCAGCAAGGAACTGGAGCTGGAACACAGGGGACCAGTTGATCCACCAAAACAGCCTTCTCAGGCCTTAGCCTAAATAGGCTGGGAAGTAATCAGGTTCAGCTGCCCTGCTCAGAGACATAAAGGGTTCCTCCCCTAAGAAGAGTTTATATTAAATAGTCACTTCAGAATCACCTTCTTTTGACATTTGGGTTCTCTGAATCCTACGTTCCGATGGATTCTTCTTGGCCTTTTGGCTAAGATCAAATGTAGTATGTGCAGAAAGCTGTTCCAACTAAGAAATTGAGCTCAAGAGGCACGTGATTCCATTTTACGATTAACAGCTTTTTTACATTCCAAAAGCTGAGATTGTCCCCCACCCCCACCCCGGAGAAAGAAAAATTTGTTCACTTACTGTAAATTTCCATCTTCTGTGGCATAGGGATTGCCCTTATTTTTGGGACTGAACTATCATTAGCAACAGCTGTTGGTATGATAACTTTGGGGTGGCTTCGGAAGAGATGGCCTGCATAGATCTTAACAGGTTTATGAATAATTCCAGTGAGCTGTATCTTTCTCTCTACCCCTTTTCTTTGCCCACTTGGACCATTTAAGGACAGTGGACTGCCCTACCACTATACCACTTAGAACGGAAATTCACAGTAAAGGAATCAATTTTCATTTCCAGCCTCTTTCAGTTTTTCTCACCTAGGCTTCACATAAAAAGGGATTAGTAACACTCTATTCCGTCAGTTCCTGTGAACTACAATGAGAACTATTCACTAATTGTAGCAAACAGCCCCTGGCCAGGTAGCAAGGAAGAAAGTATGACTGTACAGATTAGCACAAGGTGAACATCAGTTACAGGGAAGTACACCAATTTTTCATTGACACTGATACTTCATTCCACGTGGGATGCTAAGAAGCTGCTTACAAGACAGGAGGTGGGCGTGAGGCTCTAATTCAGACAAACTTTGTAGCACTGTTTTCCTCACTTCAGCATCTAATCTTGCATTGGTATCTAAGGAACTGATAAATGTCTGATAAATGTGGATGCTGTAGCCCATGTTGCAGCTTTACATATTTCTTCTACAGGGACTCCTCTCAGGAATGCAGCTGAACACCCCAGAGTTCTGGTAGAGTGAGACTGGAGCTGCAATGGACACTGGACTTCTGCCATTTGACAACGTGTTCTTATTAAAGATACAATCTAACTTGATAGAGGTTGTGTAGATGCCTGATGGGATTCCCTTCTGAACTCTTGGGACAGTTATAAATAAAACAGTAAAGATCTTCTAAAATCCAAAGAGAGGAGGACTCTCTGTTATCTTTAGGCGCTGGGGGTGAAAAGGAGACAACGCTACAACCTGGTTAATATGAAACAGACACTATTTTTTGGCAACAGATTTAAATTAAGCCTCAAAACTACCTTATCCTTATGCATTTTAAGGGGAAGGGGTGATTTATTTATTTAATAATGTAACTCAGCACTGTCAATTGACTCACCCTGTGAGCTGAGATAACTGATAAATATGCCATCTTTATAGTGAGAAACTATAAAGAGCATGCAGCTAAGGGTTCAACAGGCTTTTCATCAATATGGATAACATTAAGGATACATTCCATTGGGTACAGGAGGCATTATTGGGGAAAACATAGTCATAAACCTTTTAGAAAGCATTTTGACCAACGAAGAGATTTCCCTTTAAATGGCTCATAGAAAGTAACAATTGCTGATAAGTGGATCTTAATAAAGGTGGTAGCCAACAGTTAAGTATAACAGATATTTAAAATCGTTCACAATATAAGTAGTAGGTTGAATGTTATTTTGTATTATCTAAAGAACAATTCTTGCCACCTACAGACATGATGTTCTGGTGGAAGGATTACTAGCTTTTGTTAGTACTTTTTGAATATGCTCAGAAAAAAGGCTGTAAAGGTCTCTCAAATATATGAGTGAGCCAAGCAGTCAGATTAAAAGAGCTGATGTTGTGGTGGAGTATTTTGTCTTGTGACAAGAGGGACTCTGGAAGTAGAGAAAATGTCCATGGGACATTAGCACTGGCATAATGAACAAGGTTTGTCTACACCAAAAAGGGGCTAATATAACAAATGGTCTTCCAAAGGATTCTGGTAATTAATTGGGTTGGTGGCAAAATGTAGAAAAGCATGTCTAACTAGCAAATTTGAAGGCCATCTTTCAAGGTCACTGGATCCTGAGATGCTATGGAATGGAATTTTGGGCATTTTGCACTCAATTGATGTAAGCCTATCTTTGGCCTACCCTACAGCTTAAAGATGGGAAGGAGATACTTGTGCAATATCTCCCACTGGTGGTTTTCTAATGGAGTTCTGCTCAAGTAAACTGCTAACATGTTCTATGTTCCTTCAATGCCTCTGTGATGAATGCACAAAAAAGTTCTATAGTTCCTGTGCCTGTCATCTCAGAGGGCTGAGCAGTAAATTAACTCTCAGTTTGATCCACACCCTGGTTTAGCTGATTTAGTCCCACTGAAATAAACATAATCTACTCAGTTTTAGCCTATATGCAGGTCCTCAGACACACTCCAATTTCAAATGTACATTATCTTTTGATGTGTCACTTTTAAGTACACAAGTTCATGCTGCACAGGTACCTTTTCTCTCATGGTACTTAGTACCATAGACACTAAGAACAACGCTTTGGATAAAGTAAGTAAACACCCAAAGAGTTTCAGATACATAGGCAACATGTCACCTATGTTACTTAGCATGTTCAGTACTCAATTAATCGTATAGCAGGGGATGGGCATGAACTAATAAAAGGACAACCAGAAGCAAACTTTTGATTATTTTTAAAGTATTAAAGTTATTGGTATTATTCTACTTAATGGCATATTTTTATACTGCCCTCCTTTCAAGAAAGTCAGAGTGCCACTTAAGGGGCTATATGGTAGATTAGGCTGATAGATAGTGATTGAGCCACAGTTACTTAGTGAGCACACTATATATGATGTTTTCCTCACATTGTCACATGATAGGATGAGCATTGCAAGTTCCATCCTGGGAAAACAGGGTTGCACTTACCTGTAACTGTTGTTTGTCGAGTTGTCTTCTGTGCAGGCACACATTACATTCCCAAGGTCATACCCCAATGTCTAAGCTATTGATTGCAAGGTATACCCTTCAATCACTGCTTTGGTGAACTGTAATGTCCAATCTGTTAAAGGGTATACCGTTTGGGGTTCAACTCCCAAACATTTCTTTAACCACTGATAATTCCCTCCTGGGTTGGGGAGCATACTTTGCTAATTCCTCAGGACAGGGTACTTAGTGCTCTTTAGAGGTTTCCTTACATATCAGTGTTTGGAACTTTGGGCAATTCACATTGCTCTTGCTTCTTTTACAGACCACCTTAAAGATGAAATCATGCAGGTGCAAACCGACAACACCACCACCATGTTCTATATCAACAAACAGGGCAACACGGTTTTGATGTCTCTCTTTGTCTAAGCACATGCACAGTCCCAATGTGGGACTTCATAGAAGAATAAAGACAAACTTAATTCCCAGGTGCATGCAGGCCAATTTGGATTATGACTGCAGTGCATGGGGAGAGAAGGCTTAAGACTTCCTCCCTGCACCATTTTCCCAACATGTAATGGCCCCAGGGTGTAGCTGTATACCCCTCTGAGGAAACCACATGTACTGATGAGATACATGTAAGAGAGTGTCTGTGAGTCAGTGGGGGTTACCACACTTTGTATTCGCAGAGATGTATTAAGACTTTGAAAATGTTGTAAAAAACATCGCTTTAAAAGGGTTTTTGGATACCACGGCTTATAAATGGTTGGAAGACGTCTTCACAGCTAAAGGGGCCAAACAAAGTGCGAACAGTATTTTTTATAACATTTTCAAACTCTTAATACATTGCTGGGAATACAAGTGCGGTAACCCCCAGTGACTGAGCATTTGTTTTGCATGAAGAAGGTCCCAGTTAAACCCTGGCATCTCCAAGTAAAAGGATCAGGTATGAGATGATGTGAAAAACGTCTACCTTGGACCCTGGAGAACCACTGCCCATCTAAGTAGACAATGTTGACTTGAATAGACAAAGGAACTGACTCAGTATAAAATAGTTCCATGTGTTCCCTTTTTCAGGTAAGGAAAATGGCACACTGGGGAGGCTTAAGCCCCTCTCCCTGTGTGATTTGGTTCTAACCCAAATCAAGCCCAGCATGCCTGGTAATTCATTTCCAAGCATGGGACTTATGACACATGTCTGATCATGCAAACCTGGGGAGAGTGCAAGAAAAACATAATATATAGTTAGGCCCTTGTATCCAAGTCTCACAACTCTAGTTTCAACACTATCTCTGCTATATTACATTGGCACTGATAAATATTTGAAAGGTGGTCAGGTATCGCAGAGGAACATGTTGTTGATTTACTTTGAGCCAAAATGAATACCGATAACATCCAGAGTTAATATTTAGTCCTGAAGAAAATCCAGTTCTCAAAACTACTCACATTTGTAAAGAACCTAATAAACGTTCTTGGCAGAATTATGTAGTGATTTTGCATTTTGGGTTCATTTTAGAACACAGGAAAAGCAAATGATTTTCTGAAATCTTGAGAGAAGTGGCTGGCGGATGGAGGTCACCCTTTGAAAGTGGATCTTTGTGACCTGTATAAATAAGAACACCACAAACACTTCCAAACAAGTAAAAGGTCACAATGGGGTCATGGCTGAAGAACCCCAGAACTTTTGTTTTCCTTAAGGAGTACGCTTACCGGGTAAATCTCTCATCCTTCATTTCCAGGTCTGCCACTGTGATCAACTGATCAAGTTTAAATTTAGTGTCAATAATTTCAGCATCCCGTGGTGAGTATGTGCCTCCTTCTTTTTGCTTTTGTCGAATTCTAAATCAAAGAGCACAGGAAAAGTTGAGTGTGAAAGAATGTTCAGTTTCAAACATAACGTCTGACTTCAGTAGACAATCTTCAGTAAAAACTATCATCAATATTTCAAAGGGTTAGTAGAATGCAAACAGTAATAAGAAGAATTTGGTGCCAGTCACTGTTATCAACTTATGTTGAGGTACATTCCAGTTATTTATTTCTTGGCAGCTGAAGTGGTTACTTCAAAATAATGTTGGAAAACAGATATTTACTGTGTCAACCATATGGTGTAAAAAAAATTAGAAAATTAGACTTTCAATACAATTTCATAGTATAATGACAAATTAAAGTTATAAAATAGCACAGAAGATAGCATTACTCCCTGCTCTCCTCCAAAGAAACCCCATATAGTATTTTGCCATTACTTTTAACAAAAACAGCTACTTTCTCGTTAACTGTCTCATTGACAGCTATCAATGTTTTCTCTCTTCTACATAGCTGACCAGAATTGATTTTTGATTAGCAACACTGGGCTGAATCTATGAGATGGAAATCTCAGTCAAGCTTCCAAAACTCTATTTGGGCCAATTCAAGATTAGCACTGAATAATAACTTAAAATGTATGCTCCAGACAATAATTGTGGCTGCAGTTGGAATTTAAACCGTTTAGAACTGTAGTAATAGATAATTCAAATCGCCTCCAAAAACTAACTCAGCAACAAATTAATGTAAACATTTATATATATTTGTTGCTGTTGCAACATTAGACCTATTGGGGAAAAGTCCACTATTTAAATCAAAAATAATTTAGCTGAACAACCAGAAATGTACTTACCGTGCAAAGGCATAGATTGCAGCCACAAGAAGAATCACAGAGAGTATGCACAAAGTAACTGCAAGTATTATTTCTACAGCTCTTTCAGATAGTCCATCACCTGCAGGCAAAATCTCAGTTAAAATTTACAGAAAACTAATATCAGAAAGTTATTTGTAATTATTTACTTTTGCGAATAAATTTCCTGCAAAAGCACTTCTTCTATATTTCATTAGGGACAATCTGTCATATATTTTACCAGGGACTAGAATAATGTTTTTGTTTTTTTGTTTTTTTTTAAAGAATCAACCACTACTTTAGTTTTCCAAATATAATTATGTTAGGACTGGGTCCTGACTGTAAATCCAGCAATAGCATAATAGCAGTAACTGTTGCTGGTTCACATGACAGCAGGCATTTCTCCCTTACCGTGCTGAGGCACAGTAGCACTTCACAAAGAGTTTTTGCAGTTCTTATGGAATGAAGGCAGAAAGATGGATAAGGAAGAATGATGGGAGTGGTATTTAAAGTAGCTGGTGAACAGCTTTGGACATGACAAAAAAGAACCACCAGCAAATGACACGCACAGATCATTCCTGAGCCTGGGAGCTGAATGGGCTTAAAAGATAGCAAGGGGATTGTGCCGTCAGTGCCACTTGCGCCATGCAAACTGGCATAGTGCCACTTAGGACTGTCGATTCAGTTTGTCCGAACCGAACAAACTGCCGAATTTCCCCCGATTCAGGGGTTTTCAGTTCAGATGGAACCAAACTCAAAAAAGGCGGGAAAAGGACGCGCCGAATTCGGCGAGTTCCGGCGATCACCGGATGAATTCGGCAGGTTCGGCATTCCCCGAACCTACCTTTTCACACCTTTAAAGATCGCCCCGCCCGGTTTCCTGGGAGTCCCAGGGAGTCCACCGGGTTTCAAGGGACTCACAGGAAACCGGGTGGGGGGTCTTTAAACTGCTCCACGCTGCCTGGGCAGGCAGCGCGAAGCAGTTTAACCCCCCCTTGCCCCCCTTCCCGAGAGTCCCGGGAAAGGGAGCGGTGGGAGCGGTGGGCTGGGTTCGGCCGAATCCGAACCAGCCCAAAAATTTTTTCCAACAGCCCTAGTGCCACTTGCGTCGGCCCACCAGGACTGCCGTGGCAATGCGGCCCTAGGATGCCAGCTTGGCCTCCTGCTGGTGTCCTGCCAGCGCAAATCCTTGTGTAGGAGTTCTTGAGGTATTCCAGGGGTGGAGCTGCTAATAGGCAGCTTCCTAACCCCTTCCAGGCCGGGAACGCCCCCCCCCCCGCCACAACAGTGCTTTGCCAGCTTTTTGTTGGTGCAGCATCACTGTTTTCAATGGGGCTAATTTCCCCACTGTCATTTTTTTTATTTTTAAAAGTCTTTTTTTTATCCTAGCAGCAGCTGGGAAACCTCTTTGGAGGTGCCACGGCAGTGCCTCAGTCATGCTGCCCCCGGCCACTGCAAAGCTCAGGAATGAGCTGACAGTTACTTACATTGGTCAGAGTCTTTTACAAGGCTTTTTCAGGTTGTGGAGGCCACCACTGTTGTAAATATTGCTTTTAATTATTTGTATGTTTTTTTTCTAATGGTATTTTCATTTTTTATTATATTTTGTATTTATTGCTTCTTTTCTAGTAGCTGCTTTGATGCAGGGAAGGTAGGGTAAAAACCCCATATATAAATACAAATACACATAAAAAAATTGCATATGGAGCACAGGCAAGCTATCCCATGGCACTGGAGCTGGGCAAGAATGCAAGAATGAAACACCATACCTCCATATTTCTTAAATGTGTGCAATTCACTTTTTCATAGCAACCAGGATAGAGGGTCAAGTTTAGTATGGCTTTTTAGCAGAAGGGCGACAAAGTACACAGTGCTATTAGTGCTGTAGTGACATTAGTGACATTCTCCTTACCTAAAGTTTTGATTGGGTCAGAGTAGTCTGAATCTGTAAACTGGCCTTTGATATTTGTAGCTCTGAACTTAAACCTGTAAAAAATATATTAATTAATTAAGGAACAGAAACTGCTATAGTGGGCCAGACTGATGATCCACCAAGCACAGTATATAATTTATATCTAGCAATGTACAGAATCCACTAATTATAAAATAAGGACATTTAGCCATAAGTTATGAGTGCCTGCAAGTTAGAATTCATGGGTATTGATAGGATACTTTTCAACTCTCCAGTTTCAAAAATGGCATAAAATAAATATCCTAAACATGAGCATTCCTTGATCATGCCAAACAGGTAGGCTGGATGGGGATGTCCTTTTTCCTTTTATCCCTTAGAAGCTCCTTGATCAATTGATCCTGAGCAGCATATATCTAGTGTTGGAGGGATATAAGGACTGAAACAAATCTTGCCACTGACAATGTAGCCTTGGCGTCCCTATCGCTTAGTAAAAAAGGCATTATGTCAGTCACAGAGGCATTGGATTTGTATATTAAAAGGGGGGAAATATATAGTGCGATCGAAGTTCCTCTAAAAGCGGCATTCCAAAAGGGCATGGGCTAATGAGTCAATAGAGCCAGAAGAGCAAGGGCAGATCCTGTCTGAGTACGGTATATTCAGAATTCTGCCCTGCATTACCATAGAAGGGTTAGCATTCAATCTAGCCAAGCAAAAAGCTCTACAGAGACGAGGAATTGTCAGATAATATATATAGGCAGGCAGACCACGTGGAGGAGGTATTCCGAAGAACTGGGATGAACAGACGCGACAAGCACGAAAAGTAGTGCTGTTATAATCGAGCTCTTTAATGCGCTTTTTAATTTTGGTAAAAGCTTCAGTTTTCCCAAGATCTAATAACATATCCTGCGAGAAGCCCAACAATGACAGTTTCTCATCTAAGATTTTTTGCCATGAGGATTTAAAAGGGTCATGCTTCAGAGAAGCTAGGAACCCCTCAGTGCTGAAGTACAGTTTAAGGTGTAGTTTAAAGGCAGCCAACCACGCCCTAGCTTCAAGTGACATTTGGCCAAACTCGGAAAGAAGAGTAACGCCAGCAACACATCGAGGGGCATTTAGGAGTTTTCGTAAGAACTGAAGCAGTGGACGATCTATAGATTCATTGATGACTGTTATCCAGATGGCAACACCAAAGAGGATAATTGGGGTAATTTTCAGGTTAAAAACCTGAATAGCCCCTGGAATATATTTGCCACCTTTAGTGTGAAAAAAGTTGACAATAGCACCAACCCCAGGTTTAATTTTGTTGGACACTGCTTTTTGATGGGCATTCCAATTTAGGTTATGGGAAAACAGAATACCAAGGTAAACAAACTCCTTGACTTGGTCAACCTCAAAGCCATCTAATACCCAGCGAAAAAGAGGCATTTTCTCCTCTTAGTGAAGATCATAATCTTAGATTTATGATGGTTTATTTTAAGACCTTCCCTAGAGCAGTACTCAGAAAAAGTTTGCAAAGACCTTTTCAAACCAATTCTTGTGCGGGACAGGAGAACTGCATTGTCAGCATAGAGTAGAATTGGGGTGGGATGACTTGCAAGCTTTGGGGGGTGGCAAAACTCTGAGAAATTGGTTGCCATATCGTTCAGGTATAGATTAAACAAGAGAGAAGCAAGGAGGCAACCTTGTCTAACTCCCTTGACCAGTTCAAAGGGCTGGATGGGGATATCAGAGACCTCTCATGCCCTCTAATGCCCTGATGCTGTGTCAGCACATTTGCCCATCCACACATTCCAAAATAGGAGACTGCCTTATGCCAGTCTTTCCATGTGCCAGTGCTGCACCCATGATGTACTAGACCAGATCTGATGCCTAGTTCACTTAAATGTCCTATCATGCATCTATTTATGATTATATGTATTTATAATTCTGTAGCCATGGTTCAGATGAATATTGCATTGTTTAAAAAATACTTTGTATCTGTCAGTTTTAAAGTCTTAGTTCATTGTTTTGGAACAGAACACGATATAGAGAAATAAGGAAACATCAGGAAACAGACAAAGCATTACAGTAGTAGCATGAAAGACCCAGATAAGTGTCCAGTCAAACCTGGGTTACAAGGTTCAATGAGATGGCATGAACAGGATGCTCCTATGCTACTAACTGATCAATCGCTGCATTATGCCAAAGCAGCATCCCATTTTAAGGAAATCGGAGCTGGTCTCAAAACAGTGGGTTGGATAGAAAACAACGCTATCACAGTGAAGCTTGCAAAGTGGGACCTTTGCTGACCCCTTCCTTCTTCTTGCTGCAGTCTACTGAGCCCCTGCCCCCAACTTCTGCTCCTGAGGGTTAATGAACTGTGGGGGGGGAGGGGCAAAGTGGGGATCTGTGGTTGGAGGGTGGAAGTGGAAAAAATTGCCCTCCAACAGTGGAAGTACTGTTCTGCAGGCAGAATAGCACCTTTGGATCAAAAACAGTCTTTTAAAACTTATTTTACATTTTTATTTATTTAAGTATGGTTTACAGCCCATTCCTGAGCCTTCAGCAGCCAGGGATAGTATGGCCACAGCACCTCCAAAGCCATTCTCCAGCTGCCAAAAGGCTTTAAAAAGCCTTTTGAAGTTTTTTTTTAATGGGGCATTTTGCCCCATTGAAAATAGAGAGGCTGCACCAGCAAAAAGCTGGTGCCGCAATGCTGTTCTCTCCATCGGCATACCCAGGGTGAAAGGGGTCAGGAAGCTGCCTACTGGCAGTTCTGCCCCCCGGCACACCCCAAGAATACCCCCCCGGGATGCTGACGTGGGGCTTTTCACCAGAGTCCCGTGCCGGTGGAAGGTCCAGCTGGTGTCCCTGGGTGGCGCTGCTATGGCTGCTCCAGAAGACTGGTGACCAGGTCCCCCTGCTGGCATCTGTGCCACCCTGGATGGTGTAAGTGGCACGGGCGTTGGTGCAGGGGGCATGAATACCAGCACAGCCCCTTCCTGGCCTCCTGAGGACTTTTGTCCTTTCCGGTCAGAAATGGGCTGTTAGCTGCCTTGTCTGAAAAGACCATTAGAATATTAACATATTTCAGCTCCAAAGTAATATTAATTACACAGATGGAGCATGTGAGACATATACTTACAAATATTGCTTTCTGGGTTTCAATGGGCCATTACAAATTTTTTCTTCACTGCCTGGTATCATACATGTACTGTCAGCCCCTATTACATACACATCATCATTGCTGCTCAGCCCTTCATTTCCTTGTATACACGGAGGGTTTGGAAAGCCGTCATTTGCAAAATATGGCCTTGGTTTTTTGAAGTAGGCATCGTACCACTTGGTTACATTGCTATCATTCTGAACTAGAGTCAGAGAAAAAAATTCACAGAAATACATTTTAATTAAACTACAAAAAATATCGCAAAACAAATTTATTTAGATAAGCAAGTAATTCTATGATTACATTCTATTAAATTAATATGAGACGTGGCAATATGTATGACTTTACATATAGCTATTGCTACCATATGGCAGTGTCTACAAGTATTCCAAAGAAAAATAAACAGCACGAAAATTTAAAGTGACTATAACAATCTATGAATAAATAACAAGCGAAAATTCAAATACCTGTATTTTCCCATTTAATAATATAGGGATACCTCTTACACAGAAGGTTCAGTATATAAATAAACAACCATTAGAATAAGTGAGTTTCAGATCTCATCTAATAGTCAAAAAGGACTGTGCATTTATTTTGCTACTCCTACTGTTATGGGGGCGGGGAATTGCTCACCTACAAAAACCATTATTCTTACAGATGTAACACACCCAAAGAAGGAATTTCGGTTGTAAGTGACAGAATCAAGGCTGTCCCATCAAGCCCCAAAAAGTAAAAAAAGTAAAAACAAAAAGAAATGAAGGTGCATATGTTTAAACATATATTTTAAAACTTTTTCAGTACCTCCTAATTCTGCAACAAGAACCTGTATTTTCTTGATAGGTCCATGGTCATCATTGTAGTAACAGATGGGCATGCGAATAGTAATTGTTGTAGCAGTGACAAGCAGAGTTCCACTGGTATCATAAACTGGCATCGGCTTCTCACTAGGCCTTGGTGGTTCTATTTGGAGACAAACAAATATTACAATGTTGATCTGTCATGTCACCTTCTGATGGAGGGAATCAGATCTCCTTGTAATGTTCTTATAGCCCAATAAGCCCTTGAACAAAGGCAGCAGCTCAGATAATTTGCCATTAAGAATCCCAGCATTGGGAAAGAAGCAGCAATCAGAGTTGATACTTAAGCATTTCCCCTCGCATGATTCAAACGGTAGTGGGAACCATATGATTTGGCTATAAATAGTGCAGTGATATTTTGCTTACAAAAAGTCACATAGAATTGAATCTCATCTACACTAACATTATATACATTTTTGGTGGGTCAATATGAGACTAGCCTCTTTTAAAACAATGTAATACTGCAGGAATAGAGCAAAATATTGTGCAGCCTGATTCCTGAAAGTAAGTCCTGCTGATTTCAAGGGAACTTTCTCCCTAATAACTGTTATGCATTAGTGTGGGAGACAAATGGGTCTATTTAAATTTACTGCTTAAGGGTATCACAGATTTTGTCCAAATTACTGCTAACACTTAACATAAATTAGCATCAGTGGTGGAATTGGAAAGCAGACATTCAGCCTTGTGGGTGTTGGTCTAGGATATTCATCTCTTAAAGAATGTATAATCTTTATCATAGTTATATTTATTAAATATATCTTTATTAAAACTGTACAAGCATCACCCATGCCTACCTTTAATGTCTGTGGTTATTTTCATTTGAATTTTTGGTCCTGCACCAGCTCCATTGATTGCATACACCTAAGTGCAAACGAAACTTTCTATTAAATCAATTCAACCTAAACATACACTAATAAGAGCCAATGTTCTGCACATGTGTTTTTTGTACTTAATATAATATTTAAAGCCTACATAGATAAAGTCAGGGTTGGATTTTAAGCACACTTGCACTGAACTAATTTTTTTTATTGAATTTGAAAATTATGGGCTTATGTTTACAAGTCACAACTGGCTCTACGATTTTTCCTGACAACTGTCATAGTTTTTATATACAATTTAATGTCAACTGAAAAATATAACTGGAAATCAAGATGTGCATTCCCGTTGTGTTTTATCAACGCTGTCAAGATATTTGCTAATTTAAAGAAACAGAGTTCAACTTACACTGATATTATAAGTACGTCCTCCTTTTAGTCCCTCTAGCATGGCAGTGACTGACTTGTTTGTTCTGTCTATAATACTTAAGTTGTAGATCTGGATGACGGTAGGATCATCATCTTTGTAAACTATTGCCTGATATGCTTGAATATTCCCATTGGGTTCAGATGGTGGCATAAATGTCACCTGGAATTTTGTCACTTCATCAGGTATCTTCTGAAATGTTATGTTGTTAAGTGGGTCTCTGGGCACTGGGAAAATATTCAATAACTGAGTTTTTTGGGGGAAATTGTATATCAAAATCCAGATGTGTCATAATAAAAGAACAAGACACCTGCTTTTAGATACCTGAATAATATAACTGCTCTTTGCAGTTTTATATTTTTAAATAGACCACCAAAGCAATACAGTTAGCTTTTTTTAGGGGGGGGGGGAACGTCCCAGAATGGTATAACTTGGTTGCCATAAAGAGATGCACAAGCAATTTCAAAGCAGCTATACATACTGAGCCCTGACCTGGATGGCCCAGGCTAGCTTGATCATGTCAGATCTCAGAAGCTAAGCAGGGTTGACCCTGGCAAGTATTTGGATGGGAGACCTCCAAGGAATATCAGGGTTGTGACACAGAGACAGACAATGGCAAACCACCTCTGAATGTCTTGTGCCTTGAAAACCCCACCAGGGGCTGCCATATGTCAGATGTGACTTAACAGGAAAAAAAATTGCCATTCTGGAAAAAAGGAGCAGCAAACTGGAGTGAATTAAAAGTCTCTTGATTCATTGGGTTTGGAAAGCTCTAATTCTTGGATTGTTATAGCTAATATAAATAAGGATACCAGCTCATATCTTATTTTCCTTAACACTGAATTAAAATGCTTAATAAAATATCGGTTTCATATTTCCTTTTCTGAACAGAAATGAAGAGCAGAAAAACAATAGTGAAACTACATGGACTTACCTGCTTCAAAAGTGGAAACAATGACTGAAGTGCTTGACTTGCCTTCTATGTGTGCAGCATGTATATCTCCTGTAAAAGCAGTGACCACTACCGAATAGCGTGTAAATGCTTTTAAATCTGAAACCTCAAGCATTTTGCTTTCATCATCTGCTTTGACATATGAAGCTTTATATTCATCAGTATCAACCTGTACAAAGCAGAGAGGTTATATAATGAACTGAAAAGCAATATTTAACAGATTGGAAAAAGGCCCCTCTCTCCTTTCTTTTGTATAGATTTACCTCTCCCTTTTTGCATATTGAATGATTCACACCAACATGAGTCCTTTATGAAACTTTTTTTTACACATTTGAAAAAAGCAAAAACTGTTTGGAATGTACAATATTAGACAACTAAAAATTGTTAATGCATTTTAAAGGAAAACCTCTAAAACTCTAAAAATAACTTCAAACGTTTTTGCATAATGGAGTATTTTATACCTCAGAAATATGTCTCTTTGTGGTAAGGTAAATATTCTCCAGGTTATCTTTCCAGAGCACAATTTTTAAATTTATTGGCATTATTTATTGGCATTTATTTATTTAAATAATAATACAAACATTTAGACAGACAGACAGACAGACTGACTGATTGATTGATTAAAATTGTTTCTTGCATCACTGTTTTCTCATGGGACATTTTTTTTTTTGCCCCAATACATTAATGGACTTGAGGTAAAAAAATATCCCAAAGGCAACATGCATATATTTCTGGGGTTAGCAAAACCAACTGGCTATGTGGTAAATGGCTGTACTTTGGGAACATTGTTTACTACTGTACAAGTGACAATGTCCTAAGAAGACAAAGTTGTACAGCCACATTATGCATTCGGCCAACAAAAGTAAAACCATGGTAGGAGACTCAACACAAGCTTGGTTCTGTGGTTCAAACTAATATGTGTATAAATAAAGCCAGCTTCCTCTGGTGGAGAACTACGGGGCCTTGACTTTCCTAATTCAAAAAACTGTGAGAGTATTTCCACACTGCACTTGGATCTGCCCTAGCAAGATCCAGCACCACAGCTAGGAGCAGGTTCTGCAACAAGGGACTAGATTGCCTTTTGAATGCAGATACTGTCAGAAAGTTCTTTCCACAGAGTTCTAATTTCTTTGTTCTTTCTTCCTTTTCTACATGGGATAAATCACAATGGGTAGCCGTGTTAGTCTATCAATAGCAGTAGAAAAGAGCAAGAGTCCAGTAGCACCTTAAAGACTAACAAAATTTCTGGCGGGGTATGAGCTTTTGTATCTGAAGAAGTGAGCTATAGCTCACAAAAGCTCATACCCTGCCAGAAGTTTTGTTAGTCTTTAAGGTGCTACTGGACTCTTGCTCTTTTCTACTAAATGGGATAACTACAATTATAAATGCTGGCCTCCCTGCCCTGCCTATACCATCCTATGGGGTTCCATTCTCTGGTGTAGCCATACGTTGCAGTCAAGGGCGCCATCAGACACAGGTTGTCATTGATTTCATAGGGCTGGTTTCAATTGTTGTTTTAAAATGTTTTTATTTTGTCTTATTGTGTACTACATTGTCGTGTGAGCCACTCTGAGCCTGGCTTTTGCCAGGGAGGGCAGGGTAGAAATTTGATTAGATAAATAAATAACCTAACAAACATGGGCCTGCCTCCAGCTTCTCATGCCACAGCTATCACACCAGAAGGCACAAACAATCCTCAAGAATTAAGTGGCAGTAGAGATATAGGTTATCCAACAAATATAGTAAATATAATCATATATAAAATCCCTTCCACAAAGCTATCCTCCACATTCTAATATAGGAATTAGAAAGCAATTATGAATCTCTACAGTAGCATTCTCTATAGGTCAACTGTGTCATAAATGCAGTTGCTAAGATCGTTCAAGCATATATTTTCTTTGACAGATGTGCCTTAGTAACCCCACTGAGAGTTAACCTTAACTAAAGTATCTGATGTACTAAACAGATACCCATTTCCTGGGGCAGAGATCAAGAGACAAAGTTTTTTAAAAAATACATCACTACTCAATAATATGTACAAGATAAACGTTAATGACAGCTCTTTCACATTAGCAACGATAAGCTTTTCTTTCTCCTCTTTCTAAATAGCACCTTTTTTCACAAGTACTAATGTACTATTAGTGCAATGTGAGTACGACAGACAGAGTGGTATAAACTGGTAACTTATTTCCCCTGGGGGTTACAGTTAAGGCTAGTGCATTCACCATCCATATCTATTAATAGGCAAAAATAAGGTCAAAAAATATACACTGATCAATAGGATACTAATGGTGTGCTATGTTAAGTCAAGGGAATTTTAAATCCTTGCTCAGTCACAAAACATGTTGGGTGGCCTTAGGAAAGCCATCACCCCATAGCCTAAAAACAGATTTGCAGTGAGCAGATGTAAATAAAGATAATAGTTATGTACTGAAAACTGCTGCAAGAATTATAAATATTACTAAATATTATAATTATAAATATTACTAAGAACTAAAATGCATTTTGCATTGGAATAAAATGAGACAATGTTGGCTAGATCAGGTTTTTTATGAATAATTGACTTGTGAAGGAAAGTTAACATAAAAGATATCCACATATATCTCCAAACATTCATTTTAAAATTACCATGTTCGATTTGTTTAAAAAATGTATCTCTGACAATATTCACATTCGCTGAAATATTAGGAAAGGATTGCTGTAAAATACTGCTTGTTTGTGGAATCTGAAGCAGTAGCATACAGCTTCCCTAGAGAGCTACAACATTTTATTCCAGGATTTTCACTACGGTCAGACTTATAGTTTTATTGAGCTTCAAGCAGTGGTGGGCCTGTCTATATAGACTTCACACCTGTAGCTACTGATCATATATAAGACAATGATGAACAAGAAGCCATTCTTAAATAGAAAACCAAATAATGGAAAAATGAACTGAAGGTTGTATTTTCTTAAAGTACACTTCTCAAAAACCCTAAAGCTCTTAAACCAGTAGATTTAATTTTTTTTGTTCTAATTAACACAGTTGAAATCAGTGGGAGCAAACTGGTTTAACTGCGCAGTTGACCGAGTTGCCCAGTATTAGCGCACTGGTTTATTATATTTCAGCACCACTTTACCCCAAAGGATGAAAAGTACCTTAACCCAGTGGTCGGCAAACCGCGGCTCGCGAGCCGCATGCAGCTCTTTGGCCCCTTGAGTGCGGCTCGCACAGTGGAGGAAGAGGCCCCCAGCTCGGCTCGCATCTCGGACAAGAAGGCGCAGCTCCGCTCCGTGCCCTGCGCCAAGAAGCTCGAGAAGCTGGGCGTCTACTCCACCTGCAAGTTACCCGCCCGGCCCGGGGTTGAGGTGGGGTGCGGTGGAGGGGGGGAAAGGACGGAGCCCCCGCCGCCGCAGCTCCCGCAGCCTTTCAGGGCTCCATTGGCCCTCTATTCTCCGCCGCCTCCACTTCCTCCTCCTCCTGCCGCCAATCTCCATCCCCCCCACACCAGCACCGAGGGGGTGGGGGCTCAAGAACACACCCTCACTGCAGCAGTGGCGGCACTCCAAGGTGCTTGCCAGCCGGTTCCGGCCTTCCCTCCCCGGCGGTAGCGAGGCAGCGCCTTCCGTGCCTGCCAAAGGTGCTGGCGGCCGCCCCCCCTCGCCTACGTGCCAAGGGCGTGCTGGTGGGGAGCTGCCCCCCTCGCTCCAGGGAGGCCGTTCCTCGAGCCCGGGCCACGCCGCAGCGTCCAGCCGGGAAACGGGGTGGAGGGAGGTCTGGGCGAGGGTGAGTGGGGCCGGCCCGGCGCTGGCGGCTCTCCACTGCACCTGGGCGCTGTGCCTAGCAGGGGCCGGGCCGGGGTCGTCGGGGGCAGGTGGCGAAGCAGAGCCGGCGCTCCGGCGACACGCCCAGCCCCACCGAGCTGGGGCCGATCGCTGCTCTCACGGCCGCGCTGCTTGGGGAGGGGGGCTGCTCCCGGCTGCTCCTTCCCTCTTGGCTCCCATGCCAGAAGCGGCGGTGGCGGCATGCGGGAATCGGGGGCAGGGGGCGCATGGGGCTCCGGGCCACCAAGAAAGGCCATGCTGGGCCGCCTTTTGTGAGGGTGTCTCCGTCTCTCCCCCCCTCGCATTGTCCTCCTGGAAGCACCGTTATGCATGCGAAATAGTCTCAGGGGCGGTGGGAGAGGGGCAGAGGTGAGGGGGGTCACTGCCCGCCTCTGCCCGGGGAGCGGGGGAGAGCTCGTTGCGGCCGGGCTTCCTCTGGCGCAATTAGCACGTGTGAGCGTAGCTCCTGTTCGCTTGGGCACAAAGGTTGAGTGTGTGTGTGGATTGGGCCCCACTTTAAAGGGTGCATAAAGGAGGTGAATGGAAGGGAAGAATTGGTTTTTATATGCCGACTTTCTCTGCCACTTAAGGATGAATCAAACCGGCTTACAATCACCGTCCCTTCCCTGCAATAGACACCCTGTGAGGTAGGTGGGGCTGAGAGAGCTGTGGCTTGCCCAAGGTCACCCAGCTGGCTCCGTGTGTAGGGGTGGGGAAACAAATCCAGTTCACTAGATCAGCCTCTGCTACTCATGTGGAGGAGTGCTTCAAACCACTGCTCTTACCCACTACTACACCATGCTGGCTTCCCCTCACCTATTGCTTTTAAAAGAGGAGCAGGAAATTGAACCCAAGACTTTGTGCCTGCAGAGCAGATGCTCTACCCCTGAGCCACAGATCTACGTATTCAGGGTCTCCGACTCTATATATAGCAGAGTACACAAAACAAGGACCTTCCTGGCTGGACTGGTAAAATTCTGACCAGTTGGCAACTCTGTCAGGTGCAAATGGGATTTGTTAATTAGTCCGTTGCCAATAAGGCTCACAAGGACTTAGGCCCAGAAAATGTCCAGGAATATTAAATGAGAAAATAAGAAAACGATGCCTTTGATCATGCACAAATTGCCTTTTCCACCCTGCTTAGTAAGCACAAGCGGTCCACTCATATCAGGAAGTAAAGACTGGAGAGTATAAATTTCAGGTGAACAAAAGAAGAAGACGAGTTGGTTTTTATATGCTGACTTTCTCTACCTTTTAAGGAAAACCAAACCAGCATACAATCACCTTCCCTTCCTCTCCCCACAACAGATATCAAGTTTTATTCAGTGTACCTATGGTTTAATTAAGACTTAAAACTTTAATTAAAGTTTATTAAGTTAATAAACAGTGTACCTACCTATATAGTTTAAGTTTAAGAAATTTGGCTCTCAAAAGAAATCTCAATCGTTGTACTGTTGATATTTGGCTCTTTTGACTAATGAGTTTGCCGACCACTGCCTTAACCCAAAATGAAAATTCAGATCATCAAAATAAAATAATAGTATACAGTACTAAAGTATTTTTAAAACACATACCTTTCAGCAAAGTAAGCTGCAACAGTCATCAGATAATTACAAAAAAACTTTTGTGTGGTACCTTCCAAGATAACTGGATATTTTCAGACAATCTATGAAGTTTACAAGGGTTGAAATGGTGCTGGTATAGTTAAGCTTCAGCTAAGGATGTTATGAAATAACACAGAATATAGATAGAGATTTCTCCTCTTGATGTAAGTTCCCTCTGCCCTCTTGTGCTGTGACCTCACACCACCTTCTCTCATCACCTGGCAATTCCTTCTTTTGGCCAATTGTAAAATTTCTCTCACTGTTGAGAATCGACCAGTCTGCTTCTACACTAGAATTCAGAGGAAAGGTTTTCAAGGCATGAGATGATTTCTAGCCCTTATTTTGATTTGTTTCATTGAAGAATATATAGAGCAGAAGTGACTTACTGAAGTAATATCAATGAGATAGAATGTTGGTCCAGTAATGATGACAGGTTCACACCAGCTAATATTAATACTGTAAGGAGATGTAACAAGTACAAACACATTTTCTGGAGGAGCATCTGGAGCTACAAAAACAAAGTGAAATTATATGTAGATCAATAGATCTATTTCATCAACTCACTTCATTCAAAGCAATCAATAATAAAAGTCAATCCAAATTATCTTGTTCCCCATTAATGAACAGCTTTGATATAATACCCTAAGCATAAGTCCAGATGACTCATCTATAGAAACATATATTGTTTAATATATTGATTTTAACTGTAACCATGACAGAAACATAGGAACTGTGACTGTAAAAATATTCTTTGGTGCCTAAAATATAATAATATGGCCCTGAGGTATTCCTCAGTACTTTATAAGATAGCAAAACTGGGTTCTACTTAACATTTAAACCAATTATAATAGTGACCAGATTATTTTATGTAAAAGGAACACCTACCATGTACAGGTATTTGTGCACAGATTTAATAATAAGAACAAATTTAAAGGATGTTTCCCCAAAACTAGATATTACTCATATTGATTATACATTGATGACTATTTGCATAGCATCTAAACTGGGAATAATTGCTCGGAAAACAAGTACTGTAGAGGCAAGTTGTTTTTTGAGGCAACAAAGACTACTATCCTTAAAGAGTAGACAAAGGACACATTTTTTCTTTGTTGGTAGAAGCTTTTGGACACCAACGGCAACTGCTGGGTTTGGGCACAGGCAGTCAAGTTGAAAGAGTCATAGAATCATAGAGTTGGAAGGGACCACCAGGGTCATCAAGTCCAACCCCCTGCACAATGCAGGAAATTCACAACTACCTCCCCCCCACACCTAGTGACCAGAAGATGCCCAAGAGTCAATATGGGTTGAGCTCAGCCCATGGTAGCCAGCATGCATACGGCCACCACAACCTGTGGCAACATCACTGCAAACCTACACGAACTGAGTGAAAACTACAGCTGACACAGGCTCAATGAGTAAGCATATACTTCTCATATGAATTGGTTTAGGATCAGGATATTAATATATTTCAAACCCTTCTTCAAAAGTGCCTTGACATTCCTTCACTGGCTTTCATCGTAACTGAAGAATGTTCACCAGGAAATAAAATTTACATCAAATAATTGGTATAAACTAAAACATGACTGGAAACTGCAGATGTGTTAGCTTTAGTATAAAGGCTTTACAACAAACATCTTACATAAACAAACTTGTGCCAATGGTAACTGTCACATACTGATTTAAGACTGTTTACGAAATGAGTCTAGCCACTAATGGGGTAAGATATCACTATACCCTTTTTCTTATAAATCACAGCAATTTACTCAGTAGGAATGACCTAGTCTTATTCACTCGTTCCCCCTATAATCCAATCACTTCCTCTCATGAGCACTTTTCTCCTGGTTTTCACAATAATGCATTTTCTGTAACTAATAACCATCATTTCCTGATTATCATGCTTCTATGCTTGCACAGGAATGTGGGTCTTCTGGAGGTCAGGGTCATTTTTTCCCATCCATCTGTGTCCTGATGCTAAAGCAGCAGTTAAGTTGGTTAGCAAGAAGATACGTCTGGCTAGCTTATCATCTTACAAAGCAGGGCATCAAAAACCAAGGCTGACTCTCTGATGCTCAGATACATCTTCTGACCCAAGGTCTGTTCATTTAACTTGGGCTTGTACTGGCAGAAGGCTTTTAAAGATAGAGCTATTATTACCTAAGTCTTTTAAAGTAAATTCATGTTTGCCTGTTTACTACGGGGGGGGGGGGATGTCAAGCCTGGCAATTAAAAAAAAAACAACTTAAGTAGGTGTCTAGTGCCTCTAATGTTTTACAGGTAAAATGACTGAGGTGAAGTAAACTTAAAAGTTTCATTAGGACAACTTCTATGAGAAATTAGGGGATTTCTAGAGGCAGTCCAGTATTGTCCCTTTTCTCTTTAATCCATCAGAAGCAACTCTGCAGCAAACATTATTTGGTGATTATCATAAAGAAACTAGAGGGAAGAGAAGCAGTTAAAGTCAAGGTTAGTCATTTCTCACAGGATGGTCCAGTGGAAATCCACTGATCACACCAATGTCAGACAGGGACAACTCACACTCCCCCCCCCCAAATACCCTGGGGCAACAGGTAGAACAGAGCAAACAGATCTGAGATGATTTTGGATTCTTACACTTCAGAACCTGCTCCCATGCTGCAGTTCTTCTTTTGGTTTGATGTATTTTGTCCCTTATTATACAGGCAACACATATATGCAGGAACAAGAAGAGAATGAGGAATTAGAATAATAGAATCACAGAGTTGGAGGAAAGACAGACCTTAAGAGAACAATCTATAAAACTGTCTGTGTGTTCTGTCTAAATGTGGGAGCAGAAACAGCATTGGTGACACACTTCCAGGGCATCCTAAGCAAAGGTACACCCTACAAAAGGTACACCCTACAAAGCCAGTTAAATGGGTTTAGAATAGTTTAATTCTGTTTAGGATTGAACGGTTCAAAAGATAATATTGGAGTTCCTGTAGGTATGATTGTGTAAAGTTTTTAAAAATTCATTTTTATGAATCTTCCCAGAATTACTGTTTTTAAAATGGAAAGGAGTCAGTTCCAATATACATGTAAATTGTCAGAACCATGTCATGAGTGAGCTAATTTCCACAGTGACTAGTTCATTATAACACTAAGAGGGCTATAATCCATAATGGATATGAATGCTCTAGACGAACACCTACATTTTCCTCTGATTTGTCTTTCAGATGATAACCCATAAAACCCTCAGTACCCAAAAAGAGTTTGGAGAATTGTTGTGGCAGCTTCTCAAGATATATGTTGCCAGTGCATGGATACTTTAAAACCTTTTTATCAAATCCCTAGACTAAACAACAGTGGGTAACAAGATGGAAATTCTGGTCCTAAGAGTCATTTTTGGAGTGACTATTGCCTTGATATTCCTAGGCAACTCTTCCACTGAAAATTTGGAAGGCAGAACCACCGAGTCTTTAAATTATTGCAGTTTTCCATGAAGGGAAACATGGAATACGTTTTCAGTTGTTTATATTAAACAATTTCCACAATATGAAAAAAAAATCTAGATTCAGCAGCTGTTTTTCTAAAATTATCCCAACAAGCAGCTGCTAAGATTGGCCAAGTGAAAAATCACTCCCAGGACTGCTAATCATCAGTAGAGTTTCCTGCACAAATAAAGAACATTAAGGCCGTTTATGGATGGCTGTTGCCTCGTAGTCATCCCGCTGACTACTTCAGGACTTTGCTTTGATTATGCTTGCATTTTCCAACTGTCAGAGGTCGCCTCGCTCTCCCCACATGTTTCCATGCATTTTCCCTGCATTTTCTGGATGCTGGATAAACACAAATCCAGAAAACACGGGCAAAATGAGTAGAAATGTGTGGGGAGAGCGAGGCACCCTCTGATGGTCGGAAAATGCATGCATAATCAAAGCAAAGCCCCAAAGTAGTTGGCAGGGTGACCGTGAGGAAACAGCCATCCATAAATGGCCTGTCTGGTTTTAAAAGCTTTGAATCCACAGTTATGTTAACTTAGGGAACTGAAAAGAGATTCTATACTTTTTGCTTTGAAAGCGTCATCTTTTTAAAAACCTTAGACCATATTTTGCCACCAGTATATGAGGGAAAGACTCATTAGTATCAGCAGCATATTTTGTACATTTTAAATATGACTTTCTATTTTCTTTTCCTAAAGTCTCTTTCTGTGTAAACTGTAGTAGTCTCAGGAAACAGACACAAAAAGCTAATATGCACTGCAATAGTACTGTTCTAAGATACTCTTCGTCTTTCATGGCTATCACAGTATACTTTTAACATTTAAACTCTGGATACCTCAGGACACCTTTTGATAGGCACAAGATAATTGTATGACCAAGTTCATGGGTGTGAGTTGCTCACAAGTATAATAGTTGCTCACATAAAACTCACAAGTATAATAGTTATTCTTACTTACAGCCAGGTAGAGTTTGGGTAGAAATCCAAGGTGAAGGGCTGCCATAACCTGCATTTGTGCTAGCAGAAACTCTAAATCTGTACCATCTGAATTTTTTTAGATCATGCACAGTTTCTTCTGTAAAAGCACCACTATGATATGAATATTGATCCTTCTCATGTTCAATACATTCAGCAGCTTCCCAATTGCTGCAATGGATAGATTGTAACTGCAAAGTAATCTTGTAGTTTAGAAAGTAGCCAAAGATAGTAACTGGCATTCTCCATCTCAAGGTCACACTGGTTGACTGTACATTTGAAAATGCAATATCTCTGGGAGCACTAGGAACTAAACAAAATTAAAACAAAATTTTAATTTTATGTACCTCACTTTACAATGAGAAGCATTCTGTGTTAGTTGAAAAAAAATTACGCTAAATGTACAATTTACAAAGGCTGTAGAATGAATTGTTTATAAGTAGTAATAAATGCTTCATATTTTGATGATGAAATACACAGGCATAAATAATAGATACTTTCCTTAATTACTGACATAAGAATAATCACCAACATCATACCAAGGCAAATAAGTAAAAAAAGTAGGCATTGTAATGAACAATATAATATTGAACTTTTCTATGACCTGTATTATTGTTGTCGCTATACTCAGGAACAGACATTGGAAGGGAGAAGGTAATATTTAGCACAGTTTTTGATCACAGATACACCATCTTTTAATGCTTGTACTAACTGGGATTTCCTTCCCCTTTGAAATCCCAAACTCTTAGACATATTTTTGAAATATCTACCCAGTCAAATTTCTGGAAACCAAGCATTTACTTGTATAAAATATGTATATGCTGCTGTTGCCTCAAAATTGGTTCAAGGCAGCTTATAATCTTATGGATGCAATAGCTCATGCATTTCTTATGGATGCAGGAGCTCTGGTCTCTCAAAGTTCTCTCACTTTCAAGAACATTCCACATACATTGTGATGAACTAAGCAAATCTGCTTGCATATTCCTCTGTGGATTTGTAGTCATGATGCAAACCTATTCTCTCCAAGATCAGAGGAGCATTCCTATTATATTAGGTGTTGTGGAACACAGGCAGGATAATGCTGCTGCAGTCGTCTTGTTTGTGGGCTTCCTGGAGGCACCTGATTGGCCACTGTGTGAACAGACTGCTGGACTTGATGGGCCTTGGTCTGATCCAGCATGGCTTTTCTTATGTTCTTATGTTCACCCATATACAAATGTCCCTGTGTTGACTTAGTCCCTCATTCTATTAAATGTTTCCTGAACATTTTATTAGTAAATAGGGATGTTGCCAAGATACCTACAATTTGGTCACATACTCCTTGGTGCTGGGACCAGTTTCCCTTTATGTTTTTTTTTATCAAGCAATTAAACAGATTTCTGGCCATAACAGAAACAAAAGGCAGCCAGCAGCAGAAGAAGGACTGCACCTCATTCAGATATGCTAACTGGAATAGAACAGATGACCTGGGGAGATAACTGAAGGAAGTATCACCATATCCAGCACTGTACATTCAGTCCATTAATCAACAATCCTCAGTAATTAATCAGTGTGCCTTTAGCCACTAGCAGAACTTGTCACCAAAAGTATTTTTATCACCTAAACATTGGCTCCAAGTCCATATTTGCACAAGACATGCCTCTGTTTCACTGTAGAAAATCTGAGCGGTTTGAATGCCCACCAAACCTCACCTCTCGGTTAGACTAAGCCTGGCCTCCAAACACACACACCTCCCCACCTGGAACGGTCCTTATCATACTTTACATGGAATGTCCTCAGGACCCTTTAGTAACCTTCCCTTTAACCACTCAGAGTACTTACCTGAACTGCTCCCTCCTGTCTTTCTAAGTCTGAAAAGTAAATCATGTATTTCTTTTTCATACTCTGCTGCTTATAAAATAGAGACCATAACCTGCCCCACATTTTGTTGACTCCAGACCACCTGGGTTTGTGGAGTTGCTTAGGCTTCCATTGGATGATGACAATGTATGACCTTTCATTCTTCATTTGGGATTATTTGCTACACAGATTCTTGGAACCCTGCCTTGATGTATAAACTGGACTGTCTTGCAAGCTTTCTCTCCCTGCGTTTAGCATTCTGCCTTCCTTCATGAACAGAATTACTTGTATAAATGTTTGAGTGCCTGAAATAACTGACACTTTATTTAGGTTCTGGTACTGAGCAGTGATATTCACTGCTGAATATTTTTTTCAGGATGGAAGGCAGCATGGTATGGCTCAATCCCATCAGATATCAGAAGCTAAGCAAGGTTGGAACTTGTAAGGGAGACCACCAGGGAAGACTCTGAAGAGGAAGGCAGTGGCAAACCACCTCTGCTTCTCAACTGCCTTGA
Source organism: Euleptes europaea (assembly GCF_029931775.1). NCBI lineage: Eukaryota > Metazoa > Chordata > Lepidosauria > Squamata > Sphaerodactylidae > Euleptes > Euleptes europaea. The sequence goes on along the minus strand of NC_079314.1, from coordinate 77,164,712 downwards.
AAGCCCCTTGCTGGGGTCACCATAAGTTGGCTGTGACTTGTCAACACACATTATTTTGTCAACACACACACACACACACATTATCTTGATTACTTGAGGTTTGTGCATTCCTCAACTAAGATGAATATCCAAAATAAGCTCTGTTTTTCTTTTCATTTTCTCCAGATGTCAGTATTCCTTACAAGCTTAGTCACTTAGTCATAGATCCTTTATTATTACTATAGTGAGAGGATGAAATGTGCCTAAGAACAATACAGGCTTGTTTGAGAGATGGGGGCAATAAAAATCCTAAAGTTCATCCAGGAGGAGATAGATACAAGTTTATGGTTACAGATGGGCTGGGAGTGGAATAGAATCTGGGGCTCATTTTCCCATATTCTACCATTTGGCTCAACTGTCAAAAGTGCTAAGATGGCTAAGTATTAATTTATTGTCCTTGCACCGTAAAAGGAGTGGTTAAGAGTGGCAGACTCTAATCTGGTGAACCGGATTTGTTTCCCCACTCCTACACATGAAGCCGGCTGGGTGACCTTGGGATAGCAACAGTTCTTTCCGAACTCTCTCAGGCCCACCTACCTCCCAAGGTGACTGTTGTGGGGAGGGGAAGGGAAGGCGATTGTAAGCTGTTTTGAGACCCTTAAAGGTAGAGAAAAGGCATGGTATAAAAACCAGTTATTTTTCCTCTTCTGAGGAGGAGATATGGCCATGAGCAGGCTTGGTGGAAAACTCTGAGATTGCCTATCCCAAATTTGATTAGTCTAGCAAAGATCAAATTCCTGGATAACTGATAAAATGGTCAGTCTGGACCATTCTCTATCAAGGCACAGATAACTAATGCAAGCCCTGCCAAGATTTCCAGTCATGAAACCATTAGTGGGGAAGTAATGTTTTTCATTTGTAACTACAGAATTAGCTAGCTTAACATCTTTCAGTTCTTTTGCCTAGTGTTCTGCTTCCACTGATCTGACTTTTGATTGCTGCAAATTATTTGTGTTTTATGAAGGTTCATACTTATTTATTAAAGATCTATTCCCTTAATGATCTTGAGCATAGATTGAAGCTTAGAAGCTCACTCATGCAGCTCAGCCACTTCTCCATGCAAACCAGATTCAGCTAGGGACAGCACCAGCTGATCAAAACAGGAGAAGGGGAGGGGGAATTACCCTCGTCTTCATCTCTCACCCCCCCCCCCATACTTCTGCTGTCTATTGGTGATAGTAGATTTCTATTGAAGACTAAGATAACCAAACCTGAGGAGCTGTAAAAAGAATTTTTTATATTTTGGGTTTGTTTGTTTAAGAACATAAACCATACCGTCTTGGTCAGCTCTGCCATAGGAGGTGGGAGGGGGCAAGAGTGAGGCTTTATGACACGTGTATCTTCCGACCACATATGGTAACAAGGAAATTAAAGGAATGAAATACTAAAACTAGACAGTATTTAAGTATTCTATGAGATTTAGCTTAAATTGAGATGCACAAACCTGTAAAGTTTCAATTATTAATGCCCAAAGACCCCAGCTTAACCCATCCTTTGATAAATCCACATTTGGGTGATATTTTATATGACAGCATTACATTCATTTTTAAAATCCATTTTGTTAGCTATCTGGTTTAAAGTATCTTTTAAAATGATTTAAATGCATTCTTGCATGTGAAGTACTAAAAAAAAAATCCTTTCTGCTTTCTAGAATCATGAATGGGCCAGCATTATATTCTCTTTTTGGTTTTTCCCCCTACATCAAATTAGAAGAAAGAATGTTAATCTCACTTCTATAAATCTTTCTGGTTGAGGCAGACATACAATATGGTTGTTTTTAGCCATGTAAATTATAAGTGGTATATCAACACATGGAATTGTATTCACTTGGCATCTACACTGTTTTGTAAATTTGACATATTTGTATGAATCTGCAGATAAAATGGAGTCTGTGCTTTATCCTTTGGTGGATTATTATTACTGCTGCTGTTTTTTTCATTGCTTTTTTATTGATCTTTTATTTTATTATTTTTTATTTTATTGTAATAATATGTTAATTTGAAGGTTTTTTTATAAAGACAGGATACAAATGTTATAAATAAAATGTATATTGACATTTGGCGGTATTACATCTTTGATAAACTATATATGTCAGACTAGATGACTTCAAGACAGACATGCTATTAGGTTACTGATACAAATAGGATTGAAATAACTATAGTGCATGCAATCAAATATACATTGTTCAAGAATGACCAGAAACCCTCATCTTTTTCTAAGCTCAAATGGTGTTAGTTTCAGTGGTTCCCAGCACAATCCCGCAGGTTCTCGAATTTTGCAAACATGACTCAGCTATCATGACTCAATGATCATTGTTATACTAACCTTTAAGATAACAAAAGTTCATATCCATTAATCGTTTGATATGCATAAACACTTGCAGACTGAGTAAAAGGCCAGCTGTCCAGAAACATTCTTCTCACAAGAATGTAACTATAATTCACACACTATCTCTTCAAAAGCTATTTATAAAAGTTCTTCATAGAAAAACTGCAAGTTTTAGTCTGCCTTAATTGATTAATTGATTGATTGATTTTAAAACATTTTATGCCTCCTTTCCACCCAATTAGGGTCCACAAGGTGGGGAACTTAAAAGACATTTAAACAATTTAAAATACAGTTAAAATATAAAATTAAATTTAAAAACATTTAAAAGAAACTAGAAGGAAGGCCAAACAAACAAGTCTTCAGCTGCTGGCAAAAGATAGAGGAGACAGACGAATCTCCCTGGGGAGGGAGGTTCAACGATTTGGTGCCATGACAGAGAAGGGCCCTTTCTTGAGTTGCCACCCATCTAGCCTCAGACGGCGGGGACAACTGAAGCAGGACCTTTGAGGATGATCAAAGTGCACAGGTAGGTTCATATGGGAGAAGGAAGAAGGTATGTTGGTCCCACACCATACAGGGCTCTAAAGGTCAATACCAGCACAATGAATTGAGCCTAGAAGCAAATTGGAAGCCAGTGTAGGTGGAACAAGAACGGAGTGATATGGTCCCTACAACCCACAATAAGCACTCTGGCCGCAGCATTCTGTACCAACTGTAGCTTACAGACAGTCTTCAAGGGCAGCCCAAAGTAGAGCATGCTGCCGTAATCTAATCTAGATGTTACCAGGACATGCACCACAGTGGCAAGATCTTGTCTGCCCAGGAAGGTCCACAGTTGGCTCACAAACTGAAGCTGCTGAAAGGCACCACTGCCACCTGCTTATCCAACAGGAGGCTCAGGTCCAACAGCACCACCAAGCTACCAAGCTGCTCCATAGGGGAGTGCAACCCCATTCAAAACAGGGAAAACCCCATTTCCCGGGTTAATAATAGCTATCACTTTCAGAATTATTTTAAACAAGAGGCAAACTTAGCCAATCCTTGTAAGTGCTCCTTCTACAGTAGCTGTGCATCCTGTCCACCACACTGTTGTAGCCCTTACAGGGCATTCTTCGGGCAGTAAATTTCACAGCACTTATTAGAGGTTGCAATATACACATGAACACATGAAGCTGCCTTATACTGAATCAGACCCTTGGTCCATCCAAGTCAGTATTGTCTACTCAGACTGGCAGCGGCTCTCCAGGGTCTCAGGCAGGGTTCTTTCATATCACCTACTTGCCTAGTCCCTTTAAGTACTGGGGATTGAACTTGGGACCTTCTGCATGCCAAGCAGATGCTCTACCACTGAGCCCCAGCCCCAGAAGAAGAACAGTTGGTTTTTATACCCCAATTTTCTCTACCTTTAAGGAGTCTGACAGCTGAAACGGAATAGGAATGGCCAAATTGCTAAGCTGAATAGGAGTTCATGCATTCTTGTAGTTCAAGAATCTAGGTGGTTCCTATACCTATGTCCTTTTCCCTCACCTGCTTGTTGCTGTCCACATCCAGTAAGGACAACAACTCTATTCAGTTCTAAAAGTGGAAAACATTTAATGCACAGGTGTTTAGTTTATTTCTTCTTTGTTGGTTGCAAGATTAATCAAAATTTATATTTTGATTGAAATACACTCTACTATGCCATAAGTAAGAGCCCCGTGGCGCAGAGTGGTAAGCTGCAGTACTGCAGTCCAAAGCTCTGCTCATGACCTGAGTTCGATCCCAACAGAAGTTGGTTTCAGGTAGCCAGCTCAAGGTTGACTCAGCCTTCCATCTTTCTGAGGTCGGTAAAATGAGTACCCAGCTTGCTGGGGGTAAAGGGAAGATGACTGGGGAAGGCACTGGCAAACCACCCCGTAAACAAAGTCTGCCTAGGAAACGTCGGGATGTGACGTCACCCCATGGGTCAGGAATGACCCGGTGCTTGCACAGGGGACCTTTACCATTTTTTAAGCTATAAGCCAGGGGTCTCCAACATAGTGCCTGTGCCCACTGACACCTTTTAATGCCTGCCAAGTGTTTTTAGAAAGGGGGACAGGTTTTTTTTTAGAAGCCAGCATGGCTTCTAATTGGCCCTTAGGGATCTGGCTGTGCAGATTTTTTTTAAAGCGCTTCAGCAGCAGCTTCTACTTCTGCACAAGAACATTCACTGCATGAAAATATTTTACAATATATTCTTTTTAAAATATATCCTGTGAAGCTGTCTGAAATGCTGAAGAGTTACTATCTGAATTATGCATAACCTCACTCACTGACATTTTGTGATTGGCTCCACCTCCTGTGGCAGCCATTTTGTGGTTGAACCCACCACCTTGTGTCAGAATTCCAAAGGAGCCCACAGGATACAAATGGTTGGAGACCCCTGCTATAAGTGCTTCACTAATGCAATTAAATTACATTCTGTACCCTAATAATGTAATAAATCTGTTCTTCATGAGCAATTGAATTAAATTGTGATAAACCCAACATAAAACAATCAAGTAATCCTTAAAAGACCATTGTTCAGAGACTTTGAAATGAGTCAGTGCACCTAATTTTATTTTACTATGGTGTCAAAAATAAATGCTTTGGCAGTGACTCAGTGTTAGCTATGTGTCTGTGACTAACATAGACCACCGTAAATAAGTAGCTGAGAACAAAGATAAAACTGTTTCCATTCCTAACCATGAGTCTCCAGTTTCAAGTAGCTACTGCTCAACAGAAAACAATTCATGTAAACACAGCTAAGAAATATTAACCTAATACTAACCATTTTCTTGCAGCAAATGTTTCTAGATACTTGCCTCCTGAGCATGTTTGCTAATTTACTAGTAAATTTCAATAAAATTGGAACTCAGAATTACACAGCAGTAATGTAAGTTATCTTCACTAAATGGCCTTGCCCTTCTTACCTCTGATAATAACATCTTGGTTCTCAGTCTGTGAATCCAGAAGAATATTTTCTCAATACTTGATAAAATGCAAGGATTAGGTTGCATAGTATATATGAACAGGGCAGAAAAAAATTATTAAAACAAACAAGTGTTATTTCCAGGAACTGTTACCTGTTTCAGGAAATGTGCTAACATTGCATAGCTGTTCTTCTCCTTCGCCAGCAGCTGTGGCAGCTTTTATTTGAAACTGGTAAGAGGTATTTGATAACAAGTCTCTGAAAGTATGCACTGTTTCATTGACAGAAGACAAGATTGTTGAATTCCTTCCAAACATTATGATGTAATGGGTAATAATCCCATTTGCCTTCAAAGGAGGGTCCCAGTAGACTAAGACTGACTGCCAACTGGTTGCAGTACACTGGATATTCTGCACAATATCTGGAGCTTCAAAGAAAAGCATGAGCCAGAGGTTAACATTCCCACAAAACTAAAAGAGCAACTGCATTAAAATATATTTCAGGATGAGTACCGTAATGTTTCAAGAGCAAACATTACGGTACTCATCCTTTTATATGGACAGCACAACAAGAGCTACTGAGTAAAAATGTTAAGAGCAGGCCTTGATTTTGCATTCTAGGTATTGAGCAATTCCAACCTTGCTTGCGAGAATGTTCTCCTCAAATCAATTAGAAGCTTTGATAAATTTTGCACAAAATGGGATTTAGCAGTGTGAGTCTAGGAAGAATGTCCCTAGGTATACGAGACTGCACTTTGGAATCTACAGTCAGGTAAAGGAGCCTTTGATTCACCAAGTTCTGATGCTATAAAGCATTTAAGACAAGGGGTCAGCCTTATGCTATACTGCCGCAAAAACAGAGCCTTGAACTGCAACACTTAAAGCAAAGTCCTAAACCAGGGAAGTGAAACAAAAGAAACAAACCCCTTTTATCAGCTATCTTAACCTTTGTTTACTATATTTTCCCAAAGTATCATTATGCTGAAGTTATAGTGATAGGACCAAAGCCAGTAGCTGCTCCAGCTCAGGGAATCTGGCTTTCAGGCATAGAAGCATGTCACCAAAGCATCCTCTAGCATTGCAACAGAGCAGAGGGATGATTTGTATGTCCCACTGTCTAAAATAAATTCAGCTCATCAAGTAATTGGGTCCACTTCTGTCTGTCTGTTCATCGTGTACATTTAAACAACCAGTATCTCAACTCAGATAAACTGAAAGTGAGGGTTTTGTTTCATTACCTTATGTCTGTTAAGACAGGAGGAGAAGTGTGAATGTGACTGATAAAACGTATCTTGAATAAACATATCACTTTTACATTGCTTTAAGTTACATGATATTTGGAGAAGGTAAAAATAATTTAATTCTGCGATGAAAGCAAAAACTATGCATCCAGCACTGTGTTTTAATCAATCTAACCTGATTCCTTTGTAGTAAATTCAATAACGTTACTGAATTGATTGCCATTTCCAAATCTTGTGAATGCAGATACACGGATGAAGTAGGTGCTGAATGGTTCTAGCCCAACAATATTAGCTTCTGTGTGTGAACCTGAAACGTTCTTAGATGAAGAAAGCAATTACTGTACAACTATTATTTGGCAAGATTTTCTACAGCAGTCTGGAAACGTTAGTTTCCCACAAGAGTTTTGAGCTACTTCAGGACATTTTAAAAAACTTTTTCTTAGAATAGCTATTCCCTCTACCATATAAAAGTCCCCCTAGTTTCAAAAATGGTTCATCAAGTGGCACAAAGGACCGTATCTGGTGCTTAGTAGACTCTGCTGGCAGACTAACATCTTCAGGACTAGTCTTGCTCAATTATCCCTAGGCTGTGGTCCACACCAACGATTCCTTAATGCATGCCAGAGCTAAAAGCCATTGACCAAGCAACATTCTTTAAATTCAACAGAATTTGGGGGGAAATATGAGACCGTGGCAACAGATCGTTATGATGTTATAGCACTATAGCATTTTAGCAACAACATTTTCAAAATAAGGGGGTCAAAGGGGGCCACAGCAGAGACTGGCACCTATATGGCTCTCCTCCACCTGGAACCCAGTGCCATGCAAAGGTACACAGTATCAGCTTCGTCACCTCAGCAAAGGGAGGATGTGCTGGAATGCCTTGTTGAAAATATTGCCTATCGATGAACGTATTTCAGAATCTGCCTCGTCCCTAGATGCATCACCTGGCACACTACTGTCACTTGCTAAATATGTCTTAATAACAATAATAATTATAAATATCATATTAATACTGCATACCTGATAAAATGTAGTTTGACTGCTCTTTTCAAAAATGTTAAAAGTATATCTTTGAATGACACCATTTGGTTGAGGGCTTGGATTCCATTTCAGCCATACAGAGTTGGATGTGTAATTGATAACCTGGAGATTCCCAGGAGGAGCCATTGGAACTGAGGAAGAAAATGTTCTTTTGTTTAAATCTAAAAACACTACTGGTACCTATGGACAAATCATAAGAGAAATTCAAAACAAGAGATTTCCTGTGCATCCATTTCTAAACTTCTTTAGAACCAACTGGGTGACATTCATATTTAGAAAGGTATAATAAAGCATATTTTTCAAATATACAAATTTTTCTAGAGATCTCCAGTAATGAACTGTAAAATCTACTGAGCTTTCTACCAAAAGAAAGTCCATTTCATACATGTAGAAAAATCAGTCAGTTAAACCATACATTCCAATTTATTTCAATAACATACATAGAACCTATATGGAGGCCTGCCATACCATCCTGCTGGTATTTTATTTGGAGAATAACAAATTCTGCACCCTGATCTAGATGGCACAGGCTAGCCAGATCTCATCAGATCTTGGAAGCAAAGCAGGGTCAGCCCTGGTTAGTATTTGGGTGGGAGACCACCAAGGAATTCCAGGGTTGCTATGCAAAGGAACTTGCTGCTGGCTCATGCTACAAACACAGCCTCATTTTAGTTGCTCCTCCCAGCAGCCAAACTAGAGAGAGGCCAGGGAACAGGAGGAGGTGGCGGCTTTCGAAGGGAAAGTCTTTGAACCCCACTTAACAGAAGATAGGAGAGCTGCAAGGGATTTGTGCTGGGATGAGTGGATTTCCCTCACTAAAAACAACCTCTGTCCTAATTTTTGAACAGCAAGTGAGTGGCAAGTGAGGGTGGCCCAGATGGGAACTGGGGGAGGAAGGAAGCATCACACTCTTCACAGCCAGTTCCATACATGGCATGTTATATTAACTCACTCTGGATGAAACCAAGGTATGTATGATTATGATCAGCTTTTCCCAGGTATGCCCACAAATGGAGAGTGGGCCTGTTAAACCATGCACCTGGACACTTCTATAATCGATTTCTTAGGAAGTACAGCTTGGTAGCTCCAGAATTAAATGCTGGTTTTCCAGAGGGAGTGCAACCCCATCTAGAACCAGCTGCAAACCTAATCCTGAATTGTCTTTACCTTTGAACAACTATTTCTTCTCTTTCTTAATTTAAGTTTTACTTTGCAGACTTTCATGCTACCTTCAGTCACTGAACTTTTTTTACTTTCTCCCTGGAATTTCATGAAAAGAAGAAAGAGAGAGAGAGAGCAAACTAATATAACTGTAAATCAGATGACTGCTCCCAGCAGTTTCACGTAGATATTAAATAGCATTAAAGACGAGATGGAAGCCTGAAAAACTCTGCAGCCAGATTCCAAGAGGTACAACAGTAGCAAATTCTCAGCACCATTTTTTTGGAACCTTCTGAAATTCATAACTTACCTGATTCATCTGTGGAGAACATAAGTACAGCATATGGGCCAAGTCCTTTTACGGTTCTTGCAGAAACAAAAAAGTTGTACAGTGTAAATGGTGAAAGATCTTCTAAAATGACTGAATCATTGGAGGTAGTGAAAGAGGAATTTATTTCTGGTCCTTGCAGCTGTAATTCATATCTCATTATAATGCCATTTGGCTGAGCTGGAGGATCCCAAGATAACATCACAGAGGTAAATGAAAGATTTTTGTAAGACTTCATAATTGGAGCAGATTCTGGAACTGCATCATTTTCAAAAAGGAGGAAAAATATTGAATTACCAGCATTATGATGAAATGTACAGAAAGCGCCAGCCAATAATATAAAAGCTCACTTCATTCACTCTTATAAATACAAAATACCCCTGACAACTGTAGCTGTGTGACAGGCAATTTCTTAATTATACGTAATTAAATTATTGTAAAATAATTAAATAGTGTGTTTCACCAATAATAAAACAATTTTAAAAACCCTTAACGTTTTGCTGAAGCAGAGATGGATAACTTGGTCAGCATGAAGGCTAACATTGGAAATATACTGTGATTCAGACACTGAAGCTAATTTCTTCATTTGCTACAAGCAGGTTACTTACAGCACATTCCTGAGAATTGGACCGAAAGTTCTTTGGAGGCGGTGTGACCTCACCGCTAGCGTAAGTGCGTGAAATTGCACGATTACACGCACTTACGCTGGTGGTAAGGCCAGTCCCGCCCGCAGCCGAGCACCGCAGGTCCGCGCCTCACCCCTATGCTGGCACTGCCTCTCTGTGGTGCAGGCCATGGTGTAGAGAGGCCACGCCAGTGCAGGGGGGCGTCCTGGGGAGGGGCGGCGGGAGGAGCCGCCGGTTAGGCGGCTTCCTATCCCAGTTAGCCATGGTACGCCAGCGCCGGGAACGGCGGTGCTGTACCTGCTTTTTAGCAGGCGCAGCCTCGCTGTTTTCAATGGGGCTTTTAGCCCCGTTGAAAACAAAAAAAGCCTCAAAACATCTTTTTTTGTTCCCCCAGAGTGCGCGAATCAGCTTAGGAAGAGGCGCCGCTGCGCCTCTTCCCTGCCGACTCTGCACGGCGTTGTTTCAGGAATGGGCTGTTAGATATTTCTCCAAATCTAGGATGTGCAATTCTGAAATTTCTGTTTTAAAACACACAATATTGTACCCAACCCTTTAAAAGTTTCAGTATAGAGATCTAAAATCACTTAGGCATCTTTATGGCTGCTTTCCAGTTTCTGATTCTCTAGTATTTTTTCCTCTCGCATTTTAAACCTTCTATGTAAATATCACAGCTACAAGATTTTTTTTTAACAATACCCCACCGGTCAATATAATCTATGCCATGCAATAATAATTTAAATCATATACTGCTCATGTTTGAGCAAAACCAAAGATTAACACACAAAAAAGACATACCATCTTCTTCAGTTTTGATATGAAATGTGGTAGTGTGCATTTCAGATAGTCCTTTTTCTGTTGCTGGAGTAATTTTCAGAAGATAACTAGTATACTTGTCCAGCTTATCGAAAACAACATTTGTATCATGCAAAACGAGCAACAGAATCTCATGGTCCATTTGAGCTTCATGTACCCTTGTCAGAGAAACATTGTAGAAGACTATTCCATTGGGCTGGGCTGGGGGCAACCAGCTTACATATACAGCAGTAGATGAAATGTTTTGATAGGCTAGATTTTCAATAGGTCCATCAGGAACTGTGGCGTGAATGAACAAAGGTTAAAGTATCTGTATGCACCAAATGTATACTCTAGTGTTTGATATTCATAAGTCACTAAAACTTAAACACTACACATGACTTCCATACAATTTTTGAGAATAGTGATGGCATTCTTTGAATAGAGTTTCTCAAATAACCACAGAAAAACTGTCTAGTCTTATATGTAACTATTAAAAGCAAGCAAATACAATATTTCCAGTGTGTGAGAACATATTTCTAATCAGAAAGTGACAGACATGCACATTTGAATGTTCCTTCCCATTTAAATGAACCCCCCAAGCACAGAAAACAGTGTTCCACAGAGGGTTCTACAATTTCGCTTTCTGCCTGACATGTTAATTTTCAATGTTCCCTACATTTTTGTACACAGGGAAGATTTCAACATCTCATCCTTCAAATGTCCTCTAAAGTGAACACTCTAGCATGACTGTGCCATGTGATTCATTTGCTTAAATAGCGTGGCTCTTATCGAACATACTGAACTTGAACCACTTCTGCCCACCCCCGCCCACAAATAATTGATGTGTTTTTGTATTCACCATATAAGGAAGTAGTTCACTTAGAAAGAGTTAAAGATATATTTCTTAGGACATCAGTTTGGTAACTAAAGCTTATTAAGCTGCCCAAGAAAACAGGAGTGAGACATTATGGAGACAGAAGATCTTCTACTCCTTTAGCTTCAATCTAGACACTTTTTTCTCAGACGATTTTATTTGTTTCTCTGTTTATTAGACTTCTACCCTGCCTTTCCCAACCAAGGTCAGGCTCAAGGCAGCTAACAACCAATAAATTACAATTTAAATAAATACATTAAACAATGTAAAATCAAAATTTAATGAGCCTTGCTTTCAAGAAATACATGATTAGGATTACAGTCTATAGTAAAAACAGATAGCCTCTGCATTCAGGTAGTAATTATAAAAATAGAGAAATGGTGCTCCAAAGATACACTTATGGTAAATCAATGAATAAAAAGTTCATAGAATCCCACCCCCAACCCTGAAAAAAGGCAGCTATGTACTGGTGCTTCCTGCTCTTCTGCTCCTCTACTTCTTAAAGAGGTTAAGAAGAAACAGGAACGATGCAATGAAAGAAATCTGCACCAGCACAATTCCTATAGGCTACATCTCAGAGAAAGACAAAAAGAATATAAATATGATTACTGAACATCTGCAGATGGTTGAGGACTATCACACGCTGAAAACAGGTGCAGTGTGGAATGCAGAGGTCAGGTTCATATCTGTCCCTGAAACACAGCCAGTTCTACTGTGCCCTAAAGTTGATGAATGTGCATCCATCTTGATCCCTTGTGGAAGGAATGCAGTAAATCCTGTCTAAAGGGCAAGGATGGGGAAGGACTACAAGACTGTAAGTCCCTTTTTAAAAACAAAACAAAACACCATGGTGGTACTGACACACTGCCTAATGTTGTAATCCTCTGTACAGAATTCTTCCCAACAGAATAAGTTATACATGTTTTACTTTGTACATTTCACAATGAAAAGAAATGTATACATACTATCTTGATCTGTGTACACATGTATTATTTCACTGGTTTGGTTTCCATTTCCAAAGGCTGTGCTTGCAGTTAACCAAAGTGCATAGTGACTCCATTTTGCTAAACTGTTTAATACTGTAGACAATGTCACGTTGTCAGCAACAGTATCAATAGCATAACTGGAAAAATTCTGGGGAGAAATATCAACACATAAATATAAATATTTCAACATTCAATTATTCAACCTGTTTTAAAATCAAATTAGTATCTCTCTATAAACTACATACATACATACATACATACATACATACATACATACATACATACAGGCAATATAATTAACTGTTTGCCTTGAACAAAAGACTGTTTGCTTGGTGATGGGGCTGAACTTAACTGAACCAAAATTCCTACTGAATACCACCTATCAAGATCAAAAGGCAAATAACCCTTTGTTGAGCCTCCTGTTTCTTCATAATAATTTGTATGAAAATACAATGTATACACATTTCCTTTACCTATTTTTATTCCTAAATTGTCTGATTTATATGAACATAAGAAGCTACCTTATTCTGAGTCAATCCATTGCACCCTCAAACTCAGAAGAAGCTCTTCCAGCTCTGCTACTTCATATCCTTCAACTGTAGATGTAAGGAAAGAAACCTAGGACTTTGTAAATGCAACACATGTGCTGTGCTATGGATCTGAGGGCTCTCTCTGAGCTATTAAAATGTAAAGGTCCCCTGTGCAAGCACCGGGTCATTCCTGACCCATGGGGTGACGTCACATCCCGACGTTTCCTAGGCAGACTTTGTTTACGGGGTGGTTTGCCAGTGCCTTCCCCAGTCATCTTCCTTTTACCCCCAGCAAGCTGGGTACTCATTTCACCAACCTCGGAAGGATGGAAGGCTGAGTCAGCCTTGAGCCATCTGCCTGAAACTGACTTCTGTCGGGATCGAACTTCAGGTCATGAGCAGAGCTTGGACTGCAGCACTGCAGCTTACCACACTGCGCCACAGGGCTCATTATCTTCCTGTATTACCTCTCTACCCTCTCGGAAAGCTCCTTAGATAACACAATTGTAATAACATGTGTAAAATGGGCATCAATATAGCTAATTCTAAACATGGCAAAATCTGTGGATACTTAAATCCAGAGACTGGAGCCATGAGTAGACATGTCAGAACTTTCTACAACCTCAAGAAAAGTCTTTGCAGAAAAGGTTTGCAGAAAAATCTGAACTCTAAAAAAGCGAACAAATATTTGAGGGATTAAAACCCCACAAAATAATAGAAACAGTACCTGTAGCTTTAAGAAATGCATTTTTCAGTGGCCATTGCTAGGCAACCACAACAATATTGCCATCCTTCATTTTGTCAGAAAAAAGGCAGAAGGAGAGGGCAGGGCCCTTTCCAGGGGTGTTTTGGGCTTTGAAAGAGGACCCATTGGGGGCATGCCTGGCAGCAACCACCAGACAGCTTGATACAACATAACCTGCTTATCTTACTCAGGCCTGGCATAGTGGTTAGAGTTTTGGACTAAAATCTGGGAGACCCATGTTCAAATCTCCACTCTGCTAGAGAAGCTCATGGGGTGACCTTCAGCCAATTGTGCATTCTCAGCCTAACTTACCTCACAGGGTTGCTGTGAGGATCAAATGGAGGAGAGGAGATTGAAATAAGCTGCTTTGAGTCTTCATTGTGGAGAACAGTGGGGTATAAGTGTGTGTGTGTGTATAAACTGAAGATGGGGGAAGATAAAAGGTTTGTTGGTTGGTGGGAAGCAGAAAAGGAAGCTGCGATAGAAGAGGATATGGGGGCGGCCAGGAGGTGGGAAAGAAGAAATAGTGTGTGGACCTTGTGGGTTCCTTTGCTTGTAATTCTTATTTCTAAGTTTGTGGTTGTGACCAGGAAAATGCATTCAGATATATAAAGTCCGAATATATGAAAAATACCTTATTGGTATTTTTCGGATATATTCGGATCTCTGACTTAGCCGTGACTATCAGGAGCCAACAATTGAAGGCTTCCATGACTGTTTCTTTAATTTTTATTTTCTGTGTGTCTCTGTCTTCCCAGGCTTGGTATCGGCTTGCCATGTTTGTTTCGCTTTGAGACTGCTTATTTAAATTGGTTTGGTGGCCTTGCAACATTGTATTCTTTTCATGAGTTGGTTTGTGTTGGGTTTGCTGTTTGCAGTGGATTCTCAGATTCAACACTGCCTTCAATTCTTGGGTGGTACATTGGCACAGATTCTGTGATTTTACATTGGTTAGGCTTGCACCAGTGTTCCTATTCAGTTTGTCTTGAATGATTCTTTGTTTTGACACTGGGTTGGATTTTGGGTTGTCCATTTGTTGTGTTAGGCTTGCCACATTGTCTCATGGTTCTGCTGGGATTCCATGGTTCTGCATTGGTTTTTTGGGCTTGCTGGTTCTGTCTGCTTTAAGAGGCTTTTGGCCAAGGGTTGCTTTGCTTGCTCTTGTGTCTCTGGCTATTCTTTGCCCTGGAGAAAGCATGGAATTTTCCCTTCATAGAAAGCAACAGAGAATGGCTGAGAGTACCTTGTTCAGGGGCCCATAGAATTGGACCTCATGGTCCAATTAATTGAAATGGGGGGTATTTAAAGGAAAGGCACCAGTAGCTCCACTGCAATTTTGGTGCAATTTGGTCAAAAATCTGCCCCTCCAGCAAGATTCCCCATAGGGAATAATGGAGCTGAATACTATCAGAATCCCCCCAAAAAATAAAACCCAGATTTGAATACCAAGCTAGTTTTTGTAACCTGGAAAACCAGGAACACCGATGTTTTTTAGCCTCCTGATATCTGGATCCAAAAAAATACCGATTTTTTTAATCAGCACATCCTTAGTTGTGACTGTAAATTTTAATTCACCCACTAGAGGGAGCCTTGTCTATAAAAAAAACCCATCTGAGAAACAGAAAGGATATTAAATAATTCAATGACTGTATTAAAATTTAGAGATAGTCACATACAATTTTAAAAGCCCCATTGTAGTAGATGCCAGTGAGATTGTATGAGTGGGTCCTTGTTTTTCTTCTTGAGATTTTGATATGGGCCTGCTCTCTTTGTTGCGTAAAATGAATTTATGAGCCTAATATTTACCGTTAACACACAGGTGACATCACCAACTAGACAGGTGCAGGGCCAGATCTAGCACTGATATTGGTGCCTTAGTATGGGGCTATAAACTAGTACTCAAAATTGTGCTTTACAGATAAGGAACACAGTCCAAAGAAAGTTAAGTGAGTATAAATCCTACATAGACAGTAATCAAACACTTATAGAAACTCATAGCATGGGCAACCCATTCCTGAGCCTTTGGTGGCCGGGGACGAGTGGCCAAGGGACCAATGCGGCACCTCCAAGGCTGTTCCTAGACCACCAAAAGGCTTTTAAAAGCCTTTCGTAGGACTTTAATTTTTTTATAAGGGGCATTTTGCCCCATTGAAAACAGCGAGGCTGCATCAGCAAAAAGCTGGTGCGGCTGTTCTCTCTGGCGGCCTCCCCCGGGCAAAAGAAGTCAGGAAGCTGCCTACTGGCAACTCTGCCCCCAGGCACACCCCAGGAATGCCCCTTGGGATGCCGGCATGGGCCTTTGTCGGTGGGACACCAGCGGAAGGCCCAACCAGCATACCTGGGCAGCGCTGCTGCGGCAGTGCTGGGAGAATGGTGTCTGGGTCCCCCCACCGGCGTCCCTGCCACCCTGGATAGCATAAATGGCACGGGTGCTGGTGCAGGGGGCACGAATGCCAGCACAGCCCCTTCCTGGCGTCCTAAGGACTTTCATCCTTGAAGCTCAGGAATGGGCTGTATGTGTAAAAAGTCTTAAAACTGAATTCTAGTGTTATGAGGCAAAGGAAAAAATGTGTACATCTTCTTTTCCCAGATCATACACAGTTTTATTAACGTTTCTTTGAAGTTTTCTCAGCAATAATTCCAACTTTTCAACAGAGAAGCTACTTTTAAAACTTAAAGCAGGTGCTGTTATGGCTCCTTTTTACTTGTGGACAGAAGATAGACAACAAATATTAATAATACAATATCAATGTTTAAAACAGACATAGTATTCATAAAGTTAAAAGGCTGATGAAAAATTCATAAATGATGCATCATATTCTGTGCTTGTTGCTCCTTTTACTGACTTCTCCTTGAGATATAGGCAAGCAGTCTAGAAATTCAGTATAAGATCTCCACACTGTACTAAATGAAGTAAAAGGTAACAATCACATTTATTTTAAGGTTCAGATTAAAACTTTGATGGTAAAGACTAAATAGTATTTTATTTTCCTTATTCTTGTGGTCAAAACTTACCAATAATTAAACAGAAGTACAAAAGAGTGACATTTCTTAGACCCTTGTTTTATTTTGTTAATGATATGTTAAAGTAACAAAAGAATGAATAAACTTTGTAGGGTTGAGAAAATAAGAACAGAAAGATGTACCTGTATGTAAGTGTCTGAATCATTTTTGTAGTAAACTGAATAAAACTGTATGATCCCATTGGGTTTTTGAGGAGGGTTCCAAAAAATGCATATTGATGAAGAGGTGAGATTTGTATATCGGACGATTCTAGGAGGGTCACTTGGAGCTGAAAAACGTTTTAACAATTTAGCATTTAGGAAAAGTAACTGTTTTTCTTGCCTACCAATTATTAGAGGGTGTAGCTGGAAACTCACATTGAGGTGTATTATTTCATATTTATAATCCAGTGAAGAAAGATGTGCGCATAGGCAAGAATCAGCACAACAAGCACAAAATAACTATATGGGGCTTAGGGAAGCATGGAAACATTCTCCAAAACACTGGAAGGTTCCAGGTTCAATCTCCGGCATCTCCAGTTAAAAAGGGTTAGGTATAGCAGGTGATGTGAAAGACCTCTACCTGAGACACTGAAGAACCACAGCTAGTTTGAGTAGGCAATATTGACCTTGATGAATGGTCTGATTCAGTATAAGGCCGCTTTATGTGTTCGGCATTGCTCACTGTGCAAGGACTCATCCATCTCTAGGCTACATTACAGCATAACCAAAAACAAAATTTTTGTAATTATCATTATCCCACTTTTCCTTAGATAGTTGCCATTAAAATCTTATTTGTTTATAGTATACTGCTACAACAATAAACCGAAATTCAATAAACCAAATTTCTACACTTCGTTCTAATTTTCTAGGATCACTGCAGTTTAACACTCACGTCCTTCAGATGTTTTGAAGCTAGTCATGTTACTTTTCATGTTCCCATCTCCAAATCTGGTACTTGCTGTCACATAAACACTATATTCATTGTTATGTTCAAGACCTGTGATATCTAATGAGGTTTCTGTTACATTAATGCTTCTGTTCGACAATATATTCCTAAGGTAAAATGTTACAAGCAATATGTAGTTAAAAAACAGAATGGTATTTTAATAATCTCAAAAATCTAGAAGACAATTTCCCATGTAACAAAGTTTATAAGTTCTGTAGGAGCAAAGTGCCAATGTACAACTGTACCTGAAATACATCATCATCATATAATTCTCATAGCAGTTGGCTAAATCTGAGGATACTTAAATCTGGTAGAGTGGAGCCCCAAACAGACAAGACAAATCTTTCTACAAAGCTGAAAAATGCCCCACACTTGCAGAAAAACCTGAAATCTAAAAAAATCACATAGGGGGAGCTACAAAAAAACCCCAGCACTGTAGTACTTTTAGAGTGCCAGTGAAGCTGCAGGCCATCAGGGAGATGAGCCCCAGGATCTACTGTTCAACTTGAGTCCAGCAGCAACTTAGACATCAACAAAATTTTCAGGGTGAGCTTTTGAGAGTCAAAGCTCCCTTTGTCAGATACAAGTAGGAACGGAGATCCCTGAGTTCTTATATACCAGTCTGAAGATGGGAGGAGTATTGCAAAGAATGCAGAGGTACAGTGCAAAATGTAATGCAAAACAAATAAAGGAACTACTGTGGTTCTGCAAGGGATTGTGGGATGCACTTCATGTGCCGTACAGCAGCTAGAAGGTTGCAAAATATGTTGGTTCTACCCTGCTTCCAAAAACACTTTAGAAGCTAACAAGCATGGAACTCTGCACTTAGCCCTTTCAAAAACTCAATTTAAATATATACAGGACAAATTGTTTAAAGTGATGTGCTAATATTCATTCGTAGCAAATGTATAATTGACAAAAACTGTAGGGGGGACTTACATTCCTGGTAAATGACAGATAAATATTTTTTATTCACAACCATTTCCAGATCAAATCTTACCAAACATAAATGGTGTAATAGAGGATAATTCCGTTTGGCTCCAGGGGTGGTTTCCATGACAACTTCACAATGATACCAGACAACTGCTTTACTGTAAGCAATCGAGGAGGAGAAGTAGGAGCTGTAAAGTGAGGAGGCAACATCTAGTTAAGTGGCTGTGATTTCAGACACAGCTAAAACGTATCTTGAAAAGGTTCTTCTATCCTACAAGTTAGCATTATAGCCAGAACTTTTTTTTTTTTTGCAGTGAAGTGATAAAGGATAATTTTGCATGGTGATGTTAAGACATCTGTTTCTGTGATTTGATGGGAAACAATATTTCATGGGAGAACAGAGTAACGGGTATGTCACAGTGATTCTCCTACTGTCTGAATACATTGTTGTCATTTTTTCTTTCTAATAAAAGCAGGAACTTTATAGGTGTGAACCCATATAAACTATAGTACAGTCCCCCTGAGGACCGAAGAGACTGGAAATAATTATATTAAGCTCCAATGGATGGGAAAATTGATGACAATGGCCCTAATGGAGAATAAAAATGTAGAATGCAGCATTTAAATCTATACACTCAATTTTTAAAAAAGCCTTATTTTTATAACACATTAATGAACGTGGATCTTAGAATATACAATTATTCAAGACAATTAAAATCCAACCTAATCAGAATATCTATAATAGTATACAGGAGGGGGTATAACTTAAAACTCTTAAAAGTTCAGAGTGTAGTTCAATGGTAGAGCAATTGTTTCTTATATAAAAAGTCCCATGTTAATTTACCCAAGATCTTAGTTAAAAGGAATTTATGCAATATAACTGGGAAACACCTCTGGATGATTGATCTGATTCAATATAAAACAGCTCCTGATCTCTTTATTAAACTCTAGAACACTGTAGATTTTATTTCATTCAACTGAAATGATAGAATTTTTTGTCATTTTCATGTTAATGAAACACATACACATCAGTCATATTTATCTTAAATCTCACAGAATAGAATTGTATTGTATCAGAAAATCAAGTCATACTTGTAGTCGTGCATGGAAACTGGGAACATAAGTATAGCTCTTAGACAATCTGTGAAACATTTGGTATTATGCTTAGAACAGTTTGTACTTGCAACAAAGTTTATAACGTGGTGCACTGTAAATATTTGTGTTTATTTGCTTGTCCTTTCCTAGCACTGCCTCCTACATTTCACATGTTTTGCTAGAATTTGTAATTTTGGCAAGATGATGAATGCTTAAATATAAATTCCTATATTTATATAGGAATATGCCTAGAACGTTTGAGCTGCTTGTAATTTAATCCTCGCTTCTTTTTGGTTTTCCTTATCAAGTGATTAAGCTGTGGATAATTCCATCCATTTTGTTGATTAATACACTGCAATATTACCTTTGCTTCCCTATCAGTTGTAAGGCATTTTTCACAGAAGGTTGATTGCTTAGGAAAAAATGGTGTGAGAATGTCTGCAAAGTAAAAATCCCAAGCCATTTTATCTGTGTAGCCAATTAATTCAGAGGCTCCCCTACATGATATAGTATAATCTGCAATGATACAATAATGACAGACTCACCATCTTCATCAGTGAGTATGTTCAGGGGCTCACTGTGAACACCTTCGCCCTTTGAAGTGCTTGCTGACACCTCAACTGTATAGTTTGTATATATTTTCAAACCTGAATAAAGAATATTACATTAAATATATTATAATTAATTTGTGTTTATGATCACTACATATAATTTGTGATCTTTTCAAAAATACTGGGTACTGAAAAACTATTTGCACATCATGGTTATGAATAGGAAGACCTTTACATAAATACTAAACCATTTCCAGTTTTTGTTATTTTACAACATATTAATGAATGGGTCAAGGTTTAAATGTAACCAACGTTTCTGGACTAGAGCCTTTAAAAAACATATCTGACCCTAAAGTTAGCAAATAATGGTTAACAATTATTAATAATTAACAATTATCACTATTCAGGTGGGGACCTGCAAGCAACTTGTGGGAGCCGCTATCCCATTCCCCCCACCTTTGCTTCGTCCCCTCTCCCCCTACTTCTCTCAGTCTCTCACTCTTTCTCCCTCCTGACACCCTTTTTCTTACTCTCTCTCTCCTCTATGCCTATCACTTTCTCTCTCTTTCTGCCCCACACTCCATCACTCTTTCTCTCTCCCACCCTCTTCACCCTCCTGGCTTCCCACCTTCTTTCTCTCCCCCTCCCACAGCAGCAGTGGTGGTGGTGGCGCTCCCAGCCACCCACCTGCTTCCTCCCCTCCCCACAAAGCAGTAGTGGAGGCAATGGCTCTCCTGGAATCACAACAGGACAACCAACTACTGAGATCAGTTCCTCTTAGTGGTGTCAGCTCCAGGTTGAGAAATTCCTGGAGATTTTGGGATGGAGCATCAGTAGGGCAAGGTTTGGTCAGGGAAGTGACCTCAGCATGCCATATACTCCACCCTCCAAAGCAGCCATTTTCTCCAGGGGAATTGATTTCTGCCACCTGGAGATCAGTTGTAATTCTGGGTGATCTCCAGCCCTCACCTGGAGGTTGGCAACTCTAGCTCCCATGGAGGAAATGGCTGCTTTGGAGGGTGGAGTCTATGGCCTTATACCCCTCTGAGACCCCTCCCTTCCTCAAACCTCATCCTCCCCAGGCTCCACCCCTCAAATCTCATGGAATTCCCCAACCTGGAGTTGGCAACCTTATCTCCTTCCCACCCAACAGCCAACCTTCCTGTGAGCTTCCACAGCAAGGTGATGATTTGAACCTGGGTCTCGCAGACCCTGCTCTGAAGCTCTAACTGCTACACCACACTGGCTTTCATAGGGTGGCTGAGCAGTAACAAGCACGCAGACATAGCTGAGTCATGCAAGTCAGGCACATCAAGTATATAAGTTGTTCCATTGCACACATAAGCGTTGAATTTGCCAGGATAGCCACTTGAAAAAAATATAGCATTCAGCAATGCTTATCAGAATGTATTATTCAATGGTATATATCAGTTTCTCCCTAATAGAAAATATATGATTTGGATTGTTAATCTAATGGGATTTTATGAAGTATGAAATGTCATTATGCTGCTGGCTCTTGTTATGGTGTTGTGTCTGAGCAAGGCTTATTTGAAATGCTGATTATTTGGGTTGTTTTATTATAATGGTGTTTCTAATTATGATCTGTAAGTCACCTTGCAGACCACAATCAAAAGATGGGGTAAATATTTTAAATAAATAAAGGAGTCAAGTATTGTATAATAGAAAGTGGCCAACATAAGCAAGCAAGGACACAAACCACTTTTAAATAGTATATTCTGTTAGTCGTCACCTGTAATAATCAGTGATAGATGTGTGATATTAATTATTTTTTCCTCAGTTCCATCAGACTCTCTGAGATATATAGTATAACTCCGTATAATCCCATTGGGAACAGATGGTGGAAGAAATGATAACTCTATTTCTGTAGAGGAGATGTTCTTGTAGGTTATGTTTTGTGGGGGAAATTCAGGTACTGAAAGGAAAAAGCAGGCAAAAAGTGTTTGTAACTAAAATTTCAGATTATTGTGATTATTGTTATGGCACTTCCAAGGAGGTAACAACAGAAATTAAAGAGTGGGCATCCCTGACCACCAAAGAATTGATTCAACCCCTTGATTCAACCAAGCCCCAAACTAGAAGGTTTGGAAGCACAGGTTTAGTTTTGCTTTCCCCTCATGTGTTGAACGACTTTTAAATCTCAATATCATTTTAAACAAAATTACGTGTCCTCTACCCTCTTCACTGATCCCCTAGGGATGAAAAGTTCTTTAGAACAAAACAGGTGTTATCTTTAATTCTAAAAACAGAGCTTTACAATTTATTTGTAGAGGATGGGAACATGGAGGCATTTTTCATAAACAGTAATTGTGCAATAAATGTACCCTTATTTATCTTTTGCTTTACATAGTCTATGTAGATCTTCTGTTGAAGGTATATCACATTTGTAAGCACTCCAAGACATTATTTTGTGCTTTGTAAAAGGAGATACTTCCCTCAAGAAGCACAACTACATGTTGTGGAGGTAATGGGGCTTACTTTCTAATAACTAGGATTGCCAGACCCCTGTCTCACAAAAGTCTAAAGTTCTGCACTTACCAGTTTCAGCTGTTCTGATGAATAATGGTGCAGATGACTGATTCCCATGACCAAGATGGGTGGATGCCCTTACAGAAATACTATAGAGAGTGTAAGGGGTCAAGCCATTTAAAGAAAGACTTGTTCCTGTAGTGTTTTTAATAATTAAAGTGGTTGAGTTGTCATACATAACTTCATAATGTGTTATGATCCCATTAGGCTTTTCTGGGGGTGACCATCGTAAGCTTATTTCTGTTGCGGTCACATCTAATATCTCGACATTCTGGGGTGGAGAATCTGGTTCTGTAAGTCAGAAAACATAAAAAGCCATTTCTTGAATATTATATTTAAAGGATTTCTATTCACTCACCCACGCTTTTGAGTCCTTTTTAAAAATTATGGGAAATCCTAATCACAGATCTTGCAGGTCACAAAGTGTAATCTAAAGTATACTGCATAGTGATGCTTTTGAGTGGAGGACTCGTTTCTAAGTTTTAAACAAACAGCTATCCCATTTCTGCAAGGGACTGAACCTGGGACACTTCTGTATGCAGGGCATAGGCTCTGTCTCTGAGCTATGGAAGTTCCTCAAATATATACCCTTCTACTGTCAGGCCACTGGGCTATCTAATGCAGTATTTCTAATCGTCCGTAATATACTTACATGAAGGGGTTAAAAAACACAAAAAAAATTGTTAGCAATGAAATTAAAACAAAACAAGAATGTTGTCAAAGGCTTTCACGGTCAGAGTTCATTGGTTCTCGTAGGTTATCCGGGCTGTGTAAAAAAAAAAATACTAAGACCACGGTCACACAGCCCGGATAACCTACGAGAACCAAAAAAACAAGAATGGTTTATATGAGCTCGGAAACATTCCCCCTTACACAAGTGGACAGAGTTTACTTATTGTTATTGTATTGTTACTTATTGTCACTTAGAGCATAAGATAGTTACAAGTATTAATAACCAAATAATAAAGTCACCATGAAAACCATGCTCACCATCTTCAGGCGTTGTCACAAAAATATCATTTTCTTCAGACAGAGCACTTTCTCCTACAGTAGTAGAAGCAGCTACTCTCATTTTATAATTTGTATACTTTCTCAAACCTGGAAAGAGTAAAAAGATCTATAGACAATCCACTATTATGAGTGTAACTGCACAGTTCCTATTTATTTCAATGGGGATCAAGCAGAAGTTCCTATGGGGATCAAGCAGAAGATTATGATTCTGAGATTCTTTCCACATGCCCATATTTTCATGTGGCTTACATATTTAAACGACAAAACATATCCTCTTTGAAGAAATTGCAAGTGGGAACATGTAGGACATGTAGCAAGTTTTTTTTCCCTTAAAAGGCATTTAGTCTGGTATACTGAGATTCTTTGGAGGAAGTTGATTTTAACTTGTATTTTTATGGCCCACAATCCAAACTGCTACTTGGGTAGGGCCAGTAGGATTTTTTTACTCCCCCCCACCTTGAACTGCCATGTCAAATCAAAACTAGCCTTTGCAAATCCCCTATTTTTAAAAAGCAACATGTGGTAAGAAGTAGGGTGGGGTGGGAGAGGCTGTTGTTCAAGAAACACAGGTTCAACACCTGCTTCAAGCACGAGGAACAAGGTGAATGATTTTGTGGACCCTGGGCACAGTCTTTAATGGTTACAGAATATTTAATAGGATCAGGTAGATGTTAACATACTGGAAAAAAGGAATTTTTATTACTGAAGTGACAATGGCAATGACAGAACAACTTGGCACAATGAAATTCCACACAACTGCACTGCAATATTCCAAGTCCAACAAAATGAAAGTTTAGGAGGTCCAAAGCTAGAGCTGGCTGTAGCTGTGCCAGACAATGCAGAGTAATAGGACAGAAAGATGGAAACAACTACATTTCTGTTGAATTCAAACCAATATGCATAGTTACCATTACAATTTTTTTTTTTAAAAAAAGACTCCTACCTGTAATCAAGATGCTGTTGTTTGACGTTATCATCTGGAAAGCTTTATTTGTATCCAGCTCCATTGCATAAACCGTGTAATGTATAATTTTCCCATTGGGGTTTAGTGGAATATCCCAATACAGCAAAACAGAGGATGAGCTAATATTTTTATAATTTATATTTTCTACAGAGCTTGGAACTGCAGAACAAAAGCAAGCCATTTATTATGAGTGGAGGAATTAAACCACTAGAAATCTGCAGAGAAATAAAAAGCTGCCAGCAAGAAATTATTTCGGTCATAAAATTTTACCTTGCTCACTTGTCCTGGCAATGAGAATAGCTGGTGGTCCTTCTCCAATGATAGTAAAAGCAGACACAGCAACTGAATATTGAGTAAAAGGTTGGAGTTCCTTTACAAGATATGACAGCTGCTTAGCTGAAAGGTTGATGGTATCAGTCGTCGATGCTAACCATTTTTAAAAAGGAAACCTTTGTTACATTACCAGTATATTAAATACCAAAATTATTGCCACATTGATCAGCAGCAAAGCAAATGAGTAAAAAAAATTTTATAAAGCAAAAACAATGGTTTTAAAAGGAAAGAGTCTAATGTTGGGTAGGATAGACGATTGAACCATATGCATTACAGAGTATACAATGAGAATGAAAAACAAGAATCTTGAAATGTTTCCATTCTTATAATGTACTCATCGGTTTAAGAAGATGTTTACTTTTTCTCACAATGTGAATGGAATATATATATTCCCTTTTGGACTAAAGTGTGTGTGTGTGTGTGTGTGTGTGTGTGTGTGTATACACATATATATATACTTTAATCGTCAGTAAAAGGTCAGTAGTGTTAAATTGACTGGCTGTGTTTTTAAAAGTAACCCAAAGTTCTGGTTTCATTTACAACTGACCTTCAATGGAATGTAAATAAAATCAGAATGTGGCCTTCTGCCTTTTGTTTAATTAATGCCTTCACTCTAAAAATTTGGAAAGGCATTTTAAGTCTGCATCTGTCATCCAAGCCTTATTTAATGGGTCATAAATATCCATACTTAGGCAAGAAAAATGGTCCATTGACCATGCTGTGTAAGTGAGTGTACTAATGACCTCTCTGTGACACAGGGTCATCTCCACCTGTTGGTTGCCCCATGTAGCAGATTTGTAACTTTTTGACCTATTTACCTCCAGTGACATCTGAAAAACTATTAGTCAAAAGCTCATGGAGAAATTAAGGTCTGTACTGAACATGGAGATATGTTAATCTCCTCCAATCACACCTGCCTTGGCAACTGTAATAACTGATTGTCTATGGAGCTTCTCCAGTGACTCCGGCATCTTCTTTCTCTAGGAGGAAGGTCAACCGGGTGACAAGAGGCTGGCAGTCTCTGCTTGTGTGGCATTTCCCGTTCGTTCTCAATGCAGTTTGTAGGCCAAAAGAAAATCGACTTTAGCCAACAATCCATTAATAACTTGGCTAAACTCTGTGATCATGTATGTAATGGCACCCTTTTGGACTATGAAGCAGATACAGGCAAAATAACAAGAACAATACTTACCAGAAGCCAAATGTAATTCTGAAACTCCATCTGAAACTGGTAAATTATCACTGGATATACTTGTAAATTTTACTGGAGAAAATGAGTTCATGGTTGAAAAACTTTCAGCTGAACCTTCATATAACTCATTTGCAGTCTGTATTTTATTCCATGTAAAAGGTGATGGTGTGTTGTCATTTATCATATCTAGATCCACAGATTCAATAAAATTCTAAAAATAAAAAGCAAAGAAATTAGAAAAAAATACTTTGGATACAGTCCTGTAATTTCCCAATCTTTATATTACAATGAAGAACAAGGGGTAAAATGAATGCCAATTAATAGTAACTAGTTTAAAGTCAAAGCACCTTAATTTTTCCTGTAAGAATTGTATCTTCAAGAATCTCCCCTGTGTCTTCAAGCAATACTTTTACTCTGTATTGAGTGATAATTCCATTTGGTTGCTGTGGTTTCTTCCAAGCAATTCTAATAAAGTTTGTTGCTACCTCGGCTACATGCAAATCAAATACAGATCCTGGAACTGGAACACAATGCATATGACGTAAGCTAAACATTGCAACAAATACTTAAATTCTTCTGTCAGGTACTATGTAAAGATACTCATTAGTTACACCAGGTAACAGGAAATATCT